>NW_023425401.1:27898116-30398116 GCF_014108415.1 Molossus molossus | reverse complement strand
CGTGTGGAGAAAAGGGGACTCTAGTGCACTGCTGGTGGGAATGCAGACTGGTGCAGCCACTATGGAAAACAATATGGTGTTACCGCAAAAAATTAAAAATTGAACTTCCATTTGACCCAGTGATCCCACTTCTAGGAATATACCCCAAGAAGCCTGAAACACCAATCAGAAAGAATATATGTACCCCCATGTTCATAGCAGCACTATTTACAATAGCTAAGATCTAGAAACAGCCCAAATGTCCATCAGTAGACGAATGAATAAAAAAGCAGTGCTACAGCCCTGGCCGGTTTGGCTCAGCAGTTAGAGAGTCGGCCTGCGGTCCTGAGAGACCCGGGTTCGGTTCCCGCTAAGGGCATGTACCTCGGTTGCAGTTTGTCCCCGGCCCTGGTCGGTCGTGCGGGTGGCAGCCACTCGATGTGTTCCTTTCACATCGATGTTTCTCTCTCTCTCTCTCTGTTCCTCTCTCTCCCTCCCTGAACAATTTTTTGTTCTACCTGAACAAAAAAATAGGAAAATGTCCTTGGGTGAGGATAAAAAAAAAAGCAGTGGTACATATACACAATGGAGTACTATGCAGCTGTAAGAAAGAAAGATCTCTTGTCCTTTGGACAACATGGAGGGACCTGGAAAGTATTATCCTAAGTAAAACAAGCCAAACAGAGAAAGACAAGTATCATATGGTCTTACTTATCTGTGGAATATAATGAACATAACAGTCTGAGGAATGGAGTAGTCCCAGAGACATGGAAGTGGGGTACAGACTGACAATCCCCAGAAGAGGGGGTGGTGGGGGACAGATAAACCATAGAATTTATATGCATGTATGCATGAACAATGACATGGACAACAAAGCTGGGGACAGGGCGGGGAGGGAGGGAGAGGGGGAATCAGTGGGGGGGGGGGAGAAACAACTGTAACAAAAATAAATAAATTAATTAGTAAAATAAATAAATCAATAAATAAAATCAGCCAAAAAAAAAAAAATTTGGTTTGGTTTTCTCTTTGGCCCAATGGTTGTTCAAGATTGTGTTGTATAGTTTCCATGTATTTGTGAGTTTTTCCATTTTCTTTACTGTTACTGATTTTTAGTTTTATTTCATCTTCTTAAATTTGTTGTTGTTGTTAATCCTCACATGAGGATATTTTTTCCATTGATTTTTAGAAAGATGAAAGGGGCGGGGAGGGGAGGCGCACATTCATGACTGGAACCGGGGATCCAGGCCTTTGACCGGGAATTGAACCCTCAAACCACGGGTCAATTCTCTAACCGCTGAGCCAAACTGGCCAGGGCTCTTCTTAAATTTGTTAAGACCTAACAATGTCATCTATCCTGGATAATGTTTTGTGTGTACTGAAGTAGAATTAGTTAAATCAATTAAAAGTAAATAAGAGAATGCCCATATCCACTTAGCTGAGCTCATTGCCCTAATTAGAATGTATTTTCTATGGGAGCGGGAATGTTGAGGTGGGTGTCTCAATGACCCAAAATGGGGTCTGGCACCTAGGGGACATTCCGTGAATATTTGTTGAATGTAAAGTGGGATGCATGCAGGGGGGCACTCTCCACCTGCGACGCTGTGGCAACCTCAGCATACCTCCTGACAAGCGACCACGGCGTGTGGTCACACTAGGAGCACAGGTGTCAGTGAGTACATTAGCATGTCCAGGGTAATTTCTTTCTTACATTTTTAGACTAAAAAATACGTGAAAATTCTAACAATTTCTTTATATACATCCAAAGTTCATCTTCTATATCCTTCTTGAAGACTAGTGATTGTTGACTCAAGAAGAAATGTATTTCTTGAATTAACTCCATTTTTTTCTCACTTTCTTTCTAAATGTTTCAGGGAAATGATAACTCTATTGTGAGGTATAAATTCTGTGAAATCCAACCACGTATTTATTTATTAATGATTCTAATGACTTTGACGAAGGCAGACTATCTCATTAAATGGACTGAATGATTTTCTTTGACAACAGCTGAAAGACACCATTAATCAGTCGACAAATTAATTGCTTGTCCCCGCTGGTATTCCAAGAGAAAAATCCAATCTCCAAAGACTCTAGAAACGCTTGCAGGCCTGCCAGGTGGCATACCACGATGCTCTGTCTAGCCTGCGAGATGCTGGTTAATGACCATGGCCCCAGGGTAGCTGCTGGCACTTACTCCCGTGTTCTCTCAGTTGCTGCTGCTTTCATTTGGCTGTGACAAGACCTACAGAAGCCACAGCCTCAATTATGGCTCAGATGTCATCTGCAGTAAGAAAAGGGAAGTGCAAACAATGTCCCATCAGATCTGTCTGCATCGCCACAAAAGCTTCTGCCTTCAAAAAACAGTAACAAAAAATCCAAATCCTTGTTGCTGCCTATAATAAATGTAAATTCTCTCTACAGGGTGGGGCAAAAGTAGGTTTACATTTGTGAGTGCATGAAACAGAGTTTATTCTTAGATTATTTATGAATGATTGTATTGTTTTCCATATGAAGAACTAAGTGTAAACCTACTCCTCCCTTCCCCTCCCCCCGTATTTTTCCCCTTTGCTAAGTCATATATATTCAACTTAAATATTCAAAAGATTTAGTTCTGGAAAAACAGGTGGCCTCTTTGTGTCAGCCCATTACTTCTGGGTTTATTTCTTTACACACAAAATACAGAGGCCTCCAGACTCTGGTTGGTGCAGTAAACAGAAAAGCAATTAGCCTTGGTTTCTTGATATGGAAGGCACCACAGAGCCTGCTGTGGCAAATCAGGGCAAATTAGAGCATTTCTGTGTTCCCGTTTTCTCATTTGTTAAGTCAATATAATCATGCTAGATTACTTGGAGCACTGGTTATCTTTGACCCAACTGGGAAAACATTCCTCCAAAGCAAACGGTGGTAACAATTTTTTATGTCCTGGCAATGTTTCAAAAGAGAGACTCTTTTTTCTTACATTTATTGGGGTGACATTGGTTAATAAGATTATATAGGTTTCAAGTGTAAATTTCTATGATACGTAATCTGTATATTGCGTTATGTGCCCACCACCTAAAGCCAAATCTTCTTCCATCACCATATATTTGCCCCCTTTACCCTTTACTACCCCAGCCCCCCTCCCTCTGGTAACCACCATACTGTTGTCTGTGTCTATGAGTTTCCGTTTCATATCCCACAGATGAGTGAAATCCATATGGTTCTTAGCTTTTTCTGACTGACTTATTTCACTTAGCATAATATTCTCAAGGTCCATCCATGTTGTTGGAAATGACAGTATTTCATCTTTTCTTATGCTGAGTCGTATTCCATTGCGTATATGTACCACATTTCTTTATCCAACCATCTATCGAAGGACACTTTGGTCGTTTCCATGTCTTGGCTGCCCTGAACAGTGCTGCAATGAACACAGGGGTGCATATATCTTTGGGAGTAAATGTTTTTAAGTTTTTTGCATAGATACCCAGAAGAGGGATTGCTGGGTCATATAACTATACTCTTAATTTTTTGAGGAAACTCCACACTGTTTTTCATAGTGGCTGTACCAGTTTACATCCCACCAGCAGTGAATGAGTCCCTTTTTCTCTCCAACCTCTCCAACATTGTTATTACTTGTCTTGTTGATAATAGCCATTCTAACAGATGTGAGGTGGTATTTCATTGTAGTTTTGGTTTGCATTTCTCTAATTGCTAGTGAAGTTAAACATCTTTTCATCTATATGTTGGCCTTTTGTATGTCTTCTTGGGAGAGGTGTCTGTTCAGTCCTCTGCCCATTTTTATATTGGATTTTTCACTTGGTGTTGAGCTGTATGGGTTCTTTATATATTTTGGGTATTAACTGCTTATTGGAGCTCTTATTTGTAAATATTATCTCCCATTTGGTTGGTTGCTTTTTTGTATTGTTGGCGATTTCTTTTGCTTTGCAGAAGCTTTTTTGTTTGCTATAGTCTCATTCATTCATTTATTTTTGTCTTTACTTCCCTTGCCTTTGGGGTTAAATTAATAAAATCTTCTCCAAGACCAAGGTCCATGAGTTTAGTACCTATGTTTTCTTCTATTTAATTTACTGTTTCAGATTTTATATTTAGGTCTTTAATCCATTTTGAATTAATTTTTGTACACAGGGACAAAGTGTAGTCTAGTTTCATTCTTTTGCAGGTGGCTTTCCAATTTTCCCAGCACCATTTATTGATGAGGCTTTCTTTTCTAAATTGTATGTTTTTAGTTCCTTTGTCAAAAATTATTTGCCCATATAAATGTGGTTTTATTTCTGGGCTCTCAATTCTGTTTCAGTGGTCTGTGTGTCTGCTTTTCTGTTAATACCATGCTGTTTTGATTATCGTAGCTCTGTAATAGAATTTAAAACCAGGTAATGTGATATCTCTGGCTTCATGCTTTTTTTCTCAGGATTGCTTTGGCTATGCAAGGTCTTTAGTGGTTCCATACAAATTGTTTGTTCTATTTCTTCAAAAAATGACATTGGGGTTTTGATGGAGATTGAATTAAATCTATGTATTGCTTTGGGTAATATGGACATTTTAACTATGTTCATTCTTCCAATTCATGACACTAAATATTTTTCCATTTCATCATCTTTTTCAATCTCTTTAAATAATGCTTTCTAGTTTTCAATATATAGGTCTTTCTCATCTTTTGTTAAGTTTATTCCTAGGTATTCTTTGTTGTTGTTGTCGTTGCAACTGCAAAAGGAAATTCATTTTCATTTCTTTTTCTGAAATTTTCTTGTTAGTATACAGCAATACAGTGAATTTTTGTACATTGATTTTGTATCCTATAACTTTACTGTATTTGTTTATTGTTCCTAATAGTTTTTTGGTGGAGGCTTTAGGGTTTTTATATATAGAATCATGTCATCTGCAAAAAGTGACACTTTTACTACTTCATTCCCAATTTGGATGCCTTTTATTTCTTTCTCTTGCCTGATTGCTCTGGCTAGTACTCCCAGAACTAAGAGGAATGAGAGTGGGCATCCTTGCCTTGTTCCTGATTTTACAGGAAAAGTTCTCAGTTTTTCACCATTGAGTATGATAATAGCTGAGGGCTTGTCATTAATGGCTTTTATTATGTTGAGATACTTTTCTTTTATACTCATTTTATTGAGTGTTTTTGTTATAAATGGACTTCATATCTTATCAAATACTTTCCCTGCATCTACTGATAAGATCATAAGAGTTTTATCTTTTGTTTTGTTAATATGGTGTATTACACTGATTTATTTGTGTATGTTGAACCATCCTTGTGCCCCTGAAATGAACCCCACCTGATCATGTTGTATTACATTTTTAAATGTATTGTTGTATTCAATTTGCTAGTATTTTGTTTAGGATTTCTGCATCTGTATTCATCAGAGACATTGGTCTGTAGTTTTTGTTTGTGTGTGTTATCCTTGCCAGGTTTTGGAATGAGGGTTATGCTGGCCTCATAAAATGTGATAGAAAGTATTGTCTTTTCTTCCATTATTTTGAAGCATTTGAGAAGAATAGATATCAAAATTTCTTTGAATGTTTGGTGGAATTCACTAGTGAAGCCATCTGGTCCTGGATGTCTATTTTTGGGGAGGTTTTTGATAGTTGTTTCAATTTCCTCACTGTTTATCATTCTATTTTGATTTTTTCCTGTTCTTCGTGATTCAGTCTAGGAGGGTTATATATTTCTAGGAACTTATCCATTTTTTCTAGGCTACTGAATTTGGTGGTATATAGTCTTTTATACTATCCGAGTATGGTCTTTTGTATATCTGTGATGTCGGTGGTAACTTCTCTTTCATTTCTGATTTTGTTCATGTGAGTCTTTTCTCTCTTAATGAGTCTATATAGAAGTTTGTCAATCCTATTAATCTTTTCAAAGAACCAATTCTTTGTTATATTAATTTTTTATATAGTCTTTTTGTTCTCTATTTCATTCGATTCTACTCTAATTTTTATTATTTCATTTTCTTCTACTGAATTTGTGTTGCTTTGGGTCTTCTTCTAGTTCTTTAAGATGTAATGTTAGGTTGTTTACTTGGGACTTCTCTCATTACTTGAGATAGGCCTGTAATGATATAAACTTCCTTCTTATTACTGCTTTTACTGCATCCCAGAGGTTCTGATATGTCATATTGTTATTCTCATTTGTCTCTACATATCTTTTGATCTCATATTTATTTCTTTTTTGACCTGGCCATTTTTTTAGTGTGTTGTTTAATCTTCACCTATTTGTGGGTTTCTTTATTTCTTTTTTGCAGTTTATTTCTAATTTCAAGACATTGTGGTCAGAGAATATGCTTAGAATGATTTTAGTCTTCTTACATTTGTTGAAGCTAGTTTTGTGACCCAACACGTAGTCTATCTTTGAGAATGCTCCATGTGCACTGGAAAAGAACATATAATCTGATGTTCTGGGATGAAAGGCTCTGTAAATGTCAGTTGTGTCCATTTCGTCTAGTGTGTCATTGAAGACCGATATTTCTTTATTGATTTTCTGTTTGGATGATCCATTTAGAGCCATCAATGGAATATTTAGGTCTTCTACTATGATTGCGTTTTTGTCAGTTTCTCCTTTTAGTTCCATTAGTAGTTGCTTTATATATTTCTGTGCTCCCTGATTGAGTGCACATATATTGAGAAATGTTATGTCTTATTGATGTAGTGTCCCCTTATCATTATATATGTCCACCTTTGTCTCTTGTTACCTTTGTTGTCTTGAAACCTATTTTGTCAGATATAAGTATGGCTGCACATGCTTTTCTGTGGATGCTATTTTCTTGGAGAATCAATTTCCACTCTTTCACTTTGAGTCTATCTTTGTCTTTGCAGCTTAGATGTGTCTCCTGAAGGTAGCATATGGTTGGATTATGTTTTGTGACCCAATCTGCTACTCTGTACCTTTTTATTGGTGAATTCAGTCCATTTAATATAGGATGATTATTGATATACAAGGATTTCCAATAGCCATTTTATCTTGTTTTCTGGTAGCTCTGTGCCTCCACTAGTTCTTCTCCTTTAGTTTCTGTGTTGTTTTTGTTTGGCGGGACTCTATATTTTCCCATTTCTCTTTTTTAAGTTATGAAGAGAGAGACTTTTAAAGAGAGAAGAAATATATATGAAGTATTTAGATGTAGAATTTAATATTTCCTTTATATTTTCAAAAAATGTTTCAGGCATATGCTATCATTTGACCTTCACAAAAGTTATGTGATTAAATAGGAGCAGAGACTATTATCATATTTTATAAATAATGACATAGAAACTCAAAGAAATTAAAAAACAAACCCAAGTATACCCAGCTAGTTAAGGTAGATCTAGATCTTGGGCTAGGATTATCCAACTGCTGGTTATCATCCAACTGCTAGTTGGATATTTCCTTACAAAAATATCTACTGTTTTAGGCCAGATTCCTTAAGCCAAACTGTAGTTATATCAATTCTGGAAAAATAAGATCCATAATTTCTCTGTCAGATACAAGAACATTGTGAAACTAAAGTTTCAGTGTATGAGGCTCTGAGATGGCCATTGGGATGGAAAATGATAAATAAATTTAAATTGTGATATAACGGCTTAGTGCTTTATCACCTCATAGAAAAGATTTGGTGAGTCAGGGGTGACGGCAACATCCAGTGACCATTTGAACAATGGGGCCAGCTTAATGAACATCTAGAGTTCATTGGAATCAGTAAATGCTCATTTGTGTCAATTATAGCCCCTTGATTTTGGGGTAATTCTATTTCATATAACTGTTTCATGGGAAATGCCCCAGATATACAAAGCTTTTTATTATTGCATTAGCCTTTTTCTCATGAAATTTTGGACCTTAAAAATTAAATATTCAAGCTAAATATAGAGTGAAGAACTAACTAATGTCAATCTCATACCTTTATTATAAGATCTGCTAATACTTAAGTGAGGTCTTCTTCATGCCTGGTACTGTGCCAAGGTCTTTATTGCATGTGTTACCTGCTTAATCTATCATTAACCCCATTTTGTAGGTGAGAAAACTGAAGCACAGAGATGTAAAGTAATGTGTTCCAGCTCCCATAGGTTATATGAGGTAAAACTGGGGTTCAAACTCAGGTGTGCTTGTCATCAGACTCTTGGATCTTTCTTACCTTCTAGTTTATACCGAGACACTGCCAGTCAGGAATTGTGCTGGGTACTGTGAACACAAGGGGAATGGTGATGAGTCCAACCTCTGGGTACAAATACATTTTTGTACTTGACTGTTCATTCATGCAGTATATATTATGCAACTACTGTTTTTAGACCCTTTCCCAGGTGCTGAAGAGAACGGTGAGTATACAGAGATGGTCCCTTAAGAAACCTAAGTGTTGCTGGGGATGGCGGGCAAGTGAACAAGCAGTAACACAGTGTCCCAGGCGCTTACTTGAGGTATAGACAAATCCTATGGGAGCAGAAACGAGGGACTAATTCTAACTGGAGATGTTTGTGACATATCTTAAGTGGCTGACAACAAAGATAGGATGCTTAATTTCAAAAGGCTCATTTCTCAGACATTGTAGTATTTTCCTGTAAAGTTCATCTGCTGCCTCTTTCTGGATCTTTCTCATGTATGTGCTCCTGTTAAGACCAGAGACCCCAGGAACAGCTGAGCTAGAATGCTAATGTGTAGTAAGAACGTGAGTCAGAACAGCAGACCTGGCCACCGACGCTGAGCAAAGGTTTCATCCATGACCTTCTCCTCGTCAAGAAAAGACTTCAGCCCAACCACACTCGGCCGAAGTTCCAGACAACAAAGATACTACAGCACTAAAGGAAAAAACAACAAGAGAATCCTTCAGAGCACCTCGCTCCAAGTTTCTAACAATTTATTTTTGGGTTTCTTTTTATGCATCTAGATTCTCCCTCTGTTACTTCTTTCTCATTGACATCCATCCCCGGTAGCACACACAATGTTCAGGTCTTCTTTAGACATACACTCATTTATTTTTGAATGAGTCAAAATCTTGTGAAATACATCTTCAGATGAAGTGAAACTGAAGTACTCTGTGTGTAGTTGGGCCCCTGCAATAGTTTTTTAACTGTTTTTCTCTCACGTATTTCACAAACCAGTGGAAGTGATAGCATCACTCTGCCAGCTCACTCCCAAATACTAAAAGTATGTTCCAAACAAATGAAAGAAAATTTCTTCTCTCGCATGTATAATCCTCAAGTTTGGCCTGTAATGGAGTGAGATTATAATGTATTTGTTCCAGTGAAAAGTAAACACTGTTTTTACTTTTGGCAGCAGGGAAAAAAATGATGTCAAACATTGCTGTGGAATGTATAATTTTTCCTCCCCATGGATACATTATGCAAATGAGATAAATATTTTAAATGTCTGATAGGATTGATAAATGATCGTCTAGGCTTATTTTGTGAATAATTTTATGGTCTACTTTATGTTTTAGAAATAATCACCTCTGTGGAATAACACTGTGGTATAAACACTATTTGTTTCTCAGAAACTAGATAAAATTTCATGTTTATGCTTTTCTCATTATCCGTGCTTAAAGCCTGTCTATATTCAGAACAATCATATGATAAAGAAAGGTTAAAAATAATTCATCTATTACCTAAGAAACTTACCTACACTAAGACTGGCGAGGGTAAATGCAAAAACATCTTGAAAATGAAATAAACTCGACAATGTACTAAGCCACCCTGCATTTGGGGTTCAGTTGTTCTTCTGAAGAGAACGTGATTCTGGCTATGCAGAGAGCCAGCAGCAAGAACCTGAACTCCAACTTGGACAGATTAACTCAGACAACTGGGCTGTGTGGCTTTTCCATCACAGTACCACACCGCATTACAATGCCCACGTAATTGACAATGAATTTACAGAGACAACCACTTCAGTATTCTCAGGGCAGAGCTAATTAAGCACTGCAGCAATGGAAAAAAATTAACTACTGCTCTAGAACCAAGCACTTGGAACACAGCTCCAAAGCCTATAGAACAGATGCAGAGACAAGCTGTCTCACGGTGTACCCCAAGCCAAGTCCTTGTGGTGTTCTGGACTTGATCCCCCCCTGAACTGGGAATCATTTGGCCATTTTTCTTCCCTAGATTAAAAGCTTTCTATGTATTTCAAAGCAAATGTGAAATCCCCCATGTGACAAGAAAAAGAACCTATGTTAAACATAGTCTATTTGTTCATTTACCTCAAAATCTCTAACTGTAAAATAGGCTTACAGCAGCTGTGTTACAATGATGAGAGTCATGGGAGGAAGGAGGGGAGGACTCATACTGGGAGTCTCACCAAGGGGAGAGATGTCCTTTTGGTTCTTCACATGTACTTGTCCTAGGCTGTTGGAGCCCTATCAGTCTTGACCTTCCAGATAACCTGAATCAGTTCTTAGCAAAAGACCATGTTTGGGGCACCCCTGACAAAGATGACAGGGACACGGGGAAATGAGAAAAATTCCTCTGCATTTACTATGCTAAACTTGGAAGTTTTGTTTCCTTTAGAGAATATAAATCTTCTCGATCATTTTACACAAGTCAACGTTTCCCTAAGTAGGGTAAACGTTTCAAGAATTTGGCCTCTGAAAAATGTAATTATTACCGGCGAGAATGTTTTTGAACTACACAAATGATGAAATTATCACTACCTGAAGACCGTGCTAAATTATTTTGAGATCTTTGAAGCAAAACTGCCATGTGATTACTGGCCTTGTTTTCGACCAGCTTGGAAGGGAGTCCGTGGTCTTTCTGGGTGGGAGAGACCAAGAAGCTGAGACCATGTCCCTACCCACCCTGTGGCTAAGTGGGAGGTTGGGAGCAGGTGCTCAAGGGGTCTGCAAGGATGATCCCGTTATTCCTCTACAAAGAGAGTGTCTTTTCCAAAGGTCTGGGTTCAAGCTATTTCCTTCTCCCTTAAGAAATTTGCCCTGGAGTCTGTGGCTAACAGATGCCCCCTTTCACATAATGAGTTGGTAGGCAGCCTTTCGAAGTTTTCTAGCCCAAATCTGGGAGTTACTTATTTGTATGTACTGCTTGTCTACTCAGGGTAGATTTGGCTACAGGATTCCTGAACACCTGTTAGAAACTGGCACTGGCCCTGGCCGGTTTGGCTCAGCGGTTAGAGCGTCGGCCTGCGGTCCGGAGAGACCCGGGTTCGGTTCCCGCTAAGGGCACGTACCTTGGTTGCAGTTTGTCCCCAGACCTGGTTGGGTCGTGTGGGTGGCAACCACTCGATGTGTCGCTTTCACGTCGATGTTTCTCTCTCTCTCTCTCCCTCTCACTCTATCTGAACAAAATATCGAAAAAGTCCTCGGGTGAGGATAAAAAAAAAAAAAAAAAGAAACTGGCACTGGTCTGGCCAACTCTGGAGACCTTATTATGAGTGTAAGACAGAGGTGAGTTTACAGTTGTTTGTATGCAGGTTATGATGATTACAATAGCTTTATTAACGCTGTGTTTCACACACTCACAATTATGAACCGACTTTTGCCCTACCCTATACATTCTTTTCCATCAAGTCATTTATTACACGTCTTCACGTTCTCATTCTTCACTCTGAAAAGAAATGAAAATGTATTTTAATGTATCCTGAAAACCAAAATGTTTTCTGCTCCCTGAATATATTTCTTTACAGTTGAATAGCACCTGAAAGTGTCTACTTTCCTATCCTCGACTTCGATATATTAATTGTCATGGAGGATACAGGATGAGGGCTGTCTTCCCGCCCTCCCCTCCCCCCAACACCTCTGCACCAACGTGACTAGAAACAAATCCTGCTTGGGCTTTAGAGCCATAGTTTAACAGACTTCTCAGCTGCCATAAGAGAAGTTTTCTTCTGATTTAATGATGCTTCATTTGATGGCAGAACTGATGGCAAACTGAAACTCATTACATATTCATGAAAACTGACTTATGCTAAAAGCAAATCTTAATGGGAAAATCTTAGAACTCAAACTTTAATTATACCTGGAAGATATCTAGAATTACACCTGTTTAGGAATGATTATTTCTAAATAGTGGCTTAACCTCAGAAATTTCATTCTGATCTCTAAACCTGTTATTCCCTCACTTTTGCCCATCCTTCCCTAGAAAATGAAAATTTCCAAGTTGCTTAAAACTCTGTATGATAATCAATCAATGTCCATATCTCGATGTGACAGAAGGATGGAAAACCGCCAAGAATGTGAAGGTAAAAGGCTGAAATCTCTTGAGGAAATGGATCATAAATTTCCTTAGTTGGAGTTAATACATACGCATAAAAAATATCCAGCTAGTTGCCCTGAAGTTAACATTTCCAGATTGATGGAGAAGAGACAACTAGAAACTAGAAACCAGTGGGAAAATGAAATTAAGACTCAGACATGACAATAAATGAGAAAAGTGCAGTCCCAAGAGTGGTTCACAGCGGATGGTGAGCACACCTGTCCTGGTCGAATGGCACAGGTGGCAGAGGGGAGGTTATTGCCAGTAGCAAGCTGATTCCTCACCGGGAGCTCACAGCAGGAGGAGCAGAGAGAGATGACGTAATCTCAGCATTCTAATGATGTACCCGCCAGATCCAGCCTCCATCCTGGAAGGAAGCAGGTTTCCTATTGGAAACACATAATCAGGGGTCGGTTTCCCAAAGGACCTCATTCACATTGAGTTTTGCTAAAAGCTTGTCATCATACTAATAGAAGAGGAAAAGGAGGGCAGTCAAAGCACAGTGCCCCATGGACTGCACTCAGTCCGCAGAGCGATGACCCACCCCAACAGTGTGTCTGGTGACTCAGATTTGCCGTTTTTCAATTCAGCATCTGTTTATATTTCCACCCTCCCCTTTTGTTTCTCCTATAGGGTGAGCTGGCAAAAATGACAGGGAGGGAAACTGGAATGAGGGGGAGTCAGCAGCACATAGGATTCTCTACCTCTCGCCACCTGAGTGCTTACTACGATCCCATTACGATGTGCTACCTAGCATTCTGCCATTGGATTTATGTGACATATTTGGAGTGGAACAGACTCAGAGAGGTCAAGAAACTTGCCCAAGGTCACCCAGAGGTTTGATCACCGGGAATGCTTTAGGCAGTTTAAATGTAGAGACACTAGTTGCCCAGGAGATGGTAGCAGGCTCTCTTGGCCACACTGTGGGATGCAGGCAGTGGCCCTTCCAGGGATATGCAAGTCATCATCAGATACAACTTTATCCGTTCAGAGGCAACCCCTTCTAGGCGTTTTCTAGGCCAAAAGGTATTAAGGGTTATCTCCATTTTTGCCACCATCTCATATTCTAGAAAATTTTATCTAATCACTAGAGCCTACTTCTATAGTGATGTAGAAGACAAAGGAGAGTATATAAAGCCCTTTCATCCAACTGTTTACTTGCATTCTCCTCTTTGCCTCTCATGTGCTAAAGTATGGGTCCGTAACTCTTGGAATAAGTGTGTGATCTTTAGGATATATCTTTACCCTGTGGCTTCTTGGTTACAGATTGTAGCAAGAGAGAAGGGAGAACCTATAGCTGGAGAGAAAAGAGCAGATAAAAGATCTGGGAAAGAAACAAGAACAAACATACTCTTTTCAGAAATCCAAGACCTTTTTGACTTGTCAGTGTGTTCAGTTCATGCGTGTTCAGTCTAATGTCACAGTTGCTGACCCCGAAAAGGAATTTTTGGGCTAGTACTTTACAAATAAAGAAGGCAACTGCCACCTGGCCTGTGTGGCTCAGTGGTTGAGCATCTACCCATGCACCAAGAGGTCACTGATTTGATTCCTGGTCAGGGCACATGCCCAGGTTGTGGGCCTGATCCCCAGTGGGGAGCATGCAGGAGGCGGCCAATTGATGTTCTCTCTCATCGATATTTCTATCTCTCTTTCCCTCTCCCTTCCTCTTTCTCTAAAATCAATAAAGAAAAAAAAAGGCAAGTAATTTCCCCCCCACAATTTACAAATCCCACAGTATTCCAAGACTTTTTGCAGAATCTTAGTGAACTGAGAGGCAGAAGCAAATTAATTGATGCATTATAGATGGAAGGGCTGAAATTTTTAAAATTTAACTGAAAAAATAAAACCATCTTATCCTCAAATGACTGTCTTAAGTATTTTTGCATATTCATGATGTGATGGATTTTAAGATCTTCAACTATAAGATTTATGAAGATTTTAAAATAAGTTAAAGGGCTCTTATATAAATTTATCCTAATATAAATTAACTTTTTCAAGATTTTTTTTTACCTTTTATATGTACTTTAAAATAACTCTAATAATTAAAAATATATTTTAATTTAAAAAAATGTATGCCATTCAAGTCTACTCAGTAAAATTTACATAGTGTAAACTTGCATCCAGTTGACTAAGATTATTCACATCTTAATGTTGGCCTTGGAGAGTGGACTTTGCAAAAAAAGTGTTTTTCCTTTGCTTAGAGTAAGGATCCCTACAAGTAACTCAATTCTGCATAAAAATGTTTACTATGTTTTAAAACGGGTAGAGAAAGAGAGAAAAAAATAATAGTTTAATATGTATATCTAATCCACTTCGTTAAAAGAGAAAATTTCTCAAATTGGCTCTATCTTTTCTTGCCAAGTTAGACTTTAACAGAGTTAATATTCTTTGTTTGTTTGTTAATCCTCACTGGAGGATGTTTTTTCCATTGATTTTTGGAGAGAGTGGGAGGGAAGGAGAGAAGGGAGAAGAGAGAGATCAATGTGAGAGAGACACATCGATTGGTTGCCTCCCATACACACCCTGAGCAGGGCAGGGCAAACCTGCAACCCAGGTATGTGCCTTGGATAGGGAATCAAACCCAAAACCCTTCGGTGTGTGGGCCAATGCTCTAACCATTGAGCCACGCTGGCCAGGTTAATGACATTTTTTTTTTGAGTACCATTGGGATGTGGCTACTGGTTCTGAGGCAGATTAGCTAGATTGAGGTGCTGGGCCCCTCCTCGCCCTTCTGTATGGAAACAGGCTTGTAAGAGAAAACACACTTGGAAGAAAAGCCACAGGGACAAACAAGATTCAGTTCTATCCAGCTGGGCCAGGAACCCTGCCTGAAAGGTTACCAGTAGCCAATTATAATACCATTGTAATATCATTAGCATTGCAGATAGACCAGTACCCATCATACACCGATGCCTTGACAGCTCTGGAAAGGACCAAATAAGGACAAAAACTCCCCCTCCCTTGGGAAGGCGGTGCCTTACCTGCTCCACCTCCACTCCACCGGGTCCACTCCTTAATGAGTTCCTCCCCACTGGCCCACACTGTAAGCCTAGCCCTCGAGACCCTTCAGGGTGACACTTCTCGAGTCTGCCTGCACTCCTTTATCTAAGTGTGTAGTGGTTTTTTTTAAAAATCCTCACCCAAGGATATTTTTCCATTTATCTTCAGATAGAGTTGGGGGCGGGGGAGAGAAAGAAATATCCATGTGAGAGAGACAGATCAATTGGTTGCCTCCTACATGACCTGACCAGAGCTAGGGACCAAACTGCAACCGAGGTATGGGCCCTTGACCAGAATCAAACCCGCAACTCTTCGGTACTTGGACCGACGCTCTAATCACTGAGCCAAACTGGCCAGGGCTGTACTTTTATTTTAATAAAACCACTTTGCTTTACTGAATCTTTGTGTCTCACTTTTGAATTCTGTCTTGTACGATGATAAGAACTTGGACACTGCCCCTGAGTTGAGGTCTCTCTTGGCCTCCCCAGAGCCTCCAACAACAGTTCCCTTTGGTCTCTCTAGGGAGAGAACCAGGCTAAACTCTGAGAGGAGTTTCCTCTTCCTCATTAAGCCACAAAAGACCCTAACGGTATTCCAATCTTGACACTTTCTCCATCGATCCAGGCCCAGACCAAAGAATTTAGCAAGGTAGACTGATCAAATCTTTCTCAATCA
This sequence comes from Molossus molossus, assembly GCF_014108415.1. Taxonomy (NCBI): domain Eukaryota; kingdom Metazoa; phylum Chordata; class Mammalia; order Chiroptera; family Molossidae; genus Molossus; species Molossus molossus. The sequence goes on along the minus strand of NW_023425401.1, from coordinate 30,382,300 downwards.
GGAGCAGTATTGTCCCTGCAGGGGCATCTAGCAAAGTCTGGAGAAAAACAGGAGCAGGAAGCACTAGTGGTACCTAAGGATGGAGCTAAGGATGTTGCTACACCCCACAATGCACAGGATAGCACCAAAGCGAAGATGATCAGGCCTGGCACGTCAACAGTGAGGAGGTTAAGAAACCTTGATGTAAACCAAATGGAGGGGGAAAAATAAGACAACAGAATACCACATTACCTCAAATGTCTCAAGAACAAAAAAATTAAGGCAAATTCTGATAGTCCAGAGACACAGAGTGGGCTCTCCTCCCTGCCCTGTTGGGTGACTCCTTAGAAGGATGTTGGGCACTTAGACTGCTGTGAAAACTTCTTTGAATAGCCTCATATTTCTTAGGGAAACATCTCAACTGAGGGTGCAATTTTAAAAACCCATCAGCATCTTTATTGTAAATGTCGTCAGAACCACCAGACAGAGGAAGCGTGGTGTGAGCTTGTTTTCGAAAGCAGTTGCTGCTTTGTTTTAAGAGAAACCGCCAAAGCAACCAAACAATGACTCATTTTTCTTCCATGTCTTGACAGTAATTTCCTCTACTCTGAGGCTGAATATCTCCTCTAAAACAGTCAAAGCACAGAATGTAATTTATAACTATACGATTCCTCTGCGAGCTCTAAAATCCAGCTTTTGCGGTTACCTTGTCTTGAATATTTTTATTGTTGCCCTTTACACCAAATCACACTGATTTGCCCACTGATTGCCTTTATGTGAATAGTTACCTTGGTCCCCTCATGCAAACAGGTCAAAAGAAAATATCACATCCCACCCGGCTGGTGTGGCTCAGTGATTGAGCATCGACCCATGTACCAGGAGGTCCCCAGTTTGATTCTTGGTTAGGACACATGCCCAGGTTGTGGGCTTGATCCCCAGTGGGGGGCATGTGGGAGGCAGCCAATCAATGTTTCTCTCTCATCGATGTCTCTATCTCTCTCCCTCTTCCTTCCTCTCTCTCTCTCAAATCAATAAAGAAAAATTATTTTTTAAAAAAGAAAGAAAATGTCATATCTATATTGACATATGTCCAAGTGATTTTTTTGCTTTAATTTTTAAATTATAAACTTAGTATATGAACATGTTAATTAGCAAAAGTTCAAACAACACAGAAATATAGCATACCCCAAATGCCCAAATCTCTGCCTTATGCATATAGAACATTAGGCAGTTTGATGGGTTTATAACTTTTAAAACAATATTTTTTGAGTAATGCAAATTGTTCAAAATTCAAAAGTTACCAAAAAGTTTACAGGAACAATTAAGTCTCTCCCTTCCCTGTTTCCAGCAATTTGGTTCCCCTGCCTTGAGACAAAGCCTATAATCGTATGTGTATTTGTGACACGCATTCTTCCCACATTTCATACATTTTTAGGTATGTTTTTATGATGTTGTTACTATTTATCATTTAGTACATGTCCAAACTGATAAGAACTTTACATACATGATCTCATTTAATTCTCATATAAACACTAAAGTTTAGACAGTATTTAAATTAAATATTCAAGAGATATGACTTTATGTAACATAAAATTTTATAGGTCAAAAATGGCCAAATATCAGCAAGTCATATGCTTGGATGTAATTTTAGAAAACTGGGAGAATTCCATTTTCTGGAGTATGGAAGGGTAGACAGATATCCTGACAACTTTCCCTCTACAATACACCAAGCTGCATAGTTGTGTTTGCAAGAAAGTAAAGGAAATCCCAGAAGGCGAATACAAACTGGGAAATGAAATGAGCCAGAAACCCCCGAGGGTTAGAGGTATAACATCCATGAAAGGCCAACAGATAAAGCTTTGGGGGAAATAAAATCAAAACTTTTAGGAAAACCTTTTAATAACCTCATAATTACTCTTATAAACCTTCGAATAACCACACCCTCAATACAAGGAAAATCTGGGAAAAAAGTCTGCCCTCAGCACAGATAGCTAATTGTGCTTCTTGGCTTTAGCCTCAGGTGAAGGAAACAAAAAGGGCTTTCCTGAGAATTCATTACCCTGGGGCCACTTTTTCCCTCGAGTTCTAGATTCAGATCTAACTACCCACATAGAATGGAAAATTCCAGTTAAGAAAGGAGTGTACAAGGGGTTTGGGCTGGCAATATGCCTGGTTCATCTGTCAAAAGCAAACAGAACTGCTTAGAGAGAGAATTCTTCAATGCAGACCAGAAAAGATTTGCACAGACAAGCCCACTTATCATGAAATGGATACAAACATAGTGACAAAACACTATAAAAAAAAATTTAAGACAACAAATAGAACTCCTAGATTTGAAATATGTGGTGGTCGAAATGAAAGTCTCAAAGGGAAAGACAAACAGACACAAATGGACAGAAGAATCGTTGAAATCAAAGCTGGAGTTAAGGAAAGATAAAGGCAGGAAAAATATCAAAAGAGAGTTTAAGAGACATGAGGGGAGAGAGGGAAGGTTCAATATGTGTCTAAAATAAACTTTAGATGAAAAGAATAGTCAATATTTAAAGAAGTAACAGCTGAGAATTTCCAAATTGATGAAAGACAAGAATCTTTACGTTCAGAAACTGAGTCCCAAGCAGGACAGCAACCTACATATATCAGCAAAACTGCTGCAGATCAAAGACAAAGGTCTTAAAAATAGCCAGAAAAATAAAAGAGAAACTTTGTAATTTGGTGGAGATTACAAATCCAGTAAGGACGAGCTTTGAACTCACATCTTGTAGATGCTAAAGCCCATGCACCAGACCGTAGCTCTGTTTGGCTCCCTACACTTCACTGCTGCCTTGTCATCTGCTGAGTTCTTCTCTGTCTACATGAAATGCTTTTATAAATATTTAGTTCTGATCCTGTTCTGATCCATAGCTGTTAGTTTTCTCTCTCCGCTTTTTAAACTTTAAACATATCATTCATTTATTCGGCAAATATTTGTTGAGCAATTACAATGTGCAAGGCATTGTTTAGGGTAACAACAACAACAACAACAAAACAAAAACAAAATCATTTATAGAATAAAATGCTGAGAAACACCAGTCTTGATATGAGAATGCACTGACACAGCCTAAGAACCAGCACGTTTTCTGATTGGTCATGCACTAAACTGATTGCGAAGTATGTTGCATACCTTCTTGGGTTCATCAATATTTACCAAAGTTTGGTGCTTCTTCCTGGAATGATCTCCTGAACTCTTCTACACTCAGCTTGATAAATCATATTTTGGGTAGGAATGGGGAGGTAGCAGATATAAAGTGGGTGAACTTCTGACTCTTTAGCTTAGTGAGATGTGCTTTAATTACCCAGTTTCTTTTGGTGAAAACTGTTTCTTTTCTCCTTCAACAGTTATGTCACATAACAGTGAAAGGATCGGTAATGTTTCAAAGGGTAAAGCTAAAAGCTTGTAAAAGGTAGAAACTGTGAAAAATGGGTTCCTTGCATGACCTTTGCTCAGCCTTCTGTTAAGTATAGACTTGACCTTTGCTCAACCTGCCATTGAGTAAAAATTATCGGATTATCCGTAAGACAATTAATCACCCAGCAGATGCAACACGAGATACCAGACCAGTCCAACTGCGAGTGGACAATGGGCCATGCAGAGTACTCAGCAAGAATGCCAAAAGCCAGAAGCAGAGTATATAACCTACATCCCAACTGTTATTCGAGGCTGACCTCTTACCGGGTCACGCCACCTGTACCCAGGCACATGCAATAAAATCGTTTTGCTCTACATTGACCGTGCATTGTGGATGTGATCTCTCGCTGGCTCAGACCTTTTAACCAGGAACTCCTAATTTATTTTGCAAAGATACATGATGCTCTATTCCCATCCTTGCTCCTTTCAACCATCTTGACTTGGTGGTGTCAAAACTAAAACAAAAATAAACACAAAAAGAAATAGGTACACCTGAGATTTTAGAGAATGTTCATCTAAATTTGATCTTTAGCCACATTCTACCTTGAAAACAGTAATTCTATCTCTCCCTTAAAACATGCATCATACATATATTACCTTGCATTTGTATAGGTTTATATGTTTTTAAACTTTTTCATATGTATTATCTTAAAATTCATAAATGTGTTTATATACACGGTTGTAAAAATAAAAAAATCAACAATTTAATCAAAATTATTTAACTTAGACTTTTTTGGAAGAGGTGGTTTTAAATTTATAATTTTGTACCCCAAGGAAGCAGTGGAAATTATTAGACTATGCCAAGAAAAAATATTAAACTAATCCACTAGTGTTTTTATAAAAGCAAAATCAAGTACCTAATACAAAAATTGTTTTAAATTTGATTTCATTAAATATTTTTGTGAGAATATCATTCAGAGTAAAAGTGTATAACTGTATAAAATATAAAAAGTCCGGCCGGTGTAGCTCAGTGGTTGAGCATCAACCCATGCACCAAGAGGTTGCCCGTTCGATTCCCAGTCAGGGCACATGCCCAGGTTGCGGGACCAATCCCCAGTGGGGGGCATGCAGGAGGCAGCTGGTCGATGTTCTCTTTCATTGATGTTTCTATCTCTCTCACCCTCTCCCTTCTTCTCTCTCTAACATCAATAAAGAAAGAAAAAATTTTTTAATAAAAATACAAAATACATATAAAAAGAAAAGAAACAACCTTGTGCTCATCAGCCAGCTTAAGAAATAGAACGTTACCAGTATTTCTGAGGACTCTGTGTGTCACTTCATGAGAGCATACCTCTTTTTCCTTCTGAGGGGCAATCGCTTTCCTGAATTTTGGGGTAATCTCTCCATCTTTTTTCTTCATATTTTAATCACATGCACATATCCCTAAAAAATATGTTGTTTAGATATGCCTATTTTTTGAACTTCATATGAATGGAACTACACTTCTGCATTTTTCTGCAATTTGCTTTTTGAGCTCCGAATGATTTTTCTCCCCTGAAATTCACTTCTCTTGGTCCATATAGCTGGAGTTCATTTCTCTTACAGCAAGTATTTCATTATAGCTGTCCATCCTTGACACAAACAGCCAATTAATCAGGAAAGAGTTTGCTTTGTATTTTATAAGCAGGATGTATGAGGTCAAGGAAGGAAATCTTACTTTACATCTATAGGGAAATAAAGCTTCAGAGGTATATACAGCATAACTAGAAGAGGTGGGACACAGTTGTCTGTGGGAAAGCAGAACAGCTTTATGTCAAGTCACTATCTCCAGGCAAGAAAACCTTCCTACCGTGGTCATGTTATAAAAAACTAGTGAACATTTTTTTGCTACATTAAAAGCCTGTTTCCTAAAACAAACAAACAAATACCATCATATTTCTAAAATGCACACCTCTCTAGACACTCCAACTAACTCCCAATGGCTTAGTAACAACTTGTGCTAACTAACAGAAATTCAAATCGCTTTAAACTCTGATTTTCTGGGTTGTTTTGCCAAAGGTTTATCAAATGCAAATATTTAAATAAATGTATTTAAATAGTTAGCTATTTTTATGTTTTTATTGATTTTTTAGAGAGAAAGAGGAAGGGAGGGAGAGAGAGAAAAACATTGATGTGAGAGAGATACATTGATTGAGTGCCTCTTGCATGCTCCTCACTGTGGGGTCAAGACCTCAGCCTGAGTATGTGCCCTGACTGGGAATAGAACCAGGACCTCTAAGTCCATGGGACGATGCTCAATCCACTGAGCCACCAAAGCAGGGCTAGTTAGCTATTTTAACAACTCTAGTATATATAGCTTTACTATTGCTTTAAAAAGTAAAAATGATGTCTGAAATTTTGTTGTCTATATTTTCTAGGATTTTTATGGATTCATGAGTCACATTTAAGTCTTTTATCCATTTTGAGTTTATTCTTGTGTGTGGTGTAAGCTGATGATCTAGTTTCATTTTTTTTGCATGTAGCTGACCAATTTTCCCAACACCATTTATTAAAGAGATTGTCTTTACTCCACTGTATGCTCTTGTCACCTTTGTCAAATATTAATTGAGCATATTGCCTTGGGTCCATTCTGGGTTCTCTGTTCTGTTCCACTGGTCCATATGCCTGTTCTTGTGCCAGTACCAGGCCGTTTTGATTACAGTGGCTTTGTAGTATAACCAGAAATCTGGTAATGTGATTCTTCCAACTTTGTTCTTCTTTTTCAAGATTGCTATGGCTATTCGGGGTCTTTTTTTGGTTCTATATGAACTTTTGAAGTATTTGTTCTAATTCTGTGAAGTATGCCCTTGGTATTTTGATGGGGATTGCATTGAATCTATAGATTGCTTTGGGTAGTATGGACATTTTAATGATGTTAATTCTTCCAATCTATGAACAGGGTATGTGCTTCCACTTTTTTATATCTTCCTCTATTTCTTTTTTCAATGACCTGTAGTTTTCTGCGAATAGGTCCTTTATTTCTTTGCTTAAGTTTATTTCTAGGTATCATAAATTTTTTGCGACGATGGTAAATGAGATTGTTTTCTTAGTTTCTCTTTCTGTGAGTTCATCATTGGTGTATAAGAATGCCGTCGATTTCTTGACGTTAATTTTGTATCCTGCTACTTTGCCAAATTCATTTATTAAGTCTAGTAAATTTTTGATGCAGTCTTTGGGGTTTTCTGCATATAGTATCATGTCATCTGCGAATAATGACAGTTTCAGTTCCTCCTTTCCAATTTGGATCCCTTTTATTTCTTCTTCCTGCCTGATCTCTTATCCTTTGAGATGACATGGAGGGACCTGGAGAGTATTATCCTAAGTGAAACAAGCCAAGCAGTGAGAGACAAATATCACATGATCTCACTTATTTGTGAAATATAATGAACATAACAGTCTGAGGAATGGGGTAGTCCCAGAGATATGGAAGTGGGGTACAGACTGACAATCCCCAGAAGAGGGGGTGGTGAGGGAGAGATAAACCACAGAACTTATATGCATGTATGCATGAACAATGGACGTGGACAATAAAGCTGGGGACAGGGCGGGGAGGGTGGGGAAAGGGAATATCAGTGGGGGGAAAAGGAGAAATATCTGTAACAAAAATAAATAAATTAATTAATTAAATAAAAAATAAAAATAAATAAATAAATAAATAAAAAGTAAAAATGGTTTTGCTTATTGTTCCTCATATTTAAACCTTTGTATCTCACACTTTCTGTTTACTATGAATGCCTAGATTCACTTGAAAGACATGTAAAATGATCTGTGGTCTGGAATTCTACGTGCTCCAAGTATTTACATTCAGATTCCTTTAAAACTTTGCTTACACTTAGGATTCTTTAGGAGAAACCCTTCAACTGGGGTTGCACACACATTTAAAAAGATGTCACTAGAGATAAAGGTTTTTTTCTTCTGTGTTGTGCTGCCCATGGCGCTGTCTGTGTACCCATCCTAAGCATTAAACATCTAGCTACTGATTGTGACATACAAGCAGAGGTTGGAGCACTTTGAACAAAGAAGCCTTACAGAGCATTGGTCCAGAAAACTCCTTTATGGCCCTAAAAAAAGGGCTTGAACATACTTCTTGACAGCCCCTAAACATTTATGAGCTTTTTTCCTCTGGTGAAGAACAAATAGGCTAAGCAGTTGTGGCCCTCATGTATTTAGAAAGTTACACACACACACACACACACACATTTTTGGCATCTTTCCCAGAAGACAATGTTTGCATGATGCAACAAATGGGCATGTAATGCTGACAGCATTCCTGGGAGGGTTACCGCTGTGTGAGAACTACGTTGTCTGTCTGTGCAGAGGGGGTCGCCTTCCCAGTGAGCCTGGCTAACGGACGTACTCTGGGGGTCTGTTGCCCCGGCCGCATGTCCCATCCCAGGGAAGTATTATGGTGCCCCCTTTTCCCCTCCTATTCCCAATGTCTAAGTCCAGAACTGTTCAGAAATCTGAAAGAAAACCTGATAGAGCTAAACCAAATGTGGGTACCTAGAAGTTTTCAGTGTCATTTCGAACAGAGAATAAAGACACAGTAGAAAAACTCCGTTTCCAGAACTTGGTTTCTATCTGACAGTTTTCAAAGGACCCAATTCCTCCATGAGAAGGAAACCACCCAAGATTTTGTCAAGTGCCTTATACAGGTGTGTCTCCTTGCCCCAGTGAATGTTCAACTCCTTGAGGTAGCTAACTCACCTCTGCATCTCCACAGTGCCCAGAGCACTGTCTTGCTCAGTTAGTACTGGAGGGAGCATGAGCGAGAGGGCTGATGGGTAAAATGCTATTTCCACTTCATTCATCTTCACAGTGAAAACTTCTATTGGTGGCATCATCTTGAATCCAAAGAGCAAGGCAGAAGGACCTGTCTACCCTAAGGTGGTGATAGGAAGACCAATCCTCAAAGAGTCATGGAGGAATACAGATATGCACTTATTAATCTCCAGGCGACTGGCTTAAACCCTTTGTTGGTTTTAAAACAACCAAATGCTTCTGTGCTTCCGTAACTCAAATGAGTGTCAGAACTCTGCCAGCAGGTTTCAAAGAATGCAGATTTATTTATCTTTTTAGTCTCAGGAAAAGCAAGACTAAATATCAAGCAGCAGCCTTTGGCTGCAAATTCTACTGTAAAGCAGTAACTTGACAACAAAGAAAAATGGGCCTCTAAACCGCCTCACCTTACTGGGAGAACGGAGGAATTTATTCATACAATTATCCTGAAGTAATCAATAGATGTGCAAAATGCATCCTAACAAAGGGAAAGGGCCCAGTGCTATTCCATGCTGACAATTATGCAACTTCTAAGGGCAGGAGGTGGCCACCCTCCCTGCTCACCCTGACAAATAGACAGTCTTGCCAATAGATTTCACCTAATTGTATCTTTCCATTTCATTTCATTGGGAAGCAGGTGTTATTAGAACTAATACTTCTTCACCCACGCATTATCTAAAAGACTGCAGAGGACTGGAAAAGAGCTTGATAGAGAGATGATAAAGAAGAAAATCCAGGGAGAAATATCAGTCTTTGCTGCTATCTGCTATCATTAAAATAGAAGGATAATTATGACACTTAAACAATGGAACTCAACCTTAAATGACACACTTGTCAGAGAGAAAAACGCATTAAGTGGTAGGTGGGAGAGGGCTACCAATATTCTGCCTTATTTTAATTTGCTCTGAAATGTGGCCTGGTCCTTGAACTTGTGTTTTATTTCTAGATAATTGAGTTTGTCCAACAGACGTGTCAGGTCCAACCCCTACTTCGGTGTCATCCCCTAGTGGTCAGCCACTGAGACTTGGCTGAGCCTTAGGATCAAGTTCACAATGAAGTGTCAGAATCTGCCCTGGCCCATTTTGCTCAGTGGTTAGAACATCAGCCTGCAGATCAGAGAGTCGAAAGTTCGATTCTCAGTCAAGGGGACATACCTGGGTTGCGGTTTGGTATCCAGCCCTGGTTGGGGTCGTGTGGGAGGCAACCAATTGATGTGTCTCTTTCACATTGATGTTTCTCTCTCTCCCCACCCCTCTCTTTTTCCTTTCCTCCCCCCTCCCACTCTATCTGACGATAGATGGAAAAATATCCTTGGGTGAGGATTAAAAAAAAAGTGTCAGAATCTCCCATAATGCCAGAACTCTGCAGTCACTCCCCATTTGCCCTTTTACCTGCAGAAAGAGGTGGGGCGGTATCCCAGGACCAGCTCCTGTTCTAGAGACCGAGCCGCTGGACAGAACACATGCTTCACCTCAGAATCGTGTGCTGCCTGTTGGGGACACCCAGTTTTTCTGTTTGCTTATTTTGCCTCAACTGCCCATGACCTCCAGATTGGTTATCCAGTTTTTAGATTTTGCTCACGCTGATATGATTCCAGTCCTTATTTTACCTTTCTCTTCCTCCAGTGATGCTCTCAAAAACAACCACATTTTTAGAACATACTTCCCACCCTCAAGGCATTTTCACATGATGTCGCTTCACAGGGATCTATATATATCTTAACTTTAACCCCAATGAAGACAGGTCTTCATTTTCTTAAATTCCTATATTCCTACTACCCAGTAAGTCTCTTGAACATTAAACAATGTAGTCAATGTTGGATAAATACTCATGGGTTTCACTTAAAAAAATATATATATTTTTCATGTAAAGTACAACATAGGGAATATAATCAATATTGTAATAATTGTGAATGGTGTCATATGGGTACTAGATTTATCAGAGTGATCATTTCATAAGGCATAGAAATGTCTAATCAGTATGTAGTACACTTGAAACTAATATAATATTGTATGTCATCTGTAATTATAAAATTAATTAAAAAATGGGGTAAAAACAGTCTATTTAATAAATGATGTTGGGAAAATTGGATGGATAAGTGCCAAAAAATAAAGCTAGACCACCTTCTTACATCATACACAAGAATAAACTCAAAATACATTAAAGACTTAAATGTTAGCCTTGAAATCATAAAAATCCTGAAAGAAAATATAGGCAGTAAAATTTCAAATATTTCTCCTAGCAACATTTTTTTCTGCTTTATCTCCTCAGGCAAGGGAAACAAAAGAAAAAAATAAACAAATGGGACTACATCAAACTAAAATGTTTTCACACAGCAAAGAAAATCATCAACACAATGAAAAGACAACCCACTGAATGGGAGGGCATATTTGCCAATAAAACATCTGATATGGGGTTAATATCCAAAATTAATAAAGAACTTATGAAACTCAACACCAAAAAACAAACAATCCAATTTAAAAATGGGCAAAGGACCTGAATAGACACTTCTCCAAAGAGGACATACAGATGGCCAATAGACATGTGAAAAAATGCTCAGTGTTACTAATCATCAGAAAAATGCAAATTAAAACCACAATGAGATATCCCCCTCACACCTGTCAGAATGGCTATCATTAACAAATCAACAAACAAGTATTGGTGAAGATATGAAGAAAAGGGAACCTTCATGCACTATTGGTAGGAATACAGATTGGTGTAGCCACTGTGGAAAGCTGTATGGAGTTACTTCAAAAAATAAAAAATGGAACTGTCTTATGATCCAGTGATTCCACTTCTGGGAATATATCTGAAGAAACCCCAAACGCTAACTCGAAATAACATATGCACCCGTATGTTCATTGCAGCATTATTTACAATAGCCAAGATTTTGAAGTCGCCCAAGTGCCCATCAGTAGATGAGTGAATAAAAAAGCCATGTACATTCACACAATGGACAACTACTCAGCCTTTAAAAAGAAGAAAATCTTCCCTCTCGTGGAAAGTATTACACTAAGTGAAATAAGACAGTCAGAGAAAGACAAGCACCATATGATTTCATTTATATGTGAAATCTAATGAACAAAATAAACTAACAAACAAAATAGAAGCAGACTCTCAGACACACAGAACAGATTGGCAGCTGTCAGAGGAAAGGAGGTTAGAGGGCTGGGTGAAAAAGGTGAAAGGATTAAGCAAAAAATTCCCTCCTAGACAGACAACAGTGATTACTAGAGAGAAAGGGGGTGGGAGAGATAAGAAAGGGTAAAGGGGAGGTGGTAATGGTGATGGTAGGAGACTTGATTTGGGGTGATGAACACACAATACAATATACAGATGATGCATTATAGAATTGTACACTTGAAACCTATATAATTTTATTAACCAATGTCACCCTAATAAATTCAATAAAGAATAAAAATAAGAGAATAAAAAAGGACCAGAGGCTGTTTACACAGAGGAGAGAGGTAGTGTTTCATAGTTTATCCAGACACAGTAAGAGCTAGTCTTTACTAAGCACTCACTAGGCGTGAGTACTGGCCTCCACATTCTCTCTGGGTGTCCCTACAACAGCATCACATCCCTGTGGACATCAACTATCATTATCCCCGTTGTACAGATAAAGGAACTGAGGCATTGCAAGGTTAAAGGATTTGTCCAAAGTCACACAATTAGGAAATGTTGAAACCAAGATTTGAATTAAAGTGTGTCTGACAGCAAAGTCTACAAGCTTCATGGAGCCCTGAAATTAAAAAAAAGAAAAAGAAATTAAATGTATATATTTGAATGTGTGTATATGTGGGGAGGAGGTTATAGGTAATAGTTCTTCACAAATAACCTTTATGGTTGCCTCTTTATATTCTTGGGATAAACACTCCCCAGGGAGTATAAAAAAGTAATAAGTGAGATATTGCTACCCCTAATCGGGAGGGCAAACGGGGCCCGTTCAGACCAGATGACTAGCTCAGGGTGAGGGACAAGCAGGGTCTGGGCCTCTTTGGGTGGGACCGGTAAGCAGTCCTTGTGTACAGAGCATACACCACGCAAGGAAGCGCCCTGGCCAAGGATGAACCACCTCCTTTATTAAGTCAGTTAAAGTATAATCACATTCAGCATATAACTAGAGATGAAAGTATTCCCCCTCCATGGAAGTCTGGGCTCTTGATATTGAGAAAATGTTCAACCCATGAGCAATTATTTAAATATTCAACACTTTGCCTGCATGACTGACTCAGCACTGTAATCAGAATCACGGGAGCAGGAACTTTGGGATGGAATGAATCTTAGAGGCCATAGAATCCAATACCTTGATTTTTACAGAGGAGGAAATGGAGGTCTGGAAGAGGTCGTGTTATTTTTCTAAGGTCTCCGGGTCAGGAGCCCAATCTCCCGGAGTCCTGGTCTTGTGTCATTTTCGAGGATAGGCTGGGAGAGCAGCAATCTTGCTGCTGGATCATTGTTTGATCTGTGCAATCATTTTATATTTGAATGCAAACACTGGTTGCCAAATAGATGCCCAAATCACAAGATATACAGCTATGTTTCTATTCTCAGGATTTATAAAATACCCCAAGGATGGAACCATATATCACTCAGTTTATTTTTACAAAACATGTGTTGATGGATCCATATAACACTCAGTTTATACAAAATCTTAGCTACCTGGACTATGTAACAACATATAAATAGTGTATATGCCTTTTCATGTCACAAAAATCAATGTCTTCATATTTTCATAACTTGTTCTTTCCTAAAAATTTAAAAAAATAGATATTTTCAAAGCAATTTAGACTTCATTGAAAACACATTACAAACACTGACTTTTTCCTGAGGTCCAATGTTCACCACTTTTATGAAAAGAATAATTATTCTCTAATGGTTTCTTGAGTAAGTTTAGATTTTCATATACAGAGTTTCAAGGCAAACTCATAGTAAATGTTGATCCCTCTGGAAGACATCCAAATGCTATAATAATGATTCATGCTAGAGCAACCTTTTGCTAAAGAACAAGGTTTTGAAATATAAATCACAATGTTTTATAAGCTACATGTATACTTAGGCCATGAAGTTGGTTCTATATCTAAAGTTTAAAGATGATACTAATTCAAGAGGTCTAGATTTTTGCTCCAAATCTATATTCACATTATCTGGTTTATGGTGATGTAAACATCTCTCTAAAATCTAGACTAGAGCAGGGTACTACAGACACTTTGCACTGGATACTGAGGGGGGCGGTCCTGTGCAGCACCCCTGGCTTCTACCTACTAGAAGCCAATAGCGCTCTTCCATTACCCTCACTGGGACAACAGCAAATACCTCACCTTACTGACCAATGTCCCTGGGGAGAAAATTCCATTTCCTGTGATCCCTGAAACCAGTAGAAATGACATCATCCATGAGATTTAAAAGGCAGATTTTTAACCCCACCCTGATCTAATGAATCAGAATTTCTAGGTTGTACCAAGAAAACTGTCACTGAAACAAGCTCTCTAGACGATTCTGATATGCACTAAAGTTTGAGAACCACGGAGGCCAGGGCCCAGTGAAATAAAATAGAGCCAGCTTTGTATTTTTATCAAGTTCCTTAGATAATTTAGATGATCAGAGTTTGAGAACAACTAGAATAGAGGTTTCTAAATGTGTCAGCATTTTAGAATCACCTGGGGGTTGGGGACTGTGGCACAGATCTTTTATTATTTAACAAAAATAATTTTTAAAAAAAATTTATTTTAGAGAGAGAGGAGAGGAGAGGGAGAGAGAGAAACATCGATGAGCGAGAACATTGATTGGCTGCCTCCTGCATGCCCCCCCCCCCCAATGGGGATTTGGCCCACAACCTGGGCATGTGCCCTGACCGGGAATCAAACTGGCGACCTTTTGGTGCATGGAATGATTTTTAACCACTGAGCCACACCGGCTGGGCAAGGAGCACAGATCTTTTAAAAATCCCCAAGTCCAGGTCATATCTCAGACCAATTAAATCACAACCGTGGGGGTGGGACACAACGATCAATACATTTGAAGCTCAAATATTGGCTGCATATTAGAATTCACCTGGGGAGCTTTTGAAAATACTTGTGACTGATACCACTTCCTATCAGATTAGACTCTTAAGGTGGGATTTAAGCACCAGGTATTTCCCCCCCCAAATACACTGTCCCAGATGTTTCTTAGTATGCTTTAAGAATTGAGAATTTCTGCTCTAAGTTTACATTAATATTGAGAAGCACCATTTATCTCCCATATACCAGAGTGCTCTGATCAGACTGGCTATTGAGCATCAGTTACATGGTGTCATGGTGCGTTGCTATGTGTGTTTTCTGTTTACTGAAAGCAACAAATGTCCAACTTTTAGTGTTTATCTTTAGGAACTATTTGGTGGGCTTGATGCCTGTATGTTTACAATTTCAGATGAAACTTTTAAGTAGTTCAAAACTTGAGCCTGCACTGAGGATAAGTGGCTAATTGGAGATAGGAGTCCTGGTCATATGGCTGAAAGTTGTTCTCAATAAGTGTGTGGTCTTCAGACCAGGAGCACCTGGGAATTTATTTCGAAATGCATATTCTTGGGCCCCACTCCAGATCCACAGGAGTGGAGCCCAGCGATCTGTGTTTTTTTATTTCATCCTCACCCGAGGACATTTTTCCATTTTTTGTTCAGATAGAGTGCGAGGGAGAGAGAGAAACATCGACGTGAAAAGGACACATTGAGTGGCTGCCTCCCACACCACCTAACCAAGGCCACAGGGACAAACTGCAACTGAGGTACATGCCCTTAGCGGGAACCAAACCTGGGTCTCTCTGGACCACAGGCTGACTCTAATCGCTGAGCCAAACCAGCCAGGGCAGCAATCTGTATTGTAATAAGCTCTCTATATCATTCTGATGTTCATTCAAGTTTGAGAACCACTGTTCCTATGCAATGCTTCCTGAACCTGGGTTTTCACCAGAAGAATCTCCAGGAGAGCTTGTATAAAACAAACAACAACAAAAATAAAAACCAAAAACAATCAAGATGATCTCATGCCACCCCTCCAGATTCTGATTCAGCTCATTTGGGACCAAGCATTTCGTATTTTAATAGATGATTCCTCTAGGTGATTGTATTGATTTTCTGGGTTTAGAAACTGCTTTATAAATGATCAGATGTCAATGGCTCACACTGAGAGGGGGTGAGAAGGAAAAGATGGAAGAAAAGGGAGAAGAGGAAGGAAGAACAGGAGGGGAAAAGGGAAGCAGACAAAATAAAACAGCTTTTCTGTTTTGAAGCAAAAATATATAACACATCACTGAAACATCCATATTTAATACCAATTTTAGATCTAGGCTTGAAGAATTTACATTAACAGCAAGCTTTTATACAAGGCTCAAGGTAAAAAAATTATTCCCTTTTCCCCAAAGTTTTGACTTTTATTAATGATTGTTTAAGTTAATCCTAGTTAACAACAAGATTTGACTAGCATATTCTTTTCCAACACCCTTGAGAGATTGATCTTGGAATCAGACCCATCCAGGACTTAGCCTAACTAGGCTCTGAAATCTTAGGCTTGGAATTAAAAAAAAAAAATCTGCTGACAGTTTGGTCTTAATAGTCTGGTCACTGCCAAACCTTCTCCGTTTTAAACACTCAGAAGCTATTCTCCTGTGGAGCTAATTGAAGGCAAAGCCCTTCCAGCTCCTTCCCCAGCTGGAACCGTCTGTCATCTCCTCTGACTCTCCCACCTCCCATCACCGTGTGCGCCCGAGTAAGAAAAATTCTGTCGTATAAAATGACAGCATCAAAAGCTTTTGTGACAGTTTTTAAATACCATGAGGGGGGGGAATATAATTCCCTACACTTAAAGAAGAGAAGCGTTACCCTTTGGACACTAATTCCAGCCCCGACGCCCGACTGTGACGAGAAGGCCCCTCTCCAGCTCCCTCGGCCCGCGAGTGGCCCACTGACCCACTGTCCCTTTCTGCACAACCTGGAACTAACAGAGGTGTCTACCTTTTTCAATGGTTGAGAAAAAAGAAAAGGAAGAATCATATTTTGTGACAGGGGGGAAATGAGATGACACTCACATTTCAGTGTGCAAAATAAAATGTTATCAGCACCCAGCCACACTGATTTGTTTATTTATTGTCGTGGAGGCTTTTGTGCTACGAAATACAAAGGCAGGATTGCGTGTTACTACAATATTGAGTATTCGTGCTACAGAGACTATGAAGGTCCTACGACCCCTGAAAATACTTCCTAGGGGCCCTTGAGAAAGAAATATGCCCCCTTCTGTTCTGGACTCGAGCTTCGGGGGGAATAGCCCACCTATTATTCCGTTGTCTCCCACCTGGAGTGCCGAGGTTATCTTTGTTTATTTTATAGGCACAGTTTTTGCAATCCACCTTCCTTCAGAAAGAGCTTCTTCCTTATTATCTTATATCTTATCTTTTATTTGTAACAACATTTAGAAAAGAAGCTTCAACAAGGATAAAACACAGACACTTCTAGGGACCCAGCCCACGTGGGACCCGGAGGAGAGGCTGCTGGGACAGCGGAGGCTGCGGCTCAGGGGAAGTGGACTCGCTCTCCAGGGCCATTTTCTGCCCTAAAGCAACTTTTTTTCCATCATGAATAAATACATGAG
Organism: Molossus molossus; assembly: GCF_014108415.1. Taxonomy (NCBI): domain Eukaryota; kingdom Metazoa; phylum Chordata; class Mammalia; order Chiroptera; family Molossidae; genus Molossus; species Molossus molossus. Next base: position 30,365,494 of record NW_023425401.1, on the reverse strand, counting down.
TAATAGCCTTATCTGTACAAAATTCCACTTTCAACTATTTCCACTCATTTTTCATTTCATAGTAAGTTTTGTTTTGTTTTGTTTTGTTATGCAAGGAGTCCAATAGGAACATATACTTACTTATCAATCATCTGGTTCAAAGAGTTGAGTATTGCCCAGGCAGTGTGGCACAATGGATTGAGCATTGTCCCATGCACCAAGAGGTCACTGATTCAATTTCTGGTCAGGCCTCATGCCTGGGTTGCAGGCTCAATCCCCAGTAGGGGGCGTGCAGGAGGCAGCCGACTGATGTTTCTCTCATCCATGTTTCTATCTCTCCCTCTCCCTTCTTCTCTTGCTAAAATCAATAAGAACATTAAAACAACAACAACAACAACAACAGAAATACACAGAGTTGAGTATTGACATCTGAATTATATTTAAAACACAGAGAGAGAGAGTGTGTGTGAAAGGGAGAGTATGAGTCAGTCTGAGAAAAACAAGAGTAATTCTAAAGATCTAAAATCACATGGGATGTAAGTTCAAGAAATGAATGAAAATCAATAGCAAATACTTTTCAAGATGGTGGCCAAGCAAAGTCTAAAACAAACAGTCTTCCCTAACAGAGGTAGCTGCCCGTGATCAATATTGTTTACCTTCTGCTTGTCTGACTGGTATAAATAATGAACAAACAATCACTGTAACCATTGATTTCAGGCAGTTCTCAAAAACACCTCTATATTTTCTATTGCCAATATTATTGGCATGTTCAGTTACATGATAAAGTAATTCACAAGTATGTAGAAAAGCCAGCTCTTTTGCATACAAATTACTAAAGAATGTAGTAATATTATAGGCAGAATCACATTTTTTGCGCTATTTTGTGTGTGAGTGTAAATGCCCAGTATTTTTTTTTACAGTAATAGAAATCGTCTGCTACCATCTCAAATTATGTGTCACAATCCCATGAACTAGATGCCAGAGAAAATTGCTATTCAGGAATGACATTTACATTTTACTTTTAAGTTTGCATTTCTTTGAATGTAGACATTCAAATAGTTATTATTTTCATTTTTAGTATCTCGTATGTAAAAACATGGTAGGAACTTATGCTGGGCTCCAGACTGAACAGCAGTGGGCGAAAGGCTCACATCTTTGAATTTTGGATGGATGCTTCATGGCCTGCATGCCAAACAACTTCTAGCTGGAGAAAAAACAGCCAGAAAGTTTCGCAGAAAATGCTCCTTTCCTTGAAAATAACAAAACAGATCATTGTCTCTGAGTGCTTAATGTGTAAGGCACTGTGCTTACTGCCTCAAATGCTTTAATCTTGTTTATCTGAGGCCTCTGCTATTCCAATTTTCAACATTTTTGATCCAATGTTTCATCAAGCAGCATCTCCTGGCAGATGGAAACATGAGAAGGGGCAGAAGGATGTCGTGAGTCCAAGTACAGCTCGTTACCTCCCAGCATTGAGTCACCCGCAGGAAGGCAGTCTCCAGGATAAGCCCCTCGTGCCTCTGATGTCTAGGTGGTCACAGAATTGCAGAAACAGGGCCAACATTTTCCTGAGTGGTATGCATCTCCCCTTCTGAGGCACCATGACACCCCATGATGGATTGGTTACCATTGTGGAGGTATAGGGATGCCAATTTATGGATTCTCGGGGAAGACTGGGAAGCCGGACACATAAATTAGAGATTTTTATGCATGGCTTTGTATGTTCTTCCCCACCCCGCTACACACACATAGTTATAACTTTAAAGCAATTTAAAAAATTACAAATTTGGACTTTAGCAATCACTAAACCAGAAAGTGGATTTTATAAGAAGCTTTCACATTTGCTTTGCTAAGTTCCCGAGGGGGGAGAAACAACAATCTCTGAGTTTTTCTCCCGATTAAAAAACAAGCTGAACTCATCTTTTGGTACCCCCATGATGATAGATATAAAGCAAAATCTTACATTAATTTTAAATGTATTTTTTAAAAAATAATAGATGCATGGAATACCCCCGAATAATTTTTTGGACCTCTTTTCCTTATGTTTGCCTAAGTTGCTAGAAATTGACCAGGGGAAGTAAATCATTAGTCAGAACCCATGTTGAATATCTTTAGACATCAGTTACCAAGTGACATTCCATGATTAGACTAAACCCCAAGAGGAAGACAAGTCCTTGGTTTGTCTACCATCCATAAATTCTAGGCTGGAGCTGCTGTCTTCTTCTAATGCTTATCTGCTTTATTTTAAAATATTCAGTATATGAGCAATTACCTCACTATAAAATGTCATGTTCATGGAAGATATTTTGAATAAAAGAGCTTGTAAATATCATTTATGTCCAGTGTTCCTAGGAATTAAATAAGTGGTAGCTGAAGTCAGCTGTGAACCAATATGGATTAGTCCTCCTTTTTATGAAGCATAGATCTAATCACTGTGGAATAAAAACCACAATATACAGACACTATATCTCCAGAAGACCAAAAAAACCTACAAAATCGAGACAACTAAAAAAATATTTGTGTTGGTAAAACTGTGTTTGCAAATAGTATAACTCCCATTCGAAGATTATACACTTTGCACTTTGTGTTTTTTGCAGTCTCGTCACACATAGGGCACGCACGACTTTAATTTACAATGTGGATTCAAGAGTGTATGTCCCAGTGGTCCTGCAGTTTATGTAATTCCTGTAATGCTTAGAGCTCACATTGATGAATACTTTCTCTAATCCTTACCCAAGGACTTGCTTTTATTGAAATATTAGACCTCTACTGTTTTGAGGTATGTCTTGAGACAGTGATGGGAATAGCAGCTACAACCTTTTGAACCAGAGAGTTGTCATAGAGAAGAGGAAGGTTGCTCAGAGTTGAAGTACCAACTTGGGCCACCAGCCAACTTGTACCAGTACAAATTGATGTTAAGTCCAAGCCACAGAAATCTTGATAAATGAAATAGCTTAAGTATATAGGGGTTTATTTATCTCCGTCAATATAAATCCAGAATAGGTTGTCCAGAGTACCAGCTCCAAGTACCATCAAGGAACAAAGACCCACCCTCCATTCTTTCATCTCTGCTTAACTATCTGGTGCTGTGACTTACAACAACCACCTTGATTATCTTATAATTTCTGCAGGCCAGGAGTCTGAACATAGTTTAGCTGGGTTCTCTGCAAGACTGCAATCAAGATGTTGGCTAGGGCTGGGTCCTCATCTGAAAGTTCAACTGGGGAAAGTACTGCTTCCAAGTTTACAGAGTTGTTGGCAGCTCAGTTCCTTGTGGAGTGAGAGACTCACTGCACACTTTTTGCTAGCTGTTAGTGAGAGCTATTACAGTTTTAGCTGGCTGTTGACCACAGGCTCCCTCTAGCTCCTTGCCACATCCACTTTCCCACATGGCCACTTGTTTCATCAAAGCTAGCAAGAGCGAATCTCTTAGGAAGTTGTTATGTGCTTATGGAACAATCACAAGGGTGACCTTCCACCACCTTTGCTATTCTATTAGTTAAAAGCCAGTCACAGATCCTCCCCTTGAGCATGGGAGGGATTACATGCATTACATAAGCAGATGAACATCAGGAAGTGGGGATCACTTATAACCCATCAATCCCAATGGTTGACAGAGTGGAGGGGGACTGGGGAGCTGGGTGAAAAAGGTGAAGGGCTTAAGAAGTACAAATTGGTAGTTACAGAATAGTCACAGAGATGTAAATTACAGCATAGGGAATACAGTCAACAATATCATCATAACTATATATGGGGGCCAGGTGGATTCTTGAAATGTTAGGGTGACTGCTCTGTAAAGTACATGATTGTCTAACCACTATGTTGTATATCTGAAATTAATACAGAATGATATTGAAAGTAAGCTATAATTAGAAAGAAAGAAAGAAAGAAAGAAAGAAAGAAAGAGAGAGAGAGAGAGAGAGAGAGAGGAAGGAGGGAAGGAGGGAGGGAGGGAAGAGGGAGGGAGGGAGGGAGGGAGGGAGGGAGGGAGGGAGGGAGGGAGGGAGGAAGGAAGGAAAGAAGGAAGGAAGGAAGGAAGGAAGGAAGGAAGGAAGGAAGGAAGGAAGGAAGGAAGGAAGACAAACACTCCTGTTTGCCAACCAAAATGGCTATGACACCTCAAGACATCCTGTCTGTCCCAGGCGGGAAGAAGGCAGAGGGGGAAATGTGGCACCTGGAGACTTCCCCGTAGGCACCACTGGTCAGAACTGTGTTGCACTGCCATGCCAGCTCAAAGGCAGACTGGGAACTCTAGATTTTATCTTCTCCATCACCTATAATAGAGGCATCCAAGGAGGTTGTACTATGTTAACTCACTACAGGGTCTTCCATTTACTCCAAGGTGGCAAAGGAAGACTGGAATGCCTTGGAATGGTCTGGAAGAGGACGTATGGTTTTTGAACAGGAAGTGAAGGATTAGGGGAACTGGGGTTTTGGGATGTCCCAAATGAGGGCTACCAGGCATGAAATGGCCATAGTTGTCCCATGATTTATTTTTCTTACCTCTCAGGCAGATGTGGCCTTGGGGAATTAGGAGAGGGGTTCACATGTAAGTAAGGAAAATGGGTATAAAACGATGAGATAGATTTCCAAAGCACGTAAAGAAACAGTCTCTAATTTTCCATTCAAAGCTTCAAAACCAGGAGTGTAAGTGGACATTCATTGTGTGTATGTACACTGCAGCAGCCTTACTGTTTGCAATGACAGCCTTTTCTGATATTCTAAAGAACCTTAAAATTCTTGTCCAAAAAGTATTATGAAAATGAGAGTTAACTGATTATTTTAAAAACTGTTTTAATAATCATCATTTCTTTACATGAACTGTGTTTTCCTATGCATGCCCTTAGCATTTCACTTTAAAACTAATCACTTTTTTTCCCCTTTATTGATTTTAGAGAGAGGAAGTGAGAGGGAGAGTAAAATAGAAACATCGATGGGCGAGAACATTGATTGGCCGCCTCCTGCATGCCCCTCAATGGTGACTGGGCCCATAATCTGGGCATGTCCTGACCGAGAATCGAACCAGCTACCTCTTGGTTCATGGGTCGATGCTCAACTACTGAGCCACACTAGCTTAACTAATCACTTACCTTAAGCTTTGGAATGAATAGTTCTCAATTTAAATCGACCACACTGTAAAAAATCAACTCTTGCTCATTTTACACCAGAAATAAATTAATTTGGCTGGAATTTTTCACCAATGTGTTGGCACTGCCTCAAGACCAACTTTTCTGGGACCTAAACACCTTACAATGATGAAAGAAAATCATATCATCTTCTTATGTGTGCTCCTTGGATGTGAAATTGTTACTCAAAAACTAGGCTCAACTTTGCCTGTAATATTTTTTTCTCTCCACTGCACAGTTTACTATTTCTTGATAGAATCAAGTCAAACCCTAGTTATATCAAGGTACTTTATGAAAAATCAGGGTGTTCTGTCAGTTTGAGAGATGAGTAGCAACACGAAAGACTCTTGTAATTCAGTTTGGTGGCTTCTTTTTATTAACTTTCCAGAAAGAGCATAACAGAATTTTAAATAAGGTTCTTTAGCATTTACTCTATTGAAATATTTCGAGTTTATCATTATTTGGGCCAGTAGACTGAAATACAGCTGTATGTCCTCTGTCTTGAGCATCTTTCTTCCGAAATTTCAACACTGATTAAAATCGCTATCGCTGAAGCTCTGCACAGCATCCAGACAGCGTTATTATGGAGCACCAGGTCTGCTAACCTGTTGTGAGCTTTCTCCCAGATAGAAACAATGGAGAACTTTGAAGTAAGGACCAAGACTTCCCACAGTGAGAGGAAGAAATGAGACTGCAGAACAAGAGGGATGTGCTTGTCCTTGATGTTCTGGGGGTGGTAACATGGAAGATTTTAGAGTTGGAGGCATAGATGCACCTATTCACATGGAGTTCATGTTTCCTATGACTAAGAGATTTAGTTGACAATAGATTTTGATTTCATACTCTGATGGCTTTTCTCAACTCCTTATTTTTGACATAAACAGGTCAAAGGGCCTCAGGGTAAGCTGAGGTGTGTTCTGATGTCACCTAACATCAGTTATCAGCTGGACCCCACAGAACTTGGTTTCTGAAGCTTCTTCAGAACTCTGTGTTTAAAAGGGGAATGAACTTGACATCTTGGGCATAAGATGATGATGTGGTGATATCTCACAAGTCAAACATTGTAGATAGTGCTAGCTCCTCTTGGGTAACTTTCCTCTGCATGGAAAGTCTTATGAGGTCAGTCACCTCTTCCTGGCCAGCTCTCCTTGCGACCAGCATTTAAATAGGCTTCCCATTCTAATATGTTTTATATGAGCAGTGACCTAGTAGAGTTCCTGCTGTAACAAATTACTGCAAATTTAGTGTCATAAAACAACACAAATTTATTACCTTACAATTCTTTTTTTTTTTTTAATCCTCACCTGAGGATGTTTTTTTCCATTTATCTTCAGATAGAGTGGAAGGGAGGAGGGGAGGAAGGGAGAGGGAGGGAGGGAGACAGAGAGAGAGAGAGAGAGAGAGAGAGAGAGAGAGAGAGAGAGAGAGAGAGAGACTGGTTGCCTCCTGCACGACCCTGACCAGGGCTGAAGACCGAACCGCAACCAAGGTACGTGCCCTTGACTGGAATCGAACCCATGACTTTTTGGTCTGCAGGCCGATGCTCTAACTGCTGAGCCAAACTGGCCAGGGCTACCTTACAATTCTTTAGGTCAATAGTCTGACATGGATCTCACTGGGTTAAAATCAAGGTGTCGGCAGGGCTGTGTATCCCTCTGGAGGCTCTAGAGGTGAATCCATTTCCTCGTCTTTTCCAGCTTCCAGAGGCCATCCACATTTTCTTGATTATGGAATCATAATTCTTCCATTTTCAAAGCCAGCAACAGTGGGTCCCCTCACTTGGCCTTACTCTGACACCTCCTGCCTCCCTTTTACCGTCATGGACCCTTGTGATTGCAATGGGCTCACCTGGATCATCCCCACTAACCCCCCAGTTTTAAAGTCAGCAGATTAACAACCATCATTCCATCTGCATTCCAACCTTAGTTCCTCTTTGCCATGTAACGTAACACAGTCATTGGTTCTGAGAATTAGCATGTGAACGTTTGGGTTGTTTACCACATTCTGCTTACCACAGTTCCTAAATAGTGTTTGAAAACAGAAGTGATATTGCTCAGCCAGTCATATGAGTGAGCAAAAGCACAGGTGTAATATTTAGCTTTGTCAGCCAGCCCTGCCCCAGAGAGAGAGTTGAGAGAACAGAGTTCAACCAACTGTCCTCCTCTCTTCTTACCCCTTCTGAGTTTCTACGACAGAGCTCTCCCTCTGCATTTACTCTTACCTATGCTGCTGCTAAGAATCCATGTGAGTCCAGCCAATGTGACTCATGGTTGAGCATCAACCCATGCACCAAGAGGTCACCAGTTCGATTCCCGGTCAGGGCACATGCCCAGGTTGTGAGCCTGATCCCCAGTGGGGGGCATGCAGGAGGTGGACAATCAATGTTCTCTCTCACTGATGTTTCTATCTCTCTCTCCTTCTCACTTCCTCTCTCTCTAAAACCAATAAAGGAAAAAAAAAAAAAGAATTCATGTAAGTTTCCATGAGAAACCATGAGCTGTTATCCAAACTGAGTCCTTTTCTTTCTTGGTCCAAGAAGAGGACCAAGAAATAAGACATTTCTCAGCCTCTTTGGAGATTAGGTGTGGTCATATGCCTGGGTTCTAGCCGGCGGAAGTGGTATTTGTTCCGCCCAGTTTCTGACGCACACACACTCCCATGTGTGGTCTCCTGTGATCGTCCCCCCTACTTCCTGACTGGGTTGGAGATGACCACGGTGACCTTGAAATCCAACAGTTCAGCTACTGGAAGCTCCTGTAAAACGTGTGAATAACAGTGAGCTGCCTCTGACCCGGAGCCCCCAGGTGGGATGCATCCATGAGAAAGGAGGTGAAGTTGTTCTAAAGCCACTGAATGTTTGGAGTCTCTGTTGCTGCTGCTCTGCCCACACGAACTGACCATGTCCCCTGCACTCTTCCCCTCCTCTCCTGACTTCTGCAGGCAAATGCTCCCTGTGCTGTCTTCTCCTGAGCTGCTGCTGCCGCCCCCAGGCTGCTCTCATTTACTGCTAAGGGTTCAGGGCCACCCACTCGCCTATATGGTACCTTCGGAAGTGTTAGAAAAAGATGCCTTTTCTCTAGATGGCCAAAACCAAAGGGTGCCCCTTTGGGTGGATGCACTCGTGAGTGTACAATTTAACAAATGGAGCAACTTTTTGGCAACTCAGAAGGCTCCCCTTCCCCCAGGGAGTTCACACAGCTTGGTAGGCTCCATGCAGGCTGGGTTTTGGCTGCCACTTGCTTGCTCCCGTTTTGTGTGTGGCATACCCACACAGCTTCCTCGGGGGGCCCTGCCAAGCCCGTCCGCGATGCAGACCTGCCCTCTGCCGATGCCACGCCACGCGCAGTGCTGCGTGTCCGCGTTACAGTGCGTGAGGCCGGCCCAGTGCCTCCAATCACGCAGGACAGTCATTGAAATGACCTTTCTCACTCTTCTCTCCAGGGAAGACTTATCTGAAAGAAAAAGGTGGTCTTTCCACAGTGTGATTATAAGATCCCCTCGGTTATTAGAACCTTCCTATGTGCTGTCTCTAGGCGTGCCTCAAGGACGCATGCAGAGCTGGGGAGCAGCCTGCTTGCTTTGTTCCCAGGAGTGTCCACTGTTTCCACCCTGAGCTCTTACATGCTGTGGCCCAGCACTAACGGAACCCAGAACTGCACACCAGCGTGGAGCTCTCTGGTCTTTCTGAACTGTGGTGAGCACCATGCTGTCTACTTTGAGATCCCCACAAACACAGGAAAATGTCTATGCATTTACTGAATGTGATGTAGTTTTCTCCTTGGGGACACAGGAAGTCTACATTTCCCAGGCTGTCTTGGAGTTAGGAACAGCCATGGGACCGAGTCCTGACCCAGGGAATGTGAGTTAGAGTGAAACTTCCTTCCAAGACAAAGAAGCCTTATCTTTTGAATGTAGACAAATCCCTTTTAAGCCAATCAGAGAAAGACAAATACCACATGATCTCATTTATTTGTGGAATATAATGAACAAGGTGGGCTGATCAACGAAATAGACCCAGAGACATAGAAAGGAGTATGGTTCAGACTGACAAATATCAGAGTAGAGGGGCGGGGGGACGGATGAGATGAACCAAAGTACTTATATGCATGTAGGCATAACCGATGGACACAAACAACAATGCTGGGGGATGAGAGGGCGGGATGGGGACAAAGGTGTCTAGGGGGGGAAAAGGGGAAACATCTGTAACAAAAATAAATTAATAAAAATTTGAAGAAAAAAAAAAAAACCAGACAGACAAATGTCTCTCCCTTTCTTGGTGGGGCACGGGGATGCATAGATGCCTAGCTCCTATGTAAGCTCCCAGTTTCATAATTCTCTTCTATGGCAAAAAAAAAAAAAAAAAAGAGAGAGAGAGTCCCCGTTTCATCTGCAGTTTGTCTTTCCTCACTGTACGACTCCCCAGGGGGGAAATGGAGCGAGAGGAATCAGATTTGTTATTGCTGTAAACAGTAAGTTTGATCTCAGCTCCAGAAACCCTGTGTGTGTTTTCAGCATTAGATGAATACAGATATTGAAACCCGCCCCCGTGTCCTTTTCGAGTCTCTCCCTTCTCTGTCTTCTGGCTGGATGCAGGGTGGGCAGTGCGGGGCTCAGGCCTTAGGGTGAAGCTGAGCTGCTAGACAGCAAAACCCCGTGTTTCTGGGTGTCTGCACGGAGAACTACCCCTGGTTGGCCCACGTTGGACTGTGATGTGAGCAAGAAATTGTCCCTTAACATTTTAAGCCGCCGGGCTTTTCTTGGCTGGTTGTAACAGCTGCTCTAACTTTAATACAAATGGATCTCGGTTCTGATAATAACTTGACATCAAAAGCACTGAGTTAGTAGAAAACCACATTTATAAATGCTACAGATCAATGAAAGCAATGTTGTTTATGCATATGGATAGTTCCAGATATTTTATCAAAAACTGAAATAATCTTTAAAATGTTATTCAAAATACTTAGCATAATATCTATAAACAGAAGACACATAATAAAGCTGTTATCATTTTGGACACCGATATAAAAGGCCTATCCAGACTTCATTTAAATTTAAATATTCAAGCGTTCCTTTTGAAGGAGAGGTTTAGCGTATTATACTGTAATGACATTCAGCTTCACTTCAAAATGTAGGTAATTTAGATCCTTTCAGAAAAATTGACAACTGTTCCTTGTTACAAAGAGCACAAATGAGATGATCTATAATTTTTACCTGCTAAAATTAATCACCTATGTTAATAATACTTGATACTTACATAACACTTTGCGTCAGTATATTTAATGCTTTTTATTACAAATGTTCAAAACATTTCTGTGAGCCAGGAAGGAGATAAAGTTTAGCATGCGTGCGTGTGCGTGCATGTGTGTGTGTGTGTGTGTGTGTGTGTGTGTGTGTGTGTTTTCCTGGCTGTCCAATATCTGTAAACAGATAAAAAACAAAGCAAGTCCCTTTAGGGAAGATATTTCTATAGACACCATGGTGCAGGCATAGGAACACAACAAAGGTACAAGGATGGAGATTATTCATATTGATGTGGCTGAAGTGAGAATCTAGTGGTAAGTTCAAGTGTCCACAGGCAGTAGAGTCCAGGGCATGGCCACCAGTGTCCTGTGGGGATGGTCCTAGAGTCAGTATTCAGAGTAGACTCGTCCTGTTGGGTGATCTCGGCCATGCCTGATTCCCTTGATTCCTACTGGTTTTCAGGACTTCTCACATCTCTTCATTGAGTCTATGAGCTACCCAATACTCGAAAGCATGCTTTGCTTCCATTAAGTTGGCCTCAGTTGGTTTTTAGTTTTGGCAACCAAAACCTTAACCACCACAAAAACTTTGAACTAATCATCTTTGGTCTAAATATTCTGTTGAAGGGAAGGTTGGTGCCAGAAGAAGGGGGAATCTCGGGGGTTTGAGTCTGTTCAAGGAACCGAGTAGCTGCTGGAGACCCACCGGCCTCTGATGCTGTCAGCCCCAGCTGGTGATGTTCTGCCTCCCCGCCAGGCCTTCTGGTTTCAAGCTCTGTTGCTGTCTAAAGCACAAGGTGTCTAACTCCTGGTCACCCTTCAAGCCTCGGTTGACCTGTCACTTCACGTGGAGAGTCTTCCCGCCCTCTGTTCTGGAACGGCTCTACTCTCTCTGTGCTCTCAGCAGGTTCTGCACACACCTCGTGGTGATGGCCAGACTCCCCCACACTGGGAGCACCTTGCGAGGGAGCCTGTGCTACTTACCTCTTCATCCCCAGGCCAGGTACAGGGTTCCGGATGTCTGCTGAGTGACTCATGCAGACTAATACCTTAAACATGTCCAGAGCAATGCATTACCTGTTTTTGGACTTGTATTTCCTTACAGCTGGTTCCTACCATTCCTAAGCTGGAGAGCTACGCGCCGTGCCATTGTCTCATGTTCTCTTTTGCTCAGCCTGGATTGGCACCAAATTCTTTTACACTAGTGGTCTCTTCGGATGTTAGTAACATCACAAGGACAGGGACTGAATCTAGGATGTCTGTGCTATAAGGGAATTCAGGGATCAGCCTCTGCAAACTCAAAATTTTTGGAACACAACTGAATCTAACAATTTTAGTCAAACTGTTGGTGAGAACCCATATCTGTGATCCTAAATCTAGTCTCTAATTTTCAGCCTAGTCCCTTGCTGTACAAACAGTCTAATGGTCAGTCCCTGCACTATTCCTTCTCAGGGCAAGTAAAATCTGCTCTTAGTGTTTTCTTGTTTATGCCCAATCAGCTTTGCCTCTCCTTGCTCTTTCCTCCCCTCTCATTTCTGCTCCAGCCACGTCTTATTCCCAGAGGATTTTAGGGAACTGCCAGATAGACACCTTTTCTCCAGGTTTCCCCCCAAAGTAGATATTGCTCAGAAGATATTGCTCAGGGCCCACTGGGTTTTGGGACCAGAGGCCTTAGTTAGTACTAAAAGTGTGGACATGTGCCTCCTGTCTGGGTTATTATACACATCCCTCAGAACGTCTAGACCCTAAGAGGAGGCTGCTTAATGAGTCCTTTCCTCCCACACAGTTCACCTGGCTTTTATGTAGTTCCTTGTCCTCTGTTGGACTGTCCTTTCTAGGTGCATTCAGGGAGGGTCTCCGGGAGTCTGCTTTAGGTTCCTATATGTATTGTTCTAGGTATGGACACTAACATGTCTGAGAGCTCACTGTCATGTCAACCACAAAGAAATCAGTCAGATAAGCTATTCTGTTATGGTTTCTAAAAGTCACAACTCTGGCCCTGGCCAGTTTGGCTCAGCGGTTAGAGCATCGGCCTGCGGTCCGGAGAGACCCGGGTTCAGTTCCCGCTAAGGGCACGTACCTTGGTTGCAGTTTGTCCCCAGCCCTGGTTGGGTCGTGCGGGTGGCAACCACTCGATGTGTCACTTTCATGTCGATGTTTCTCTCTCTCTCTCTCTCTCTCTCTCTCTCTCCCTCTCACTCTATCTGAACAAAATATCGAAAAATGTCCTCGGGTGAGGATAAAAAAAAAAAAAAAAAGTCACAACTCTGAATTCCCAATCATTTTCCATAGTCTTCAAAATACAGAAGTGTCAGGTCACTTATATAAGTATTCCCACACAAATGGGGTGCTCCGTAAGCCTTTCAACGTCAGGGCTCCCTAGGAACTCACACAGTTCCTTCTGCCTAAATGTGACGTTGATGTGATCCTGATTCGAAAGCTATAGATAGTGAAGCTCGCCAAAGTTAAGTAACTTGTCCAGGATCAGTCACACAGCTAAGTGAGAGCTGGAATGCAATCCGAGGTGCAGCTGATTCCCACAGCCATGCTCTTTCCCACGTCACCCTCCGCCTCTGCTGCTGAGCACAGGAGATCGCTGGGGCGTCCGTCTGCTCAGCCATTAGACGGGAGCAACCCTGGATCTCAGGTGACGCACACACACATGCTAAGTAACTGTCGTTTTCCTTTTCTCCTCAAACTGAAATGATACCATGCAAGCGACAATACAGACCTGGCCTCGATAATACAGACAGCTTTTGCTCCCAGTTTTAGCAAAAATAAGAAACTCCCACATCACATGCTATCTAACTTAGGCTCTTGTGGTCCGGGGCTGGCCTATTTCTTTAGAGGGATCCTTCCTTAATCCGTCACGACAAGGATGTCCCACGTTTGATTTTTTTCCTTCTTTTTGGAAGTTTGTAAGGTTCTGCAATGGGGTAAATGAGATGGAGAGTTGCAATTGTTCTTTTTTGAACTTTTACATCATTTTACTGTTTTGCAAGGATGAAATGGATCCAGAAGATCGTTGCTCTTTCCCCTAACACAGCCAATCTTCCAAAAAGGAAAATAACATATGTAAAATTGGAGGGAGGGAAATTAAACCATTTTCTAAGTTTTTAACTACCTTGAACCCCCAAGAGCAGTTGCCTCTGGGTATCGTTTTGCTCGAAATAAGGCCACCTGGTGATGGAGTCCTCCTGATAGAAAGTGGTTATTCCTTTTACTGAGACAGTTTCTGTGAAACACATGAAGGGTAAAGAGAGAAAAGAAAAAAGATTTGGCAAAGCTTCTGACAGCTCCGACCAGCAGTTTCTGCTCAGAGGTAGTGACAAGCCCCCACGACAGGAGATGTCTGCAGGGCAAGTTAGCGGGAGCCTTTTCTGCACACAAGAGGCCCACATGAAAGAATCGGACAAGCATGTTTGAAACTGATTTCATCTGTCTTAATGAGAAATAGAGATCATCATCAGAGTCCAGATAATTGGTCTATATGGGGTGACGCGGTCTTTTCATTAATTCCAAACCTGCATATAAGTACAATAAAAATCCTATGAGGGTAGTCTATACAAAATCATAGCTAAGAATGTGTAGGAAATATCACACAAATAATTTACTAAACCAAGTAAAATCTTTCTGTGTCTTACCCAGTTCTTGTATAAAATTCTTCTGTACTTTTTTTTTATCCTCACCTGAGGACATTTTTCCATTTTTTGTTCAGATAGAGTGGGAGGGAGAGAGAGAGAGAGAAAGATCGACATGAAAGGGACACATCGAGTGGTCGCCACCCGCATGACCCAATCAGGGCCAGGGACAAATTGTACGTGCCCTTAGCGGGAACCGAACCCGGGTCTCTCTGGACCGCACTCTAGCTGACACTCTAAATGCTAAGCCAAACTGGCCAGGGAAAAATACTTCTGTACTTTAATCTAAAATTTTAAATTTGTTGTGACGATTGCTATTCTTTTTTAATATATTTCTAGTTCTTCTTGCCACAGACTCATGCATTATTCAGTGCATGCAAGCTCGGAGTTAAGGCGTGCACACTGTGAGGAATACCAACAGCAGTTAAGTTTCAGAGAAAACAAAAGAAGGAGGGCATAGGTAAACACAGTCTCGCCTCCTCCCACAACCACATAAAAATTGTAACTAAACTACAACACAACCATCATTCAGCACTGCCTGACATCGAGCTGAATGGAAGTCCTACAACTACTAAATTAAAGAAGCAGCCACATCGAGACTGGTAGGAGGGGTGGAAGTGAGGACAGTCTGGTCCCACACCCATATGTGGCAGATAAAAATCAGGAGGGACACCTCTGCTGGGAAGGTCCTCCCCGAGGAGTGAGGCGTCCCCGTCCCACACCAGGCGCCCAGCTCAGGGTTCCAGTGCCAGGAAGAGAAGTCTCAAAAACTTCTGGCTGTAAAACCAGTGGGAACTGAGTCTGAGGGAGGCTGAGGCTGCGGGAGCCCCAGGCAGCTCCTCTTAAAGGGCCTGTGCACAGACTTACTCAGACTTGCTCCCTCTGAGCTCCAGCATGGAAGGGAGGCAGCTTGAGGGGTGCCAGAGACATACAGGGAAGAACTGAGCTGTTTGGCCTTGGGACCAGGGCTGGAGAGGTGGCTGTCTCCTGGAAAGATGTGCTGGTGGAGGCCATTATTCCTTTGGTGAGCCCTTCCCGGGGGGGGGGGGGGGGGGACAGATAGCCGCCATATCTGGGACTCCAACAACCTGGCTCACACTGTTGGCCCCACCCTGGTGATTCCCTGAGGCCCCACCCCGCCCAACTTTCAGGCCCACCCAAGCTGTTTCCAAAGGCTTTACCATAGGATTGGCCTGTCTTGGATCCTGCTTCAGAGTTTCCTAAAATCTCTCAAACAAGCAGCATCTGCTCTCACCAAGCCTCATACCTCTCATTAAATGGCCCCAGGCCTGGTACTAGAAGCAGCCAGCCTTGGTTTACAACTTGGCTTTTCCTGGGCACCTCTAAGCCCAGCACAAGAAGAAGCCATCTGCAGATCACTTAGTAGCTTATGTCAGGTGGCCCTGGGTAGAACACAGGCAGTGGCTGACCTTGCCACAGAGCCAGCACACCCAGTGGACAGCTTCAGACCACTTCGAAACACTACCACCCAACCACTACCACAAGTGACACACTCAAAGAGCGGACTCAGTAGGTATCAGAGTCCTGCTGAACTAAGTTTTGCTCTGTGTGGTGGGCCCCTACACAGCTGATTCTCTAAGGCAGTCAGAGGCCAGTGTTCAGTGGGTACAACCAGTCATTGCAGCTGATCAGCCTGAATAAATCCCTCCCATTGATGTGCCAACAGCAATCAAGACTCAATAACAATAGAAGGGTGTACAGTCCACACTAGGGGTGCACCTCAAGGGCCCAGCTGGAGTGATCAAGGAAGTTGTGCCACTAGATCCTATAGGATACCTACAATAGGCCACCTTACGAAGCCTAGGAGACATAGAAACTCTACCTAATACATAGAAACAAACACAGGGAAGCAGCTAAAGTGAGGAGACAAAGAAACATGTCCCAAATGAAAGAAAAAAACAAAACTCCAGGAAAAGAATTAAATGAAACAGAGATAAGCAATTAATCAGATGCCAAACACTGGTTATAAGGTTGCTCAAGGAACTTGGTGAGACCTTCAAGGAACTTAAGGAGACCTCCAAGGAACCTAGCAAGAACATCAACAACATAAAAAAAGACCAGTCAGAAATGAAGGTTGCACTAACTGAAATAAAGAATAATTTACAGGGAATCAATAGTAGAGTAGGTAAAGCAAAGAAGCAAACCATTGATTTGGAATATAAGGAAGTAAAAATACCCAATCAGAAAAACAAAAAAAACAAAAAAAAAACAATCCAAAAAAACGAGGATAGTGTAAGGAGACTCTGGGACAACTTCAAGCATGCCAACATTTTTATCATAGGGGTGCCAGAAGGAGAAGAGAGAGAACAAGAAATTGAAAACCAGTTTGAAACAATGACATAAAACTTCCCTAACTGAAGGAAATAGACATATAAGTCCAGGAAGCACAGAGAGTCCCAAACAAGATGAACCCAAAGAAGTCCACAACAAGACACATCATCATCAAAATGCCAAAGGTTAAAGACAAAGAGAAAATCTTAAAAGCAGCAAGAGAAAAGCAGTTAGTTACCTACAAAGGAGCTCCCATAAAACTGTCAGCTGATTTCTCAAAAGAAACTTTGCAGGCCAGAAAGGAGTGGCAAGAGATTTTCAAGGTGATGAAAAGCAATCTACAACCAAGATTACTCTATCCTGCAAAGCTATCATTTAGAATCGATGAACATATCAAGAGTTTCCCAGACAAGAAAAAGCTAAAGGAGTTCATCACCATCAAACCAGTATTATATGAAATGTTGAAGGGTATTTTTGAAGGAGAAGAACAAAAATATAAACATTAAAAGGTCAATTAATACATATCTATCAACAATTGAACTACAAATAAAATGAGCAAGCAGAACAGAAACAGACCCACAGATACAGAGAACTTTTTGTTTCTTGTCATATTGGTGGGGGCTGGGTGAAGAAGATGAAGGAATTAAGAAGTACAAATTTGTTGTTAGACTGATGAACCTCAAAGGGAAGGGGGAGGGAGGGTGGGAGGAGATAAACCATAGAACTTCTATGCATATATGCGTAAACAATGGACACTGACAATAGTGTGGGGAAGGCGGGGTGGGGGTGGGGAGGAGGGAGTCAATGGGGAAAAAAAGAGGAACATCTGTAATACATTCAACAATAAAGACAAGTTAAAAAAAAAAGAAGGAAAAGTTGGTCAAGGTAAAAAAAAAAAAAAGGAGTTGCTTCTTTAAGTTCTTTTGGCAAACTATCCAATGATTCTTAAACCCTACATAAGATGACTATAGAAATGCACAAAGATGTAGCATTGATAGAAAGCACCTGCTTTTAAAAAGCTTACATTTTGCAGCTTCGTAAAGATCCTAGACACACAAGCAGAGGCAACTGCAATCTTGCAAAAACACAGCCAGCTGAATCCTGAATTGAGGTAATAGTGCATTCCAGGTCACTTTATCCCAGACTAAAATCTGCAACAGCAGGCCTCACAGCTGTCAGCTACCCATGTCCCCAACCCCAACACTATCCTCCCTACATACAGACCAGCTAGGAGAAAACGCTGCTGAGTGGGAGGCTTGCCAGTAGCACAGTGACCACCTCATTTATATAAGGCTTCCCTAAGGTGTTTATACACAGTTGACTCTTGAACTAAACCCCCATGCAGTCAAAATCTACATATAACTTTTGACTCCTTCAAGACTTCACTTCTAATAGCCTTCTGTTGACAGGAAGCCTTATTGATAACATAAACAGTCGATTCACACATATTTTGTATGGTATATGTATTATATACTGTATTCTTACAATAAAGTAAGCTAGATAAAAGAAAATGTTAGGACAGTCATAAGAAAGAGAAAATAAATTGTTAGTATTGAAAAAATTCACATGTAGGGTGGGCAAAAGTAAGTTCACAGTTTTGAGTATGTGAAACAGAGTTTATTCTTATATTATTATTAATTTATTGTATTATTTTCCATACGAACAACTATAAGTCTACTTTTGCCCACCCCTGTATAAATAAGTGGGCCTACACAGCTTTAAGCCCTTGTTTTTCAAGAGTTAACTGTAACAGTGAGAGCAGGCAGATTTTTCCTACTTGTCACTTTCCATTCTCTTAAAGATTTACTATGAAATTTTCTTCTGCAAAGAAGACTCAGAGATATTATAAGCACAATAGTAAAATAGTAACATGGCTGAAATATGGGGGAGGGGGGGACTGTTCCAGTTAAGTGTGAAATTAAGCCATTATGTCTCAATATTATGAGTTTGAATAATTGTCTAATTTAATTTTTTCCTACTATGGTGGAAATATCTTCTAAAGTCCACTTAGCAAACTAAAGGTACAGAAATGTCTATGACATGGTTCCTCCTATCAAGAAATCTATTCAGGGAGAGGGGCACAATTATGAACAAGAGTGGGTCTAAAGCTCTCCTTGGTTTTATTTATTTTTTAAATTATTTTTCTTTTTATTGATTTTAGAGAGAGAGGAAGGGAGAGGGAGAGGGAGAGAGAGATAGAAACATCAATGAGAGAGAACACAACTGGCCGCCTCCTGCATGCCTCCCACTGGGGATTGGGCCCACAACTTGGGCATATGTCCTGACCGGGAATCGAACCTATGACCTCCTGGTGCATGGGTCAACGCTCAACCACTGAGCCACACCAGTTGGACTAAAGTTCTCCTTGTTTTTAATTAAAATTTAATAACATATCATCTGAGTGCCATCGATAAATGTATAAGTAAAATTAACACTGTCTTGATATTTTCAATGTAAGAAACTGGCTTCTCTCTAAAGTTACAGGTGTAGAAGTTATCCTTGTCATCATGAAAATAAATATATACTAAGTGAAGTGGAATATGGAGAAAAAAACTCTGAAGGTCATCTAATGGAGGCATCAAAAAATATTTGTAATGAAGACAGACAATGGTGACAACGTGGATTTGGCTCTAGAAACAGTCAGGCTTCCTTGCGGTCTGCCTTCACCGGTACACCGACTGAACCAGAAATACCCAGAGACATGCAGGCAATCAAAGACAGTGAAACACCTTGTTCCTGTTTATAGTAAACTGCTTTCTTAACCATTAAATTTGAATAAGAACCACTATACACAAATGGGCTTTGAAACACATATTCCCTCCTAACTTCATGCATTCATTTATGGTATTTTCTTTCCTAGAAAACCTTGTATTATTTTTGTACAAAGCCCTGACTTCTCAAGGTCATGGGTCTATCCTCTCTCCAAACCGGCAGCATATATGTGCTATGATCTGCATATTACTGTGACTGCAGCTTTAAATGAATAAGCAATTGTAATAAAGATCGATGCTGGAGATCCAAAATGGCGGCAGAGTGAACTGAAACTACACAGACCGTCTCCCAGAACCAAACTGGAATTACAACTATAACACAGACAAATCGACTGAAAAAAGCAACAGAAGAGCAGCTTGTGAGGACCATATAACCAGGGACACTGACTTGATCCTGATAGGATTACGAAGGCTCGAGAAGGGGGCTGGGAGCCCATGGTCAGCAGCTTGGCAGCAGCCTTAGCTGGGAATGGCACCCTCGGGTTAAAGTCCTAAGTGGCTCCACAGCACAGAGCCAGGACAGAGGCTAAAAAAACCACAGCCACTCACCTTAGGCTCTGGCAGAGGGAGGGCAGATTGGACTGGAACTGTGTGGGGGCACTCGGGATTTGGAGGGCACTCAGAGATATTGCTGAGTTGCTGCCACGCAGGACGGTGGCCATCTTGCTTCTTCCCAGGGCTCTGGGGAGAGGCAGCGGCCCCTCCCTCGGAGACACAGCCCCACCCTGTAGGGCATTGAAATGCTAATTGAGGCCCATTAACAACCAGCATCTGCCCCACCCTCCAAAAATCCCCTTATGCTGAGCACCTGAGGGAGTTTTTCAATCAAATGACAACCAAAAACTCTTCAAGTAACCTCGACTGCTAGCCTCCAGGCAAAAAGCTAGAGGATAACAGTACCTTTCCTGGGCTAGCAACTTTAACCAGGAAAGTAAGACTTGACAGTGGTGTTTAATGTGGGTACTCCCTCACTCATCTAAACCCAGGAGAGGGAGCCACAAACAGCAGAACATCAACAACCACAGGGAAAACTTGATAGGCTCAAAGCCCACTGTGATAGCCAAAATGGTGAAACACAGAAACAAAACCCAAATGAAAGAACAAGAGACCTCCACTGAAGATGAGACCAATATGGAGCAGTTAGGCAAGTTAACAGAGCTAGAATTCAGAGCCATGATCTTGAGGAAGCTCAACAGCATGAGTAAGGACATAGAGATGCTGAAAATAAACAAATTAGAAATTAAAAACCACCAAAAAGAGATAAAAAATGACATATCAGAAATGAAAAACACATTGGAAGGTCTGAAAAGCAGAGTAGAGGAAGCTGAGGACCGGATCAGTGAATTAGAAGACAGGGCAGAAAAAAATCAACCAATCAGAAAACCAAAAGGAAAAAAACGATTAAAAAACAGGAAGACAGCTTAAGAGAACCGTGGGACAACAGGAAACAAAATAATATACGCATCATAGGAGTCACCGAAGAAGAAGAAAATGAGCAAAGGTTAGAGAATACATTCAAAGAAATAGTGAAAGAAAACTTCCCTAATTTGGTGAAGGAAGAAGGCATTCAAGTTCAAGAAGCACAGAGAGCCCCAAGTAAGAAGAACCCAAACAGGCCCACACCAAGACACATAGTAATCAAAATGCCAAAAATTAAACACAAAGAGAGAATCCTAAAAGCAGCAAGAGATAAGCAACAGGTTACCTACAAAGAAAACCCCATAAGGCTCTCAGCTGAATTCTCACAAGAAACACTACAGGCCAGAAGGGAATGGCATGAAGTAATCAAGGTCATGAAAAACAAGGCTCTGAATCCAAGACTACTCTACCCAGAAAGGCTATCATTCAAAATAGAAGGTCAAATAAAGAACTTACCAGACAAAAAAAGGCTAAGGGATACATTAGCACCAAACCAGCACTTCAAGAAATGTTAAAAGGACTACTGTAATTAGTAGAAGAAATAGGAAGAAAAATAGAATCACACTAAACAAAAATGGCAATAAACAAGTACATATCAATAATCACCTTAAATGTAAATGGACTGATGCTCCGATAAAAGGACTCAGAGTAGCTGATTGGATAAGAAAGCATGACTCCTCTATATGTTGTTTGCAAGAGACCCACCTCACAACAAAAGACTCACAGCGGTTGAAAGTGAAGGGATGAAAAAAAATTTTCCAAGCAAATGGAAAGAAAAATAAAGCTGGGGTAGCAATACTCATATCTGATAAAATAGATTTCAAAATGAAGGCCATAACTAGAGACAAAGAAGGCCACCACATAATATTGAAAGATCTATCCAACACAAAGATATAACCTTGATAAACATATATGCACCCAATATAGGAGCACCAAAATATATTTAAAATCTTTTGGAGGACTTCCAAGGAGAAATTGACAGCAATACAATCATAGCAGGAAACTTCAACACCCCGTTGACAGCACTGGATAGATTCTCTAGACAAAAAATTAGTAAGGAAACAGAGACTCTAAATGAAGCACTAGACCTAATAGATTTAATAGATATCTACAGAGAATTACACCCCAAAACTAAAGAATTCACATTCTTCTCAAGTGCACAGGAAACATTCTCAAAGATACACCACATGTTAGGACACAAACTAAATCTCTACAAGTTCAAGAAGACTGAAATCATATCAAGCATCTTCTCAGATCACAATGGCATGAAACTAGAAATCAATTGCAACAAGAACATGCAAAGACATTTGAACACATGGAGCTAAATAGCATGTTATTAAACAATGAATGGGTCACCGAGATCAAGGAAGAAATTAAAAACTTCCTGGAAACCAATGAAAATGAACACACAACAACACAAAATCTATGGGATGCAGCAAAAGTAGTTCTTAGAGGGAAGTTCATAGCACTACAGGCCTACCTCAAGAAACAAGAAAAGTTTCTAATTGACTGTCTAACCTCACAACTTAAAGAATTAGATAGCAAACAAAAAGAAAACCCCAGAGCAAGTAGAAGGAAGGAAATAGTAAAGATCAGAGCAGAAATTAATGACAAAGCGACCAAAAAAAACTATTCAAAGGATCAATGAAACAAAGAGTTGGTTTTTCGAAAAGATAAACAAGATCGATGGACCCTTAGCTAGACTCACCAAGAAACAAAGAGAGAGAACCCAAATACACAAAATCAGAAATGAAAGAGGAGAAGTAACAACCGACACCACAGAAATACAAAAGATTGTTAACAGCTACTATGAACAACTCTATGGCAACAAATTCGACAATTTAAGCGAAATGGACAAATTTCTAGAAACACACAGTCTCCCAAAACTGGTCCGGGAAGAGATAGAAAATGTGAACAGACCAATAAGTACTAAGGAAATTGAAGAGGTAATCAAGACTCTCCAAGCAAACAAAAGCCCAGGCCCAGATGGCTTCACGGGGGAGTTTTACCGAACATTAAAAAAAAAAAAACTAACACCCATTCTCCTCAAACTATTTCAAAAAATTCAAGAAGAAGGAAGACTTCCAAACTTGTTCTATGAGGCCAGCCTAATTCTAATTCCAAAACCAGAAAAAGACACTACAAAGAAAGAAAACTACAGGCCAATATCCCTGATGAACATAGACGCCAAAATCCTGAACAAAATACTATCAAATCGGATCCAGCAATATATCAAAAAAATGAGTCACCATGACCAAGTGGGATTCATTTCAGGGATGCAAGGCTGGTACAATATTTGCAAATCAATAAATGTGATACACCACATAAACAAAATGCAGAATAAAAACCACATGATCATATCAATAGATGCTGAAAAAGCATTCGACAAAATCCAGCATCCATTTCTGATAAAAACGCTCAGCAATGTGGGAATAGAGGGATCATATCTCGACATAATAAAGGCCATATATGAAAGACCTACTGCCAACATCATACTCAATGGCCAAAAATTAAAAACATTTTCATTAAGAACAGGAACACAACAGGGATGTTCACTTTCGCCACTCTTATTTAACATAGTACTGGAAGTCTTAGCCACAGCAATCAGACATGAGGAAAAAAATAAAAGGGATCTAAATTGGAAAGGAGGAAGTGAAACTGTCATTATTTGCAGATGACATGATATTATACAGAGAAAACCCTAAAGACTCCATCAAAAATCTACTAGACTTAATAAATGAATTTGGCAAAGTAGCAGGATACAAAATTAACGTCAAGAAATCAACGGCATTTGTATACACCAATGATGAACTCACAGAAACAGAAACTGAAAAAACAATCCCATTTACCATCATGGCAAAAAAATTAAGATACCTAGGAATAAACTTAACCAAAGAAGTAAAGGACCTATTTGCAGAAAACTACAGGACATTGAAAAAAGAAATAAAGAAAGATATAAAAAAGTGGAAGCACATACCTTGTTCATGGATTGGAAGAATTAACATCATTAAAATGTCCATACTACCCAAAGCAATCTATAGATTCAATGCAATCCCCATCAAAATACCAATGACATATTTCACAGAACTAGAACAAATACTTCAAAAGTTCTTATGGAACCAAAAAGTCCCCGAATAGCCACAACAATTTTGAAAAAGAAGGACAAAGTAGGTGGGATACCAGATATCAGGTTATACTACAAAGCGACTTTAATCAAAACAGCCTGGTACTGGCACAAGAACAGGCATATAGACCAGTCAAACAGAACAGAGAACCCAGAAATGGTCCCAAGGCAATATGCTCAATTAATATTTGACAAAGGTGGGAAGAGCATACAGTGGAGTAAAGACAGCCTCTTTAATAAATGGTGTTGGGAAAATTGGACAGCTACATGCAAAAAAAATGAAACTAGACCATCAACTTACACCCTACACAAGAATAAACTCAAAATGGATAAAAGACTTAAATGTGACTCGTGAATCCATAAAAATTCTAGAAGAAAATGTAGGCATTAAAATTTCAGACATACGCAGCAGAACTTTCACTGATACATCACCTAAGACAACAGAAAAAAAGGAAAAAATGAACACATGGGACTACATCAATCTAAAAAGCTTCTGCACAGCAAAAGAAACAATCATCAAAATGAAAAGGCAACCCACTGTATGAGAGAACATCATTGCCAATGATATATCAGATAAGGGGTTAATTTCCAAAATATATAGAGTACTCATACAACTCAACAAAAGGAAGACAAAGAACCCAATTAAAGAATGGACAGAGGAACTAAATAGACACCTCACCAAACAGGACATACAAATGGCCAAGAGACATATCAAAAAATGCTCAACATCACTAATCATCAGAGAGATGCAAATTAAAACAACAATGAGGTATCACCTCACACCTGTCAGAATGGCCGCCATCAGCAAATCATCAAACAACAAGTGTTGGCAAAGGTGTGGAGAAAAGGGGACTCTAGTACACTGCTGGTGGGAATGCAGACTGGTGCAGCCACTATGGAAAATCATATGCTGTTACCTCAAACAATTAAAAATTGAATTTCCATTTGACCCAGTGATCCCACTTCTAGGAATATACCCTAAGAATCCTGAAACAACAATCAGGAAGAATATGTGTATTCCCATATTCATAGCAGCACTATTTACAATAGCTAAGATCTGGAAACAGCCCAAGTGTCCATCAGTAGACAAATGGATAAAAAAGCAGTGGTACATATACACAGTGGAGTACTATGCAGCTGTAAGAAAGAAAGATCTCTTAGCCTCTGAGACGACATGGAGGGACCTGGAAAGTATTATCCTAAGTGAAATAAGCCAAGCAGAAAAAGACAAATACCACATGATCTCACTTATATACAGAATATAATGAACTTAACAGTCTGAGGAATACAGTAGACCCAGAAACATGGAAGTAGGGCACAGACTGACATCCCTCAGAAGAATGGGGGGGTGGTGGGACTTATATGCATGTATTCATAACCAATGGACATGGACAACAAAGCTGGGGACGGGCGGGGGGGCGGGGATGGCGAGGAGGGTGTCAATGGGGTAAAAAAGGAGAAACATCTGTAATCACAACAACAAAAAATTTTAACAAAAAAAGATCGATGCCTGTTTATTAGCCTTTTGAGTTACATACACATAGATTACACAAGAGCAGAACGTTTCTTTAACTTTGGGATTTCAAGTCATTTGGGTTATCATTTTCCTCTTTGGGAAGTAATCTCAGAATTTTAATGTCATCAATTAAAAATATGATTTAATATGTAGAATTTTTAGGATGTTATCTAGCACAGATTTTCAACATTTTCCATCTCATGGCACACATAAACTAACCACTAAAATTCTGCAGTACACCAAAAAATGTATTACACTTTCTGTTGATCTGACAAAACAATAGGTATAATGTTGATTCATTCACACTGATGGCTGTTGTGTTGGCTGTTGCTATTGTTTTATTTGACAGTCTAAGGGAAAATAGGTCAGTACCTCTGACTAAATAGTCAGGTATTGCATGTTTTAAAAATTCTTGCAGCACACACAGAATGAAATCAACTTGTATTCTCATCAACCACTAATAAGGAAAATCAAGAATACAAACTAAATTCCTGGAATTAAGTAGGAGAAAGGTATAAAGAATTAATGACTTTTGTGTATGACCACAAAAATCACATAGCTATTCTTTAATTAATTTTAAGTTCCATTCAACAGCCAGATATCTGTATTTCTTTACACATTAAATTACCAAGTGATCATTCAACCACGGAAGTGTAGAGTAGGAGTTAGCTAAGGATAGGTGGGGATGATCCAGACTTCTCAAGGCTCTGTCTTATATCCTCAGAGGAGGAAGCAAATTTAAAAGAGAGATGAGTGTCTGGCTTGGGTGGCTCAGTTTGTTAAGCATTGTCATGTGTACTGGAAGTCTGCCCGTTTGATTCCGTCAGAGCACATACTTGGGTTGTCGGTTCGATCCCCTGTTAAGGCATGAATGGAAGGCAGCCGATTGATGTTTATCACATAGTTCTCTCTCTCTCTCTCTCTCTCTCTCTCTCTCTCTCTCCCTCCCTCCCTCCCTCCCTCCCTCTCCCCCTTCCTCTCTTTAAGCATGTCCTCAGATGAGGATTTAAAAAACAGTAATAATAAAAGAGGGGTGAGGGCAGATTAATTCTCTCTCCACACACACTTTCCTAGGACCAGAATTTAGGGGACTGTTGTGATCTTCGAGTACCAGTGCATGGGGTAAAAGCTATTTTAGTGTAAGTGGTGAGTGGCTATGATCATATCATTTTAGACATCCTATGTTGTTCCTGATAATGGTGGGAATAACTAATTTTATTTTAATTCTCACGTATCAAAAATAAAAGAATGATAGACACCTAAAGCTTTAATTTCCCCAAAATACTTTTCATATGAATTTGAAAATTATTTGCCAATGTCTAGTTGTCAGTCAGTCTCTAGGATCAAATAATGCCAACAATAACTTAGGAACCAGTTTGAGTACCCATGCATTTTCAGGCTTCAAGCATTTTGTATCTGTTGGATGCTGCCAGAATTTATTTTCTCTTTTCCAACGGCTGCTACCTACAGAGTCTACATCTGTTTCCCTGATATGCCTATTGGAAAAATTGCTACTTTTCTCCAACTAAAATGAGATTGTAACGAATGTTACTGAGGCAAATCACATGCCTAATGAGAGAGCTGCCTCTCCCAGGTAAGCTGACAACACAACTTTTAATGAACATAATTAGAAATGAGATGCCAATCCTACCTTCAGAAAGGCAGATCACAGGTAGATGATGATTGCTATGTAGCCATTTTCCTAATAAAGTGACAAAGAAGACTCATGCACCAGGAGCTACCTTGAAGAGAGGCTGCTAATTGCCACCCACCATTGACCTAAGGATGTATGACTAACAGACTCAAATGACAATCATGGAGATAGTTGGTGAGGAGGAAGGTTCTGAAGACAGCTTGCCCAGCAAATGAGAAAAATGTGAAAAGAAAGACATTAACTCTGAGCAGAAGCAAACAAGCACATTCAGGTGATTTAAAGAACATTTTTTAAACTTAAAGTTTTGGGGTTAAGAATGTCTTGTGTCCTGGTTGAGTACACCAGCACTAACCTTTGCATATGGCTGGAAATGGAAGACTTTATTTAAAAACACAATTCTATAAAACAAACACAAATGGAATAAAACAGCAAATAGTTCTGAATTCATTTTACACAGTATTAAGATACTTTGTCTTTTGATTCCTTCACTTTCCTGTCCCTCCCCATGTATGTGCACTTATTGAAGTTTGTTGTATTTATTTCTAAATGTTTTGCAGTTTAAAAAGAATATCTTGTTGAAACCTGAATGAACTCGCTGGGAGATCTTTACTTCCTTATTGGTAATGACAGTGGCTGGATGAGACCATCCCTGAAGTTGTGTCTATATCCATCATTCATGATTCCCAGTGAGGAAGCCTTCATGTGTTAGCTGTTCTTCCCCCTCCTTCTTCTGAGGTCTCAAGGCTACCAAAGGGCAGGAAGACTTGATAAATGTGAACTATGTTGAGGGAAAGTCAGGGGGATGGTGTTACCCATTCTTCACACTCAGGTAGTGGACAGCAGGCATCTGACCCTGCAGGTCGGAGCCTCTCTCACCGTCCCCACCAGACCTACATCCCCACTGGAATCAGACTAACCATAAAAAGCTAAGATCAAAGATCTTTTTAATAGTTCACTTTAGACTTGGAAGTCAGGGCCACACAGAAGTAAAATAGCTTAGAAGTGTTCCATTAGTGTAGATTTAAAACGTGGTCTTGGCAGGGATGATTCTGAAGATAAAAAGATCGACTTCCATCTTGACAAAATTTAACCCTAAAGTGTGTAAGCAGAATCAGGTTGGGGGCAAATCTTGTGTGTGTGTGTGTGTGTGTGTGTGTGTGTGTGTGTGTGTGTGTGTATTTTAAGGTTACTTAAAAAAAAATGGAATGAGTTCATTATTCATAGCCATGAATAACATGAATAAAACATTTCAGGCTGGAAAATAAGCAGCAATGCCTTATAGCTATGTGGTCTTGGTCAGGTATTTAATATCTCTAAATATTACTTTCCTCACCTGTAAAAAGAATAAATTCTGTATGAGACAAGTTTTGTGAGGACTAACCCTAATAATATAATTAAGGCAATTATAAAGTTCCTGGCAAACAGCAAGAGCACTAGAAAAGGTTGTTCTTGTTATTGTATTTTTAGTGGTAGTCAGTATGCTCTCGCTGATAATTTTATAATGGTATTAGCAAAGGTGGCTGAGACAAAGTCATTTCAAAATTCTCAGAGTTCTGGCATTCATAAGATTTGTACACGTGGGTTATTTTCCACTGTTCTAGTCATTGAAATAACAAATGAGATTGATTTTTTTTCAAATCCCTTGCAAGGCAGAATTAAATGCTACACACTCTGGCAGAAGTAGATACTACCTCAGGGAATATCAGACTGGTACTGCCAACCGAAACATCAATACCATGAGTGGACACGTAATCCACCCAACTAATTGAATGCCTCCGATACAAAAACCTCACTCATTTGAACACTGCTATCACATACTATATCTTATTTGATCTGATAATATTTCTCTCTTTCTAAAATCTTCCAAAGGCTCTATATTGTATGCTGAAAACCTTGGCCTCTATGACCCAACTTTCTCTTCCCTTCACAATCCTTAGGTTCTGGTCAAAATTATCTTCTTTTGGGTTCCTCAAGTATTGTGGACTCTACTACATCCATGCAAGTAGTCTTTCCATTCCTTAGAGTATGTTTTCTTGACTGTCCTCGTTTCTGGCAAAGCCTACGCAGAGTTCAGCTCCTCTGTTTCTCTTTTACGTTGTCTTCTCTCCTCTGAATTCATCAACCAGGCTGAACTCTCTTATGGGATATATTATTTCCCACTTCTTTTGTAGTGTGTGTGTGTGTGTGTGTGTGTGTGTGTGTGTATTCATTTCAATTCTCTTAGAAATTATACAGTCCTTGGGAGTAGAGATTCTGTCTGGGAATGTCTGCTTTTCAGACTGTATCACTTAGAAAAGAAAAACCCCTAAATATGTGTACTGAATTAATTTTATTTTATACTCATAGTAAATTTTGCTAACTTGGCCAGGAAAGTGTTACTAAACTTATTTTAGCAGATGAGGAAACTAAGGTTTGAAGCAGGTAGAAAGAGATGGTCCTAAACTCCATTAGCTGGCGAGATGGACTAAACAAGATCTTTAGATTCCTAATCTAGGACACCACCTTGCTCTGTACTGTGATGGAACAGGTGAAGTTACTGAGTGAATCTAAGGACTGATCCCCAAGTTATTTACTACCTAACTTGAGAACAAAGGACTAAGGCACACAAAATAGTGCTTGGGAAGGGGCTGGCCTCATCCTGTCCCAGAGAGTCACAACTGAGAATTAAAACAGAATTGGACACCATAAAAATCTTAGAAGACATAGCAAAATCTCAGATATCTCATGTGGCAGAATTTTCACCAATACATTGCCTAGAGCAAGAGAAACAGGAAAAAATAAACAGATGGGACTATATCAAACTAAAGAACTTCTACACAGCAAAAGACACCAGCATCAAAATGAAAAGGGAACCCATTTTATAGGAGTACATATTTGCTAATGAGACACCTGACAAGGGGTTAATTTCCAAAATATATAAAGAACTCATACAACTCAACAAAAGGAAGACAAGATATCAAATTTAAAAATGTGCAGAGGACCTAAATAGACACTTTAAGCAGGACATACAAATGGCCAAGAGACATATGAAAACATGCTCAACATCGCTAATTATCAGAGAGATGCAAATAACACTACAATGAGGCATGACCTCATACCTGCCAGAATGCCTACCATCAATAAATCAATAAACAACAAGTGATGGCAAAGATGGGAGAAAAGGGGACTCTAGTACACTGCTGGTGGGAATGCAGACTGGTGCAGCCACTATGGAAAACAGTATATAGTTTCCTCAAAAAATTAAAAACTGAACTTCCATTTGACCCAGTGATTCCACTTCTAGGAATATATCCAAAGATCCTGAAACACCAATCAGAAAGACTATATGCACCCCTATGTTCACAGCAGCGCTATTTACAATAGCTAAGATCTGGAGACAGCCCAAGTGCCCAACAATAGATGAGTGAATAAAAAAGCTGTGGTACATGTACACAATGGAATACTATGCAACTATAAAAAAGAAGGATCTCTTACCCTTCGAGGCAACATGGAGGTACCTGGAGAATATTAGGCTAAGTGAAATAAGCTAGTCAGAGAAAGACAACTATCACATGATCTCACTTATCTGTGGAATCTAATGAACAAAATAGTCCCAGAGATATGAAAACATGAAATAGACTGATAGATCTCAGAGGGAAGGGAGCAGAAGGATGGGAAGAGATTAATCAAAGAATTTATATGCATTTATTCATAACCCATGGACACAGACAATAGGGTGTGGAAGACCTGGGGTGAGGCAGGAGCCTGGTGGAGGGTAGCAACTGGGGAAAAATGGGGGACATCTGTAATACTCTCAACAATAAAGATAAATGAACAAAAAACAGAATTGGACAAAGTCAATGCAACATTACTACATCTAAATGCCACTGAGTTGTCTTCTATGAGGATTTTAAAGTAAGTTTACTTGTCTTCATTTATTTTTGCCTTGTCTCCTTAAATAGGAAGCTCCTGAGGTCAAGGGCTGATTTTTATACACATTTGCATGGAAAGTCTTGTAATAGACAATCCACATGTATCTCATGCATTCCCTTTGTGCAACTGTGTGTATTTCTGGGAAAGGACAATATTTCATAAGGAAACAGAAATTCAGTAAAAATAAATTCATGTCAGTAGACTGAGACAAAAGGAAACTTTCTATACTGGTTATGATAAGGAGAGAGGAAACCACACATTGAAATGAATTAGCAGGAAAATACTAAACACACCTCACATGTTGGGAAAATATATTTGAATACCCTAATGACTAGGAAATTGTGGTCACTCAGTCATCCTGCATAAGTGAGTTGTGTCTAGAGAACCAGGAAGAGACAAGTAGTCTCTTACTCCCATTCTCTCCCTAGGCTTCCTCCCCCATAGACTAGCTTTCTGAGCTCATGACTTGTATAGAGCCTATATAGTCACCTGTGTTCAGAGGGGCTCCACACTTATTTGAATTCTATGCTATTGCCATCTTGAATTCCTTAACATTTTTTGAGCAAGGGGCCCCACCTTTGAGTTTTGCCTTGGGTCTTGAAAATTCTGTAGACAGTCCTTTTTACCACCCTTCCAATCCTGGGGATACCTTGCCATTGCATTTCCTTCTTTCCCAACTGGCTGGGGAGGGAGGGGAAAACAACCTTGTTCTCTCTCAGGCCTGGCTACAGGAAATAATTTTTGGAAGAGATTCTGAGGGGGAAAAAAAAAGATCATGAGACCATAAAAAAGGTCAGTGGTTTCTCTGGAAGTGGATGTCTGGGAAGTCCGGAAGGAATCATGAGTGGCAGTGCTGGAAATGATGAATCTGGGTTGCTGGTAATATTTTAAAAAGCATTCATGACAGAATACAGTAAAAGGTTAGCCCTTAAGTGTTGTGGGAACCTTCTCATTATACCCACATTGGCCAGAATCTTATTAGTGTGATGTGCCTGGCTTTAGCCCTTTATCTTGAAAAATGAGATGCCTTAAAGGAAAGAAACAGAAATAATTAAAAGAGTAGGAAATGGGATCCATTAGAAATATTAAAGGACTTACATTGAATTCTCAAGAAAAGTCTGAAGTTCCTAGTTTCCACCAAGCGTCTGAAGAACTGGCATTTGGACAGTTACTTTTCCAGTTTAGCACAGGAACTTCTTCTTGACGAGGTTGGGCCTAAGGTTCTAGGAACTTCCAGTGCACAGGGGAGACAAAGCCATCAGAAAGGAAGCTCAGTGTGAGCTTCTGGATTGAAAAAGGACAATGACACCATCTTAAAATGTACATTTCAGAATTATTATTATTAGAATCAGTTGGTGAGGTTAGCCAAGGGAGAAAAACAAGTGACTGATATGAGAAGAGAGGGAAAGAGAAGCAATAGTGACTCGGTACAAACATTGAACTGATTTCTTGAAAACACACACACTGAAATTTCTTGATACTGAGACAGAGAGCGAGCATATGTACTTGAAGATTCGGCAAGTCTTTCTCTTTGACCTTTGCATGTCCCTTGCTCTGCAACCATCTTTCGTTTCCCTGTGTACCTTTCTCCAAAACTGCCACTGAATTCTATCAGGAAATTGGGGGAGGGGGCAGAGGGGCCTGGTGGAAGCAGAGATTTGTGGTTTTCTAGCCAAATCTAGGGAACAAAAGCAATCTCCTTTCTAGATAAAACACCAAGGAGAAAAACAGACTCAACCCACCCTTCCTTTGGTATCTGCTGCTTTTATATTTAATTAATTAATTAATTAATTAATATTTTTTCCTCAACCGAGGACATTTTTCCATTTTTTTGTTCAGATAGAGTGGGGGGGGGAGAGAGAGAGAGAGAGAGAGAGAAACATTGATGTGAAAGGGACACATCGAGTGGCTGCTACCCACATGACCCAACCCGGGCTGGGGACAAACTGCAACCAAGGTACATGCCCTTAGTGGGAACCAAACCCGGGTCTCTCTGGACTGCAGGCCGATGCTCTAACCACTGAGCAAACCAGCCAGGGCGGTATCTACTGCTTTTAATTGAAGAGACTTAGATCATCATTTTCAAGAGATGAATTTTCTCTTTCTAGAAAGTTTCCATGTTTGTGTTTGGGAGAGAGGTGGGGAGACAGATGGGGGAGGGAGGGAGAAACTTACAGATGGAGGAAGAGAAAGACCATAATATATAAAATGTTGATTTAATTCTAGCAGTCTATTTATAACTGGATAAGTATTGTTTTCATGAGGAAATAAACGGCCACTACCAATTTGGGTCTCTGCTTTCCTTCTCTGCACTTAATTCTTAAAAAAAAAAAAAAAAAGCAGTAATCAGGCATGCAATAAATACATGTAGTTAAGATATTCTTTTGAATATTATGCTTTTTAATTATGAGGAGATAAGAAAGACCTATGAGAAGAACAAAAACATGAAACGGATGATGATGCAATGAAAGACTAAAGCTGAAACAATGCTTGGACTGGAAAATGCAAGATGCAGAATGAATAAAAACTGAATAGGAAATAGTGTAATAACATAATTATAAGAGGGAATGATAATTATTTGGGATGAGATACTAGAAAATAAATAAGAAATAGATTTATTTTTGGACTTATATAAAAAAGATAACACTTTTTGCTGGATGTATAGACACAAAATAGAAGTTTGAAAAAGCAAATAAATCTCATACACCCTGAATGAGGTCACTAGTTTACTCAATTTGATTTGGTATAACAACTGAATAAGTCACACAAAGTCCTGGCTTCACGTTCTAAACCCAGTAAGAGTAAGACATTGCTAGTAACACAGTTCTCGGCGAATATTTGCAGGCATTGCCATCTAGTTGACATAATTCAAATCTACGGCACAGCTAAGAGTAGAACTGAAACAGAAGAAAGTCAAGGTGAGCAGTTTTATTCTCTGCTGCTCAGACCCAGTTTGGAAATGTGAGTGACGGCACTAAGGATGGAAAATGGGCTCATGTTGGAAGCACAGATTTTTTAAATGCAAAGTTCAACTATATCTATGAAGTCATTGAGTAGGCTTTTTTCCTTAAAAATAACACTGCACATATGCAACAAGTGTTCAGAGAAATTTACTATGGACTGCTACATGGAATGTCTTCAGTTGTCTCATTCAGACAGGTTCCTTTTGTTCGTGTGTGTGTGTGTGTGTGTGTGTGTGTGTGCACACACACATACCTTGACTGTTAGCTACAAAGCATAGCAACAAAATGATTCTGATGTTCAGATTTGGGATTGCTTAACTCACAAGGTTGTCTCCAGTACCCATGTCCAGGTTGTCCCTCCCCTCTTTTTTTTGTTGGGGGGAGAACTGTACTCCCTTCCTCCCAGATTTAGATACATGTCCCAACGGAGAACTGCTGTTTTCTTACAAGACCCCACTTCTCCAGCCAAGGAGTGGGAACCAGCCTCTACCTAGTCCAATTACAGGATGTCCGACAATCCCTCTACACACACACACACACACACACACACACACCCCAGTTCAACAGTAACTGTTTCAGATAAGGGTGTTGAGGCCAAGTTAGCCAATTAGGTTTCCTTCCCAGGTTTTTGGATCTTGAGTTAGAGGAAAATAATTCTCTCCTCTCTGGTCTCAACACGGTGTGTGAACCTGGAGCTGCTGGAAGCCACTGTTTATATCCTTGTAGAGATGTTATTCTGAGAGAAAGAAGCAAACATGAAAGAGAAAGAACCCCTCAGGAAGTGAAACAGAATTATCATATGATCCAGCAATTCCACTTTTAGATAGACACCCGAAAGAACTGAAAGTGGGACCTCAAACAGATGCTTGTACATGAATATTCACAGCAGCATTATTCATGATCACCAAAAGATGCAAACAACCCAAATGTCCATCAACAGATAAATGGATAAAATAAATATTGTATATATGTACAACAGAATATTATTCAGCCATAAAAAGAATGAAGTTCTGACACATGATACCACATGGATGAACCTTGAAAACATTAAGCCAGGCACAAAAAGACAAATATTTTATGATTCTGTTTGTATAAGTACCTAGAATAGGCAAATTCATAGAGACAGCAAATGTAATAGTAATTAGAGGAGAAGAAAAATGGGGAGCTATTGTTAATGTGTACAAGGTTTCTACTTGAGATGATGAAAATGGGCTGGAAGAAGTGAGATGTTATGATTGAGGAAGGCGCAAGTATTTAATGCCACTGAGTGGTATGCTTAAAAGTGGTTAATTTTGTTATGTATATTTACCACACCAAAAAATACAATACAATGAGATGAAGTGAGAGATTGAGATAGAGATAGGTAGACAGATAGATAGATAGATAGATAGATAGATAGATAGATAGATAGATAGATAGATAGATAGACTGGCAGCGTAAGAGAGAGATAGACAGAGGGAGAGAGAGAGAGAGAGAAATTGAGATTAAGAAACCAACCAAGTACAATCCTGGTTCAGTTGTCCTCAATTCAGTCCCACCCCTGCCTTTTCTGTGTTCTGGAATTTGCCACCTGTTTTCTACCCAGGCTACTGCAGGTTGGGTTTCCAGCACTTGAAATCCAAAGAGCTAGCACAGCCCTAAGGAAAATTTTCCCATAATTGAAATGGACTCAAAGACAACCCTATGTGTGTCACTTTCAGAACTCGCTTCTCGATTAATTTGAAGGCAGAGATTTTGCCCCTTTCTTTAACATAACACATACACCCTAGTTCAATGCTTTAATGTTTCCAATAAAGAGAGTTCTCCATGCAATACGAAGGACTAATTGCTAACCAGATTCCTAACTCACAACTTCACTGCATGGATGTCTAGATGAATTCCTCCATACAATGAGGTCCTGTGTCTCTCAACATCTGCCTTGGTTTGTGTAGTGTCCCATTTAAAACACCAGTCTGCATTGTTGGCCCCATCATTGCCAAGGCACACTTTTGGTCTCTTGGATATTCTCAAGAATTAGTTAAGATTCAACCAATTTTAAGCCCACAAGATGACTAGATGAAAGGCTGACATTTTCTATTTCCATCAATCCTGCCTATTGTGCCACCTCCTTCAAAGGGCTCTTAATATTAGTAGAAGCTGGAGTCACTCATAATTCTAGTTGCATTGTTGTTCTGCCCTTAGAATTAGCACTTTCATCTCACCTGTAATAAGAGTATAATTTAAGGTACAGACTAGGTGAGGACTTGACAGGAAAAAAAAATTACTCAGAAACCTTTTACTCTGCCTGCCCTGGGATGAAGACCTCAGATTTCAAACCTGCCAACTTTTCAAACCATTAAATATTTAAAAGCTAAGTATGCCTTAAAATGACATGTAATGGATGTCTTAGAATTCCATTTTTAACAGCTATGTAGTGTTCATCTGGTTCATGTACACATTCACAAAGGCTTTCTAGGCTCACAAACTGAGACAGGCAATTTGGGACTCGGCTGCCCTTGATGCTTGGGAAATAGGTTATGTTTCAGCTCTCAGTTCAAGAGAGCGGGCGAGCTCTGAACACGCCTGCAGAGCCAAGGGGTGGTGGGGGCAGCTGTTTTCTGTACCAATCCCTGACACAGAAAAGAAAAAGACTTGGCTACCAAGCCAGAATTATAGCAAAGCTCACTGTCCCAGTAAGAAGACTGCAACAATACACTAATAAAAAAAAAAAAAATCAACACATTGCATTGTTTTCCAACAAAGGTGACATTGGTATATTACCCAAGGCCATGTAAGAATTTTTTCCTTATTGATTTTATAGAAAGAGGAAGGGAGAGGGAGAGAGAGAGAGAAACATCAATGGAGAGAACATTGATTGGCCACCTCCTGCATGCCCTGCATTGGGGATCGGGCCCAAAACCTGGGCATGTGCTGTGACCGGGAATCATACCAGTGACCTCTTGATGCATGGGTCGATGCTCAACCACTGAGCCACACCCACTGGGCAATTTTTTTATTCTTTAAAAAATTATGGAAAATTTCAAGCATACACAGAAGTAGAGAGAATAGTACAGTGAACCCTGTATATATCCATCATTCAACAATTATCCACATTTTGCCAGCATTGTCTATTGAAAGCATTTGAGGAGGGTTATTATATATCCAAATATTTCTAGTATTTTTAACTCAAGAATTTAGTGATTCTTTTGTTTCAAACAAAAATTTTAGTTCCTATCAAAATTGTTTAGGCTTCCAGTCTACATCTATGAAATATGCAATATTTGAAATATACCAAAATACCCATAATTCTTCTGATAAAGAGCTCTATATTTCTACTAATTTAATCATACATATCAATAATGTATTGATTGGATCATTTTCTTAACTCATTAAAGAAAGCTTGGTTTACTTGGGTCAAGTAGCTTTACAAAAAATGAATTCATGGGCTGATGTGCAGTAACTGGCTCACCTCCGTTCAGACTTTAACTAGTAAGTCTTGACAGTTCTTTCCTCATCCATCTACTCAGATAAAGCAAGGCAGACAGTGACAAAACACAAGACAGAAAACAGTGGGTCCTTTCTTCCAGTTCAGTGAGTTCATGTTGGCTTAAAAATGGCTACTCAACAATCCAGAGATGTTCATCCACAGATGAATGAATAAACTAAATTTGGTACAGATATGCAATGGAATACTATTTGGCCTTAAAAAGGAATGAAGCTCTGATGCATGCTACAAGGTGGATGAATCTTGAAAACATCATGCTAAGTGAAATAAGCCAGACACAAAAGGACAAATATTGTATGGTTCCACCTATCTGGGATACCCAGAATAGGCAAATTTATAGGGGCATAAAGTAGGATAGAGGTCGCCAGGAACGGAGGGAGTGGGAAATGGGGAGTTACTGTGTGTGCAGAGTCTCTCTTTGCGATGATAAAAAGCTCTGGAGATGGATGATGGGGATGGTTAACCAACAATGTGAACATACTTAATGCCAATGAACCGAACACTTACAGATGATCAAAATGGTAAACTGTTATGTGCATCTTACCACAATAAAAAAAAATGTGGTTTCACTAAATAAATTGAATTTTTATTTTAAAATGTGTGAAGTTTAGACATCAATTGTACTTTTAATAATTTAGCTTAAGGAAGTAATCAAGGCTGTTAAGTAAAATAATCAAGGATGCTAAACAAAACAAGGGTCTTCTCTAATGTGATATAATCTTGACCTTGGAAACTCATTTTAATTGGGGATTACATAAAGTATAGTTTATATACTACTCAATGGATTATCATATAGCTATAAAATTATACTTTTAAGTGACAGTAAGCTATTCATAATATTTTGTTAAAGAAAAATTTAGGTAAAACAATTTAACACATATATTGTGTTGCCCATAAAATCAGCCCTTCCATGCCTCACCATAAGGGATTTAAAAATAATTTTTAAAGTACACACACAAAAATTTAGAGTATAATATATCAAGGTATGATCTATGGTGACCTCTGTAATGAGATTGATTAATGGCTAATTTTACTTCTTTTGAAAATTTTTACTGTTATCATGTAGTACCTCAGAAAAGAAGCAAAAGTTATTATTATTTTAAAATTTTTTAAAGAGAGGGAGGGAGAGAGAGGGAAATAGAAATATTAATGTGAGAGTGAAACATTGATTGGCTGCCCCTACACGTCCCCTATCAGGGGTTAAGCCCGCAACCCAGGCATATGCCCCGATTGACTCAGCAACCTTTTAGTGCCCAGAATGATGCCCACATCAGCCAGGGCACAAAAGTAATTATTTTAAAGAAACTTCTCCACTGGACCTATTCTCTCATTTTCAAGCCCAAGCAAGACTATGATCACTGACTACACCCAGTGGATGGACTGAGAGGTGCTTCTTAGGAGAAGAGCAAGGCTCCAGCTCCAGGTTCAGCCTCCCTGTCACCACCAGGAACTTGCCCCAGCCCAGTTCTCTCTGTAGGATTCCATCATGTTGTTCATGTCCTTCTGTGGTCTCTTCTGAGGGCAGGGACTACATCCTAGGAAGTCTTCTATTTCTTCTCGGTACCCAACACTGAACTTGGTACATGGCAGGCAATTAATAACTGAGCGTCAAATAAATAACATATAGCACATGCATCTTTCCTGAAAAGGCTTGGGCTAGGACCAGAGGAAAGCCAATTTAGTGTATGTTTTCTCCTAAAACGTGTCTCCCCCTTTCCCTCTGTCTAATATCTGTTCATATCTATGTTGGAAAGAGCATAAAAAAGTAAGGAAGGAGAAGCACCCAAGTGGTGAATTAGCAAACTTTTGGTTTTAGAAACAAGTAAGTGGAGGGCAGAGAAGGGAGGCGGAGAGAGTGCTAGACTGTGCTAGGGACAGTTTTGTCCATCTCTCAGTATTTAATGCCTGCTCAGACATTCTTGCATTCACATGATCAGTACTTTTATTAGACCAGCTTAATTGGTACACCAATGTGTAAAGGATGTTAAGTTCTCTTTCTTCTGCATTGTTGCATGTTAAAAATCCAAGCACTAGACCACATCATTAAATACAGTAGATAACATTTACTGACCCCATGCACTAGGCCCTGCTCTAAGCACTTCAGATGTATGATAACA
Source organism: Molossus molossus (assembly GCF_014108415.1). Taxonomy (NCBI): domain Eukaryota; kingdom Metazoa; phylum Chordata; class Mammalia; order Chiroptera; family Molossidae; genus Molossus; species Molossus molossus. The sequence goes on along the minus strand of NW_023425401.1, from coordinate 30,326,256 downwards.
TTTAATTCCCACAATAATCATTGAAACAGACACGTAGTGGCAGTAACTTTCCCAGGTCATGAACACCTAGTAAGTGACAAAGCGAGATCTTAAACCCAGACAATCTGTCCCTAGAGCCCACGAGTTTACCCATTATCTCTGCTTCACTGTGAGCTACGCTTGCCATTGTCAACTGGATTCAGCCGGACAGCACAGGAGACACCATCAGGTTTTACATGCCTGGCTGCCTTCTATTGGTTCTCCCACCTGGAGCGAGGTTCTTAAGTATGTCCCAAACACTCTAGTCTTAAAATTGCCCTCTTCAAAATGCACTTTCTGGGCCTGAAACCTCTGTACCTGATTATGTTGTTTCCTGTTGGATCCACCTGCCTTGATCATAACTCCCAGCAGCATCTGGAATGTCTAGAGATAATTCTGCACATTTGCACACTAGTGTGAGTGCAAAATCATCCAGATTTCTAGATAGTTGGCATTACTTCAGGGTTTACATGGACATGGAGAGGCTGGAGGAAGGCCAGCTTGTATGCTTGGGTGAGCCAAGAAAACTCTTTTCTCAAGCAGGTTCAAAGCATTCACCCAAACTGCTCCGGCCCCTCTCAGTTCATGGCTGTGGCACAGGAAGTGGTTCCGGGTTCATTTTCAGAGGTCCCACCGATAGGATGCATAGAAGCAGAGTATAACTGAACACAAAATAATGACTATTTCGACACATGCTGAATCTCAAAATAATCAAGAAATGTCGAGTCGAACAATAGGATTTTTAAACAGTGATATGATTTTTGACATTTAATAAGATTGATAACACACATTCTCATATATTGCTGTTGAAATTGTGTACTGTTATCAATTCTTTGGAGGGTCATTTTGCAACGTCAGTCAACATTTAAGATCGAAAGTCACTTTGGTCTTGAAATTTTACCTCTAGAAATTTTTCTTAAACCAGTAAGCTCATGTAAGTGATATATGTGTTCTCTCGCACATACCTACACAAAGATTTTTATTACACTATTATTTCTAGTAGTAAAAAATTGAAAATCACTTAACTGGCCCTCAATAGAAACACTGAATGAATTCTGGCATATTTATACAACCGATATAATGCTGCCTTCAAAAGCATAGGTTTGATATATATATTAATATGAGATGATATGCATGATGTGGTATCATGAAACACGTATATTTTAAAATGTTTCACATACCATACATATATAAAAATATTATATATAACATATATAAAAGAAAACCATATAAAATTATAAGTTTGATAGGTTAAAAATAATTGAATATTAGCAATTTTATAAAGTTCAAACTGTTAGGTTTAGAAAGAAAAAAAAGCTTACAAAATAGCTCTTTCTGTATTCCAAGAACAACTGTTTTATCTGTTTCTGCATTCTGATGTTATTTTATCAGGATGGCTTTAATGGGCCTTGCTTTATATTTATTCAACACTAAACATTTCTTGAGATCCTATTACTTGCTAAGCACCATTTCAGACTCTGAAGATTCCTTAGTGGAAAAAAGGAAGCAAGGGAAAATGTCTTTCCTCATAGAGGTCACATTAAAAAAATACTGTGACATGGCCATGTGCTCAGTGGTTAGAGTTTCAGGTTCCATTCCAGTCAAGGGCATGTACCTAGGTTGCATGTTTGAGTCCCAGCTCTGGTTGGGGTTGTGTGGGAGACAACTTTTCAATGTGTCGCTCTCACATTGATGTTTCTCTCTCTCCCCCTCTCTTCTTCCCTTCCACTCTCTCTAAAAATCAATGGAAAAAATATCCTCAGGTGAGAATTAACAACAGCAAAATACTAGGGCCCCGAGTTTATTAAGTGTGAATTAGAGAATATTGAGGCATGCACAATGCAAATTACTAAGGCGTTAAATAGCTTAGCTGTTAACTTGGAATGAACCTGCAATTAGGATTTGCCACCATAAATTTATCAATCAATCATGATCTATCCTTTAAACAGAATATGAAAGCACTACAGCGTTTCATTTGGAAAACCATGAGTAATTTCGGAGATGATTGCAGGTTGTACACTTTATAAACTGTCACTTGCCATTGTTAACGAGGTAGGTTTCTGAGTCAACATTTTGAGAATTCTGGGGTAAAATGTACTTTTTAAGTGCTTATTAAAAGATTGAAGTTGGGATTGCACTAGACCAAGATAGTGTAATTTATACTCTTTTATGAGGATGCTTTATTTAAAGCATTCTTAAATAAAGACCCCTTAATGCTCGCACCAATGTCTCTAGTATGTACCCTTTCCTACCTCAGCATATTCTCTCCGGTAGAGAGTGTTGCATAGGAGAAGGAACACCAGACTGGTACTGCCGAGACCTGGGTTTGTGCTCTGAAGCCAGACCTACTCTTCTTCAAGCCAATTTACCTTTATTTTGATTCCCCATCTGTAAAATGGGAGGCAGGGGGCTGGTTACTGGATGGTTTTCCTAAGATATCGTCTGGCTCAAATTTTTATACTTCTATGAGCCCTGAAAAAATACTACAGAATATAGTATAGAGATAAGCTGAGTAAAAATCATAAGACAAAAAGACTACATGATCACCCTTTGGAGTAACCAGGATTTTCAGTTGCCAGCAATAGAATTCACTAGTTAGCTGAAGCTAAACAGACTTTAGATGAAACTCTAGAAGAGCTGAAAAGCAGGTGTAGCTGCTACTTGACAATGAACCACATAGAAAGAGCATCCAACTATATGTACACTGCAGTGTGGTTATGGTGAAAACACCCCTCCTACTGAGATTGGCTTCTAGATGCTGATCCAACTTGGCGATGGACACCAGAAGCCCCCAAAGAATGATGCCTCCACACTTGCTAAATGATAGGTCTCACTGGGCTCCGCCACCTCCTCATGTTCCCTCTTCTGCATCTAAGCCCCTTGCAGGTAAATCTACTGAAATTTAGGTTGTATACTTGTAACCCTCAATCACAAGAGATCCTGGGGAAATTATTTTTATCCTCCCCCGAGGACATTTTTGCATTCATCTTCAGACAGAGTGGGAGGGAGAGAGAGGGAAAGAGAGAGAAAGAGAAATATCGATGTGAGAGAGACACATCGACTGGTTGCCACCCACACGACCCCAACCAGGGCTGGGGACAAACTGCAACCGAGGTACATGCCCTTAGCAGGAACCGAACCCGGGTCTCTCTGGTCTGTAGGGCAATGCTCTAACCGCTGAGCCAAACTGGCCAGGGCGGAAATTTTTGGTTTCTAATTATTCCTTGGAAAAACAGATTCATAATGTGGGAATGTATCAAAGTGCACACAAGGTAATCAGAAGATACTGAAAAGGACAAACAACCCAAACTGTAACTTACGAATAATACATCTGATATATCTTAAAGCAAAAGAGAGTTCTGGTACTTGTTATTAAAAGCTATTTCTTTTGCCCTGACCAGTTTGGCTCAGCAGTTAAAGCGTCGGCCTGTGGTCCAGAGAGACCTGGGTTCGGTTCCTGCTAAGGGCACGTACCTTGGTTGCAGTTTGTCCCTGGCCCTGGTTGGGTTGTGCAGGTGGTAGCTACTCGATGTGTCTCTTTCACGTCGATGTTTCTCTCTCTCTCTCTCTCTCTCTCTCTCTCTCTCTCTTTTCCTTTCTCTCCCTCCCACTCTATCTGAAAAAAAAAGGACAAATGTCCTCAGGTGAGGATAAAAACAACAAAAAAGCTATTTTTATCCATCAATGGACACTTAGGTTGCATATCTTGGTTATTCTGAATAATGCTGTGATGAACATGGAGGTGCAGGCATCTCTGAGATACTGATTTAGTTTCCTTCAGATATATACCCAAAAATGGATTATTGAATTATATGGTAGTTTTATTTTTAATTTTTTGAGGAACCACCAAATGCTAATTTAATTCCCACCACCAGTGGGGATATCAAGGGTTCCCTTTTTCCACATTCTTATCAACATCTATTAGCTCCTGTCTTCTAATAAGTCATTCTAACAGGTGTGAGTTAATATCTCATTAAGGTTTTGATGTGCATTTCCCTGACTAGCAATGTAGAGCATCTTTCATGGACCCATTGGCCATTTGTATGTCTTTGGAAAAATGTCTTTTCAGATGTTCTACTGACTTGTGAATAGTATTGTTTGTTTGTTTCTTTCTTTTTTTGGCTATTGAATTGTAAGAGTTCCTTATATTTTTTGGATATTAATCCCCTCATCAGATAATATGGTTTGCAAATATTTTCTCCCATTTTGTCGGTTGCCTTTTCATGAATGAACAAAAAGAAGTTATATATACATACATATATATATATGTATGTATAATGAAATATTATTCAGCTAGCCCTGATCAGTGTGTTCAGTGGTTAGAGCATTGGCCTGTGGACCAGAGAGTTCCAGGTTCGGTTCCCTCTAAGAGCACGTACCTCGGTTGCAATTCATTCCTGGCCCTGGTTGGAGTCATACGGGTGGCAACCAATTGATGTGTCTCTCTCACATCAATGTTTCTCTCTCTCTCTCTTCCTTCCGCTTTCCCTCCTGCTGTATCTGAAGATAAATACAAAAATGTTCTCGGGTGAGGATATAAAAATAAAATAAATATTATTCAGCCATAAAAAAAGAAGAAAATCTTGTCATTTGTCACAACATGGATGAACCTGGAGGACATTATGCTAATGAAATAACCTAGATAGAGCAGAGAGAGACAAATAATGTATGATACCACTTATATGTGTAATCGTAAAAAAAAGAAGAGCCGATTTCATAGAAATAGAGTAGAATGGTGGTTTCCAGGAACTGGGGGCTTAGAGGAAGTGGGAAGATGTAGGTCAAAGTGTAGAAATTTTCAGCTATAAAATGAATAAATCCTGAGGAGCTAATATACAGTATGGAGAAACCACTCTGGCTTGTTTGAGCACAGTGAGATTTCATTCAAAGCTTAAGTGGCACACAATCACTGTGAGGGTCAGAGGGACAGGCTGTCAGCTGAGCTTCCGGGAACGCTTCCTCCACCCAGGAGTGGCCCGAAAAGGACTGCCGCTCTGCTGCCATCAGGAAGCCAGGCATCTGCTGGGAGTGCGGCTCCAGGACGAGCTCCTCTGTACCCGTGCCAGCAAAACGGCCCCATTCACTGCCCTGTGCACCCATCCCACTAGGCTCTGGATGCGGAAATCTGTTATAGCTGATGGAGGAAAATCATGTGCCTTCATGATGTGCTCTGCAGCAGAAAGAAGGGACAGCTAGCAGGCCCACCTCTGTCCTGATTTTGTTCAGGCGCCTCTGTTCAGGGCAGAAACTGGGTCGCCTGCAGAACCAGAACTGGAAGTCTGGGAAAGTTGCCTTGAACATTCTTGTTTGTAGCATGCAATAAAACAAACGACGAGAGGTTGGAGTGGGTCACAGTGAGCTAGCCGTACTATCTGCCACATTTTGTCGAGCTCTTAGTTGACAAAGGTCAGTCTTACCAGGAGTTAATATCTTTCTCCTAAGAAATTCCCAAAGAAATTAGTACTCTCCATTGACATTCAGGGTTTCAAATCATTAAATTAGGAAATACACAGCTAGGAAATGGAAGAACTGAGATTGAATTTAAATTCTCTGTCACCAAGGACAGCACTCCATCAACTCATCACTGTCTAGGTTTTGGCACAGCTTGGACAAGTAGCCTCATAACACACACACACACACACACACACACACACACAAATTGTTCATTTGTACATAGCAAATTTTTCTTTCTCTTCACCTTAGTCTTGAACCCTAGCTTAGCTCATGAGGCAGGAAACATAGGCTCTTAGGATGTGCACTCATTAGTTGTTTTATTTGCTGATACTAAAATTGGCGATGTTCCTGCTGTAATGGAACATAATGGGACCATAATTGCATACCAAGATCTTGACGACTGTACAACCGTTTATGATCAGGAATATGACTGGGACCCTCAGCCTAGTTCTGAAATCCTGAGAGCTTCAGCCCAGGATCAAAGCCCATTTTTGCCTGGGAGTGAAGCTTGTTGATGCTATAATTTAAATATTGCTCCTTATAAATTATGGTACATTCTTAGCATATTTAATGAATGAGATTTATATTTAAGGCATCAGAAAGCAACGCACAGTTGCTACACAATTTATACCTATATATGATACTTAGCAATGAATGAAGACCTTATATTATTGCAATCCAAGTTACACAGGAATAAAGAAAATAACAAAAAATAAAATAAAATTTACTAAAGTTAAGGCTGCTTTGCAACTTTTTCAGAAGGGAGAATATAAATTTTAAACGATCCCTTTAAACATTCTTAAAGATGAAAACAAAAATAGCTAGGCCATGTAAAGGTACTCCCAGCTTTACTTACGGTGAGTCAGCTGTACAAAGATGGCCTGGTAGCCATGAGCTTAGAGTTGTGATTTCAAGCACCTTTCCCAATACTTTCGGGCAACTCACCCTGGTTCTACTGTTGAGAAAGGGGTGTGGGGGTGGGGTGGTCAGAAACCCCCAGATTACTAAATTACAGCTAATTGCAACTTCACTCCCTGAAGGGAGAGGAGGAAGAATACTTCTGTCACCATGATCTGTAATTTGCTCTGTGGATTTCAAGCAAAATCCAGAAATAGGAGTTTGTTTCAAAGTTTTAAGGGAAGAAGATTTTTTAAGAACAGAGGAAGAAAAGCCTTTAATAACTAAAACATAATCATTAAGGTCTCTAATATGGGAACCATCACCTTAAAACATAGAGATGTCTTCAACTTTCTTTTTCACTTATGGTAGCAGGTGAATATGGGCACCAATGTCTATTTCTTCCCTTCCCTCAGCATTTACTTACTACAGAGTGTAGCCTTCAATGGATACACGCCCATATCCAAACCTTGGCTGAGTGGAAACATGAGGGCATTTCTTTACTTACAGAGTGCTAGGTCTTCCCTTAAATTCTGGGAGTGATTCTCAAATGCACCAGACTCACCTGAAAACACATATTACTGGGCCCCACCCCAGAACTTCTGATGGGCAGGTCTGGGGTGGGGCCTGAGGGTTTGCGTTCTAAGGAGTTTCCAGTTGGTGTTGATTCCGCTGGTCTGGAGATCACACTTTGAGAACCATGTGATCATAATATTGCTTTAGGTAAGTGAATGTCCTGTAGCATTTATATCACCTGAGTTTTCCTGGAAAGTGAGTTCTTCATTATAAAAAATTTAATAACAAGTGGCAAGTAATTCTTTTCTGAAGTTTATAAAGCTACACACCTTTGCCTCTCCTCTGAATCTTCTACAATCTCCGCTGTCGTTACCATAACAACTCACATCCTGAAGCAGTGGGAAATTCTAGAGAGGTAGAGGAGAGCTTTTGGTTTTTCTTCTTCATGGTCACAGTGCTCTTACCTTTGTCTATGGTCTTTTGGAAGAGTTGTCCTGGACAGTCAGCATTAGATGTCCCCGATGGCCGAGTGCTTTGGGATCTTGGTTCTGATATCCCCTCCTCAAATGCATAGGTGTCTTCCGTTGCCCAACTTCCAGATACGAGGAACACTAGAGCTGCTCATAGCCCACAAAGCAACTAGGAACAAGCTAAAGGGCTAAATCTCTCTCTCTCTCTCTCTGTCTCTCTCTCTCTCTCTCTCTCTCTCTCACACACACACACACACACACACACACACACAATATAAAACACTGCGGCAAAATGCCAAGGAGAGTGCCTCAGATACCGGGAATATGAGATGAGAAAGCCAATGGCATCAGAACGGATATTCTTCATTATAAAGATTCTCAGCAGCAGAAGAAAACACGGAGTAAAGAATAAACCAAATGGTTAGGGTCCCTTGAGATGGGACCTCAACTCCGCATCCTCCTTTGAGAGCCCGTCTCGCATCGTCCCTACTTCATGAACAGGGAAAGTTAAATGATAAAGGTAAGTGGCAGAGTCAAGACACATCTGGAGACTGTACACCTATATTTCCCCATAATGCCACAGTTGTACAGTGAGGCCCCTTTCATCTGTGACTGTGCTGTGTACCACATCTTCAGATATGAACTGAGACAGAAGGTATCTAAGACTCAAGTGTTCCTGCATGTAAAAGAAGTGACGTCAAGCCTGCTCACCAAAACTCAGTGTTGACATTGTTAAGCGATTGTGAAATGAACAAACCGAGTCCCATAAAAGCTGAATTAGGTTTCATCAAGTCCGTGACTCCTTCTGCTCTCTGGCTGGAGTTGCAGTTCTGGGCCTGCTGGCTCTGGTTCTGCTCAGCTGGTGTCCTGAAGAGGCAGGCGGGGTGAGGGCTGGAAGGTTGTTTTTGTTTTTAACCCTTCCTTCCCTTCTTGTGTTAAACAATCTTCTCAAAGGGGTGTTTGGGTGCTATTGCCAGCGTTGGACCCAAGTCATTTAACCCATCCTTAGCTCTAAAAGGAGAGCAAAATGCCTACATTTCAGGGACCCATTCACACTCGATTTCAAAGGATTTTGAGGACTCTGATGTAAAACATCTTGTGCTTCATGACTTAAACTTTGGGGTCCATATACCTAAGCATTTTTATGAGTAATCATGTTGGCTCACTTCCTAACTTATGAATGGCCACTATACTCTTATTTATTTATTTAATTGTTGTTACAGTTGTTTCTCCTTTTGCCCCCATTGACACCCTCCTCCCAATCCCACCCCCTTGGCATTATTGTCTATGTCCTTGTTTACACATACATGCGTGTAAGTTCTGTGGTTTATCTCTTCCCTCTCCCCACGTCCACCTCTTCTGAGGTTTGTCAGTCTGCACCCCACTTCCATATCTCTGGGTCTATTTTGTTCCTCAGCTTGTTTTGTTCATTATATTCCAGAAAGAAGTGAGATTATGTGATATTTGTCTTTCTCTGATTGGCTTGTTTCATTTAGGATAATACTCTCCAGGTCCTTCCATGTCGTCTCAAAGGATAAGAGATATTTCTTTCTTACAGCTGCATAGTATTCCACCGCTTTTTTATCAACTCATCTGTTGATGGACACTTGGGCTGTTTCCAGATAGTGCTGCTATGAACATAGGGGTGCATATATTCTTTCTGATTGGTGTTTCAGGCTTCTTAGGCAATATACTCATTTTTGACTGTCTGAATTCTAACTGAAATGAGCTAAGTTTTGCTGAGTGTTCCCTGTCTACCAGCTACATGTAGTAATGTATGCGGTGCTCACCACAACTCTGTGGGATTTGCCTGTTTTGTGATGAGAAGCAAAACCAGAGAGATGTCAGATAACTTGCCCATGGCCACAGGTAGAAAGCAGTGGAGCCAGGATTGGAAACTAGGGAGTTTGGCTCCAGAGCCCGTGTCTTAAATTGCTACTCATTTTGCCTCCCAAAGGTTCAATCTGATTACCAGATATCTGTTTGGAGTTTCAAAGTTAAAACTATGGGGGAACTCTAGCATTCTTATTGCAAGTAAAGCAGCACACTGAATGAACCAAAATGCCCTTCCTATCTTACAGAGTCCCTCACACAAACACACCCTTCCAGAGGGGCATGCTATTCAGATGAAATCATGGACACTGGTGGAGAACTCATCCTTGTAAAGGATACACAGGAGAGAATTAAACTAGGTTCAATGGGTCATCGGGTAACAGTGAACAGTCACAGTTCCCTTTCACATCCAGAGCCTCCTTTCCCTCAGAAGAGAAAGTGATACACAGCATTTCACCCGTCACCAGTAACTTTGGCATCCTTTCTTGGAAGCAGGTAGATGGAGTTCAGAAGGTCACTTCCTCCTTCGTCCTCCCTTCCCAGAGGCAGAAGCATCCCTCCAGCCAGCAAGATGCCACTCATCAGTGCTCTGCCCACTGCGTCAGGAGTTCAGAAGCCTCAGAACCAAGAACTGAAGTCCCGTTGAGGAAGGACAGTGAAGGAGCACTGGGCTGAACTGCAAATCTTTCCTCTGCTACTGGTAATAGAGCCCAGAGAGCATCATTTCCTTGTCCCTTTTCCAGAGAGAAGTGAGGAGTGCTGGGGTTAGTGTTTGAGAAGGTCTGAAAGGCTCTGTGTACTCCATATACAAACAATCTTTGCTGTAAATGCCTTTTGAGATGTCACTGAAAGTCGTAGATTAGCTTAGGTTTTCAATCTTCTCCCAAGTACATGTTTCCCATGTAGTGGGGAGTTTCAGGAGCAAATGCTTCAGATACGTGCGAAGAGAATCTAATGAATGCAAACAGCTAAGTGTACTCCTTAGCCTACTAAAGAATTCTCTCTAAACAAAAGCTGGACCCATGAACAAACCCATGATAGAACCTGCTATGGTCACCACTGATTTCATGATGTGTAAAACATTAGCTGTTTCTGGGACCAGGGCATTGTGTCAAAAGAGAGTTTTGTTATCTTGTGCTTTTGTTCACAGTGTTTAGTCTGGATTAAAATACTACACGGGGCCCCTCTACCTATAATACAAGGTCAACAGCATCTGAAAGGTATTCACAAAGTCGTATGGGACCTGAAATATAACAGGGGCTCTCTCTTCCCATTTTGCATCCTGTTTTAAATTACATAAGCAGTAAATCATGTTTCTCCCTTTATTACATATTCTTCTGCTCAGATTGGGAAGCATAGGAAAAAAAGTATGTCAAGAACAACTCCCAGGGGATCAGTATCAAATTAATCTTGCCCACGGAGTCCTCCTCCCACCCCAGAATTCTGATGCCCTCTGGCAATGCTTATCAAATGATTAATTGTACAACAGTAAAAACTGGAAGTCATACATTTTATTCTTTTCTTGGGGAAAGCTGATATTCCACGAACAGAAAAATATTCTTATAAATAGGCAAGAGGATAGTGGGAATATAAGTATTTCAAGTAGGGAGGAGAAAGGTATTCTAAGTTGACATCGAATAATACTCAACGATTGTAACCAGGCAGCAATAAACAAAAGAGCAGCAGGTCAAATAAAAGATCAGTGGGGGACTCGGGGCACAGGCAATAAAAACCACCTGGAGGGCTTCCCTCGGGTGATACACAGATCCAGGCCCTCCCTGGAGGTGCTGATTGAGAGGGTCTGAGCTTCTCTGATTAAAAAATAAATAAATAAAGCTCACAAACAGTTGGATTTACTCTTCTGTTGAACAACCGCTGCTTTGAGTCCCCAGAGCATGATACTTCTTAGTCTGAAAGATAATGCAGATTATGATAACCACTAGTTCAGCCTCTCACACAGCCTGAGAAGTAGCCCGCAGATCAGTTCAGCTGTTAGAAGCTGGATTGAAAGTGTATTCAACTCATTACATAGGCTTTCCCTTGGCTCTCTGGCTACATTTATTTGGATGTGTCTTGTCATTTCGAAAGGTAAAATAGATAATTGTCTCTGAATGGTTTCCCTTTATATTACTTGAATAGTGAATGGCCCTACCCTCTCACCCCAAATCTCCCTGGACCAAACCTTTAATGCACTAAATCCTGTGTCTTCTTCCTCTCTAACAGTTCTCAGAGGTGTCTCCTCTTCAGTTCCGAAGGCTGGCCTCGGGTTCAGGTTCTCATGGTCTCCTGTCCTGATTACTGCAGTCATCTCCTCAATTGGTTTTTCAACCTCCTGTTTAGCTTCCCTCTAGTCCATTCCCCATAAATTGGCTCATTTCACTTTTCCCCAAATAAAATGTTTTCATAAGTCTCTATTGCCTCCAGAATCAAATCCAAGCTGAGCACACAAAGTCCTGATTGGTCCCAAGTGTTTGGTTTAAAACCCAAGGATCATAAGAAATGCAGGCTGGACGGGAGTAGATTTGGGCACACCAGAGTCCCTCAGCTCCCATGGCTCGTTGTCATATCAGTGTTGACGTATCTTCCATTTTTTGAGAGAAGCTAAATTTATGTGCTGTCCCTCAATTTTTTAAATTAAATATAAATACATAAAGCTTCACCCCATCCCTTCCCAAACCTGTGGATTAGACTCAGTCCAAGGTTGGTCATTTTGTACCTGTTTTAGACCTTGACTCCACCTGAAGGCGGCTAATGTCCAGGAATTTCACAGCATTTTAAACCACACTACGAATACACACTGTAAAAACCTAAATCTAAACTTGCTGGCTAAGGGCAGAAAGTGAAATAAACCTTTGCTATCCTGACTTCTTGTTCAAAAGCAATTTTCTCTTCATCCTGTAAGAAAATTTACCTCGATCACAAAGCCATTACTATTGGTTGGAGACCTTTCTATCTTACTTTTTCATTGTTGTTTTGTTTAATATTTCCCTGCAGTAGGAAGGCAATGGTGCCTTCCAAGAGGAATGCAGACTGCTTTCACATAAAAACAGGCAAGCTAGAAATGTCCACGGAGGACTTACGACAGCATGGTCACGAGATGCCCCTTGGGAAGAACCCTGGAAGCACAGAGCTGGAGGTTGGTGCTCATGCAGGTGGGCATGCGTTCATCAGCTGATTCCCATTAGTGATGCCCTACAGGATGAGTCAAAATTTGCCTGTCCCCACAAAGCTTCTCATATAAGCTCTAAACCTAACATCCTCACATAGATTTTGATTTGGGTGAATAGAGCTACATCAATTCTCTCCACATTTTCCAAGGTCAACACCTCTTTTCCATCCAAACCTCATTTTATATAGCATTGCCCCATGAACATCCAAAATTTCTATGTTCTTAATCTTTTTGATCATGAACCACCTTAAAAATCTGAGCAAATCTATACGTTCTCCAGAAAAATATACATGAAAATGAAGTGTTTTTTAAATAATTTGCCTATCAGTCTTAGTATATGTCCATGCATTGACCCCCTAAACAATCCTACATAAAAACTCTTACCTACAGAATACCCCTATTTATTTCCAAAACAATGATTCCCTACCAGAAAAATAAAAACAAAAGACAAGCAAATAATAATAATAAAAAAACCCACAATGAACAAAAAAAGTAAGGATTTATTATTAAATCTCCCTTACTTAGATCAGAGTTTTCTTTGGAAGAAAATTCCTGGCCTTTTGTTGCTTTGCTGCAAACCCCCAGCTCAGAGTCTGGAGCTCAGTGGCAGAGGTTCATAAAATTGCTTTTGTCAGTTCACCCAAGGATGTCAGATCCTAGGAAACTAGTCATACATTCCACAAAGACAAACTAACAAACATATCACGGAATGCTAGAAATAATCAGTCAAGTGGATTAGAGTGCTGTGTCCTCTTCCCACCCAATTACCAACTTGAGAAACCAAATGAAGATCAGAAGGCTGCACTGGAAACACAGTGAATGTGAGCTGGGTGGTCTGACGGGCAGGACAGGATGCCTGTGCCCTCTCTCTCTCCATGGAATATGGTTGTTGGGAGAAGCACGCCAGAGAAACTTCCTAAGCATGACAATTTTTATTGTTTTTTTAATGTTGCCACTATAAAATATAACTACATCCAAGAGCACTCTTGATGACACCCCCATAATCACTTTAATACATTACTATTAACATTTTGATGTATATCTTCAATCACTTTTTTTATTATATATACTTATATCCCAGGTATCAGCTCTATTTGCATCCTCCTCCCTAAGCTCCCACAAGTAAAGGATTGGTTTGCTCACCTGAATTAAAGAATGATGTGAAATTTATTGATGATCTTTTAAGAAACAGGAAGTAGAACTGCTTTTATATTCTTGCTAAAAAGTCACACTTGATTCTGATCAAGCCTCTGGTTCTAACTCACAGCTTTCATGAAATATAGACATACAGAAATATATTCAACACCAGGGAAAGATTAAACAAATTCCGGCATGTAAAAAAATATTGTAGGAGATGGATGCCTCAGTTTCAACAAACATATGGAAAATTTAAGGAAAAAAAGAGAAGAAACAAATGAAAAACAATTTAAGAGATGTATCAATCAAGTGCAATGCATGGATCTTGTTTCAAATACACTTTGAGGTGGTTTATATAAGCCTCGTTGCAATCACAAAACAAAAGTGTAGAGCAGACGCACAAAAGAGAAAGAACAGGGGAACAGAGCATACCACCGTGGAAAAATCAATTTACAAAGGTAGGCAGCAAGGAGAGAAAAAGACACAATGGACATACAAAACAAACAGAAAAAAACAAGATGGAATTAGTAAGTCTTCACATATCAATAACTCTAAATTTAAATGGATTAAATTCACGAATCAAAAGGCACAGAGTGGCTGGATGGCTACATAAACAGGACCCAACTATGTGCTGCCTACAATGGGCTCACTTTAGCTGGAAAGACACACATAGGCTTCAAGGGAAGTGATGGGAAAAGATTACATCCAAGTGGAAACTCAAAGCAGAGGTAGCTATATTTACATCATACAAAACAGATTCCAAGCCAAAAACGGTAGCAAGAGACAAAGGTCATTATATAATGCCAAAGGGGTCTATTCATCAAGAAGATATATCATCATAAATATATACACACCCAACATTGGAGCATCTAAATATATTAAACAAATACTAACAAATCTGAAGGGAGTAACAAACAATACAACAGTACTCAACACCCACTTTCTGCAATGGATAGATCATCCGGACAGAAAACCAACAAGCAAACAATGGATTTGAATCACACATTAAACCAAATGGACATAACAGACATCTGTAGAAATTCTATCCATCAGAAGACAAATATACAGGTGCTTCTCAAAGTGCACACCAAATTTTTACAAATACACTTTAAAAAGTTTAATCTTATAAACATAAGGTTGAACCAAACACAGAGAGTGCATACTGTATGATTTCACGCATATAAAATTCAAAATCAGGGAAGTGCTTACCTTTGGGTGGGACAGTCACTGGATCCTGCACAGGGCTCAGGTACTGCTGATATTCTGCCTTTTCATGGAGTTTCTAGGTACATACATTCATTTGTGAGAATTCATCAAGCTGTAAACTTTCGATTTATGTACTTTATGTTATACATTAAATAGTTACATTCATGAGCCCATCTGAACATTTATATTTGATGGTACTAAGGAATTGCTAGGAGGTTTCTTTATTGATCATAATACTGGGATTTATGGATAAAATGTGATGCTTGAGATTTGCTTTAGAAAGGAGGGGAGGAGGGAAAAGGGGAAAGTTGGAGTTTAGATTGACCATGTATTGATAACTGTTGAAGCCAGGTGATGGTTACATGAAGGTACATCAAGCTATTCTTTCTTTCTTTTTTTAATCTTCACCCGAGAACATTTTTGCATTTATCCTCAGATAGAGGAAGAGGGACAGAGGGGGGAGAGAGAGAGAGAAACATCGACTTAAGAGAGATGCATCGACTGGTCGCCACCCACATGACCCCAACCGGGGCCAGGGACAAACTGCAACCGAGGTACGTGCCCTAATTGGGAACCGAACCTGGGACTCTCTGGTCCACAGGCTGATGCTCTAACCACTGAGCAAACCAGCCAGGGCTAAGCTATTCTTTCATATATAGTTGAAAATTTCCCTTACGGAAAGCAATTGTAGAATCCCCTTTGGGTGGTTTTCCTCACCCTTTGCTCTGCACTGCCCTGGAACTTCACCCCCTCTCCCGTCTTCCACCATCGCCCCACCTTACAGACTAGAGCTCTTCATCCACTGTCTTCCTTCTCAGGCAATGCAGTGCACCTGGGCTCGTGAGCACCAGCACGTCATACAGTCCCCCTGAGGCTCAGCCTCCAACAGAAGTGAGTTTATAAAAACAATAATGATAATTTTTTAAAAAAGGTGGATCTTTTCTAGAAAGAAGGGTCCTATTCTAACTGCTAAAGAAAGAGATTTAATTCATTCATTCATTCATTCGTTCGTTCTCTACCCCTCCCTCCAAATATGCACGTACAGGTAGAATCTGGGAGGTATTCTAGTGTCTTGGTAAACTTGAGGAGTATTGTTATAGCATCAGGAACATAGTAACCTTTCCCAGGGCGGGCTCTTTCTGATGACCATTAATTTAAACCATTTCATGAAGATCCTCACAAACTTAGGTGTCAGAAGGTGATCTCTGAACTTGTTCCCAGATCTGAGAGAGCATCCTTTTGGAGACTTTAGTCTTCTCCAGTGTGACATTCCCCTCAGAAGTTCTGGGTTCACGGGAGGGAGGAGGAAGAGGACGCACTGAATGGGAGTTTCTGTGAGGAGCTGGCCACATAAGAACACCAACAAGTAGTTTTAAGACTAAATGGAATGGAGGCAAAACATTTATCCAAATGAGATTCTATTAATTTTTCAGAAGTGTGGGTGGTACAAGATAATTTACTTGAATGGGTCTCAAAACATACATTGTCAGCCGAGAAACGAAAACACACAAATCGAAGTTTGATTTAGGAATTAATAAACAGATGTAATTTGGAGAAATGAAAACATTTATCAGCCTCTGTGAAACTCTGGACCTGCTGTGTGAACCTAAACTGCGATGCACTCTATCATATCCTGAGCTCAGGGGTTTCTGTCCCAGCAACAGCCACTCACTCGGCAGGAAGTCTTCAGTTCCAGCCTAACCCATGCCAGGTGGGCAGCCCACCTCTGCTGGATATGCTTCTGTTTCCCCCACCCTGCGGATCACCCTCATTTAGAGAAGCAACCTTCCTGAGCAAACACCCAACACAGCCATCTGCTCCCACTGCCCTGAGGCCTTCCTCCTGCTCACACTCTATCACAAGTGAAAATACAAAAAACTTCATGTCCCAGCAACACACCCATTAAAGTGACTGAAGAAATTTTGGGGGAAATTCACTTGCCCCTAGAAAAATCTGGATAGAAATAATTGTGAAGCAGGTAAATTCTCCTGCGAGTTCAAGACAGGGACCAACTGGAAGGACATTTTTTAAAATTCTTGAGTCTTCTTACACTTATGCACTACTTGTAATTAAGCTTTCACACCAAGGCACTGGCATCTGACTGGGCGTAATCTGACTGTCTTAGACCCATATACAGTGGCACAGGGCTTTAGGGAACAGCTGACCACACATTCATGTCATTGTGAATCAACAGGCAAAGAGATCCTTCTTAAAGGGGAAGGAGTTCTAACCTGGTGGTCATCAGCAATTGTACTTTGGGAAAATCTGTTTCCACCTGCAGCAAGGAGGTGACAGGCTCAGAGCAACACTTTCAATGGCCCTTACAAAGAGTAAGGGATTAGGGCCTGGCCACACACTGGGCAGGCTTAGCCCATGCACTTCTGTGGAACTCAGCATCATGAGACAGGCAGTACAGATGTGTTCAGAGCATGGATTCTGGTCAGATTGTGAGAGTTTGCCAAACCATGTTTACTTGTCAGACAGAGATAATACCAGTGATTGTGGCATTGGCTTCAATTTTTTAAAAAATATTTTTTCTTTATTTATTTTTATTTTTATTTATTTATTTTTATTAATTTATTTTTGTTAAAGATGTTTCTCCTTTTTTTCCCCATTGACACCCTCTTGCCCATCACCTCCACCCTGTACCAGGCTTTTTTATCCATTTGTCTACTAATGGACATTGGGCTTTTTTCAGATCTTAGCTATTGTAAATAGTGCTGCTATGGACATGGGGTACATATATTCTTTATGATTGGTGTTTCAGGTTTTAGGGTATATTTCTAGAAGTGGGATCACTGGGTCAAATGGCAATTCAATTTTTAATTGTTTGAAGTAACACCATAGTGTTCTCCATAGTGGCTACACAAGTCTGCATTCCCACCAGCAGTGTACTAGAGTCCCCTTTTGTCCACACCCTCGCCAACACTTGTTTGGCGATTTGTTGATGGCGGCCATTCTGACAGGTGTGAGGTGATACCTCATTGTTGTTTTAATTTGCATCTCTCTGATTAGTGGTGTTGAGCATTTCTTCATATGTCTCTTGGCCATTTGTATGTCCTATTTGGTGAGGTGTCTATTTAGTTCCTCTGCCCATTCTTTAACTGGGTTCTTTGTCTTCCTTTTGTTGAGTTGTATGAGTACTCTATATATTTTGGAAATTAACCCCTTATCTGATATATCATTGGCAATGATGCTCTCCCATACAGTGGGTTGCCTTTCCATTTTGATCGTTGTTTCTTTTGCTGAGCAGAAGCTTTTTAGTTTGATATAATTTCATGTGTTCATTTTTTTCCTTTGTTTCTGTTGCCTTAGGTGATGTATCAGTGAAAATTCTGCTGTGTACGATGTCCAAAATTTTGTTGCCTACATTTTCTTCTAGGATTTTTATGGATTCACGGGTCACATTTAAGTGTTTTATCCATTTTGAGTTTATTCTTGTGTATGGTGTAAGTTCATGGTCTACTTTCATTTTTCTGCATGTAGCTGTCCAATTTTCCCAACACCATTTATTAAAGAGGCTGTCTTTACTCCACTGTATGCTCTTGCCATCTTTGTCAAATATTAATTGAGCATATTGCCTTGGGTCCATTTGGCATATAGACCAAATGTTCTGTTCTGTTCCACTGGTCTATATGCCTGTTGTTGTGCCAGTACCAGGCTGTTTTGATTACAGTAGCTTTGTAGTATAACCTGATATCTTGTATTGTGATTCCCACCTACTTTGTTCTTCTTCTTCAAGATTGCTGTGGCTATTCAGGGTCTTATTTGGTTCCATATAAACTTTTGAAGTATTCTAGTTCTGTGAAATATGTCATTGGTATTATGACGGGCATTGCATTGAATCTATAGATTGCTTTGGGTAATATGAACATTTTAATGATGATAATTCTTCCAATCAATGAACAAGGTATGTGCTTCCACTTTTTTATATCTTCCTCTATTTCTTTTTTGAATGTCCTGTAGTTTTCTGCAAATAGGTCCTTTACTTCTTTGGATAAGTTTATTCCTATGTATCTTAATTTTTTGCTGCAATCATAAATGGGATTGTTTTTTGCATTTTCTCTGTGAGTTCATCATTGGTGTATAAGAATGCCGTCTATTGCTTGACGTTAATTTTGTATCCTGCTACTTTGCCAAATTCATTTATTAAGTCCAGTAAATTTTTGATGGAGTCTTTAGGGTTTTCTTTGTATAATATCATGTCATCTGCAAATAATGTCAGTTTCCCTTCCTCCTTTCCAATTTGGATTTCTTTTATTTTTTCCTTTATGTCTGATTGCTGTGGCTAAAATTTCTAGTACTATGTTAAATAAGAGTGGCAAAAGTGGGCATCCCTGTCTTGTTTCTGTTCTTAAGAAAAATGTTTTTATTTTCTGCCCATTGAGTATGACGTTGGCTGTAGGTCTTTTATATATGGCCTTTATTATGTCAAGATATGATCCCTCTATTCCTACATTGCTGAGCGTTTTTATCAGAAATGGATGCTGGATTTTGTCGAATGCTTTTTCAGCATCTATTGATATGAACATGTGGTTTTTATTCTTCATTTTATTTATGTGGTGTATCACCTTTATTGATTTGCAAATATTGTACAAGCCTTGCATCTCTGGGATGAATTCCACTTGGTCATGGTGAATCATTTTTTTTGATGTATTGCTGGATCCGATTTGCTAGTATTTTGTTCAGGATTTTGGCATCTATGTTCATCAGGGATATTGGCCTGTAGTTTTCTTTCTTTGTAGTGTCTTTTTCTGGTTTTGGAATTAGAATTATGGTAGCCTCATTAAACGAGTTTGGGAGTTTGCCTTCTTCTTGAATTTTTTGAAATAGTTTGAGGAGAATGGGTGTTAGTTCTTCTTTGAATGTTTGGTAAAACTCCCCCGTTAAAGCCATCTGGGGCCGGGCTTTTGTTTGCTGGGAGAGTCTTGATTACATCTTCAATTTCCTTAGTTGTTATTGGTCTGTTTAAGTTTTCTATCTCTTCCCTGTCCAGTTTTGGGAGACTATGTGTTTCTGGAAATTTGTCCATTTCGCTTAGATTGTCAAATTTGTTGCCATATAATTGTTCATAGTAGTTGTTAACGATCCTTTGTATTTCTGTGGTGTCAGTTGTTACTTCTCCTCTTTCATTTCTGATTTTGTGTATTTGGGTTCTCTCTCTTTGTTTCTTGGTGAGTCTAGCTAAGGGTCCATCAATCTTGTTTATCTTTTCGAAAAACCAGCTCTTTGTTTCATTGATCCTTTTAACTTTTTTTTGTTTTGTTTTTTGTTTTTCGTCTCTATGTCATTTATTTCTGCTCTGATATTTACAATTTTCTTTCTTCTACTTGATTTGGGGTTTTCTTTATTTCTTTATGTTTGTTTTCTAGTTCTTTAAGTTGTGAGGTTAGAGTCAGTTAGAATTTTTTCTTGTTTCTTGAGGTAGGCCTGTAGTGCTATGAACTTCCTTCTTAAAACTGCTTTTGCTGCATCCCATAGATTTTGTGTTGTTGTATGTTCATTTTCATTGGTTTCCAGGAAGTTTTAAATATCTTCCTCGATCTCCTTGGTAACCCATTTATTTTTTAATAACATGCTATTTAGCCTCAATGTGTTCAAATGTCTTTGTATGTTCTTGTTGCAATTGATTTCTCGTTTCATGCCATTGTGATGAGAAGATGCTTGATATGATTTCAATCTTCTTGAACTTGTAGAGACTTAGTTTGTGTCCTAACATGTGGTCTGTCTTTGAGAATGTTTCATGTGCACTTGAGAAGAATGTGAATTCTGTAGTTTTGTGGTGTAATTCTCTGTAGATATCTATGAAATCCATTTGTTCTAGTGCTTCATTTAGAGTCTCTGTTTCCTTGCTAATTTTTTGTCTAGAGGATCTATCCAGTGATGTCACTGGGGTGTTGAAGTCCCCAGCTATGATTATAGTACTGTCGATTTCTCCTTGGAAGTCTTCCAGAAGATTTTTAATATATTTTGCTGTTCCTATATTGGGTGCATATATGTTTACCAAGGTTACATCTTTTTGTTGGACAGATCCTTTCAATATTATGTAGTGGCCTTCTTTGTCTTTAGTTATGGTTTTCCTTTTGAAATCTATTTTATCAGATATGAGTATTGCTACCCCAGCTTTTTTTTTTCTTTCCATTTGCTTGGAAGATTTTTTTCCACCCCTTCACTTTCAACCTATATGAATCTTTCATTGTGAGGTGGGTCTCTTGTAAACAACATATAGATGAGTCCTTCTTTCTTATCCAATCAGCTACTCTATGTCTTTTATCGGAGCATTCAATCCATTTATGTTTAAGGTGATTATTGATATGTACTTATTTATTGCCATTTTTATTTAGTGTGGTTCTATTTTTCTTTCTGTTTCTTCTACTAATTAGAGCAGTCCTTTTAACATTTCTCTCAGTGCTGGTCTGGTGCTAATATATTCCCTTAGCCTTTTTTTTTTGTCTGGGAAGCTCTTTATTTGACCGTCTATTTTGAATGATAGCCTTGCAGGTAAAGTCATCTTGGATTCAGATCCTTGTTTTTTATGACTTTGATTACTTCATGCCACTCCCTTCTAGCCTGTAGTGTTACTGTTGAGAAGTCAGCTGATAGCCTTCTGGGTGTTTATTTGTAGGTAACCTGTTGCTTATCTCTTGCTGCTTTTAGGATTCTCTTTGTCTTTAATTTTTGGCATTTTAATTACTATGTGTCTTGCTGTTGTCCTGTTTGGGTTCTTCTTGTTTGGGGCTCTCTGTGTTTCTTGAACTTGAATGCCTTCTTCCTTCACCAAATTAGGGAAGGTTTCTGTCATGATTTCTTTGAATATATTCTCTAACCCTTGCTCATTTTTTTCTTCTTCAGGGACTCCTATGATGCGAATATTATTATGTGTCCAGTTGTCCCACAGTGCTATTAAGCTGTCTTCCTGTTTCTTAATAGTTTTTTCCTTTTGTTTTTCTGATTGGTTGCTTTTTTCTACCCTGTCTTCTGATTCACTTATCCAGTCCTCAGTTTCCTCTACTCTGCTCATTAGTCCTTCCAGTGTGTTATTTATTTCTGCTATGTCATTCTTCATTTCTTTTTGGTGGTTTATAATTTCCAATTGGTTCTTTTTCAATGTTTCTATGTTTTTACTCATGGTGTTGATAACTTTACTCATACTGTTGAGTTTCCTCAAGATCATAGCTCTGAATTCCAACTCTGTTAACTTGCTTAACTGCATTTCATTTATCTCATCTTTGGAAGAGGTCTCTTGTTCTTTCATTTGGGATTTGTTTCTTTGTTTCACTATTTTGGCTATCTCAGTGGGCTTTGGAGCCTGCTAAACTTCCCCTGTGGGTGTTGTTCTGCTGTTTGTGGCTCCCTCTACTAGGTTTGGAAGAGTGTGGGAGGACCCACGTTAAACACCACTGTCAAGTCTTACTTTCCTGGGTAGATTTGCAAGCCCAGGAATGGTTCAGTTATCCTCTAGATTTTTGCCTTGGGTTCTCAATTGAATAAAAAAACTCCCTCAAGTGTTCAGTGTAAGGGGATTTCCTGAGGGTAGGGCTGATGCTGGTTGTTAATGGGCCTCAATTTGCATTTCAATGGCTCACCAAGCAGGGTTGAATCTCTGAGGGACAGGCCGCTGCCTCTCCCCAGAGCCCTGGGAAGGAGTAAGATGACCACCATCCTGCATGGCCGCAACTCAGCAAAGCTCTGAGTGCCCTCCAAATCCTGAGTGTCCCCACACAGTTCCAGTCTAGTCCACCCTCCCTCTGCTAGAGCCCAAGGTGAGTGGCTGTGCCTATTTTAGCTCTGTCTGGGCTCTGCGCTGTGGAGCGGGCTTGGGAGTTTAACCCGGAGGGCTCTGCTCACAGCTAAGACCGCTGCTGTCTGTGGGCTCCCAGCGCCCCTTTCGCACCTCCACAATCCTACCAGGACCGATTCAGTGTCCCTGGTTTTATGGTGTTCGCATTCTGCTTTTCTGTTGCTTTTTCCCAACGATTTGTCTTTATTTTAGTTGTAATTCCAGTTTGGTCCTGGGAGATGGTCTGTGTAGCTTCCATTCACTCTGTCGTCATTTTGGAATCTTTCTCTTTATTGATTTTTAGAGAGAGATGAAAGGAGAGACAGATAGATCAATGAGAGAGAACATCAACTGGCCACCTCCTGCATGCCCCCCACTGGGGATTGGGCCTACAACCTGGGCATATTCCCTGACTGGGAATCGAACCAGTGGCCTCTTGGTGCATGGGTTCATGCTCAACCACTGAGCCACACCAGCTGGGCATGGCATTAGCTTCTGTGAAGATTAAATGAGCTAGTCCAAATAAGCCCTTACAACAGGGCCTCCTGACCCACAGTCAGCACTCAGTAAATGTCAGCTATTTTGGATTGAGGGTGTAAAAACCCAAGAATGTTGACAATCCCAGTGTGTTATTTAGAGATATTTAAAGAAAAATTCTGGGGAAACATGATAGAGTCACAGTTTCAATTTGTTGATCAGATCTCATTTTAATGGAGCACAAAAGGTAAGTCAAACGATGGGGTGAGTTGTATGATGTAACAAAGAGCACTGGGCCAGAGAAAAGAGGTCTGGGTTTCAGTCCTGGCTCATTTTTGTCTCTGTGACTTAGACGCAAGCAACTCGTCCCTTTGGATTTATGAGGACTGATCATTATGGGTGCTTCTAGCTTAAACCTATGATTTAATGCCAAGTAGTATTTATATCACTGCTTCTTTGATTAGTTGAATATTAGGGTGTTTTTTTATTTTAAGTGTCACTTTGGGTCCCTATGTCTCCTTTGTCTTTTTGTTTCAATCATCTAGACTGAGTTAACTATACATGTGATAGTAGACTCATATCAGAAGTTCAAGCCCTGGCCAGTTTGGCTCAGCGGTTAGAGCGTCAGCCTGCGGTCCTGAGAGATCTGGGTTCGGTTCCCGCTTAGGGCGCATACCTCGGTTGCAGTTTGTCCCCGGCTCTGGTTGGTCATGTGGGTGTTAGCCACTGGATGTGTTCCTTTCACATAGATGTTTCTCTCTCTCTCTGTGTTCCTCTCTCTCCCTCCCACTCTACCTGAACAAAAAATGGAAAAATGTCCTCGGGTGAGGATAAAACAAACAAACAAACAAACAAACAAACAAAACCCCAGAAGTTCAAGACCCACTCCAAAACACAAAGTGACATGAAGGTAGAATTTGAAAAATATTTCTCTTCAGACACCCAGATCTTCATCTTCCATATTCCTTAATATTCTTTGCAGTGATAAATATGTCCTGAGTGGGTTTAAAGAAAAAAAAAAATTGTAGACAGCCAGTCACAGTGTTGAACAGTTTCCCTTCTTCCAGACTGCCCACATCTACAGATAGCTGGGCAGGGTTAGGCTGCAGGCTGTGGCCATGCAACAGAAGGATGTGAACCTCAGTGAGAACTGGAGCCCTGACTGGCTTCCTGAGCACTAGTTTGCCACCTGCTAAGTTAAAGCCCAGCCATTAAGAGGAATTCAAATTCTTAACCCAACAGCAGGATGGCAGATCTAAGACAGAAACTGACAAGCTAAATTTCATACAAAATAGGCCTTCAAGAATAACCTCTAAAGGGCATTTATAACCATCTTTCTGAAATGATTTTTAAAAACACTCAATCCTGACATACATTGATATTTTCTTCAGCTAATTCCCTTGAAGAGGCAGTGCTCATTATCAATTCAGAACTCAATCCGATGCACTCACCAGGAAGGATAAATGAAATTCCGTAGACATTATCATGCAAATTCAGTTTTAAAGCTCTGCAGTTTAAAAAAATGTTCAGTCGTATATAAGCATCAGCGCATTTCCATGCAAGACACAGATTTATAGAATAACAGGACTGACTCATGAGAAATCAAGCAGGCTATCATATTTTTGAAATACCATAAATGGATACTGAAATGTGTAAGAGCTGACAGAATATTCAAAAGGCAAAACCTGCAGTATGTATGGCATCTATTCTTCAGGTTTCCATACATATTTCAGCAAAAATGATTTAGAAAGCCCCAAATTCTTTATTTATAAAGGTTTCACATTCTTGGTAAGGAAATCTAAACCAATTCAAGACCTCCATAGGATCTAAATTGCACTAGGTACTGGAAAGAATCGAAGACGAATCAGGCAAAGATTCTGCCATTGCTGTATCGAGGAGAGGAAGGAGAGATTGGGCAAAAACCTGAAATGCCAAGTAGAATGGGATAAAAATCATAACAGCTACCAAAATGCTTGCAGGTGGTTGTGTTAGAAGAGAGATTAGATTTGGGGAGATAAAATATTTGGTGTGTAAAATGTTATTTCAACTCAGTTTTGAAAGCTATGTTAGGGTGTAGCAGCAAACGTGAATGGGAGAGGCTAGTCCAGGTGACTGGCCCACATGAGAAGCCGGAGGTGGAGGCTCGAGGGTGGGAACTTCGTGGGCGCCTCAGCACGAGGGCTGAATGCCTGGACTGGAGGTGCCCTGCAGAGCACAGGCTCGTAGAGACAGCCTGAGTTTACTCTTTATTCTGCAGACACTGTTCCTCTAGCGATTTTTATGTCACTGTTTGGAATCGAACCATCTTTAGTGAAAGCAACCCCAGTTGAACCCTGGAAGAAGAATAGACTATGAAAGAAGAAATTGAAGATGTGAGAAGAGAGGGGATTGATGGACACATAACAGAAGAGTAAGGAGGAGGTAGAATCCATGGCCTGGGATGGGGATTCCTGTTCAGGAAGACCAAGACTGTTTCCTCAGATCAGGGCTTGGCAAGCCTTTTCTGTCAAGTGCCAGATGGTGTATGTATATGTATACACACACACACACACACACACACACACACACATTTTAATTTTTCTTTATTGATTGTAGAGAGAGAGAAGGGAGAAGGGGAGAGATAGAAACACTGATGAGAGAGAACATCAATTAGCCCCCTTCTGCATGCTCCCCCACCAGGGATTGGGCCCATAACCTGGGCATGTGCCCTGTCCAGGAATTGAACTGGTGACCTCTTGGTGCATGGGTCGATGCTCAATCACTGAACCACACCTGCTGGGCAACATGGTAAATATTTCAGGCTTTGTAGGCTACATGTTCTCTGTCTCATTTCTTCAACTCTACCACTGCATTGCAAAAACAGACATAGACAGAAATGAACAAATATGACTACGTTCTAGTAAAACTTTACTTATAAAAAATGGTGGTGGGCCAGATTGTTTGGCCCATGGACCATCATTTGCTGACCGTTTTCTTTTAGAGAATCAGCAAAGAAGAATAAGCATCCTATGATATTATTTAACAGAGCTAAAAGAACTAAAGTCTTTCTTTGACGTTTCAGTAAAGTAGGAAGCTAGGGTTATCTATTAAGAAATGTAGATAGAGGACAGACAGACATGGAGATATCTTAGAACAGTTTTTATGGGGTCACCTAGGGATGAAAACCCACAGAGCAGCATTTTGGATTCTTAATGCAGCCAATCAACTGTTCTGGACCCGAGAGGAGAAAAAAGTCTACAAAACATCGATCAGCCTGAGACTTGGCTAGTTCTCAAACAATGTATATGTTGCATAACCAAAATGCAGAGAAGATCAAGCCATTATTTATCTCTGTACTGACAAGAATCTCCTCTCATAAAGTCCAAAAAGAAGGCTTTCTTCTTGTTTCTTTCTACTCCCAATTCTCATTCCGCAACACACATCAGTGTCATCTACACAAATCCAAGCACTGTATTCATGAGATAAGCAATCAAGCACTGGCTGGGACCCAAAGAGGAAATGATAAGGCAATGAATACTCTAATGGCTATTTCTCAGCCATCAAGTTACCAGCAATAAGAGCCAAGGTTGACATAAGAAATGGAATGCTCTGTATTTTCCTTCTGGAGTTTCAGCTGCAGAGCTAGCCGAGCCAGAGGAAACATAGCACACTATTTCCCCAACAACAGCTCCAAGGTTCAGAAGATGCCTAACACTGAGTGTTCCAGAAAGTAATGAAATCGAGAAGGCAGAGCAAGCAGCACATTCTCATTTAGAAAAATTACTTGGGCTCTTCCTACTTTACTGAAATGTCTTCCTACTTTCCTATGAAGCCCAGTTCTGGGCTTTCCACACCCTGTGAAGCACAGAGCCACATGCCAGTCAAATGCAGCCGATGATGGAAAGATAGACAAGCCGCAGCGGATACATCTCCATTCTGTTTCAATGATGCCCCGGAGGAACGGGCCAGGCTTTCAGGCATTTTGATCAGCACGCAGTTAAAAGTATCACGCTGAGCCCCAGAATCACCACAGCTGGAAAGACGGGAACGGTTGCCACCTATTTGAACTTGCTAATTTGCCTAAAACTGACAGAGCAAGACTTGTCAGAGAGGCTTCCTGGCACTGTCATTCTCTCCCTGAGAGGGTTTCCGTCATCCGGCCTTCCGTCCCCGTTGAAGAAGAGCTGTGCTCTGTGCTGCTCCTGTTGTCACCCAAACCATCCCTTTGTCTCACTGAGTAATAATTCACATCCTCAAAGTGGGGAGAGACTTCTCTATGGTAACGGCAGCAGTAGGCATCAGCTGAGCTTTTGGAGTTGCCTTCACTTTGAAAGAGGATGACAGTCCCAGCTCACAACTGCAGAATAGTTCAATGCCACAACCCCACGTGTGGCATCCTTCCCACGGTCACCCTGGGGTTACCTGGAGCATAAGGCCTAGGAACGGCCAGCTAAGTGAGGACAGAAAACTATGATAAAGTCAGCTCAGAGAAAGGGATCAGAAGCCTAAACTTCGGGCTTACGATACATTTTCTAATTATTTAAACAAGGTTTTCAGCAAGAAATGATTCTTGCCTCTGGATCTTATTCCTTGTCTCACTTCTCACTGCCTTGTTGTGGCCACGTGTAAAACTAGGCGACACTTATTATCTGTTCACTGATGCACTCTTGTAACTATGAAACACTTACTGGGAATTGGACACTGTCTCTCTCAAGAACCTTAAACAACGATTTTTCCATTTTACAGATAAGAGCCTTTGAATTCAGAGAAGTTTGGGCACATGTTCAAGCTCACACAGCTGTGGTAGGTCAGGATTCAAGTCCACCTGTGTCTGGCCCCAAAGCCTGTGCACTAATCTAGGCCAGTGTCCCCTGAAGGGTCTGCTCAATGATCTCGGTTTTCCTCCAAGGAAGGGAGAAGCCACAGTGTATGTGCCCACAGAGACCCAGCCAGGTGTCCTAGCATCCTGAAAAAGTCTTATAACACTCATAATATTGTCAAATGCATGCTAGCTAGCTCTTGGTTAAAAAATAGAATAAAGTTTGCATCTGATAACAGTAGTTGCAGTCTGCAAGTTGTTTTCACGGACAAAAAAACTCATGGCCATCTTAGGAGGGAAGCAGGGAACACACTAATTTCTATTTTTTTCTGATAAAAAAACAACAACCCCACACATGAAGTTTCTAAAGGGTTAGGAAATACACCCAACCTTATATGGCTAATAAATGGAAAGAGCAGGCTTAAAAAAACCTCTTTTTTCTGGTTCCCACCCCAAATTATTTCTCTAATATTAGGATGCTTCTGTTCCATGTGCTACTCAGTTAATAGATCTGCAAAGAAGTTTTTCAATTTTCACTTCTGATTCCTGAGAGCTGGCATTTACCAGTACCACAATCCTATTTCCAGGGCAATTAGTACATCCTAAAAAGTAAAAAGAAAAAGAAAAAAAAAGAATTTAAAGCTGTTCTTCACTTGCAAGCAATAGCAGGATTTCATTGCTAAAGTAAAACAAAAGTGGGAAATCTGACTATATTTTACCATGTAAAGTCAGCAACTCTAACGCTTTTAGTCAAAATAGCCATCGGGATGTAAAGTACAGCATACAAAATATAGTCAATAATATAATAACTGTATGGAGCCGGCTGGGTACTGAACTATCAGGGGGAACACTTTGCAAAGCATATGATTACCTAGCCACTATGCTGCACATCAGAAACTAATACAAAATAACACTGACTGTAAACTGTGATTGAAAAAAATTCAAAGAAAATTAGAAACTGCAACACAAGAAGTCGAAAAAGGAGTATCAAGGGAATAGCCAGTCCCTGGACAGGAGTGTGGTGATATATTTGTAGTGACTAAGGTCAGAGGAGACCAGTGGAGAGGCAGGCAGCACAAATAAGGGCAGTAGGCATGCACAGTGTCGCATGAAGTAAAAAAGGGCAAAGGAAAACAGAAGGGATCCAAAATAGGCTTAATAAAAACTGAATCCGGATCACGAATCATAGCAACAATGTACAAGAGAAGAAAATAAGTCACTAAATGCACACCATTATATAATCCTGAGATTTTCCTGATTCAGGGGCAAGAGGCCTGAAAAGAAGGAGAGTTGAACCCTGGAGTCTCAGGAAAAAACAAAAATATTAAGAACGAAGGAGCAAGTCTCCTGAAAGATGGGGCATACTTCTCCATTGCTTTCTGTGTTATTACTATTAAGTGAACTTGGGTATGAGGGCTGGGGGAGGATGTTTGACAATCCTAGCTGTCAGTCCCTGTTGACAGCTGCTATTTTTGCCTCTTGCTATTTCATTCCTTCCCAGCTCTTCCGCATCTCGTAGGTGAATGAGCCGAGTGGTTCCACCCCCACAGTGCGGCTGCTCCCTCCTCAAGCTGAAAGCAATTGCTCCAGCTCTAGTGGAGAAACCGCAAGTCCAGCTGCAAGCCTGGCCAGGGTCTGAGTTTTCCCATGGCCAGTAGTAACAGCAGGCTGCAGTCTAAAGCGATGTGTTTGAATGCAGATAGTTATGGCAGAAATTGACAAGCCCTGGAATCAAGCAAACGAGGCGGGAGAGCTCTTTACCACCCAGGTTTCCGAGAGCGAGGACTAGCCCCTGCCAGTGGGCTTAAACTTTGTTTTAAATGGAGGATCTAGACCATTGTAATCACAAACAATGACATAACAGGTTCTCCCTTGTAGTTACTGAAGTCACTAAATTTCAAAAAACATGGTTGTAAAGATCTGAAATGGAATGACACTGTGCACACAAAGAACTCAACAGGCCTGTCAATGGTTTTCCCTGCTCTGTCCTCACTAAATCCAATTTATTTTGAAATGTGGTGAGTCCACGTTTTCTTTTTTCTTTTAACCCGAATTTCCCTTGTTAAACCTCTTCCCACAGGTGCATTTGCCGTTTAAAGAAATGACACGGATGTTACTATTTCCCGCTAAGTGTCTGAGTACATAGATCTATCTGGAAGACGCTTCGAGTCGGGGCATCAGTAGCTTGCTTCTAGCTCTCGTAAGGGCTCTTCTGTATGGACTCATCCCAACCCGCTCCGCGCAAGCCACATCACCAAGATAAATCCAGGTTTTTGCTGTGAACCCCCCAACCTCTGTCAAACTGATAAGCCCTCCCACCCTCCTCTTTCTGAATTCACTCTGAGACAAAAATTGCAAGCCACAGCATCCAAACATGACTTCCTCCCATCGTTTTCATTTAAGGGCACATACTTTTCAAATTGTCTTCATGTTTTTTATTGCATTCTTGTTGAAGGCCTGCAGGCAAAACTGCTCTTCAGTTGGAAATTCCCACTTATCTGTTGTATATCACTCTAAGAAAGAAAAACCAAACTAGATGTTAACAACATTTGTGGATTACCAAAACTATGCACAGGATAATAAAACAAAGCAAAATCAACTGGAATTATGCTAAAACTATTACACACCAGTTATTACAGCAGCGACTATTTGACTGCCATAGGAAGACAGACATTCCAAAAAGGCCACTTTACGTTGTTCGCCGATGAAGTGGGACCCGCGAAAGCTTGTGTCTGAATGCTGAGATGGACTTTATATGGCAGTGGGTTGGGCACACCGACCAGCACCATAAGCATCACCTGGAAACTCGTTAAAAATGCAAATCCTCAAGTCTCACCCCACACCTGAATTTGCTGTAGTTTGAAACCACTAAATAGCAGGGTTGGAGCAAAACTACAGTTAAGTGAAAACACCTGCCACTTAAAAATTGTATCATTCACAACATTCTAAACAGCACCGGACTTTTCAATGAACTTTTTATTTTAGACGTTTAATTTTTACAAAATATTGCAAAGATGGTGGTCTCATTCACCCCACCCTCAGTTTCCCCACTGTTAACACCTTGCATTAGCACAGTACAATTTCCACAATTACCAAACCTATATTGACACACGATCAATTAACTACAGCCTATTCTTTATCCAGATTTCCTGAGATTTTGCCTTCTGTTCTTTTTCCTTTCCAGGAAACCAACCAGGATCCCACTTTACACTTAGTCGTCATGTCTCCATGGGCTCCTCTTAGCTGTGGTCATTTCTCAGACTTTCTTTCTTTGACAGCCTGCCTTGACTGTTTTGAGGAGTATTGACTAAATATGTGTAGAAGGTCTTTCAATTAGGATTTGCCTGATATTTTTCTCACAATTAGACTACGGTTATGGTTTTGGGGAGGAAGACCACAGTGACGTTCTTTTTTTTTTGGTACGTACCCTTAGCGGGAACTGAACCCAGGACTCTCTGGTCCGCAGGCCGACTCTCCAACTGCTGAGCAAAACTGGCCAGGGCCACAGTGACATTCTTATATCACATCAAAGGTACAAACTACCCACATGACTATCACAGATAATGTTGATTTAGATCACAGGACTAAGGTAAAATTTATCAGTTTTCTCTGCCATGAAGTTGTTCATTTTCTCTCTTTTCCATACTATATTCTTCGGAAGTAAATCATTGTGGGCAGCCCACACTTGAGGAATGAGGGGTTATTCTCTACCTTGAGGATAGAGTATCTATTAAATCAGCATCAGAATTTTGCACCTGAAGAAATGAAAAAACAAAACAAAAAATGTTTGATATTTGAGATGTTTCTAAAAAAGAATTAGATGCACAAACTGGATGAGAAAAAAAAACATCCTGGCATGGGAGATGTGCCAGCCAACAGGGGTCAAATGTGCCCGCCCAGTGACAAACTGATGCAGAGAAGCAGAGACGGCCTTCAGCCTATGGCCCTCGGAGTAGTGACAATGTATGGTCACCATGGCAACTGCCATGTCTTTTACAGACACATATCCAGAATCTCTTTCCAGTCTGAAATATTTCTGCCTTCCTCCTCCAGTAGTTCTAAACCTTGGCTGCACATGGATCATAATGGATCATACCTGGGGAGCTTTCTGGGTGAGGCTCGGGCATCCGCACTTAAAAATCTCCCCGGGTGATCTGAATGTGCCACCCGGGCTGGAAATCCACTGCTCTCTGCACCGGCATCATCCTCAGGTGATAGCTTGTAACAAACAAAGTGAGGAACCGGGGCGTCTGAGAACAGGGCAGAGTGTGGCTTCACAGTAGTTGCACACACTTCTGCGGTAGCCGAGCTGTGGTGGTAATGAGTTCCACCAGACTATGACCTTCTCAGGAAAGAGACCACACTAGCCCTGGCCAGTTTGGCTGAGCGGTTAGAGCGTCGGCCTGCGGTCTGGAGAGACCCGGGTTCGGTTCCCGCTAAGGGCACGTACTTCGGTTGCAGTTTGTCCCCGGCCCTGGGTCATGCGGGTGGCAGCCACTCGATGTGTTCCTTCACGTCGATGTTTCTCTCTCTCTCTCCCTTCCTCTCTCTCCCTCCCACTCTACCTGAACAAAAAAAGGAAAAATATCCTCGGGTGAGGATAAAAAAAAAAAAAAAAAAAAAAAAGAGACCACACTAAGGAGGGAAAATAAGAGAAAGCAAATAAGATGCATAAGGCATGCCCCTGCCCTCAAAGCTCCCACTAATGTAATAACAGAATGAAACATGAGACATGGTATAGGGATGCTACTGTTGGTGTAGTTGTGGTAGATGGTAGTAACAGTGGTTAATGTTTATTAAATTCTTACTTTAGGCTAGGCCTATATTCTGTTTTCTTCTATTGCAACCAAGTGAGGTAGGGACTGTTAACTCTACTTGACAGATGAGGAAACTTGCCCACAGTCCTCTAGCTAAGACGTGGCCAAAGATGGGTTTCATAACTTGGCAATCCAACACCAGAGCCTTTGTTCTGTATCATTTTCTTCTCCCTCTCTTAACTACATCCCAGGTCAGTGGGGGCACGTAAGAAGAAGTGATTCAGCCCAGGGAGGTTCCGGGAAGGCTGTCAAGAGATGGGGTATAGAAACTGAGTAGAAGAGACGGAGTTGAATCTGGAGTTGCTGTGAGGCACAGTTTGTTTGGGGACAGAGGAGACAAAGAGCACTGAATCCCATGGTTCACTGCCAGGATTGAGGCCTGAGGGAGGAGCGTTGAAAGCAGGTTGGGACAGTGGTTGGCATGTTGGCAAATTTAATAAAGGCATATATGATGGCACTACACTTCGGATGTCTCCCATCCTCTTCTTCCTAATCTTCTTTTTCCTGTCCTTTGTGCTAGGAAGTCTGTCTGGCCAACATGGAATGCATCAACAGATCTCCTTTGACCTCTGGTATCTAAAGGGATTGGCCAAGTGTGGAGCCTGAGCAAGGGATCAGAAGGGGGGAGGAGGGGGAGGTCATGGCATCCTTTACTTGGCTCCCTTTCTCAAGTTTGCCTAGGTCTGGCTATCTGCTCAAATGAAAGAAATGGTTTCTCTTGTTGTGGCTTCTCTTCATGATTCTTTCCCTCTAGTTCCTTCCAATTTCTCCTGGTTTCTTCAGGCCCAAAGTGGGTGGTCATTGCTCCCTGTCCCTAGCCCAGAGTTGCTTATCCACATCTTCAAAATATGTGGCTTCTTTGTGAATGAACCCTCCGCTGATGTTCCTAATTTGAGTGTGCCACATATTTACTGCTGAGATCCTACCATATAAAACCAGGTACAAATTCTCTTCTGTCTGCCTGTCCCAGTGGTGCCCAGAGGAGTTCTTCCATAGCCCACCTGGAAACACATTTACTGTTTCGGAGACACTGACAACTACTCCATCCACTTGGTTTTCTTGTTTCCATAGTAACATGGCATAAGCAAGTGGCCCTAAAAGTGACTCTGTGTGCAATCTCCTCCTTGCAGCTCTGGTTCCTGCCCACCTAGAAACTGATAGTAATAATAATCAACCATCGTCGGCAATATTCTGTGCTTAAATTTGTTTTCTCTCTTCTTAATAGTTTAATGTTCTACCTTAGTCTTCTCTTTCATTCAGCAACTTCCTTCTGGCCCTATAGTTTTTTGGTAAGTCTTTTCCCCAGATCCTTAAAATATAGACCTGTTTAATTCATAAAATTAACAATACCATTTGTTTTTAAAGAATTCAGTGGGTCCAGCCGGTGTGGCTCAGTGGTTGAGTATCAACCCACGCACCAAGAGGTTGCCGGTTTGATTCCTGGTCAGGGCACATGCCCAGGTTGTGGGCCAAATCCCCAGTGGGGGGCATGCAGGAGGTGGCCAGTCGATGTTCTCTCTCATCAATGTTTCTATCTCTCTTTCCCTTTCCCTTCCTCTCTCTCTCGAATCAATAAAGTGAAAAAAAAAAAATTCAGTGGAAAAAAAAAACCAAAAAACACCTAATATTTATTGTGGTGAGCACTATGCTTTCATGACTGATTTAATCCTTATAGGAGTCTGGTACCGGTACTATCCTTATCCCCGTTTTCAGAGAGGAGAGAAGGCTAAGTGAGAGCAAGTTGGTGCATTACGGCTGATGTCAGAAGTGGTGTTGGAGGCTTCAGCTGGGCTCTGGGTGAGCAGATTATGTGTATGTCTGTCCACCTATCAGCCTCTTCCTTGCTCTTATGTCTTTTCTTCTTTTTCCTCCTCTTCTTCCATCTCCCTTCTCCCCATCCTCTTCCTTCTAATTAATAAACACATGTCTTTCTGAACTCTTGCCATGTCCAGGGCCATGTTCTGTCAGCTGGGGATGGAGAAACTTTAAAGATATGATTCTTCAATGGACTTATATCCTAACTGGGCTGAGAATCAAGGGTGTTTGCCTCTTATTATCTATAGTTTTTTGTCTTTTTTATTTTATTTTATTTATTTTATCCTCGCCAGAGGACAGTTTTCCATTTTTTGTTCAGATAGAGTGGGAGGGAGAGAGGAGGAGGAGGAGGAAGAGAGAGAGAGGCAGAGAGAGAGAGAGAGAGAGAGAGAGAAACATCGATGTGAAAAGAACACTTCGAGTGGCTGCCTCCTGCACGACCCAACCAGAGCCGGGGACAAACTGCAACCATGGAACATGCCCTTAGCGGGAACCGAACCCAGGTCTCTCTCGACCGCAGGCCAACGCTCTAACCGTTGAGCCAAACCGGCCAGGGCTTGTCTTTTTTAAAGAAAGCACAGGCAGCACATACTCTGTATCTGTCAAAGAAATACAAATAATGAATGACTCAGTCGTTCCGAAGACAAGTCCATGGCCTTGTTGGGGTGATGAGAAAATGTTTCTTGTAGGAAGAAGAACCTGAGATAAGCTTTGCAAGGGGGTGGGGTCTCCAGAAAGGAGGCGGTATAGCATTCTTCAGTAACCTAAGTAGGATCTGGGTGCCTGGAGAAAAGTTTCCTGAGAAACTTTGGTAAAAACTCAGGCTTCCTGTCATTCTCTCCGGACAAGCCAGCAAGGGTGCCTGTGCTCGGCACCAAGGCGGCAAGTGCTCCCAATAGCCTGGCGGTGAGGTTCGGGAAGAATTCGGCCTTAAATCTCTAGGAATCTAACAAAAGAATAAGAATGAATTCGTAATGGAAACAAAGACTCTTACTGGCTACCACAGATTTTCTTAAAACATGAAAGCTCCTGATGATTTAGTTGGGGCTTTGACACAACAGCTATTGCTTTTCCCCTAGAATGGGAGGAGGTCAAGCCAATGATTTGTACGTAACTTTGACATTGTCCAAATAACACCTCCCTTGCCTTTTTGTCATACAGAGAGAAAGAGAAGCAGTCCCAACAAAGCAGATTTGCCATGTTGCCCGGAGCTGATAAAATGGATTTAGACAAAGGCCTCTTTGGGAACAGCTGTAAACACTTAACACAAAACAAGCCTGTAGGTAAAAAAAAAATGGAGACATCTCTACAATAGCTCTGTATTACAATAAAATACCTGGCAGCATTTAACAGTTCCTATTCTATTATACCTGATTAGAAGGTTCTGTTTCAGGATGTTAATTAGAATGTGCCACATATCACTACTTAAGAGATCTGAAATCTTAGGCAAAGGTCACTCTACTAATTATTATTTTCCCACGCTGCTTCTAAACTGTTGAGTTTTCCCTGTTATGTCAAATTCCGTTTACAATGAAATAATTTAGAGAAAAAAACTTTTTGTGATGAAGTCACATGGATACCTAAATTCATACAAGACCTAATGTTTAAAATGTGATCTATTAATACAAGCTGATGAACAAAATAGACCTAAAGACAGAAGTAGGGTACAGACGGACAAACCTCAGAAGAGGGGGACGGTGGGAAGGGAAGAGATAAACCACAGAACTTACATGCATGTATGCGTAACCATGGACATAGTCAACAATGCTGGGCGGTGGGGGCGGGATCAGGAGGGAGATGTCAATAGGGGAAAAAGGAGAAACATCTGTAACAAAAATAAATTAATAAAAATTGCAAAAAATAAATGAATAAAATAAAGTAAAATGTGTTCTATTACTATACCAACTGGTATAGTATAAAATCCTGTTTCTTTTATTGTTGTTTTGGTTTATATTGTTCTTAGCATGGTAATGCAATTTTATATTCAATTGTGTAATTTCAGAATTAATAGCTCTATCTCTCCCATCAAAATGGAAGAACTGCAACCTGACCGGTGTGGGTCAGTGGTTGAGCATCGACCCATGCACCAAGATCGCTGGTTTGATTCCCAGTGAGACACATGCCCAGGTTGTGGGCCAAATCCCCAGTGGGGGGCATGTAGGAGGTGGCCAATAGATGTTCTCTCTTGTCAATGTTTCTCTCTCTCTCTCCCTCTCCCTTCATCTCTCTCTAAAATCAACAAAGAAAAATAATGTAAGAACTGCAAGAATAGGCTCTACACAGTTTACCTGCCATTGTATCCCCAGAGCTTAGCATAGTATCTGACCCAAAATAGGTATTCAATGAATATTTGTTAAGTGAATCATGAAAACCTGATAGGAAGGAGATCCCATGCAATGAATACTACAGATATTTAAATATTATAGCAATGTAAGCAAATAATCTACAATGAAACACTGCTCTGAGGGAACTGTTCAATCATATGCTGAGTCATGATCCTTCAGCCACGTACCCCTATTTCTCCCCCTCCTCTCCCTTTTCGTCCCAATCATGGAAGATAATGCAGACAAGACACTTGGTGTTGGATCTTGCTGGGGAGAGAATGGAATTATCATAATGTGGTTGTTGAAATTGTGAATTCTAAGTGAACCCAGTAACTTTTCTTAGAAAGAGGTTAATGGCTAAGATTCTGGTCACCAATTCCGAGGTGTGGGGTTTCCCCCCCAAACCTCGAAGGAATTTTTCAACACCAGCAGGATGTCCTACAATTCACCTCAGTTCTGACTCTATCAACACGAAGAGAGAATCAGGTGAAGGGCTCAGTCCCACAAGGTGGCACTCCACTTCAGATGCCAATGACAAGTCCAGGTTCTCCTGCACTTCTGACTGACTGGCTGTAAGCCTGAGGTTCCCATGAGCCCTTGGGTCTGATTAATTTGCTAGAGTGGCTCACAGAACTCAGCAGTGTACTCACTAGATTCTGGTTTATTACGAGGAAAATTAAAGGATACAAATCGACAGCCAGATGAAGAGTAGAGGGTGAAATCCTGAAGAAACGCGCTTCTGTCCCAGTGGAGTTTGGGACCGGCCGGGTGGCACATGGAAGCATTCTGGTTCACCAGCCTGGCAGCTGTCTGAAAGCCACCCTTTTTGGGTTTTATGGAGGGTTCATTACACAGGCACCCTTGACTAAATCACTGGCTATTCGTGATTAAGGCAACCTCCACTCCCTTAGCCCTTCCTGGAGGTCAGGGGGGTGGGACTAGAAAGTCTAACCCTCTAATCTTGGGGTGGGTTCTCCTGGCAACCAGTCCCCAACCTTAAGTTAGTTCTAACAGTTGCCTCACCAATATAACAAAAGACACCTTTGTGGCTCTTATCACTTAGAAAATTCAAAGGGTTTTAGGAGCTCTATGCCAAGGAAAGTGGAAGAAAACCAAATATATATATTTTTTATTATATATCACAATACACAATGTTCCCAACATGGTTGCCAACAGACAGTAACACAAATGGGGGAAAGGTGCAGTAGAGAGAGCACCAATGTCTTCACACTGGCCAGTGCTCAAGCCCATATTTTAAATTCATGATCAGATTTCTCATGCATCATCCTATCAGATCCTATTAGACATACTCCAAATAAAGCTAAGGTGAGAATCATGCACAACAAAACCAAAAGAATACATTTAGTGGG
Source organism: Molossus molossus (assembly GCF_014108415.1). Taxonomy (NCBI): domain Eukaryota; kingdom Metazoa; phylum Chordata; class Mammalia; order Chiroptera; family Molossidae; genus Molossus; species Molossus molossus. The sequence goes on along the minus strand of NW_023425401.1, from coordinate 30,288,175 downwards.
GGTCATGAATTCAGATGTCTGCTTACCAGTTTTGACTAACAATTTGAGATTTCCAGTAGCAAATGTCCCAAAATGGTATTTTTCTCCACTGAAACCCCTTGATTAATAAAAAGAAAACCGAAACCACAATAAAAACTCGCTGCATTTTAAAAATCTGCCTCCTTTAGCATTTCATTTTAAATGACTTCTAGGAAGAAGAAGATACTAAACATTCATTTGAAACTTAATATTATCCATGAAATATGACATTATGGAAAACGAGGAAGCAATAAAATATTTGGGGTGATGATTCATGCCCTTAGGATTTATGTAAATACAGCATTTCTTATCACTCACCATGAGTGATAGGTGTAACGTGATTTGCTATGAATGCAGCCCCAGAGAGCTGTTATTTCTTAGGCTAGGTTGTGCCAATTATTCGTGAGCCTATACAGGTAAAATTGAGTCGTGCGTTGTTTGTCTCATCCCAACCACAAGCCCTGCAAGCTAGAACAAAAACCAAATAAAAAATAATCTCGCTTTTGCTGCTCTGGGAAGAAACCAGAACTTTTGCTGGTTTTTAAAATGGAATTCTTAATGTAAAGTTGAATAATAGAAAATAGTATAAATTATAGTCGCGCTGAATGGGACCTCAGAGATAGACCTATTCCACCCCCTTACCTTGCACCCGAACAAACAGAGGCTCTGAGAAGTCTGACCTCTTCAAGGTCACACAGCTTCGTGAAGGGAAAGACGAAGAGAAAAGACATGTTTGGCAACTAGGAGTCAAACTCCAACATAATAAATATTGATGAAATAAAAGCTTTAGCTCCTAATCAATATTTAAGTCCTAGAAAATGGCTTATTTACTTCAAGTTATGCTGATACAATTGAATTTTGATACAACACAAAATTACAGGTTTTCTTATAGGTAATTAAAATTTTACCTGTGTGGGTGGTGGTGGTAGACAGAATAATAGCCCCCTAAAGACGTTTCCATCCCGAAACCAGAATCTGTAAACATATTACTGTACATGGACAAGGGGGCTTCGTAAATGTTAAGAAATCTAGAGACAGGAGGTTATCCTGGGTAATTATTATCTGTATGGGCCCAATGTAATCGCAAGAGTCCTTATTAGAGGGAGGTGAGAGGGGTAAAGTCAGAAGGGAAGATATGATAATAGTAGCAGAGGGGAGGGGGGGAGAGGGAGAATGAGAGGGAGAGAAGGGGAGGGGGAGGGAGAGAGGGGGAGGGGGAGGGAGAGAGAAAGGGGGAGAGACTGCACTTCTGTCTACAAGTCAACGCACACAGCTGGCCTCTGGAAAAAGCAAGGAAACAAATTCTCCCCTGGGACCTCCAGGAAGGATGCAGTCCTGCCAACCTGTTTTGGACTCTTTGGCAGACTTGGGAGCAGGGTCTTTGTTGAGGCTCGGAGCACTGGGGCCTGAGGCCCACCTCCTTGGACACACTGACCTCCCCACCTGGAGCCCTCCTGCTCTCCAAAGCAGTCACAGAAACGGGTCTGAGTGCTTTACTTGTAAATGCACATGACCACATCCCAGTTCCCTTCACCTCAGAGGAAGGTGTCAACCAGTCCCTTCTATCAGTGGGACCTTCTCTCCTTTCCCACCTGGGAGACCAAGTATGCAAAGCTGGAGAGGGCAATGAGCTCTTCCTGTCCCTTGTCTGTCTAGTTTGAGGAGGAGATATGACATTAACTAGCCCAGCAAGGATTTAATTTTGAGCATTTAAAAAAATCTATATCAAATCAATCCATTCATTCCACACTCATTTTTATATCAACTGTGGTTGATATAAAATTATATCAACTGTGGTTCAGGAACTGGGGGTTCAAGACTCTCTCTCAAGGCACACAATCCTTTACTCCTCAGCTGCCACTACTCTGCTCTGGCTTTCAAGAGTCCAGCCTCCTGGACTTTTAAAATAACCTAACATAGGGCTTTATCTACTTAGGTCAAGTCTGCAATCCACCCTCAAATGTGGCCAAGGTGGGTCTTTCAAAAACTGCACCGTCCAATATGACAGCCCCTCGCCACATGAGGCTGTGCACACATACAGTTAATCAAACCTAAAGCCTCCTTTTGTAAGTCTCACTAGTCATATTTTAAGCCCTCAAGAGCCACATTGAGTTGAGTGACCCCATCTTAAATGGTACAGATATAGAACAATTTTCATCCCAACAGAAAGTCTTATTGGACAGCCCTGTTGTGCAGTGGAAATCCGGTCACATCACTGCTTCTCGGTTTAAGGTTTCCATCTGCCTAGTGGACGGTATGAAGACTGTGTCCTGGCCCTTCCTTACCCTTTGCTTAGCGCCTCCCTCAAACACACTGCTCCGTTTCTCCCTGCCTGTGCCCAGCCACTTGTCGTTCAAGTCTCAGCTCCCCTCTCGTTCTCGGCGAAAACTTTTCTGAGGCTAACTTTAATGTCTACTCTTTCTGGGAGTTATACAGGTTAACTTTAAATAACATTTTCACTCTAACCTTTAGTTTGCATGTTTGTCTCTCAATAGCTTGTAAGCTCCTTGGTGACAGGAACATGTCTTATTTGTATGTGTGTATGTGTGTGTGTGTGTGTATAATGTAAAATAATACATAAAAATATATTACATATACACACATATATATTTGTTTATATGCATACACACATATATAGTGTGTATATATATTTTCTACATTGAATAAACAAATTGAGTAGTCACATACCATAAGATGTTGATAAACGTTCTAAACTTCTTTCTTCAGAATGAAATTATTTTAAAATTGATTGCTGTGTCTTTGGAATTTGTAAGGTGCAATTCTTCCAATAGGCTTGATTCTAAAGCAAGGGAGGAATTATACTTATGTATAATATAAGTTGTAATCTTTTCCAGAAAGGTTACTTTGACACAGAGTCACTGGCTAGATTACTAGACTTCTAACTACATAGAGACACAAGTTTTATCCATTAACATAATTTTTAAAAATAGGTTTTTATTGATTTTTTTAGAGAGAGAGAAACATCAATTGGCTGCTCCTGCATGCTCCCGACTGGGGATCGAGCCTGCAACCTGGGCATGCACCCTGACCAGGAATCGAACCAGGACCTCTCAGTCCATGAGAGGACACTCAATCCACTGAGCCACACCGGCGGGGTGACCATTAACATAACTTCATGTAGCAGTCATGCAAAAGAACCTGTCAAGAAAATGTTCAAGATAAAACAATTAATAGGATTCAATTTTCTGTTCTAATTCATTTAATTGAATTGCTCTATTATGTATGGAGAACCCCAGGGTTTAACTTACTACCAGTGCCAGTATCAGCTTTGCTCACCAATAAATCTTGGTTAAAGCCCTAGTCTCCAAGGAATGATATTTTCATGGTTAACTTTTATGAGAAACAAGATGCCTTGTACACTGGAGAAAGTGGAGAAGTTGAGGCTGATTTTCTTTAAAGCCAAGGAATCTGACTTGAACATACCCAGAATTTAGGACTAAGTACTGGAATGATTGAACCATGCTGGATGCAATACTTCATGCTAGATTGATTTACTATTTACCTTCATTTGCAATAAATGGAGTTTTATAAAAATAACACCTGCCTTTTATTAGAGGCCTCCCGTATGTCCAGTAATCTGCCAGATGCTTCATGTATACTTCTCACTTCATCTCCACAAACCAACTTCAGTATAGGTACTATTACCTCCATTTTCACGTGGTAGAACAGAGACTCAGAAGGGAAATGCACCTCACTCAAGCTCACACTGCAGCAAAATGACAGAGCCAGGGGTTGCAAATGTCATCATCTCCACATTTGTTCACAAGACAGCAACCAACCTAGCCTACGTAGTACTTCCGGGCTTAGATGAATTTAGAAAGTGATGCATACATTTTTTTGTAGATACAAAAGAAAGAATTTCTCTTAAGAGTACAAAAGAAGCCACCAGATAATAGCGAGAATATAAGGCATCTGATCACTAACGCTGAATTCCATGCCCACCAGACTCTGCCTCCTGTTGGCTTTTCCTCATCATTGCATGTATCGTGCAAAGAGCTGGACACGTAAAGGTAGAAGATAAAGATTTGAGACTATTTTCTTCCTCTTGTTCCTGTGTGACCCCCCTTTGACATTTTGAAATTTACATGGAAGCATCTAAAATGTGTAATTATATTGCATTGCAGTAAACCATATTATTGAAATATTAAAATCCCCATAGGAAAAAACCTGAAATTACGTAAAACAGAAATGATAATAGTAGTTGTGAGGGGTTCAATTTTAATCTCTATAATGAAAAGGTATTTTGATATAATAAAGGTTATTATTTTAAGCAAATCAAGGATACAAATAAAGAATTTATTAGGTCAATCTGAATTAAGCCTCTTCCCCACTCCCCACCCCTGGAAAAAATGGTTAATGATCCCTACCCTACTGAATTTTAAAGCAGGTTAAATTTCCAGGTGTCCAAGTAGGGATCTGAAGCACAATGTTTCTTGAGAGAGAAGGCAAGGACCAAACCTACGGAGAGAGGACTGGGGAAAGTTAGTAAACACTGAAAAGGAGGAAGGACCGAGACCCTCTGTGCAAAGGGACAGATAATAAACAGCTTGGAGTGTTGTTTGAAGGAATTATGATAATATGCATAAACACATAATACCATGAATGACATAAGAGTTGCTCCCCAAATGGCAGCCATTACTGAACACCACTGATTCGCCGAATGACATGCAAGCACCACTAAGCAAAAGGTCAAGCTGAACCCAAGATGTTGGACATCTATCCAAGTCAACCAGATTGTAGCCAGGCCGACAAAGGTGCACAAAGCCCCAGGATCCAACAGTGAGACTGGGGATCCCCTCACTGAGAAAGTGAAGTTCAAGAGTGAAAACGTGTGCCCCGATGGACTTGCAAGGCTATCCAGAGCAGAGAAATTGATGTGATGGTTGGGAGCAAGGCTGACGTAATGTTTGTTTACAACTAACAAAAACTCCTTGAATTGCCTCTTTCTAAGACCCAAGAGCTAAGGGGAGAATAGAATTCCCAAGGCCATCTAAATGTCTTGAGCTGCCAAAATTATAGAAAATCTTGAGCTGGTAGCCAAGAGGACACATGTATACCGGTGAAACGCTCATCCAGATATGCAGCTAAAAATGATAATGCTGCTGATTACTGCTCTAAAATTTAGGCCAACCCTGCCTACACTTCTGGTTGGATGCCTTCCACAACTGGTAAATACTGCCCCACCCAGACTCAGTTTCTCAAGTGACATGTCCTGCTGGAAATGCTTTTTGCAAGACAGTGACACTGGGGCCTTTGGGACCTGCTGCAAGAGCTCCACCTCTCTTGAGGGACTTCTTATTGCCAACACCAAAGACCAAGACAAAGTAAGTCTTTCTTTTTAATCATTATACAACCAACTTCTATTTTTTATTATTTCTTGTATACAAACCGCTTTCTATCGACTCATCAATAGACATTTACCGAGGGCCTCCATGCACTGTTCTGGACTCGGGCACGGATGCTATTGAACAATACCGACTGGACTGCTGTTCTCAGGAAGCACCATCTTCTACAGGGGAAGCAGCTAATGGGTAACAAAATAAGTAAGCAAGATGAACTTAGAGTCTAATAAACACAATGGATCAAATAAAGCAAGAGAAACAGATGCTCTACTTAAAACAATGTAGTCAGAGAAGGCTTCTCTTAGAAGATAGTATTTGAGTTGAGATCCAAATTATGCAGTGACATGTCAGGTATGAAAGACTGCTGTATATTGAACATTGTGTCCCCCCTAAAATTTATATGTTGGAACATAATCACTAAGGTGGTGGTATTAGGAGGTGCATTTGAAATGTGCTTAGATCACGAGAGTCGAGCCCTCATAAATGGGATTAATGCCCATGTAAAAGAGACCCCAGAGAACTCCATCACCCCTTCTGCTATTTGAAGACATGGAAAGAGCCAAGAAGCAGGTTCTCACCAGACGCTGAGTCTGCCAGTTCTTTGATCTTGGACTTCCCAGCCTCTAGCACTGTGAGAAATAAATGTCTGCTCTTTATAAGCCACCCAATCTATGGTATTTTTGTTACCACAGCCTGAGTGGACAAAGACAGGGACCAAAGTTCAAGGCAGAAGGAAACACGGGTGTGAAGGCCCTGGGAAGGGAACAAGCCCTGTATGCTCCAGGGACAGGGGAGGGCTGGTGTGCACGGAGAAGCTTGGAAGAGAGGCAACGGCCGCAGTGAGGAACTTGGCATGGATTTCCCGTGCTGTAGGAGCACTGACACTTCCTAAGCAGGGAAGTTACATGATTTCCATTTCCAAACTCTCACTGGGGTTGCTTTATGGTGACGAGCTTACCGGGGGCAAGTGTAGAAGCAGAGAGACATGGCAGGGTGGCGCCTGCATAGACCAGGCCAGAGATGACAGCCCAGACTGGGGCAGTGGTAGAGGAGCATGGGAGGACCGAGAGGGGGAAAGTACGAGGACCTTGGCCAAGATGCAAATGTGTGGGGAGATGCTGGATTTGTTACGGAGGTAGAATTGACAGACTTCATCCCAAGTTGGCTAGGGAGTGTGAATGATAGAATGATTAAGGGTGACTTCCTCGCTTCTAGCTTGAACAACTTGATGGACAGGGTGCCATTGCTAAGATGGAGACAAATGTGGGGAGACAGAGACCTTTGGAGGAACACAACAACCCTATGAATATATATAGTAATAATATATTGTTATTTTTTTTCTACATTATGGATGAAAAACTAGAATCTTAAAGAGATTGCTCAAAGTCACACACATAGACAGAGAGCATTTGAGTGATCTTTAGCCCAGAGAGGTGGGCTCCGGAGCCTGTCCTCTCAACCACCCCTTCACTAGCCCACCACCGCCCCCCGGGTCCTACTCAGCTGGAGGAGACTTGTTCATAGCAGCAGGATCTATGACTCAAACATGGCAGCCGTGAAAATTCTCGGTACTGACAAGAAGTACATGAAAGGAGAGATAACCTGGGAATTCTAACACAGGAGATACAAATCCTTTCCCTGAGAATAATTTCCCAACAGTGTTTGGGCTACAACACTGGTGAAATTAATGCCGGCCGCCTCCCAGCTGTCTCTTCTTCTATCTGTGAGAGATAACAGTGGCCAACTGTGTTGGGTTTCCCGATGCTCTATCAAGGAATTCTAGGAAAACAACCAAAGGGGAATGAAAAACACAACACGTCTGCCTTGTTATTAAACTCAAGTGCTGGTTTCCCTGTAGAACAATCTCATTTCCAGGGCAGCCAATCTTGTTTCCAACCCGATCCTTGTCCCGGACTTTCCCCTTTACAGGATATTAACCGTGACAGCCACATCTGTCCTTCTGCAATAACAGAAGCAGGTGAGAGGCTCAGTCAATCCCGTTTTCCCAGTACTGTGCTCAGGGAAGCTCTGAGGATCATATAGGCTGCCCCGAAGATGACAGACCTTCACGCAGGGCAGGAAGAGGTTGCTTATCCTGCTCTGTGCGCCCCAGGTGTGCTGGCTGCTCTGAGGGGTTGTCTGTTTGGCCGCGGGGGTTGCCACTAGCAGTTGCTTTCACTTGGCAGTGGCGGTGGCACTGGACATAAGAGCACTTGGCAGAGCAAGAGGAAGTTAACAGCACAATAAATAAACCCCCTTACCTTCTTAAAAGATTCTGTTTTTATGTTTATTCCTGAATTGTGAGAAGTTCCTTGTTTGAGATATTATTATTTTCACCAGTAGAAGACTAAAATTTAAATTGCCTGCTTCTCCTGGGGGATATATTTGTTGGCGATTTATCCTGCCTTTCGGGGTTAAGTGTATTGAAGCAGAGCCTCGATGAGCAATGCTAGCATATTCCTGGTGTGACTCGGGGGATCAGGGCAGTTAGTGGTATTTAGCCCATTAAAGAGTCTCACTTTTAGCAAATACTGAGGCTGCTGAACTTCAGCTCTTTATTCTACTTACAAAAGTTCGCACTAAAAGTGGGGAGTTTGGCAGGGGTCACCAGTAAATAAGCTGTGCCCCTGATCTGTACCTTAATATGTCCAGATTTCCTTTTTGCTTTTTGGAGTTGGTGAAGCCCAATCTTCCTGCAAAGAAATCAAGTCCCAGTCCCTGGGAGAGTGTTCTGGCTCTGGAAAGATTGCTTTGTCATCCTGTCCTGGAGCCATTGGAAGCAGGACTTGTTTAAGTGTTTATTGTAGATTTGGTCATTTTTAGCTCAAATAAGTCCTTTCATTTTCTTTATTCTCTCTGTTCGTTTTAGGAAAACTGTGGTGAAAGAGGATTACATCTCTAACTTTTTAAATTTAAAATTGATATCCCTGTCTTCTGAGAGACTATTGTCCCTCAGATGGGTCTCGCGAGTGGTGCTGTCTGTGGGGCTCCTGTCCCGTCTGCCTTTTCCCGCGGGGATGAGGCAGAGCAGAGAGAAACCATATGGAGCCAAGAGGGAGCAGCTGTCGCACCAGGCGAGCGGCACACATGGGGGGCTGTTGCTGTGGCTTCTCTCGAGAGGCAGCGACTGCACAGTAACAGCTTGGTGTTGAGGACAGAAATACAAGTGACTCAGATGAGACATGTAGGCAGGGCGACAAGGAGAAACGGCACAGAAGACTCAGGACAGACTTTGTTACTGTGGCAAGAACGGGTCGCGAGAGGTGAAAGATAAGTAGTATCTCATGAATGGACCATCTGTCCTAGAGATCCTTCCAACATGGTTGTAAGGGTCCTATTTTGAACACCAGATATTTTCTCTTGGCCTTGTCTCTGGGCGGTCTGGGCATATATCCCCACAGATGCAGTGACAGAAATGCCATCCAGGAGGATCAGCCACAGCCATCTCCAGTGGAGTTGCCAGCACAGGTGGAGGAAGGCACCATGGCAGGAGGGGCTTCTATCCAAAAGGAGCAGCCTCCTGGGCCCCGCCTTCAGCATGAGGGAGCTCACCCTGGGTGTGGTCAGGGAGGGGCAGGGGAGACCTGATAGGATCAAAGTGACATAAGCACAGACCTCCCAAAGTTAGAAGGCAGAAGGTGGAATCTGCCATTTGAAAAAAGGTTAGTTTGGGGTAATGGCTTTAAGAAGTCCACAGTCTGGAAGGTGATATGTGACCTCAAGCCCTAGACTGGAGGTAGAGGAAAATCTCCGTGTCCGTAGGGCTGCCTTATGTGAAAATATCCAAGGCTGTATTTCCAGAGTCAGTTGCTTTGATGGAAGCTGAAAATTCCACTTTCCACCTAGCAATGGGATGTGGGCTTAGGTTGAATAAGGTCTGGTTTCCAAATTTCTTGTTTGACATTTTGCTGATGCTAATGGTCAGATCTCTCCTAATCATTTCATTGACAATACCTCATAGAAATAAAAAGAGATACAATCTATACAGGCCTTGGTTCACCCTTAACAACAAGCCATGCAGAACTGTCTCAAAGCAGATTTATCATAATTGTTCATTTGCAAAACCTGGCAAAAATGGGGTGACAAGAGTCACTAAATTACTTTTCTTTTATTGCCTGTTATTTGAACTTCGTTTTCTCATCTCCTGATCCAGGTAGCCAAGCAATGATCTCAAAGGCATGGAGCAGTCAGAAAAATGGGAAGAAGGCAGACTCAAATGGGAGGGCTCCAAGCACCCCCAACCTCGGGGTCCACCTGGCTGTGCACTCAGACTTGTGGGATGTTCTCCTCCATTTAGAACCTTGGTCATGTGAGCAGCTCACAGAAAAATCTAACTTCTTGAGAAGGCCCATCAACTAATCAGAACATGCCATGGGCTAATGAGTTAATAATAAACACGAAGTCAGTAGTAATGAACATTCATCCACACGCATACATTCATGTGGCCAGCACTGTACTAAACTCTGGGGGTCCAGTGATGATCAGGACACAGCCCCTGTTCTCAGGGAACCCCAGTTTTTAAAGAAGGAGATGGTGTAAATGGACCATATTGATACATTGTTCTAAAAACTACATACAGAGAGGTAGCTGTTAATTATTTTTCTTCCTGAAATCCTCAGAAATCTGACACACTCCTGTTAGTAGATGTTTTAGAGTAGGTGCAGTGCTGGGGAGGCGGTGCAGGAAAAGTGTACAGAAAGGGCAAGCACAGGGTGTTTTGGTGGCAAAAGGGGTACCTGGCACTGTCCTGGATGGTGAGGAAAAGATCTTAGAGGAAGAGATCTCTAAACAGAACCCTAAAAGAGCTAGCCAGTATGGGTAACCCCGTTATCTTCGGGAGCATGCATAAAGATAGGACTAAAATAAAAAAGATTGGAGCAGAAGAGTTAAAGGTTGTTCTCTGGTGGGAGTGAAAACAGGTCTCTGCACTTGAAAACATCAGACATAGTTCACAGCAAGGTTATAAAAGAAGATTACGTGAAAGTTCCATACTGAACATTGAAGCCTTTACCCTCTTCCCCCCTAGACTGTTAACCAAGTATACACTTTCTAAGCAGGATATTAAAAATTGTTCTCAGGACCCTAACCAGCCCACCCAAAATGCCTAAAGATACTGAGATGTGGGTTCCCAAGGCAACAGCACATCCATAGTACCCTCCAGTGAAAATCACTGTCAACACTACACACTCACCTGCACAGAACTTCTGGACCAAGAAGGAGTCAGCCGAAACAGGTGGGACATGCCGAAAGGATTCACTGAAGGCTTTAATGAAGGGATTCCTGACAGAGCGGTGGGAAGATTTAAAGGAACCAATCCACCCTTTAATGGTGACCAGCCCAGGGATGAGCGCAAGTGGGAAGACCTCAAAGTGCAAGAGGAGAGAATGGCAGTACCGGAGTCCAGTCAGAGCTGGAACTGCTTTGGCCACAGCAAAGCGGTCTCAACCAGGGCACATTTATCCCCTGGGACACTGGCAATGTCTGGAAACATGTCTGGTTGTCAAGACGTTGGGGAGAAGAGACCGCTGCTGGAATCTAGAACACACAGGCCAGGAATGCCACTAACCATTCTACAATACACAGGACAGACCCAAACAAAAAGCTTTGTGGCCACAAATATCCACAGTGCTGAGGTTAAGAAACCCTGTGGTAGAGGAACACAGCCACTGACAGAACAATGGCAGGGCAGTGAATGAGAACAGATGACCGGTCTCCCTCTCCTGCTATATTCTGGTCTCTGTCCAGTACCTCCACTGGTTGGATCTCCTGGGAAGCCAGATAGCTAAGGATCCCAGATGATGTGGTCCATAGCGATCAGTGTCCTAGCCACTGACAGGGTTGAGAATGGTTCTAGAGTGGCACATGGGAAATAAGCAAGCACACAGCTTTTGATTAGCTTCTCAGTATTCAGCCCTACAAGTGAGAAGAAAGGCAAGGCTATAATACAAACAGAAAGCAGCTATCGTTAATATTCCCTGAGTGGCAAGATTATATGTTTCATCCCAAGAATATGACTAAAATGCTTATAAAAAAAGGAAAATTTGGACAACAAGAAAGATGCTTGGAAGTTAAAAATGTAGTAGCAAAAATAAAAGTCTTTACATGAGTGGTTTTATTTTTTGGCCTCGACTGGCCAACTGTTTCTTTTTGTTGTCTAGGTTGATGTAGGGCAAGACCAGCAGCACGCAGAACACACCAGACTCAGAAGTTTCAAGGCAGAGGGGCCACAAGAAAGTAATCCCATTAACAAAACACTGAGCAAGAACATGGGATAAATTCAAGTCATGTAATTGGAAGACTGAAGCAATTTTATCTTCTTCATCAAATCCTGGGTGACCTCACTTCACAATTGGCTAATGTATATGCTAGTGCTATACAAGTCTTTTCAAATTATCTATTTATTTTGTCTCTAAAGTTTTATGAGTTTAGCAGAGGGCTAAACTCATATTCCTTTTGATTTCAACATCTTTGAGAATGTTCTGACAGCTAGTGTAAAAGGAAGGAAAATATTTCTTTGCCTGAGGACATCATGAACTCCCTAGGAGAGAAACTATCTAGACAAGTTGAGATACCTGACTTTCTGGACTAATATTCAGGTGGGGACCAATGTCCAGGTGAGGGAACAAGCCATTAGCTTCTCAAGTGCAGTATATTAGGGGACAAAGTTGAGTTAAACAGCTGTATTTACTCAGATTTTTTTTTCTTTATTTGGCCCTAGGGAACATATGTCAGTTTCTTCTTAAGGAGATGAAGCTATAACAAATGCACTGATCATGAGAATGAGAAGACAAGCCACAGACTGGATTCAAATATTTGCAGAGACATAACTGATAAAGGACTGTGACCCAAAATATACAAAGAACTCTAAGAATTCAACAATAAGAAAACAAACAATCCAATTAAAAAATGGGCCAAAGACTTTAACAGACACCTCACCAAAGAAAATATACTGATGGCAAATAAGCATAAGAAGAGATGCTCCGCATCATACATCATTAGGAAACTTCAAATTAAAACTTCGGTGAGATACCACTACATCCCTGTTCAAATGGCCAAAATCCAAACCACTGACAACACCACATGCTGGCTAGGATGTGGAGCAACAGGAACTCTCATTCATTGCTGGCGGGAATGCAAAATGGTACAGCCACTTTGAAAGACAATTTGGCAATTTCTCACACATACAAAAATGCACTGATTTCACCCCCCACCCCCACAAAAGAGCTATACCCTTTGAAGTCTACTAGGTATTTAGGATGTAGGTTAGCTCTACTGTGTATTCTTAAAAAAAGCACATAACATGAATGGGGGGGGGGGTTGTTCTTCCATACCTTTCGCATGGAAGCTATTGGCATTGAATAGGAAAGCAGGGATGACCACCACAGTGGGAGACAGTAGGAATAGGTTCCATAGGGGCAGTCACCATCAAGGGTCACCCAGCATTTAAAGTCTAAGAGAGAGGAGAAGGTTGAATGAAGAGGTGAGTTAGCAGGGCCGCCACATACAGATATGCTGGCTATTCACTGCACAAGAACACTAGACAAGGTAATTAGGGCCGAGGTGAAATCCAGCCCAGTTCATTCTTCAAGCTGAACTTCATCTCCCTGGAGGAAGAGTGTCTTTTCCTAATTTGCACAAAGATGCTGAATGGGATAGGGGCACTGATCTTTCATGAGCACTTTTCAATCAGAAGTAAGGGATCTGGGGACTGGTGTTCAATTGGTAGGGAGAAACCAAATCCCAAACCAGAGATTTGGGGTTTGATAACTGTTACTATTACTGTAGTGAAAAGGCTGACTGAGAAAGCCTGGAGAAATGCAGGGCACATACATTTGATTTAAATTTAGTTAGAAGTCTTTTTTTTAAATTGATATGAGAGAGAGGAAGGGGGGGGAGAGAGAGAGAGAGAGAGAGAGAGAGAGAGAAGCACTGCTTTGTTTTCCACTTATTTATACATTCATTTGTTGGTTCTTGAATGTGTTGTATGTGCCCTGACCGGGGATCAAACCCACCACCTTGGTATATCAGGATGATGCTATAATCAACTGAGCTACCTGACCGGGGCTAGAAGTCTTTATTTACACTTTTTCAAAAGGACTTCAATATGTACAAAACTTAGACATTTTTTTATTTCTTATGGTGAACTTAATGTAAAGTGACTTCAGATAGGAACGTACATTTTTATTTCCCATTCTTAGCCCCCTCACTTAAAAAAAAAAAAAAAGTACCATGGCATTAAGAGTATGTGGGAGGTTATTTAATTTGCCTTCAAAGAGCATTTATAATTTTGTTTTGAAGTGTGGAACAATACACTTTATTTAAAATGTTCAGGTCATTATGTAACAGTGGAAGGAAAAAAAGACTTCTTTTTTTTTAAGGCAAAGGTGCCAAGCACAGCAATTTACTTCTAATGACATTACATGCTTCCTATTCTGATTGTTTTGTTTGTTTGTTTAAAAAACACTGCATACTTTAAATAGTATGTGTTAGCCAGATCCCTGTTCAGTATGAAAATGGTTCATAGCAGGAAGTTATGACTGGGAACTGAGAATGACGTCTCCTGACTTGTTCTGTGGAACAGATAATCAAGTTGTCTTTCAAAGACTGAATCTGCAGTGAATGTTTTACTTGGGAAATAAATGAAATTGATTATATATTCTAGGCAAAAAAAAAAAAAAAAAAAAAACCACTGTAATTACTTTCAATCTCCTTGTATAATGTTTTTCCACTAGCAGAGATTTCAAAATTGTTAGAAAATGCAAGATGGCGAGAGTAAGAGCACATTTATCATAGGAATCAGGAGTGGAAGAGCCTCTGCATCAGTCCACCCCTTTTCTCATCCAGACAGACCTCCTCCGCTCTGCTCTGTCCAGCTTAAAGTCACCTAGGTACTGGGCTCCCCTACTTCCCACAAGGCAACCCTGCACTGTTTTCTTCACTGGGCTTCAGAAGAGAATGGGGACTTTAAGCAAGATTTGCAAATCATTTTCTGAAATTTCCACTTTTCAAACTCATCTCTTTGGCCTGAAAATCATTTTGATCCAATTCTTTTTACAGTACGAACCCGCCTCCATCATTTACCTTCTCCCATTGCCCTCTTAGTCAGTGGAATGAAAGGCAAGTATCTGCTTACATCAAGCATCGCCTACAGGATGGTTGAACCTGGGCAGTCCTACTGCAGGACTGAAGTTCTGTATCCTCTGGTGCTGCTCCCTCCACTTCACCCAAGAGTGCCTTTCCTCCTTGCAAAAGGCAATCCACACAACAGGCCAAGCAGGCTGCCCATCTTCCCTTTGCCTCTCAGCCCCTCACCGCTCTGCCCTTCTGCATCTTGTTGCTGACCTCTTTCGAGACCTTTCCACTGATGCCTTGGAAGCAAATTCTCTGTACCCTCAAAGGCTCCTAGGAAGTTTCCTCTTTCTCCTTAACCTGATTAAGTGTTTCTCAATATTTTGTGATTTGTATCCCACCTGCATGATTTTTGCTATACCAACATGACATTTGTGTTAAAAGGGGACTCCATCTCATGAGCTGAGACAGAAAGAATCCTATTTTAACAAGAGGAATAAAGCACTAGGTGTTGAGGACTTCCATCTCAAAGTGAGGTGCTGCTGATGTGACAGAATATTTTGAAATGACTTCATCTATCCTCCGTCCTCAGCCTCTTCAAGGATATAAATGGGTTGAACCAAATAGAACAAGAGATCATTTTTCTCACCTCCCTTAGCTTCCACAGGAAGGGCAAGTGGAAACAGATAGAAGATGTACTATTAGAAGCACAAACTGGGGTGGTGGATTGGGAGAGACATCTGGTGGATTTATCTGTTGGCCATTAGGGGCAGTGCTGGTCAAATTTTGTGCTGGAGTCTTCTGAGAGGTAGCTCTTCCTACAACTGTAAATGTTTCTTCTTTAATGGGTCTGGATCTTTACCATCAGCAAAATAAATGTGTTATAAAATTTTCTATCTTAAAAAAAAAAACAATCCTTTCTGACCCCACATCCACTCTGCTTCTCCCTACCCCCTCATAGCAAAATAGCAGGAAAGAGCTGACCGTTCCTGTTTTCACTACTAAGAATTCCCTCTCCTCTACTAGCTTCCCTTCGACTGAGTCACCAGCCACCTCCACATGGCCAAATCTATGCTCTGATTTTGGTTTGCCTCTTACTCTATCTCCCCACAGTGTTTGATGCAATTTCTACTCTTGTCTGTTTCACGTCTTTGCTTGATCTCCTCCCCTGTATCCCCTTTGCTGGATCCTTCTCTCCCAGTGGCCCTAAATACCCCAATGTCAGATCTGGAATCTCTTCTCTAAGTATGTGCACTCCCAGGTGATCTCATATTTAAATATCATCACCATGCCTTACCATAATGGTAACTGCCCAGCCCACCAACACTCCACACTTGGCCTAATGTGCGTGATGTGTTCTTTACAATCTGACATGCCTAACCGCTCTGCAGAATGCACTTTAATTCTTGTCTACGCTTCTACAGGTGGACTTCTAATTTACAAGGCTGTAAAACCTTGTATTCCTCTCTCCTGTCTTGTCTTTAAAAGTCAACACCAAAACATCTTTTTTTACTTATGCCTCTTAATTTCCTTCCTTTGCAAGTAGAGTGAATACTTTAATTCATTCACATGCCTAAACACATTTTCTATAATTATTCCCAATGTTTCTGATTGCTCATTTTCTCTGAATCTCTTTGAGATAAACTGTATAAAAGATGATATAATTTTGTATGGATGAAGGTAATTTTGAAATATGAAGCAAATGGCATTGAAAGGATCTTTTCAGCAATTAAAAGAAGAGAATATCTATATGTGTATATATAAATATATATATATAAATAGGTACGTGTATACATACATGTATTTGAAAGCCAGAACAATCAATGCAGGCTTCATTTAGAAAGACTTTTATTGTGAAATTATAGAGCCCAGGTTTGATCGCTTAAAACTAAATTCAACTATCTCTTTAAAGAGTCAACTTTTTTACATATACCTGAAATTATACACATGTATGATTGATGAATGAACATCAATGTCTATTTGAAATGTTCACCCATGTAACAGCTATTTCGGATCACACTCATAAAAGTTCCTAGACCTTATAGTTTGATTGAGGTTCTAGATAAATTTTTAAATCTAATCCGGGTTTTATAATGTTGACCCACAAACTAGTCTACAGTAATACTAGTTAAATCTACACTAGATTCCACTACTGTCTTCAGAATTCCCTAGTATGTGAAATGGGTCAAGAGATATTTAGCAAATATCTTATGGTCAGTATGTAACTGCAGTGACCAAGGGTCTCATTTGTTCTTTTCTTTCTTACTCTAGATGCCAATCTCTGGTCTCTGAGAAGCGAGGCAAGTCATAAAGCAAAGCGGGTACAGATAAGTAGCCAGGTGGATTCTAAGAACATACAAGGAAAACGCAGTGGAATCAAGGATAAAGAACGCAAGAGTTTGCAATAGAGGTAGCCTGGACTTCAAACTCATCTGTCACTTTATTAGCTGGATTAACATAAATGTTTTATTTAACTCTGAACTTCACCTGAAAAATAGGAAAAAAATCTTTATCTTAAAAGGTGTGTAAAAATGGAATGAGAAATCCTGTAAAAGTATGTGTAATGGGCTATAGTTATGTCTCTATCAACCTCCAGCATCTATCCATTTACCAAGCCTTCTAGAATTATTCCATTTCTACCCACTTCTGACAGTATAAACTCATAAGTGCATACTAAGTACATATACTGTAAATGTAAAGGTGAACTAACAGATAAGCAAAAACCTACTTATGTAATCATAGCTACTTTAATCCTTTCTCAAGAATGCTTTCCTATCATGTCATCTTTGATTCATTTCTTATTTGCTTCATTTCTGGGCAAAACCACATAAAAGCTAACAATTTTTCTTAATGCTGTAAATAATGAAACAAAGCCAATTTCATCCCGTGGAGTTTCCTGGTTATAATTTTTCACAAATCAAAAGTCTCTATATTTCTCTGTGAGTTTCATAAATCACACGAATGGTGCAAGTCAAGGGAGAAAGTGAATAGAATAAGATCTAGTGAGAACTAGTTAACAAAAGAAAATTCCCAAGTTTCACTGGCATATGAGGCCATATTTACATCTATATGCAAATGTCAATACTTCAGGGCCTACCTGATACATAGAGAGTTCAAACACTGTGGAATTTCCCTTCCTCGGGTATTCTGGGGTATCTACAGAGTGACGGTCTGTCTCATGTACTTAGAAACGATTCCAGTCCTGCCTTCCTCTGCAGACTCCTGGTCAATACACCTTTGCCTGTGTCCTGTGGAACTGGGGGAAGGAGACAGGAAGGAGAAATGCTCGCTGGTACACTGTCTCACCAGATCTCAGTCCATATTACTCTGTTCTCTTTCTTCTCCCTCTGCCCAAAGAGGAATCTCTGATGCATCTAAATTCAAACCAAACAGCCCATTACTCAAAGAAATGATAAATATATGACCCTACTACTAGAATTGGAAAAAGAGTCAAATTCCCAGAAAGCAGAGCGAGGGAACGCCGCTGAGACAGAGAAAGAGGAAAAGCCAACATTGGGTGCATTAATGAGCTGGAGCACCACGACTCCTCTCCCTGGGGACCTCTGAGTGAAGCATGAGGAATCACCTAAGAGTCATCCCTCTGAAGAGCAGGAGGCTGTGGCCTCTGTCCACTGATTCGTGTCCTCTTCTGGTCCAGGAGTGTCCTTCGGAGTGTAAACTAATGCCCTGCCACTTCTGGCTGCTTTGCACTCAAGCTCACAAGCTTCAGTGGCTTTGGAGAGAGCCCTGAGGTGAGCAGCAGACCAGCAGAGGTGCAGGATGCTGACAGAGGGAGCTCAGGAACAAGGGGTCACCAAGCTGTAGCTGAAATCAGAGACGGGCTGAGATGTGATGCAGGACACAAAATACATTTGTTACCACTGTCAGTGTCAGGGAAATTCAGCCCAAAGGTTATGCCTATCACTTCCATACAGAATAAGAAGAGATCATCAGAATGATAAGTATCAGTAGACAGTCCCCACAGCACCAAACACTTATTCTACTTCAAGTTCTGGAAGACAAGGAAGGGCAGGGTAGTATGATGCATAGATTATGAATTTTGGAGACAGACAGGTTTGAGTTAACTGGTGCACATTTATTCACCACCTTTTGGCTGTGTGCCCTTTGAACAAGATGTCCAATTTGAGCTTGGTTTTTCATCTATAAAATAGCAATATGAATAGCTTCTTCATAAGATTCTGATGGGAAGCCAATGAAATAACCAGTCTAAGTACCTAGTCCAGTGTCTAGCCCAGTAGCTACCCAACGCAGCTGGCTAGTGAACATGAGTTCTTTCTCCTACTTTATACAAAAGAACTTTTCCCACAAATACTCATTCAGATGAAACACTGCTCATGTCACCTAGGGTACTATAGCTTGAAAGTCATGTAAGCCATTTTTATAGATTCTCAGGAACTTTTAGTTTCTCTTGTTAACTACAACTTTCTAGCATATCTTTCGTTGCACCCAAGTTCATAAGATATAAAACTGTCCTGTGTTGGCCCAAAGAAGTGTTTGTATAAGAACTGACACAGTCGAGTCTACTCAGCAATGCCCAGCAATCAATCAGCTTTGGAGTCTCAAAGGTTCAAAGATGATCAGGATTTATAACAGGGGTTGAAGGAAACAGAATAATAAGAACCCTCATTCCAGTGCTTTAGAATCATCTCCAGTAAGAGGTGGGGCTGAAGGTCAAGGATTTTTCACAAGATTGTTGTGATTCACAGCCAGATTTGGAAGCTTTACCTCAACAGTCTACTTAATAAGCCTCCAAACACTAAGATTTAAAAGGATCTTGCCAGGCTGGTGTGGCTCAGTGGTTTGAATGCCATCCCATTCACCAAGAGGTCACCAGTTCAATTCCCGGTCAGGGCACATGCCTGGGTTGCAGGCTAGATTCCCAGCTACTCAATGTTTCTCTCTCACATCAATATTTCTATCTCCCTCCCCCTTCCTCTCTAAAAAATATATTAAAAAACATTAAAGAAAAAGAATCTTAAAACTCAAATGTTTTGAGTTGAACATTGCTTGGATTTCTCTACTTTATGCCCCTTAAGGGTTTTCCTCTCTCCCCCTAACCCCCAACTCCCACCAGAATCCCAGGACTGCCAGAAAACAAGACGGGTTTTACATACTACCCAAACTTCATAGCACTTCCTATATACATCTTATTATTGCACTTTCTAAGTAATCCTGTAGGGCTACAGATGGGGATACTGAGGCTCAGAAGAATCAACTAATTGATTACACCCGACTAAGTGGCACATCCAGGATCTCAAAACCAGATCCTCTCTTGGGGTTTTCTTATTATATTTCTGCTGAGTTGCATGAATTTCACTTAGTGTTTAGACTTTCAAGGTTTTTTTTCTCTCTCTCTTCTCCTACATTCCAAAAGACCTTGTCAAACATTTCGGCGCACAATAGGAGGGGCAGAATGCTGATACTGAGACAAGATGACATGATTCTAATCTATTTATTCATAAAAAATGTAACATAGACTCATAGCAAATGCATAAAAAAATAATTATTCTGCCAGAACATTTAATTTAGTTGGAAAATATTTGCTTTATGGACTGGCTCATTAATCACATCAAATAATTATACCATTAAAATAATAGTTTATTTTATAAAGGGTGGCAGCCCTCAAACAGCTATAATCTATTGCTTCTCATTAAGTTACACATTAATACAACTCATTTTATTGAGTGAGCTGACATTTGTTATTTACATTAATTTATATTTATCTGAGCATTATAATTTATATTTATCTAAGCATCACTGTTTTAAATATTTCAAATCAACCCTATATGTTGCTGGCCTCCTCGGCTCTGACTACCAAATGAGGTTAGACTTCCTTTTTATATGCAGAGCATCGTGGCATGCACCCTCATTGTCTTCCGGGCAGAAATTAGCCTCCTTAAGGGATCATCTCCTCGCCCACTGTTTTCCAGAAGTTTCCCAGGGCAACGCTTTAAAAGTCCCTCATTTTTCCTCTGCTCTGGTTTCTCCACTTGCCGCCAGGCCAGGTCCTTGGGGGCAGATAACCCCTGTGTTATCAACTCACTTCTAGGCCCATCTGTCTTCCCCCATAATTAAAAGTCCCCTGATTCACATACAACTGAGATTCAACCAGGTTGTTCATGAATTTACTGAAAACTTGAAGACTAAAGAAGCACAGCCGAGACGGCTGTGAAGTCTGTATTTGGAGAGGCATGGGCCTCCCTGCTGGTTTGCGGGCAGGCCTCTGAGTGGTGGGACCTGCAGTTATACTCTCACCAGCAGGAGCCTCGGCCCAGCTGCTTCCCATGCAGAGAGAAGCAGAAAGTCTTCTGTTCCTAAGACTCAGCTTATTTACTGTTCTAGCATGACTGGTACGGGGACTATCCATTCCCTTCAGGGAAACTACTCCAAACCCATAAATAAGATATAGTCTGGTCCCATGTCTAGTGCAAAATGTCATGGCCCATGGTACATTTCCCCGAGTTGTGGCTCATTCAACCTTAAATTAGAGGGGACACCAACAGTCCAGAGTAAATGTTTCCACGCCAACTGAGTCCTACTCCCTTTCCCAGGGTTCTCTGCAGTCTGCATTGGAGAGAAGAGAAGAACCGTCCATCCTGTCTGCTAGAATAAAGTGTCAGCTCCTGGGAGAAAACACTTGCACAAAAATCATTCACATCTTCCAAGAACACACAGTGCATTTCAAGCTCAGGGCAATTTCTGATTCTATATGGGTTTATTTTTGCTATCAACTCAACTTCATTACTGAACAGAATACTGAATGCCAGCATCTACTTTTAGGTGAATTCCCAGGAACATTGGGTAGGTGCTTTTTTCATGTCAGCATGACTAGAAGAGCTTAACACTGAAAGATTTCTCCAAGGATGAATTCAGTATCTATTCTGAAATAATTAAATAGGCTGTATGCTCCCTTAAAGGGCAGTTTTCCATCTTCAAATCTCTTAAGATATAACCTTTATTTAGGTAGATGTGTTATTTCATTGTATCAAGTCTGCTACTTTAGATAATTTGCCCAATTTATTCAAGTTATTTAAAAGGAGATGGAAACACTTTTCTGCTATCAAGAAAAAATTAACATAAGGCCACATGAGTCAGCCTTTTAAATAGAAATATCAACTATTCTTTTCATAGGTTAAAGTAAGAACAGAGATCACACAACTTTATTAGACATAACAAAACAGACTATGGGTCTATATTGTGGTCAAAGAAGAGAGGGTAATGTGAAATGAAGTGAAAGTGAACACAGAAAAATGTAAACGGTAACGAAATTATTAAATAGAAATTGAGGCATATGACAGGAGAACAAACCACCCCCACATACATTTTACACATGAAAACACATCACACATCCTAAGACTCCCACATGAGTAAAATAAAATGGGGTCAAGGATACTTTGAGACTAAGAAATACACACAGATCGTGGCTAACGTGATGGGGATCTTGTTTTCTAGCATTTGTCCATTAAAGACTAAAGGAGGGTTCTTTTGGTTTTTTTTAAACTACAGGCACAAATAAGAACAGTGAGCTGTAGGAATTTAGATGACCATTGATATGCTTTCCAGACCCCCCAAACCAGTACTCATTCTACTTATAAAAATTTCTTTACAACCAAAATTGTACTTCTAAATCCATATTTTAGACCACTATCTGCCTCGGTAAAAAGTGATAAGATTTTACAATATCCTACAAAGGAAATTACCCTTTTCTCCAGAGAGATAATTTACTTATTTTGGGAAGCCAAATTATGTATTTCATAGCCACTTTAACATTTTTAGCACAGAAGCCTATAACCGAACATTTTCTAAACTTCAATATTCTCCAAGTAGTTCTGCACTTAAACCATTCAAACAAAACAGGCTTTAGAATCTGACAAAGCCAGATTTGAAATCTAGCTCTGTTGTTTACTAGGAGTAGGAACTAACCTGTACACCTAAGATTTTGTTTTGTTTTGTTTTGGGTTTGCTTTTGCTCTTGTTTTGCAAATGGGGATAATGAGAGGATTAAATGAGATCATGTATATAAAGTGCCTAGCACTGGCATGTGTCTTTAATAGGTCATTTGTCCTCTGCCTTTCCCATTATATGCTGTACAGTACATCAAGCCCTTGAACAAGTACATTCTCCTTGAATGCTAAGCAAAGGATGCCTCAATCTATTATAGTAACAGTAACTGACACCTGCATTGCTCTTCTGGGTGTTCTAAGTGCTTTACATATGCAACTCATTTAATTCCCACTGAGCCCTGGGAGACAGGCATCACTATGATCCCTGTATTGTACATGATGAAACCCAGTGGGACAGGTTAAACATCTTGCCCAAACCCTACAAGATCGCAAGTAAGGAGCTAGAGTTTCTATTTAGTTGTCTGGATTCAGAATCTGTGCTCTGGTTTTACAAGCAAAATGCATAAAATTAGTCCAAAGATCATCTACTGCTGATCTTAATGTATTCTTGAAAAACAAAACTAGAATAACTATAGAATTCATTTTCCAAAAAAATCTATCTCAATTCAATACAAAAGACAGTATTCGGCCCCTGCTTGTACATGGAGACGTCTGGAGAAATAGAATTTCAAGCATAGGAAGCCCGATATATCTCAGGGGTTACCTTCATCCTTCTGTTCCTTTGGAAAAGTGTAGGAGGTTCTGTTGTGGGATAATGTTATATAAACCGAAGAGTTCTTAAAGGCCTCTGTGTCTATGATTTTGAACAAAAATATACATGAAAATAGCCCAGGAAGTTAAGCAAGGCTGCAGCAACTGACCACCAGAAAGAATTATCATGTTTATTCCTTGATCTGCTCAAATTTTCACAGCCTCATTTATTCATTTAACAAATATATATGGGTTTGTGTCCGCTAGTGCTGGAGCTATGAGCCTGGGAGAGGTGTCTCCTCTGATGGAACTTACATTCTAGTTGGAAAGAGAGACAATAATCAAGGATCTGTTATTGGGTTATATGTTGAAGTTTTCATCTTTTTTTTTTTTTCCTTAAATATAGCATATTGACCCCCTCTCCCATCTCTTCTCTCATAGCATTACGAACTCTGATTTTCTTCCTCCCAGCCATGAGAAAGCAGAAACGGGAGGAAAAGCCCTGCCCTACTAGCCAGATAAAGATCTTTAGATGCTCCTTCCAGAAACCAGATAAAGCTGAGTCTCCAGGACGGAGAACGAGAAGGCATGGTGGCTACTCAAATGAGAGAGTGTAAGGAAGACCTTGCAATGGGAAGGGAAAGGGTAACCTTTGGTCATGAAATCCACATAGCATGGAAGAAAGATCATAGAGGATATGTAAGTGCCTTTAAAGCCCTCAGAGGACATGTATACCCAGCTTTACATGCCTGGCACACGGAGAGTGTGCAATAATCATTAGCAAGTATTATCTTGCTATTTTGGTTATGACCAATCCCTTTCACACCAACAGTCTGTGCGAAAAAACCTTCTCCATGGCTGACTCCAGACTGCCAACTACATGCCTCTAGATCTCTCCCAACTGTCTCACTCTTCCTGTCTTTCCTGCCACCTTGCTAGGTACTCACTCCTCTAAGCTTCTAGGATAGCTTGCCAAGTCCTAGCCAGTTTATCTCCTCTCTTGGGTTCAGTATGGCCCTCACTGATGCCCTTTGTCCTACTGTCAACAGAGCTGTGGATCTCTTCTCATCATATGAATGATCTACGCTCATTTCTGTACAAAAGTAGGTAGTGCATCTTCAGTAGGAATAAGAAGCCTCCATTTTAATACCGTGTTTACACAAATTTAAACCTACTAGCATGAAGTCAATCTATAGAAAGCATGAAACCCACCGCAAGGGTAAGGACTGCATGATTCACAGATCTGAACTGTATGTTGTAAATAAAACTCAAAATAAGAAGGATCACTCTAACTCAGAACATAGTAAGTGCTCAATAAATATTATTATCATCAACATCAACTATGAAATATTTAAAATATTCCAGGAGTGTAAAGGTTGCATTTTGACCAAGAGAGGTAGTGTAGGGGTGGGAAGGTACACACCAACCTTGGCTTCCACTGGGGCCCAGAAACAAAGATTGAGCTTCTGGACAACCTAGAGCACCTGAATACAGAGACTCCTCCAAACAGCTGAGAACCATGAGGTCTAGGCTGAGCAAGTTGCCATTTCTATAATATGAAAGAATTAACTTTCTACTGCACTTGGTCAATAAAAGGTAACTCTGAGGCAGAGAAACAAACAACAACAAAAAAGAAGGAGCACTCTAAGCATTGCATGTATCCTTTGTGAAAGCACTTGGTGTTCTTTGCTGAGTTGTGTAGGGGAGAAGCATGCAAAGCCCAGAAGAAAATGGTCTAATGCTTTTGATTATTACCTAAGCGGGTGTTATGAGCTGAATTATGCCCCCCACAACTCATATGTTGAAGCCCGAACTCCTAGTATCTTTTATCTTAGAGATAAGACCTATAAAGAGGTAAGTAAGTTAAAACGAGGCCATTGGAGTAGGCCCTAATCCAATCTGACTAGTGTCCTTACAAGGAAAATTTGGACACACAAAGACACACCAGGGATGTGTATGCACAGAGGACACAACAAGGAGGCAGCCAGGTACAAGCCAAGGAGTAAGGCCTCAGAAGAAACCAAACCTGCTGACAACTTGATTCTGTACTTCTAACCTCCAGAACTGTGAGAAAATACATTTTCATTGTTTAAGCCACCTGAGCTGTGGCATTTTGTATGGCAACCCTAGCAAACTAACACAATGAATTAGGCAGTAAGTCTGACAAGAGCTAAGAGGACTGATTTTTTTTGTGTGTTTTTTTTAAAGCAGTGGAGGTATAGAAGTTTCTAGAAAAGTCATTCAGAAAGGAAGCACGATAGAGTAAATTTAAGGTGAATTTTGGCAGAGGAGCTCAAGGGATGGGTCTTCCAATTTTCAGCTATAGGACAGAGGATAATTTATTTAACGTTTAATAAATATCACTTCCCACATCTTTAAACAGGCATCAAACCTCACAGGGAGATTGTGAGAATTCAGTTAGATATAAAAGTTAGGCACCCAGCCCTGGCCAGTTTGGCTCAGCGGTTAGAGCATCGGTCTGCGGTCCAGAGAGTCCCAGGTTCGGTTCCCTCTAAGGGCACGTACCTCGGTTGCAGTTTGTCCCCAGCCTTGGTTGGGTCGTGCGGGAGGCAGCCACTTGATATGTCCGTTTCACGTCGATGTTTCTCTCTCTCTCTCTTTCTCTGTCTCCCTCCCACTCTATCTGAACAACAACAACAACAACAACAACAAATGGAAAAATGTCCTCAGGTGAGAATAAAAAAAAAAATTCAAAAGTTAGGTACCTAGTTAATGGTTCTGCTGTCTTTCTCTTAGGGGAAGAGGCTTAGATGAGTTGGACAATATCTAAGCCATGGTTGACATTGTTCACATGGTTCGTGTGGCTGTAACTAACTTAAAAGGAATTTATTGTGTTCAACAGCTTGATAGCTGTTGGAGTCAGAAAGTTTTTTCTCCAAGACTTACAAAAGACAAAATATTTCAAGTTAGGAAAATATGTACTATATCAAAGATGGTTCTGGTTTCCCAGAGTCGTTGAAGGGACAGTTGCACATCTCTTTCAATTCCTGCTGGGAAGTCTCCCAACATGCACGCACTCAATCTCAGTCACTTGGAAGCCGAGGCGCAGCCCCAGGCTGTGGTTTTGAGTCAATCACACAGCTCTCTACTGTGAGCCAATCAGTTGGCTCACCCTTATTATTTAACTTCTGCCACAGCCTACAGTGGGCAATATCTTACATACCAACCAATTATTGTGGTTTCTACTTAAAACACAAAATTGCTTTTTCTTCCAATTTATAGAAAAGCTGAGAACAATATTTAAAGTGCAATGGCTCTTTGGATTCAAAGTTCATGTGCTTGGGGTTTGGAGAGAGCGCCCTTCAGGAAGGTTCTGCTGTGCTGATGTTTGACTCACCATCTATTTCTGTACCAATCTCCCATCAAGGAACAAAACAGCCTTATCCTTAAAGTGCCAATCAGCCTACCCTCCAAATCCATCAGTCAGGTATCATTTTTCACTTATATCTTTATATGGGATTTCCTGTCACCACCATATGATGGAATCCTAAATTACTCTCTAGAAATACATGTCTCTATATATTGCTTTACATCACTCTGATCATTGATGAAAACATTAATCTTCAAGAAAAAAGAACTTAACCACAAACATCTGACAAAATGTAAACTATTTTAATGCTAGATTAAATAAATTTTGTGGCTCACATTCGCAGTTTGTCTCGAGCCTAAAAAAAGCTTTAATAATAACTTTCATTAAACAAACTAATGGAGAGCAATACATAGAAGACAAAAAATATTCTTTGTTCTTCCAAGTTCTAAATCATCGAAATGATGACTATTTAAACATGGGAAATGTTGCATGTATAAATGGCCGTGGCCTTAAGAAATCTTCTGAGTCCTTAGTTGAACTTGTGCTAGGGAAGTGATAATTAAGGAGAAGGGGTAAATATAACACGCAGGCTGGAGCTTCGTAGAAAGTGAGATGCTGATAAGAAGTCAAATGCAGTATGACAGAAAGACCCATCTAAAAGGTGGCCACCGGGATGCTCTTTGACCCAGAAGACTAAAATATGCCATCTCTTGGAAGGACGAAAGAAATTTCTAATTGAGGGATACTCTGACTAGCTAATTAAATTATTCTTTCAAATATGCAAAGAACCAATTATTTACATGACATCAGAATTGGGTGAGTCTCCCTTATGTGAAGACTTTACAAAAGAAGACTGCTAAGTAAAACAAAGTTTGCACACGCTGGTGGAGGAGGATCCCACCTTAGAGGATTGGGGAAATGCCCTCAAACCTGGAACTCCTGCTCACTGGGTGTTCATGTGAACACGGATGCTGTTTGTCCATCCATGATGGAATTGGGCATTAGTACACAGGACCCAAGGATACACGCAAACGAGCGAGCCCGTTCATAGGCAAGCATACTATCCTTGGGAATAGAATGCCAGTTATTTTCATTCTTCTTGTACGTTTTTGTCCATTTGGAGCTTTATATCTCTAAAGTTTATGTCCTCAGACAGGAGGCATTGCAGGGGGAGAGAGACAGACAATACATTTGCTAAATTTCTTTTACACCTCCTTTAACATATCAAGTTCAGTACTCAGCTTAAAGAATTTGCCCAGCTTCTCACTGATAAAAAGAAAATATGACCTAGAATGAGAGAGCAAGACTATTTTTTTCTGTTCCTGGGAATTTGAGGGAAGTTAGAAAAAGAAGACGAGAGAAGAGGTAAGATGAGATACGATACAATCAGATAAGATGAAGTGAGATGAGGAAATGATGAGACCGTCCTCAGAAGTGAGGGAAACTGAGGGCCAGGGGGACCTCTTGTCCTGGCTTCCCCTATGCAATTTAAGGCTGTGTCTGTCGATCAGGAGCAAATCAAACCAAAGTAAACCAGGTGGTACAGCGTAGTTTGACAGAAAAAAAAAAAATTCCCTGATATTTGGCTTTCCTGCCCACTCAGTTTGTGTGTGGGACCCAGAAGTTCCTGCAGCCCCAGAGTAGAAGCAGTAGGAGTAGAGCCGAGAGCTGTGAGCCTGTAGGGACTCCACCACGGTGGGGATGCTGCAGAATGACGGGGAATCTATAACACCAGTAAGAGCTGAGGCGTGGCTGAGTAAGCGAGGGAGGGCCACACAGAGACCAGATGCTGACTGACAGCCACAGACATCAGCTGCAGATGTGGGCAGGCCTGGCCCCTGCCAGGTGGACAGAACACATTGTACCGAGGCCCCAACATGACAGAGGACCCTGTCCCCAAGGACCCAGACTCTTGATCTTCACTGTTAGGTTACATTAACACACTCACTCACATTTACTCAAATACTACTTGAAAAGAAGCTGGAGAAGTGGACAGTGGAAAATAAAAATCAGGACTTTTTTTTTGGAGAAAATGAGCATATCCTAAATTAATGGTTTAAGCTATTTAAACTTACTGGATGAATCAGTCTGTTCAGGTTGCCGTTGCAAAATACCACAGATTGGGTTGCTTCAACAACAGAAATTAATTTCTCACTGTTCCAGAGGCTGGGGGTCCAAGATCAAGGTGCTGGCCTGTCTGGTTTCTGAGGAGAGCTCTCATCCACCTCAGACAGCCTCCTGCTCAGCGGGGGCTCAGAGGACACACAGAGAGAGCTGTGGCGTGTCTTTAACTTAAAAGGTCACCAGTCCAGCTGGATTTGGGTCCCACACTAGGACCTTATTTAACCTTTATCACCTCCTTAGCGGCTCTATCTCCAAATGCAGTGTCTCTGGGGATTAAGGCTTCAACATATGAATTTGGGAGGACATAAATCAGTCCGTAGCACAATGGACTGAAGTTGATAAGGAAACACAATTAATTATAGACCAAATAAAGAAGCCATATCTTCTCTGTATATTCAGGGAAAAACAGTTGAAGTGGTGACTGTGCTGTCTTTTTCTGAGTATGCAAACACAAACGTAACAATGAAGTGACTGGCTGTTCCCTGAATGCAGGACAGGCCCAGGGTCCACAGTGCCTGGGGACAGCCTGAGACCAACAAAGAAAGCAGCACTGGGCCTACTGTAGTCCATTTTCTGAACCCTCCATGCTCTTCCTGGGCTCCCTGTGTATATTATGTATTTCTCAATAGATTTGATTGACCAGACAATTTTAGCAAATGAGTTGCAAGAAACAAATGATTCCAGCATTTTCCAAGTTCAAGGTTAAAGAAGAAAAAAAAACCCTGATATCACTGCATGACACAATGTAATAGCAGGCAGAAAAAAATAGATTCCTTTGTTTAGGACTAAATATACATGTCCCACAACCCAATTCTCACTCTTCCGTTCCCTTTTAAAGAAATCCTCGTTTCCCTAAAACATTTTGTCAAAGCAGGTCTATAAATAAATCATTGCTCTCTGCAAGAGAATAAAGAAAACCAAGGACATTATCGGCGTGCTTTGTTTTATCCGCATGACATTGCGGGAAGGTGAAGGGAATGCTTACCAGTATCATGAGAAATCAATCAGAAATCAGATTAACTGTGATACCTCCGATGAACGAATTGAGGACTTCGTTAAAAACATATTTTCTCTAGATAATTTGCTACATTGGTGACAAATTAATTAGAAAATGCCATCTTTTCAAGTTCAGTAATATTGAGAGTTTTTTCCTTCAAAATCATTCCAGGCATCATTATGTATTTCTCAACAGAAATCCTTGAGTGCTAGAAGGAGTCTTCGTGTCATATGGGAAGACACACTGTAGAGAGAAGAAATAGACACGTTCAAAGCCATCTTCCCACTACTCTTCAGTTATTCTGCTGAGCCTCCTTAATTGTAAACAGGTTAGCCTGAGGCTCTAAAGAAAACAGAACTCAGACACAAATGTAAGTACTTGTTTGGTATCTAGTAGGTTTTCAAAAGATACTTTTTTAAAAGGAAGAACACATATAGATTGAACTGCATATGTTTAAACTTTTCTCCATTCCCACACTAACAGCCTTCAGAAAGATCATTCCCTTTAGTACTACCTGCATTTATACATCAAAGCACAGAATAAAAAAAACTGTGAAAAACATGAGCAAATGGGGGTAGCTTGGAGGTAAGAGAGAGGAAAATAAATGATCTGTTCAGAAGCAATGATATTTTCAATTCTTTTTTTTTTTTTTTGGTTAATTCTTACCAGAAGATATTTTTTTATTGATTTTTACAGAGAGTGGAAAGGAGGGATGTGGGGGGGGGGGGGGGGCGGGAACATCAACATGAGAGAGACACATTGATTGGTTGCCTCCTGCATGACCCTGACTGGGGCCAGGTATGGAACCTGCAACCCAGGTATGTGCCCTTGACTGGAATCAAACCCATGACTCTTTGGTCCACAGGCTGATGCTCTAACCACTGAGAAAAACTGGCCAGGGCCATTTTCAGTTCTTTTAGGGTGCTCTCCTTGACCTTGACACTGTCTCAAGTGTTCTAAGAAGCTTAACTGGAGTTAACAGTTTTACTTAGTTGAGTATTATTTGGCTCAAATTCCCATTTTGGTAGACTTATTGCTCAACAGCTGCTCATCCCATCCAGAAAAAGCCCACACTCAGCCATTTCCTTGCTTCTTTTCATCCCTGTGCTACTGACAATTGAATTACAGTTTCAAACTATTTCATGTGCAGGAAAATTTAGAACGCTCAATAAAGCCAGCTGCAGAAGACAGAAAGTCAGCTTGCAGCTATATCCAGGCACAAGAGATTTATTTGGCTTGCAATGGTCACCTATGGCAACAGCGTTTTCTAACTGATAATTTCCTCATTACTCCTTCGGTAAGAAAATGTGACATTCTGAGCAAAGCCACTGATTTCTCCTAGGACTGGTGACACCTGAAATTACTATCATAATTAGGCTTCTACTGACTGCCTTTCCATGGGAGTAGTGGATATACTAGCCCAGATGAGAATAGAGTATTGCCTACTTAATTTTCAACTTGGCTCTGCCATAGATCCAGTAGCGTTTCCTCATCTGGAGTCCCTAGAATCAGAAATATTATGTGTATGTAAGCATTGCACAACTCCAGGGGGCATCAACCATATTCTCATCTTCAGATATTCTTATATTCATATGCTATTTTTATAGTGGCCCTGAGATTGTGCATTTTTCTATGAATAGGGTCCATAGCTCTTATCAGACTTCTAGAACTCTCTCAGATCCCCGGAGGTTAAGGATACTCATCAGGTTTCAAGAAATAGACTAGAAAGCATCTTGTCTTTATATTTGATTTCTATTTTTTCTACATTATTCAAAAGAGCCAACCATGCAAAGTGACTTCCTTGCATTTAGGTTAAAAGCTTTGATTTTTAGTTAACTGATGATGATTCATAGGCAAATTATCCACATCCTTTATTTGTCAGGCTTCACTGCCTATTCCATTTCTGACTTTCTTCACTAATTGATGATAAGCTTGCCCATCAGAGGGTCTACAGAAGGTCAATGAAGTGAATTTATTACTTATTCATTCTGCTAAAATGCTGGATGAAGAAGATACATTAACATAATCTATTGATTTTCAATGGGACACTTTCAGTTCTTTGTGTTATTCTCATCTCTTTTACCACTAATAACTGAAAGTCAACCTTGCCTAAAAACCAGACATTTATTACCTCATACAAGGCATGCACTCTTTCTCCTGCCTACCCAACAATGTGGTCTTTCAAAAACTTTTTGGAAAACTAGCCATCAAATGTACAGAAATGATTATTGAGTGACATTCTATAAAATCAAGTACTAAAACAGTTTGCGTGTGTGTGTTTGGAATAGGGAGTCAAAAGACATCAAACATTCAGCCTAGAGAGCAAGTGACTCGTGGTTATTCTATAGTAACCATCTTCCTGATGAACACTGAGTGGCCTCCTCTTCACATTCTGATACAAAGGAAACAGACTTGCTCGGTCACACCGGACAAATGCTGCCTGGCATTCACACACAGTGCCAGTTTCTGCTGCAGCAACTGAAAAGAGATTCTTGCTGCTCAGGCAGAAGGTATTCAATCACCTAGTGGAGATAATGAAAAAGCTTCACACTTTTAATCAGATATTGATTGATTAACTGTAATATTCTCCTGTAGCAATAGCTGTGGGCATGAGAAATAGGGGAAAATGGAAGAGATTTTCAGGAGGATATCAAGTAAATAAGTGTTTGAGACTTGAAAACTCTGCAAAACAATAGCAACTCTAGCTTTAAAAGCTTGGTTTCACTTTTGCAGCCTATGATAAAGCCCACTTTTATTGATTGTTGTGTAGCCGCAGAGAAGGAGCAATGTGGATAGTTCTCCAGTGTTAACAATTATCCTTGTCTACAGGATTTCCTGCCAGCCAACCCAACCAGTTAGTATGATCAGTATTATCAAGCAGTAAAGTTCTAAAGCCACAGCTTCTATTTTATTTTATTCTAAGTTGTCTGCAATCGTCACATAATCATGTCTCTGGATTTTTTATGAAATCTATGTCTTGCTTTGTAGAACATGCAGCACAATGTGTATGGACTTATAATGGCTATTCTAGATGAAGAAAAAAAACAGGAATGATCTTTCACATCTCAGGATTCTGAGTCTTTTTTTTACATATGTTTTTATTGATTTTTTAGAGAGAGGGGGGAAGGGAGAGAGAGATAGAAATATAGATGTGAGAGAGAAACCTCAATCGGCTGCCACCTGCACACCGCCTACTGGGAATCGAGCCCACAACCCAGACATGGGCCCTGACCAGGAATCAAACTTGGACCTCTCAGTCCATGAGACTGGTGCTCAATCCACTGAGTCACACCAGCCAAGCAGGATTCTGAGTTTTTGCTAAGTGGTTCTATATGAGTCTGAAACAGGTGAACCAACATGGCTGTGTTCCTAATAAGAGAACAATTCCTTTTGCAAACATTTGGAGAACTTCCACCCTCTGTACAGCACTGTGCCAGGTACTAGGAGAGATGATAGATGTATTACTGGTTTCAAAATAATTACTATGAGCCAGGAAAGAAGAAAACTTTTGTTGTTGTTGTTAATCCTCACTTGAAGATAATTTCTCCATTGATTTTTAGAGAAAGTGGAAGGGATGGGGGAAGGGGAAGAGACTAAGAGAAAGAGAGAGAGAGAGAGAGATTAATGTGAGAGAGACACATTGATTGGTTGCCTCCTGCAATGCCTCGACCAGGGCCGGGATTGAACCTGCAAACCAGGTATGTGCCCTTGACTGGAATCGAACCTGTGACCCTTCGGTGCACAGGCCAACATTCTAACCACTGAACCATGCCAGCCAGGGCAGAAAACATTTTTTTTAAGAGAATATACATCAACACAGGAAATTCAGTCTTAAGGGATTAATTCAACAAATAGGCACAAAAACATAAATCTGTTAAGTAATTTTGAATTTGAGTAAAAAAAAGAGGGTAGCAGAATTAGTGCAAAGGCAAAGGCAATCGATGAGCTAGGATTTGTAGCCTTACAGGAGAAAATGCTATACCAGCCATTGGGGTGTAATCAAGCATCCCCTATTTATAATGCACTGAAATTAAAATCATAAAGTACTACCACAGCTATAATCCATAGTATTTCTCTGATAGCCCAGTGTGACTAAGGATATAGGTTAAGTGCATGGCAGAAATTTATTGTGTCAAACACATCTAAATGGAATAAAGAATACATTATTGGGCTTACTGGAGATGACTTTCCCAAGAGTGCATGAAATAGTTAAAACTTCATCATAAGATGACAGGATTCCTCTCAAGTTGGAAGATCTCCTTCCTTTCATTGCTAACAGATAATTTACTCTATCTTTGGAATGCCTTTAGCTAAACACTGTAATGGCTTTTAAAAAAATTATATTAGTCTGTGGGTCACTCAATTTAAGTTTCAGATGCACATATACAATTTCCCATTCCTCTCCATAAATATTTTAGAATCTGGATGTCACTTTGAGATGCTCTACAGGCTGTCCTCATGGGCTATAAAGATAGAGTCAACCTAGTGGTACAAGATATAGCTTTTACTGTGTGGCTTAAGGGCTCCAGCTTTTTCCAAATATCTCCCCACTGGTCTCATATGTTGGTCACCACAATTTTAGTCAATCATCTTCTTAGAGAAATCTCATAAAATAGCACACACATATTTTGATAAGAAGGAGGATTAGGTTATGATGTCAGCAAGATGACAGAATAGAAAGTATTGGAAGTTCTACCCAGAGCAATTAGGCAAGAAAAAGACAGAAAAGGTATCCAAATTGGAAAGGAAGAAATAAGATGATCTGTTCACAGATCACATAATCCTATGTTGAAACCTCTAAAGATTCTGTTTTTTAAAAAGTCAGAATTAATAAATGAGTTCAGTGTGACTCAGTAGTTAGAGTTGGCCTGTGCATCAAAAGGTCTTGGGTGTGATTCCTAGTCAGGGATACATACCTGGATTGCAGGTTTGATCCCTGGTCCTGGTTGGGTCACATGTGGAAGGCAACCAATCAATGTGTTTCTCTTACATCAATGTTTCTTTCTCTCTCTAAAAAAAAAAAAAAAAAAAAAAAAAGAATCAATGAAAAAATTCTCTGGTGAAGATTTATAACAACAAAAATAAATAAATATATATAAAATAAAATAAATATAAAAAAATAAGTTGTGTTTTTATACACTAACAACAAATAGTATTACAGTGATACCTCGGTTCTCGAACATAATTCGTTCCAGGAAGACGGTCGAGAACCAAATTGTTCGAGAACTGAAGCAATGAAACCCAATAGGAAATAATGGAAACTGGATTAATTCGTTCCAAGCCCCAGAAAATGCCTATTTACTGGCCTAATTTGTATATAATATGTAGAAAAACATAAGCCTCAACAAGAAATAAAAGTGTACAGTATGTCTAAGGGTTAAATTCAGTGTAAAGCGTGACTCTCTCCACAAAGCGTGACTCTCTCCACAAAGCGTGACTCTCTCTCTGCACTCACACTGATGACGCAAGCAAGGCGCGCTGGGCCGAATGAACGCCATTCGGCTCAACTCGGCTCATCTCGGAAGTTCGAGTTCCAAATATTTGTTCGGATTCCAAGACAAAAGTTTCTCGAATCTCCTGGTCGAATACTGATTTGGTCGAAATCCGAGGCGTTCGAGAACCGAGGTATCACTGTAGAAGAAAATCAAGAAAACAATACCATTAACAACAGCATCAAAAAGAACAAAATACTGCCCTGGCCGGTTTGGCTCATTGGTTGGAGTTTTGGCCTGTGGACTAGAGAGTCCTGGGTTTGGTTCTTGCATTTTTCACAGATGCAAATGAAACAATTCTAAAATTCATGTGGAACCACAAAGGACACAAAATAGCCAAAGCAATATTGAGAAAAAATAGCAAAGCTGAAGGCATCACACTTCCTGATTTTAAAATGATATTACAAAGATATGGTGATAAGAACAGTGTGGTACTGGCATAAAGACAGAACAGAATCGGTGAAACAGAATAGAGAGCCCAGAAATAAACCCACATTATACAGTCAACTGATCTTCAACAAGAATGTCATGAATACACAATGAGGATAAAAGCATCTCCAACAAATAGTATAGGGAAAATCTGATATCCATATGCTGAAGAATGAAATCGAATTCTTATCTTACATTATATACAAAAATCAACTCAAAATGGATTAAAGACTTAAACATAAAACCTGAAATTGTAAAATCCCTAGAAGAAACCATAGGAGGAAAACTTCATGACATTGATCCTGAAAATGATTTCGTGGATATGGCATCACAAGCACAGGCAACAAAAGCAAATATGGACAAGTGGGACTACAGAAAACTAAAAAGCTAACATACAGCAAAGGAAACAACAGAGTTAAAAGACAATCTACAGAAAAGTGGAAAATGCTTGTAAACCATATATAACTGATAATGGGTTGATATCTAAAATATATAAAGAACTTCTACAACTCAATAGCAAAAAAGTTCCCAAATAACTCAATTTAAAACTGGGCAAAGGACATACAAATGGTCCATGGGTGTATGAAAAGAGGTTCAAAATCACAATGAGATGTCATCTCACATCTGTTATGATGGCCATTATTAATGAAACAAACAAACGAAAAACAGAAAATAATAAGGTTTGGCATGGATTTGAAGAAACTGAAACCCTTGTGCACTGTTCATAGGAATGTAAAATAGAGCAGCTGCTATGTAAAACAGTATAGTTTTCTTAAAAAATTAAAACTTGAATTACTATATGATCCAGCAACCCTACTTCTGAATGTTTACCCAAAGGAAATAAAATCAGAATCCCAAAGAAATATTTGCACTCCCATGTTCATTGCACTAGTCACAATAACCAAGAGATAGAAGCAACCTAAATGCCCATCGATGGATGAATATACAGGGTGGGGCATAAATACATTTACAGTTGTTTGTATGGAAAACAATACAATAATAAATAAATAATGATATAAGAATAAACTGTTTTGCATACTCACAACTATAAACCTACTTTTGCCTCACCCTGTATATGTATATGAAAGTTATTGAGCCAATGCAATCCCCATCAAAATACCAATGACATATTTCACAGAACTAGAACAAATATTTCAAAAGGTCATATGGAACCAAAAAAGACCCTGAATAGCCACAGTAATCTTGAAAAAGAAGGACAAAGTAGGTGGACTCACAATACCAAATATCAGGTTATACTACAAAGCTACTATAATCAAAACAGCCTGGTACTGGCACAAGAACAGGCATCTAGACCAGTGGAACAGAACAGAGAACCCAGAAATGGACCCAAGGCAATATGCTCAATTAATATTTGACAAAGGTGGCAAGAGCATACAGTGGAGTAAAGACAGCCTCTTTAATAAATGGTGTTGGGAAAATTGGACAGCTACATGCAAAAAAATAAAAGTAGACCATCAACTTACACCATACACAAGAATAAATTCAAAATGGATAAAAGACTTAAATGTGACCCATGAATCTATAAAAATCCTAGAAAAAAAATGTGGGCAACAAAATTTCGGACGTCATATGTAGCAGAATTTTCACTGATATATCACCTAAGGCAACAGAAACAAAGGAGAAAATGAACACATGGAACTACATCAAACTCAAAAGCTTCTGCACAGTAAAAGATACAATCATCAAAATGGAAAGGCAACTCACTGTATGGGAGAGCATAATTGCCAATGATATATCAGACAAGGGGTTAATTTCCAAAATATATAGAGTGCTCATACAACTCAACAAAATGAAGACAAAGAACCCAATTAAAAAATGGGCAGAGGAACTAAATAGACACCTTTCTAAACAGTACAAACAAATGGCCAAGAGACATATGAAGAAATGCTCAACATCACTAATCATCAGAGAGATGCAAATTAAAACAACAATGAGGTATCACCTCATACCTGCCAGAATGTCTGCCATCAACAAATCATCAAACAAGTGTTGGCGAGGGTGTGGAGAAAAGGGGACCCTGGTACACTGCTGGTGGGAATGCAGACTGGTGCAGCCACTATGGAAAACACTATAGTGTTACCTCAAAAAACTAAAAATTGAACTGCCATTTGACCCAGTAATCCCACTTCTAGGAATATACCCTAAGAAGCCTGAAACACCAATCAGGAAGAATATATGTACCCCCATGTTCATAGCAGCACTATTTACAATAGCTAAGATCTGGAAACAACCCACGTGTCCATCAGTAGAGGAATGGATAAAAAAGCAGTGGTACATATACATAATGGAGTACTATGTAGCTGTAAGAAAGAAAGATCTCTTATCCTTTGAGATGACATGGAGGGACCTGGAAAGTATTATCCTAAGCAAAACAAGCCAAGCAGAGTAAGATAAATATCACATGATCTCACTTATTTGTGGAATATAATGAACATAACAGTCTGAGGAATAGGGTAGACCCAGAGACACGGAAGTAGGGTACAGACTGACAACCCTCAGAAAAAGGGGTGGTGGGGGGAGGGAAGAGATAAACCACAGAACTTATAAGCATGTATGCATAACCGATAGAAATGGACAACAAAGCCGGGTACAGGGTGGGGGGGATGGGGAAGAGAGTGTCAATGGGAATAAAAGGAGAAACATCTGTAACAAAAATAAACTAAGAAAGAAAGAAAGAAAGAAAGAAAGAAAGAAAGAAAGAAAGAAAGAAGAAAGAAAGAAAGAAAGAAAGAAAGAAAGAAAGAAAGAAAGAAAGAAAGAAAGAAAGAAAGAAGAGAGAGAGAGAGAGAGAGAGAGAAAGAAAGAAAGAAAGAAGAGTCAGATCCTGTTGTATGGTACATCATGGATAAGCCTTGAGGACATTAATCTAAGTGAAATAAGCAAGTCACAGAAGTACAAATGCTGCATTCCACTTACATGACACATCTAAAGTAGTCAAACTCATTGAAGTAGAAAGTAGAATGGTGACTGCCAGGGGTGGGGGGAGGGAGAAGTGAGGTGTTGCTGTTCAATGGGTATAAAGTTTCAGTCATGCAAGACCCTTGTAAATGACTTAACAAATTGTAAAATTTTTAAAGTTTCAGTCATTTTGCTTATAGCTTACCAAGTAATACTATACACTTAAAATTTTGTTAAAAGGGTAGATTTCATGTTATGTGGAATTTTTTTGCTTTGTTTTATCCTCCCCAGAGGACATTTTTGCATTTATCTTCAGATAGAGCAGGAGGGAGGGAGGGAGGGAGAAAGAGAGAGAGAGAAACATCGACTGGAGAGAGACAAAACTAATGGTTCCCACCCACACAAACCCAATTGGGGCTGGGGACAAAATGCAACCGAGGTACGTGCCCTTAGCGGGAACTGAACCCAGGACTCTCTGATCAACTGGCCAAGGTTCTAACTGCTGAGCCAAGCGAGCCAGGGCATGTTATGTGTTTTTTTAAAGCACAATACCCCCCCAAGCCCCACCACTTCACCCCCCCCCCCCAAATTGTAAGAGTTAGGTTGAGATTCTAAACCAAGCACCTGGAGAGAAAAGAGCAGAACAGGGTAGAATGGCTCTGGGAAGAGAAAAATGTGTGTGTGTGTGTGTGTGTGTGTGTGTGTGTGTGTGTGTGTGTGTGTGTGTTGAGTGCAAGGAACCTCAGGGAACAGAAATCATCTCCTTTCATCTAAGATTGACTAATGCCTGGGGAGTGCTGCACAACCACAGCCTTTTGAACAAGAAGCTTCTCCCCTCTCCCTATTAACCCCTCTCCCCTCTCTCTATTATCCCCCTCTCCCTATTAACCCCTCTCCCCTCTCCCTATTATCCCCTTCTCCCCTCTCCCTATTAACCCCTTCTCCCCTCTCCCTATTAACCCCTCTCCCCTCTCTCTATTATCCCCCTCTCCCCTCTCCCTATTATCCCCTTCTCCCCTCTCCCTATTATCCCCTTCTCCCCTCTCCCTATTAACCCCTTCTCCCCTCTCCCTATTAACCCCTTCTCCCCTCTCCCTATTAACCCCTCTCCCCTCTCCCTATTATCCCCTTCTCCCCTCTCCCTATTAACCCCTTCTCCCCTCTCCCTATTAACCCCTTCTCCCCTCTTTCTATTATCCCCTTGTTATGACTGGACTTTGATTTGGTTTTGCTGTTTTGCTTTCTCATTTCCCTGTTCTGAATCCTAGCCCTTCTAGGGGTGAATGACAGAGAGGAAAGAGCAGGGAATAGGCAGAACCAGTTCAAGTCTCCACCCGGGCACTTTCTAACTGTGTAGATTTGGGTAAATTATTTAAGTTGTCTGAGACACAGGATTCCCCATTCATGAAATGGATTAGTAACAACCACACACAGTTTTGTGTGAGTTATGTGAGATAAATTAAAGTAGGCAAGTTTAGAGTTGGAAATAATCTCAAAATTATTTCATCCAAAGGTTTCGAATGTATTTTTGCTTCCTGTTACCTAATATATATGTATATATTTTTAAATTCTATACTCATTCATTTGAAGTTGCCATCTAACATTTTTCAAGTTTAATTAAACTTTCAAGTTACACAGTCACAAAGATACACTTTTTCTTGTAGTGTAAACATTGACATTTGAAAATAAAATGATTAAATCACTTCTAGGAATCCAAATGCTACATTATTCTAATACCTATTACCTTAAAAAATACACATGACTACTAACATAAATAACAAAACCTAAAAAAATGATAGTGGTGCAGGGGCACAATAATTCTACATTGAAAGAGGCTAAAATAAACCATAACAAATGCAATGCATTGGATGCTAGATTAAAAAGGAAAAATAATTCACTGCTGTAAAAGATACTTCTCAGAACTAATACTATGGAAAAATTGTTAATTTTTTATTTTCTTAGATATGACAGTGGTATTGTCCATGCTAAAATATTTAGAAGTGTCCACAACTTATTTTCAAATGGTAGATACAAATGTATGTGCACACATCTAGACACATTAAAGGGGGGGGGGGGGCAAAAAGCAAGGGTGGCAAAATTTTAATATTTGGTAAATTATTTAAAGATTTTTTGCACTATTTTTACCATTTTTCTAGAGGTTTGAAGATTTATAAATTAAGAAATTGAAAGAAAAAAATGCATGAATAAACTTTACAGGAATTGTTATTTTTGTTTTCCTTCTGAAACTTGTTTCTACTTCATTTCCCCACAGAAATTGTTCTTAAAGTATACTTCTATAATTGAAAATATCTAATTGATCACTTGTCATATTTCTCTCCAAAGCATGCTTATAAACTGGAATAAGATTATTTTCTGTGATCAAAAAAATTCTCTAGCCCTAGCCGGTTTGGCTCAGCGGTTAGAGCGTTGGCCTGTGGTTTGGAGAGACCCGGGTTCGGTTCCCGCTAAGGGCACGTACCTCGGTTGCAGTTTGTCCCCGGCCCTGGTTGGGTCATGTGGGTGGCGACCACTCGATGTGTCCCTTTCACATCGATGTTTCTCTCTCTCTCTCTCTCTCCCTCCCTCCCACTCTATCTGAACAAAAAAAATGGAAAAATGTCCTCGGGTGAGGATAAAAAAAAAAAAAAAAAATTCTCTAGCCCTGGCTGGTTTGGCTCAGCAATTAGAGTGTTGGGCTTGTGGAATGAAGGGTCTCGGGCTGGATTCCTGATCAAGGGCAAGTACCTGGGTTGCAGGTTTGATACGCGGCCCCGGTCGGGGGCGTGCAGGAGGCAACCAATTGATGTCTCTCTCTCCCTCTCTTTCTTCCTCCCTCCCTTTCATTCTGTCTAAAATCAATGGAAAAAATATCCTTGGGATAGTATTAAAAAAAAAAAAATTCTCTAAATTGTAAAATATTTGTCCAGATTCAGTTATCACTGAAATTATTATTATATTAGTAAATCAAAACAAAATAAGTTAAAATTTTCCAGAAATAAATTATTTAATGACATAAGGCTCTTCTTTTTTTCCCATTTAGCTCCTGTGTCCATGGATGAATATGATTTGTTGCTAGAATGATACAGAGTTCAACACCAACTATTTCTATTTTTGTTTTTATAAATAAGTTAAGAAATCTTGTTAACATTTGTTAGTAGACAAGAATGGAAAATGTCGTTTTCTTTTTAAAGTCTTACAGCAATGTTATGCAAGTAAGTGAATTCCTTTTGAGCTACATGCTAAAATCACACCGTGATTCACCCTATTAGAAACAATTTAATCCCATTCTCCTTCAGTTATATTGAAAGCAAAGTATTAAGAGCCACCTGACTTTCAAAAGGATCCAGTTACTGAATGATTTGAGTCATTCATTTTCTCTGTTTCCGGGAAGATTACCAAAAAGACTCTTCTAAGGTTTATGAAATGATCATTAATTATACTAAAAAAAAAAAAAAAAAAGTAGTGGCAAGCCAGTCTTCACGGCCAAAGCAGTTAACCAAATCTTTTTC
This sequence comes from Molossus molossus, assembly GCF_014108415.1. Classification (NCBI taxonomy): domain Eukaryota; kingdom Metazoa; phylum Chordata; class Mammalia; order Chiroptera; family Molossidae; genus Molossus; species Molossus molossus. The sequence goes on along the minus strand of NW_023425401.1, from coordinate 30,246,309 downwards.
TTACTCCTCTCAGAAAAAGTCTGACCTTAATACATGCTTCAAGGGATACTGCAAACTATACCAAGAGATAAATTATGAAAAGTGTTTGTTTTGGTTGTCTATTTCTGCATATCAAAGCACCTGAAAACTTAGTGGTCTGAAATAACAACAACGTATTACTTTCCATGATTCTGTGAATTCATCAGATGGTTCTTTTGCTTTATGAGCACTGGGAAAGGTCAAAGGTCCCAAATGGCCTCGCCCACATGACAGGCAGTGGCACTGATCCCAGGCTGGGGCTCAGATGTGGCTGCTGACCTTCTCATGGCAAAGCTCTTCCTTCCAGAGAAGCTTCAAGAAAAGAAATCCCAGTGGGAATGCATCGAGCAGGCCTTGTATTATGCGTACTAATGTTTCATTGGCTAAAACTAGTCACTAAAACTTAAGCACCACTGAAAGACCACCACTAAAACCAGTGGCCAAGCCAGGAGTCAATGTGAAAGGAAACTGTGAAACACAGTACTGGGGAGCATGGGTTAGTGGAGACCACCAGACACACAGTGTACCATGCAACTTTTAAGACAGAAAAAGTAGTCAAGGAAGTTAAGACACAGACATTAGGTTGGGGAAAGCAGGAGGGGGGGGGGGTCACTGGGGAAAAAGGAGGACATCTGTAATACTCTCAACAATAAAAAAGTTAAAAATGACATAGAAATAATATTATTTAACACTTTCAATATTTCACTCCATTCTCTCTTTGCTTGCTTAGTTTCTGAAGAGAAGTGTGATGTCCTTCTTATCCTAGTTCCTCTATTGGTAAGGTGTTTTTCCCCCTTCTGGCTTCTGTCAAGATTTTCTCGTTGTCTTTGATTTTCTGCAGTTTGTATGTTTTGGAGGAATAGTTACCCTGCTTGGTGTTCTCTGAGTTTCCTAGATCTGTGGTTTGTGTCTATCATTCATTTTAGAAAATTCTCAGCCTTTATGACTTCAAATATTTCTTCTTTTCCTTTCTCTGCCTTCTCCTTCTGATATTCACATTACACATATGTTGCATCTTATATAGTTGTCCCACAGATCTTGGATATTTTGTTCTTTTTTTTTTTTTTAATGTCTGTTTTCTCTTTGATTTTTGGTTTTGGAAGTTTCTATTAAGATATCCTCAAACTCACACATTTTTTCCTCAGCTGTGTCCAGTCTCCTAATAAGCCCATCTAAGGCTATCCTCATTTCTGTTATAGAGTTTTGAATCTCTAGCATTTCTTTTTGGTGTTTTCTAAGGATTCCCCTCTATTCTCTTATGCTGTCTACTTTATCCATTAGAGCACTTTGCATATTAATCATAGTTTTTTAAAATCCTGGTCTGGTGATTCCAACATTCCTACCAGGTATGTTTCTGATGATTGCTCTGTTTTTTCAAATTGTGGGTGGGTTTTTAAAATCTTGTTTTTGTTTTTCTTTTCAGTATGCTTTTTAATTTTTTCTTGATAACTGGACATGATATACTTGGTAGAGAGGCCTTTACTGAGAGGGTTTCATATTTCTCTGAGTAGGGATTAAGCTGTGCTTATTGTTTGTTATAGCTGTGGTGTCAGAGGCTAAACATTTTCTCTAGTGTCTTTGTTTTTGTTTTCCCTGTTGTCTTTTTGTGACCCCAAAGATGTCTTAAATAGAATGTGAGGTTTGTAATTCTTTTAACTGTAATCCTCTGTTATGAGAAAGAAGCCCTGTTGGTGTGGTGACAAGGTGCTGGGGAGAAGGAAAGTATTCTATATAGTTCTATAATTATATCTCGTCTTTTTAAAAATTTTATTTTTCAATTACGGCTTACATTCAATATTATTTTGTATTATTTTCAGGTGCACAGCTTAGTGGTTAACAATCATATACTTTACAGAGTGTTCCGCCTGATATTTCCAGTGCCCACTTGGCACCTTGCATGCATAGTTACTGCAATACTGTTGGCTATATTCCCTATGCTGTGTTTTACATCCCCATGACTATTTTGTAACTACCTATCTACGTTTCTTAATACCTTCACCTTTTTCACACAGTCCCTCAGACCCCTTTCCTCTAGCAATCATCAGTCTCTTCTCTGTGTCTATAAGTCTGTTTCAGTTTTGTTTATTCATTTATTTTATTCTTTAGATTCCAAATATAAGTGAAATTATATGGTATATATTTTTATCTGACTGACTTATTTCACTCAGCACAACACCCTATAGTCCATCCATGCTGTTACAAATAGTAAGATTTCATTCTTCTTTTATGGCTGAGTGATATTCCATTGTATATATGCACCCACTTTTTTTTTAGCAACTCATCTATTGATGGGCAGTTGGGTTGCTTCCATATCTTGGCTATTGTAAATGAAGTTGCAATGAACATAGTGGTGCATATATGTTTTTGATTTAGCGTTTTGGGTTTCTTCAGATATATACTCAGAATTGGAATTGCTGGGTCATAAGAAAGTTCCATTTTTAATTTATTGAGGACCCTCCATAATGTTTTCCATAGTGGCATCACCTACAATGGACTATCAGAAAGATAAACTAAGAAAATAATTCCACTTACAACTGCATTAAAAAAAATGCCCAGGAATAAATTTAAGATACTGAAAAAAATATTGAAGAGAATACAAATAAATGGAAACATATACCATGCTCATAGATAGAAAGAATTGACATCATTAAAATGTCCATATGGCCCTGACCAGTTTGGCTCAGCAGTTAGAGCATCGGCCTGCGGACCAGAGAGTCCTGGGTTCGGTTCCCACTAAGGGGACATACCTCAATTGCAGTTTGTCCTCGCCCTGGTTGGGGTCATGTGGGTGGCAACCAGTCAATATGTCTCTCTTGCATTGATGTTTCTCTCTCTCTCTTCCCCCCTTTCTCCCTCCCACTCTATCTGAAGATAAATGCAAAAATGTCCTTGGGTGAGAATAATAATAATAAAAAAAGTCCATACTACCCAAAGCAATCTACACATTTGATGCAATTCCTATCAAAATACTAATGGTACATTACAGAGAACTAGAAAAAATAATCCAACAATTTATATGGAATTACAAAAGACCCTGAATAGCCACAGCAATCTCAAGTGAGAAAAACAAACTATATCAAAGTATATTACAAGACCATAATAATTAAAACAGCATGGTACTAATATAAAAACAGATCAGAGAACCCAGAAATAAATCCATGCCTATATGGTCAATTAATATTGGACAAAAAAAAGCAAGAACAGATGATGGGGTAAAGACAGTCTGTTCAATAAATGGTGTGGGGGAAATTAGACAGATACATGCAAAAATCAAAACTAGACCACCGTCTTATACCATATACAAGAATAAACTCAAACTGGATTAAAAACTTAAACGTAATATTTGAAACCATAAACTCCTAGAAGAAAACATAAGCAGTAAAATCTCAGATATTTCTCTTAGCAATATATATTTTTAGATATATCTCCTTGGGTAAAGAAAAACAAAAGAAAAAATAAACAATCAGGACTACATCAAACTGAAAAGTTTTGCACAACAAAGGAAACCATCAACAGAACAAAAAGACAATCTACTGAGTAGTTCTTTTCTTTTAATTAAGGAGCCTGCATTAGATATTTTCCTTTTCTTGGGTTGGTTAGGCTTTAGTAAAATCTCAGTCAGTTGCATTTTGGTAAAATCATTTCCCCTGATGGCAGGACTTGTTAAGGAGAACAAAAAATTCTGCATGTATTTTTAAGATGTATTTCCCCTCTTCCTGTTGGACATTCACTGTGAGAACTTAGTAAAGCTCCTGGAGGTAAAACTAAAAAAATGTGCTCCCCCCAATAATGACCCTCTCAGAGATTCCAGCAATTCACCAATTACAGTTAAAAGTTTCTACCAATACTGGCTTCAGCTGAGAGCTTAGTGCCTGGGCTTCTGCTGCCTATAAGCTGTCATTCTATGTGTCTGTTTATCAGTCTACTTTTGGGGGCAATAGTTTGTCCTAGACCTCAGTTCTTTAATGGCTCTAAGAAGAATTGTTAGTTTTTAGTTTCGTAAGCTTTTTCTTATTATAAGTTCTGAGCTCTTCACATTTTGGACTGGAAACAGGAAATCCTTGAAATAAGATCCTTAATTTTTCATTTTATTCATTGCAATGCAGCTAAAATTATAAGTTATTATGAATCAAAGAATGTGAAAAAAGGCATAGCTTTTCTTCAGTAAATGTGTGCCAGATGAGTTCAGCTTTTGGAAATAATTCAGAAATCGCTTCATCAATATTTTTCAATATGAATGATAAAATGTTACATATTTAGTAAAAAGGAGATGCATAACACTAAAAAGTAGTCCCTTCTACACATATTTTGTGTTAACAGGAAAGAAATTATTGAGCATTTTATAAGGTAATATAAGAAGATTGACTATAATTGGTGTAAATATTTCATGATATGGTTTGATAATAGAGGTTTTAAGGATCTCATTGAATAACTCACACTATTGTTAAAAGAAATCACCTATTATTTGTATATGTAGTTTTATCCAGTGAAATTTGAAAAGTCTAGTATTCTAGTAAACACTCAATTGCACTGAAAGGAATAACATCATTAACATGTACCACTTCGGCTGTTTTTTGTTTTGTTTTTATTAATTTTTTAGAGAGAGAGGAAGGGAGAGAGAGATAGAAACATCCATGTGAGAGAGAAACATTGATCGGCTGCCTCCTGCACATCCCCCACTGGGTATCAAGCCCACAACTCGGGCATCTGCACTGACTGGGAATTGAACTGGGACCTCTCAGTCCATGGGACAGTGCTCAATCCACTGAACCACACCAACCAGGCTCACTCTGGCAGTTTTAAGTTGTCCTCTTTTTATCTAATGAAATGTGAGTATACAGAGAAGTTGACATAAAACTGCATAAAATACAAGATAAAAGGTGAGGTGAGAGAAATAAAATTTAAAAACTATAAATACAGGATGTAAGATGAGGTGAGATAAAAAAATTCAAAAAAATTATTTCTAGAATTTAATCCATTATTAATGCTCTCCTTAAGTTATTCTCATAGACAGGCCAAAAGGACTGCAGTCTCGACAGTCATCAGGGGATGGCAGAAGCAGGTCTATTAAATACATTTGCCATTACCCTTTCTCTCCATATTCTACAACATATATTTGACTTTAGAACCTCCCAACAAAGACAAAAATACCCCAATTCTAATGTCATTTTCTACCATGAGCAGAAAAACTATAAGGCCAACAATTCCAGGATGCCCTGTGATATATTTATAAATCAATAAAGGTGGCTTCTTCCTGAAACAATATTCCAAAATGACCATTGACTTGGGCCCTGGGTATCTTTCTATCCCTGGTTAATATATGAAGATAAGATTTAGGATAGATAAACAGTATGCCTATTTTACATAAAGCGAGAGAAAGCCGATTGTGCAGTAGAGGTAGAAAGTACAATCTACGTAGAGCTGGGAAAGTATACAAATGGATGTTGATAAGCAAATTAGTTCCCTTAAAACTATAAACTCATATACTCCTTAAAAAGTCTTTGTATACTTATAGAAGTATGCACACACCGATTTGATGACCTCTAATCTAGGCCAAGTTCCACATTTTATTTATTTTTATTTTATTTTATTTTATTTTTTTATCCTCACCCGAAGACATTTTTTGATATTTTTGTTCAGATAGAGTGGGAGGGGGAGGGGGGGAGAGAGAAACATCGACGTGAAAGGGACACATTGAGTAGTTGCCACCCGCACAACACAACCAGGGCCGGGGACACACTGCAACTGAGGTATGTGCCCTTAGTGGGAACCGAACCCTGTTCTCTCTGAACCACAGGCCGACGCTCTAACCGCTGAGCAAAACCGGCCAGGGCCCAAGTTCCACATTTTAAAATAAAGAACCAGAAGCTCACAGAAATGAAATGACTTACCTGGCACTATGCAACTAGTCTGTAGCAGAGTTGAAACTAAAGTTAGGGTTCTTGTCTCCCAACCAGTGTTCTTTCCAACACACTACATTGTTCTCATTTTATGTAAGACAGAACTAGGCCCAAAGTCCAAACAGGTTAAGAGTTATGACTAAGATGTCTCTGTGATCTTGGGCAGAATTAGAGTTAGGTAAAAATTCATATACATGTAGATACTTTAGTCAATGAATTTTCTAAATTACGTTTAACATATTGTTGAACTACCAGGACTTTTGGAAGGAGTCACATCTTAAGTTGCTAGCCATTTATATCCCTGTGTGCATAAGGTAGGTTTCTATATAAGAAATTAAAGGGAATAAGTGCCCCTATATCAGAGTCCAATCAGAAAAGAGAACCACAATGTGTGATGTGGAATAAAGGATTCATTATAAGGATTAGACCTTAAGCAACTGTGAGATCAGTCATGACCATCTCTGCAGCTATAGGTGGATCAGCTTTCTCTGGGGCACCTGGATTGTATGCGAAGAAAAGCAGAAATCTAGGTTCTGTCCAGATGAAGGAATGAAACAGGGCGGATGATTTCCACCAATAGTTGCAAAAGTCAGGCTTCTGAGAGAGAAAAGATGTTGGGGTAGTCCAACAACTTGGCTCTTTATAATACTGGCAGGGCTTGGAGGCCTCAGAACATAGAATGTATGCCATGATTACTGAAGGGAGAAGAATGCTTGATGACTTGGACATACTTCTCACCCAGGAAGCATGGAAGACTTGATTAGCAGATGGAGGGGAGAATTCAAATGTAAATAGAACTTACGATGTGGGTCTAAGAAAGCCTGGTATCCTCTTCTCTGTCCTTCTGGAGTAGCTCCAATAGGGGAGGCAAAGAAAGGAACACCTAGCTAGGTATGACTGGAGTCTCAGAGCAAAAGTGCAGCTGGGAGATGGCTTCCCTTTGGGAAAGATCCTGGGTGGACAGCAGAGAAGTGATGTTCAAAATGCTGTCTGGCTGGATGACACTGAGAGAAGCCTCAAAGAATCTCACAAACCCCAGCACAGTGGAGACAAAACAGCCATTCGTTCCAGAATCCTGCCAGAGAGTCCACAAAGGCAGAGAGAAGCCTGTAGACGGAAGACAGCTTGCAGTTGGGGCTAACAAACCAGATAAATGAGGCCACAGGGGCTGGAAGCATCAGCCATTAACACCATCACTCAACAATGTGGATCAGACAAGAAACATCTTGAGGTCAGCAGGGTAGGTGACTGCTGATCATTGATTGACTTATGATGTCTGGATGATAAATGAGACTTACTTTCTTCCCTTATTGCCTCCATTAACTTATATCATGCCCAGGGGGGGTGGGGGGGTACAGCATGGAGGGAAACCCAGATTTTTAACTGAGTATTTACTGGAAAGAAACTAAGTTTAAAGCAGAAATAATTGGATTACACTGAATTGTCAAGGTCTCCTGATGGGATTAGTGCCCTTATAAGAAGAAGAAGAGACACCAGATCTCTCTTGCCACCATGTGAAGACAAAGCAAGAAGGCAGCCTTCTGTAACCCACAAAGAGAGTTTCACCAAGAACCAAATTGACTGACACCATGATCTTGGATTTGCCAGCCTCCAGAACTATAAGAAATAAAAGTCTGTTATTTAAACACCCGGTCTATGGCATTTTGTTACTAACAGCACGAGTCTTTGTAAATTTTATGACTTTGGAAAAGTCATACCCTCATAGACAGATACTACAAAATAACTGCTCCCAGATGCTTTACTTGATTATGACAAACATGTTGTAATTCAGATTGCATGTTCATCTCTATAAATAAGCTGTCATTAATTTCTCTTAAATGAATTGGTCTAAATTAGAGGCTGCAGAAAGGATACCAGTAACACTGAAATTTCAAAGCATACTGAAATAGAAAAATACCTTCTGTAATAAATGCTCTCAGGATTGGGCTACCTCTATTTTTTGTAGACTTATAAAATACTTACAACAGTTAGATTTTATACCTCTGATATGCTTGAAGGCAGAATTTTTCTAGCAAATGTGTCATTAATTAATCATGTCTCAAGGAAAACACATTCTTTAAAAAATAATTCAGATAGAGCACGTGACTGTGGTTAAGAGCATGGTCTCTGCTTCCTGGGATCAAATCCCAGGTTTTCATGGGATTCTGAATAAATTACTGTTTCCCTTATGCCTTAGTTTCCTCATCTTCAAAATGAGAACAACAAAAGGGTTGTGTGTTAGTCAGAAAATACACATTAGATGATTAAAACAGTACCTGACTCTTAGCAAACACCACTGAAATGTCTACTTTTATTATATTCTAAAATTGTGCCTACACAGGAAAACTATTAAAATTTATGACAGTGAGTCATCTATGCTATTTTTAAAAATATTTTTCTTTATTGATTTTAGAAAGAGAGGAAAGGAGAGAAAGAGAGAAATAGAAACATCGACGAGAGAGAACATCCATTGACCACCTCCTGCATGCCCCCCACTGGGGATTGGGCCCACAACCTGGGCATGTGCCCTGACCAGGAATCGAACCAGCAACCTCTTGGTGCATGGGTCGATGTTCAGCCACTGAGCCACACTGGCCAGGCATCTGTGCTATTAATAAAATAAAGTCCTCTCTCCTTCTAGCCCAGGGCACCCCCTACCATCCTTGTGGTTGGGTGGGACCATGTTTCTATTTCTGGCCAATGAACCCATGAAATGAATTTGAGTGTTTAAATGGCAATGTGAGCCCTGGCCGGTTTGGCTCAGCGGTTAGAACGTTGGCCTGTGGTACAGAGAGACCCGGGTTCGGTTCCCGCTAAGGGCACGTACCTCGGTTGCAGTTTGTCCCCGGCCCTGGTTGGTCGTGCGGGTGGCAACCACTCGATGTGTTCCTTTCATATCGATGTTTCTCTCTCTCTCTCTCTTCCTCTCTCTCCTTCCCACTCTATCTGAACAAAAAATGCAAAAAAAAATAAAAATAAAAAATAAATGGCAATGTGAGACTTTCTAGAGCGCTCTTTTCCCCTGGAATGGCAACTAGGAATGCTTGATATAGTGGAGCCTGGAAGACTGGAGTGATAAATGTGAATGTGAGCAGATATGTTACGTGGGCAAAAAATAAACCTTTGTTGTTTTAAACAACTGGCATTTGGGAGAGTATTGTCATACAGCTTAACCTTGCCCATCCTGAGTAATGAAGAAAGCAAGGCAGTTATCTGGATATTTCAATTACATGATGGTCTTTATTGAGGTGAATGACATCTCCAGGAATACCCCAAATGGGATAATATCAGTAAAAAACAATTTGAAGAATTCTGGTGAGGTCCATGATGTCCCCCAAATGTCTGCCTTGTCTCAGCCTTTCCTTCGGTGCCTGAAATTTCATCCTGAAGATATTTTGGAAATAACTCTCACATTATCCCTTCAAATAGGTATAAAACCCTGGAGTGAGTGATATATAAATTATCAAATCTTTACACATTTAAGTGACTGTGTTTATCCACTTTGTTTCCAGGAAGAATCAGGGCAGCATGGGCATTATATTGGAAGATGAACTTGGAAGGTCTTCTTGATATGTAATTCAGAAAAGAATTACATATATGGGGGAAATTATGAAGGTGATTTATTTACAAGTAATAATCTGAGATCCATGCTTACTTTATATTAAACAGACCCAGCCAACTACAAGGACTACTGTAAGTATAGCCTCAGTGACATACTCAGGCCACTTGATAAGTTATTGCCAAGGTCATTCTGACTCCCACATCAGGATTCCACCCACTATACCTTGCTGTTACGTTACCACTTCTATTGAAGAGAAAGAGGCAACAAAGCAAACACAGAGAAAGGAGAAGAAATGAGGACCACAGAGGTGGAGAGCAAATCCCTTCCTGAGGTTCAATCTTATTCCTATCAATAGGTTACATCAGTGGGCCCTATTTCCTTTTTTTGATCGTTTAAGCAGGTGTAGGTTTCTTTCTTTTACTTCCTATTGAGAGGGTCCTAATTAACTTACATGTTTGATTCACACTCTAACACATGCTAGCTGTTTCAATTTGGGCAATTTATTCAACATCTTTGTGCCTTGAATTTCCTCAGGTTACTGTTAGAATTGGGTAACAATGAATACTAAGTGCTTAGCCCATGGAGTACAGCATGCACACAATAACTGTAAACTGCTTTCATTATTTTTATCATCTCATTTTTACTCTAATGGAATATTTTTGCCAGTGTACCCCCAAAAGCACTGGTTGCATTGTCTCTGGAAGTGTGTAAAAATTAGTCATGGAAGATTTTTCAGGAAAAGGAGGGTAAGTCTCTGAGCTTCTTATAATTCTGCTGGACATACCTACCAACATAACATGTCAGTTGCTAGATTTTAGAGTTTCCATCCAGTTAACTTCATACTCTTCTGACAATTGGAGATTGTACTTGAGCTGGGCCCAACACAGATGAGCGCTTTAGCATGCTTTCAATGAGTCTAGAAAACTTGGGTTGTTTTGCTCTCTATGTTGAAAAGAAATGTTTTACCAATTTATTCTTTACTGCAAGACAAGAAAGTTCCTATATCCCTCCACTGTTACAATAGTGTTTTTGTTGTTGTTGTTGTTGTTGTTGTTGTTATTGCTAAGGAATGAAATGCAGATGAGGCCCACAATTGGACCAGAGAGCAATGTAATGTTGGTAGAAGGTGATCAAAAATTAAATTGAGCTAGGAGAAATTTAAAGCCAGACTTGATAGTTACCAAAAGACAAAAAGCATCCTCTCTTCCTTAGGAATCCCTAAATCCCTGGAAAGCAGATCCATTGCATTGCAATTACTTGCACTAGGGACTCAAGTCATTCCTTTTGGACATAAAAGAAGAGAGAGAGTTCATAAACTAAGGATTTTAGGACCACATAGCAGGACCATTTATCTAGATTTTTATGAGGGTCTCATATGTTGTCATTTTCACTGGGGAAGAAGCCATGAGAGCAACAGAGTTTCATTCTAAAACTAATAAAGTCACAGCTCAGGGCCTTCCATTTGTACAGATGTCTTTAAGATTCCGGGAGAAATCCTTTCAATGCATTTATATAGTCACATGTTTCTGCAAATTCTGCAAAAATGTGCTATTGTACTGGCTTTTACTGAAGACTGTTGTCCTTTTCCATTCTGACTAGTTTTTGAGTCCTACTTCCCCTAGAGACATGTGGCACTGAAGTGTTGATAGGGTTCAGGACCTTCTACCCCAAAATATGGCACCGTAGCATGCTGAATATTCTACTGAAGGAGTTTGAGCAAAAGGCAGAAGCAGAGAGGTTACTCTGACCTTCCTTGGCCCTTCATCCCTGAAACAGTTCATAAAACCTTCATGTGGAAGGTGCCCTCCCCGTACCCAGAAGAAAGGAGCATCCTTATGTCCCAAACAAAGGGAAATCAAGAAGAATTCAAAGAAAAAAGCCCTGCTCAGTTACCCCAGTTTATTACAACTACCTCATACCATACCTCTCATATTCTTCCATGACTTCCCACTCTTCATCAAACCTCGCATGAAGTAAGTACTAAGGTCTAGCTGTCTCTTTGGGTTTTCATTTCCTTATGAAGGCTCCCGCGTCACATAAAACTTAGATAAAATAAATTTATATGTTTTTCTCCTCCTAACCTGTCTTTAACAGTTTAATCTTCAGGTTGTCAGGGACCCTAGGAAAACATTTCCCTCCCCCCAAATGGCATGAGAACTTTTGGGATCTGGTTGGGGGTACACTTAGTTTGTGTGTGGTGGGACATGTTCACGTGGTGCACAGTCGCTTCCACACAGGGAAGTCATTGCTCTCAGGAATGCTTCCACTTGCCTCCTTTCCCGCCATCATGTGACAGGAGTGAGGGTTAGGTCACACAGGGACAATAAGGCACCCCACAGTATCCAGAGTACGCAGTAGGGAGAAGAAACAAGGTTTAAGGTATTGGAGTCAGAACTTTATATGAAAAATTTTTCCAAATTTTGGAATTTGGGGAAAAATTCCAAAACTTTTATATATTTTTACATATAGAAAATTATAAGTAGAGTGTCCTTGATACCTAGTCAGAATAGAAACTCTCTCCTATTATGAATATACACAGTAGTGCAGCATAAATATGCAAGATTTTCACTTTTTTTAATGGAAATTTCAGGACGCACAACTGTCCAGAATTCCTTTGCTTGTATGGCACAAATCTGTAGCAGTCTGACAAAAAGTGAATACATCTGTGTGGAAGGTCTCACATCTCTGCATCTGAACCAATAATTATAATCAAACTTTGATCAACTCTATAAAAGAAAGATTGGATTATATTTCTAATCACTCTGAAAAAAGTGATTTTCATAAAACAAGGTCACCAAGAAAAATATTGGGACATTATAGAGAAATGTGAAGAAGTAAATATTTGGGAGGTTTAATCCATTTTTTTTTTGTTGTCGTTGTAGTATTTATCAGCTTTAAAAAAATTTTTATTTTGTTGTGATTTCTTTTGTCATTCTAATTACTCATGTTTATGTATAATTTTGTATTATTTTACGTAATAAAAAATTGTATGTGCTTCAAATTGTATGAGCTTCAGGTCCTACAAAGCCTAAGTCAGTCTCTGAATAGGAGGTAAAGACCCAAGTTAAAAGACTAATTTTCTTTTCTCCAAGTACAATTTGAGACTGTTTTCTATTCTGTGCCTGGTAGAAATGGCTAATTAATGCCTTTTTCTTTCAAATGTGTTGCTGTTGAAGAAAATGAAATTAATAAAATTAAATCAAAAGGAGAGTCTAAGACTCCTGCATGAATTGAAAACCAATTACTGATCTTGAAACAGAACCAAAAGAGGTCTTTTGTGTATGTGGATTATTTAGTACAAAAGGTAATTTTAAGAAGACAAATTATGTATAGATGTAGATAGGGAGATGTATATCTATGATTAATTATGGTTCTGTTCTGAACCCAATAATTAGTTTTAATTCCATAGTCCAAATAATGAATGGCAATGTGTTTGAAATGTACAGGGCCTGTTTCTACCATGCACACTGGGATGACAGGCAGTGCATTCTGTTGGTTCTGATGAGTCATGTTTGTTATTTTTATCAGTTTACTCTTCAGGTGTCTACAAATGAGTGAGTGACTTTTTTTTTTTTTTAATGATTCGTTCATTTTTTTTCCCCAATGAATGTTGATTTATATATTTATTTATTTATTTATGTTACAATTGTCCCTCCTTTTTCCCTCATTGACACCTTTCTCCCCACTTCCCTCCCACCCTCATCTTCACAGTATTATTGGCTGTGTCCATTGGTTATGCATGCATGCATATAAGTTCTTTCATTCATCTCTTCCTGCCCTCCTAATCCCCTCCCTCTGAGCTTTGTCAGTCTGTTCCCTACTTCCATGTCTCTGGGTCTATTTTGTTCATCAGCTTATTTTGTTCATTATAGTCTACAAATAAGTGAGATCATGTGGTATTTGTCTTTCTCTGATTGGTTTATTTTGCTTAACATAATTCTCTTCAGGTCCCTCCATGCCATCTCAAAGAGTAAGAGATCTTTCTTTCTTACAGTTGCATAGTACTCCATTGTATAGATGACCACTGCTTTTTTATCCACTCATCTACTGATGGTCACTTGGGCTATTTCTAGATCTTAGCTATTGTAAATAGTGCTGCTATGAACATAGGGACACGTATATTCTTTCTGATTGGTGTTTCAGGCTTCTTAGGATATATTGCAAGAAGTGGGATTACTGGGTCAAATGGCAGTTCAATTTTTAATTTTTTGAGGAAACTCCATACTGTTTTCCATAGTAGCTGTGCTGAGTGAGTGACTTTTAAGAAATATAGAATAAAAGAAAACCTACATGTAGTAGCTAAAGAAACAAAATGATTAATCTTATTTTTCATCTAGGAAATATGTCATTATCATTTACTTAATACAAATACCTGAACTTTGGGAAATAATATTTTCACGTTGCACTGACACAATATTAACCCAGAACAAAGACTTTTATTAGCTGATGTAGGTGATCACCATGTAAACACCATCTGTTCCGAATACTGCAGAAATAGAAAGGGTTCTTGTAAAGCTCTGGGGATAAAGCAATGGCCAAGTCATTCATTCAAGATGCATTTGGTGTTTTTGTTTTTGCTCACTGCTGTACTCCTGGACAGTACCTGGCACACTGGAGGTGCTCAATAAACACAGTGTGATTGTACAACAGCACTGAAGTACCTTATGCTTCTGTGAATGACATTCCCTAAGACTGCATTGTGTTCAACCCATGTGACCCAACTTGGTAGCCCTAAAATGTTATTTGTTGAAGGAATGAATGATAATGGTGAGAGCCTTCCATTGGTCACCCTAGTGCCAAGCACTGAAGCAAGGCAAAGGAATGACACTGTCCTAAATTAGTAGGGAGAGACTGATCAGTTAGACTATAATAAATTGTTACCCTTGCTAACAGAGGTATAAAAAATTTAATGGTAGTAATTAAATCAGCCTGAATCAAAACCCGAAGCTGTAAACAGCTGGTCATATTGGGAACCAGTGTACAGTGAGTGTGATGTGGTTCCGGTGTAAACATTAGAAGAGGCAGGAGATACAGCCAGAAAGCATGGCTCTGACATGTAAAGGGCCTGTAATCTTATGCACCTCTGAATTCCCCAAAGCATCAGATACAGAGCCTAATATCGAACCAGTGCTCAGATGCTTAGTGGGGAATAAGAATGCATACAAAACCTGGACCAGCTTATTCAGCGTGGATCAACACTGTTATGATCAGTAAAAACCTTAGATATTTATTCAATGTTAGTGAATTGCTTTCTGTAATACTCGGACAATAATTGCCTACCAATACTTTGAAATACAAACATCTTTGATTTGTATATCAGTACCCGACTCGCTGGAAGAGTCGTCACTGCTAAATTAATAATAAATGCTTACTGAAACCACACCAACATTTATAATACCTCCCTTGTGAGAATTTGTATCTAATCGTGTCTTTGCTAAAGTCTAAGAAGGAATGTTCTCTCTGGTTAGAGCATAAAAAATAAATTCTCAGATTCCTCCTAATATCTAAGTTATGCTGACTAGTTCATTAACCCATTATACAGCTCATGTTAAAACTCAAATCTAGTGAGAGACTTTGGTGAAGGTTATGAGAATCAGAAATCTACCAAAGTTGAAAAAAAAAGACCATGAAATAGAAGAGGCAACTGCAAGGGGAACATGCCACAGGTGACCGCAGTCTGGGGAGTGCTCTTCTTCCCTGCCGGGCCCGGGACTTCCCACCCCACCCAGAGCCACCACAGAGCTGGAGGAACCAACGATGAAGATTCCAAGACAGCGAGATCCTGGCCTACCTGGAGAGCACTCCTCACGCGTGGGAGGGACACTCCCTTCCTCTACCGAGGGTAGCCTGGAATGCGGAGGGACCGTCCCCCCACTGAAGTCCACCAGCAGGGACCCCTGAGGACCCCATGGCACGAGACAAACCGAGAGGGCACTGCAAGGCCTCTGAAAATCTGAGTGTCATTTGAACCACAGTCCACAAAAGTAGGCCAGAAACTGCAGGGTAATTCTGAATAGAGTAATTACCTGATGGAATAAAAATGTAAAATGTTTGTGATCTCCTAACATAACATAAAACATCCTTGGTATGATTAAAAAAAAAAAAGCTTCTGTCCTACCAAAATCCAGAAGAATCACAACCTGAATGTGAAAAGATAATCAGCCGACACCAAAACGGAAATGGATCTGATGTGAGTTATCTGGCGAAGACATTAAAGCAACAATTATAAATTGATCAGCGAGGACTCACAAATCCTCCTGAAACAAATAAATATATAGAAAATCTCAGACAAAAGAAATAAAAATTATTTTTAAAAGAACAACAACAACAAAAACATAACAGAAATTTTAAAAATTCTCTTTGGATGAGAGAAAGAAGGTGGGTGGGGAGGTAGTGAAGGATGAAAAGAGTCAAATATATGGTGACAGGAGGAGACTAGACTATGGGTGTTGAGCACACAATTCCTTTTTTTTTTTCTATCCTCACCCGAGGACATTTTTCCATTTTTTGTTCAGGTAGAGTGGGAGGGAGAGAGAGGAACAGAGAGAGAGAGAGAGAAACATCAATGTGAAGGGACACATCGAGTGGCTGCCACCCGCACGACTGACCAGAGCCGGGGACAAACTGCAACCGAGGCACATGCCCCTAGTGGGAACCGAACCCGGGTCTCTCAGGACCGCAGGCTGGCGCTCTAACCGCTGAGCCAAACCGGCCTGGGCGAGCACACAATGTCATATACAGATGACATACTATAGAATTCTATACCTGTTATTAATGAATGTCACCCCAATAAATTTAATACAATTAAAAAAATCTCTCTGGATAGTCGCAATAGTAAAGATCACAGAAGATAGAATTTAGAGAGCTTGAGAACAGATCAGTAGATTTTATCTCTGAACAACCGAGAAAAATAGACTGAAATAAAAAGAACCAAGCTGCAGAAACCTGTGGGGCAATAAGAAGCAACCACATATTTATACAGAAGGAGAGAAGGGAAAAAAGTGGGCTGAAAGAGTATTCAAACATACAATGAATGAAACTTTCCAAATTTTGTTAAAGACATAAAATCACAAATTGAAAAATCTGAACAAACCCTACATGGAATAAATCTAAAGCTATCTATACTAACTCACATCAAAATTTAAATTTTCAAAATTAAAGATAAAAAAAAAAGCCTTGAAAATAGCCAGAGAGAAATGGCATATTACCTATAAGAAACAGAAATTCAAGTAACAGTAGATTTATAGTGTGAAAACATAGAGTCCAAACAAAGTGGCACAATGTTTTTCAATGACTAAAAGAAAAGACTGTCAACTAGGAATTCAATACTCACCAAAATGATCATTTAGGATTAAAGGTAAATAAAGATTCTCAGATAAAGAAAATCTAAAACAATTTTTCACTAGCAGAACTACCCTGTTTAAAGTTTTTTTTTAATAAAAAGAAATAATAAAAGAAGAAAACTTGGAGCATAGGATGGAAGAACAATAAAAAGAACATAAATAGCCCTGGCCGGTTTGGCTCAGAGGTTAGCGCATTGGCCTGTGGACCAGAGAGTCCCGGTTTTGGTTCCCTCTAAGGGCACGTACCTCAGTTGCAGTTTGTCCCTGGTCCTGGTTGGGGTCCCTCTCTCCCTCCCGCTTTATCTGAAGATAAATGCAAGATATATATTTATATATATATATATATCTCCTAGGGTGAAGATTAAAAAAAAAGAAAAGAGCATAAATATAGGAATATATGACAGTCTTTCCTACTCCTGGTGAATTTTCTAAATCACATGTAATGATTATAACACCATCTGATACTCAAACTGGCAACAACCCAGATGCTCTGCAATGAGTGAACAATTGACTAAACTGTGGTACATTCATACTCTGGAATACTACTCAGCAATAAAAACAAACTATTGATACATGCAACAACATGAGTAAAATTCAAGAGAATATACTAGAAAAAAGTGAATACCAAAAGATTAGAATTTAATGATTCTATTTATATAACATTCTTGAAATGACAGTTGAATAGATGAGGAACAGATTAGTGGTTGCCTGTGATTAGTGGCAGAGATGGAGTGGTAGGTGTGTGGCTATAAAGGGGCGATCTTTGTGGTGATGAGACTGTTCTTTTTTCTCTTTTAAAATGTTTTTATTGATGTTTTAGAGAGAGAGAGAACAATAGAAACATCGATGTGAGAGAGAAACATTGACTGGCTGCCTCCTGCACGCCCCTCCTGGGGATCAAGCCCGCAACCCGGGCATGTGCCCTGACTGGGAATCGAATTGGGACCTCTCAGTGCATGAGATGACGCTCAATCCACTGAGTCACACCAGCCAGGCAAGACTGTTCTTTATCTTGAGTCTCAATATCCTGGTTGTGATACTGTACTATCGTTTTGCATATGTTACTACTGGGAGAAATTAGGCAAAGGATACACAGGATCTCTCTGTGTTATTTCTTAAAACTGCACATGAATCTGTGATAATCTTGAAATAAAAAATTTAATTAAACAATTACAGAAAGCAATAAATTTTGGGATGTGGTAGAAAAAGAACTAAGTGACATCTTAGGATCTTTCAAAACTTTCACAAATTATTTTCCCCTAGGAGCGATTCATTGTCTCCATGTCCTATGTAACCTATGTCATATGATCCCCACTGGGCAGAAACGGGTACAGCCACTGAAGAGCCCGATGGTCTTGGGCCCCTCATTTTTTCTCGTTGGGGCTCTATGATCCAGCAGCAATGTAAGAGAACTTATAAATCTCGACAGACCCTTTAGCTTCAAAATTCTAGAATTCCAATCTTATTCTTTTGTATTTAGTCTCTACAACCAAAGGAGTAGAAAGGATTTGGAGTTCTTAGTCCTTTAACACCCTTTCCACTTTAGTCCCATCTCTGCTAACTTGTATTGGGTTCCCAGTCTGCTCTTAGACCATACCAGGAAATGCCAAGCCCTGTGTTCAAATTACGCAGTCTGCCGAAGGGGAAAAGTGTAGTTGTGGGTACTGAAAACTAAAGCCTAGGTTCTGAAAAGTAAGGCAAAGTCAAACTACGGTCTTTATACAACATTAAGCCACCCCTTGAGACACACATGCCTTGTCAGTATATATATGGGGTCACCTCCTACTTGGATTTTCATTGTGAGAACAGTCTTAGCTCAGATTGACGTTGGATGACAGCCACCTGTGTTAAGTGGGATGAAAGAAAAACACTGTTTCATTACTACCTGTTTTGTGTCTTATTCCCACAATCAGCATGACTGACTTCTACTCTGTTGACTTTTTTTTTCTTTAATTTATCTTCATCGTTGAAAGTATTACAGACATCCCTCCTTTTTTCCCCGTTGACACCCTCCTCCCCGCTCCTGCCCCACCCCCTGCCTTCACCACACTGTTGTCTGTGTCCATTGGTTATGAATATATGCATATCAACTCTTTGGTTTATCTCTTCCCTTCCCCCCACTTCTCTTCCCTCAGGTTTGTCAGTCTGTTTCCTGCTTCCATGTTTCTGGATCTATTTTGATCATCAGCTTATTTTGTTCATTATGTTCCACAAATAAGTGAGATCATGTAATACTTGTCTTTCTCTGACTGGCTTATTTCACTTAGCATAATACTCTCCAGGCCCCTCTGTGTTGTCTCAAAGGGTAAGAAGTCTTTCTTTCTAACAGCTGCATAGTATTCCATTGTATAAATGTACCAAGTGTCCATCAGTAAATGAATGGATAAAAATAGCTGTTGACTTCTTTCAAAAATATACTTAATTATTTCAGATAACCATCCAGCAGATGCTCTGTGTCTGCAGGGAATGAGCGAGAGCAAGCTGGCTGCGGCTTGGATTCTGCTGCTGCTGTCAATCAAATCCCTGTAGTTGGACTGGGCACAGCTCCAGCAGGCCAGGGGCAGAGAACCTGGAACTTGCAAAACAACAACAACAGAAAAAGGGTCAGAGAAAAGGAAGATAGGAGAAGAGATAGATGACCTTCAACCCCTGAATGACTCACATCACCTCATGATATACTGATGACAAACCCACTCAGATATCAACATAATTTCATGGTTCATTGGTATAATGCCCCTGAACTTTTTACTGCCCATATGGTCTTTATTATTTTCCCTAAGAGTCTCAAATTTAAAAAGATTACTGAAGAAGCTGCATTGAATGGATAACAATTCTTTTATTCTCCATTTTGAATTAAATAAGAACATACAATGGCAAACTATCTAGGTCAGCACCAGCGTTAATAAATAAAACTGATGAAATTCATAGCAAAAGAGGTATGTTACTTTATCTACCTCTGCAGTCTAATCACAGGTAAATATATAAGTTCCATGGTTTTTTTGTTTTTTAAAGAATGACACAAATATGAGGACCACAGGGTAAGGAGCACAGGGTTCTTCTAGAGATATATTTTGGCACAGAACACTCACAATAATAAAATCACAGCTTTCAAGCAGTCTAAAGAGCTCAGCTCAGAGCCTTGGGCATGAGATGCTTCGTATGAGCACTTCTAGGGTATTAAAAATAGTTCAGATGTTAGTTCAAAGCCCAGATTCACTATGTATCTCTTATGTCACCAAGGGATGTATCCTCTGTAAATCTTGATTTCCTAATCTACAAAACCAGAACAGTTATATCTGTTTTATAATAGCTGCTCAAAAACTTATAGCTAAGCCCACTCACTGTTAGATGATCAAGAATATAGATAAAAAAATGAGACCCCCCAAACAGATACATCTAGGTGGGGTTAGTCAAGCCTTTTTTATAAAATTATTTTCACATGTATTCTCCCTTTGTTTCCACCTTATTCTGTCTTCTCTTCCTAGGAGTAGGGGTAAAAGTTGGGGCATAAAGGGAAGGACAGGTGCAAAAGACAGGCAAGAGGGAGCTGGTGAAAGAAAGCTATCCACAGAAGTCTGGTTTGCTCATGATGCTTGGAAACCAAGTTTTCTTAAACTTTTCTTTTTAGGTTAAATTTTTCAGTGTTTCACTGGCTTCTCATTGTGGTGCTTATGGAAAGTTGCCAACGCAGTAGGAATTCTATCACTTTTCCTTGTCACCAACCTGCTTTTCTACAGGGCAACCACGAACCCAGTTAAAAATACTCCCCTCACACCTGCTCGCAGATTGAGCTGGAACTAAGAGTAAAGGCTTGAGAGTTCATCCCAGTTGTGCAGTTAGGACACATAGGTGAGTCTAGCCTATGGTTCTCAGTTCTGGCCAATGAGATTTAAGCAAATACCTCTTGGGAGGACCTAAGAGAAAAGGTATTTTTTTCACTGTTTAAAGAAGGACAGATTAAGCTCATAAGCACCTTTAGCCCTTTCCCACTCCCACACCCTTTACCTGCCTGAAGTGCAGTCACAGTGCCTAGAGATGGAGCAGGCATCTATGGCCAAGGAAACAAGCGACACGCATCAAGGATGGGGAGCGGGGCTTGAATCACATGCAGCTGATCTGTCCTCCTTGATATGTTTGTATAGTCTGATTCCAAGTCCCCTCATCATGTGGATGGCTGCTGTCTTAGAGGATTTATATATCCCAGAAGCACCAAGAACCCACAACACTGTTCCAAGCATGGTTGGCTTGCCCAGAGGACTAAAAAAAAAAATCTCCAAATCTGTCTTGTAAAGCTCTTGTTTATAATATGATTGCTAATGTGTATCAGTCTCTCTACAGAATCCATCTTTTACTGCTCACCATTCACCCTTCTTTCTATGTCCAAGCTCAAATACATTCACCCTATTTTCTCTATTTAAGCACTTCCAGCCACACAAATAGCAACTAAATTACTTTTTTAAAAATCTCGGCTATAACCTGCAAGGCTGCAAACACGCAACAGTGATCACCCCTGTCCGCACTGCTATTTGCTCTGAGGAAGAGGAATCTCTTTGAGGACCTTTCAGAAACACTCGCCTGCAATTGAACAACTGCTATTAAACCTCAAAAAATAAATAAATAAACAAACCTGGAGACTTTACTGTCGTTTTGGGGGGCCACCTAATCAGTGGACGCTAAGAATTGCTCACACCACCCTAGAGACTACTCCCTAGCTCTCCAACAGTTAACTTTTCTTTTTTTTGGGAGACTTGATTTTGAGTTAAAGAAAGCTCAAACTGCCTTAACTGTGTAAAAATTTAGAAAATTGCTCATGTCTAAGTTCGGGTTCCCACACAAGCAAAGCCTGGGGATGGAAATGGGGACCGATATTTTTGCGGGGCTAATACCAGGAAGTAGCAATGAGAGGCCAGTAAGATGGAGACAGAGAAGACAGAAAGCCCAGTAGTGGATGTAGGATTTAGCTAGTTACCTCGCTGAACCATCCGAAGAAGCAGCTCTCTGAAGGACAGGAAGCCAAACATGTATGCAGTTTTGGGGGTTGCTCCTAGCAATATGAATCCTCCTGATGCTCAGGCCATGGACTCTGGGCTGAGGGAGCTCCAGAGGAAACGGTGAGCTATAGAGAAAAAAGGGGGGGTGGGGTCCTGAGGAGGGTGGTCCATGGTGCAGCTGCAGCTGGAATCAGAGCGAGCTGATGCAGCAGGGCTACCAAGAGGCTCTGCTTTTTATTTTTTAAACATAATCCAAATATGTAAGTTGCTCTCAGTGGTGATGGTGTCTAGAAATCATTTGTGAGAGATAATATCAAAAGTCCCAGTACCTCTGAAAAAAATTTCATTAAAATTAATGAAAGTCCATCTTACAGAAAAAATGGACGGTGTTGCTGGGGCTCTTTTGTAGCTATAGAATATGTATTAAAACCTAAAGCACCTTTGAGCTAGATCCAATCAGATTGAGGTACATTTTGTCTTTCCTCTTAGGTATTTTGCAGAGTTTTGTTTCTACGTCTTCTCATTGTGTTATTGACTAACTCATCTTGCATGTTCTTGTTTAAGGGCTCTTCATGGCCAGCATTTCATTTTGAATCTTAGCCTCCCTAGGAATAAACTCTTGTCTAAGTCGAGACAAGACTGACCGGAATGGGGTCACTTGGCTTAGGTCTATCTGAAGATGTGTGGGAAGGTGAAAACTGAGAAGTCCTCCCAGAGAGAATTTGTTTTTACAAATAGGAGAATAAGGGGCCCAGAGATAAGGGCTTGACTGGGCGGAGGGGGGTGGTCTTAGCCTTTATTCTTTCAAAAGCAGAGCCTGAAGTGCAAGGTCAGGTCAGAGGAGTAAAGTTCAGGAACTAATGGGAAATGAAGCCAAGGAATCAATGGAATGTGATGTGCTACCATGTTGGTCATGACTTTTCAGCATGGCTTCTCAACGAAGAGACACAGAACACATTTCTCCTGGCATGCCAGCCTTCTTCAAATGTGTGAGCACTCCTACCTATGCCTACAGGGGAGAAGAGGGGAGTGCCATGTGGCCCTGATGGCACAGTGGCATCCCAGGTCATCGGGCTGTGCGTGTGTGAGCCCAGGAAGCTAGGCAGAAAGTTGAGCAGATTGCAGCTGGAGTCAGGCTTTCCATAGCTCTGTCTTTAGCAAACTGTCCCATTACTGACAGCCCCAGAGATGGACTGGTCCCTGTCCTTCCTAATTCCTGGTTGTCCAGCTTCTCCACAAATTCTGTGATTTACTCCGTGGCTGTCTAGTCTGTTTCCTACCACCACTCCCCATTTGGTCTTCTTAAGATAGCCAGAGTATTTTCTTTATTCCTTGCAAAGAGAAACAAGTTGGGGAGAAAAAGAAAGGAATACAAATTAAGTAAAAACTTCTAGAATTCTTTTGTATGTGACTGAATCTAATTATCCTTAAAAATAAAAGAAAAAAGATAGCTTAGAATTCCTAGAAATGTCAATGGATTATAAAATTAGCTTAACTAGACAGCTCATCCATTGTTATTGTTGTTACCATTTATTATCATTACCATTATTCAGCTGGCTAAGTTGTTTTCTTCTAGGATTATATACCTAAGTGTCTTCTCTCTAGAGTATTTAAATGCCTGTTATAATCCAACGCTTTAAAATTATTGCGCCAATATGGTTAATAATACTGTGTATAAAAATGTAATAATCCAAAGCATAAATTCAAGTATATAATTATATTTGAAGCATTAAAAAACGTGCCTATTTGAATTTTGTAATACTTCAGCATATAAATGTTGATTCTCTCAAGTAAATTTTATATAAGCAGTTGAGAGATCATCTCCTTTTTATCTGTGAAGAAAACCTATTTGAAAGGCTATTATTTCACGTGCTATTAAAGTCACAATATGCCTACAACTAACCACCCTCCAGGTCATGGTGTCCCAGAAAAAAAAATTATAACTAGAATCCAGCTTCCAATCGTCGATAGTCAAAACTGGCTCTTGGCACAGACCCCACCTCAGAGGTCACAGGAACCTCTTGGGGATCCCATAAACTTCAATGGACACACAAAGTGCATAGTGCTTGTAAAATGTGCAAAGACTCTCTGATGCCACCCTAAGGTCAAGGGCAGAAACCAGGAGTCTGAAAGTTTACAAGTGTACCAGGAGATTCTGTTGCAAATATCAATTTTTAAAACCCGTATCTGAGGGCATGCTTTAAAAATGAGTGAGGGGTGATGATATCACAAAAGCTGCCCAGAGGGTGGTGGTGCTGGTGGTGGTGGTGGTGGTGTGTGTATGTGTGTGTGTGTGCGCGCGCGCGCGTGCGAGAGAGAGAGAGAGAGAGAGAGAGAGAGAGAGAGAGCGAGCGCATTCACATTAACCCCTAAGAACAGTGACCCTAAGTAAGAATAAGAAAATAGTATTGGTCTCAGATCGTATCTAGTCTCAAATCTATTGTCAACCTACCCAAAGGGATTTCAAATATAATCTCTTAACCTTGAAAAGTCTCCTCATCTGCAAAAATGAACAAAATTTATGTTACCTAACTCAAGTGTTCTAAAACTTTTTTAAGGTAATAGAGGTAAAAATCCTCTGAAAACAAGAAAGTACCATATATTTGTTTTATTATTTAAAAATTATAGATAAAAGATATGTGAGTCAATTATATGACATTCCCTGAACAAGACAATAATTATGTTCCTGATATACACCTGAAGAAAGAGGAATGCTGGGAGGGCTTGAGAGAGAGGTGGCTACACCTGATGTATACTTGAAGACATATACCACATCTACCTGGCGAGGGCTTGAGAGAGAGGTGGCTACATCTAATGTATACTTGAAGACATATACCACATCTACCTGGCGAGGGCTTGAGAGAGAGGTGGCTACATCTGATGTATACTTGAAGACATATACCACATCCACCTGGCGAGGGCTTGAGAGAGAGGTGGCTACATCTGATGTATACTTGAAGACATATACCACATCCACCTGGCGAGGGCTTGAGAGAGAGGTGGGCTGAGGACAATGTGGCTCCTTGGAGCAGCCGCTGTGCAGGCAGGAGTGTGGGACCTTCACACAGGAGTCTAGGCTCGAACACTGTGGTGTGGAGGTGCTGAGTGGACACATATCTGAGAGCCCTTCCCACTTCCCTTCTCTCTGGGAGTGCCACAGCTCCACAACGCAGTGGAGACAATGCAGAGCTGCAGCCAGACAGATTCCATTTGAGTCCTGAAGGCCCCTGGCATGCCATGATGGAAAAACTTTGAAGTGTGTCTCAGGCCATGCTGTTGGAGGCGGTGAAGCCTGTAAGCTTCAAGTCAGATTGTTAATATAGACTAGATGTGTTCTCCCTCCCTCATGAGGTCTAGGCTCACCTGGGTCATATGTACAGAGTGGGAGGCACTTACGTAGATTGTAGCTGGATCCAGAATTAATGTGTTTTAGTCAAGAAAACACATATATTTTTTTTTTTTATCCTCACCTGAGGATATTTTTCCATTTTTTTGTACAGATAGAGTGGGAGGGAGAGAGAGGAAGGGAGAGAGAGACAGAAACATCGACGTGAAGGGACACATCGAGTGGCTGCCACCCGCACAACCAACCAGGGCCGGGGACAAACTGCAACTGAAGTACATGACCTTAGCGGGAACCGAACCCGGGTCTCTCCGGACCGCAGGCCGACGCTCTAACCGCTGAGCCAAACCGGCCAGGGCAAGAAAACACATTTTGATTAGGGCTCACGGTAGAAGGAAAAGTCTCAACCTTACCGCTAAAAATCAGGAAGCCGTTTGGCTATAAGTCTTCAGAAGGAGGGTAAGCTGCTCTTTGTAAGAGACAGAGAGTAGTATGGATCTTCTGAGCTGTGCAGAGGGAGGCAGAGTCATATGATGACAGGCAGGAGACGGGGCTGTGAGTGAGATGGCGAAAGCTGTGTCCTGTGAGGTGACACCCCTCCTGAGGATTCCCACACCGCCACCACTATCCCCACCCCCATCTTCAAGGACCTCCCGAAGACTCGTCAATGCTTGATGTGAGGGAATTCTGTTGTGCAAACTGAGAGGGGAGATGAGCTTCTCATCACCATTAAAATTAAGTTTTTGAAGACTACTGAACACCATGAGGAGAAAAGAAAGGCATGAAACTTGATATAAATATAATTTCCCCCAAGACTTCCAGTTTCCCATGTAGGAAGAAGACTGTCCTCCTCAAGATTCCTGAGGATTCCCGTTTGTGGTGGCGGGCAGGGGGGTGGGGAGAGAGGAAGGCTCCCTGGGTTCACCTGCCACCCTTCTCTCTGAACTGCTGATCTTCATTCATTCTGCTTCTCGTAACGGCTACCTCCTCTCACATAGCTTCACCCATGGATAAAATACATGTACTTCAGTCTCCAAATACTGTTAATGAGTAGCATTAACGAGCTGTTGGGTAAAGCAGAATTTTTCAGAAGGCCTGAGAGATAGCTGAAAGATTGTGGCACCTCACAATGTAGAAAACAATGTCACTTAAAAATTAGCCCTTACCAGTAAAGCATAGGAAAGACAGGCAATAATATTGTGATATCTATGTATGATACCAGGCGGGGTACTGAAAATTCTGAGGGGAACATTATACAAAGTATATGATTATCTGACCACTAAGCTGTACACTCCAAACCAATACATAATACACTTTTAAAATTAGGCATTATCATTGTGATGGAGTTACGCATCTGTAAACCCCAGAAACCAACTGTGGTTAACTTAACAGTATCAGCTCAAATGTACTGAATACCAAAAGCATGGCAGATACTATTCTAGGCCTTTTCATGTGTCATCTCCATTTAACTCTCAAAACAGTCCTACAAAGTAAGAGGCATTATAATGGCCATTTTATAGACAGAAACCCAAAGTGGAAAGTTTTAGAACCAATCTCAAGTATATTTATATTTTTAATCCCTTGTAATATGCTGGTTCCCAACAGAATATACTGGAATTGTCAGGAGTTTCCCAAGCTGATGAGAAAGCTGAAGGACTAAACTAAGAACACAGGGTTAAGAAGTGAAAACCACAAGAAGCATCGGATTGGGCACTAGAGGCAGAAGGAATAAACCTTAACCATTTCAATAACTCTACTCAAATCGCAAGTCCAACTGGTCTAACCTGGGTCCCGTGCCTGACCCTCGATTAAGTCAGAACCAGGCATCTGATTCACTGCCCCACACCATACCCTATGGGAACAGCTAACTCCCCAGAAGAATTCAGGTTGCCCTTAGGGAAATAGGAAAGGGTTGATGCTGAGTGGTCAAAGAAACAACGTCATCACCACCATTTATGAGTTCCCTCGGCCACTCTTAACCCAGGGATTTTTCACACCACTTGCTCCTGTCTGCTGACATCTGTGGCCAGGATGCAGGGGAGAAAGCATGGGCTCATATTCACTCTCTAGACCTCTTTGCTCCTCTTAGCTATCTTCTTCTGAGAGCAGCACCTCTAATTCCCTTTCTCTGCTGCCTTTCAGAGGAAAACAGAAGTTTTCTACCTACTTTACAGACTGAGCTGATGCTCCTGCCTCCATTCCAGATGAGCCCAACTCTGCATAAATAGAGTTTTTCCGGAACAACAGAAAAAAGAATTTAACAGATACTCTTAAGAACATAAAGAACACAAAGAAGCTTTGTCTTAAGAGATTTTTTTGTTAGCTAGTACCCGATGAATACCTTCCGTAGAGTTTCTTTCTGTACCAAGAGTCTCTACAAGGAAAAAGGCTCACAAGGAATTTTATCTTCTCTATTCCCAGAACAAGGTTTGTTTTAGCTTGAAAATGTGCATCATGTCAAAGTAACCAGATTAGGGCCAAGATGGAGTTGCTCATGCTAACCCCACATCAGCAAACCAAGACAAGTTTCTATGCTTGGCTCTCTCTGTGGAGGAAGGCTGGTGAAGCAATCAGTGCTCCCATGCTCGGCGCAAGTTACCTAACCCGGCTGCAATGCCCCTCTTAGCTACATATAAGAAAAGTAACCTTAGCCCTGGCCGGTTTGGCTCAGCGGTTAGAGCGTAGGCCTGCGGTCCCGAGAGACCCGGGTTCGGTTCCCGCTAAGGGCACGTACCTCGGTTGCAGTTTGTCCCCGGCCCTGGTTGGTCGTGCGGGTGGCAGCCACTCGATGTGTCCCTTTCACATCGATGTTTCCTTCTCTCTCTCTCTCTTCCTCTCTCTCCCTCCCACTCTGTCTGTACAAAAAATGGAAAAAAAAAAAAAAAGAAAAGTAACTTTGCTTTAACCAATCTGCAAACGCCCAGTATGACTTCCATGTTCCTGCTCACAGCGTTCTATATATGTAGTACAGCTCTTGTAGCTATTTTCTGTTTCAGATTGGATGCTGCCTGATTCATGAATCTCTAAGTAAAAGCCAAGGGGATCAGTCAATTAAATGTGGACAGTCATGAGTTCAAATTTCATGGTCATATAGTCCACAAGCCTTGGTATGATATAAATCATATCTATAGCTACACCATACCAAAGCTTATGGACTATATGATGATGAAACTTTATATACACACACACACACACACACGATATATTTTAAATATATTTATGTCCTAAACTATATACACACACACACACACACACACATATATATACAATTTTATAGTCATACCTTGTATATATCACAATTGTGTATCATATTTATACTTATACATGTATATTTCTATAAATATTTCTATCTATTTTTGGCTCAAACCTCTCTTCTGCCTAATGTAGAAATTTTAATACAGTTGCTTCTAGGTGAGCTCTGTCAGTATCTTGGCAGCCAATTTTGGGGGCAGGCTGGAAGGCTGGCTGCTCTTCTACCTCCCTCTGGGGGCACTGAAGGACTGCAGATGTCACCCTGGACTCCCATTCCTCACAACAATTACTGTACTGCAGCCTCCAAGCCACTGGGGCACAAGAAACAGCAATGAGTCTGAAAACCACCACAAGAGGCTTCCAATCTTATCTCGGGGGCCGTGTTACCATCCCCATGCTCTCGGCTCTGCCCCTTCTACCGCAGTTAGGTGGGAGAAGAGAGACAGAGTGCAGAGTGAAATCTAGACACCCCTTCTCTTCCCCAGCTCTTGGAATCTTTTTCCAATCTGGACACAGAGGTATGAGAAGGAGAAAAAGCTTCTACTGCTGACATGACTTGCCCTAGCTCCCTGTGTTCAAAGAATAAAACGCATTTTCATACTCTGGTTCTTTGGTTGATAATCCCTAAATAGAGAAATGTCACTGAATAAGTATAGAGTATGAGAAAAAAACATATCAAGTAATAATGTTTGACACATTAAGCCACTATCCTTAAAAATAGTACATATGTGTGTACTACTAAATACATATGTATGTATTATATTATTATATGATACAGAGACTATAATTCTACTTTAATAAATGAAATAATTTAGTAAATAAATAATAAATTAGAATACAAGTCTAATTTAATAAATAAATAGAGATGCATAGAAAAATGTTTGTTATCAGGAAATGCACCTAAAAGTTAGCCACTATGTGATAATTTTTATTTTTCTTCTTCATGCTTCTTTAAAGCTCCTAAATTCTCTTCTCAGAATGTATGTTCCTTTATAACCATAAAATAAGTAAGTACTAACAGTTTTAAAAATTGATTTGTTGGACATAGAAATTGACCACTATATTTACATAACATGGTGTTTGATTGCATGTGTAATAAAAACTAGAATCATAATTAAGTAACAAAAATGTAGGAATACATTAAGCAATTTCTTCCCCAAAAGAACATTTGTTTGTGACATAGCAAACAGAAACTACTTGGGGTACAAGCACAGATTGTATTTATATTATATTTTGAGGTTTCATGACACAGGCTCATAATGCGATTTCATTTGGGAATTTGGACAAATTAGCTAAAGTATGATCGGTTTGTCCCATGTTTTATTTCTGCAGAGTACTTTCTGAATTTGGCATCTACTTTTTTCCCATAAAAGAAAGCCTTCAGATTAGATATGACTATATATACTCTGATCCACTCTTCATTGTGAGCAGAAAGGGTACTAAGAGAACCTTCTTAGCCAGGCTAGGAATTGGTTACAAGTGAAGCAATGGAGACCAGGAGGAGCTGGGCACCAGGAAGAGTCGTGGGGAGATGGGTGACAAGGACCAAGGACTGGGTGCCTTTTTCATTGTCAGATGCTTCTCCACCCACCTGCCTTTCATGCCTTTGCTCATTTTTTTTTTTTTGGTAAAATTTTCAGAGAAAATACGAGCTGTTACATTTCAATGAAAAATTTCCTGGTAGGCTGCAGTTTGAAAATAAAATAGCAATTTGGCCATTTTGAGTCATTTGGTAAGAGGTTGGGGTGAACATTGTCTTGATTCCAGGAAGCTTACCTTTGAGTCCAAAAGATTGATTAATGCCAGGGACTGATAATCAATTGATTGATGTTAGTCTGGGTGAAGAATAATGAGTTTACATCTTATTCCAGACAAGGTTTCTGACAGGGCCAATGGTTGTAAAGGATGTCTTCTTTTCCAGGTTTTATTGCTGATCTTGGTATTTTGATCATATTGTGGGTTGCAGAACACCCAGTGACGTTCTTTCTTCCTGTATGCTATCGTCTTAGTCTGTTTGGGCTGCTATAACAACCTATCACACTACGGGTGGCTCGTAAACAACAGAAGTTTATTTCTCCAAGTTCTGGAAGCCGGGCTTCAAGACCAGGGAGCCAGCAGATCCAGTGCCTGCTGAGGGACAGCTTCCTCCCCGATGGCCATCTTCTTCCTGTGGCCTCACACGGCAAGAGGGGCAAGCAAGCTCTCCCATGTTTTTTAAAATAAGGGCATCAATTCCATTCAGCGAGCTCAGCCCTATGACTTAATCGTCTCCCTAAGGCTCTACCGCCTACGACCATCACCTTGGGGGGTAAGGATTTCAACCTATAAATTTTGAGAGAACACAAACATTCAGATCACAGCACATGGCAAAATGAGAAAGTGACCAAGGGTAGCAGGATAAGCTTTAGCCTCTGCTGGGTAGAGAATACCAAACTGCACTGAATACCAATGCTGGGCACGAGTC
Source organism: Molossus molossus (assembly GCF_014108415.1). Lineage (NCBI taxonomy): Eukaryota > Metazoa > Chordata > Mammalia > Chiroptera > Molossidae > Molossus > Molossus molossus. The sequence continues at coordinate 30,215,436 of NW_023425401.1, read as the reverse complement.
CAGCATTATCAGCCTTCTGTGGGTGGTTCCAACACAGGAGGGAAGCATTTGAGGTAAATGCCAAAACTATGTATTTATCTAAAAGCAACTGTGAGTCCTGCCTACTAAAACTTACCATGTTGATACAGTGAGTGCAATTAGCTTAAAACCACTTTAGCACAGACAGCACAATATATTGGTGAATGAGTAAATTACACAGGTGTGGACAGTTGGTTAATCTTTTAGGTGTTCTAAGCACAAATACACACACCAGAGGTGGCTTACAGGCCTTTGAAATGTCCTCATCAGAAGTCCTCATCCAACTACTATCAGTGCTTCAAATACTGCTAGCTGGGTCTTCATTACCAAGTGTGTAAAACAGTATGAATTAGAGAACTGGTGTTTCATTGGCAAAATGGACTGTGTTTCAAGTAATGCATTGGTTTAAATACTGTGCTGATACTTTCACCATCACATGAAGGTAGCATGCAGTGGTGAAGTCCACCACCCCTCTGCCATAGGAGTAACTCTGTAGGTCCACGATTCCATTGGTTTTATGTCCACCCTTAATGGAATATTCTGTAGCTTGAACCAATCAAAAGTTCACTCGATCCTTTTTAAACATCATCATTTTACATTGGAGTGAACCTCTTAGCCAAGGTGCTTAATGAAGTTCTTAACGGGATATAATGCAGAAATTCACAGAGCTCTTTAAAAAAGGTGGATTTTTGCTCTGGAGCCTTAGACTCACTGATAGTAAATGTTTGAGACGGAATTCATGTAGCTCTTGCTTTATTTTAACTCGCCATCTATAGCCATTATCCACCTCTACCTCACAGAGGATACCTAAATTTATTAATAAACAAAACACAAATTGGGACCATTGTGAGCAGCCAAAATGTACAATTTGGCTCATCTCAAAGCACATATCCTCATCTGAAAAACACTGGCAGAATGTTATGTCTCATGATAAATTTTGGATTGTCCCCAAATTGTACATTTCCCCCATGATGGCTGATGTTTACAAATATCTAAAAGCTCCCCTTAGCAAATACCTTACAGATTTGTAAATCCAAATTTAATTTAGCATAACCATAAATAATTAAACCAAAAATTAAGGAAGGAATTTACACTGAATGTGATCCCACACCCTCAGCAAAGTTTGTGTTCTCTTTAAAGCAGAGAATATAAATCACCTTTTGAAGACTTTTTACATAATTTTCTTCTTACAAACAGATTGATAAAACATAGATTTTTCTCTATATCAGGTGCTGACTTGCAAGCTTAATTGAGTCCATATTTAAAGTATTATTAAATTTTCTCATTAGACTTTCTGCACAGAGACAAGGGGAATGACAATCTAGTTATTTTCCAGGGCATAAGGTTGAAATGCTATAAATAGAATCAAAGTTGATGTAGAAACTGTGAAAATAGAGGGAAGATGGGACCATGTCCATGCTTATTTTTATTCTGTTACAGCTACTTGAAATGTTATGTATTTGTCTTAAAACTACTCAACTGCCTTAGTACATTGTGATATATTTCAAAAGAGGATGGTAGAAGACAACCAGCAAATGCTTGATGTTGCCATCTGGAGGCCTTCTTTAGAGCTGAGACAAACAATGGATTAGTGTTTGTTTGGGGGTGGCTTTCTAACTCCCTTTAAGTAGCCTGTAAGTGTGAAATGACAGGTACTGTCATCACTATTTTGGTTAATAGAGGCCTTTTAGTTGAGATAAGTAAACTGATGCCTGGGAAATACTATAGTGTTCCCTTCAACATAAGATCCTGTAGGCTTTTTCTGGTAATTTTCTGAGTCATTTAAGGGAGTTTCAAGCTTTCAGGTTTACTAACTTTAAATGGAAAGCAACAGCCTCTGACAATATTGGCATCACATTTGAAGGATACATTCAACAAATACTTAAAACACGTACTGGGTGCCCTGGCTGGTGTGGTTCACGCGTTTGGACATTGTCCTGGCATGGAGAGGTTGCTGGCGTGACTCCCGATCAGGGCACATGCCTGCGTTGTGGGCTGGATCCCTAGTAGGGGGCGTGCAGAAGGCAGTCGATCTATCATTGTTAAGCTCTCACTGAAATGTTTTTCTCTTCTCCCTTCCTTTATCTCTAAAAATCAATAAACTATTCTTTAACAACAAAATCACTTACTGGGTAACTACTATGTTTGAGATACCTTTTTAAGTGCTAAAAATATAAGCAGTCAAAATCTACCCGACTTAGAATAAATCATTAATGGAAAGTGTAAAGAAAAGGATCTAATTAAGAAGGACAAATACAGGCATCTTCAAAAAAGTAACACTGTTTTGAATGTATATTTCTCCTCTTCCCAAAAACTAACATATGATCCAGCAATTTCACTTATGGGTGTTTATCTCACGAAATCCAAAACACGAATTTGAAAGATATATGCACCCTTATGTTCCTTGCAGCATTATTTATAACAGCCAAGATATGGAAGCAACCTAAGTATCCATCAATAGATGAATAAAGAAGAAGTGGTACCTATGTACAATGAAATATTATTACTCAGACATAAAAAAGAACGAAATCTTACTATTTGCAACAACATGTATGGACCTAAAGGGTATTATGGTAAGTGAAATAAATCAGACAGAGAAAGACAAATACCATATAATTTCACTTATATGTGAAATCTAAAAAACAAAATAAGCAAATAAAGCAAAAACAAACTCATAAATACAGAGAACAAATTGATGGTCACCACATAGGAAAAGGTTGGGGGACTGGGTGAAAAAGTGAAGGGGTTAAGAAGTACAAATTGGCAGTTTTAAAAATAGTCACAGAAATGTAAAGTAGGGAATTGGAAACATACTATTCTTCATTCCAGTCAGTTTATCTTTTATTTCTGATTACTTCTTTTTTTTATGGTTTCCATGTCCTTTATTAAGCTGTTGAGGTTCTCCCTAAGTTCCTTGAGCATCCTTATAACTATTGTTTTGAACTCTGTATCTGGTAGTTTGCTTGTCTCCATTTTGTTTAGTTATTTTTCTGGAGTTTTGTTCTATTCTTTAATTTGGGACATGTTTTTGGCAGCCTCCTTGTGTTTGTTTCTATGAATTAGGCAGAGCTACTATGTCTTCTGAACTTGGTAGAGTGGCCTTATGTAGTAGGTGATCCGTAGGGTCCAGTGGCACAGCCTTCCTGATCACTCAAGCTGGGCACTCCAGGTTTTACCCCCTCTCACCCTACATCCCTGTGTGGGCTGTGTACATCCTCCTGTTGTAGCTGAGCCTTGCTTGCTGTTGGTACAACAATGGGAGGGATTTACTCCCAGGCTGCAACCACTGACCACTGTGGAGGATTCGCTATACAGGAGCCCACCCCACAGACCAGGACTTACTTCAGTGGGTCTCTGGTGGCCGCTAGGTCCACCCCTTGAGTAAGTCATTTATGGAGGTGGTTGGTTGGTGCTTCTACATGGTCTAAATCTGTTCACCAGGTGTTCTGGCTTGGGCCTCCCGAGAGGGGCAGCCCAAGGTTAGCCACTGCCTTCATTCTGCCCAGGACCACCTGGCATGAGCTACAAAGCTATCTGCACATGAATACTACTTATGCTGGGCTTGGAGGTGCCCTGGCAAGGCCAAGCTGTGAATCAAGGCCAGCTGCTACTAGTGCTGGGTCTGGGGTCACTGAGCAAAATACGGTACATGGCATGCTGAAACCAGATGCTGCTTGTTTTAAATATTTTAGAAAAGTCTGAAGCATGAACCAAGACAGGTCATTGGTATAGAAAAGGCATTGGAAACAGCTTGAGTGAGCCCACAAGTTGGATGGAGCAGGGTCTCAGGGAATTACCAGGGCTGGGTGAACAGTGTTAGCTAGGTTGATGGAGACTCAGTTATGGCACCCGCCTACCAGCTCCATGGGGAGGTGGGGGTCTTGGAAAAGGAACAATGGCCCCTGCCGGCACTTTTGCCTGATAGAAAGCTGCTCCCCCACCTAGCTCTTGCCCTAAAGCCAGATGATTCAGTTCCTCCTGGTATGTCCCTGGTTCATTTCAAGCTGCTGCCCCAGCACTAGAGATCAGAGGAAATGAGTCTGAGTAAGTTCATGTGCAGACACTTATAGGGGTGGGGAACCTTTTTTCTGCCAAGGGCCATTTGGATATTTATAACATCATTTGAAGGCCATACAAAATTATCAACTTAAAAATTAGCCTGCTATATTTGGCTGGGCTAATTTGGTGAGGCGTGTGATGTTAGCTGGTATTGATTTCTCAGGCTGTACGTGGCCCGGGGGCTGGACATTCCCCACCCCGGTGAGAGGAGCTGCCTGAGATTCCAGAAGCCCTCGGTCTCCCTCTGCCTCAATCCCTGCTGATTTTTATAGCCGGAAGTTTGGGAGATTTTTCTTCCTGGAACTGAGGTACTAGGCTGGGGCCTGGTGTGGGGCTGCAACCCCTCACTCTTTGGGGAAACTCGACAGCCAAGATATCCCTCCCAGTTTTTCTCTGCTACACATGGTTGTGGGATCAGCCTATTCCATGTCTCTGTTCCTCCTACAGTGTGGCTCCTTCGTTACATCCCTAGTTGTAGAACTCCGTTCAGCCAGATTTCAGGTGGTTCTGAATGATGGTTGTTCTGTAGTTTAGTTGTAATTCTGATGTGGTTGTGGGAGGATTCAAATACCACATTTTGACACCATATCTTCTATGATTTACATTCAAATCCTTCAGCGGTTCTCAACCTGTGGGTAGCGACTCCTTTGGGGGTCGAACAACCCTTTCACAGGGGTCACCTAAGACATAACAATAGCAAAATTGCAGTTATGAAGTAGCAACAAAAATAATTTTATGGTTGGGGTTCACCACAACATGAGGAACTGTATTAAAAGGTCACGGCAGTAGGAAGGTTGAGAACCACTGCTTAGAGTATCACTTCCACCATCTATTTCTACCCTGAGATTTTTTTTCAATTTATACTTTTTTTGAAAGCCATTGATAATTTATATTTTATTTCTATTTTGTATTAAAATGTGATTAAAGTATTTATTCAAATTGTATCTTTGGTGGAAAATATACCTGGCCTGTTTTCTAATTCCCATCATCACAGGACATTTCCCTTTGAAAAGACTTCGGGTCACAATAATCATCTCCCCCTCTCCACTCAGCACTTCAAAGTCTTTTTGGTCTTCCATGTGATTAACACTTCATGTGTTCTCAGTCCACTGGGTGCATTTTCGAGTAATGCATAATAAATGCTGTTATTAATTTTTTTATACTTTGTCTTCTCAAGTAGACGGTAAACTCCTTGTCTGCTAACTCGTGGTTCTGCAACTTCAAGAAGGGACTGTGTCCCTGTAAATTTTACTTATCAAAAACCCTGCTCAATGAATTTCCCCTGCTCAATGAGTTTAATTGACTTTGCAAATGAACAAGAAAAAAGGAATCATTTTCTGAAATCACTACTTAAAAGCACAAAATTTTCAGCTTTTTGTCAGGTATTAAAAGTTGCTGCATGCATCCTATCATTTCCAAGAAGCGTGTTTATAAAAGTACAGCTGACTTATTCTGTACTCATTTAAAATAAAATCAAACCTCCCAATTATGTGTTATTTTTTGTAGTACATTTTCACAAGTCATAGGAAAACTCGGCTTGAGAGATCTCTAAAACCCCTTAGTGGAACATTCTGAGAAGTGCTCTCTCGAGAAGATGATTGATTCCATTAGGAACTCGGTGACTTAGTTCCTTGTATGGTTAATCACAAACATTGCAGCATCAACTAAGGACTGCATAGATTTATGATGCTCTTTTCCTTGGGATTTTTGAAAGGCATCTTATTGTCTCATTTGAAACTTCTATCTGAAAGTTTCCCTGGGCGGGGGAGGTGGGGGGGGGGAGGATTACATAATAGCATATGTCTGGAAAGGATTTTCTGAAACCAAATTGAATTGTTGACTCAAGCATATTGTTTTATCTGCGCCTCTCCAAGTTCAAAGCATTCACTTATTCATGCACTACTCTGACTTGACTGTGTTATAGGAACTTATAACATGGTTTTCTATGTGCTGAGTTCCAAGTATCTTAAATCCCAAATAAATTAAAATTGGGACCAAAAAAGATATAATAAATTGCCAATTATTCATGCACATAGACAAAAACATAAACCAAATGACCAAAAAGTAATTTCATAAAAGGTTCTTGCCCTGGTGACATATTATTTAAATTACAAAAAAACAGAACCCACCCATACTAGCCTTTGCCAAAAAAAAAAGGAGGGGGGGACTTAATGGAAATATTAAAAAATATCTCACAATGACTTGTTTACTTAGGTGTCGATTAACAAAAACAAGCTCAGAAAATGGGTAAGAGGCTCCATCTCAGGTGTGTCATGGCCTCTCCTCCTTGCTTATCTCATGGTGTTGGCACCATTTTTCTTACTCCTTTTCTGCAGACTGACTCTTTGTCTACTGTAGACATGGCTGCTTCAGGACTGTTCATGTCATTTTTCAGTTCTGCTGCTTAACAACCGGATGAGAACCTGATTCCTAACTCTCTGGAGAGAATATCTGATTGGCCCAATTTGCTCCATGCGACCGTAGTTGTCCTCAGGTTCATGCACAATGGCCATTGCTCAGGAAGTGGCCAGGAGTTGGACTTTCAAGCTCTGCCTGAGGCATAGGAGTAATTACACTACAAAGAAACATAGGCAGGATAGGCAAACTGAACAAAACAAATGATGCATCAAGTAAAAATGCCAGAAAGCTGTTGTGCTATAAACAAAGGGAAAGAGATGAAGGTGATTATAAATGTGTAAAACACTTATACATTTATACATGCCCTGGCTGGTATGGCTCCGCTGGTTGGAGCATCATCCTATATAGCCAAGGGTGAAGGGCTTGACTCCTAGTCAGGGTACATACTCAGGTTGCGAGTTCAATGCCTGGTCGGAGTGAGTGCTGGGGTCAGCTGATCTATGTTTCTCTCTCACATTGATATTTCTCTCTCTTTCCCCCTTCCTTCCTCTCTCTAAAATTAAAAAAATAAATAATTGTACAAAACACCGAGGAACGGCAATAATAAAAATAACAGTGATAAATAACAAAAGAACATCACTTTCTTAAATCTACTAGCCTTTACCATAATAATTCATTTTAAATAAGAATAAAACCAATTTTTCTATGTTAATTTACTCTGGAATTTATACCAAGTGAGCAAGTATGTAATTGTGTTTGTGTACATTTCAGCTCTGAGCTAGAATTTTGGGTGTAGGGTGAGTGGTGGTACGTGTGTGTATATGAAAAAAATGCATAAAATGGCCCCTACTCACCAAAAGCTTAGTTTTCAGTGGGTAAATCAAAGTTTCCAAGTATATGGTCAAGTATATATTATCTGTATCATATATTATCAATATTAGATATTACCTAATATCATCTAAGCATGGACTATTAGATCTATATGAGATAAGAAAGTAAAATGAGACTTCTACTTCCACTAATGGAAAGCCAGATAATTCAGTCCAACACTCACTCAGATGACATCTAGGAAAGATAAGACAAATGTAAAAAAAAAAAAAATTGTTGGCATCACATACATAAGAAGATAGTCAAGAATTCCCAGGCCAAGGTCCAGGAGAAGATGGAAAAGCAGAGATGTAGGCATTTGGAACTGCTCTCCCAGGGGCATCTGTTGATTCTTAAAGAGGCTGCTTGGTCACCAAGAAGTACTCACAGGGCTTAGAGGACAGAAGATAAAGCAGTGGCCACCATGCGTGAGGAATCTGGTACAATCCTGCTCTTGGGTTGGGATCCAAATGGTTTAACCATAGAGGTAAGGATGAACCAGAAGTAAACTCTCCCCTACATAAACTATGGCCCAATGTCATCAAGTTTGATAAAATTCTGAAATTGTATCAAGATAATACCAGACTAGAGATTACAGTACCCACAGGTGCAGAGGCCAACAAAAATATTTTTGAGAGGAACCTAACATTATCTTTAAACTATTTCTAAAAGCAAATTTTTAAATAAAGTGTCTGGAACACATCAGTGATAAGCAGGCATTGATAAGGTATACATGATAACAAAAAGAGAGGGGAAACTCTGCATCCGATCCAGCAGAAACAACAGACAGTTCATGAGACACATTGATGCTGGTCCATAGAGATTTGAACTAACTGATACAGACTTTAAGTAGACTTTAAAATAACTCTGTTGATTATGTTCAAGGAGACAATGATGTGATTGAAATTTTCAACAGAAAACTGTAATACAAAATATTTACATAGCATATTTGAAAAAGAAAAAAGGTAAAAATTTTAGGGCTAAAAATTCTAACAATTAAAATTGAGAATTGAATGGATGAATATAACAACAGATTAGGTACAGCTAAAAGTATATCAGTTATCTGAGGAGAGAGCTCAAAAGAAACTACACAGCATAAAAAAAAATGACAAATGAATGTAATGTTTAAAGAGGGGGTAAGAGACGAGAATAATACAGTGAAAAGTCCAAACATACATTTCTGTTCTTTCTTAGAAGAAAGAATGTGGCAAAGCAGTGTTTTACAAGGTAATGACCATGAGTTTTCCAAAATTGATGAAAGACATCATCCACGGATTTAAGGAGTCCAAGCATGAAAAACACAAAGAAATGTCCCATACATGTCATAGCAAAACTTCACAAAACCATGTATTAAAAAGGTAGTCTTAAAAGCTGCCGGGGTAGAAAGAGAGATAAGCTTTTTAAATGAGTAATAATCAGAAAAAAATACAATGATAACACACACACACACACACACACACACCTGTCTGGAGGGATCTATAGATCAGAACCTAGATCACTGGTTATCCTTGGAAATCTATTAGAGATAGCAGAAGTGTTTTACTTTGTTTTTCTGTTTGTTTTTTGGGTACGTGCCCCTAGCGGGAATCAAACCCGGGACTCTTTGGTCCACAGGCCGATGCTCCAACTGCTGAGCCAAACTGGCCAGGGCAGAAGTGTTGTACTTTGAAACCTATGAAGCTTGTTGATAAAATGCCTCCTTCCCCACCCCCACTTTCCCTACCTCTCCACAAGGAACAGAAGAAAGTTGTCCAAAGCAGTCAAGACTGTACCTGGCATGTCTCACTATAACACATATACACATAAACATAAAATCTAGGGACATGGGGCCATGGCCAACAGCTTTTGTTTCCCTGGGCCGGCAGCCAGGTAGCCACAGAGGAAGAGCAAACCAACAGTGAGAGTGTACAGGAACCCCGCCCCCCAAAACCCTTGAATTACCTAAGGCGTGTCCAAGTTGGTCAGGATACTTTGTCTTCAACAATCAACAATGGAAGTATAGGCGATTACCAGGAAGTGCTTACCAGTTTTAGAAGAGGTATTATACACATCTACAACGAAGATTGGAAAATTTTGTTTATCAAACCACCAAACCAATGTTGTTTCTGAACCATTCTTTATGTGGCTCAAGCAAAAATATAAGTTCTTAATGTTGCAATATACTTATCATAAAACAGCCATATGGTCCATTTTCAAAGAACAATAGTGATAACTGAGTTTATATTACTTTATCCTTTTAGGAATGTTATCTTCAAAATAAAATACTACGATCATTACAGTGAAAATGCAAACACATTCTTGAACCTGTAATATTCTACCATCTTTCTGATTCATTTCTCCCTTTCTAAAACTGGGTTAATATAATCTTTTTTCAAAGGGACATGGGGAGTAGGAAAAGTTGCAAAGAATAGTGTGACTGTATAATAGGAGTGTATAGTTTCTAAAGACTAAGACTCTGGTGATGCAAGAAGCATAACTTCAAAGAAATACTTCAATATAATTTTGGCCCACGACATGCTTTCAGATAAATTAATTCAAAAGTTTTCACCTAAACAGAAATATAATTGGACTGATCATATCAAAAGTAATTGTATTTTAATAAACACCCCATGTAGATAAACTTCAATAAATTCTTAGATAATAAGTAGAGAAAGCATCTGTTGTTTAAGAAATATTGTTATATAAAGACTGAGGGAATAAATTGGTTAACAGTGCATAGAATGCACCATTTCAGTGAATGCTACATTTTGTTAAAAATATAAAGGCTTTAAATATGAAAATTAAGGGTTAATTGAGCTCTCCAAAGAAATATTTATGAAAATATTTAATATTTTCTGAAGAATAACACAAAAGTGTGGCACTTTTTTTTTTTTTTTTTTTTTTTTATCCTCACCCGAGGACATTTTTCCATTTTTTGTTCAGATAGAGCGGGAGTGAGAGAGAGGAAGAGAGAGAGAGAGAAACATCGATGTGAAGGGACACATCGAGTGGCTGCCACCCGCACGAACAACCAGGGCCGGGGACAAACTGCAACCGAGGTACATGCCCTTAGCGGGAACCGAACCCGGGTCTCTCTGTACCGCAGGCCGAAGCTCCAACCGCTGAGCCAAACCGGCCAGGGCAAAAAGTGTGGCACTTGCTGCAGAGAACCAATGAAGACAATTATATTCTCGAACTATTGAATTTGGTACCTCTTTTGATCATCCAGTGACTTCATAATCACTTTAAGAGAGCTGGATTAGACACTTAAAAACAGACACAGACTTCTTTCTGCAGAGTTATCAGTGACAGGGACAATGTCAGACAGAAATCGCAGAAAAGCTCTCATCAGCTACACTGCATCTCAATTTAAAATTCCAGCACTAACATATTGTAACCATGACAGCAAAGAAGCCCTTCGGCTGGTTGTACAATAAAGAGATAGGATCATTTAGCATGATATCCATCAAAATAATTAAGTAATGAAAAAAGACACATTTCTGTCACTTCTACATCTGCCTGCTGTGCTAGTAAAAGGAGAAAGAAGCCACCGGTTTGAGCTGCATTTTACAACCTGGAAGCTTTTAGGAAAATTACAGGGTGCTGAACAATTACAGTTCACATTCGAACTCATTGGTGTCACAGTCAAAAGAGGGAAAGATTTCTTACCCTTTTGTAATACGAATTTGTCTTCCATGAGCAAAGATAATCACCTCCCATGTTCACAAAACTAATGCTATAGCTAATTGAAATAACTCATCCATAGAGGTGAAGCCTTCATGAGCTCTTGATTTAGTGCTTAACTGATTTTGAGTTTCATGAATGCCAGGCAGCTTTGACTGTTGTCAACATCTGCACAAGTAGTAATGTTGCTGTTTCCTAGAACCCAGACAAATATCTGACTCCTGTTAATATTCGTAGAAGTTCTGATTCCAAATAAAGTATGATTTCTTATTATCCAAGGAAGCATCATTAGGGTGATCGTATTAAACAGGATTGAATTCCCATCTCTCCCAGTCAAGGAAGAAATGTTTGACAATAGCAGCCTCTTCACTTGGAACCAATAATCACAGCTCTTGGCATTTCTTCCTCCTGAATTGTAGCTCAGAGCTAACAGAAAACTACCAACATAACTGTTATTCAGCAAACGAAGGAGAAAAGAAAGTGATTGAACAATTTAATGTTTGAACAGTATATGAATTGATTGTTTACTGAGTACAAGAAGCTTTTAACAGGGTGAAATCATTCAAGAAAGACTTGAGGGAATTTGACCAACCTAGAAAAGGCGGATTTATACCTATACAGATTTATACCTATACAGATCTACACAAACCCATTAAGAAAGTCCACTGCCACCTGCTTTTTGAAATAAATGAAAATACTGGTGTGCTTGTCAACCTATGCAGCCACAATTTTATGAAAGTGCTAAATGGTAAGTATATAAACCAACAGGGCTTCTTGGACCTTAGGACTGAATTCTTTATTACACTTGGTAAAGGAAGAGAAAGAAAGAAAAGTAAAGGATGCAATTAAAACAGGTCAAAAAGCTGTAATATTTGAATAATTAACTTTAATTCCTTTTAATATTAGAAATACTTGTATCATTCTAAAGATATTCTCAAAAAGAGTAAAACAATATGTACAGGAAGTCTATATAAATACTTGATAAGAAATGGTCAAATAATAGCAACTGGAAAAGCTGTTTTCAGATGTTCAACCTAATTAATTTTGTCTTTATTGGTTTCGTATTTATAAGGCAAAAACTGTTGTATGCAATTGCAAATGTTCCAGAAAGACCAGGGTGGATTTGTTGTGGCAGGAAACAGAATTTCATTATGATGAAGTAGTTCAAGAGACACTTCGAATCTAAAGACACACAGGCACTAAAAGTGAAGGAAAGAGAAGACATATACTATGCAAATACAAATGAAAAGAAAGTTGGGGTAGCAATCCTCATTGAGAGAGACTTTAAAACAAAGACTGTAGGTAGGAAAAAATGGCGGCAGAGTGAATGGCAGCTACACAGACCATCTCCCAGGACCAAATTGGAATTACAACGAAAATAAAGACAAATCGTCAGGAAGGGGCAACCGAAAGGCAGCTTAGAGGACCACATAACCAGAGACACTGACTCAATCCTGGTAGGCTTGCGAGGATGCAAGAGGGGGCCGGGAACCCACGGTCCGCAGCGGCCTGGGCGGGGACCTGCTGCAGCCTCAGCTGGGACCAGCGGACTTCGCTGGGCCCTGCTGCTCTCACTGGGACCTGCTGCGGCCTCGGCTGGGACCTGCAGCCTCGGCTGGAACCTGTAGCCTCGGCTGGAACCTGTAGCCTCGGCTGGAACCTGTAGCCTGGGCTGGGTGCTACGCCCTTGGGTGGGAGCTGCCGCAGCTTTGGCCGCCCTTAGCTGGGAGCAGCGCCCTCGGGTTAAAGTCCTAGGCAGCTCCACAGCGCAGAGCCTGGACAGAGGCTAAATTGGCAGCAGCCACTCACCTTGGGCTCTGGCAGAGGGAGGGCAGACTGGACTGGAACTGTGTGGGGACACTCGGGATTTGGTGGGTGCTCAGAGCTTTTGCTGAGTGCAGCCACGCAGGACTGTGGTCATCTTACTCCTTCCCAGAGCCCTGGGGAGAGGCTGCGGCAACTCCCTCAGAGATTTAACCCCACCCGGTGGCCATTGAAATGCTAATTGAGGCCCATTAACGACCAGCATCTGCCCCATCTTGGGAAATCCTCTTACACTGAGCACCTGAGGGAGTTTTTCAGTCAACTCATAAGCCTAGGTTCTTCAGGTGACCTCTATTATTAGCCTCCAAGCAAAAAGCTAGAGGATAACAACCATTCACGGGGCTAGCAACTCTAACCAGGAAAGATAAGACTTGACAATGGTGTTTAAAGTGGGTCCTGCCTGCCTCATCCAAACCCAGGAGAGGGAGCCACAAACAGCAGAACACCAACACCCACAGGAAAAATTTGGCAGGCTCCAAAGCCCACTGTGATAGCCAAAATGATGAAACACAGAAACAAAAGCTAAATGAAACAACAAGAGACCTCTACCGAAGATGAGATAAATGAGGTGCAGTTAAGCAAGTGAACAGAACTACAATTCAGAGCCATGATCTTGAGAAAGCTCAACAGCATGTGTAAGGACATGAGCACCATGAGTAAAGACAAAGAAATGTTGAAAATCAACCAGTTGGAAATTAAAAACCACCAAGAAGAAATGAAGAATGACATATCAGAAATAAAAAACACATTGGAAAGTCTAAATAGCAGAACAGAGGAAGCTGAGGATGAGATTAGTGAATTAGAAGATAGGGTAGAAAAAATCAACCAATCAGAAAAACAAAAGGAAAAAATAATAAAAAAACAACAACAGGAAAACAGCTTAACAGAACTGTGGGACAATTGGAAATGTAATAACATTTACATCATAGGAGTCCCCAAAGAAGAAGAAAATGAGCAAGGGTTAGAGAATATATTCAAAGAAATAGTGACAGAAAAGTTCCCTAATTTGGTGAAGGAAGAAGGCATTCAAGTTTAAGAAGCACAGAGAGCCCCAAGTAACAAGAACCCAAACAAGCCTGCACCAAGACACATAGTAATCAAAGTGCCAAAAATTCAAGACAAAGAGAGAATCCTAAAAGCAGCAAGAGAGAAGTAACAGGTTACCTACAAAGGAGACCCCATAAGGGTCTCAGCTGACTTCTCACAAGAAACACTACAGGCCAGAAGGGAATGGCATGAGGTAATCAAGGTCATAAAAAACAAGGATCTGAATCCAAGACTACTCTACCCAGCAAAGCTATCATTCAAAATAGAAGGTCAAATAAAGAGCTTCCCAGACAAAAAAAGGTTAAGGGAATACATTAGCACCAAACCAACAGTGCAAGAAATGTTAAAAGGAATGCTGTAATTAGCAGGAGAAGTAGGAAGAAAAATAGAACCACACTATACAAAAATGGCAATATTAAGTTCATATCAATAATCACCTCAAATGCAAATGGATTGAATGCTCCCATAAAAAGACACAGAGTAGCTGATTGGATAAGAAAGCACGACTCATCTATATGTTGTTTGCAAGAGACCCACCTCACAACAAAAGACTCACATCGGTTGAAAGTGAAGGGATGGAAAAAAATCTTCCAAGCAAACGGAAATAAAAAAAAAGCTGGGGTAGCAATATTCATATCTGATAAAATAGATTTCAAAATGGAGACCATAACTAGAGACAAAGAAGGCCACTACATAATACGGAAAGGATCTATCCAACAGGAAGATATAACCTTGATAAACATATATGCACCCAATATAGGAGCACCAACATATATCAAAAATCTTCTGGAGGACTTCCAAGGAGAAATCGATATCAATACAATCATAGCAGGGTACCAAAACACCCTGCTGACATCACTGGATAGATCCTCTAGACAAAAAATAAGCAAGGAAACAGAGACACTAAGTGAAACACTAGACCAAATGGATTTCATAGATATCTACAAAGAATTACACCCCAAAACTACAGAATTCACATTCTTCTCAAGTGCACATGGGACATTCTCAAAGATAGACCACATGTTAGGACACAAACTAAGTCTCTACAAGTTCAAGAAGACTGAAATCATATCAAACATCTTCTCAGATCACAATGGCATGAAACTAGAAATCAATTGCAACAAGAACATGCAAAGACATTGGAACACATGGAAGCTAAATAGCATGTTATTAAACAATGAATGGGTTACTGAGGAGATCAAAGAAGAAATTAAAAACTTCCTGGAAACCAATAAAAATGAACACACAACAATACAAAATCTATGGAATTCAGAGAAAGCAGTTCTGAGAGGGAAGTTCACAGCACTACAGGCCACCTCAAAAAACAAGAAAAATCTCTAATAGACGATCTAGCCTCACAACGTAAAGAACTAGAGAGCAAACAAAAAGAAAACCCCAGAGCAAGTAGAAGGAAGGAAATAGTAAAGATCAGAGCAGAAATAAATGACATAGAGTCCAAAAAAACAATTCAAAGATTCAATGAAACAAAGAGCTGGTTTTTCGAAAAGATAAACAAGTTCGATAAAAGCCTTAGTTAGACTCACCAAGAAACAAAGAGAGAGAGAACTCAAATACACAAAATCAGAAATGAAAGAGGAGAAGTAACAACTGACACCACAGAAATACAAAAGATCATTAACAACTACTATAAACAAATCTGTGGCAAGAAATTTGACAATCTAAGTGAAATGGAAAATTTCTAGAAACACATAGTCTCCCAAAACTGGACCAGGAAGAGATAGAAAACTTGAACAGACAAATAACAACAGAGGAAATTGAAGATGTAATCAAGACTCTCCCAGCAAACAAAAGCCCAGGCCCAGATGGCTTCACAGGGAAGTTTTACCGAACATTCAAAAAAGAACTAACACCCATTGTCCTCAAACTATTTCAAAAAATTCAAGAAGAAGGAAGACTGTCAAACTCGTTTTATGAAGCCAGCATAATTCTAATTCCAAAACCAGAAAAAAATACTACAAAGAAAGAAAACTACAGGCCAATATCCCTGATGGACATACATGCCAAAATCCTGACCAAAATACTAGCAAATCAGATCCAGCAATACACCAAACAATTTATCCACCATGACCGAGTGGGATTCATCCCAGGGATGCAAGGCTGGTACAATATTCGCAAATCAATAAACGTGATACACCACATAAATAAAATGAAGAATAAAAACCACATGATCATATCAATAGATGCCAAAAAAGCCTTTGACAAAATCCAGCATCCATTTCTGATAAAAATACTCAGCAATGTGGGGATAGAGGGATCATATCTAGACATAATAAAGGCCATATATGAAAGACCTACAGCCAACATAATACTCAATGGGCAAAAACTAAAAGCATTTCCCTTAAGAACAGGAACAAGGCAAGGATGCCCACTTTCGCCACACTTATTTAACATAGTACTGGAAGTCTTAGCCACAGCAATCAGACAGGAAGAAAAAATAAAAGGGATCCACATTGGAAAGGAGGAAGTGAAACTGTCATTATTCACAGATGACATGATACTATACTTAGAAAACCCCAAAGACTCCATCAAAAATTTACTCGACTTAATAAATGAATTTGGCAAAGTAACAGAATACAAAATTAATGTCAAGAAATCGATGGCATTCTTATACACCAATAATGAACTCACAGAAAGAGAAACTAAAAAAACAATCTCATTTACCATTGCAGCAAAAAAAATTAAAATATGTAGGAATAAACTTAACCAAAGAAATAAAGGACCTATTCACAGAAAACTACAGGTCATTGAAAAAAGAAATAGAGGAAGATATAAAAAAGTGGAAGCACATACCCTGTTCATGGATTGGAAGAATTAACATCATCAAAATGTCCATACTACCCAAAGCAATCTATAGATTCAATGCAATCCCCATCAAAATACCAACGGCATACTTCACAGAATTAGAACAAGTACTTCAAAAGTTCATATGGAACCAAAAAAGACCTCGAATAGCCACAGCAAAGTTGGAAGGATCACATTACCAGATTTCAGGTTATACAGCAAAGCCACTGTAATCAAAATAGCCTGGTACTGGCACAAGAACAGGAATCTAGACCAGTGGAACAGAACAGAGAACCCAGAAATGGACCCAAGGCATTATGCTCAATTAATATTTGACAAAGGGGTCAACAGTATACAGTGGAGTAAGGACAGCTTTTTTAGTAAATGGTGTTGGAAAAATTGGACAGCTACATGCAGAAAAATGAAACTAGACCATCAACTTACACCCTACACAAGAATGAACTCAAAATGGATAAAAGACTTAAATGTGACTCATTAATCCATAAAAATCCTAGAAGAAACTGTAGGCAACAAAATTTCAGACATCATACGCAGCAGTTTTCACTGATACATCACCTAAGGCAATAGAAACAAAGGAGCAAATGAACACATGGGACTACATCAAACTCAAAAGCTTCTGCACAGCGAAAGATTCAATCATCAAAACAAAAAGGCTACCCACTGTATGGGAGAGCATAATTGCCAATGATATATCAGATAAGGGGTTAATTTCCAATATATATAGAGTGCTCATACAACTCCACAAAAGGAAGACAAAGAACCCAATTAAACAATGGGCAGAGGAACTAAATAGACACCTCTCCAAACAGGACATACAAATGGCTAAGAGACATATGAAGAAATGCTCAACATCACTAATCATCAGAGAGATGCAAATTAAAACAACGATGAGGTATCACCTCACACCTGTCAGAATGGCTGCCATCAACAAATCATCAAGCAACAAGTGTTGGTGAGGCTGTGGAGAAAAGGGGACTCTATTATAGTGCTGATAGGAATGCAGACTGGTGCATCCACTATGGAAAACAATATGGTGTTACCTCAAAAAATTAAAAATTGAACTGCTATTTGACCCAGTGATCCCACTTCTAGGAATATGCCCTAAGAAGCCTGAAATACCAATCAGAAAGAATATATGTACCCCCATGTTTGTAGCAGCACTATTTACAATAGCTAAGATCAGGAAACAGCCCAAGTGTCCGACAGTAGACAAATGGATAGAAAAGCAGTGGTACATATACACAATGGAGTACTATGCAGCTGTAAGAAAGAAAGATCTCTTATCTTTTAAGACGACATAGAGGGACCTGGAAAGTATTCTCCTAAGCGAAACAAGCCAAACAGAGAAAGACAAGTATCATATGATCTCACTTATGTGTGGAATATAATGAACATAACTGTCTGAGGAATAGGGTAGTCCCAGAGACATGGAAGTGGGGCACAGACTGACAATCCCCAGAAGAGGCGGTGGTGGGGGAGAGATCAACCACAGAACTTACATGCATGTATGCATGAACAATGGACATGGACAACAAAGCTGGGGACAGGGCAGGGAGGGAGGGGGAGGGGGGAATCAGTGGGGGGAAAAGGAGAAACATCTGTAACAAAAATAAATTAATTAATTAATAAAGAAATAAAATAAAAATAAAACAAAGATTGTAAAAAGAGACCAAAGGACATTACATAATGATAAAGGGGCGAATCAAAGAAGAGAATGTAAGAGTCATAAATACTAATTTGCTCAACACAGGAGCATCTACATATTAAGCAAATGCTAATGACATAAAGGGAGAAACTGACACTATACACTATACAATAATAATAGGGGATTTTAATACCCACTTACATCAATGAATACATCACCCAGACAGAAAATCAATATGAAAATACTGGCCTGGAATGTCACATTATACCAAATGGACTTAATAGATACTTACAGAACATATTATCCAAAAATTACAGAATACAATTTTTTTATTTAAAAAATTGTTTTTATTTATTAATTTGTTTTTGTTACAGATGATTCTCATTTTTCCCCCATTGACACCCTCCTCCCCTTTTCCCCCACCCCATCCCCAGCTTTGTTGTCTATGTTCATTGGTCATACATACATGCATGTAAGTTCTGTGGTTTATCTCTTTCCACCCAAATATGGTAGGCCAAAAAACAAATCTCAATAAATTTAAAATCTTATACAGTATCTTTTTCAAATACAACAGAAGTCACTTACAAGAAAAGAAACTAGAGAAAACACAGACATCTGGATACAAAATAAAATGCTACCTACCACACAAAGAAGAAATCAAGGAGAAAATTTAAAAATTTGAGACAAATGAAAATGGAGACACAACTCTCCAAAATCTGTGGGCTACAGTAGAAGCAATCCCAAGAGGAAGTTCATAGTGACACAGGACCACCTCATGAAACAAGAATAGCCCAAATAATCTAAATTCTTGCCTAAATGAACTAGAAAAAGAACAAAACCAAGAGTTAGTAGAAGAAAGAAAATCATAAAGATCACTGCAGAAATAAACAAAATAGAGATTTAAAAAACAATAGAAAAGATTAGTGAAACTAAGAGCTGCTTCTTTGAAAATATAAATAAAACTGATATATCTTTAGCCAGACTCACCAAGGAAAGAAAAAAAAAGAGAAAGGGCCTAAATATATATATAAAATCTGAAATGAAAAAAAAGTTACATCTGACACCATAGAAATACAAAAGATCTTAAAAGAATATTATAAACTATTACACACCAATAAATCAAACAACCTAGAAGAAATGAATAAATTTCTAGAAAATACAACCCTTCAAGACTGAACCAGGAAAAAAATAGAAAATCTGAACAGATTAATTATAAGTAACAAAATCAAATCAGTAATCAAACAACTCTTAACCAAAGCACAGGACCAGAAGACTTTACAGATGCATTCTATCAAATATTTAAAGAATTAATAACTATTCTTCTCAAACTATTCTGAAAAATGCAAGAGGAAGAAATGCTTCCAAACTCATTCCATGAAGCCAGCTTTACCCTGACACCAAAATCAGACAAAGGCACTAAAAAAAAAAGAGAGAGAAAATTACAGGTCAATATTTCAGATGAACATAGATGCAAAAATTCTCAATAAATATTATCAAAACAAATTCAACAATGCATTAAAAGGATCATACACAATGATCAAATGGGATTTACTCCAGGGATGCAAGGATGTTTCAACATAAACAAATCAATCAATGTAATGCACCACATTAACAAAACCATAGATAAAAATCATATGATCATCTTAACAGATACAGAAAAACATTTGACAAATTCAACATCTATTTATGATTTTTAAAAAATCTGAAAGTGTTCCTCTGAGATCATGAACAACATAAGGATACCCATGCTCATCACTTTTATTCACATAATATTGGAAGTCCTAGCCACAGCAATAAGATAGATAGATAGATAGATAGATAGATAGATAGATAGATAGATAGATAAATGGCATCCAAATAGGAAAGTAAGCGGTAAGACTGTCACTATTTGCAGATGATACTACATAGAGAAAACCCTAAAAATGCCACCAAAACACACACACACACACACACACACACACACACAAAACCTAAGAACTAATAAATGAATTCAATAAATTTGCAGGGTATAAAGTATTCAGAAATTTGTTATGTTTCTACACACTAATAAATTATCAGAAATAGAAATGAAAAACATTTATACCATTTACAATTGCATCAAAAAGAATAAAATACTGGAAAATAAATTTAAGCAAGGAGTTAAAAGACCTGTACTCTGAAAACTTTAAGACATTGATAAAAGAAATTGAAAACATACAAATAAATGGAAAGATAGCTATACTCTGCTAATAGATTGGAAAGATTAATATTATTAAAATGTTTTTACTACCCAAGACAATTTACAGATTTAATGAAAATACTAGTGGCATTTTTTTTTTTTTTTACAGAACTAGAACAAATAATCCTAAAGTGTATATGGGTCCACAAAAGACCCTGAATTGCTGAAGCAATCCTGAGAAAGAAGAACAAAGCTGCAGGTGTCACCCTCCTTGATTTTAAACTATACTACAAAACTATAGTAATCAAAACAGTATGGTGCTGGCACAAAAACAGACACATAGATCAGTGGAACAGAATAGAGAGCCTAGAAATAAACCCACACTTATACAGCCAATCTATGACAAGGGAGGCAAGAACATACCATGGGGGTAAAGGCAGTCTCTTCAATAAATGGTATTGGGAAAAATGGATAGATGCATGCAAAGAAAAGAATCTGGACCACTTTCTTACTCCATATACAAAGTAAAATCAAAGACATTAAAGATTTAAATGTAAGACCTGAAATCATAAAACTCCTAGAAAAAAAATACAGGCAGTTAACAGGTGGGTTTAGTATTTTTTTGGATATGTCTCACTGGGCAAGGGCAACAAAAGAAAAAAAGACAAATGGGACTATATCAAACTAAAATGCTTTTGCACAGTGAAGGAAACCATCAACAAAATGAAAATACAACCACTAAAGGGGAGAAGGTATTTGCAAATGACATATCTGATAAGGTGTTAATATCCAAAATATATAAAGAACTTACACAACTCAACATAAAAAATACAAATAATTATATTAAAAAATGGGCAGAGGACCTGAAGAGACATTTATTCAAAGGAGATATACAGATGGCCAGCAGACATAGAAAAAGCACTGATTATCAGAGAATGCAGATCACAACCACAATGAGATATCACTTTACACTGAACAGAATGGCTATTATCAAAAAGTAAACAAATAACAAGTGTTGACAAGAATGTAGAGAAATGGGATGTGGTGTGTGTGTGTGTGTGTGTGTGTGTGTGTGTACTGGGATATTATTCAGCAATAAAAAAGAATAACATCTTGCCATTTACAACATTGATAGACCTAGAGGGTGTTATGCTAAGTAAAATAAGTCAGACAAAGACAAATACCATATGATTTCACTTTCATGTGGAATCTAAAAATTAAAAAGAAATGAACAAACAAAACAAAACTAAAACAGACTCATAAATACAGAGAATAAAATGATGATTGCCAGAGGGGTGGGGATGGAGGATGGGAGAAATAAGAGGTACAAATTTACAGTTATAAAAAAATAAATTAGCCCTGGCCAGTTTGGCTCAGCAGTTGTAGCATTGGTCTGTGGACCAAAGAATCTCAGGATTGATTGCAGTCAAGGGCACTTACCTTAGTTGCTGTTCGTCCCTGGCCCTGGTTGGGGTCATGTAGGAGGCAGCCGGTCAATTTGTCCCTCTTACATCAATGTTTCTCTCTCTTTCTCTTCCCCTCCCACTCTATCTGAAGATAAATAGAAAAATATCCTCAGGTGAGTATTAAAAATAAATAAATAAATCACAGAGATGTAGTGTACAGCACAGGGAATAAAGTCAATAATATTGTAATAATTTTGTACAATGACAGATGGTTACAAGACATCATGGTGATCACATCATAAGGTATATAAATGTATAATCTCTATGTTGTATGCCTTAAATTAATATCATATTAACTATACTTTAATATAAATTAAAAATAAATAAAATAAAATGATAAATGACAAACTGAGAAAAGTATTTGTAATATATCTATTTTAAAAATTGATATCCTTAAAATATAAAGTCTTTAAAATTGAGAGAAAAAGACATATAATGAAAGTATAGGTTAGAGAAATGAACAAATACTTTATAAAAAAGACATAAATAACTTTTAACCATATGAGAAGGTACTCAAATTGTTTATAATAAGAAAAATGCAAATTAAAACTGAACTATGAATACACTGTGATTACCTCAGTATTTTAATCATGGTGGTCTTCAAAGAAAAGGGAGATTCAGTGAATAAGGAGGGCGAGATATAACCTTTAAGGGTTGCCACAAAAACAGTTAAACCATATAAGTTACTGTTATGTAATTAGCAGATTGGCTTTCTGTGTGATTTAGGGGAATTTCTCAAGTGTTCTCTTTCTCTGATGTTCCTCCTGGAAGGAAGGAAGGAAGGAAAGAAGGAAGGAAGGAAGGAAGGAAGGAAGGAAGGAAGGAAGGAAGGAAGGAAGGAAGGAAGAAGGGAGGGAGGGAGGGAGGGAGGGAGGGAGGAGGGGGGATAGGGGAGTGGGGGAAAAGAATAAAGGAGTGAAGAAAAGAAGGAAGAAAGGAAGGGAGGGAGGGAGGAAGGAAGGAAGGAAGAAAGGAAGGAAGGAAGGGAAGGAGGGAGGAAGGGAAGAAAATATTAAAATAAGGAAGTTGGATTAGAGGCTCTCTAAGGACTCTCAGTTCTGATATATTATGAGTTGATGCAATAACCCCAAACCTTTAAATGCTCATCTAGCACAATCCTCGGAACGACAGAGGAACAGACATTCCTTTCTGATGAAGTGCTCTGCTTGTCCTGTGGCAGTGAGGCTGTCTGATTTGCCATCTGGGCTGAAGTCCCGAGTTTGGTTGTTACATATAAATCTTCTGAGTGCAGAAGTGTCATTTATGTTCCTGACACGTGTGATTACTTTTTCTTGGCCTTTAAATTGCAGATCATTTGGTGTCTGCTGTGTTTTTCCTGAACAAACAAATCATCTTTTCAGAGACTCACATACAGACAAGTGGAATCGCTTACCATAAGCACTTAATGTTCTTGCTAAAAGAGAACTATATGAAAAAGAACAAATTAATTTCTCAATGGTGGCATTCCATGTCATCAACTATAACTTTGTTTTAAGATAAAAGAGTATAAGATGGTAAAGAATTTTTGATGCTAGTTTCACTTAAAAATTTTGTAATTATGTTAGTCACCCAAGTTTCATTTCTATTTAATACTGGTTCAGATTACGTATAAATGCACTATTGGACCTTCCTAAGTACTCGAAGGCAAAGACAATTTTGCTTTAAAATACAAAATAGAGCTTTAAAGAAACAGGCTAAAGAGCCCCCGAGGAAATCAGCTGTGTGGTATTCCATACAGCTCAATTTCTCTTTAAGACTGGCACAGACAACAGAGAGGTGAAGACAGGGGGCGCGGGAGAGGGGAGGAAGGTGTCAATGGAGGAAAGAAGGAGGGACATCTGTAATATTTTCAACATAAAGATAAATTTTTTTTAAAGATTGGGTTCAAATGTCTCTAGGTTGATTTCAAATGACTAGGACATCCCACCCCCTGGAGAGAGTGGGCAGCAATCTGATTACAATGGGCGGTGGTCAAAGCACATCCGCCTTGGCGCAGGTGCTGGGAGGCCTCGGGACTGTGCACCGGGGCTGAAGGAGTTCTTGCAAGGTGCTCTCCACTGCTGGGGGGCCTCCATCCACACCAACCACCCCAAACCCGATGGCTCCTCCTGCCTCTGATTCCACTCACCCAAGCATTCTACTTTCTAGGGAAGTCACCACAAAGGTAGTTTCTCCTATTTTCTCCCACTTCATTCTCCTTGGAATTCTTCTTTTGATTTTACAAAGAAAACCTGACCATGGCTCATATTGCCTCATTATCGACTTACAGTGCCATGAGGCACTGTTCATGGATTAAGCATACTAAATAGAATTACTTTGTAGGTTTCCTTTGATGAAGTAAATATTTTACTTATGTAATCCACTGAGTACCCTTTTATTTTAGTTTAACGTGAAATTCCATTAGTGCTTAAAATAGGAAGATTTTGTGGAAAATTATTCTACTTTCACTGCCAAGATTCTTGATATTCAATTGCATCGTAGTCCATACTGTCAGGGGTTGTCTTTCCCTACCACATATATAACATTTGTCTTGTGATTAAAAAGTGACACATGTTATTGTAGGACATCTAGAAAATACAACAAAGACAAGGAAAATAATTTAAAAGTGCTTATAATCCCTCTGCTAAGAGATACTAAATTTTGACATTTTGGCGTATTTCTTACTTTAATAGTCTATCATTTTACAAGGTTTCACATATATTCTTTAGAGCAATCATGGTTTCCAAAACCTCTCTCATCAGTTCTCAAGTTTATACAAAAGAATACCTTTCTTTGACTGAAGTGGACTGAAGAGTTGGGGCATCAAGAATAAGAAGAGAGAGAAAAAAATAGAGCTCAGAACCTCTGTTTCAGTTACGAACTTACTCCACTAAGGAATTAAATGGCCCTCTTCAAAGTCATTCCCAGAAGGTTCTGATCCCATGACCTCATTAGTGCCTGGATCGTCTTTTTAATCATGAGGGTTCATCTATTAATACCATTGTCAAAGTTAGCCCAGTTGTTCTTTTATCTAGCATTTGAATAAAATGCCACCTTCGATTTTATGCTGCAGGCTGACCTCTCATTACTCTCCCTGATTCTGAGCCCTCTGGGCATCCTCTCTGTGCCAGTCAAACCTCCTCCCACAGTAGTGATTGGTTATGTCAGCCTCGGGCAGCCCAGGAGGCACATAATAATATGAATTGATTCTTGTTAAAAGAATAATTTAATACAAAATATGTTCAAGGTAGAGACTAATCTCGGCTGTGAAAAAAATATACAGTTTTTAAAAGTGTAACTCTAGCACAGTTATACACAGAGCATAATATGATCTATGACATCCTTCTAAAATCACTTTGATAAACAGAACAAGGTGTGTTTGGTATAACTATAGTTGTATCTAAGTAACAGTTCTATTAATGGAATTCATGTTTTATGGAATCCATATTTCCAAGAAGAGTTAAAAAACAAGTGGTATAAGAAATAACGTTAAATTTTACTACATTAAGCAAACTTATTCTGATTGTCTTTATTTTTAACTTGATGAGTAATCCAGGGATTCGTCCTTGGTAAATTTTCTATCATTTGAGAAATTTAAGTACTGAATAAATTTTCATCCGCCAATGGGCACAGACATCAACAATTGCCAATTGGATCATGACAAATATTCAAGAGTCTGCCAAAATATAGGATAATGTGAACAATGCAGTAAGGTTTTATTTTAATAAAGATTTGGTATAAAAAGGTCTTTTATTTTAAGAACTCAACTTAAGCCCTGTCCATGTGGCTCAGTTGGTTTGAGTGTTGTCCCCTACACCAAAATGTTGCGGGTTCGATTCTTGATCAAGGCACATACTTAGATTACATGTTCGATCCCTAGTCAGGGCACATACAAGAGGCAACTGATTGATGTCTCTCTCTCAAATCGACCTCTCTCTGTCTCTCACCAACAAAAACATATCATTGGGTGAGGATTAAAAATAAAGAAGTTGCCCTGGCCTGTTTGGTTCAGCGGTTAGAGCGTCAGCCTGCAGTCCAGAGAGACCCGGGTTCCGTTCCCACTAAAGGCACAAACCTCGGTTGTAGTTTGTCCTCGGCCCTGGTTGGGTCATGCGGGTGGCAACCACTCGATGTGTCCCTTTTACATCAATGTTTCTCTCTCTCTCTCTCTCCCCTTCCCACTCTATTTGAACAAAAGGTGGAAAAATATCCTTGGGTAAGGATTAAAAAAAAAAAAAAGAAAAAAATAAAGAACTCAATTTAATAGTAAATAACAGTAGTTACTTGACATTTTTATCTTCTACTATAAATAAATGAAGGGTTGCTTATCCTATGCCAGGCTCTTTATTAATTAGTTAATTAATTTTTCTTTTCTGAAAATTTACTGGTCTATGAAATCCCAAAGTCTGGGAACCACTGGAATGCCTGACTACTATGATTTCTCTGAATTCTCAGAGTATACATTTATATATATTTAAATAATAAATATAATAGGGATATAACTAATTTTTCTGTAAAACTCAACACCATGAAAGTAGTCTTACCATTCCTCAAAAGCTGTTTGCAAAATGGCCAACGGGGACAGGAAAGGTGTTTGACATTACTAATAATTAGGGAAATGCAAATTAAAACTACAATGAGATATCACTCATACCTGTTAGAATAGCTCTTATCAAAATGAGGAGGTAAGTGTTGGCAAAGATATGGAGGAAAGGGAACCTTTGTATACTTCCGTCAGGAATGTCTATTGATACAACTTTTCTGGAAAACAGTATGGAGATTCCTCCCATATGACCCAGCAACTTCACTTCTGGGTCTACATCCTAAAGAAATGACATCGCTGTCCTGAAGAGACAGCTGCACTCCCATGTTCGCTGCTGCCTTTTTTGCAATAGCCATGATACAGAAACAACGCATGTGTCCGCTGCTAGAAGAATGGATAGAGAATGTGTGACATACACCCACGCACAAGATATTACCCAGCCAAGAGGAAGAAGGAAATCTTGCCATTTGCAGCGACATGAATGAACCTGGAGGACATTATGCTAAATGAAATGTATGATCTCACTTACATATGCAATTTTAAATAAAAGTCTAATTTGTAAAAACAGAGAATATAATGGTAATTATACTGGGAGTTGGGGGAAATGAAGAGATGCTGGTCAAGGGGTACAAGCCTTCAGTTATAAGATGACTAGGTTCCAGAGATTTAATGTATAACATAGTATCTTTAGTTAACAATACTGTATTGTATTCTTGAAATTTGCTAAGACAGTAAATCTTTAGCATTCTCACCCCTGACACACAAAGGTAACTATGAGAAGTGAAAGATATATGAACTAACCTGATGAGAGTAATTATTTCACAAAGTATATAAAAAAATTCAACTGTACACTTTACATATATACAATTTTATCAATTATACCTCAATAAAGATGAAAAAAAGAAAGTTGTTTGTTTTTATAGGTAGTCAAAATGTTTACTCTGCAATCTGGTTTATGCCACTAATTTGTTTAAAAAACTAACCAGATTGAAATTGGCTTGATAACTAGTTTAACTTTTGGGGGGCCACATCTCTGAAAAGTTATACTTTTATTTATATATCAGATTGTGATATGTGTTTTATACATTATTTTATTTAACCTTACTCTGCAAGTTGGGCACTATTACCTTTTAGGGATCAGGAGCTTGGAGAGGTTAAATAATTTCTGAAATTCATTGCAGCCTCCCCCAGATGATTCTCATGGTTCTGTCACATGCAAAATTCTATTAGTTTAAACATTTTAAAATTCATTCCATTTTGTTTATTTTTTTCATAATGAATTGAAACTATAATACTTATACAGAAGAATTCTTTCAATGTGGAATGAAACACTTGTTGAAATTGTCTTTTGTTTCTGTTTATGTGTTATTTTCATGTGCTCTTCACATTCAAAATCAGGCTTTCCTTCATGGCTCATCTAGCTACGAAATATAAATGATAAAATATATTGCAGAACAAGTAACTTAT
Source organism: Molossus molossus (assembly GCF_014108415.1). Taxonomy (NCBI): domain Eukaryota; kingdom Metazoa; phylum Chordata; class Mammalia; order Chiroptera; family Molossidae; genus Molossus; species Molossus molossus. Next base: position 30,187,519 of record NW_023425401.1, on the reverse strand, counting down.
AACACAATGTTCCTCTGAGAGGTTTATGAACCTCTGCTTCATAAACAATATGAACCTAAAAAACTTACTCTCTAATAGCTTGCAAATACCAAAATATTACAAGTAACTACAATTGAGGCATGCATATATTTTATCCCATTAATTTTGGTATATTTTTATTGTCTAGTAATCTAAATTAAGTTCTCAAGTTAGGAAAAAACATAGTTTCATTTTCTTTATAAAATGACCCATTCTTCACATTGTACAATCAACTCTTTTCATGAAAACTGCCAGGGTTTCTGACCATCCTGGATAGTCTCTTTCCCACAACCCCCAAAACCTATTTCTGCTACTCTTCATCCACAATACATCCCAATGCATCCTTTTCTCTCCATCTCCAATGCTACCACCCTGACCTGAGGATCATCAATGCTCATCTGCACTAATGCACAGGTTTCTTTTTTAAATCCTCATCTGAGGACATTTTTCCCCCCGTTTATCTTCAAATAAAGTGGGAGGGAGGGAGATAGAAACATTGATGTGAGAGAGACCCATCGACTGATGGCCTCCCACATGACCCGACCAGGGCCAGGGACGAACCTCAAACAAGGTACATGCCCTTGACCGGAATTGAACCCGGGACTCATTGGTCCAAAGGCTGACACTCAAACCACTGAGCCAAACCAGCCAGGGCATGCACAGGTTTCTTAACTGGTCTCCTGTTTCCAAGCTATATTTTACACTGAACCTAGAGTGATCTTACTGTAATGTGTGTTAGATTCTGTCCTTCCTCTCTTTAAACATTTCCAATAGTTGCCCATTGTACTCAGCACCAAATCCAATACCCTTAAATGGCCTCAAGTCTTGGTGCAGTAGCGCCTCCTACTGCTCTAACCTCTTCTGCTGTCCCCTCCTTTCCCTCTTCTGGCCAGCCCAGCGGACTTCGGGCTCCCCCACTTCCCCAGGCTCACTGCTGGCTCAGCCCCTTCGCACACGCGGTTCCGCTGTCTGGAAAACTCTTCAGATCTTTACATCAAACTGGCCTTTTCTCATTATTCAGAGCTCAACATCCATAGAAAGACCTTTTTTGGAACATCCCCCCCCATCACTCTCTGTCAAACTACCTTTTATTTTCTTGCACAGCCTTTCCTTTTTCGCTGTCTGAAATTGCCTTGCTTCTTGATTTGTTACTTGGCTTATTCGTGGTCTCTCTAGCTACGTGAATGGAGGTTTCAAGCAGGGCCTCGCTCGCTGTATTCACCACTTTGTCTTTCTTCGGTGCCTGGAAGAGTCAGAGCCTCGTTAGGACTTTCATGGGAAGGCCCTTTTGCCTTCCTCCGCCCTTTCCTCCATAAAAAAAACCACATTAAAATTACATTTTATAACTGTACTGGTATAAATACAAATATATTAATATCATCTATTAAAACTTCCCTTTGACCTAAAATTCTTTTTCTTCTGATGTGAAATAAATGAACACTTATAGTGGGACCTCGGCACTGTACCCCCTAAAGTAGAATCCCCCTGAGAAGAATGCCCAGCAAGGGAGGTGCAGAGCTATTGAGTGGATTTTCAGTGGATGGCCTGGAATTTTGGTTAGTTGGACCCTGACTCTCTTCCACACAACTGGTTAATAATCACTCGGGTTAATCAGCACTGGAGTCCTGTACTCGTCACGCGAGGAGGTGAAATCAGACGGCCTTCCTTCTGTTTTCCCAACTCCTTCTCCGAAGTTCGGTGACAGAGTCTGTGCCATGTCACGTCCTCTTTTATTGCACACATTTACTATCTTCTATTGCTTCTGTGATTGTTTGAAGTGTTGGTCTTATCTCTGTAACTAGATTATAGATTCCTTCAGGATTGGAATTTTATTATATTCATCCTTATAATGTTCCCAGACTCTATAACACATGATATAGGATTAATCTTTGCTGGTTATTTGTCTGTTGCACTTTTAGATTATTAGGAACATAAAAAAATATATATAAAAAAAGATAAACTTTAGTCAATATCTGGCCGGACACTGGCCCAAGAGAGACATGGCTTGAAAGGAGGTCATGGGTATTCTGGAGCAGGGCTTCTTCGTCTTTCTCATGTCAGGGCACAACAGGAAATGGTCTCATTTGGACAGCAGACACAGCTACATGAAGGAGGCGGCGTGAAGACAGAGGTGACTGGTTGAGGGCTCTGGATGTCTCACACCCTGTATAAGATCAGTATCTCAGCACAACGGTATCACATTTGTGGTGTTGGGGAGGGAAAACAATTTTCACTCTATCCTTCTAGGTTCTTGGCAGATACCTCCACCCCCCACCCAACCCCACCCCACTGTCCTGTAATAAAAGACACACAAAAGGGAGAAAAACAAACAGAAGTTTAATAACATACATGCCTCTTACATTCACGGGAGACACCCAGGATAATTGAGTGACTCTATGAAATGGTCCAAGACACTACCTTAAATATCATTTCCAGCTGAAGACAAAAGATGCTGGGGGTGGGGGAGGCCAGTTAGGGGGATGACCAGGCAAAGCACACGATAAACAAGAGTAAGGATATTACGCAGATTTACATTACTCATTTTCTTTATATATATATAATTTTTCTTTATTGCTTTTAGAGAGACAGAAAGGGAGAGGGGGAGAGATAGAGAATCAATGAGAGAGGACATAGATTGGTCACCTCCTGCATGCCCCTCACTGGGGATCAGGCCCACAACCTGGGCATGTGCCCTGACTGAGAACCGAATTGATGACCCCTTGGTGCATGGGTCGATGCTCAACCACTGAGCCACACTAGCCAGGCTTAAGTTACTCATTTTCTTTATTGATAAGAGTTTCCAAAGATTTTGTCATCCTTCTCCTCCTGGTACAGAGGGGAAAACACCCTTACAAATGAAGATTTTTCTTATAAATATAACTCTCTCTTATAAAAGAGTAATTTCTACTCAGTTTTCAGAACTTGCCTTCTGTCTGCTCTCTTTTTTTAGACTTCAAATCTTTTTTTTCCTTTTTTCTTTTTGCATGATATGAGTTCATTATATTGAATGTACAGTAAAATCTTTATAAAACAGAGTTATAACATTCAAAAGCTATTTACTTAAACATATTATTACAATTCAATCATTCATTAAATGTTCTTTTTTTTTTTTTTTTTAATCCTCACCCGAGGACATTTTTCCATTTTTTGTTCAGGTAGAGTGGGAGGGAGAGAGAGGAACAGAGAGAGAGAGAAACATCGATGTGAAAGGAACACATCGAGTGGCTGCCACCCGCATGACCACCAGGGCCGGGGACAAACTGCAACTGAGGTACGTGCCCTTAGCGGGAACCGAACCCGGGTCTCTCCAGACCGCAGGCCGACGCTCTAACCGCTGAGCCAAACCGGCCAGGGCTGTTCTTTTTTTTTAAAATTTTATTTTTGTTACAGATGTTTCTCCTTTTTTCCCCCATTGACACTCTCCTCCCCATCCCCCCCACACCATCTCCGGCTTTGTTGTTCATGTCCTTCAGTTATGCGCACATGCATATAAGTCCTGTGGTTTATCTCTTCCCTCCGCCGACCACTCCCTCTTCTGAGGGTTGTCAGTCTGTACCCTATTTCCACATCTCTGGGTCTACTCTATTCCTCAGACTGTTATGTTCATTATATTCCACAAATAAGTGAGATCATGTGATATTTGTCTTTTTCTGCTTGGCTTGTTTCGCTTAGGATAATACTCTCAAGGTCCCTCCATGTTGTCTCAAATGATAAGAGATCTTTCTTTCTTAAAGCTGTATAGTACTCCATTGTGTATATGTACCACTGCTTTTTTATCCATTTGTCTACTGATGGACACTTGGGATCACTGGGTCAAATGGCAGTTCAATTTTTAACTTTTTGAGGTAACACCATAGTGTTTTCCATAGTGGCTGCACCGGTCTGCATTCCCACCAGCAGTGCACTAGAGTCCCCTTTTCTCCACACCCTCGCCAACACTTGTTGTTTGATGATTTGTTGATGGCGGCCATTCTGACAGGTGTGAGGTGATACCTCATAGTTGTTTTAATTTGCATCTCTCTGATGATTAGTGATGTTGAGCATTTCTTCATATGTCTCTTGGCCTTTTGTATGTCCTGTTTGGAGAGGTGTTTATTTAGGTCCTCTACCCATTTAGGTCCTCTAGCCTAAAATAATCCTTATGTCAAAGAGACATATTCTGGGGTGACAGATTCTTCTCCCCTTCAGTGGCCTAACTACTAGAAAGCCTCCTCTGAGGTCTGCTGTAACTGCTGACATGGAATTACTAACCACCCTCCAGTGATGTACTAGGTACGCCTCCCATCAGCTGGTGAGAGCCAATTGCTAATTTTTTAAGGAATTTTGCCAGATCATTGTTAAATACAACTATTATTAAAAATTATATGCTTATAAATAAGGAAATATTAAAATGAAGGTAATAAATTTTCAACACATCATATTTTACTATCGCACATTTCTTGTATTTTATTGTTAACTATGCTTTTCAGGTTCTTTATGGCTATGCATTTGCCTGATGGAAACACAATACAATAGTGCAGGACGGCTACTCGGCGCTTCTCAGCTCTCGCTCAGCAAGGTCACCTGGCAGCTTGAAACTGGCCATGGTGGGAGCATTTATCCCATCGAAATCAGAAAATTCTACAAATCAGGGGGTTTTTTTCCTCCTAAGAACTGGATGCTAAATATCTATCACCATCCTCCCCCCCCATTATCCCTCCTTCTTACACACACACACACACACACACACACACACACACACGTCCTGGTGGGAGGGCATTCTGAGGGGCTGTGTACCTTGGTAGTCAACAGGGAATTTTGGTAAATGTACTGGGATCTATGAAACTAGAGGGATCGTCCGGGCAAATGAACGGAAGGGAAGAAGGAGTGACTTCTCACTTTCCTTGCTCTCTCTAGTCCCCAGACCAACACGAGACCAGCAAGAGAGTCAATTGTAGCTTTCTAGGAAGGGTCTGAAGATGGGGTTCTAGACTAGACTCTTTCAGAGACTTCTGGTTAGTCGTATTACCTCTCTAAAAATCAGTTTGTTTGTTTTTTAATTCAAAGAGAGATGATTTAACCACATGACATCTGAAGTACCTTTCACATCTATTTCTAGTCTATTTTCTTCCATTATTCTAGAAAAAGCCAATAATAGAGAGTGATATGGTGGGGATGTTCCCAAAGAGGCCTTTCTGAGGATGCTGAGCTCTGAATGATGAGAACAGCATGTCTGATATAAAGACCCAAAGGAAGAGCTTCCCCGAGAGGAGGAACAGCTTGGGCAAAGGTGCCGAGAATCGCTAGTGAAAGTGGAAGTTGGACAGTTATACGTAAAACATTTTGCAGCAGATGTTGTGCCGAAATTATGTAAAGACATATGCAAGCATGATCATTGTGGCATTGGTCCTTATACAGTACTCACAAACTGGAAACATTTAATCCACATCTTAATAAGGATCTAGCTAAACTACTATGATATAGCCAAATGATGTAATGCTATGTATCCCTTAGAAAGAATAAGGCAGAACTGTACATGATAATGGAAATAGCTCCAAGGTATGTTATTAAATGAAAAAGCAAGCTGCCAGCATAATACAGCTTAACAGACAGGTATAGTGTGTTTCTGTAAGAATATATATGATGGCATACATATGGAAAATTACTGGAAGCATACACAAAAACTGGCAATAGGGGTGACTTTGTAGAATGCAGTTGGAATAAAGGATGTACAGAGAGGAAGGTGTTGTTTTTTTTTTAACTTTAATTTCTTCACCCTTTTGTATGGCTTGATTTTTATAAAAAGTATAAATCTGTATTACTTTTGTAGTGAAAATAAAATAAATTAAAATGGTCTCTAAAAGCTATTTAGCAGAAGGAGAGGGTGGAAGGGGGGCGGGGCGGGGGGGACAGCCCAGGATGGCAAGAGACAGTTACATTAAAATCCCGCAAGGGCATTTTACACTCAGTGTCTGCAGCAGAGGTGTCTTAGGACATATTAACATTTGTGCTGAATGCAGGCAGGAAACAGGATAATAAAAATCATGTAATGACCTGGAGGAACCCTCAGGTAGGATGTTTAGAGAAAATGTCATGATGTTCATACTCATTTTAATGGTTCAGTCCTGGCTTCCCTAGAATCACCTGCAGAGCTTTCAAAATATACCCAGACTACTGACAGAGATGCTAATTTAATTGGTCTGGGGAGTGGCCAAGCACAAGTATGTTTTAAAAGACTTCCAGTTAATTCTTATGTAGCCAGGGTAGAAAATCACTGTGCCTAGCACTGCTTATAACCGTCAGGATAATCAACATGCAATCCTTCACCATCTACTATGTCCAGACATTGTGCAAGTGTGAGCCACACAAATATGAAGAGATTTTTAAAACATTTAGAATAGGCAAAGGAATTAAATAGACATTTTTCCAAGAAAGACATACAAATGACTAACGGATACATGAGAAAATGTTCAGCGTCACTAATCAGGTAAATGCAAATCAAAACCACAATGAGATATCATTTCATTAGTCAGAATAGCTGTCATCAGAAAGACAAGAGGTAACAAGTGTTGGCAAGGATGTGGAGAAAAGTGAATCCTTGGGCACTGTTGGTGAGAATGTAAATTAGTAGAGCTTCTATGGAAAACACTGTGGAAGTTCCTCACAAAGTTGAAAATAGAACTACCATATAACTCAGCAGTTTCATTTCTGAGTACACATCCAAAGAAATGAAATTTTCTGTTTCAGAGATATCAGCACCCCATTTTCATTTGCAGCATTATATACAATAGCCAAGACATGGAAACAACTCAAGTGTTTCCATGGTGTTTCCAGCGACTCGGGGTGAAGAAAATGGGAAGGTGCTGGTCAAAGTGCAATGAATGAATAAATGAATAAATGAATAAGGAAATATGCTATAAATACACAATGGAGACCGGCCGGTGTGGCTCAGTGGTTGAGCGTCGACCCATGTATCAAGAGGTCACCAACTTGATTACTGGTCAGAGCACATGCCCAGGTTGTGGGCCAAATCCCCAGTGTGGGGCATGCGGGAGGCAGCCAATCAATGTTCTCTTTCTTTTTTTTTTTTTATCTTCATCCGAGGACATTTTTCCATTCTTTGTTCAGATAGAGTGGGAGGGAGAGAGAGGAAGAGAGAGAGAAACATCGACCTGAAAGGGACACATCACGTGGCTGCCTCCCACACAACCCAACCAGGGCAGGGGACAAACTGCAACCGCAGTACGTGCCCTTAGCGGGTACTGAACCCAGGTCTCTCTGGACCGCAGGCCAATGCTCTAACCGCTGAGCCAAACCAGCCAGGGCATCAATGTTCTCTTTCATTGATGTTTCTATCTCTCTCTTCCTCTCTCTCTAAAATCAATGAAGAAAAAAAAATTTTAAAGTACACAATGGAATGTTTAACTCAGCCATGAGAAAGACAGAAATTCTGCCATTTGCAACAACATGGATGGAACTTGAAGGCATTATGCTAAGTGAAATAAGTCAGACAGAGAAAGACTAAGACTGTATGATCTCACTTACATGTGGAACCTGGAAAAGCTGAATTCATAGAAGCAGCACGGAGCAGAATGGTGTTTCCAGCGACTCGGGGTGAAGAAAATGGGAAGGTGCTGGTCAAAGTGCAAGCTTGCAGTTACAAAATGAATAAATTCTGGGGATTTACTGCACAGCATGAGGATTATTGTTAATAATGCTGTATCACATGCTTGAATTGCCAAAGAGTAAATCTTAAATGTTCTCACTACAAAAAAAAAAAAAAGAAAGGAAATGGTAATTATGTGATATGATGAAGGTGTTAGCTAATGCCATAGTGGTAACATTTCACAATATAAAAATGTATCAAATCAGCCCTGGCTGGTTTGGCTCAGTGGTTACAGCGTTGGCTCAAGGACCAAAGGGTTGTGGGTTTGATTCCCAGTAAAGGACCCAGAACTGAGTTGCAGGTTTGATCCCCAGCCCTGATCAGTGTTGTGTGGGAGGCAACCAATCAATATGTCTATCTCTCATCAATGTTTCTCTCTCTCCCTCCCTCCCTTCCATTCTATTTAAAAATCAATGGAAAAATATCCTTGGGTGAGTGAGGATTAACAGGAAATGAAAAAAAAATGTAACAAGTCAATACATTGTATGCCTTAAACTTACACAATGTTATAGGTCAATAATATCTCAATAAATCTGGACAAGTACATAAATCTACCCATCTATCCCCTCCACAAAAAAATTAGGCCAAATGACAAGCATATTTGTATTCGGTATATTTTAATCTTTCCATAACTGTGTAATTTGTGAATGACACATGGAGGATTAATTTTAAAATAAAGGGTGGTGCTCAGCCAGTGTGGCTCTGTGGTTGAGTGTCATCCCACGAACCAAGAGGTTGCCATTTCAATTCCCGGTCAGGACACATGCCCAGGTTGCAGTCTTGATTCCCAGTAGGGGCATGTAGGAGGCAGCTGATCAGTGCTTCTCTTTCTCCCTCTCCCTTCCTCTCTCTCTAAAAACCAATAAAATAAAGATGAATAAATAAATAAAATAAAGGGTGATATGTAAAAGAATACATTCTGTTTTCATTAGAGGACAAGCGAAACTACCTTTCCCACAATCACAATTACCCCAAGAGCTTGCCTACTACCTGAGCCATTTTAACACAAGTGTGGTCCATGGGTGAGGGATATTCTCATTATCTCTGGGAGCTTGTTTGAAATGTAGAATCTCCAGCCCCAGGCAACCCTACCAAATCAGAATCAGCATCAAATAAGCTCTCTGGGTGATTCATGGACACATTAAAGTTTGAGAAACACTGTGTTAGTTGTTAGAAGGACTTAAAATCTTTTAGACTTCTTTGGCTAGCTCCTATTTAACTGACATTAACTACAGATGTGGTTCTCCTGAAGCTGGATGACTTGTTTTATAGAGCATTATAAATGGCTGACATCCCAACCACCACTTCTGTAACGGTATTAATAGATTTCACTTTTTTTTTTTTTTTTTTTTTTTTAGCAGTTACAATATACTGGGCACAATAGATAATTTATAAATAATATTTTTACAAAAAACTTTAAAGACATATGTATCATTGATTTCCCTCATTTATTGATCAGTCATTGGAGATTCAGAGAGATTCAAGTCTCACAGGTGATAAATGACACAACTAAAATTTAAATCTAGATCTGATTAAAAATGTGGGTGATTCACTATGCTCCACCTATCATAATTGTAACGCCATGGTAGAATATTTATTACACTTTGAAAAACTCATTTAAATGGAGATTGAAGTAATTTAAAGTTATAGCCATTACAGAACTATGGACTCATAAAAATAAAAAGGGGGGGGGGGAATTTTATATCATAATACATGACTCAGCCAATCACACATTGTATTTTATTTTCAAAAATATTCACACAGTTTTCATTTGCATGGTAAATTTGATCTGTCAGTATATTAAAACACCTTGCAGTGAGCATTTCCAGGCCCTGAAATGAAGCCAAGAGGAACACTGTGTTCAAATTGCAATTAAACAATAATAAAAGTTGTTTTATATAAAACAAGGTGGTACTTTTCAATACAGAAATTGTGCAAATGTGTATAGACCAGCTTCTAAGTGGATCTTATCTTTTCGGAAAAAATGCCAAAGTAGAAAATCAGTCTGAGATGAAAATTCTTTTCATCATCTATCATAAGAAGACGACTTTTAATCCATTCCTTACTTTGAAGACTGATTAGACTTCACATGAAATTTAGTTAATAAATGCATATTAGTACAACACATCCACAAGGCATGTCTTCCCCAATTACAAAGCTTCTCCCCACTGATTTGTAAGAGCTTCTACCTTGGACTTTGGACTTGAACTCTAACAGTTTTTCTTGGGAACAATTGTTCTTTTGGCCAGGTAAAATCAGTCTTTTCTTATTGCTCCTAAAAGAAGCAATAAAAGACTGTGCACTGACCACAGAAGCTTTGTGTTTTCAGCATGATTGAACCTATCTGGATATGCATATGTCCAGTCATGCTGAAAATATTAAAATAGGGAACCATGTGAATGTGAATATGAAGAACTTAATATATATCAGGTCTGTACTGCCTATATCACATTATGCTTCTATGGTTCATGGTGCCGGTTAAAGAGTTGATGGAATTTCACATTTGTATTCAACCAGTCACCATATCTTTTTAGTTCTGCATGTGCTTGAGTGGGCAAATTAATTAAAAATTAAAGAATAAGACAAAGTGTAAAAGTAATAAGTAGATTTATCTGACAAGGGAGGTTTTAAAGAAAGGTCAAATGCATGACAATTCCCAACGACTAATAAAACATTATTTATCCCAAGTGTATAAGCTGTTGAATTTCATCCAATATTAACATTCCCGTGCAAATAAACAGAGTAAACCTAAATTTCAGATATCTGAGAAATACCTGATTTTCTATTTAAAAATTAGTCACTGACATGGGTATGCTGGAGAAATATTATTAAAATCGAGACCTTCTCCCAACCCAGAAAACCTCTCAGTAGAGACAGAAAACACTTTCATCACTGAATGAGCATTAAACCAGAGCGTGATGGGCATCACTGAGAGATTGCAAGAACTGAAAGGAATCCCACCCTCTTCCAGAGCCGGGCAGGTACAACCCATCACATACATTTTCTTAAGACAAGCAATAAATAGTCCTCAACTACCTGAGGATCTGACCGCACCATTTGTCACACACAGTCCATTCTAAGTGTGCCTGGCGATTGTATTAACTTATTGGCTTTGTCCAGAGGAAGAACAAATTCATATATGTAAGACAGGAGGTGGTTTTGCAACTTGGAGCAAGGCATCCACGAAGTCAGGCTCCTAAGTTCTCCCCAGAAACTGGGAGATAGAGATGCTATCTCCCTGAAGTCTCACATTTCAAAGAGAGGACTCCCAGGTCCTTGAAAAAGACAGTGCTACGTAATAAAGCTGATCAAAGGTCCATTTAGCCTTCAAAAGGATATATGTACATTTCAGGGGAGAAAGTACGTATAACCACAAGTTTTCTAAAGCATTTTTAAAGTAAATGCCCTGAGAAAAGGGAGAGGGAAGTCTCTTCTTTCCTGTTCAATAATGAGAATTAAGCCTCTTACATTTATTTATTTATTCATTTATTCTCACCCAAGGACGTTTTTGCATTTATCTTCAGATAGAGCAGGAGGGAGAGAGGAAGGGAGAGAGAAACATCGATGTGAGAGAGACACATCGACTGGTTGCCACCCACATGATCCCAACTGGGGCTGGGGACAAACTGCAACTGAGGTACGTGCCCTTAGCAGGAACCGAACCCAGGACTCTCTGGTCTGCGGGCCAGCGCTCTAACTGCTGAGCCAAACTGGCAAGGGCAAGCCTTTTACTTTTAAATTACATTTGTCCTGATAGGTAACAAAACATACCCAGAGCGTCCACATTTCGCCCCTGCCCAAAGGAACAGTAAGAATGCCTGACTAGGGGACGAGCAACCTCTGTGAGGTCACAGCGAAGTGTTGCCTTTGTAACTTGGACAACTCACTTAAATCTTTTGGGCTTCAATTTCCTCATCAATAAAGTGAGGATATAGATGTTTATCTCACAGAATTGTTAAGTGAAACATAAAAAGTTATGTACACTGGAAGCAGTTTATAAACTCTAAGTCCTATACCAGTAAGCATTCGCCCCTGACCCCTTACCATGTGCTTTCAGGGAACCTAGAAAGGCTTCGCTTAAGGTCCTCCCATCATTTCCTGTTGGCAAAATCCCACTATCAGAGACTAATTAGAGTCTATTGAAAATGCAGATGTTCTGAGACAACCAACACATTAGCATCATGTGCAAGTCAATGAGACTGTTCTCTCCCTGAAAGATCCAGAGAATGGGCTACGTTAGAGCTCAATGGAGTTCAAAGCCACTGTGAGCTGCTGGCCTCTAGCTGGAGAGAAGAAGAAGGTGCATCAGCACAGGCCCAGGGACTGGTCCCAGTCCTCCTCAGAGCTCACCCTGCCCCAAGGTCATGTAGAAAAGGAGTGATGGAAGTTGACTCCCAGTCATTCTGACAGCAGATTGCTGCTTCTTTTTAGGAGAAGACACGGTATTCATTTCAAAACATTCCCACGGTTTGCCCTGGCCGGTTTGGCTCAGGGGTTGGAGCGTCGGCCTGCAGACCAGAGAGTCCCAGGTTCGGTTCCCGCTAGGGGCACGTACCAAAAATAAAATAAAATAAGAATTCCCACAGTTCAAATTCTCTCTCCACACAGTTTTACACGCAAACTCTTCAACAAAGTTTTCTGTTTCCACTGTTTCTAAATTCTGAAATTCGAGCTCATTAAGGAGGGCCACACTGATCATCTCATGTATGAAAGGTAAACCTAGTCTTTCTGTCCCCGCACCAAGGGGAGCAAGGTGATGGAAAAAGGAGGACCTGGTGGGGTGCGGCCATTTCCTCTGCTGTTGGTCTCCGCACTGTTCGTGGGGCTCCCTACAGCGCTAGGCTGGGACGGAGGATGGGGAGGCTCACAATGTTGATGGTGCCAGGAGCCACTATGAGGGGTCCCCGAAGACTTTGCCATTTTCAGTGGAAAACAAGTGGCGATAAATAGCTCTGGGGACTTTGCACTTTGGATCTGAATTTGCCACACTCTTCTTCATAGTAAGACACCAACTGCTTAAGAAATAAGGCTGTTCCTGGCCAGTGTGGCTCAGTGGTTGAGCATCGACCCATGAACCAAAAGGTCACCGGTTCGATTCCTGGGCAGGGCACATGCCCAAGTTGTGGGCTCGATCCCCAGTGGGTGGCATGCAGGAGACAGCCAATCAATGTTCTCTCTCATCCATGTTTCTATCTCTCTCTCCCTTTCCCTTCCGCTCTCTCCAAACTCAATAAAGAAAAGAAAAATTAGAAATTAGGCTGTTTTAGTTAATTCATGACACAAATATAAGAGGTGCATTTTAAGAGGAATAGTCTCTTTGAAAAAATAGATCAAGCTGTTAAACTCAATATACTAAATGTGTTTGTAAGTAAACTTAAGACATGAAAAAAAAAGAAAAAAAGATAAACCTAAGACTATCCAATGTTCAAGAAAGGATATTGTTGCTGTTTTATTAGGCTCAAGAACATGTATTATTTTCTCAGACGTATAACTTAAATGAGGTTCTGTTTACCAGAAAGGCTAAAATACTCTGTGCAACAGTTTGAGTTTTCTTTTAACATCCTGGGTGTCCTTCCTCAAAGTGAAGCCCAAGCCTGGAGCATAGCAGCTCCAGAGAGAAGGGAAATTCAGAGCAAGGGGGTCTGGCACAGAGCTCTGTTCCAAAGCACACTCGGAGGTTTGCCAGTGTGCGGAAAATGTGGTGTCATAGGAAAACAGAGGCAACTACTCAATGACATCGTAATCCAATTTCTGTAAGTTTTATTACATAGGGGCTGTCAGAGTCAGGCCCTGCTAATATGACTCACTGGGTCATTCTGCCTAACATGGAGTGTATTATATACACATGTGTGCTCACACACACTAATTCCCAAGGTGGAAAAGAGAAAACTGTAAATGGTCCTGGTTGGTAACCTATAAAGAGAGAGATGCCTGTGTTTGAACTTAGAAATAACAAGTCAACAACAATAGCTGACATTTATATGCACATAATGGATCGGGCATATTATAAATTCTTCCAATCATTACAGCATTTCTATGACGTAGGACTACTATAACTTCACTGTAAAGAGCTCAGAGAGGTCAAGTACTTTCCTAAGGTGACACAGCCAGTAGGGGTAGAATTGGGATTCAAACCCAGGCAGTCTGGCTCCAGAGTTCAGGGTTCTTACTACTCCAGTGTATTTCTCTGCAGAGATCTTTTAAGTGGACTGTCTGTTACAAATCTAGTATTTATATTTCAATTCACTTCTTCATTTTCTGCTCTAAGTAGTTCAGAGCATAAGCCTTTTCTGTTCCACAACATTGGAAGATCTGCATTCCCTAGCTCATAGTGGGGTATTAGTGCCCATTTACAGCCTATTCACACAGGTAAAAATATACATGCAATCAACAAGTTACTTTATTTGCCTAGTGGGATAGAAGGAAAATTTGACTCTTTGTTACTTAACTAAAGTTATTAATTGACTCTATGATAGTTTTTATAATTTTGTCTTTGATAATGCCAAAATATCACCACATTGAGTTTTTAAATATGTTTTTATTAATTTTTTAGAGAGAGAGGAAAGGAGAGAGATAGGCATCAATATGAGAGAGAAACATCCATCGGCTGCCTCCTGCATGCCCCCTACTGGGGATCAAGCCCACAACCCGGGCATGTGCCCTGACCGGAAATCGAACTGGAACCTCTCAGTCCATGGGACAACGCTCAACCCACTGAGCCACACCAACTGGGCTCACCACATTGATTCAAACAAATTTATTAGATTAACAAATAAACTTCAAGACAATTCTTCTCTTCTATCAAATTAGCTCAGTCTTACATGGTACTAAGAACAAGTAATAGTTAAAAGTGTACTGACTTCAGCATCAATCATGCTTATTTTAATTTTTTTTTTATCCTCACCCAAAGACATTTTTGTATTTATCTTCAGATAGAGCGGGAGGGAGAGAAAAGGGAGAGAGAGAGAGAAAAAAAACACCAATATGAGAAAGACACATAGAGTGGTTATCACCCAATTGACCCCAACCAGGGCCAAGGACAAACCGCAACCGAGGTATGTGCCCTTAGCGGGAACTGAACCCTGGACTCTCTGGCCCGTGGGCCAACACTCTAACTGCTGAGCCAAACCAGCCAGGGCTATTTTAAATTTTTTCTATTAAATATCATTTAGAGTAAAATATGTAGATTACAATCTATTCCACCCTGAGTCTTTTTTTTTTTTAATCCTCACCCGATGATATTTTTACATTTATTGTCAGACAGCATGTCAGGGAGAGAGAGAAAAGGAAAGAGACAAACATCAATGTGAGAGGGACACATCGACTGGTTGCCTCCCACACGACTTGAGCAACCGAGGTATGTGCCCTTGACTGAAATCGAACCCTTGACGCATTGGTCCGCAGACTGAGGCTCTAACCACTGAGCAAATCTGCCAGGGCTCCACCTTGAGTCTTAATCTTCTAATCTATTCCTGAGCCAACACAATATTGTTTTAACAGTTTAAAGGGGACAGAAACATACATATATATAAATGGAAATTTGCGAGTCTCTCTTTTGCCAAATTCAACATTCATGATTAAAAATATTGTCAGGAATATAAGGAGTTATCTTTAGCCAGGTAAGAAGCATTAACTATTCAAATCAGAAGCTAAACAAGGATGCCTGCTATTACTATCACTCTTCAGTGTTGTATTGGAGCCCAAAGCAATTGGATAAGATAAGAAAACCTAATAAGAGAAATAATCCCTGGAGAGAAAAAGATAAAACTCATCACCGTCAAATGGTATTAGTTTGTTCCTATCCAATCTGAGACTATCAATTTTCCTATTTTTCATCATTTTATTGCTGACTTATTTCCTATTTTTCATCACGTTTCTATTTTCTTGAAGATATCTTCAATTTTATATGCTATTACAATTCTAATTTCTAGGAGTTTTTCTTCTCTGAATGTTCCCCTTTTCATTTTATCCTGTTCCTCTCTCATAAATGCAATCTCTTCTTACCTCTTTGGCAATATTAGGTTTTCTCCCCGCAATGTTTCCTTATGCGGCTTGCATTTTCCTATTTCCTGTTAACTTCCCTCTCCCCAATTCCTCCCACTTTGTTTGCCCCGTTTTTTTCATGCTAGAGGTTTTGAGCACATGTCTGCTGACTCTCAGTAAATCCATTGATACTTAAAAATCATGATTGGAAGCCCCCCTGGGTGGAGGCAGTTTGTTGAATTGTGGACTTTACTGTAGGTTGACCACGCAAGAAACTGACCATTTCTCTGAGTCACCCATAAGTAAGACTCTGAACATCTTTCTCTTGGACTCATGTCTCGCTCTTCTGTTTAAGAAGTATTCATTTGATTTCCAGAGACGCTGATAGTAAGCAGGAGAGAGGGACTAAGGCGTTTCTCATTCTGTATGCTGACCTTTACTTAACCATGGGTTTTCTGGATGTGCCCGCCCCCCCTGTCCTCAGCTGTGCCAGGCCACCTGAGACCACATCCTGCCCGATTCACCTTCTCCAGAGGAGAAAGTACTTGTCTGGCTGTACAGGGTAGAAGAGGTTCTCCACATACTTTCCATCTTCCAAAATTCTCTGGACACCTCTTATTTGCTATTTTCTCCTCTCTATTTTAATCGTACCTGGATTTAAGGAGCAGGGGAGACACACGCCTTTGCCAATCTGCCACATTTAGCCAGCAGCCCATGCTTGAGCAGGAGTCCAAGGAGCCAGCTTCCAGCTCTATCCGTGCAGCAGCTGCTCAGCATAATTGGGTTGAATGCCAGAAGCTCGAATCCACAATAGTGTGAGGTGACTAAGAACAAACGACTGCACCCGAAAGTGTTAAATTCCAAGAAGCACCGCAGCCTCTGCAAAAGCTCTGGCATCTCTCAACTTGAGCAGCAACACGCCTGCTAGAGAGCCCTGGGAAACAGGCCAAGAAAGGGAATCTCAAGGTCAGGTGTTCTTGAATGTTTGCACCTAAACAGCAAGGGGCTACATTTTTTAATCTCCTTAATTTATCCCTAGTTCATTAAATTATGGATTCTTGTCCTAAAGGTTAGAAACCAGGCAGAGTCGTCTTACAGAAAAAGAAAAAAAAAAAAACCAATGCTTTTCTTGAAATACATTATATCAGATCTGTCAGATGACACACAAGGTCCTATGCTTAATTTATCTGCTTCAAACCAAAAATAAAAAAAAAAGGCTTAAAATTTGTGGATTTTAAAAGACAGGTCCAGAGATAACCCTAATTCCAGGCAAACACTAATGAATGGGCGGTACTGCTTTATTCAGAGAGCAAGGAAGTGAGAGGCACCAAGGTTCCCACGCGGTGCAGAACTTACACATGAGACACAGAGAATCAGACACCCCCGTGGTCATGTCCATCCTCTGTGACTGTGTTATTGAAATTCAGCTTCCACAGTGGAAGAAATGGCTAGGACACCAAGACGAATCTCTAGAGGTAAAATGGGGAGGATTCAGATAATACACGGTTTGCACTAAATTGGTATTTGTTTGCAGTACATCTAAAATCAAAGTCCCTGGCTGATGAAATTCAGACTGTGCAAAAAAGACTAACTGCAATATACACACCCGTGCACGTGCGCGTGCACACACACAAACTGGAAACCACTTGTTTCATTCAATAAGATATTTTATAAATAAAACTCACTGCAGGGTTTCTGTAAATATCAACATACTCTAGAGTAAATAAGAAAGGATTCAAATTATAGACCTGCAGCAAACATGACGTACAGTAATCATCCATTTCACAGGAGTGGATGAGACACTCCTGGAGTGCGTTCTGCGGGGCGTTTGGAAAGAAAAAGACCACAGTCCTCCAAGCAGCACGGCAGGTAGAGCAGAATGCAGCCCAACAACCCACAACTGAAGGAAACACAGAGCTTAAACAAATAAACACCCCATATCAATTCTACATGTGAGAAGAGCTGTTAAGAAAAGATAATGGTGTCTAGAATGATTAAATGTGTGCATTTTAGCCCCCTCTTCATTATTTAGACCTGAAATTGAGAGCATTCTTCTTCTATACCCACATCCCTTATGAGGTGATGCGTCTAGACACGCTTCCTTCGAGTAATCGGATCTCAGCCATGACTGGTTTCCTCCTGGAGCCGTGTACTGTTTAGTCTGCTACAGGATTGCTCCGTGAGCTACAGTGACGTGGGGGCTGTGGTCTCAGCTGCATGGGCAGTGGCAGCAGCCACACAAATTTTAAATGGACTATTGATAGGATATAGGAAGATTATCCTGTCAGAAATCAACAGAAGTTACATCTGTGTTATTTACCCAAGGAGAAAGGTCATCCGTCTGTATCTCCTTGAGCTCGGGTGCTTTCAACTTGAACGTAACCTGGGAAAACCTCACGTGAGGCTTCAAGATGGGAAGGAGGATGGACTCATCCTCTGAAATCGGCTGTTCTTTTAGGTGCACTCGGTGGCCTTGCTCTGGCTCCTTTATTTTCACACAGTGGCAGATATAAGTAGAATTATAATTCTGACTTTCATAACAGCTCATCTTGCTAAAAAATGAAGTATCTCTTTTACTTACTTTATGGCAAACAAGGGAGATGGGGGTGTTCTTCCCAGTTTATGTGGCAGTGATAGCTTAAATCGGGTTCTCCCTTGAGAAGATGCTGAGCCAAGGATTTGGACACAAATGATGTATTGAGGATGTGTGATCCAAAGAGCCCGGTGGTCAGAAGGAGCAGGATGGGAAGGGCCGAGGCAGGCAAGGATGTGGTTCAGGGAGGAACTTTTAGACCCAGCCTGAGCTTGAGGGGACTGGAGAGCAGAAATTACACCTCACAGTTTCTGAGCTTTTGTTCTCCCCCACATCACTCAATTGTTGGTTGCAGGATGCCCAGAAAAAAGAGGAGGGACTCTTCCGGGCTCCTCCAGCTCTTAGCTCTGGTTCCATGGGCAGTCCTCTGAAGGTTACAGGAATGAGTTATGAGTGGCGGGAAGCTGGGGGTGGAGCCAAAGGCACCTGGCAGAGCACCACTGTATCTGCTAGAAAGGGTATTCATGTTGTCATTTTAACCTGGATCAGAAAGTTTCCCTTGTTCTCACATCACTACCTATGATCCATACCCTATTTATAATCTCCTTTTAAGACACCCCCCCCCTTTGGAGATTTGCTACTTGATGGTCTCTAAACTTCAAGTCTTTCTCCCACAATGAACCATCTCTGATCCTGCAGCATCTACAGCATAAAGCATTTTTTATTATCAGCAAAGGACACCAGCAAAGGCATTCCCGAATCCAAGGTGAAGGACAAGTAGTGCACCCTGAGGATGAAAGCTTCAATAGGTGTCCTACTAGTGGAAGAACTCAGAGGGAAGAAGACATGTCCATGGTCTGCAAACGGCCTTGGGCCAGACAGCATCCACATAGCTTCATGCAGCTCTCACTGAGACGTCTGCATGGCTCCCAGGGCCTTAGCTTAGGGCCTGTGTGTTTCAGGCTCAGAAGAGAAGATAGGATAGAAGGTAGAAGGAGTCTTCTTTCCTCACTACCACGAACCATAGTTCTATCATGAATAAAAAAGATCAAGGATGTTGGCTTCTGGGACATAGTTTGGCATTTCATGTCTGTATGGCATTCTTTTTTTTTTTTTTTTTTTAAATAACGAGTCAAATTATAAAAACCAAGTTATACACTTTTTAAAAAAATGTATACTAAGCAGAAAGATCATCCCAACCTGCCTTATATCTCATATGAAAATGTTTAAAGGAGGGTAATGGTTATTGTTCATGATATATTTTCAAAATCCAGGAAAAAATTGCAGATGACGATAACACTTAGGAATAATGAATTATTTATTAGATCTTTGCTTGAACTCTGAAATCTGATGAAAGAGAAACTTCTGATACTTATTGTATTAATTATGAATGGAAACCTTCATGCTTTCTGCTAAGAGTATCATAAATCAGCCCAATCCCCCTTGATCCTTCCCTCTGCGTAGTAGTGGGCAGGGAAGCTTGTCTCTGCTGAGTTTGGTTCATGCCACTCACAGGCGACCTGTGAGCCTCCACCCTTCAGATTTTTCCTATTAAAATTAATCTTCCCTCCAAATATTCTTCAGCATCTCCATGATCTCACTTTTGTATTCTGATCTGCATAGCTGTTTTCTTAACTCTCAAAATAGATGCTTAAGTTCTTATTCACTTTGCCATTTTCATTGCACCTAGAAAATGGCTTTACCTAGAGATCTCAATAGATGGTGTTGAGCTGAATTTCCTTACTTAGAACAATGTTCTGAGTCTCTGCAATGTGTTTGCATTGTACTAGCCACTGGAAAAAAAAATATATATAAATAAAAATGACAGTCCTTGAAATTCAAGTCAATGTTTAAAGAAAACCACATTTTATCTTTTTTTTTTTTCCTCACCCGAGGATATTTTTCCATTTTTTGTACAGATAGAGTGGGAGGGAGAGAGAGGAAGGGAGAGAGAGTGAGAAACATCGACATGAAGGGACACATCGAGTGGCTGCCACCCGCACGACCAACCAGGGCCCGGGACAAACTGCAACCGAAGTACGTGCCCTTAGCGGGAACCGAATCCGGGTCTCTCCGGACCGCAGGCCGACGCTCTAACCGCTGAGCCAGACTGGCCAGGGCAAAGAAAACCACATTTTAAAAAGAATTGCAATAGATTTACTAAATACTATAAAAGAGATGAGCACAAAGTACCAAGGGCATGCCACAACTCCCTGGGAGAAGGGCAGGAGGTACCATTTCCATTAACAAGATAAGGAACATGAGGCAGATGGATGTCATTTGGTAGCCATGGTGGGTCAGGACACAGGTTCTGGCCAGGCTCCCAGATCAGTGCTCCTTGTGCTGTGTGGGAATCCCACCTTAGGCAAGGGTCAGAGGGTGAGGATACAACATGGACAAAAACACAAGTAGTTTGTCCATTGAATGTTTAAGAAAACGAGTCTCCGAATGTAGCCAAGTTTAACTTTGAATGTGGGCACAACATTCAGTCTTGAAAGATCCCGTGAAACAAACGCAGGGGCCCAAATACATAAAATTCCACCAGTATTGATTGCTGTGAGTTCCCTTTAATATACTTCTCTTTAAAATGTAAATGCTCTTAATATTTTAACATATTAACCTAGTTCAAATTCAGGTGTTCTAAGATGTTTTTCTTCCTATGGAGAAAACATGATCTCACTGCACACACTGGGCAGAAGTCTGAGTGTTTCAAGACCTGTGCAAGCAATAGAAGGAATGAAAAAAAGGAATGAGCAATGTGGGCCCAGAGAGAACAACAAACTAGAAGCCCTAAAGGTATTAAGGGAAAGCAAATTCTAGAGTTTTCTGGAAAACAGACGTGTGATAACTTTTGGGACTCCACAGTGAAGAAGAGCAAAGAAAAGTCTATTGAAAGATGAAAAACGGCACAACTGAGATCCTCCCTCTCACATTAGCTTGAAAAGAACGGAGTAGTGGAAGAAAAACAAAAATAACTGGAAAGAACAGACTTGTTCACCATCTCTGAGTAGTTTCCCACACATTCGCCTTCAGTAAATTAAGTCCTGTTATTTCTCTTCGGAATTGCTACAGAGCTCATAGCACCAAAGGACCAGTGTTATTCTCCCATAATTCCTTGCACAGCATTTCATTCTACAAACCCTAAAAGGACTCCTCCTCATGTTTAAGTGGCAGATTGTGATGCTGGACCCCTCCAGGGGCAACTCGGAAAAGAAGAGGAAGCCTTCCCACACCACAGCCTCTTGCCAGCCCAGACACATCTCACCCTCCTTGTGGCCTGAAGGATTAGTCACCGTGGACTCTTCATTACAACACAGCTAATGAGTAAATGAAATCAAGAGAAAAAAAGATAACTTGGTTAAATATACACTAGGGGTGGAAAAATAGACAGGGACATTAATTCTACTTACAGAGTTGGGCTTCACATCCAGTCACAGCATGACTAGAGATGAGCCACTGTTAGATACATCCATCGAAGGTTTCACTGTAAACCTATCCAGCTCTATAAGATGCTCAGAGAACCAATCCACAAAGGGTATTCAGGTATCATCGGCACCTGTTTTTGATAAAATTTGCACTAGAGAGAGAAGTCCTTTATAGGTTTCTCCGTAGGTCTCGGTTTAGGTGCATTTCAACCATTACAGTCAGCAAAGATAGGTTGACCTAGAGTCCGCTTCAAAGCCTTCAATGGGTCTTCTGCAGGGATTCCCTCCTGCCTGGTCTAAACTTAAAGGCCACTTTCTCAGGGCAGGTATGTTCGGTGAGAAAGGAGCTGGGTGGCACACACAGAATGGACTTCTCAGCAGCATAAAAGTCTGTGCTTTATGACCCTGAAGTGTCATTGAAGGCATCCTAGTCAGTGAAGGAACAGTCTACTTGGAGTTTTTTTACAAAATATGAGACATAAAAATTTGAGACTACTAGACCAAATCCACATGTACCTCTCAAATCTGTTTGTAACAGTGTTGCTATAGACATAAGCTGTCTTGGTGCTGGGCTGGCCCCAGGAGGAGTGTGCAGCTACCCGGGAAAAGGCAAAATGAGAGTGTTGGCATGTGTCTGCAAAAAACACTGCATTTCAGTCCTCTCTCCTCGCCTCAAATTTCTGATCTCACTTCCGTCTTCCTTAACCTTAGCTGATGACCTTGCATCTGACTTCACAGAGAAGACAGAAGACATTCAATAGCCCTTACATTCCTACCAAAAAGGAAGACTTCCTCTAAATCTACCCACATCTGCATCTAAATTCTCCCTTTTCCCCTTTTACATTGGCAAAAATGTCCTCTCAAAGCCCAGTCCCTCTCTGTGTTCTCCAGATGCCCCTTCTCAGCAACATATCTAATGGCTTTCCCATTTCTACTTACTTCCAAGGTGAGTCCATTCAATCCAATGACTTCAGCAAGTTTGTCTCCATGCATGACTCTTCTTGAGTCCTAGATTACTTAGCTCCACTCAGATGACCCCCTCTCAACAAGAACTAAATGGGTGAGCTCCCTACCTGAACACTACTTCCACTTAATAAATACACAGCCCTCCATTTAGTTGCTTGAGCCAGCAACCCAGAGAATGTCACACTTCCCTGGCTCTTGCCTCCATGTCTAGTAAATTACCAAGTTCCAAATTATGTCTCAGATCTACTCTCTTCGATTCCATTATCATCCCATAGAACCACCCACAAACACTGCTCATCTGGACTATTGCAGTGGCTTCCAAACATATCCTGAATTCATTTTTGCTACCGATCCATTCTCTGTGTAGCAGCTTATCTGTTTATTGGTCCTTCTTGAAAGAAAACACCATTCTGTTATTCCTCACCTTAAACCTGCTCAGTGGTGTTTTATTGTCACAAGTGTTGGCATAATGCTCATGGTTCTGGAACCTTGTCCCACTCCTGACTCTTCTCTTGACTCCCTACCAATTCCTTCCTTGTCTTTGAACAGGCCTGGCTTCTTCTCACATTAAGTACCCGGGAGAAGAGTTCATCCCCACTGTGAGCCTTACTCCTATTCATCTTCAGGATCAAAGCGTAAATGCCTCTGCATCAGAGAATCCTTAAAAAAAAAATACCCTTCAAAGTCCATTTCGCCACTCTACCACCTACCTTCTAAGTTAGATCCTACTCTTGGAACACTTTCTATTTTTTACTCTTTGTGACCATCAAAATTACATTGTCATTTTTGTTCATGGCATTTTTCTAGTACACTGTTTGGCAAAAAGTAGATGCTCGATAAATATTTGATGATGAATGGATGGATGGATGGATGGATGGATGGATGGATGGATGGACAGATGGATGAAAAGCATTATGTTCCTAAGTACTATTTTTGTAGTCAACAAGTTGGAATATATTAAAAAAAAAAAACAAAACCCACCTCAAATAGCAGTTTGATATTAGAGGTAAAGTTAAAACATTTACCATTACCATTCTTCTTAAGGTTCTTTCCTTTTATTAAGCATCAAGCCAAGTTCCACCAGGAATTAGTGGTGTGAACAGCAAAGTAAAATCTTTGTTTCCTGCTAAGGACAATGAGATTGGGGTATCCTATCAGGTGACAAACCATTGGAAGTTTCCCTTACTCAGGAACTAAATATCTGCATCGTACACAAGTCCATGATACCAAACAATGCCTGATATCATTCTGGGAAGCTGCTTTTTTTCTCCCATGATCAGCTCTTTGATCAATCAGAAGTGGACTCTATCTCAATCACATATTTTTCTGCCTTAAACACTAGAAAGAGCATTGGTAGGTTTCTCTAATTCATCATAGCAATGTATGTCAATGTGTGGTCCCCAGAACACCTGCATCAAAATAACAAGAAAAACTCACACAGGCATACCTCAAAGACGTTGCAGGTTCAGTTCCAGACCACCACAAATGGTCATCTTTTTGCTGATGGAGGGCTGTAATTTCAATGTGTAAAGACCCAACATCAGTGCAGTGCAATAAACCGAAGCACAATAAAACGAGGTATGCCTATATAAAAGAAAGACCTGAAATCCCACCCACAACCTACAGCTGTCTGTGGGGACAGCACGGGATTTTAATAAACTCTTGGGTGATGCTTGTGTCCTAAAAATTTTGAGAGCAAGTTACAAAAGATTGTCAGTCCCTGCAGAAGGGGATATAAAAGTTGTTGAATCAATTGGGCAGCTGTTCAATTTGATTTCTTTTGTCCAATCAAAAGAAAATCAATTTAGAACCACAGAGTTACAAAAGGCAACTAAATTTAGGTTTATTGGGGTTTTTTCAGAAAGAGAAATATATCATTTTTCTCCTGTCATGAGTAGACCTAATCCCATTAATTATAGTATTGAGATGAAAGACTGGGAGAGGCTGGGACACAGGTTTGGACACATGTCTGGAGGAGGAGATCCAGCCACAGGGCAGGAAGGAAGTGCAGTTCAGCAGGCAGAATACAGAACCTATCAGGAAGGGATAATAGTACATTAAGCAATAGGAAGTGATACTGAAGAGCTTAAGGTCTCTATAGATAGTAAAGCCTGTAATACAGTCTAGCAGGCTAATCAAAGAGGTGGGTTCATCAGTGGAGCTTTGGATTAATTACTACAAGGTGGTTTATTTACAGCTTAAGTAAAAAAAATAAAGCTATTTACCTATAATACAGTCCATGGATTGTGCAAGTATGAATAATTAATTATAGCAAAAATGTTCATAAGACTTATATTTACAAGTCTTATGGTTAAAGGTTATATTCCTGTGGGATTAAAAATCAATGAAACAACATTAAAGGGAAGAAATAATTCATGATAACAAGAAACAGACCATGAATACACTCAAACCTGATTAGGACCTGGCCCACCCCTCTCCTCAGATGCTCTCTGTGGATGTGCTAGAGGCCAGTGCTGTCTCTTCCTAGTTCACTAAAAGTGTCAACAACCAGATTCTTCTCCTCCAAAGAACTCTAATCAAATATGATTGTGACCTATAGATGTTTCTTCCTTCCTTCCTTCCTCCCTTCCTCCCTTCCTTCCTTGAAGTCAATGAACATAGCCTATATTTCCCGCTTCCAGTGTGATAGATGACCTTCTGGTCTCTATCCCTCAACAGAGTAACATGTGTGGAAGCCCCAAGGTGAAAGAGTGTTTGGCTTTCTAGAATGTAGAAAGGTCAGTGTGTCCAGTGGGTGATGAGACTAGAGAGACTGGCAGGTGCCAGATACTGTCCAGGCTTGTAGACCATGTTAAGAATTTTGCATATTGCCTTTGCCAGGTGGCTCAGTTGGTTGGAGCATTGTCCCCTACACCAAAAGGTTACAGGTTTGATTCCTAATCAGGGCACACTCTTACGTTGTGGGTTCAATCCTCAGTCAGGGGGCATGTATGGGAGGCAACCAATTGATGTGTCAGTCTCACATAGATGAAATTCTGCATATTATCCTATGCCAAAAGGAAACCATTAAAAAACTGTTGTTAATCAGGGAATAAGAAAAACTTGCCTTTTAAAAATTTCTATATAGTTTTTCTGCTAAATCAGAAACCAATCAGGTTTCCTGTGAGCTCCTTTGAGAGATAATAAATAGGCTACACAAACCAAAGTGAGAAATACAGGCCCAGAAACTGGACGATATCTCTCGCAGCTTTAAAAAGTTGAAAAGTAAAGAATATACTCTATTTTAAAGGGAAAAATTAGTTCTGTCTTGGAGTTTTGCAGGGACCATTGCCACAAAAGACCCAACGTTCAGATGCAGTTTTGCAGCCAGTACAGGCATGAATCTTTCCATTCCTGGTACTTGTCATGTGACAAGTAAAAGTAGAAAATAAGACCGAGTGTACAAATCAGAACCTGCCACATATATCTGGAAGAAAATGTCAGGCACATGTCACTTTCCATGGGTAGGCTAGTTTCAGACTCTAGGAAGTTAAATTTAATCTAAGCATCATTTCTAAATGTCACTTCCTCATTGTCTAGCCCATTTTATTGCTACAGGCGCAAATCATTTTTAATAATGAGTAATATGCAGGGTTAAGGACAATTACAGTCCAGAGGTCTTACAAATCAAAGGAATTAACAGATCAAATCCCTGAAGCAAATCCATGAATCCATAAGATATGAAATTCAATTTGTTTAAAATGTCACCAATTCATCATCTCCAGTTTCTGAGCTAAGTAAGGGCAGCTCCAGAGAGCACGATGCTGATCCCAGACTCCAGTTCACCCAGCATGAGATGCTGAGACCTTTTCCCTCCAAGTTAGGTTTCATGTTCTATAAAGTTCTAGGTCCTGTAACTGCCTTAGGAACAAGTCAAAAATTCCCCCAAACAAACTTTTATGCTTCAAAGTGTTAAACCAATTTTACTTAATTTCTGGGGCACAACATAGAAGGTAGCAAACTGTGATCGGGGCACTTCTGTACTGACTAGCAGCTCATCAGGGAGCCTAATGTAGCCAACCACAGCCCCTTCGATTCATGCAGTTCCATTTCTGTACTTTCAAAATAACACTGAGGTGGTCCACAGAACCATTGAAATGCCTCCTTCTGAAGAAGATTACTGAAATCCATTACCGTAATATGTTTTCTCCTACCACCCTCCTGGTATAGATTGCTGTCCCCTGGGCCAGAATTTAAGACTATTACACTAAAACTTCTGACGTACTTAATAAGTTAACCTTTCTTTTTAAAGGAAAATTGTTCATGTCATATTTTTTCAATGGATTCTATGTGTTATAATAATATAACCAGTTTATATACATTAGGTTTTAGAAGTATTTTCCTGTTTCCTAAAACAAGAGTATCCAAAAATCCATCCAGGACTAGAGCCAATTGCTGCTGACATTTCTCACTGGTGTGCAGCCCAACAGGATGCCAAGAAGAACCTGCTAACAAGAGTCACAGCAGTTGAAGAAAAGCACATCTTGAGTTTGTGTGCTGCTAGTTATTTCCCTAGGTTAGAGACACGGACCTTATTATTATTTTACATGCTGTCGATCTGCAGAGTACAAGCATACCTTGGAGATATTTCAGGTTTGGTTCCAGACCACATAAATAAAGCGAGTGTCACAATAAGGCGGATTGTAGCCTTTTTGCTGGTGGAGGGAGGGTCTTGCCTCAGCTTGTAAAACACGTAACATCTGTGAAGCACAGAAAAGTGAGGTGTGCTTGTACATACTGGGTCTGTGTTTCTCACGCAAGTTCCTAATGCTTCTTCTATCACACTCATACTGCCTCTTGCATAAGATAAGAGATCACCTCTAGAGACAACCGGTCTCTTCCGGTCACCATGTTTTGGAATGAATCCTTAAAAATTCCATAACGTTAGGATTTTTTATTGTTTTTCTCAAAATACCCAATAATCATAAACTTAATCATAAATTAACATTGACTACTTTCTAAGGTTGGCCAAAAATGTTCACAAGTGTCAGAGTATTTGGATTTTGTTTTAATTTTAGCTTTTTAATTCAGCGACAATGTGACTCCGGATACTGAGTTCCCTATAGAGAAAGAAGGGGATAGGATGGTGGAGAGGCATCAAGGGGGGTCTCAAACATGATAATAATCCTGTTTCTTAAACTGGGTTCTGGGTATGTGGATGTTCATCATACTATCAATCTTTATTTATAAAGATTATTTTGTATCTACTCAATATTTTATAAAACCAGTTTTGAAAACAAAGCAACCTACATGAAAACTATCCCTGTTTCCACTTTCCACACATAAATGATTACAACCTAACTGAAACAAATCAAACACATCTGTGACATTTGACAAGTTTATTGATACTTTCAGGAAAATCCTACAGGAATAATGTTGCCTCTGAAAAGACTTGTATCCAAAATTGCTATAAGATACTATTTGAATAATACCATGAAATAATGCTATCAACATTATAAGGGAAAAAATATTATGCTTCATCTCAAAAACATAACTTTAAGAACAACCGGGCACCATCTACCCCAAACAGCAAGTGTCTGTCTGGGTAGTGCACCCCTTCTGGGTAGTGCACCTTGTATCTGAACTACTGCCAACACAGAGACAATTACAGTCTCTGCCTTCAGGGAAGGAACGGTCCAACAGGGGAGGAAGACAGGCACATAAGCAACTTATCTAATGCAAGATAGCATTAAATAAGTGATAAACAGGAGTGGAAACAGCATGCTATGGAGTTGAGTTGAAGTGAACTGTGCCCTGGCCGGTTTGGCTCAGTGGTTGGAGTGTCGGCCCACAGAACCCGAGAGTCCCCGGTTCGGTTCCCACTAAGGGCACGTACCTCGGTTGCAGTTTGTCCCCGGCCCTCTTTGGGATCGTGTGGGTGGCAACCACTAGATGTGTCTCTCTCACATCAATCATCAATGTTTCTCTCTCTCTTCCTCCCTCTCTCCCTTCAGCTCTACCTGAAGATAAATTTAAAAAAAAGAAGAAGTGGACTGAGGCCTCCCTTGGCAAATAGCCTGTACTATAATAAATTCACATGGGTCCAGGGTGAACCCCTCACCTTTACAGCTCCAGAGCTGGATTTTTTTTTTTTTTTTGTGGTACATGTCCCTAGCGGGAACCGAACCCAGGACTCTCTGGTTCGCAGGCCAACACTCAACCACTGAGCCAAACTGGCCATGGCCCAGAGCTGGATTTTATCAATGCTCCAGAGTTGATCAGATTCAGAGACGATGACTCACATTCACCAATTCCCAAGAGTCTAAAGAATATAAATCAAAATGCCAATTTAAACATTTATAATAAGAATTATAACTGCTGGGGAGAGCAGATGTCCAACCAGCACGCAGCTCTCCCCATAGACAAGCTAAATGGAAAGCCCTATAGTGAGAGAGGTGACTGGGAGATACGAAGTCAAGAAAGGGCAGCAAGTGATATGGTTGTAATGTTTCTCCAAAGTTTTATTTTGCTAATTTGATATGTCCGGATGCACAAAAGGCACACACTTCAGGAACAACTGCATATTTCCACAGTCCTAGCAGGACACCACCTCCTCGAGATTGGACCAGGATGAGCGTGGCCAGCGTCTGCTTGTCTGTTCCTCCTTTTTGCATACTTCCAGGGCTGACCACATGCTCACAGTCATGTTCTAGGGTTGTGTTCTTTCTTTGGTTTGTTAAGAAACGTTAACCACTTTAGAAACAAGTCTTCTAGTGGGGGATTATTCAGCATCTTTGCATAGCTGCACTCTTTTCTGAAATTTAGTGTACAAGGTGACTCTCAGAGTGTTCTTACACACAGCACGCGAGAATGACTGGGTTAAGGGTTCATGCAATAGGAGATGAGACTGGCTGTGGAAGTCTGGGGCAGATCACAAAGTTCCTCCAAAACCTTGAATACTATTCCAAAGAATGGTAAGCCATTGAAAATGTTTTGGAAGAGGAATGACCTGTTTTACCTTAGAAAGCAATCATTTTTCAAAATATGTTTTTATTGATTTTTTTTAGAGAGAGAAGAAGGGAGAGAAAGATAGAAACATAGAAGTGAGAGAGAAACATCAATCGGCTGCCTCCTGCCCTCCCCCCACTGGGATCAAGCCCGTAATCTGGGCACATGCCCTGACCAGGAATCCAACCAGGACCTCTCAGTCCTGGCACGACATTCAATCCACTGAGACACACCAGCTGGGCAGAATGCAACCACTTTTTCAAACTCCTTTTGAAAACCATTGTGTAGGGAAAAATTTTTTGTAATACCTGTGACATTCCAGATGCACTTCATTCAAGGTGTAGATCCTTTAAGAAAACACACTCAAATGATATAATTTGGAGTATCTTCTCAAAGAAGAGCTAAAACTTGCTAAAAAAAAAAAAACACCACAAAACTGTGTTAAACAGCAGTTCGAAAATGATTGGGCAAACTGAATTTTTCTTATTGTTTTGGGTTTGGTGACTAAACCTTAGTTCCTAGACCAAAGCTGTCCAGTGACTACATAAATGCAAGCCACATATGGAATTTAAAATTTTCTAGTAGGCACATGAAAAAATGCAAAAAGACACTAATGAAATTAATTTTAACTCTAAATTTTATTTAATCTAATGTATCCAAAATATTATATTCCATATGTAATCCATATACACATTTGTTAATGAGATAGTTTACTTTTTTCATATCAAGTTTTGTAAATCCAACATGCATTTTGTGCTTATAAAACATCTCGATTCAGGCATCATATTTTTTTAAAATTATTTTTTCCTTTATTTATTTTAGAGAGAGAGGAAAGGAGAAGGAAAGAGAGATAGAAACATCAATGAGAAAGAACATCGACTGGCCACCTCCTGCATGCCCCCCACTGGGAATCTGGCCCACAACCTGGGCATGTGTCCTGACCAGGAATCAAACCGGAGATCTCTTGGTGTATGGGTCGATGCTGAATCACTGAGCCACACCAGCTGGGCTGGGCACCATATTTCAAGTGCTCAGTAGCCACACATGGCGAGTGGCTACAATAGAGCATAGCCTTCCTCCTATCAGCACAGTGTTCCATAGTATCAGATAGCATTGCCTTTCAGAGAGCCCTACAATGGTTCACTGCTACAGAGAATAACTGAGGGATTACAACATTTAATACAAATCTCTTTTCTCCTGTAGGAAGGGAGGGAAGAAGAGAATGTTAGGTTAGCTTTGAGCAGCTAAGTGGTTCACTTGCAGCTAGCTAATTAGAAGATCCAGGTCTCTATAAATTCATTTGGAAGAATTTTAAAAAGACAAAAAACTGTCTTCTTGCTCTGTGTTTCCATTACTCTACTTGTGACATTTGGTAACCTAGAGGTAACCTTTGCGTGCTGAATTAGCCTCAAACTGCTATCTGAAAAATCTCCACAGCAAAATCATCCCATTCTTCCATTATCCTCGTGACTCCTAACTCTAATTGGAGGTGAGAGAGATAAAAGCCTGGCCTCCCCAATTCCACACACACTGCAGTGATTTTAGACCACCTGACACGTGTATGTTCATATCCCCCATGTAGTAGCTCCATTCCTTGTGGGCTGCAGAGAAAACTGCGCTCACAGGTAGTTCTACCCTCTGGGGAGACAAGAGTTGGGGTAAAAGATGACTCAGCTTATTGTTTTTCTACCTGAATCATCATCATTTCTCCTGTTACTATAGCCTTCTGTCCATTTTATTATTTTATTACTAGTCCAGCGGTAAGAATTGAAGAAGGGTAGGAGGGGGGGATTTTACCCTCCCCACAGGAGGTAGAAAAGAGGAGTGTGCTCTGGCCTTGTGTACGCGGTGTGGGAGAGGGGTGTCCCACTCGCGTCTGGAGTGAGTTTTATGCTAAAGGAGCATTAGAGGAAATAGAATTTTAGCATCTTAAGGGTTAATTGCCCTGATCAATGTGGGTCAGTGGTTAGAGCATTGGCCCACGCACCGAAGGGTCAAGGGTTTGATTCCTGGTCAAGGGCACATACCTAGGTTGCAGGTTTGATCCCTGGGCCTGGTTGGGGCTTGTGCAGGAGGCAATTAATTAATATGTCTCTCTCACATTGATGTTTTTTTCTCTCTCTCTCTCATCAGATGAGGATTAACAACAACAAAAAAAAGGGTTTATTGAGCCAAATGCTAGCCAGAAAAGGACTAGGTCCAGGAGCCAGCAGTCTGAACGCCCAGCAGCGGCACTAGATGGAGAACACAGCGCATCTGCCACCCTGGAGACAAAGGGCTCTTTCATACACTAGGTTTGGGAAAGAAACGTGTAAGTGGTTTTGAAAGAATTTACACTGTCTACAGATGAGGTGGGCAGGAAAAGGTGAAGTGAGATCGTTCTAGGATAGGGGCACCGTCTGTAAGAAAGAAATATTTACTACTTTTAATTGGTTGTGGCAACAGTCCTGAAAGTTCATGCATAAGCAGGGTGGTGGCATCTGGTGGTCATCTGCGTCTTTTCAGAACGCCAGCTGGGGTTGATTCAAAGCCCCAACACACATTCAGGAACGGAGCAGACTTCTGTCAGCTGGCCCGCCGCTGTGGACTGGTTAATTACTCTAGCCTCTTTTCTCACTCTCTGGACAGCTGCAGTTCGATTTAGGATATCTCAGAGTTTTTCTCACGTCACCATTAACATAGTTGACTCTAGTTCTTGCAAAATAAAACCTTGCTCTTACTGAGTTAAGAATATTTACCTCTTTCCTGCCCTGAATTATATCACATACTTGTCCACTACTCTTTTAATCCATGTTTCCAAACGACTTTGATCACTAGGTTTCTCCCCTTACATTGGTCTGAAAAACAGGGATTTTCATTCAGCTCACTCTGTCACACTTCCGGGGGGGCGGGGGGCACTTTTTTAAAAAAAACTTGAGATCATTTTAGTATAAATCTGTTTTCTGTCATTTAGAAAGGTCTAACTAGAATAATCCACATTAAAATTCACTTGTTTTTCTCCTTTCTAGAAAATATCCATTCCAACCGAATCACTGACTTTCAAAGGCACATAATAACATAGCAGAATAAAGTAAGATCTTCTGAAATCTTTACAGGTACAGAGTCATGACCAAACAAAAAACAGTAAGAGCTGGTTTAGCCGGCATTATTATTATTGTGGAATTAGTTAATTTCCCAGATAGCTGGCAGCTGCCCTGAGCACTAATACTTGCTGTTGAAACCTGAAATCTGTCTCAAGGTGTATTCCAGGAATGCTCCAAGGGGCTGGGAAAGAGGGCTGGTTGGATGTTCCTGTAGCCTTGAGTCCATTTTTATTGTGTCTCTGTCTCCCGTCAAGCTATCGGTCAACCCCTCTCATGCTTCTCAGAGCTCTTTTAAAAATGTTTCTCCTACTTTACATAGGTCTTGTGGCCTCTAATTTTGGTGAGGTGGCACAGCCTCACCTCCAACTTGGTTAAAATTCTGTATTAATTCACAGGACTAGTAACTGAAGTTGAGGGACTCGCCTGGGAATACAGAGCATGACCTTGGGGAACATGAACTTTCTGTGGTATCAGAACTTTACGGCACCGGGTCTGGACTGGAAGGACATTTGCTTTGTTTTTAATTTTTTTCTAGATAGTGAAAGTTGTCACATAGCAGATCTTAAATAAACAAGATGTTGCTGTTATCACTCAGCTAAATGCTCTTTGTCATGGTTTACCCTATTTTAAGGGGCTAGGGCTGTCACCCCGTGTAAACTGCAGGAAGCACTTCGGGATGTACGTCAGGTGTGTGTATTAATGAGAGCTAGTCATTCACATTTCAGAGTGATATATTCTAATAAGCAAAAAGGAAGTTGTTAAACACGATTCCCAAGAAGTGATTTGCTCTAGTTAATTTACTTTCATTTATATCATACGCTAGGCATTTTCTTACCATAACACATAGAGCAGACTGGGGAGAACCAGCTTTGATGCCCAGGAATGTCTCACTGGAGACATCTGTTTTCATGACGCAGGTCGGCTGTCACCGATGGAGGAGGATCAGGAGGTGGGGCTGGACGCGTGTCAGCAACATATCTCCGGGAGGCCGGACAGAAAGTTAAAAGAAGTTCCTTCCGACCGTTGATTTATTAATTATGTCTTTTTCACAGGAGGAATTGCTCATTCTGGGTTTTGTTTGCTGTTATTTTAGTTCAGGCAAAGCAGGGTTTTTCTGTAACAGAAAACAAGCCTGTACATTCTCTAGGTACCAGGAAAGGCAGAGTGAATCCTGCTGCCAGACACACACTGACAAGGTCTGCTTCTGTGCACTAATCTGGGAGAGCATTGGGGTTCAGGGGGAAGGGAATTTATTCTCCCAATAAATTCTGCGTTGTCTACATGGGGTTCTATCAGTGTCCCCAGACTGTCTTCAGCTAAAGAATCAAAGTTAAAAATAGTTTCCAATTTTACAAAAGTAAAATGTGATTATCATAAAAGAGTCACAGAAGATAAAATGGTAGAAAGAGTAAAATCACCTACCTCTCAGAAACAACGGCTAACATTAATCTTAGCAACTGTTAACATTTAATATAAATAGATATGAAATGTTTATGTGTGTTTATACATAAACATTTTATACTTTCTCATAAATGTCACTTAATTCTACAATATAGACCACATTCCACCTCAGTAAGTAAACACACACATCTCGGAGGGTTCACTGTGCCTGGAGAGAAATCTAGACAGATCTCCGATTTCCTATCCATTGACACTCTGGGTATCTCAAATATTTTGTCTTATAAATAACTCTGGGATGAACAATCTTATGCATATCTATTAATCACATCTTGAGTTATTTCTTAAGGAAAATGCGAAAAGAGAAAATAGCTGAGTGAAAGTTCATATATCATTTACATTTTTTTTTTTACTTCTTTTAGCAGTGTATGTGACAATCTGCTTCCTGTATTTGAAGTTTTGAAGTGTAGAATTTGATATATACCTATTAGGCATTTTATGATCCCCAATACTTCCTACAACCCATCACACTCCTGCTCCCATCACACTCCTGCTCCCAGTTTTAGGACTCAGTGCTACAGTGAGGTTGCTACTTCCCTCCACCATACTTCTGTACTGACTCCCTCTGTCTTCATACTGGACTGAAATGGGCTGTATCTAACATACATGTTCTTTAAATTTTGTGTCTGTACTTAGATTTTTTCTTCCTTTCATCACTGATCTAGTTTTCTTCCCTGCATGTGCTTTCTTTCTTTTTTAATCCTTGCCTGAGGATATTTTCCTTTGATTTTTTTTTATTTTAGATAAAATGGATGGGAGGGCGGGGAGGAGGTGAGAGAGACACATTGATTGGTTGCCTCCCACAAGACCCCAACCAGGACCAGAGATCCTGCAACTGAGGTACGAGCCTTGACCAGGAATTAAACCCGCTACTCTTGGGTCCATGGGCCAACACTCTAACCGCTGAGCCAAACCAGCCAGGGCTCATTCTTTTTTGGTCAGATTAGAGTAGTATTTAATGCTGTCATCCTTTTAGAAGTCTTGAGTAATCTTGTCTGACTTGTTCAACCATAACAAATAAATGGAAATTTATAACTAGAGGAAAACCATGTTGTCTGAATTTTAAAGTTAATATAACATAGATATTGTTACTTCATACAGAAGAGGCTTGACTTTTTAAATTTCTATTGATATGAAACCAAAAGAAGAAAACCAACTTTTCCCATGTCAAATGAAAAGAAAAAAAACTACTTCGTAACAACATATTTTTTTATTCTGTTACAAACTAGCGTTTTATCTGGCATAAAAACAACTAACTTAGTAATATTTTATCTTAAATATCTGTGCATACAAGAACACTGACAGCTGTGTTGATTTATTTGTTATTTCTTTTATAGCACCAACTATTCTATTCAGACACATTGATTTCCAAAGTTAGATGCTGTAACTGACAAGCAGAATGACAAAACATGTCAGTTTTTTTGTTGTTGTTTTTTTTATGTTCTTAATACCACAGCATTTGGTTTACTTAACTACAGATCATTAAAAAAATTCTTTTCAGTTAATATTTAGGGTGGGGGTGGAAGAGGGTTTGACAGATTATATTTCCCCAAAATGGTTGCAATAATATTTTTGGTCTCACAGGCTCTTATCTAATCTTGCTACCCCCTCATCAGGAGGAGGGTGTCAATGGGGGGAAAGGAGAAACGTCTGTAACAAAAAATAAATAAATAATAAAAAAGAAGCAGAGCCTATTTCTTATCACTTTGAGCCTGACTGAGCCTTTGAGATTTTCTCAGAAAATGGACTGTTGTGGTGATGGACGCAGACTTGACTTGAGGTGGTGAACACACAATACAGTGTACAGATGATGTGTTGTGAAATTGTGCACCTGCAACCTGTACAATTTTGTTGTACAGGGTCACTCCAATACATTGAATGAAAAGGACAAAGAAGAATATTGTGGAAAAGACATGTATGACTTACAGGCTGGGGTGGGAAAGGTGGACCAGCTTCTGTCTGACTTTCCCTCTCGAGACTCTCATCCTGGGAAATGAGCAGCACGCTGTGAGGAGCCCAAGTTACAAAGAAAAAACACATCTGGGAGCCCTGACAAAAGTCCCAGCCAACAGCTGGCATCAGCCAACAGACAGGTGAGTGTTGACAAACTTTCAGATGATTCCAGTCTCCAGACAATGAATCACCCTCAGCCTTTGGGTCTTCTGGAGCCACGACGAACCTGCTGCGCCCTGCCCCACTTCCTGACCCACAGAACCCATGAGCCTCACAGATGGTTGTTACAGCATACTAAGTTTTCAGATACTTTGTTATGCAGCAGCAGATCGTTGGAACAGAAGAGCAGAGAAGGAGAAAACCAAATCTTTGCATGGCAATTAAGAATGAATTTCTCTGTAAATACTCAGGATTCCAATATAGTCACAATTTCCCTCAATATTAAATTAAAACTAGCTCAAACTCCCATTGTCAGATGAGAAGGAGGTATAATCTCTCTTCTATGGGCTTCCCACTCCTTTGGATTTTTTAAACAACCTTGTTTGTCTAAGATTGTCTGACTCCCAAACCTAAGAAGGATGCTTGTATCTCATTCAATCCCAGCTGATTTTACTTCCATGGCTTCTTGTTGCCAAGTAGTACTGCTGTCCAAATCCGTAGGCCCATTCCATGTGATGTCCCAATGGCTCAGCTTCCAAACACAACCTTTAAGAAAGAACTAATATAAGTCCACACCCTCAGGGCGACATTCAGACGGGAATCCCCATCTACTCTCCAAAGCAGCACAGTCCCATGAACCACCATTCCAAGCAGTGAGGAGAATGTCCACTCATCCTTTGACTCCTGTCAAGTATTACAGAAAAGAAAAAAGAGTGTTCGTCTAAAGGTAAACAGGCCACAAGCTATAGACATTCATTAACTCTATAATCTAAGTTTTTTTTTTTTACTACTAACTAAAAGTATTTGGCTAAGGAAAGTAATTTTGTTGCCATATACTCTTTATTTTTTTTTTTTTACCCTCACCCGAGGACATTTTTCCATTCTTTGTTCAAATAGAGTGGGAGGGAGAGAGAGGAAGAAAGAGAAACATCGACGTGAAAGGGACACATGGAGTGGCTGCCTCCTGCACGACCCAAACAGGGCTGGGGACAAACTGCAACCAAGGTACGTGCCCTTAGCGGGAACCAAACCCAGGTCTCTCTGGACTGCAGCCCGATACTCTAACTGCTGAGCCAAACCCGCCAGGACCTATATACTCTTTCTAAGGCATACACTTAAACTAATACTGCCAATAAGGTGTATAAATTGGCCACTTTGAGTGAACTGTACTCTTGATTTTGGCCAGAAATACTGAGGGAAAAAAAAAACAGGAAGAAAAGTTCTCAGTGAAGTTTACACAGTGACCTAAACCTGATGCCATCTAGTCATGGTGTACACTTCTAAGACCAGCACGTGGAAGGTGGAGTCCTCACCAAGGGTGGGCCCCTCATCCATTATTGTGCCTCCCATTAACTAAAAAAATAGAGATTAACTACTGTTTCAGTGACTATAATTGGTTAGCAACTAGGAAATCAAAGAGTAAACAGTCCAGTCACTCTTTTAAAGACGATACATAAATAATCCTCTAACCTAATAAGCCTGACCCGTTCTATTATACGTCACGATCCTTAAGCGTCATGCGCACGTCGGTGCTGGCAGTGGCATGTGGCACAGACGGCGTAGGTCATAAAGGAACCGGTTAGAAATAGAAGGAAGAGCCACATTTTCCCATTGCAAGTCAGTGTGATCATCAGTAAATAAATTATAATTATCAGTAAATAAAATCACACTGCAGAGTCCAAAATTTAAAAAAAAAAAAAAAAAAGATAATCCATGGCCTTTCTTCAACATTTTCCTTTTCTATTTGGAATTTGGGATCATATCAGAAACATACACAAAAATAAGGTCCTAGGCAAGACCAAAAAAGAATTGGTCTTCTTCAAATAATGAAGATACCAGGAATAACTAAAGGATATTTTTGTTTCGGTTCTATTTAGCCCTAACACCCAATACATGAATTTTTTGAAATGTAAGCCCCTGCACATCCCTGTCTCCATTCAGTCATCTGGTCTTCAGACAACAGAACAGCTAGTGTTTAAAGAGGACTTGAGATGAAGGAGTTGTGGACTGTCTTACAATAAGTCTCCCATCTCTATTTTATCATACCATATCAAATCAAAATCTCTAAAAACAATTTATAAGTTATTATTTGATTACTGCAATTCATATGTAGTTGTGTTTCTACCTTTTTTTCTGTATTAAAAGTGTCATATTCTTAACCATTTAATGAAGTGGGTCATTGTTTGTTTTTTAGTTGTATATTTCAGTACAGTAAAAGTCTTGAGTATATGCTGTACATCAGATGTAATGTCAGTGCTTGAGTAGAACAACAAATTGGGCTGATACTTTCCTAAAATACAATCAAACAATAAAAATAAATTAGTAGAAAAAGATCACGCTCTTGAATGTCACAGCAATGTCAAATTACTTTAAAAGTTTCTAAAAACACTGTGCTATATAGCAGTTTTATTGAGATTAATTCCCAGTAGTCATTGGTTGAGGACCGATTCTGGGGGATATTAACTCTCCCCAGTGCTTCTGGTCTTTCTTGAATCTGGGCGGAGCATGCTTCAAAGGTCAGATTTGCTCGTGCTTACCATTAGAAGCTAAAAGGTCAGTATGCACAGGAAAGGTGAGTACTCAGAGGATATGTCAGGGTTCTAACAGCATCTGCTACATCTACTGAACACACTTCAGACAGAACTCTTAAAAGACATTTATAATTCATACTGGAATCATACAATATTCATAAAAAGGTTGATGCCTATCATGACTCTCCACATGTTAAAGGAATGCAGGCATGTATGCTTAAAATCTAAAATAAGTTTTGAAATCCATATATACAATAGCTTTAAGCTCTTCTACTTAATACTTCTCCCCCATTAGAGAAGCTAACAAATTATAAACTAACACCATACACAGATTTCAGTTTTCATACTTGTTGTTTGCTAAACAACACCCTAGAGAAGACACTAATTAACAATGAAATATTAAAAAGAGAGATTGAAGATATCTAGGAAACAGAGTTAGCTGCTCTTTATTGAACACAAAACATTGGGAAACAGTTTCTCTAGTAAGTTTTTTTTTTTTAATCCTCACCCGAGGATATTTTTCCATTGATTTTCAGATAGATTGGGAGGGAGGGAGAGAGAGAATGAACAAAACACTGATCTGAGAAAGACACATCAACTGGCTGCCTCGCGCATGACCCTGACCAGGGCTGGGATCCAACGGCAACTAATGTACATGCCCTTGACTAGAATGAAACCCTCCAATTTTTGGTCCACGAGTTTATGCTTTAATCACTGAGCCAAACTGGCCAGGGCAGTAAGTTTTTTGTTAGTTAGTTAGTTTGTTTTTTAATGGAATAAAAACTCCTGGAAGTTGTCATTCTCTTGCCTAATCCAATTTTCTTAGTGTTTCATTGGTTGCACTCAAATAAAGACTAATTGCGAAACATAATATTAAACTTTCTTTGGCAAAAAAGTTTGTATAATTTTTTTAAGCTCAATTTTTAGATGTTAAATTGCTTAGTCAAATAATATGGAGACTTAAGCATTTTTATATGTACTGTATTATCAAACTGTCCTTCAGAATAACTGTCCAATTTGCAGCATGTGAGTATCCAATTATTCACACCTTTCTCAGGAACTGATTCTTATTCTTTTAATCTTAGCCCATTGGAAAGGCAATTTAGTCTCATCTACTTCATTCATGCGTGTTGCATTTCTAATGGGTTGGGTCGTGTATTTTTTTTTTCTTTTTTGTAAATGAATCATAATAAATGAATTGAGTCTTGGTCTATTTATATACTAAATTTAGTTTTCACAATTTATTTGCCTTTTAATTTATTTGATGTGGTTTATTAACTCACATAATGGTCAGACTGACTTAGAGCCTGCCATGAATATTCAAATATTCAGTTGTATTAACACAGAGAAAGGATACCCTAAGTTTAACTGCTTCGATTTATAAATCTTTAAATTTATAAAATCCTTAGCTTATATACTTAGCTTATAGTCTTAGCTTATGTACTTATATACTATTTTCATTCTAAGTGCTAATCAGTTTTCATCTGTATTTTTCTTGTTTTATATTTTTATTTTTTATATTCACATCTCTTTTATTATGTTTCTTTCACTGCTCTAAGATAGAGAGGAAGGGAGAGAGAGAGAGAAACATCAATTGGGTGCCTCCTGCACACCCCCTTCTGGAGATGGAGCCTGAAACCCAAGCATGTTCTCTGACATGTAATCGAACTGGTCATCTCTTGGTGCAAGGGATAATTCTCAACCAACTGAGCCACACGGGGCCAGGTTATAGTCACATCTTTAATCCAACTAAAATTTAGTTTAGAATATTATGTGAGGCAACAGCACAGTTAATTTTCTTCACCAAATAAGATATTTTATTGATTGTTTTTATTTTTATTATTTTGTACCTACCCCTAGCGGGAATTGAACCCAGGACTCTCTGGTCTGCAGGCCAATGCTCCAACCACTGAGCCAAACTGGCCAGGGCTACCAAATAAGATATTTTAAAGGGATTAAATAAAATTAAAGTTGTTCCTTGTGATCCCACTACCTTATAATAACTTCCACTGATTTCTGGGAGCACAGCAAATATTCTCTAGTCTTCCTTCCTCTTTGTCAGGTACCCTGTGGCATTTAACATTACAACCACACTACTTCTAGCAACCACGCTCTTTTTGGCTTTCCTGATTCACACTCCAGGTTTTTCTCCTACTTATCTGGCCATTCCTTCTTGTTTTATTATATTCTCTTAGAATGTTTGTAGTAGCTCACTCCTGAGATGTTTGTCCAACATGCTGGTAGATATGTTTATCAAGTAAAGTCCCTTCCAGTTCCAAAAAGGTTTTCTTTGTAATCGTTTTTATCATATATGATGAACTGTAACAAATAATACCTTATTTTCAAACGAGACAGCCATATCCTTTTCTACTTTAACTGTTAATGTGGGAAAATGCATGCATAGGTATTCTAATTTCATCACCTTTGTCTTCCTTGATTAGGATGCATTTTTATTTTATTTATTTATTTTATTTTTTCAGATAGAGCGGAAGGGAAAAAGGAAGGAAGAGAGAGAGAGAGAGAGAAACATCGACATGAGAGAGACACATCGAGTGCTGCCACCCACACACGACCCCAACCAGGGCCGTGGACAAACTGCAACCGAGGTCTGTGCCCTTAGCGGGAACCGAACCTGGGACTCTCTGGTCCACAGGCTGACACTCTAACCGCTGAGCCAAACCGGCCAGGGCAGGATGCATTTTTAAAATCATGGCTAGTTTGCCCTGGCCGGTTTGGCTCAGCGGTTAGAGCGTCAGCCTACAGACCACAGAGTCCCGGGTTCAGTTCCCACTAAGGTTACATGCCTTGGTTACAGTTTGTCCCCGGTCCCTGGTTGGGGTCATGAGGGTGGCAACCAGTCGATGTGTCTCTCTCACATTAATGTTTTTCTCTCTCTTTTCCTCTCTTCCTCCCACTCTATCTGAAGATAAATGCAAAAAATGTCCTAGGTGAGGATAAAAAAGAAAAAACATGGCTAGTTTCTATGTGCTAATATTTGAACTAAGACTTTTGCAATTATGTTCATAAGTGAGATTGACCTACAATATTATTCTCTTGTACTTTTTTTTGTTTCAACATTTAAGGTTCTAGCCTCATAGAATTAGTTGGGGAATTACTTCACTTTTGTTATTCTTTGGAATAGTTGCAGAAGGTAGGAATTATCTGTTCCTTGAATATTTATATAAATCACCTATAAAACTATATAAATTGGTTTTTGCTTTGCTAATATATTTTTAACTCCTAATTTAATTATTTCAATGGTTACAGGTCTATTATGCTGTTTTATTTTTTAGGTTTTATTTCATTGTGAATTTTGCTAAGAAAAGTGCGTTTTGTCGAAGTTTTCAAATTTATGTGCATAAAACTTTTCATAGCATTCTTTTATTATGTGTCAGGCTCTGTTGCATTTCTGATTATCTTTTTCATTTCAAATAATGTTCACTTGAATCTTCTTTATTTTGTTTTGATTAATTTTGCCAGTTTTGATTATTCTTTATTCTTCCAATTAACCAACTTGTGGCTATGTTATCTTTTGACCTTTATGTTGTTCTAAATTTTCTTTTTGTTGTCATTATCTTAATTAAATCTTTATTTTCACTCCTTTTTTTTTTTTTTTTTTGATCAGACATTAATGTAACTACATCAACCTTTTTCTGGTTATTGTGTTCCTGGTTTATCCTTTCTCACTTAAAAAATAAAACTTTTTTGTCCTTATATTTTGATACTTTTCTGCAGTTTTTTTGTTTATATGATTTTCCTTTACCTTTTTTTTTTTTTTTATCTTTCCAAAATTCCTTCTAGATTAATCAAATCTTTATCTCTCCCATCCTTCTCTACTGGTTAATATAGATTCTATTTTTATTTTTTAGTGATTACTCTTAAAACTTATTTATAATTACAGAGTCTACATTTTATCAGTATCTTTACTCTCCTTAAAAAACATATTAAAAAACATATAAGGACATCAGAGCTTGAACTCAGATCATCTCCTTGCGTATTATATTATTATTGTTCAGTGTTTAGTTCTACTCTGTTCAATATTTCTATAATTATTATTATTGCTATTTTATTCAACCAAAACTTGTTTTATTCACAGACATAACAATTTTATTTTAGCATTCCTTCTTACATTTTAATCTTTCAGATTTTATTTTCTTCTTCTTCTTTAGTTAAGGTATGCAATTACTAAACCCTTATTATCATTATTATTATTATTATTGTTAGTCTGGAAATACATTTGTTTTGCCTATATTCTATAATAATATTTTAGTTCTATATAGAATTTTAGCTTGCCATTTATTTTTCTGATTGCTATTTTGTGATCAATCTACAGTGGTAAAACATTAGGAATATAGGAGGCTTGCAGTTGTAATATAAATAAATAATACAAGAATTAATAAATAATAATGCAGGAATAAACTCTGTGTTTCATGTACTCACTACTACACTTTGCCCACCTGTATATTTCCCTTAAAATCAGGCAGTTGCTGCACAACTTTTTTTTTTAAATCCTTACCTGAGGATATTTTTTCCATTGATTTTTTAGAGAGAGCAGAAGGGAGGGATGCAGGGGGGAGAGGGGAGAAATGGAAAGATAGACAGAGAGAAACATCAATGTGAAAGAGACATATTGATTGGTTGCCTCCTGAATGACTCTGACTGAGACCAGGGATTGAACCTGCAACCCAGGCACATGCCCTTGACCAGAAATCAAGCCTGAGACCCTTTGGTGTGTGGGCTGATGCTCTAACCACTGAGAAATGCCGGCCAGGACTTGCTGCACAATT
This sequence comes from Molossus molossus, assembly GCF_014108415.1. Taxonomy (NCBI): domain Eukaryota; kingdom Metazoa; phylum Chordata; class Mammalia; order Chiroptera; family Molossidae; genus Molossus; species Molossus molossus. The sequence continues at coordinate 30,144,030 of NW_023425401.1, read as the reverse complement.
TGGCTTCCTTGGCCTTTTATGAAGAAAATTACAGAAGCAGAAGAAATGAGCCAGCTGAGCTGCGTGGACTCAGGAAATGAGTTACAGAGGCAAAAGAAGGGCCTGAGACAGAGAGCCGATTTAAACTAGCTTCCTCCAGTACCCTGACTCACCTGCCATCTTCGCTCTTGCACAACCACTCCCTTAAGCATTAAGCCCTCAGGACAATGAGATTCTGATCAGCATCAAATACTCTTAGGAACAAAGCTTAGGGTCTGCTGACCACAGAGAAAGAGTTTTGGTAAAACTAGAGATAATATCTAGACCTCAGTTGTGTTTTCAACTCCAAGCCCAGAAAAGCAGCAAAACCAGATGAAGCAATACCATGGCCTCAAGACCAGATACAATGAACATTGACCCCCCCCATCCTAGCACCAACCAATCGGTAGAGACCACAACCCTGACCCTATACATTCATTCAGATGAATCAGTGTATTAAAGGACATAACTGGAAAGCTGATAAATATTCTTTTGAAATCTTGCCCCTAAGTCCTCCCCTAAAATTTCTCTGTGTAGAAAACAGACAAAAAACCGTTAAGGCAAAGGACCCATTACTCACACTTTCACTCTAGAGCAGTGGTTCTCAACCTTCCTAATGCTGCAACCCTTTAATACAGTTCCTCATGTTGTGGTGACCCCCAACCATAAAATTATGATTATTTTTTTAAAATTTTATTATTTTTTTTGTTACAGATGTTTTTCCTTTTTTACCCCAATGATACCCCCCTCCCCATCCCCCTGCCCCATTCCAGGCTTTGTTGTCCATGTCCATTGGTCATGCATACATGCATATAAGTTCTGTGGTTTATCTCTTCCCACCTCCCACCCCCTCTTCTGAGGGATGTCAGTCTGTGTCCTACTTCCATGTTTCTGGGTCTACTGCATTCCTCAGAATGTTATGTTCATTATATTCTGTATATAAGTGAGATCATGTGGTATTTGTCTTTTTCTGCTTGGCTTATTTCACTTAGGATAATACTTTCCAGGTCCTTCCATGTCGTCTCAAAGGATAAGAGATCTTTCTTTCTTACAGCTGCATAGTACTCCATTGTGTATATGTACCACTGCTTTTTAATCCATTCGTGTACTGATGGACATTTGGGCTGTTTCCAGATCTTAGCTATTGTAAATAGTGCTGCTATGAACATGGGGGTACATATATTCTTCCTGATTGGTGTTTCAGGCTTCTTAGGGTATATTCCTAGAAGTGGGATCACTGGGTGAAAAGGAAGTTCAATTTTTAATTTTTTGAGGTAACACCATATTGGCTGCACCAGTCTGCATTCCCACCAGCACTATAATAGAGTCCCTTTTTCTCTAAACCCTCGCCAACACTTGTTGTCTGATGATTTGTTAATGGAGGCCATTCTGACAGGTGTGAAGTGATACCTCAGAGTGGTTCTAATTTGCATCTCTCTGATGATTAGTGATGTTGACCATTTCTTCATATGTCTCCTGGCCATTTGTAAGTCCTGTTTGGAGAGGTGTCTATTCAGCTCCTTTGCCCATTTTTTAATTGGGCTCTTTGTCTTCCTTTTGTTGAGTTGTATGACTACTCTATATATTTTGGAAATTAACCCCTTATGTGATGTATCGTTGGCAATGATGTTCTCCCATACAGTGGGTTGCCTTTCCATTTTGATGATTGTTTATTTTTTTGCTGTGCAGAAGCTTTTGAGTTTGATGTAGTCCCATGTGTTCATTTTTTCCTTTGTTCCTGTTGCCTTAGGTGATGTATCAGTGAAAATTCTGCTGCGTATAATGTCCGAAATTTTGATGCCTACATTTTCTTCTAGAATTTTTATGGACTCACAGGTCACATTTAAGTCTTTTATCCATTTTGAGTTTATTTTTGTGTATAGTGTAAGTTGATGGTCTAGTTTCATTGTTTTGCATGTAGCTGTCCAATTTTCCCAACACTATTTATTAAAGAGGCTGTCCTTACTCCACTATATGCTCTTGCCACCTTTGTCAAATATTAATAGAGCATATTGCCTTGGGTCCATTTCTGCGTTCTCTGTTCTGTTCCAATGGTCTATATGCTTGTTCTTGTGCCAGTAACAGGCTGTTTTGATTACAGTCGTTTTGTAGTATAACCTGATATCTGGTATTGTGATCTCGCCTACTTTGTCCTTCTTTTTCTAAATTGCTGTGGCTATTCAGGAACTTTTATGGTTCCATATGAACTTTTGAAGTATTTGTTCTAGTTCTGTGAAATATGTTTTTAGTATTTTGATGGGGATTGCATTGAATCTATAGATTGCTTTGGGTAGTATGGACATTTTAATGATGTTAATTCTTCCAATCCATGAACAGGGTATGTGCTTCCACTTTTTTATATCTTCCTCTATTTCTTTTTTCAATGACCTGTAGTTTTCTGCGAATAGGTCCTTTATTTCTTTGGTTAAGTTTATTCCTAGGTATCCTAATTTTTTTTGACACAATGGTAAATGGGATTGATTTTCAGTCTCTCTTTCTGTGAGTTCATCATTGGTATATACAAATGCCATCGATTTCTTGACATTAATTTTGTATCCTGCTGCTTTGCCAAATGCATTTATTAAGTCTAGTAGATTTTTGATGGAGTCTTTAGGGTTTTCTATGTATAATATCATGTCATCTGCAAATAATTACAGTTTACTTCCTCCTTTCCATTTTGGATCCCTTTAATTTTTCTTCATGTCTGATTGCTGTGGGTAAGACTTCCAATACTATGTTAAATTAGAGTAGCAAAAGTGGACATCCCTGTCTTGTTTCTGTTATTAAGGGAAATGTTTTTAGTTTCTGCCCATTGAGTATGATGTTGGCTGTAGGTCTTTCATATATGGTCTTTATTATGTCGAGATATGATCCCTCTATTCCCACATTGCTGAGTGTTTTTATCAGAAATAGATGCTGGGTTTTGTTGAATGCTTTTTCAGCATCTATTGATATGATCATGTGGTTTTTATTCTTCATTTTGTTTATGTGGTGTATCACGTTTATTGATTTGCGAATATTGTACCAGCCTTGCATCCCCAGAATTAATCCCACTTGGTCATGGTGAATAATTTTTTTGATGTATTGCTGGATCCGATTTGCTAGTATTTGGTTCAGGATATTGGCGTCTATGTTCATTAGGAATATTGACCTGTAGTTTTCTTTCTTTGTACTGTCTTTTTCTGGTTTTGGAACTAGAATTAGGCTGGCCTCATAGAACAAGTTTGGAAGTCTTCCTTCTTCTTGAATTTTTTGAAATAGTTTGAGGAGAACGGGTGTTAGTTCTTCTTTGAATGTTTTGTAAAACACCCCCGTGAAGCCATCTGGGCCTGGGCTTTTGTTTGCTGGGAGAGTCTTGATTACATCTTCAATTTCCTTAGTTGTTATTGGTCTGTTCAAGTTTTCTATCTTTTCCCAGTCCAGTTTTGAGAGACTGTGTGTTTCTAGAAATTTGTACATTTCGCTTAGATGGTTAAATTTGTTGTCATACAGTTGTTCATAGTAGCTGTTAACAATCTTTTGTATTTCTGTGGTGTCAGTGGTTACTTCTCCTCTTTCATTTCTGATTTTGTGTATTTGGGTTCTCTATGTTTCTTGGTGAGTCTAGCTAAGGGTCCATCAATCTTGTTTATCTTTTCAAAAAACCAGCTCTTTGTTTCATTGATCCTTTGAATTGTTTTTTGGACTCTATGTCGTTTATTTCTGCTCTGATCTTTACTATTTCCTTCCTTCTACTTGCTCTGGGGTTTTCTTTTTGTTTGCTTTCTAATTCTTTAAGTTGTGAGGTTAGACAGTCAATTAGAAATTTTTCTTGTTTCATGAGGTAGGCCTGTAGTGCTATGAACTTCCCTCTCAGAACTCCTTTTGCTGCATCCCATAGATTTTGAGTTGTTGCGTGTTCATTTTCATTGGTTTCCAGGAAGTTTTCAATTTCTTCCTTGATTTTCTTGGTGACCCATTCATTGTTTAATAACATGCTATTTATCTTCCATGTGTTCAAATGTCTTTGCATGTTTTTGTTGCAATTGATTTCTAGTTTGATGCCTTTGTGATCTGAGAAGATGCTTGATATGATTTCAGTCTTCTTGAACTTGTAGAGACTTAGTTTGTGTCCTAACATGTGGTCTATCTTTGAGAATGTCCCATGTGCACTTGAGAAGAATGTGAATTCTGTAGTTTTGGGGTGTAATTCTCTGTAGATATCTATGAAAACCATTTGGTCTAGTGCTTCATTTAGAGTCTCTGTTTCCTTGCTAATTTTTTGTTTAGAGGATCTATCCAGTGATGTCAGTGAGGTGTTGAAGTCCCCTGCTATGATTGAATTGCTGTCGATTTCTCCTTGAAAGTCCTCCAGAAAATTTTTAATCTATTTTGGTGCTCCTATATTGGGTGCATATATGTTTATCAAGGTTATATCTTCCTGTTGGATAGATCCTTTCAATATTATGTAGTGGCCTTCTTTGTCTCTTGTTATGGCCTTCATTTTGAAATCTATTTTATCAGATATGAGTATTGCTACCCAAGCTTTTTTTCCTTTCCATTTGCTTGGAAGTTTTTTTTCATCCCTTCACTTTCAACCTATGTGAGTCTTATGTTGTGAGGTGGGTCTCTTGTAAACAATATATAGATGAGTCATGCTTTCTTATCCAATCAGCTACTCTGTGTCTTTTTATCAGAGCATTCAGTCCATTTACATTTAAGGTGATTATTGATATGTACTTGTTTATTGCCATTTTTGTTTAGTGTGGTTCTATTTTTCTTCCAATCTCTTCTACTAATTACAGTACTCCTTTTAACATTTCTTGCAGTGCTGGTTTGGTGCTAATGTATTCCCTTAGCCTTTTTTTGTCTGGGAAGCTCTTTATTTGACCTTCTATTTTGAATGATAGCCTTGCTGTGTAGAGTAGTCTTGGATTCAGATCCTTGTTTTTCATGACCTTGATTACTTCATGCCATTCCCTTCTGGCCTGTAGTGTTTCTTGTGAGAAGTCACCTGAGAGGCTTATGAGGTTTCCTTTGTAGGTAACCTGTTGCTTCTCTCTTGCTGCTTTTAGGATTCTCTCTTTGTCTTTAAGTTTTGGCATTTTAATTACTATGTGTCTTGGTGTGGGCCTGTTTGGGTTCTTCTTACTTGGGGCTCTCTGTGCTTCTTGAACTTGAATGCCTTCTTCCTTCACCAAATTAGGGAAATTTTCTGTCACTATTTTTTTGAATATATTCTCTAACCCTTGCTCATTTTCTTTTTCTTTGTGGACTCCTATGATGCGAATATTATTTCGTTTCCTGTTGTCCCACAGTTCTCTTAAGCTGTCTTCATGTTTTTTAATCGTTTTTTTCCTTTTGGTTTTCTGATTGGTTGATTTTTCCTACCCTGTCTTCTAATTCACTGATCTGGTCCTCAGCTGCCTCTACTCTGCTTTTTAGACCTTCCAATGTGTTTTTCATTTCTGATATGTCATTTTTTATCTCTTCTTGGTGGTTTTTAATTTCCAATTGGTTTATTTTCAGAATCTCTATGTTCTTACTCATGCTGTTGAGCTTCCTCCAGATCATGGCTTTGAATTCTAGCTCTGTTAACTTGCCTAAGTGCTCCACATTGATCTCATCTTCGGTGGAGGTCTCTTGTTCTTTCATTTGGCTTTTGTTTCTTTGTTTCACCATTTTGGCTATCACAGAGGGCTTTGGAGTCTGTCAAGTTTTCCCTGTGGGTGTTGGTGTTCTGCTGTTTGTGGCTCCTTCTCCTGGGTTTAGATGAGTGAGGGAGGACGCACGTTAAACACCACTGTCAAGTCTTACTTTTCTGGTTAAAGTTGCTAGCCCAGGAAAGGTACTGTTATCTTCTAGCTTTTTGCCTGGAGGCTAGCAGTCATGGTTACTTGAAGAGTTTTGGGTTGTCAGAGATTGAAAAACTCCCTCAGGTGCTCATCATAAGTGGATTACCTGAGGGTGGGTCAGATGCTGGTTGTTAATGAGCCTCAATTAGCATTTCAATGGCCCACAGGGTGGGGTTGGATCTCTGAGGAGGGGCCGCTGCCTCTCCGCAGAGCCCTGGGAAGGAGCAAAATGACCACCGTCCTGAGTCGATGCACTCAGCAAAAGCTCTGAGTGCCTTCCAAATCCCGAGTGTCCCCACACAGTTCCAATTCAGTCTGCCCTCCCTCTGACAGAGCCCAAGGTGAGTGGCTGTGGCTTTTTTAGCCTCTGTCCCTGCTCTGCATTGTGGAGCCGCCTGGGAGTGTGACCCTAGGGCACTGCTCCCAGCTGAGGCCGCTGCCGAGCTGCTGACTGTGGGCTCCCAGCCCGTCTTGCGCCTTCGCAAGCCTACCGGGATGGAGTCAGTGTCCCTCGTTGTATGGTCCCTCACAAGCTGGTTTTCTGTTGCTTTTTCCTGTCGGTTTGTCTGTGTTATAGTTGTAATTCCAGTTTGGTTCTGGGAGACGGTCTGTGTAGCTCCGTTCACTCCGCCGCCATTTTGGAATCTCTCTCCATAAAATTATTTTTGTTGCTACTTCATAACTGTAATTTTGCTACTGTTATGTCTTAGGCGACCCCTGTGAAAGGGTTGTTCGACCCCCATAGGGGCCGCAACCCACAGGTTGAGAACCGCTGCTCTAGAGCATACTCATACCTTCATTTTTCAGCCATGTATCTATGCTTTCTTTCTCCTAAGTTCCAGGGTTCCTACGAGACTTGCAGCCAGGGAGCAGCAGGCAGCAGCAACTCATTCCAGGCCAACCTCCTGAACTTGTCTCCAAGGGCCCTTCTTTTTCTTCTGTAACTTGTTTCCTAAGTCCATGTAGTCCAACTGGCTCACCTCTTCTGCCTCTGTGACTTTCTTTCTGCAAAGCCAAGGAAACTCTCTGAGTATCCTGCTCAATTATTTTCTTTGACTGTACTTTCAGTTTGCATGCTAAATAAACTTCCTCTTGTATTAGAGTCCTTGGTCCTGAATTTTTTCTTTGCAAAACTCAAGAACCAAGAGCTGACACTGCCAGTAATAGGTTTTTAAGGTTTTTCTTGTCAATTTCTAAAAGCCATTTATATACCAACTGTTTATTACAATTATTTTCCCCAAGTCCTCATTTTCTTTTTAATTTAAGAATGTTTATTACAGCACTGTTTGTAATAGCAATTTATTTTTTAATCTAAATATTTATCAATTAGAAAATTAATAAACACATTGTACAATGTTCACAATATGGAAATAGTAAAAATAAATGAACCATAGCTATGTACTGCAGCATTTAAAAATCTCAAAAACAATGGTGAGAAATAAAAAGCAAGTTTCCATAGGATATGTAAGATATTCTACTTAGATGTTCTAAACCATGTAGAACAATACCATATATTGTACAGATAGATGCTATTTATGCATCTTCACATAACAGCAAATATGGAAGACAGTAGGAAAAGTATTATCACTAAAAATTAAACAAGGATCTTTATTGAATATGCTTTACTTCTTTAAAAAATCTTTAAAGCATACATTTACAAATAATAATAATAAGATTGACAAAGCTGGGTCGTGGATACCACAGCTGTTAGTCATGTTATTCTCTGGATCTTTCGTTATGCCTTAACATTTTAATATTTTTAAAATAGAGATTTGAATTATGAAATAAAATAACTTTTCCCGATACCAGCTCTGTCATTGACTGTTTTCGTGACCCTTGGTTAAACCTAAGGGCTTTTTGGACTTTTGTTTTCTCATCTGCAAAATAAATGTGTTGAACTAAGAGACCTTTGAATTTCCTTACACCATTAAAATTGCAGATTACATAAATTTTTTAAACCTTGAATTAACTGCCTATTTCGATCCATTACTCTGGATAGAATTCAGAATATCCATTTGTACATGCAAAACTTTTAATAGAGCCCTGTGACCTCAGACAATCAGCTCAGCTCAAGGAATACATAATAAACTGTGGGTGGAACAGTGCTTCATTCCAAGATCATGAACACTTAGAAAGTAAGAACATTCTAAAAGATCTTCGTGACTAGAAAATTGTTTATATTGTTCTAGGAGTTAAAGATCCACAAAAATTAAACAACAACAAAAAAATAGAGTCATCATCCTACAGAAAAGGTTAAGAGTAATATCCTTATAAAAGTTTTATAGAAATCTGTATAAAAGATTAATATAATATCCTTAACAGGACCCAACCAACAGCCCAATTTTCTATTCTGTCTTGTCCAATTGATGGACAACTGTGATAATTAGAAAAATGTGACAAGCTGAGGCTGGCAAAATACAGAACTAAATTGGTGTCATTTTTCTACAGTAGACACAAAAAAGTCTCACTTTTGATTTTTTTAAAAAAGGGAATACTAAATCTAAAGATTAAATGGATTTCCCCAACAGAATCATGAATTCAGCAGCAATAAAATATTCCTTCTTGCCCCAGGTGCATTTTGTGTTCTTAACTCCTTTGTTTCAAGTTATTGGGAGATAACAGTTGCTTGTCTATAGAATGTATTATGTCTAAATGTTCCCATAGACAGCATATAAATAACAAAGCTCTTTATACTAATTGATTGGCTTCTCAGGCTTTTTGACATATAGGACTCCTGTACTAAGATGTGTTTTATGCTCCAAAATAGTCTCTAAAGCCAAGGAAATTGGTTTCTTTGGAATTAACTTTTGGTGGTTTCCTGAAGACAGCTATCTACAAATACCTACACATGGGTACTTGATAAAAATAGCAGAGCCATGTAATAAAATTTCTCATGGTAAATAAATATGTTCTTAAGAAGCAACAACTTAAAACAATATTCAATTAGGGAATAATTTATTCTCATCTTGGTCATAGTGGCTGAAAATCTTGAGAGTATTTGATGAGTGGTCCTCTCCCTATACACTGAGTTTAAGACCCTTCTGCTCTGAGAGTAGATCTTATCCATGATGCTCAGCTTGGGACTTCATTTATGAGAGAAACACCCTGTGGTGAGGACCACAATGCTCTAGAGCCCTTCATGCCAGGGCCATCCTATTCCATTAAACATTTACTTGATGGACAATGCAAAAACACGACATCTGACTAGAGTGTTAGGGGGAAAAAAGAGTAAACAGCTGACATACCCAACTTCCTCCAGTTGGGAAGTCATTTATAATTGCCCAATATTCTTTAATTCTTTATGTTCAAAGCAAACCAAAGAACTTATATGCATGTATGCATAACCAATGGACATAGACAACAATACTTGGGGGGGGGGCAGGATCAGGGGCAGGGTGTCTGGGGGTGGGGGGAGGAGAAACAACTGTAACAAAAATAAATTAATAAAAATTGCAACAACAAAAATCAATAGTGTAACAGTTAAATTAAGCATGGGTTGTATAGTTGGCTGCCTGGGCTTGAATCCTACTTTCACTACTTACTAGCTCTATAGCTGATCTTGGAAAACTCACCTAACTTCTTTAAATCTCAGTTTCTTCAACTGTTACCTCAACAGTTCCCAACCTTAAGTTCTCACTGCACAATTGTTATTATTAATTGTTTCTAAAGTTGATATTTTATTTGAAATATATTCATAGCTATTATTTTCATTTCTATAATTATACTCTAATATTGATCATACCTATTGTTTCCATTGGTATGCATAGATAACCTATACCCTGCCCTCAAGATTCTGACCCCTGTCCCAGGCCAAACTCCTCACACTTTTCCTATGGGAAGGGTCAGAGGAAAAAGTTTCTACCACCCACGAACACCTTCCTGCTGCTGTGAATTGCAGGGAAGAGAAATGTTTAAGGTGAATTTAAGTTCTTCTCTGAAAGTGTAATATAAACATGCTGCTTTGTTTCCTCTATAGAATCCTGGCAAATTCTTTTTTAATTAATGAATTTTTTATCATGATAAAAAGAACATATAATAAAATTTACCATAGTTACCATATTTAAGTGTGCAGTTCAGTAGTGTTAAGTATATTTATATTGTTGCGAAGCAGAGTTCCAGAACTTTTTCATGTTGCAGAACGAAAACTCTATACCCATTAAACAATAGCTTCCTTTCCCCTTCCCCCAACCCCTAGTAACTCCTATTCCACCTTTTAGTTCTGTGAATTTGACCACTTTGGATACCTCACAAGTGGAATCATACATTTGTCCTTTGTGACTCAATTTCTCCCTTTTCAAACTGTCAAGAGCTTTACTAGTTACCAGTTTCTTTTTTTTAATCCTCACCCAAGGATATATTTTTATCAATTTTTATTTTTTAAAGGGAGAGGGGGAGAGAGAGAGAGACATTGATGTGAGAGAGAAACATTGATCATTTGCCTCCTATAAACACCCAACTGAGGATCAAATCCACGACCTTTTTGGTGTATGGGATGACGCTCCAACCAATGAACCAGCCAGCCAGGACACCAGTTTCTCTTTTAAGTAGTACATGAGGTTATTCCGAATTAAAATAAATCAACTTGAAATATCAAGAGTATCATTTATGCATGATCATCATTAAGGCAAGATCAATTAAAATACATAGTTTGGAGTTTATCCATATAGAAAAACATATCCATGCAATGTAGTCTTTTCACTGGGTTGGATGGCACAGAAATAACCCAAGGCACATATCTAAGATTAAACTGTTTCTCTGTCCTGACAATTCTATACTACTCTCCTATACTTTGTGCAAGAGGTTTCTTAGGATAGTGAGGTGATGGTGCTCAAACAGGGAAATGAATAGATGAATGGGGACCTGATGTTGATGTTATCTAATTAAAGGAGAACTACACACCTTAAACCTCTTTTTATAGCTCCTCCCCCATGGTACCTATCTCAATGCCTATCTTCACAAATATTTGTCAAATAAAAGGACAAAGATCATGACAGGAAGAAAAACAGAAGAAGAAATGTGATGGTGGTGGCAGAAACAATGGTAGCAGAGAAGGGGACAGGTAGTACTGGATTATAGAGGGACAGATGATCAACATTTCACTATAAACCAAACTAATGCAGACTGAAACACACAGAAGTGCCTAACACCCTCGGTAATGGGCAAGGACAGGTGTTGACTTAGCACAAGTTCTGAGGTCATCAAACAGATTCTTTAAATGCCAGGTTTGTTTTTTTTTTTTCACCAGCCCCTCTACAGTTCAGCTCTGCTTGCACACCTGCCCACCAGGATCTTGTACCTTGTACAACGCTCCAACTCTTCAACACGTTTGAAACTTCCCACCCTCTATCATATCCCTCAGCACAGTGGAGGCTCGCAGACCCTCAAACCACAGCCAAAGAAGTGACTCTCTAGCACCCAAGTTTGCTCCTAATACAGGAATGCCTCAGTTCCATATTAGTCACCCAAACATTTTCTCCTCTTCTAATGTGGAACTACTCACTGAGCACCCGAGTAACGTTTAAGAAGAGGCGAAGTGAATGGATGTGAAAGGTAAAAGGGTATATCTTTGCTCCTGTTGCCACCTTCTCTTGCCAGACATTGAACCTGTACTTCCACCAGGTACAAGGACACTTCCTGAAGAATGTAAGATACAGCTCAATAGAGAGTTCTACTCCATTTGTTGGAAGTGAGGGTAAGAAACTCAGGAGAGAGACCAAAGATAAAAATACAAATCTAGGCATCACTTACCTGGAGAATCATCTCCAAAACTCTGGGGGGAGAAAAGCATCCCTTTCATTCATGCGTCATAAAAGATTAACATAGGGGGTTGTGTTGATTCACGGGACTGAAGGAAGCACCCGTTGATGGTTCACAGGTCAGGTCAGTGGAAATGGTATCAAAGAAAAAAGGCTACATGGGACTGGCGCCTGCCTAGACTGGATTGTAACACATTGCTAAATTTCTCCAGCCAGGAATCTGTCAGAAATCAAAGCAATATCTGAGTGAATGTTTCATGGGCTTCTGGCTGAAGGGAGCACGTCCATGCTGCCTGGTTTCTTTTAGCTTGTGGGATTGATGGAGAGGAAGTTGTTAGCCCTGGTCATGCTGACACTAACTTGGTCCAGATTCCTGCCATCTATGCTGCAGTGAGCCATTGTCATCCTGCCAAGGTGGTTGACCTAGTGTCTTGTGTACACAAGGTGCTAACTATGATGAATCTGAAGCATTTCTGCTCTTTGAAGTCATCAAATGAATTTTAAAAGTACGTCTGAATACTGAATAAGATGGTGGTTAAAGCAATCTTCAGTTTTATTCTCAAACACAATATTCACCTAAGTAAGACAAACAATATTAATAGAATTTGTAGAAAGGAGGCTTTTATACCATAGTCTATATTCCCTACCACTGGAATATTTGACAGCTTGACATTATCATAAGAAAGTTATTAAAGTAAATAATAATTCTTCTATATTGGGCTTCTTAAAGAACATTCTAATTTCCTCCAACCTTCATCATAAATGTACCTCTATGCACAATATGTCAAATTATATTTATGCATGTGAAATATTAATTACAGTATTGAGTATTTAAACATAAATATTAATGAGTTAATACAGAAACAATTTTATTGATTGAAAGTTATCTTCCCTTTAAAGGACATATTTATTGCCATCATTATGCCTATATAAATCACTATCATCACTACTGAAACCACAAAATAAAATTAAAAATTGTAAAGACACGTCTATATTGTAACCAACTGTGAATAAAGGTACTAGCTTCTGATTTAGTAGGAGCACATCTGTGGGCTTGTTTTCTCATTCCATTTTATTTTAGCTTGTTTTTAACACTTTCCTATTGCCTCCTGCTATATGAAGGCAGCTGTACTCCCAGATGTGTTTGACTTCAAAGTTATGTTGTAATTCTAAGGGGGGAAATGTAAATAAAACGTAAGTACAAAAAATCCTGGTAAAAAACTGAATGGCATGAAGATGGTGCTTGATTAAATATTTGCACGAGGATACCATTGAGAGTTTTGAGTACATATCAAGCCCCAGAGAACAAATTACATTAAATATAATAGAACCAACATAATTATCTTTCATGACTCATAGCTAGGAAGAAGTTGAATAAGTAAAAACAACTGGAAGTCTAAGCCAAGATATAAATGCTATTAGGATATTGACATTCCCACTATTGTTTATAAATGAACTGTGTATATCTATATAATATTTATATAATCAATTATATGTGACAATTCATGAATATAAAGTATAAAAACTACATATTTATTTGACTTTGGGTGGTGGGCATACAATGCAATACACAGATTATGTACCATAGAAATGTACACTTGAAACCTATATGACTCTAATAAAAAAGGAAAAATAAACTAAACATGAGTTCAAATGTTTAGTCTTATTTAACAAGTATTGTGATCTGGAGAAAGTTATTTAATTTTTGTTTGACCACCTATAAAAGGGGATAATAAAGTCTCCTTCCCACAGTAGTTATGAAGATTAGAGCTAATACATGAAAAGCACCTGTATCATAAGATTCTTGATATAAAAGACAGACAGAGAGAGAGAAAACAACTCTGACTAGTTTAAGCATACAAATAATTTATGAAAATATTTTTAAGTAACTACACAAGCTACAGAAGCACCAGAGCACTAAGCACAGAGATTACCTGACCAGAACCAGAGCTCTACATCAGACTGCAGAACAGCTGGACACATCTGGAGACAGCACGGCCATTCCCACTGAGCGTGGGCACTGTGGCTTGCAATGACAACATCAGCTTCTCTGGGCACAGAATGCTGCCATTAGAACCTCTGCCACTGCTAGGGAAACTGGATATATCACCTGTCAGTCAAACCATAATAGATTTTATACAGCACCTTTTTCTAGCAGAGAGTCAGCTTCAAAGACCGGTGTGGGTTGACCCGACTGGAAGAGCCTGGGTCACATATCTGTATGAGGCTACAATAAATTTGGAGAAATGGGTTTCTGGTTTCCATAATGAGAAGCTTACTCATTGGGTGAAAATTCCCCTAAATTTAAAAAGGATTTTAAAAGAACAAGCCAAAAAGAATGGAAAATATCCATTACAATCCACTCCTTTGGCATCTCAACTTTCTCACGCACTCTTCTTGTTACAAACTTCCAAGCCAATACATCCATTACTGTATCCAGCTCTAAGTGCAGCATCTCTGGGGTTAGTTTATTCCTCCTCCACTTACAATCCTATCCTGAACAACATGTGGATCTTGAAAACCACCATCAGCATGCTCTATATAAAATTACAGGGAACAGCCCTGCCTGGTTTGACTCAGTGGTTAGAGCGTTGGCCTGCTCTAGTCCAGAGAGACCCGGGTTCGGTTCCCACTAAGGGCATGTACCTCGGTTGCAGTTTGTCCCTGGCCCTTGTTGGGTTGTTGTGTAGGTGGCAACCACTCAATGTGTCCCTTTTACATCGATGTTTCTCTCTCTCTCTCTTCCTCTCTCTCCCTCTCACTCTACCTGAACAAAAATTAAAAAAAAAAAAATGTCCTCAGGTGAGGATAAAAAAAAAAAAATTACAGGGAACAAGGAGAGGATAAAAAGAGTAAAATGTGTATATTTAATGTGACATACATTTGTCACATCAGTCCATTTCTTTTCTTCAAGTCACAAAGTTATAGTTAATTATTTATGATTTTTCTTTTATTGTGTGGGTTGCATGTTTTTGTCAAACCAGCAACACAGCTGGTTGCTATCTTCACCTGATGAGGTGACACCACAGTTTATTCCGTAATTAGCAGAATCCCCTTACTGGTTTACTGACCTGTGGAGTGAGGGCTACCACTGCAGGAAAGACCAAAGTTTATTCCTGAGGGATCTGATTGTGTCGCAGTCCTGCCTGAATGTAGCTGCTTGAGACTTCTACTGACACTTACCACTCTCATGGAAGTACTTCAGGGCACTCCAGAGGACCCTTGGGTTACATCTCTACCCTGTCCTTTCCTCTCTGACTTCACTGAATACCAGCAACCCATCCCCCTTAGGGAATCCAAATCAATTCCCCCTACTGAAATACAATATATAGTTTGCCTGCCACTAGCAGGAAAAGCGAGGAGCTGTTGGTTTTCTCCAAGTCAAGAAACCACATCTGGATCAGCAGCTGCACTGGGAGTAATTATGTGATTAAGTTATAATCTACTCACATTCTTAAAATCCATCTGTCATCCCTGTAGACCAAATAGGTGAACTGAATGGGAACATGGTGAAGTGACTGCTTTATTAGCTGTGCGCTGTTAGTGAGGGCACTCAACTCTGCAGTCCTTCCAGAAATGTGAAATTGCTTGTGCTCACTATTGTGCTAGGAACTCCCTCTTGGTCTTTCCTACAGTAATTGCCCTCACTTCCCAGGTCAATAAACCAATAAGGGGATTCTGCTAATTACTGGATATGTCTATCCCAACTCTGGATTCTGTAACTGGGAAATTGACCAAGAGGTGGATTTATAGACTCATTAAACTCACTGTGAGGTGGACCTGAGGCAAAATTTCAATAATCAGCTGACTTACATAAACCTCTATTTGACTGGTGAACCACAATGGTAGAGAACAGCCACTACAGAGCCTTTCAAGGATCTTGGCCCCTCCTCCCCCCATTTGAAAAACTAATGTATTTTCAAAGCTTTGGTGAACTGTGCAGTCCCTGGGCCAACCTGAGAGTGATCGTTAAGGGGTAGCTAAGCAGTTTACACAAAATAAATCCCTCTCCCTAAGCATTTCTATACCTTTCTCAACAGTCCACCAAGGATGTTCTGGCATTTCATCTTCATTTAATGTATGAAACTAATGTTGAGTCCAGATTTCAGTCAAACAACCCAGCAAATTGTTAGAGCCAGAATCTCTGGTTGGCACATTCACATAAATAAATTCAGTTTAATCCTACATATTATTCTTTCCACCCTGTTCTAACACAACTAGGATTTATTCCCATACATAGTTCCTACATTTCTGTCAATACAAAAGCCTGCAATTTTTTATATTTATGGTGCTTCTCTCAGATCATCTTTGGAAGCTGCCTCCTGGGAACCTGTTTGTATGTGAGTCCTATCTAGAAACCATGAGAAACAGGGAAGGAGAGTTGAGCAGGACCAGCATTTCCCTGTAAGACCTCAGGGGAGTTTATCACAGCTTCTTCAGGGAGTGGGAGGCTAACCCTCCTTGGACAAGGGAAGTAGCATGTTTCTACTGGGAAGAGAGGATCAGAAGAATTTGAAATAAGTCCAGATGTCCTCATCACAAGCTTCAGGGTCCCACTTCTTATTAGTTAATGCTCCAACTTTCTTTTTTTTATTTGTTTATTTGTTTTGTTAATCCTCACCTGAGGATATTTTTCCATTGATTTTATTTTTTTCATTTTTTTCTTAATTAATTAATTTATTTTTGTTATGGATGTTTCTCCTTTTTCCCCCAGTGATTCCCCCCTCTCCCTCCCTTTCCGCCCTCTCCCCAGCTTTGTTGTTCCTGTCCATTGTTCATGCATACATACATATAAGTTCTGTGGTTTATCCCCCCCCACACTCCCTCTTCTGGGGATAGTCAGTCTGTATCCCACTTCCACGTCTCTGGGACTACCCCATTCCTCAGACTGTTATGTTCATTATATTCCACAAATAAGTGAGATCATATGATACTTGTGTATCTCTGTTTGGCTTGTTTCACTTAGAATGACACTTTCCAGGTCGCTCCATGTCTTCTCAAAGGATAAGAGATCTTTCTTTCTTACAGCTGCATAGTACTCCATTGTGTATATGTACCACTGCTTTTTTATCCATTCGTCTACTGATGGACATTTGGGCTGTTTCCAGATCTGAGCTATTGTAAATAGTGCTGCTATGAACATGGGGGTACATATATTCTTTCTGATTGGTGTTTCAGGCTTCCTAGGATATATTCCTAGAAGTGGCATCACTGGGTCAAGTGGAAGTTCAATTTTTAGTTTTTTGAGGTAACACCATATTGTTTTCCATAGTGGCTGCACCAGTCTGCATTCCCACCAGCAGTGTACTAGAGTCCCCTTTTCTCCACAGCCTCACCAACACTTGTTGTTTGATGATTTGTGGATGGCGGCCATTCTGACAGGTGTGAGGTGATACCTCATTGTTGTTTTAATTTGCATCTCTTTGATGATTAGTGATGTTCAGCATTTTATCATATGTCTCTTAGCCATTTGTATGTCCTGTTTGGAGAGGTGTCTATTCAGCTCCTCTGCCCATTTTTTAATTGGGTTCTTTTTTTTCCTTTTGTTGAGTTGAATGAGCACTCCATATATATTAGAAATTAACCCCTATCTGATATATCATTGGCAATTATGCTCTCCCTTACAGTGGGTAGCCTTTTAGTTTTGATTATTGTATCTTTCACTGTGCAGAAGCTTTTGAGTTTGATGTAGTCCCATGTGTTCATTTTCTCCTTTGTTTCTGTTGCCTTAGGTGATATATCAGTGAAAATTCTGCTGTGCATGATGTCTGAAATTTTGTTGCCTACAGTTTCTTCTAGGATTTTTATGGATTTATGAGTCACATTTAAGTGTTTTATTTATTTTGAGTTTATTCTTGTGTAGGGTGTAAGTTTATGGTCTAGTTTCATTGTTTTGCATGTAGCTGTCCAATTTTCCCAACACCATTTATTAAAGAGGCTGTCCTTACTCCACTATATGCTCTTGCCACCTTTGTCAAATATTAATTGAGCATATTGCCTTGGGTCCATTGCTGGGTTCTCTGTTCTGTTCCACTGGTCTACATGCCTGTTCTTGTGCCAGTAACAGGCTGTTTTGATTATAGTGGCTTTGTAGTATAACCTGAAATCTGGTAATGTGATCCCTCCAACTTTGTTTTTCTTTTTCAAGATTGCTATGGCTATTCAGGGTCTTTTTTGGTTCCATATGAACTTTTGTAGTATTTGTTCTAATTCTGTGAAGTATGCCATTGGTATTTTGATGGGGATTGCACTGAATCTATAGATTGCTTTGGGTAATATGGACATTTTAATGATGTTAATTCTCCCAATCCATGAACAGGGTATGTGCTTCCACTTTTTTATATCTTCCTCTATTTCTTTTTTCAATGACCTGTAGTTTTCTGAGAATAGGTCCTTTATTTCTTTGGTTAAGTTTATTCCTAGGTATCTTAATTTTTTTGCCGCAATGGTAAATGAGATTGTTTTCTTAGTTTCTCTTTCTGTGAGTTCATCATTGGTGTATAAGAATGCCATCGCTTTTTTGACATTAATTTTGTATCCTGCTACTTTTCCAAATTCATTAATTAAGTCTAGTAAATTTTTGATGGAGTCTTTGGGGTTTTCTACGTATAGTATCATGTCATCTGTGAATAATGACAGTTTCACTTCCTCCTTTCCAATTTGTATCCCTTTTATTTTTTCTTTCTGTCTGATTGCTGTGGCTAAGACTTCCAGTACTATGTTAAATAAGAGTGGTGAAAGTGGGCATCCTTGCCTTGTTCCTGTTCTTAAGGGAAATGCTTTTAGTTTTTGCCCACTGAGTATGATGTTGGCTGTAGGTCTTTCATATATGGCCTTTATTATGTTAAGATATGACCCCTCTATTGCCACATTGCTGAGTGTTTTTATCAGAAATGGATACTGGATTTTGTCGAAGGCCTTTTCAGCATCTATTGATATGATCTTGTGGTTTTTATTCTTCATTTTATTTATGTGGTGTATTTATGTGGCTGTTTTCCTGTCTTTTAATTGTTTTTTCCTTTTGGTTTCCTGATTAGTTGATTTTTTTTCTACCCTATCTTCTAATTGACTGATCTGGTCCTCAGCTTCCTCTACTCTGCTAGTTAGACCTTCCAATGTGTTTTTTATTTCTGATATGTCATTCTTCATTTCTTCTTGGTGGTTTTTAATTTCCAACTGGTTGATTTTCAACATTACTATGTCTTTACTCATGGTGCTCATGTCCTTACACATGCTGTTGAGCTTTCTCAAGATCATGGCTCTGAATTGTAGTTCTGTTAACTTGCTTAACTGCACCTCATTTATCTCATCTTCGGTAGAGGTCTCTTGTTCTTTCATTTCGCTTTTGTTTCTGTGTTTCACCATTTGAGCTATCACAGTGGGCTTTGGAGCCTGCCAAATTTTTTCTGTGGGTGTTGGTGTTCTGTTGTTTGTGGCTCCCTCTCCTGGTTTGGATGAGGCAGGGAGAACCCACATTAAACACCACTGTCAAGTCTTACTTTCCTGGTTAGAGTTGCTAGCCCAGGGAATGGTCCAGTTATCCTCTAGCTTTTTGCTTGGAGGCTATTAGTAGTGGTCACCTGAAGAACCTCGGCTTGTGAGTTGACTGAAAAACTCCCTCAGGTGCTCAGTGTAAGAGGATTTCCCAAGGGTGAGGCAGATGCTGGTCGTTAATGGGCCTCAATTAGCATTTCAATGGCCACTGGGTGGGGTTGAATCTCTGAGGGAGGGGCCACTGCCTCTCCCCAGGGCCATGGGAAGGAGTAAGATGACCACAGTCCTGTGTGGCTGCAACTCAGCAAAAGCTCTGAATGCCTTCTATATCTCGAGTGTCCCCACACAGTTCCAGTCCAGTCTGCCCTCCCTCTGCCAGAGCCCAAGGTGAGTGGCTGGTACTATTTTGGCTCTGGGCTGTGGAGCCACTTGGGAGTTTAGTGGCTCCGAGGGTGCGGCTCCCAGCTAAGGCCGTCACTCCCAGCCAAGGCCGTCTCTCCCAGCCAAGGCTGCTGCTTGCTGCTCCCAGCCGAGGCTGCTGCCAACTGTGGGCTCCCAGCCCCCTCTGACATCTCCACAAACCTACCAGGATTAAGTCAGTATCTCTGGTTATGTCGTCCTCCAAGCTGCTTTTTAGTTGCCTTTTCCTGACAATTTGTCTTTATTTTTGTTGTAATTCCAGTTTGGTCCTGGGAGATGGTCTGTGTAGCTTCCATTCACTCCAGCGCCATTTTTCATGAATCTCCATTGATTTTTAGATAGAGTGGGGGGGGGGGAAGGAGAGAGAAAAACATCAATGTGAGAGAGACACACTTAATGGTTCCCTCCTGCATGACCCTGACCAGGGCCGGAGATCTCACCTGTAAGCCAGATACACGCCCTTGACCAGGAATCAAACCTGCAACGCTTTAGTCCCAAGGCCAATGCTGTCACTGCTGAGTCAAACCAGCCAGGGTGCTCCAACTTTCAATAGGGAATTCTTAATATCTTAAGAGACTGTGAACTCATTTTGTGTTGTAGTTCAGCCATCTATGGGATCTAGACCATATGGTACATGAAACACACATTTCTATCAAGACAAAAGATTTCTGGGTCTTTATCTAAGCCTTGACCCCATCATTTTTTTTTTATTTATTTTTTATTGTCTAAGTTCTCTAGCATATTTAGCAGCAAAAAAAAAAAAAAATACCCACAAATTTTACATTCTTTATTTCCACTATCATTTTCTATTGCAGTAACTACCTGTCACCCTCGTCTTCTATCAACATTGACTCAAGATGACCACAGGTTGATCACGTAAGTATTTATTTGGCCACTGCATGTCATGGGCTACCAGGGCCCCATTTATTTCTGATGTTGGGGTCCTTACTGCCTTTAAATCTATTTAGATCAGAGAACCTATCCCCGATTCCCATGAAATTCTGTTTGTCAGTGATGCAGAGCCACAATTGATATTACTAGAATAACAGTTTTAAAGTAGGAATTATGAGCTGCAAGAATACAGGAAGTGCTGGTAAAATAAAGTCCTGAAAGGAGAAATTTAAAGAAAGAGGGAAATAGTTACTAATCACTTTAGCCTGAAGTACTGGCTTGGGAGGAAAATTTAAAGATGAGGAAGGGGGAGGGAGGGAAATTTGAGAAGCCTTGTAGACCAGACCCACAAGGAATTGCAAGGTGGGAGCTTATGAAGGGGTCTGCACAGTCCTCAGGTGCTGGCGGTTAGAGTTTGGGACATGTCTGTGACGCCCCCGCAGCTGTGACTGTGCAGAGCTGTGTCCATGGGAACCAACGCACTGACCAAGCTGTAGACTCTCACCATCTCAAACCTTCCAGCAATAATAGAGTCCCTCATCTCCTCATCCAAAACATTTCTACACTGTTCTCATTAGTAAACTTGAACCCAGAATGTAGAAGGGACTGGTGACTGTGGTACCACGCTGACAACAAGCGAGAAAACTGTCCCGTCTCTGCAGTGGCACTGCGAAAATGTACAACCTCAAACCAAGCCTCACAGGGAGCTTTGTCGGAATTTACGCTACTTGTGTTGGCTAAAAATCTTCTAACTGGAAAATTGATTTAGTGTAGTCTTGAGGTGGTAATGGTCACAGAAATCGATAGAAGTAGACACAAATCCTTTCCAAACTCAAGCTACAATTCTTCATGACCCATCAGCCTCCCATACTGGCCAAACAAGGAAGATAAATGGAGATACTATGAGCATCACTGTCCCTCTACCTTTCAAGTTCTTGTGGCAGCAATGACTTCTGCAATTCTCTCTCGAGATTGTGCTACTGCTTTCGGGTTTCTACTTCTGTAGGAAGGAGGACCCGAGTGATTCCCACTTGGCCCTGAATATTCGCTGTACCCCATAGACCACAGTGCCAATCTGAGCATTCTGCTTGTTGCTGAAAACGTGTCTCAGAAGTTTCCAAACTTTTTTGGGGTACAGTCTCTTTGTTGTCTTGATAATTTTGACACACTGTCTTTAGATCAAAAGAAATACCTAATAGTTCTGTTAAGTAGTTAAGGTTAAACATCCTAATAAACATTTATGTTATAACAAAGTTGCAGATGTCTAAAAAAATAGTATATGCTACTGAAAGAAAAAAATATTTTTTCCTTATTCTTGAATAGAAAAGACATTTCCTAATGGATCGTGTGCTTCCACAGGGCACCGCACAACCTCACAAATCACTCATTTCCTGTTCTACATTAATTTTTCACATAGTAGTTGCTTTATATGACAGGACCTGCCAAAAATCCAGTGTTGCAAATATATTATCATCAAAATATATGAAAGTTTTATATCTAACAGATGTTAAGTATTGCTGTGTTTCCCTCAAAAATTTAAAATGTCTTGTCACAACCCTGTGACTCTGGATGCTTGGCACACAGCTTGGGAACTGTGGATATAACTAGCACACAGAACAGGTTCATCTCAGGAGTGTAAACACAGATCAATTGTATTTCCTTTCCCTGACTGAAATTTACTTATCTGGGGACATTTTCTCCTGTTGCTGGAGTGTTTGCTATCATTCAGTCACTGTTCTAAACATATTACATATTTTAACTGACTTAATCTTCATAACCCAAGGCAGCAGCTACTGTTAGCATTTCCAATTTACAGATGATGAAACTGAGGCACAGAGAGGTTAAGAAACTGGCCCAAGATCAACAGCACTAGTGTATAGTCAGTTGGGATGCAATCTCAGGTAGTCATTCAATTCCAAAATCTACCATTTTTAACCACCACATCATGCTTTCCTTTAACATGAACTCACTACTTCTATGCCCATCAAGCAGAGACAGAAACACCACCAACACTGGGCTCTGGTGTTACCATCGAAACCCCTTACCACTGAAGCCACCACTTCCTCTGGAAATTGCAGGCGCAGCAACCTCTACTGCCAAACCAGCAGAATGCATTTGATTTGGGCACCTTTTACTTTCATCACTAGCTTCTGAATGGTAGACCAGCCTAAATCAAATAGTCAAATCCTTGCAGTCTAACAAAATAGAAGATGGGAAAGAGATTTATATTTGTATAGTGGAAGGTACACCTCCTTGAAGTTGGAATTCACCAAATATAAGAAGAGCATAAATGTCTAGAAAAAATGGCAAATGCCTTCTCTGTAGCACATAGCAGTGTGTCTTGCACATATGTACAGATACACATGAAATATTAGCAGTAACAATTATTGACAGTAATTATATTAATCAGGGAATGAGTATTCTTATATGGTGTTTAGATCTTACTTTGATGAATCTACTTTTATGTATGCCAACATCATAAAATGAGCCTTCCGTCCAAAATTTTTACAAACACACAGGAGTGTGTGCTGTGTTGTTTCTTTCATTAATATTCAACAAGCCTACACTCTTATAGACTAAAAAAATGATTTAAAAATACATCAACCCACATGCTTTTGAAAGAGTAAAAAAAGATTCTCCTCCCACTGGTGATTTCCTCTCCTCCACACTTTTCAAAATGTTGGTCTAAATATAGGTTTAAATGACTTTTCAGGGCATAACATATTACATTCCAATATATTATGGACATGTTCAGATCCTCCTAAAATTCATGTTAATAAGAACTGGTCCAAATTGAGGTTATTAAACATAGACAACAATGATAAGTTTTAACCTACTTTTCCAGTTGGTGATTCAAGTATTAAAGAAAAACTATACTCCATCAGAAATAACAGAACTAAAATATTGGGTGTGTTTGTGTGTAAATATATGTGCACTAACTAGAGAAAGAAAGACCAAAATTATAAAATTGGAAAGATGTACATTTTATTGTAAGGCTTCATGAAGCACATTACAAAATCAGACCAAAAGTCTCACCAACTTGGCATTCGGTCTCAACAGGAAGAGTAACAATTCTGTGATATGGTCAATTTGCCAAACACACTTGAATTTTACAGATTTTACATTAAAAAGCAGGTAAAATATCATCTACAGGAAAATCATTTCACATCTATTCAAATACCATTAATTAATTTAAAAATCAAAGGATTATCAAGACATTTAAAAACGACTCCAAAGTCACTGAGAGCACCATATGACTCTTGAGAAACAAACCTGAATACACTGAAAACATCTTGATCATGGCTATGGCAGCCTACTTCCTGCAGATGGATGATGGAGCAGCCTAAAAATTTTCCAAAGACCATATAAAGAGGCAAGAGGTACATTCATTTGCTTTTCTCCCGGAAGCAGCAGCCCTACACATAGCTCTTTACCACTCACAGGCACATGCTGGTATAGAAACAATGGCCTCGGCAGAACCAGATTGCCCCAACACTTCTTTCTGCAACCTGCTCCTCACTGCTCTCTTCCATCTCCCACTTTCCTTCTCCTCCTGACTGCATCCGTCATAGTATCCCATATCCTTCCTCTACAGTGCCACCCTAAATCCTGTGTCACTTGGTCCCTTGCCAATCCCTCCAGCAACACTCTTCCCTTACCCCACCTCTGCCATTATAAGTTTCTGTCTTTAGAACTGCACCCTTAGGAATTTGCTCCCCATGCTTCTAGAAGAGTTAAGTAACTAGTGCATTAAAGAGGAATAAATTGTTACTGGTAAATAATGCCCTCGTAAATTACTCTTCTCAGTTCACTACATCCTAGAAAAGAATGCCTGAATCTCCGCATGGTCTTCCCTGAGTCCTCTGGGTGAACTCTTTCCCTCTGTTGCCTCTATTATACCTTTTACATGTGATATTGTCCATAATTTACGAGCACGTTAATCTCCACTCGTAGATTATAGGGTGTAAGAGGACAGCCTCAGCAGATCTGGTATCCTTCAAACACCCAGCACTGACTCTGCTGAATTGTATCAACCCAATGAATAAAACCTCATGCAGGAAGCAGGTTTTTCCAAGCACCTGGGGTCAAACCATACAGAATGCCTCCCACTCTAGCTTTGCATAAAACCCACAGTGGATTCAGGCAGTGTGCAGGATTGACAGCTGGACTCCCTGGCCTCTCTCTTCCTTCCACTAGCAGTGTTTATATCTCTAGATGTGATGCTTCCCTTCTCCATCCAGCAGGTGGGATGTTTAGTGATGGGTGACATGGAGGAAAACAGTGAGGCAGAGAAGATATGCAGGAGGTAGGAAGGTCATCTACAAGAGAAAATTTCAGGAAAATGACACAGAGTCAGGTGGAAAAACAAAGGCTATCAAAAGTACCAAATAATTCATCACCACTTTTATGCTGTTTAGCTTAGCAAGACCATTTCCAGGAAGCTATTAAGTCATGGTTTTCCTGGTTGTGAAAAACAATGTGGTAAGAAATTACTCCCACAGAGCCTGTCGGTCACTTCACTTGGGAAAATAAAGTTCACAAGGTTCTAACAGCATGGCAAATCATATCATGTTAATATACAGAAGGAACTGCAGAAACAAGATGGTATGCTGATTACATTTCAGAAAATCTCATTATTAAGAGATATGTTTCTTTCCATTTGGACATGTGTCTTTGGAGGACATATTCCCACTCTAATATTAAAGCTACCAGATCCATTAGTAAGATAAGATACAGGTAATTAATTAGACAAAGAAGAACAAAGAGAATGAGAGGAAGGAAGAGTAGGAGAAGAGAAGAGGAGAGGAGGAAGGAAAGACACTAGAGAATCTTCAAGCATTTAAAATATTTCTAGGAGCAAGAATTCTTATGTTTTAGACATGTTTGTCACATTAATAATTATTTTTGAACTGACTTAATTCTTCCTAGAAAATGCTACAAACTTTTAAAATATAATCTGCACCTGTATCGAAGCCAATCCTCCTGCTCTGAAAATGCTGAAAAGGTGGTCAGCTTTCCTCCTTGGCTCCTAAGGCCATCAAAGAAACCCCGAAAAGGTACCACTCTGTCCATAGAAATCCAGCGTTCCAGAAAACTTGGAAATAGGAGATGTAAAGAAAGATGTTAGGAAAGATTGTGGTCCAAAGGCAATAAATACATTGACATTCTAAATAAACAACCAATTTAGAGGTGGAGAGAGAGCTAACTATCAGGGAATTTACTTATTCACCCATCCATCCATCCATCCATCCTTCCATCCATCCATCCATCCATCCATGTATCCTATTTACTCATTCAACAAGTACTTGTTGAAAGCCCTGTACAAGCCAGGTCCTGGAAATACTGTACAGAATAAAGCAAACAGTCTCCTAATATACATTTTACATTGAATAGTATAGTTTTGCTTTTGCTCCAAGAGGTATTTTGCAGAAATAATATATTTTGGTCTTGTCATTAAATAACAAAATATAGCAGATCCTTGATAAACCACTCAGGGATATTGATTGGATTTGGTGTTGCTAGGAATAAAATAAATTGATGTAGTAACAGAGTATACTGCCATAAATTATAACTGGCCTCCCTCATAAATATTTCAGAAAACATCCTCTAGATGAAAAGGAAAAAAATAAACAGAATTTTAGAAAACAAAATGTCTTAAACTGATACATAAAGGAGATTCATTTCCTATTCAGTCTCAAGCAGATCATTCACGCGAATGTTAATAA
Source organism: Molossus molossus (assembly GCF_014108415.1). Classification (NCBI taxonomy): domain Eukaryota; kingdom Metazoa; phylum Chordata; class Mammalia; order Chiroptera; family Molossidae; genus Molossus; species Molossus molossus. Next base: position 30,117,891 of record NW_023425401.1, on the reverse strand, counting down.
TAACAAAGAATTACCATTGTTCTTTGTCTCTAAGGATTTTACATTTTAAGTATTGCATTTCAAAATAAGTCTAAACCTGAGAAACTTTTAAAAATCTTAAGTAAGCAAAAACAAGAATATGCTCTACAAACATTCAGGTTGTCATGACACCCCTTTACAGAGTGCATTCCAGTCACACTGCCTCTTAAACCCATTTTAAACCTTATTGAGAATTTATTGTCATAAAATTCAGTGTATTTAACCCTCAGATCACGTATGACTACAAAGTGAAGCTTAACACCTAAGTGCTCATTGGTGCATCTTTAACATGGAATTCTATCAGTGAAAACAAATGTGCTGTCTCTGTAAACACCTGCCCTCCTAGTTTTTAGTTGGTTTTCCAGTCATCCTTCCAACCGTGCTTTTCATAGTCCTACCATGGTGCCTTGTCATCCTTTCATAGGCTTCCCTTATTCTTATCTCTCCATCTTTCCCTGCATTCTTCCCAGCATTTGGAGTGACCTACACCTCCCTCGCCATATATACAATTTCTTCCCTCAAGGTCCAACTCAAATACTATAGCCATGGACCCATGGGCTGGGGCTTGGTCAGGTTACCAATGATTCCTCTATTCTCTCTGAATTCCTTTAGCATTTCTATTTGTCCTCCACACTTGGGTGGTTGGCCAACTATGGACAGCCTCTGTTCTTTGAAGAGGAAGAACTATCTTAATCAATTAACAAAATATTGTAGCATAGAAATACTTGACCCAACACTTATGCTTAGGTTTTAAGAAGGAAAGTAAACAAGTCCTCATATTTGCAATAAATGTCTGACTTTTCTCCACCATTCCCCTTTTTAAAAATATGACTCCAGAACACAACTGAAGATACTAAAACTAAAAGGTGAGGGTTTCTCTGCCCTTCCTTGTTCCAAGTAATTTGTCCTTTTTCTAAGTATGATCTAATTTAGTCATTGAATTATTCAAACTAAACTTGCCCTAGGAATTATGAAATGAGCAAAGTTTACCCACAGCGAATCTCACCTTTCCTTTTTAACCTATACTCTAAGTCACTCTTGCTTCCCGGGAATCTCAAAGTAGAACAAATACAGTGATACCTCGGTTCTCGAACATAATTCGTTCCAGGAGGACGATCGAGAACCAAATTGTTCGAGAACCGAAGCAATGAAACCCAATAGGAAAGCGTGACTCCACAAAGCGTGACTCTCTCCACAAAGCGTGACTCTCTCTCTGCACTCACACTGATGACGCAAGCAAGGCGCGCTGGGCCGAATGAACGCCATTCGGCTCAACTCGGCTCATCTCGGAAGTTCGAGTTCCAAATATTTGTTCGGATTCCAAGACAAAAGTTTCTCAAATCTCCTGGTCAAATACTGATTTGGTCGAAAACCGAGGCGTTCGAGAACCGAGGTATCACTGTACCTGCTGTCAAGATCAGGTGAACTCTACTGAACGTAGTCTTGAGCCAAGGATCAGGGGAGAGTCCCTTCTCCTTGCCAGGACTCAAGTTAATTAGTTTTTTTTTTTTTTTTCTTCTGCAAAACAATGAGTAAATGTCCAGATCTCCACTAAAATGACACAAAGCAGAAAGAGTTTTTAATAAAGTCACTATTTGCTATTGAAAATAGCATTATGAAACAGTAACAGCTAAGACTATTTGAAGACTTGAATATCTTAGCTCATTTAATCCTCTCAACCCTTCAATGGAGATCCTACTTTTAATGCCTAGGCACCCTTGCCCCACACAGCCCCAGTCTATTCACAACACAGCAAGCAGAGTGACTTTTTAATACCCTGAGTCAGATTACGTCACTGCTCTATTCAAAAATTCTTGGTGGTGCCCAGTCTCTCTGAGTAAAAGCCAAAGTCTTTACAATGTCCTGCAAGATACTCCAGGGCCCTCATTCTCTGACTTGACTTCCCACTACCCTTTCCTTCCCTGCTCCCCTCCAGCCATCCTGGTCTTTCTGCTGTCCTTCAGTCCCCGCAGGCACCCTGACCTCACCTCTGGGTCCTTACACTAGCCATTTCATATGCTCCAATGACAGCTTCTCAAAGACATAATCATTTGGAAAATTGCGACACCCATCTCTGTCCCTGCAGTATTCCCTGTTCCCTTTCTTCTGCTCTATTTCCTCTAACAGTTATCATCTTCTTAGATACTATATTAGTTTGTTTGTTTGCTTGTTTGCTTGTGGGCTTGTTTCTTTACTAGGTCTTATTTATTGCCCCCTCCTCCCACTCTGAGCATAAGCTCCACCAGGACTAGAGTTTTTGTGTTTTGTTCATTTGAATTCCTAGTATTAGAATAATGCCTGGAACGCTGTAGGAATTCAGTAAATATTCACTGAATAACCGACTGAATGGAAGAAACTGAGTTACAGGGAGGTTAAGAAATGTGCCCAAGGACACACAGCTGATAAGAGGCTGAAGTGGAATTTAAACACTCCCTGTACAATCCAACCTCTAAATAACAGCAGAGTGACTAAGGCTGAACTCCTCAGAAGCAGATCCTGACGCCAGGATTCATATACAGGTAGTTTATGAGGAAAATGTTCCCAGGAGGAACCTATAAATGAGTGGGGGGAATAGACAGAGAAGGAGAGGGAGTCACAAATGGTGAGATCTCAGGCGAAGTCCTAAAGATTGTAGTTTTTGCCTGATCCCACAGGGGGTCTCTGGCGTGTAAGTCACACTTCAACTCAGAGTAGTCCTAGCGAGACCTGAAGCAAGGGAGCTGGGCTTTAGTGGCCCCTCACTTGGTAGTCACTGGCCAGGAGCTGAGGATGGACAAGGTATACATTCTCAGACACGTCCTCCTGGCTCTCTGTGCCTAAGGACAAAGTTGTTCTGTTAGCCTGGCAGCAGTTAAGGGTTAGAAGCTGGGTGTTAGAAGGTAAAGCCACAGGGAAGAGAAGGAAGCTGAGGGTGAGGGGGGTAGGCGTAAGGGGGACATGAGACTAACATGTCTGCTACGGGGTCTTTCTGTGTCTTTCATAATGTCTAAAATCATGCCCCGACTCCACCTCATGGCCTAAGCCCCCACATCATCGAGCCCCTATCAACAGTGCAAGCCATATCTTGTGCCACTATTCCGTGGCTCAATGACCACTGAACCTTTGCACTTGTTGTCCTCTCCTTCTAGAACATTCCTGAGCTCACTCTACATGACAGTCTGCTTCTGATCTTTCATGGGCCAGTCAAAATATTATTTAAAGAAAACAAAAACAAAAAACACCTTCCTTAAGCACTGAACCACCATACATTTTATTTCCTAAGAAGTACTTATCTCAATTTGTAATCATTGTTTGTTTCATGAGCTTATCTATTGATTTTTTTGTTTGTTCTCTCTTTCTCCACTAAAATATTAACCCCATCACGGTAAGGACAATATCTGTTTGTCCACTTACAGTATCCCTAGTGCCTAGCACATTACAGGGGCTCAAAATATCTCTTGAATGAAAAGAAATCACTAACCATGCAAAAGTACAGCTGCATCTACTACCCAAATCTATTGCACAGATGTTCAGAAAGTTAAATTTATCTGAATAAAAAATGAGGTTGGAAAGATGAAGGACTTACTAGTTTGGTTAGTTACCACATTTTACCTGGTGATTTTAGTATCAGATACCCTCGGAGAAAATAACACTTTTAGATACACTAAACAAGACTACAGGCCAAGTCTGAGAGCCAACCACAGAAAGGTTTCACTAGCACATAATTTTGCTAGATGAGTAAAAATTGCCCAGGGACTTCAAACAGAGGCAGCCCAGAAGGAAATATAGAAAACCCTGAAATCTCTAGCATCCATTAACTATCCCATTTCCCTCTTTTGTGAATGGGAAGATAGGACACCAAATGGAATGAGAAGTAGTATGTTTATCTTTGTTTCCACTGTAGAATAAAAGCACCTCTTCTCCCCAAAATAAAAAGAAATAGTAATTTCTTCTCTCTTTAAAAAATAGACTTCTTCAACAAACACAAATTTTACAGCAGACACAAACAAAAACATAAAACACGAATTTTATTTTAAGAATTCTTTGAAGTCAAAAGCAACTTCGTTTGTTGTTTTGACTATAGAAGCTTCCAAGACTTATTACGGCGTTATCTGGTTTGCTGCCAATCACAAAAGCTCCCATAGTATGTAGTCTGTGAACATTTCCAATTTTCACTTTTAACTATTTCTGGTAGGAAGTATCTTAGTACTGGCATACCTCGTTAGGTTGCAATTCACCTTATTTGTACTTCACAGGTGTTGCAGTTTTACAAACTGAAGGCAAGATTCCCCACCAGCAAAATGATTACAACTCACTTTATTGTGATGCTCATGTTAACATGGTGGTCTGGGGCCCAACCTGCAGTATTTCTGAGGTATGCCTGGAACTTCTTCGGAAGAAACAGGTATTCTCTAATAACAACTAAAAATTCTTACTTGCACTGAAATGTAGTTTTCTCTATGTGATCCCAATGATGGGATACATAAGCACACATCAACAGGACTTCTGTCCTTACATTACATATATAAAATACATCTATGATAGGTTTAAATCCTACCTTTTCTTCAAGGCCAAGCTCAACCAGTATCTCTTCTAGACAAATGTGTCCAACCCCACAATTCTAAGGAATCCACAAAAAATTCCCCAAACACTTCCTCTGTTTTCTGGTATTGCCCTCTGTCTCCCATCCACGTCAATGATATTCAAGGGAATAAGCCTCTGACCTCCGGGGCACTGGAGTGATGTTCGGTGAAGAGCGGTACCCTGGACCACGCTGCCTGGCCCGGCCCTGCCTCTGCAACGGACCAGCTTCGCGTGAACGTGCAAGAAATGCCATTTACTTTAACTCAACCTCATCTTTATTTCAGTTCCTCACTCCACCTGATACAAAAGCACATATTTAATTGATTCCAGGTTTCCTAATCAATTCATGGTTGTCTCCCTCCCCCATCAGGAAGAACTGCTTCCTGGAGTTGCATCTCTGCAAAGGGGCCTGCGGGCATGGTCAACCTTCCCCGGCCTGCAGAAGGAGTCCGCCCACCTGCGTCCTGCTCCCAGAGCCCGTTCGCCCTGGGACTTAAAGGAATATAACAATCCAGTATTTTCTATAACAGTTCTTTTTCAATACTAACTTTTAATACTTGTTTATCAAAGTCATACGTGTAGTCATGATAATTGTAGGTTGCAGTCCCCAGCGCCTTCCCCACACCGCCCCTCGCCATTTATTCCTGGGCTCCTGGTACCTCTCTAAACAATACTCTTTGTGAGCTCTCCGTTTTATCAATTCCTGATATCTTTCATTAACTTTTGTCAATTCCTGATATTTTTCCATTAACGTCCTGCGATGATAGTAAAGATATGTCATTTTGCAATCACCTACCTCCCCTTCTCTCATGGTCCCAAGTTGTATGGCTTTGTTTTTATTGGCTACTAGACACAACCTGGATTCCTTGTTCCATCCACTAAAGACAGCATTTCTATTTGCCATTTAGCATGTGAAGCTATTGGCTTTCCTACTCTTCTCTCGGCTTTCCTTCACCCCACTTTCACCTCTTACCTTCTGTCATCCTCACTCCTAAGCCATCCAGATTGATAACATGTGTATACTGTTTTGTTTGTTTTTTTAATGTTTTTTATTGATTTTTTTTTTTAAGGGAGTGAGAGATAGAAACATCGATGTGAGAAAGAAACATTGATCAGCTGCCTCCTGCACGCCCCCAGCTTGGGATTGAGCCCTCAACGCAGGCATATTCCCTGACCAGGAATCAAACCAGGACTTCTCAGTCCATGGGATGACGCTCAATCCACTGAGCCATTCCAGCAGGGCTACACACTGTTCTGCACTATCACTGGTCTTCTGTGTTCTGTCAATACATTGTTTTAGAGTTTAAAAAAAGTTTAAATTATTATGACAATATACATATTTTCCCATGTAGAACCATCAGTAAGATAACATTTCTTGTTTTTGTTTTGTTTTTGTTTTTTTTGGTTTATTCTAGAGTTTAACTGCCTAATTGCTTACTCTCTTCTTAAGAAAAATATCTTCTGCTGAGGAGAGAAATCAAGGAAGATACAAATAAGTGGAAGCATAGACCATGTTCATAGATAGGAAAAATTAATATCATTAAAATGTCCATACTACCCGATGCAATCTACAGATTCAACACAATTCCTATTAAAATACCGATGGCATATCTCACAGATCTAGGACAAATATTCCGAAAATGTACATGGAACCACAAAAGACCTCAAATAGCCTTAGCAACGTTGAGAAAAAAGAATAAAGTTGGAGGTATAACACTACCTGATATCAAATTATATTACAAGGCCATTGTAACCCAAACAGCATGGTTTTGGCACAAGAACAGGCATGTATATCAACGGAACAGAACAGAGAGCACTGAAATAAACCCATGCCTTTATGGGAAATTCACATTTGACAAAGGAGGAAAGAATATACAATGGGGTAAAGACAGTCTCTTCAATAAATTCTGTTGGGAAAATTGACAGATACATGCTAAAAATGAGACTGGACCACCTTCTCATACCATACAAAAAAATAAATTCAAATGGATTAAAGACTTAAATGTAAGTCACGAAACCATAAAAATCTTAGAAGAAAACTCAGGCAGTAAAAATTCAGACATTTCTCATTGCAATATGTTTGTCCATATACCTCCTTGGACAAGATAAACAAAAGAAAAAAGTAAACAAATGAGACTACACCAAACTAAAAGGCTTCTGCACAGCAAAAGAAACCATCAACAAAATGAAAAGGGAACCTACTGAATGGAAGAACATTTTTGCCAATGATATATCTGATAAGGGGTTAGTTTCCAAAATATATAAAAAACTTATACATATCAACATCCAAAAGACAAATAACCCAAGTAAGGAAAGGGCAAAAGATCTGAATAGACAATTCTCCAAAGAAGACATACAAATAGTAAATAGACATATGAAAAAACTGCTCAAGGTTACTAATCATCAGGGAAATGCAAATTAAAACCACAATGAGATATCACCTCACACTTGTCAGAATGGCTATCATCAATAAATCAGCAAACAAGTGCTGGTGAGGAGGTAGAGAAAAGGGAACCCTAGTACACTGCTGGTGGGAATGCAGACTGGTACAGCCACTACAGAAAACAAAATGGAATTTCCTCAAAAAAGTAAAAATGGAACTGCCTTTTGACCCAGTGATTTCACTTTTGGGAATATATCTGAAGAAACCTGAAACACTAATTCGAAAGAATATATGCACCCCGGTGCACATAGCAGCATTATTTACAATAGCCAAGAGATCTGGAAACAGCCCAAGTGCCCATCAGTAAATGAGTAGATAAAGAGAGCTGTGGTATATTTACACAATGTAATATTACTTGACTATACAAAAGAAGGAAGTCTTACCTTTTGTGACAGCATAGAGGTACCTGGAGATTATTATGCTAAGTGAAATAAGCCAGTCAGAGAACAACAAATACCATAGGATCTCACTTATATGTGGAATATAATGAACAAAAAAAACTGATGAACAAAATAGAAACAAAGGCATGGATACATGAAACAGACTGACAGCTGTCATGGGGTGGTTGAGGGACTGGATGAAAGAAGGTGAAGGGATTAAGCAAAAAACCATATAACACATAGACACAGACAACAGTGTGGTGACAGCCAGAGGTAAGGGGAGTAAGGGGAGGTAGAAGAGGGCAAAGGGGGGATAAATGAGGATGGAAGGAGACTTTGCTTTGGGCAATGGGTGCACTATGCAATGTGTAGATCATGTTTTGTGGAGTTGTGCACTTGAAACCTGTATGGTTTTGTGAACCAATGTCACCCCGATAAATTCAATAAAATTAATTAAAACTAAAATCTAAACAAAAAGAAAAATGTCTTCATTTGTATGTGAGACTTTGAATGACCATGAGGATCCGCCCCCCAGGAAAAACTGTTCACCGGTTTATTTGGTTATAAAAGTTACTAACTTTGTAAAGCTTTGGCAAAATGTCATTTTTTGTGTGTTTGTTTTTTGTTTTCTTTTTTGCTTTCAGCTGTATTGAGATACTGTATAAGTTTAAGCTGTATAGCATAATGACTTCATTTTTATGAGTGTTGCTTTTTCATCATACCAAGCCCCAGCAGGTTAGAATTTAATGCCACCATTGTAACCGTTCCTCTGTCCAACTGGGAACAAATCAAGTAGACTACTGAGGCTTTGTCATGAGTGAGACCTGTTGACTGTGTTTCCATTAGTCAGGCTCCACGATGAGATGTGGGGCCAATATGCACTGGACAGCCCACAAGCATCACCTTTTTATTTTACCTCTTTTAGCTGTTTAACTTTTTTTTTTTTTTCAGATGGTTCTCCTTTTTCCCCCATTGACACCCTCCTCCCAATCCTGCCCCCCCCCCCCAAACAGCATTGTTGTCTATGTCCACTGGTTATGCATATATGCATATAAGTTCTTTGGTTTATCTCCTCCCTACCCCTGATCTCCCTCCTCTGAGGATTGTCAGTCTTAACCCTACTTCTATGTCTCTGGATCTATTTTGTTCATCAGCTAATTTTGCTCACTATATTCCACAAATAAGTGAGATCAGGTGATACTTGACTTTCTCTGATCGGCTTATTTTGCTTTGCATAATATTTTCCACTGAAAAAGCATTTGACAAAATCCAGCATCCATTATTGATAAAAACTATTAGCAAAGGGGAGGTAGAAGGATAATATCTCAACCTAAAGGCCATTTATGACAACCTATAGCCAACATCATACTCAATGGACAAAAACTAAAAGCATTTCCCTTAAGAACAGGAATAAGACAGGAATACCCACTTTCACCACTCTTATTTATCATAGTACTGGAAATCTTAGCCACAGCAATTAGACAAGAATAAAAAATAAGAGGGATCCAAATTGGAAAGGAAGAAGTGAAAATGTCATTATTCACAGATAACATGATATTGTAATAGAAAAACCTAAAGACTTCATCAAAAAAACTTCTAGATTTAATAAATGAATTCAGCAAAATAGCAGGATACAAAATCAACATCCAGAAATCATTGGCATTTTTATACACCAATAATAAACACACAGAAAGAGAAACTAAAAAAAACAATCCCATTTACCATTGCAACAAAAACAGTAAGATACCAAGAAATAAACTTAACTAAAGAAGTAAAGGACCTATTCACAAAAAACTACAGAACACTGAAAAAAGAAATAGAGGAAGATATAAAGAAGTAGAAGCATATACCTTATTCATGGTTTGGAAGAATTAACATCATTAAAATGTCCATACTACCCAAAGCAATTTAAAGATTCAATGCAATCCCCATCAAAATACGAACAACATATTTCACAGAACTAGAACAAGTATTCCGAAAGTATATATAGAATCAAAAAGACCCCCAATAGCCACAGCAATCTTGAAGAAGAAGAACAAAGTAGGAGGGATCACAATACCGGACATCAGGTTATACTACAAAGCCATTGTAATCAAAACAGCCTGGTACTGGCACAAATACAGGTATATAGATCAATGGAACAGAACAGAAACCAGAAACCAATGGAACCCAGAAATTGACCCAAGACATTATGCTCAATTAATATAATACAATGGAGTAAAGACAGTCTCTTTAATAAATAGTGTTGGGAAAATTGGACAGCTACATGCAAAAAATGAAACTAGACCTCCAACTTACACCATACTTAAGAATAAATTCAAAATGGATAAAAGACTTAAATGTGACTTGTGAATCCATAAAAATCCTAGAAGAAAATGTAGGCAGCAAAATCTCAGACATCACACACAGCAGAATTTTCACTGATACAATGCCTAGGGCATGAGACACAAAGAAAAAAATTAATACGTGGGACTATTTCAAACTAAAAACCTTCTGCACAGCAAAGGAAAATATAATCGCCCAGCCTGTGTGGCTCAGCGGTTGAGTGTCGACCCATGCACCAAGAGGTCGCCAGTTCGATTCTCGGTCAGGGCACATGCCCAGGTTATGGGCCAAATCCCCAGTGTGGGGCATGCAGAAGGTGGCCAATTGATGTTCTCTCTCATCGATGTTTCTACTCTCTCCCTCTCCCTTCCTGTTTCTCTAAAATCAATAAAGAAAAAAAGAAACAAGAATCAAAATGGAAAGGAAACCCACTGTATGGGAGAACATAATTGCCAATGTTACATCAGATAAGGGTGTAATTTCCAAAATATATAGGGTACTCATACAACTCAATAAAAGGAAGACAAAGAATCTAATTTTAAAATGAGCAGAGGACCTAAATAGACACCTCTCCAAACGGGACATACAAATGGTCAAGAGACATATAAAAAAATGCTCAACGTCACTAATCATCAGAAAGATGCAAATTAAAACAACTGTGAGGTATCACTTCACACCTTCCAGAATGGCTAACATTGACAAATCATCGAACAACAAGTGCTGGCAAGAGTGTGGAGAAAAGGGGACTCTAGTACACTGCTGGTGGGAATGCAGACTGGAAAATAATATGGTGTTTCCTAAAAAAACTAAAAATTGAATTGCCATTTGACCCAGTGATCTCACTTCTAGGAATATATCCTAAGAAGCCTGAAACACCAATCAGAAATAATATATGCACCCCATGTTCATAGCAGCACTGTTTACAATTGCTAAGATCTGGAAACAGCCCAGGTATCCATCAATAGATGAGTGAATAAAAAAGCTGTGGTACATATACACAATGGAATACTTTACAGCTGCAAGGAAGTAAGATCTCTTATCCTTTGAGATGACATGGAGGGACCTGGAGAGTATTATGCTAGCTGTTTAACTTTTTTTTTTTAGTTTTTAATCCTCACCCCAAGGATATTTTTTCATTTTTTGTTCAGATAGAGTGGGAGGGAGAGAGAGAAAGAGAGAGAGAGAGAAAGAGAGAGAGAGAGAGAGAGAAACATCAACGTGAAAGGGACACATTGAGTGGCTGCCTCCCGCACGCATGACCCAACCAGGGCCTGGGACAAACTGTAACAGAGGATGTGTCCTTAGCAGGAACTGAACTCAGGTCTATTTGGACCGCAGGCCAACGCTCTAACCGCTGAGCCAAACTGGTCAGGGCTGTTTAACTTTTTAAGAGGCAAAGAGATTGAATCCTATTTAAGTGACTGTGCTACTCTGTTTCGCATCAAAGAATCAAGAACTACTGACAAGGAAGACCTGTCTCTACTGGGCACGTCTGACTGGCAGGGAAGAAAAGGTACTTGGACATTGGTGAAGAAGCAGTTGGGTGGAACCAGAGTGAATTTCAAGTAAAAAACAAGTTGATCCCAGGTGTCCTGCAGGCTGTAACATGCAATTTCATCATAGTCCCATTTGTTGTTGTTCACATGATTTTAATAATGGAATGCAGCCCTGGTTGGTTTGGCTCACCGTTAGAGCATCGACCCATGGACCAGAGTTGCAGGTTCGATTCCAGTCAAAGGCATGTACCTTGGTTGTGTTTGGTCTCCAGCCCTTGTCAGAGTCATGCAGGAGGCAGCCAATCGATGTGCCTTACATTGATGTTTCTCTCTTTCTCTCTCTCCCTCCCTGAAGATAAATGGAAAAATATCCTCAGGTGAGGATTAAAAAAAACAACAACATATATATGTGATATATATATATAGTTATGCACACTTTTTAAAAATATGCAAATAAAGTTTTAAACATGATGAAAAAAAGATTAAAGGATCTGCTTCATATCCATGCATCACAACTTCACGCTTCAGCATTCTTCAGACACAAGAACTGATGTCGATGGAAAGATAAATCATGACTGGCAATATAACAGTACAGGTTTTGCTGCAGTATCCGAGTCTGGGAGCATAAAATGACCCTAAACAGATCCTATCTCCTTCATCTAGTGTCTTTGTGAGCGCAGATCAAATTGATTTCTCAAAGCTTCAGTTGCCTTGTCTATATGACACAGATAATAATATTCACATTATAGGGGTGCTGCAATAATTAAATGATATAAAACACGTAGCATAAATCTGGCCATTGGTAAGCACTCAATAAAAAATAACTATCATTATTGTCACTATTCTTTATATTCTACATGTCCCAGTCTCTTTAGGCGTTGCTATTGTTGCCTCAGTTTCAGTTTGTTTATAGTAAGCTATGCCTTAATTATGTTATCTAAACTTACAAAGCCTGTATTAATAAAATACAGGCCAGTGCTGCAAGCTTATATATGTAATAAACTGAGTTTTGAGTAAGTGAATTTCATTTACGTATATAGAGCTAACTGCTCCCTGGAAATATTCTCCTTACCAAAGTGTGTCTCTCAGTGAAGTATTTCTCCTAAAACACTTGAATACTACATTTAGAATGAATAATAATGTAATAATCATTATTGCTATTGGCTCTTTATCATTTTCCAGGCTCTTTACTGTATATTTTATAATATGATTTTACATTATCATCAAAAAACCTTACAATGTAGGTATATTAAGTACACACACACACACACACACACAGAGTGAATCAGATATTAAGTTATATGCCCAAGGTCAAACAGTTAGTATCTGAATTTTTTTTTAAGTCTATAAACCAGGTCTGCTGAAACATCTGTTTCCTTCCATTATCTACATTCTTATAACCTCTAATTGATTCTAAGTACATATGTATTAGTCACTATGAATCTCAAAGTTTTTAAATGCCCGTGCATTATATGGTTTAAAGTAGCAATGTCTTATTAAACTAGAATTGATAGAGTGATTGAAATGAGTTTTCATCTGTATGCTTAGCACATACTTAAGAGATGCTGGTGGAACACAGTTGAAGTGAAGCTGCCACGGGAACACATTTTAAAAACCAGAAATAGCCCTGGCCGGTTTGGCTCAGCGGTTAGAGTGTCAGCCTGGGGTCCAGAGAGACCTGGGTTCGGTTCCCGCTAAGGGCACGTACCTCGGTTGCAGTTTGTCCCCAGCCCTGGGTGGGTTGTATGGGTGGCAGCCACTCAATGTGTCCCTTTCACGTCGATGTTTCTCTCTCTCTCTCTCTCTCTTCCCCTCCCACTCTATCTGAACAAAAAATGGAAAAATGTCCTCGGATGAGGATTAAAAATAAATAAATAAATAAAAACCAGAAATAACTGAACTTCCTTTTCCCAAAAGTCTTCTTCTAATTGATTCCCTAGAAACATGATAGAAGAATACAAAAAGAAATAAATGAAAGAGATTGGCCATAAACTTTTAAATGTTTCTCTGAATTCCTAGTTACCGGTAATGCTATTTGCCAATTTTGAAAGAATCAATTCCGTATCTCTTGAATTCATTTGGAGCTTTACTTAAATTGCTTCTTTAAAATTAAAAATCCATTTACCCATAATTCTATTGATTCTTCTTGAGCCTAACACAGATGTAGAATGAAAAGTTATTATTTTAGGCTACTCTCTCCTTAGAGGTAGTCCGGCAGGCCAATTCCCAGTAAACCTGTACTTCTTTAGACCCTGAAAAAACAAAAAGGTTATTACTTTATACAAATTGTTACTCCAAGTACTTGCATCCAGGATAATGCTATGACTGGGGTAGCTTTGCGGCTGATTTTTACACATCTGCAGTGTCTCTTGGCCTATATAAAACAAGCAGAAGGGTGCAGGCTTTTTTACTTTCTGTTTATTGAATAAGCATCTAGACAGAAATATCAGACTGCTCCATGGTTTATGCATTAGTGGCTAGAGCTTTCCCTTAAACTTTGAAGATCATCACAAATATATAGGACTAGATATTTCCCAAAACAAGAGTTTATGATTGCTTTTCAATTCTGTTACAGGCTATGACAATCATTATCAAAGTTTAGTGAAGTCTCCCAGGCTCTCTCCCAGCTTATGGATCAGATACCCCCCCACACACACATATCCAGAGTCTTGGGCACAACTCCTTCCTACTAACAACTTTAACCATGTCTCCCTCTCTCTTGATTCCCATTTATACTAAAGTTTACACCAGTTATTTTACCAGGGTATCTTGAAATTTCCTTCATGTACTCCTTGCTTATTATTTCCTTCAGACAAATGTGCTAAAAACTTCATGGGCCTTGACTCTAAGATTTCACAGCCCATCATTTAATTAACCTAATACATGATTTTATAACACATCAAAATTATCAGTATAAATACGGACATACGATTATAGAGCAATTAAAAAATTCTGGAATCTACCTGGCCAGTGTGACTCAGTGTTGAGCATCCACCCATGCACCAAGAGGTTGCTGGTTAAATTCCCAGTCAGGGTACATGCCCAGGTTGTGGGCCAAACCCCCAGTGGAGGGCATGCAGGAGGTAGCCAATCGATGTTCTCTCTCATTGATGTTTCTGTCTCTCTCTCCCTTTCCCTTCCTCTCTCTAAAAATCAATAAAGAAAGAATTTTTTTTTAAATTTCTGGAATCTTTCTACAAAATTGATCTGATCAAATCTGAATCTTTAATGGTAAAGTTCCTTTCCTCTTCTATCTTAACCGGAAGGTCAGAATAGAAGCTCAAGGAACATTGATAATAATATTTCATTACTAAGGACATACTATATTAGGGAATTTATATATCTGCTAGGAAATTTATCTATACGTGTATTTCTTATTGTTTTCAAGTTGTATGTTTCTGTATTTTCTAATAAGAAAATTATTTCTAAGCAAATATGGTTTGATTCTATTGTATGACTTTGACTAAAGATTCTTCATAGTTTTCCTTTTCCTGTCGCTCACTTTAATTTTGATGTAACCATCCTATAAAGGAAGTGTTTCTCTAGACCTCCACTTTATTCTCCTCTGGTAAATGCATCGTCACAACAACTCAAGACAAAATAAAGACATAAGGACTACTGTGTGATTCCACTCATGAAACTAGATGACAAAGAGGATTCCACAGGGCAGGACACAGGAAGGGCATTCCCAGTAAAAGATAAATTGAGTAATGGGGCTGCTTAAAAATCTCAATATATTCACCAAGTAAAGGAGAAATGATTTTTTTTAATGGAGGTGAAAAAAATAGGACATGCTCATTTGTTTGTTCAGTTCATATGACCAAGCATTATTTTATGACCTGAATATAAAGAGAACAAAACTGACATGTTGCCTGCCTTTAAGAAATTTATATTCCAATTAAAAGAAAAAAGAAAAGATAATGTGAATTCCTCAGTGGTACAAAGAAGCAATGAAAGGAAATCTCATTTAATAAGTAATGAGCTAAGGAGATTTGTACTTGTTTTAGTAACAAATATAAAATTATTGGAGAGTTTTAAAGAGCAGAATACTATATAACCAGAGTTGTGCTCTAAACTCTGTTGCATTGGGTAAGTTAGAGAAATGTAAGGAGTCAGAGGAAATCATTAATAAAAAAAATCATATAAAAAGAAATAATAAAGATTTGGTCCAGGGATATTAGTATTAGAAATGGTAAGAAATGTGAACTCAATAGGTCTTTTGGTTGGAGAGAGATATACATATATATAATGTGAGGTGTTTACAATAAATAAACAATATAAATAATACAGTTCGGCCGGTGTGCCTCAGTGGTTGAGCATTGGTCTATGCACCAAGAGGTCGCCGGTTCAATTCCTGGTCAGTGCACAAACCTAGGGTTTGGGTTCTATCCCTGGTTGGTTGGGACATGTATGGGAGGCAACTGATCATTGTTTCTCTCTCATATCGATGTTTCTCTCTCTCTCTCTCTCTCTCTCTCTCTCTCTCTCTCTCTCAAAACAATTAAAAACAAAAACAAAAAAACATATCCCTGGGTGAGGATTAAAAATAAAAACATTAGCCCTGGCCAGTTTGGTTCAACGGTTAGAGCATCGGCCCATGGACCAGAGAGTCCCGGGTTCGGTTCCCACTAAGGGCACATACCTCAGTTGCAGTTTGTGTCTGGCCCCGGTTGGAGTCGTGTGGGTGGCAGCCACTCCATGTATCTCTCTCATATGGATGGTTCTCTCTTTCTCTCCCTCACTGCCCCCCTCCCACTCTTTCTGAAAATAAATGAAAAAAAAAAAAAAAATGTCCTTGGGTGAGAAATAAATAAATAAATAAATAAAAACATTAGAAGAGCCAAATTTTAAAGGAAAATGTTGAATTTTGACTAGACTAGAAAGTTAATACAAATGAACCTAAAAATTAATTCTGAGTCTTTGACAGCCAATATAAATAAAATAAAAACTAGGGAAAGAGGTAGAAAGGTTGGATTATATAGCGCCTATCTGATATAAAGATATATATCAATGTTCCAGTGAAGATACACTGAATTATAAAAGAAATAAATCTCACAGTATTTTATATAAGAAACACTAAGACCACAATAAACTATACACCATAATAGCTATTTGATAAAAATATATATAATCCTCATAAGCAATATCTTATATCAAAAACTTTTATATCTTATATCCAAACTCCCAATTAAAGTTGAAGACATTATCCCGTACACCTGTGATGGTATTTTTACAGAAAATAGGAACAATAAAATCCAAATATTTTACAGTGACTTGATTTGATTCCGAAATAAAGCTTAGGAAATAGGAATAGATGGTTAGTTCCCTTCGATATCCCCAACCCAAACACTCAGCACATTAATGACATCAATGCCACAACCATACAGACAACCCAGAGGGTAAGAGCCAGTGGCATGGACTGTGGAATCAGAGAGTCTACGCTCAAAACCCATTTACTGTCCTGGCTGGTATGGCTCAGTTGGTTGAGCATTGTCCTGTGCACCAAAAGGTCACCAGTTTGATTTCTAATCAGGGCACATACCCAGGTAGTGGGTTCAGTCCCTGGTAGGGGTGCATACTGGAAGCAACCAACCAGTGCTTCTTTCTCACATTGATGTTTCTCTCTCTCCCTATCCCTTCTTCTCTCTCTAAAGAATCAATAAAAACATCTTTTTTTAAAAAACACTATTTACTAGAGATATTAATGAAAGTAGTGTCAGGTATTGATGCCAAATGGCAAAGTGTTCACAGGCCTGGGGTAATCAGGAAGGAAAGGGTCCAGTGTAGACGACACTTTCAGCTGCCAAAGAGTTCAAAGTCAATTGCCTGATACATTAACTATTAAACTACTGCCTAGAGGAAGAAATGAATAAGAAATGGCCCCACAACTGGGTTTCTCCATTTGACTTTGACATATATGCTTCCCTATTTAGGGTACCAAATGAATCTAAATGTGAACATTCTCATCATTAATCTAATTTCAATAATTTATTTCCTGATTTTTAACTAGTGTTCCTATGACGCGTTACAAACTTGGCATTTTGCTAAGACAATTGGGCTGACTGTACCTAATTTTAATTGAATTTTTGACCTTCAAGGATTCAGTTTAGCCGAACTGATATCTGATTAGGAGTATTTTCAGTAGACTTATTAGCCTGGCTTATTGTTTTAGGACTGCAGAGTCATGTTGAATAAGGAGATTACCTTCAGTCTTTTGGCAAATACATACAATGTGGATTCCTTATTGCACTCAGAGGCAATGGAAGGAAAACATTTAATAAAATATTGTTAAAGACTGTTATCTTGACTATATGTAAGTAATTAAAAAAAAACACCAAACTCCTAATTTTTTGATTCAAGGACACCAGTGAGTAAATGAAAAACAATAGCTGTGAGTTTTGCTTTTCATCCAGAGTAAGTTACTTTTGCTTGCTAAAAGAATTTGCTAATGTTTCATGTGCTACCTAAGTGAGTACAGTATTTGCTGATGTTTAAACTGAAAAAATAGTTGGTCAGTGGACTTCATCTTGTTTTACACCTCCCAATTCCTGCCTCCCCAACATTTACTACCTTGGTTCTAGTTTCTCCAATAGATATCCAATGCACAGTCTTCTCTCTGCCTTGCCTTAAGCTGTTCCCTCTGCCTGGAATGCCTTTGACCCCACCCTCTCCCATCTGGGGAAATTGCATTCCATGTTTCCATAATACAATGTTCACTCCTCTGTGATAGCATTTATTATATATCCTGCCTACCTGGATTTCCTGATTTCTGCTGGGGCTAAAACTGACTCATTTATCTCTGTATTCCCAGTACCACATTTGCTTGGCAAATATCAAACATTAAATAAATGTTTATTGAATTAATTCTCCTTATGGCATGTGCAAAAGGTTGGAGGGTTGGAATATTATATTCTTTTTTTGATCATGTGTCCACTTCTGACTTTACTACACTAGGAACTAATATCAGTTTTCATTTTTTTGAAATGAAAAAACTAGTATTATATATGTAATAATCACATCTTCTTGATCTGTTTATCCATCAATGAACACTTAGGTTGTTTTCATATCTTGGCTATTGTAAATAATGCTTTGATGAACATAGGGGTGCAGATATATTTTTTAATTAGTTAGTTTCCCGTACGAAGTGGCTTTCTGGACAAAAGGATGGCAACACAAACACTACACTCTTGAAGATGCAACATCATAAAACATAAAGGGTAGTAAGTAGATTCAGATACAGGAGATTAGTATTACCTAATGAAACCATGATTATATTACTTGGTTTTGAGTAGAATTGCTTAAAATTCCCTCTAGCCTACCTCAGACGGTGAGAACCTTGTAACCATGCTTTTGCTTCTTTGGGTGATGTTTCTTTTCATGCAGTGGAAAAGGCTTAATTCCAGGAAAAAAAATAAAATTAATAATCAGCAACCAAATAAACCAAGAGTTACAATCTAATTAATACAATAATCTTCAAGAACCTATAGCCAATGAAAGGAACAAAAAATTCCAGAACACAGCAGAAAGGCCCATTACAGCTTGGCTCCACAGAGCCCCTTCCCTGTCCTTCTTATCTGGCCCTCACCTTCCAAAAGTCTTACAGGTAAATTGAAAAAATTCTGAGAAATCTCGATGCTACACACAGAGAGAAGAAAACTGAGTTGGTGGATCATTATTTTCTCCCAAAATGCAAGGAAAACAAGTGGCTGAGAGAAACTAGTAATACCAGAAAATAGGGTTGATTATTTTTATGGGGAGTGGAGGGAGGTCACCGGCCACACAGAGATGCAAGTCCAAGGGAGCCCCTCCAGAGAAAGGAACAAACCCTCCCCAGGAAAGTGACATGAAATAAGACACTGCACAAACTCAGGAGAAAGAGCAGAGTCTAGGTGTCCAGACTGCACCGCACCTCCTCCACATTCTCTCAGGCTAAAAAAAAGTGAATGAAACACCAAGTACCTAACTCTCACAGGGAAAAACAATCCCCAACATTGCAGGAACAGAGTCAGGTAGTCACTCCCGTTCTTTCTGCCCAGAGGCACCCAAGCAACCTCAAGATGGAGAGAGTGGCCAAGAAACTACACAAATATATTACACACTCTATTGGCATTCTCCAGAGAAACAGAACCAATAGGGTGTGTATGCTGTGTGTGGAGAAAGAAAGAGATTGATTTCAAGAGACTGAAAGAAATTAAGAATTTAAGGGATTAGCTCCCACGATTGTAGGGCTGATAAGTCTAAAATCCACAGGGCAGCCTGGCAGGCTGGAAATTCTTGATGTCTTGAATCCAAAAGCAATTTGGAGACAGACTTCCTACTTCCTTGGGAGACCTCAGTCTTTTTCATTTAAAACCTTTAACTGATTGCCTAAAGCCCATCCATATAATGGAAAACAATGGCTTAACCCAAAGTCTACTAATTTAAATATTAATTACAACTTAAAAAATACCTTCACAGCCATGTCTACAGTGGTATTTGATGAAACAACAACTTAGCCAAGTTGACACATAAAATTAAACATTAAAATACACACATACACACAGCCACTTAATGTAATAATAGTTAAAACATTTATTACGTGTGCTAGGTACTGTTCTTTACACTTCTCATGTATTAACTCACTTAATCCCCACAGCAACCTTATGAGGTAAGTACTATTTATTATCCCACTTACAGATTAGAAAATTAGGGCAGATAATTCTTTTTTTAAAAACTATTTTTATTATTATTATTTTGTACGTACCCTTAGCAGGAACCGAACCCAAGACTCTCTGGTCTGCAGGCCAACGTTCCAACCACTGAGCCAAACCAGCCAAAGCAAGGCAGAGAATTCTTAAGTAACTTATTCAAGGCCAAAAAGGACTAAGCCAATATTAAAATTCGTAACTTACTTGCCCTGGCCGGTTTGGCTCAGAGGTTAGAGCATTGGCCTGCAGTCCAGAGAGACCTGGGTTCAGTTCCTGCTGGGGGTGCTTACCTCGGTTGCAGTTTGTCCCGGCCCTGGTTGGTCGCGTGGGTGGCAGCAACTCGATGTGTCCCTTTCACGTCAATGTTTCTTGCTCTCTCTCTCCCTCTCACTCTATCCAAACAAAAAATGGAAAAAAGTCCTTGAGTAAGGATAAAAAAAAAATTGGTAACTCACTTGCTCAAAACTCATGCATTTTACCAGTGAACAAGAAGAAATCATAACTCAGGAAACAGAAGGAAATTCTCTCAATGACTTAACACTAAGAACATGTAACAAAACCATAAATATAGATTCCAAAATGTTGGCAGAGTGAATGGAAGCCACACATACCACCTCCCAGGACCAAACTGGAATTACAACTAAAATAAAGACAAATGGTCAGGGAAAAGCAAGAGAAAAGCAGCTTCCAAGGACCATATAACCAGGGACACTGAATCAATCCTGGTAAGATTGTGGAGGCATGAGACGGGGGCTGGGAGCCCACAAACAGCAGCAGTATTCGCCGTAAGCAGCACCCTCGGGGTTAAAATCGCAAGCCCGCTCCACAGTGCAGAGGGCTAGGACAGACGCTAAAATAGCCACAGCCACTCACCTTGGGCTCTGGCAGAGGGAGGACAGACTGGACTGGAACTGTGTGGGGATATTTAGGATTTGGAGGGTGCTCAGAGCTTTTGCTGAGTTGTGGCCATGCAGGACGGTGGCCATCTTGCTCTTTCCCAGGGCTCTGTTGAGATGTGGCCCCTCCCTCAGAGATTCAACCCCACCCAGGTGAGCCATTGAAATGCAAACTGAGGCTCATTAACAACCAGCAGCTGCCCCACCCTCAGGAAATCCTCTTCCACTGAATACTTGAGGGAGTTTTTCATTCAACTGAGAACCAAGGCTCTTCAAGTAACTGCGACTAATAACCTCCAGGCAAAAAGCTAGAGGATAACTGAACCATTCCTGGGCTTGCAAATCTACCCAGGAAAGTAAGACTTGACAATGGTGTTTAATGTGGCTCCTCCCACACTCATCAAAACCCAGGAGAGGGAGCCACTAACAGCAGAAGACCAACACCCACAGGGAAAATTTGGCAGGCTTCTAAACTCACTGAGATAGCCAAATGGTGAAACAAAGAAATAAATCCCAAATGAAAGAACAACAAACCTCTAATGAAGATGAGATAAATGAAAGACAGTTAAGAAAGTTAACAGAGCTAGAATTCAGAGCCATGATCATGAGAAGCACAACAGCATGAATAAGGACATCAACACCATGAGTAAAGACATAGAACATTGAAAATCAACCAACTGAAAATTTAAAACCACCAAGAAGAAATGAAGAATGACATAGCAGAAATAAAGACCACATTGAAAGTACTAAACAGCAGAGTAGAGGAAGGTGAGGACCAGATCAGTGAATTATAAGACAGGGTAGAAAAAATCAACCAATCAGAAAACCAAAAGAAAAAAACAATTAAAAAACAGGAAGACAGTTTAAGAACACTGTGGGACAACTGGAAACGTAATAATACTTGCATCATAGGAGTCCCTGAAGAAGAAAAAAATGAGGAAGGGTTAGAGAATATATTTGAAGAAATAATGAGAGAAAACTTCCCTAATTGGGTGAAGGAAGAAGGCATTCAAGTTCAAGAAGCACAGAGAGCCCCAAGTAAGAAGAATCCAAACAGGCCCACACCAAGACACATAGTAATTAAAATGCCAAAAATTAAAGACAAAGAGAGAATCCTAAAGAGAGCAAGAGATAAGAAACAGGTTACCTACAAAGGAAACCCCATAAGGCTATCAGCTGACTTCTCAACAGTAACACTACAGGCCAGAAAGAAATGGCATGAAAAAATCAAGGTCATGAAAAACAAGGATCTGAATCCAAGACTACTCTATCTAGCAAGGCTATCATTCAAAATAGAAGGTCAAATAAAGAGCTTCCCAGACAAAAAATAAATAAAAAGGCTAAGTAAATACATTAGCACCAAACTGCCACTGCAAGAAATGTTAAAAGGACTGCCGTGATTAGTAGAAAAAATAGGAAGGAAAATATAACCACACTAAACAAAAATGGCAATAAATAAGTACATATCAATAATCACCTTAAATGTAAATGAATTAAATGCTCCAATAAAAAGACACAGATTAGCTGATTGGATAAGAAAGCATGACTTAACTATCATGTTTACAAGAGACCCACCTCACAACAAAAGACTCACATAGGTTGAAAGTGAAGGGATGGAAAAAAATCTTCCAAGCAAACGGAAAGGAAAAAAAGCTGGGGTAGCAATACTCATATCTGATAAAATAGATTTCAAAATGAAGGCCATAACTAGAGACAAAGAAGGCCACTATATAATATTCAAATGATCTATCCAACAGAAGATATAACCTTGGTAAACATATATGCACCCAACATAGGAGCATCAAAATAGATTAAAAATTTTCTGGAAGACTTCAAAGGAGAAACCAACAGCAATACAATCATAGCAGGGGACTTCAATACCCCACTGACATCACTGGATAGATCCTCTAGACAAAATATTAACAAGGAAACAGAGACTCTAAATGAAGCACTAGACCAAATGGATTTCATAGATATCTACAGAGAATTACACCCCAAAACTACAGAATTCACATTCTTGTCAAGTGCACATGGGACATTCTGAATGACAGACCACATGTTAGGACACAAACTTAGTCTCTACAAGTTCAAGAAGATTGAAATTATATCAAACATCTTCTCAAATCACAATGGCATGAAATTAGAAATCAATTGCAACAAGAACATGCAAAGACATTTCAACACATGGAGGCTAAATAGCATGTTATTAAACAATGAATGGGTTACTGAGGAGATCAAGGAAGAAATTAAAAACTTCCTGAAAACCAATGAAAATGAACATACAACAACACAAAATCTATGGGATGCAGAAAAAGCAGTTCTGAGAGAGAAGTTCATAGCACTACAGGTCTACCTCAAAAAAAACAAGAAAAATTTCTAATAAACTATCTAATCTTAGAACTTAAAGAACTAGAAAGCAAGCTAAAAGAAAAACCCAGAGCAAGTAGTAGGAAGAAAATAGTAAAGATCAGAGCAGAAATAAATGACATAGAGTTCAAAAAAAGAACAATTCAAAGGATAAAGGAAACATAGAGCTGGTTTTTTGAAAAGATAAACAAGATTGATGGACCCTTAGCTAGACTCACCAAGGAACAAAGAGAGAGAACCCAAATACACAAAATCAGAAATGGAAGAGAAGTAACAACTGACACCACAGAAATACAAAGTATCTTTAACAAATACTATGAACAATTGTATGACAACAAATTTGACAATCTAAGCGAAATGGACAGATTTCTAGAAACACATAGTCTCACAAAACTGAACTGGTAAGAAATAGAAAACTTGAACAGACCAATAACAACTAAGGAAATTGAAGAGGTAATCAAGACTCTCCCAGCAAACAAAAGCCTAGGCCTGGACAGCTTCACGAAGGAGTTTTACCAAACATTCAAAGAACTAACACCCATTCTTCTCAAACTATTTCAAAAAATTTAAGAAGAAGGAAGACTTCCAAATTCATTTTCCGAGGACAGCATTATTCTAGTTCCAAAATCAGAAAAAGACAGTACAAAGAAAGAAAACTACAGGGCAATATCCCTAATGAACATAGATGCCAAAATCCTTAGCAAAATACTAGCAAATCAGATGCAGCAATACATCAAAAAAATTATTCACCATGACCAAGGGGGATTCATCCCAGGGATGCAAGGCTGGTACAATATTTGCAAATCAATAAATGTGATACACCACATAAACAAAATGAAAGATAAAAGTCACATGATCATATCAATAGACACTGAAAAAGCATTCGACAAAATCCAGCACCCATTTCTGATAAAAACGCTCAGCAATGTGGGAATAGAGGGGTCATATCTTGACATAATAAAAACCATATATGCAAAAACCTACAGACAACATCATTCTCAATGGGCAAAAACTAAAAGCATTTTTCTTAAGAACAGAAACAAGACAGGAATGCCCACTTTCACCACTCTATTTTTTTTTTTTTTAATTCTCACCTGAGGACATTTTTCCATTTTTTGTACAGACAGAGTGGGAGGGAGAGAGAGGAAGAGAGAGAGAGGGAAACATCGATGTGAAAGGGACACATCGAGTGGCTGCCACCCGCACGACCAACCAGGGCTGGGGACAAACTGCAATCGAGGTACATGCCCTTAGCAGGAACCGAACCCAGGCCTCTCCGGACTGCAGGCGGACGCTCTAACCGCTGAGCCAAACTGGCCAGGGCCACCACTCTAATTTAACATAGTACTGGAAGTCTTAGCCACAGCAATCAGACATGAAAAAAAATAAAAGGGATCCAAATTGGAAAGGAGGAAGTGAAACTTTCATTATTCGCAGATGACATGATATTATACATAGAAAACCCTAAAGACTCCATCAAAAATCTACTGGACTTAATAAATGAATTTGGCAAAGTAGCAGGACACAAAATTAATGTCAAGAAATTTACCGCATTCTTATACACCAATGATGAACTAACAGAAAGAGAAATTTTTAAAAATCCCATTTACCATTGCAACAAAAAAATTAAGATACCTAGGAATAATCTTAACCGAAGAAGTAAAGGACCTATTTGCAGAAAACTACAGAACATTAAAAAAAGAAATAAATGAAGATATAAAAAAGTGGAGTCACATTCCTTGTTCATAGATTGGAAGAATTAACATCATTAAACTGTCCATATTACCCAAAGCAATCTATAGATTCAATGCAATCCCCATCAAAATACCAATGACATATTCCACAGAACTAGAACAAATACTCAAAAGTTCATATGGAACCAAAAAAGACACTGAATAGTCACAGCAATATTGAAAAAGAAGGGCAAAGTAGGCGGTATCACAATAACAGATATCAGGTTATATTACAAAGCTACTCTAATCAAAACAGCCTGGTACTGGCATAAGAACAGGCATATAGACCAGTGGAACAGAACTGAGAACCCAGAAATGGACCCAAGACATTATGTTCAATTAATATTTGACAAAGGTGGCAAGAGCATACAATGAAGTAAAGACAGCCTCTTTAATAAATGGTGTTGGGAAAATTGGACAGCTACATGCAAAAAAATGAAACTAGACCATCAACTTACACCATACACAAGAATAAACTCAACATGGATAAAAGATTTAAATGTGACCCGGAATCCATAAAAATCCTAGAGCAAAATGTAGGCAACAAAATTTCAGACATCATAGGCAGCAGAATTTTCACTGATACATCACCTAAGGCAACAGAAACAAAGGAGAAAATGAACACATGGGACTACATCAAACTGAAAACCTTCTGCACAGCAAAAGAAACAACCATCAAAATGGAAAGGGAACCCACTGTATGGGAGAGCATAATTGCCAATGATACATCAGATAAGGGGTTAATTTCCAATATTTATAGAGTGCTCATACAACTCAAGAGAAGGAAGACAAAGAACCCAATTGAAAAATGGGCAGAGGATCTAAATAGACCCCTCTCCAAACAGGACATACAACTGGCTAAGAGTTATATGAAGAAATGGTCAACATCACTAATCATCAGAGAGATGCAAATTAAAACAACGATGAGGTATTACCTCATACCTGTCAGAATGTCCGCCATCAACAAATCATCAAACAACAAGTGTTGGTGAGGGTGTGGAGAAAAGGGGGCTCCAGTACACTGCTGGTGGGAATGCAGACTGGTGCAGCCACTGTGAAAAACAATATGGTGTTTCCTCAAAATATTAAAAATGAAACTGCCGTTTGACCCAGTGATCCCACTTCTAGGAATATACACTAAGAAGCCTGAAACACCAATCAGAAAGAATATATGTACCCCCATGTTTGTAGCAGCACTATTTACAATAGCTAAGATCTGGAAACAGCCCAAGTGTCCATCAGCAGATGAATCGATAAAAAAGCTTTGGTGTATATATACACAATGGAGTACTATGCAGCTGTAAGAACAAAAGATCTCTTATCCTTTGAGACGACATGGAGGGACCTGGAAAGTATCATCTTAAGTAAAACAAGCCAAGCAGAGAAAGACAAATATCACATGATCTCACTTATTTGTGGAATATAATGAACATAACAGTCTGAGGAACAAAGTAGACCCAGAGATGTGTAGGTAGGGTGCAGACTGACTACCCTCAGAAGAGGGGGTGGGGAAGGAGGGAAGAGATAAACCACAGAACTTATATGTATGTACACATAACCGATGGACATGAACAACAAAGCTGGGGATGGGGTTGGGGAGGCATGGGGAGGAGGGTGTCAGTGGGGAAAACGAAGAAACATCTGTAACAAAAATAAATTAATAGAAAAAAAAAACATAAATACAATAAAATAAGAGCTTACCAATAAAATGATAGAGCAATAAATGTGATGAAAAAGGAAATTACTGGTCTATGAGAACAAATAGAGGACCATGCAACATGGTTATGGAAACAATAAGTAAATTAGAAACAGCAGGTATAGAATAAACAAAAGTGAATTATTGACACACAGAGGAATGAGTGAAGATAATCTAAAGGAATGAAGACAAAAAGGTCAAAACATTAAAGCAATTTGGAAGAACAGTATAGACATAAAATATCTATATTACAATATTTATGTATATGTTAGAAAATATATTATGACTCAAAAAGGACCATAATATTCTTGAAGTGGAACTTCCACTCCAAGATATATTCAAAGACATAATACAATAAAACTTTCCTAAAATGAAGAAAGAGAATAATCTACAAAACAAAAACGGTTCATGGCACTCTAAGAAAATAAGATGAAGGACGAGCAACAACAAGACTTATCCTAATTAAACTACTGAATGTCAAGAATAAAAAAAGAATTTCTCAGATATTCAAGAAAAAAGGCAAATTTCATACAAGCACAGGGAAAAACTGTCCCACCTCAGAATTCTCCATAACACTCAATTCCACAAACAATGGAGCATGTCCATAAAGTCCTGAGAAAAATAAACTTTAATTTTAAAATATAATTAATCTAGATGTTACTTGATCTTAGAAGTTCCTAATAGACATTCACAAGCATGAAAGAATTCAGGTTAAATATGTGTAACTTCTTCTCAAGAAAAATAAATTTGCTTGACAATGACATCCAGCATAAGTCAATATTACTAAAAATAAACTCAAGAATGGCAAAGGTAGGTTAAAAGAACTGGTAGTGAACAATAAATCTGTTTAAATAAATAGTAAACAACTAATGAAAGTATGGCAGCAAAACAAAATGTGAGTATTATAAATCTGAATAATGCTAAAATAATCACATAACCACAAGGAGGTGGGGGGGGAGGGGCGGTGGGAGAAAGTTTGAGTGCCATTGTCTTCATTTTTCTAAATAGGGAAGAAATATCTATTTTTAATGTTATATGCTAACTCTTAACATGTATTCCTAAATCTTGGTATTTAAATATATATATATAGTAATGGATTCTTTTATGGGGGGGAGGGGAAACCTGTGGTGAAGAAACATATCTTTTATTTTGTTTTGATGTTCTCCTAAAGTCAAACAAAATATTAACAACCACCTTTTATTTAAAATATTTTTGAGGGTCGCATCCCATTTTCATAATTTTTCTTTGTCTACTGCTTTATTCTTCTCACCATATAATCTGCATAGAAAGATACTCACAATAATATTCTTTTAATGGTAAAAGTGGCAATTTCTGAGTTGGAGTAATTTTTTTAAAAATACAGTTTTGTACTTTTCATCATTGCTTTGTTTTTTTATAAAGGGTATATCTTATTTTATAAAAACAATTAGATGACTCCCTTTAAACATTATAGGCAGTACATCAAGATATTAACAGTGGTTCATTCTGGGTTGTAAGAAAATGGATGATAGTAATTTTTTCTTTGTACTTTTCTTGTTTTTAAATTTACAAACATAAAAAATGATTTATTAACTACTTACTTTTCACCATTCTACTTCTTATACATATATATTTTATTATTATGCTCTGGGAAGTAAATAAAGGCTATAAATATCCCAAGTAAAAAAAATTCAAATAAAAACTATAAACATCCCAAAGAAAACTAATAAAGAACATAAACATCCCAACCACTGCAATGTTCAAGGAGAAAATGTGTCAGTAAGTGCACTGTACTACTAGGAACACTGAGTTAGCAATTAATGAATGACATGGAAAAAGTGAGAAATGTATTCTTTAATCAATTTTATCTCATTATCTTTTATTATGTATTACTCAATCCTATGAAGTAGTCTTTGTTTTATATACTGTGGCATATTTAAAACATATGGTATTTGAACAGAGTTATATACCTGGTTACATTGAGCTAACAGAGACGAAATTGTGAAATAGCTATTTTTATTGTTACCTCATAAACTACATAGCAACTGAGAAACAAAAATAATCTAAAATGCCCCTCTTTAGGTGTGGAATTTTACAGGGTGGAGAGAGATATGAATATACATTTGCTTATATTAAAATAGGAATAACAACAATAACAATAGTAATAGAAGGATAAATTGAAAACCTAAAAAGAAGTGATTATTAGAGGGAAGTAAAGCTACACTTCTATGAATGCATTACAGTACATTTTGAATACTGGAGTTTGGAACCATATATTTTACATAATTCTATATTTAAATTAGATTGAAAAATCAATCCCTAAAACTCAAGAGCAAAACAAGCAAATAAAATTGCAAATAAAATTATGTGTCTAAGAGTTGGTAGCATAACCATGCAGAAAAGAACTTTTAAAGTGACTTTAAAATATAGTAAATTGACTAAAGATACCTAATGTGATATATCTCAAAGACAAAAAAAAAATTGCAAATGAAATCTCTTAATCTGTTTCTAATAATAATATTGTTGATCATGTTGGCATTATGTATTTGGATAAAGCAAGTGAATAATCATGTTAATGTCACTGGGAACTCAAGTATTTTGGCATGTTAGATAAGATGCAAAACAGAAGAGGTTAGACCCTCTAGTGTCTGGATTTGAATAGAAGGTGTCAGTATACATTTATAATATAATTATCCATAACACACACACATTTTCAGCTCTATTCATTGGTCTTGAAACAACAAAGAACTCAGTAGCAGTGTGCACCCACAATGCCTAGATTATAATCTCTAAATATCATTTCAAATTCAAAGGATATAAGAGCTCCTTAAATGCAAACTGCAGGTCTGAGACAGAAAATACACAGGTTAAACCTGGAATATCTTGTTTAAAAACAAAGCCGTTAAAGCCTATTTAAGGCATATCAAAGTCTCAGGAGCCAATATGATATGTCACTTGCCAGCCAAGAAATGGGATAGTTGGTGCATCAGTTAGAAGACCTGCTTCTATCTTCCTTTGAAGGATTGAAATACTTCAAAAGTGTTTAAATTTATGACATTATAATAATCCTAAAATTGGGGGCGGGGGGAAGATCATATCTGAATATGTTAACTTACCAACTTATTTTTAAAATTGGTAAAGGGAAGTAACCAAGCATTTATCCTATCTTTCTTATATTCATCATATCTTGAAGTAATTAAATGGTTGTTCAGAAAAAGGTTTCTCTTTATATGGAAGAAATGGTCCAGCTAACAAATAAAATCAGAATAACACTATTTTGAAAGTACTAATGAATTAATTAATGGATCTAGAAAATGATCATCAATGACTGTTAACATCTCAAAGGGAGAAACAACCAGATATTATGTGCTTCCTAACAACATATGTAAAGCAGCCTTGTCAGAAAAACCAAACTTACATGGGATGAACCTTCCCATGTTCCAAAAACAACTACCAATTAACAGGAAATAGGACAGAGGAACAAGTTAAAAGAAACCATTAGAAGGCAATCAGCAAATTCCAGAATGTAGTATACTTTACTGATTAGTTGTATTCAGAAACTGTAAGGGCGGGTAGGGAGGGAAGGTGGGATGGAGAACTACAGATTAGGGGAGATTTTAGAGATATATGAACCAAGTGCAGGGTATGAACTTCATTACAATCTGATTTCAACTAGTATGGGGTAGGGGTTTATGAAATAATAAGGAAAATTTGAACATTGACTGAATATTTAACGTTGTAAGCAATTATATTTTGTTGCTTTAGGTAGAATAATGACATGGTTCTGCTTTTGGTTTGTTTTAAGAAATCCTTATCATTTATATAGGCATGCTAAAATATTTACAGCATCAAATGATGTCTGGGATGTTCTTCAAAATAATCTGAGTGGAAGGGAAATAGGAAGTTTGTAGGTGAAACTTGCAAACTGTTTCGAGTGAATGAGTCTTTCTAATTTTGCATGTTTATAGTTGTCCATACAAAGTCATAGAATGCCTCTGGTTGTGAAGCTAGGCCTCAAAAATGAGGTAGATAGATGAAAATTTCAAAATGCAGGGTTATTTAAGAAAGAACAAGTATTAAAGGGAAAAAATTACTGATTTATATAAGTTGCAAAAATTATTTATTTTACGTATTATATTAAAGACATCAGAATTAATTGAAAAATATAATACTTGCTAAGTAAAGAGGAGAAAACAACTCCACCCAAGAAACAACCTCATTTATTCATTTAAAGATGAAAGTAATGCGTCTGCAAGGCAAACCATGAGCTCATGGAAAGCTGTGATTTCTAAACAGATGTTATTAGGCTAATAGTTTCATATTGTTAATGACTACCCAATTAGCACCTTCACTTCACTTATTTTCAAACACAGAAGAAGTCTACAAGTGATCTGTAGAGTCCTGTAGTGATACCCAGTAAAAATTTTGCACCATCTTGCTGGTTTCTTACAAGAAAGAGTAGGAGAGAAGCTGGAACATGTCCTCTTCCAACCCCTGCTTCTGGATGTGTCAAGAAAGAGGACTTAACTATCTCAGAACAAAAGATATCCTAGAATGGCATGGACAGAAAAGTTCTGCGTGCAATGCCATGTTTAAATTCTCCTTTCTCCAAATGTAAAAATAGGTCTGCATCCATCGTCTGAAATACTAGTGGACTAAAAATCCTTTTATTAATGAAGAACTGCAGGTATTCTAGCTGACGTGGGAGTAGTACGGTCTGTTCATTGAAGGATGTTGTATCTCAGAAACATTTAAGACGCCCTGAGGATGGAAATAGAAAGAAAATAATGCCCCCCCCCCCGCCCCCGTCTAAAGTGCTCCTTTCTTAATACAATTTCCGACGACAAATCTTAATGCCGGAAGTTATTTGGCCATCCTTAAAGGTGCAACTTATCCTGATGTCTCAACAGACGGAATAGTTGCCGCCGAAGTCCGAGAAATGAGTCACTGCTCACATTGGATGAGTAATTTCAGGTGTCCTGAAACCCTGTTCCGAAGAAGGAGGGAGGAGGGGGCGTCAGACCTGCAGAAGGAAGAAGACTGGCCGCTGGGGATTGGATGGCGAGATCTCGATTTTCCTAAAACTGCGTCATTTCGAACCCAATTGGGTCCAGATATTATGGGCACCGACGGGTTATCATCTCGGAAACTCTCAATCAGAAGCAAGCAAAAGGAGAGGAGGCGGCTAATTAAATATTGAGCAGAAAGTCGCGTGGGGGGCGTGTCACGTGGGTCTCGAGGCTCGTGGAGCCTCGGATAAATAGCGCGAGGCACCGAGCAGGCTACGACCTCCTCCTGCACCGTCGCGGCAACCGAGAGAGTCGGAGCGCTCAGACCGGCCGGAGGAACCCAGCGGACCCGCCGCAGTAAGTGCCTGCGCCCCCCGGGCGGGCTTTCTGCGCCCCGCATAGCGCCGAGGTGGCGGCCGGCAGCGGTGGGTGAGCCGGCTGGCTGGGCCCACTGGGGCGAGGGACAGCAGGGGGACAGTGGGGAGACGAGTAACCCAATTGCCAATGTCCCTCTTGGTCTTCCACCTGCAGAACCTCCAGGCATGGAGGTGTAGATTGGTTGGTGGTTGAGGGCTGGTGGAGTTGGGATCCAGGGAGAAGGGAATTTGAGAAGCTCTGGGGCATGATTCCCTTTCCTAAAGGGTACAGGTGGGACTTTAGCCCTGGGGCATTTTATCTTGGTTCAATCAGCCCTTTGTTAGGCTGTGGGACCGACTATGTTGCTGCCCCAACTCTTGGATAGCCACCCCCAATATATGTAATTTTTCCCTCCACGATCTCTTCTCCCCACGCTTCCCAGAAATCCAGCATGAGAATCCTCGTGGCCTTGGCAGTCTTTTTTCTCGTCTTCACTCAACTGTTTGCAGAAGAAATCGAAGGCAACGATGATCTGAATTACTGGTCCGACTGGTCCGACAGCGACCACATCAAGGTGAGCCCCGGTCCGAAGCTGGTCCTCGGGGTTCTTCCCGAGCTCCGCAGCTGTCCACCCCCACCCTGAGATAGCGCCCTAGTTCGCCTGGCGGGCACCAGTGGCGGTGGAGGCGTGCACGGGGGTGTAGAGTAGGCCAACCTCTCAGTCCCGCGCAAGATTTTGTGCCCACCATCCAACTTTCCTCCGGAGGGCTGCACGGCCGGGTCTCGGGAACTCAGTGGAGCAATAACGCCCTCCCCGATGAGCCCGGGGTCCTAACACGGCTGGAAACCTAAGAAGGTTTCACCCCCAGGTGACAGAGATTTCGGGGACTCCAGTCCAGCTGCGAGGACCTGGCGTTTGGAAACGTTGGGCAGGGTCAGATGAGGGCACTCCAGGGGCCAGGGGCGAGCTTCTGGGGCGTAGAGAGACGGGGGTGGGTCAGAAGCTAATTCCCTGCGGTGATCTTTATTTTACGGACCTGAGAACAGAGCCGTAAGTTTTCCTTTACGTGGCTCGCAGGCTATTGAAGCAAGGGAGCGCGCCTCGCGGAACAGTAAAAGTCTTGCCCTGCAGGTAGCTTGTGAAGCGCAGTCACCCTTCCCCACCCTCGACACACACCTGTGTACATTTAGGGTGGTGAAGCGTCTCCACAGCCGCCGCCAGAGTCGAGACTAAGGTGGCTAAAAGGCAGATGAGTGAGGGTTCTCCGCTGGGAGCAAAGAGGGGAAAGCACCGCAGGGCTAGGAGACTCTTCGCCTCCTGCCAACACGCAGGGGCTTTGGGGGAGGCGGCGGCGCTGGACACGAGTTCCGCGCCAGGGGTGGGGGCAGAGAGCTTCCCTCACCCCGCCCCCCCGCCACCTTGGACCCCACTCAGCCCTGTCGTGGGGAAGCCCGGCCTCCTCTGACCTCCCTGTGGAGCTGGCTTTCCAGCCCTGCGCCGCGGGGTCCCACCGCAGGCAGCCGAGGTTCGCACAGAGCTGGAGCGCACCATGGGAATGACTTGGGTTTCTGGGAGCCTCGCGCTGATTGCTGCACCCGGGTTTGTCCATACGTCTGTCCCCCAGGAGGAGCTGCCCGAGCCCTTTGAGCATCTTCTGCAGAGAATCGCCCGGAGACCCAAGCCTCAGCAGTTCTTCGGATTAATGGGCAAACGGGATGCTGGTGAGATGGGCAGCCATCCCTTTATCTGTCTCTGCGGGGTACCCGCCGGACCTGCTCGCTTATTCTCAGAGCACCCAGAGTTTCTCTTCCTCTTTGAGCAGAGATTTACAGCCTAAACGGCGCGGTAAATCTCCCGGCGTGGCTCTAGCCCATACCTCACTAATACACGCAGGTGCCTGGGGAGGGAGGGAGGGAAGGAGGGAGGCATCAGTTAGACCCAAACCACTAAGAACAGAAACCAACCTTAGCTCCCTAGACTAAAGATCCAAACTGACAAAGCAGGAGAAGGCACGGAGCCTCCAGGGAGTAGTACTGGGGTTGTTCTAAGTGCATGTGGAAGCTGATTATAAACCACTGGGGTTAGAAGAGACTTAGCTGCCCCTTGTCTCCTGATAAAATATTCTGTTTCTTTGAATTCATCGTACCATCAGTGGAACCTGTAAACAGTTAATATCAATTGTTTCTTGTCAGAATCCTCAATGAAAAAACAAGTGGCACGGTTAAAGGCTTTTTATGGTAAACATTTCTATAAATCTTTATTTTACTATTGTGAATGCACATGTAGGAAAGTGAAAAGAGTCTTTTATGGGCTGAAATACAGATTCTTGATTATGCCTGTTTCATAGACATGGATTTGCATCTCTCTTTCTCTTTTGAGTATCAAATGGGTGGCCCTCCTTGAATATGTGCCAGGTGGTATTGCCTAACAGTTATTAACAGGCCTCAAGGGTCTCATAGTTCTGGATTTGAATCTGTGGCCCATAAAAAGCACTTCAAAATATTTTTTGTATGTTAAAATAATAATTTGATTAGAATTTATGGTTCTGCTATATTTCTCGGGCTAGTATATGAATGGGAAATGTCACAGATTTTAAAAATCAATTTGTTTTATATTTGTCCTTAAAAGATACAATGTGGCATCTTTAAAACAAATTTATTGTATTTGCTCTTCTTATCTTTCTTCTAGAACTTCTAAAAAATGGCCAGATCTCTCATAAAAGTAAGTTCAAAATTATTTTGACATTTATCAAATACAAATGTTAAAAAATTTCATTACACTTTATAGAATAACTAATCTTATTTTCTGTTATAACTTTGGTCTTCATATGTTTAATTAAGGCAATATAAGAATGGAGGAGACTCATATTATATTTACATCCAGAACACGATTGTTTAATGTTGTGTAGCTGAGACATATCGTGCTTTCCAAAATGATACATTATATTAAAAATCCTTTAACTCCCAGCTAAACTGCTGCTGAATTTCTGACCCACAGAAACTGAGATAATAACTATTTGTTGTTGTTTTAAGCTGCTAAAAAAATAAAAATAAAAACCTTGAACTGTTTAGTTTAGCTAAGAATTGTTAGTTTAGCTAAGAATTGCAATCCTAGGGGTAAAAAACCACCATACATCATAACCTGAACTGAATAACCACTAATTCCACTGCAAAAAAACAAAAACAAAAACTCACACATATTTATAAGTAACTTCTAACTCATTTGAGTGTGCTGGATGCCATAATGATATCACTTATTTGGGTAAGTCAGCAGCTACGAGGCTCCAGTGAATGTCTGGGCAGACAATTCTTACTACAGGTAAAGGCAGAAATGCTGCTGCTTCATTCTATAACTGAATGGGAAACCTCCGTCTATCAAAGCACAGTGAAAATTTCTTAGGGCAGTGAAGAGGGCAAAATTGTGACACTTGGCAGTCATTCGATCCCAGTTTCCCAGTTAATGGAACCGGAGTTGACAGGCAGCCCCAGGGATCTACCTAATTGTGCTTAGTTACCCTGACCTGGATTTTGGTTCACTGGGTGGCAGAGTAGGCCACATTAAGAGAGAAGCCCTATTATCAACTAATAAACCAAGAGACATTCTCTCGTTAGAGTTAAAGTAATCTTTTCCAGAGGCTCCATCTTGGAAACTAAATTAATCAGTCATATTTACTTTCTAAGGAGTTGACTTTCAAGGGAATTATATACAGCAGAATTCTGTGTAATGAAAATAAATATACTCTGTTAATGTCAAAACTGACATACTTTCCAAAAAGGAGTATTATGTAAAATCCAATAAAATAGAAATATTGACATTTTCAAAGTTTATAATTATCAGGTGTAGGGATCTGGCTTTAAGGTTCAGTTCCTTAAATATAACGTATTCAGTAACAAGAGGGAATAGGCATGGAAATTTCCCTGTCACACAAATGTGAAATTGTGTGACTTCCTAAAACTCAAAGCCAGCTTCAATAGCAACAATCTGGGAAACTTTATCTATGTAAATAGATTAAGATATATGAATAAAGGGTACTTGCTAATATTTAGATATGGAATTAAGAGAAGTGCTGTCATTGTATTGTTTCAGTGTCATTTATAAGACTTATTAGGAATCCTCATCTCTTCTGACTCACCAAAATTTGCAATAGATATATATTTATTATATGGGCATATATTTAGAAGCTTGCTTTTTTCATTGGTACTAGTTATTGCAGTTTATTTCCTCAAAGATATACATATTAAAATACCCTAAATGTATTTTTCCAGGGCATAAAACAGATTCCTTTATTGGACTAATGGGCAAAAGAGCTTTAAATTCTGGTATGTATAAATCATGACTGAAAATAGACAGTTATCTTAAATCAACTTGTATTATTTTTCTTCTAAGGCATAGTTTTTAAAGTATTAAAAAGGAATGATGAACTTAAAATACGTATTCATGGTGAAAAAAATCTAATTGCAAACTCTAAAACATCCAAGAATGGATTTATAGCCAAACTAATAGCACCACAATATTAATCTCTCTCAAACCACCCCCCTTGCCAGCGTCTGCCCCATTTAATTACTACCTAACCTGAATCTTTGGGCTAGTCTAACACTCTTTGCCTTGTATGTGCCAGATAAACCACATTTAAACCTTAAAGGTGTGGGGGATGCAGGAAATAAGACTGATTTTCACTTGTTACCAAGGTAATTTGAAAGTCTTACCAGAGATTACATCTGGCAGTTTTCCAACACAAAAGTAAAGAAATAAAACAAAATAAATTTATTTATACAAATTGCTCCTCATGAAGATATAGAAATTCAAACTCTAATAAAACATCCTGATGGATATTTGAGAGTAATATAGTTCATTCCAGTTCCTTCAAAAAGGAGCATAATCAAATCACCCTAGAGATGTATACAGTCAGTCCTGGCTACAAAACCCTGAGAGAAAAGGGATGCCACAATTCTCCTCAAAACCCATTTTAATTCTGAACAACTCCTGCATTTGCTATAAAGGCTGTATGTCCCCTTTCTTCCCTTTTGTTCCTATTTTCTATGTAAATGCCATATATATATATATCTGAAAACTCACTCATTATAGTATTTTCAAGGTAAATACCCCTATATCATTTTTATAGAGACTGATTTATTGTTATACACATTCAGGACTTACAGTCCCTAATTTAGATTCCTTGGGAAAACTATTCAAATTCTCTTTATTTTACATGGAGTAAAAATGGAATTAAAATACTAATCACATAATTAATTAGAAAGTAATTAGCAACTGTTTGTCTTATCCATCTAGAATATGTCAAATTTCTAGAAAATCTGTAACTAAGATGTGCTGGTTTAATTCTTGGTTATTGCAAAGTCATGCAGAAATGATGTCTGCTGGTATTTATATTGGTTCGCTACCTTCCAGATTTTGACTACTGTGTTTGTATTTCTTCATCAGTAATTTGGGTGCTGCTCAAGTTTAAATTTGAAACACATTACTAGTCACCTAATAAAACATTTAAAATTATTTTATTAATATGCATTATCTCCTGGCTTTTGGAAATGGAATGTAAATTTAAAGTACACAGGCTTTATCAGAAGTGTGCACTGCCCTTACATAGCTGTGGTTTTCTTGATAATCATTTTAGTCTTCAGCTGTCCATTTCCAGAATTGATAACAAGTTTCAGAACAAGCTTAACTTTACAAATAATACAGACACTGTGCAATTGAGAACAGACTAAAGGCTATTAAATGTACCCAAAGTAACGGTGTATTATAAATAATAAACAGAATCACTGTAATGAGTCAGAATTAATTTAAGACTGAATCTTTGTTCCTCCATTTTCGTTAAGAACTATAAAAGGGAAAAAGTGGGCAAAAATGCAATCCACATGCAGTCAGATCTTTTCATATGCTCAGTGGAGGCAAAGTTATCATCGGCTCCTACAGCCATCTGATCCTTACCCTTTTGTGGTCACAAACCTCTTAGACAATGTAGAAAAATCTGGAAATCCTCTTCCCAGAGAAACCCTCCTCACCTCCTGCACATATAAGTTTACGTAGGGTTTCGGGGGGTTCAAGGACCCAGTAAGAAACTGCTTCGAGTTCAGAGGACACTGTGTTCCAGCTGCATCGCTGATCTTTGGTCAGGCCACATTCGCATTCACCTCACTTTTCTGCAGAACGGAAGCATGTTACCTAAAGCTGGTCAGAAAGTGGACCTGTGGAAGGAACAGAGCAAGTGAGAAATAAACTGTTTCCTTCCTTTAGAACTGCCCAGTTGGGGGGGGGGGGGGCTCAGACTGTCCTACCCCAGAAATGCATACGTGATTGACATAAAATAAAACAATCAGCACATTGTTAACCTCACTTACCAATAGCTGGATGCTAAGGCTCTCTGCCCAGCGTTGAAGTGGTAACACCTACCTTCTCTCTCCACAAATGCTTCTCACTGGGAACAGCATGTGCGGGAGCACCCGTGGTTTCTGCGTGTCTTCCACAGTTTTTTCTGCTATTTCTATTGAAATGTAATATTTTGAACAGGGCATACTAAATTATTAAAAGCATAGTAGTTCACTGTGATATAAATCTAAGGGTATAAAGTGTTAGTTAAAAATATGATGAAAAGTATACTTATTTTGATCACATCAATCTGATCTTTACCCTTTTGTTGTTACCCCTTTGAAATTGTATATAACATAAGATAAATGGCATAACATTAACATAACATAATATAATATTGAATGTTGGCCTTTTTTTTAGTCCAGATAGTCAATGTACTTAAATTACTTGCTAGGTTTATGTTAAGTACTTGTAGAAGCTGTGATTAACTTTTCACAGGACATTAGGGTGCTAGGGGGTAAGGTAAACTGCTGTATTTAGATGGCACAGTTGCCCTCCCTACAGACTCTGAAGCTGTTGTTAGTCTCAAGGACAATGGGAGGCGTCCACAAAACAGGAAGAGCCCTCACACCATAAGTTACCCCTGTCACAGGAATCAGCAAACTTTCTCTATAGAGAGCCACACAGTAAATATTTTAAGCTTTGTGAACCATGCAATCTCTGTAACAACTCCTCAAATCTGCCATTCTAATGCTGAAGTAGCCGCAGACAATGTATAAATGAATGGGTGGGGCCATGTTCCAGTAAAACGTTAGGAGAAAAGGCGGTGGGCGGGATTTGCCCCCGGCCTATAGTTTGTTGCCGCTGTCCTAGAATAAAAGTTCCACATTTTGCTTTCACCTTATGACGATTCCTGGTTAATTTAGGCACTGTCCTGTCTATAAATCACCAGGGGTGTCTGCTGCTGCTTGAGGATGCCGCTGAGAGTCAACATCGCAATGCATTGTGGAAATATGCTTTTGGGGTACCCAGTATAAGACGGATGACCAAAGTTAGCAAGAATTCTGTGGCTAGGTCACTTCCCGTCTGGATAGAGACTGGGGCAAGATTGGAAAACGTGCAAATAAAACTCTTGGAAATATTTCAACGGAGGGAAATAGTTGTTAGGAGTTTGGAAAAAGTCGTTAAGTATGCCTTGAACTTTCATTCCCTCAGTGAATCCTCTTAAAGAACCCGTTCTCTTCCCTGTGTTCCCAGCGGCTTACGAGAGGAGCGCAGTGCAGAGCTACGAGAGAAGACGCAAGTAAACGACCCGCTGTGTTCTTTACTGAGCTTCACTTGTGTCAATGGCCAATAAAAGGTAAAGAGAGAGAGAGAGAAATGCACTATAAGGAAAAATTATTTATTTAATAACACTCATTGTTTCAAGTGGAAAACTCAAAAAGTGTTTATTTTTCATATTGTGCCAATGTGTTATAACAGTGTGTTGTGGTTTTAATGCGATGACGCCCTCAGAAATAGAAATCAGCAAAGCACAGTGTGCAGTGCCACTTGACAAACCTGTCAACATAGTCTCCGAAGAAAGAAACCGCTTTTGT
The DNA here is from genome assembly GCF_014108415.1 of Molossus molossus. Lineage (NCBI taxonomy): Eukaryota > Metazoa > Chordata > Mammalia > Chiroptera > Molossidae > Molossus > Molossus molossus. The sequence goes on along the minus strand of NW_023425401.1, from coordinate 30,078,019 downwards.
TTCTTGGAAGTAGTCACATCAGCTCCTGCTGACGGAAAGAAACTCACAGACAGGCCTCTGCTTCTCCATTTGTTTTTATGGTGAAAATGTACTGAGATTTGGTATCAAACTATATTTGTATCTCTGCAGCATGTTTTATGTTTTGTGACTATATAGAGATGTTTTAAAGACTTTTAATGTGATTCTAAGGTCTTCATTTCATTGTATAATGTGTTGTGACAGTTTACATTTTAAATAAAAGAAAAAATATCTTGAGAACTGAGTTTTATTCTTTCATTAATGTTTAGGTCAAATCAGCAACCTTTCTTTTGGCAGAGGAAATATGGTCAAAGCTGTTTGGTTGACAAATAGTGAAACAAAATTACTGAATGTCTCTCTTAAAGAAAATGACTCATAATTTCACTTTCTCTCTCCCACACACACACACACACATATCATTTTTTTTAATGGCTCAGTCATTTGGCATGAGATCATTCATAGAGAAAACAATTACATTTTGGAGTCCAAAGAGTAAAAGCTAAGTTCTGTTTATACATACCTATGATTCCCTTTTACAAATAGGATAATAATCTACTTTAAAAATGCATTTCCTGATTATTTCCTCATTGGGTAAAACAACAGCACACACCCATTTCAACCCTGCCTGGATCCCAGGTATAACTACTCCAGTGTGTGAGTCTCACTAGAATTAAGACACCAAATGAAACTCTCAAAAGGGTCATCAGAAGATGATACAGAAAGATTGGAGGCGGGGGGTAGCTGATGATGTGACATCATCCCCATTACAAAGGTAAGAACCCAGAAACATGTGCATCAGGAATAAATACAGAGCAATCAGAGGGGGGCTCGTGTGTATTTATTTAAAGGGAAGGACTAATAAATGTCTTGAACCATTTTCTGACCACACAGAAAATGTAAAATATTGACAAGTGGCAAAAACAACTCAGGACTCGCATGGTTCAGTAAAATAAAACTCCATGAGTTTAGCAATGTTAAAACCATTTTTGGCACAGGGGAGCTAAAGCATATTTTTCTTTCCATCTTTAAATGAATAACCTGGGTTTTTGTTTGTTATAATTTTTTTTCTTTATTGATTTTAGAGAAAGGGGAAGGGAGAAGGAGAGAGATATAGAAATATCAATGAGAGAGAACATCAGTTGGCCGCCTCCTGCATGCCCCCGACTGGGGACTGGGCCCACAACCTGGGCATGTGCCCTGACCAGGAACTGAACCCGTGACCTCTTGGTGCATGGGTCAATGCTCAACCACTGAGCCACACCATAACTCATTATTTTTTAAAAATTCCGACAAGCTCATTTTTATTACACAATACATTTAAATATTAGAAATTATATTATGATAAACAAAATGGAGAAAATCAGAGTCATCTAGAGCCCCATTCCCCAACAGGATTGTTAAATGTTCTATTTAACAATAACAATAATTGTAATACATCATAATCATAATAGCTATCATTATATAGTCATGCACCACATAATGTGTTGGTCAACAGTGGACTGCATAAACCATGGTAGTCCCATAAAATTATGATGGAGCTAAAATATTCCTGTCACCTAGTGATGCTGCAGCTGTCATGACATCAGACTGCACTGTCTTACATGTGTCCGTGGTGACGCTGGTACACAAGCCTGCGCAGCCAGTCGTATGCGTAGAGCACATACAATTACACACAGTACATGATCTTGATAATGACAAGAAACAACTATGTTGTGAGTTTATGTACTATGCATTTTACCCCTATTTGAGTGTATTCTTTCTATTTATTAAAAAGTTGACCGTAAAACAGTATGCCATGTTACCCCAGCAGCAGCCTCATACATCTTGTGTTTACAGTGTCTACTGATTGCATCATTTTTTCTTATGTTTGACTTAATCTCACGGAGCTTTGCACAGTAACATGCTGTGCAGGCTTGTACTGCAGGAGCAGTAGGCTCTACTACATAGCCTAGGTGTACCATCAAGGTTTGTGTAAGTGTATTCTATGACACTGGAACAACAAAGTCTCCTAATAATACGATTCTCAGGACATATCCCCATCACTAAGAGGTATATGACTGTACATATTTAATTAATGAAGGAAGTATTATCATGATCATTATCATCATTTTACAGATGAGAAAATGAAGCTCAAGGAAATCTTGGGGTCAGAGATTATAATATGGTAGGAGCCGAGATTAGAAAAAAATTAGGGGATATAGCAAAGCAAATTAATACCTAACAATGAGATTGATTAAGCAAAGCTGGTGTATTGATACAACTGAATATTATGCCATCATTTAAAATGACATGGTGTATTTAGTGACATGAAACAACTTATGTGGTGTGTTGTTAGGCATGAAGCAATATTTCTGCATTCTATATGTATATATATTCCTGCATCGATATTATAACGAGGAGGAACAATGTGATGGATAGCGTGTGGGGTTCAGGGTCGAACTGCTCAGGTCTGAATGCCGGCTCCATCGCCTAATGGCGTGATGATGGGTAAGTCGCTAACTTTTTCCTGCTTTATTGTCCTCATCACTAAAATTGGACAATGATAGTACTGCATCCACTACTATTGCACACCACTATACGCAGCGGCTATTATCCACGGTGGAGCCCAGCTGAGGGCTGTGGGCCATGATACCTGGAGAGCTTTGAACACAGCCTCTGGCACACAGCGAGTGTTCAGTGAATGGAACCTGTTGCCATTGTTAGCTACTCTCCAAAATGCCAGGGAGGAAATCAGGACTCTATTTTCTCCACTAAAATGTTATTTTATAAGCACAATGAAGCAGCAGCAGTGTGGTGTGGTTTTTAAATCTTTGCCACACACATTAAATCCAGTGCTTTATTACAAATCGGGCAGCACTTTGTATCGTTCATTCGTGCAGTGGACAGTCCCCACCAGCCCTTCCCCCTCTGCAGCTCCATAAAGCTCTGCAGCAGGGTCCCACCGTGATGCCTGTGGACCTGCGTGGGGGAGACCTCACTCACGCCTGCGTTCCCTCCGGCGCACCCCAGCAACAGCTCGAGTATTTCAAGGGGGAGAAACTCCAGCCTTGCGTTTGTACTCATGAAATGTTGACTATTACTTTCCCCCTGGGGCATGTTTCCTTTAACTAAAATACGTTTTCTTCACCTATGTTCTCTCTTCAATGTTTTATTTTGTTTTGAAACAGCAAACAGACCAACCTATATAATTTAGTTACCGAATACTTTATTCCTTTGGAGTTTTTGTCTGTTTTTGGTTTTAGTTTTTGGTCAGGGTCCAGGGCAAAAACAAATAACACCCAAAGTGACTCATTGGAGGAGACTTTAATGAAAGGACCAATTTCAAAGATGCGGTCAGGGGCGAGAGAAGACGGCAATAGAAGTGGTTCTCTGAGCTTGCACCCTCGGGAGACACTGCAACCCCGACCTGAAGGGTCAGCGAGGCGTAAGGTATAAAAATGTCTAATCACTTGAAATGAATATGATCACCTGAGGTTGATATAATATTGTATGACAACTGTAATTAAAAAATAATTTTAAAAAAAGTGAAGTGAGGGTCTCTGTGCAAAGAGCCACCTGGAGCTGTTGTCTTCAGTAGGTGGCAAAACCAACACAGTGGTTAGAGCATCGTTCTGCAGACCAGAGTCACAGGCTCAATTCCCAGTCAAGGGCATGTACCTTGGTTTCAGGTTCGATCCCCAACCCTGGTCAAGGTCGTGTAGGAGGCAACTAATCGATGTCTCTCTCATATCCATGTCTCTCCCCCCACCCCTTTCCATTGAAAGACTCAATGCAAAAATATCCTCAGGTGAGGATTTTTAAAAAAAATTAGGGGACTACAAGACTAGAGGTAAAGCCCTGCTGGTGTGGCTCAGTGGTTGAGCATTGACTCATGCACCAAGAGGTCGCCAGTTTGATTCCTGGTCAGGGCATATGCCCAGGTTGTGGGGCAGATTCCCAGTAGGGGGCATGCCGAAGGCGGCCAATCAATGTTCTCGTTCATTGATGTTTCTATGTCTCTCTCTCTCTCTCTTCAGAATCTCTCTCTAAAAATCAAGAAAGAAAAAGAAATTAAAAAAAAAATAACTAAGTCTTAAAAATAAAAACAAGACTAGAGCCAAGGTTTCCGCAGCTGTTAGTCAATTTGGATTTAGTAGGATTAGTGAGGAGGAACAAGTGGGACCCAATCTTGCCTTTGGTGGAATAAATTCAGCCATTAGGGTTCTTTTGCAAATTAAGGTTATTTTCAAACATGTAAGACCTCAACAAGTTTATGATACATCTTCTTTGAAAGAATTACTAGAGGATGTATTTCAGCAAGAATAAAAATAAATCGGAGGAAGTAATGAGCAAGAAACATGGTAACAAAGTTTTAAAATATATAAACTGAAATCAGTTGTGTACGTGTATATGTGTGTTAAATAAATAATTTGGAAATAAAATTCCATAAGATGGTAATATGAGAGTTAGTTGGAAAGGAAGAAGTGTGTAAAAGGAAATAAATGCATGCTAAATTTTTTTGTCTTGTTGAGAGGAAGGGTAGAATGTAAATGTACCTGACCCTAGACTTTTTTAAAGAAAGTATGTTTCTATGTATGAGCTAAAATATGCACAAGCTGAACACTAAAGAAACAGATAAATGTATAATTATCAAAGCAGAAGGGGGAAAATCTTGAAAAACACAATCTAACAGAAGACCTTTAAAAATTGTTGAAAAAATAAAACTATGGTAAGAATAAATTAAAAGCTATCAATATTTATGATAAATATGAGCAGTTTTATCAAATCTATTAAAAGACAGAGACTGTCAAATGGGTGAAAAAGAAAATCCAGCTATTAGTATTTATCAGAGACAAGCTGAAAAAAGTAATATAAAATTGTTGAAAATAAAGATATTAAAAATTATACTTGCCAAAATATTAACTTGATCATTTTATAGCAATATTGCTATCAGACAAAACAGGAGATCCAAAAGAATATTTAATATTTAAAAGAGGAGTAATCCACTAAAAAGATATAACAGTGGTGACCTTTATGGATATGAGGTATGTTCAAATTATATAAAGTGCAAGCCAATAGAAATATTAAAAAGTATTAAAATGTACACATCTTTAGCCCTGGCACCAGAGAGTCATGGGTTTAATGCCTGGTCAACAGCACATACAAGGGTTGCAGGTTTGATGCCCAACCCTTGTCGAGGCACATGCAGGAGGCAACCAATTGATGTGTCTTTCTCAAAACAATATTTCTCTCCCTCTCTCTCTCCTTCCCTCCCTTCCTTCCATTCTCTGTAAAAATCAATAGAAAAAACATTCTCAGGTGAGGATTAACAACAAAAATGGCCAGGCCGGTGTGGTTGAGCATTGGCCTATGAACCAAGAGGTTGCTGGTTTGATTCCCAGTCAGGGCACATGCCGAGGTTACGTGATCAATTCCCCATAAAGGGTATGAAGGAGGCAGCCAATCGATGTTGCTTCTCTCTCTCATCAGTGTTTCTCTCTCTCTCCCTCTCCCTTCCTCTGTCTCTAAAAAGTCAATAAAAAACATAAAACAAACACCAACAACAAAAATGCATACATCTTTAATAATTGTGAGAGGCATCACACTCTTTTGGTAAACAACAGATTAGTCAAAAACAAGCAAGGGGCCCTGGCCAGTTTGGCTCAGAGGTTAAAGCATCGGCCTGCGGTCCGGAGAGACCCGGGTTCGGTTCCCGCTAAGGGCGCGTACCTCGGTTGCGGTTTGTCCCCGGCCCTGGTTGGTCGTGCGGGTGGCAGCCACTCGATGTGTCCCTTCACGTCGATGTTTCTCACTCTCTCTCCCTTCCTCTCTCTCCCTCCCACTCTATCTGTACAAAAAATGGAAAAATATCCTCGGGTGAGGATAAAAAAACAAACAAAAAACAAACAAACAAAAAAAACAAACAAACAAGCAAGGGTAAGAGGAATTGAATAACATAATAAAGAATCCTCATCAAGCCCTGGCCGGTTTGGCTCAGCGGTTAGAGCATCCGCCTGCAGTCCGGAGAGGCCCGGGTTCGGTTCCCGCTAAGGGCATGTACCTCGGTTGCAGCTTGTCCCCAGCCCTGGTTAGTCGTGCGGGTAGCAGCCACTCTATGTGTCCCTTTCACATCGATGTTTCCCTCTCTCTCTCTTTCTCTCTCTCCCTCCCACTCTGTCTGTACAAAAAAATGGAAAAATGTCCTTGGATAAGGATTTAAAAAAAGAATCCTCATCAAATATACATACAGAGAATTTAAACATGTAGACATACATAATTAAGAATATTCAGCCCTGGCCAGTTTGGCTCAGCAGTTAGAGCACTGGCCTGCAGTCCAGAGAGACCTGGGTTCGGTTCCCACTGGGGGCGCGTACCTCTGTGAGTTTGTCCCCGGCCCTGGTTGGTTGTGCAGGTGGCAGCCACTCGATGTGTCCCTTTCATGTTGATGTTTCTCTCTCTCTCTCTCTCTTCCTCTCTCTCCCTCCCACTCTAGCTGAACAACAACAACAAAAAAAAAAAAGGAAAAATGTCCTCAGGTGAAGATTAAAAAAAAGAAGAAGAATATTCATCAAATAGGCATACTTTTAAAGTATATTTATGAAACATTCAGTGAATTGAGCAATTGGACATAACTGAACGCTTTAAAATTTTCAAAAACTTAATCTCATATATGCCATAATCACATATGATACTGCAAGAGAATAAAAAAATCAACATGTTGCCAGAAAATCCATATGTCAGGAAAGTTTGGGGCAGACTCCCCAAAAATGCTTGGGATAAAGAGAAAAATAAAGAAACAGTTAACAAAAATACTTTGAAATAAATAACCACATCAGTTGGCGATCCCCAAGACCATCCCCACATTTAGAGATTTGCTAGCAGAACTCAAAGGACTTAGCATATAATTGTGCCCATAGCTAAGATTTATTGCAGCTATCTAGTAATGATACACAGCCCTCTCTCTCCTATGACGGGTCACACAGAGCACATTCCTTCCCAGCAATATAAATGCAGCAGTAAGAATGAGACGTTTCTGCCCAGGGAAGCCCATTAGAGACTTAGCCCTCAAGGTTTTCATTGGGGGCTGGTCACATAGGCACCCTTTGCCTAGCACATTCCAAAATTCCAGACTCCCAAAAGGAAAGCGAATGTTTCACAAGAAGCAACTTGTTTATACAAACAGTTTAGGTATAGTGAGCTACATTTATCATATAAGGAAAGTTTTATATCAGTGAAGGAATGTGTTTTCCAGTCAAGTTCCCAGAAACCAGCCAAGGGCCAAGCTTGCAAGCAGGTCTTTCAGGACAGCAGTCTTAGGCCTGCACTGTGAACTGCTGTCTGCATGGCTCATATATCAAAACCCAGGTATGGAACCAGAGCAGTGCTCAGGGAAAATCCGTAGCCATAAATGAATTTGTCACACAATAAAAAGGCTTGAAATTTAATAAAAAGATTTCTCCAAAAGACACTGAAAATAAAACACAGTAAAGTAAATTCAATGAAAGTAGAATAGAGGAATTAAGATACAAGTTGGGTAATAAACTGTAAGAGTAATCACACAAAAATAGACTTGGCCAATAACTTAAAACTACTTCTTCAAAAGAAATAATTTTTTAAAAGATAAAACTTTGGAAATTTATAGTTAAGAAAAAAGAGACAGAAGGTAAAACTTGATTATTGATAGAAAGATAGCTATAGATATATAGGAATTTCAAATTTTTAAAGATGATACTATATAAAATTCTATACCAATGAGTTTGAAAATATCACTCAAAGGACAGATTTTGGATATTAGAAACTATAAATGTTGAAATTAGTTAAAATAAACCAATAACTATGACAGAATTTATAGCTATACTCATTAACCAGACTCCCTCTCCCACACTGACTCCCTAGAGGCAGTAGCCCAGGCCACTTAATAGAGAATATCAACTAATACTCCAGGAATAAACAAAGAAAATTTTTGATCATTTACAAAGCGTTTCAAAATTAGAAAATAAGGGCAGTTAACTACCCAACACAATTAACAAATTTAGACTAACTCTGAAAGAAACTACCTAACTCACTTCTGAGACCAACCTAACTCTAAAGACTCCACCAAAAAAACTGTTAGAACTAATAAATAAATTAAAAAGTTATAAGATACAAAAATCAACATACAAAAATCAATTGTTTTTCTATACACTAACAGCAAACTATCTGAAAAAGAAATAAAACAAGCCCACATACAGTAGCATTAAAAACAATAAAATATTTGCCCTGGCCGGTTTGGCTCAGTGGTTAGAGCGTTGGCCTGTGGTCCAGAGAGACCTGGGTTTGGTTCCTGCTAAGGGCGCATACCTGGGTTGCGGTTTGTCCCTGGCCCTTGTTGGTCATGCGGGTGGCAGCCACTCGATGTGTCCCTTTCACGTCGATGTTTCTCTCTCTCTCTCTGTTCCTCTCTCTCCCTCCCACTCTACCTGAACAGAAAATGGAAAAATGTCCTCTCCGGTGAGGATAAAAAAAACACACACACACACAATAAAATATTTAGGAATTTAACCAAGTAGGAATTTAACCATAGGTGAAAGAGCTATACACAGAAAACTATGAGACAGTGATGAAAGAAACTAAAGAAGACACAAATAAATGAAAGACATTCTATGCTCATGAACTGGAAGAATTAATATTGTTAAAATATCCATACTACCCAAAGTGAGCTATAGATTCATAGCTATCCTGATCAAAATTCCAATGGCATTTTTCACAGAAACAGAAAACAATCATAAAATCTGTATGGAACCACAAAAATCCCTGAATAACAAAAGCAATCTTGAGAAAGAAGACCAAAGCTGAAAGCATCACAATTCCTGATTTCAAACTATATTATTATAAAATTATCAAAACAATATGGAACTGATGCAAAAACAGACACATTGACCAATATAACAGAATTGAGAACCCAGAAATAAATTCACACATACATAGTCAACTAATATTGCAAAGAATCCAAGAATAGTCAATGGGGAAAGAATAGTCTCTTCAATAAATGGTGCTGGGATAATTAGATAGTCACATGCAAAAGAATGAAATTGAACCCCTATTTTACACCATTCACAAAAATTAATTTGTAATGGGTAAAAGACAAATGTAAGACCTGAAATCAGAAAACTCCTAAAAGAAAACACAGGGGAAAATCCCCTTGACATTAACAGTGATTTTTTTTGACATTACACCAAAAGCTCAAGCAACAAAAGCAACAAGTGAGACTACATCAAACTTAAAAGCTTTTGCAGAGCAATTGAAACCATCAACAAAATGAAAAGAAGAATACGATAAAATATTTTATATATATGAAAAGGTGTTAATATCCAAAATATATAAGAAACTCATACAACTCAACAGCAAAAACAAAAACAATCTCACTGAAAAATGGCAGAGGACCTGTACAGACATTTTTTTCAAACAACACATACAAATGGCCAACAGGTACATGAAAAGGTGCTCAACATCAATAATCATCAGGGAAATGCAAATCAAAACCACAATGAGATATCAGCTCACACTTGTTAACTAGCTGTCATCAAAAAGACAAGAGATAACAAGTACTGGCATTAATGTAGAGAAAAAGGGAACTTTTGTACACTGGTGATGGAAATGTAAATTGGTGCAGCCAGTACAGAAAACTGTATGGAGGTTCTTCATACTAAAAACTGGACTACCATATGACCCAGCAATCCCACCTCTGGGTATATATCCAAAGGAAATGAAATCAGAATCTTGAAGAGATATCTGCATTCCCATGTTCATTGCAGCATTATTCACAATAGCCAAGCCATGGAAACAACCTAACCATTCCTTTACAAATGAACAGATAAAGAAGATGTAATTTAAATACATATAGAATATGGATTTGCCAGCCTCCAGAACTGAGAGAAATAAAATTTTGTTGTTTAAGCCGCACAGTCTATGGTATACTATTATAGCAGCCTGAACAGACAAAACCAATGGTGATACAATTACAAATATCCACACTGTTGAAGTCCATAAAAAAAAAAAAACACTAAGCTCATCAACAGAAACATATGAAGATTAAAGAAAAAAGAGAGGTACTTATAGATGAAAAGGGACTTAAGAGACACATCAACCAGTTGCAATATATGGACATCCTTTGACTCCTATATAAACAAATGAGCTAAAAAGAAAAAAAAATGAAACAGAAAGACAAAGCAGGTGGGATCACAATATCGAATATCAGGTTATACTACAAAGCTACTCTAGTCAAAACAGCCTGGTACTGGTACAAGAACAGTCACATAAATCAATGGAATAGAACAGAGAAACAAGAAATGGACCCAAAACATTATGCTCAATTAATATTTGACAAAGGTGGCAAGAGCATACAATGAAGTAAAGACAGCCTTTTTAATAAATGGTGTTGGGAAAATTGGACAGCTACATGCAAAAAAAATGAAACTAGACCATCAACTTATACCATACACAAGAATAAACTCAAAATAGATAAAAGACTTAAATGTGACTCATGAATCCATAAAAATCCTAGAAGAAAATGTTCAGACATCATACGCAGAATTTTCACTGATACATCATCTAAGACAACAGAAACAACGGGAAAAATGAACACATGGGACTACATCAAACTCAAAAGCTTCTACACAGCAAAAGAAACAACTACCAAAATGGAAAGCCAACCCACTGTATGGGAGAGCATAATTGCCAATGATACATCAGATAAGAGGTTAATTTTCAAAATATATATTGTGCTCAGACAACTCAACAAAAGAAAGACAAAGAACCCAATTAAAAAATGGGCAGAGGAACTAAATAGACACCTCTCCAAATAGGATATACAAATGGTCAAGAGACAAATGAAGAAATGCTCAACCTCATTAATCATCAGAGAGATGCAAATTAAAACAACTATAAGGTAGCACCTCACACCTGTCAGAATGCCCACCATCAACAAATCATCAAACAACAAGTGTTGGTGAGGGTGTGGAGAAAAGGGGACTCTAGTTCACTGCACTGCTGGTGGGAATGCAGACTGGTGCAGCCACTATGGAAAACAATATGGTGTTACCTCAAAAAATTAAAAGTTGAATTGCCATTTGACCCAGTGATCCTACTTCTAGGACTAGATCCTAAGAAGCCTGAAACACCAAACAGAAAGAATATGTGCACCCCCATGTTCATAGTAGCACTATTTACAATAGCTAAGATCTGGAAACAGCCTAAATGTCCATCAGTAGATGAATAGATAAAAAAGCTTAGGTACGTATACACAATGGAGTACTTACTATGCAGCTGTAAGAAAGATTTCTTATCCTTTGAGATGACATGGAGGGACCTGGAGAGTATTATCCTAAGCAAAACAAACCAAGCAGAGAAAGGCAAATATCACATGACCTTACTTATTTGTGGAATATAATGAACATAACAAGTCTGAAGAACAGGGTAGTCCAGAGACATGGAAGTAGAGTACAGACTGAAAATCCCCAGAAGGAGGGGGATAAACCACAGAACTTATACACATGTACCCAGAACCAATGGACATGAACAACAAAGCTGGGGACAGGGTGGGGAGGGGGGGTGTCAATGGGGGAAAAAGGAGAAACATCTGTAACAAAAATAAATAAATAAATAAATAAATAAATAAATAAATAAATAAATAAATAAAATTTTAAAAAATTGAACAGAGAAGTTTGAACAATGGACATTTGATGACAATAAAGAATTACTGTTAATATTTAGATGTGATCACTATATTCAGTTATGGTTAAAAATATATATCAAACATAGTCCTTGATTTCATGAAGCTCATAGTTAGTGGGGGAGATACACAAGCAAAAACTGATTAAAATGCAGTAAGGTTATACCAGTGATAAGTGAAAAGTTATCATGGGAATACAGAAAGGGAAACATCTGGGAGGCTGCTGGAATAAGGTTTGAAGGAAAGAAAGTTTGCCAGAGGAGTCAAAATTTAGGGGAAAAGTACAAACAGAGACAAGACGGTGTAAAAGAACAGGATGTGTGCTACGGAGTGCAAATATTTGAGCGTGATTCCAGCGCAGAACCCATGGTGAGCGATGAGGCTGGAGAAACAGGAACTTTCTTGATTCCATGTTAAGGCTAATCGAATATGTGGTTGGTTTGTAATTAATTTCAGAGATAGAGAAATGTCACTGAAGAGTTACAAACAGGTTTCTCTTTCTGGGGATAAAAATGATGAAGGATACCTTCAATGTCACTTGGGAGAACATTTTTTTTGTTTTGTAAATACTGTCAATATAGGTCATTTGTCACAGAAATATTAAGAAAGTATTGAACTCGGGCAAAGTCACGTGAAAGAATAGTATTGTCACACAACAAGCACTGTTTCACATAGCTTGAGTTTTATAAGGGAAATGTCAGGAATCACTATTAAAAACTCTACTGCAAAGGTTTAGCTCTCTTAACACGACAGAGAGAATACAAATTGAGGTTTTTAGGGAATTTGGATACAAGGCGTCTTTAAAATAACTTCACAAGACCACCATCGAATCATTTACATCTACTGTTGCAATATTGGAGCCACGATTGATTTTCACAATAATTATCGTTTTGATAATTTAGGTAATCTTTCTAAATAATGTTTTAAAAAACATGAAATAATAAATAAAGTGACCATTTGGATATAGTATAACAAGATAATAAGGAGTATGAAAACAGTAGGTTTGGTTAAAAAAATATCATCTTTAGACATTGTTCTTTCCTTTAAATATAGTCACCAACACTGTAATAAGACATTGACTTCCTTTCCTGTTCCTCCTTTCCTCTCTCCTTCCCTCCTCCCTCTCTCTTTCCTTATTCATTAGGCGTGTGTGTGTGTGTGTGTGTGTGTGTCTGTGTGTGTCTGTGTGTGTGTGTATGCCAATGCTGTCAAGTCACCACTAACTAGCATTCAGATGTTTCAGACTAAGAAGTTCTGTTCCGATGATACAAATTAAATACCTCTTTAGCAGAACTATTTTTCTTCAGAGTTCGCATTCTCTTCCCTGGATTTTTCTCCAAACTTTGGCTGCCTGTGCCTGAAAATTATCATTTGTTCTTGAAGTTTTTTTAAATTGATTTTTCTCCTTTTTAGAGAGAGAGAAGTGAGGGTCTGGGAGGGAGAAAGAAAGAGAGAGCAACATCCATCGGCTGCCTTCCCAACACATCCCAATCAGGGATCGAACCCACAAACTAGGTGTATGCCCTAATCGGGAATCAAATCCACAACCTGGGTATGTGCTGTGACCAGGAATCAAACCCATCACCTTTCAGTGTAGGGCAACACTCCAACCGAGCCACACCAGCCAGGGCTGTGGACACCTTTTTCTTCACATACTTGCTCATAGAAAGTTCCTGACTTCTGTTCCTTTACCTGGACAGTGAAGACTATAAAGAGGAATGGGCCTGTTGGGGCATAGTGCCAACTGGGGTTTTCTCCCACACGTGGAGTTATTTACAAACGAGCCAGACTCGGGAGAACTGTTGTCATTGCTTTGTCTGAGCCATGACACCTGTTGGTTGGGGTGGAAGTTCTCCCCTCATCTCCTTCTCCTAAATTTCTCTCCAGAGAATGGGTGTCTCACTGACAAGTTTTCTGGGGCAACAAAAGAGGGGAAGAAGGAATTTTCTCCAAAGCAGAAAAGAAAAAGTCTTCGGAAGAGTCTCCTCAGTAGGAGTTGGTTTGCCTTCCACTGTGTGACTAGACAGGGACCGGCATCTGGTTTGGGACCTAAGGGTGACCAGTTCTACAGCGTGTTACAGCTGCCCTTGGATACATCTTGGAATGTTGGCCATCACCACGATTCCAGCAAGGTTCCTCGGGGGTTTGCACCCTGGAAGCAAAGTTGTGGTGGCATGACACTGTTTTCTATTTGTAAGGGAACCCAGACTAAAACACTAGCCACACCATCACTCATGTGTAATGGTAGATTAAAGATATTTTCAAACGTTCCAAGTTTTAAAAAAATTACTACCTTGCACAGACCCTTTCTCAAAGACTTTCGAGAGGCTGTGCTCATCAACAAGAGATTTGACAAAGAGAAAAGGTGAGAAATGTCAGAAACAAGCTTAGGATATACGAAAGGAGTGAAAGAAATTCTCCAGAGAATTGTAACAGTGGACTCAAAGCGACAGCCATGCACCAGAGAGAGAGCTTCTAGTTCAGGCTGGAAAAGTGGTAGTCAGCATGCAGGACATAGGCAAGCTGTGGTCACTGCAGCACGGCTATTGCTGCACCTTCTCTGAAACCCAAGGACAGAACATGCAGAACTGGCCCACGTGCTGATGAGGTTCCTGCTTCCCCTTCAAAGTCGAGATGCCTGGATCAGCTGAGGACAAGGCCCTGTTTCCACACACTCCTGAGACCTGGAGTCAGGCCTCAGTGAGCTATAAAGCAGAAAATAAAGATCAGCCCATATCACTGACCATATCTCTTCTCAGTATGTGATTCAAGATCTATCCCATCTTTCTGCAAAATTTCTTTATGTCTCCTGGACTAATTTATCACTTTGCCCACGAGTTTCCTAGATATGGCACCTGTCAACTCCAAAGAAAGCTAAGCCTAGCTCATGGCCCAGAAATTGTTTGGCTTACCTTCTCTTGGAGCTTTCATTTAGTAGTGGCAATATCAGGTTCGTACTTGCTACTGACCTAAACAAAACAAAACTAAAACTAAACACCATATTATTTAGAGATACACAAGTAAGTGGCAAACCTATAATTTAAAAAATGAAATGATTAACACATAGACAGAATAGTGGTTCCCTTTGTTGGGGGAGGGAGTAGAGGGTTACACAAGGTATTTCTGAAGTACTGGAAATGTTCTCTTTAATATGGGTCAAGGGTACATTGGGTTTTTCAAAAGTCATTCTTCAAACCAGATGTATATGTATTACTACACTGTTTTGCATGTATGCTCCATTTGATCATTTCACACACACACACTTTTTTAAAGTTCTGGATTTGAGACAAAAACCTCTCATAGCTCCATCGCCTTAAACTTTTCCTCCAAACATCAGTTTGCAAACCAACATAGAATGATTCTGACTGATATTTCCCTTCTTTTTAGAATAAACAAACTGCCTCTTTTTTCCCTCGGATCTTTTTTTTAGTAAACAGTAAGTGCTCAAATTATATTTGTTAAATGGTAACTTGGATGTCTTGACCCTTTCTTTTTTATTTTATTCCCATTTCCCCACCCCTCCCCTTTGGCAACCATAAACCTGCCCCTTAAAAGACAAGGTGAAGCAAGAGTGTGAGTATGTGATTCCTACTCTAGGCTGACTCTGACCTCAAATTCCTGAGCAAACTCATAAAATTGAAATAAAATCTCCTCCCTTTACCCCACACATATGAAACTGTAAAACATTTTATAAAGTTAATAGTTAAATGAAATACTTTATGGTAGAAACCATTTAAGTGAATCTGATCAGGAGCCAAAATAATGTATACCAAAAATAAATCAGATTTGTAAGAAAGAAAAAATAAGGAGACAGTTGTTGGAGCAAAAGACATAGGAAGAAATTCAAAGCTAAAGAGAGAGAGAGAAATAACCCCATGTTAAATCGACAGTTCCTCAGATAGGAGGAATATACCTCAACAGAGGACATTTCCAGCAGATGTTACTTTTTTTCAGTTCCCTAAACTCTGCGTGGATTAATCTCAATTCTTTAAAATATTTACCTGTGTCATCTCTTTCCTCAAAGCTAATAAGAAAATTATTCTCTAAAATAAACCAAAGTATAGCGATAATGTCTAATGTATGCTTCAATGAGTCATTATTTGGCATAAAGAAATATTTAGGGGAGTTTAAAAAAAAACTTCCTCTACTGCTATTTCATAAAATGGTATTCTTTCCTAATACCCATTAATGGTCTATTCTAAACAGGTATTAAGTCTATTAGGTAAATGCATTATTCTGCACTTGCAGTCTTTTTTTCAATCCTGATTCAATCATGTTAGGCTATAAAAATGTATCCTATAATTCCACATACTTTTGAATTTTTTTAAATTCCATTGTAATGGCTTCCTTGGTGCCCAAGTATTTTATCTGACTCTGACCCATAATGATGGAGGTTGGGTTACAACTTCAAAAAGGTAAAAATTATATTACATTACTCAGACACCCTAGGTTAGAAAGATGGGTTCATCCACTCACCTACTTACTCACTCACTTGTCCATTCATTTATTCATCATGTATCAGTTGTCTTTTGGTTGTAAACATTGTGATACATGAATTAGACAATGATACTGACATCAAGCACTCACTAGCTCACAGGAGGATGAGACATGCAAAAGTAACCAAACTGCCATAGAGAAATACAGATAAAGTCTGGTTAGCCATGTGATGGCAGAGACCACGTCCCTCTGGCTCTCTGGTGATTCCTTGCACCAGAAATAGTGCTGGCTCATAGAAAATGCTCATAGTTGCCAAATGGGGAAGGGGGTGCAGACGAGGAATAAATGAATGAATGAATGAGTGAATGAATGAATGAGTAGATAAATAAAAGAAGAGGTGGCATGTAATCTAGGCTTCAATGATGAAAGGATCTGGTTATGGGAAGATAAAGAAGGCAGGTTTCAAGAACCAAGGTCATGCTTCTGCATCTTATATCGATCACTCTAATTCAGTGCTTTTCCAGCTGAGCAATATGTGCTCAGCATGGCTCCAAACCTCCCTCTCCCCTGTCTTGTCACAACCGCTTGAGAAATCACCCATGAACATAAAGGCAAATGCAGTCCCAGAAACTAGGGAACAATACGTTATTGTTGATTATAGGTATGATGTACTGCAGATCTTTATAGCTGATTCATCTCATTTCCCTGAAACTTTACACCCATTATTAGAAACGCCTCACATCTCCCTCCCTCTAGCCCCTAACAACCACCCTCCACTCTTTGATCTATGAAATTGACTATTTTAGATATCTCATAGAAGTGAGATCATTCAGTATTTGTCTTTCTGTGATTGGCTTATTTCACTGATTTTACTTGACCTTGAGGTTTATACATGTTGTTGCATATTGCAGAATTTCCTTCTTTTTAAGGCTAATAGTATGTCAGCATGAATATACACCACATTTTCTTTATCCATTCATCTTTCAATGGACATTCAAAGTTGTGTCCATATCTTAGCCACTGTAAATAGTTCTGCAATGATCACAGAAGTGTTAATATCTCTTTGAGATCCTGATTTCAATTCTTTTGGATAAATACCCAGGAGTGAAATTGCTAGATATCATAACAGCTCTATTTTTAATTTATTTGAGGAATCTTCATATCTTTTTCTGTAATGGCTGCACCCTTTTGCATTCCTAGCAACAGTGTACAGAAATTTGTAATGGCGTATTTTTTAAAAGCTCCCTGGAACTGAAGTACAAGCTAACATATATTGGAACGTTAGAGTTGCCAACAATTCAATAAGATCTTAAAGTGAGATCAGACTAGTAACTTGAAAGTCTTAAGAGAATCATTTTAAAGAGTTGTTTCAAAGCAAATAAACGTATCAAGAGGACTAGAATTTTTATTAGCAAAAAACATGCCAGTGCTTCTAAACCATAGAAACAGCCTTGCAAAAATGGCAAAGAGTGGGTGAGCATCTCTGACATAATACCCAGCAGTAACATATACCATGGAATAAAGAAAAAAATACCTCATTCTAAAAACTGTACGATTTCTCAGAAAAGGATCTTATGCATGCCCCTAGCTGGTGAGTATACATTTCCTTGTGCCATCATCATGCTGTATTATAAATGCCAGGTCTTCGATGTCATACATTAGTGAAGATATGCCATTGTCTTTCCCATAATGTCCAGGATAGGCTATATTTTGTGTATACCATCTTTCTATGTTAACTATAGATTTCTTCCATTGCTCAGTAATAGTCAAAGACACTCTGTCCTCTTTACAGTTGACAGAAAATGAATCAACCTAGTGGATCCCTCAAATCCTGGTAGTTTTTAAAAAATACTTTCAGAAAGTTCCACTAACTAACAATAGTATAAAGAATATAAAAAAGCGCCCAGCTGGTGTGGCTCAGGGGCTGAGCGTCAACCCATGCACCAAGAGATCGCCGGTTCAATTCCTGGTCAGGGCACATGCCCAGGTTGTGGGCCCGATCCCCAATGGGGGGCAGGCAGGAGGCAGCCAATCGATGTTTCTATCTCTCTCTCCCTCTCCTTTCTTCTCTCTAAAATCAGTAAAAAGAAAAAATTAAAATATAAAAGAATATAAAAAGCCCCTGTTGTTTATTTTGAAATGTATCTACCTAATTTTTCTTTTTATTTTATATATTAGATTCAAGGTTTTCTTCCAAATTATAGTAAGAGAGAATTCCATTTCCCTTTCCATTTCCAAAATTTTTATAAGATTTTCTTATGAGCTTGTAGATATCATTTTCTTGATTCTAATAGAAGGAACTGAGGAAGAAAAACTTCCAGACAAATATGTCTAAATATTTTAGAAACTAGTGAAATTTTTAAAAAATGCTTTTTCAAAGAACAAATAATTTATGCAATACACGATAAATAATTGCCACTCATTATTAAATGAACTGGAACTCTTTTCCTGTATGATTTATAGTACAGTACAAATCGTTAGGTCAACTGAAATAATAAATTTCAGTGGTTCTCAAAAAAGGTTCCACCCCGGGACCATGACTTGTGATATACATAAAACACGTGTACACAATCCTACATGAAGGACTGCACCACAGACAGGACATTCTGAAGATTACGAACAATTCCCTATGATGACATCCTCAAAAGACTCTTGCTCTAGACAACATACGGGAATGCAAATGAATGAAACAAATGCTATTTTTTTTTTACCTTAACTTTTCACCTTTGTAAATTTCAAAACCTTAGAATTTTAACTAGTATGAATAAAAATGTGTTGTGATCCACTTCAGGTCTGATCCAGACACATCAATATCAATGGTAGGTGCCAACACTGCTCTCTGTGTCATTCATTAGTTCATTCCAACCATGTCTGTGCCACCCATTTACTGAATGTCTGCAAGGCTTCAGGCTTTGTGATGGGCACTGGCATTACAGAGACAAATGAGGAGCTCCTGAACTCAGTTTTGTCTCTTCCTGATTGATAAGCTATTGCTTGCCCGTGTCGAACTGCTGTCTCATGTTAGACTTCTATAATTGGCAAATTGTAGAATGTTCTTTAGCTTAACTAGAGTCACTGCCCCTTTAAAAATTACTGATCATGTTGCCTATTTTACTTAATATGCATTTACTGACCACTATGTAACTGATAGAGAGGCTCAATTAAAAAACCAATCCAAAATTAAGCCATAAGCTTCTGCTAAAGGTGGTAGTTTGTATGTATGGTATGTTCCTCCCCTCCCTGAAACCTACTGAAATTAAGGAAAGAAATGACAGGAAAAAAACAAACAAACAAAAAAAAAAACCTCCCTGGCCCTGGCCAGTTTGACTCAGCGGTTAGAGCATCGGCCTGCGGTCCAGAGAGCCCCGGGTTCAGTTCCCGCTAAGGGCACGTATCTTGGTTGCAGTTTGTCCCCGGTTGGGTTGTGCGGGTGGCAGCCACTCGATGTGCACCTTTCACATCGATGTTTCTCTCTCTCTCTTCCTCGCTCTCCCTCCCACTCTATCTGAACAAAAAATGGAAAAAATGTCCTTGGGTGAGGGAAAAAAAAAAGTAAAGAAATGACAGTCAACAGTCTATGTACAATTAAAATATTTCAATTTAGCTTCCTAACCAAGAAAAAGTAAACACGAACCTGCGGCTTCCCAATAAAGTGACTTGAGTTGAGATAAACACTGAGCCCTCAAGTAAAAGAAATAATTGTTTTTCGACTTCCGGTCAAGACGGCGGGTAGGTAAACGCAGTATCCCGTCCTCCCACAACCACATCAAAGTTACAACTAAACTACAGAACAACCATCATTCAAAACCACCTGAAATCAAGCTGAATGGAAGTCCTACAACTACGGAATTAAAGCAGCAGCCACATCCAGACTGGTAGGAGGGGCAGAGGCCGAAGGGCTGGTCCCACACCCACGCATGGCGGATAAAAATCAGGAGGACACCTCGGCTGGGAAGGTCCTTCCTGAGGACTAAGGGGTCCCCGTCCCACACCAGGTGCCCCACTCAGGGTTCCAGTGCCAGGAAGAGAATCCCCATAACTTCTGGCTGGAGAAACCAGCGGGAACTGAGGCTCCGGGAGGCTGAGGCGGCTGGAGCCCCAGGCAGCTCCTTAAAGGGCCCGCGCACGGACTTATCGGACTCTCCCTCTAAGCTTGGAGGGGAGGCAGCTCGAGGGGCGCCAGAGACATACAGGGAAGAACTGAGCTGTTTGGCACTGGAGTGAGGGCTGGAGAGGAGGCTTTCTCTGGGACAGATGTGCTGTCAGAGGCCTTTGTTCCTTTGGTGAGCCCTTCCCTGGGGCGGCAGACAGCCGCCATATCCACTCCAGCAACCTGGCTCACACTGGTAGCCCCGCCCTGCTGACTCCCTGAGGCCCCGCCCTGCCCAACTTTCAGGCCCACTCAAGCTGTTGCCACTTGCTTAACCATAGGATTGGCCTGTCTTGGATCCTGCTTCAGGTTTTTCCTAAATTCTTTCAAACGAGCAGCATCTGGTCTCAGCTAGTCCCATACCACTCGTTAAGTAATACACAGAAACAAACAAAGGGAGGCAGCCAAAATGAGGAGACAAAGAAACAGGCCCCAAATGAAAGAACAGAACAAAACCCCAAGAAAAGAACTAAGCAAAATGGAGATAAGCAACCTAACAGATGCTGAGTTCAAAATACTGCTTATAAGGATACTCAATGAACTCAGTGAGAACCTCAGTGAACTTAGTGAGGGCCTCAAGAGCATAAAATAGGACCAGTCAGAAATGATGGATGCACAGTTAGAATTGAAGGAGGCATCAACTGAAATAAAGAATAATTTACATAGATTCAATAGTAGAGTACGTAAATCCAAGAAGCAAACCATCGATTTGGAATATAAGGAAGCAAAAAATGCCCAATCAGAACAGCAAAAAGAAAAAAGAATCCAAAAAAATGAGGATAGTGTAAGGAGCCTCTAGGACAACTTCAAGCGGGCCAATATTTGCATCTTGGGGGTGCCAGAAGGAGAAGAGCGAGAATAAGAAATTGAAAACCTGTTTGAAACAATAATGGCAGAAAACTTCCCTAACTTAGTGAAGGAAACAGACATACAAGTCCAGGAAGCACAGAGAATCCCAAACAAGATGAACCCCAAGAGGCCCACACCAAGACACATCATCATCAAAATGCAAAAGGTTCAAGACAAAGAGAGAATCTTAAAAGCAGCAAGAGAAAGGCAGCTAGTTACCTACAAGGGAGTACCCATTAGGCTGTCAGCTGATTTCTCAAAAGAAACTTTGCAGGCCAGAAGGGAGTGGCAAGAAATATTCAGAGTGATGAAAAGCAAGAACCTACAACCAAGATGACTCTATCCTGCAAAGCTGTCATTTAGAATCGATGGCCATATAAAGACTTTCCCAGACAAGAAAAAGTTAAAGGAGTTCATCACTACCAAACCGTTATTATATGAAATGATGAAGGGTCTTTTTGAAGAAAAAGATAAAATATATGAACAAACAAAATGGCAATGAATACATATCTAGCAACAATGGAATCCACAAACAAAATGAACAGGTAGAACAGAAACATTCTCAAAGATACAGAGAACATTTTGTTGGTTGCCAGATGGGAGGGGGGTTGGGGGAATGGGTGAAAAAGGTGAAGGGATTAAGAAGTACAAATTAATTGTTAGACTGACAAACCTCAAAGGGAAAGGGGTTGAGGGGGGTGGGGAGAAATAAACCAAAGAACTTATATGCATAACGAATGGACACAGACAATAGTGTGGGAAAAGGCGGGAGGGGGGCGGGAGTGGGGAGGAGGGGGTCAATGGGGGAAAAATGTGCAACATCTGTAATACATTCTACATTCAACAATAAAGATTTTTTTAAAAAAAATAATTGTTTTTCGATTTCTATCAATATGGAATGCCAGAGACCCCAAAATAATCTAGCCTCAAACTATCTTAAAATATTTTTAAATATGCTTTTAAATGAATGAAAAGTGCTGTGAGAAATGAAGATACATCATGTGAGGGTAGGAACAAAGTGGGAACTCCGGCCTGGAAGGTAAGTCTGGAGCCGGCAGGCGAGAGCACTCTGGTGGTTCTCAAAGTGTGGAACCTGGAACAGTGGCACCATCATCAGCTAGAAATGTGTTAGAAATGTAAACTCCTAGGCCCCTTCCAAAACCCACTGTATTAGTAACTCTGGGAGTCGGGCCCAGAAATCGGTGTTGTAACCGAACTGCAGCGATTCTGAAATTACAGCAGACAGCGGAATCCTCCAGGGCTGTTCATTTCCTCAGTGTGCGGTCTGGAAACGGGCAGCATTGCTCGAAATGGACTCTGAGTGGACCGACCGGACTGTGTTTGTTTCCTTGTTTTGTGCAGTTTGGCCTTGTCTGCTCTGTTTGAAATAAAATCATGTAAGGAGGGTTCTATTCGAGACGATAGACCTGAAACAAGCCACCCTTAACTTTTAAAAGATTTATATTGTACCGATGATGTATTATAGAATTGTAGACCTGAAACCGATACAATTCCATTAACCAATATCACCCTAATAAATTCAATAAAGAAAGACTCATGGTGATATTAACAAATCCCTCACAAGGGCCACACCGTCTCTGAGGGTTTTCAAGTCCGTTCAGAATGCTGAACCTGCACTGCTCTCGGGAGCCAGCGCCGCTGAGTCGGCCAGGAGCGGGAACAGAAAGATGAAACTGTCTTCAGCCATTGTTCGTCCTCCCTCCCCTACAACGCTGCAAGCAGAGAGTGGAATTACTCTTTGAGCGATAGCTTTTTTGTTAGTGCTAGGAAGCAGTGGCCAGAGAAGATTACAGTGTCCGCCCTAGAGAAAGCAGAGAGGATCTCACCTAACTACTGAAGATGGCCGGCATCCAGAGAGGTCAGGAGGCCCTTCATCCTCTCAGTTCCAGATGCGGATGTGGTTATTTGGATGTGGTTGAGAAAATATGATATGTTGGCTCGTCTTAAATCCAGGCAAATGTCAAGTTGAGAATCTGCTTTAGTTTCTGTCGCTATCGTGAACCAAAAAGTAAAAGGCCAAAGTGGGAGGTAACAAGCATTCCCTTGAGACCCAAAAGAACAGCTATTCAGGAAGCATTGATCCAGGCAGAAACCCAGTGTTCTTTCTGACTAGGAGTGAAGGCACGAGGTATTGATGGGACGGGGAAGGGGAACAGTTACATGACTAGAAGGAAGGAATTTCTACAGGTGCAGATGAGCTACCACGCTGATGCTAATCCTAAAGGATGTCTGTTTTCAGTCCAGTAGTCAGATGTCTGCTCTCCTGTTATCTCTGCAAACAGTTATTTCAGATACAGTGCTGCTCTGGCCCCATCCTAAGGTTATTTTACCCCGTTTTCACTTTCCAGAGGTTTGAGGGATAAGACATGCAAGGCAGTTCCTCTGGAATGGAGGCTCCCTCTCCACTGTTAAGTAGCTCAGTGTACATTATTTTCCACACTACGTAACAACCAACCACAACTTTGGGGGCTTAGAACAACCCCCATTTGTTAGGTCAGAGCTCTGTAGGTCAGAAGTCCAGGCGCAACAGGGAGGGGACCTCAGCTCAGGTGCTCACAGGGCTGAACAAGGTCTTGGCCAGCTACACACCCATCTGCAGCTCAGGGTTTCTGCAAAGTTGATGTGGTTGTGGCAGAATTCAGTTCCCTGAGGTTGTAACACTGAAGTCCCCATCTCCTTGCTGACTGCCAGCTGCGAGAGATTCTCAGCTCCTAGAAGCCGCCTGTACTCCTTGCCACGTGGTCCCCTAATGTTCAAAACCAACAATGAAGAGTCTTCCCCAGGTTCAGTCCATCTCATGCTTCAAATCTCCCAGACTCCAAATCCCTCTCTCCAGGGAGAGCCTCATTCCTTTTAAGGGCTCATCTGATTAGGTCAGGTCACCCAGAATAACATCCCCTTTTTGAAGCCACAGTGCCACGTAACATAACCTCGTCAGAAGAGTGATCACCCAGCCTATTTACACGTCCCTCCCACACTCAAGGGTTGGAGATCATCTTAGAATCCTGCCTGCGACAGAATCCACCCACTCAGTCTTCCAGAACACTGGCCCAGCTGCCAGCGCCTCCAAGCTGGACAGCAGGGGCATCAGGACTCTAGCATATTTCCTGTTTTGTTTTGGTTTTTTAAAGTATTTATTACCTTCATTTTAATAAAATGCTAGCACATTGCTGACGGCAATGTGGGCATGGAGATTAATGAGCCACAAAAGTTTTGCTCACTCACCCAATTTCAAACAAAAATTTTAGAGGCTTAGACCCTTACATAAGGAGAGGTACTCCACCTAAGTAACGTAAGATTATTGAGGGAAACAAGAACACTTCACATGTCTGGTTTGAGATCATCTAGATCAACTATTGAAAAGCATGTTCTTCCTGTAAAAGAGCTGTGTTCTGAGTCTCCCCATCATCAGGAAAATAAGAGTGATGAGGAATGATTGCTCTGCATCTTGTAAAGACGATGCTCCACCTGGGCTGGTCTCGAGCCTCTTCTTTGAGCTAACTCAGTAAAAGATGCATTCATCATACACACCGAAATATCCATCTGTCCATTGCCACAGCTACAGCTCTGTTACAGATCTTCTGTCTTCCTCCTCGACTCTGAATTAGCCCCTCACCAGTGCCTCGGGTCCACTGGCATGCCTTGTAATTTTCTTCTTGATAACCAGACATGGTTCATGGGGTAAAAGGAACTGCTAGAAAGAGGCCCATAGAAATGTGGTGGTGAGGTGGGGGGGGGGGGGAAGCACTCTATAGTCAATGATGAGGTCTCAGTCTTTCGGAGAACCTGTGCCTCTGGACTTCATAAGAGCTTTTCAGCTGTTTTCTCTCCCTCAGATGGAACAGGAAGGCTGGAGTGGGCTGTAGTTGGGTGTTTCCCTTCCCCAGGCCAGGCAGGCTCTGGTGAAGTAGTTTTCCCTGAGGGCAGGCTTTGCTAAAAATAAAAACAGAGTGCTCTAGTGTACTTTTAAATAGCTCCTTGTCACCTCCTCCTGCTGGGAGCACGGAGGATTTTTCTCTGTTATTTACTGAAAGAACCTAGCTAAGTTCCTAGAGATAAATCTCATAATATTGTCTGTCCCCCCTTCCCCACCACAACTGGGTCCCCCTGGAGACTTCTCTCTCAGTGTTGTCTACACTAAGCCTCCAGCAACTCATCAATTACAGTTCTGGTTTGCCTACCCCAGCCCTGGTTCCTGCTTTGGTTCCCACTCTCTGCTCAGGTAAGCCGGGATTCCCTGTATTCACCTCTCTTCAGGCTTCGAGGCTATGGTTTGCTCTGTTTCCTCCCTTCTCTTACAGACCAAGAAGAATTGTTTTATTTTTAAAGATATACGTATCCCTATGTTCACTGCAGCATTATTCGTGGTAGCCAAGACATGAAAATAGCTAAAATGTTCTTCAATAGATGATTAGATAACCAAGATGTAGTACATATATACAATGGAATACTACTCAGCCATAAAAAAGGTGAAATACTACCATTTGTGTGACAACATGGATGAACCTTGAGAATATCATGCAAGCAAAATAAGTCAGACAGAAAAATAAAGAACCATAAGGGTTTACTCACATGCAGATATAAAACTAAAAGCAACAAATGAACAAACACAACAAAAAATAAAAACTTACAGATACAGACAACAGTATGGTAGTTACCAGAGGAAAGGGGGTTGGGAGGAAGATAGAAGAGGGTAAAGGGGGTCAAATATATGGTGATGGAAGGAGACTTGACTTTGGGTGGCGAACACACAATGCAAAATATAGATGATGTGTTATAGAATTGTGTACTTGAAACCTATATAATGTTATTAGCTAATATCACTCCAATAAATTTAATAAAAACCTTCTTTAGAAAGCTAAAACAACTGGTGACAGTTAAAAAAAGATCATATATTGTATGACCCATGTATATGTGATGTTCCGAATAGGCAAACCCATAGAGACAGGAAGTAGATCACTGGTTTTCAGAGACTGACATTTTGGGGAGTGAGGAATGACTGCCAAAGAAAGAGTAAGGGGTTTCCTTTGGGTAATGAAAATGTTTTAAAATTGATTGTAGTGATGGTTGTATAATTCTGTGAATATTCTCAAAACCTTTGAATTGCACACTCTAACAGGGTGCATTTTATGTTACGTTCATTGTAGCACAATAAAGCTGTTTGTTTGTTTTTTTTAAGGAAAAGAAAAAAGAGTTGTTGATTTTTTTCAGCCTGTTTAGCTTTTTAGTTGTTAGAACGGACTAGCGACTTCCAAGTGAACCCAGTAGTCAGAATGTTTTTGACTCATGTACTCTTCCAAATCCTAATACTCAGGATGTCATTAATGTCCAGCTTCTATTAAATAGAAAAGTTAATACTACTTCCTTTTATTCCGGTGGCCAAATATAATATTGAGAAATTTCACTCAAGACCTATAGTAAATAACCAAGAAATATGTCTGTCCACAACATGCAGTTAAACAGCATTTGACCCAACAAACAGATTTTGTCTGGAACATGTATTCTAGGACTGACTTTCCTCCAGCCGGACAAAGCATAGGCTGTTTTTCTCTCTGCCACAGAAAGTTCAAGTTCTATTTTCAAATTTCTCAATATTTAACCAGTGTTAATGGAACATGCTTGTACCAACTCTGCCCATTTACAACTGACACCAAATCATTTGCCATTTATTATATATTAACTATATTATATACTAAGTATATGTTAAATATACTCATTAAAATGATGAAATTATATAATATGATTTCCTAAAGTTATTCACAATTATAATAAAATTGGCAGGGTTCCCTAAGAGAGCTTCCAAGAGAAAAACAGTAGTTGTCTGATTTCTGCCTGTGTTCCATGGCACAGGCAGGCAGGAGGAAAACTACGGGCCTGTCTCTTTCAAAAAGCATCTATTAAACACTTCCACAGTTCTCAGAATTGGGGTATTAAGAAATTCACTATCAAACATGGAGTAAGGACAAAGCCAATGTCAAAAACAAAACTGCTTTTCCTAAGTACTTCAGGCATGATATATTACACACACACACTACAATTTTTACTTATGACACTGACGTTTTAGAGAAGTAGCTGCCATTTGAATTTCATTAAGAAATCATAATAGCCCTGGCCGGATTGGCTCAGGGGTTAGAGCATCGGCCTGTGGTCCAGAGAGACCTGGGTTCGGTTCCCGCTAAGGGCATGTACCTTGGTTGCAGTTTGTCCCCGGCCTTGGTTGGGTTGTGTGGGAGGCAGCCACTCAATGTATCCCTTTCATATCGATGTCTCTCTCTCTCTCTCTCTCTCTCTCTCTCTCTCCTCTCTCCCTCCCTCCCACTCCATCTGAACAAAAAATGGAAAAACAAAAGAAATCACAATATAGTCCTGGTTGGTTAAAGCATCGGCCCACGAACCAGAGAGTCCCAGGTTTGGTTCCCGCTAGGGGCACGTACCTCGGTTGCAGTTTGTCCCTGGCCCCGGTTGGGGTTATGTGGGTGGCAACCAGTAGATATGTCTCTCTCACATTGATATTTCTCTCTCTCTCTCTCTTCCTCCCTCTCTCCCTCCCGCTCTATCTGATGATAAATACAAAAATGTCCTCGGATGAGGATTAAATAAATAAATAAGAAATCACAATATACAGGTACAGTTTCAGTTTGGAGTTCTCATGCTTACTATAATCCTTTCTATATTTTCCTCCCTGTGCATCCACCAAAATCTATTCTACTTAAGGATCTGGTACCAGTAATGGAGGCCTTAATTTAAATTTAAATCATTGTGTTACATTCTCCCTGGGCAACTTCACTTTACACCTTAAATCCAAAAGTAGAATGAGTAAATTGTCCACTGTCATAGACATTCACAGTATCAACCAACAGATGGGAAAAGGTTTTGTACAACATAATGATAAAACGTATGCAACCTATGAGATTAGCCCTACATAAACTTGGCCTTTGGAACTCAGGGAAAAAAAAAAAAAAACTCGTGTGTTTCTTTGGTTAAAATTTTCAGTGGCTCAAGTTTCCAAAGATGTTATTTTACTTACAGTTTTATTGTCACCTCCTCTTTGATTCTAAAATGCATGACTTTCCCAATATCTTCATCTTCCATCAAAAAACCAGAAACATTGCATAATATAAACTGTATTATGCTCAAAGGTTTTCTCCATGGCTGGTTCTTATTATCACCTGTTTACATATTTCTGTTCAAAGGAACATGTTATTGAAACTGAACGGAGACATTACTGTGGTGTTTGTTCTGTAGTACACAAACACCTAACAATGTCTCGCAACAAAATAAAGGATATATATTCAAGATGACAGCCTGCATTTGAAATATGCTATAAAGCACTTCTCTTAGCTTATACTATGTAGATGGGATGCTATAAAAATGTTTTTATTTTTGTACAATGTACGTTGTGCAATGCCAAATGTTACAGTATTTTTAATATTTAAAAGGGCTTTTTTAATGAGAAAACAACCAACATACTAAGTATTTGTCATTTTGCCCACATGCTAGTAAATTTATCATCAGTTTACAATTTAGAATCTGAGTCGGAGGCTGTTTCATTTACAAGAAATACAAGTTATGTTTCTTAGAAAAATAAGCCAGCAAGATGAATTCAGCTCATGGTGAACAATTATATTTAAATAGTACTAAATACTTGGTTCAATCCTGGTGCTGAAACTGTGTTAGACAAATCAATAAATACTTATTTAGACATATAAACTGGGGGCAGTGCTCTGTCCCTTACAGAGCTAATCTTGAATAGACAAAGCAAAGAAAAAAGGGGCAGTGCATGGCTAATGCCCAATAAACAGGAAATAAAACAGCACCACGAAAGCTCACAAAAGAAAGATCTCATCAGAAGGGTTTGGTGAGCAAAATTTCTCTTCTTACATGTGTCACTGAAGTGTCTGTTATATTTTTAACACGTATGTGTATGTCAATGTATGCAGACAGCATTTGCAGAAATGACCCTTCTCACCGTCACCTTTCTTTCACGTGCTTGAATTTTAGGCCCAAGGCCAGCAAATCTATTACACAGATACTACCTCTTCCCCTGCAGCAGGCATACAAATCCTTCCCCAAAGAGCCCTTCCAGCAGCAGCCACCACCAACTGACCAGCTGATCAGCACTGGCAAGCCGGGGACACCTGCCCGCCAGACGGAAGAGGCTGTGGGTCCTCGGCCTGAGATAAGGGCTGTATCTCCAAATCTCAGCAGACCGCTTGGCACACAAAGGTCTGAGAAAAATGGACTTCTGTAATCAATTAACTTATTAAGTTACATATCTGTTCTTGCCTGGTATTTCTTTTCTACATTTTACTGCTTGCTCTTCAGGACCCAGGAGGGAAGCTACTGGGATAGGTTCACAGGTTGGTGGCAGGTGAGCCGAGTGTTAAAAAGTAAAGGAGACAGCAGAAACCTGACAAGGCATAAAGAAGCAGGAGCCTGCAGAGTGGAAAGGGAAAGGGGTGTGTGTGTGGGGGGGGGGGTTGAAATGAAAGAACAAAGTTAACTACATCAAGATAAGTTCAGCTGACCTTAAATCTGAGGGAGTTACTACCCCACTGACAGCTGCCATTTGCTAAAATTATAAAATATAACTTAAATGCAAGTGTGTATAGAAAGCATTTGTACAGTTTAAAGAGCAATAATAAAGTTAATAAAATAAACACTCATATGCCCACTGACAAGGTCAAGAACAGAATATTACCATGCCCGGAAGCTACTCTGTGCCCTTCCTGCGTGAGTCCCGCCTCATCCCCACCCATCTCGGTGGTAACTACTACCCTGAAATTGTAACCATTCTCTAGTTTTTCTTTCAGTTTTTACAACCCATGTAACCCTATGTTTACACATTTATAATGGAATAATACTGTGTCTTCTTCTATAATTTGTGTCTTTTGTTCAAGTTCACACCTTGAGATCATCTCCTGTCTCCTAGTACACATGTGCCAAAGTTTCCCAAGAGCATATACTTGGTAGCAGAATAACTGGGTCATATGATATGGTCGTGGTCAACTTTAGTAAGAAATGCAAACTGTCCTTGAAAAGTGTTTGTACCAATTTGCCTTCTTACCAGCAGCGGCTAAGGGTTCCCACAGCTCTACATATTTGGCCGCACTTGACATTAACGGTCTTTCCAGCTTCTGCCCATTCCATGGACTCTCTCTGCAGTGTTAAACAGCATTTCCACACTATTGCCCACTTTCTTTATCGTGTTGGTTGCCTTTTTCTTATTTATTCATAGGAGTTCTTTATTTATTCTGGACACTAACCCTTTGTCAGTTAACCATGTTCCTGAAAATATTTTTTTCCCAGTTAGTGGTTTGCCTTGCCCCTCTCCTGTTGGCACCTTTTGATGTTTCAAGTGAAAGATAATCTTGATTGCTGGTAGGAGAGAGGATGGAATGGTTCACTAGGGAATACCAAAAAAAAAATCAAAAGAGACTAAAACAAAAAGTCATTTTAGAGAACAGAGTCAACTCCTGACACAAGGTTAGAATAAGCTGGGCCAGATAACATTTAAATATATGAAAAAGGAACAAAAGTACACCTGAGTGTTTTCCTCTGAAAGCTTGATCCACATTATTTTAAATGCAATGCTTACTTACATTTTTTAAGTTACCTATTTTAGGGCTACTTTTTTAAAGAAAGAAAAGCACATTTGCTTCTACCTCAGACACTTTGGAGAAGGTACTTTAAGAAATTCATGGCAGCATATTCAAATGGCACATTTATTTCTGTGGGAGCAGGTGACCCTATGAAAGCAAAATCCTCATGTCTAAACATAAAATGTGATAATGGCAAACAGTTTGGGTTTTATTGTTTCATTTTTGTTCCATTTGTTCCTAGCAAATGAGCATCGGTTTTATATTTTTCATTTCTTAATCTTCCCCCATCTCCTTTTAAAATGTGTATTAGTCAGTCTGGCTTCTCTCACTTAATATGCATTTAAGTTGCCTCTGTGTCTTTCTTGTGGCTTGACAGCCTGTTTCTTTTTATTGTTGAATGTCTGGGTGTACCAGCTTGTTTATACATTCACCTATGGAAGCACATCTTGGTTGCTTCCAAGTTTTGGCAATTACGGATAAAGCTCCTAGAAATATTTATATGCAGGTTCTTGTTTAGACATAAGTTTTTAACTCATTTGGGTAAATTCCAAGGAGCACTACTGCTGGAGCATATGATAAGAGTATAGTTGGTTTGATAAGAAACCGCCACTGTCTTCCAAAGTAGCTGTACTACTTTGTATTCCCATCAGCTGTGAACAAAAGTGCCTGTTGGTCTTCGTCCTCACCAGCATTTGATGCTGTCAGCATTTTGGATTTGGATTTTGGATTTTTACCATTCTAATAGGTGTGTATTCGTATCTTGTTGACTTAAGCCCAGTAAGATTTTTGGTTCAGAAGAAGTCATTCTGACTATACGTTTTGCCAATCCTTTCACCATAGGATTTTCTAAAGAATCTTAAAACTCTCATAAAATGTATATGGAAAAGCAAAAAGCAAATTATAATAATAATATAACTTTATAAACTAAGAACAAACTTTTGGAGGAAAATACCTATGTATCATTTAGTGCCTTTTTTAATGTATATTTAAACACTGTCCAACCCAGCTTAATCTAATCTTGTCAAAAATATGTCCGATATCAAGATTTATTATAACGCTATAGTAATTAATACACTGTAATATTGGTTTTAGGATAGAGAAATATACAAATAACACAGAATTCAGTCTGGGGATACACCTTCTCATATATAGAAACAGGCTGCCTCTGCAGATTAGTGGGGAAGAATGGATGAACAATTCTGTTGGTACAATAATATCTGTATAAAATATATTCTTTGGCACTTCACGTTATACACAGCAATAAATTCAAAAATGGATTGAGAATCAAATATTTGAAAATAAAAAATTTAAAACTTCAGAAAATTCAAAAGAATGTCTTTATGATCATGATAAATATAACGATATATTACACAAGGTAAAAAACAAAAACAAAACCCACAATTCAAAAGGAAAGAAAAATAAATTAAATTACATTAAAATATTTACTTATTGACAGACATAAAATAAAAGATAAATCACTGATTGGTAAGCATATAACTGATAAAGGGTTAGTGTCTAGAATAAATAAATAACGCCCATAAGTTAATAAGAATGACTGCCCCACCCCCGACAATTATCTCGGAAAGTTTTAGGCGCACAAATTTTATGGTCTAGAATTTCCATTCTTAAGTATTGACCCTAGAAAAACTCATACATGTCTATCAGCAGGAGGAAAAAGAAAGAATTGTGGAAGATTTATTCAATGGAATATTAGACAGTTAAAATGGCTAAATCTCAAAAACACAAATGTTGAGAAAATATTGAAAATAAAAAAAGTATTGAGAAAGTACATACCTTTTTATCACAAATTTAAAATATGCAAAACGATACCATGTATTGTGCATAAACACCTGCATATGTCCTAGGAAAAGCACAACCTTCGTAGCAATGATAAACACAGAAGTTCAGGATAGTGCTTACCCCCGTGATGGGCCCCACAGTGCATGTGTGTACAGTTGACCCTTGAAAAACACGGGTTTGACCTACAGGGTCCACTTATACACAGATTTTTTTTTTTTTTAAGTAAATACAGTGAGCCTTTCTGTCCTCAAGTTTCGCATTCAGGGATTCAACCAACCACGGATTGAAAAGAGCATTTTCATATTGCCAACGGCAGATTCCCAACCGTGATCAAAAACTATTTTCCTGCCTTGCCCTGCCCTGGCCGGTTTGGCTCAGCGGTTAGAGCGTTGGCCTGCGGTCCAGAGAGACCCAGCTTCAGTTCCCACTGAGGGCATGTTCCTCGGTTACAGTTTGTCCCCGGCCCTGGTTGGGTCGTGTGGATGGCAACCACTGATGTGTCTCTTTCATGTGGATGTTTCTCTCTCTCTCTCCAACAACAAAAAAACTATTTTCCTGTTCCAAACTGGGGTTTCCCAAGTGCAGATTCTCAACTATGGAGATTCCATCCGGGATTCAAAGGGTCCGCTGTGCAATGGATCAGAAGTTATACCGAGAAGAAGAGAACATGGTTTTCTAGTGCCCAAGGAGTCTGTCCCTCAATTCCCACCTTGTTCAATCGTCACTGTATTATTTCTTAAACTGAGTGATAGGTGGTCATTAGCCTCTTAATCCCTTTTTGTATGTCTGAAATATTTCATAATTAATTTAATTAAAGATTGAGATTTTTTTTTTAAAGGAGTACCTAAAACAGAGTTCTGTGAGCAGGGCAGGATTTCTGATGAAAAGACTCTTCTTAAAGACCTAGGGAAGGTCCCCACCCATCTCCAGGGCACACTTCACAACTAGTGTGAGACCCTTCAGATGTGACCCTTACAGCTTTGACCTAGAACCCCGTTCCTCCTTCCTCACCTTTGCAGCTTTGACCTAGAACCCTGCTCCTCCTTCCTCACCTTTGCAGCTTTGACCTAGAACCCTGCTCCTCCTTCCTCACCTTTGCAGCTTTGACCTAGAACCCTGCTCCTCCTTCCTCACCTTTGCAGCTTTGACCTAGAACCCTGCTCCTCCTTCCTCA
Source organism: Molossus molossus (assembly GCF_014108415.1). NCBI lineage: Eukaryota > Metazoa > Chordata > Mammalia > Chiroptera > Molossidae > Molossus > Molossus molossus. The sequence continues at coordinate 30,044,279 of NW_023425401.1, read as the reverse complement.
CCTTTGCCCACATAAACCACTCCGCCCAGAGTTCCCTGCCCTCTGCCCTTACCCAGCCTCTGCCGTGCCCAGCATCTTCTCATCCGCCTGGCCTCTGCCAGAAGAGCCCCAGACAACCCGCTCTAGCTATTCCCACTTTTCTCTGGTACATCTCAATGGTGTAGACCGCTTCAAGGATGCATTTTTTAAAGGCATTTTTGAAACAACCAGTAACGTGGCATTAATAAAACATCCCTCCCGGCATAGGCATTTACTGAATGTTCTCATTACTAAGCCTCAGATGGTGTCTGCAGAGCGGCTGGTTCTCTTGAACAGCCCTTGTTCATGTACATAGCTGGCTTTCTCCTTTGCTAGTCTGCATAAATGTCTACACCTCTGTGTTTAATAGTTACGTACAAGACGCTCCATGCTTTGGTGCCACCACAGGGACTATTTCCCACCCTTTCTGCGCACAGTGCCCAAAGCTGAAATGGCATTTGGTGAAATGACGCCACAATGCATCATCTTTAAGAAGGATTTTGCTGCAAACACTCCTCCACTACTGCCCAAGGACATTTAGGCTTTTGAAAAAGTATGAATTCCCTAAAAATTGACAAGGACATTTTACAGAAAAATTTTGGTCTTGGTTAAATAAGTGATGTCATCACACCCAATGTGCACAGAGAAAGTTGGGGTAACCCAAAACTACCAAAAAGAAAAAAAAAAGGATTTACAAATATTTTCTAAAAAGTTAGCAGAGAAAAACCGTTTAAAATGAAACTCAACAACTGAAAAGAACCTAGTCAAAGGGTTGGGATCGTGAAAGGATTGAGGTAACTTGCACGTCAGGTTTTAGCATGTCACCAACCCTCTCACTCGGACCTCACACTCCTCTCCCTTTTCTGTCTCCCTTCTCATAAGCCCTGTACCCCTGTGTCCTCATTCAGCCTGTGCCGAAATGAATCACCACAGGTGTGCACACCTGGCCTAGCTCTTCCTGAGCAGTTCTCTCAATCTGTCCTTCACGTCCACACCACCATCAAAACCCACCTGTCCTGTGTCTCATCCACAAGGGCTTATTTTGTTTTCACCATGGAAATCCGTGTTCTCTTCAAGTACGAATGGAAGGCCTCGGCTCTCCATTACACCTTTCATAGACATTTATAGGAGCTCTAATCCACATAAGTGAATCTTTGACATGCCCTAAAAGGCAGCTAAGGGAGACCTTTGATGGAGGTTGCTATTGGTGGTTTGTTTTCTTTTTTAGTTTCTCTAAATTACAAGCCCTGAGTCACTCACTCCATCTGCCCTGAAGCTGTGTAGTGGGTTGTTGAACTCACAGGAGTAGATAGAGTCCTGCTTCTTTGTTGTTTGTGTGTGTGTGTGGTTGTCAACCCCAAGAAATTCCATGGCACCTTGGCTGTGCCACGCTCCTACAGAACAAGATGGCACAAGCAGGTGGAGTTGGTCTGAACACTCTGCCTTTAACTCAGTCAGGCCCAGGACAGGCAGCTGCAGGATGTCAGGTGTCCTGGACTCTGAGCCCTCACCAGTGGTCATCCTGCATCTCATTTCCAGGTCCGCCCTGGCAGCCTACCAGCTCTGCACTTCTTGCTTGGCGCTCTGTTTGAGACTTGAGTGCTTTGGGTCTGGTGTTCTGTTCTCCATCTCAAATCTGGCCCAGCCTCACCCACATACACCGTTCCTGCTGTTCCAGGTGTTTACCCCACCTGACTCAAGCCTGATCCTGAGACTACCCCTGGGACAGCCTGTCTGGCTGGTGCTTCCCCCTGGCCTTTCAGAGCCTGGAAATAAATCTCAGCTTCCACTTCAGTTCTTCTGTCCCTGTTTTAGTGGCCAGGATGAGCAGAGCCAGGCTTAGATGTGGGTGGAGGAAATGGTTAGCTGCACAGTGATTATGTGTGTGGTATAGTTTAAAGGGCCATTTTAAAGAAAAGTGGTTAGGAGCCCAAACCCTGGAGTTAGACTGCTTGGGGTCAAATCTCACATTCATTTTCTATTAACTGTTTAACAGTGGCAAACTGCCTTAACCTCTCCAAGCTTTGCTTTGTGGGAAGGGTCAAGAAACTTTACGTCAGAGCTGCTAGTTGAAAATACACGAGAAGTGCAAGTACTGTGCCTAGCCTGGTAACTGGCATGTAACTAGTGATCACGGCATTAGCTCATGCTGGAATCCTCACTACGACCAGCTGTTACAGGGACTCTTGCTTCCACTGTTAGAGATTCAATCCTTTGTCAGCCCCTCCTAAGACCCATTATACTAATGCATGGTGGACTTTTGGTGACAGCCAGAGAATTTGTTTTTGACAGAAGGGCAGTGAACGCCAGGAGACCTGCGGGTGGAAGTGGGGGAAAAGGTGTAGAAAACAAGAAGTGTAGACAGAGAAGGTGGCACTAAAGATGGACTCGAGCTAATTCACAGGGGTCTGCGCTGACTCTCCTGACTGGGTGGGGCATGGGTGACTGGGGCTGGAAAGGGAGAATGTATATTGCTTAGATAACCACCGCGGTTACTTCCATTTGAAACACCTCGAAGTGCACCATGCACCGGGGGGAGGTGCTGGGGGTGCCGTTAAACAAACACAATGTGAAGAGTGCTCGCCGGAGTTGTGCGACAGGGTGGCTCTGACTTGACAGTGTTTGCCACACTACTCAACACCCATTTTACACCACCCCAACCCCACTGTCCCCATAGTGCAAAACCCCGTGCCACGGTCAAGAACTAAGCCAGTGGTTTTCAACCGGGAGCAATTTTGACCCCCAGGGCACATTTAGTTGTGACAACTGGGCAAAAGAGGGGGTTGCTACTGACATCTCTCGGGTAGAGGTCAACAGTGTTGCTAAACATCTAACGATGCAAAGGACAACCCTCACAGCAAGGACTTACACAGCCCAAAATGGCAGTAGGGCCAGGCTCAAGAAACTGTGTCTGGGTCAGTCACAGCAATCATGCTTCCTGCCAGCGATCCGATCAGGTGCTCAGACCTTTACGGGAAGGATGCTTGGTGTGCAGGGCTGGGAAGGAAAGAACAGGCAGCATTTCGTGTGAGAGTGAACGAGGTGAGGATCCACACCTCCAAGTAAAATGACCTTAGGGTTATTGATTAGTCCCATCCCCCTCCTGCCTTTGGAAACTCACAGAAAACCCAAGTTCTACATCCATTTTGCCTATGTCTTGAGGGGTACGAAGCCCCTAGTTGACATTGACGTTACATTTCTATATTTGTAAAAGGTATATTGTATTTCTAGAAAAAAAAATCTATCAGTTATATTTATCAATCTATCAATTAAAAACAAAACTGAACATTCCCTTTTCCCTAAAGCCTAGGTAGACATTCTAGGAATTCGTTTGGCTTCCTTCTCTGTCTCGGGACTTTCCTCACACCTGCCCCTCGCCGAGACCTCATCCCTCCACTCCTCTAAGCGCTGGCCCAAACCCAAGCTTCTGAAGGGAGAGTCTTGCTCTTCCCCACCTTGTTATTCCCCAGACCTGAAACAGGACCTGGTGTGGAATACGCACTCAATACAGATCCATGGAGCGATTGAATGGATGAACATACAAATGAATAATCTGGAATTTTGTTTCCAATTTATTTTGCTGTTTTCCTCCTGAGAATTACTAGGCACCTTCATTTTTTTTTTTTTTTTTTAATCCTCACTCGAGGATATTTTTCCATTTATCTTCAGATAGAGTGTGTGGGGGTGGGGGGAGACGGGGAGAGAGGGAGAGAGAGAAGTTGGTTGCCTCCCGCCGGACCCTGACCAGGGCTGGGACTGAACTGCAACCGGGATACATGCCCTTGACCAGAATCGAACCCGCCACTGAGCCAACCTGGCCAGGGCAGCATCTTCATCGTTTTTATATGTCTATGGTTCCTGAGATCAAACATGGGTTCAAAGTATCAATTTCATATTTTTCCTAGAACGTTGTCACCTGTCTCCTCGTATTTCTATTCAATGTATTTGTCTGTGAATCTCTTATCCATCAAAATTTTCCTGAGCCTCATGAAATTCACAGAAGCCCCTGCCAGCTTTTTATCATCTTTATGCTGAAGCCTGTTCTCTCCCCATGTGGAGGTTGCTCTGCAGCACCCCAGGAAGAAAAGTAGCTCCCAGAACCTGCTCAGCCCCTGCAGAGCATTTGCCTAGACCCCCGACAAGCCCTCCTGTCCCTGTGGGCCGAGCGCTGGCTTTCCATCCACAGCTGTGACTGGGTCTGACTTCCCACCAACCCCAGGGATCTTCCTTTCCCTGGTTTTCTTCTAGGATGAGTTCCTCCATCCTGTTTAGAAACCCTTCATCCTCTCTAACAAGAGGAGGAGAGAAAGGTGCTTTCTGCACATGCCATTTTTACCCCTGTTTTCGATTCTCTTACAAATATACAGAAAATAATGATGGCTCATGTCCTCTCTGCTTTCTTCCTGCTAACACCACCCCCTACCTCCTCAAATATTCTGTGAATAATATTACTTGGAACTAAATTTATTGTTTAGCCTAAAATTGAGAGTTCATTTTAAAACTGTTTAATTAGATTGGGTTAATAAATACGTATTTTATTTAAACTTTACTTGAACACACTAGGTGCTGAGGAATTTAAGCAACCAAAAAAAAAGATATAAATGTTGAATTTAAAGAAAGTTGAATACAATGCAGGATGTGACCAATAAGTAGAGAAAATGAGCCCAAGTTAAACAAGCAATGATGTCATGTGCTCATCCAACAGGTGTGAGTGGAATTTCTAGGTGTCAGTGTCTTCGTAAAAGCAGTGATTTATTCCTGGTTTCCCTTATCTAAGGAGTTGAGGCGGGAGAGTGTTCTGATAGCAGCAGAGGACACACATGTATAATAAAGAGTTGGACTCTGTTTTTTAATGCTCGCGGACTCTCAAGCATTTTCTCCTTGTGTCCAACATCTGGGCAAGCTAATACGTAAGCATGAAACCTTGGTGCTCCGTCCTTTGGCTGGATTGAAAATTAAACTCCTGGCTGCTCCCCCCACCCCCTAAGCACTATAAAATCCCCAAGCTAGTCTCCTTTCTTTGCTCTGGCAAGCCCTGCTCTCCCCAGAGAACCACATGATGTACTTAATAAACCTTTCATACGTTGTGTGTGTGCATGGCGTCATCCATCCTAACATCAGAACTAGATTTTATATGGGCATCTATTCTGCTTCTGCAGAATAATAACAACACATAGTATATTGGATAAAACAGACATGTTGTCAAGGAGTAGGCCCCGTCTGCAGCAGGAGGGCAAAGGGAAATAGCAAAAATTCTTCCAAAGTGTTCTGGTAAGACTAGAGAAGATATAACTTGCTCCAAGATGGTCTGCGCTCTCTGCCACGCACTGTTACAGGAAATTAACAAATGTGTGCTCTGATGCTGAGGGCCGTCCCCTGAGTCTGGCCAGTTTACTTGGAGGAAAATCTAAGAAGAGCGAAATGTACTTCTGTTCCTCATTGTTGCTACACAAAGCGGAAGAGATCTGGTCAGAAGTGCCCAGTTGAGAAACATATACTATAGGTAGGGATCATTTTGTCAAAGCAGAAACTTTTTTCATGTTGCTGATAGTCTAAGGTTATTTTCACCCCAAACTTACACAACATTATTCATCTCTAAGTAGGACATTGCCCGCCTGCAATATTTCCATCCTGTTGACAGGCTTAATGAGATGAACACTGCAGGTCTGAAATCAAGTTTATCAGATTAAAATCCAATTGCCAACGGAGAGAGAATGTTTCATCAATTTGGTGAATAGGCAAAATAGAAAAAACAGCCTGTCATCCCAAAAGATATAGGACACTACATTCGATAAATGGGAAACAAATGTTGTCAATATCCTTCTCTGAAAAAAAACCAAAACAATTCTTTTTCCCTCTGAAAGCGCTAGCAGCAGGGCACGAGGCAGCATACGCAGAGCACTGGGAAGTGTTCCCTTCCTTCTTTATGGGCTTGAGTCTTCCTAGTTCCTCTGCATCTTCCACACTGAATGGAAGAGCTCTGAAAGATGGAACTTCAGGGAATTATTTCAGCCTGTGCTTGGCAATTTCACAAGCCATTCAGTATCTGTTATTCATTTCCTGCTAGTGACTAAATGGATGTCTTTAATGTCTCTTTCCGGATGAGAGCCCAGGAGCTAGGTAAGCAAAGACTGTGTCACTGATCACCATCAGTCAGTGCTCACTGAGTATCTATCACCTACGGTCGTGACGAGATAGGCAACAAACAACAGGGTGGAATCATCCAGAAAAGGTTACCCTCTCTGCACAGCTAGAACTTGCCTTCTGGGACAGAAATGTCTGTAAGAGCAGAGATGGGAGTTTTTGAGTAATTTTTTAAAAACTTACATTACTTACCAGTAGTTACTATGTCTTATTCACCCCAGCACTAATATACCCCTTGCACATAGTAGGCATATAATAAATGTAATAGAAAATGAATGAGTGCATTAGAACCATTAGGGGTTTTTGCTGACCATTAGAGTTTATTTTATATTAACATACACTGGTGATTAAATATTGAGATAGCTAAGTCATTTGAATTTAAAAATTAATATGACCTGCAATGTCTAAATTATGCTAACAAAACACTGCTTATTGAAAAGGACGGTAAGAACATTTGTATATATTCTCAGCATTGGAGGAGCTTGGTCAGGGAAGCTTATTTTAAACTTTTCTAGATATTGCCAATTTGCTTTGCAAAATGGTTATACCAATTCCAACTCCTCAAGTCGGGAAAAACGGGTGTTCATCAATCCACATCTTTGCTAGCACTTGGGCTCATCATTTTTTATTAATTTTTACAGTGTGATCGGTGTTATTGCAGTTTTTATTTGCATTTTTCTTGATTTGTAGTGAGATGGAGCCTGTAGTAAACTTAGGTTTACCCTTTGGCTGTTCTGTAAATTGTCTCATAACTTTTTCTACTTTTTCTTTACTGAGGTTTTTATCTTTTTCCTATTGATTTGTAAGAATTGTTATGCAGCCTGAGTACCAACCTTCTGTTGGTTATATGTACTGAAAATATATTTAAGCACTGTTTTCTCCACTTTCTTAAAATGTTTTGATATAGTGTTTATTTTAATACAATTAAACCCATTGATCCCCTCTTTCATAATCACAGCAGCATTACTTTCAATAGCGGGAAAAATGAAAGTGGGAAAATGAATAAACCCAGGTATATCCAGACAGTGAAATGCTATGCAGCGGTGACGGAATAGCCGCTCCACACGTCAGCATAGGGAGATCCCACAGACCACACGCTGAGTGGGAAACGCAAGTGGAAGAAGACAATAAGCAATATAAATATACACAAACTTCATAAACTTTTCAAATCATTTGACATAAAGCAACAAAAAATATATGAGAAGACAAATTCCCCAGTCAGGTTTATAACATAATTCTTTGTACATTTTCCTGTGTTTATACTTCGAAATAAGTTGATGGACTGCAGGAGCAGCGGTGGCATCTGTGTCATTCCCTAATGAGCCCCATCCATCCTCCCCAAAAGCCCTGCTGCAGAAACACTCCCCTGGCCCTGATTCTACATCATAAATTCCTAAGACAGCATCTTCCAGGGTGAGAATCCCGGGATCATCGCCAGTGCTCAGAGAAAGAGGACCATCTAAGCGGTGTCTGTTTTACAGACCTGAAATGATGATCACAGATACCATAAGTAACCAAGTTCAACAAACCCAAAACATGATTTTTTTTTTATGCCAAGTATACAATTGAACATAGATTTCCTTACAGAAGTCCCCAGTAAGACAAGCAGGCACAATATCTATGTGGAATACAAGAAAACTACAAACTTCTATTTAAAGTTTGGTTTGGCCCTGGCTGGTTTGGCTCAGCAGTTAGAGCATCAGCCCACAGACCAGAGAGACTCGGGGTTCAGTTCCTGTTAAGGGCAGGTACCTTGGTTGCAGTTTGTTCCCGGCCCCAGTTGGGGTCGTGTGGGTGGCAGCCTCTTGATGTGTCCCTCTTAGATCGATGTTTCTCTCTCTCTTCCTCCATCTCTCCCTCCCACTCTGTCTGAAGATAAATGCAAAAATGTCCTAGAGTGAGGATTAAAATAATAATAATAAATAATAATAATAAAGTGTGGTTTGAAGAAGAGGAACAAAATTATAGGGGCTTACTTTGCAAAGCTGTGACAGCACTACAGTAGAGCTTTAATGACTCCCAGGGCCAGAGCACAGACACTTGTGGGAACATCCCTGGTCACAGCACTGTCAAAGAGCCAACTGCTACTGCTTGTGGCTTGGACAGGATAGTTGCTGACAAATGAAATGTGTTGCTCTTTGACAGAGGAGGTAGTGTTTTTGATGTAGTAATCCTCCCTATTGAAGATGGACTCCTTGATGTCTAATCTTCCACCAGAGAATAGGGACATCTGCTTGGGTGGAGAAAACTTCCTTAACCCAAAGGTCAACCATTTCAATGTCAAGGTCAAGGGAAATATAATAAGGATATTAGTGAGAACAAGAAGACTCTCTGATACTTGTGAACATTTTAAACTCATACTCTTTCAGCATCCTGGATAAGACTTAAATTGATTTCATCTATATCTATATGACCCATGTCTGTTTTGATAACTGAATGCTGGCATGTTTTGTAGCATGCTAGACCATGTGGTGAAAGTCCTTCATAAAGTCAATGAAGACAAATAACAAGTCCATAACCATTTGGTTGGTGGTTCTGCCTATATCACCAAGATTCAGAAGCTCCTTCAAGATTTCCTCAGTGGTAATCATTTGAATTAGACCACAAACACTGATGAGGTCATTGCTTATGCTATAGATGTCCAGGTAACCATCTTAGTTGGAGAAAAATCTGACCAAGTCTAGGATTTGTTGATCATCATGATTGTTCTGGTCCCTTGGTGTTATAATTACTGATACCATTATTCTGCAAAGTAGGCAGAAACTGGCATTACCTACTTTAACGATCAGCCTGGTGTACTCATTCAGGTCTATGATGTTGAGTGTGCAGTAACCAAGAACAACAATATACGAACGAAGTTTGAGCTCACAGATATTTCTCAGGTTGAAGAAAGATTTTATACAGATGTCTCCAGCATCCCCAATAAGTCTTCTATACACAAGAATACACAAAAAGAGCACAAGATCATGACAAACACCATTTGAGCAAGGAAGATATTGAGCAGATAGCCCAGGAAGTAGAAAATACAAAACTGAAGATAAGCAAAGAGACAAGTTGTTCCCCCCCAAACTTCTTCAAACCCTTGCATTCACCATGAAGACCAACATGAAGGTTGAAGAACATCAAAGCAAGATTAATGACAAAGAGACAATTCTTGACTAATACAATGAAAACATCAATTAGCTAGACAAGAATCAAACCATTGAGAAGAAAGATTATTTGCGTTAAAAAAAAAAAATACAGAGAAAATGTCTGAAGCCCCATCAGAATGTAGGCAGCTTACCAGGATAAGTGTCTAGAAGTATTCTCAGGATGGAGCTTCTCATCTATATGATGATTATAAATCCCAGTTTTCCCTGGACACATAACAAGTTTATACTTGTTATCCTGAGCTAAATATTAATCGTGTCACCCTCATTTCAAAGGAGTTGCAGTTCAGAGAATAATTTACATGGTCACTACTCATGTAGCCAGACCAGTATTCAAAATATGACAAAATCTGTAGGGCTCAGTGTGTAATGAGAAATCCTATGGCAGTTTTAGAAAATAATACAGATACTTTAGTATGAACACATTGGTGGGCCTTTTGAATATTTGAATGTGGGAGCACAGAAAAGGCAAATATATTGCACTTCATGGTTCTAAAAATAAGTGAAAAATTCAATTCGTATCTTCAAGAATGATATTATTTTTAAAATAGGTAACATAAAATAGAACTGTTTTGTAACAGATATTTTATAGAGATCAGAAAAACAACTAAACGGAATGCAACACAATTCTGATAACAGTTGGCCTGGGAGTCAAGGATGAAAGTGGTTGCTTTTATTCTCTTTATACTTTCTATAGTTTCTAGGAAGAACACATTATTTTTATAATCAGAAAAAGATTCTTTCAAATGTTCAGAGTGACTGAAAAACAAGCAAAATGTAACTGCAGAATACAAAACATAAAGACATTCCAAAAGGCTGAAAATAAAGAGATGAACAAAAATATACTAGGAAAATACAAACCAAAACTAAAGATTTACATATCTAATAATGTAGAATTCAGGACAAGACAAAGGACACGTTTTAAAGTTCACAATTTACACAGAGCCATACTATATCTGTGCACCCAAATAACATCATAACCTGCAAAACTCAGAAACTATAAGAGAAGCAAGAAACATTTATAAATATTGACAATATTTTAACTCACAAAAAAACTTTAATAATTCTCAACAAGTAAAGATAACTAAAACATTATCTAATCAAATGCAATAAACCAGAAGTGCATAATAAACTTTTTAAAGATCCTTCTACTTGGAAATATTATACAATTGTTAGGTTACAGAACTTTTAAAAATTTCTGAAAATACTACATATCAGAATGTATGGGTACATTTAAAGTAGTGATCAGAGGGAAATTGGTAACATTAATAAAATAAAATAATGAAAATTAATCATCCAATTCGAAAATTAGAAAAAGAACAAGAAAGTAACTCCCACAAAAAATCACAAGGAGTAAATTAATAACAACATAAATCAATGTTAGTAAAAAGAATAATTTAAGAGGAAAAATAACTAGACCACTAACTGACACGATACATAAGAATTAACTCAAAATGGATAAAAGACTTAAATGTAACCCATGAAACCATAAAAATCCTAGAAGAAAAGGTAGACAGAAAAATCTCAGACATCCAATGCAGTGCAATTTTCACTGATACATCACCTAGGGCAAGAGAAACAAAGGAAAAAATTAATAAAATAATCTTCATGCAGAAAAGGCATACTTTGGGGTACTACGTTCCACTACCCTTCAACTGAGTAATAGATGATATTGAAGGGTAGCAGATTATAACACCCAAATTACAGCACTTTGCTATATTGATGATTTTGAAGTGAAGGCACTTGAAAAATAGCAAAGGTAGAGAGAGACTTTCTCTGAACTCCCCTTATCGACCTAAAGACAAATCCTCCAAAAGGAACTCAGATGTCATAGACTCCCTCTCGAGAGTTTCATCCACAAGAGAAGATTGGTTCTTATCACAGGAGAGGGGACTAGAAGGCCACCACCACATCCTCTAAGAAGCCTACATCCCTTCTCTCCTTTCCCAATAAAGATGGTATTTAGAACGGAATTCTAAGCCACCTCCAGTTACCCACTTTTCCCTGTATATCCCTCATATATACACGAGTTATGCATGAGAGGACTTAGAAAGAACTTTAATATCATACCTTGTGTCCAACATTTGAATTTTTGCAGTTTGACCCCTGAAGTTGCTTACAAGGCATAACTTTGCCCTTTGGGGCTCTGAAACCAACTGCAAAGCAAGCAGCTCCCTGTGCTGATTGTCCTGTTCGATAAATTATTGCTCCTGTTTGGCTGATAAGCAATACCCCCTGTACTAGAACTGCTCAACCAAAGCCTTTGTTCTGTGAGCCTGAACTGGAACTAGGACGCTGATAAATGCTTAATTATATGTTACCCATTGTTCTTATCATTGACAGTTCAACTGCCCTCACCAATCGGAAAATGAATGATGTAAGTTTATAACCTTGTTTCCTAGCAACCCTTCTCTTAAAACCCCTATTCTCCAGCCACACACTTCAGAGAGTATCTTTGGTTCATACCCAGGACTACATTCTGTGATTTGCAAATCATAAATGAATAAAACTCTTTTCATTTCTTTCAGAATTTTTTGTTAACACACATTAATGAACTTATGTTTGCTTTTCTGTCTTTTATTACAGGGGGCCTCAACCAAGAATTTGGAAGGATAAAGTGAAATTTATTTTTCCTTCCTCTCCTACACTATTAATTCTGTTAAATTTTTTTTTCTAATCTATCTGTTTCAAGGCACAATGAAGATTTAGAGTTGGGTAAAAGATAAACTAAGGCATATTAAGTTTTAAAAGTTCACTTGAGCAAAAACCAGTTGAAATGGGGCAGCGCCAAACCAGAAGTGATTAGTAACTCTCCACCAACACAAGTCAGGAAGAGGCTTTTATAGAGAAAAGGCAGAGGCCAAGCAAGGATAAACGTGATTGGCTATAGCTTAAAGCCTACTTGGCCGTTTGTGATTGGTCGTCCTTAGGTTTCACTTTCATAACCTTGAAGCACTTACAGGCTTAGATTGTGGTTTGCTTACACGTGCCAGCTGGGCCCCATCAGACTAAAAGTCTCCTTGTTTAATTAATTTAACAGAGTGAAATAATATGGTCTCTGGGATTTGCTTTAAAAACGTAAGAGAGGGAGGTGGGAGATGAATGAAATAAAGTGACCAAAATGTTAATGAAATTGCACTTTAATCTTTTTATGTTTTTAGTTACCTTTAACTGGCCTGACCACACCTCTCGGTGTTACTTAGTTCGGGGTCTCTGAAGAGTTAATATAATTGGCTCAGCCAAGCTGTAGCCCACTTGCTTGGTCTAAGGTTTAGTTAGCTATTCCTGGGTTTACTCTCCACTCACCCTGAGTCCAAAGAGCTGGAGGAGTGAGTTATAAAGAACAGTAACTGACCACATGAGCCTGCCCCTTGAGGGGAGGCAGGGTGTGGAAACTAAGGCACATCCATAGAATAGAGGCAGTGGAGGAGGGAGCAGACACACTCGTTACCATTTTAGTGCTGGCTTCTAAAGGTGGGAGGAGTGGATCTTTGAACTGGATTAGCTTTGCATGCTCCAGTGCAAGTTCAAAAATAACAATAACATCTTTTTGACCCATAAACTGGGAGTAAGCCCCGCATCTATTTGGCTACCTCCTTCTTTGTTACAAGGAGTGAATGGAATCAGGAGTTACTATGTCATCCCTGTGTAGCTGAGGCAAGTGGCAAAGGGGTTTACTCAAGGTACAGAGCAGTCGTTTCTAGGGGAAATGAATGAAGTGTGCTTTTATTAATCAACTAGATCTTCGGGGAATTGTGCTGCATTGAAACCGGTTTTCAAAATAACTAATAATTACGGTTAAGCATCCCCCTTCCCCCGTTTTTTAAAAACGTCTTTTAAGATTTTCCTACATGGACATCAACACGGCCAGCAAGGAGGGTGGGGGTTGAAATAGTAAGAAAGAGTTTGGAAAGACAGACACTATCCTGCTTCTAAAGGCTTTACGAAGCAGGCTAAGGAATTCAGACTTCATGGTTTTGCTGAAAGTGGTGACCAAGAAGGTAAAGTGAAAAAAGATGAGAGTGAATGAATAAGAGGAAGACGGATGACAGCTGGGGCACCAGCTGGGAAGTTGGTTTTAAAGTCCTGATCGACAAAAAGCAGCAGTGGAAATGCAGAGGAAGAAAAATAGCTGAGAGATATGCCCAAGTGAGAAATTATTCATTTTGATGACTAAAATGGAATGATACCCCAGACAGGTATGGAATAAGAATGACAACCTCAGTGGAAAGAAGGCAGCTGAACATAAGAGATGAACATAAGTAGGGTAAGAAAGACATCTTAAAGGCCAAACTCTGTACATATCATATATGTGTACAAAATTCTCCAGTTCCTTTATAAACATTTATTGAATTGTGGGAAAGATAGAATTTAGGCAATTTAGACCATTTTCACTCTTTTGAGAAGATAATTCTGGGCCCAGAAAATTAACATTGAAATTAATTAATAATTCTGCAGAGAGTTATATGCCGGGTGGACTGAGAGTTGAAGATATCTGTAAAGCTATTTAATCATTCTTGCATTTCCTTTCCACCACAGATTCAAAAAGCTTTACCAGCATCTAATAACCTTAGCCATGGGAAGTTTAATATAATTTCTTTTACTTTAAATTATATTTATTGTGAAGTGTTTTAATTACCCATGGATAAAATTCAACTGGCAAGGAGAGTCATTAATTCCCAGGTTGAAACGGACAAGTTTGACAATTGAGTGATGATCACAGTTGATGCTCTTGCTTTCAGAGAAAACAGCAATCTAATTTCATCTGGAAGCCAATGCGTCATATCCCAGGGTCAGGATATTAAAACAGTGATAATCCAAGTGAATTGTAGGCTATTTTCCAAGAGAAATGGCTCTACATGTACACCTAGTTCTCTAATTTTGTAAACACATATATCTTGTTGCAATTTGATCATCATCTAAAAGTTAACCCCTTGAAATTGCAAATGGATGTTTTTCTAACTGTGTAGCTTTCAATCTTCGCTGCACATTGGAATCACATGAACAACTTAAAAAAAAAAAAAAAAGAGCCATACTGCTATCTAGCTCCCGCCCCTTCCTCATGCTAATTTCATTGTTCTGGGGTGTGGTCCGAGGAGCCAGAGTTTTAGATGCTCCCCGGGGGTTCTAGCGTGCAGACACAGTTGAGACTGTCTGCTTTCTCCTTAATGATTCTTTGGAAACTGAGATTTCTTTTCACATTTTTAAACAAGTTCCTGAAGTTATGAAACCTTTATTAGAATATACCACTGGTATAAGGAGAAAAAATACCAGAGGGGCTGAAAGCAAACAAATAACAAAAGGACAAAAACAGTAGTTTTATCTAGGAAGTTGGAGAGAACTTTAGGGAGAAAATTATTACTTAGACAAAGAAGAACTGATAACTACTTTGTGTGAGAAATGTTGAGTCCAAAGGGGTTTGGAATTATTCAGCAGAATAAGATAAAAAGATGTTTCCCTTTGGCAGAGAAGCTATTTTCTATTGGTTTTATTGTTCGGTTGGCCAATTGGTTTTGTTTTCTTAAACTGAGCATTTTGCTGATTCTTCTGGCAGCTGAAAAAAAAAAAACGGTTGGTTGTTTGGTTGGTTGGTGGTTTGGGGAAGAGCGAAAAGAATGGAAGATGACCCTTACATGGCCTCCATACACATGCCAATAGGCCAGATCCTAAGATCTAAGGAGAAATGACCATTGGGCGACTTCTAATGTAGGGTTTGGTTGTCAGCACTTTGAAACAGCAACATCAATTACCTTCCTTTTCCGCATGTCATTCCCCTGATTATCCACCTAGGTCCTCTGTAATGCTTTTCTAATATCACTACCACCCATGTTCCATCTTGTGTCACTGTGCTCCTAAAATATGGAGGGAGCCGTGCTCATGTTTATGGTGAAACGAGACAACCAGCAGTAGCAGAGATGAAACAGAAGTTGGGAATAAAGTTATTAGATAATAGGGAAAAAGCAGAAATCCTATAGGAACTTCATTGCAATTTTCTGCAGTTATACTGGAAGAAATCCTGAGATGCTTTGTTCAGAGATAAAAGGAGTAAGTAACTTCAGAAAAATATAAGAAATTGAGGAATATATGTCTTCAAGGCAGCCTAGTTTCAGTAAACTAGTTCCTGAGTTTACTAAGTAGAGAATGCTAGTGTCGCTCAATATCCGTGTCTTTACTCTCTTCCTGTGACCACTTCTAAACATTTCCTGCTCCCCTTACTATTAGGTTGGGCCCTATGATTGGGTTCCTGCTAACAGAGCGAGCAGACATAATTTAAAACACTTCCAGGCTTGACTTCTAGAACTTCTCATATGGTCTTCTGTGTTCTTTCTCTTTACTCATTGGCCATCTAAAGGCAGAGTTTCCAGTGTAGAAATTTGAGAGTACCCATTTAGTGATGGAGTCTCTAAATGAAGGAGTCTAGGTACCTGAATCATCGCAGGAAAAGCTGCCTATCAAACACAGTTTGGACTATGAAAAAGATAAAAACATTTGTTATGTTAAGCCACTGAAATTTGGGGTTTGTTCGTTACAGCAATTAGCAGCTTCTTAACTTAAAATATACTAGATAACTATCCAAATCCAAAGAGTCTCATTCTATATAGTCATTCACACACACACACACACACACACACACACACACACACACTCAAACTCAATAAATTTAAAAGGATTCAAATTATATCAAGTATGTTTTCTGACCATAATAGAATTAAATTAGGAAATGGACAACAGAAAGAAATCCAAAAAAATCCCCAAATGTTTGTAAACTAAATAACACACATCTAAGAAACCCATGGGTCAGAGAAGAAATCAAGAGGAAAATCAATATTTTGAACAGAATGAAAATGAAAACACAGTATGTCAGAATTTGTGGGCTGATAGTCAGGCTGTACTTAGGGAAATGCATTGCTCATTGTGTAATAATTATTTCTTAGTAGATCTATATCCCATCTCTTCAGTTCTGCTCTTCTGTCATTTTATTTCTGCCCATGGTAGGATGGAAACTTTGATTTTATTTTCCCTGTCTTTACTACTAGTTATCATAATTTACCCACTAAATAATTATGTATCGAGAGACTACTGTTGGCCTGCAGCACCCGCTCAGAGTAGAAGCTTGATACATCTCTTCTGAATGCATAATGAGAACATTTTGACTTAGAGAGAGGGAAACAGCGGACATGAAGAGAGCAGTTCCATCGCCCAGATAGCTATGCTAAATCACAACATTTCATATTAGGTTCATCCCACTCATCTCTTGATCTTCATTTCCTCTCTTTGAAAAGACCGAGTCATAGAATTACAAATCTAATCTGGTCCCACCTAAGACACAGATCGCTGACATTTCCAACATGATCTTGTCCTGCATCCGCTGAACACTTCCCATAAGACTATCCAATATGTCTGTGACCTTTCTAGATTCAGGGCAGTGCAGTGCTTTGGAGTTACCTTTGACTGACTTGTGGTTCTGGTAATTTAAAAAAAGGAATGTGAGCATTGGCATTGAGTTTGACTTGAAATCCTTCCAGCTCAGGTGGTCTGCCTTCAGAACCAAGAGTCGTTTCTAGGAAGGCAGAGCTGTCTTCATTCAGTTACTCCAGCCTCAGGGGAGCACGGGAACATCCCCCAAACTTCCATCTTGCTCCCTGTGTAACTCACCAGGAAACAACGCATTTGGGTACACGACCTTGAACATGTTTGTGTTTCTATCTTCTACACACTCTTAATCGGCAGACTCCGTGAATATACACAACTACAAGCAGCCCTTCTCTGCAGATGCTCACATTAACCACTTTCAAAGGTAAAACAGTGCCCAGTGACCCTGAGAAAAGAATTTGCGTTACATTCCCTCTCCTCCTTTATTGCTTTGATGAACACCTGACTTTTGAGTCAACCTGCATTTGATTCCTGCTCATTTCCCTTGACCATTTTAGTGGACTCTTCTCAGACCTCTGCAGTTCCATTATACCTCCCTCTCAACTTTAGAACTGCATATATTATCCAAGGGCTAATAGAAGAGTTAGATGGTGTTTGAAGTTTTATTTCCATTGCCTTCTGATGACTCCTTCTTTTTGGGCAGCATTTTTTCTGCATCCAATATTGTATTTTGCCCATGTTTTTGAGGAACAATCAACCATTGCTGTTACATCCTGCTCTGGAGCTAAAACTTAAAGGAAAACATCATGATTTAAGTATATTTGGGAATCTAATGTTCTAAGACGTATTACTTGAGTTGGACCATGATAATCAAAGCCTGCTCTCAAACTCTTTTGTTACTATTCAATGTTTTGCATAATCAGGTAAAGTATGTTCATTTAATAAGCCTTTTGTGCTCCATGTCTAGTTACCTAATACTTTAAATGACATAGTGTTAAGCATATAAATCCAGCTCTCTCCTGCAAAGGCAGAGTGTGAATCTTACTTTTTTTTTTTTCTTACTGGTTTTTCTTAGAACACAATAAACCCTGCCATTAATATAACACTTTGGAACTCGCAAGTAAAACCAACACCTTGTATTTAGAATGACAAGTTAATAATCACTGCCCTCTGCAGGCAACAAAGAAATCTCTGGTTTATACCAACTTGTTTGATCAAAGGCAATTTCAAATGAACAGAATAATTATATTTCCAGGGAACAATGCACTCACAGATGAAAACAGACTTAGTTATTTCCTGCCCTCCGTATTTGCATGGGAACAAACAGCACCCGGAGCAAACAGAATAATACTGAGCACAAGCAGTCGCGATGGCAACCCCGGGGTCACAGTCCTTACTGGAGAATATAGAATAAAAGGCAAGAAGTGGATGGGAAATAGATGTAAATAGATGTGTCCCCCAATAGAATTACTTTGGAACATTGCTATTCTCAGTTGACAAATACAATTTATTTATTTCAGCTTTTTCTGAGCAAATCAGTAATAAAACTTACTTGATAAGCCAAATTGATAACTATTCACATGCTGAATATCTGTCTGGTATCCATACTCAATTCAACTGTTATCTATTATCAGAACAAAACATTGATGCGTTCCAGTTCATTAAGTTTGCATCTGTAAATACAGTGTGGAGAAAATATTACCATATGTCAACTGAGAAAAACCTGTTTTGGTATAATGTTTTCAAGAAATAGTACTTTTTAAAAGATATCCTTGGTGTGCAGCCACATAAAATCTAGATAAAACTGGAGTGGAAAATGAAAAATATATATATGTCCTTGGATGTCAGTCTAACTCAGCATTTCTCAATGGCAGCCACTATGGGCAATCAGGAGGACCAGTCCCTCGTTCTTTTGTGCATCACAGATGTTCTGCATCCCTGGACCCCTGACTAAGTGTCAGGAGAATCCCCAGTCTTACGGCAATCAAAAAAACCCGTATGTTTCAACATGGTCCCTAGGGCAATAATTTATCTCTCTCTCTCTCTCTCTCTCTCTCTCTCTCTCTCTCTCTCAATAAAGGACTTTTTTTGAAAGGTTTCCCACTAGGAGTTGAAGAATTTAATAAGTAATTTCTCCGTTGTGTGGCCCATGATTCTTTAGACAAATTCTAAACCAAAGATACAAAGAAGAACTTAATCTGGAGGATAATTTGTACAGAACAATAAATACATTTTTCTCTGCTTCCACCTTTGCTAAAGAATGCCTAAACGAGGGTCCAAAGTTAGAAACCTAAAAATGATAAATTCTATATGACCAAATAATAATAGTAACAATCAATGACAAACTAGAAACATATTTGCAGAGGTTAATAACTTTAATGTATAAAGAATTCCTATACATCAAGAGAAAAAAAAATACCCTACAGAGAACTGAACAGAGGAAATCAGCAAGCAATTTGAAAATAAGAAAAATAATTAATATACATAAGAAAACATTTTCAACCTCATTAATAATCCAATGAGCATAAATCATATAAACCATATAAATTAAAACAATAAAGAAGTAACTTTTTACCTATAGAACTAAAACTTTATTTAAAGAAAAACTCAGTTTTGGTGAGAATTCCAAGAAGTGAGTGAACAGAAACAAAGATTCACATAGCCCTTCTGGAAGAAATTTAGCCATAGCTATCAAAGCCTTAGAATATTGCAAGTTGCTTATCCACCAACCCTACCTTTGGGAATTTAGACTAGAAATATGATTGTGGCTATGAGCAAATATTAGGCTACAATGTTGTTAATAAATCATTACTTTTTATAGTAACAAATTAGATACAACTTACATTTTTTAAGAGTAGGAAAATTAGATTAATAAACTATGTCATATCCAGAAAATAAACTATTACGAACTAAAAATTATGCCTTTGAAAAATTTTTAATGACATGAAAAATATACTTAGACTATCATTAAAGGTAAAAAGCAGTATACAATATGTATAATACATTTTTTGTAAAACACGTGTGTGTGTGTGTGTGTGTGTGTGTGATATGAGAGAGAGAAAGAAAGAGAGGCTGTGTCTCTCTTGCAGAGAGAGGCTATCTTGTTTTTCTTTGCAAACTCTGAATCTAGCATGGTGCCTGGAACATAGAGTGTATATCAGGAGTGTACCAAGTCAATCACATATAAAAATGAAAGATTCATAGAGTACTATAAAATATTTACTAAAATATGTATTGGTTATTGGGACTGAGATTATTTATTTTTACTTTTTCTCTTTGTCTATCTCTATTTTCTGGGTTTTATTCAATGAATATGTATTACTTTTGTACTTTAAAAAAGTAGAAGTCACAGAGAAAACCTTTATTTTGTTAGAAAGAAATTTGCAGATCTTTTTTTTTTTTTTTTTATCCTCACCCGAGGACATTTTTCGATATTTTGCTCAGATAGAGTGAGAGGGAGAGAGAGAGAGAGAGAGAGAGAAACATCGACGTGAAGGGACACATCGAGTGGCTGCCACCCGCAGGACCAACCAGGGTCGGGGACAAACTGCAACCGAGGTACATGCCCTTAGCGGGAACCAAACCCGGGTCTCTCCGGACCGCAGGCCGACGCTCTAACCGCTGAGCCAAACCGGCCAGGGCAGAAATTTGCAGGTCTTAAAGGGAAAGATTTTTACACCTGCTCTAGCAATTTTGCCTCTGCCTGTCATAATCAGCTGTTCCTTAACCATAATTTGAACTAATTTAAGTGCCTACTGACCAGCTGTGGGGACCAGGGGGAGTGTCCCCCTCCCCCCAAACCCCCCTATTTCAGAAGTAAGACAGTAAGCTTCGGAATCATCCACCTTACAGGGGAAGCAGGGACAAGGTAACTGGGGTGAAGAGCCCTGGGGAAAAAGAACAAATGTAGACAAGATGTTAGGCCCATTAAGTTTTATGTGTTGCTTTGGTTCATGTTTGAAGCGGTGTGTATCTTACATCAACGTCAGTTTGATAGTTATAATTTGAGGGACAGTGTAATTGCTTTTAAAAAGTTGTAACAAAAATAAATAAATAAAAAGTTGTAACATTTCTGTCTCCATTACATTCAATTCCCTTGTCTAGAAAAGGCAATGACCTAGTACAGCTAGCAAGCAAGAGTGCCCTCTTGTGGCAGCTCACTTCATGTGTTCTATATACTGGAAGGAGCTGAAGAAAGAGTAATAATACCGACCAGGAAAATTGTCTCTCTGACCCAACGTGTCTTACCAGCTTCAGTGCACTGAATTGCAAAGACTCCTTCCTACTTAGGATTTTAGATGTCGGAGATATGAGGGCTCAGGTCAGCCCAAGAAAGATATCATCCTGAATTGCTATTATCTCTACTATTTATGACCAAATACAAGGCTCATCTAGAGATTGACCATCGATCTCTCATAACGTCGTTTATAACACAACCCAAACCATCTGGTTTCAGAGAGCTTTGGTCCTCTCCTCACTCATTTATTCACTCATTTGATGAACATTTATTGAGCACCACTAATTTCCACGAACTGCTCTAGGCACTAAGAAGATGAATAAGATACATTCTCCGTCCAGGGAGGTCTGCCTAACCTATCATGTGATACTATGTTGGATGGTGTGTTGTCCTCTTCCCACAATCCCTTCCCTGGGATGTGGAGCTGCCCATCAGAGGAAGTTACTGGAGATTTGAAAGGCTGAAGAGAAAGAAAAGCTGTATTTTCTATAGGCGACTGCAGCCTGACTCATGAGAAATTCACAGTGGCTGCCTGGTGAGCTCTTGGGGACCACCCATGTCACTGCTGCACCCTGAGAGTGCTTTGGGGAGATCCGTAGGAATCACAGTATCTTCCTGCTGAGTTTCTGAGAACCACCTGTATTGTTCTGGGGGTTTCACACCAGGTCCTCTTTGGTGTCAGCAGCACCCCCTCCACAGTGGCTTTTCTGCCTTCATTACTCCCTCAGCTATTCCAACTGGCCCGTAAGCCCCTGATTCCTGTAGCGAACCCTGTGTGTCCAGAAAACATGGAGTGGCTTCCGTCTCCCTGACCAAACCCCAACTGATGCAGACACGTAGAGACTCCTACAGCATGGCCGTAGCATAATGACACAGGAACGGACGAGGTTTTGTGAGAACTGAGTAGCAGGAAAGCATCTCAGCTTTAAGGGGCTCAGGGGAGGCCTCCCAGAGAAATTGGCATCTGAGGTAAGCCCTAAAGAGAGAAAAGAAATTATCCAGGTCCAAAGGAAGACTTAGAGGCTACAGTGTTCAGAAAAAAGCAAGGTTTTAAAAACCAAAATAGAACCGTGTTCAAAGAAGAAACAAACCCAAGTTACCAAGTTTACAATTAGTGTGCTGACGAAGAATAAACCAGTTTTCTCACATGATTATTTCTGTAAAGGTCATTCGAGGTCTGTAGATATCAATGTGGCCAAACGCAGCAATGCTGGGGCATCACGCACCCCATCCTCTTAACCAGACTCACACTCCCAGCTCCCCAGCTGCTGTGAACACGAGCCACAGCCTTCTCCAGAGAGTTGCCCCCATCTCACGGGAGTTCCCTCACCTGCAAGTGCCTGGAAGGTTTGGACTTCCTTCAAGAGCAAACACAGCCAAGGGCTGACTGATATCGGCAGACAGAAACCCGGCCCCCTTGCCCCAAGGTAAGATAATGTTGTGATGCCGTTCACTCTCTCCATGGGAACAGGCTAAAAATGATTAGCAGAGACGTTGTCTTTGCTTAGCTTTTCCAGCATAATGTCATGACTGAAAAATTGAGTAGCTTGTGTGAAGTCAGTATGGTCTAAGGCAGTACTGTCTGTGTCTTTCTGACGCCTTGGGTTACCTGACATTACAGCTCTCCCATGTCAGCCTGACACTGAACGTCATGCCCAGTGTACCTCCTTAATTCTGTGACCCACTTTCACTGGTGGTGAGGGAGATTCAACTGAAATAGGGAATGAAAGAGAAAGGGGGGGGGGTGAGTTCGGCTTTAGGCAACAAAGTTTGTCATGACAGCTGAGGACAGGTAGAGACACCCAACAGGAAGTTAGATAGGAGTCTGAGGCATGACGTTTTAGCATCATCACATTAAAATTCACATCATCTGATAAGGTTTTAATTCCAGTTGCAAATAAGAATGGACAGAATGAGATTTACTATTTCTTTTGTTCTGGGAAGTTAGTCCACAGAATAGATGTCTGCATCCCCATGTTCATTGCAACATTATTTACAATAGGCAAGATATGGAAACAACCCAAGTGTCCATTGCTTTTTCTATTGTCTTTTTAGTCTGTTTCATTTATCTCTGCTCTGATCTTTGTTCCTTCCTTATACTACCTTGGGCTTAGTTTGTTCTTTTATTCCTTGAAGTGAAAAGTTTGACCTCTTTATATAAGCTCTTTATTTTTTAAATGTAGGCATTTATTGCTATGAACTCCTATCTTAGAGCTATTTTTACTGCACCCCCCCCCCCAGCAGTTTGGTTTTAATTTCTTTTTTAACTGAATAATTGTTTAGTAGCATGTTGTTTAATCTCTAAATAGTTGTGAATTTTCTATTTTTCTTCCCATAATTGCTTTCTAGTGTTATAAAATTATGGTCGGAGGAGGTCGCCAGTTCAATTCCCGGTCAGAACACATGCCCAGATTGTGGGCCTGATCCCCAGTGCGGGGGGGGGGGGGGGGGGAGGCCTACAGGAGGCGGCCAGTCAATGTTCTCTCTCATCTATGTTTCTATCTCTCTCCCCCTCTCACTTCCTCTCTCTAAAATCAATAAAGAAAAAAACTATAATTAGAAAAATGCTTGAAATGATTTCAATCTTCTCAAATGTATTAAAACTTTTGGGACATGACATATGATATATTCCGGAGAATATTCCGTGTGCTCTTGAGAAGAATGTGTATTCTGCTTTTGAATGATTATTATATAAATGTCTCTTAAGCTCATCTGATCTAATGTGTCATTTACGTCCAATTTTATAAATTGATTTTCTGTCTGGATGACTTATTCATTGTTGAAAATGGGGTATTTAAGTCTCCTAGAGTATTGTATTGCTGTTTCTCCCTTCAGATCTGTTAATATTTGCTTTATATATTTAAGTGTTTCTATGTTAGGTGTAGAAATATTTACAAATGTTTATCCTCTTGTTGAATTGACCCCTTTATCATCATATATGACCTTCTTTGTCTCTTATTACAGACTTTGACCTAAAGCCTATTTTGTCTAAGTTTATTTATCACTGCTTTTGGGGGAGGGGAGTTCTATTTGCATAGAATATTTTTTCTTTCACTTCACTCTCAGTTTGTGTGTGTCCTTAAAGCTGAAGTGAGTCTCTTGTAGATAGCGTACAGTTGAGTCTTGTTTTCGTTTTTGTGTTTGTTTTTTTTTAATCCTCACCCGAGCACATTTTTCCATTTTTTTGTTCAGATAGAGTGGCAGGGAGAGAGAGGAAAAGAGAGAGAGAGAGAAACATCGACGTAAAGGGACACATCAAGTGGCTGCCACCCGCATGACCAACCAGGGCCGGGGACAAACTGCAACGGAGGTACGTGCCCTTAGCGGGGAACCGAACCCAGGTCTCTCTGGACCTCAGACTGACGCTCTAACCGCTGAACAAAACCGGCCAGGGCCGTTTTTTGTTTTTTTAATCCATTCAGCCACTCTATGTCTTTTAATTGAAGAATTTAGTCCATTTACATTTTAAATAATTCCTAATGGGTATGGACTTACTATTGTCATTTAGTTAATTGTTTTCTCTTTATCTTTTATGTATCCAAATAAGTTTTTGCCTTATGGTTATCATGAGGCTTACTTACATACAAAAACTTAATATTTGTAACAACCCATCTTAAATCATAACAACTAAGTTTAATACATACTAAAGCTCTTTGTTTTTATACACCCTCCCTCATATTTTATATTTTTGATATCTCATTTACACCTTTTACCTTGTTTACCCATTAACAAATTATTATAGTTATAATTATCGTTACTATTTTTATCCTTTCATCTTCATAATAGATTTATAAGTGATTTAGCCACTACTATTATAACATTAAAGTATTCTGAATTAACTATATATTTACCTTTACCAGTGAGATTCATACTTTCATATGTTTTCCTGTTACTAATTAGCATCTTTTCATTTCAGCTTGAAGAAGTCCCTTTAACATATCTTGTAAGACTGGTCTAATGATGATAAATTTCTTCTGATTTTGCTTGTCTGGAAAACTTGATCTCCTTTTCAATTCTGAAGGACAGCTTTGCTGGGAAGAGTCTTCTTGGTTGGCAGTTGTTTTATTTTTTTAATCCCCCTTTCAGTCAGTACTTTGAATATATCATGTCAGTCCCACTGGCCTGCAAAATTTCTGCTCAAAACTCTGCTGATAGTTTTATGGAGGTTCCCTTGAACTTAGAGTTCTCTCCCTCTCTGCTCTTAAGATTCTCTTTCTGTCTTTAAATTCTAACAATTTAATAAGAATACCTTACAGTGTAGGTCTTCTTGATTTTAACTTTTTTGGAAATCTCTGGGCTTCCTGGATTTGGATGTCTCTTCTTTCTCTAGGTTAAGGAAATCTTCAGCCATAATTTTTAAAAATAAGCTTTCTGCCCCTTTCTGTCTCTCTCCTCCATCCGGAACTCCTATAAGTCCACAGGATTGTGTCCCATAAGACCCTTGCTATCTTCACTCTTTCTCACTTTCCTCCTCTGATTGGATGACTTTCACTGTCCTGTCTTCAAGTTTGCTGATCCAGCCTTCACTTGACCTAGCCTGCTGTTGAGCTCTTATGTTAAAATTTTCAATGCAACTATTGTATTCTTCACCTCTATGATTTCTCTTTGGTACCTTCTTATATTTTTTATCTTTGTTTAAATTCTTCCTTTGTTCATGCATTATTCTCCTGACTTTGGTGAGCATCTTTATTACCATTATCTTTACTTCTTTGTCAAGTAAATTACTGATCCCCATTTCATTAAGTCTTTTTCTGGAGTTTTATATTGTTTTTTTTTTTGTTTTTGTTTGTTTGTTTGTTTGTTTGAAGTAAATTTCTTGATTTTTCTTAATGCTATTCATTCTAGGCATTAAATAAAAGTCACCTCTCCCTGTCTTGAAAGAGGGGTCTCATATGAGATGAACCTTATTGATCAGCCTGGCCTGAACTTTTGGTTGTCTCTCAAACCCGCTTTGTGATTATCTAGTCTGCCTTCTTATTTTCCAAGGTTCCCAATAGTTGAAGATATGCCAAAACCTGTCAGTGTCCCAAAAGGAAGGATCTCAATCAGCACCTGCATGCAGCTGATTGGAAACTGGACCTTCAAGTAGCAGCTTTTAAAGTATGCAGGTAAACCTCTTTCAAGGAAAGACTGGGACATGGGCTTTCCTGAGAAGTAGCTATGCTCCATTCCCAGGTCTGGTCCTTCTTTGCTTTGACCACAACAAACCACTCCTTGCCCATGCTGGCTTCACCATAATACCTGCCTGGCCCTTCTCAGCTATTGAGTGGGTAATTTTTTGATTGGGTTTATAAAGAGAGATCTTTATAAGGTCATCACCTAGGGTTTGTGGTTTCAAACTATGGCCACAGCAAAGTGCTAGACTACAAATATGTGTGTGTCCCCCCGCCCACACACACAATTCAGATGTTAAAACTGAAAGGAAAATCCTCCCTAGAAACCTTGTGGAAAATATTTGACTGAATATCATCTTGTTACCACCATAACTAGCTAATTAATATTAAAACTAGAGAGAGCAGAGAGGAGGCCAGACATTGTAAGCATGGTCAACTGGCAGCTTCACCAGGAAGCTGCAACTTTACACTGTCATGGGAACCACCTAGAGATCACTGCGTAAAGGGTCCAAAGCAAAGGGGATGATAGGCGCATGTGCAGTGAAGTTGGGATGACACAGGGAAGGTGCTTGCCTGTCTTTGTAACCTAAGAACAAAGATCATTGGGTCACTACAAGCGTGTGAAAATTTGGGAATATATGATCCCCAGATAAAGACTTTTGTCTCTCTTGAGCTCTTGTTCTTCTTGCACAGGATCCTGTTTCTGGCTTTCTCTGTGACCTGCACTCGCCCGTACCATGTGGCCCTAGAAGCTACATTGCCCAGGACCATGTGGACCCCACATTAGCCAGATGCTGGACTGGACTGGACTGTAATATGAAACGGAAACTCTGGGCAGTGGCTTTGATCTTAGCTCTGCTGAAGACCAAATGGGACTTTTTCCAAGGCAGAACAGAGGGCGATGGGACCTTGGAGGAGAACTCCCTTAATGTTCCATCATCAATAAAGCTTTTCATTATACATCATCCACCCCTGGGAGCCTCAGGAATTTCTTGTTCCCGCGGCACCCCAAGAGCTCCACTTTCATCAGCAACAGGTGGGGAGACAGAGGACACCCCACCAATAACAACCTTGGCCACCTCATGGTCATTTGAGAACCACACTGACTATTCCCATACCAAATACAACAGAATGTGGCTGGGTCAGGGGATAATGTAATAGGATTAATACAATGTGTTCAGTGCATTTTAGTAAAGAACCTAAGACAGAAGAGGTGATCAAGACTCTCCCAGCAAACAAAAGCCCAGGCCCAGATGGCTTCACGGGGGAGTTTTACCGAACATTCAAAAAAGAACTAACACCCATTCTCCTCAAACTATTTCAAAAAATTCAAGAAGAAGGAAGACTTCCAAACACGTTCTATGAGGCCAGCATAATTCTAATTCCAAAACCAGAAAAAGACACTACGAAGAAAGAAAACTACAGGCCAATATCCCTGATGAACATAGACGCCAAAATCCTGAACAAAATATTAGCAAATCGGATCCAGAAATACATCAAAAAAATTATTCACCATGACCAAGTGGGATTCATTGCAGGGATGCAAGGCTGGTACAATATTCGCAAATCAATAAATGTGATACACCACATAAACAAAATGAAGAATAAAAACCACATGATCATATCAATAGATGCTGAAAAAGCATTCGACAAAATCCAGCACCCATTTCTGATAAAAATGCTCAGCAATGTAGGAATAGAGGGATCATATCTAGACATAATAAAGGCCATATATGAAAGACCTACAGCCAACATAATACTAAATGGACAGAAACTAAAAACATTTCCATTAAGAACAGGAACAAGACAGGGATGTCCACTTTTGCCACTCTTATTTAACATTGTACTGGAAGTCTTAGCCACAGCAATCAGACATGAAGAAAAAATAAAAGGGATCCAAATTGGAAAGGAGGAAGTGAAACTGTCATTATTTGCAGATGACATGATATTGTACATAGAAAACCCTAAAGACTCCATCAAAAATCTACTAGACTTAATAAATGAATTTGGCAAAGTAGCAGGATACAAAATTAACGTCAAGAAATCGACGGCATTCTTGTACATCAATGATGAACTCACAGAAAGAGAAACAGAAAAACAATCCCATTTACCATCGTGCCACAAAAATTAAGATACCTAGGAATAAACTTAACCAAAAAAGTAAAGGACCTATTTGCAGAAAACTACAGGTCATTGAAAAAAGAAATAGAGCAAGATATAAAAAAGTCGAAGCACATACCCTGTTCATGGATTGAAAGAATTAACATCATTAAAATGTCCATACTACCCAAAGCAATCTATAGATTCAATGCAATCCCCATTAAATTCCAACGACATACTTCACAGAACTAGAACAAATACTTCAAAAGTTCATATGGAACCAAAAAAGACCCCGAATAGCCACAGCAATCTTGAAAAAGAAGAACAAAGTAGGTGGGATCACAATACCAGATATCAGGTTATACTACAAGGCGACTGTAACCAAAACAGCCTGGTACTGGCACAAGAACAGGCATATAGACCAGTGGAACAGAACTGAAAACCCAGAAATGGACCCAAGGCAATACGCTCAATTAATATTTGACAAAGGTGGCAAGAGCATACAGTGGAGTAAAGACAGCTTCTTTAATAAATGGTGTTGGGAAAATTGGACAGCTACATGCAAAAAAATGAAACTAGACCATCAACTTACACCATGCACAAAAATAAACTCAAAATGGATAAAAGACTTAAATGTGACCCGTGAATCCATAAAAATTCTAGAAGAAAATGTAGGCAACAAAATTTCGGACATCATACGGAACAGAATTTTCACTGATACATCACCTAAGGCAACAGAAACAAAGGGAAAAATGAACACATGGGACTACATCAAACTAAAAAGCTTCTGCACAGCAAAAGAAACAATCATCAAAATGGAAAGGCAACCCACTGTATGGGAGAACATCATTGCCAATGATATATCAGATAAGGGGTTAATTTCCAATATATATAGAGTGCTCATACAACTCCACAAAAGGAAGACAAAGAACCCAATTAAAAAATGGGCAGAGGAGCTGAATAGACACCTCTCCAAACAGGACATACAAATGGCCAAAAGACATATGAAGAAATGCTCAACATCACTAATCATCAGAGAGATGCAAATTAAAACAACAATGAGGTATCACCTCACACCTGTCAGAATGGCCGCCATCAACAAATCCGCAAACAACAAGTGTTGGCGAGGGTGTGGAGAAAAGGGGACTCTAATACACTGCTGGTGGGAATGCAGACTGGTGTAGCCACTATGGAAAACAATATGGTGTTACCTCAAAAAATTCAAAATTGAACTTCCATTTGACCCAGTGATGCCACTGCTAGGAATATACCCTAAGAAGCTTGATACACCAATCAGGAAGAATATATGCACCCCTAAGTTCATAGCAGCACTATTTACAATAGCTAAGATCTGAAAACAGCCCAAGTATCCATCAGTAGACGAATGGATAAAAAAGCTGTGGTAGCCCTGGCTGGTTTGGCTCAGCGGTTAGAGCGTCGGCCTGCGGTCCAGAGAGACACGGGTTCGGTTCCCGCTAAGGGCGTGTACCTCGGTTGCAGTTTGTCCCCGGCCCTGGTTGGTTGTGCGGGTGGCAGCCACTCGATGTGTTCCTTTCACATCGATGTTTCTCTCTCTCTCTGTTCCTCTCTCCCTCCCACTCTACCTGAACAAAAAATGGAAAAATGTCCTCGGGTGAGGATAAAAAAAAAAAGCAGTGGTACATATACACAATGGAGTACTATGCAGCAGTAAGAAAGAAAGATCTCTTATCCTTTGAGACGACATGGAGGGACCTGGAAAGTATTATCCTAAGTGAAAGAAGCCAAGCAGAAAAAGACAAATACCACATGATCTCACTTATATACGGAATATAATGAACATAACAGCCTGAGGAATACAGTAGACCCAGAAACATGGAAGTAGGGCACAGACTGACATCCCTCAGAAGAGGGGGTGGGGGGTTGGGGGGGTGGGAATAGATAAACCACAGAACTTATATGCATGTATGCATGACCAATGGACATGGACAACTAAGCCGGGGACGGGGCAGAGGTGGGGTGGGGTGGGGGGTGCCAATGGGGCAAAAAGGTAAAATATCTGTAACAAAAAAATAAATAAATAATTTATATATATAAAAAAAAGAACCTAAGACAGTTCATAAAAGTTGACGTGATCAAAATTTGTGCACAGCCCCAGAAACCCTGTCACTTTACACAGTAATGAACCATTGTTTTCATCTGTTTTCTTCTCACTCCCTGAAGCAGAACAACAGATCCAGGGTTCTTCCCTGCCTCTTCACTTTCCCGCTCCAGAACGTCTAGTATTCCCACAAAAACCTTGACTGATAAGCTCAACCCAATCAAGTATAAAGTTAATCGATAGAAGCTACCACTTTGTTAGTAAGAACTAAAGAAGGCATTTCTTGTACAGGATAACAGTCATTGTAATTGGGGCTCAGCAAGTTTCTATGGGTTATCTATCAGCAAATAAAACTCACCTTGCTGATATAGAACTCTTTTCCGTGATGCCCATTGTAATCAACAGACAATTCCATTGGCCACGGGTTGACCTTCTTCTCTTTCAGTATCTAGGCTGCTTACACATTCTGTTTCTTCTTCCATAAAAGTGGGATGACAATAGTGGGTGTCTTGCAGAATTGTTGTGGAGACCTGTGGTCTTGGATCAGGGTTAGACTCCCACTAAGTCATCACAGTACATGTTAGCTGGTTTTATGTGTAAACAAGGTGCAGTCTTGTAGGTGGATTAGAATAAGCTGAGATGAGTCAGGGCTAGCTAGAGTGGGTGATTATAAACATAACAGTTTATGTATAGATTTTTATTGCATTTGAAAGGCAAATAAAAACGTATTTGGGGGCATCCACATTCCTTCTTACCTTTCAAAATATAGGAGATCTTACCTTTTAAGGACACACTTTGTACAGGTATGTTTAGGAGGGTGGATCCAAGGGGAGGGAGGTAAAAGGTTCTGAAAAAATATATATGTAAAAAGTTTATACTGGACTATACAATAGTCATGTGCTGTTAGCAAGTAAAAACTACTTACTAATTACCTATAGCAAATCATGAAGCTCCGATGTTAAGATTTATTTTATGAAATGAACAAAACATCTCCAATTTGGCATTAAACAGTTTGTCAACATCACTTGAGAAATGCACAAAATTTTCGGAAGACAAAATCATGTGTTGTGACTGCCACCTTGTGGTTCTATGTATAATTTTAGCCCTCAAAAATCAAATATTTTATATTGCAACAACCAAATTCTAAAATACACCAACAGTTTGAGTATGGCTTTCCCCCTGGCATTATTAAAAATAATCCAAGTTGTAAAGAGGACTACAAATTAATTTCTTGGCATCCATTTATTGGCTAGCAAGGGCCTGAAATCTGGTAAGAAGTCACATAAGATCTAAGTCACGTAAGCTCTAAATTGTACAACTGATGTGTGCTTATGTGTGTTTGTTACACATTTTAAAAATTGAAAAAAAATTATATCATGCCTAATTAGTAGATGTGCTAAATAGCATATAACTACCCATAAAGTAGAATCTATATTCCCATTAAAAATACAGAATTAGAGAGAAATTATGAAATTATATCGTTTTCCATGTACATAATTATATTCTAATCCTTTGAAGGGTAACTAAGAAAGGATTAAGTTCAAAGTTTCTAAACCCTTGTAACATCCTACTCTGATTATTTATTTATATGAACTGGTCCGTGCAACGTAATACTTTTGTGCCACTCTCTTCATTCATAAAATATGGGTGAGTTCAATAGGAAACATCTCATGGGGCTGTTGTGAAAGTCAATTATAGTTTTTATAGTAGTCTTTGGCATTCCGGAAAGGTGATCAGTGACTGATATCTCTTATTCTGGGTAACAAAAATTATGATGGCACCAGTCCAGTTAGCTTTACTGTTAGAAACTGAACTTCCCCCTTCAAAGAATTCCCGATTCCTCCCTCAGCTCTTTCCCTCCTGCCTCCTTCTGATGTCTTGGCTGTCAGTGACCCTAAAAGGCAATTTCTGCTGGAGACCCAAGGTCGAAACCCTCAGAATGACTTATGAGCAAGGTGTCAGAATTGCTACCAGCTAGGATTTGCCATATGTCTCCCATTCTATCCTTTTCCAGTAGGAGTACATACATGACTTTGTTCTTACAATGACCCTATCCCTGCCCTATTTTATATACCGAACAGGTGGGGAGAAGAGGACTTACCCTTAGTTCATGGACAGGTGTCACCACCAGCCCTGACACACAGACTTCCACATCAGTACATCATCCAGAAACCTGAACTCAGCCCCCGGCTGTGACAGAATGGAATTCTGGGGCTGTCGTGCTTGAAGAGGGGATGAGTATAGTTTGTGTGCAGGAAAGAGGGTGACTGAGGGTGGATTTGGGGAGTTATTAGTACAGTTCTCCACATCTTTTATTTTTCTTTCTGGTACATGCACATTTGAAGGCAGGAATGGTCACGTGACTTGCTTTGACCCATGAAGTAAGGGAAGGTACTGTCACTTCAGGGTGGAAGAAACTCTGCATTTCAGCACATGATTCACCATTTCCTCCTGCCTCGCTGGTCCTGACAGTGTGTGTCGGGACAGTGCCTCAGCCTGGGTCTTGGGGGGATGCTCAACATCGAGGGGAGCCCCTCCGTGATCCCGAGGACGTCCAGTTTGAAAAGAAATGACATTTGTTGCAGTAACGCTCTGGAAGTTTGTAATCGTTTTCTCATCATGGTCCAGGCTATCCTATTACAGGAAATGACACGTCACTGTAACCCCTGGGAGGTCACCTGCCTTTCTGTTCCTGCCCCTAAGCAGCCGCAGGGGCCCTTTCCCTTAGTCTCCTGACTCACAGCCCAGACCCAGGCTGCAGTTTCGTGCGGACAGTGGGAAGAGTCGGGGAAGAACAGAAGGGCTCTGGGGCCAGTCCCTCTAGCCAAGCTGAGGCCCCACCGCTCAGCAATTTGCTGAACGACTTGGTTTTACCCCGGTGACTTGTGTAAAATCGGGATAATGGTACTTACTTGTTCCAGTTACTACGCCTGTGTAAGAAACCACCCCAACACCTATTGGTGTCAAACAACCATTTATTACTCTCAGGGATTTATGAGTCAGCAATGTGGACAGAGCACAGCATGGATGGCTGATCTCTGCTCCCCATGACCGAGGTCTCAGCTGCAAGACTCAGACCAGGAGCTCAGTCATCTGGAGAGTCCCTCACTCACATACCTGCTGGCTGCTCACTGAGACCTGGGCTGGGCCATCAGCCCTTACACGTGGCTTCTTAGTGTGGTCTGGGCTTCTGTGCAACGTGCATGGAGAGAGAAAGCAGAAGCCACGTCACCTCCTGGGACCTAGCCTCAGAAGTCAGCGTGGCTTCCACTGGCTGCTGCCTGTCAAGGCAGTCATAAAAGCTGCCAGTCTCGAGGACAGGGGAAGTGGACGGCCTCTTCAGAGTGGCAAGACTCCGGAAGGGTCTGTGGGGCCAGAAATATTGCTGTAGCCACCTTTAGAAAATAAAATTTGCCACACTTCCTCAAGTGAAGGTTAACTCACTAAATAAGCACACACGCCCTGGCCGGTTTGGCTCAGCGGTTGGAGCATCGGCCTGCGGTCCAGAGAGACCCAGGTTCGGTTCCCACTAAGGGCACGTACCTCAGTCGCAGTTTGTCCCCGGCCCTGGTTGGGTCGTGTGGGTGGGAACCACTCGATGTGTCCCTTTCACGTTGATGTTTCTCTCTCTCTCGCCCTTCCTCCCACTCTATCTGAACAACAACAACAAAAAGAGGTAAAAATGTCCTCAGGTGAGGATAAAAAATAAATAAATAAACAAATAAATAAGCACACACAGTGATGTTTTGGGAGGTGTGTGCTGGGTGTCATTGATCCACTGCACAGGTTTGGGACCATGGAACTGCCTCCCTGGGACCCACTCCAAGGATCTGTTATCTCAGACTCCAGACCAAAGTAAGGTAACCCCAAAGCAGGAGGAGGTAAGGGGCATGCTCTGGCTGCGGCCTCAGTGAAGCATTTGTACGACAGTCTGCCAGCAGGCTCCGGGTTAGTTCTTTTACATTCTTCCCTGGTGAACGGTCTCTGAAGCTTTGAGGACTCATTTAACCAAGATCATATACTTGCATATGTACAATTGTGATTTTATAGTAAGAGATCTGCAAGAACATTAAAATTGTTTAAAGCAATGGTAAGATTTAGGTGGTTTTTAAAATTTTTTTATTTCTATTTTTTAACGCATTTAAAAATTTCCGTCTCCCTACCTGCATCACCTTTGGCAACCATCAGCTTGTTCTCTATGGGTCTGTTTCTATTTTTGTTTTGTTTCTTTTTAGATTCCACATGTGAGCAAAATCATATGGTATTTGTCTTTTTCTGACTTAGTTCACTTATCATAACCTCTAGGTCCATCCGTCGTCACAAATGGCAAGATTTCATTCTTTTTTATTGCTGAATAACATCCCATCACATATATGCCACGCCTCTATCCATCCATCTGTTGATGGACAGACATCTCGGCTGCTTTCCTGTCTTGGCTAGTACTAGTCATGCTGCAATGAACATAGCTGTGCGCCCATCTTTTCAAATCAGTGGTTTTGTTTCTCAGATAAATCCCCATAAGTGGAATTGCTGGGTCATGTGGCAGCTCTATTTTTATTTTTATTTATTTATTTATTTTTATTTTTTAATCCTCACCCGAGGACATTTTTCCATTTTTTGTTCAGGTAGAGTGGGAGGGAGAGAGAGGAACAGAGAGAGAAAGAGAAAAACATCGACGTGAAGGGACACATCGAGTGGCTGCCACCCACACAACCGACCAGGGCCGGGGACAAACTGCAACCGAGGTACGTGCCCTTAGCGGGAACCGAACCCGGGTCTCTCAGGACCGCAGGCGGACGCTCTAACTGCTGAGCCAAACCGGCCAGGGCTCTATTTTTATTTTTTGAGGAATCTCCATACTGTCAGAGGTATATCATTCTGTCAAAAACTATAAAGTACCGTTTTTAGTCAGTGTTAACGTGAAGTGAAATAAACCTCGTAAGGGGTGCATCACCCACTAGGGTGCTTGCTGAGGCTGAAAAGGCAGGATAACAGCAGCTGCTAGTCTTGTGGTGAACCCGAGAGGGCTGGGTTATCTGGTGTTCGCAGTGCAGCGTGGACTCGAAACCACACCTTAGCACCCAGCCACCGGTATCAGATTGGCCCAGGAAAACAGCCTGGCCAGTACGAAGCTGTTGAGTCATCTGCACATGCTCCAGGGGCAAGTTTCTTCAAACCTTGTATTTCAGTGCAAAAGAAAAGCGAACTTTATACCACGCACCAAACACCTGATGGAGATTTCACAGGCGGGCTGACGGGCCGTGACCAGCTGCAGTTATGGTTGACCCGTAGGATGAGTTCACTGCTGGAAAATTGGCTGAACAGAGGATCCTCGTCTGACTTTTGGGTGGTATCTAAATATGCCAGATTTCATAGTCATTCAAGTTTAAAATCTGGCCCCAAACTCACACCCTCCAACACTGGCAGTGTGTGGCTTACCGCATACCTTCATCTTGCCAGGTACAGTGGGTTTGAACTGCACAGGTCCACTACCCAGATTTTCTTCCGACGAACACCAAGTGTATTTTCTCCTCCTTAGGATTTCAACATTCTTTTCTCTGCCTTATTTTATTATAAGAATAGAGTATATAATACATACAGCATAGAAAATGCATTAATCTATTGCTTATGTTATCTGTAAGACTTCCAGTCAACAGTAGACTAAGTAGTTAGTTTTTGTCGGGAGAGTCAAGTTATATGCAGGTTTTCAACTGCATAGGGGGTTGGCACCCCAACCCCAGCACTGGTCAAGGGTCAACTGTTCACTGGGTAACTGAAGCTGGGCAGCACCCGGGGAGACCAAGGGAGGCCTCAACCAGATCCAGGTTCTTGTCACTGGACAAGAAAGAATTCAGAGCGTGACAAGGATTTAGCAAAGTACAGTACATTTATTAAAGCGATAGGATGAGGTGAGAGCAGGCGACCTTGGTGAACCAGACGTCCTGTGGAAGGCTATTATGAAATGTGGGCATAGGGAGGAGGGGATACGGTGGACCTCTGCTTCTGACACTGGTGGGGTGACTGCCAATGCCACTCATCCTTGTCCCTTTTCTCTAGACAGCAATTAGTGTGTGTGGGGGGGGGGTCCTGCCAATTACAGGAAATTGGGAAAGGGAAAACAGGGGAACAGGTTGTCAGCAAAGGTCGAGTCTGTTAAGTTCTAACCAAGAAGGGGAAGGAAAGGGGTACAGCTTGAGGCCACGGGGTTCCCTGTTCTAACTCTGCCTCAATTACTATCAACCAACTTTCCCAAGTGTTCCTGGGACCACCTAGCTTGGCTGGGTGGGGCTGTGCCTGGAACCACATCGCACTAGCTCTGAGCAATTCAAGCACCTGCAAATACAAGTATACCATTAAGAGTATTAAGTATTAATCAATGACATTTCTTCACTTTCTAGAGGCATGTTTAAAGTTTAAGACCTAGAGAGCTAGCCTGTCTCCACCCTCCAGCTTACCGGCTCAATCCCTAGCCTACTCTTCCACCAAGCGTTCCTACACGTACCTGTGCACCAGCAGCTTCCTCCTCGTTTCTAGTAACTAAAGTCACCTCTATAATTCATTTCAAAATACTGTCCCCAAGCAACCAACGAGCATTCTAATGAAGCAGAATTTGCCACCCTAAAATGTGCCTCTTTGGGAATATTGATTATTTTAGGCTGGTTAATTTTAATCAAGAGCAAACGGGAGAAAATTCTGAAAACCAACCAGAAGCACCTTGCTTGAAGGAAGGGCACCCCCCCACTGTCCCAGGCCTGCCTTCCCCATCCAAGTCCTGCCTTCATCTGCAGGACAGTCTTACCCTTGTTCATTGTTTTTACCTCTGGTACTCTCCACCCTCAAGTCTTTTGCCTCCAGCTGAGGTTAGTATTTAAGGCGATGGCTTCTGAAATGGCAAGTTACTCATTTTTCCTGGGTCTCTCCCTTGTATAAGATAGGTGTATGTTTTCAACTTTTTTATCCCGCTAATCTGTCGTGTTCATTTGATTACTAGAAGGGAAGAGGATTGCTTTTTTCTCCCGAGAATGTTTCCTTCTTATACTTTCTTTCAGAATGCTTTCAGGGTTCTGGATGCTTTTCGCTTTCATCAGAAATGCTTGGCTTGGGCTGTTGCTCTACAAGAGCTCGGCAAACGCCGGCCGCCGGACTGCTCCCAGCCCACTGCCTACTTTGAGTTTTACCAGAGCACAGCCCTGCCGTTTGCTTGCACTCTACGGATGCTCCCGCACTACGATGGCAGAGTTAAACAGCTCCAACAGAAGTTGCAAAGCCTAAAGATGTACTGTCTAGCCCTTTACATAAGTTTGCTGACCCCTGACCAAGAACAACAGTTCTGAGACAGCAGTTAAACAGACATGAGCAGAGCAGGAGTAAGCCAGGTTCGGAAGGTCACCAGGTTGGCGGAAAGCCCCGGCACCCAGCAATGGTCAGAACTGAGGACAAGTATTATAGGGTGGACCTTGCCCTAGGGTGACTTTCCTCCCCTAGCATATAGCTGGTCACGTGGTTCGAACCCTCTCCTGACCTTTCCTCCTCTAGCCTGTCCTAGGCCTGCAGCAGACCCCCTTAGAGGAGGAACAAGGGGTCAAGGAAAAGCCTCAGAGGACTCCCTCCGATGCCTTGCTCAGCCACTCCCTCAAGCATTGAGCCCTCAAGGCAATGAAGTCCGGCCCGAAACCCCTTCAGACAAAAGGCCTAGTGTGCTCCTGTGGGTGCCAGTGGGCACCAGCCTTTCTTTTTTCCTTCCCTCAAGGCACTTACCTTTGCTTTCTTTCTCCTAAGCAACAAGTGCCCTTCTTCTGCCTCTGTAATTGTTTCCTGAGTCCACATAGCACCGCTGGGTCACTTCCACCTCTGTGACTGTCTAAACCTCCACTTACATTTGAGTCGCGGCTCGGAATTCTTTCTTAGCCAAACTTAAGGACCAAGGTCTGACATCTGGTTAAACATAACGTCTGTCTGCCATCATCAGTTCCAGAAGGCACACTGCCTTAACTCAACAGAGAAATCTGAGCAACGATCTTACAGAACAGCACTGTCACGGACACTTGAGGACTAACGTCTCCCCTCTGCCCAGTCAGCTGTGACGAGTGCAGAAAGAACTCAGAGCGGGAGGCAGAGACACACCGGCGAGGTGAGGACAGGAAGGAGGCCACATCGGCGAGACAGACCAGCCCTGCCAGGAGGGCTCGTGCGGGCGTCCTCGCAGCCAGCGTCAGCCTGTCCCCTTTCCCAGCTCACTCTGTACCTTACTGCAACATGGTCACAGCTGCTCAGTTTCTAGTCACCTCTAAGGAGAGAACAGGATGAGTATAAATGACTATAGCAATGTTTTAGATTTCAGACTTTTATTTTTTCGCCCCCGGGGGTGAATGACGCTCATTGCTACCCTTCCTAGCCCGCAAGCCCTCTGCCCTTCGGAATAAGAAGAAACATTTACTTTTACTCTATGGCTTAGAATGTGCCTAGTCTTTGGTGGCTGACTTGTAATGGGTCAGAGTGCGTGCAGAAGGGTCGGTGGCACTAATCCACCTGGGCATCCAGTAATGGGTCAGCCAGCCAGCCCGGCCTGGGTAGTGGCGTTCAAAGATCTGACGGTAGTAGTAGCCTTCTTTGGTTTTAGGGGTGTTGAAGGGAAACTTCTGAGCTGCAGCTGCCATCGCTGCATCATCAACCTGTAAGAATGAGAGTATAAAAACACAGTGTTTTTTTTTAAACGGCATGGAAATACTTGTATTTAATCTGGCTTTATAAAACAGAAAGGAAAAAATATATATATATATGAAACAACTTGACTGTACACAGTGCCAGAAACTCTGTGAATCACCCATCACTTAGAAAACATTAAATGCCATAAAATGCACAGCTGTGGAACTTCTGGAGCACACTCAGATGCGTATTTCTGATCTGTGGTGGCTCTGAGTGTTCTATTCATCTGTGCCTAATAACGTCTGGCACCCAGCAGGTGCCCAGAAATGTGTTCAGTGAAGGTCAGTGATGACTGGTTAAGTCTCTTCCCTCTCTTTTACCTTGAGATGCTACTTTATACTCCTGCATGCTACTGAATTCTTTAAAAGAGGAGCCTCTCCTATAGTCACAAAACATTTAAACTAAGTACAAAATAAACTGCATCTAAATTGTCCTATTCCAAAATATAGCCTACCTGATGTTCAATGAAGTCCTGTAAAATCTTAAACCAGGAATTCTTAACTGAGGTTATGCCATCACTGAAGGCTTCTTTCGGTCGCCAGAGAATCTCTTTCGGCAGCAGATTGGAGCCCTCAAACGTCTCTCGCAGGAGATGTTTTTCTATCCCATTCTGACATGGAAACAAAAGGAACATTAAGAAAAGCTCCAAAGATAACCAATACCAAGGGCAGCTTTTATCCTGAACTGATTCACCTACCTTGGGAATTCTCATATCAGGTGGCAGAGACAAGAAATAGGAAGAAAATCGATGATCCAGGAATGGGACTCTCAATTCAAGGCTTAAAGGGGAAGAGAAGAATCCAGATCAAAATGGATATTCAGCACTTGTCAGTTTGAATTCTGATTTAGAGTTTTCCAGCAACTCAACCAGCCTCTAAGTAATGTTAAGACTTTAATGTCATTTTTACAATCCTCCTGACCGACTGCCCTAAAAACCTTCATTCAGTATGATATGTATTATCTCATCCAGGCAGTAAAAATTGTTTGAGAATAATTACCTTCACTTTCCCTTTCCCTCCTGTGAACAAGTAAGTCTCTCTCTCAAAAAGCAGAGAAAGCATCATGAGTGACTTGATCATTAAGAGCGTCCTTTGCGCCCAGCTGGTGTGGCTCAGTGGTTGAGCATTGACCCATGCACCAAGAGGTCGCCAGTTCGATTCCCAGTCAGGGCACATGCCCAGGTTATGGGCTCAAACCCAGTGGGGAGCATGCAGGAGGCGGCCAATCTCTCTTTCCCTCCACACTTCCTCTCTCTAAAAATCAATAAAGAAAAATTATTTAAAAAAAAAAAGAATGTCCTTTGCCCCCTGGCTGGTTGCTCAGCGGTTAGAGCGCTGACATACTGACTGAAGGGTCTCAGGTTCAATTCCTGATCAAGGGCATGTACTTGGGTTGCAGGTTCGATCCCCGGCCCCGATCAGGGTCATCATGCAGGAGGCAACCAATCAATATGTCTCTTTCTCTCCCCCTCCTGTCCTTTGTCTTGACCTTTCTGAATCAAAGGTTTTTTCTAAGTGAGACCATTTATCGTCCTGTTATAAAAGCTGTAATGATAATTCAACATTTGTTAGCCAACTGATTAATAATTTACATATAAGATTCAGTATGAATCAAAGTTCCAGTGTTTCTCTAAGGCCACATTATCTGCTTCCTGAATCCTGGTGACTCTGATCAGGACAAGCACACAGAATCCTAATCACAGATTCAGTTCATTCCCCACCCCATATTTTATTGTTCTCTAATCTAACCGTGATTGGTAGGAGCAACTAAAACATTTAAAGCTGGTTATTTATCATGTACAGCATGAATCTTCAACTCTAACATGACCAGCTAAAAAGTGAAAAAATTTTATATATTTTATTTATTTAAATACTCACTGGAGGCTATTTTTCTATTTATCTTCAGATAGAGTGGGAGGGGGGGAGAGAGAGAGAGAGAGAGAGAGAGAGAGAGAGAAGCATTGATGAGAGAGGGACACATCAACTGGTTGCCTCCCACATGACTCCAACCAGGGCTGGGGATGACCCCCAACAGAGGTACGTGCCCTTGGCCGAAATCGAACCCAGGACTCACTGATCTACAGGCCAATGCTCTAAACACTGAGCCAAACTGGCCAGGGCTATATATATATTTTTAAATCTTCACTCAAGGATGTTTTTATTGATTTGAGAGAGAGAGAGGGAGACAGTGAGTTGGGGGAGAGAGAGAGAAACATCAATCGGATGCCTCCCATATGTGCCCCGACCAAGGATCAAACCTGCAACCTAGGTATGCACCCTAACTGGGAATCAAACCTGCAACCCTTGGGTGTATGGGACGATGCTCCCACCAGCTGAGCCAGGGCAAAAGTGAAAGCTTTGGCCAACCAGAAATGATACCGAAGAAACATGGGTTTATAATTTCATCAAACCTCT
Source organism: Molossus molossus (assembly GCF_014108415.1). Lineage (NCBI taxonomy): Eukaryota > Metazoa > Chordata > Mammalia > Chiroptera > Molossidae > Molossus > Molossus molossus. Next base: position 30,002,943 of record NW_023425401.1, on the reverse strand, counting down.
TGCACCTTCCCTGCCCTAATCCCAAACACAGGATCGCCAGCATCCAACATGGCAGGCGCTCAGCACTTGTTACAAGGAGGTGGATCATCTTTACTTCCCTTGAAGACTTAACAGAGCTGGGACTGCCGTCCCTCTCGGTTGGTCAGATAGGAATGTTATTTGCCGTGAAGGTGGAAACTCGGTCTAGAACCTGCAAAGGTCTTCTTGCCGTTCCCACAACAGCACTGTGAATTTGGCCTAATTCCTTTGGGGCTAGGAGACAAGCTTCATTGTCTCTATAAAAGTCATACTTTGCGCCCTGGCCGGTTTGGCTCAGCGGTTAGAGCATTGGCCTGCGGTCCGGAGAGACCCGGGTTCGTTTCCCGCTAAGGGCATGTACCTCGGTTGCAGTTTGTCCCCGGCCCTGGTTGGTCGTGCGGGTGGCAGCCACTCGATGTGCCTCTTTCACGTCGATGTTTCTCTCTCTCTCTCTCTTCCTCTCTCTCCCTCCCACTCTATCTGTGCAAAAAATGGAAAAATGTCCTCGGGTGAGGATTAAAAAAAAAAAAAAAGTCATACTTTGCAACAGACAACCAATTGAAAAAAGAAAAACAAGACAGCCACTGAACTTTCTGGTTTCGAGGGTTATGTTTACCATCGCGTCTTAAAAGTACTGAGTTACCCGTGGGCAGCAGTCGTTCGATCTGCACGGAGGACATCAAACAGGTAGAGTTCCTTCAGAAGCCTCTCACTCTCCTCCTGGGCCTCTTCCGGAGAAGGAGCCTAGTTTACAAGCACATAGGTGCAAGTTACAAATACACAGATTTGCTTTGGGCAAATAAGACAGTTTTATTCCATCCTCTTACACATACACCAACTCCCAAGGCGGATAAGGCAAGAAGCTAAGCAGAGCTTAGGGAAGGGTGGAATGCTGTACAGAACATCTTCCCTCTCTCCAAAGAGCAAATGAAAGGGACACACTGGGCAATAATCGGGTTATCATGAGGGATTAAGAAATGTAAGAAACATGATTCCTATTCTTAACTAGTTTTAAAAATTAGAGATGATCTGACACTACTGAGACTTTTCTCCCCAAAGGAAACAAAGCAGACAGTATCAGATTTCCTCATAGACCTCTCAAGATATTCAAGTGTTAGCGCTATCCTGAAAAGACAGACAATAGAAAACAGTCAAATAGTTCATGCTTGTCTTAATCTACAATATCCTTCCCTTTCCCAATGCTTACCTTGTGAAAATATATGTAACCCTGTGTAAGTTCATCTGAACCTTCTCCAGAGAAGATCACCACACTATCTGTGTTCTTCCGAATGTACTTGGAAACTAAGTACATACCTTAAAAAGAGAAACTATTGTTAATGCTGACTCTTCACCAAAATGTCTTTTACATGGCTTTTGGAAATAACTGCAAGTGTTGCTCTTAGATTAGACTCTTACTATTTTTGTATAGTGATACTTGTATGAAAGGCATGGGTTTTTTAGATATTTGCATCATTGTGCAGCTTAGCAAAATGTTAAGGTGGACATTCTTGGTCTAAAAGCATTAAAATTTTAAAACCTAAAATTGTGGAATGGTTTTGGGCAGCTTAGTTTTAACTTTTTCCTAATATTATCCAACCATGAAATTTCATACAGTGAAGGATACTATACCAGTTATTAAAAGATGCCCATTGGTTCCTGCCCCACATCCCTATAAACCAGTTACTTATTCTTAACCATTTTTTTCTCTATTATCGCCTCCCTGGGAAGATGTTTTAGACATTTTTCCTAATTGCTCCCCACAAGGAAGCATTAACACCAGATATACTGTAAATCTGTTCATTTTTGCTCCCTTGTAGGCAAGATCACCCCTGCAATGGGGCCCGTCAGAGTCTGAGTCTCTTAAGAGAGAGGTATATCTAAGCTGGTAGCACATTAGAGGCTCAACAACGGATCAGTCTGATTCTGATCTCAGTATGTATCCACGGGATAAAAACAGTATTGCTTACAGGGCGATAATCACTACTAATTGTAAGTTGTATGATGAAATATTTACCAAGATACATCTAAAATCAGTATTCCTTACAGAAAATCAGTTACAGCGTAGACCTATTTCCCTATATAGCCCAAGAAACTTTATACAGAGAAATTGGGGGAAGAGGTGGCAGAAAACACCTATCTACTCTTTGGAGAAATATAAACAATGATACTATAAATGTGGAAGTTTAATGATGTATTTATTGTTCCTCTCCAAGAGTCAGGGAATTCTTAAATAGTCCTGACTCGAACAATGGCTGATGTTGAAATTTTATCTACACTCATTTCTTGAGTATTCTTTTCTTAAACTGTTGCTAGAAATAATGTTTTTTAAACCTTATGGTTTTTCCAAATTTAAAGTCTTGTTGATATCATAAAATACCTTACCCACTGATGCGCGAACTGTCGTAATGTCGTAAGTTTCCAAGGAAAATATGACTTCATCCAGGGCCTGAATACCTTCCTCAGAGTTAAAGAGGACTTCATGGTGTTCACTCCCAATATGCTTTGCCACCTGATTATATAAAGAAATACCCCCATACTTGTTATTTAAAGAACTACCCTTAAAAATTCAACATGAAACTAGTTCACAACACATTGTGAACTAACAAAAGCCCTGGCCAGTTTGGCTCAGCGGTTAGAGCGTCGGCCTGCGGTCCTGAGAGACCCGGGTTCGGTTCCCGCTACGGACATGTACCTCGGTTGCAGTTTGTCCCCGGCCCTGGTCGGTTGTGCAGGTGGCAGCCACTCGATGTGTCCCTTTCACATCGATGTTTCTCTCTCTCTCTCTCTGTTCCTCTCTCTCCCTCCCACTCTACCTGAACAAAAAATGGAAAAAATGTCCTCGGGTGAGGATTAAAAAAAAAAAAATTCAACATGAAACTAGTTCACAACACATTGTGAACTAACAAAAGCGGAAAACTAGGCAGAATAAGGGGAAATGGCTCTGTAGGCCACCAGTGTGGGGAAATGGCTCTCCAGGCACCAGACTCCCACCTCGTCAAGCTCCCTTGCTTCCCCCAGTCTCTCCCTTCCACGCAACCACCAAGAGGTAAATCTCCCATCAGCCTTTGCCACTCCAAGACTTCACCCTAACAGTTGAGAGGCTTCCAATTAGCGCACCACATCCAACTCCCAAACACACACCTTCTTCACCTAACCCACCTCATCTCTCTCCAGTCCAACCTTGGCCATATTTTGGGCCTCTCGCAATGCCTAATTTTATACCCAGGATGTTATGCCTAACTGGCCATCCCCCTTATTCTATTTTCTTTGGCTATTTTGGATCTTTCAGCATTTATCAACTTGCTTTGGGCTTGCTCTCTAGATCCTGCTCAATCATTCTGTGCAACTTTTTCCAGAGTAAGAATGAGGTCTCCTGCACACCTGAATGTGTACCAGGTCCCCTTTACCCATAGTCCTAAACATACAGTCTTATAAAAGCAACAACACAATAACAGCAGCTAACATTCACCAAGTACTTACTGCATGCTCGGCTCTAATCTATGCACTGTATATGAAGTACATAATTTTCACCTCAAAACCATCCTATAGTAGATACTATTACTCCCATCACATAAGTGAGGAACTGCATGAGGGAGCTAGGATTTGATTTGAAACCAGCTGTCAGGTCCAAAGCCTGCGGTCCTAACCACAGTACCAGGCCCTCGCTTTCAAAAGGGGAATTATTATCATAGGGCTTTTGTGAGAACTGCATTGACCATGGTAGATAAAGAGTACCCAGAATACAGTGTACAACATAGTTATTAAACAGGCATTTCATTACACTTTAATACATTTAATTAATTAATTTATTTTTCATCCTCACCCGAGGACATTTTTGCATCTATCTTCAGATAGAGCGGGAGGAAGAGAGGGGGGAAGAGAGAGAGAGAAACATCAAAGTGAGAGAGACACAACAACTGGTTGCCACTCACACGACCCCGACCGGAGCCAGGGACAAACTGCAACCGAGGTATGTGCCCTTAGCGGGAACTGAACCCGGGCCTCTACAGTCCGCGGGCTGACACTCTAACCACTCAGCCAAACTGGCCAGGGCTAATGTATTTAATTGAAAACAATTACCAGAGTCAATACGGCAGCAGAATTACAGAGTCATCAATTACTGACTTTATTTTCATTCTAATAACAGGCAGAGACAGTGTCTTACCTTTCTGGCAGCTAGTAAATCAGGACTGTCTTCCATGCCGATGGCAAATGTCTGGAAAGGGTACTGGACTTGGGCCTCTTTTAGAAACTTCGACAGGGTGGCAGCAACCAAACTGGAATCTAAGCCCCCTACAAGCAAGACAGCAAGTGTACTGGTCACGTGCCTTGCATAGGCTGGGACAGATGACTTACATTCTTATTAAACACCAAGACTGGAGTTTTATCACTCAAAATCCCCAACTTTTATGAATTGAAAATCAACTTTAATAAGAGAAAAAAGTCTAACATAACCTGTGATAATGGTAACAGTATATGAATTGGTTAAAAATCACTACACACAATGCTAAAAAATGTTTACTCACTCATACCGGCAACATAATTATATGTAACTTTAAGTTGCTAAGCTACCATAAATATTAAATGCAGCTTACAGAAACCTGTTTCATCCCATAATGGAGAAAAGATTAAATAATACAGTAAATATTTTATAGGCAAAACCTCAGGGATAGCTACAATTCTTTCAGCTTAAAACAAATACACACTAAACATAACAAGGATTTTTTTGTTAATGAACTTCACCTGATAAAAGACAGCCAATCCTTCTGTCTGTCATCAAACGTTTCTTAACAGCATTGTCAAAAAGGATCCGGAGGTTATTCTTCACAGTTTCTATCTCAAAACCTGTTAACACATAAAGTAAACAGCTGCAGCCAAGCTCGGGCTGTTATTTGCTGAGACGAGGTATACAATCATCGACATCTATCACGATGGCATCTGCTCAACAGTCAAGTCGGCCAGACCCCCGTGCGCCACCGCCAGATTAAAAAGGAACTAGATCTTCAAACTGAAATCATTCCTTTTGGGGGAAAGAGGTGGGTGGACGTTCGCCTTATTACCTGGGAATAGTTTCCCCACATTGTCATAGAGGGCGTGCAGAGGCTCATCTGTGCAGTGATGATATTTAACCATTTCCACCGACGCAACTTTGCCATTTGGCTTTAAGTCCAAAACTTCATAGTGTCCCGGGAGAAAAGGTTCCACTTTTAAAAAAGGAACTGTGGAGTGCTTCACATTAATAAGACCTACAAATTCAAAAAGATAACTTTATTCAAAGTGGGATAACACTTCGCAGTAACTTTCACAATTAGGTAATAGCCTTTAAATTTATTTTCATTTTCCCCTTTTAATACAATTGCATGTCCATTATAGGAGAAAAATAGGAAAATAAATGTAATCACTCGAACACTATCATCTACTTACTATAGAGATAGCAGAGGTACAGAAGTGCACAGCAAAATTGATTTCTATTAATTTAAAGCATTAGGAAAATCTCCAATATTTGATTTATTCAGCCTACCTAGAATTTCTGATCCAGAAAATCTATTTTCTACAATAAAGCAAGCAAATGTAAATAGAAAAATAAGTTACGTTTATTAAGCAAAGAGATGACTTGAAATGTTAATTTATAATCTCCTGGCAGTCATTGCTTTGTCATCACCAAGGTATTTTAAGAAAATGACCATGGCTCCCAGTCCTTTAACAAGCAAAAGGACCTACTATTAGGTACTTTAGTACTTTAAAGTCAGATATTAAGAAGTCAGGCATTTATCCCTTAACTAGTAGTTATTACACACAAGTACAATATACATTTCTTCAAAAAGTTTTCAGTGAGCAGCCAATGTGTTATCACCATGATTTTTGATATAAAAATCTATGTTTTATTGTAAACAGGAACAGCCTCTCTATACAAAATACTCATTATGATTTATAATGTGAGTTTGTTAATCCAGTAATCTACTGTGTAGCACCGAAATCAAGGACTAGATAAGACCCAGAACCCATTACTAGCTAGCAGAGCTTAATAGAGCCACACAACCCCCATAGAGGGTGAGCGGTAGGTAAAAGGTTTTATGCAGGTAGTAGTGTCATAATTAGATGAATGTTTGGTAAGTTATTCTAAAAACAATGAGAAATAAAAACTGTTGCAGTACTCTGGCTGAGATCATTAGGTTTGGAAAAAGGCAGGGTTTTGAAGGATGTAAACTATAAGTCAAGAAATTTCAAAGGGTAAATTGAATTTAAGATTATAATTCTATATCAAGTTATCAAACCCAACAGAGACATAGTGGAGGTCTGCTTTTCCCTCGTGTTCTCTCTACTGGGCTTTCCTAATAGTACTTAACATATATACTTGTTCTGTGCCATTTGAAATGCCAGAAAATGGACCAATTCAGATATCTCTCAGGACGCACACTGTGACTGGTGTCCTAAGGACCCTTTTATTGATCTCATTATCCTTGCTTCAGCTAATATTCAATCTAGAAACTAAGTGAGAAAGGACGGAAGGAATAAAACATAAGAGGCAGGCAGGTAGACCAGAGTTTAGGATGTGACTTACTGTCTACGTAAGAAATAAAAGATGAATGTCTTCCTCAAGTCTACTGTCAAAAAATGCTAAATATGATTCGCCAGTATTTTCTTCCATTCTTTGGGTTGTCTTCATTTTCTTTATGGTGTTTTTAGTACAAAAATGTTTAACTGATGAAGTGCGATATATCTATTTTTCTTTTGTTGCATATGCTTTTGGTGTCATATCTAAGAAATCCGTGAAATCCAATGTCATGAAGATTTACCTCTGTTTTCGTCTAAGAATTTTATAGTTTTAGCTCTTATATTTGGGTCTTTGATCCATTTTAATTTTTGTATATGGTGTGAGGTAAAGGTCCAACTTCATTTATTTGCATGTGTATGTCCAGTTGTCCCAGAACCAGTTGTAGAATATAAACTGTGCGTTTCCTGTTGGATGGTCTTGGTACCTTTGTAAACCGGCTGATTATAGATGTATGGGTTCATTTCCTAGACTCTCAATTCTATTCTACTGGTCTATGTCTATACCTGTGCCAGCACCATACTGTCCTGCTTACCCTTGTTTTATAGTAAGTCTCAAAGTCAGGAAGTATGAATCCTCCTGCTTTGTTCTTTTTTGCTATCCTGGGACCCTGTACTTCCATAGGAATTTTAGAGTCAGTTGGTCAATTTCTACAATGAAGGCATTTGGGATTCTGATAGAAATCACATTAATGGGAAGATCATCTTGGGAAATATTATCACCTTAGCAATGCTAAGTCTTTGATTCATGATCATGGGATGATTTTTCCATTTATTTAAATCTCTCATTCTTTCAACAATGTCTTATAGTATTCAAAGTACAAGTTTTGCATTTCATTTGTTAAACTTAATACTAAGTATTTTATTCTTTTTTGATGCTATTATAAATGAAATTTTTCTTAATTTCGTTTTTAGATTGTTCATTACAAGTGCATAGTGTCCATTGCGTGTGTACCAAATACAATTCGTTTTTGCATAGATCATGTATTCTGCAACCCTGCTAAGCACAGTGGGAGGAATACAGGGTGGGGCAGAAGTACAGTTGTTCATATGGAAAATAATACAAGAATAAACTCTGTGTTTGAGAGATTACTCACAACTGTAACCTGCCCCACCCTGTATGGGAACTCTGTTTTCTTCTCAATTTTTCTGAAACCTAAAACTGCTCTAAAAAGTAATCTGTTAAATTAAACGATCCTCAGCAGGAAAAAAAAGACCAAAGAACTAGATATTTCTCCAAGGAAGATATCCAAATGGCACACAGACAAGAAAAGATGCTTGACATCATTGTCTACAGGAAAACACAAATCAAACTACAATGAAATAGTACTTCATATAATCCAGGATAGCTAGAATCAAAAAATCAGAAAATGCCCTGGCTGGTTTGGCTCAGTGGTTAAAGCATCAGCCTGTAGACCAAAGGTTAGCAGGTTCGATTCCCAGTAAAGGGCATGTACCTGGGTTGCAGGTTGCAGCCCTGGTCAGGGTCATGCAGGAAGCAACCAATCCATGTGTCTCTCCTCACACTGATGTTTTTTTTTCTCTCTCTCTCTCACCCACCTCCCCCTTCCACCCTGTCTAAAAATCCATGGAAAAATATCTGTGGGTGAGGATTAAAGAAAAAAAGTGTCTGTGAGGACGTGGAGAAACCAAAACCCTCATATACTGCTGGTGGAACTATAAAATGGTACAACTTCTTTGGAAAACAGCCTGGCAGTTCCTCAAACAATTAAACAGAGTTACCACATGAACAGCAAGTCTACCCACTAGGTACATACCCAAGAGAAATGAAAACACATGTCCACACCAAAACTTGTATACAAATGTAATTTGTACACTGACAAATGGATTAAAAAAAAAAAAAAAAGTGGTAGGTATATCCATGTAATGGGATATCTTTAGGCCATAAAAAGTAAAAAAAAAAAAAGTAAGCACTATACATGCTACAAGTTGGACAAATCTTAAAAGCATTATTCAAGTGAAAGAAGCCAGTCACAAAAGACCACGTAAGAATGATCCCATTCATATAAAGTGTCACGAACAGTTAAGTCCATAAGAGAGGGTCAATGGCTGATGGATATAGAGGGATGAGGAGTGACAGCTAAAGGGCACAAGATTTTTTTGTAAAGTGGTAAAAAAATTTCTAAAATTGACAGGAGTTTTGGTTGCAGAAATCTGTGAATATACTAAGAACTGCTGAACAAAATACTTTAAATAGGTGAACTGTATGGTATGTGAATTATATTACCAATAAAGCTGTTTCCAAAATGCTAAATAAATACTTGCTGTAGTTATGGCCTGGTACCACAGTGCAGTCATTGCAGGGCCAACCCTAATATTACAACAGGATCTAGGTAAACTTGCCAAGACGTATGGGATCGAACTAGATGCAAATCATGTCAGCACAACAAAAATTAAATGGCTTTTCTATATAAATTTATACTTCAAGGATTACAGAATTTAAGTGCTAAAGAGGAGAGTCTAACTCCTTGGTTCAAAAAAACACAAAGTTCAGAAGTTCCATAACTTACTTAGTTAATTGTAAAATTCTGGATTGCCCCCTATGGGATTTGCAAATGTGACCTAGAAAAAAAAGAAAAACCAAAATCCAGGATAGTAATGAAAATCTATTAAGAAAAAATTCTATTATTACCTTTAGCTTCTGAACACACAGCCAAAAATCCATCTTCCGTCATAGCTTTAAACAAAGGTCTGACTCCATAGGTATCTCTGCCCAGGAACACTTTCTTATTGGCCGTATCCAGTAATATAAACGCAAACACCCCATCCAACATACAGACAGCTTGCTCAATTCCTCCTTTGTCATAAAGATGAAGGATTATCTCACCATCCACTCTGGTCTGATATTCAAATTCAAAATGTTGTTGCAGCTTAAGGAAGCAATAGCAAAATTTAAATGTTAGAATCCTTATGCATTCACTAATAACTTTTTATTGCCAAGTTGCTTCAATATTTCTATGCTCGATAATCATTTCATGCACTTGAGTGATTTAGAAGAATCATGGCATTAAAAAAATAGCTTGTCACAATCCTACACATTTTTAAATGCAAAAATTTAGTTGCATTCTGATAAACAGAATGCGGAGACAATGTACCAGAACAGCAATGCATGGAGGCATGAAAATGCATTATTATATACCTACTGTGTATGTAATACAAATATACAAATATATCTACATACAGGGGTGGGCAAAAGCAGGTCTACAGTTGTTTGTATGGAAAATAATACAAGAATGAATAAGTAATAATGCAAGAATAAACTGTTCTGTATACTCACAACTGCAAACCTACCTTTGCCCACTCCTGTATATGTGTAAGTTAAGCAAATAGGTTGCCCAGTTGCCAGGACACTGAAAATATATCTTCCGCTACCGTAAAATTGGGGTTTGGGAATAGAGTATTGGCTCAGTTTTTTCTAGTTCAGGTTCAGAGACCTACCAATGAAAATAGAAAGCAACAGGACAAACATATTTTGCACTATTCCCTGAAAAGTAAATGGCTCCATCACAGTAATATAGACACATGGTCCAAAACAAAGCTGCTGGTCCCTAGAGCAGGGCTACAACATCCGGCGGGTCGCTTCCACCACCGCAGTGGAATCACAGCTACTTCTCAATGACAGATGAAACGACATGAAGCTTATTAGTGCACACGCCCCAAAGGAACAGTAAAGAGAACGTCACTGTCAGCGCATACAGAGTAAGAGGGTTTAAGTTATGCCCCCCTAACTCCGTGGCTCCCCATCAGCACTGGCAAACTATGAGGGTGAAAAGTCCTTCGTAGGTTTGTTCCTCTTTCTTTGTACATAACTCATGATTTTGGGTTGACAATGAAGAGGAAAAGGTTCATATAAAATCAGGTAAAATTACAGATACATTTAAACATTTAAAACACGATTTTAAATTTCAAAAAGTAAATTTACATGTTTATATACATATGGCCTATAAAATATGCTTCACAGCCCTGGCCGGTTTGGCTCAGCGGTTAGAGCGTTGGCCTGCTGGACGGGAGAGACCCGGGTTCGGTTCCTGCTAAGGGCACGTACCTCGGTTGCAGTTTGTCCCCGGCCCCGGTTGGGGTCATGTGGGTGGCAATCAGTCTATTGATGTGTCTTTCTCACATCGATGTTTCTCTCTCTCTCTTTCTCCCTCTCTCCCTCCCGCTCTATCTGAAGATAAATGCAAAAAAAAAAAAAAAAAGTCCTCGGGTGAGGATAAAAATATATATATATATATATGCTTCACAGTCTCTCTCACTTTATACATTTGTGGACCTTTTGTCTCAAAGCACTCACAGAACTGTCCAAAAGTGGGCTTTGGCCGCCCCCAGTGTCTACAGAGCCACCTCCTGGTTGCCTCTCCCTGCTCTGTGAGACTATCAGGGATGATCTCAGTCCCTGGCAGGTGAGATGTGGAAATGGTCTTCTGCTGACCCTTGTGGACTCAAGTACCTGAAGGATAAATGACCCTAAAACATCCAATGACTTTAGCAAGCAGCAGCTTCCCAAATCTTCCCTCCACCACCATGTCATCACCGCTCTTGGACCTAAACTTTGCAGGTAATTTATGGGTTAATGATTCACATGTACCACTTCCGAGTCTCCTGAGACAAAAGCCCTCATCTCTTGCCACTATTCCGAAATCACACTGACCTTGGACTTGGCTGCAAGGCCCTGCCACTCCCTGCAGGGAGAGGGCCTCCTCTATGCCACAGCCTTTACCCACATTCCTCTGCCTGAGGCATTCTCCCTCCACTCCCAATACCCCTCAGGCTGTGTTTTAGTGGCAGTAAATTTTATTTTCGTTAAAAACAGGAGGGTTTTGAAGTTTATGTTGCAGAATACTTTATAAGAGCCTAAAATGCCCACTCTACTCTTTAGACCGATTTCTAGCTGCTCAAACTGCATTACCATAGATGACTGATAGAATTTCATGTCTCATTTGAGGTGAAAGTCAGGCTAATATTGCCATAACACAAGCTAGCATTTTCATGTACTTGGTACTAATTTGGCTTATTTTAAGCAAGAAGTTTTAACTGTTCCCCTCCCAGAGTCCCACTAGCATGAAACTCCATTCTTACCTTCCCTGTTCACCATTTCATCTCCAAACACATATGTAATGATGCCTGATGTATATAGTAGGCCTTTAATAAATGTGAGGGGCATTTGATGAATTACTATAAAAACTTTTCAAATAAAAAGCCTGTAATTGAGAGTGTTCCTATAAGCAGGTAACAAACAATGGCAAAAGCTATGTTTGGAGATTGAAAAAGTCCAAAGGGTGGCTAGAATATAAAACCCTACCCATGAATGATAGGTATATATATATCTAGAAGGCTGAAAAAAAATACCCAGAGACATCACAACCAAAGGCATGAACCTTGAATGAAATCTGGCCCAAAATAAACAAACATTAATAAACCCAACTATAAATATATTCTTGGGACACTTAGGGAAATGCTTACATACTTAGAAGAGTCGTAATATCTGTAATATACTAAATACAAAAAAAAAAAAAAGGCTTGTATGTATATAAATACAGAGACACAGAGACAAAGCAAATATGGCAAAACATTAACAATTACTCAGTAAAGATTTTCATTGTTCTGTTCCCTTTTTAAGTTTGAACTTTTCACATATAAAAGTCGAAAAGGAGGGGGACAAACAAAAACCCCTGCAAAGTTTAGATTAAAAATTTCTTATGAAACATTAGACAAATAATTCCAGATTGAAATTTAGCTTCCTTAGGTCAGAATTTCTATCCCCTCACCCACTCTCATTTTAAGAAACTTTCACCAGATTAGAAAGCTCTCCCAATTTTAATGCTAAAACTCCGTCTTCTTGCATTCCATTGCATCTGGCCACTTTTCTGTCCTCTGGCTATGACTAAGTGTCAGTATGCGGTAGCAATAAATACCTTAAGGGCAACATTATAGAAAAGCTACAAATATGATCACCTCCAAACTATGAAATCCCACCCCTGCCTTAAAATCCTCAAATCTCCCTGCTCTTAGAATGATATTCCAACTCCTTACTATACCAAATCCTGCTTGATCTGGTCCTACCTACCTTCCCAACCCTATCTCGTTTCCTTAGGACAATCCCAGGGCTGCTTCGTGCCTCAGGGCCTCTACACATTCTATTCCCTCTCCCTGAAATGCTCTTACCAACCTTGTTGGCTGATCCTTGTCTTCTGCCTCCAGTTCAAGGGACAATTTCTCAAGAGGCTTTCTCTGACCATTCTTCCTAAAACTTGGTCTCCTGTATCCATCTGTGCCATATTTATGTTTTCAGAATGCCTGTTGTATGTACAGTCGTTTTTGTGTTCTCTAACTGACACCAGCAACCTCTTGGTGCATGGGTTGACACTCAACCACTGAGCCACACCAGCCAGGCCTGAATATATATATTCCACTACAGTGCAGACCTAACTCATATTTACTACTGTGGCCCCAGCACCTAACACAGAGCCTAGCAAAGACTCCAATTAACATTTAAATTCATAATAGGAAAAAAAAAATTCTAAGAGTTAAAGAACCTGAATTGTAATTCCCATTTTATCTTTTTTTGTCTGTGACCAAGTCACTTCATCTCTTTGTTTGTCGGTGCCCTATCTATATAATTGAAACAAATAAAACCATGAGCATGGAAAGTGCATTGCAAAGTAAAAACCATTATACAAAATATGCGATTACAATCAATGAGTTCCGAGGCTTAATCCCATCAATATACCTTCTGGATTCCTTTTGTTTACCTTCTGGTTTCATTATGTTTACCTTCTGATGGTTATAGATTTCTCCATTGTAACATAACCACAAATATGGAAATTTCTTCACTCGAATTGGCTGCATTCCATACAGCGGGTCCACCACTGCCAACCGGTGAAATCCAAAGCAGCAGTTGGTATATCCATTGACATTCTCAAAGCGAAACGCATCTGGACCCCTGTGTGCAATCTTCATAGCACTCAGACACTGAACAGAAAGGCAGTTATCACTGCCAAAGAGGGCCCAAATGCCACACATGGTGCAGTGGTGCTACCGGCGCTCTACGGAGAGAAAAGCAGAGCAATTAAGCAGGTACTCAGTACCCGATCCAAGTGGGCATTACATCTTGATTCCAAAAACTTGCACAAACCATTTCAAAGACCGAAATATAAACTTATATAATATAAAACGAAATATAATCTTATCTGCAGCAAATTTTCATTAGGTTGGCAGGCACAGAGGAGTAGAGAACAATGCACGACCTTTACCAGCAAGCTATAGCAGCTTAGCACCCAAGGCCTCCATCCATCTCTCTCACCTTAGGATTTGGTCAGCTAGAGCTGGTGGTGTTCAGGCCACATTCTGTTCTGCATCCTAGGTTTACTTCCAAGATACAGATGACATGTAGGCTGGCTCCAATCCAACCAGAAATCCCAGCCCCACTCTTTCTAGCTCAGAATCTCAAACGCCCTCAAAAATCCATGAGACTCTCTACAGTTTCCTTGGGGATCTTCTTGACAATTAAATGTACTCGCTCTACCTCTACTAACTGCACATAGAGTATCATTGGGTAGAATGGAAGATGATACATTTTGCTAAAGTGTACTATTAAGATATACAGCTCTGCCCTGGCCGGTATGGCTCCGCGGTTAGAGCGTCGGCCTGCGGTCCTGAGAGGGCCGGGTTCGGTTCCCGCTAAGGGCATGTACCTTGGTTGCAGTTTGTCCCCGGCCCTGGTTGGGTCGTGTGGGTGGCAACCACTCATTGTGTCCCTTTCACGTGATGTTTCTCTCTCTCTCTCTCTCCCTCCCACTCTATCTGAACAAAATATCGAAAAATGTTCTAGGGAGAGGATAAAAAAAAAAAAGATATACAGCTCTTACAAGCATTTCACAACTTCTAGCTTACCTCTAAGTGACTTATTCAAATGTGATAAAAGAAATTATAAAGAGAAAAAGGAAGCAACATTATCTGATACAGATATCCTGGCTTTATAACAACAAAAATTTACATTGACAGAAATACAAAATGTTCACCATCAAAATGTCCTAAAAGACAAAACTGTTCTCAAATAATTTTGTCTCAACGTTGCCTTGGTCAATAAGAAAGCAAAGTAGATGGGACACAGAAGTGATAATATCTCTGAAAACAGCTGGGTTCATCCCTGTAGACCAAGACGCAAATAAATAATTCCTACAAATGTTCATTACTTGGACATTTATTCAAATATTCAACTGTAAAATAAAGGGCTGTTTTATTTGGATGCTGCCAGCTCAAAACAGTTATTTGACCAAAATATCTATTAATTTGGAAATTATTTTGCTATTTTTTAAAAATGCAAATTTGCAGCAAATGCATAGATAATTTTGGGACAAAGACCATAAGGAAAAAAATATATATTCAAGCCTGGCTGGTGTGGCTAAGTGACTAAGCATCGACCCATGCACCAAGAGGTTGCTGGTTCGATTCCAGTCAGGGCACATGCCCAGGTTGTGGGCCCAATCCCCAGTGGGGGGAATGCAGGAGGCGGCCAATCGATGTTCTCTCTTATTGATGTTTCTCTCTCTCTCTCCCTCTCCCTTCCTCTCTCTAAAAATCAACAGAGAAAAAAACATTTTTTAAAATATATATAGATATATTCAAGTTATAGCAATCACTCTGAGCAATCCTCTGAGGGCATTTCATTTGTATCTAAATGAACCAAAGCTGCTTTTGGTCTTTTAATGAGACTAGATGAAATTAATGGAATATAATATTAACTCAAGCAACTTGGAAATAAAGTATCACATGTCTTATGCAGTCCCTTCCATGCACAGGGCCAATGAGATATTTACTTTGAGATTTAGTGGGAAAATCCACTGAGATTTAAGTGAGATGACTATTGATAAGGCATCTACCTTTGACTCTATAATATATATACAATACTACTCAGCCATAAAAAAAAAAGGTTGCTGCCCTGGCCGGTTTGGCTCAGTGGTTAGAGCGTCGGCCTGCGGTCCGGAGAGACCCGGGTTCGGTTCCCGCTAAGGGCACGTACTTCGGTTGCAGTTTGTCCCCGGCCCTGGTTGGTCGTGCGGGTGGCAGCCACCCGATGTGTCCCTTCACGTCGATGTTTCTCTCTCTCTCTCTCCCTTCCTCTATCTCCCTCCCTCTCTATCTGTACAAAAAATGGAAAAATATCC
Organism: Molossus molossus; assembly: GCF_014108415.1. Taxonomy (NCBI): domain Eukaryota; kingdom Metazoa; phylum Chordata; class Mammalia; order Chiroptera; family Molossidae; genus Molossus; species Molossus molossus. Next base: position 29,987,185 of record NW_023425401.1, on the reverse strand, counting down.
TCGGGTGAGGAAAAAAAAAAAAAAAAAAAGGTTGCCATTTGCAACAACATGGATTTACCTTCAGGGTATAATGCTAAATGAAATAAGTCAGAAGATAAATACTATATCATTTCATTTATATGGGGAATCTAAAAACAAAACAGAAACAAACTTAGGTACAGAGAACAAATCAGTAGATACCAGAGAAAAAGGGGGTTGGAGGAGGGCCAAAAGCATGAAGGGGATCAATTTTAAGGTGATGGATAATAACTAGACTTTTGGGGGTGATCACTCTGTAGTGTTTACAGATATCAAATTACAATGTTGTACAACTAAAAGTTAAATAAATTTTTTTAAAAGCGTGCTGGGAAAGTGCTTTAAAAATCACCTGAGGTCACACTAGTGAATCATTAATTTACCTAGGTCCTCCCAAAGTTGCTTAGAGAATCCCATCATTAAGCCTGTTAAAGATAAATACTAACCAGTAACCTGGAGGGGAAACAAGTTTGTAAAGCACTTACTTCTCCAGTATAAAAAAAAAGCAAATTAAAACCATCACCTGGTACATTTAATGGAATCGGTCTCACTTGAGGGCAAACGTCCTACTTGCACTGCTTTTTCCTACTGCTGTTCCCAGTAATTTTCCATATTTCCTCATAAACTTCTAGAGAAGTGCTGTCTAACAAAAATGTGAGTCGCATATGTAATTTTAAATGTACTAGTAGCTCCAATAAAAAGAGGAAATGGGTGAGATTAATTTTAAATATATTTTAACACAATTTACCGAAAATAGTATCATTTCAACATGTAATCAGTATAAAAAAGGGACATTTTATATTGCTTTTCTCTATGAAATCGTCAACATCTGGTATATTTTACACTTACAACACATCTCAGTTGGGACTAGCCAGCATTTCAAGTTCTCAGTAGCCACTACTGAATTGGATAATGTTATTTCAGTACATTCTATTCTAATTATCATCTACTTAAACTTCATATCACCGTATTTTTTACAGTAAGATCTCAGCAACCAACTCCTGGTCAGGTTCAAGATCTTAGAGCAGTGCGATTAATCAATAATAAAAAAAAAGAGTTCTTGGTGCTTTTAAATTATCAGTCAAGTACCCAGGGCAACAGACCCTGGGTCTGTGGGCCACGGGAGGAGAAGAAAACTCATCCTTTATTCAAAATAGTAACAATCTGAAGTTCTATTGAATAGATAATCCATTGAAAATAGATGTGCCAGTTCCTTTGCGCTTTTCGGTACCACGCCGCCTGTCGGCCTCCACAGTCCTCTTTTGGTCGGCAAGTCACTTGAGTCTGGGGGAGGTGTGGCAAGGCACAAGAGGGGCAGTGGAGGTGCGGGGTAAGCACAGACCCGGGGAGAGACCGCCCCCTCCTGGACCAGGACCACGCTACCAAGTACCCCGGGGCTCCCAACGGCAGCCGGCCACGTGCACCCGCGGCCGCTGCACAGGAAGGTCGCCGGATTGCGACAATTTCCACAGGCCTCGACGCAATATAATAAAAAATAGTAAAATTCACAGCGGGCAACTTAGGCCGCCGCCACCTTCCCTCCAAAGCAGCTGGCCTGCCCTCTTCGGTTCACGGATCCCTTCCTCTGGCGACCACGACAGGTCTGTCCTCTCGCGCTAGCTCCCAGGTGCGCCACCATCGGCCCCGCCCTCATTACCCGGCAGGGGCCGCAGGAGCCGCAGCATCTGCCGGAGCCGGATCCGCGTCTGCCCTCCCATGAGGGGAGTCAGGCGGCAGCCAACCTACCCCAGATCCCGGGCAGCCCGAGGCACGCGGGGAAGGGCGCTCGCGGGGAAGGGCGCTGCGCTGGGCGCCCGAGCCTTGCTTACCTGGGTGCAAACAGGGTGGGTGAGTTGGAGGCGCACAGAGACCGGGCTGCGGACTACCGGCGAGTGAGACGGCGCGGTGTGCTTCCTCTCCCTTTATACCGCCTGGCTCCTGTAATGCGTGCGGGAAGTTTCATCATGCCTGCGAGAACCAACCAATGCACACCGCGGTGTGGGCGTGGCCTGGCGGGAGGGGCGGGACAGAGTGGGGAGAGGGAAGGGCGGAGGAGCTGGGAGGAGCCCTTCTGTTTCTAGCTGTTTAGTGTTACTGGGCTTGCTGAAGAATAGCCTCAGAGGTCAGGCCAGGGACCCCATTGACACCTAGGGATACCTTGCCTGCTGTTCTGACCATTATGGGGTCTTCTGCGCTTGGTTCTTAGGGAAGTCCTCACCAAAATGATTGCAGTATCCCCTAGGTATCAGATCTGCCTCGTATCCTTAATTGTAAGTTCACTAGGAGTACTGTAGTTCTCCTTACTCCTAAAAGAGGGTCTGATGCATAGATGTGGATACACAAATGTTTTCTAAATAAATAGTGAGGCAGATAGGAATAGCTGGAAGGGTATCCTCTTTTTTATTAAATGCAAACTATATTTCATTATGTTCTACCTCAGAGAGAGTTAAATTTCTTCTTCCTCTGAATGTACAGCTCAGTGTATTTGTATTTTGTGATAGATCACCATTAAACTTGTGATATAGATGTACTGTATTTGTACTACCAGGTTGTCATCTTCTTGGTTGTGTCGAGATCTTCACCTTTGGGGTGCCAGGGTGAGGTCAGTGGATACTACTAGGTAGATTCTCAAACATGTATTCAATTAGATTCATCATTACATTTGGTCGCTAATAAATTTAATTTCAGGAAAAGACTGAGCTCCAGTCTGAATTTTACCACTAACTGCTTAGATGACGATAGTATGTCCTACAATCTCCTTATTTCTATCTTTAAAATAAGGAAATAAGAGATGACTGGGGTTCCTACATTTGTGAAATTCTAAGTACTACAGTGATAAGAACTCCATAGCATCCAAAGAGGGAAATTAATGACTTTTTTCATCCCCACAATGCAACCTATCTCACTGAAACGCAAAATAATCTTGCAATCTTGATGTTTTTACATTAGGCCCAGTTACACCTGATACTTGTAGATCCAGGATGTGAAATCGGGGCTGTGTGGATTGATAAGCCATTCTCTTCATCACATTCTGCCTGTGGAATAAAATGGCGAGAAGAGCTGGGTTGTACTGGTGACGCTGGCAGAGAGTGAGGGGCTGACATAGCCTCTCTTGTTTTTACTGAACATGAATGATTTGCATTCAGGATTAAATACATTTTCTTTTTCCAGATTTCATCTCCATTCCTACATTGAAGCATGACCCTAAAATTAGACTTTTTTTTCCTATTTTTTATCTGCACTGAGAGTTTGAAAGGGAAGACTCTCCATTTAAAAAGGCACTATTAAACTGGTCCCAGTACTGCACTCAAGTTTATTATGCAGTACAGGGAAAGATTTGTCCTCAGAAACAAATGTTTAAGGCCTAAAATGTTTTCATAAAAATCTAAGTCAAGTTGATAGGCAAAATAGATCAGTGGTCCCTAAACATTTTAAGTACAAAGATTCCTTTTAGAATCACACACACAAAGAAAGGTTTTCTTGACCTGACCCCACAAAAAGATACTGTGCTTTTAGTATCCCTTTGATAGAGAAAATATACCACCATGATGAAAAATAAATAAACAAGTTACCCTGATTTTCATAACTCTTAAATAAACTTGTATTTTTAGTCACATCAGCACCAAAATAAATTGAGAAATAGTAAAAGTACTTACGCAAGACATACTAAGATCAGACCACAGTCAGTGCTTGTAGAGATATCCCCCATATAGTACCTTCCCAACTAGTTCAAAAATATAGTCCTTAAACACAGAGCATGCAATGGACACTGGGTAGCTGACAGGTAAGAACAAAGATAAAAGATGACTAAGTTCTAAGGCTCCTTATTGCCCTCAAATTCCAGCATCAAACAGACTTTGCTATATCCCCATCTACATAATATTAAACCTGACAACAACCTGGGAAAGTGGGTCTCTGTCTGCATTTTACAAATGTAAAAATGAGACTCAGAGAAATTGAGAGATTTAATCAAAGACACACAGTTTGAATTAAACCATAAAGAACTGAATCATGATCCATATAAATCCAGAGCCCCTTTCCTGGCTATGTAGTAGAAGACAGATACTTGGTATGTTATTTGGTTGTGCTAAATGTCTTCGCTTGTCCCTCCAGAGCTACTCCCATCCTTCTCCACCCCACTTTGTGCCCTGGCTCCCTTTGTGCCTTGCCCTCCTCTTCAGTTTGTAGAACTGTACAAAGGGAGACTCTTCAAGGAGACCAGAGAGTGGGAAGAAGAAATTTCAGGGTATTTTCTCCCCTGACTCTCTTGGCGCAAAATTCTTCTCCTGAAGTCCACAGCACCAGTCACCTGGCCCTCTGCAGATCCCCTTCTCTTCAGAGTCCAGGAACTGCTCTCTCCTTTTCCCTCTCCATCCTAGCCCTTGGGTACTGACCATTCTTGCTTTTCCTAAATGCTGCCCACACTTCTGTAATTAGTCCCTACTAGACTTCCTATCAAAACCCTGCCCAACACATTGATCTAAGATATAACTGAGGAAGTGGTGGATTTAACTATAGTGAAAGATGATTTATATCTTCTTCATTATTAGACACAAATGAAAAGTAAATTACGTTGGCCTATTTTCTCATATCTTATTCTATCCCCATATTAAACCCTCAATCTAAAAGCAACGTTGGAGCATAGAACACTCTGACCTGTCACTGAGGAATCAGAATAAAATCCTCCTCTGCCAAATAAAACTTTTAGGCTACCTTATAATAGACAACACAATATTGCACTTGTTCAGCCCTGAGAGCATTAATTAAAATAAAGTAAAATAAAATAACGTTAAAGTTCCTTTAAATATGGACACAGACAACAATGCTAGGGATGGGGGGTGGGAGAGGGGGACCAGGATGAGGGTGTCAATGGGGGAAAAGGATAAATTGATTAAAAAAAAAGTAAAACTTGAGATTCCAAAATGGCAGTGGAGTGAATGGAAGCAACACAGACCATCTCCCAGGACCAAAATGGAATTACAATGAAAATAAAGACAAATTGTCAGGAAAAAGCAACAGGAAAGTATCTTGGAGGACCATATAACCAGGGACACTGACTCAATCCTGGTAGGCTTGCGGAAGAATGAGAGGGGCGATGGGAGCCCACAGACAGCAGCGACCTTAGCTGTGAGCAGCACCCTCGGCTTAAACTCCCAAGTGGCTCCACAGCCCAGAGATGGGACAGATGCAAAATAGCCACAATCACTCACATTGGGCTCCGGCAGAGGGAGGACAGACTGGATTGGAACTGTGTGGGGACACTCGGGATTTGGAGGGTGCTCAGAGCTTTTGCTGAGTTTGACCACGCAGGATTGTGGTCATCTTACTCCTTCCCAAGGCTCTGGGGAAAGGCAACGGCCCCTCCCTCTGAGATTCAACCCCACTAAGTGGCCAATGAAATGCAAACTGAGGCTCACTAACAACCAGCATCTATCCCACACTCGGGAAGTCCCCTTATGCTGAACACCTGAGGGAGTTTTTCATTCAACTGAGAAGCCAAGGCTCTTCAAGTAACTGTGACTAATAGCCTCCAGGCAAAAAGCTAGACAATAACTGAACCATTCCTGGGCTTGCAACTCTGCCCAGGAAGGTAAGACTTCCTGGAAGTGGTGTTTAACGTGGGTCCTCCCATGCTCAGTAAAGGGTGCCACAAACAGCAGAACACCAACACTGACAGGGAAAATTTGGCAGGCTCCAAAGCCCACTGAGATAGCCAAAATGGTGAAACAAAAAAACAAATGCCAAATGAAAGAACAAGAGACCTCTACCAAAGATGAGATAAATGAGGTGAGTTAAACAAGTTAACAGAACTAGAATTCAGAGCCATGATCTTGAGGAAACTCAACAGCATGTGTAAGGACTATAGCACCATGAGTAAAGACATAAAAATGTTGAAAATCAACCAGTTGGAAATTAAAAACCACCAAGAAGAAATGAAGAATGACATATCAGAAATAAAGAACACATTGGAAGGTCTAAACAACAGAGTAGAGGAAGCTGAGTACTGGATCAGTGAATTAGAAGACAGGGTAGAAAAAAATCAACCAATCAGGAAAAAACAAAAAACAAAAAAAAACAATGAAAAAACAGAAAGACAGCTTAAGAGAACTGTGGGACCACTGGAAATGTAATATTTGCATCATAGGAGTCCCTGAAGAAGAAGAAAATGAACAAGGGTTAGAGAATATATTTGAAGAAATAGTGACAGAAAACTTTTCTACTTTGGTGAAGGAAGAAGGCATTCAAGTTCAAGAAGCCCAGAGAGCCCAGAGTAAGAAGAACCCAAACAGGCCCACACCAAGACACATAGGAATTAAAATGCCAAAAATTAAAGACAAAGAGAGAAAAAAAGCAGCAAGAGAAAAGCAACAGGTTACCTACAAAGGAACCCCCATAAGGCTCTCAGCTGACATCGTAACAGAAACACTACAGGCCAGATGGGAATGGCATGAGGTAATCAAGGTCATGAAAAACAAGAATCTGAATCCAAGACTACTCTACCCAGCAAGGCTATCATTCAAAATAGAAGGTCAAATACTCAGACAAAAAAGGCTAAAGGAATACATTAGCACTAAACCAGCACAGCAGGAAAAGTTAAAAGGACTGCTGTAATTACCAGGAGAAATAGGAAGAAAAATATAACCATGCTAAATAAATAGGGCAATAAATAAATACATATCAATAATCACCTTGAAGGTAAATGGATTGAATGCTCCCATAAAAAGACACAGAGTAGCTGATTGGATAAGAAAGCATGATTCATCTATATGTTGTTCACAAGAGACCCACCTCACAACAAAAGACTCACATAGGTTGAAAGTAAAGGGATGGAAAAAAATCTTCCTAGCAAACCAAATGGAAAAAAAAGCTGGGGTAGCAATACTCATATCTGATAAAAAAGATTTGAAAATGAATGCCATAACTAAAGACAAAGAAGGCCACTACATAATATTGAAAGGATCTATGCAACAGGAAGATATAACCTTGATAAACATATATGCACTCAATATAGGAACACCAACATATATCAAAAATCTTCTGGAGGACTTCCAAGGAGAAATCGATATCAATACAATCATAGCAGGGGACTTCAACACCTTGCTGACATTACTGGATACATCCTCTAGACAAAAAATTAGCAAAGAAACAGAGACTCTAAATGAAGCACTAGACCAAATGGATTTAATAGGTATCTACAGAGAATTACACCCCAAAACTACAGACTTCACATTCTTTTCAAGTGCACATGGGACATTCTCGAAAATAGACCTCATGTTAGGACACAAACTAAGTCTCTACAAGTTCAAAAAGATTGAAATCATATTAAGCATCTTCTCAGATCACAATGGCATGAAACTAGAAATCAATTGCAACAGGAACATGCACACATTTGAACACATGGAGGCTAAATAGCATGTTATTAAACAATGACTGGGTCACTGAGGAGATCAAGGAAGAAATTAAAAACTTCCTGGAAACCAAAGAAAATGAACACACAACACAAAATCTCTGGGATGCAGCAAAAGCAGTACTGAGAGGGAAGTTCATAGCACTACTGGCCTACCTCAAGAAACATGAAAAATCTCTAATAGAGTATCTAACCTCACAACTTAAGGAACTAGAAAGCAAACAAAAGGAATACCCCAGAGCAAGTAGAAGGAAGGAAATAGTAAAGATCAGAGCAGAAATAAATTACATAGAGTCCAAAAATATAATTCAAAGGATCAATGAAACAAAGAGCTGGTTTTTCGAAAAGATAAACAAGATTGATGGACCCTTAGCTAGACTCACCAAGAAACAGAGAAAGAGAACCCAAATACACAAAATTAGAAATGAAAGAGAAATAACAACTGACACCACAGAAATACAAAAGATCATTAACAACTATGAAGAACAATTATATGGCAACAAATTTGACAATCTAAGCAAAATGGACAAATTTCTAGAAACACACAGTCTCCCAAAACTGGAGGAGGAAGAGATAGAAAACTTGAACAGACCAAGAACAACTAAGAAAATTGAAGAGGTAATCAAGACTGTCCCAGCAAACAAAAGCCCAGGCCCGGATGGCTTCATGGGGGAGTTCTATCGAACATTCAAAAAAGAACTAACACCCATTATCCACAAACTATTTTAAAAAATTCAAGAAGAAGGAAGACTTCCAAACTCGTTTAATGAGGCCAGCATAATTCTAATTCCAAAACCAAAAAAAGACATTACAGAGAAAGAAAACTACAGGCCAATATCCCTGATGAACATAGATGCTAAAATCCTGAACAAAATACTAGCAAATTGAATCTAGCAATACATCAAAAAAAATTATTCACCATGACAAACTGGGATTCATCCCAGGGATGCAAAGCTAGTACAATATTCGCAAATCAATAAATGTGATATACCACATAAATGAAATAAAGAATAAAAACCACATGATCATATCAATAGATGCCGAAAAGCCTTCAACAAAATCCAGCATCCATTTCTAATAAAAACGCTGAGCAATCTGGGAATAGAGGGATCATATCTTGACATAATAAAGGCCATATATGAAAGACCTATAGCCAACATCATACTCAACATCATACACACTAAAAGCAATTTTTTTAAGAACAGGAACAAGACAGGGATGCCCACTTTCGCCACTCTTATTTAACATAGTACTGAAAGTCTTAGCCACAGCAATCAGACAGAAAGAAAAAATAAAAGGGATACAAATTGGAAAGGAGGAAGTGAAACTGTCATTATTCACAGATGACATAATTCTATACGTAGAAAACCCCAAAGACTCCATCAAAAATTTACTCGACTTAATAAATGAATTTGGCAAAGTAGCAGGATACAAAATTAATGTCAAAAAAGCGATGGCATTCTTATACACCAATGATGAACTCACAGAAAGAGAAACTAAGAAAACAGTCTTATTTACCATTGTGGCAAAGAAATTAAGTTACCTAGGAATAAACTTAAGCAAAGAAATAAAGGACCTATTCACAGAAAACTACAGGTCACTGAAAAAAGAAATAGAGGAAGATATAAAAAAGTAGAAGCACATAACTTGTTCATGGATTGGAAGAATTAACATCAGTAAAATTTCCATACTACCAAAGCAATCTATAGATTCAATGCAATCCCCATCAAAATACCAATGTCATACTTCACAGAATTAGAACAAGTACTTCAAAAGTTTATATGGAACTAAAAAAGACCTTAAAATAGCCACAGCAATCTTGAAAAAGTAGAACAAAGTAGGAAGGATTATATTATCAGATTTCAGGTTATACAACAAAGCCACTGTAATCAAAACAGCCTGGTACTGGCACAAGAACAGGCATGTAGACCAGTGGAACAGAACAGAGAACCCAGAAATGGACCCAAGGCAATATGCTCAATTAATATTTGACAAAGGTGGAAAGAGCATACAGTGGAGTAAAGACAGCCTCTTTAATAAATGGTGTTGGGAAAATTGAACTGCTACATGCAAAAAAAATGAAACTAGACCATCAACTTACACCATACACAAGAATAAACTCAAAATGGATAAAAGACTTAAATGTGACTCATGAATCCATAAAAATCTAGAAGAAACTGTAGGCAACCAAATCTCAGACATTATACACAGCAAAACTTTCACTGATATATCACCAAAGGCAACAGAAACAAAGGAGAAAATGAACACATGGGACTACATCAAACTAAAAAGCTTCTGCACAGCAAAAGATACAATCATCAAAATGGAAAGGCTACCCACTGTATGGGAGAGCATAACTGCCAATGATATATCAGATAAGGGGTTAATTTCCAATATATATAGAGTGCTCATACAACTCAACAAAAGGAAGACAACCCAATTAAAAAATGGGCAGAATAACTAAATAGACACCTCTCCACACAGGACATACATATGGCTAAGAGACATATGAAGAAATGTTCAACATCACTAATCATCAGAGTCATGCAAATTAAAACAACAATGAGGTATCACCTCACATCTGTCAGAATAGCCGCCATCAACAAATCATCAAATAACAAGTGTTGGCGAGGGTGTGGGGAAAAGGGGACTCTAGTACACTGCTGGTGGGAATGCAGACTGGTATAGCCACTGTGGAAAACAATATGGTGTTACCTCAAAAAATTAAAAATTGAACTTCCATTGGACCCAGTGATCCCACTTCTAGGAATATATCCTAAGAGGCCTGAAACACCAATCAGAAAGAATATATGTACCCCCATGTTCATAGCAGCACTATTTACAATAGCTAAGATCTGGAAATAGCCCAAGTGTCCATCAGTAGATGAATGGATAAAAAAGCTGTGGTACATATACACAATGGAGTACTATACAGCTGTAAGAAAGAAATATCTCTTATCCTTTGAGACAACATGAGGGAACTGGAAAATATTATCCTAAGTGAAACAAGCCAAACAGAGAAACACAAGTATCATATGATCTCACTTATTTGTGGAATATAATGAACATAACAGTCTAAAGAATGGGGTAGTCCCAGAGACGTGGAAGTGGAGTACAGACTGACAATCCCCAAAGAGGGGTGGTGGGGAGAGATAAACCACAGAACTTATATGCATGTATGCATGAACAATGGACATGGACAATAAAGCTGGGAACAGGGCGGGGAGCGAGGGGGAGGGGGTAATTAGTGGGGAAGAAAAGGAGAAACATCTGTAACAAAAATAAATAAATAAATCAAATTTAAAACATAAAGTAAAACTTAAAAAAAAGGTCCTTTAAATAGTAACTAAAGAGGTTTTCTTAACTTTTTTCTAGAATTAAAAAATATATATATGTAATAATTATAGACTATACCACATGATGGTAGCAGCTATCTTTTGATATTCATTGACTAAAAAGAAAATACGTAATAAAAAGATGCATTCACCCGGTGATGTAGCTCAGTTGTTGAGTATCCATCCATGCACCAAGAGGTCCCGGTTCAATTCCTGTCAGGGCACATGCCCAGGTTGTGGGCCAGATCCCCAGTGTGGGGCATGCAGGAGGTGGCCAATTGATTTTCTCTCTCATCGATATTTCTATCTCTCTCTCTCACCTTTCCTCTCTCTATAAAATCAATTAAAAAATTTTAATAAATAAAAAGATTTATTCATGTTAATAACTTAAAGTTGCATTTTTAAATATCTTTAAAAAAATTGTTTTTCTCTAGAAGCATGTTCTGTTTTGGGGGGTGAGAGGAGGTGGACTTATAAACTAATTAAAGCTCTGATTTCAGTGTTATTTAATATGTGGGACATAGGCTTCTAGTGGCTCTGAACTTACTGACAGAGATTGGCAAATCCGAATGGTTTTATAGCATTTTTAAGACTTAATAAATGTGTATTACTCATTAACAAATATTAATTTTACAGAGGACTATTGGGTTGAATAAAATGCAACTTTAGGCCAGCTGGTGTTGCGCAGTGGTTAGCACTTTCCTAAACACTAAGTGGGTTTTCAGCACTAGACCCACCTTTGGATCACAATAACCAGAGCCCTTGACCTGGGACCCAAACTTGAGCTTTCCATGGGCCATGAACTTGCCCACTCAGGGCAGAATTCAGGATGCCTCCAGTGTGGGTGCGCTCTCAGGGTACAGGATGGAGTCAGAGTGGAGCTGGAGCTTCCAAACGCTTGCCCTGTCCCAGAAATGTTTGCCGCAGGCCTCAGTAGCCTATGCTCTGTTTCTCTGCTGTTAGATCTAATTTTTTTTTTTTTTATCCTCACCCGAGGACGTTTTTCCACTTTTGTTCAGATAGAGTGGTAGGAAAAGAGAGGAAGAGAGAGAAACATCAACGTGAAAGGGATACATCGAGTGGCTGGCTGCCTCCTGCACTACCCCAAACAGGGCCAGGGGTAAATGCAACTGAGGTACGTGCCCTTGACTGGAATTGGACCCATGACCCATTGGTCCTCGGGCCAAGGCTCTAACCGCTGAGCCACACCAGCCAGGGCTGGATCTAATTTAGTGATACTTTTTATCAAGTGTTGAAATGCAATTTGAAGTGGGACTTCTGATCTTTAGTTCTATGTCCCTCCTTCTCTTCTAATTTCAAGAAATTCCCTGTGATACCTACATTTATATGAGCAGGGTAAACAATAATATGAAGGATTCTGGAAGTTCCAGGTTCCAGAAGAATTAGTCTATCATGACACTATTTGATTTGTCACTCCAGGATCTGTTACTTAGCCCCAGTAAAATAAAAAGGGTAATATTAATTAGCATGGGTTGTGTACATATGCATTTTGTAGAACCACGAATGTCATAAAACTTGGAACCATCTACTCTTCCAACAAAATGTTTTTGTAGTCCAAAATACAAGATTAGTGGATTAAAAAAAAAAGAAGAAGAAGAAGACCCTTGGAAAAAGAGGAGTAGATGTCGATGACAGGAAAGGCCAAAAATGGGAGGAAAGTATTAAAGCTACATCTTCGAGCCAGATGGTAAGAAATTACTCAGAAAGGAAAAAGTTTGATTGACTGTGATACCTACATTTACTTCTCTGGGTGGGGAGAAACCTCATTCATCCCTGGCTATTTGGAGGTTGCCCAGTTTGTTGTTATGTAAGAGAAGGTGCTTCAGTGTTTGTTTGCATTTCTTTTAGAGACATAAGCACTATGTTAAAAAAAAAAAAAAAAAAAAAAACCTTTCACGATTAAAGCTTTTCTGAAAGAAAGGTTTTATTGAGCCACCTGCTAGCCAGATAAGGACCAGGTCCAGGGGTAAAGCATGAACCACCAGCAGCAGCAGTGCCAGATGGAGAAGACAGCATGCCCGACATCCTGAGCTGATGGCTCTTTTATACGTTATGTTTGGGGGAAGAAAGATCGTAAGTTATCTGGAAAGCATTTACACTGGCTACAGAGGAGGAGGAGCTGGAAAAGGCGAAGTGGGGCCAGTTCTATGACAGCTGCAGTCAGTAAGGAAGAAATATTTACCACTTTTGATTGCTCACAGGCAAGTCTGAAAGTTCATGCATATGCAGAATTCGGTGACGTCTAGTCTGCTAAGAGACCCCTGGAGGTTGAGTCAAACTCCAACATAACATCAGGACCATAAGCAGTCTTTTGTTGGCCCACAGTTATTGACTGGTTAACTATTTCTGTCCCTTTCTCTCACTCTCTGGCTGCTGTGATTTAATTTACAACATCTCGTAATGTTTCTCTTGTCAACTACTTGTTATAACTCTCCTCTTCTACATTTTCTTTCTCCTTTATTATTTAAATTTTTTTCTTTATTGATTTTACAGAGAGGGAGAGAGAGAGAGAAACATTGGTGAGAGAGAACATTGATTGACCACCTCCTGCGTGCCCCACACTGGGGATCTGGCCCACAACCTGGGCACGTGCCCTGACTGGGAATCAAACCGGCAACCTCTTGGTGCATGGGTCAACACTAAGCCACACCAGCCAGGCTCTCCCTCACCCTTTGATTGTAATTCTTTGACTTTTCAGATCAACTCAAATTCTACCTGGCATACTTGTTGCTGTGTAAATACTTGTTGAATTACCAAATTGTTAGTTGGAGTGGAATACATTAGAAGAGAATGTCTCTTTTCAGTAAAACGGATTTGATGAAGCTTTCCAGGTGGTCCTCGGGGACAATGAATATTTTTTCATTATATCCTTACATTTCATGTAGGAGAAGTTCTCTTGTAGCTCATGTCCTAGACTCATAAAACTGGTAATTGAGTTGAGGTCTAGGTCTCCTACGAAGCTGTGAGCTCCACATATCCCCACCAAAACACATTAATAGTGTTAGTGTGGAGGGAAAATTACCCTCCAGGGATAGTGAAGGCAGGCCTTGAACGGTGAGGGACGCGCCCTTACATGTGGAGATTTCCTTTACAAACAGAAATGTCCTGTTACGAAGGGTAGTTTCTAGTGGGTTTTCATAGCTTCTACCATGTCTGCTGCTTGTTAAAATAAAGCAGCCTAAAACAACCAATATCTCATAGAGACGTATTTTGGGGTGGCAAAATCTGCTCCCCTCCACTAGGTTAGGAGACTAGAATATTAAGGTCCACTCCCAGGTATACAAATAGTTTATGACGTGTCTCTTTGGCAATTCATGTGATCTTGTGTTTCCACATCTGTAAAATAATGGGACTGAAATAAATACATGTTCTAGTTCTTTCTAAGAGTTCTGTTAAAACTAAATAGATGTGAGCAATTTAGGGAATTCCAAGGTAGGATGAGAAATTAATATATTTTTTTTATCTTTACTTCCAAGAACCCTCACATTTACATTGCAAATAAAATTTTCCCCATTTAAAGGTAATTCAGGATCAGGGATAGGACAGGACTTGCTCATGATCACACAGTTATCCAGGGTGTATCTGGGGTTTTGATAGCATTGCAATAACCTGGTTATTAATTAACAAAAAGGAGTGAAGGAAAGACTGAATAATATAGACATGCCATTTACACAGCTTTTGTCAGAAAGCTATAGTTAAACACTCAGGTCTATTCCCCATGTCCCAGAAGGGTCTGGACAAAGGCATCTTAGACACATGCCCAATGAGGTCTGAGTGACATGGGAGGTGCCTCCCTGTCTGTTACCCCTGGGAGCGAGGCAGTGGCCAGGATGGGCATGGCCACTGCTCTTGCGTGTTCTCTTTCTCTCTCTTGCTGCCCATGCTGGACAGCTTTCAGGGCTCCTATGCCCTGCCCCCACCATGTGGCCCACGACCACGTGGGACCCCACAATAGACTGATGGACTGAATCTAGACTCGTGCTAATCGGAACCCGCTGCAAATGGAGATGAAACCCTGGACTCTGGCTTTATCCCCGGCCTTGCTGAACGTCAGCTGCTCCCCTTTCAGCACTGGACGGAGGGACGTGGGACCCCAGGCCCAGAGGTGTAACTCCACGCCAATAAAAACCATCCATTCCTTCGCATCCATTCTGAATATGTGCATTCTAATTGTGCCCCAAGAACCTCCTGCCCACAAGTCTTGGAGGATTCTGGCCCCTCTTCCCTCTGGCAACAGTTTGACCCAAATGGATCTGAAGCCAGAGTCGAGTCTCTACCACCACATGGCCTCTTATCTGGGAGACTGACTTCTATTTCCTTTTTATTAAACGACACAACTGAGGTCCAGATTGTGATATCTTAAAATATAGTTATTAAGTGTGATCTTTTTCCAGGCTTTGCTTGCATTTTTCAATTGGAAACTAACAAAGAACAAGAGGTGTTTTTTAATTATTTTAATTGATGTATCAAGAATGTAGAAATAGCGCTGGCCAGTTTGTCTCAGCGGTTGGAGCATCGGCCCACGGACCAAAGAGTCTCGGGTTTGATTCCGGTCAAGGGCACGTACCTCACTTGCAGGTCATCCCCAGCCCTGGTCGGGGTCATGCGGGAGGCAACAAATCCATGTGTTTCTCTCACATCAATGTTTCTCTCTCTCTCTTTTCCTCCTTCTCTCCCACTCTATCTGAAGATAAATGGAAGAATGTCCTTGGGTAAGGATTAAAAAAAAATGTATAATTAACCTCATTCTTGTTTTGAAAAGACCCTGGTGTCAGTATCCCCATCTTCCTCATCTCCACTTACCCATCCCCACTGTCACTCATGTTACCAAAGCTTCTCATGTAAAATTAATATGCAGGGTCCACAGCCAGAGAACAGCTCTGGCTGAGAGGATTAATTAAAACAAGAGCTTTTACATGAAAGAATCTAGTTGGTATATAGTTATAAATAAGAATGTCTTTTTTAATGTAAAAAAAATGAGCAATCTCACATAACAATAGTTGTACAGTCTCCCATTGATCGAGAAAAATAAGTGATAAGCCACTTAAAATGTAGTAAAGATTTTGAAACATTGTTTTCTTCAGCGTAGCAGCATCCACACATATCTTGAAATATAATCCTTCACATGTGTTCATGATGTCTCTGCCAGGCAAGGCCGATTCGAGAGCTTGTGAGAGGGGTGGCCTGGTCTCCTTGATTCCACCTTAGTTCCCTCCACACAGCAGCCAGGGCGATTTTACAAAAGCACGAATCAGATCACGACACTTCCCATTCAGAACCCTTGAAGGTGCTTCCTTCACACTCAGAACTGAACCCAAACTCCTCAAGCTTTACAAGAGTTGGTCCCTGCCAACCTTCCTCTCTGACAGCATCTGACACCAGTCCCTTGCTAACCATACCCCAGACAGACCCACCCCCCAAGGTTATTCACACCTTAGGACTTTGCTCTTGCTGTTTCCTCTACTGGGACCACTCTACCCTCAGATCTCAGCATGACTAGTTTCTTTATATCATGAACTCGAAACTAATGTTACCACCTCAGCAGAGACCACCTGCTCTGAAGTGGTCAACTACCTCCTCGCCCACCCCAACCAGGCCACATCCCTTCAGTCTGATCCTTTTCTTCCAGTGCTTACTGAAGGCTTACTCTTTTTCAGCTTGGAACATGTGTTAATTCATTTTTTAAAATTCCCACAACGACTCAATCTAAAGGGAGCTTTTATTATCACACTGTGTTACAGAAGAAGAAACCGAGGTCCAAAGAGGTCAAATAAATTGTTCAAAGCCACATCAGTAAAATGTAGACACTGTCATTCAAACCCAGGCAGTGTGAGTCCAGAGCCAGTGTCTGGAACCCCTTCCAGTAAACTTGAGCATGTAGCACATAGTGAAGTTGGGTGCAAACTTTCTCTGTTGATGCTTTCCATTGAAGAGTCAGTGGGTCTGTATTAGTTTCCTATTGTTACTATAGCGAATCACTGCAAACTTAGTAACTGTAAACAACACAAAGTTATTGTACAGCGCTGGAAGTCAGACGTCCCAAAATCAAAGTGTCAACAGGGCTGCATGTCTTCTGAAGGGAGAAGTTATTTCCTTACATTTTCCAGCTTCTAGAGATGCCCGTGTTCCTGGTCTCTTCCTCACATCACTCTGACTTCTGCTTCCCTCGCCATCTCATCACATTCTCTGAATCGGACTCGGACTCCCCTGCCTTCCTCTTATGAGGATCCTTGTAATTACTCTGGGCACCCAGATAATCCAGACAATCTCCCCATCGCAAGACTCTTCCTGTAGTCACATCTGCAAAGTCCCTTTTGCCATGTAAGGTAACATTTTATCTTGGGGAAAAAAGGTAAGCTAACTGGTTATAATCAGGATACAGGTGTCAGGGATGAAGACATGGACATCTTTGGGGAGACATTATTCTATCTTCCAAGGATCTCTTATAATTAACAACCAAACTATTTGCCTGGGCAGGAGACTTCTGAAAAGTAAAGTATGCCAACAAAGACAGTGGAATAGCAAGATCATGTTAATGTAGACAGGATGGGATTGTTCTCAGAATCCAGGCTGATGTGGAAGTAAAATGGTTTCAGTTCTTACCACATTGGCCCACAGCAATTAAGCAACTAAAGCAACTAAGATGCAGACATCACAATAATAAGCATGATGTACTGAATTTGGCCTTCTTCGTGTGATTGAATCTCACCATTTGCTAAGTGCCCAATGTTCAGAATTGCCAGTTAGCCACCTGTCTGTGAAGCTGGACTCCCAGGGAACAGACTGCATCTCTAGGGAAGCTTTCAGTCTGACAAAGTGTAGCCACAAGGCCAGCCAGAGGCCTAGACAGCACTGGACCATCTCTCCTCAGGAGACCCTGGGAGGTGTCTGAGCCGGGTTGGATGGAGGCAGCAGTCTTAGGGTGGGTGGGGCTGAGAGGGCCTTTTCCAGGGCAGTGTGTTACTCCCACAGTCTAGTGTGGGTTCCTCATCCTCAACAGAGCTCCCCATCTGGGGCTCTGAACAGAACCTGCAACGCCTTCAGTGATGTGATACACTCAGTCCCTTCAGTTTGATCTTACACTTGTGTCTACTGTTGGGAAAATACAATTAAAAACAAAATCTCCCAACTCAGCAAACCTCTCCACCAAGATAGAAGAGAAAGAAAATGCCGTTATTGAATAGCCATTAAATCAGAATGTCACGCACAACACAGGTGGCTTGCTGAGGGACCAGGATTGCAAACACAAAAAGGTATCTTACTCTTTTCTCTAGTTCAGTGGACACAACCCATTATATTCACGTTTTCAAGATAATATTGCTAATTCATCATACATGTTTTCTTATTATACATGGTGTTTCAACTTGGACTCAGGTGACATCTGAAGTTAAGCCCACCTCCTCCCAGGAAACTGGGAGATAGAGCTTCCTTGATGTCAAAGAGATGATATCTTTATTGTGAGGCTGGCAAGAGGCTTCCTTAGCCTGTGACCCGACACTACCACCGGGAACAGGACAAACCTGGCAGCCCACAGGTCTGCTGCCTGACCCCCAACACCAGACGCCTGGCTTTGGCCTCTACTTCAGGTGCTCTCCCCAACCTCTGCCTCATCAATCCTAAATTATCCTGTCTTTATTATACACGGTTCCCCAACTGCAACCCGTGGTATATCCTTGCTTTGATGAACTCAATTCAAAGGCCTCCACATTATCATCCTCCTACTAGGTGTCTGATGTAGAAAAGAATGTGCGTTTCAGTGGTAATCTATGCATTGTGTATAAGACATTCCTCCAAGTTAGCAGGTTCTAGCCCTGTCCTTTGCCTTTGAGCTCTGTAAATTGTAGGTAACTGATAGACGTGCAAATTCTGTCCTGTTTTATAGAGGTTCAACTGCCTTTCCGGCCAACCTACGGGGAAATAATTGCATCTATTCGCAGGTTCAATTCAGCATTGCCTTGCTCTATATACATCTGAGCTTTTTTGACTTTTCCTGTGCACAGGTTGTTATGACCTGTGCCTGATTCCCTTATGAGTTAAACAAATGTTCATTTTTATATCTGTATAATGAAGAGGTTCAGAGTATGCCACTCTAAAATATGGCTCTCTGGTTGGCATCAGTAATATTTTCGAGCTGAAGGTAACTGAGAAAAAGTAGATGTGAGATGACCTCTCTGCCTAAAAGCAGTAAAGGTTGTTATGTTACCTTCCCACAGTTTAGCCTCCTTGGAAGCCTAAAATTCTTTGCCTTTTGTTTTGTCACTTCTCTACAAACTTACTGTTCTTTGCTAAAATGCTACATAAGCCAAAGTTCTAACCACTCCTTTGAGTTACTC
Organism: Molossus molossus; assembly: GCF_014108415.1. NCBI lineage: Eukaryota > Metazoa > Chordata > Mammalia > Chiroptera > Molossidae > Molossus > Molossus molossus. The sequence continues at coordinate 29,968,073 of NW_023425401.1, read as the reverse complement.
ATCACTGAGTTGCGTCTCACATGTAAGGGCACTACGTGTGTTAATAAACATCTGCTTGTTTTTCTCTTGTTAATGTATCTTTTGTCAGTCTAGTTTGCAGGGCCCAGCTGGAGAAACTAGGAGGGTAAGGGGAAATTATTTTTCCTCTCCTACAATAACAATCATGAATTTACCTTATCTTTTCTTGAAAATTATCTTTTAACATAATTGTAACTAAAGTGGGAGAACCAGCTAGGTGTTCTTTTGCTTTACTTGCTGCCGATACCACATCCCTCTGTCCACCTTGTGCCCATGGAATTTTTCTATTGCACATGCCATCTGCCCACGCAAAACACCGTCTCTCCAATTTACTGTTTGCTCTTCAATCAACTTACAGATTTCCATTCTTCCTAAATCCATTATTGTTATATCAACCAGCCACCTCTGGCCCACCTAAGAGGACATTGTAGCCTGTCCCTTTCCCTGATCCTGCCTAGACCCAATGATACTGCCTGTATATGGCTTAAAGCCTGCTTTTTTATAGCACTTTTATTATAATATCAGTAGGACGATCATCTAATTTATTTTCTAGCCCAGGACTTCTGAGAATGAAAGAGAGTGCTATTAAAAATCACAAGGCAGGTGCTCTGGTCGGTTTTGATCAGTGGTTAGAGCATCAGCCCGCAGACCAATGGAGTCATGGGTTTGATTCTGGTCAAGGGCACCTACCTTGGTTGTGGTTCGTCCCTGGCTCTGGTTGGGTTGTGCGGGAGGCAACCAGTCAGTGTGGCTCTATCACATCAGTATTTCTCTCTGTCTCTCTCTCTCTCTCCCTCCCTCCCACTCTATCTGATGATAAATAGAAAAGTATCCTCGGGTGAGGAATAAAAAAATAATAAATAAATACATAAATTGATCACAAGCAGGCCCTGGCCAGTTTGGCTCAGTGGTCAAAGCATCAGCCCATGGACCAAAGGGTCACAGGTTTGATTCCTGGTCAAGGGCACATACCTGGGTTTCAGGTTCGATCCCCAGTTTGGGTCAGGGTCATGCAGGAGACAACCAATTGATGTGCCTCTCTCACACTGATGTTTCTCTTTCTCTCTCCTTTCTTCCCTCCCCTGCCCCCCTTCCTCTCTATCTAAAAAAAATCAATGGAAAAGTTTACTCGGGTGAGGATTAACTACAAACAAGTAAAAAAAACACAAGGCAGGAGGAGTAAGTCAGGACCGTCTCGGGCAGCCGGGGATGCATGACTCTGGGATAATTTGGCTTTAAAGTCAGATAACACATGGATGCCTGAGTCCTACATAAGTCCCTTGTAAGTTCTGTGATGCTGAGCAAGTTGTTTTACTCTACTGAGCTTTGGTTCTTTCTCCTGGCTATTGGAAGTAGAAAAATGACCTTCCAGCACTAGCTGTGAAAATTAGAGATCACTAGGACATTAGAGATACTTAACACAGTGCCTTGCACAAAAGGGTGCTGGGAAAAGTGGCATCTCTGATTACTAATGTGAGAGCTGATGCTGACTCTTATCCTCGGCTTCACATCACAGCTGTGGATGAGCGGCCTTGCCCCTGGTCCTGCCAGCAGCTCAGTCTACCCCCAGGCTGCCCAGAAGAATCAACACACTTCCCATCTACCGCCTGGGACTTCCTGCAACTCTACCTCACAGCGCTGTGTGTGAAACTAAGAAAAATGACCTAGTGCTTGTGGGAAAAATATTTTCTTAGCTAGTTCCATTATTTATATGTTGTGGATAATGTCAGCAAAAGAAATGAATTTTCAAATCTGAATTCTACACAAGATGGAATCTACTCTAGGGGTTCTCAGCCCTGCCTGGATATCAGAGTCCCCTGTGGAGCTTCTGAAGAGGATTATCCAGACGTCTGAGTTTCACCCAGGAGTGGTTCCGTGGTTCTGTGTGTCTGGTGTGCGGCCATGTCTTTTCAAAGTCCTTGGTGATTCTGATAGCCAGCCAGGGTGAAAACCACTGTCCTCCTCTCTGAATAGGAATATTTTTAAATTGCACAAATGTGATGAAAGGGAAAAGAGCGCATTGAAAAATGCCGGTTGTTACCTTCTAAGAGGGTAGATTCCATTATTGTTAGTAAAATATGGCACTCTTAAGTAGTGAAAATACCATGTGTTCATCTTCAAAAGATCAAACTGTTCTCATTTAAAACATAATCTTTTTAAGTATTTCATTCCTTTGTCAAATTATTTTTGGCGAAGGACTTGAGGTTCAAAGATACAAAGCATCCAAGATCGAAGGGTTGGTCAGTGTTTGTTCAGCATTTGAACCCAAATCTATTTGAGTCTCAGTCCAAAGTATTGCCCATGTAGTCTGAGACTGACTTAGATAGTGGCTTCACTGGGATAGAAACCAGTTTCATCATCATATATATATATATATATATATATATATATATGATAAAATAGAAGAACAACTTGTCATGGAATAACTATAAAATTATCACTATAACATTATCACTAAATATTTTTTCTGACTTGCTTATTGGAATTTATAAGTACTGTAGACATTAAAAATTATTTGAATTGTGCTACTAAGAATGAACTCAGTTCCTGTTAAGCAAAGGCACTTGAGCTATCATTGCCTCCTTCCCCACCTAATGCCTCCATGGACCACCCCCCAAAACCCAAATTATTATACAAAAACATATGCCTTTGGCCCCAGGATCCGTGGCCATGAAATTCTAGTGACTGAGGAAGTTCTCTCAGTCAAAAGAGGGTTTTTATTAAAAGTTTTGAAACCAAAAGAGGGTTTTTATAAAAAGTTTTGATTTGGTTGATATATAGATTTCAAAGATGAAATCTTTTTTATAACATCAAAAGATTTCAAGCATCGTAAATTATACTTTCAGTAAGCCATTGATTATGAAAACAGATAATAAAAAGCCACCAGGACTCAAGAAACTCTTATATAAACTTGAATTTCCTTCAGCATAATAGCATCTACGTGTATCTAATAAATAACACTGTGCATGTGGACAAAAGATCCTGCCTCGGGACCAGCTACAATAACTGTAAAAGGCTTGAGTGATGTTTTCAAGAAAGGTTTGTAAGCATAATCGTATAATTTATTTATTTTTTTTCAAAAATAACTCTGAAATAGGAGAACAGGACAAACGGTTTGAGGACAAACCAGCAGAGGAAGATGAGTTAGGAGTTAAGAAACAACTCAATAATAATGAAGATAAATAATAGAGCTAACATAAACACTCGAGATAGTCCTTGGGGATTGTGTGAATGGCGGAGGGGAGTGAAAGAGAGGAAGAGACAGGAATACTTGTAATTTTGAAGACTGAGTTTAAGGCAAAACTCAAAGTATCATATCACTTTTTGTGGGAGTCAACAAACGATGGGCCATGCGCCAAATCTGATCCACCACTTGTTCTTGTATGACCTACAAGTTAAAAATCGTTTTTACAGTTTTAAATGATTGAAAAATAACCAAAGATTAATATTTCACTCCAAATCAAAATTGTATGAAATTCAAGTGTATATCCATAAGGAAAGTTTCACTGGGACACAGCCATGCCCATCTTGTACAGTAATAAAGGCTGAATAGTTGTGACAAAGATATAGTCCACAAAGTCTAAAATATTACAGGGCCCTTTACAGAAAGTTCACCCTCCCCTGATCTAAACGACTGACATTACAAAAGGCACTACAAAAAGAGCACTCAGTGCCCAGAGCAACGCAGCTCTAGCACACCTTACACCTCTTCCAGGTTGGAGTTCCCCGGTGGCTATTCCAGATTCCTTTGAACGCATTGGTTCAATAAGTTGGGCTACAGTGACATTTTCCCTTAAGACTGCATCTTTTCTATGTTCAGTTAAGATTGCATCGTTTCTATGTTCGCTGTTGATTTTACTAGTTAAGTTCTTAGAGGTCCCGTCCTGCCACCTGTGTATATGTTCTTTTCCCTCAGGACTCGGGGTAGTAGACACAGTCAGAGCCCTTTCACATCCTTCAGACCTTTTTGGGGGTTCTGGATGACTTCCAACTGCCAGTATCCACCTACTGTTGCCTGAGGAACGTGTGTGTGTATATATATGTAATATATATACACACATACATATATACACACACACACACATATACACACACACATACATATATATACATATATACACACATACACATATATACACACATATACATATACACACACACATACACATATACACACAATACATATATATACATATATACAATATACACACACATATATATACACATATATACCTATAAATATATATATTTTTTTTAAAAAAAAACAACAACACAAAAGGCCTCTCTACCTAAGCTTCTGGCAGGTGAACGTGCACAGAAGTTAACACCCCTAGGAGTATCCCTCTACCAATAACTCTTGGGAGTTGGAATATAAATATCCCCTGCCTCACCCCTTGGGCATGTGGTTTACATCCCTCCAAGGTCCTTGTGAAATTAAGCTCCAGTCTCTTGTTATGGGAGCTCACTTAATACTCTATTTTATTAGTTGTTTTTCTTTCTCTATTTTACTTCCTCAATTTACATCAGTGTTTCCTGAAATTTATAAATAATCTACTAGAATCCTTGTCTCTGCTTCTAAGAGAAGCCAGCCTAAACACTGAAACTAAAATCACCCCTCCTGTAGCCTTTTAACTCTCATCTGACCTGGAGGGAAGTTCTATCTGGAATAACAGCAGAATCCCCAGACATTTCAATTGTTTCAAGTGTCAAGATGGGTACAGGCAAGGAGTAAGTTTGTTCTCTTCCTCACATGGATCAAGAATAAACTCTTGCCGGGTGGCTCAGTTGGTTGGAGTGTCATCCTGTACACCAAAAGGTTGTGGGCTCGATTCCCGGTCAGGGCACATACCTAGGTTGTGAGTTCGATCCCCGATTGGGGCACATTTGAGGGGCCACCTATCAATGTTTCTCTCACATTGGTGTCTCTCTCACACAGATGTTTCTCTCTCTTCTCCCTTCCTCTCTCTCTAAAAATCAATAAAAACATGTCCTCAGATGAGAATTAAAAATAAATAAAGAATAAGGCCTTGCACCGAGAATAAAACCAAGCTTTCCTTAGGTCTTTATTTGTGCCATTATGAAGATGGCCTCCTGCTATCTGAAGCTTTAGCTCATATTGCCTCAGTTTAGACCCATATGTACAGTTGCTTAATGAACATCATCTGGTTGTAGCCCACACATCAATCGTGTGTGTGTGTGTGTATGTGTGCGTGTGTGTAGAAATATTCTTGGCCATGCCCTCTCTGGCATGCCCCACATTCAGCTGGTCACCAAATCCTCCTGTGCTAGGGTCAGAGGTATCTCTATCAACGAGGCTCCTGATATCATCTTCTATCTCCTAAGTGACCTTCCTCTTCTGATCTTTTCATACATCATTTGGCTCTCCACACTGCTGCCACCTTTTTCTTTCAGAAAAGACAATCAAGGTCTGCCTATTTGCTTCAAAGCCTTTTCGACTCCATCTTGCCTACAGAATACATTTCAATATTCTTAGTATGCCTCCTAAGGCCCTTAGCAGTTGGCTCAGACTCCCTAGAAGTTATCCATTTCTCACATATATATGAGTGATTATTTTCCAGATAGATATAGATGCTGTTGAGATGAAGAAAATACAAACTCATTTCAAAGCTTTATGGAATTCATACTGGTTTTATTCATGTATTTTTTCAATCAATAAAATACAAAAAAAGTACAGATAGCATGTGGTGTTGCAATTTTCTGATGTTAAAAGAAGGAGATTCTCATGCTTTCAAAGTTGGGTGCCAACTAGATTTTCATCATTTTTAAGTCCTCTTTCAACTGTCGGCACTTATTCATGTTAACTAACTTTTCTGAGGCAGGTCATTCCAAGGACATAGACTTTGAGAACAATGTGTATCTGGGCTGAAAAATAAGTTTGGTGTTTTATTAGTGTACACATGTGTGTATGTAGTATGGGTGGCAGTGGTGGTAGAAAGGAGAGTACCCCAGGGCTTATATCAATAGGGCAGGATGTTAAACACTATTTTCAATAATTTAATTAAAACAACTCTGGCACCTTTTGTAGACTTCAATAAAGGAACTGGAATAAAAGCACCTCAATATAATACAATATAATTTCAGTAAAATTTAGGCTTTCAAAATGTCCTGTCGTAAAAAGGAGGATACAAACAGTTTTCCACCCTACTGAAGTCACTGACTTCAGGCAGCATCACCGGGACACCAGCTTGTATTGGACAGTCTCCCAATACAGAATTAGGATGTGGTAATTGGAGGAAGTGAACTCTGGATTCAAATGGATTTGGGTTGTTTCTTGGTAACTATGATCCTAAACAAGTCACTTCTCTGAATCTCAGGGTCTTTGTACATAACATGAATAACAGATACGTTGTACAATATTATGATGACTTTACATGAAACTAAGTTGTTCTTGTGGGTATTTAATGCATTATTCTTTTTCCTTATTACTATTACTAAAATTACCATGCTCCCAAATACCTCATATATATATGTTTAAGGCTTCAAATTTTATATCTGGAAGGATCCCTATAGCTTATTTAGTTTTCTGGTTTGGAAACTAAAAGAGGTTGTGTAGGCTGCCTGTCATTGTGCCATGAAGTGGTAATATTTGGAATAACAACAAAGGCAAATGGAGTGGGGGGAAGCTTATGAGCATTGCTGAAAATCGAAGTTAGCAGAGGTTAAAAACAAAGACAAAATGTATCCCTGCACTAGGGAGGGAATATTCTGAAAAAATGCCTGACAGCCAGAACCAGAAATGAACAAAGCAGGTACCAAAGGTCCCCCTGCCCCTACCTGCTGTTGGGAGACAATTATCCAGAGGGACCATGTTTCTGCATGTCTTGCAAGCAGAGGCATTGACTGCCTTTGTACCAAACTATCCTTTCAAGAATGTCTGTACAGTGAACAGTTTTAAAAAGCGAGTGTCCCTCTGGAGCAAAGGGAAGTTTAGCTTACTGCCCATTATAAAAGACTCGGGTTCTCCAAGCTCAGGGTTCCTCTCTGTAATGCAATCCACTCACTGAATGTGCAGCTGTCAATCAGCCCCTTTTACAGTGCTCTGTGGGAATCTGGGCTCAGGAAACCATTGCAAGAAAATGCTGATACTCTAGCCACTGCTCCTACTGTAATGAAGCCCGTTGTCTCTGACAGAGGGCTCTCACTGCTTTTGCCAGCATGCATGAAACCCTCAGGCTAACTTGTTAGTGTGAAAGTAGGGGGAAATCTCAGAACCTCCACAGTTCTTGGCATTTACTAAGTATGATTACCAATTAAAGCTGTCTTTAAGTCCTTGAAGCAGAAACTTTATATAATGGGCTTGCCGTGTCTTCACACAGACCACTAGCAACTGAGGCAGATCCAGCAATAGGAGTACCAACCACTTACCTACTGCATGAAAACTGTTAGTGCCCCCATTAAAATCCCCCTCGAATTCTTTCTAGCAGCTCAGTGTCCTAAACCCCTAGCGTCTGAGGGTTTTACTGCTAACTACACTCTTCTATGACCTTCAGATGATTGACCTCGGGCACTGGAGCCACCTCACTTGTACAGAGTGCAGGGAGTGGCTGAGATTTTGTCTCCCTGACTGGCTTGAAGCCAATGACTGAGTAAAGTGGAAGTAGGCCAGACAGACTCTGGGAATATACTTTGTGTTCTAGAACTTCCTGTGGGATCAGGGTGAGTCTGGCCTGGCTTCTTTACCTTCCCCACTCCTTTCCTGGTTTCTGTTCGGAACACGTTCTTAAAAAAATAAATAGTAAATGCTTGGCCTGGGGTCTACTTCCAGAAGAGGTGACCTAAGATGGCCAGTGAGTCTCAAGCCCAGTTGTGAATTAGAATCAACTGGGGGAATCTTTGAAAAAATCATGATAGTACCCTAACCTGGGGCAATGAAAGCAGAATCTCAGGCAGTAGGGCCAAGGCATATGCACGCTTACAAGCTCCCTTGATGATTCTAATGTTCAGCTCTGATTTCACCATCTGCTATGTTCCCAGTATTCAAGCAGGCCTGGTATAGATGCCATCCAGGATACTTCCCAGCCCAGGAAATCCTCCAGCCTGAAAACTTGGCAGCAGCATGACCCAGCTCAAGTAGCAGAAGAATGTTTTTCCTTGGCAATACTAGCAAAGATCTTTGACATCTGGGGCAGTCTTGAGATGGGAAAGGACTAGAGGGCTTCTCTAGGGAAAGCGGGACACAGCTGGCAAACAAAAGCCACCCACTAGCCCTCCCTACAACCTGATCAGACCATTGCTGTCCATGTGTGGTTCCAAATCCAGTCCACAGGGTGTCTGGCGGCACCACATCCATAATGAGTCTCATCTCAACAGCACTTCTTGACTCCTGCCTTACACTAAGCACTTCTTGACTCCTGCTTTCGACTCGGCAATCTAAGGGTACTATGATGGCTAAATTTTATGTGTCAACTTGGCTAGGCTATGGTGCCGTTATTTGGTCAAACACTAGTCTAGACATTATGATGAGGGAATTTTGTAGCTGTGATTAATTTTTACAATCTTGATTTTAAGTAAACAGATGATCTCCGACAAAGGTAGGCCTTATCCAATTAGTTGGAGGCCTTAAAAACAAAAACTGAGCTTTCCTGGAGAAGAATTCTGCATTAGGACTATAACACAGAAATTCTGCCTGAGTTTCCGCATGTTACACTGTCCTACAAATTTCAGACTTGTCAGCCTCCACATAATCACATGAGTTAATTCCTTAAAATAAATCTCTTTAGCCCTAGCCAATGTGGCTCAGTTGGCTGGAGCATCATCCTATACACCAAAAGATTGCAGGTTCGATTCCCGGTCAGGGCACATACCTAAGTTGCAGGTTCTGTCCTCACTTGGGGTGCTTGCAGGAGGCACCAATTGATGTTTCTCTCTCCCTCTCCCTTTTCCTCTCTGTCTCCCCTTCTCTCTAAAAATAAATAAGTAAATAAATAAATCAAATAAACATGTCTTTGCCCTATGGATTAAAAAATAAGAAAAGTAAATATCTTTCAATATGTATACAACCTTCTATCGGTTCTGTTTCTCTGGGGCACTCTGCCTGACACAGGTGTGACCCACAATTCCCAGTCTCAAAGGTCCCTGGAAAATATGGCTATGCCCTTCCTTCTAGCTAATTCCTTAGCTACATTCAACCTAACTGAATTTAACCTAACACACCAGCCCCCTAGCTTCCTACTTCCAGCTGCCAAGTATATTGCCATGATCACCTGTCTGCCCCTGCTGAACTGCAGCCAGGTGCCCTTTTGAACACTCTCTTTAGACAGGTAGCTGATTACATGGTGCATGCCTAGAGCAAGCTGCCACCTCCTTCGTACAGAACACCCTCTACCCCCAAACTACACTGTCCCCTCTAGTATCACCCAGGACCCACTCCTGGACCCACTGACATAATCCCGTGCTTGGCAAACTTTCTGGCATATCGTGGTGCTCAAGCAAAATCTAATGAAGGAAAGGTGGTCACTTAGCAAGCTCAGGAACTTCAAGAGGACTTTTGAGAAAACTTCTGATGGGCCAAGGAAAGTGGAAAGTCAGTCTACCAGGTGGTGGACCACTAGCATCTCAGAGTCAACTCCTCCCCACCTGAGTGTACTCACTGAAGTGCAGGCCAAGGTTCACGCCCAGACATACCAGCTCTCACACAGGGAGGGGGCAAATGGCCAAATACAGTCATATCTGCCTCGGAGATCAACCTGTCCACCGTCCATCCCTTCATTCTACCTCCTCACTGCCAGCCGTGTCTTTGGTCTATATACTCAAGTATCCTGGCTTTTATCTTTGGCCAACCCTCTCCACCCAGCTTCATGCTCTCAAGAGCTTTCACACTGAGATTCTAGACTCTGGAATCACAGGTATTCATTTTGGAATCCTGGCCTTATCACTTACCAGCTGGATAACACAGGCCTCGGTTCCTTCACCTGTCATATAGAAGCCACGTAACAACCTGCCAGGACGGTTACAGGGTTTAGAGGTAACAGAGAACTAGTAAGATCTAGCAGCGCATTTGGCACACAGTAGGATTTTTAAAATGTCATTCATGCCCTGGCCAGTTTGGCTCAGCAGTTAGAGCATCAACCTGTAGACCAAGGGATCGTGGGTTTGATACCCAGTCAAGGGCATATACCTGGGTTGCAGGTTTGATCCCCAGCACAGGTCCAGGTCATGCAGGAGGCAACCAATCGATGTGTCTCTCTCACATCAATGTTTCTCTCTCTCCCTCGCTCCCTTCCACTCTATCTAAAAAAAAAAAAAAATCAATGGAAAAATATCCTCAGGTGAGTATTAACAAAAATAGTAAAAATAAAATAAAATGTCATCCATTATCATTATCGGACAAAATTCATTATTTGAAATCCAGACACCACCACAATTATATAAACAAACTTGCACCTGGGCCACGATCCCCTGCTCGTCCCTCCAGAAGAATCTTAGCAGGAAACTTCCCAACTACTCCCACAAGTTTCCCGCAAACTGGAGAGGGGATATATCAAGAACTAGTAACATTTTTTGTATTTTGAAATTGCAATTTTCTTAGCCATTCACAATCTTTAAGCTTAACTCTCCAGTATGTGAAAGGAGCTGGCTTTTCAGTTTGACTTAATGGTAGCCCATTAAGGAAAATCACTTTTTGATGAAAACTCTACACAAAATTGAATGAACTCCTGTGATTCTCAGCTCTCACTACACCTCATAAGAAACACCTGTGCATCTTTATAAACCATTTTCAGACTTGATCTCTAAATCAAAGAGTTCCAACTTCTGTGATGCAGAGATAGATCCATGGACCAGGGGAGCTGCGGGCAACCCTCGGCTGTTCTCGGCTTGCTCTCTGCCCCCACCCTCCCCCACGTTCCGCTTGTCTAGATACGTTAGTGCAGCCTGGACATCACCTCATTCCTGTGGGGACTGCTAAGGGTGGGACCTCTGCTACCTCAGGCCAGAACCTGGGGGGGAAAGGGGAATAGGTAGGAGGCAGTCGTGTGTAGAATGGAAGAAAGAGCAGAGGAGCAGGGAGAGGGCAGGAAGTAAACTTGCCTCTATGCCCCTCGCTGTCGGAAAAGAAATAATGGAGGGGCTGCCACGGAGAACAGAGGGCCCGTCCCAGCTATTCAGAGACGGCCTGGTTTGCTTCACAGTAAACGGTGTTGCTTCTGCTCATATCTCTTTTACAGAAAATTATTGCCTAGCATTGTTGTCATTTTCCTCTGCGTCTTATTCCTGTCCCCACTCTGTACATTATGCAGTTATTTTCCCTCCTATTCTTAGGTCTCATAGACAATACAGTGGTTACCTGACATGGATTTGTTGCCCCACCAATTTGTGTTGAATTGATGCGTGGGGAGCCGGTAGACCAGCCTCCACACACAGTGCCGCCTGTGGACTTTAGGTGCTCTGGTAAAACACAGCCTTCCTTCCTCTGGGTCTGCAGCAGTCAATCCAGACTAACCTGACCTGCAGCTCTTGGGTTAAGTCTGCGCCTCCGGCTGTGAGCACGTCAGGTAAAGGGACAGTTTAACTACCAGCTCCTGGCACAGCTCTGGCATTCAGAAGGTTCTTGGATGTTTGCGATGTGCAAGTTGATTTTCTATCTCAATATCACTTGACTGGTGTCTGATTTCTTCATCACCAGGAATGAAATCAGTTCTAGGAAGGTAAAAACACAGGGCCCGGGTCATCCGGCTCCTTTCTGATGTAACTGCAGACATCCCATAAGACCTCTTCGAGTTTCTGCATCTGTAAACCAAGTGGACTAAATCAGTTGTAAGGATGCCTCCAGTCAGAGATCGAAGCACTAAAGATGTAGGAGGCATTTGGAAGCATGACACTAGGGAAAAGCCAATAAACCTGTATAAATCCCCTGCAGATCAACCTTACTTCATGTAAACCTCACCATAACCTTGAAATGTGTATTTTACTCTCACTTGAAGAACAAAAATATTGAGTCTCAGAGCTTTGATTTGCTCAAGGTCAGATAGTATGTATGCCTAGGACTTCAACCCAAATCTGCTGGAACCCACCGCCTGCCATCTCTAACCTCACAGGCTGCTTCTCTGGGGGGTGCTGACCACACAAGACGGTGTCCTGAGGGCCTGCTGAAGAACCAGTGGCTCCTTTAGAATGAAAATAGTTCTCATCCCCCCTTTTATCACAGGTCATAACAGAAGACGGAGTTTCACAACATGACATTTCAGGATTAGTAAATGGTGTCTTATTCCTAGCACTGCCTTTATTCTCTAGCCTATCGGAAGAGCCAGAAGCATTTAAAATTATTTTATTTGAATTACAGAGAAAGAACAAACATTTTCCTGGCTTCCTACGGACCTTAAAGTTAGTATCCCTTCACCAACCTACCATACAATCCTCCCACTCCTCCCCCAAACATACACATAAAACCAAATTTATCAGTCCAGGGACACTTTTGAACTTCAAGTCCATACCCTTCTAACAGCTTTGGCTAAGAAAGATACTTGAAATAATTAAACTCTACAATCTGGAAGAAAGATTTCATAAAAATCTAGTTGATTCCCAGTATTTACATTATAAGAACCCCTTTCCGGTGGGGGAGGGGAGAAGAGTGGGGTAGAGGGTGTCAATGTGGGGAAAAGGAGGGACATCTGTAAGAAAAAAAGAACCCCTTTTCTACCAAACATAAAAATGCAACTCCACATTATAGCTGTGCCATTTTTAGTATCCATTGATTGAGAAAATAAGTAATAAAAAGTCAAGTTTTGTCATTTCTGCACCTCTGCGGCCCCTGTATCGTGCACATCTATGACAAATAGCTGACGGCAAGATAGGCTGGGCCAATTGTCAAGGGCCTTGGGAGGCATACCAAGGAGTCTGAAATTTATTCTGCAGGCAAAATGAAGTCAAGAGAGGTTTTAAAGCAAACTGACAGGACCAGATTGATTTTTTTTCTCCCCAGAAGATAATTTTGGCAGCAGTGTAGACAACCAATTGTGAAATGAAAGAACAGTGGCAAGAATTCAGGAAGGAGGTCGGAGACCACATCAGGAGCCACAGTGCTGCAGAGATACGTCTGACTCCAACACTAGAGGACTTGGTGAGCAGCCAGATAGGACAGTGCTGGAGTGAGGGTGCTCAAAGATGTTCTAAATTTGGAAACTTTTGGAGACTGTTACCTTGAAAAGAATAAGGAATAGCAGAGGAGAAATGTATATTTTGGATGAGGTTGGGGGTTGGAGTGGTGAGACTAATCATACTGATAGGGATCTATTTGTATTATTAAGTTTGAAACGATGTCTCTTTTCAGCATGTCATTGGATATTTCAGTCTGAAAATAAGGAGATCTGAGCTTGTTTTGACAATGCTTACAAGTCCGGTAGGCCTTGGTTCAAATCCACTTACTAGCTGGCTCAAGGAAAATCCTGAACTTTGCCCAGAATTAGTTTCCTCAATTGAAAACTGGGATGATTCATACCCATGTCAAAGGGTTACCTACTAAACATTATAGGATGTTTTTTAAATTAAAGATTATACATATTAGTAAAGTACATAGTTTATGGTACCTCTTCATAAATCAGCAGGTGCTACTATGTAGATTGCAAGACACCAGAGTGTGGGTACCATCCCCTGAGATAGTGAAATTTATTATGGAAACCAAGAGACAAAAATAAAAGGCAGGGCCCTGGGGATGCAATGCTAGAGAAAGAACCGAAGGAAGGACAGGCCAAAAGGCTGAGAAGGAGAGACGGGAATCAGGGAAAGAGGGTGACCTGGCAGTCACCAGACGAAAAAGGTTCAACAAGCAAGAGGTAGGTCTGATTCCTGAAGACAGGAACTAAACATCAATTTTGAATTACTGAGGGAGTCACAACGCCCTGAAGAGTGATGTGAGGGTGATGGCAACGTGCCCGGGCAGTAGTCAGGCCCTCCTGCAGCTGGGAAAGGTTAACTATCAAAATCATTATACAGCCCTGGCCGGTTTGGTTCAGTGGTTGGAGCGTTGGCCTGTGGACCAGAGAGTCCCAGGTTCTGTTCCCACTAGGGGCACATACCAAAAAAAAAAAAAAATCATTATACAATTGCAAGAGAGAAGGTAACCTGAATTAAAAAAGGAGAGCAGAACCAACAGTACTGACAATGTTAAAAAAACAACAACAACAAACACATCTATTTGTCGTACTTGGAGCAGTTAATGTCTGCTGCTGAAGTTTCTCCTACAGATGCGAGAAAACATGTTCCTGTGCTTTCTGTCTGTCTGATTGTGGCAGCCAAGACTGAATGTTGCACTAGAGGAAATACTAAAACATGTGGGAGAGGGCGAGATAATTTTTACAACTCAGAAATAAGCTGTAAAGAGTGAAGAGCCTGTTTTACTCCAAAAAAGGAATTAAAAAATCGAATCAAAATAACTGTTCAAACAAAAAGATAAGTATAAGTAATCCTCTGTCCCTCATCTATAAATAAAATAGATCAACAACTGCTGTTAGCACTATTCTAATCCCAAATCCAACCCCTTCTATGATGACTTTCTACTGTGCAAATTTAGCTCAATTGGAACTACATTTCCCAGAATTCCCTTCCCTGTGTGGTTGTGGGTAATGGTTAGGCATAAGAGAAACTTGCATGAGAGTTCAACTTCCAGAGCAAAGCTGCAGCCACTAAGGTCTAAAGGTCAGTTGGCGTGCCCTGCTGAAGTTCACTTATATCACTTACATTGTTGGCCCACCTTGTTGGAGTGGGGCAGCATATGGGTCTGGAGCTGGATCCAGTTCCCTCCTATCTCCTCTTCCAGCTTCTCCATATCCCAGGTCAGGTGCTGGGGGTAGGGAGGTGAGAGGGTTGGTCATCTACTTCATAAAGTTGAAGACACTGAGAGACAGACAGGATTCCAGTTTGTTCCCACTCTCCCTTGCTTCAAATCTAAAATTTCCTCCCAACTCCTGGACCTGCTGACTGCATCAGCCAGAGACCTACCACCAGACACAGAGGCAAAACCTTTCCATAGACCTTTTCATCACCACCCACAACTGTGTAAGATCTACAGTAAATCCAATATTTCATATTACTCTTAGTGGTTGTTTCCTGACTAAACCCTGACTGATACAGAAATTGATACTAAAAGTGGTTCGCCCAGACTTCCGGTCAAGATGGTGGCGTAGGTAAACGCGGTATCGCGTCCTCCCACAACCACATCAAAGTTACAACTAAACTACAGAACAACCATCATTCAAAACCGCCTGAAATCAAGCTGAATGGAAGTCGTACAACTACGGAACTAAGGGGAAAAAAAAAAAGCAGCTACATCTAGACAGGTAGGACGGGCAGCGGCGCAAGGGGTGGGCGGTGGCGGCGCAGCGGCGGCAGAGCGCGCAGCGGCGAGAGGGGCTGGTCCCACACCCAAGTGTGGCGGATAAAAATCAGGAGGATCCCGCGGCTGGGAAGGTCCTTCCTGAGGACTGAGGGGTCCCCGTCCCACACCAGGTGCCCCGTTCAGGGTTCCAGTGCCGGGAAGTCCCCATAACTTCTGGCTGGAAAAACCAGCGGAAACTGAGGCTCAGGGAAGCTGAAGTGGCTGGAGCCCCAGGCAGCTCCTTAAAGGGCCCGCACACAGACTTATCGGACTCTCTCCCTCTAAGCTCGGAGGGGAGGCAGCTCAAGGGGCACCAGAGACATACAGGGAAGAACTGAGCTGTTTGGCACTGGAGCGAGGGCTGGAGAGGGGGCTTTCTCTGGGACAAACGTGCTGTCAGAGGCCTTTGTTCCTTTGGTGAGCCCTTCCCGGGGGCGGCAGACAGAAGCCATATCTGGGACTCCAGCAACCTGGCTCACACTGGTAGCCCCGCCCTGGTGATTCCCTGAGGCCCTGCCCCGCCCCGCCCCACACAACTTTCAAGCTGGTGCCACTTGCTTAACCATAGGATTGGCCGGTCTTGGATCCTGCTTCAGGTTTTTCCTAAATTCTTTCAAACGAGCAGCACCGGGTCTCAGCGAGCCCCATACCTCTCATTAAGTAATACACAGAAACAAACTCAGGGAGGCAGCCAAAATGAGGATACAAAGAAACAGGTCCCAAATGAAAGAACAGAACAAAACCCCAATAAAAAAACTAAGCGAAAGGGAGATAAGCAACCTAACAGATACTGAGTTCAAAATACTGCTTATAAGGATGCTCAATGAACTTAGTGAGAACCTCAGTGAACTTAGGGAGGGCATCAAGAGCATAAAAAAGTACCAGTTAGAAATCATGGATACACAGTTAGAATTAAAGGAGGCATTAACTGAAATAAAGAATAATTTACACAGCTTCAATAATAGAGTATGTAGATCCAAGGAGCAAACCATCAATTTGGAATATAAGGAAGCAAAAAATCCCCAATCAGAAGAGCAAAAAGAAAAAAGAATCCAAAAAAATGAGGATAGAGTAAGGAGCCTCTGGGATAACTTCAAGCGTGCCAACATTCGCATCTTGGGGGTGCCCGAAGGAGAAGAGAGAGAACAAGAAATCGAAAACCTGTTTGAAACAATAATGGCAGAAAACTTTCCTAACTTGGTGAAGGAAACAGACATACAAGTCCAGGAAGCACAGAGAGTCCCAAACAAGATGAACCCCAAGAGGCACACACCAAGACACATCATCATCAAAATGCAAAAGGTTCAAGACAAAGAGAGAATCTTAAAAGCAGCAAGAGAAAGGCAGCTAGTTACCTACAAGGGAGTACCCATTAGGCTGTCAGCTGATTTCTCAAAAGAAACTTTGCAGGCCAGAAGGGAGTGGCAAGAAATATTTAGAGTGATGAAAACCAAGAACCTACAACCAAAATTACTCTATCCTGCAAAGCTGTCATTTAGAATCGATGGACATACAAAAACTTTCCCAGACAAGAAAAAGTTAAAGGAGTTCATCACCACCAAACCGTTATTATATGAAATGATGAAGGGTCTTTTTGAAGAAAAAGATAAAATGTATGAACAAACAAAATGGCAATGAATGCATATCTATCAACAATGGAATCTACAAACAAAATGAACAGGAAGAACAGAAACATTCTCATAGATACAGAGAACATTTTGTTGGTTGCCAGTTGGGAAGGGGATTGGGGGAATGGGTGAAAAAGGTGAAGGGATTAAGAAGCACAAATTCATTGCTAGACTGACAAACCTCAAAGGGAAAGGGGTTGGGAGGGTGGGAAGAAATAAACCAAAGAACTTATATACATAACCAATGGACACAGACAATAATGTGGGAAAAGGTGGGAGGGGGGCGGGAGTGGGGAGGAGGGGGTCAATGGGGGAAAAATGTGGAACATCTGTAATACATTTTACATCCAACAATAAAGATTTGGGGAAAAAAATAAAAATAAAAAAAAATAAAAAAAAAAGACTTCCCAAGAATTCTAGACATGGACTTATGATAGAATAATTTGGGGCATTTGGAATATAGACTACATGTAGAATAGGTGCAAAGTAGGCCAAAAAAATATTTTAGACAAACTCTTATTTCATTGTAATTGGCTGAGTAGTGGGAAAATGATCTGCTTATTGAAATATGTACAGGCAATATTATATTCATCCCAGAACTTGAACAAAAGAAAAAAAATTTCAATACATTTATAACATTAGCTTTATTTTAAATTCAAAACACGGCAAAGAGAGAAAATAAATAACTGGAAAGGCAACCACAAATAATCTAACTTGGGGAAAATACCTAATTAAATTTAGCAAATTAAATCTTAAAATATAAAAAAACAGAATAAAATCTTAGAAATTCATTAATGTGGTTCATTGCATATACCAATCAAATGAATAGAACCCAACAGAAATTCCTAAAATATCTAAATAAAATAAAAATAGAAGGAAATACATAGAATATAGTGCTTGGTATTTGTTTTCTTTCAGGACATTGACAAAATTATTTCACTGTGTTTCTACTGACATTGATAATGCTAAGAAGTTACCCTTGGGTTTGATTGTCATTTTTCTGTATGTGATCTTTTCTTACTGATTGTCTTTGTTCTTCTGAAATATATATATTTCTTTTAATTTATTCTGTGTGAGGTTGAACTTCTTTGGTATAAGCACAGTGGCTTTGGTTTGAGAATTTTTAATCATCACCACAATGGATATTTTTTTTCCTTCTCATTGTTTGTGTTACATGTAGAATAGGTGCAAATGAATGGAATAAATAAAACATCAATATAATGCTTCCATTCTAAAAAAAAAAAAAAAAAAAAAGTGGTTCGCCCAGCCAGTGTGGCTCCATGGTTGAGCATCAACCCATGCACTAAGAACTCGCCAGTTTCATTCCTGGTCAGGGCACATGCCCAGGTTGTGGGCCAAATCCCCAGTTGGGGGCATGCAGGAGGCGGCCAATCGATGTTCTCTCTCATCGATATTTCTTTCTCTCTCTCCCTCTCTCTCTAAAAATCAATAAGGAAAAAAAATTTTTTTAAGTGGTTTGTGGGGAACAGAACCTTAATGACGTTCTCTGAACTACTTTTGGGTTATCTGGAATTGATTTTCTGATACAGTTAGAGAGGTTATAACAAAGGAGATGCCGCTAGTTCATGACATGCAATAGAGTTACTTGAAATATTACCTGTAGACATCTGTACTCAAGTGCTAATAAAAGGCAAGAATTTGAGCGAACCAACTGCTACCAAGGAAGATTTTAGTGAAAATAAGTAAGCAGTTTGGGAATCAATGGTTGCTTCCAAGTGCACTAAAGAATGTGAGGAAAGAAACTGGTAAGCCTCAGGATTTATGATTGTTCTGGAAGATAAGGATATCCTGTACCACAGAGCCAAGGTTTCTGAAACCCAGACATGAAATTCAATCCGGTGGGTGGCTGAATTACAAAATGAATCCTCAACTTTGCAAGGTTTCTTATGGTAAGGTTAGGACATAGATGGAGAAGGAATAGGACTTAAAATTTGGGATGAGAATACGTGAGCAGATTCCAATGAAACTGGAAACCTTAAAGCCCTAAATTCTACAGTCTTCTTTGCCAGTAGACAGCCCTTCCATGACTGTCTGAGGGAGTTAGTCTTCCTCAGCCTGAACACCTGGCATTCCTCGAGGTAGCTGCCTTCCAAGAAACTGCTGCTCTTCAGGAGCTATCCTCATGCCTCTCATGACTTCTAGACTCACAACCAGACTCTATTCCCAGTGGGCCCCAGGAGGTAAGTTAAAAAGTGTGACTTCTAAGGAGGTCAATACACACCAAAAGAATTGAAGAGTTTGTCAATTTATATTGCCAGAACCTCAGCAATGTGCATGAGAATGGATCCGAAGTCGTATTGGATCAGGGAAGAAGAAACAATGTTGAACTCACTGAATTTAGACGGTTTAGGTGCACTAAGCAGAGATTCTGGAATCAGTGTGTTTGCTTGAGGGTCTGCAAATGGCTCTAAACATTTGGTTGGTTGGTTACTGATCTGGAGTTAAAGGTATTTTAAAACTAAATGAATTTGAAGTTTCATTACCTTCTTGGTATACTGATGAAGGGATCCAGAGGCATAGGGAAAATAATATGCTTAAGAGGGTACCTGTTCAGATACCTTCTATGTCCCCAGAATGGTCCAGAGGATACAGAGGACACACTTTTCACTAAGGCTTTGATAAATGCTTTGAGGGAGGAAGCCCAGCATCCACAAAAACCTCTACGGTGGCTGTCTCTAAAGACTAGAAATGAGAGGGGAAATTTGTCATCACACTGGGATCTCTGAATTCAATGGGGATGATGAGATCCTGAAGTAGCTGGAGTCAACTGGCGGCATCTAATCACAGCAGACAAGGAAGATGTGGTTACCATAATGGGCAGCAGAGCTGAAAGTTATCAGAAAAGTCTGACCCATAGAGACCCTAGACATTTGATAGTCATGAGGTCCCTAGAACTAAAATAGATGATCACCCTACCAAGGTCTTACTTGATTTGTATAAGTAGTGTCTACCAGACTTGGCAATAAAGAATGGTGGGCCCGCAATCAGTAGCCAGATGTTAGCCAGTTTATACACAGAAAGCCCCTTTAAAAAAAGGAAGAGAGGGTCTCCTTGAGGAACATGCTTACTAGACAACCAAAAATGTATACTCTAAGTCTTCCTCCCAGCCCTAGTTGAGTGGTTTTCAACTGGGGGCAATTTTTCCCTCTGGAGGAGAGTTGTCAATATCTGGAGACGTTATGAGCTGCTGCAGCTGGGAGAGTACTACTAGAACTAATGGGTAGAGGACAGGACACTACTGAACATCCTACAATGTACAGCACAGCCCCCACAACAGAGAACTGTGTAGCCCAATATGTCAAGAGTGCTAAGATTGAAACTCTGCTTTTCCCAAGAGGCCTGTGACCACTGAGTTTCAACAAGCAGAAAGTGGGTCAACATCACCATCACTTTCAGTGGTTCGGGAGGGCCCAGACCAAACACTAAGGTTGGATTTCACGTATACAATAAATCAGAATTACAGCACAGATTGAAGAACGATGTGAGCACAGTATTTAGGCATTCCCGGAGCTCTGAACGTTGAATTATCCAACATATTATATAACTGCAAGAGAGAAAATTATCTGGATTAAAAATAAAAAGAACACAATTAACCATATTAAGAAACTACAAGAAAATTTTGTATAAATGTCAAGAGATCCTTTTTCTTTCACTTGCCAAAGGCCATTAGCGACTGCACTGCAGAAATCAATCCCACTCCAACTCTTCTCATCTCTCTGCGGCTACTCCCTCCCACCCGCCCCTCCCCTTGCCCGGAAGCTGCCACTGCATCTCTCCTGGAAAGCCACTTGGATAGCCTCTTTACCTTTCCCTTGTTGCTGGAGAATCTGTTCTTGATGTGCCGCTGGTCCTAAGACGTAGATTACTCACAACACTCCTGAGCGCCAGAGTCCAGGTGAGTTGGTGGCCACAGTGCATGAAATGAAGTTGGGGTCTTTTTCCTACCTTGAAGGAAAGCCCAGAGGTACGAGTCAAGAAGACACTGATCCAGTTTTGCTCTCCAGGACAGAAAGGTCTCCCTGTTTCCTTGCTTCCATTTCTCATCCTGCCCCACTGCCACACACTACGCCGCAGATGATCCTTCAAACCACAAATCAGGTCACCCCCACGAGGGCCTGCTGGAGCCTGCGCCTCGTCTAGGTAGTCTCGAGCAGGGCCTGAGGGCCTTACAGGTTTTCATCTCTCCGGGTGATTCTAACTTGTAGCCAAGGCTAAGAACCACAGGCCGTCAGCTGTGGTTCTCAAAATCGAATGTGCATACAAATCACCTGAAGGTCTTGTGAACTTCACTTTCTGAACCAGTGAGGGCTGGATAGGGGTCTGAGAAGCTACAGGTCTAACCAGCTCCCAGGTAGTATTGATGCCACCTTCTGAGGACCACACTCTGAGTAGCCAGAGCCTAGGAGTGTAAAATCATCACTCCCCCTACCCAAACCATACTTGCCCATAATTACTTGTAATCATATTTTTCACCCTCTACCAGTCATTTCCCAACCTCTTGGACCCACTAATAACTCTGTAGCCAGCCAGCTCGGGACCGCCCAACAGGACCTTCAGGACAGATGTCTGTGGACAGAGGAATGACATAACGATGATGCCCACTATGAGAAGGCCCAGAATATTTGAATGGAAAACACTATTATTTCTTCCCAGTGTATATTAAGACTTTCTTCCAGGTAAAATTAAGCAAAATTCAACCCTGCCAAGTCCTATTGGGGACGGGGTGTGAAAACCTAATCACAGTACCCTCCCCTCTCTGCTATTTTCTCATCTTTTGATTATTACCATCTCTCTGAGAAGCACTCTTAGACATTTTTCCCCTATTCGCTCCCTCTTCCCATAAAACAATACCACAGATGATATATATATATATACACACACACACATTCACTTATGTCCATTTGTGGTCCTTTATAGGGTCACAACCATAGTAACACCCCAGTATTTTTGTTTGTTTATTGTGGTTTTGTTTGTTTTTGGCTGCCCCCTGGTGGGCAATATCACCTTTGTTGACAGTGCATGACCTTCAATCTTCCATTCACTCATTCCTACAATCTAGATCCCTGGCCCGGGGTGGAGATGTATGCTTAGCCGTCTTCTCCAGCCTGACCTTGCAAGGCCAAGTTGTAAGTTAGAGAGGACATGACTTCAGAATCATGGAAACCAAGGAAAACCCTGCCTCTGCTATTTGTAAGTTGTGGGACCTAAAGCAAGTATCTTTCCCTCTCTAATCCTAAATGCTCCAATTGTTAAATGTGTGAATTAAAACGTTCACCCCGAAAAAACATTGTGAGGTGTAGGGGTGTGGTGAAGCCTTCGTAAAGCATAAATTATAATACCCCTGGAAAACCTGACTAGAGTTCTGTTTCAAGCGTCATGCCAAACTCCTGCGCCACACTGACCCCAACGTGCCTCCTCAAACACCCTCTCCCCCAAACAGTACTCACCACCACTATCCTATTTATCAAAGTGATCATCCATCTTCTCAGACTACCTACCACCTACACGTTACCTTCACCCCAGTGCATATCCCTACTTTGCAGAGTACAATTCAAACTGGGTGTGTGATTTTTTTCCTGTCCAGTTTCCAACCACAACTAGAAAGAGGGAATCAGCCCTTGACCTTTGCCTTATAAACCAGATACTGTGCCATCCTCCAGAGAAAAGCAGTCTCCTCCCACAATATCATGACCTTCCCCTCTGCCAGCTCTCAGGTCTGCCTATTCCTCCTGGACTTGCCGACATAACCCAGTGCTTAGCCCAGGGCCCCGCAGACAGGAAGCCCTAGATCAGTGGTTCTCAACCTTCCTAATGCCACAGCCCTTTAATACAGTTCTCATGTTGTGGTGACCCCCAACCATAAAATTATTTTTGTTGCTACTTCATAACTGTAATTTTGCTACTGTTATGTCTTAGGCGACCCCTGTGAAAGGGTCATTCGACTCCTAAAGGGGTCGCGACCCACAGGTTGAGAACCGCGGCCCTAGATAAACACACCTGTTGTCTGCTTCTCCATTGCAGGCATCCGAACACTCACTCCCCAGTGCGGCTGGCTCTGTCATCCACGCGCTGTGCGACTTCCTGCAGGTGACCTTGCCTCCTTGACCCTAACTCCTTCACTTGTCAAATGGCAGTTAAAAGAACCACCTCCAGGGCTGTCATGAGAGTGGGGACAATGAGAGGATTCGACACCCAGCAGAGAACCTGGCTCCCATTTGGGGTCTCTCGAGTGAAAGACTGACCTAAAAAGATGTTGGCCCTGGTGATGCTGCCGGAAGAGCAGGTGGCTTTCCTGGGAGGAAAAATAGTTTCCTGGGAGAAAAAATAGTTTCCAGCTTCTTCTTTTTATTTTTAAATTTCAGGATACAACTGAGAACTAAATTGTATCATATTACAGTACAGACTTATTACTATAGAATTAGCATTATTATTTCCTGACTCCAACCCTTTCCTGTAGTGGATCCTACCATCAGGGCCCAAGGCCTCTTCAGATTCTACTGCATAAAAATATATCTTTTAGATATTCAGCATTTCAACAAATAAAAAATTTAGTATTCTATAAATAATTAATTTTTAGCCATTTCCATCATGTAAGCTTTATTTCGTGCAAAGGAGAAGGGTAGCGGCTTCTGATTTTCCTACTAAATAAGCATATAAAATGAAATAAAAATTCAAAATTCTATCAAAAGTACATTTGATATTGTCATGGTTCCAAGACCCGGTTGGTCCTCAGAATCACCTAGAGCATCTTAAACATAAAGATGCCTGTTTGGGGCCATAACAAATGTGCTTCTACGAACATCTTATAGTTGTGTTTTGGGGCACATATACACCCTCCTCTGTGGAGTGCACATCTGAGACTAGAATTGCTGAGTCAAAGACTACACACGTGATCAGCTTTGCAGCCATTCCCAAAGAGTTTCTCATAGTGGTTGCACAAATCGACTGTGTATAAGAATCCCCATTGTTCCATATCCTCATTATTGCTTGGTATTCTCCATCCTTTCATAGTAATCATTCAGATGGTTGTTTTCATTTGCATATCCTGAACCACTAATGAAGTTGCCCACCATGTGTTTATTGGTCATTTGTATATTTTCTTTTGAGATGTGTCAAATATTTTTTTAATCGAGTTGGTTTTTAAACTTATTACTCTGTAATATATATATTATAGATAATTAATATATAATTATAGATAACATATAATATTCAGGTACTAGTCCTTTGTTTTGTATTGAGAATATTTTTCCTTACCTCTCATTCTGTAAATGGTGACTTGTGTTGAACAGAAGTTCTTAATTTCCATATATCTCAATTATTGGTTGTTGACTATCTGGGTACCTGTCAAGAGTAACATGGATAAATAAATAGTGGTTCATTTGCAGAATGAAATACTACACAGCAATGAGGATGAACAAACCACAACTATCTACAACAATATGAATGAATCGCATGTAACGAGGGGAAAAAAGCGAACACTGAAGTATATATTGTTTTTAATTCTGTGGAGTTTTTTTTAATCCAAAAATAAACTACACTAATCCATGATGTTAGAGGTTAACTTTCACTGGGCTGTAGTCACTAGACAGGGTACAAAAGGTCTTGATCTGCTGGTAACAATCTGATTCTTGATCTGGGTACTGGTTATCTGAGTTTGTTCATTTTGTGAAAATTAATCTAGCTTCACATTCATGATACAAAATGTTTTTACTTCAATAAAAAGTTAACAAAAGTAGAGGTATGTCTGCCTGAACCCCAATCCCATAGTACCTAGACATCCATGTTTCAGATGGGCAGCCAGGGCTGAGGACCATTAGTCAAAACTTGGATCATAAACATCTATAGATATAAGAAGCCCCATTTCTTGAAAAATGTAGTTTATTGGACACATTAAAATGATAAGATTATGGAGTTTTTTTGTTTTATCGTTGCTACCTGTATTCTTACAAAGTTGTTTTGTGCAATTGTTAAAATCCTCTGAGTCTTACTTTTCTGTTCTCTCATTCTTTTTAAGAAAATTTTTTAAATGCTCACCTGAGGATATTTTCCATTTATCTTCAGATAGAGTAGGAGGGGGGGGAGAGAGAGAGAGAGAGAGAGAGAGAGAGATGTGAGAGTGACACATGGACTAGTTACCTCCTGCACGACCCCAACCAGGGCCGGGACCCAACTGGAACCCAGGTACATGCCCTTGACCTGAATCGAACCTGCCCCTCTTAGGTCGGCGGGCTGATGCTCTAACTGCTGAGCCAAACCAGCCAGGGCTTATTCTTTTATTATTGTTGTTGTTGTTCACTTTCTGGAAAGAAAGATTTGCTTGTGGCAAGAGGGAGGAGGAACAGAAGCTACGAGGAAGGAGACGATAAACACGACCCTCCTGGTGCTGGCTTTCCTCCACCTTGTGCTCCTCGGATTAGTTTCAGCTCATAGCCAAGCTTCCTCCTCTGACCAGGGGTAGGGTGGGGTTAATGTGATATATACTTCTCAGCAGGGAGGGTCCAAAGTTTATGGGGCTCTGCAAATTACTGGAGCAGAGTGAGGTCCTGAAGAATGGGAGAGACAGAGGCTGCTGCTGCCAGGCATAGCTCTCCCCTTGGCTTTCTCTCTGCCCTCTCATGCCCTGCTTGCCTGGCAGTTTGAATGCAGACTACTCACTTTATTTTTTTTGCAAGGGCCCATGGGAAAGGGAATGAACTCTGATGCTGCTAGGCATATTCTAGTTTAGATTAGAAGCTGGAGAGTGGAAAAGAGACACGAAATGGGGGGTGACATGTTAACACTATGATTGGTGAGCCTGGAAAGAAATGGGACTCTGGATATTGCTTTAATGGGGTCGGTTTTTTAGAGAAACATAGAGCCTTCGGTCCCAGCCATTTGACAGTTGACTGTTTTCTCCCTTTTCAAAGCCTTCCTTTTCATTCCCAGGCTAAAAGAATCCTTTCTTGCTCTGTGCTTCTGCTGGGCTCAGCACTTCTGCAAACCCCAGCTACCCGGCCCTGTGCCCATGGGCTGAGATGCATGGCTCTCTCTAGACCACTAGTTCTCAAAGTGTGGTCCCTGGAGCAGCAGCATCACCTGAGAACATTTAGACATGCACATTCTCAGACCCCGGCCCAGACCTAGTGAATCAGAAACTCTAGGTATAAGGCCTAGCATTCGGGGGGTTTAACGAGCCTCCCAGGGGACCCCAATGCAGGCTAGAGCGGTTCTCTAACTCTAGTGTGAGATGCTTTAGATGAAGGGCACCTGAAGTACACCCACCCTGCAGGACCTGGAAATCAACCGGATGTGAGAAAGAAGAGAAGTAAAACACAAAGATGTTTCTAGTTTTAGGGGCTGGATTGGTTGTACCATGGGACCAAATAAAGAATACAAGGAAAGGAGGTAGTTCAGTTTGTTATTTGTTTGTGGGGTTCACAGAAGGTAAAGAGCGTGAGATAGTAAGTTTTACACCTGTTTTCTGGCATATGAGGTACATATTCATGTGTTGTCCACTAGGTGGCTCTAAGCCTAGATCTGAAAATGAGAAGTCTGAGCTCCGGAGCCACAGGGGCCTGGCTTGAAATCCAAGCTCTGCCACTTTTGGTTCTTTGAGCTTGGGCAAGGTCTCACACATTCCTGAGCCTCACTCCCACATCTGACATTAGAATAGTTGTATCTACCACACAGAGTTCAGGGAAGAATTAAATGAGATGTGTTTAATTCAATTAAATGAGATGTGTTTAATTCAATTAGCTACGCTCCTGGCTCATAGAAAAGGCTGATGCTATTATTTTATAGATTTATGAGACTGCAGAATATAGATGGGAAATGTAGATAGTGGAGTGGATCTGATCAGCCAGGTGCACAGAAAATAAGAAACAAGATTGAGTCTGAGGATGTCAGCCCTGGGAGGGGGACTAGCAGAAGCAGGACTAGAGGGCACAGGATGACAGGCAGGAAGAGGGTCAGGAGAGAGTGGCCTAGGGGTCAATGCATGAAAGGAGTAGACAGATAACTGCACACACTGCAGCAATTGATCAGGAGTGGAATAAAGAATTTGCCATTTTATTTGTCATTGAGAAAGTCAATGGTGACCTGGCAAAGAGTAACATCATAATGCAGGTGTGAAGGGAGAGGCACAATCCATCTGCAACATCGAGCAATACTAAAATGCTATAAGTTTAGTCATTAAAATGGATTCCTAATTAAAAGACAGGAAGGGAATTTAATCCACCTTAAAAATGGGAAGAGTCTAATTAATGGCATCATTGAATATAATAAAAAAGTTTTGTTCAAATAAAAAACCTAGGGATTATCATGGGTCCCTTTCTTTCATTTATATCTTACATCTAAATCATCAATTACTCCTGTTCACCAAAATAAATCCAGAACCCATCCACTTCTCTGCTGCCGCCCGAGTCTGAGCTTCCCTCATCTGTGTCCCAGGCCACTGCAGTGACTATAACCAGTCTCCCTGTTTCCTCTCTCGCCTCTCCAGATGGCCTCCCCACCCCTGCCCTCTTCCCAGCAGCTCCAGAGACCTCTTAGCATGCAGCTCAATCACAGTAGTCTCCTGCTTCAAACCCTTCAGTCACTTCTTACCACGACTAGCAAATAATCTGAACCATCTTGATGGGCAAAGCCCCACTGAGCTGTCCTTGCTTTCCCATACTGTCCAATGTGGTAGCCACTGGCCATTTGTGGCCACTGAGCATCTGAAATGCTGGCAATTATAAAAAATAGATATATTGTTAAATATTTCTATTCATGGAGGCACATGTGGCTAGTGTGATTGAAAAGCTGAATTTTAGATTTTATTTTAGTTACATCAACTTCAATTTAAACAGCCACATGTGGCTGGTGGTTATCACAGTGTATAGCACAGAGGTAGAATATTTCCATCATCACAGAAAGTTCGACTGGACAGCTCTGATCTGGCTGACCTCCTGCCGTTTCCCCTTTGCTTACTGGACTTCAGCATCACTGACTGACCTCCTGCCCTTCACCCACACCAAGCTCCTTCTCTCCTGAGGGTTTCCGCACAGATTATTCTCTCTTTCTGGACTTTGTTACCCACTGATCTTCACAAGATATAGCCTTGGGTCAACTTCAATGTCGCTGCCTCAGAAAGACATTCCCTTTCCACCCACATGAAAGTCTCACCTTTTGTGTTATCTTCAAAGCATTTCTGGGTAGGTAGAAATAGCTTCTATATGGATTGTTTATTTGTTTATTGCCTGTACCCCTTTTTTTGTATGTTATTTCCCCAAGGGCAGCGACCTTGACTCTCTAGTGTAGGTGGAGGACTTAAGCTTCGAGAGGCAGAATTTGTACTTCTCTGAATAAGAGAGCAGGAAGTGTGCACAGGTGCTTTTCTTGGAAGGAGAAAAGATGCATCAAAGATTATACCTCATGATCTGTATTTTCTTTAAAAAGGGTGGGGGAGAGGTAAGGTTGTCTGCCAAATGTGAGCCTGCCGTGGATAAAGTGATTTGAGCATGAGGAAAACCTAGTGAAGAACTGCGGAACAGGCTTTGACGAGCTACAACCAACGGGGCTACTGAGCATCACTGAGGATCCAGAAGGGAGAAGTCATAAATGATGCAATCTGGGGTGTGATTTTCCTCCAGTAAGAGAAGTAGCCCAGATCTGCTTATCACATTTAATTCTTATAACAGCCTCTGAGATGTATGCTAAAGTATCCCCACTTTATAAATAATTAAACTAAAAGCAGAAAGCTTAAGTGGCCTGCCTAAAACCAGGAAGCTAGTAAGTGGAGGAGACAGAATCTGAACCCTAGCGTTCACGACCCAGAGCCATAGCTCTTAGCCACACCTCCTCATGCCCTCCATCCTTATTCGAGTCACACATAGTAGGCATGTCATTAAAATGTGATAAATGTCCACTGCAGAGCTCCAGAACTTTCCATTCCTTCCAAAATGGCAAACCAGGCATAAGAAACAAGATGGAAACATAACCCAATAACATTTGCATAAGATTACATAAATAAAAATTTTTTCACACAAATAATACACATTATGCAAGCATGCATACAAAAAAGATAGACAGTAAATACTTTAGAATGGTTACCTATGGGGGAATTAGATAAACAGGGAAAAGACAAATAAAATAAGAGAAGAGCTTTGCATGGCCATATAAGGGTAGAGTGCCATGAACCTGGAAATAATTCAGTACTCTGCAGCTGAGGTCAGGTAAACCTGGGGCTGTCCAGCCCTACTCTCCAGATGTGAGGACCAGGGACAGATGTTTCCCTCCTCCCCACACAGGTCTCCCACCATTCTAACCTCACAGGGCTTGTGGTGGAATGGGGAAGAGTTTTATATTCATATAGAACTACTTATAAATATTTGTTAAATGTTTTAACTCAAAAATACAAATATTTACCAAGTTTAGGTGAGGCAAAAAAAAAAAAATGGAGCTTCAACTCAAAAGCCTAAGTAAAAATGTTATATACTTTGGTGGTTCTCATCCTTGTAAATGGCTCTCAAATACACTTCCATTGTTAGGAATCCACAGCCCTGCAGCATGACCCTGCGATCTGAAGTGTGTGTGTGTGTGTGTGTGTGTGTGTGTGTGGCCGTGCCCGCATGTACACGTGTATGTTTTGAAAGCGACCCCCAGATAATTTTCATGCTTGAAAAGAATTTCACTGTCTCTCAGTGAGCACCAATTTTCCCAGCGGACACAGAAAGGAGGGACATTCAGGCACGAACAATAACGACGCAGCATGGAACGCCCTGATGGGCCCAGGTGTGTGGAGGTCGGTGGAGGAAGCAGATGCCGCGGGTCAGACTCTAGGGGCCTAGGAAGCACGGCTGAGAGCACCAAGCTCGAGCCCACAGGGGTTGGCCCAGGCTCCTAAGCAGGAGGTGGCCTGGTCATGTGTGGCGGTTGGACGCATACCTCTGACAGCCACATAGAGTGGACTGCAGGCTGGCGGGATTGGTGCCGATGCCAAGTAAAAACAGAAGAGGAAAGTCAGCCGAATGGACTTTCTGCCCATTAGTTAAGAAAGGCACAGGATAATTCTGATGTTTCTGTTGTTACAGACTGGGTAGAAGGCGGCTCTAAAAACAATGAGTCTCCTGCTTGATTTACAAATTGTACATAGACATGATCAGGAGAAACCAGGCAGCTGAGCCAGCTAGAAATAAATCAACCTCTTCCTTTCTGAGTCATGTAAACCAGAATGTTTATGTTTAAACTGCCGTATTCATTTCATCCTGCCTCTCCCCCGAAGTTGGAAGCCTGGGAGGAATCACAATTGCAGTTTATTGGTTCCAGATACGAATACTGTGCACCAGCAGCTCAGCTTCCTTGGTATCGCGTGTTGGATAATCTAATTTAGCCTTCTGACTCCCTGGGCCTGTCTGGGCTCAGTGTAATTGCTTAGCAGATCTGCCAGCACGTTAAGCCGTAAATTCCGCCTGGTCAATATCACTGACCTACTGGAGTCTGTTGTTTGTCATTCTGGTTTTGAACATCTAGATCTCTTTATGTCTTAGTACCTTCTCCCTCCCACCCAGACCATTCCCGCCTTGTTGGCCTCTCTTTTTCTCTCTGCTTCAGTCGTGCTGGATGATGATAAAGGCAACAGTTCTAATTTCTTGTATAAAGCATGGTTCTAATAAGCGTGTCACAGTGTCACAGTTCAGCTGCGAATCCTCCACAGCGGCCGCTGAGGAAGTCTGGCTGAGCAGCTGTCAATAAGCCAGCAAAGAGACGCTGAGGCCACGGACAAGGCAACGTCAGAAAATGAGCCAAAGGGAAGAGCCCATGAATTCACATGGAGACTCAACATATTTATTGAGAAGAGAAACAAAAAAAAAAAACATTTAAAAGATTGGGGATCGCTATTCAGGAAAGAAAATGTGACAAAACAAATGACTTCAGGGTAATCAGCGGGAGCAGAGATGTGGTTAAGGCAGATATTTACACCAATCCTGGAATGGTAGACAGAGGAAACATCTCTGAAAACCTGACAAGATTGGAAAGAAATAACTTCTAACAGTAGCAATTCAGTGTGTTAACTTCTGTAAAGAACTTCATCCAGTTTAGTGACACGCACCACGCTCCAGAGAAGTTGCTCCTGGCTCTCATGTTTAGGTTCCAAACTGCCTGGCCTACCCTGCTAAGACATCTGCCTCCTTGCGTCTTCCTTGCACCTCTTACGGTGTCCAAACACTACCCACCTTCTATTCATACCGTCCAACTTATTTATCATTGACCCTCTCTTAGATAAAGTTTTCAGAATACTATATCATGCTAACTCATTTTCGAGAGTTTGCCTTATGTTGAGCAAAGCACCAAGGATGTGACAGAACGTCTCCTGTTTAATAATCAAACTTAGGGGGATGGGGCCATATCTGTGGGTGAGTATTTGGCAAAGGTATAAGCCCTCCATTAGAGGGGGGTTTGAACAGTCATGGCGTCTGGGTGCTTTATTTAGCAAAAAGTGTATGAGAATCTTGTTAGAATACTATGTCTACAGAATATATAGAGTGAGTGACCTTGATTTATAAATGTAGGAAAAATAAGTCAAATAGCAGATAGGATCTGAATTTTTCAGGAATGTAGTTACAGGAGAACATGAGTTTCCTGAAGAAAGTTAAGTGACCTAACAATCACGTACGAGATAAAAGAACAAGCGCATCAGGAAATCCAGGACAGGGCTTTTGGAATATGCACCAGTTGACCACAGTGGTGTGAGCTTCAGGCCACTGCTCAGCTTTCCTACACTCACTTCGAGATGGGACAGTAAGAAGCCAGGGAAATTCCTTGGCAAGTGGAATAGGGGAACTGAGATAAAATAATTAAACAAGGTTAAACAATTTACAGCCAGCTAATGACTCACAAGGGTTTATCTTCCCTAACCAGGGGCACTGAGGAACACATTGTTTACACATTCCAGACTGTCCCTGGGGACAGTCCCTTTTCAATGACATTCTTTAAAAATGAAACTGACCAGAAAATAACCCTGACCCCTTTATACCCACATTTTATGAATCAACACACTGCAGGACAGGGCTGGAAAGCTATTGAACATTCTGTTAAGACCCTCCCCTAAGACCTCCCCTAGAATTCCAGCTGGCCAAAGAAAGATAAAAAGCCTTAAGACAAAGGACCCACAGCACACTCTTTCTAGAGAACACCTGCACCTTTTTCCTTAGGTGTGTATCTCTGCTCTCTCCTAAACTCTAAGAGTTCCCAGAAGACTTGCAACCAGGGGAGCAGTGGGCAGTGGCAGCTCGTCCTGGGCTCACCCCCTGAACCTGTCTCCAAGGCCCCCTTTTTCTCTGACTTTCCGGTGAGCTAAGAGCAGCCCCGCCTTGGCTGATTCTGTCACGTGACTTCTCAGTGAGTTCATTCAGCACAGCGTGGCCCACGTCTTTCCTATAACATTTCTAAAAAGCCAAAGCAGCCCCACCTAGGCTCTCTCCCGTTGCTTCTTCTATCTGAAACCCTTTCTTCATTTCACTGTCCCCAGCTTTAATAAGCAAAGTCTCAAAATCACCTGGACTCATGTTGTGAAATCTTTCCTGACAAAGTTAAGAACCCACAAACTACTGGCCGGCCTAAGGCAGACAGGCTCTGGGCCCGGGCCCCATCAACTAGCAGTTTTATTTATTTATTTATTTTTATTTATTTTTTTTATCCTCACCCGAGGACATTTTTCCATTTTTTGTTCAGGTAGAGTGGGAGGGAGAGAGAGAGAGAGAAACATCGATGTGAAAGGGACACATCGAGTGGCTGTCACCCGCACGACCAACCAGGGCCGGGCTCAAACTGCAACCAAGGTACGTGCCCTTAGCGGGAACCGAACCCAGGTCTCTCTGGACCGCAGGCCGACGCTCTAACCACTGAGCCAAACCGGCCAGGGCTCAAGTAGCAGTTTTATACATCTCCCAAACGCCAATCACAGAACAAAGCAACAGAATATTAATTTACATTATATGTAAAAACACAAAGATTAGAATACAGCGATGGGAGAAGAAAAATGAAATTAGTGACACTGATGTCGTTAGAATTAACACCAGACCCACAGCACTTTGTCTAAATCTAGCACGGCTTCTTTTTGCCATATTTTATTTAAAAGGTTTTGATTTATGCATCCTTCTCCCCATCTAGGTTATGAATTCTCACAGGTATATACTGTGTTCTCTTTAGTCTTTCTATCCCTGGCAATACTTTTAGCCAGAAAAGAAACTCAGCATATATTTGATAAAGAAAAGTGGTTGTTGTTTTTTTGACAAAATGATAAGAAAGGAAACTCTCAACTAGGAAAAAAAAAATCATTCTAAGAATCATCACCTTAGAAACTTAAGGAAGTTGGGAGTCTATACACTGTATTCCTGTCCCTTTACGCAGAGTGTGCCCACCCAAGAGTCCCACGACATTTTGCTTGTAAAATCCAGTTACAGGGAAAAATTATTACAGGAAATTTCCTTATGCACCTCCCATTGATGCTGTAACCACTACTTCTGTGCCATGTCCTGGCGGCTCTCCAGATGCAGGGCTCAGTACCTCTGACCTTGATAGATGCTTTGGGCTCCTTCAGGTTTGAAGACTGACAACATTTTCTCTCTGGTTCATGAAATCCTCTGTTCACATCTGGCTCTTGCCCCTGCTTCTTCCCCAGTGATTATAATTTTATTCGGCTCCAGAAATATCCTCAGGATAATCAAACCAACCCTCAGAGTGCTAACTAAAAATGGTAGTATATTCACCATGGTTTGAATGAAGAGAGACACCACTCATCACTTGGTAAATGACACTCCTCAGGGGTCTGTCTTGGCTATTCATAGGAATCACCTGGGCAAATATAAAGAGCTATTGCCTCTGGTTCCCACCCCCATGGGTTCTATGTGATGGGCACAGGTGTGGTCCGGGCATCAGAGCTTTTTAAAAGCACCAGGTGATTTCTACATAAAGTTTTCAAATCACTGCTTTACGTTGAAAACCAAACTGGTGCCCTTTATCCTTCCCACATTGCAGAGAACAGATGTGACTAAGTGGAAATGAAGCTGTTTCTTAGCTTTGTGTTCTCTTCTCTTGTCTGAGTATACCACAACATCTGTCCAAGCATGACGAGATGAACGTAGGTGAGCGTAGCTGACATGTTAACAATTGCCATTCAAGTAAAATGGGATGTGTTGTGTGGATAGATTTCAAACTTATTAAAACAAACCGCAAACTCCAAAATGTTAATGCCGTAAGAGTGGATTCTTCTGTCTGAAGAGAGAACCAGGGATAAATGTTCTCCCCTCTTCCTTTCTTAACTGAAGGCTGATGCTGTCTAGCCACTCAGGACGGGAGGCAATACCCCTACAGAATTAAGAAGAGTCAATGTCTGTGTGTCATATCTACCTATAATAAATTTTTTTGTTTAATCCTTTCACCTTTTTTTGCTCCCAGCCCCCAACACCCCTCCCCTCTGACAGCTGTCCATCTGTTATATGTATCAATTATTTTGTTGATTGGATTCTACATATAAGTGACAATAGTATGGTGACAGCCAGAGGGAAAGGGGGGTGGGGAGCTGAAAGGGGGCAAAGGGGGCATGAATGGGGACCAAGAGAGACTTGTCTTTGGATGGTGAGCACACGATGCAGTGTGCAGATGATGTTTTATTGAGTTGTATACTTGAAACCTGTATGGTTTTACTAACTAACGTCACCCTAATTAATTCAATTTAAAAAAAAAGAAGATGCCCTGGCCGGTTTCTCAGTGGTTAGAGCATCGGTCCAGTTGCAGATTCAATTCTGGTCAAGGGCACGTATATACCTCGGTTGTGGTTTGGTCCCTGAGCCTGGCCGGGGTTGTGTGAGAGGCAACCAATCGATGTGTCTCTTTCACATCGATATTTCTCTCTCCCCCCCCCATCCCAACTCTGTCTGAAAATAAATGGAAAAGTATCTTCGGATGAGGATTCAAAATAAAGACGAGTTGGCATTCTCTCTGACTTGCCCCTCCCACTTGCAGCTCATTTGCCCATGCGGTGCTTATGTGGAGAGATATGGGTCTTAGCTTTTAACAGCTTTTAATGAGGGGACAAATGCCAGCCTCTGGGTATGACTCATGCCTAAGATACGCAGAGGGAGCCCAGGGACATGCAGGCCTCCTTCTCAGCTGTTCTTTAAACAGCTGGTGAGAAGCCGCCCTTCCAGGGGACACAGCTGAGGAATAGTGCTGACTCAGCTTCTGTGTCTAAGGCTCCAGAGATAAGGGCATGGCCCAGCCCGTTCAGTCTTAACTCCTCTCTCTCTAAACCGCAAGGGCCAGCTCACATTCGGTGCCAAAGGCAATGCTTCAATTTCTGGGAGAAAAAAATGGGGCTTATTAAATTGCACAGAATGGTTAATATACTGTGAAAACAATACTATGTATAATTTAAATAAGCTGCACAAGGTCTTCTTTCATTAAGCCCATTATTATTGCTCTCTTTGGATATAGCTCGGAATCCTCCACCTGGAAAGTCCTGGTCCAGGCCCATCTCAGGACAGAGCTGGGAGAAGGACGTTCACTAACTGTTCACAACTTGCACCATCCCTGATACAAGATTCCACATGGATTCTGCCACAGCCCAGTTCTTACAGCCCCTCCAGGCTGTGCCAATGTCATTTAAGAAGATCCTGGCTCTTCGCTATGGACACATTTGGACAGATGTTGAGCCTGCCTGTCTAACTGCTGGGAGAAGAGAGCGGGGATTGGCCATCCATTACTGAACCTGAATAGAAGCATTCTATCCAACTTGAATAGAATCAGAGACAAGCAAGAAGAAGCAGGCAGGCAGAGAAGGCTGACATGGTCTTTCTTGCCAGGATTGTGTCATGGGAGAGCAAGAGAAAACTCACAGCAGGGCTTGCGTGCATTAAGGAGAGGGTTAGCATAACAGCAGACTCCCCTATCTTGAACAACAGGCTGCAGCCTGCCTTGTCTGTGGAGATAGTGATGAACTGGTCTCCTTGGCAACCGAGGTGTGCTTGCTCATCAGGGCTACCAGGCAGGCATCTGCAGAGCCTGGAAAGAGGGCTATTGCTCCTGCCTCTCTCCTTATCCATGCCATCCAGATAGCCATCCTCCATTCCCCCTCATTTCTGTCATCTACTATATGCAGGCCACTCTCCATCACCAAGCAAAATCCCCTCCACTCGAATCCTGAGAGATTTCCAACTTTATGAAGATGGCCCGTGAGCAATTTCATTTCAGGATTCCTGAATCTCCTTTGCTGCATTGCATTTCAGTCCCCTCTCCTGGATCTTAATATCCTGAAAATGCCCCAACCCAGAAATTCTTAACTCCAGTGGTCTATTCTTAGTTCCCCTCCTGTCCTTTCGGCTCTCTTTACCTCCATACCCACTGTGTCTGTTCATAAAAACCCTCTCATTCATTGAGCTGTTCTTTTATTATGGTCTAACAGGACCATCTTGGCCTCTCCTTCCACTACCCAGACCAAGCCCCATTGTTCTAAATTACTATCTCACCAGAAAAGTCAAAATCTATGACCAATGCTACCTGCTCTGACTGTAAACTCTGGTGTTGTTGCTGCAATGGCAACAATGAAGTGACTACAATGGCGCAAAGTGACTACACAATCATTGTGTGGTTTCCAACCTCAGCTGAGCCCTGAGCACTGTTTATCAACCTTTCTATTTGTTTCTGACTGGCTTCTTCATCTCATCTATTCAATTACTTTCAGTTGACTGCTTTACTTCCAACTTGATCCACAAAACTGGCATCATCAGCACAAAGTCCTACTACCTTGTTTGACTTGTACACACTATAGACTTGTTCTCCAACTTTGTCTAAGTCTCAGTGGGTAAGGTCCTTCTTCTCTCCTCACCACCACTCAGGGCCTTGCCCCATCTCCCTCCTGCTTGCTCCCTCTGGAAGTGACTTCCTCAGCCTTTCTCTTCAACATCTCCCTCTCCACGGGCCCCTCCCCTCATGTCTACAGACCTGCTCACATTCCTCCCAACCTAGTATCCTAACACTTGACCCAGCATGCCCTTCTGGGGTTTGGCAAACTATTGTCCACAGGAAGCCCATCTTTGTCAATAAAATTTAATTGGAATATAGCCACTCTCATTTGTTTACACTATATTGTCTATGGCTGCTTTCACATTGCAACAACAGTTGAGTAGTTGTGACAGAGACCATGTAGTTCTCAAAGCCAAAAATATCTGCTCCACTGACCTTTACAGAAAGAAACGCCTACCTCTTCACACTCACCACCTTCCTCCTTTCTTTCTGGCCATTCCTTAACCCACGGCAGCTGGGATCTTACTTCCGTGCCTTACCCACCTAGTCTTCCCTTACTCAGGTCACTCTAGTGACTCAAAATTTCCCAATTCAAACACAGGGGAGATTTTCTCATTTCTTATTCATTCCTCTGCCATGTTGGACATTTGTTGATTGCACCTTCCTTGAATTTCTAGGGAAAGATCCCAAATTCAAATGCCGAGGAGCCAGGAAGGCCATGTCAATGAATGAAAAAGGCCACATCAGGATATGAGACCAGACGACCTGGAGAGCCTGTCCCCAGAGCAGAAGGGCAGCCCCTTTTTGACTGTGAGGGGTACAGGCCAGATTCCCCCATATTTCAAGGAAGTTAGAAATGCAGATTTTATGTGACATCTCTTAACTCTTAAATGTTGGCAATTATTTAAAAAAATAGTATGAACCTTCGTGAGACAAAGAAAATGAAACGTTCGGCCAATTTATTCCCCCTGGATTCCATGACTGAACTTCTTGGTTCTCTGAGGGAACCTCTGATTGTTGCTGTTGGAAGTTCCCTGTGGGCCACCCTGCCTGTGCCTTCTCAAGTGTTTTTTCTCAGCCCTGGGGTCTTCTCTTGCTAGATAGCCTTTCTGGGTGAAATCCCAAATCTAGATCGCACTCTCTAACCTATGCCCCTGCTTCCGACTTCCATTTCCAACACGGCTGATCACTCCACCTGGAAATCCCACAAACACTCAGAATCTGCATCAGCCCTCTACCATCCTCAACCACCAACCACCCTTTGCTAAGCCCACACCTAGTCATAATTTAAGATTCAACTTCCCTCCATGCGAGCTGCCCTCTTCTCCATCTTTCCATCAGAATCCAGGGTGCCTCTCTCTGTGTCCTCATAATATTTTGGTAACTGTACTTTTTATAAAGTACTAGAAATATCTATCTGTCTTTGTGAGACAGCATTGGACTTGGGCCCGGAAACGGAAAATACAGGGTAGCCAGGAAGCCAAGTTAAGACCAATAGCCAAAAGGAACTCTGGATAAGCTGACTGCAACAATGTCACCACCCTTCTACGCCCTACTCAAAAACGAAGAGGTCGCTTCTTTCCTCTGCCTTCTAACTGCCTGCTTCTTTGCAAGTGGTGGAAGCAGCGCCCCGCATGCGCAGCTGACCAAGGCCCGCCAGCTCCGCACCTGCGGTGAGCTGCGCCGCCCTCTGGCTGCCACGGCGCAGGCACGAGCATAGCTATCGGGCAACACAGCTGGGAAGGAGATCGCCCAGCCCTAAGGTGGGAGACTCACAAGCCTGCCGTTTTCCGCAAGACCGCTCTGTCCCCAGTGTAGAAGAGCAGCCAGAGACAGCCCCACGGCAGTACCAAGGACCTTCCTCCGCGCTGCCTCCCTTGTGCTCTAGCATTAGCTTAATAACATTTGTCCAGAAACCTCTCCAGCGATTCCTCTTCATTTCTATCTTGGGGAACCCGAGGACCCAGAGCCATTAGTTATGTCTGTCTTACCGCCCCAGAGCAGGGCCCCTCAGTGGGCAGAGATCGTATCTCATTCGTCTCCGTATTCCCAGCTTCTAGCCGAGCACTGGCGTATAACGGGTTTCTAATAAATGCTTGACAAATTAATACGCAAACAAATGGGGAAAAGATGCGCTGAATATTAAATTGCAAATTTTCTATGACTACAGAACACTTTTACTAGTGTTACTTTTATTGCATGGTACCTTTGGTATATAACTAGTATTATTAACATAACATTTCAGTATTTTATCAGAAAAAAAGTAATTTCTCTCAATTGTGATTTTTAAAAAGCATTTTTTCATCTCAAAGTAAAACTTTACTATGTCCAGTAATAAAAACTAGTAAAATGTAACAAATGAAAGTCAATGAACAAAAGGTTTGTCAAATAAATATATCATTAAGCAAAACATAGTGAGAACACATCTCCTCCAGTAAGTGTGAGATTCACTGAGATAAATTACTACCATACAGAACAGGAAAATCAGTTTCTTGATCTTAAAATCTTGTTATGTGAAATGATAGTTAACAGTGAAACAACAAAAGTTTCTCTCAAGCGAATAGAGAGTCTGGCGATTTCTGGGGAGACCTGCAACGCCCTATCATGTGTTTGATTTTGTGGCATACTTTTACGAATTCTATGAGCTATAGCCCCGGGGAGAAGTTGTGGGGAGCAAGGCAGAATCAACTTTGAATTAAAATTCGTTTTATGTTCACCCATGGTTAAGTGCCTGGGATTCTCTATAATTAAGACTTGCAAATAAAACATTGAGATGAAGTTCTCTTTTTTAACCAGTAGGTGACAGTATTGCTTTGGGATGAACAATAACAATGACACCGTGGAATGTGTCAATTTTTAGACGTCTAGGATCTGTGGTTATTTTTATTTCATTTTTAGATTGCCTGGGAGTGCCCAATACAGACAGCAATGGAATAAACAAGGCATGAAGATGGTATCTGAAGAAAACTGAAGAGGGCTCACCAATTCACTCACCCCTTGTTTCAGAGCCTTGCCTTCAGGAGAAATGCACACTGCTTCTCTCCCTCCGGGAAGGATTCTTTCCCATCAAGTAAACCTAGAGTGATGATTAAGGCAGAAAAATACACCATCTGTCGCAAGGGATAAATTTGCTTTTCTGAGAACCTCCAGATTTGGTTACATTCAATTCATAAATTGCAATATTAGGATTTAGAAGATATTTGATCTTTATTCCCGGTTTCTGGCTTACGGGTCCCAAAGCTCTTGGAATTTCCTAAGTGTTGAGAGTGCTAAAGGTATCTTTTGTTTTGTTAGTGATTTTTTTTGACTCCGTCCAAGGGTTGTCAAGACACCCAGCCAAGTGATTAGAGGTTTGAAAATTTCAGGCCCATCCCACACCCCCGCTGAAGATTGAGTTTCATTGCCAATGGCCACTTGTTACATAGTCACCGTGTTTTATGGAATAGTGACTATGTAATAAGCCTCCATAAAAACCCAGGAGGGCAGCTCATTGGCCCTTTCTTTGGAAGAGCTTCCACAAGGGGGAACCAGAATATTTCCACGTGCCACCATGCTGGGTTCCAAGTTCCATGAGGATAGAGCCCCTTTGGGACCTCCCCCTATGTACCTCTTCATTTGGCTGTTAAATATCCTTTGTAATAAATCAGTATTCTAGTAAGTAGTATGTTTGTCTGACTTCTGTGAGCCATTCTAGCAAATTAATCAAACCCACGGAGGTGTTTATGGGAAGCTCTGAATTATAGCCAGTTGGTCAGAAGTACAGATAACAATCTAAACTTGAAAGTGGTATTCTGAGTTGGAGGAGGTTGCTGGAACCTCCAATCTATAGCTGGTTGGTCAGAAACACAGGTAAGAGCCTGGACTTGCTACTGGAGTCTGAAGTTTGGTGGTGGTGGTGGAGGGGGGCAGGCAGAGGGGGCAGTCTTGTTGAACTGAACGCATAACCTGTGGAATATGATGCTATCTCCAGGTAGACAGTGTCAGAAGAGTTGAATTCTTGGACACTCTGCTGGTGTCTGAAAATTGTTTGTTGATGTGGAGAGAAGACCATTTCCTAGTCTGGAATTGGGTCCACGAACACTTTTCATTCCCCAGCCTGGCAAGAATCTAGTCTGAATATGTATCCAAATAAGTCTCTTTTTCACACTGATTACTAGGATAGGACTAGAGTCAGGAATACCAATTTATTGATGTTCTCTTATGTTTACACAGTGGAATACTATACAGCCATAAAAATGAACCATCCACAAATACTTATAACAATTGGATGAATCACACAAACATAATATTGGGAAAGTAGATAGATACAAAGAGTGCATACATTACAATTCCACTTTTACAACGTTCAAAATTAATACTGCCCTGGCCGGTTTGGCTCAGCAGTTGGAGCGTCAGCCTGGGGTCCAGAGAGACCCGGGTTTCGTTCCTGCTAAGGGCACGTACCTTGGTTGCAGTTTGTCTCTGGCCCCGGTTGGGGTTGTGTGGGTGGCAGCCAGTCGATGTGTCTCTCCACGTTGATGTCTCTCTCTCTCTCTTCCTCCCTCTCGCTCTATCTGAAGGGGAATGCAAAAATGTCTTCGGGTGAGTATTAAAAAAAACAAACAAAACCTGAAGTCTAGATTGTAGCTACCCTTGAGTAGAAGTAGTGATGAGAGAGAGTGTTTCTGGAGTGCTGGTAAGGTTCTGATCTTGTATATACAAGTTTGTTTATTTGATAAAACTCATCAACCTGTACACTTACATTTAGGTAAATGTGTAAGCAAGTACATGTAGATTATTCTTCAATTAAAGTTTTTAAAAATGAAACTAGCGAACTGTAGACAAAAGTCCCCTCCACTCGGAACGACAGTGCAACCAGGTGAAATAATCACATTGCATTCCCACTCTCTGCAATGGGCAAGCCTTCCCAAGAAGAGATGGAAGATGGGCATTCTATAAAAAAAGGAATGGTATAAGCAAAAGCATGGAAGTTAGAAAGAATAGGGAGCATTTGAAAAATGATAAAATTGGTCAAAGAATAAGGTTCGTTTAAGAAAGAAGCAGGAGAAAGATCTCAAAATGAGACTGAAGGTGTCTAAAGAATTTGGTCTTTGTTCATTGGGCAACGTGAAGTTAATGAAGTT
Organism: Molossus molossus; assembly: GCF_014108415.1. Taxonomy (NCBI): domain Eukaryota; kingdom Metazoa; phylum Chordata; class Mammalia; order Chiroptera; family Molossidae; genus Molossus; species Molossus molossus. The sequence continues at coordinate 29,926,188 of NW_023425401.1, read as the reverse complement.
TTCCTTTCATTTCCTTAAGTGAGGGGCAAAATGACTGAATCTACACTTTGGGAAGATCAATGGGTGGGACACAGGGGAGAAAGAAGAGACTATGATTAGGTGGGGGTAGCATACAAGTGTACAAGGCCCTCTGTGACCTGGCCCCTGCCCACCCACCTCCTCAACCTAGTCCTTCATCTAAGCGACAAGCCAGTTACCCAATCACTTGCAGTCCTTCTGACCAAACCAAGCCCTCGCAGCTTTGCACTGGAGCTCCACCCCCTTGAAAGACTGTTGCTCTGATCCCGCATTAGGCATATACGTACTGGAAAGAGCCATCTCCTCTCCCAGAAGCATTCCGAGGAGCTTTGCATAAAATAAACCAAAGCCAAAAGTGCAAAACTTGTCCTCATGACCGAAGAGTGTGTGTATACACCAAATAAGGAACATAAGATGTAAACCGTTTTTATGGTCAAATTGCCTGCAAACTAAGGGGGAAAATATATTAATTTTTTTAACATTAATTTACAAACATTTTATTCAGTAGTTTCTCAGCCCTCTGGAGCCATTTTCCGTCGTTTAACTGGGGTCTTGATAACCACAGAAACTTGTAATAGGGTCTACAATGAAAAGCCACCAGGGATCACTCCAGAAGATAACCACAGCCCAATTTTGTTTTGGGGGACAATGTACTGTGCCTCCTCCTTGCCTCACTTCCAACCAGAAAGATTCTCCATGGTTACTGGCAAGAAATTAAAATTGGGTGTTGCATTACTGAATTGATTTTAATATGTTTTTATTGATTTTGTTTTAAGAGAAAGAGGAAGGAAGAGGGAGAAAGAGAGATAGAAACATTGATGAGAGAGAAACATCGATCGACCACCTCCTGCATGCACCCCACCGAGGATCAAATCTACAACCTAGGCATGTGCCCTGACAGGGAATGGAACCGGCGACCTCTTGGTACATGGGACAACACTCAATCCACTGAGCCATACCAATGGGGATTGTATTGATCTTTATACGGTCAAACTGAAAAATGTTTGATAAAAATGCATAAGGGCAAAATGGAGTCATCTGGATGTTTTCCAAGGTTTAAAAGGAAACAGGAAAACTCAAGTAATTCACATCTCCTATTTCTACGCAAACACAGTTAAGCATTAAGTGCTGTCCTCTGTAAATGCAAATATGGGCCAAGGTGGCACACATGCCAGGCGGTGGCAAATAAGAGGCACAAATATTTGTAGAGAAAAGTGCCATGACCCAGCCCTGATGGAGAGGAGGGATGGAAGTCTGCCGACCCCCTCGCAGCGGGTGGGCCACAGGGAGCTGACCGAGAAGACTAGAGTTTCCAAATGGAGGGGCAGGAAGGGAGTCCCATAGGACAAAGGTCTTTGCTGAAGATAAGTGTTTTAGAATTTCAAAAACACTGATGGTCAGCCCCTCTCCTCAGATTTAATCAGGTCCCAGGTGTGGGGCTTTTCCAGGTGATTCTATGATGTAGCAAAGGTTACGAACCACTGAAACAGCAGGAAGGCAGGGCAATTACATCTGTGGGGTGAATTCAGGTTGCAATACTTCCTTGATGGGAACTCTTTCTCTATTACCTCACCCCACCACACCCATTTCCACGGTCTGTCACCTCACCCACCCGTGCTCCCCTATAATCTGTGGCTTCAGTTGGATGCCTCCCAAGTCAGGCCCCTGGAAGACTCAGTCTTTCCCCTCCCAACCCCCAACCTCACTCCAGCACAACCCTCTCAATCAGTCACTAAGTTTTGTCTATTCTGTTTCTTAGATCTCATATCTACCCTCCCCTTCCCATCACACTAGATACTACCTTACTCTGGGCACTTGTTTGCACAACAAATATTTATCGAGTGCCTATCACTCTTTAGGTACAGTGTATATACTGCATTGTCAAATAAAACAGACACAGTCCCCACCCTGACAAGTTGACAGTCTAATGGGGGAGAAAGACCATAAACAAATCAGTGAACAAATAAGTTTAAGAGTATCAGGGTGTAGGGAAAGAGTAAGGGGAAGCAGAGAAGCTAATTAGATAGAGAGGACGGACACAAGGGACTTTCAGGAGGGCATAATTTCTTTCAAAACTCTCAGTCTCATTCCCCTCCAATCTCCCCCCTATGCAAACACCAGTATGATTGTTGAAAAGCCCAGACACCTTAACAGGGCTCCCAGCCTCTTCATGACCCAGCTCCCACCCAACAACCCAGGACCCAGGGGCTCGAACCACATCTGTCCTCTCGCAGCTTCGGGGTCACTGCAATCCTGTAAACCCACTGCACACAACTGCCCTGCCTCGAATGCCCTGCCATGTCCTTTGGCGCATTTCCATTTCTCTTTCAGAACACATCGTATGCATGGTAAAGGGGGTAAGGGGTGATGGAAGGAGACTTGACTTGGGGTGGTGAACACGCCATACAGTATACAGACAATGTATTACAGAATTGTACACCTGAAAACTATATAGTTTTATCAACCAGTGTCACCCCAATAAATTCAATAAAAAGGGGGAAAAGGAACACATCTTACATCACTTCTTATGATTAGCCTCATTGGACCCTCCCTAGTTTGAGGGGGGCTGTCCCTTCTGTGGGGTTTTAGGGCACTCTGTGTTTACACAAAGCACAGCCTTTTCTGCTCTGGGATGTGACTAGTTTTCCTGGTCTGCACTTTTGGTTGAAGATTCTTCAGGACAGGAACTGGATTTTCTTCTTTTTGTTTCCCTTGCCTGGCACAGTGCTTGGCACGTTAACACACAGCAGATTTGACCGCGTGCCTGGAAGGTCCTTTGAGTACTTTTGGCCTCTTAGTTGGTCCTGCTAGGTCTTAAAGGAATATGGGCAGGTTAATGGGAGGCTGCAGTAGAGTTCCTGCAGACGGGAAACCAGCTGTAACTCTGGGAACCTTAAATGTCAGAATAGGAGGCATTTACCCTGGGGGTGTTTGCTCTAGTTGTTTGTTCTAGTTTTTTCCAGGCAGTACCTTAAGATTATTTAAACCTTCCAATTTCGGGCCTAGGGTAAATGGCTGTCTACAAATCCTTTCAGTCCAATTTCTGAGTCCCATCCACTGTTGTATCTGCTGTGTCAAAGTCTAGAACATGCCTGGGGCTCTGTCAATCAGCTTCATGGTGTGTTTTCCACCACTGCTTCCTCCATTCTGCTTCATCAGTCAACACTCATTAATCTGTTTCTCATCTTCCAGAAATTTGTCGAAATCTCTTGTCTACCAAAGACTCCTCCCAGTAATTCCATTGTGTTATTTTAATTTTCATTCTTTATATACTTTTATCCCTAGGACTGTGCTTAATCAGCCATCTTGAACCAGAATTCTTGAGACAATTTAATGATAATTTTATTCTGTATTACTCGAGGAACACATCCTTTCTCTACATTTTGTGTTGCATAGCTGTGAATCATTTAGCTTTTCAACATTTCATATTGTCATAAACTCTCTCAGATCACCAGAGATTACATTGAATTCTCAGACCTTGGCATTTTTTGTCATACTATTTATTTGGTCACTTTGTCAAGCTACATTATTTCATTTGCATTTTCTTCTATTGTTTCACTTTATAGATTTGGGCTTGCTAAGGCCAAATGCAATTTATCCCTTTTTTACACTTTATCTGAAGTAAGAATATGCCAGAAGAACAGAACAGCCCAGCACATCACATGGTACCTCTCCTCCTCCCGGCCATGGCCACGTATCTGCCCCACATGGGCAGCCGATCCCACTGGTTGATCAGAGACCTTTAATTGGTATGGCTTGGCTAGAACAGTTGACCTGGACCAGTCAGATTGCCGCTTTTGTGAATTCAAACGATAAAACACAAAGATCGTGACTGGTCAGGGGCTGGCTTTGGAATGGCAAAGTCAGCTGAACTGTCAGCTCAGGGTTGAGGCAGCCACTTGCAAGACGATGAGTAAGCAAGTGAAACTGATCTTCAGAGAGATGAAAATGGTACATATGTGGAAAAGAAGCTGAGATTAAGTGAGAAGGAGAGAATTTATCTTGGTTCTGAACAGCTTTCCAGTGTGCATAAGGCCCAAATGCACAGAATTCTGTGAAATTTCTATAACAATGAAATAAACCTTCCTTTGTAATAACTAAGCTAGTTTGAGTGGGTATCTATTTCTTACAACCAAAAAAATAAAAATCCTTGGCTTTCATATTTTAATTTTTGGTTGTTTAAAAAAAAAAGAACTCAGTATTAACAAGACTATGCATAAAAATTAACATCTATATCAATGAGTACACAAATAAAGTGTTAGAGAATTAGAGGGTGTTTTTTAAAAAATCCTCTGGCAGAATGTAGTGTCCTCCTCACTAATCCTTGACTGTTTTTAGTCATTTTAATCTAATCCAACCACTAGAGTAAACATTTCTTCTGAGGAAATTCACTTCTGTTGTTCCAAGAGTCAAGTATTAGGCATGAAGTTTCCATTGTACGTTCTCTAGGACTTCCTGCCAACAACTGATTAAGGAACCCTTTTGCTTCCTCTGCTTCCTTCATCTGTCCCTTTTCATTTTTCTCCAGAAGCAAAAGGAGAAAGACCCAATGCTTTCAAGGTGTTTTCCTATTTGCTTTTGTGAAACTGCCTTAGTGAAGGTCTACTCTCTACATACCTCTTAACTTGTGAAGCTAGAGTTCCTTCTTGTTTTTTATATAATATATATCATGGGTTTTGGAAAGAATGTATGCAATTATAAGAATATCCAAACAAAATAAAATTATTTAACACACTTAAATCTTAATTTTTAAAAAGTTATAAAAAATTTTTACAATAGTTCTCCAAAGTGAGTTCCCAAATGCAGGGACTATGTCTTTTCATTTCTTTCTACATTGCCTCCAAAAACAAAACAAGACAAACAAACAAAAAAAACCAGATTCAGAGCCATGGAACCTTCAAATGCCCAATAAGGGTAGTTGAACCAAGTTATTTCAATTACTAGAAGAAAATTTTATTAAATTTTGTGCCAAGTTTCAAGACACAAATATGTTTGAAGCAAATTTAGAAAATGACATTAACATTTTTGAGTTGCAAAAGTCAGCAATTAAGAGTAATTTTTCAAAATGAGCACTGCCCATCTTCTGTGAATAAGTAGTTTATTTTGGCAACTGCAGAAGCTTGTCCTGGGTGGATTCATAACAATCCCAGACCATTGCTGTTCTCTTCCAGACCAGAGACAGGAGTGTTTCTGATTCAGTTAACTAACTGATTGCTAAAGCTAAAAAAAAATGTTTCGGATAACCTTCAAGCAACAATTTTCTCCACTGTAAAACAGTTTATGTTAATAAAAGAAAATTCTGAAAGAATGACGAAGTTGGAAAACTAAATTATCCAGAGCTCCATCACTTAAATGTATTCACGCATAATATATTCTTCAAGTCACTTTCTTCTCAAATGCCAAAACAATATGTTAATTGCTTCTTGCATTGGATAATAAACTAATATGCATGAAATGCTGAGTATGATCCAAACCTTAATGTACTATTTGCCCCTGAATTCTCCCACACTTACTTTTGTGCTCTAGGTCTAAGTTGCTCTGCTGAAGGAAACACTTTGGCCCAGCCACAGTATGTTCACGTACATATGTATTGAGGAAGGAGGGGAAAGCATTCAAAAACTGCTTCTCAAACTTGACTGTGCATCAGAATCATCTGTCAAGCTTGTTAAAATGCAGAGTAGGCACTTTAAATAAGCCCCCAGGTGATGCAGAAGTTGTTAGTCCATGAACACTTAGTAGCAAGACCCTAACATAACCTGGAACATAAGAGAATTGATGAAAGAAAGTTTTGCCTTCACACATCGATCTATCATGAAGCCACTGGCACATCCCTGACCCATTTCTGGAAAAACAAGGGACTACTCTCATACCTGGAAAGATTCCCACAGCTGGGGTGGAGTAAGGACTTATTACGAAATACAAGTGAAAATATTGAGCAACTGTAGTGAGCCTCTTCTCCGCACAGGAAGACTTGCAGAGTTCACAAAACATCTGTTCATCTCTTCTTTGGTAGTAATGTCTACAATATCTGGGCACAAGTCTTCCTAGAATAAAAGCTTCATTTTCCAGCCTCCCCTGCAGCAGATCGTAGGCATGTTACCAACTTTCAGCCAATGGGATCTAAGCAGAAGTACGTGCAAGCCATGTTTTGAGGATGGCAATTAAATTAAGATATTTTATTTGTCCTAGTTAGATGAGATGAACCAAAAAACTGATATGCATGTATGCATAATCAATGGACATAGACAACAATGTTGGGGGTAGGGGGGTGGGATGGGGAGGAGGGTATCTAGGGGGGAAAAAGTAGAAACATCTGTAACAAAAATAAATTAATCCAGGTACAGGCAGCTAAAATTTTATTTGAAAGGGCATACTCCAGAGGTTGTTGCTAAAGCTCCAGTCAAGAAAACCCATTTCTTAGACATGACTAAGCATTTGTCATCAATATCTGGATCAACACCAGACTCTTTGCTAATGTTCTCAGTGACCTTTAGAAATGGGATTTAAGGGTAAAATTAGCAGTTTACTAACTAGTTCAACCAATGCTAGAATGGAACTCTCACTGGTTAACTTAAAGATATTTAAGAGATAAGGTTGACTAAAATCTTCTAGAGATAACCCCACCCTTGCACAAATAGGGTAAAAGAATCCAGGGAGGCCTACAGCCCAAACCTTTAGGAATAATGCCTGGGACTTGATCCTGCTCCTGGAATGTTGTCATACCTGCCTCGGTTGAATTTTTCACTCCAGGTGAAACTGGAGATTAGAGAAGATTGAAATTGAAAGAACAGAAAATAGAAATGATTTTTATGCTGCTTATAAATAAGTGTTTTGTTAATAATGCCTGCTTTTGTGGCAGAATGTGTTCTTAGACTTGCTTTTCATGTCACCTGGCTGCAAAGTTGGGGAAGCACCTCAGATTTACTGTTCCTTACCAGAAGACCCTAAGAATTGTGCGAGACCCAGATGGCTTGTGCCAGTTCACAGCAGAGAGCAAGAGGGATAGGAAGAGCTGGATTTCCTGAAGTCTTTGGAGCTGCCACAGAGCACCGGCCCTCTCTCTTCCAGACGTGATTTCACGCCAGAGAGAAATACATTTCCAAGTTGTGTCAGGTGCTCTCCCCTTACTTCTGCTAGTCACAGCAAAACATATCCTGATGGTCCTGCTGGGTGCCCCAGTCACCATCCCTGGAAAACTGGTCCCATGGACAGATTTCGTGATTTAACTCTCGTTCCTTGTGTTTGTTCTCTTCTGTATTTAAATTCCTCTCCACCACCACCTTCTCCCTCTGCTTTCAGATACTTGGTACTTCTGAGAGGAATCAGGAATATTCACTTTCCCAGGGAAGGGTCTTCTATGACTTTGCTGCCTTGGAAAAGACTAAATCACTCGCTTTACTTTTTCAAGGAAAAGAATTTTTTATCTTACCTATTTTTCAGTGACAGACATATCACAAGTCAGGCATTTTACCCTTAAGCTCCCCATCTTAACACATATGATTTTAAAAATAAAAATGATCAATTGTGCAGAATCAAATATAACCCAGAGCCCATATAATATGGTATGAGATCTCTTTCCATGTTTCAGTTTTCTTTCTCTTGCCCTTTGTATTTATTTCACAGATTTTTAAAAGGAAGTTTTTCAAGATTACAAATGCCTCAAGACTACATAATAATCAAGATTATATAACATGGCTTTGCTAGTTAGAATGCCTTTTAGGTCTATTACTGTCTTGTTCTCTCTTCATGTTTGTCTTCCCACTTCAATAAAATAGGAAAAAGAACTAAATGAAGGGCTTCACACATACAACCTCTCTACCTCTGTGCACAGCACAACACCATAACTTGGATTCTCTGGAGATTTCCTCTCCATGCAAAGTGCAGTCCATGATGAAATCAATAGATTAGGATGATTTAGCATATGTTCTGGAGTTGGTCTGGGTTCAGATTCTGACTCTAGTTATGTACAGATAGGCAACTACTTTCACCAATCTGTGCCTCAGTTTCCTCATAAAAATGGGAATAGTAATGCCTACCTCACAAGGGTTTTGTAAGGGTTAAACAAGTTAATGTATTTGAAGAGCTTAGTATAGCGCTTGGCATCCATCTACTCAAGAAATAATTATTCAATGCTTGCTATAATAAGCAAAGTACTATTTAACACTGTAGCAAATTAAAAACTGATACAGACTGGGTTCCTACCCTTTAAAAGAATTTTCAGTACAGTGGGAGATAAAACATAAAACATGCAAAGTAGAGAGCTATAATAGGAATGGATATATGTTAAGATATTCAGATAAATTGTTTATTAAAATATGTTCAAGAACAACAAATCCTTTGTTATTCCTGCTCTTGGGTCTAACTCCCTCCACCGTGAATTTGGTCGGCCTTAGTAACTTGCTTAACTAGCAGTGTGATAGCAGTGATGTTCTAGGTCTTCTGCCTGGGTCTCTTCGAATGTTTGCTCGGAGGAAAGCCAGCCCACATGTAAGAATCCACCTACCTGGGACCACCCTGCTGTGAGGAAGCCCAAGACATCAGTCTGGAGAATCTGCCTAGACAGAGGCACTGGACCTGGCTGTTCCAGCCATGCCAGCCCAGGAATCAGACATGGGTAAAGAAGCTGTCTTGGCAGCAACTAGACAACCCCAGGAAATGCCTTGTGAGGAAGAACTGAGAACCCAACTAACAGCCAGAACCTATGATCTCAGTTAAGTCATTCCAGCCAACTACTTTATATGCCTTGAGACGAGCGATTTAAACTGTCCTTGCTACAGATTACTTATTTCCAGTGGGTTATGATACTTGGCTTTCTTGCGTCTCTAAGCATGCTGGAATTTGAAAAGCAATGTGTGCAGAAAAGAGCTGGCGCAGTAGGCCTGACACTGCCATCCCTAAGAAGGTCTACTTGCACGATCGGCTCTTGCCCTGGCCAGTGTAGCTCAGTTACTTGGGCGTTGGCCCACACGCCAGGAGGTTGCAGTTCACTTCTGGGTCAAGGGCACATGTCTGGGCTGCGGGCTCAATCCCTGGTAGGGGGTGTGCAGGAGGCAGCTGATTGATGTGTTCTTGCATCAAAATTTATTGACGTTTCTCTCTCTCCCTCTTTCACTCTCTCCAACAATCAATAAACTACTCCTAAAAAAAAAAAAAAAAGACTGATCCTTGGCTGGCATCTGGGGACTTGGTTGCTAAACAGTTCCCTACACCAATATAAACCCATCCCTCACTGCAAGTGACAAAGGTGGCTCACTATAGCTAGATCGCTTGTGCAAACAGTGTGGTTTATGTCGAACATCTGCTTTCCTTCTGGGACTCTGGCTTTGGGTGTGTGGTAGGCAAAGGGTGCCTATTTCACCAGCCCTTGATAAAAACCTTGGGCACCAAGTTGCTAATGAATTGCCCCAGTAGACAACACTTTGCACATGATGTCACAACTCATTGCTGATGGAACGAAGGCACTGCACTGTGAGGGGATCTTAGAAGCTGTCCACTGGTTTCCTCCCAACTTTGCCCCATACACCTTTTTCTTTTACGAATTTTGCTTTGTATCTTTTCATGTAATAAATCTTAACCATGAGTAAAATGAGATGCTGAGATCTAAGAACTTCTATCGAATCACTGGACTTGGGAGGTCATCTTAGAAACCCCTGATATACAGTACTTTTAAAACTGTGACAGAAATATTGAAGAGCTTTCAACTCTCTTTTTATAAAAGGAGGAATCCCTCCTAGCTTTCTTATGCTCTCTTCCTCGTCTCCCTTTTTCCCGGGATATGCATATTGATCGTCCTTCCCACCTAAGTCCAAGGTGACACGTGGACATGAACACACTATTGGAGAAGACACTTTTAGTTCTTCAGCCCTGGAGAAGTTGTGTAATTGCTATCTTGCATAAAAATACAACAGTGGTTTCCTGCATTTTATTTTAATCCAATTATGTTCACCTTGTATGGGTGTAGTATAAAAGTTTTTATCTCATTGGGCTGAAGATACTACTGAAATTTCTTTTTAAAGTATTTACCCAGAGTCCGGCCAGTGTGGCTCAGTGGTTGAGTGTGGAACCATGCACCAAGAGGTTGCCAGTTGGATTCTTGGTCAGGACACATGCCCAGGTTGTGGGCCCGATCCCCAGTGGGGGGCATGCAGAAGGCGGCCAATCAATGTTCTCACTCATCGATGTTTCCATCTCTCTCTCCCTCTCATTTCCTCTCTCTGTAAAATCAATAAAAAAATTTTTTTTAAATAAAAATAAAGTATTTACCCAGAGACTGAACTGGAGATAAATTTTTTTTCTGCAACTACATAGCAAGACTTCATAAATGTACGGCTAGTCACTAAAAACTGGCCCCACAGCATCAGCAGGAGTGTATATCCACACATGCACTGTGCGGCATGTCTTGCTGTGCAGCATTTCTGTCTCTCATTGTGTAATATGCAGGATATTTGCAGATGGTTTTCCTGATAAACTTTGTGATTATATTTCGACAGGGCTGGATTTTTTTTTTTCTTTTTTCACAGAATGACAAGAGCTTACTAACTATGACAAGCAAAATCCTTGGACTTGGCTCTAGAAATCAACTGAGCACAGTGTATTTTAAGAATTCACACAATAAGCCAGTAAACTGTGTGCTAAGCACTTTAAATATTATGTGGTCAGCACTTTAAATCATGTTGTAGACACCAGACTGAGAGTTAGGAGGCCGAGTTCTAACCTAGTCTATGTGCTAAAGATACGACCTTGATGAATAATTTTTCTTCACTGGACCTCTATCGCACCAGCTGTAAAACGAAAGGGTTGCAATAAGCCATTTTTCTAACATCTCAAACATTCTATGGTACAGTGATAATATGAAGCACGGGATAAGTGCCGAATGAGAGGGTACAAATGTGTTTTGAAGGAGGTGGAGGTTCCTGGTGGCTAGCATGGGAATATTCAACTGGCCAGAAAAGAGAAGCACTCCTTTCGGAGGAGAAGCTGGAGGGAAAATATAAGGCCTGATCCACTCTCAGGGATGTTAGGGACATTTCAATATGAAATAACAATGATATTAATAACAACTAACCAGTTCAGTACTTATGTACAATGGTAATATATATTATTTAATGTCCATAAAAATCCTAGGTATTGTTTTTATCCTCGTTTACAGAAGAGAAAGTGGAGGCATAGAAAAATAAAGAAGTTTCGTAAGGTCACATGGCAAGTGGCAGAACCCAGAGGTGAACCTAGGCAAGCTGACACCCCAGATAACAGCTTCTCATTGTTGTCAGGGGTTCCCGTGTGGAAGTCAGCAGGACCATCCTCCACAGAAGCACTATCATTTAGACACAATGTCCTGGAAAACCAGCATAAACTGAAAATCATAGGCCATCATCAAGAAGAAGAATGATAGTTACTTTTCATGAAGTACCATTTGAGCGCTTTTCATTTTCTACCTCCAACCTTTGCAGATGTTTTGTTGTTGTTTTAAATATCATTTTTCAGTTAAGAAATCTGGGCTCTGCAAGTTCAACTTGCAATAAGTAGAGAGCTGTTAGGGGGGAGGGTTGGGATTCAATCCTGAGTTTGTCTAACTTCAAAAACCCTTATTTCACTATGCCATGCTGGCTCCTTGGCAAGACAAACACTATTTGCAAATATCAAAAACAGCTGTATCCTACTGTATGCTTTTACTGATGTGAAATTCTAGAACAGAGAAAACGAGTCTATAGAGACAGAAAGCAAATCACAGTTGCTTGGGGCAGGGGAAGGGAGGAGACTGACTGCAAAGAGACACAAGGACATTTTTGGAATAACGGCAAGATTTTATATCTTGATTATGGTGTTGATTATATTTGTCAAAACTCACTGAACTGTACACTTAAAGCAAGTGTATTTTTACATGCAAATTATACCTCAATACAGTTGATTTTTTAAAAACTCAACCGAATCCAGTATTTGGTCCCCTAGACAGAAGCTGGGGCCACTGGCATAAAGAGTCTTCATATGCATGAGATCATCACAGTGCATACCAAACACTAGGTCTTCGCATCCATTCCAGCCACCTTCTCTGCTACCTTCTTGTATCGCAAAGGCTGAAAAGCTTGAAGTTGCATTTCTCTGACTCCTTAACAGCTAACGTCTAGATTGTGAGTTAAACACACAGGAGAGACTGGAAAAGTGGACTGACTGTTGCTGCAGGCAAGTAGGGACGGGTAGGCATTGGGTTTTTCTGCAACAGCATTTCTACGTCCAGTGTCTGGCTTCATGAGTGGTCTGAGTTAGTGACTCCAAGGATGACAGTGGCCTCATGATCCTCAGATGGGCAGTGTGTGCAAGAATTCTAATGTTTTCTTGACTTCCCACATTTATGGCCAGAGCAACAGCCTCCCTGGCAAATCTGTTTGATAGTTATCTCCTAGGAATTGTTTCTGGAGGCTCAGTTCAGAGAGTGCTCTTCTGGCTTTCCAATTATTTTGCAAGCATCTAATTACCTGTATGAACCCCCTCTGTACTTATAATTGCTTGAGTAATTTGCTTCCCTGGCACTCTACACTGACATCATGAAAGATGGTGTGGCTTTTCAGGCATAATGCTAACTAAAATAATTACCAGCATCACCAAATTAATTGCAACTTTTACTCAGCTGACTTTCTGCCAGGATAAACTCAACGAGGTACACGCAGAGGACAGCTTTATTCTTTTCTCCATCCTACTCAGACTCTGTGAGTGGATTTGTCCACTACTCCATGAGTGAAATGAGGCAGATCTTCTCACTTTTCCAGTCACTCTCAGATCATTAAAAGTCCTCCAATTCATTTAAGTCCTCCTACTGTTCAGTCATTAAAATGCCCACTCCATTAGCGTATAACCCAATACTCTCCTTCAGTGTAAAGGCATCTATACCTCTAGCTTGAGCTTCCCTTGGGCTGGAAAGCCTGTCACTTTGAGGAAGAGGACATGGTTGGCTTCTGCTCCATTTCTCATTTCCCTTCTCCTTGCCACGTACCCTGCTTCACTAGGCTGTCTTGGGATCCTCTGGGGTTGAAATGCGGCAGGGAAGAGGTAAAGCTAGTCTCTAAGCAAGGCTTTAAGCTGGTTGGATATAATCTGATATTGGAGGCTTCTGGGAATGACAGATTCCCAGCACTGATATTTGCTCTGCTGTCTTGGGGGAGGGGGCACCTAGGCCCCTGCAGCCATAGCCTTCTACATTTAATATCCAAGGCATGAGTCAAACATCAATTCCTACTTCCCTGGAGCAGTCTGAAGGGTTCCTGTTACCTGACTTGAGGTGAGAGGGAAGCACTCCTCTCCCCTCCCACATGAAGAGCAAGAGAAAAACTCAAACAAACAAACAAAACCCTCCTCTCTTTTTGGCCTTATCAGCCTTGTCTGCTTCATCAGTGGAAGATGGGTGACTGCATGTCCACCTCCAATAGACTCATACTCTGAAAGCATGTCTTACGTATGTGGTTTAGTAACTCACTTTAGAATGTGGAGGTACTTTGCAGTTACTTATTTCGTTTTTGGTCTTTGAATCAATCCATGCAATTTTGATCTTCATGGCCAAAATTGAGACAGAATGTTATTAATTATCACAACAACACTGTTTTGAGGTAATGACTAATGCTCCCATTTTAGAGACAAATGGAGGTTCAAATGGCAGAAATGGGGTCCAACATAAATGAGTAGGGCTCTAGGCCTTTACTGTTAACCATTATAATTACGCAGGAGTGGGCAAAAGTAGGTATACAGTTGCATCGTGACCTTCTTTTGTATTAATAAAGCTATTGTAATAATCATAACCTGAACTGTAAACCTACTTTTTATCCACCCCTGCATATTTGATACTACAAATATTGATGGCGTGAATTGAGTTATGTCCCCCAAAGTCCATATATTGAAGTCCTAACCTCCAGTACCTCCCAATGTGACCTTGCTTGGAAATAGGATCCTTGCAGATATAATCAGTTAAGATGAAGTCATATTGGAGCAGGGAAGGCCTCTACTCCAATATGATTGGTGTCCTTATAAAAAAGGGAAAATCTGAACACAGACATGTACACAGAGAGAAAGCCATCTAAATACTAGAGTTAAGCTGCCGCAAGTCAAGGAACCACCAGGAGTCAGGAGAGAAGCCAAGAACAGACCTTTCTCTCTTCAAGGGGAGCATGGCCCTGTAGGCACCTTGATCTTGGACTGTGAGCCTCCAGGCTATGAGACAACACAGTTCTGGTTTTTAAGCCATCCAGTTTGTGGTGCTTGGTTATGGCAGTCCTAGAACACTAATAAAAGAATGATGTGACAGCCATGGAAGTGTGGCTGAAATTCCACTTGAAATAAGTACTGTGTGGGAGAACACCTGAGCTGCTCAGAGAAGAAAAGGGATTGCAGCAGCCAGAGTGGGGCCTGCTCTTTGTCCATGCTGGATGACAGAAAACTGAGTTGGTCGTTAAAAACCTTTGGCCAGCTGTCCAGTAGAAAGCTTCTAAGTTAATTTCACTTCCCTGAGAATAGAGGATTGCTAAATTTTTTTTTTTTTTTTTTTTTATCCTCACCCGAGGATATTTTTCCATTTTTGTACAGATAGAGTGGGAGGGAGAGAGAGGAAGGAGAGAGAGAGAGAGAGAGAAACATCGACGTGAAGGGACACATCGAGTGGCTGCCACCCGCACGACCAACCAGGGCTGGGGACAAACTGCAACCGAAGTACGTGCCCTTAGCGGGAACCGAACCCGGGTCTCTCCAGACCGCAGGCCGATGCTCTAACCGCTGAGCCAAACTGGCCAGGGCGAGGATTGCTAAATTTACCTTGAAAGATTTTAAGAAAAAAAAAATCCATACCAGATCTTTGCATAATTATTTCTGGAAAAGCCCAAAGATATTTAGAGTGGGTCCAACATGAAGTTGTACCTGTAACTTAATTTACAGAACTAGGAGTGAATGAAAAGGTAACACAATATAAGCTTATATTTAATATTTAATGTTCTTGAGGGCTTTGAGAGTAGGAATGCTAAGATACAGGAATTTTAATAAAATTCACTTATACATTCATAAAACCTCCAAACATATAAACAATTATAAAGGTTTTCAAATTGTAATTCATGCAGAATGTGGAGACACATTTGCTACACACGCACATCATACACACACACACACACACACACACACACACTATTGTTTAGAGATTTTAGGTTTTAATTTCCAAAATTATTGACTCAAGTAGCATAGATAGGCAATTAAATATTAATAAAAATATATCGACTTCCGGTCAAGATGGCGGCGTAGGTAAACGCAGTATTGCGTCCTCCCACAACCACATCAAAGTTACAACTAAACTACAGAACAACCATCATTCAAAACTGTGTGAAATCAAGCTGAATGGAAGTCCTACAGCTACGGAATTAAAGCAGCAGCCACATCCAGACTGGTAGGAGGGCGGAGGCGCGAAGGGCTGGTCCCACACCCACATGTGGCAGATAAAAATCAGGAGGACACCTCGGCTGGGAAGGTCCTCCCTGAGGACTGAGGGGTCCCCATACCACACCAGGTGCCCTGCTCAGGGTTCCAGTGCCAGGAAGAGAATCCCCATCACTTCTGGCTGGAAAAACCAGCGGGAACTGAGGCTCAGGGAGGCGGAGGCGGTTGGAGCCCCAGGCAGCTCCTTAAAGGGCCCGCGCACGGACTAATCGGACTCTCTCCCTCTAAGCTCAGAGGGGAGGCAGCTCGAGGGGCACCAGAGACATACAGGGAAGAACTGAGCTGTTTGGCACTGGAGCGAGGGCTAGAGAGGGGGCTTTCTCTGGGACAGACATGCTGTCAGAGGCCTTTGTTCCTTTGGTGAGCCCTTCCCTAGGGCAGCAGACAGCAGCCATATCTGGGACTCCAGCAACCTGGCTCACACTGGTAGCCCCGCCCTGCTGACTCCCTGAGGCCCTGCCCTGCCCAACTTTCAGGCCCACCCAAGCTGTTGCCACTTGCTTAACCGTAGGATTGGCCTATCTTGGATCCTGCTTCAGGTTTTTCCTAAATTCTTTCAAACAAGCAGCATCTGGTCTCAGCTAGCCCCATACCACTCGTTAAGTAATACACTGAAACAAACACAGGGCGGCAGCCAAAATGAGGAGACAAAGAAACAGGTCCCAAATGAAAGAACAGAACAAAATCCCAAGAAAACAACTAAGAAAAATGGAGATAAGCAACCTAACAGATACTGAGTTCAAAATACTGCTTATAAGGATGCTCAATGAACTTAGTGAGAACCTCAGTGAACTTAGTGAGGGACTCAAGAGCATAAAAAAGGACCAGTCAGAAATGATGGATGCACAGTCAGAAATGAAGGAGGCATTAACTGAAATAAAGAATAATTTACACAGTTTCAATAGTAGAGTATGTAAATCCAAGAAGCAAACCATCGATTTGGAATATAAGGAAGCAAAAAACACCCAATCAGAACAGCAAAAAGAAAAGAGAATCCAAAAAAATGAGGAGAGTGTAAGGAGCCTCTGGGACACCTTCAAGCATGCCAACATTCGCATCTTGGGGGTACCAGAAGGAGAAGAGCGAGAACAAGAAATCGAAAACCTGTTTGAAAAAATAATGGCAGAAAATTTTCCTAACTTGGGGAAGGAAACTGACATACAAGTCCAGGAAGCACAAAGAGTCCCAAATAAGATGAACCCCAAGAGGCCCACACCAAGACACATCATCATTAAAATGCAAAAGGTTCAAGACAAAGAGAGAATCTTAAAAGCAGCAAGAGAAAGGCAGCTAGTTACCTACAAGGGAGTTCCCATAAGGCTGTCAGCTGATTTCTCAAAAGAAACTTTGCAGGCTGGAAGGGAGTGGCAAGAAATATTCAGAGTGATGAAAAACAAGAAACTACAGTCAAGATGACTCTATCCTGCAAAGCTGTCATTTAGAATCTATGGCCATATAAAGAGTTTCCCAGACAAGAAAAAGTTAAAGGAGTTCATCACCACCAAACCGTTATTATATGAAATGATGAAGGGTCTTTTTGAAGAAAAAGATAAAATATATGAACAAACAAAATGGCAATGAATACATATCTATCGACAATGGACTCTACAAACAAAATGAACAGGCAGAACAGAAACATTCTCATAGATACAGAGAACATTTTGTTGGTTGGCAGATGGAAGGGGGTTGGGGGAATGGGTGAAAAAGGTGAAGGGATTAAGAAGTACAAATTAATTGCTAGACTGACAAACCTTAAAGGGAAAGGGGTTGGGGGGTGGGAAGAAATAAACCAAAGAACTTATATGCATAACCAATGGACACAGACAATAGTGTGGGAAAAGGCGGGAGGGGGGTGGTAGGGGGGAAGAGGGGGCCATTGGGAGAAAAATGAGGGACATCTGTAATACATTATACATTCAACAATAAAGATTAAAAAAAAAATAAAAAAAATATATCAAAATCTCAGAGACTTCTCACAATAAACTTTTATTTTTCCACTCACATCTGTCCAGCGTGGATCAGATGGCCCTCCTACAGCCTGTAGCTTCCACCTAGGGCAAGGGAGGGATGGAGAAGGCACACTGGCTCTTAATTGTTTCAGTCCAGGAGAGACACACACCACTTGTGCTCAGAGATCACTGGCCAGAACAAGTCAGATGGCTCAACCTAACAGCAAGTGAGGCTGGGTAATGTAGAAGAACATCTGGAATATGTCGGGAACACTAATGATCTCTGCCATAAAACTGTATAGAGAATAAGTGTAAAATGCACTAAGTCCATTGTTAGATGAGAAATCCAATGTGAATCTGATCTCATTCAGCTTAACAAGGAGGCAATCTGATGCCTTCCCGTCTACATGCAACTTATTACAGCATGACTAATTGCTAAAGTAAAGTGATACTCATGAGCCCACATTACTTCTGGTACTTCCCAGAGGAGTGCCCCACCTGTGAGCCCTCCCACCAAACTAAAGAAAACAAAATGGAAGTAGGAGTTTCCAGGGGCAGTGAGAACTCCCGGACTTGGAAGAGAAGTAAAAAGCATGAGGAGAGAGTCTCAACTGTCAAATGGTAGCTGCCAGGGCCCTGGAGAAAAGGGTGGCTAGTGATACACCCCCCATGTCAGGACAATGATATAATATTCAAGTTTAAATCATTCTCAATTCTTTCCTGAACTGTAGTCCTTTCTCTCAGACTGAATTTACTAAAAGTCTGCTATTCCAGAGAAAGGGCCTGACCTTCAGGATTAAAGAGGGTTGGTCCCATATTTTATAAAAATTCACTTCTCAGACCATGTGTCCCAATTTCTTTTTCCAAAAAAATATTGTCACTGCTCAAGTCATCCCTGGGATGGAAAATGGAAAAGAAAAGATTTCCTGGGCAAGGGGAAAAGTCCTGTAGAGAGCGGGTGATGGCGGATTTGAAAACAGGTCCGGGAAGCATAATTTTCATAGCTTTTGCCAGCAATGTTCATCTGGGAGAAAAAACACTTTTCATATTTTCATTGGTTCGTATTCGCATAAATAAATCCTAGAGGGATACCAAAGAAGCTAATAAACTAGGTACTTGGCATGGGGAAAAGGGGGTATGGGGCAGACAAAGGTTGGGTAGGAGGGAGAATTTTCACTATGCACCCTTTTTATATTACTTGATTTTTCAAACCATGTGACTATATTACCTATTCCAAACTGTTAAAGCAATTGGGGGGGGGGGGGGTCTCCCAACTGCCACAGCTTTGCGTTCAAGCTACCTTTGGAGAACAAAAGAATTGAAGCAGAACCTATCCGGTGTGAAGCAGTGTAGAAAGTGGGCAGGAGCCAGAGGAAAATATACCTGTCAACACCAGCCAGAAATGAGAGCAAGAAGTGATGAAAGGAACTGGGAGCCCCTGACTCAACTCCCCACTCCTTAAAACTCCAGACATAATTGGGGGAGAACTCAAGAGCAAGGCCAGTGATGTTGAGCTTTCCACACAAAAGGGAACAGGAGCTGGAATCTTTGAAAATGTGGACATAAGAGGAAAGGGTGGCCCTAGAAGAAGGGGAGGGCTTGGGGACACCCAGGTGACAGACACTTGGATTAAACCACCGTGACATTCAAGCCCTTGACAATTGGACCTGATCCTTTTTGGGTCTCTCGTCTCTCCTTTACTGGAGCACTTCTTTCATTAATCACCAGTCTAGTGGACACTGGATGAATAAAGAATTAAGAAGCTCAGAGTCTGGTTGATAAAAACTGAATTGCAAACAACAAGGTGTTGCTAATGCTCTTCTAGGAAAGTGTACAGTTTCAGTGGGGGCACAAGTGAGGAGTGGTCAACTTAGCCTGGGGGAGACCAGGTAATAAGGCTTCATAGTCAAGGTAAAGTTTGAGCTAAGTCCTGGAAGATGAATGGATATACCAGCCAGTGGGGGAGGTGAGGAGGACTTCCTAGCAAAGCAATCTGTGCATATGCTCGGAGGATGACACAAATCTGTTTCAAACCTGTGTTGTGCGAGCGACTTTACATGGTCAAAGATAAATAGGAGCTGTGGAGATGGAGAAGCAAGAAGGGAGGCTTTGTACGCGATGGACTTTATCCTACAGACCACTGTTTTTCAACTGGTGTGCGCAAGAATTTTTAAAACCTGCAATACCTGATTATTTAGTTAGGGGCACTGACCTCTTTTCCCCACAGCGTTTCTCAACCTGTGGGTCGCAACCCCTTTGGGGGTTGAATGACCCTTTCACAGGGGCCGCCTAAGACATAACAGTAGCAAAATTACACTTATGAAGTAGCAATGAAAATAATTTTATGGTTGGGGGTCACCACAACATGAAGAACTGTATTAAAGGGTAATGGCATTAGGAAGGTTGAGAACCACTGTCTTAGAATGTCAAATAAAAAAACAATACCATCTGGTGTGAATGAATCAAAATTATACCTATTTTTTTTTGTGACAGATTGGCCCCTGATGTTGACCTGCTGACTATCTGCCCTTATCTCCTTCGCCTCATGAACCACCTTTCTTGGAACCTGGATCCACCTCTAACCCCTTACCACCCTCAGCCCCTTTACCTCCATATCCTACCCTTTCCCCATCGGCATAAAACCCCTCATCCCACAGTTTGCCCACTCAGGGTGTCCCTTTCAAAAGACTGATTCAGAAAATCCAAATATTAATGGGGCTGGTCATTTGCCCCTCGGGGAGTTTTCAGGTACCCGTGGCATTGTCAGAGTACACTGCCTTTTCAGTGGCAGATCTTTCCCAAATAGAGACCAGGATAGAGTTATTCTCTGCCAACCCATCCAAATTTGCTAAAGAATTTGAATATGTCAAATATGTCACCCTTCCATGTGATTTAACATGGAGAGACATTCACATTATCTTCTCCACGTGTACTACCCCAGATGGAAGGGACAGAATATACACCAAAGCCCGAAGAGTAGCTAACACCATGAGCAGGCAGAATGACCAATCCCCCACGGGAGAAATAGCTGTCCCTACAAGTGACCCCAGTTGGGACTACCAGACCTCCTGACCGGAAAAAAAGAGACCATATGATAATCTGACTCATAGTGGGCATGAAACTGACTACTCCAAAACAAGTCAATTTTGAAAAACTTAGGGAAATTTCTCAGGAAAAGAACAAAAATCTCGCCCTCTTCCTCACCCTACTCGCCCAAGTATTACAACAATACACTAACTTAGACCCCCAGTCTCCCTAGGGAAAGTCTGCTCTAAGCCTGCACTTCATCTGCTAGTCCATGCCTGATACAAGACGCAAACTTCAAAAATGAGAAAAAGGCCCTCAAACTCCTCACGCTGAGCTTTTAGACCTTGCCTTTAATGTATTTAACAACCAAGAGGAGGACAGAAAAAAACAGTCTAAGGAACAAAAGGAAACCTTTCTACTCCTTGCCTTGGCCCTTTTGGGGACTTCAGAGAGAAAACCCCTACAGGCTCAGGGAAATCATGACATCTTCCCAGGAACATGTTTCCAATCCAATGCGACAAACCGGGACACTGGAGCAAAAGCTGTCCAGAAAAACTGCAGCCCCCGGCCTTGTCCTGCCTGTGAACCAAACGAACAGGACATTGGAAGAGTGAATGTCCCAGTCTCACAGAAGAAGGGGCCACTCCTCACTGAAATAGAGGACAAAAGGGAACATCCTTTTCCCCAGTAGCTGATCTCTGAGGACTCTTTCAGGAGAAAGACTGATAGGCACCCTGGCCGGTTTGGCTCAGAGGTTAGAGTGTCGGCCTGTGGTCCAGAGAGATTCGGGTTCGGTTCCCACTAAGGACATGTACCTCGGTTGCAGTTTGTCCCTGGCCCTGGTTGGGTCGTGCAGGTGGCAACCACTCGATGTGTCCCTTTCACGTCCATGTTTCTCTCTCTCTCTCTCTCTCTCTCTCTCTCTCTCTCTCTCTCTCTCTCTCTCTCCCTCTCCCTCCCTCCCACTCTATCCGAACAAAATATTGAAAAATGTCCTTAGGTGAGGATAAAAAAAAAAAAAGAAAGACTGACAGGCTCCCAGCCGCTCCATCGATTCATAGGACACGCCGAGCCCAGGGTAACTCTCTCTATAGCAGGTAATGAAACTAATTTCTTAATCGATACGGGGGCCACTTACTCTGCACTCCCTAAACTTGCAGGACCCCTCTTCCCATCCTCAGTCTCACTTGTAGGAGTTGACGGCATTCTCTCCCAGCCTTCACCCACCCCATGCTCTTGTGCTCTCTGGGAGATGGAATTTTCAGCCACTCCTTCCCAACTGCCCTGTCCCCCTCCTAGGGAGAGATCTTATGCAAAAGCTAGACACCCAACTTATCTGGTTCCCAACAGATCATCAGACCTCATTTGTAGGCCTCCTAGCCCCTCCCCCACTTCTAATCCTCATTTCATTCTACCCCAGGTTGCCTCACAGGTGGCCCCCCAGGTTTGGGACACTGATATGCCAGGGAAGGCATTACACCGGGCTCCCATTTCCGTCAGATTAAAGGAACCCCCCTTTCTTCTCATCCAGACCACAATACCCCATTAAGCCTGAGGCTCTACAAGGCCTCAAACCACTCGTCACTAAATTCCTAGAGACAGGACTTCTTGACCCTACCAAGTCCCCATATAATACCCCCATCCTACCTATAAGCCACATGGACGTACCGCCTCGTCCAAGACCTCTGCACTATGAATGAAGCTGTCATTCCCACATGTCCAGTTGTTCCCCATCCCTTTACTCTCTTCAGTTCTGTGTCTCCTGATTCCTCCTTCACAGTCCTTCATTTAAAAGATGCCTTTTTCACTATCCCACTGTCACTCGAGTCCCGAGACATCTTTGCTTTCACGTGGACTTCTCTACTTCCCTCTCCAATACAATCACACTCCTGAATTACTTAGGGGAAAAGGGCTACTGAGTCTCCCCATCCAAGCTCCAACTCAACCAACAATCCATCACATATACTTAGGGTTCCAGCTAATTCCTGGACACTGCTCTAGTCCTGCTGAGTGTAAACAGGTCACAGCAGCACTGCCACTCCCTCAGAGCAAGAAGGGCGTATGTGCCTTCTTAGGCCTCGCTGGCTCCTTTAGAAGCTGGATCCCTAACCATGGACTAATAGCCAAATCTCTATATGAAGACCTTAAGGGCCCAGAACACGAGCCTCTTGACTAGCATTCCATTGCCCAAACATCCTTCAACACTTTAAAACAGGCCCTTACACAAGCCCAAGCCCTAGCCCTCCCCAATTTACACAATGACTTTCTCATTTACACAGAAGAAAAGGGGGGAATAGCCTTGGGATTGCTGGGGCAGAAATATATACCTGACTTTTGGGCAGTAGCCTATTTCTCTAAGCAATTAGACACCATGCCCAGAGGATGGATGACCTGCTTAAGGGCCCTGGTTACCACTGCTATCCTGGTCCAGGAAGCAAATAAATTGACCTATGGACAGAAGACAGAGGTCTTCTCCCACCAGGTAGTTGATCTGCTAAACAATAACGCCTTTCAATTTCTCACCACTTTCCAGACTGATGCAATATCAATCTATTTTATTAGGGAGCCCCAACAGAATGGTAAAAAATCAAATCTGCTCAACCCAGCTACCCACCACCAAAGCTACAACACATTTATGTGCAAGATCCTGGAAGACGCAC
Source organism: Molossus molossus (assembly GCF_014108415.1). Classification (NCBI taxonomy): domain Eukaryota; kingdom Metazoa; phylum Chordata; class Mammalia; order Chiroptera; family Molossidae; genus Molossus; species Molossus molossus. The sequence goes on along the minus strand of NW_023425401.1, from coordinate 29,903,072 downwards.
AGAAAGTTAGACCCAACCTAGCAGACATGCCCTTAGACGATCCAGACTACACATGGTACGTAGACGGGAATAGATATATACACCAGGGAGAAAGAAAAGCCGGACGTGCAATAACAACCACCACTGAGGTCATTGAAAGCTTTCTGCTTCCTCCAGGCACTTCTGCCCAAAAGGCAGAATTGAGAGCACTAACCTGAGCCCTTACCTTAGGACAAGGCAAGAAAATTAACATTTACACTGATTCTAAGTATGTTTTTCACATACTAGATTTGCATGCTTCTACCTGGAAGAAATAGGACATTTAACCACAAGGGCACATCAATCAAACAGACCACCCTCATCCTAAAGCTTACATCAGCAGCACAGCTCCCAGCTAAGCCTGCTGTAATACACCATAAAGGCCACCAGAGATCCCAGTCCCTGGAGGCCATTGGAAACAACGACACAGACAAGGAAGCTAAGAGGGCAGCCCTAGTTCCCTTCCCAGCAATAGAAGCCTCTCTAACTCCATACTTAGAACCAAAACACACTCAGGAAGAGGAGTTGAAATTTAAAAAACTAGGGGCCATTCTAGATGGCCCCTGGTTTACCTCCCAGAGACGGCTTGTTCTTCCAAAAGAACAAGAACAAGAAATTAATAATTTCTTGACTTCATAATTCACTTCACACAAGGGTTCGACCCTTATCTGAGCTCCTCTATCCTGACATACACTGTGATAAATTAGAAAATAAAGTCACTAACATCACAGGAAACTGTCCCATCTGTAGAACAGTGAGTCCTCAGGGCAACCTACAACCCCCACCCCCTTCCCTTCCTACACGCCAACTAAGGGGACACATTCCTGGACAAGATTGGCAAATGGACTTCACTCATATGCCCAAACACCAAGCATATAGATGCCTCTTCATACTAATAGACACCTTTTCAGGATGGGTAGAAGCATTTTCTACCAAATCAGAAACAGCCTCAGAAGTCACTGAAATTCTTATAAAAGAAATTATCCCAAGGTTCAGACTGCCAACATCTCTCCAGAGTGACAATGGACCAGCTTTTACCTCCCAAGTCACTCAACAGATCTCCTCAGCCTTGGGCATCACATACAGACTCCACTCAGCATATCACCCCACTCTTCAGGGAAAATAGAAAAAGCCCACTCTATCTTAAAGAGTCAACTCAGCCCTGGCCTGTTTGGCTCAGCAGACAGAGGTCTGGTTCAGTGGATAGAACATCGGCCCTCAGACCAAAGAGTTGTGGGTTCAATTCCAGTCAAGTGCACCTACCTCAGTTGCAGTTCGGTTTGGCTCTGGTCAGGGTCGTGCGGAAGGCACCCAATTGATGTGGCTCTATGACATCGACGTTTCTCTCTGTGTCTCCCTCTCTCCCTCTCTCCCTTTCTCCCACTATCTGAGGATAAATAGAAAAGTATCCTTGGGTGAAAAATAAAAAAAGTTGTGGGAGTTCCGCATAGCCACAGGACCGGAATCAAACCTGAGACTCATTGGTCCACAGGCCAATGCTCTAACCACTAAGCAAAACCATCCAGGGCACCAACAACTTCTTAACTAGCTATTCAGAATCCCTCAAGGCTATAACTCACTTTCACCTTGACAACTCCCAACATGAGGGCGATTGTACCCTAGGAGTCATTGCATCATTGGGAATCACCATTCTCAATACAACCCAACCAAAATACAGTCCCCATACCAGTACAAAGAGAGCCTTTGGCCTAGTTCTGGTAGGAGTCATCAGGACAATCTCAGCTGTAGCCCCATGAGGGGATTCACCTACCATGAACACATTCTAACAGAACTCACCAGATCACCAGAAGAAATATCCAGACCCACTGCAGATACCTTGGCTGGACTCTCAAGGTCCCTAGATTCCCCAGCCGATGCAGTTCTTGATAACGTTTAGTCCTTGACTATCTCCTAGCAGAACAGAGAGGTGTCTGTGCAGTTATTAACAAGACTTGATGTACCTATACAGCCAGTCTCATTGAAACGAACATAAAGAAAATCTATGAATAGGTTTAATAGTTACACAAATATAAGCAATGAAACCAAGACATTGGGCAATCCCTCTCTTCCTGGTTACCTAATATGACATGGCTTCTACCTATTTTGGGTCCACTTACCTCAATAATTTCCCTCCTTCTATCTGAACCTTGCATCATCCATACTCTCCTTTCCTTTCTCCAAAACCACATACAAACTATTATGGGCAAACAAATAGCCCTGACTATGGCCTATGGAACTTATCCCTACCCTTATTCCCCAACATACTAACACAGCTTAGGGACAGCTCTACACCCACAAACCAGCAGGAAGTAGCTATGGAAGAGACCTCTGCCTGGATTCCATAAGAATAATTACTAACAAATAGAAAAAGGAGGGAAACGTTAGGACTTACAGGGCAATATAATTCCTAATGGCCATTTTGCAAGCTTCCCTGCCACAGGAGAACAAAGACCAAACTTCACACCACAGGAGAACTGGCCAGACGGGAAATGCCACAGGACACCAAGAACCAAAGAAGCACCCAAACACATATTCATATTCCTGTAGACCCAACCCCCTGCCCAAACACACCAACTAAGATCCCAAAACCCACAGATTAACAAAAGCTTCCCGCCAGTGGACGCTTTTTTTTTTTTTTAAGGGCTGCCATTATTGGACCCTATAAGCTTTGCTAGGTGCTATATAGCCCTTCCCTTTAGATATCCCCCTTCCCTACCCTTTTCCTTTAAATAAACCCAATTTTTATCCACCATCTGGAATTGCTATCTAGCCTCCCCATCGACTTTCACCTTTCAGTATGGTGGTTAAGAATACAGAGCCTTGAGACAGACATATTGATTTAAAGTTCAGCTCCTCCAAGTACTATGCTATTCCTTTTAATGGGATGCTCTCCAAGTCTCAGTTTTCTCATCTAAAAAATAAATCTAAAAATAGTACCTATCTCACAGGATTGTGATGAGGCTCAAAAGAGATAGGGAAAGTACAGCCTCATTTCAGTGCCCATACATAATAAAGACTCAGTGAATATTTACCATTGATCACACAGATAAGGATCTGAGGCATGAATGGTAAGGCAAGCTTAAAAGAAAAGAAAAAAAGGTCAGATGCAGGTATATGTATATTCTATATGATAAAATTCCCCCCCACCAAAGCTTTTTTTTTTTTTTTTTTAATACAAAGAAGTCACGAAGTTGGAAAAGGAAAAGCAATTTTTAAAGGACTACTACAAGCAGGAAAAAAGAAAAGGCTAGGTAAAATAGTAAAGCATTATAAATCTCAAGAGTCTTACCTAAAGAGAAAAACACAGAAAACGACTGATCTCTATAAGAAAGGAAAAGAAAGAAAACTCCAACATTCTAAAAAGCTAATGTCAGTTTTCAAATTAAGGTTCAAGAATGCTATAAAGAAAATCAGTATGTAAACACCAAGTGATGAAAGGACTGAAACTTATTGACACAGGCTTTATTAAAAGATCATGCTAGCTAAGTTGAATAAGCCTGTGATTTATATCTGATGAAAGAAAAGTCACAGACATGGTCACTGGGGTTGTCTAAAGAATTTTTTTGGCACATCAATGAAGCCTTTATTAGAATATTAGCAAACAACTGCTGTGGAAATAAAAAATGATGCATCTTTGAATTTCATTGGCAAAGATGACAGTTGAGAGAATTCTGTAATCTTTTCCTCAGCCTACTGTGGCTTGCCCTTCTCCCTCTCCCATCCTCACATCCCTCCCTCAGTTGAGAAAGGGCAATGGGAAGGAGGAAAATTTGAGTGACAATGGCAGTGGTGGGGAGAAGGTGAGTGGAAGCTTCTGGGGCTTCTGCTTCCTTGTTTCTATCATATATATATATATCATAGCTACCAAAAATGGGTTTGTTTTTCATGTAGAACCTGTACAATTTTTTTTTTTTTTGCTTCAAATTATAAATACAAATTGAAGTAGAAGAGTATAAAACGGCATAGATCTTTCCTAAGGGGACTTTCACAAAAGAAGTGGCTCTAGCCCTGGCTGGTTTGCCTCAGCAGTTAGAGCGTCGGTCTCGGTCCAGAGAGATCCGGGTTCGGTTCCCGCTAAGGGCATGTACCTCGGTTGCAGTTTGTCCCCGGCCCTGGTTGGTGTCATGCAGGTAGCAACCATTTGATGTGTCCCTTTCACATCGATGTTTCTCTCTCCCTCTCTATCTTCCTCTTTCTCCTTCCCACTCTATCTGAACAAAAAATGGAAAAAATGTCCTCAGGTGAAGATTAAAAAAAAAGAAGAAGAAGAAGAAGTGGCTCTGCAAGGCTCCAGAAGACTAGAGACTACAAGGTGTACTGTGTTCCTCTCTCAGCTCAGATGTTCACTGTGCAGCTCTGTAGACTACAAATGACACAGCATTATAAGCACTTCGGGGAAAAGAGGCAGAAAAGGCCATATTTATTTTAGGATTAAACACATAAGAGTGCTTTAGAAAGAGACGATAAAGTATTATACAAGGCTACTTGGCTTTTGTTGACTAAAACAATGGGATTCATTCATTCACTCAGCAAGTATTTGGGAAACCCATAATAACATGTGCCAGACACTGGGGAGACAACAATAAACAAGACAAAGTTCCCACTCTTTTGGGCCTTGAATTCTAAATGGAGCAAAACGGGAAAAAAACAAAGAGATACATAATAAGTGATGCAGTTCTATGAAGAAAGATAGGTCAGGATAAAGAATGAAGGGGAGAAGATATGAATCTCTTTAGGTTTTGTCCTCTCCATTTCAAAGGTGTAACCCCAGACCAAGAACTTGACGTATATTAAGAACTTAATAAATCTTTGTTGAATGACTTCCTAGTTGTCAGTGGTCCCTGGTCAGGATGAGTCTCCAGGGTATTTGCTGATGAGCATGCTAGAGTGTGACAGGTAACAGGGACCAGTGGAATTAAAGAACCTACAAAGGAAACATAAAACTTCTGTGGTCTTCCTCATTGGGTTCCTGCCAGATGAAGACACCCCTCTACTTTCATAAGTAACTCCAGGAACTCGGGGCTGGGCAGCCCTCCATCTGGCCACCATATGAGGCATAAAACAATGCTCATAGAAGTTATTTTTATTGTGCACAAATCCTGGCACTTCCTGGGTCTTAACTAATTCTCAGGACATCCCGTCTCCTCTCCTGTAGACCCTTAGCACAAAGGATCTCCTATTTCTCTGCAAACAGAATTATGCTACCTTTCAGAAAAGGCCAAGAACTTAGAAAAGCGGGTTTATCCTCCCTGTGGGGTGGGGGTGGGATAAAAGAGCTTAGAATTTAGAAACTTTGAAGAACAAAGACTCTTTATCCTTTCTCAACATGTAGTTAGTGTGTGTGTGTGTGTGTGTGTGTGTGTGTGTGTGTGTACCTCTAATTGCTCTCCTAGAGTCCCTTGTTCCTCCCTTCTTCAACGGGCCACCACATTTCTAATTCTGTTATTTGAACGTTGGAGGAAACTGAAATGGTACTGGTAGTCAAAATGATATAATTGAATCCGATTTTTAATACAAACCATAATGACTGAATGAGAGGTCTTGTGACAGATCCAACTTACAAAAACAGCAAAAAGTGGTACTGAAATTTGAGCCCAGGTCTGCCTAATTCCAAAACCCTTATTTATTTAATTCCATGACCCAGTCTCTTTTATGAACCCAGTTAAATAGGACCTTGTAAGTGAAATTCAGGCAAGCACTGGAGCAGAATAGACCTGAACTTTGTGCTGAAGAGCTAAGAGCCAAGGATATCAAATAACAACAATAATTATAACAATATACCAGACCTTGAATCAAGTGTCAAGAAGACAGTTCAAACTCTACCAATAAGATGCCAATTGGTGTTCCAACAGGTAGTGGGTTCTTGCTGAAAACTCTTCCTTTAAAGAAAAAAGGTCTTTAGTACCCAGAAAGGTAGGGTGGTGAAGAAAGAAACGCCACCATCACCTGTAAGATTAGATGGTGGTGAAACCGATTATACCAATAACCACAGGAAGCCAGGGTTGGGAAGAACAGGGGCTTTTACATCTTTCTATATGAGATAGTAGTAGTAATAATAAGGCCAACAAAAGTAGCAGTGACACCAGCTAATATTTGTTGAGACCTATCTGTCAAAAACTGTTAAGTAATGTGCATATATTACATAATTTGACCACAATATCCCTCCAGATGGCAGCTCTTCATGTTCTCATTTTACATATAAGAAAACTGAGGCTTGTGGGGCAATTTGGCCCCAAAGTTCTTAACATTACTCTAATTTCCTGTAGAAATACCCTATCCTCAGTAAGGAAATTTCTACTTTACATAAACTTTAATCTATTTCTTGATAAATACTTCCCTAGTCTTATCATACTAAGATTTATTATAACTAAATTTATTTTTCTTACCCCCTCCCAACTATTTAAAAATACAAGAACCATTCTTAACCTATGGGCCATACAAAAACAGATGGTGAGCTGAAGTTTGCCAACTTTTGGTTTGGAGCAAAGACCATGAATATTATCACAAGTAATTCATACCATATTGAGTGTGTGTGTGTGTGTGTGTGTGTGTGTGAGAGAGAGAGAGAGAGAGAGAGAGAGAGAGAGAGAGAGAGAGAGAGAGAGAGAAAGAGAGAGACTTCCACTCTAATACAAAAACACTCCTTTTGATGTGACTGCACTAAAAATTATTGAGCCCTGGTCTTTGCAGCTCAGGTGGTTTAGTGTTGTTCCACTGAGAGGTCACGTGTTCAACTCCCAGTCAGAGCACATGCCCAGGTTGTGGGCTCAATACACAGTAGGAGGCTTGTAAAAGGAAGCCAATTGATGTTTCCCTCTCTCATCGATGTTTCCCTCTCTCCCGCTCCCTTCCTCTCTCTCTAAAATCAATTAAAGCATATTTTAAAAAAACTATTCAGATGTTTTGTGATGGTACTCACCACTTTTGTGGCCCTTAAAAATGTGATGTATGTGTGGCCCTTAAAAATGTGATGTATGACTCAACAAAAGGAAGACAAAGAACCCAATTAAAAAATGGGCAGAGGAGCTGAATAGACACCTCTCCAAACAGGACATACAAATGGCCAAGAGACATATGAAGAAATGCTCAACATCACTAATCATCAGAGTCATGCAAATTAAAACAACAATGAGGTATCACCTCACACCTGTCAGAATGGCCGCCATCAACAAATCATCAAACAACAAGTGTTGGCGAGGGTGTGGAGAAAAGGGGACTCTAATACACTGCTGGTGGGAATGCAGACTGGTGCAGCCGCTATGGAAAACAATATGGTGCTACCTCAAAAAATTAAAAATTGAACTGCCATTTGACCCAGTGATCCCACTGCTGGGAATATACCCTAAGAAGCCTGAAACACCAATCAGGAAGAATATATGTACCCCCATGTTCATAGCAGCACTATTTACAATAGCTAAGATCTGGAAACAGCCCAAGTGTCCACCAGTAGACGAATGGATAAAAAAGCAGTGGTACATATACACAATGGAGTACTATGTAGCGGTAAGAAAGAAAGATCTCTTATCCTTTGAGACGACATGGAGGGACCTGGAAAGTATTATCCTAAGTGAAATAAGCCAAGCAGAAAAAGACAAATACCACATGATCTCACTTATATACGGAATATAATGAACATAACAGTCTGAGGAATACGGTAGACCCAGAAACATGGAAGTAGGGCACAGACTGACATCCCTCAGAAGAGGGGGTGGGGGGGTGGGAAGAGATAAACCACAGAACTTATATGCATGTATGCATGACCAATGGACATGGACAACTAAGCCGGGGACGGGGTGGTGGTGGGGAGGGGAGGGGGGTGCCAATGGGGTAAAAAAGGTAAAATATCTGTAACAAAAAAATAAAAAAAATAAAAAATAAAAAAATGTGATGTATGTGTTAGATGATGTTTACTCAAATCCAACTACTGGTGGCTCAATGAATGAGTGATGTCTGCAACATCCTGTCCTCAATAGCCCTGATCAGCTCCTGTAGATTCATGCCTATGGCTTCTTTTATGGAGCCAATCCATTTCATATTTGGTCTTCCTGTTGTCCTACTGCCTTCTATTTTTTCCCAATATTGACTTTTCCAAAGAACCCTGCATTCTCATGTTGGACCCGAAGTAGGGCAGCTTCAGTTTTGTCATTTTTGCCTCCAGGGATGTTTCAGGCTTAATTTGCTCTGTGACCCACTTGTTCTTCTTTCTGGAGGTCTAGGCTATCTGTTGAACTCTCCTCCAACATCATATTTTAAATGAATCAATATTTGTCCAATCAGGCTTCTTCACGGTCCAACTTTCACATCCACACATAGTAATTGGGAATATAAGGGTATGGATGATCCCAGCCTTGGTCTCTAAACACACATCTTTGCTCTTGGTTTTCTAATTCTTCCATTGCTGCCCTTTCGAGTCTCAGCCTTTTCTTGATTTCTTGGTTGTAGTTTCCTTTTGAGTAGATGTGTTACTATTAGTAACACAGCTAATATTTACAAAGGAATTAACACATACTGAGCTCTATATTAAAGTAATTTTTTTTTTTAATCCTCACCCGAGGATATCTTTCTATTTATCTGCAGACAGAGTGAGAGGTAGAGAAAGGGAGAGAGAGAGAGTAACATGGATGTGAAAGGGACACGTTGACTGGTTGCCTCCCACCCAACCCTAACCAGGGCCGGGGATGAACCACAACCAAGGTATGTGCCCTTGACTGGAATCAAACCCGAGACTCATTGGTCCTAGGGCTGATGCTTTACCGTTGAGCCAAACCAACCAGACTATATTAAGGTGATTTTTATGCATTATCTCATGATATCCTTACAACAATTCTATGAGGTAGGTGGAATTACTATTTTCATATTTCAGGTGAGAAACCTGAGGCTTAAGGAGGTGAATTAATTTTCTTAAATGATTCAGTTTCTAGTGGCAGAGCTGAGAATAGAATCTAAGCAGTGTACCACCAGAACCTATTGCTACTGGTAAAATTTTAAGTTAATTCTATAAACTATCTAAGACTAATCCATCTGTATTATTACCACAACTAGATATACAATATACATTAATATTACAACTAAATAACTCTGGCCTCTATCACAAAAACAAGTTTTTTAGTTTCCTCCCCGAGTTGTTTACTCAGGATTGGGTATATATTTGAAATAAGAAAACCTAACCATCTGCTCTGTCAGCAGACTTTCTAGCTGTGATTTTATTTGTTTTTGCATCACATATGATATTGCCATGGTCCAACAGAGTTAGGGGGCCCTGTCCATAACAATGCCTAAGAGATGGGTGACAGGAGGCACTACGTAGTAGTGGGGCGGACCCACGAGTTGGTTGCAGGACCTTCCTATCCATTGCATTGGGTATTGTACGCACAGTGCTCAGGCCCACAAGTATTTTAAGAGCCTGAAAAATGGCTTGATGCCTGAAAGAAAAATTATTGGGCCCACAATAAAAATATATATATATATAGAAAAAAAAGAAAGTAATATTAATTAAATACCTATAAAGGTAACATCAAGTCAAGTTGGTCAACTGCAGCTAAATCTTCATTTGGTTATATGGAAATATCTGCATTGAGAAATGGTTACCTTTTAATATGTTCCATATGTTTCAAAGGAAAAGGGTCTGAATGGTGTTCCTCTAACCCAGCCTCCAAGATGCCAGGCCTGTGCTGCTCTCTGTAGGTCCCTCAGACTTCTCCAGCCCAGGCCATAAACAAGAGGTCTCTCTCTTCCCCGGAGCCATGTCAGATTATGGCAGTTCCATAAGAGCCTTGATCTACAAGGCCAAATATACTTACTTCCAGTTTAGTAGTTTACTTACCATAGCTACTTTTCCTTCAGCACACTGCAGTTCTTTTCCCCCCTCATGTTCTCTCTCTTTTTCCCCATCCAAGGAAAAACTCCATCTGAAGGTACTGCCTCCAGGTTTCAGGGGGTACTAAGGAGCTGTAACTCATCAGCTAGACAAGTTGAAGATTTATAACAATCCAATATAAAAGGAGAACATAAACTAGGGACAAACAAAAATTATACTATTTATGACACTGAATAAATTAAAATCATGAAATGCTAAGGAAAATAAAATATAAGGTAAAAATTAAAATTTATATTTCCATTGGAATAAGATCTAATTATTTTCATGTGATTTAGTTTTATATTTATTGATAATAAAAGATGACCATAATATATTAAGTGAAAGAGACTACAAAACAATATGATATGATTCTAGTTTTGTTTTGTTTTTTATCCTCACCCAAGAATATTTTTCCATTTTTTTTGTTCAGATAGAATGGGGAGGGGGAGAGAGAGAGAGAGAGAAACATTGATGTGAAAGGGACACATCAAGTGGTTGCCACTCATACGGGGACAAACTACAACCGAGGTACATGCCCTTAGCAGAAACCGAACCCAGGTCTCTCTGGACTGCAGGCCGATGCTCTACCGCTAAGCCAAACTGGCCAGGGTGATTCTAGTTTTGTTTTAAACACTAGTGTACATTTGTTCAAAAAATGAAATAGTTTAGCCTTGGCTGGTGGGCCTCAGGTGCTTGGGTGTTGTTCTGTGCACTGAAAGGTTGCTGGTTTGATTACTGATCAGAGCAAATGCCTGAGTTGTGGGCTCAATCCTGGGTAGGGGGCATGTAAGAGGCAGCCAATCGATGTTTCACTCTCAGACCAATGTTTCTCTCTCTCTCTCTCTCTCCCCCTCTCATTTTCTCTCTAAAAATCAATAAAAAATATCTTTTTTTTTTAATCCTCACCCGAGGACATTTTTTTGATATTTTGTCCAGATATAGTGGGAGGGAGAGAGAAAGAAAGATCCATGTGAAAGGGACACATGGAGTGGTTGCCACCCGCACGACCCAACCAGGGCTGAGGACAAACCGCAACCGAGGTACATGCCCTTAGCGGGAACCCAGGTCTCTCTGGACCGCAGGCTGATGCTCTAACTGCTGAGCCAAACCGGCCAGGGCAAAAGATCTTTTAAAAGAATTAAAAATTCTAAAAAGGTAAAGTAAAAAATGTTTATAAATGTAATAGTTTTGTCTAGGTGATAGAATTATAAGCAAAGGATTGTTGTTTCTAATCGTTCCATAATAAAAATAGATTGCTATTATAAAATTTAAAAAATTATGGCCTAGTCTTTGAGAAACATTTTACTATGACTACTGAAAACAGGATTAATTTATTTTGGGGAAAAGATAAATAACAGCCCTGGCTGGGTTGGCTCAGTGGTTGGAACGTTGGCCTGCAGACCAGAGAGTCCTGGGTTCGGTTCCTGCTAGGGGCACATACCAAAAAATAAAAATAAAAATAATAATAATGCTATTTAAAAGTTAGCCTTTGTCAGTGAATGAGATTTTAAAAAGAACCTCACTAAGCATCAGATAAGCATCAGAAAACTCTGGGTCAATTTCCTGGCTCCTCCATGGGCCATCTGTGCATCTTAGGCAAATCACTCTAAGACACAGTTGTTCATCTTTATCAAATAAAAATTTCCCAGGACTAACATTCTTTGACTTCACATTCTTAGCTTTGTGGTAACCAGTAATATGGATGGCCCTTTCCTTTTCCATATCAGGTATACCCTGAAGTTCATAAACTTATTCTTTAACCCATATAGCCAACATTTATCCATTTGTTCAACTAATATTTATTGGCATGCTATTATGTGCCTAGAACTTAGCTAAAGCATCCCTATGATCTGTTGGTTGTCTGAAGCTTGTTTTCTAGGTAGATTCCTCAGGGAACAATATGCCATGAGTTATTGCATGTTCATGGCTGCTTTACTTTTCTGTAGCTTTTATACTTAAAAACAAGTTTGGGTGTGCATAAAAATCATTGTTTCATGTTTTCTTGAGTATCTTAACTATGTTGCTCTATTGTCTTATGCTGTGGATTAATCTGATGAAATATGACTTTTAAAAAATGTTTGGAATTGAAAGGCGTTACTATTCATTTAGACTCAATGAAATTAGATTTTATTTTTCTGTTATAAGTGAATTTGACTTTATGCATGGATGTCTAAAGAGTTTTTCTTTATTGTCCAGTTTTACTAGAATATGTTTTGCTGTTGACAATTCTGGGTTCATTTTCCAAGGTCAGTGGTGTGCTCTTTCAATATAAATGTTCAATCCATTTTAACTTTTAAAAAATCTTCTTGTGTTATGAATTTTTGTATTTGCTTTGTTCCATTGGCTTCATTTTCTTCTTCCAACATAAATTCCACTTACATTGAATCTTCTTTTTCTGTCTTCCATATCTCTCATTTTTCTCTTGAGTCCTACTCATTTGTTTTCCCTTCTTTGTAAACTGTATTTCCCAAGTTCTATATCTGACAATGGTGGACGAGGTTGTTTCAGGATAGTGTGAAGGTATTAAGGATATATGGGCACATGATCCAGAGATAAGGGAATCCCAGAGGGCTGGGCCTTGCATGTGGCATTGCTTTCAGACTTGAGGCATTGCCTATTAGAGAATAGCAGCTGAAAATAAGAGAATTTGAGCAAAACTTCTGATAGATTCGGGGGGTTGGGGGAAAACTAGAGTTCAGGGCCATGCAGGGAAGAGGAAATCCATACATTTCAATTGGGACCCAAAAGGGATACACTTTATGAATAAGAGTAAAGAGTTCTAACAGATTATTGAATCACCACACCAGACACAACAATGCTGTCTGTGTTTATTTGTGTTTCTAATGGGAGAATCTGGTCATTTTGAGTCCCACATATAAAGTATGTTTTTCAAAGTAGCCACACTTTTTTTTTTTCCCTAGTGGAGTGTTCTGTGCTTTTAGGAAGTGGTTCTCTTGTAGGGTATTGGAATGCAGTATGGTAGCTTTCCTAGTTTCACTGCTGGAGAGCTTTCTCCTCTGTTGCTATTACATGATAGCTAAACAGACAGACAGACAGACAAACATAAATGTAGATAGGTTTCCTGTGTAGTCACTCCTGCTTTCTGAGGTCTGCATTTCCTGAAGTCCCACCTCTCCCCTCACAGTGTTTGATCCTTTTCTCCCTTTTGCTCTGAGAGCTCCCGTCCTGCTAATTTGAATTCTCTTCACAGCAGCCTTTTCCTCAGGAAAGGAGTTTTATTCGATATTTCAGTCTTCGAGGACTTAAGTCACTGCAGTGCCTTTGATCTCTCCATAGTCCCTTAGTATGTAGCTGTGCTCTTTTTATCCCATGCACCCGTAATTGGAGAGTGGAACCTTTGTCTTTTCAGTTATTCTCACAATATTCACTTTCCGAGAATTCCATTCAAGAAGGGACCCTCTCTTCTTGAGTATTTGTTGGCAACTGCTTATTGCTGTGCTTAAAGAACCATCAAAACTCCTTTGCTCACTTCTGCCACCTCTGCAGAGCTGCTAAACCTAGGCATGCATGTCCTGTATGGGTCCTGCATTGTCGGTGGTTTGGATGGGGCAAAAGCCAGTGGTGTGATAAGGTTCATGGTGATGTTCTGTTAGTTGGTTTTTCTGGAGGATGTTGTGAGTTGACTTTTCCTATTGCTAGTTATTTCGTATATGTTTTTAGGAAGGGATTGGAGAAATTGAAAAACTATGCATTATGATCTTGCCCTGACCTGAAGTCAAGAAGGGCTTATCTTAAAATCATGAACCTATCAAGCAGGGTAACGCAGTCACTGATTCTGCATCACTCCATTCCTTGACTATCTTCTAAGATTATAGTTACTTCCGATACAGTTTCCATCCACTTAGTTAAGTGTTTCTCCGCTTCCTTAAGGATATACTTTTGAAGTATAACCAGGCTTTCTACCTGAGAGGTGCCCACACTCTGATATTGCTTATATTTTCTTCACCAACTCTCTTCACATTATAACTTCCTTTGTTAGCTAGCCTCAGAGTATGTGCATATACATTCTGAACAATCCCTTTAAAATCAGACTTCATTTGAGAACCTCCTTAGGTTAAAATTGCTGTATTTTCCTCCTAGGCATGTTTCAAATTGTTTTTTATATTTCAGGAGACTCAGTCAAAACGCTTTCTTTAATGTTCAGAGGACTCACTAAATCGAAAATGGTTTCCTCAAGTTAATATTGCATTAACTTTGCAGTATGTTCCTTCCTAATGAAAACTGGCATATTCAAGCCTGCTACCCTCTCAGTATGCTAGACCTGACATAGTTTTCTGATGAATAAAGTAAAATTATTGTATTTCTCTGCAATTTTGTAGAGTCTCCGCTACTCTTCAGAACTGGTTAGAATGCCCTCCTCCTTTTTCTAAAGAAATGGAATTAAATGGGGGTGGGGGGTTAGAGTGGAAGTGGTCTTTAGTCCCCAGGGAGCTACTGCAGGACTTTGTACCTGACCCTGTTTGGATTTATTCAAACAACATTGCAACCTTCCATTAGGGCCTCCTGTGGGCTGTTTCGTGCTGAGTAGAAAAGATAAGAAATCATCCTCTGAGGGGGCATTAGAGTTAGATGTTGGTTTGAATTCTAATCTATCATTCACTAGCAGGTAACTTGAGTTAGCTATTTGATTCTCTGAGACTCAATTTCTATATCTGAGTATAATTCCTACATGATATAGCTATTATTAAAATTATATTTATATATACTTTTTATATTACATATACTTAATATATTCTATATACACATATTTGTTTACCTACACAAATATGTATACAAATGTATACATATGTAAATATTTTCTATATGCATATATGTAAATACACATAAACACTTATAATTTTTACAACAGCTGTATCATGTAGGAATTATATATATATGTGTGTGTAGTAGGCAATGCTCAATAAATGTTATGTTCCTTTTGGATAATGTTACATTCTACTTGTAATTTGATAACATTTCTTTCTCTTTTACTTCTCCAACACCACAAAATGGCTGTTAAATAGCCTATTGATTTTCTTATCAAAATGAATTCAAATTGATTATGTCTCAAGATACTCCTATCTCAAAAATTGTGTGACATTTGTGAAATGTATTGAGACAACCAGCAGGATTCTTCATCCAAGATCATAAACTCCTTAGGAATTCAGGGAGCTTTTGAACTTTTTGAAATTGTATGTGAATCAAGTATGTTTCTGACTTAGGCCTCTGGATTTGTGTGTGTGTGTGTGTGTGTGGTACGTGCCCCTAGCGGGAACCGAACCCGGGACTCTCTGGTCCACAGGCCGACGCTGAACCACTGAGCCAAACTGGCCAGGGCTAGGCCTCTGGATTTTTAATGGCACTGAAAAACAAACAAAAAAGTCAAAATCATAAGGGTGTTATAAAATCAAAGCTGGGTCTCAAAATAGATTTTATACTTTAGAAGTCAGATACTGTCTATGTCATTTCCTTTTTATAATGGTTAGCACAGGGCCAGAAAGAGCTAAGAACGTAAAGTTTTTTAAAAAATGAGAGTAATGATGACATTCTTTTTTTCTACTAGCAGGGTCAAGTATAAAACAGGAACTGAAAATAAAAAAGGAAGAGATTGAAAGGAGGCAGGCCAAATACTGAGAGCAGTAAAAGACTAGAAAGCAAAGAAAAAGAAGAGAAAAGCAAATTATACCTCTCCACACACACACACATGAAGAGGAGTGGGAGAGGAGGAAAATTAATTGCAAGAGAAATAGAAATGCAAAAGAGGAGGGAGAGAGAGAATGATAGATAGATTAGTTTGTTGGACTGTGGTAGTACGTTCCCTTCCTCCTGTCCCCTTCCCCAATAATTTTTGCAAGGCAAAGAAGGCTCCTTAGAGAGCCAATAGAAAAAGAAGTTTTACAGACCGAATAAAGGTACATGAAATTCCCAATTTAGCTTAATTTCATCGTGATGCCCTTGTCAAGTCACTGTTTTATCACCTGAATTTTCTTTATTTGCATCATGTAGATGGTTTATGTCAGTAAACTAGACAAAATTCCCTATCTCTATTCATTTAAAGGTGATCCAATTTGAAGTAAGTATGCATATTTCTACAGAAACAGTGTTTTAAACAGTATCACAACAGTCTAAAAAATATATATTTAACATGTTAAGGAAGAGAAGGAAATTGCTCTTTGGGTCATTAGCTGGGAGCTTGGTAAACCGGAACATAGAATATCTTCTCATTTCCTTCCTCACACCCCAGAGAGCTTTGTACTCACCAATGTTGATAATTTGGGGGATGTGTCTGTACTTCAAAGATAAAAGGCAGCAACACCATAAATGGCTACTTGTACATGAGATCCTTATTTCTTCCTCCAGTTTTTTCCTGCCCCACAAGTGTGCCCTTCTTGCCCCTAGTTATCTCTCCACTTCCCGTCTAGATCTTTCAGGCTTCAAATACAATGTGTTACCTCGGTGCTCATTGCTACCACTTTCTACCCTCAACCCCTCGCCCCGGCCATTTCCCTCCATCATTTATAAACTCAATAAGAGTCTAATGTATAAGGGTATAAGTAATGTTATCTTGACTGACAATGCTCTATGTCAGCCATGCTACAAGGATAAGGAAAAAAAGTTTGTTGTCCATATTTGTATTAGAGAGAAGAGGGGAGTATCACACTCATGGGGTGCAGATAAGATGCAAGCAGGGGAAATTAAAGTGAGAAAGTTTCAAGAAGAAAGTGAAATGCAGGCAAAAAGAGTGAAGGCAGAACAATCCTGTGAAAAAATTATTATTGCCATTTTATAATGAGAGAAATTGAGGCTCAACGAGAATAATTCCGTTTTCTAAGACCGCACAATAAGTTATGGAGCTAGGGAATGAGTGTAGCATGGGTTTAGGGTCACAAACAGTTGGGTTAAATGCCCATCAGCAGGTGAATGGATACACAAATTGTGGTATATTCTAATAATGGAATACTGCTGGCAATAAAAAGGAATGAGCCATTAATAAACTCAACAACATGGTTTAATTTCAAAGTAATTATGCTCTGTGATAAAGATAAAAGGGAGAATACATTGTATGATTCCATTTATATAACTAAAAAAAATGCAAGTGAATCTTTAGTGACAAAGCAGGTAATGGTTGTTTGGAGATGGGGTGGTTTGGGTTGGGAGTGGCAGGAGAAAAATTTGGGGGGTGATAGATATGTTTATTATCTTGATTGTGGTAATGGTTTCATGGGTGTACACATGTCAAAACATCATATTATACACCTTACATATGTATAGTTAGTTAATGCATGTTAATTATACCTCAATGAAGCAGTTTTCAACCCAATAAAAAAACTGGGTTGAAACCCATGTTATACTAATTAGAAGTGCTTAATCCCTGAGACTAGTTTCTTTATCAAATAAGGTTCATAAAATCTACTTCAGAGGGTTGGTTTGAAGTTTAAAATAAATCAGTGACATAAGTGTTTAGTATAGTGCCTAAAACATTATTAGTGTCTAATATATAGTAAGCAAGCAGCAGAAGTCACATAAGAAGTCTACATTCTGAGATCTTCCTTCTTAGAGCTTTCTCCACTTTAATTATCTAGTTGTTATTTTTATTTATAGATATAATTTATACATAACAATCTTACTCCAAAGTCCAAGATCTTTATACTAAACTGTGATACATTTTATGATTTAAGGGACACCATCCCCTAACGGGTGACCAGGCCCAGAGTCTTCTGCATAAAATCTGTTTTGCCCTAGAGCCAACAGTTTGTCTAAGTTGTACAGTGGTACTGTACTCTTCAGCTCCAGAATTTTGTTTAGCTCTTTTTTATTTCTTTCTCTTTATTGATATTCTCACTTTGTTCATATATTGTTTTCCTCATTTCCTTTAGTTCATTGTTCATGTTTTTCTATCAGTTATTTGACCATAAGACAGTTGTTTTAAAATCTTTGTCTAGTGATGCCAATGTCTGAACTTTCTCAGAGATGGTTTCTACCTATTTATTTTGTTCCTTTGAACGGAGCCGTACTTTGTTTCTTTGTATGCCTTGAAATTTTTTAAATAAAAACTGAAAACTGGATTAATATAATGTGGTAACTGGAAGTCATATTCTCCTCCTTTCACAGGGTTTGCTATTTTGGGATTGTAGTAGTAGTAGTCAGTTTCTTTCTTTCCCAAACTATTATTGCAAAAGCTGTATTCCTAGCCAACGTGGTCACTGAAGTCTGTACTCCTTAGCTTGTGTGCAGCTAGTGTTTTGATAGAAATTTCCTTGAATGCTAGGAACCTCCCAGTCTTTGCAAACTGTCTCCAAGCAAGGACCCTCCATCAATTTGTCAGGTTTGCACTGTGCCAAGAGATCAGCCAAAGGGGAAAGTTTAGAGTCTTCTAAGACTTTTTTCTGAGCATGTGTCTTGCCCTGGGCATGCATATAGCTTTATAAATTCCCCTATATCCATGGTTGCTTTTGAATGTCCTAATTTTCTAAACTCTCCTCATCTTTTGCTTTAGACAATCAATTGTATGTTTCACTGTATTCCCTGCCCCAGCTGTCTGAAGGTTATTAATTTGGCTTGCAGTGTTTTTAAGCTTTTTCACCTGAGCTCTGAATTAGGCAGAACACTTTGCCTCAGTCCTGCAGGTTGTCCCCTGTATTAGTCTGCTTGGGCCACCATAACAAAATACCACAACTTGGATGGCTCAGACAACAGAAATCTATTTCTCACAGTTCTAGAGAATAGAAAGTCCAAAATCAAGCTTCCAGCCAATTCAGTTTTTTGGTGAGGGTTCTTTTCCTGGTTTACAGACGAATGCTTTCTCACTGTGTCCTCACCTAATGAAGAGAGTTCTTGTGTCTCTTCTTCTTACAAGAGCACTAGCCTTATCAGATGAGGATCTCGCCCTTATGACCTCAAAAGTTCATCACCTCTTCATAGGTCCTGCAGTCACACTGTAGGTTAGGACTTCAACATATACATTTGGAGGACGCAATTCAGTTCCTAGCACCCCCAGGAAGATTAGAACAGCCATAACAATGGTCTGTGAGCAAGGTCAGCTTTGCTCCCTCCAGAATCAAGGGAACAGGTCCCACACCGGGAACATGGGCTGCTGCTACTTTAAGATTGCTACCACTTTCAAACTGCTGTTTCTTCATGATTGCAGCAGCTTTATGACTACTACTGCTTTAAGACTGTGGCCACTTTAAGATATTGACATTTTAAGACTGTTCCCATGTAAGGGCAGGAGGTAGGGGAAAAACAAGTAAAATCACCACAAAATTTTCCTACTGCTTTGAAGTGCCTTTTTCTTCATTCAGTGCTCACTTGGTTGCTATAAACTTTTAAGTGTTTTCTAGAGTTCTCACCAAATAGTTCTGATAGTTGCTCCTTGTTTTTCTATGTTTCTGTGGGAGGACAGAACTTGGAGCTTCCTACTTTGCCATTTGCTCTCTTTATACAGAAAAATGTATATTTTGCATGCTTTTCATAAGCGCTATGTTATTCCTCAGACCAAAGCTTTCCAAATGCTTTTTACTTCTTACAAATGAAAATAACTATTTAGAATTCTCTTAAATGAAGTGATGAAATGTATTTTAAAGAATGGGAAAATTACCCATTCAAGCTAACTTAAAAAAAAAAGTGTAATTTAATATAAGAATACAGTGTAGGGATTAATGGAACTCAAGAGCAGGCAGGCCATTTGAGGGAAGGGGGCCACGGGAAATGTGCGAGAAGCTAGAAAGTGACTCTCACATTCGTTCTCTCAGAGAGCACACAGCTCAGGGTCGTTATCTTTTCAGATAGTCTGCTTCATTTCTGTCTTTACCACAGAATGGGTTCCTCTTACCTTGGGTTTACATGTTTGGGTTACAAGCCCATGTCTGGGTTACAGTTTCAGTGTTCAACAGAGAGTAACTAAGGCCTCTCTCTCCCAATTCCTAAATCCGAAGAGAGAATCTGGTTGACTCATATTCCTTAAAGGATCAAAACCTATTAAATCAGCAGTGGCCAGGAAGGGAGAAGGGTCCTCTCATAGAAACGTGGCTATGGGGACCCAGCCTGTGGAAGGAATATAGGGGAAGAAGGATGGACAGGAAACCAAAATAAAGTATCGATCACAACCCATTTTTAAATACATTTAGATACAACTTAAAAGAAGAAAAAAGTGCCACATTTTGCAGCAAACATTTGTAAGTCAGTTCTTTACAATAATAGAGGTAGCACACATATTTATAAATCATTTACTGCTTAGGGATTTTAAACTAAAGCCAGCTTCACCTATTCCATTTACAATAAATGTTCTAAGCTTTTGTTGAATCACTAGGGAAAATAATTAAGGAACATTCTGGATCCTATTCCAGGAACTTGAGAAACACCAAGTAACCCCAGGGAGCCCAACCTCATAAGTAGAGACTATTTATCTAGATGACATGAGTTCCTCAGCACATACGTGTCATTCTCTGCTTTTAAGCCAGTATGTTGTGAGTCACGCTGAGTCCCCTTCTCTGGAGGTTAAAAGTATTTCCTAGACTTTATTTTTTTTCTTTATCTCCTCCTCTACTACGTTCTCCACCTTTATCCACTTCATGTGTCAGTCAATTCAGAAAATAACACTAACCTTTGCAACTCTCTCAAAATCTTGGTAGAGTTTGTGAAGATGTAGCTGCCAGGAATAAAAAGTGTTTGAAAAATGTTCTCTTAGGTTCCATAAGGTGAAAATACTTCATCCTGGCAGGTATTTCTATATGAGATGAGAAGCTCAGTTAAAAAGCATGCAATTGCCAGAAAAGGAAGTTTTATCCTTTAAAAAAATTTTTTTTTCATCATTGATTTGAGAGAGAGGGGAAGGAAAAGGGAGAGAGAGATAGAAACATCGATAAGAGAACATTGACTGGCCCCCTCCTGCATGCCCATACTGGGGATCTGGCCCACAACCTGGGCATGTACCCTGACCAGGAACTGAACCGGCCACCTCTTGGCATGGGTCGACACTCATCCACTGAGCCACACCAGCCAGGCAGTATCTTTTTTATTCTATGGTTGTTCCCACTTAAGCACATAAAAATGGTAGGTAGCAGGGGTCATCTACAGCCATAAATAAACTGTCTAATTAACCTAGCAGTTTCAACCAATTTGGAGTCACAGCAGAATAACAGAAAACAAGAAAGAACAATACCTGAAACAGAACCAGGGAGTTTGGATAATTCTTCCACTACATAATCAGGGCTTGAATCTTACCCTAAGGCTCTATCTTACTCATCCTCATATATTTACTTCTGGGGTTAGCCATACCATTGAATTGTGCATTGTTAATAACTACATAATCTTTACCTCTGATGTTCCATTGGCCTCCTCTCTGAAAGAGAAAGACATGTATTCTTTCATTTATTTTCTTGCTGCTGGCTGCAATTTTGCTCTAGGGTAAACTTTTTTTTTTTTTTTTATTGTCCTCACCCAAGGACATTTTTCGATATTTTGTTCAGATAGAGTGGGAGGGAGAGAGAGAGAGAGAGAAACATCAACGTGAAAGGGACACATTGAGTGGTCGCCACCCACATGACCCAATCAGGGCCAGGGACAAACTGCAACTGAGGTACATGCCCTTAGTGGGAACTGAACCTGGGTCTCTCCAGACCGCAGGCCGACGCTCTAACCGCTGAGCCAAACCAGCCAGGGCGCTCTAGGATAAACTCTTAGACTCAGATCAAATTATTGGTTAAATGTGTGTTTATTACTAAGTATGTTTAACTATCACTGTTACCATACAGAAGAGCACACACCCTACCACAATTACCAATTAACTCATGAAAAGAAAAAGAAGTCAGTCATAATTAAGTATTCTGTTAAAAGTGCAATAAATTTTCAGCAGGCTAATAAAATGAGATCTGACATGTAATAACCTACCATCTGCCATATTCCTAAACCCTAACTGCTTACTATGAATAATGCTAATATTTTACAAAGGAACACAGTAAAATCAGTTATCACCGCTTGAAAGAAAAATCTTCATGGTATACACACCTAAAATATTTAAAGCTTATCTGTAGTTTGACTTTGGATACAAAAGTGCAACAAAAACTGATGAAAGCACGCTGTGAGAATCAATTGACTATATGGAAATTTAATTAAAAGTATTTTATATTTTATTATTCTTTTTTTTTTTTTTAAATCCTCATCCGAGGACATTTTTCCATTTTTTGTACAGACAGTGTGGGAGGGAGAGAGAGGAAGAGAGAGAGAGGGAAACATCGATGTGAAAGGGACACATCGAGTGGCTGCCACCCGCACAACCAACCAGGGCCGGGGACAAACTGCAACCAAGGTACATGCCCTTAGCGGGAACCGAACCCGGGTCTCTCCGGACCGCAGGCGGACGCTCTAACCGCTGAGCCAAACCGGCCAGGGCTATTTTATTATTCTTTATAAAACTGTCAGTCAGACATCCTTTACATCAATGAGATTTATTATAAATTAACATACATTAATAGATACATACATATACACGCATATATTTTTCAGAGAGCTGGCTGTTAAACATTTGCCCGCAGACCACTGTATAAAGCTCTATTTATAGCTTCTCCTCTTCTTGTACATATTCAAACTAAAGTGAATTTGTACTTTTCAAAGAAAATAAAATACAGATTTTTAATGCTGAATGGCTTAAACTTAAAATAGGATAGACCTCATGAGCCTAATGAAATTTTTTAAATCGTAATGTTTTACAACTACACTGTCAAATATAGTCTCATTGACCACCTTTTGAGATAGGTTTGGATTATTTCCCCCACTTTATAGATAGGGGAAATGAGATTTAGAGATCATCAGTGACTTGCTGTGGGCCACTCAGCTAATTAGTGATAAAATTGGGAGCATTATTCAAGACTCAATAATTCCATTGCTCTATTCATTATATGTTTCTTCCAGAATTGTCAATGTTTAGATCTCAGCAAGATTTACAATTGATTTCTCTGTGATCATGTCAGAAAACCCTTATATAATACAGGTGTCAGGGATCAACGGTAGTACCAGCATTGTATGTTACCATTTACAGTGAAAAAGAGGGGGCATCTGCCGTCCCAGGGAAGGGCTCACCAAAGGAACAAAGTAACCCGCAAGATGCCTCTGAAATGCCACCCCTGAAAGGGCGCGTGCTGAGGGGTCCTGGGTTTTCACCAGATTGTGCTTCAGGAAGGCTGCATTGACCCATCCGGGCCTCAGCGTTTATCTTCCTACCACCTCACAGAACTTCATGACACCAGTCTCTCTACAGGCAGCCCGAGGAGGAAATAAAAAAAACACTGAAAACGGCACCTCTTAGGGACCTGGATGCTGTCAGTGGGAGGGAGATCCTGAAGCTTCTGGTCAACTCAACAGACGGGGTCAAACCAGCACTTTCTCCCACATCTGATGAGAGAAGGACATTCGATGCAAGCTGTCAATGACCAGAGTTGACTGTTGTTAGGTTCCCTCTGCCCCCTTCTGAAATGTTCAGTCTCCATTCCCCAGGCCACTGCCCAGCATGGTGGGATAGCTCTTGGTGGCAGTTGTGTGGGTGCAGAGGCTGAACTCTTCCTCCAGGACAGTGAGCAGAGCGAGAGGAAGGGAGAGGGATGGAGAGATGGAAGCATCGATGAGAGAGAATGTCGACTGGCCACCTCCTGCATGCCCCCCAGTGGGGATTGGGCCCACAACCTGGGCATGTGCCCTGACTGGGAATTGAATTGGTGACCTCTTGGTGCACGGAATGATGCTCAGTCCACTAAACCACACTGGCTGGGCAGGATGCCTTTTATTCTTTATTTTTTCTTGTCTGAGTGCTGTGGCTAGGACTTCTAATACTATGTTGAATGAAAGTGGTAAGAGTTGGCAATAAATAAATAAATAAATAGAAAAAGAGGCCCTGGCCTGTTTGGCTCAGCAGTTGGAGCATCAGCCTGCGACCAGAGAGTCCCGGGTTCAGTTCCTGCTGGGCTCTGGCGGCTAGGGGCACGTACCAAAATAAATAAATAAATAAATAAAAAATAAAGTGAAAAAGAAATATGTTACTTAATTCAATTGTGTACTCATTCAAACAACAAATAAGTAAACACTGAAATATATGGCAGGCACTGTGTTAGGCTCTATTATACCTAACTCTATTAGTTGTCTTTATAGCATAATAAATTATCCCCAATTTAATAGCTTAAAACAACAAATATGTATTAACTTACTGTTTCCCCCAGCCAGGAATTCAGGAGCACCTTAGCTGAGTGGTTGGTTCTGGCTCAGGTTCTCTCTTGAGGTTCAGTAAAGAAGATCAGGGATGCAGTCATCTGAAGGCTTTACTAGGGCTGGAGGATCTGCTTCCAAATTCACTTACATTGCTGTTGTCTGGAGTCCATAGTTCCCACTAGCTGGTGGCTGGAAGCCTTAATTACTCAGAATGTGGCCTCTATAGGTTTTATAATGCCCCTCCCTACAAGAAATCACACTATGTCATTTCTACCATGTTCTATTCCTGAGAACAAGTCACTAAGCACAGTTCAAACTCAAGGTGAGGGGAATTCAGCTCCATCTTTTGAAGGAAAAAGTATCAAAGAATTTGTGAACTTATAATTTACTTCACAGAACTTAATCTAATTATTACAAAATAATCTGTTAATCTGATTATAATATTTAGGTATTTAAAGGAAAACTAAGTCTACCAGAGAAGAGAGTGTTTTTGTTGTTATTGCTTATTTCCATTTTGTGTCTCACCCTTATTAAAAATTCTACATATAGTGCTAAATGATGAATTCTTCTATCTTAATATATCAATTAGAATTACATTCAGTACTTATAGCAGAAAACCTAAACAACAACACCTTAAATAAGAGGGATTTATTTTCCCTCATGAAACAAGTTCACAAATACCCAAGAGGGTAGAAGGGGGCAATCCAGAGCTGGTAAGCTGACTCTCCAAAGCAAACATGAAACAGGCATCTCTGACTTCTTACACTATTAATTGTGTGGGGGGCTTTGGTTATTATGGTTGAAATACAGCTGCTCCACCTCCAGCATCATGCCATTGCTCCAGGTAAGCAAAAGAATGGATACTGATCCAATGGCTAAAAGAACATTTCTTTCATAAAGCTTTGAGCCCCTCCTAGAAACATCTACTTTAATTTTGTTGACAGGCCACATGGGCAACCATGGCTTACAATTATCTTAGGAAGTAAAGATTTTTAACTGAACACACTGTCACCCTGAAAAAAAAAAATCAGAATTCTGTTAGTAAAGAAAAAAAGGATTTGGTTTAAACAACTAGCTGTGTTAATCACCCTTCTCCAAAGAGACTTGACACACATTATTCTGCTCCAAGGAGCTCTGACAGATTACTGCAACACCACACCAGATTAACAACAATGCTGTCTGAGGTTTATCTGTGTTTCAAATGGGAAAATCTGGTCGTTTTAAGTCCCATATATAAAACATATTTTTCAAAGTAGCCACATTTTATTTTTTTCTAGTTGATAATGTTGAAGAATTGGCTGACAAAAATGTCACTGCTATGCATTCATCCCAAAAGATAAGTGCACCGTTGTGCAAAGGGACATGCATAAGGAAGCTCATCAGAGCTGTTTAAAATAGTAAACATTTAGAAAAAACATAAATGTCAGTCAATAGAATACTGGTTGGATAAATGATGATATATCCACTTAATGGACACTATGCAACTTTTAAAAATGTTATTCATGACATTTTGTTCATTGAGAAAAGAACTCTGTACATAGATCCAGTTTATGAAGTATTGTGTTTCTATGTCTTTATGTATTTTTTTATTCTTAGAGATGTATGGAAGACCATAACATGAATTTTTTAAAATAGTTATCTCTGGATTATGAGATTTGGGGGAAAAATGGTTTGTATTTGTTTGAACAATATGTATTGTCTTCGTAAAAATAATAGCTATTTTTAAAAATACCCAAGAGGGTAGGAGGGGCTTATTTCATCTGGTATTTTTCATATCAGATTTCTTGTTGCCGGTAATTTTCTTAGACACTCTGTGGCTGACCTTATCCTTGGATGAATTTCTTATTTTTGCTCACTGAAAAAATGTTATTCCTTATTCATTATAAATTTCAATAAAATTAAAATGAGATAAGAAATGCTGAGTTTTTGTTTGTTTGCTTTGCTTTCCTTTCTATTTGGAACACTGAAACCTGGAGTCTCCTTTCCCTGTTTCCCAGCAGCTGTGGAAGGGAAGGCTGGGGAAGAGAGGAGGATGGAGGTAAGGGTATAAGGAAGAGAAGTCTGGAGGCATGGGCCAGGGAAAGGGCACTAATCTGGAAATCAGGATACAGTACTTGCACTTTTAGCATGGGCATATCAGTTTATCTTTCTGACCTCAGTTTTCTCATCTGAAAAATGAGAGGTTTAGGTTAAGAATCGCTAGGTGTGTTAAAATTCTTTTGGAAGATTCCTTTGGGTCTATTAATGTCATATCCTGGGAAAATATACTAGTGCTGAATCTAAACAAATTAAAGGAAAAAATAGTAACAACAACAACTTACAAATGTTGTTTCTTATTTCTCCCAGGCATGTGGTTAAGTAAACTGCCAAGATTACACACTAGGTGGAAGGACCAAGATTCCAGCTCAGAGCCTACACTCCTTATAGCTATGCTGAATGCCCCTAAAAAACTGCCCGAGGAGGGCATTTGAGAGAAGCAAGATAGCTTTCTCACCTTCAAGGTTAGCCCTTGGAGATGATGGTTAACTCCAACAAAGCCAAGACCTTACCCCCACCTCCTGGCTGCTTTGAGGTTGTCTCCATGGCTCACAGGCTCCTTCCTTTAGTTATTTATTTTTTGGTACGTCAACCGAACCTGGGACTCTCTGGTTCGCAGGCCGATACTCCAACCGCTGAGCCAAACCAGCCAGGGCTCCTTCCCCTAACTTTAAGATAGGTTTGTGATCAAAGTCCTTTAGCCAGCTAAGGGAGAGATGCTTTGCGGTCAAAGTCCTTTAGCCAGCTAAGGGAGAGATGCTTTGCAAAGCCCCAAGGAAACTCCTCCTGCCATTGCCTGCCACCACTGAAGTAATGGCAGACCCAAAGACCACGTGTGCCCACAGAAGGCTTTGTGGTATTACCACTAACTGAATTTTCAGCTTCCTGGTTCAAAGAACTGGTCATCCAACACTCGTCAGCATACCTCATCTTGCTGTATTTCCTTTCATTAAGGCTAGAGATACTGGGTAAAGAGAGTAGTGGGGCGCGGATGAGGTGGGGAAACGGGAAAAACCGGGTAACAGCAAGCTAGAGGTCAAAAGACTCCTGCCCTCAGACAAAAGTCCAGAAGAAGCCCGCAACCTCAGTCCCTGCTCTAGTCCCTCTCAAGGTCCGGAAGCTAGTGCAACACCCTACAGCACGGTGAGGAAGGCGAAGTAGGGCAGTGAGGAGCCGCAAGCCATCTTTCACTGTCGCTCACAGAAGATCCTACTTCCCAGACGACCTTCGCAGAAGGGCGGGCCATGCGCTCGGCGGCCAATCCCCGCGTCCGCAGTCGCCGTAGCCCCGCCCACCCCGCCCCCTCTCGCTCCGCTCATCCCTGCGGCTGGTGCAGCGGCCGCGACGTCACCACTTGGAGACCCCTGGGTGGCGCCTGCGCCGTCGGTGGGCCGCCGCCTGGACACGCTACGGGGAGGGGCGGAGCGAGAGGGCGGGAACGGGCGTTGGGCCCCCGTCGGCCGCCGCCGCCGCCGCCGCCGCCGCGGAATAATCTAGGCGGCAGCGGGCGGCCCCGGCTAGCGGCTACGAGCCCCTTCTGCGGCTGCGGAGTAGAGCGAAGGTCGCCGGTCTCGTGTCGTCCTCCTCTCCGCCCCCCAGGAGGGGCGAGAGGGAGTTGCAGCTGATGTCAGGTACGGCCGGTGGAGGCGCCCTCCGCCGAAGGCTGTGAATCCAAGGTCTTGGATCCCCTGGCCCTTCCCCTTCCCCGCGTCTGTGTGGGGGGAGCCTGGAGGGTGGAACCAAACAGCGGGCGCGGCTAAACAGGTGTTTAGGAGCCGCCACCGCAGCTGGGGACGTGCGGGCTCCTGAGGGCTGCGCGGGCACTTCCTGCTCCCGGCGCCTCTGCGAACTGCGATTGGGTCCGCCTGCCCACCCGGCCGCTATTTCGTGGAATTGCTGCTTCCTCCCGGCCGCGGGTCCTCCCCTCTGCCCTCCCGCGCCTCTCACCGCTCGCGCGCTCCCTGCGGTGGGGCGGCAACGGCGAGACGCCGGCGGCGCCGCGGGCTACGGCGGGGCCATTTAGCGGTCCTGCCCCGCGGAGCCCTCCCCGCCCCTCTGCGACCTGTGGGTCGAGAGGACGTGCGGCTCCGATGTGGGCACCTTCCGCCAGAGCCGCCGAGCCGCCGCGCCTCCTGAGCGCTCCGCGAGTGGGCGCCTGCCGCGAGTGCCGGGGCTTCCTCCGGGCTCCTGTGCATCCTCAGGTTTGTCTGGCAAATTCATCTTTTCAGATTCCTCTGCCTGGGCGGACCGACCCAGCCAGGTGCGCTGTGCGCGCTCGCCGCGTGGAGAAGGGAGGGGAGCAGAGGGTTTTCCTTCTCTCCCCACTTCCCCGAGTGTGACTTGATTAGTAGATGCTGACAAGTTGGCTGTACAGCTTTGAATCTGGATAAATTACATACTCTTAAAACATGCTCGTAATTCAGGGGCGAGGATTTCCTTTTCCCTAGCTCTTACCTCTCCCCTTACAATTTTTTAAAATAACGCATAGCCAACACTTGTCGACTAAATTTATAAGTTAGTTCTCTAAATTCATTATAGGTTTTGGGGTATATATTTTTTTTTACACTTTTCCGATTGGAAACTATTATGCTAGCCATGAATTGATTTCATTGTGAATGTAAAAGTTAGTTGTAAAAGTTAGAACTGAAATGCCTCAGAGTGAATAATTAGGCCGATGTGTAAGGGACAGAAATGTTCGTTTACTAAAAGTTGGGCATTGAACAGAGAGCTGTGTCTGGGTAGCAGGTCAAAGTGTTGTGTGTGATTTGGGTATTTAGACAACTTTTCACACCTTTATCAGATAAATGTCAAATGAGCTTTGTGCACTTGATGCTTTGTGTTCTAAATATTGTATATAGAAAACTATACATATTTTCTGCCAGCCATAGTATATATTGATGTGCAGTTTCAGTGAATAGAAAGTTTCAAGTTACCATTAACTCTTTTTATCATATCTCAAGTAAATCAGTGACTTAGTAAGGAAAGTATGGCTCATTTAAAGTTCTTCACAGGAAAAGAGTATGGTTTTTCAGTACTAGAGAACTCTTCATTGTCGCTCTTAAATTTGCCTGGAATTTATGTTCTAACAAATCATCTCACTTAGGACTCAGCATTTTAAAAATATTTTGTGGTTACTACCCATTTAAAGGTAAATACGTTTTTGTTTTAACTGTACTTTTAAAATATACTTCTGAGTAAATTAAGTATTCAGAAATGATTAGAATTCTTAGATTTTTATCACTGACTTATTTAGGAGTACATATAATGAATTAATGTTCACCTAGTCATAGAAATACAAAAGTTTGTCACTAGACCCATGCCTTTTAGCATTTGTATATTGATTTGTGCTCACTACGATAAAAATTACATTATATACAGCTTAAGAACTTTACAAACCATGGTAATTTAAACTAGTTTTTGTGTGGTAAAATCATTGATTACAGTTCTTGTGACAGTGCAGGTATAAACAAATAGATGGAAAGTAGACAGCCATGCTGAACTTCCAGTTCAGATTCACTTAAAATTTTAATTCCCTGGGTGGTTTGTCTCAGCGGTTAGAGTGTCAGCCTGTGGACCAGCGAGTCCTGTGTTTGGTTCCCGCTAGGAGCACGTACCAAAAAAAAAAATTTTTTTTAAGCTTCTCAGTATAATTTTGTGACTTTTAGAAGACTTGTTGAGATTTGAGTGAAAAAGCTAGTGTACAAACTAACAAGATTGAAAGAAAGGTATGGTAAAATTATTTTATCCAAAATTCAGTGGGATTAAGGTCATTCTTTTAAAAGAAGAAAAAATGGAGAATTGTACCCCCCAAAAAGGGAAGTAGCCTTTCATCTTAAAATCTAAATGTGTATCTAATGTGTACTTAAATTTTTACTTTGCAGCTAATTCAAATGTACAAGGGGAAAACACTTGTCAAAATCTGTAATGTGTGAAAATGCAGTGTCCCTTGGAGAAAAACTCCTGTGTCACAACTAGGGGGAGTGCTACTTGGCATCTAGTGAGTATAGGCCCAAGATGCTGCTAAACATTTGACAGTAAACCATACAGCCCCACAACAGAGAATTATCCAGCTCAAGATGTCAGTTGTGCCAAGTTCAGAAACCTTGGCTTAGTGGGGACTTACATAAGTTGTGGCATAGATGATTGGTGTTGTGTAGAAGACGATAGGAATAGAGGAGGTAACTGCACTGGGATGTTTAGCAAACTAGATAGTTCAGGATTGCTGAAGCATACATTTTAAGGCATGGAGTATTGAAAGATGAGGCTGGAAACCTGGATAGAGTCTAGATCAAGGAGGACCTTATCGTGTGCTTTGTTTTGGTCTTGTAGGTAGTGGGGTTCCATGGAGGATTCGTGTGGTGACATTTTTCATTTTAGATAGGTCATTCTGGTGACAGAATGGGGATAAGTTGAGGAGAGAGAGCATTTGAGTCAGGGAGACTGGTGAGAGATCACAATACCCTAGGTGAGGGATAGAGGAGGGTTTGAAATAGGACAAGTAGTAAAAATGGAGAGGAGAGGATGGATTAGAAAAATGTTTAGGAAATAAAATTGGCAAGATTTGGTAATTGGATATGGGGTAAGGGTAAGGAGAATGTTAAGCATGTCTCCCTGTTTTTACTTTAGACAGTCAAATGGAACTGAAATAGGAACCCATTGGTCAGTAATTTAGGTAATTATCAGTAAATTAGGTAAGATGAGTAGGCTTAAAGGAGGTCGGCAATGAGTCACTTTGGCATGTTGAATTTGAGATGCCTGTGGTCCAGGTGAAAATGTTTTGTGTGTATATGAGTCTGAAACTTGGAGAAGTATTAAAAGGATCAAGAGATCTTTTTGTGTAACAAATGTAGGAAAATTAGTGCAATTTAATTTTTCTTATTTTATTTCACTCCCTATATAAAATAACCTACCTTTTAATTTTTGTCAGAAAAGTAATAAGTGTGTACTGGATTTAAAAATTAAAACATAGAATGTTTATAAAATGAAAATAAATTTGTCCTTCCTGCCCATGCCACCCAATCATAGTTCCCTTGTTAAATTAAAAATTCCCTCACCAGAGAATATTTTTTTCATTGTTTTTTGTTTTTGTTTTAGAGAGGGGGGAGTGGAGTGGGGGGAGGGAAACATCAATATGAGAGAGACACATTGATTGGTTGCCTTCCACAGGTGCCCTGACCAGTGTGCAGGCCAACTCTCTAACAACTGACCTATACTCGCCAAGGCCCTTGTTAAATATTTTGTATATAGTAGTCCCCCCTTATCCATGGGGAACATGTTCCAGGATTTCCAGTGGATGCCTGAAACTGTGAATAGTACTGAACCTTGTTACACATACATACCTCGGAGACATTGTGATTTCAGTTCCAGATCATTGCGATAAAGCCAGATGTAATCTTTTTGCTGGTGGAGGGTTTTGCCTTCAATTTGTAAAAAACAAACAAAAAAAATCCCACAACATCTAATAAAGCAAAGTGCAATAAAATGAGGTGTGCCTGTATATACTGCATTTCCCCTACACATACATCCAAAAATGCCTTTTCACTTAAAGGAAGCACTTTTTACAGTTTCTCATTGAAAGCAATACTACTCTTGTGCTTTGGGGCCATTATTAAGTAAAATACAGATTACTTGAACACAAGCACTAACCTAACTTCTAAGTGACTAATGGGAGGGGAGCATATATAGCCTAGATGGTATACAGAGGATGATTCAGGTCCTGAGTGGGACAGAGCTGGATGGCTCAAGATTTCATCCTGCTACTTAGAACAGTGGGCATTTTAAAACTTACGAATTGTTTAGTCTGGAGCTTTTCACTTAATATTTTTGGACCACAGGTAACTGAAACCACAGAAAGTAAAACTGTTGGTAAGGGGGGAGGGGCTACTGCACATATCTTTCCAGAATTTTTTAGATATACAGAAGCATTTAAAAAGCCAAATGCAATCATACTATACAGACTATAGTACTTTATTGTAAAAATAATATTTTATCTTACAAAGTTGTTAAATGAAGTTATGTTATGAAAGAAAATAAGTGAAAAGGGTAAAGTGGAGACTAATGGTTACAGAGCATCCTCTCTTTGATGTAAATTAAAGGATGTACATACATATATGCTGATGTAGGCATTACTTATTTTTCCAAGGATATACAAGAAGCAATAGTAGTTACCTTTGAGAAGAACTAGGTGTAGAGATGCGAAAGAAAACGTATTCTTTTCTGTATATTTTATTTTTTCCTGTGATTTCAGTTTGAGTTTTACCTTGTTAACAAAAAGTGATTATCTTTGCCAGATTTTTCTTACTAGTGCATATGGCTTATTGTTTTTAATAGCTGCAGAGTATTTAGTGATGTGGATTATACTATATTTTAACTAGTTCCTTGTCGATAAACACACATTGCTGTGGCTGCCATGAACATCTTTCACACTGTGTCCATAAGAGACATTTCTGATTATGAAATGATGGGTCAAGGCATATTAATTTAAAAAGTTTTAAAGATATTGCCAGCCCTAGCAGGGTGGCTTAGTTGGTTGGAGCGTCGTCCCATACAACAAAAGGTTGTGGATTTGTTTCCTGGTCAGGGAACATACCTAGGTTGTGGGTTTGATCCCCAGTTGAGGTGCATACCAGAACCAACCTATCAATGTTTCTCTCTCATATCAATGTTCCCCCTCCCCCTCATTCCCTCTCCCCTTCTCCCTCCCCATCACTCACTCCCCCTTCCTCTCTCTAAAATCAATAAAGATATCCTCAGGTGAGGATAAAAAATAGATATTGCCAAATTGCCCTTCCAAAATACATAAATATTGTGAGAAAGAATGTATTGATGTCAATACTGCATCTTAACTAAACTTAGTTTGCCAGTATGATAGATTAAAAATAGTGTCTCCATTTCATTTACCTTTCTTTAATATGAACGAAATTTGAAATCCTTGACCATTGTGTTTTCCTTTTCTGTAAATTCTGTTTTTCTTTTAATCTGTTTTTATATTAGGTTGCTCTTTTGTTTTTCTCATTATGATACTTTCTGGGTGTTTTTGATTTGTTTTGTTTTCTGTACAGACTCTTTTTGAACATTTAATATAAAAACATACCTTTGAACCAGCAATTTCATTGCCAGAAATTTATTCCGTGAATAGCTTCATACAGTTTTTCTATAGTCATAGCTTTTGAGTTTGGAGAAGTTCTCAATTCATTATGTAAAAATATAAAAAGTTTTTTTTAGTTTTGTCTTAATTTTATTTTTTAAATATTGAACTCTTAGAAACATTTGGAATTTGAAAGAGAAGGTAGAGAGAGACTCAGCTGGTTGCTTTTTACTTTTTCCCAAAAGATTAATTCAATATCATTTCTTGACTAAGCCGTCTTTTTCTTGATTTGAAATGCTATGTGTATTATGTGTTAAATTTCCATATTTTTTAATAGATTATGTTGATCTGCTAGAAACCACCAGTGATATCGTTGGGTTCACAAAAGCAGATTTAATTAACTTGCTGCTGTGAGGGAAACTAAATACCAGAGGAATTGCCAGCATTTCACTAAATAAAGAAGGGGCAGGGTTATTATAGGATTTTGAAGGGTGGAGTTTAGATAAAATTTAAATGAATCACTATCTGATAGGTTTAAGGTACAGCAAGACTGCGTGTCACGGGGTTAAGTAACATCAGGCGTAGGCTGAGAGGCCCAATCAGAGTCTTATTGCCTTGGAGACTACAAAATTAAGATACATGTGGAATGTTGTGTCTGACTGTGATTTGGAAATTGATGCCGCTTCTCTTTCATTAATGATCTGTCATCCATGCAAGAGTGGGATGTTGCAATATCATTGATACACTTTGTGACAGACTGGTATAGAGGAAAAAAAATTCTCAGCACTGTTTTCAGTGTTAACACACACAGTAAAAAAGATTTTTTACAGATTCACAGATACATTGATATGCATATTTGACCTGACTATAAAATTATTTTTATTGTAATACTGTTTATTGTAGGTAATATATTTTAATATCTGCTAGGCCTAAACTACCCTCCAATGAATTTCAGTATATGTACTCACATGTCTGTTTTTTCTAACAACATTTAGAATAATTTTTACATTATTAAATTTAAATCTTATATTTTACGTGGATCGGATAGGCTTAGTCCCCCCCCCCTTGCCACACACACACACACACACACACACACACACACAAACACGCACACCTCTTTTCAGAATTCCTCATGTTCACCTGTTGATTTTTAGTGTTTTTTCATACTTTTTAAAATACTTTTTACCAAGTTATTTAACTTCTAAAAAATCTTATATATTTGTTGGCATGCATTACATACATAGACTAATTTGGAGAAAATCAACATTTTTATCATTGATTTGTTTTTCTAATATTTTTTATTATGGTAAAATACACATAAAATTTACCATTTTAAACATTTGTAAGTATAGTTTCAGTGCTATTAAGTACATTTATATTGTGCAATTGAAACTATTCCCATTAAGCAATAACTCCCCCTTGCTCCCCTCCCCAAGTCCCTCGCAATCACCATTCTACTTTCTATGATTTTAACTAAGTATTTTATATAAATAGAATCATATAGTGTTTGTCATTTTGTGACTGGCTTATTTTACTTACCATAATGTCCTTCCTTTTAAAGGCTAAATAATATTCCATTGTAGGTATATAACACATTTTGTTTATCTAGTCATCCACTGGTGGAACTTGGGTTGCTTCCACGTTTTAGCTATTGTGAATAATGCTGCTATAAACATAGGTATACAAATATCTCTTTGAGATCTTTCTATTGTTTTGGGCATATACTCAGAAGTAGATTTGCTATATCGTGTAGTTACTCTATATTTAATTATTTGTAAAACTGTCATATTATTTTCCCCAGTGGCTGTACCATTTTACTTTTAAAAAATATGTTTTTTTTGAGTTTTTTAGAGAGAGAGGAAGGGAGAGAGAAACATCAATGTGAGAGAGATATATCAATGGACTGCCTCCTGCACACCCCCTACTGGGGATCGAGTGAGCAACCTGGGCATGTGCTCTGATAGGGAAATCAAACTGGCACCTCTCAGTCCATGGGAGGGCGTTCAGTCCACTGAGCCACACTGGCCAGACAGCTGTACTATTTTCAGTTCCTACCAACTGCACAAAAGTTTCCATTTTTCCACATGCTCACTAACACTAGTTTTCTGATTTTTTTTTTTTAAATGTAGCCAGGCTGATGGGTGTGAGGTGCAATTTCATTGTAGCTTTGATTAGCATTTCCCTAATGATCAGTGATGGTTAGCATCTTTTTATCCTCAACATGCTTATGCTTATTAGCCATGTGTATGTCTTCTTTGGTAAAGTGTCTATTCAACTCCTTGCTCATTTTTTAATTAGGTTTTGTTTTTGTTGTTAGGAGTTCTCTATATATGGTGGATATTAATCTTTTATATATATGATTTGTTATTGTATGGGTTGCCTTTTGCCCTCTTGATAGTGTTTTTTGATGCACAAACTTAAAATTTTTATAAAGCCCAATTTGACTCTTCTTTTGTCGTTGCATATGTCTTTCATGTCATATCCAAGAAATGATTGCCACTTCCTATGTCATGAAGCTTTTGTCCTATGTTTTCTTCTAAGAGGTTTATAGTTTTAGATCTTATGTTTAGGTCTTTGATCCACTTTGAGTTAATTTTTGTATGTGGTATTAGGTAAGGGTCCAACTTCATTCTTTTGCATATGGATATTCAGTGTTCCCAGCATCTTTTGTTAAAAAGACTGTTCTTTGCCCATTCTATGGACTTGGTTCTCTTGACAAAAATCTTTTGACCATGAATGTGAGGGCTTATTTCTGGACTCTCTGTTTTATCCCATTTGTCTGTATGTATATCTTTATGCCAGAGCTACACTGTTTGATGTCTGTAGTTTTTATAGTAAGTTTTGAAATCAGGAAATGTGAGTCCTCCAGCTTTATTCTTCTTTTTCAAGGTTGTTTTGGCTCTTTGGGGTTCATTGAAATTCCATGTGAATTTTATGATGGATATTTCTGTTTCTGCAAACAAAGTTGTTGGATTTTGATAGAGATTGCAGTGAATCTTCAGATCACTTTGAGTAGGTAACTTTGAAAGATAATTACACGTCTATCCAGTACACAAAATCGAGGAAGGCACTTTAGGAAGAAAAAATAGAAAGGCCAAAGTCACCCATATGAAAGGCCATGACAAACTTGTAGAGTGGGTGAATATAGATAGGCTTTATGGATAGGATGTGTCAGAATTAAGAGGGCAGGAAAGTAAACTAGAGTCAGATTTTGTGTACCAAGCAAGCAGGATCAATGGACTTGATCCTGTGGCTTTTGAAAGTATTATGTTTTTCAAATAAGACTGCTATATGAATTTGTTAGTGAAGAGAAGTGAAATAACTGAGCCCAGGGAAGAATGATTAAGGAATGAAAGAAAAGTGTCATCACTGAATGGTAAAATAAATGCGCAGGTATAATATGATTGGGAGTTTGGAGGATGAATAGGTGAGATGTTTTGCCCTCTTATTTCAAGCCAGTTAGTGTTTACTGCACTGCTATCTTGTGAAAAGCATCATAATCAGCAACTCTGAGAAGCAAGATATTCTCCCTGCCGCCACCCCCTGGGAGTTTATAAACAGGAGGAAATATACCAATGACTGTATCCTTAGCTCCTAGAATAGTATTTGACACATCGAAAGGTGCTCAATCAGTAGCACCTTCCAGAGATTACATAAAACCTCATAATTAAGTTAAAATCAAATTGTATAAATCTCAAAAAAATGTCATTCTGGGTTTTTTGTTGTTGTTGTTCCCACCAATTTTAAGTTACTTTCTATGAGTCCACACATATTTTTTCCATCCTCAATGAATTCTTTAACACCCAAAGTTAGTGCTATGTTATACTGCTTAATATCAAAATGAAGAAAGAGAGAAATAAAGTGTCGTACACATTTCATTTCACATGTGCTCCTTCGTGGCTAAAACTCAGACTGGGATTTCCAAGCCTGAGGTCATCTACCAGTAATTTAAAAAGAACTGAACCTAAACCAAATGGAAAGTGACCTGAACTAAGGAAAAACTTTGCTTCCCTACTTTAAATATTACTCTTCGTGTTGAGAAGGGTGGTTGAATATGGAATGTTCCATTTTGAGTTCTATTCACCCAGAAATCAGAAATCTCAAGCCTCTCTTCTGTTTATTTCATGATCCAGCAAGCTGCTAGCCACCATTTAAAATAATGTTGCAGTTCTCAAAGTGTGGCTCAGGGAAAGAGATCTAGACCCTTTCAGGAGGTTTATAAAATCAAAACTACCTATATCAAGGTGTTTCTTGCTTTTTTTCACTCATTCTCTCACAAGTATACAGGCAGGTTTTTTAGAAGCTACATAAAATATTGCAACAAATTGAATGCAGAAGGAGATATGGACTTCCAGATCCAGCTGTCTTCTATTAAAACAGATACTGAGATTTGCGAAAAATTTTAATCAATGCAACTCTTCTCACTAATACTTTTAAGAAATACATATAGTTATTTTCCATAAAATATTATTTATGTTAACAAGTAGTGGGCTTGCCCTTACCATATATGAATAAAAAACATTTAAAATTTTTCAGTTTTAATTTCTAATAAAAATCTAATGAATAGATAAAACCCCATTTAAGCAAGTTATTTGAGGACCTCACTAATTAAGAGTTTATAAAGGGATCCTGAGACCAAAATTTTTGAGAGCTGAACAAGTAATGTATACTCATTAAATTCAATTTGGAAAAATATGGAAAGGAAAGTAATTTTGTTACTCCTTATCCCACCTCTAAAATTAGAAATTGTTACCATTTTGGTGTATTTTTTTAGTCTTTTTTTAAAGTATAGCTTTTTTATATGTACATAGTTGGAATAATATTGTATATACAGTTTTGAATACTTTTTTCCCCACTTGTGTTATAATCATGTTTTCATCTAAGCTTCAAAAAATTGTAGTGATTGTTATGATATTCTATGCAGTAATTATACCTTAGTTTATATAATTTTTTCTTTATTCTAATTTTTTGTTATAATTATTTCTTTTAGTTAGCAGATACTTGAGGGCTTATATGTGCAATCACTGTTCATAGATGCTTTTTTTTCTTTTTTTTTCCCTTCAGTTTTTATTAATTTATTTCTGTTACAGATGTTTGTCCCCCCCTAGGCCCCTTCCTCCCCATCCTGCCCCCCCAACACCCCTAGCATTGTTGTCAACATCCACTGATTTATACATACATGCACATAAGTTATTTGGTTCATCTTATCCATCCCCCTCACTCCCCTACTCTGAGGTTTGTCAGTCTAAACCATACTCCTTTCTATGTCACTTGGTCTATATTGTTCATCAGTCCACCTTATTCATTATATTCCACAAATAAGCGAAATCATGTGGTATTTGTCTTTCTCTGATTGGCTTATTTCGCTTAGCATGATACTCTCGAGGTCCCTCCGTGTTGTTTCAAATAAGAGATCTTTCTTTTTTTTTTTATTAATTTGTTTTTGTTACAGATCTTTCTCCTTTTTCACCCCATGGACACTCTCCTCCCCATACACCACCCCCACCACGTACCCAGCTTTGTTGTCTATGTCCATCAGTTATGCATACATGCATATAAGTTCTGTGGTTTATCCCTTCCCTCCCCAGATATCTTTCTTTCTTACAGATGCATAGTATTCCATTGTATATAGGTACCACAGCTTTTTTATCCACTCATTTATTGATGGACCCTTGGGCTGTTTCCAGATCTTAGCGATTGTAAATAGTGCTGCTATGAACATAGGGGCACATATATTCTTTCTGATTGGAGTTTCAGGCTTCTTAGAATATATTCCTAGAAGTGGGATCACCGGGTCAGATGGCAACTCAGTTTTTAATTTTTTGAGGAAACACCATAGTGTTTTCCATAGTGGCTGCACCCGTCTGCATTCCCACCAGCAGTGTACTAGAGTCCCCTTTTTCCACATCCCCGCCAGCACTTGTTGTTTGATGATTTGTTGATGGCAGCCATTCTGGCAGGTGTGAGGTGATGCCTCATTGTTTTAATTTGCATCTCTCTGATGATTAGTGATGTTGAGCATTTCTTCATATGTCTCTTAGCCATTTGTATGTCCTGTGTGGAGAGGTGTCTATTTAGTTCCTCTGCCCATTTTTTAATTGGGTTCTTTGTCTTCCTTTTGTTGAGTTGTATGAGCACTCTATATATTTTGGAAATTAACCCCTTATCTGATATATCATTGGCAGTTATGCTATCCCATACAATGGGTTTCCTTTCCATTTTGATGGTTGCTTCTTTTGCTGTGCGGGAGTTTTTAGTTTGATGTAGTCCCATGTGTTCATTTTTTTCTTTGTTTCTGTTGCCTTAGGTGATGTATCAGTGAAAATTCTGCTGTGTATGATGTCTGAAATTTTGTTGCCTACATTTTCTTCTAGGATTTTCATGGATTTACGAGTCACATTTAAGTCTTTTATCCATTTTGAGTTTATTCTTGTGTATGGTGTATGTTAATGGTCTGGTTTCATTTTTTTGCATGGAGCTGTCCAATTTTCCCAACACCATTTATTAAAGAGGCTGTCTTTACTCCACTGTATGCTCTTGCCACCTTTGTCAAATATTTATT
The DNA here is from genome assembly GCF_014108415.1 of Molossus molossus. Taxonomy (NCBI): domain Eukaryota; kingdom Metazoa; phylum Chordata; class Mammalia; order Chiroptera; family Molossidae; genus Molossus; species Molossus molossus. The sequence goes on along the minus strand of NW_023425401.1, from coordinate 29,863,316 downwards.
GCACATAATGTCTTGGGTCAGTTACCAGGTTCTCTTTTCTGTTCCACTGATCTATATGCCTGTTCTTGTGCCAGTACCAGGCTGTTTTGATTACAGTGGATTGTAGTATAACTTGATACGCGGTATTGTGATCCCTCCAACTTTGTTCTTCTTTTTCAAGATTGCTGTGGCTATTTGAGGTCTCTTTTGGTTCCATATAAACTTTTGAAGTATTTGTTCTAGTTCTGTGAAATATGTCATTGGTATTTTTTTGTTTGTTTGTTTGTTTTATCCTCACCCGAGGACATTTTTTTGTTCAGGTAGAGTGGGAGGGAGGGAGGGAGGGAGGGAGGGAGGGAGAGAGAGAGAGAGAGAGAGAGAGAGAAAGAGAAACATCGATATGAAAGGGACACATCGGGTGGCTGCCACCCGCACGACCGACCAGGGCCGGGGACAAACTGCAACCAAGGTACATGCCCTTAGCGGGAACCGAACCTGGGTCTCTCGGGACCGCAGGCTGATGCTCTAACCGCTGAGCCAAACCGGCCAGGGCTGTTATTGGTATTTTGATGGGGATTGCACTGAATCTGTAGATTGCTTTGTGTAGTATGGACATTTTAATGATGTTAATTCTTCCGATCCACAAGGTATGTGCTTCCACTTTTTTATATCTTCCTCTATTTCTTTTTTCAATGTCCTGTAGTTTTCTGCAAATAGGTCCTTTACTTCTTTGGGTAAGTTTATTCTAGGTATCTTCATTGTTTTGCCACGATGGTAAATGGGATTTTTTTTTTTTTAGTTTCTCTTTCTGTGAGTTCATCATTGGTGTATAAGAATGCCGTCGATTTCTTGATGTTAATTTTGTATCCTGCTACTTTGCCAAATTCATTTATTAAGTCTAGTAGATTTTTGATGGAGTCTTTAGGGTTTTCTATGTATAATATGTCATCTGCAAATAATGACAGTTTCACTTCCTCCTTTCCAGTTTGGATCTCTTTTTTTTCTTCTTCATGTTTTATTGCTGTGTCTAAGACTTCCATACTATGTTAAATTAAGAGTGGTGAAAGCGGTCATCCCTGTTTTGTTCCTGTTCTTAAGGGAAATACTTTTAGTTTATGCCCATTGAGTATGATGTTGGCTGTAGGTCCTTTATACATTGCCTTTATTATGTCGAGATATAATCCTTCTATTCCCACATTGCTGAGCGTTTTTATTAGAAATGGGTGTTGGATTTTGTCTATATCTTTTTCGGCATCTATTGAAAATGATCATGTGGTTTTTATCTTTCATTTTGTTTATGTGGTGTATCACATTGATTGATTTGTGAATATTGTACCAGCCTAGCATACCTGGGATGAATTCCACTTGGTCATGGTGAATCATTTTTTTGATGTATTGCTGGATCCAATTTGCTAGTATTTTGTTCAGGATTTTGGCACCGATATTTATCAGGGATATTGGCCTGCAGTTTTCTTTCTTTGTAGTGTCTTTTTCTCGTTTTGGAATTAGAATTATGCTGACCTCATAGAACGAGTTTGGAAGTCTTCCTTCTTCTTGAATTTTTTGGAATATTTTGAGGAGAATGGTGTTAGTTCTTTGAATGTTTAGTAAAAATCCCGTGAAGCCGTCTGGGCCTCGGATTTTTATTTGCTGAGAGAGTCTTGATTACATCTTCAATTTCCTTATTTGTTATTGGTCTGTTCAAGTTTTCTATCTCTTCTCGGCCCATTTTTGGGACACTGTGTGTTTCTAAAAATTTGTCCATTTCGCTTAGATTGTCAAATAATTGTTCATAGTATTTGTTAACGATCTTTTGTATTTCTGTGGTGTCAGTTGTTACTTCTCCTCTTTCATTTCTGATTTTGTGTATTTGGGTTCTCTCTCTTTGTTTTTTGATGAGTCTAGCTAAGGGTCCATCATTTTTGTTTGTCTTTTCGAAAAACCAGCTCTTTGTTTCATTGATCCTTTGAATTGATTTTTTTGGTCTTTATGTCATTTATTTCTGCTCTGATCTGTACTATTTTCTTCCCTCTACTTGCTCTGGGGTTTGTTTGTGTTTTTTTGGTTTGTTTATTTGCTTTCTAGTTCTTTAAGTTGTGAGGTTAGAAATTTTTCTTGTTTCTTGAGGTAGGCCTGTAGTGCTATGAACTTCCCTCTCAGAATTGCTTTCACTGCATGCCATAGATTTTATGTTGTTGTATGTTCATTTTCATTGGTTTCCAGGAAGTTTTTAGTTTCTTCCTTGATCTCCTCAGTAACCCATTCATTGTTTAATAACATTCTATTTAGCCTCCATGTGTTCAAATGTCTTTGCATGTTCTTGTTGCAGCTGATTTCTAGTTTCATACCATTGTGATCTGAGAAGATGCTTGACATGATTTCAATGTTCTTGAACTTGTAGAGACTTAGTTTGTGTCCTGACATGTGGTTTATCTTTGAGAATGTCCCATGTGCACTTGAGAAGAATGTGAATTCTGTAGTTTTGGGGTTTAATTCTCTGTAGATATTTTTTAAATCCATTTGGTCTAGTGCTTCATTTAGAGTTTGTTTCCTTGTTAATTTTATGTCTAGAGGATCTATCCAGTGATGTCAGCAGGGTGTTATGATTGTATTGCTGTCATTTTCTCCTTTGACATCCTCCAGAAGATTTTTAATATATGTTGGTGCTCCTATATTGGGTGCATATATGTTTACCAAGGTTATATCTTCCTATTGGATAGATCCTTTCAATATTATGTAGTGGCCTTTGTCTCTAGTTATGGCCTTCATTTTGAAATCTATTTTATCTGATATGGGTAATGCTATCCCTGCTTCTTTTTCTATTCTGTTTGCTTGGAAGATTTTTTTTCCATCCCTTCACAACCTATGTGAGTCTTGTGTTATGAGGTGAGTCTCTTGTAAACAACATATATGTGAGTCGTGCTTTCGTATCCAATCAGCTACTCCGTGTCTTTTTATCGGAGCATTCAGTCCATTTATATTTAAGGTGATTATTGATATATACTTATTTATTGCTATTTTTGTTCAGTTCTGTTATATTTTTTTTCCTATTTCTTCTATGAATTACGGCAGTCTTTTTAACATTTCTTGCAGTTCCGGTTTGGTGCTAATGTATTCCCTTAGCCTTTTATTTTTTTTTTGTCTGGGAAGCTCTTTATTTGACCTTCTATTTTGAATGATAGCCTTGCTGGATAGAGTAGTCTTGGATTCAGATCCTTGTTTTTCATGACCTTGATTACTTCATGCCATTCCCTTCTGGCCTGTAGTGCTTCTGTTGAGAAGTCAGCTAAGAGCCTCATGGGGGTTCCTATGTAGGTAACTTGTTGCTTTCTCTTGCTGCCTTTAGGATTTTCTCTTTGTTTTTAATTTTTCGCATTTTAATTAGTATGTGTCCTTGTGTGGACCTGTTTGGGTTCTTCTTACTTGGGGCTCTCTGTGTTTCTTGAATTTAAATGCTTTCTTCCTTCACTAAATTAGGGAAGTTTTCTGTCACTATTTCTTCAAATTTATTCTCTAACCCTTCCTCATTTTTCTTCTTCGGGAACTCCTATGATGCAAATATTATTAAGTTTCCAGTTGTCTCACAGTTCTCTTAAGCTGTCTTCCTGTTTTTTAATTGTTTTTTTCTTTTCATTTTTCTGATTGGTTGATTTTTTTCTACCCTGTCTTCTAATTCACTGATCTGGTCCTCAGCTTCTTCTAGTCTGCTGTTTAGTCCTTCCAGTGTGTTCTTTATTTCTGCTATATCATTCTTTATTTCTTCTGGGTGGTTTTTAATTTTCGATTGGTTGATTTTCAGTATCTCCAAGTCCTTACTCATGCTGTTGAGCTTTCTCAAGATCATGGCTCTGAATTCCAGCTGTGTTAACTTGCTTAACTGCATTTCATTTATCTCATCTTCAGTAGAGGTCTCTTGGTCTTTCATTTAGGATTTGTTTCTTTGTTTCACCGTTTTGGCTATTTCAGTGGGTTTTGGAGCCTGCCCAATTTTCCCTGTGGGTATTGGTGTTCTGCTGTTTGTGGCTCCCTCTACTGGGTTTGGATGAGTGTGGGAGGACCCACGTTAATCACTGCTGTCAAGTCTTACTTTCCTGGGTAAATTTGCAAGCCCAGGAATGGTTCAGTTATCCTCTAGCTCTTTTTCTGGTGGCTGTTAGTCTCAGTTACTTGATGAGCCTTGGGTTGTAACCCTCAGCTGAATAAAAAGCTCCCTCAGGTGTTCAGCATAGACAGATTTGGACAGTTGCTGGTTGTTAATGAGCCTCAATTTTCATTTCTATGGCCCAGGTGGATGCGGTTAAATCTCCAAGGGAGGGGCTGCTACTTCTCCCTAGAGGTCCAGGAAGGAGCAAGATGGCTGTCCTGGGTGGCTGCAGCTCAGCAAAAACTCTGAGTGTCCTCTAAATCCGGGTGTCCCCACAGAGTTCTAGTCCAGTCTGCCTTCCCTCTGCCAGAGCCCAAGGTGAGTGGCTGTGGCTAATTGTGTGCTCTGGCTCGGCCCTCTGTGCTGTGGAGCGGGCTTGAGATTTTAACCTCGAGGATGCTGCTCACAGCTAAGACCACTGCTGTCTGTGGGCTCCCAGCCCCCTCGTGCCTACCAGGCTGGATTCAATGTCCCTGGTTATAGTGCCCTCTCAAGCTGCTTTTCTGTTGGTTTTTTCCTGATGATTTGTCTTAATTTTAGTTGTAATTCCAGTTTGGTCCTTGGAGATGGTCTGTGTAGTTACCATTCACTCTGCCGCCATTTTGGAAACCCCCCCCACACATCCTTTTTTTTTTTTTTTTGGCGTACAATGATAAAAAGGAGAAAATTGCCTAATATTTTTTTCTTCATAATTCTGACTAATGTTTTGCTTTTGACTTGCTTTTTTGGTCTGAATATTTACAGTTTTTATGGGTGTTTTTTGTTGTTGTTTTTTCATGTGAAGTTCAGGATCTCTCTCAATACTGATCCATATAAATTAGGTTTTTCTAGATTATATATGAGCCTTTAAATGTTCAGATGCATGACCTCCATTTCAATGTATTTTCTTTTACTATATCTCATGTTTTTTTGTTGTTGTTATTAATCCTCACCTGAGGATATTTTTCCATTGATTTTTTAGATAGCGTGAAAGGGAGTGAGGAGGAAAGAGAGAAAGAAACATTGATGTGAGAGAGATGCATCAATTGCCTGTCTGCCTCACGACTCTGACCCAGGGTCAGACCCACAACCCTTCCGTCTGAGGGTGGATGCTCTAACTGCTAAGCCAAACTGGCCAGGCCTGACCTTTTTTTTCTTTAATGATTTTAAAGAGATAGAAACATCGATGAGAGAGAACATCGATCGGTCACCTCTTGCATGTCCCCCACTGGGGATTTGGCCCACAACCTGGGCATGTGCCCTGACTGGGAATCAAACCATCAACCCCTTGGTGATTGGGTTGATGCTCAACCGCTGAGCCACGCTGGACAGGCCTGTCATATTTTTTATTTTATTCTATTCTTTTTTGGGAAATAAGTTATCTGTCTGTTGGCTCTCAGTTGCTTGTCTTTCATATTTATTATCTCAATAATTGACTTAATCTCTTCAATTTCAGAGACTATAAAGTAGTTCTATATAGTTTAAGATTTTCTGTTTTATGGAGTAAGTGTTCAGAACTTTACTTTCACCTAACTTTTGCATCCTGGGTTTAATTTTTGTCTCACTAAAAGATTTTTGTGTAGGTTCCATGTATGTCTCTTTAATCATTTAAAATCAATTTTAGCTAATCTTGCTTAAAAATTATATAGATGGAAATCTCTTTTATTATATTTCATATGTAGATAATTGTTTTATGTACCATTTGGATCTTTCCTTTAAAATTTGAGCTGGAGATTTTTGCTGCTGATGGTGGTAGTTTCTGAGTAGCCATTTAGCTACTCACGAGGAGTAATTGAGAAGCTGGGACCTTAGAGCTTTGTCTTTGAGTTTCTTTTCTGTGTGTATGTGTTTTTCTAAAACTGGAGGAGGTAAGGAGTGCTTCACCAGGTTGGGGACATATCATTCAAATTTGGTCATTTCTCCCATTTTGTTAGGGTTAATAGTTTACTTTGATAAGAAGTTGGGTTTGTTTCATGAGTCAGAAAATATTTTTCTCCACATAGTTACTTTGATCCATAGTGGCCAGACACCGTTTTACATTCATACCAGCAATATATAGTGATCCAGTTTCTCCACATTCTTACTAGGATATGGGGAAAATACTATTTTTTTTTTTTATCCTCAGGTACATGCCCTTAGCGGGAACCAAACCTGGGTCTCTCTGGACCACAGGCCAACGCTCTAATTGCTGAGCCAAACCGGCCAGGGCAGAAAAACACCATTTTTTATTTTAGCCATCCTTATGGGTTTATAGAGATATTTCTTTTTTTTTTATTTGCATTTTCCTAATGGCAAATGAAATTGAACATTTTCTCATTTGCTTGTTTGTTATCTGTACATCGTCTTCAGTGAAATATCTTTTCTTGTCCTTTTCTAATTTGACTTTTGTGGGTGTTTTATTTTTATTTTTTCCTGTTTGTTATGAGAACTCTTTATATATTCTAAATACTAGTTTTTTTGTTAGATACGTGGTTTGCAAATATTTTCTCCAGTTTTATCATTTTAGTCTCTCAGTTATGTCTTTTGCAGAACACAAGTTTTAATTTTGATGAGGTTCAGTTTACCAGTTTTTTTCCTTTTATGGATTATACTTTTTCTGTCAAGTCTAAGAATCCTTTGCCTAGCTCTAGATTCAGACGATTTTCTTCTGTTTTTTTTTTTTTTTTTTCGAAGTTTTGTAGTTGCATATTTTACATTTAAGTCCAGGATCCATAATTAAATATTATATAAGGTGTGAGATTTAGGGCAGTGTTTATTTATTTTTGCCTGGAGATGTCCAGTAACATTTATTGAAAAGTCTTATCTTTCTCCACTCAGCTGCTTTTATACATTTGTCAGAAATCAGTTAAGCATATTTATGTGGGTCTATTTTTTGGTTGTGTGTTCCACTGACTCATGAGTCTTGTACTCCAGTACTATACAGTCTTGATTTCAGTCTCTCTATGATATCTTAAACTCAGGTAGGCTAATTATTCCTATTTTATTCTTCTTTTTAAAAATTATTATAACTATTCTAGCTCACTTGCCCTAACATATAAATTTTAGAATAATCTTGTCTATATAAGAAATCTTAAAGGGATTTTTTTAGAAATTGCATTAAACCTGTGTATCCATTTGGGGAAAATTGCATCTTTACTATGTTGAACCCTCTGATCCATGAACATAATCTGTCTCCCCATTTTTTTAGTTACATTTTATTTGATCTTTTTTATTGACATTATTTAGTTTTTAATCACACAAGTTTTGTACATGCTTCCAATTGTTTTATGTTTTTCATAATCTTTATTTTTAGTGGGATCATTTAAAGAAGGGAGGTCATGTCAGAAGTGTTTAGCTGATATTCAAAGTTTGTTTAGATTTGTTTAATTTTCATTTTTCATAAACTCAAATAAATCTAACTTAATATGTTAAGTCTTTAAAATAGCATGACTAGTATAATCCAAACGCTGTAAAACTATAGCAAAATGATGAAGAATCTGAATTCTTTTTTTTTTTTTAATCCTCACCCCAGGATGTTTGATTTTAGAGAGGAAAGGAGAGAGAGAGAAACATTGATGTGAGAGAGAAACATTGATTGGTTACCTCTTGTACTTAACCAGAGTGGAGATTGAACCTGCAACCAGGTATATGCCTTGACTGGGAATTGAACCCGCAACCTTTTGTGTACAGGACGATGCTCCAATCAAATGACTTACCTGGCTAGGGCAAGAGTCTGAACCTTGATTTAGACTGCTAGTATGACCCTGGAATGGTTACTAACCTCTCTGTGTGAGTTCATCTGTGAAATGGATTAATAGTCCTTAGTTTATAGTTTAAGGCAATCCATGTAAAGCTCTTAGTACAGAACTAATATTAGCTATAATTATCTTTCCTGTCTCTGTGTTATTCATAAAGATGTTATTCATATCTGTAATGATATTCAACAAAAGTTGTTTCTGGCTGATAGGATTTCGAGTGATTTCTTTCTTCATGCAGTGCTTTATTGCTTGCTTTTTTAAGTAAGTAATAACACAAAGCTTTTCCTTAAAAAATAAAGTAAATATAAATTTTAGTTGTCTCAGCACTTTGCGTCTGAAATCTCAGTCGTTGGGCCTGGAAATCTATATTTTTAAGATGCTCCTCAAGTAATTCTGATTGAATCTTAGTTTTCCATACCATATTTACCCATGTCCCACCCTGACAATGACAGTGATTATTCATTTTACTGACTTGTCCATAAGGTGCTGTTTTAGCAGCAAATAGAGGGATAAACTCATAAGTAAATGTAAAATATTCTTAGCTATGTTCTCTTATGTGAAAGGAATTAACTTTCCACTGTAGCTAAAAGTTATCAGACTTTTTACTTTTGGTGTGTATAGTGCTCTATAATTTATAACATCCTGTTAATTTTTTTTCTTACAGAAATACACTTTCGGGAAATGGCCTCTAAATCTTGGCTGAATTTTTTAATCTTCCTCAGTGGATCAGCAATCGGATTTGTTTTATGTTCTCAGCTATTTAGTATTTTGTTGGGAGAACAGGGTGACACCCAGCCTACCATTCTTCATAATGATCCTCATGCTGGGCATTTGGATGATAATGGACAGAAGCATCTGAAAGGACAGATGAACTTCAATGCAGATGCTGGCCAACATAAAGGTATGGTTTACTTTATTAAGGAGTATTTTTCAGGATTAAACATATTTTTCAGTCTATGTAAGTATTGGAAGAATTGGAAAGTTATTTGAATTTTGTTGTACCACAGTATATCTTCTGATAAATAAGATCTTAATTCCAGATATTAAATGACAATTCTCATTTTGCTTCAGAAGGAGGAAATTGTTAAAAACCCATATGTATTTAGGTAGTAAAAGATTAATTTTGAATTCATTTTTTAGTAGAAACAGTTTTGTTGTAACCCAGGAGATCGACCACACTCAGACTCAATTTTTCAGTTTTGGGGGATGTTTTATTACCTGCGCAGGGGCTGCAGTTCTCCTCTGTGTAGGTTGGCTGCAGTCCCTGCGCAGGTAATAAAACATCCCCCAAAACTGAAAAATTGAGTCTGAGTGTGGTTGATCTCCTGGGTTACAACATTTGGAGGCCCCAGCGAGATCAGCCGCGAGGTCCCCCTTTTCCGTGGGGTCGACCTCCTCAGACTACGCGGAGGGCTGCCTCCTCGCCCTCCGCACCTACATTGGTTCTGGCTTTCTATTCGGCTAATTCGGACTAAGACTTCAGCCTCGAGGATCTGGGTAAGGGATTTCCCCTTCCATCTGTTTTCTGTTCGGTAGCTCCGGAGCGTTCTGGGATTGTTGCGGACAGGACGCCGCTCAACCGCACTTCCCCTTCAGGGTCGGGACGCCGACTCCTGACCTGGGAAACCGGTGGGTTTCCATCTGTTCTGAAATTGGTACCAATCTGTTTTAATCTGGCACTTTCGGGTGCGTCTGGCACTTTCGGGTGCAGGAAACTCGGTGGGTTTCCATCTGGCACTTTCAGGTGCATCTGGCACTTTCGGGTGCGTCTGGCACTTTCGGGTGCAGGAAACCCGGTGGGTTTCCATCTGGCACTTTCGGGTGCATCTGGCACTTTCGGGTGCAGGAAACCCGGTGGGTTTCCATCTGGCACTTTCGGGTGCATCTGGCACTTTCGGGTGCGTCTGGCACTTTCGGGTGCAGGAAACCCGGTGGGTTTCCATCTGGCACTTTCGGGTGCATCTGGCACTTTCGGGTGCAGGAAACCCGGTGGGTTTCCATCTGGCACTTTCGGGTGCATCTGGCACTTTCGGGTGCGTCTGGCACTTTCGGGTACAGGAAACCCGGTGGGTTTCCATCTGGCACTTTCGGGTGCATCTGTTCAAACCCATCTGGCATTTTCGGGTGCGTCTGTTCTGAAATTAGTATTTTGTGTTTTGACCGCGGTTGTCTGCCTATTTGTGTTCCGTGTTCTCTGCTGCTCTAACTGTTTTGCTTTCGGTAGGATGAGACAAGGACCGGTAGGATGAGACAAGGACCGTCAACGCCCCGTACCCCCCTTGAATGCATTCTTGCTAACTTTTCTGACTTTTCCAGGAGATCCCAAGGCTACAGAACACCAGCCGATCCTGGGGTCCTCCGGACCCTCTTTGAGTTGGAGTGGCCAACATTCCGAGTTAATTAGCCATCCGAAAGATCTTTTGACTTGAGTCTTTTGTTTGCTGTGAGGTCCGTTATGTACGGGGTTCCCCACCCTGATCAAAGGTATACATTAATATTTGGATTAGAAATGTCAGTGTCCGGAGGTTCAAATGAAAGGAAAAAAGTTTTGTTAATAATGCCTCTGCCTGTCCTGAAGGACAGTTAACTCCTCCCAGCCCCCGAGGAAATTCTATCCCATCCTTCATGACCCCCTTGAGGTATACAAAAATGTCAATTAAACTGAGTTTGCCTACTTTGGGTTCTTATTACAGAAAAGCTAGAAGATGAATTTAGATCTGTTAATGATCTATTGATTAAAAAATGTCTATTAAAAATATGAATATATTTGCTAATCAGAGGAATGTTAATTACTTGTACTTGTCAAAAAAAGAAAAAATATTCAATGTTTCTAAAAATTAAAAGTTCAGATTAGGTTAAAAAGAAATTATATAGTTTTAATAAAGGAAAATATAAGATATAGAAATATATATATTTTTAAAATTGTTCTAAAACTGGTTATTTCTGACTAGATAAAAAGGTTTATGAAAGTTAAAAATTTGTTAAGAGAAATCTTAGAAAAAAATTATAAATAAAATAAATTAATATAGAATTTATTTGGTTCTTTTTCAGCCTGTTAAAAGGGGAAAACATTTTTCCCAATATTTGCCTGAAAAGCAAAAGTTATATATATTATTAAAATGGTTTTATGTTATGTTAATCAAGAACTTGATTCTTTAAAGAGCCATTTTTTTAAAAATCATAAGAACTGAAGTTTCACTGACCTATGTTTATGTTTAACATTTGTCATTGTCACTTTAAATAAATAAATAATTGAATACTATTTAATTATAATAATAATACTATATAATCTTTTGGTCAAATATGTTTGACAACCTTTCCAGGTTTCAAATTTTAAGAAACTTTTTCTTGACCTGGAATTAGTTTTGAGTCATTCTAATAAGACCTGGAATTCCTCAAAGATTTATGTTCTCTCCTTATAAAAGGAAATCAAATCAGTGCAGATGGCTTAACACAGTCTGTTTCCTCACTGAAATATAGATAAGAGGACAACACACTCCAAATGCAAGAGCATACACACTACTAAGAGTGATTATTTGTTCACTTAGCAGATGCACAGATCCTCTTATACGTGGGTCTCTGCTAATGCTATGGGTTATGCAAACAGTCCTCACTTTAAAGGGGCTTATAATATATTTTGTAAAGTCATGCTTAAATTATTTAAAAAAAGAACATAAGCCCCAGAGGCCTAAAGATCAGGCTCTTTTTTAGTTTAACTAAAAAATTTTTTTCTTTCATAGTACGATAATGTACTCACATATAAATAGAAAAAAAAAATCTGAGCTATGATTACTATAACATAAATAAAATGAAACCTCTAATGTACTTGGGTCTCCACCTGGGAAGGGCTTTATGAAAAAAAAATTAATTATAAAAATAATAAAAATTTAAGATTTATAAATGATAGAAAATAAAAATTGACATAAAGAAATAAAAAAAGAGATAATGATTCTTTGCCGCTTTCCCCTGCCTTGTCAGCAGGGCAGGCTTCTCTCAGAGCCTCAGTTGCTGTGTCCCCTGTGTATAGGGGGACCCAATGTCTAAATGGATATAGATGTGTTCAGATATACTAGCTTCTTTATGATGAGGTCTCAATGCCTCTCTGCAAGGCTTAATAATATTCTCACAGGCAAACTGTTTAACCATTGAAATGCCAGCCCGGGCTGCTCGTCCACAGCGGGTTTGACAGCAACTAATTTCCAACAGGCTTCTCTGAACTTTAGGGATCCCAGGCATGGATACGAAATTCTCTTAGAGAGTTAAAAAAAACACTCTGCCCCATGTAAACAATGTTAAAACATTACTCCCCTTTCCTGTGTCCTTTTGTAAACCTGGGGTCAGAGGAAATGTTCCCATTCCTCTGCCCACAGTAGGACCCAAATACTGTCGGGGGAAGGGCTTCCTTAGAACACTTTTCACCGTGTTCCCCTGTAAGACCTATTGGCCCAATTGGCTGAATTAACAAAGGTAGTAATAGCAGCCTTAAGAGAAACAGGGCACATAGAATAGGGTCACCCTAGGAAAAGAAATATGAGAAAGGGTCAGGACCACAGGCCTAGGTACCAGTTAGGAATAGAAAAGACAAAGACAAAGTCAGATATAGAAAAACAAAATAAAAAGCCATCCTTAATTTAGGAAAATAACAGGGTCAGGGCTCCTTCCAACTGAGCCCTCTGAAACCCAGAATAATACTAAATAATAGGGGATAAACTAGTTAGTTTCCTAATAGACACTGGTGCAGCAGACTCAGTCTTGACCGAGCCAATGGGGCCCTAACCTACCCCTGGACTTCAAAGAGGACTATAGACCTTGGGAAAAATACTGTAACTCATTTGTTTCTGTTCCTGCCGGAGTGCCCATACCCCCTACTCGGACGTGATCTCCTCCAGAGATCATTTAATTGCTGGCCACTGCCACTCCAAGCCAGCCTCCGCATCAAGTTCCCCAAGACGTTGGCCATCAATCCTGCCAGCCTGCCTCCAGATGATGACCTGGAGTAACCTCTGCAGGATGGCCTGGAGGGAATCAACACTGCAGATGGCCACCCAGACCTCAGGGAAGACCCACTGCCATCATCAGACGAGGTATTGTTCACGGACGGGAGCAACTATGTCCAGGAAGATATCAGGTATGCCGGGACAGCAATAGTAACTCTGGACCATGTCATTAAGTAGGGGAACTTCAGCCCGATGGACTGAACTCATAGCCCTAATTCAGGCTCTCTGATGAGACAAGGGGAAACCATGCTGCAAATAAGGAAGATCGACATGTGGCCCTAAAACCAGTGGGGACCTCTCCAGATATCAGTCACCACACCAAACCCAAGTTCACCTCTGACTCCTACTTACACTGGGTCAGAAAATGACTTAACTGAGCAGAAACAAGTCATAAAAAAAATCAACGAATAATAGACACTGCCTGCTAGGAGATTGTTGGTCCCCGAGGCTCTAGGTCGGACTTTAGTCAACCAGCTGCACCAGCCTACCCTCTTAGGTTACACCAAGCTTACTGAACTCCTGGGAGGCAGATAATGTCCAATAAGGTCACAGGGAAAAGGAAAAGATAGAAGGAAGCAAAAATTTATAGGTCTAAATGGGGAGGAAAAGAAAAAGGCTAGGGGATATGCAGACAGCAAATAGATTGAGCAACCTCTCAGGTTCATGTCAGGGGAGGGACTAGAAAAATCACAGAGAGTCAATGTAAGTTGAAGAAGGATTATACAGAGAAAATAAAAAAATAAAAAGAAGAAAGATAGGGGCATACATATTACAGGAAGACAGGACAATAGAGGAATACTCAGGAAGGGAAGAAGATAAGACACTGAGAGGGGAGAACTTGCCCCTAATAATAGAATAATAGTCTAGGATGCAATAAAGGGAATAACAGATTTAGGCTACTCCTGACCCTTAGATCAGACAGTGACCCCGCCTTGATAGCAAAGATATCACAGGATATCTCTAAGGGATTAAATATAAATTAGAAGCTCCATTGTGCTTACCGCCCACAGAGTTCCAGGCAGGTAGAGCGTATGAACAGGACCTTAAAGGAAACCTTAACCAAATTTACTTTAGAAACCGGTGAAAACTGGACCACTCTGCTCCCCTCGCCCTCTTACAGTTCTTACAGGCCCTGCAGTCTGCCCAGAAGGCCATCCATAAACATCTGCGATGCCCTGCCTGTGCCCACCTCAGACCCTGTGCACCCTTTCCAGCCAGGGACTCGATGCAAATAAAGAAATTCACCATCCAAGGACTAACTCTGGCCTGGAAGGGACCATACACTGTCATCCTGTCTTCACCAACGGCTATCAAGGTCAACCGCATCCCGGTCTAGCTGCATCATTCCTGGTTGAAGGCAGAAAAAGCAGAATGAACGGTGCAGACCTCTCCAGATCCCTTAAAATGAGACTCTTACGTTTATCGGGACTCTAATTTTTCTGATTATAACTGTACAGGGGAATCTTTATAGATCTAGACCCCAGTAGAACTGGGTACTTAAAAATAAAACATTTTAAAAAAATCTTAAGAAATGTCAACCAGAAGAGGGTCTATATACAGCCTTAGGTGAAACCTGCTATTTCTATGCCAACCATTCAGGTATAATCAGACAGAGCATCCAAATTCTAAGACAAAAAAACTAAGAGAAGGAGAACAGGTCTCCCATAATTAATATGAAAACTTATTTAATTAGTCACCATAGCTAACATCCCTGATTTCAGCGATAGCAGGGCCCCTACTATTATTATTAATCGGAATAACTTGTAAACCCATTCTAATTAATAGACTCCTAGCCTTCATCAGAGAGAGAGTATAATCAATAAAACTTAGAGTCTTAACACAATCCAACTAGAGATTGTCTCCCCATGACAATTGTGAATCAATGGTTTGATCCACTCTCAAGAAAACGGGGGAATGTTGTAGCTCACTGTCCTTAGAATCCAACTTGTCTTTAAGCTGCCCTAATTAACAACCTCAGAGACAGCAAGATGAACAATGGGGAATGTTATAGAGGGCTTTAGCCCCAAAAAATTAACTAGAGTTTGACCTTCACTGGGAATTTGAAAAGCAACATCCTTCAGGAAAAGGGAGGACAGAAACGGCCCCAAGGCCAGAGTGTCCTGCATGCTCTGTAAAGAAATTAATAGGGAGAAACTGAAGCTCCCTTTACCCCATAAAACTGTAACTGTTCAACATGTGTGTATTGCACCTGACTGACCGCTGATATCTGTCTCGAATTTGTTAGTTTTTAAAACTTGGATAATGGAATGAATAGCAGGACAGATGTATGCTGACCCAGTTCACCCAGTTCCCTTTCGCCTCAGCTCCCTCCCCCCTCCGTTCCCTCCTGCTTATCGCTAACTGCCTGGGCTTCTGTACATGCAGCTTGCTTGCTCTGCTAAACTCTTGAATGACCCCTGCCCTATATAAGCAACCCTCCCCCTGAGCTCGGGGCCGCAGTTCTCCTCTGTGTAGGTTGGCTGCAGTCCCTGCGCAGGTAATAAAACATCCCCAAAAACTGAAAAATGGAGTCTGAGTGTGGTCGATCTCCTGGGTTACAACAAGTTTCAGAAACTAATTTGGGGAAAGGCAAAACTTTTCAGACTGGATTTGTTTCTGAAAATTCTTACTCAGTCTAATTTTGTTATCATGGTTTATATTTGTATCTTTGGTTTTTGCTATCATCTTGTTTTGGTCCTAGTTTTTGTTTAGTTGTGTTTTCTTAGAGAAACACGAGAGGCATTTGTAAATTTCAGTTTATAATTTTATTAGTAGTTAATATTTCTAATCTTTTTCCTTTTGAGAAACATAGGGAATTAGAAAACTTGGGATGTGTTTAAATGACTTCATTTTCTCCTGGCCTCATTTCTGTAACTAGAGTTCCTCAATTGAGTCTAATGTGTGCCCATTAAATGTAGGTTTTCTCCAAGTTTCTGTCCTTTGGCTCTTCTTTGCCTGTGTGATGTCGTCAACCCCCATAGTTTTAATTTCTATCTCTTTCTTGCTGTCTTTATCTTCATCTTTATCTTTTATCTTTAATTTCCATCTCTTCCATACTGTCT
Organism: Molossus molossus; assembly: GCF_014108415.1. Lineage (NCBI taxonomy): Eukaryota > Metazoa > Chordata > Mammalia > Chiroptera > Molossidae > Molossus > Molossus molossus. The sequence goes on along the minus strand of NW_023425401.1, from coordinate 29,847,418 downwards.
TTATCTTTAACTTCAACTATAGTGTCTGTAGTTCTCAAAGATCTCTGCAAATTTTGTGGTTTATTTGACAGAAAAGAATACAAGCAACTTGAAAAACAATTAGAATTCTAGTATGCAGAGGATCCCCATTAAGAATTGTTTCTCTTATTTTTATGGCTGTAAATTACTTCTTTTCTACCTCTCAAGCAGAGGTTGTAGAGCAAGGTGTCAGATCTTGGTTGAGTTTTGTGAACTGGCAAGCACATGCATACTATTACAAATTATCTTACGTTGTTTGAATGTTTTTATAACAGTGATTCAGCTCCGAACAGGTGCTCCGTGTTCTTATTGTAAAGCAGTTTGATCACTGCACTTGCTCTATAGCATTGCTCCAGGTCTTGAAATGATCAACTGGATTGAGGCTCCTGTATTACTAGTAGTGTGGTAGGTTGGCCTTACTGCAGGTAAATATATTAGTATCTACTTGTCCTCGTAGATGGCCCACAAAATGTAGAGTATGGTAAAAGTTCTGTTCCTCTCAAACTTAACTTGTGCAAATGAACTTCTTTTCTTTTTCTTTCTACCCTAAAACTTGTTCTACCTCTTATATTCCTTATTTTATCTGACTCATTACCATCTGCCTATGCCAGAAACTATGCACTATGGTAGATGTATTTCTTTGCTTACCAATATCATTTGTCACTTAAATCTAACAGTTCACCTTCTTTACCATTTCTCATTTTTCATATTTCTTCTCTCAATCCATAATATATTCCCCCTAGATCAGGCCCTTCATTTATACCCATATAACTATACTCAGTCCAACTTCACCATGCCTTTGTCCTTTCTTCTAGTGAGCATCTACTCATTTAAAGACATAATTTCTGCATTAACTCTTATTTTTGCTGATTTTTCTTTATCTCCCTTTTTTCTCTGTTCTAGCCAAGGTTCCATTGCTCTGCTCTATAGGATTTACCAGCCACTGCTATCTTTTCCCACAGCACATCAAACCCTTTGTAGGTACCTCCTAAATTTTAGCCTCTCTCAGTATGTGGCAAGTATTGGTTTGCACATGTGTCTTATTCATCCTTTTACCTCCTGCCCTAGCACATGCTTACTACAAAGTAATTAACAAGTGAGTAATTGAAAGAATATCTACCTAGCAGCAGGGAGAAAGTTTCCTTGCTCTTAGTGAAACATGTTGGGATTCCTGCCCTGAACATTTTCCTTCTCCATCCAGGATTCGGTGTGGCTGTATAGCTAGGAAATTGGGCTCCCAAGTATAAGAACCGTGAGTGCTCTCTGAAAATAGGGTGATTTTGTCAGTTATTAGATTGTGAATTCTTGATATTCAGTGGCGCATCAGTATATTTTCGTGCCCTGCCCCAACCTTGCCTTCTATTCCCTCTCAGTCTGTTAACTAGAAATTTGTCTTCAGTTGTTAATTTTTGACAGGACTTAGCTTGCGTAACTCACTGGTTGACCTTAACTTTTAAGGATATGCTTTCCGAGGATTCTGCCTAGAGCATTGCTACACAAAGTGTGGCTTTGCAGACTCCTGCTGGTCCACAACTAAAGAAGTATTGAATTCATGATTAGAAACTTTATGGTAATTTGACAGTTAATTTTGTCTAAATCTAAATACAAAAACTTATTGGGGCTTGTATTTTATATCTTTTTTTAAAGTTTTTATTTTTGAGTATTTCATTTTTAGCATGTTTATAAAAGTATAGATCTCAAACTACTGGGCATAAAAATTGGTCCTTCACCAAGCACTGATCTAGAATCTTATAGTTGGACTCTTTCTCTGCACCAGTGTGGTCCTGGCATGACAGCCTGTAAATTGTTGGCTACCTATCTGCACCCAGATAAGGAGCTTGCACCAGGATGTAAATCATTTAAGTTCACTGCTTAGGACTTTTTTAGAGGGGCTGGGGGAAGCAAGACTTTCTCAATGAAAAAATCAGTATGCTGCTTTATATTCTGTCATATATTCCTTACACATTTCTTTGTAAACCCATACTTTGAAAAATCCTACTCTAGACAATCTTGGAAATACTAGATCTACCTATTCATATGTTCTTTTTCTGACTGGTGGATTTGCATTTTGTAATGAGATGTGTTACTATTATAAGTAATCTCAACTCTGCATTAATGCCTCTTCATCAAACTGGGGTAATTAGGGAAGCCTTTTTAAAGCCATCTCAGGGTACTTACAGAAATTCACAACAGTGAACTCTTGTGAGCTTCAAAATGAACTGCCACTTCAGCAGTATGTCTTTCCTGCTTTTCATAGTTCATTCAGAGCAATGAAAAATTCTTGTCTATGTTCTGTTAAGAACCAGCTGAAGCTTTCTTTGTAGAATGAAATGAAAAGCATACTATCTAAGGCAGTACTTAGAATGCATACGGATCACCAGGAGAACTTGTTGAAATGTCGATTGTGATTCATTTGGTCTAGAGTGGGACCTGAGATGCTGTATTTCTAACAAAGTCCCAGGTGTTGCTGATGCTATTTGGTCAAGGAACCACAGTTAGAATAGTAAGAATTTAAGTCATAGTGACAGCTCATGTTAGCTCCATTGATCTCCTGGATAAGATTGACATGTGACCAATAAATCAAAATGTCAGTTTATTTTAGGTTGAGTTTTGCTTTCTTTCAGTTAAATCACTAATGGTAGCTAGGTAAATAGAAGCAGGGACAGGGGGTGATGGTTCTTTGAAATTGTTTAAGAAAATGTCTTCAGCATAATTTATTTAGATTTTACATATATGTAAATATAACTTTAAAATTTTTTGTTTAATAGATGAGAACACAGACATCCCTGAAAACCTCTATAAGAAAGTTAAAATTCTTTGCTGGATTATGACAGGACCTCAAAATCTAGAGAAAAAAGCTAAACATGTCAAAGCTACATGGGCCCAGCGCTGTAATAAAGTGTTGTTTATGAGTTCAGAAGAAAATAAAGACTTCCCTGCTGTGGGATTAGAAACCAGAGAAGGCAGAGACCAGCTATACTGGAAAACAATTAAAGCTTTTCAGTATGTTCATGATCACTATCTAGAAGATGCTGATTGGTTTATGAAAGCCGATGATGATACTTATGTTATATTAGATAATTTGAGATGGCTTCTCTCAAAACACAACCCTGAAGAACCCATTTACTTTGGGAGAAGATTTAAGCCCTATGTAAAGCAGGGCTACATGAGTGGAGGAGCAGGATATGTACTGAGCAAAGAAGCTTTGAAGAGATTTGTTGATGCGTTTAAAACAGAGAAATGTACACACAGTTCCTCCATCGAAGATTTAGCACTGGGGAGATGCATGGAAATTATAAATGTAGAAGCGGGAGATTCCAGAGATACCATTGGAAAAGAAACTTTTCATCCCTTTGTACCAGAACACCACTTAATCAAGGGTTTTCTACCTAAAACATTTTGGTACTGGAATTATAACTATTATCCTCCTATAGAGGTAAGTTTAGAAATTTTATTACAGTATAAATACTTAGACTGACTTTTGCTACTTAAAAAAAAATCTAACTAATATGTGTATGTTTCTTTAGTAACACTAAGAATCTCCTTTAGTCTTTTTACTTAGAGTGACAGTATAACAAAGTAAATGAGAATAAGAGTGTCAGCAGTAGTCAGTCATTCAACAAATATTGGTACTACCATATGCCAGGCACTGAAACTAGAGCAGTCAATATGGCCCAGTTCCAGTTTTCATGAACCTTACATTCTAGATGAGAAGACATATAATAAACACACAGATGAATCAAGATATAATATGAATCTAGGTTGTAGTTAGTACCCTGAAGAAAAAGCCAGGTGAGGAGATGGAGAGTGACTCAGAGTGGAGTGGGGTACTCTAGTTTGGGTGGTTAAGGAACAACGCATCAAAAGACTAAGTTCATAAAGGCCTAGGTTCAAATCCTGCTCTCCCACTTAATAGTTGAATGATCTTGGAAGGACAGCATTTGCCTTCCAAGCATCAGTTTCCTCATTTGTAAAATGGGCATGATCTACCTGTCTCATCTTGTAATTACAGTGCAATGCCTATCACACACTAAGCACCTAATAAGCCTTAGCTCTCATTTGACACCTTAACCTACATTCTTGAGAACTTCATCTAAAGTGCATTGTTTTATTAAATTTTCAGATGTACAAATATTTAAGAGGAGCATAATATCTTGTACCCATAAACCAGCTTATCCAAATATTAATCTTTTGCTACATTTGCTTCAGATTTTTTTTAAAGAAAAAGGTAGAGATATAGTTGAGGCCTGGGTATCCTCCCCAATCCATTTCTCCTACCTCCTTTAGATAACCACTATTAAGAATTTAATATTTATCATTGCCATACTTGTTTTTATATTTTTCCTAAATGTTTATGTATCCATAAATAATATATAGTATTGTTCTATAGATTTTTATTTTTTTATTATTATTATTTTTTAATCCTCACCTGAGGATATTTTTTCATTTTTTATACAGATAGAGTGGGAGGGAGAGAGAGGAAGGGAGAGAGAGAGAGAAACATCGACGTGAAGGGACACATCGAGTGGCTGCCACCCGCACGACCATCCAGGGCCGGGGACAAACTGCAACCGAAGTACGTGCCCTTAGCGGGAACCGAACCCAGGTCTCTCCGGACCGCAGGCCGACGCTCTAACCGCTGAGCCAAACTGGCCAGGGCAGATTTTTAAATAAACGGAATTATATCATATGTATCCTTGTACATTTGCCCTTTTCACACAACAGTAACATTTATCAACATTAATCTCTGCCTCTGCTTTATTAATGTAGATTGCTGTGTAAATCTGATATATGAATATACTGTAATTTATCTATTCTCAAGCTGATAAACATTGAGTAGGTTGTTGCCGATTTTACACTATCATAAGCATTGCAGCAGTGAATGACTGAAAGAGACCAGGAATCACAAAACTCAGCTTTTAGCCTCAGTTCTGTTATTAATTAATAATGCCTTTAGGCAAGTTACGAGGATTCTGTGCTTTCTTTTCTCTGGTCCTATGATACAAACAATATATTGTCATACTATCATTCTCTTCTTCTTCACAGGCCAGCACTTTCAAATCATCATCTAGAATAGTAGTTCTCCAGGGCTTTTTGTTTTGTTTTTCCACCCAGAGGGAATCTAGAGGCCTTTACCAGATTTGGAGGCATTTTGGGGTGTTAACTGGGAGATTGCTACTGGTATCTGGTAGGTAGAAACCCATAAGATTGTAAACCACTAAATGCAGAATATTTCACAATACACAGTACAGCCCCCAACAACAAAGAATTATCTGGCCCAAAATGTCAGTATCACTGACATTAAAAAACCCTGACCTGGAACATCTGACCCACGCATTAAGTAAACAGTTTTAAAAGGAAACTTTGAAGCAAACCACTACTACTACTATCACCCACCAGAGTGTTCTTGGTACTTACACAGATACCATAGCTAATCCTTACAGTAATTCTGCATTTAAGAAGTTACAAAACTGAGGCTCAGGAAAGTCAAGTGACTTGCCTATCCTGATAAGTAGTTTAACCAGTATTGCAAACCCCTCTGATTCTTAAAACTCTTATTTCCTTCCTGAGCTCTCCTTTATGACTAATAGGATACATGCCCCAAAAGAGTAGGGGTAAGAGGATACATTAGAATAAATATTCTGTTTTGGGGATAAAATTCCACTTTAATAAATAAACATTTTAAAGTTCTGTTTTATGTAATGAGGCTATTGAAACTATGCTAGCATTTTATTGCTATTGTAGATGCAATAATTTCCTAGACTATAGAACAGATGAATTCTCAAGCCTGCCTTTTAATAGCTTATTATTTTTGTTTTGTTTTAGTGAGATGCTACTTTGGATGCTTTTTTGATGGAAACTTTCCTTAGTATCTTCTGACCATTCCAAGATTAGCTGACCTCTTCCCTTCTTAATTCTGTACCCCTTTGCATACATAAATATACCCAAACTCAAGAACATTATAAATGAATGTAACAAATGCATAAAACTTTACCAAAAGTATCTGATATTGGGTACAGCACAATAAGAACAAAGGGACATCTTAATTCTCATTATTTTGTAATCAGTAAAATGTTCTTTTCCTTTGAATACTGCCTACAATTCCCACTGACAAATAGGTGGGAATTCCCACCGACCTAGCAATATGCTTTATATGAACAAAATAAGTATTTCTGTAGTGCTTCTTTTATTTATTTTTAAATTTTTTATATCCTCACCCATGGATATGTTTTTATTGGTTTGAGAGAGAGAGGGAAACAAACATCAGTGTGAGAGAGAGAAACATCAACTGATTGCCTCCTGTACGCCCCTGATCAGGGATAGAATCCAAAACCTAAGTATGTGCCACGATCAGGAATCAGACCCACAACCTTTTGGTGTACGGGATGATGCTGGCAAAGGTGTATAGTGCATCTTTTATTTAAAGTGTAATGTTTTTTAAAATGGATGGCAGAATTTATGTTTATTCTATAAACATTTATTCAATTATATTGAAGATTATAAAATAGACTTGGGAGTACTAAAACTAACCCAGCCTTCTAATGTTGCCTTTTCTCTCTTGGAAGGTTCTATATAAACCCATTGTGAAATCTGACTTCTGTTATTACTCATCTATCATTTAATAAATTTTTTTCTCCCTGAGTTACTATTTTTAAAGCCATCCTAAGACTCATCATAATTTTCTGTAGTAATCACTAAAAATACATTGTAGAAAAATTTTATATAGCAAGTGAGATACTCTAGTTGATCAAAGAGTTAATGTTCTTAATTTGGTTATTTAGAACTTACCTCTTCATACAGTTAGTTCCCTTCTCATACCACTTCTCACTTCCCTGTGAATCTGTTCCGTAGGAATAGACTTCACCAGAGAATCTTACTTTCATTACTGATTTAAAATACCTCCGTTATCATATACTATGGCATTACTTATAGTAGGATCAGTGTCTGAATTTCAGTTCTATGCCATTGTTCTATTTGATTTTGGGTCAGCACTGTATTGTTTTTTTTAACCTTGTAGCTTTACAAAATATGTAAGTTCTTAATCTAAGAGTGTATATTTCTCTCTCTTTCAAATTGTTCTGGCAATACGTATGTCTTTATTCTTCTGTATAAATTTATTAATTTAAGGACAATGGATATCTTTGTCCAGGATTTTTAAGTTTCCTTTTTGGTCCCCTAAGGAAGTTTTATTGTTTTCTTCAGAAATTTACTTCTTCTTATTTCCTTAGGTATCTAATGTTTTTGTCACTCTTCTTCTTAGGCTCTTTCTTAAAACTTGTTAGCTAATATATATATGAGAGCTTTTGTTTTTTTTAAAAGCATCTTTAAAATCTGGCTTTGTTCTTGGATTTTTTCATATGATTTTTCACTTTACTCTCTTGAGTTTTTGAAGAAAACATAATCATATGCAAAGAACTATTTTATTTTATTTTTTAATTATAGTTTTATTATTTTTTTATTTTATTTATTTTTGTTACAGATGTTTCTCCTTTTTTTCCCCATTGATACCCTCCTCCCCACCCATCCCACCCCATCCCCAGCTTTGCTTTCTATGTCCATCGGTTATAAGTTCTGTGGTTTATCTCTTCCCTCCCCCCATTCTGAGTTATCTCTTATTTATAATGCTTAATAATAACAGTACCCTGACCATCCAGTAAAAAACAATAATATAATAGAATGTAATGTAATTAATGCAATAAATCCTATAAAAATAAATCCTATAAAAATATTATTACAATATTTCAGAGTAAAATAAAATTGCTTCCACAGATGATCAGCAATTTAAAACTAACTGCTGCTGTTCTGGTTTTTTAGTTTAATATGTACTGGCCAGTATAGTAGCCACTAAACACATTAACTATTGAGTGCTTGAAATGTGACAAGTCCATACTGAGATGTGCCTTAAGTATAAAATTCACACCTGATTTCAAAGTCTTAGCACAACTAAAAAGAATGATTTCATTAATAATTTCTAAAATACTAATTATATATTGAAAAAAATAACAATATGGATTTATTCAGTTAAATACAATGAATGCTTTTAAATTAATTTTACCTATTTCTTTTTAAATGTGACTACTAGAAAATATTAAACTATATTATGTTCACATATACCTACTGGACAGAGCTGGTTTAGATAATCACAGGTTGACTTATAGTTTAAGTTTTATGTTTGTTTCTATTATATTTTCTCAAGGTATGAAAATTAGGCACCAGATAATTTTTTAGTGCCTATGTAGTTGGCCAAGATCTCACAATGTTTGTTTCAAAGGAAAAGTTGAGAATCAGACCAGAGAAAATATAATGAACAATTTCTTGATAATTTTTACTGCATTGTAAGCTACATACTTCCAGTCATGAATTATATGTACAATTTAATAGGTCAGTATGAATCTTCTCTAAGAACTTGCTAAACACCTTTCTCCCTGGGTCTTTGCAAAGACATTAGATAGAATCTGAGTTTTGTTGGAGTCACCTAGATGAAACATTCTCCAGTTCTGATCCCAAAATGACCTTGTGACTGTTTAATTTTTTTACCAGTTTTTTTTTCTGTTTTCTGTATTTTTATGCTTTTCCGTTCGTTTGTTATATTTTCTTTTAGTTTTTGTATTGCTTTAAACTTGCTCTCATATCAACCGTATTAGGAATGCATGAGAATTATGTAAGTGAACAAAGGTTTAATTCTGTGTGACTTACTGAGGGCCACCTGAATGTGATTCTTCTATCAATAATAGCTGACATTTATTGAGCATTTACTATAGGCAAAGCATCGTTCCAAGCATTTTATACACATTATCTCCTTTAACCATCTTTTGCAGATAGGGAAATTGAAGCTTATAAAGATTTTATAACTTGCCCACTGTTGTACACTAGTAGGCAAAATTTGAATTCAAACCTAGGTTTGACTCAGAACTTCCTCTTTTAAATACTATACTGTTGGGGTTAATGTGTAGATGAAATATTTGGTTGCAGAAACCTAATGGGAAAGGCTTTCTAATCATTGAATGCTCCAAAGGTATCTTTCTGAGTCTGAGCCAAGTGAAAATTTAGAGTGAGAAAATTACTGAGAGAAAGCAAAACTTGAAGAATTAGAGCTTTATCCTTGATGTAGCTCTCCCTTTCATTTAAAAAAGTCTAAGATTTTCTTCTGCTAAAACACTACAGAGAAAGAGAATATTATTTGAGTTGTAAATACTTTAGCAATTGCATGTTTGGTTTTAAATCATTATGAACTGTATAAAGTCCTTCCACGGGTCTAATAAATTAGGTGCCTCTTTAAACATTGCCAGCTTTAATTATTGGGTTCTGTTAAGATTAGTGTTTCCTTTAACACTATGTGTATATTGTGTTTTAACAAAATGCTACTTATTAATGATGCCTGTTTCCACTCCATTTTTAGGGTCCTGGTTGCTGTTCTGATCTTGCAGTTTCTTTTCACTATGTTGATCCTACAACTATGTATGAATTAGAATACCTCGTTTATCATCTTCGTCCATATGGATATTTATACAGATATCAACCTGCCTTACCTGAGAATATACTAAAGGAAAGAAGTCGAGCATACAAAAATGAAAATATAAAAGTAAAATTGAGAAAAGTTGAAAGAAAAACAAATGAACAGAGGTCAAATGTCTAGCATTGCACTGAAGAAGAACTACATTTCTGATATAGAAACTGGAATCCCATTGAAGAATTCTTTCTAAGTGAACATTCCATATTAGAAATCTTCATAAGAATGACTATAAACTGAAGCTTTAATGAGCTGTGAAGTCTGTTCAAATGTGTTTTGATACATTAATATATATATGAAAACTTATGTTTTTATAATGTTGGCCAGGCAGAGGGACTAGAAAAGAGATTTTGTTGCCTGTTTCACAGTTAAATGTGCTAAAACTACACTGCACCATATTAGTAACATACACATGATGCTAAACATATCTGCCTTAAAATTTTAGAAGGAAGTATTGTTGTTCAGTCTTGTTTATAAACTCAAGACATGAAATTATATTTGCAGTATGGTATAAATGAACCCCCCCTCAAAAAAAATAAACACACACACAAACCCGTGTGCAGTTTTGGCTAATCTAAATTTTGCTGTGACTATTTAAAATTGGCAATATTTCTTTCAGAAGAAGTTAGAATAGGAATGGCACTCATCCTAACATACATTAATAAAACCACATTTTGAAATGATCGTGGGCCTTGACTGTAATATATATATACTTGGTTCTAATAATCTTTTATAGGCATACCTCATTTTATTGTGCTTTGCTTTATTGTGCTTCACGGATATTGCGTTTTTAACAAATTGAAGGCAAGACCCTCCACAAGCAAAAGATTATGACTCGCTTTATTGCGAGACTTGCTTTATTGTGGTGTCTGGAACTGAACCCGCAATATCTCCTAAGGTACTATGCTGAGTCCCAGTTGTCTCTTCTAAATATGTTTAACCATTCTTGGATATCATTTTCAACTATTAATATTTATTTACTCAAAGCATTAATAGCATTTGATTAACATGGATTTTTAAATATTTTGTTCCCATATTTACCCAGTTAATTATGGGTAACTAATAAATAGTAAATTTAATGTTTTTGGGGGAATGCTTTTCTTATACCTGTGCCACTCTCAGGAATTACTTAAGCGACACTTTTAATTGATTATTTAAAACACTTTCCAACTACATAATTATAGTTCCCTTCATTCTTATCCTGTTGAAAAATGAGAGCTTGTTTGTGCCTTTTATAACTTGTTTTAAAGCAGTTTTAAAATTTATTTTTAGCATCTGAGGTGGTTAATAGTTACACTGGCAAAACAATTTGACTACAAGATTTTGACTAGAGTTACTTAAAAACATTAGAAAATGCAGAGTGCTTAAACAAGCTGAAATATGTCAGATATTAAAAGACCAAATAATTTTTGAATAACATGAATTTTGATGCTGACTTAATATGTACAGGGTGGGGCAAAAGTAGGTTTACTATTCATACAGAAAATAATACAATAATTAATACAAGACTAAACACTGAGTTTTACATACTTAACTACTATAAACCTACTTTTGTCATACCCTCTATTTTGGGATTTTTGTTTTGCCAACGGGTAAATAATTCCATTTGAGCAGCGTACCTACTCAAGACTGTTGTCAAAAACACGGTCATGAATGTTTTATTCTAATTTTAGTTACCCTGTATTTAAAAAGTTTCTGGAAGAAAAAAAAAATATTTGTTTTCTTTAGCAATATTACCTGAGTGTATCATAACAGAATATTTTACAGACTTTCTGTAAGATTATCTTAAATGTTTCAAATGATTTATATTTCTTTTATGTTGATCATTATGCTAATTTTACATGGCTGTCACACCCTTGGCTCTGCTGCTTAGCTAAGTAGTTGATATTTATTGTGCCAAAACATGTCAAAACCATGACCTCTTTGGATGGTATATTTGAGAGGATGTTCATCTTAGTGGCCAGTTATGGATACTCTATCCATGTAGTGAAAATTCCCACCAATATTTGAATTATTTTTTATTGTTTTCATGATGGTATCATCTGCCAAAATTTCAAAGCATTCATTCTGTTCTTAAACAGCTTTTCACCTTGGTGTGGATATGAATTTATTTGAGTCCATATTTGTTATTTTTCTGTATTAGAAGTATAAATGGTTTATCATAAATATCCAAAAACCTTAACATTTACTCATAGGAAATTAACATTGTGATAAATCCTGGGGTCCCAAGTCGGACTACCTGGCTTTAAATGTTTGCTTCATCACTTACTAGTTTTGTAACCTTGAGCAATTTACTTAATCTCTCTGTGCCTCAATTTCTTCATCTGTAAATTAGGGACAATAATATTACCTACCTCACAGGAATTTTATGAGGATTAAATAAGTGAATATATGTATGGCTTTTAGAACACTGTCTGGCCCAGAGTATAGAGCAATAAGGTTTTATTATGTTAACTTGGAGTGTAAATATTGTTTTAAATGAATGAAAAATCTGCTTTAATCAAATCGGATATTAAAGGAAATACTTTGTTCATTTCTTATAAGTAATAGCTAGTTTTTATCTGATGCATACTACATGCCAAGTACTGTGCTTAGATACTCTTTGTACATTAGTATTAATCCTCACAAATTGGCTGTTATTCCTATATTGTAGATGAGAAAACTGAGGCTCAGAATTAACTTTTCAACTGTCACAAAGCTAATAAGTAACAGCTGGGATTTCTACTCAAAGCCTGTGTGTTCTTTATACCATGTCAGCCCACAGGTTAATTGTTTAGCATTATTTTCATTTTTTACTTAATTGACATGTGACGTCTGATACATTGGCCAGTAATAGTAAAATTAATCAGATTGTCATGATGCTTCTCAAATTGTGGTTTTTATCCTCTTGCCTGGGAGCTTGTTAAAAAGCTGAATTCTTTAGATTTTAAGACCCCAAGCCCAGAAATTCTGAATCTAACATGGGGTCTAGGACTATTCGTTCTTACTAGATACCCTTGGGCCCTGGTTCTCAAAGTGTGGTCTAAACCAGCAGTATTAGTATCACTTGGGAACTTGTTGGAAATGCCATCTCTCTTGGGCCCCATCTCAGACCTACTGAATGCTTGAGGCTAGCTGTTACATTTATTTATCTTTTTTTTTTTATCCTCACCCGAGGATATTTTTCCATTTTTTGTACAGATAGAGTGGGAGGGAGAGAGAGGAAGGGAGAGAGAGACAGAAACATCGACGTGAAGGGACACATCGAGTGGCTGCCACCCGCACAACCATCCAGGGCCGGGGACAAACTGCAACTGAAGTACATGCCCTTAGCGGGAACTGAACCCGGGTCTCTCCGGACCGCAGGCCGACGCTCTAACCGCTGAGCCAAACCGGCCCGGGCCTAGCTGTTACATTTAAACAAGCCCTCCAGATGAGGCTTATTCATGCTAGTTGGAGAACCTTTACCCTAAGATCTAGGTGCTTCTGACGTATATGATCCTTGGAACATGCTAAGGATTACTGCTGTGTAAGTAAGGTTTCTTTCAAAGATTTAGATAAAGCATGTTTTAAATAAGTGTAGTCCAATATTACACTATATTAAATTTAAAAGTCTTTAAAAATGATTTAACGGGTCAGTGGACCATTTATTTTGGCAAAATTATTTAGCTTCCTCAGAGTGACTAACATCAGGACCCACACAGTAAAATCTATAATTCTTCGAGTTTAGGAATTTCACAGTGAGACAGGAAGGGTTCATTAAGTAAGTACATACTAATTCACTAAAAGCATACCTAAATGAATGTCATCAGAAATGTCCATAATTGTTAATAAAAAATTTTACAGATAGCAAAATACTATTTTATAATATGCAGAATGTATTTTGCTAATTTTGACAATTTCATCACTTTCAAGAATCAGTTGATTATCCTATATAACCTTATAAAGCAAAAAATTTCAAGTATTTGATAGAGCACATAAAATCAGATTTCATGATACTGACATATTTTAAATTAAGATCTCTGTCATTTGGATAAATTATTTTAATGTGGTCTCAAAACATAAGGCTTTTGCTATCTTATGTTGTCCATAGCAGTATGCTTGTATTTTCAGTTGAGAAGTTCGTAGACAATGCAAAGGACATTGTTATTCCAGAGTTAAATTGTTTCACCTTAAATTTAAGAGGAATTTTTTTACTGTAAAAAGATTCAAAAATAAATCACTGACCAGTTTTGAATATTTTTTGAAATATAGTCATTGGATTTGAGCATTAAATTTGCTAACTGGTTATTTTTATAATTGTTTTGAATATTAATTTTACACTTCCTTAAGCCTATCAAACTGTACTACCAGATTGAGGCTTGAAATATCCCTCACTTGATTGATTAAATCTAGTCTGTCCTTTTATTCTCCATTTAAATTTTCAGTTTATTTTAGAGTATCATGTCTTTGACAATTTCTGCTGCTTTGTATTGATTGCGCTTAATTTTCTTTATAACTACTATTTTTATTTTCTAAGTACCCTTAATGCTGCCTTCATGAGATTAATTTGGCTGTTATTAGTGATTAGAATTTGTATCACTTACTGATAATTTTATACCTATTAACCTAAAGTTTCCCTGTGGGTTTAGAAGTAAAAATCTGTCTAAGAATAATGTCTGCTGGCTCTCAGGATACTTGCCCTACTTAAAAGTCTACAATTTTAAATTAATTCTAGGTGTGTAATTGTTAAATGAAGTAAAGTTATTTGGATTCCACCACCACCTCATCACCACCCCCTTACCTTTCTCAAAAACAAACCAAAAAACTCGTTTGCCTGATTTCTCTACTTCTTTATAGTAGGCCTGACAGAAACATACTTGATAAATTTGGGGGATAACCTGTGGTTTAATTTATGCTAAATGTAACTTGATTTTAAAAATTACTTACGTTTATATATTGAAGTTGAAATAGAAATTTTAATACAGATTAGAGTAAGACATTTTACCAAATCTCTCTAGAGAAACCAACCTGAAACTAGTGTTCTATTTCAACTCCTTTACCTCTGGTTTTTCGTTTATAGCAGTTAAGTTTAAATAACTTGGCAGGGCCCTGCAAATTAATTTATGTAAGGTATGTTATTAGAGGGAAACTAATCTTACTGCTAAGCAGTGTGCTATATTATACAGTGAATGTTTATGTTTTGAAATTTAAAAGTTATGTAAGGTAATAGTCTCATGAATGGTTTAAAAATGTCTGGTGATTTGCTTATTTTAAGTAATCACCGATAAGTCAGAAAAAAATGTATTTTTAAATATGTTTTTTAAAGTGCCTTTTGAACATTTTTAAACAATGGATTTAAACAGTTGCGTAAAATAAATTACCATGTTTAAAGCTGTTCTTTCTGATTATTTTTAATGTGTCAAAGTTTCGGGAGAAGCATTGTCTTATGGGTAGTTTGGGGGTCATTTTACTATAAAAGTATTAATTTAAATTGTTTTTCTATCAAACGTCTTCAATCTGAGTAGGCTGAAGTAATTTTATGCAGCATATATTTTTTTAAAGCAACAAAATAGTCTACCTCAGATCTTGAATAATATATTTTGAGAAATTAGAAACACCTACTCTGTAGTTTAGGGTTGGTGTGTGTATAGAGAGAAAGATTGCTTTTCTGTTTCTTGGTGTATTTTGATCTACCCTTTTTACTGAGGAAATGGTTTATTCAACTAATTATATATTAAAATAATTGTGCCCAGAATCAACTAGAAATACTGCAGTGAGCAAGATGTATAGTATTCCTGATCTTATAGAGCCTTAATTCTACAGCTAGACAATAAAACAAGTTCATATATAAATGAATAAGATGTTATAGAGAGTGTTGTTAGGAAAACAAAACAGCAAATTGCTGGGTAGGAGGTGTCAAAGTAGACCTCTGAGGAGGAAACATTTGAGCTGAGATCTGAATGACAGACGTTTTATATACTTAAAAGGTATTTATATCTATGAAGGTCTTTGCTCCTACTATGTAAAAAAAATAATGTTTCTACCTTTGCTTAATTATGCATTTGTGAAGGCTCACTGAAATGTGATCTAGAGTCCAAAAACTTAGTATTTTTAGGCATATTTTATTCAGAGCTCAGGTCTATTGATTTAAATCAGTCTGGGACTTTCAAATACGAGTAAAAATTGATGTACCTCTTCCTAAGCAAATGATTACAAATGTTCATAGGCCCTTTGGTAGATCTAGCCTATCTGCCTTCATTTTCAGTAACCTATGCAGTATATTTCTTAGTACATGTATGCATATATGTATGTATACACATACATGCACTGTCATTTGAATAAAATAGCTTTAAGTTTTTATTTATTTATTTATTTTTGGTACGTGCCCCTAGCAGGAACCGAACCCGGGACTCTCTAGTCCACAGGTCGATGCTCCAACCGCTGAACCAAACTGGCCAGGGCTGAATTAAACAGCTTTAGAAAAGCTAAGGAGTTTCCCAATTAGTTGTATTTAGTTGTATCACTAATTGATAAATTATTAGAGAAGGGATTTATTTATCTAAACACATACAGATGTGCCACCTATTTCAAATTTTCCTAAGGTATAGTCCTGGAAATGATACTAGATTATTGCTAAAGAAGATAAATTCAGCAAATGTATTTTCTATCTCAAACACCTTTTATATCAGATTTAATAATGCTGACAATGTAGATTGTCTAAATAGAAGTTCCTTTAGTGTTTAAGACTGACTGACCTTGAACAACTAATATTCAGCAACATTGACATTCTCCAAATAAATCTGTCATTATTAATACATGGAAGTGAACTTGTTTTGCCATGAGTTTGATTTGTTACTAATAAATTAATTTAGTATTGCTGCCTAGAACATTAACACTGTAGTTTTTGAAAAGTCAACATAAGTGGAGATATTTTATAATAGAGCGAGGGTAGCCATTCCAGAGGAACTGCCTTGCATGGCTTACTGCTCAAACGTTTGGAATGTTCGAACTGGGAAAAATATCCTTTGGACTGGGCCAAACCAGCATTGTATTCCAAGCAACTGTTTGAAAAGCTAACAGGAAAGCAGTCATCCTGATTACCACCTGAAAATGAAAGACATACTTTAGAACTAGCACCACCATGTATAACTAAATAACCTAGCTTATTTGCACCTATAGAAATTTCATCCTTCTACTCATGTAGTTATTTCTCTTCCCTTCCTCATTAAAAATAAAAAACCCCTTGCCTTCACTTCCAATCAGTACACTTTTTGTTTGGGTTTCTGCCAGTATCACTGCTTCCCAGATAGCTATTCTTTTTCATCTCAAATGAACAATTGTTGACCTTTTATTGGCCTTTTATTTTTAGGGTAACACATTCTTAAAATTATCTTTGTGTTGCATCATTTCTTCTGCCAGAAGAACCACCAATTGTACCACTGTTTCTCATATTCTGTTACTGATTTCTTTCTTTTTTTTTTAATCCTCACCCGAGGATATTTTTTTCGATATTTTGTTCAGATAGAGTGGGAGGGAGAGAGAGAGAGAGAGAGAGAGAGAGAAACATCTATGTGAAAGGGACACATCGAGTGGTCGCCACCCACACGACCCAACCAGGGCCGGGGACAAACTGCAACCGAGGTTCGTGCCCTTAGCGGGAACCGAACCCGGGTCTCTCCAGACCGCAGGCCGATGCTCTAACCGCTGAGCCAAACCGGCCAGGGCTTTTTTTTTTTTTTTTTTTTTTTTTTTTTACAGCACTGAAAATTTGTCCAGGACATTTGTACTCATATATTGCCTCTGTACAGTGCGGTTGAATACAACTGCTTACTTTGTAATAATAAAATCCTCAGTGTCCTTTTTTATGAGATTCAGTCCTAGGATGTAAGCTATTTGGGTTCTTTATTGAATGTCTAATGGAAGGTTAACAGTACTTCCTGGTTTGTGGAACTGCTTGGTGCCATCACAGAACTAATTTGAGTACAGTATCTTAGTCTTAACAACTAACCAAGTTCTGACTTTTGTCAGCTTCCAATCTTTTTTCATAGAACTTCCTCTAAACGTATTGTCTTACTTCTATACCTGTAGCACCAAAATTATACTCTGGGCAGCATGTAGGTTGAATATCACTTTCCATTAATTTTGATGTTAGATTGTAGAGGAATGGTGATAAAATCTAGAAAGTAGTTTAAAAGAGAAGCACTATTTCCTTCAGTTTTAGACAAGGCTGTCTTTCTGTATTCGTACTGTTCGGTGGTGTGGGGGGCAGGGTGAGAGAGAGGAATTGAAAGCAATGGTTATTTTATAGTTGGATTTTTCTTTAAAACTTTCTTTTTCGTGCTAATTAAGTTTGTATAATAAGTAATTGTGTTTCGTGAGGTGACAGTAACTGTGCTTAGAATAATTAGGCATAGAATGATTATTCATAAAAAATGATTTCTGCAAACCTACTTTCCTGGTTGCATTTCTCCTCATTTTTTGTCTTTGAATTCTGGCCCTTTGAATTTCCTGTTCTTTTATGGTTTTTCGTCCCATGTATTTTCATTTTTCCTTTCTCATTGGCAGCAATTCTTTAAGATTTTTTTATTGCCCCCACTTTCTATCAGATGTTTCGAAGACTTTTAAAAGAATTACATATCTTTGAGAATTTTAGTTCCCTCTCACCAGCCAAAGAAACTTTCCTAGAATGAACCGAAAGAAGGAAGAGACAGGACTCGGAGAATACATGCCAGCATAATCCCGGAACTTCCTCTTCCCTTTGGAAATGTTTCTTTCTAGAGCCTACCCGACGAAACTATGGGTGCATTTTTAAATACTTGAAAACCAGTAGGAATCTGCCTTTATTACTTTTAACCCCAAATTGATGTCAACTTGTTTGGCAAAAGTGGTGTGTGTGGTTTTGAATGGCACTCCTTGCGGCCAAGGATAGCTCTTAGGGACAAAATCACAAGTGTCTTTGTACTTTTTGGAAAGGGAGGCGGAGGATTCCCCTGTGTTTTGCCGTTGGCGCTTAGGACATAGTTGTGCACTGGGCACTGCCATCTTCTGCTGTGACTTGTATGTGGCCTTGTGGGAGGGACTGGTCTTTTCTTCTTATCATAGCACAACAGAGACCAGACTTCGTGGATGTTCCAGAATAACAGAAGGAAAGTTCCATAGAATAATTTGCGAGAGCTGCCCAGACCCAGTGGGATTCGCTTGCCTCTCACCAAGTTGTCTTTTTTTGCCACCTGTTTCCAAGGCACCAGAAGTAGCTGACCTACCCCCCCACTAGAATCATTCTGGGTACCACCAAATCTGAGCCAAACTGACATATACCCTAAGAAAAATGAGGAAGATTTCCCTTCACCCCAGTCTGAAGCTCTCCGTCCTCACTTCCTGTGGGAGAACTAACCCTTCCCTTGGGAAACTGACAGTGAAAATATTTACTCTCTTCAGAGGAAATACTATCTCTACCCAGAGAAGTGTGGTCTAGATTTATGGCTGTGACATCAGAAGGAAGGAAGGGGGGGTGTGCAGGGTGAGATGAGATAAACCAAAGAATTGACATGTGTATGTGTATAACCAGTGGACACTGTTATAACTCAGTGCCATTGACCTAAACTCCCAGAGGCCTTCACACAACCAAAGGGGTTGTCAGTTTACTCTTTAACTGAAGAACATTCTTCACTAACTAATCCCTAAGTAATCGCTAACCCTGGGGTAATAACTAACCCTTGAGTAATCCTGGGCGGCACCAGGGGTAATCTATTGAAAACATCTTGACCTTTGAGATGTCTGGGAAACTGAGTAACAGGTAATTAACTAACTGCTAAATTCCGCTTCTGTAACATGCTTGCTTACACGTAGCAACCCCCTTACAAAATCCTATAAAAAGGAGCCATTTTAGCTTTCCGGGGCCGCAGTTACTCCTGTGTGGGACATACTGCAGGTGCCTGCGGACTTAGCTCAATAAACTCCTTTTATTAAACCCCATCTCGGCGTCTGAGTTTGGTCGATCTCCTGGGTTACAACATTTGGAGGCCCCAGCGAGATCACCTCGAGGTCCCCCACTGAGAGGGGTCGACCTCCTCAGGCACAAGGCGAGGCGCCTCCATCGTCGCCTCTACAAATTTGATCTGACTGCGTCCAGATTCGGCTTAGGGTCTCCGCGCCACGTGGTCTTGGTAAGTGGATCTTTGTGTCTTTGGCTCCGGAGCATTTGGCGAGGCTGTACAGGCGGGACGCCGCGCACTGTCTGCCTCTAATCAGAGTCAGGATGCTGACTTCTGATTTTGGAAGCCTAGGTGCTTCACTTTGAAGGTGTGTGTGTTCCATGAGGGTGTGAGACTAGTCTTCAGTGATTGTTCTTGTTTGTCTTCTGATTTTGTGTTCTTGTATGTTCAGCCTCTCTTTCTGTTCTAACTGTTTCACTCTCAGGAGAGACGCCATGGGCCAAGGACCATCCAGGAAACCGACCCCCCTTGAATGTCTGCTCTCTAACTTTTCCGATTTTCTCAAAAGGTCCTGTAATTATGGGAAGCCAGCAGACCCCGGCTTCCTGAGGATACTATGTGAACTAGAGTGGCCAACCTTTGGGGTGGAATGGCCCTCGGAGGGGAGTTTTGACCCCAACCTCCTCTTCGCCATGCGTTCGGTTGTTTATAGGGTCCCTCTCCCAGATCAACGGGTGTATATAGATGTCTGGATTGACATAGTATTAGACAAGCCTCCCTATATAACAAAATGCGGAAGGGAGGAGCCCCAAAAGGGAATGAAAGCTAAGGTAGGAAACCATACCATCATGGTTGCAGCCCCAAAGGAGCGACCGCGGGGGCAACCAAGGAGAGCCAACCAGAATCCCCTGGGAAAGCACCCAAACCCCGGTTATATCCGGTCCTCCCAGGGGATCCTGAGGAATCGCTCCTGGAAGTAATGACACCCCCGCCCTATGCAGGAAACGCCTCGGGCCGGAAGGCGAGGGCACCCTCAGACGAGCCTCAGGCAAGACCCCAGGCCCCGCTGACAACGCCAGACTTCTGAGTCCCTCACATACACGGGACGGCACCCCTTATCAACCAGCCCGGGAACCGGACACCTCAGTCCCGATGCTCCCATTACGAGAGGTGTCCGCTGCGCCCGGCTCTATGGGCCCGACATGAATGATCTATGTCCCTTTTTCAACTAGCGATTTATATAATTGGAAACAACAAACCCCCCTTTCTCGGAGCAACCACAAGCTCTGATAAGTTTATTGGAGTCTGTATTCCAGACCCACCAACCCACTTGGGACGATTGTCAACAGATTTTACAAACTTTGTTCACCTCAGAGGAGAGGGAGAGGATAGGCGCTGAGGCAATTAAGGCTGTGGTCGGGGATGATGCTGGTCCCGAGGGCTTAGATGATGAACTGCCTCAACGACCCCCAGAATGGGATCCAAACACTGGGGAGGGGATGCAGAGGTTACGCACTTATCACCGAAACCTTCTCAGGGGTCTAAGGGGCGCTGCTAAGAAACACACCAATTTAGCAAAAGTAGCAGCCACTATGCAAGGGAAGGACGAATCTCCCACGGCCGAAAGATTATTAGAGGCCTACAGAACTTATACCCCCTTAGACCCAGATGCAGATGGGAATAGACGGATGGTCAACATGGCCTTCGTCTCACAGTCAACCCCAGACATCAGAAAGAAATTGCAGAAATTAGAAGGCTTTGAGGGAAAGAATAGAAGTGAGTTACTTGAAATAGCTCAGAAAGTTTTTCAGAACCAGGAGGATCCCATAAGGAGCAAACTAGGCAACTGTCTCGAATCTTGCTGGCAACCCCTAACAAGAGACCACTAGCCACCTATAAGGGGAATGAGGAACCATCTAAAGATAGACCCCAATTTAAGAAAAATCAATGCACCTTTTGCAAGGCTATGGGACGCTGGAAGAAAGATTGCCCCAAGCTAATGGCAAGAAAAGCACAAGAAACCCCTGCACGCTTACTCCTAGAGACTGAGGAAGATTAGGGGGGTCAGGGTTCCATCAATTTAGGCCCCCAGGAACCCATGTTAACCCTGATGGTCGAGGGAAAACAAACTGACTTCCTTGTCGACACGGGGGCCACCTATTCGGTCCTGCAGCAGGCCTCTGGAAAGCTCTCCTCCCAAAAGACATCGATTATAGGGGCAACAGGCAAGCCAAAAGCATACCCATGGACTAAAGCCAGAATCACTGATCTCGGGAAGGGCACTATCACTCACTCCTTCCTTGTAATGCCCGACTGCCCCTACCCATTGCTTGGCAGAGACCTGCTGCGAAAGCTGAAAGCAACTATAACTTTTCAAGACAATAGCACAACTCTAAGCTTAGGGAACCAACAACCTTCCACTATCATGGTTACAGTACCCCTCTCTGAGGAATATCTCCTTCAAGAGGAAATGTCACCTCCCACTGGGGAAAGTAACTCACAGGATGTCTTGACTAAATTAGCCATACAGATCCCTGAAGTTTGAGCTGAAACAAACCCACCGGGGCTAGCCTCTCACCAGCCCCCTATCATTGTGCAATTAGCCAGCACTGCTACTTCCATTCAAGTCAGACAATACCCAATGCCCCAAAAGGCCAAGGAAGGGATTGCCAAACGTATTAAGAGGCTGAGAGATGCAGGCATTTTAATTCCGTGTCAGTCCCCCTGGAACACCCCATTGTTGCCCGTGAAGAAACCAGGAATGGAAGATTATAGGCCAGTTCAGGATTTGTGGGAGGTAAACAAAAGGGTTGAGTCTATCCACCCTACTGTGCCTAACCCATATACCCTCCTGAGTCTTTTACCTCCAGACAAGGTTTACTACTCAGTCCTGGACCTCAAAGACGCCTTCTTCACCCTGCCACTTGCTGCGAAGAGCCAACCCATCTTTGCCTTTGAATGGACAGACCCTGAAGGGGGTTTCTCAGGCCGCTTACCTGGACCAGACTCCCTCAGGGCTTCAAGAACTCTCCCACCATTTTTGACGAAGCCCTGAGCCGGGACCTCCTCAACTTCCGAGAAAGCCACCCACAGCTTGACCGTGTTGCTGCAGGCTGGCCGTCCTGCATGAGAGCAATAACTCCAACTGCTTTCCTTGTCAAGGAGGCGCAGAAGCTGATCTTAGGTCAGGACCTCCAAATCATCGGAGGCCACACCACTGAAGCCTTACTCAGGTCTCCTCCTGACAGATGGATTTCCAATGCTCGCCTCACCCAATATCAGGTACTATTATTGAACCCACCACAGGTTACCTTCTTCAAGTCTACTGCCCTCAACCCGGCCACCTTACTCCCCGACGGGAATCAAGGAGAACTGCTCCACGATTGCCACTCATTACTAGACTCCATAGAGGGAACCAGACCGGACCTCAAAGACGAGCAAATAGCCAACTCTGACCATGACCTCTATACTGATGGCAGCAGTTTCATCAAGGAGGGAACTCGGTATGCCGGGGCAGCAGTAGTCACCAACTTACAGGTAATCTGGGCTCAGGCCTTGCCCCATGGAACTTCTGCACAGAAAGCAGAACTGATTGCCTGACACAGGCACTCAACTGGGCAAAAGGCAAGAGGGTCAACATCTACACTGACAGCCGCTATGCCTTTGCAACTGCTCATGTGCATGGAGCCCTATACCGAGAAAGGGGGCTCCTCACATCGGCTGGGAAAGAAATTAAAAATAGAGAGGAAATACTCAATTTCTTAGCAGCCATCTGGCAACCTAAGGCTGTAGCCATTGTTCACTGCAGAGGGCACGAAACCAAGCCTAGTCAGACAAAAGAAGGAAATGACCTAGCAGACAGGACTGCTAAACAAATTGCCCTAACTGAGGTAAAACCTATAGAAATACTCCCTGCTCTTCCCCTTCGGGAATTGCCCTCCTCACCATCCTACAATGAAGAGGAGCTCAACCTGGGAAAGAAGTTAAATTGTTCAACAGAAAAGGGGAACTGGCATCGGCTCCCCGACGGAAGACTACTTCTCCCCAAAGCCTTGGGAATTGCTCTCATTAGAGATCTCCACTATAGTACTCACCTAGGCACATCAAAATTAATCTCTCTAGTCAGTCTATATTCCAGATCTCAAGACTATAGCCACTTCGGAGGTTACCCGATGTTCTGCCTGTGCACAGGTAAATCCAGGGCCTCCCAGACCCCATGGACTTGGGGTCCAAATCAGAGGGCATAAACCAGGTGAGCATTGGGAACTTGATTTTACTGAGATCTCAACCAGCAAATTTGGATTTAAGTACTTACTAGTTTTTGTTGACACCTACTCAGGATGGACTGAGGATTTTGCCACAAGGCATGAGACTGCTAACGTAGTTGCCAGACATCTCCTAACTGGGATCATTCCTAGATTTGGCCTGCCCTTAGTACTGGGGTCAGACAGTGGGCCGGCTTTCATAGCCAAAATTTCCAAATTAATAGCAGAAGCTCTCAGAATAGGCTGGAAATTACATTGTGCCTATAGACCCCAAAGCTCAGGTCAGGTAGAGAGAATGAATAGAACTCTTAAGGAGACTCTTACCAAACTTAAGATTCAAACCGGTGATAATTGGGTAAACCTCTTGCCATTTGCTCTGTTGCGCGCCCGATGCACCCCATATCTCAAGAAACTCAGCCTGGCTCCCTGGAAAACATGGGGATTGAGACTATATCTCGCTGGATATGACATTGGTACTTTATTAACACCCACAGAGTCTCTAGAGAGCCGGAATAGGGCACCAGCTCCAGCTTTTGGGCCTCCTCAGGTGCCAACGCCACACCCCCTCAATTTCTTTAGCAGCTCGCTTCTAACCATGTTAGATTCTGTTTTCTCCCTCTTAAATAGTTCTCAACCTAACACCACCGAAGACTGCTGGCTCTGTGTAGATCCAACACCACCCTACTATGTTGGTATTGGGGCAAATGCCACAGGTACTCTAGCCCCCATGAACCAAACTTTTAATGACTCAGACTCACCTGGGGAAGAAATCCTTGCGAACTGTGCCCTAGCCAGCAAGCTCACCCTAGGAGATCTTCAAGGACAAGGGACCTGCTTCATCCTTGGAAACCTCGACCTCCAAGCTTTGCCATACAAGGACAACTGCCTGACCAACACCTCTCTGCGAGACGAAGGCTCAACCCCATGGACTCTGATTGCACCTAGCGGAACTTGGTTTGCATGCTTCTCAGGTATCCACCATTGCATTAGCCCTGGGAATCATTCAGATCTTTGTGTTGTTATCTATATAGTTCCCCAGGTATAGCTATATGCAGGGCCCACAGGTGCAGCCAATTTTCTAGCCTCAGACTATCATACTAGACTCCAGAAACATGTACTTATTCTGATCCCTGTACTGGCTACCCTGGGTATTGCCGGCTCCACTGCCCTAGGGGCAACAGCCCTCATTAAGAATGACCTTGCCCTTCATGAGCTGTCAGCCACGTTTTCCTGCGATGTTGAATTACTCCAAACCCAAGTCAAATACCTTGAAAAACAGGTTGACTCCCTAGCCGAAGTGGCTTTCCAAAATCGCAGCGGGCTAGATCTGCTCTTCCTCAAACAGGGAGGCCTCTGTGCTGCCCTAGGAGAGACCTGTTGTTTCTATGCTAACCACTCAGGTATCATCAGACAATATATGCAAGCGTTGCAAAAGCGATTACGAGATAGAGAGAACAACATACCTCCACCTCATGGTATGAGAGTATGTTCAATTGGTCTCCCTGACTGACCACCCTCCTCACAGCTCTAGTGGGTCCGCTCCTCCTCTTATTCATAGCCTTAGCCTGCGGACCTATCATCCTTAACAGAATCACTGCATTTGTCAAGGAGCGGGTCCAATCAATTAAGCTTATGGTACTAGCCGAACAGCAACATTACCAACGTTTACCCCTAATCCATGACTAATATAAATCAAGGATTTGATTAATTCACCAGAAGAAGTGGGGAATGTTATAACTCAGTGCCATTGATCTAAACTCCCAGAGGCCTTCACACAACCAAAGGGGTTGTCAGTTTACTCTTTAACTGAAGAACATTCTTCACTAACTAATCCCTAAGTAATCGCTAACCCTGGGGTAATAACTAACCCTTGAGTAATCCTGGGCGGCACCAGGGGTAATCTATTGAAAACATCTTGACCTTTGAGATGTCTGGGAAACTGAGTAACAGGTAATTAACTAACTGCTAAATTCCGCTTCTGTAACATGCTTGCTTACACGTAGCAACCCCCTTACAAAATCCTATAAAAAGGAGCCATTTTAGCTCTCCGGGGCCGCAGTTACTCCTGTGTGGGACATACTGCAGGTGCCTGCGGACTTAGCTCAATAAACTCCTTTTATTAAACCTCATCTCGGCGTCTGAGTTTGGTCGATCTCCTGGGTTACAACAGACACAAGCAGTAGTGTGGTGAAGGCGGGTGTATTTCATGATGTCTGAATTGTTTGTCCTCAAATCACACGTGGAGCAGTAACAGCCAGATCCAGATGAGGCTGCGCCAGACGCAGTCGGGGGCCTGTTTCACCTCATTGCGTTAGGCTTCAGACCTATCCTAGGCTCCAGTTTCAAGCCATGGCCACTTCACTGTAACCCTCATCAGCCCTGACACGCAGCAGGTTACTTCATCATTTCATTTATATTGTGTTCTTTTTAAAAATTAGCTACTTTCAAACCAGTCTTCATCCTCTTCAAAATACAAAATTTTGAAGAAGCGGAAAAAATATTGGGGACTAAAGTGAATCACCTCCATTTTTTAGTGACCCTAAATTAGACATGTGACCAGCTATTTCTGAGATCATTAAGTAATCATGATAGTGTATATATATATATATATATATATATAATTTTTTTTTTCATCTTAAAGTCTCATAATCTTTACCAGGTTAGACCTCCAGTAAATGTTTTATTGTCCTTAGAGCCTCTTAGGCTACTAAATCCTCAAAACAAATTTACCAAATGGAAAACTGGCGTTCAGAGGTCGAGTGACTCATTGAAAACAAGCGAAGCAGAACTGAGTGGTGAAATTTAACCTGAGTCTGAAGTTTCAAAACAGGCAATATCCAGTGTTCCTATGATGTACTTGTTGATTTAGAGGGTGGAAAGAGATGAAAAACAGCTGCGTGCTCCTACATTTTAATTTAAGACCACAAATGACCTCATTTGGGGTCATTGATTACCTCATAATAATGTAAATGAGTGCCTTCAGATAAAATTTTTGCTACCTATTAAACAGTAGAAATTTATCTGGCCTCTTCACTAATTCAGTAGTCTTTACCAATCCTAAACTTAGAGAATATTTTGTAAATTTGCTCTTTGATAACTTTAGATCACTGCACAGAATTATTTGAAACTCACTTGTCAGGATGTCTTAAAGAATTTTCTTTTTTCCTCTTTACTAATTACATATAATTAGACGTAATTACAATTACTCAAACTTTCTGTTGTTACTGAAACTGAAATAAGTGGAGCAAGGGAAATAGGGGCTTCTGAAAATATGAAGCAGTGACTTGACCCAAAAGCATAGTTATTAGTGTCAGTGAGATTAATTAGTCTCTTAAATTACATTAAAGAATGTAGATTGGTCTCCTTTGAATGGTACCATTATTCTCCAGACTCCACCTCATGCGACAGGGTGGTAGTGGTTTCCGCTCTAAAATAATCATTGTACTTCTCACGCTTAAGAATTAAAAATTAACCTCACCCTATGGCATGTCACGTTAAAATTAGGAGTAGTCATGGTTGTTTCCTCTTTTGCCTCTCCCACAGGTAATTCCTCCTGAGAGTCAACCCAGGCTATTCTGTATACACAAGGTCAGCAAATATTTTATTTATTTTGTTAGCTTTTATATAAGTCAAAATCACACCCAGAGGCTGGGGTATGGTAACACAGAAATCAGACTTCTAATACTCTTGATTCTAAAGCAGTCAATCCACACCCTCTTTCATAAGAGAATAAATGATAGAAACAGTCTGACAAGTAACAATCTTGTTTCTAGAGCCAAGAATGATGTGGTTAATTAAGTGTTGACTGTCCCCAACATTTCTGAACTGTCTTCTAGTAGCCCCATTAACAAATCGGGACAAAACTCATTTCTCAGGGCCTCACTCTTTATTTAGTTCAACAGTTTGTATGAAGAAGGGAGACGTAGAGGCAGCACAGTTAGAAAGACCCCATTTTCCACCTCATGCACTGCACACAGGAAAAGGTGAATAACTTGGTTCACCACTTTTTTCTGTTTCTGTCGTCTAGTCTTGAGTCAAGGTAACTAAAGACTAACTTTACTTTAATATCATATTGTGATCCCCACAATTTCCTTCCCATTGGATAAAATTTGGCTGTACCTTTGAGCTCTCTGCTAAACACGTGAGGTGGGAGAAACGTTACCATTAGGGAAGTGGAAACAGGAGACCCCTGCTTCATCACCAGCAGTCAGGACCTGGCTGCAATCTTCCTTTAAAAAAAAAAGTTTTTATTGGTTTTTTAGAGAGAGAGGAAGGGACAGAGAGATAGAAACATCAATGTGAGAGAGAAACATCAATCGGCTGCCTCCTGCACACCCGCCCGCTGGGGATCAAGCCCACAACCTGGGCACGTGCCCTGACTGCGAATCGAACCAGTGACCTCTTGGTGCATGGGACGATGGTTAATCCACTGAGCCACACCAGCTGGGCACAATCTTTCATTTTTTATTACTCTCACAGAGAATAAATGTGATATCTTTAATAACAAGAAGAGGATCACACTTCTGTCAATCATTGTGTGTGTGTGTGTGGGGGGGGGGGTCGAGGCTGGCCAGACTGACCATGGGAATGAGGAGCTAAAGGAAGCACATGCAGATGAAACTGTCTGCAGATGAGAGGCAAATTTCAAGTGCTGTGTAGTTCAAGCCTTTGCCTAGGGTTTGGTTTTTCAAAATCTTTCTCCTTAACCCTTCTCTCTCCTTCTACTCTTAAAGTCCAATTCTTATATTCATGAGAATGACTATTTTCGTCCCCAGATGCTCTGCTGGTCCTGGGGTTGCGGAGAGGAAAAGGTACAGTCCCACCCCAGGAACTCAGTGTCTAGAGAAAAACTACTGCAGCGTCAGAGCTAATGGGGGTCTTCAAATGTGTCAAACCAAAATGAGCAGTTAAGGCAAGGACTTAGAAGAAAAAAGCAAGAGTCAAACACTACAGATGCCTATTTACCTGAGATAAAGCCCTGCCAGGTGAACTCTTCAGGGCAGATGATGTTGCTTTTCAGAAGCTATGCTTTTTATGAGATTAGAGTTTGAGGGAGGTCGACCAGTAACTTCTGTAATGAAATGTTTTGTTGGTAGTGTTCTTCCACTATTAAGCCATCTATTGAGTTCTTGGTTTCATTTATCAAATATTTCGATTCTAGAATCTCCATTTTGTATGTTTTAAAAATCCCCAGTTCCCTCTCAGTGTTCCCAATATATTTTTTTTAATGCCTTTAAATATATTTAGCACAGACATTATAAAATTTATGTCTGCTACTCCCATTATCTGGACCTTACCACATGGGTCTATTTCTGTTGTCTATTATTTTTTTAGTATTCAGTTACATTTTCTTGCCTTGTTATTTCTGAGTGAATATCACACTTCTTAGTATTCTTTAAAATATGACACATGAATCTGTCTCACCTTATGAAAACCATAAAATCTGAGCTACCCAAAGTTTTCCAGTGGCAGTGCTATACATATGCAATTGTCACCCCAAGAACCCACTTACCTTCTGCCGCCTGACCTAGTGAAGTGAAGACAATACACAGAGCTGAACAAAGGACTGACCTCAGAACCAAATGAAGCAGGAGCCCACTCTCATCCCTGTGATGTGTACAATACTTACATTGTACAATACTTACATTAGTATTCAACCTACTCAAGTCCCATTGATGTTATTTTATTTTTTTATTTAATTAATTAATTAATTTTGTTACAGATGTTTCTCCTTTTTCCTCCATTGATATCGCCCTCCTCCACCCTCCCCACCCTGTCCCCAGCTTTGTTGTCTATGTCCATTGTTCATGCACACATGCATATAAGTCCTGTGGTTTATCTCTCCCCCACTGCCCCCTCTTCTGGGGATTGTCAGTCTGTACCCCACTTCCACGACTCTGGGACTACCCTGTTCATCAGACTATTATGTTCATTATATTCCAAAAATAAGTGAGATCATGTAATATTTGTCTTTCTCTGTTTGGCTTGTTTCGCTTGGCATAATACTCTCCAGATCCCTCCATGTCATCTCAAAGGATAAGAGATCTTTCTTTCTTACAGCTGCATAGTACTCCATTGTGTATATGTACCACAGCTTCTTTATCCATTTGTCTACTGATGGACATTTTAGACAATCAAGGATGAGCAGACCCATGTGGTCTTAGGAGGGAGGACACCACTTGTGTTTAAGGCCTGTGCAGTCACACTTCAGTGGGATTCAGTAAACTCAAAGGTAGAGAATGAGTACTGGGGGAGTGTCTTGCATCCCCTCAGCATTGTTGAGTCTTGGAAGCAAGCTGTACATGACATGCTTAGCTTGACCCAAATTCATTAAAATTCCCTAGTCTTCATCTAGATAGTGAAGGTGAAATGTTGGACCCTGTGCACTTCTGAAAGGGTACTGCCTCAGTCCCCAAAGGAGTTTCTAAAGTTAAACATATTCTGCAAGTTCTCAAGTTATAAACTCAGGTGTGAAAATATAGACTAGACTCCAGGTCTGGGCTTTTGTTGCTGGAGTTAGAACCTTGATGTACATCCAAGAACTCCCTGAAACAGTGAATGGACTGGGATGTGCTCACACCAACAAGCCAATAGTAGTGTGACAAACTGCATTCAGAGACTAAGCACAGACATTGTGAATAAGTTAATTTTGATATTTGTCTATTAAAGCCACATGCCTGTCTTAAAGTTTGATAGCGGAGTAGATTGGGATTATTTCTATTCACCAATTCACCCATCTACCACATTGGTCTTGATCTTTGAGTGGGCAAATACATGGAGAACAAAAACTCAAATTACCAGCTGGAATTTTATAAGCGTTATATTAAATAGCTTCCAAGAGATAATGCTACATGAAGAGATGTAAGAATAAGAACAGAATTGGGGAAGGTTTGAACTACATATTTAGTTGAAAATTCGATAACATCTTAGATTGACAAAGAACAAGAATGACATCTCATCTTTATGTCTCCCACAGAGAGTCGTTCATCCATAAATATTTGTTCAGGTAAAAGCATCCCAGACCGTGACTTCATTACTTAAACCTTGTACTTAAACATACCTGTGTGCTTTGGTCACAGTCGATACGGTTTGGGCTACATTTGTCTTTGAAGACTCCTATGGCCCTGAAGCCAGTCATCCTATTATGCCATTTTTTCTTACATTTTCATGTGTCCAGGAATCACTGAGGGTGCTAGTTATTGTGCAGAATCCTAGACTAAGTAGGTCCGGAGTGGGGCCAGGAATCTGAATATTTTAAATCACTTCAGATGATTCTAATGTAGGTAGAAGCATTGAATTATGCTATATGCTCTCTTGCTTCAAGTGTTTGCTTAAAATGTAGCAATTTATCACTCTAAAGAATGTAATTTTTTATCTCAAGGTGATTCCCTCTAAAAATGTGTAATTTACTTTTTTTTTTTTTATTGTTGTTTTTTTTATCCTCACCCGAGAACATTTTTCCATTTTTTGTTCAGGTAGAGTGGGAGGGAGAGAGAGGAACAGAGAGAGAGAGAGAAACTTTGACATGAAAGGGACACATCGAGTGGCTGCCACCCGCACGACCAACCAGGGCCGGGGACAAACTGCAACCAAGGTACATGCCCTTAGCGGGAACCGAACCCGGGTCTCTCTGGACCGCAGGCCGACGCTCTAACCGCTGAGCCAAACTGGCCAGGGCTGTAATTTACATTTTTAAAAAATCTTTTGAAGCCCAACTTTTACCCAAGATGAACATCATGGGAAACCTGAATCTCTCACAACCTCTCACCCACATCTAACCTTCCTGATTTCCCACCATATTTACGAGCACCTTGTTTAAATTTGGGTTAAGAAATGCTCTTTCAAACCATACCTATTTCCACAAAAAGTAAAGATGTCAAAAGACCCAAAAATGTCTACGGAATTTTCTACTTCGGGGCTTGAAATAGATACATACATGAATCTCACATATATTTTAATATCCAAACCGATTTCACCTTACCCTATTCTTAGACACTACCTGCTTTTCTCTCTGGAGGTTTGCAGATACTGGCTTAGCATCAGTGTGTCAGTTCCAGTCAAATTGGCACTTGCAAAGATCACGGCTGGCAGTCAGTGAGTCAGGCCTATCGCTGCTCCAGGGAAGGGGCCAGCCACACCCCGAGGGGCAGCACTCCCGGCAGGGCTGCCTGCTCAGCCTGGTTCTCACTTGCTCCTGCTGCCCACTCTACAGAAGAACCAAGAGATGAACTGGGGTGGGGGTGGGAGGTAAATTCCTTGAGTCATTTTTCAAAAGATGTTGGGGCATTCTTAAATGTTAACTTGAACTTTGAAATGGCTTTATTATTTTGTAAATGTCGTATCTTGGACAGCCAACTAAGGCTGACAGCCTACCCCTTGCCTCGAGTGTGCCCACATCACGGTATGTCTAGTGCATCATCAAAGGAAATGAACGTGATCGCCTAATGCCTCTCTGAATTTTCCACCTTTCCATTGTTGGCTTTTGGAACTCTCTTTGGCAGAGGAAATGGAGACTTTTAGAAAGAGAAACTGAAGTTCGTGATGGAATTTTTAAATCCAACGAATGTATTTCCCAATCATATTTTAAACTGCTGGATCATTTGCCCCTTCTCGTTTCCGCAGATTACGCACAAGAACACACATCGGCTCAGGTGCACATGCACACCCGCTTGGGAGGCCTCTGGTAAGCCTGTCCTCGGGGCTGATGGGACTTGTTAGATGTGTTGCCAGCTGGAGATGAACCTGCAGGAAGGTGTTCGGAAGGTGCTGTTGGGATTCACACCTGTAGGAAAGTGGGAGAAACAGGTTTGTGCAGAAGGAGGTGGTGAACCTGGAAGGCTGTTTTAACAAAGGCCTAAGCCAATCTCTCAGGGAAACTCTGGCACTGGGATGACCTTTCAGTATCGTCCTAGTCCTACCTAGGACAAGGCTGCCTGGCCTTTAGTCAGCAGTATTTACCCATCACTGGATGAGGCCTCCCAGCGAGTGGGCACGATCCTGGACAAGGCAGCTCTCTTCAGCCGAGGGCACCTCCCTGAGAGAAACTCAGTGAAGGCTGTCAGCAGCCAACACTCCCAGCAGCTGGGGAATGGGTGCTTCGAACTTGAAGGGGGACTGGACCACCCCCACAGCTCCCACTGAGAGTCACTGTCAAAGTGCGGCCGTGCAAGCTCACCCCGACGTCTGTCTGTAGGCCTCAACTATTTTGTTTTGACTTTTCAAATTATCCAGACTTTGCCACTCTGCTCTCTGCACTTCGATTTTCAATACTTTAAAGTTTTCCCAGTTGGAAGATCGAAAGTCAGGCTAAAACCATACTTGTCGGAAAACTCCTAAAAAATACACTGGACAGAGAGATAGGTGTGCTCTGCTCCAAAAGAGTAATTTTCTGAACCAATTTGGTGCGCGTGTGTGTCACATTTTCTTGAGCCATTTATTGGTCAGTGGACACTTCGGTGGTTTCTATGCCTTGGCTACTGTGAGGAACACTGCAGTGGACAGAGGTGTGCCGATATCTCTTCCAGGTAGTGATTTCAGTTCCTTCGGATGGATGCTCAGGCGTGGGATTGCTGGATCACGCGGTAGTTCCGTTTTTAATGTTTTGAGGCATTGCTTTCCTGTTTGCCATAGTGGCTGCACCGTCTTACATGCCCACCAAGGGTTTTCTTTTCTCCACATCCTCACCCACAGTCCTTATCTCTTTTTGTTTTTGTTTTTTTTTTAGTATGTGCCTCTAGCAGGAACCGAACCCAGCACTCTCTGGTCCGCAGGCCAACGCTCTAACCACTGAACCAAACCGGCCAGGGCCATTCTCTCTTTTTGAGAACAGCCATCCTAACAGGTGTGAGGTGGTATCTCGTGGTTTTGATTTGCATTCCCCTGATGATTGATGATGTTGAGCACCTTTTCATGTACCTATTGCTCATTTGTATGTCTTCTTTAGAAACATATCTATTCATGCCCTGGCTGGTTTGGCTCAGTGGTTAGAGCGTTGGCCTGCGGTCCTGAGAGACCCGGGTTCGGTTCCCGCTAAGGGCATGTACCTCAGTTGCAGTTTGTCCCCGGCCCTGGTTGGGTTGTGCGGGTGGCAACTACTCGATGTGTCCCTTTCACGTCGATGTTTCTCTCTCTCTCTCTTTCCCTCCCACTCTATCTGAACAAAATATCAAAAAAAAAAAAGTCCTCGGTGAGGATAAAAAAATAATAATAATAATAAATAGAAACATGTCTATTCAAGTCCTTTGCCAATTTTCATTGGATTATTTGCTTTATTTGCTACTGAGTTGTAAAGCCAATGTTACAGAGAAAATGGAATGGTGGTAGCAAGGGGCTGGGAGGAGGGGGAGATGGGCTCATGTAGGTCAAGGGGTATGCATTTTCAGATATAAGATGAATGAGTTCTGAGGATCTAAAGTAGAGCATGGTGACTATAGTTAATAATCTGTATTGTGTACTTACAAGCTACTGAAAGTAGATATTAAGCATTCTCACCACACAGAAAAGGATAACTTAAATATGTGAGGTGAAAGGTGTGCTAATCATCTTGATCTTGACAATCATTCTACAATCTATGTTTATCAAGTCATCACATTATACACTTTAAATACATACAATTATATTTGCCAATTATTCCTCAATACAGTTAAAAATAAATTATTATTTTTTTTTAAATTGCCTTGTGCAATTTTTAGAAGTTGCCTCTAAAACCAATCTGGCCAAAGGAGAAAGTGGGCTGAGACCCAAACGTTTGCTCACCTGTCGTGTGCTGCCTTGCGCATACCAAGCCCACTGCCTGCCTAGGTAGCAAATACTATGATACTCCAAATGTTACCATGGGGCTGCTAACTGATGTTTAAATTGATTGGTCCAGTAGGTTCTCAGTTCTAACTGCACACCAGAATCACCTCATGAGCTTAAAAAAAAACCTTATTGCTCAGGCCTCACCCCCGATCCACTGAATGAGTGAGGTCCAGGCTTCTGGCACTTTATAAAGCTTCTTGGATAATTCTGATCTCAGCCAGATGATGTTTGACAGCCACTTGTTTAAAGTGTGGTCCTACCTCAGAATCCCCTCAGGGCCGGGAAGACATCAGTGCTTGTCCCCGACAGCCATCCCCTGCTTCACCGTGTACAACAGAACCCCAGCATGTCCAGGTGGCAGTGTGCCTAGGGGATAATCACAGTTGCCTCCATTCACACTCCAGGGTGTTATCCACTGTACTGGCCCAGAGGCCTTCACGGCTCCTTGCAGTGAGGCCAAAACGGCTCTGGCCAAACACGTGGAAGGAGACCCTGCCAGAGATGTGGAGTTTCTAGGGAAGAGTATGCTGGCTGGGGCCACTCCTTTGAGCATGGTCGCTAGAGGACGTGCTGCTGGGAGTGGCAGTGATCTGTGGGCATGAGATGAGACGTCTAAGATGAAAAGTCAACATGCCGCCGGGCGCGGTGGCGCGCGCCTGTAGTCCCAGCTACTCGGGAGGCTGAGGCTGGAGGATCGCTTGAGCCCAGGAGTTCTGGGCTGTAGTGCGCTATGCCGATCGGGTGTCCGCACTAAGTTCAGCATCAATATGGTGACCTCCCGGGAGCGGGGGACCACCAGGTTGCCTAAGGAGGGGTGAACCGGCCCAGGTCGGAAAAGCCAACATGCCTAGAAGGTAGAACAGAAAGAAAGAGCCTGGGACCCTGGTGACATCATTGAGCAGCACCAACCCTGGAACCATTCTTAGGTGACGTAGGTGAGATAATTAGATTATTGTTGGGTATTTGGTTACATGCAGCTGAAAGCGTTCCTAACTGTGCACAGGGCTAACTTAGAATGCATATAGGAATTTCTGGTGAGGGGCTTGGGTTACTTGCATTTTTAGCAGTGACCCAAGTCTTTGTCCACTGACGTCTAAGTAACTAATCTCACCTGCCCAGAAAACGATGAAGCTGCTCCTCGCTGGCCCATGCTTTTCCACTTGACATCTGTATTCCTCACTTGTTACCACACTTCCCGTGGGAATGTTGTTATTAGACATGTCAGAAAATAATAAGTAAGGAAATAACTTGAAGAAAAGGGTCTACGAGTGTTTTGTTAAACAAACAAAACTCCAGTCAATAAAATTACGTCTGCATATGCACTGGGAAGTGATGGGTGAATGAGAGTGGTGGGAGAAGACAGGACATGAAGATAGTACCACTTTTCACACTAATTACAAGGGACCTGCTGAGGATAGTAGCTCCCAAAGTCTCTGGAAATGCTCACCATAGTCAGTTTACACAACTTTCATAAATATGTCAACCACATATCAGAATTCACCCTAATACTACACTAGGAACACACTCCCTTTGTCTACAAGAAAGCTTCTAGCCCTGGCTGGTTTGGTTCAGCAGTGATAGTTTCGGCCCATGGATTGAAGGGTCTCGGGTTCAGTTCCCAGCCTGGGTTTGGTTCCCAGTCAAGAGCACGTACCTAGGTTGCAGGCTCGATCCCAGGCCCCGGTCGGGGTCCTGTGGGAGGCAACCAATTGATGTTTCTCTCTCTCTCTCTCTCTCTCTCTCTCTCCCTCCCTCCCTCCCTCCCTCCCTCTCTAAAAGTCAATGGTAAAATATCTTTGAGTGGAGATTAACAAAACAAGCTTACAAATTTCTCATTTTAGAGTGTTTTGTATCTTCATCATCACCACTTAGAGTTGGCTCACATATTTCCCGTTTGGAAATTATTCCATGCATAGAAAATTGTATGTGCATTCCCTGAAGAGAGTGGCCTTTTGCTTTGGTTCATTGTCCTATCCATCACCTAAGGCACAATGCTTTGAACATAGTAGAAAGTGTTCATCCAATGTCAACTGCAAGATCCCAAAAGACCCAGAAAGCAGACACCTTCTTGGGAACTGGTATTTGTGAGACACCTGGAATACATCATCAGCTCATTCTTTCAGAAGGGACCCAAAACACAGGAAAGCAAAGTATTGTTCTAAAGGTCACAGAGCTAAGTAGCTGCAGAGCCAGCTCTCTGTGTTTGTGTGCTCTTTCTCCCAGATTCATTCTTCACAACGCCCAGATCAACCTTCTTTCAAACCAACGTCAAGCATAGTTTCCCTTTGAAGATTACACGGAACAGGAAGGTCACTATTTACCCTCAGCAAATAACATGCTGCCATTAAAAAGAAAAAAAAGTGTACATTGTAGGTTCCTTTTATGTATTTAGAATTTAATGTCCTTGAGATAGACACCTAACTCTGATATTGTACATTATATGCAACATAATGACCAGTTTATGGAAATGTAGTCTACATTCACCAAGTTAATGCATCAAAGCACAAGTTTTTAGACCCTTTTCTTTCACCTCGCCCTCTTAATATTCCTGTTCAGTGCTTTATAGCAAGAACCAGCACCTCACTAAATGTACAAAGAAATGTCTGGCCATTTCCAGTCCCATCTTGGGTGCATCAGGGATTCTGGCCCACAACAGCTAACCATCAAGAGAAAGACTTGCACAAATTTCCTTAAAATGAGAAGATGTTTAGGGAAAGCAAAAGTTAATAAAAGATTCTACATATGGTTCAATACCTACATCTAGATGCCCGGAACCTCCCAGCAATTTTTTTATTTAATTATTCTGCAAGAGGCTTGAATTATTTCGATTTACTAATGAGTCCAAGATTAAGTCATTGTCTTGGGTGTGAATATCAGCTCTGCTTCTTCCCAGCTAGGGTCTCTTAGGGTTATGAAATGTCGAACCTCGCATTCTCATCTATAAAAGAGAGATAAGCAATATCATGAGCATATATGTAAGTTTCTTAGCATAGTCTCTTGGACATGTAAAAACTTAATACTTCTTTAACTACTATTAAGTAGTGTACTTGAACCAGTCAGATCAGATCTATGCTGGAAAACAGCAAATTAGAAGGACCTCTGCTCTAGTTTCGTATGTTCTTCCTCTCAAGAGGTAACTTGAAGCTAAGTCATCTCTATCCCCACCCTACGTAACTGAAGTTTTATTTCTTAGGAGGGAAAATGGGGCCTAAGAATCTCATTTGCCCATGTAAGTGATTATAAACCATTAACATTTTTCTCAGTCTCCATGAATCATGACAAGTTACAAAAACATTTACTTATATTACAAAATAAAAAAAGGAAGGGAAATAAGGAGGGAGGAAGAGAGGAAGGAAGGGGGAAAGAAAGGGAGGAAGGAAGAAAGAAGAGAAAAAAAAGAAAGAAAAAAGAGAGGGAGAAAGAAAGAAAGAGAAAGAGAGAGAAAGAAAGAAAGAAAGAAAGAAAGAAAGAAAGAAAGAAAGAAAGAAAGAAAGAAAGAAAGAAAGAAAGAGAAAGGGAGGGAGGGAGAAAGGGAGGGAGCGAGGGAGGAAGGAAGGAAGGAAGGAAGGAAGGAAGGAAGGAAGGAAGGAAGGAAGGAAGGAAGGAAGGGAGAGAGAGAGAGAAAGAGAAAAAAAAGAACACTTTCTTTTTTCTATTTCTGTTTATTATGTATAGGTCCCTGATTCTATGATTATATGAGCCTCACATGCCCCCTTGCTCTCCGTAGTCTCACGGAATATCAGTTAAAAGGGTTTCTAGCCTTCTGTATGGTGGTTCACTACATTTTTTTTTCTCAATAAACCAATTTAACATGTGCCCACCCAGGTAGAAAAGAAAACTTTTCTAGCCAGGGTCTAGATGTTTTCAAAGCCAGATTAAGGAGAATGTCCACAGGGCATCTATCTGGCAGAGGCACCATCTGTAAGAGGCACCAAAATGTTTCTGGAGACATAATAAGATTAAGAAAACTGTGTCGGCCAGAACTCAGCTCAGGGAGAGTACTCTCTATAGAGAACACTTTGCTAGACTGCTGAACATGAGAACTAAGTCCTCTAGGAGCATTCTGAAGTAACGCCCACTTTCTGCGGAAATGCCAAGTGTTGGTTCAGTCATCAACTGAATGTTCATTGTTTGTTCTTGGGGTACAAAGGATTGAGAGCTGAGCTGGGTACTGCTACCAGCATTTCACCTTCTCCACCCTTTCTCCATGCAAAGCTTGGCCTCACCCATAAAGAATTGTTGAACAAATATTTGGAGATAAAATTTAATAGGTAGGCAAGTACTCACAGGTCTTGCTTTATGAAATATTTCCAAATATTACCTGGGATACACATAAAATCTACACTGTATCTTGATGTTGGGTATTACATTTCAATCCTGCACCCTAGAACTAGCAGTTATTGGAGCCCCCTTTCTGCAAGAGGAAGGCATGCCTGATTTCACCGTTAAGAACATAGACTTACTCATCACAGTGGGATTCATTGGCTCCACAGCATGCAAGTGCCCAATCAAGAGCAACTCTTTACTATTAATTAAAGTATAAAACAGCAATTGCCAGGAATAATGTGTGTGCTGGTGAGTTGTCTTGCTTTATATAGAGCTGTCCTGTTGTGGCTTCATCTGTCTTGCTACGTCGTGGAGTATGTTTTGATGATGTGCAGATAATGACATGTCAGCAGAGAGATAGATGGGTTTGAGCACTTAGCCATGAGATGTTTATTGTTGACTGCAGTTTATCCCATTGTAAAATTCCATATCTTCTTAAACTTTATGTCATGTTATATAGACACTAGTAGAACCAGAACTAGACATTTTATTCAGCTTTACGTTTATAGTGCAGAGGATGGAACTCAACAACTGCAATGTGTTCTGTACACTGCAACTTTTCAAACGCCAAAACTGTCCAAACAGGCATTTTTTAAACGTGAGAATATACACCTTGTTATCACGCGGGAACAACAGGGTGGTTTGATTATAGTGAAAAGCTTTGATTACAAACATTTTTTTTTTTTTCTTTTCTAAATGTTTAGTAACTATCTTGTTTTTTATTTTTACTTTTATTTTTGTTACAGATGTTTCTCCTTTTTTACCCCATTGACACCCTCCTCCCCATCCCCTCCACCCTGTCCCAGCTTTGTTGTCCATGTCCATTGTTCATGCATACATGCATATAAGTTCTGTGGTTTATCTCTTCCCTCCTCCCACCATCCCTTCTTCTGAGGGTTGTCAGTCTGTACCCTACTTCCATGTTTCTGGGTCTACCCTATTCCTCAAACTTTTATCTTCATTATATTCCATATATAAGTGAGATCATATGATACTTGTCTTTTTCTGCTTGGCTTGTTTCACTTAGGATGATACTTTCCAGGTCCCTCCATGTCGTCTCAAAGGATAAGAGATCTTTCTTTCTTACAGCTGCATAGTACTCCATTGTGCATATGTACCACTGCTTTTTTATCCATTCATCTACTGATGGACACTTGGGCTGTTTCCAGATCTTAGCTATTGTAAATAGTGTTGCTATGAACATGGGGGTACATACATTCTTTCTGATTGGTGTTTCAGGCTTCTTAGGGTATATTCCTAGAAGTGGGAACATTTTCTCAAGTGGAAAATTCATGTCCCAAGAGAAAGAAGCTCCTACATTGGGTACATTTCTGTGCATTGACATTTTTTCGAGGAGATTGTATTGAAAGGAGATATATCCAAGAAGCTCCAGCATGTTTCTTTGTCTTGTGATGAAATTTGCTTTGGATTTTATGTGAAAACCCGGGATATTTGAAAGCAAGTTACAGAGACTGCAAAACCTGTTCCTCTCCAAGTAGATATGAGTTGACAAGCCACATGATGGTCTGACTGTAGTCAGCAGTCGGTAGTTACACAGCAGGGGAGAGAGTGTGGATGGGTGAATCCTTTTGTGTACTGCTTCAGTTAACTACAAAATGAGTCAGTGCGTTCAGTCTCACCCACGATTTCGCTCTGAACCATAAACTAACACTTCATGTGTACAGATCAGTTTGTACTGATGGTACTCCTGCTCTGCTTGGTAAAACTTCAAACTTTGTGGTGATATACAGAATGAGCAGCTGTTTGTGTAACACACCATCATACACTGGGTACAAGACATTTGTCTGCAAACACAAAGACTGCTCTGCCTTTTTGATATAATGACAGAAACTCCACCAAATATTTGCATCTTCCGTAATTTTTATTAGGGAATCGGTAGCTGGCACATCGTTCTCTTCCATATAGCATCGAGGTGACTTCTCGGGGCAGCATGTTTGTTATGTTAACAGGATAAAATTATGAAAATTACTAAAGTGCTTCTTTCTTTTGCTTCTCTGAAAGGGTGGTGTTTGCCAGGTGCCTGAGTGTCCCTCTAATTGAGGGGGAGGGGTATACAATGGTAGAAACTGGGATTTACAGTAAGAAGGAATGCAAAAACATTACTGTATATTATTCAGATTCTGGCATAAGAAATACAACTATGCAGGAAAAAAATAAAAAAGACTTCTAAGTCAGGCTAATGCCTCAAGAGAGAATTTTCCAAATGCTCTTATCTCTCCTCCTTAACACAGCACAGTCCCAGCCCGGAGGATCCAGCTTACACTGTGCCCCTGTAGGCCAGAGAAGGGAAACTTTGCTACTTATGACAACAAAGCTCCAGGCCTGCTGCCACGTGGAGAAAGATACAGTAGCACAAAATAAAAGACAACCCACCCATTTTTCTTCCCAGGGTGTGGTTAGAAGAGGGTAGCAAGAGGGGGAAGGAAGACCAAAAAGCCAAGTACAAGGATGATGTGTGCACCCCCCTACCCCTCCATCCCCCCACCCCCACCCCCACACACCCAGCTTAGATGAGTGAGAAAAACTCAGAGGTAGAGGGGGCAGGGGGTTCTTGCCCCAACGTTCTACTTGGGACTCTGGGAAGGACTGCCTACAGACTGTTCTGTACCAGCCTGGAGAGAACCTATACCACTTGGCAGTGCAGATGGTCAGGGGGAGGTTGTGGTTTCCCCAAGGGGCTTTGGTTCCCATGTGGTATATACTAGATAAGATCCTGTAGTCACTGAGTCTGGGGTGGGGTATGTCCCAGGGGGGGTTGCTGTAGTGGGGTTGGGTGCTTTGTAGAGAGGGTTTCAGAACAAGCTACAAGACCAGGAACTCAAGTGTCTATAGCCCCTGAAGAACCAGAATGGGACTGTCAGTCAAAGAGAGACCAGATGACAGAGTGGCCACAAGTTCCACGGGTAAGCCCATGCTCTAACCGCATGAGATCTAAGCGCAGCTCTCAGGGACTGTGCTCAGGTTTCCTAGCCATCAGCATTAAAGAAGAAGTCCAGAAGAATATGATGAAAGTTAAAACCTGTGTGGAGACTGGAGGGGAGCAAGCCGATGCCAAACCAGAACACAAAGGGACTTTTATGGCACTCTGTTATACAATAGCCATAGAACTGAGCCACAGATAGCTGGGCAAGAATGAACCAAGTAAACTAGGTCCATCATTCATCCACTGCGCCTGAAACCTTAACACACGAATCATGAAAACAACACCTGTTCCCCTGTGTCCACAGAGGCCATCTTGGAGCTGAGGTAGAGGGATGTGCCATATAAAAGATTTA
The DNA here is from genome assembly GCF_014108415.1 of Molossus molossus. Taxonomy (NCBI): domain Eukaryota; kingdom Metazoa; phylum Chordata; class Mammalia; order Chiroptera; family Molossidae; genus Molossus; species Molossus molossus. The sequence goes on along the minus strand of NW_023425401.1, from coordinate 29,805,306 downwards.
TTTGCTTTTGTCTTTTTCCCCAAAGCTGTGCATTATCTAAAGTGATTGTTTCCTTTGTTCATTTGCATTGCGATTTCACCCAGTTTCCCCCACTACTGGAGGTCAAGGGGAACCAATTTTTGTTGTAGTGTAAGTGAAATCTATAACCCTGTTACATTTATTTTTGAAAGCCTCGGGAAATAAAAGTCTGTTTATTGACAACCAAAGTAATACTTCAGTTGACAATTTAAAAACCAGAAAATGTATCCTTCACCTAGCATCTGCAGTAGCTGTACTCAAACATGAAAATGAACACATTTAATTCATCTCAGTATTGATCTAATAAGAACACGGTGTGTCCAGAGGGAAATTACTTGCTTCTATGAATAAATTTCTGTTATAAAGCATGTTGAAATAACTTTATCTTTCTTTCTTCCTCCCTCCCTCCCTCCCTCCCTCCCTCCCTTCCTTCCATCCTTCCTTCCTTCCTTCCTTCCTTCCTCTTTTTTAAAATTTATTTATTTATTTTTGTTACAGATGTTTCTCCTTTCCCCCCCACTGATTCCCCTTCCACCCTCCCCGCCCTGTCCCCAGCTTTGTTGTTCATGTCCATTGTTCATGCATACATGCATATAAGTTCTGTGGTTTATCTCTCCCCACCACCCCCTCTTCTGGGGATTGTCAGTCTGAACCCCACCTCCACGTCTCTGGGACTACCCCATTCCTCAGACTGTTATGTTCATTATATTCCACAAATAAGTGAGATCATGTGGTATTTGTCTTTTTCTGCTTGGCTTGTTTCACTTAAGATAATACTTTCCAGATCCCTCCATGTCATCTCAAAGGATAAGAGATCTTTCTTTCTTACAGTGCATAGTACTCCATTGTGTAAATGTACCACAGCTTTTTGATCCACTCATCTACTGATGGACACTTGGGCTGTTTCCAGATCTTAGCTATTGTAAATAGTGCTGCTATGAACATGGGGGTACATATATTCTTTCTGATTGGTGTTTCAGGCTTCTTAGGGTATATTCCTAGAAGCGAGATCACTGGGTCAAATGGAAGTTCAATTTTTAATTTTTTGAGGTAGCACCATATTGTTTTCCATAGTGGCTACACCTGTCTGCATTCCACCAGCAGTGCACTAGAGTCCCCTTTTCTCCACACCCTTGCCAGCATTTGTTTGATGATTTGTTGATGACGGCCATTCTGACAGGTGTAAAGTGATACCTCATTGTTGTTTTAAATTGCATCTCTCTGATGATTAGTGATGTTGAGCATTTCTTCATATGTCTCTTGGCCATTTGTATGTCCTGTTTGGAGAGGTGTCTATTCAGCTCCTCTGCCCATTTTTTAATTGGGTTTTTTGTCTTCCTTTTGTTGAGTTGTATGAGTACTCTATATATTTTGGAAATTAACCCCTTATTTGATGTATCATTGGTAATTATGCTCTCCCATACAGTGGATTGCCTATCCATTTTGATGGTGTTTCTTTTCCTGTATAGAAGCTTTTGAGTTTGATGTAGTCCCATGTGTTCATTTTCTCCTTTGTGTTGCCTTAGGTGATGTATCAGTGAAAATCCTGCTGTGTATGATGTCTGAAATTTTGTTGCCTACAGTTTCTTCTAGATTTGTATGGATTCATGAGTCACATTTAAGTCTTTTATCCATTTTGAGTTTATTCTTGGGTTTGGTGTAAGCTCATGGTCTAGTTTCTTTTTTTTTAATCTTTATTATTGAATGTATTACAGATGTTCCTCATTTTTCCCCCATTGACCCCCTCCTCCCCACTCCTGCTCCCCTCCTGCCTTTTCCCACACTATTGTCTCTGTCCATTGGTTATGCATATAAGTTCTTTGGTTTATTTCTTCCCACCCCCCAACCCCTTTCCCTTTGAGGTTTGTCAGTCTAGCAATGAATTTGAACTTCCTAGTCTCTTCACCTTTTTCACCCATTCCCCAACCCCCTTCCATCTGGCAACTAACAAAATGTTCTCTGTATCTATGAGAATGTTTCTGCTCTGCCTGTTCATTTTGTTTGTAGATTCCATTGTCGATAGATATGTATTCATTGCCATTTTGTTTGTTCACATATTTTATCTTTTTCTTCAAAAAGACCCTTCAACATTTCATATAATAATGGTTTGGTGGTGATGAACTCCTTTAACTTTTTCTTGTCTGGGAAACTCTTTATATGACCATCGATTCTAAATGACAGCTTTGCAGGATAAAGTCATCTTGGTTATAGGTTCTTGCTTTTCATCACTCTGAATATTTCTTGCCACTCCCTTCTGGCCTGCAAAGTTTCTTTTGAGAAATCAGCTGACAGCCTTATGGGAACTCCTTTGTAGGTAACTAGCTGCCTTTCTCTTGCTGCTTTTAAGATTATCTCTTTGTCTTGAAACTTTTGCATTTTGATGATGATGTGTCTTGGTGTGGGCCTCTTGGGGTTCATCTTGTTTGGGACTCTCTGTGCTTCCTGGACTTGTATGTCTGTTTCCTTCACCAAGTTAGGAAAGTTTTCTGCCATTATTGTTTCAAACAGGTTTTTGATTTCTTGTTCTCTCTCTTCTCCTTCTGGCACCCCCAAGATGCAAATGTTGGCACGCTTGAAGTTGTCCCAGAGGCTTCTTACACTCTCCTCATTTTTTTGGATTCTCTTTTCTTTTTGCTGTTCTGATTGGGCATTTTTTGCTTCCTTATATTCCAAATTGATGGTTTGCTTCTTGGATTTATGTACTCTACTATTGAATCTGTGTAAATTATTCTTTATTTCAGTTAATGCCTCCTTCAATTCTGACTGTGCATCCATCATTTCTGACTGGTCCTTTTTTATGCTCTTGAGGCCCTCACTAAGTTCATTGAGCATCCTTATAAGCAGTATTTTGAACTCAGCATCTGTTAGGTTGCTTATCTCCATTTTTCTCAGTTGTTTTCTTGGGATTTTGTTCTGTTCTTTCATTTGGGACCTGTTTCTTTGTCTCCTCATTTTGGCTGCCTCTCTGTGTTTGTTTCTGTGTATTGCTTAACAAGAGGTATGGGGTATCTGAGACCAGATGCTGCTTGTTTGAAAGAATTTAGGAAAATATGAAGCAGGATCCAAGACAGGCCAATCCTATGGTTAAGCAACTGGCAACAGTTTGGGTGGGCCTGAAAGTTGGGTGGGGTGGGCGGGGCCTCAGGGAGTCAGCAGGGCGGGGCTACCAGTGTGAGCCAGGTTGCTGGAGTCCCAGATATGGCGGCTGTCTGCCGCCCCAGGGCAGGGCTCACCAAAAGAACAAAGGCCTCTGACAGCACGTCTGTCCCAGAGAAAGCCCCCTCTCCAGCCCTCGCTCCAGTGCCAAACAGCTCAGTTCTTCCCTGTATGTCTCTGGTGCCCCTCGAGCTGCCTCCCCTCCAAGCTTAGAGGGAGTGAGTCCAATAAGTCCATGCACAGGCCCTTTAAGGAGCTGCCTGGGGCTCCAGCTGCATCAGCTTCCCTGAGCCTCAGTTCCTGCTAGTTTTTCCAGCCAGAAGTTATGGGGACTTCTATTCCTTGCACTGGAACCCTGAGCGGGGTGCCTGTTGTGGGACAGGGACCTCTCAGTCCTCAGGGAGGACCTTCCCAGCCGAGGTGTCCTCCTGATTTTTATCTGCCACACGTGCGTGTGGGACCAGCCCGTCAGCCTCCGCCCCTCGTACCAGTCTGGATGTGGCTGCTGCTTTAATTCCGTAGCTGTAGGACTTCCATTCAGCTTGATTTCAGGCGGTTTTGAATGATGGTTGTTCTGTAGTTTAGTTGTAACTTTGATGTGGTTGTGGGAGTACGCGATACCACGTTTACCTTTGCTGCCACCTTGACCGAAGTCCCTAATTTCATTTTTCTGCATGTAGCTGTCCAATTTTCCCAGTACCATTTATTAAAGGGGCTGTCTTCACTCCACTGTATGCTCTTGCCACCTTTGTCAAATATTTATTGAGCATATTGCCTTGGGTTCATTTCTGGGTTCTCTGTTCTGTTTCACTGGTCTATATTGCTTGTTCTTGTGCCAGTACCAGGCTGTTTTGATTACATTGGCTTTGTAGTAATAACCTGAAATCTGGTAATGTGATCCCTCCAATTTTGTTCTTCTTTTTCAAGATTGCTGTGGCTATTCGAGGTCTTTTTTGGTTCCATATGAACTTTTGAAGTATTTGTTCTAGTTCTGTGAGGTATGCCGTTCGTATTTTGATAGGGATTGCATTGAATCTATAGATTGCTTTGGGCAGTATGGACATTTTAATGATGTTAATTCTTCCAATCCATGAACAAGGTATGTGCTTCTACTTTTTTATATCTTCCTCTATATATTTTTTTTCAATAACCTGTAGTTTTCTGCAAATAGGTCCTTTATTTCATTGGTTAAGTTTATTCCTAGGTATTTTAATTTTTTTGCCACAATGGTAAATAGAATTGTTTTTTTAGTTTCTCTTTCTGTGAGTTCATCCTTGGTGTATAAGAATGCCATCAATTTCTTGATATTATTTTTGTATCCTGCTACTTTGCCAAATTCATTTATTAAGTCTAGTAAATTTTTGATGGTGTCTTTGGGGTTTTCTATGTGTAGTATCATGTCATCTGCAAATAATGACAGTTTCACTTCCTCCTTTTCAATTTGGATCGCTTTTATTTTTTCTTCCCGTCTGATTGCTGTGGCTAAGACTTCCAGTACTATGTTAAATAAGAGTGGCGAAAGTGGGCATTCTTGTCTTGTTCCTGTTCTTAAGGGAAATGTTTTTAATTTTTGCACATTGAGTATGATGTTGGCTGTAGGCCTTTCATATATGGCCTTTATTATGTCGAGATATGATCCCTCTATTCCCAGATTGCTGAGCGTTTTTATCAGAAATGGATGCTGGATTTTGTTGAATGCTTTTTCAGCATCTAACGATATGATCATGTGGTTTTTATTCTTAATTTTGTTTATGTGGTGTATTACATTGATTGATTTGCAAATGTTGTACCAGCCTTGCATCCATCCCTGGGATGAATCCCACTTGGTCATGGTGAATAAATTTTTTGATGTATTGCTGGATTTGATTTGCCAGTATTCTGTTCAGAATTTTGGCATCTATGTTCATCAGGGATATTGGCCTGTAGTTTTCTTTCTTTGTAGTGTCTTTTTTTGGTTTTGGAATTAGAGTTATGCTGGCCTCATAAAATGAGTTTGGAAGTCTTTCTTCTTCTTGAATTTTTTGAAATAGTTTGAGGAGCATAGGTATTATGAATGTTTGGTAAAATTTTCCCATGAAGCCATCGGGCCTGGACTTTTGTTTGCTGGGAGAGTCTTGATTACATCTTCAATTTCTTTTGTCGTTAATGGTCTGTTCAAGTTTTCTATCTCTTGACAGTTCAGTTTTGCGAGACTATGTGTTTCTAGAAATTTGTCCGTTTTGCTTAGATTGTCGAATTTGTTGCCGTATAATTGTTAATATTTGCTAATAATTCTTTGTATTTCTGTGGTGTCAGTTATTAATTCTCCTCTTTCGTTTCTGATTTTGTGTTTGGGTTCTCTCTCTTTGTTTCTTGGTGAGTCTAGCTAAGGGTCCATCAATCTGGTTTATGTTTTCAAAGAACCAGCTCTTTGTTTCATTGATCCTTTTTATTGTTTTTTTGTTCTCCATGTCATTTATTTCTGCTCTGATCTTTATTATTTCCTTCCTTCTACTTGCTCTGGGGTTTTCTTTTTGTTTGCTTTCTAGTTCCTTAAGTTGTGAGGTTAGATAGTCTATTAGAAATTTTCGTTGTTTCTTGAGGTAGAACTGTAGTGCTATGAACTTGCCTCTCAGAACTGGTTTTGCTACATCCCACAGATTTGTGTTCTTGTGTGTTCATTTTCATTGGTTTCCTGGAAGTTTTTAATTTTTCCTTGATCTCCTTGGTAACCCATTCATTGCTTAATACCATGCTGTTTAGCCTCCATGTGTTCAAATGTCTTTACATGTTCTTGTAGCAATTGATTTCTAGTTTCATGCCATTGTGATCTGAGAAGATGCTTGATATGATTTCAATCTTCTTGCACTTGTAGAGACTTAGTTTGTGCCTTAACCTGTGGTCTATCTTTGAGAATGTCCCATGTTCACTTGAGAAGAATGTGAATTCTGCAAGTTTGGGGTGTCATTCTCTGTAGATACCTATTAAATCCATTTGATCTAACACTTCATTTAGAGTCTGTATTTCCTTGTAAATTTTTTGTCTAGAAGATCTATCCAGTGGTGTCAGTGGGATGTTGAAGTGTCCTGCTATAATTGTATTGCTGTTGATTTCTCCTTTGAAGTCCTCCAGAAGATTCCTAATATATGTTGGTGCTCCTATATTGGGAGCATATATGTTTACCAAAGTTATATCTTCCTGTTGGATAGATCCTTTCAATATTATGTAGTGGCCTTCTTTGTCTCTATTTATGGCCTTCATTTTGAAATCTACTTTATCAGATATGAGCATTGCTACACCAGCTTTTTTCTTTCTTTCTTTCTGGTTGCTTGAAAGAATTTTTTTTCATCCCTTCACTTTAAACCTATGTGAGTCTTTTGTTGTGAGGTGAGTTTCTTGTAAACAACATATAGATGAGTCATGTTTTCTTATCCACTCAGCTACTCTGTGTCTTTTTATCGGAGCATTCAAACCATTCACATTTAAGGTGATAATTGATATGTACTTATTTATTGCATTTTTGTTTAGTGTGGTTCTATTTTTTTTTTCTATTTCTTCTACTAATTACAGCAGTCCTTTTAGCATATCTTGCAGTGCTGCTTTGGTGTTAATATATTCCCATATATTCCCTTAGCCTTTTTTTTTTTTCTTTTCTGGAAAGCTTTTTATTTGACCTATTTTGAATGATAGCCTTACTGGATAGAGTAGTCTTGGATTCAGATCCTTGTTTTTCATGACCTTGATTACTTCATGCCACTCCCTTCTGTCCTGTAGTGTTTCTTGTGAGAAGTCAGCTGAGAGCCTTATGGGGTTTCCTTTGTAGGTAACCTGTTGCTTATCTCTTGCTGCCTTTAGGATTCTCTCTGTCTTTCATTTTTGGCATTTTAATTACTATGTGTCTTGGTGTGGGCCTGTTTGGGTTCTTCTTACTTGGGGCTCTCTGTGCTTCTTGAACTTGAATGCCTTCTTCCTTCACCAAGTTAGGAAAGTTTTCTGTCACTATCTCTTCAAATATATTCTCTAACCCTTGCCCATTTTCTTCCTCTTCGGGGACTCCTATGATGTGAATGTTATTACGTTTCCAGTTGTCCCGCCGTTCTCTTAAGCTGTCGTCCTGTTTTTTAAGTGTTTTTTCCTTTTGGTTTTCTGATTGGTTGATTTTTCTACCCTGTCATCTAATTCACTGATCCAGTTCTCAGCTTTCTCTACTCTGCTTTTAGTCCTTCCAATGTGTTCTTAATTTCTGCTATGTCATTCTTCATTTCCACTTGGTTGGTTTTCAATGTTTCTATATCTTTACTCATGGTGCTGATGTCCTTACTCATGCTGTTGAGCTTCCTCAAGATCATGGCTCTGAACTCTACCTCTGATAATTTGCTTACCTACATTTCATTTATCTCATCTTTGATAGAGTTCTTTTGTTCTTTCATCTAGGATTTGTTTCTTTGTTTCACCATTTTGGCTATCTCAGAGGGTTTTGGAGCCTGCCCAGGAAAGGTTCAGTTATCCTTTAACTCTTTCCTGAAGGCTAGTAGTCTCAGTTATTCAGTGCCTTGGGATGTAGTCCTGGTGTTCTGCATAAGAGGATTTTCAGAGGGTGGGATAGATGCTGGTTATTAATGAGCCTCAATTTGCATTTCTTTGCCTCACCTGGGAAAGGCTGAATCTCCGAGGGGGGCAGGGGCTGCTGCTTTTACCCACAGCTTGGGGAAGGAGCACACTGGCCACCATCCTTTGTGGCTACAACTCAGCAAGAACTCTGAGTGCCCTCTAAATCCCAGGTGTCCCCACAGAGTTCCAGCCCAGTCTGCCCTCCCTCTGCCGTAGCCCCCAGGTGAGTGGCTGTGGCTATTATAGCACTCTGTCCTGACTGTCTGTGCTGTGGAGCAGGCTTGATTTTTATTCCCCAAGGGCGCTGCTCACAGCTATAACTGCTGCTGTCTGTGGGCTCCCAGCCCGCCACCCTCTCACACCTCCACAGATCCTACCAGTGTCCCTAGTTATATGGTCCTGTCCTGCTGCTTTTCTGTTGCTTTTTTCCAAGGATTTGTCTTTATTTTAGTTGTAATTCCCGTTTGGTCCTGGGAGATCATCTGTGTAGCTTCTATTCACTCCATCTCCATTTTCACATCCTCTATGCCTATCTTGTTCGCAGCTGGGTTACACAGACCTTTCTGGTGCCCCGCATCCTGCAGGTCCCGCGGGTAACTATCATGCACTCCCTACTAAGTCGCACAGGCCTGTCTGGTGTTTCAGCACCCCGTAGGTCCTGCGAGTAACTAGATTACACAGTCTCTGCTGGGTTGCACTGGCCTCTCTGGTGCCCCACACCATGAAGTTCCTGTGGGCGGGCAGCTGGATAGTACGTCTCTCTTGGGCTCCAGCTTCCCACTGCTCTTGTGAGCTACTGGACCTCACAGGCCTCTGTGGAGCCCCAGGTCCTGCTGCTGGCGGCTGGGGAGTGCTGCTGCCCCATGGGGCTCAACTCCTGTTCAGCTTTTGCTATTGTTTTGGGGGATGGGTCTCAGCTGCTGGTCTGTGCTTCTGTTGCCTGGGGATGAATGTCTGCTCCCCAGCCTCTGTTTCTGGGGGTATATCTAGACTCTGATGGGACTGCTACTATGGGGGACAGTGCTGGGCTCCAGGCTGTCTGCGGCTTCCACAACCGGCACGTTGGGAGCTCCGCTACTGTGCACCGATCTGTGTTGACACAGACTGCCCACTGGTCCAATGGTGCCAGGTGTGCTGGTGGGTTCAGGTTGCTGGGCCCTAGCTGCTCCCACTGCCTCCTCCCAGGGAAGACCCGGGATCTTCCAAAATGGTGGGACCTCCCTGCGGTGCAGGGAGAAGAGCTCTGAAGGGCTGCTTACCCCTGTAGCTGGCTGCTCTGTCCACAGCACAGGAACTTTTTGCTCCGCGGCTCTGCACTGCTTGGGTTTGGTCATCCAGCTTCACGTCCATTCACACTGTCTCACACACTCGCTCACTCTCTCACACACTCACCCTCCCTCTGGTCCTACCCGCCGCCATCTTCCTCCTAACTTTCCTTTTCTTGAAGAAAGTTTTAGAAAATGGAGAAATGGCCATTGCAACTGGTGTGACAACATATTTGCAGCAGTTGATCATGGATATTTTCCAATGGAGATTTTATGCAGAAATAACAAAAACAAAAAACCAAGGATGCTAGAGCCATTTTTTTAAAAAGCTCAATTCCATTAATGATAATCCTCTATATAAAAGATAGTCTTATTGCATTATGACCCAGTGAGTATGTTTTAGCAAAAAAGGCTTGGGAATTTCTAGTGAATTAGAGTAGCATATCCTACAAATGACAAAGACAGCAATGGAGATTGTGTGATTTTAGATTTTCTCACTTTTATACATCAAAAAAGGGTCTAGAAACTAATGACATAAATATATTTATTTCTAAGTAAAATGTCCTTATTTCTTGAATATCTTTGAATAAATGCTATAGGTGAAGAATATAGTGTTTTTATATGGCTATACTTTTACTGTGTTCTTATTCATTTGGTATTATAATGAGTACTAATTATATTTGATTTTATAGTCGTAATTATCTAAAAAGTGTTATTCTCTTTCAGGGTTTTGTAAAACATGGTGTAAGAATGTAATTTGAGAACAAAAGGAGGCCAGTGGCCATCAAGTTAAGGACCAGGGTTCCATACCCAAACTGTCCCTAGAACCTTCGCAACAGCAGCAACACAATGCAAAGCCCACTGCTCAGACCTGAATGTCACTGAAACCTAACGAAGGCATCCATTTGCCTTTCATTTTAAACTATGTCTTATAGGGTTTAGTAGAACATAATGCATGTTAAGGAACAACTTAAAAAGCTGGTGTATTACATAATCACTTTTATTGCTATTATACAAATGTAATAACTCTGTCTATACTGTAAGAGTATGTGTTGAATATAAAATTGTAAGTAGGCATTCTCATCATAAGCTATTGGATATTTATTATTTATTTATTTATTTATTTATTTATTTATTTTTAGAGAGAGAGGAAGGGAGAAGGAGAGACAGACAGACACATTGATGAGAGAGAACACTGATTCGCCACCTCCTGCATGCCCCCCACTGGGAGTTTGGCCCACAACCTGGGGATGTGCCCTGACTGGGAATTGAACCAGTGACCTCTTGGTGCGTGGCTGGATGCTCAACCACTGAGCCACACCGGCCAGGCATAAGCTAGTGGATCTTGACGGCTCAGCATTTCTATGTCCAATGTGTCAGCTCAGTGTCATTTCACCTTCGTTCCATTGTTTTTCTGGTTGGCACTCCCTGTACATTCATTTGCCAAGGACAGCTTCTTTCGCTTCTTCAGTGGTCATTTGTCTTGCTTGAGAATGATGGAGCCCATCCCAGCATCTCAGCCTGTCTCTCTCCTTACTATTTCTCTTGTCCAGTTGTCACATCTTTTCACGTTCCAACAGGGCACCAGATCCATTTTGAAAGTCTCCACCATGAGAAGCTGCAGGCAGTGTGGAAAATCCTTGCATGTATAACATTTTATTGACATGTACATTTGCTAGAGTTGTGCAGTTAAAAGATTGTCTGGATTCAAAGTTAATCTTGCTGCCAAAGACCAGTCTGAATCTTTCAAAAAGGAAGTCTGTCTCAGTCACATCCTCAGGTCCCAAGCTGTCCAACTGGGGTATATGGACTTGCTCTTGGGAGCAAAGCTGTTTGGACTTCTCCCAGCCTGCCCCAGCTGCAGTGGGTAGCCGAGGGGTTCCTGCATGCAGACGTCACATTTCTGTTCTCTATGTATCTGGGTGAGTCTGGCTGCCCACTTCAGCATCTCAGCCACCCACCCCTTCCTGCCCCCAGCATGTGTTCACAGTAGATTCAGTACTGGGTGTGTATGCTCTCGTTTCACAATTTCCTCAGTAAATCAGCAAAGTATTACAGCATGTTTACCAGTGCTGCAAAGGCAGCCCTGGCTGGGTAGTTTAGTTGGTTAGAGCATCATCTTGATATGTCAAGGTTGCAGGTTCACTTCCTGGTCAAGGTATATAGGAGAATCAACCAATGAACACATAAATAAGTGGAACAACAAATCTCTCTCTCTCTAAAAACCAATCAATACTTTTTTTTATTATTATTATTATGTTATAAAATAATGCTATAGAGGCAGATATTTTCCAGTGTCCACACTGCCTTTTTCCTGCTAGAGTCTGAGATTCTCCACTTAGACCTTTCGTGTTTTGACTAGGACTCTGCCTCTTTGGCACAGTAATGTATCTCTGAGTCATCTGAGCTCATGCTCTTCAATCAATAAACAAAGCTGTACCTGAGTGCTGCCCACCCTCGACAGCAAGCTCAAATCCAGTATTATAGGTGCAAAATTTTACAGATTAAAAAACAAACAAACAAACAAACAAAACGATCTGATTCATGTCTGCTATTTAATGAGAGACTGAGAAGAGAACAAATGTGAAATAATTTCTGGGTGTGTTTTGGCTAACAAACAAGTTTTGAATCTGGGGCAACTTTTGTTAAGGGTACTCTGAGAAAAGGAGAGGGGAGGAACAAGGTAATTGGCATAGATAAAAGAAGGCAGAGAGAGTTGGCAGGAAAGAAATAGAGATTTTTGTAATGGAATACTGGAAAGAGAAGATAACAGAAAGTAACCCAGGGCCTAAGAACCTGATGAGTATATGAACAGAGAGACCAGCTAGCTGAGAAAATGGGAAGTAGGAGATCGAAGTCAACTGCCCTGTAGTTACACATTCAGAACGATATCTGTAGCAAATCTAGGTAGCTATCTACTGGATGCCATTTTTTCCTTCTTCCAAACTAGTAAAATGCTCCTGTGTTTAGAGCAGAAATACCGTCAGTTAAAAATTGTAGCCTTCCTAGATTCCCTTCAGCTAAGAGTGTGATGTGACCAACGAGACGTGGGCGAAGCTCCCACAGGCTTTCCTTCCCCAGTAAACAGCCTCCAGAAGGAAAGAGTGTTGCTGTTCCCCTTGCTCTTTCTCATCCTGCAACCAGGAGGAAGAAAGTCACATGACTAAGGAGAGAAGGAGCTGGGAGGTGGAAGGTCCATGGTTCCTGATGAAAACCTTAAGCAATTCAACGACCTCTTTTTTTTAAGCAGAGAACATTTCTAACAGATAGAGTGTGAGGTATATATTTAAGAAGAGACCCAGCCAGATGAATAAAAAATACTTCTTTGGAAGATATTATGTATAACAAAATAAAACTAATTAAACATCTCTAATGCTGAAATGATGAGAGAGGAACAGCCAGTTAAATTTCCAGTGAACAAAGAATGATAAATGAACATTAATTGTACATTACTCATATAACTCATGTAAAATGGGGAAAATGATATGAATGTTACGTCTGTTTCAGTAGACCTAAGAATCTAGGTGTTTTCCTAAGTGTACACACAACCTGAGTCAGCCAGTTTTACTATTTTTTCTGTATAAGGTTTTAAGTGCTTCCAGAGCAAATAGTGCTTCCATGGGTGGTTTTGAGGAGCCTAAGTCGGCGTGGGGCAGAATCGCTGTGTTACAACCCTTTGGGATTTTGAGCCCAGGGATATACACAGCCAGCAATCATAGTCTTACAGGCTCTGGCTCTACCCTCCTTGCAGCTGGTAGAGTTTGGGTGTAACCTCTCAGAAACAAAGTGCTTAGCTGGATAAGACACAAACACCTCCAGCGTTGCTATTCACCCCAAGGGTTCCTTAGACTCTTTGTTGTTCAGACAAATCCTAATGATATACATACACCCAAGATGAGTTATGGAGAATTAATTACAGACTCCTGAGACTGTAAGACTAGGATGGCAGCCCAGTAGTTCTGACCCCTGAATCATACTATTTCATAGAGTCAGCCGACCTCAGGTAAACTTAGTGTTTGTTTTTGATAATGCATCAAATATGAGCATAGGATGCATTTCCAAGTGACTTCCTTTAGGAACTTTGAGTATATATCTGTTAGCACTAATATGTAGTAAAGAGAATACGCCTTCTAAAATTTGGACAACAAATAGAAATAGCAGCGTTTCTGTTCTTACGGGTGGGGGAGAAGCAAATGTATTTAAAATATATACATAATGTGTAAGTGGGTAAAATAAATTTAGCAGTTCTATTTAAATGATCTATTTTAGGATTATCTTAGTCTCTTATTCAGAAATGGATTAGGTCAACTTAAGTAAGTACTATTTATTACATGAGAAGTACCAACACCTTTGTTACCCAGTTTGGAAGAAAAAAACATGGATCAGATGCCAGTTACTCCTTAAATAAAATAAGTTATTTTCTTCCATATTAATCGTTGAAATTTAAGAAAGAAAGTGGGCCAGATGGGGATATAGTGTAGTCCAAGTAGCAGCATAGTTCCAAGGAGACCTTTAGGTTTTTTAATTCCAAGAGTTGGCTCAATACTTCATTATGCAGAAAGTGTGTTTGATCAGGCGAGACCTTCGAACGTGAGCTCCTCTGTGGTCAGGGGAATGCTAATGACTGTCTGCCAGCTTGTCACAGACGTTAGGTTTTCCCCCAGCAGCCCTGGCCAGTTTTCCTTCTGTCTGGCAGCTTCTGTGGTGCCCACTGCCAGCAGGCACCCTCCCCACCATGTTGGGAGGATCTGTTTCCAGCAAGCCTTCTTTTCTTGTCATCTCTATGATGCATCTCTATTCCAGGCCCTTCTAGAATTTATAGCCCTATGATTTTGATTTGCATTTGTTTGGTATTTTGCTTTGCATGACTTCTTTTTCTCCTTCATGAATCCACATCTGATCTCCCCAGGACATCAAAGTAAAGAGCCTGGAAGATCTGATTCTCTTTGACACAGAGAGCTCCCCAGAGGCTATGACTTTGATTGAGTTTGTAGCTCTTTAGGACAGTGTTTTGGTTCCAGACTCTCCTGCAGACTAGTGAGTGACCCAAATTATTGAGTGGGAAAGAGAAGGAAGGGAGTGGGAAGAAGTGAGACCACAATACTTGTTCCCTGAAGAGAGGGAGGCTGCTAGACAGGAAGCCTTTGCCTCTTAGGTGTTACCATCTGTTAGGGAGCACTGCACAGAGCTGATCATCAACCACCTACTTTTACCTTGGGGTAAAATTATCTTGATGTAAAAAACAAAGATGCCTAAACAACATCCTCGGATGGCAATGACAAATTAGAAGTGTCACCGTGCTTCACAAATGTCTCAGCTCAAGCTTGTCCCAGTAGGTTCATGCCCCAGTGCAGAGACTAGGGACTTTCCCTTCTACTCCTCCTCCTTCCTTGGGGTTTCTAGGGCCAAGTCCAAAAGCTATGGTTATTCTGGTTTTTAAAAAGGGCAGTTGTCCATAAGAATAGTCCCAGTAGGGCTGAGGGATGTCTTGGGACATGGTGGGCAGGCATCACCCCTGCTGGGAACTACAGGCGTAGCACACTGAGCACAGGAAGGGGGACACATTGTTGTTTCGCAGCATAGGCGTGTGTGTTGGGCAGTAGAGTGGTGAATGTGTTGGAAGTCATCTATTGGTCGGTCATGACAGCAGGTGCAGAGAAAAGTGTATACACAAGTGAACACTGGGAGGGCTTGTAGTCAACCAGGAGTGAAGCAGGTGGTATGGCTAGGCCAGAAGTCCATCAACAAGGAAAGTGGGGAGTGGAATCTCAGGTCTTGGGTCTTGGCTAAATCCTAAAAACTGCTTATTGCGCTTCTGTTATAGGCAATGCATAGGAGTGAATGAAACAGAAAGTGAGACATGAGGATGAATAAGAAGAGAACAGTGTGGAGTCAAGAATGAGTGGCTTGTCATGCCAATGGTCCTATGTAGGCAGAGCATGTGGATGGGAGGCTAAGAACATGCAAACATATAAAATGGTGAATACTTGGCCCTGGCCAGTTTGGCTCAGCAGTTGAGTGTCGGCCTGTGGACCAGAGAGTCCTGGGTTCGGTTCCCGCTAGGGGCACATACCACACACACACACACACACACACACACACAAAAAGGGTGACTACTTGGGTCAAGAGCACTGGGGTGATCAGTGCTACAGAAATGCTAGCTTTTTTACTCTTTGGATGTTTATACCCCTGACCCCACCCCACCCCAGAATATGAGCTCCTTGAGTTGTTCGTTTCTGTCTCTCCAGCTCCTGGAATGACCTGGCACATAGCAGGTGCACAGTAAATATTTGTTGAATGCACAATTAAACCGGCTGGTATTCCTCACCAGCCAGCCTACAAAACCCATTCTCGATTTAAAAGCAACAAGAAGCCATGTGTTCCAGTAGTGACGGAAAACCACCCTTCCGTTTCTTCCCTGTCCCCAACACTACTCCCCCTGCCCCCACCCCGCAAAAGGTCTGTTCTGTTCATGTTGATTCCCAACACCAGCCCTCAACATGATTTCCCCCTCCCACCCCCCGTGACTCTGTTCCACCAACATGGTGGGGCGTCACTCTGCTCCTCGCACAGGGAGTTCAGCACCACTGAGTTTGCTGGCAACAGAGTAATTCTTCCCAGTACAGATGAAAAGAGGAGACATGGGCTAGGGGTGCATGGGGTCCTCCTGGAGGACTCTCATATCTTACTGAATCTCATCCATTATCAAACCATAAACTAACCCTGCTGATTTAATGCCTTGGCTTGGTATGCAACTGTATTCAGCAAAGCTTCAAAATGACACAGGATGACTTCATGCAGTGATACTCAATTTCCCCTGCCGAGCAGACGTAGTCTTGGCACACCACCTGGTTGTGCAGGATTCATCATTGTACTAGTACCTGTCTCCTTTACTCATCTCACACCGGGGGCCCTTAGCTGCTAGCTCACACCCTCTTTGAAATTAGGCAGTGATTAATAACTCACTACAGATAGCTTTATAAAAAATAAAAAAAAAGAATTAGCAAATATGGAGAATCCACTGTAGGTATGCCTGTGGTTTCCTGAGGTCCCTTAGATAATATGGAATTCTTTAGAAATGTGGAAAGATTTTGATAACATCACAATCAAGATTCTACTAAATCACTGGTATTCACCAGACTGTACATTTTTCAAGCTATTCTCTCTCCCCTAAATCCCAGGCCTGACATAGTGACTTGCTTATAGTCCTCACCAGGTAGATACTGGCTAGATGAATGAGAGCACTCATTAATCACAGTGACAGGAAGAAGCTGAACAAATGATTCTGTCACCTTCAGTCTAATAAGAGGGAAACAGCTTGATAAGTACATGTGTAGCTTTGATAGAATTTGTAAATTCTCTTGAATATTTGCAAATCGGTGATTTTATTTATCAGATACTTAGACTACATTATGGTTTAGCATCAAAATGTGTGTAATTAGGTACTTCTGTGCATTTTCTATATTAACGAATTTAGAGTTCGCTCTGTGCTTTCTTGAATCCTATTAATAATAATAAAATATTTAAAGTGAAGGGAATAAATCACCGCCATGGGGAAGCTAGAGATGGTGCCAGAAACAGAAGGGAGGGAGGTGATTTGATTTGCAAGAGGGCTCTCTTACAGTGACTCTCTCTTCCCCACTCAACTTGGTGTTGGCAGAAGGTATTCAGAGAAATATGCAAATGGAAAATTCAGAGAATGTACCAGAGGAAGAAAAGATACATGTGGATGTTGCTTTTAAACTTTTTCAGTGAGGATCTGATCCTTTTGCTTTATGTGGTCCCCTCCCGCTTATTCTGAAGCTCAGCTGAGGACTTGCCCCTAATTACACGATTCTAGATGTGGAAACTGCTGATTACGCCTAAGCAACTACTCAGAGTATCTCTGTAATTGTACGTCTTCCTTTCTGAGTTCTTCCAAAATGGGAGCATGACTTGTATGTTTGGAAAGGTTAAAAAAGTGCTTAGTGCTAAAAGAAAAAAATATATAAAGAGCTAAAAACTTGCTAGTATTTCACGATACTGCTTTATTTTAAGATTCTCTTTATTGCGGTAGTAGTATCCTGAGTTTATAAAATTCTATAACGTTTTAAGCCTTGCCTTGCCTTCTTTCCCCCCTGGGTAGATGATGTGCACTTGATGATTATCATACCTGATGTGAAGGTAAGAACAGTAACTTGTCTTGCTCTCTGTCTTCTCCTTGAGTCCACAGTGTCGGCAGATCTCTTGTCACTGTGGATCCCATTTCCTCTTACGTGTGGGTGGAAGACTGACTTCTCTTTAGAGCTCTCACCCTACATATCCTCTTGGACATTGTCCACAGATGTCCCCCAAATGCCTTGAAGTGAGTATTTGAATACTGAACTCATCCCCTTCACTCTGATCTTGTCTTCACTTGTCCCAGCAAACGGCTTTCCTCCCCAACCCGTCACCCAAGCCAGAGTCCTGGCCTTCAGCCCCTCTATGCTTTCTCTTCTTTCTCTTTCTCTCTCTCTTTCTTTCTCTCTTTCTCTTTCTTTCTTTCTTTCTTTCTTTCTTTCTTTCTTTCTTTCTTTCTTTCTTTCTTTCTTTCTTTCTTTCTTTCTTTCTTTTTTTGTTAATTGCCCTTAGCGGGAACCGAACCCTGGACTCTGGTCCGCAGGCCCACGCTCCAACCACTGAGTCAAATCAGCCAGGGCTCTTCTTTCACTTTCACGTCTTCTTCATCCTCCTCTTCCTGCCACTGCTTAGTGCAGCCCTTCATAATCTCTTCCGTGGACTTCTAACGTGGTGTTCTGATTGCTCTTCCTGCCTAGACTCTTCCAGCACGTGGCTGCCCGAGTGAGCTCTTTGGATCACACATCTGAAATTGTTCATTTCTAATTAAAATCCTCAAACAGCTTTCCATGGCCTGTGGAATGGTGTCCACATTATTACACATGGCATAATGCTGGCCCTCGTGCGCTCCTCTAGCTTTGTAACCTTCAAGTCTCTAAAATCCCCTCCACCAATACTCATAGTTCACCGAGAGAGCATGTATGCTTTGTAATCTACACAGGCTGAAGCAAGAAGAAACCTGTATGATCCCATTTATATAATAGTTCTGAAATGACACAATTACAGAAATGGAGAATAGGCTAGTGGTGCCAGGGGTTAAGGTGGGATGAAGGCAGGAGGGAAGTGGGCGTGGCTATAAATGGCCCCGTGAAGGCTCACTCTGGTGATGGAAATGTTCTGTTGCACCAGCATGGATATCCTGGTTGTGACCCTGTGCTACAGGTTTGCAGGATGTGACCTCTGGGGAGAAATGGGTAAAGGGTATGTGGGATCTCTCTCTTGCTCTCTGTATTATTTCTTATAACTGCATATGAATCTACAGTGGCCTTAAAAACTTTATTGAAAAAATAACTGACACATATTATAATAAACATATGTTGGTTTGAGTAAATAGCTCCAGGACTATTGAAGACTAAACCTCAGCACCACTCTTTCTCCACAATAGCACCAGTGTTCATTGGGTACTTAGGCGTTATGCAGCCTTAACTGTTCCAGACTGCAACTTCCTTCCTATGTATTGGGTGGTACCATGATTTTATAGCAAAACTTCCAACTAATGTTCTGGGGCACCCTGGTGCATATACCAAATGCAGGGGAGGAAAAATAATTTTTTCTGTACTCTTTTAGGTTCTTGGCTGAGACCCCTGTGTAATTAAAGACAGATTAAGAAAAGAAAAAAAATTTCAATTGTATTTAATTAATTATGCTAATTAATTTAATTCCATTTTTAAATTTACATTAATTACATTAATTAATTATGGGAGCCCCACAAAGATTTGAGGCAGCTGGAAGACTGAGGCTTACATGCCATCCTGAGCTAAGGTCGAGACTTCAAAGTGGAAGGCAATTTGAAGGAAAGTAAGAAGAGGAAAAAGATTGCCCTATAGATAAGCCTCTCAGGTAAAAAATTATCCCTAATAATAACTCTTTTTTTTTAAATCCTCACACAAGGATGTTTCTTATTTATTTTTAGAGAGAGGGAGAGAAGAACAATGACGTGAGAGAGAAACATTGATCTGTATGCACCCCTACTGGGGATCAAACTCGAAACCTGCGTATGTGCCCTGCCCCGAATCGAACCTGCCACCATTCAGTGTACCGGTTGGTGCTTCCACCAACTGAGCCACAC
Organism: Molossus molossus; assembly: GCF_014108415.1. Classification (NCBI taxonomy): domain Eukaryota; kingdom Metazoa; phylum Chordata; class Mammalia; order Chiroptera; family Molossidae; genus Molossus; species Molossus molossus. The sequence goes on along the minus strand of NW_023425401.1, from coordinate 29,786,112 downwards.
CTGCCAGAGCTGATACAGACTCACATCTAATGTAAATTTCCCTTATGAAAGGGCAACTTCTACTTTGTCTTCATAGCTTTTCCTGCGTCTGCAGTTTCTCAAAATAATCCTTCTGCCACCGAGGCATGTTTTAGGATGGCACATGCTACTCCCCTTCACAGATATGTTCCAGGGATGTCAAGATATTGGTTGGAGCCCTTGGACTGTGCATCTTTAGCGTTGGGCAGCCTCACCTGTTTACCCCAGTGTACGGCTCAATCATTTTGTACGTGGATCATGGAAAAGGTCACATGTGAAGAGCCAGCATGGGGTCTGGACTTCAGGAGGCATGAAAAGCTTGTTACTCACGGTTTGTAAGTAATATCTCATATGCGTTTGGTATTTACCATGCATCAGGCACTTTATGTACTACACCTTATCTCATCTAAACCTCGCAATGATTTAATGAGCTAAATAGTATTATCCACAAAGAAACAGAGTTCAGAGACGTTTATTAACTTGCTCAATATCTCATAGTCCATGATTGGTTAACCCAGGAGTTTTAATGCCAAAGCCCAAGTTCTTAACATGGAATAATCTCGTTTTACCTGAAGGTCCCCACATTCAACAAAATCCAGTATTATGGGTGAATGAGAAGCTGGTCTGTATACAGATAGGACAGTGTGAAGGGTGCAGCTCAGGGTGGGTCAGACCCACAGGGCTTTGCTTCTGTTGGCAAATAAATACAGTGCAAATACCTATGAGAAGTAATGCATTAGATACTATTCACAAATAGTCTTTGGTATGAAGTCATATTTTATATTCTTTGGAGAAGGAATTCAAGTAACCTCAGCCCTGAGACCTCTGTAAGGAAGGCAAGTTGGTGCTCCCTGCAGCCTCCCAGCGGACAGAGAAGAGCAGAAGGGGAAAGACAGAGCTCGGAAGGAGGAAGTCTCATGCTCTAGTGATACCTCACTGTTTCCTAGCACAGGCAGGATTCTCTTTTTGGATCAAATGGGACCAGGGCAATGTGATTGAGCACTTTATAAATATTTAGTCAAAGCAGTTACCCTTTCTTTCCAATCGCTTTCAATAATCCTCGGTGCCTGATGCGGAATAACTGGCAGCTTTCTAAGACATGACAAAGAATATTCTAGCTAAGTTAATAGACAATATACCAAAAAGGAATGGGGATCCCCACACAGCCTTAAAGTGATAATAGCTAAATTAAATATAGTCATCAACTTAACGTTGAAAGCTTTCCTGAACTGCCATGCACAGTGAGCAATTTCCATATAATTAATGGTTGCTTTGAATGTGGAGTGACTAAGTCAGCAGGCTTCTGGTTTCCCTGTAGGTAGAGAACATATTGCCATGCAGATGTTTCACTAGCAGTCAGTGGCTTGGTTCTAAATAGACAAGTTCCTTTCCTTTGCGGTAAATTCAGTGCAGTCCACTTCAAAACAACAAATCCTTTTTGAGTACCTAGGATATGCAAAGCAATCTGGTGGGCTTGAGAGAGAAACAAAAATAAGTCTCAATAGTTACTCTCAAGAAGACAATATAAACTGATATGTGTGCACACATTGCAATCATTTATTATAGAATAAGTCCATCTGGTCCGGGTGGAAAAGCTTTGTCTTGTATTTGAGACAAGATTCAAAAGACTGAAATAGAAGAAGGAATTTCCAAGAAAGGGGAGCAGTGCCTACCAAGACGGGAGGCAAATAATATTGGAGTATTTTCGGGGAAGAACAAGCAATGTGGCTGATAGGAATTTAAGGGGTTAAGGTCTGGTAGAACTAGTCTGTGCTTTCCAATACAGCAGCCACTAGCCACACGTGGCTACTGAGCATTTGAAATATGTCTAGTCCACATAGAAATGTGCTGTAAATGTAAAATACACCCCAGATTTGAACACTTAATATAAAAATGTAATATCTTATTAATATTTTTGCAGTGCTTATATGTTGAAATCATTTTTGGATTGTACAGAAGAAAAAAAATTATTTTATCTCTACCTAATTTAGGCTCACTAACTGAGTCCCTGCAAATTAAACTGGCAAAAGGTAAATTCAAAGAGAAAAACAAACAGAATTGTATTAATGCATGCATTGCTCATACGCACAGGAGTACTCAGTGATGAGTAACTCAAAGGGGTGGTTAGAACTTGGGCTTATAGAGCATCTTAACAAAGAACAATAAATGTGTAGAGAAGTAACAAGATAAAGTAAAGGGATTTTGAGCTTCTGGGGGCAACAAATTGTGGGAAGACAAATATATGGATGGAGAAGCTAATGGAAGATAAGGGTTGGTTTAGCAAGCTTTGTTTGTATAGATCACACTGGTGCTAACTCTGGAATGAAAGAGTCTAGAGTTGTCTCCAGTGATTAAGAATCCTTCTGCCCTTCCTAAGAGAATGGGAGAAGGCAGAGAGTTTTTCTTGTGTCTGCTTCTTTGCAATTGCCTTCAGCCAAAATAAGCCTTATGCCAGCCAGGCATATTTTGGGGTGGCAGACTCTGAACCCCTTCAGGATCTATTGAATTAAGTGAAATGTATTACTAAAATTAACTTCACCTATTTCTTTTTACTATTGTAATGTGACTACTAGGAAATTTAAGTTACATATGTGACTAACATTATTTTTCTACAGGATAGTGCCGGGCCAAATTATGGCACACCTTGAATACCAGACAAAGTGTCTGAAAGACATTCTCCCTCAGAACTGAATTCCAGCAACGGGAGGTGGACATGACACCGCCAACGAGGTAGAGTACATGCTGCTGTTGCGATATCATAATCGGGAACCAGGAGCAGGGGTTGGAAAACAACTGCTCCATTGGAGGAGAGAATTGGGGTTTTATTCATAATAGGCATAAATGACAACAGAACTAATAATAGTGCTGCTGTACTAAGTAAATGGAGAGGCAATAATTAGCAAGAAAACCTAGAGGTAATCCAGTTCTGGGTTTGCTCTGTTAGGATTTTATAGCAAGATACTAGTAGAGAAAATACTTTGCCTTTGAAATTTCTGTAGGAAAGACATCTGTTACTACCAGTGAATCTCTTTTGCCTGTAACTTCATTTTTCTCTTGAAATGGTTGTTTGTAATGGAATTGTTAAAAACCGAAGGTTGCTTAGGAATATAGTTACTGAGTTTTATATACAATCTGAAATTTACTTTTTAGTACTTCAGCATCAATATGCAGATGTCTGTTTAAATGAGTTTTAATCTGTCCCTAAGGAGATGTTTGTTAACACCTGAAGATATTTTTTCATAAATGCATACTTGAAAGGTAGGTAATACATATAAGGTGCCTTACTCTGGATGACATTTCTGCAAGAGCTTCAAAAGTTGCTATTTAATTTTCACTGCAGAGGGATTTTAAGGGGATAGTATGAGACCTTTTCACTGGTGAAATGACCGACGTGCAGTCTGAAGAGCCTGGCATCCTAACACCTTGGGAAAGACTGAGATTTATATTGCTGTCCTGCCTTTCTTCTCTTAAGAGGATTCTCTTGTCTGATCCAATTAGAAACTTAGCTGATCTTCAGATGGAACATTTTCTCATTTTGTCTGGAAAATAACCTTTCAGGTAAAGGGCTTGTTGAAGTTCCTAGATAAGCAGGGAGCTAGAATTCCACTGAGCTTACAGGGCGAGGGAATGCAGGTTTGGGAGTCAATTTGTAATAGATATCTGCAAACATGTCTGGGTCTGAGATTTATCTTCATGAGAGGTTATGGGAAGACTGATAGCTCAGGCATCATACACCCTGGTTTGCCCAGGAAAGTCCCAGTTGACACTTACTGTCCAGGCTTGATTATGAAGAACACCACCTTTTATTCTTCAAGTGTCTGCTTGAATGATAAATTATGTGGTCACTTTTTAAATGGTGGTTTTAAAATATGTCCACAAATTCTTTGCTATTCCTCTCTTCAAGAGGTAAAACCTAGTTTCTTGCCCCTTGACTATGGTCTGGATTGGACTGGCTCCTAGGGAGTAGAGTAAGGTGGAAATGATGGTGTGTGACCTTGGTGTAGGTCATTAAAGGCACTTGCTGTCTTTTGGATCACTCACTCTAGGGGAAGCTAGATGCCACATGGTGAGCATTCGTGACCAAAGAATCTGAGATTCAGGTAGAACAGCTTGCCTAACTTCCCACAGACAGGTGGTGGCGGAGCCGCTCTCAACTGTGTCTGTCTGACTCCAAACCCACACTCTTCAAAGGACAAGAGTACGCTCCGCTGCCTGAAGAAAAGAATCCAGAAAAAATGATACAACAGAAATGTTGACCAAAGGCCATAAGCAAATGCAGAAAGACTTTGTCCGAAAGAGATAGTGAACCTGAGGTTTTCTATGCTGTTTCTAAGCTATGTTTTTTTCAGAATGTATAATATATTCACATGGTTCAAAAGACATGAACTACATTTCAGAGTAGTATCTCTCACATCTGCTCCCACCCACTTAGTGCCCCTCCCTGAGCATATTACTAGTTTCTTGCTATATCTTACTAGATCTTTCCAGAAATATTCTTGCTTGTACAAGACCATACATACGCTCTCACCACAAGCATTTTGTACATAAATAATAGCGTAGAATAGACAGTGTGGCTAACAATGCCTTTTTTTTTTTTTCTGACAATTAATTGTAGATGTCATTATATATCAGTACATTTATAAACATTGTTTTTATAGCCCTGGTCAGGTGACTCTGTTGTTTGGAGCATCATTCCATACACCAAAAGTTTGCAGGTCCGATTCCTGGTCAGGGCACGTACCTAGGTTGTGGGTTTGATCCCAGGTTAGGGTGCATATGGGAGGCAACCGATCGATGTTTCTCTCCCACACTGATGTCCCCCCCCCTCTCAAAATCAGTGAAAATATATCCTTAGGTGAGGATTACAAAGAAAAAAAAAAGGATAATGAGAGTTTTAAAAAGGTATTATTCTTATAGTTGCATTATAATCCAGTGTGACATAAATTTATGTAATGACTACCCATGAGAATCATTTTAGTTCTTTTCAATCATTTCTTTTTGTTTTAATGCTGTGAAGAATAGCCTTGTCCACATGTCACTTTTTAGCAGCATAGCTCACCCCACAGCCCTGACTCATTGAAGGTCAGTCTGGGGGCATCATGGACTAAACTATTCACTGGCTCAAAGTCAAAACTCTGAAGGATACTGAAATTAATGGTTTCCTTTTCTATTATTCTGGGAGTGGGATGAGGGCAAAAAAGCAGATTTTTAAAATTCTCTTAACTTAATTCATAGGTATTTATTTTCTAATCCATTATGTCACAAAATAACTGATGAAACCATTTATTCAACACAAGCTCATTTGTGCACCAAGGAAATAGTGGATGCTTTTCTATATAAATAAATACCTTTAAGGCTTTTCCTCAAACTTTCTCCTTCCTCTGCATTCTCTTTCTAGCTGCTCGCTTCCTCCTCCTTCTTTAGATGCCCGATTGTCCTGGCCTGAAAACCGGGGTTTATCCCTGCTTCCCCTTCTTTCTCACCCCGGGATTGTGAGGCAGGGGTCAGAAGAGCTGGAAGTGACCTCACATGCGTATTCTTGGTGCCAGGACAGTGAGCTGGGATGGGAAGCTCATTCTTAGTAGAAGAGGCTGCACTCATACCAGCTGCTCAAGGAGGGGACAGTTCCCTCCTCCCATTTAAAAGTGCTCAACCCTAAGTCTAAGTGCAATGCAGATATAAAGGATTATCAATAACTACCAAAATATTTTACATATCCTTGAATCCTAATACAACCATGATAAAAATGGCAAATTTCTACATGGCAACAAATAAAACAGCCTCTCCCAATTAATTAAAAGAAACTTAGGGGGGTAGGGTCCAAAATTTCTGCAAATAAGCAGTGAAATTAAATGTCTAGATTTTTTTTTTTACTCAATTTAGGTATTTCTTGGCAGTAGATGATTTCAAGTTCTTAAACCATTTTGATTAAAAAAAATTTTTTTAATCCTCACCTGAGGACACTTTTACATTTATCTATTTATCTTCAGATAGAGCGGGAGGGAGAGAGGGGGTAAGAGAGACAGAGAAACATCAATGTGAGAGAGACACATTGACTGGCTGCCACCCACATGACCCCAATGAGGGCCGGGGACAAACTGCAACCGAGGTACGTGCCCTTTGCGGGAACCGAAACGGACTCCCCGGTCCATGGGCCAACGTTCTAACCGCTGAGCCAAACCGGCCAGGGCCTTAAACCATTTTTAAAGTGGCATGTATCTTTAACCTTTAATGTAAAGAACATGATCATTGAAAAGTATTCTAATTATTATGGGATTCATGTAACGCTTTAGTTGTGGATTTCAACCTGGCACTCTCCAATGACCCCCAAATGCGCACACACCACCCTTTTACTATAGCACTGGGCACCAGTATGTACCATGTAGATGATGACTGAGAAGCAGACTTTGCTGCGTTGTGCTTCTAGTGAGAGAAAGTTACACAGTGTTCAAGGAGTTGATCATTATGTAATGGGAACTTGGTGCTTAGAACAGCTCCGAAGGGAGACGCAACAGAGCTAGACGTATAACTTTCCAGGGCCCAAGGTGTCCACGTGCTGGACAGCTGGCATTCCCAGGCAAGTTCTGTAAACATCAGCCTCCCACAGTGTGTCTCCCCTCACTTTGCGACAGATTGATTTTTCACATCTTCCCTAAAAAAAGGAAGGATATGGATGGGATTCAGGTCCTGCTACCCCAAAATACGGCACCTTGGCATACTAAGTATTCTATTTTAAGTTGAAGTAGTTTGAGAAAAGAGCAGAAGCAGGAAGGTCACTTTGACCTCCCCATCCCCTTCTCCCCTCATTAAGAAGTGCCCCCCATACCCAGAGGAAAAGAGCATCTTTATCTCCCAAACCAAGTGACGTCAAAAAGAATCCTAACAAGTAAAGTTTACTTAGTTTCCCCCAGTTTACTACACTTACCTCATACTCCTTAACCTATCATATTTCTCCATGACTGCCCACTTGTCATCAAACTAGAATAAAAATATTCAGGTTGAACTGTTTCTTTGGGTCTTCATTTCCTTATGAAGGCTTCCACGTCACATAAAACTTATAATAAATAAATTTGCATGTTGTTAATCTGTCTTTGTTAGTTTAATTTTAAGACCCAGCCAGGGACCCTAGGAAGGCTGAGGAAAATGTTTTCCTCCCCTGCAGTATCAAGGGGACAGTTCCTTTCTTTGGAAGGTAGACCCACGCTGCGTACCCAGCAGAGGCCCTGCCCGGGGCTCCTCTCTGCAGGATCATTGGAGAACAGGAGTTTCCTGCCCTCTCTTCCTGTAATGGTCCAGCCCAGTATTTCTTCTCTTCTCCTAATCAGCCTCTCCCTTGACCCATGCTGTGTGCTGCTGTAGAGTTTGTCCTGAACCCTGACACGAGATAAATGGTGACCACAGAGAAACCCATCTTGTTTGACAACTGACTACTCAGTCCCCAGATCCTCCTGATCCTATAGTATCTGGTTTACTGAATGAGCTGGGCTTGGGGGAAGCAAGTAGAATGCAATGTTTTTCCTTCTCACTTCTCCCCCTCAAACCTGTCCCATGGATCCATTCCAGGCCAGTTCTGGAAAAAATCTCAGGCAAGCTTGTCACTTCTCTGGTCACTGTCACATAGTCGAATGTCCTTTCCAGCTGACCCTGTGGGTGGGGCACAACAGATGTCACTGTTACCTGAGTCACAGCAGCTGCCTGCACCCAACCTCCTACCTGCCCATTCTCCCTCTTCAGGTGGTGGGAAGAGACTTTCAGACAGCTTCACACCTTCAACAAAGAGTAGAAGGTGACCAACTGATCCAAGAACAGCATCCTATCAAAATCCTAGGAATCATAGAATGATACAAGGGTGAGAAGCAGCTCCCTGTATTGGATAAAATTAAGCTCTTGGACCAGACCATGTCAACATGAGTAATTAATTAGAAGAATTCGAAAGGCGCCAGGCTGAATGCTAATCAAGCCTTCTTCCTGTTGGTAAAGGGACACTGAATGGTGAGCGTTTCCATGGCGATTTCTGGTGCAGGAAAGTGAGAATGATGAAGATGGATTCCTGCATGTGGTGTATGCCTCTCAGGAGACACTCAGAATGAAAATGCCCACATACGACAAAATCCATCCAGTCTAGAATGTTTTAAATCCTTACCAAGGACAACCGGGGATGCTACCAACTGTGACTAATCAATATGCGTAATCGAAGGTCATCAAAGCAGTAATGTTCAAGCAGAAACACTGAGCTTTGAATGAGCACATTCAGTTTTGGAAAAATTACATTATTTAACCTAGGCTCTCATTTTCAAATGGCAGAGGTTTAAAAATAAAATACTTTGCATCTTAAGTTGCCAATAAAATAGACCTTGAAGTTACTCGCATGCTTTTTCCCCCCAACAGGAACTTGCAATTCAAGCAATACCTTAAAGAGACGTTGTCTTTGGGTTCAAGAACCTGCTGGCTTTTTATAAAAGGTTTTCTATTTAACTAGAGAAATCATCACAAGAGAATCTTTAAATATAAGTTGCCAAGCATAACCCTCCAAAATTTATTTGCTATCATAGTTGGTACAAAGCAGGATACATAGGGGTGTATTTTTGTTAAAAGTCCTGACTCTGGCTGTTCAAGGTTCCTTATTTCTTATAACAAGTATACCAAACATTAACTTTCTTGCAGTGTTGGCAAGTTCTTATTTGGTTTGTTCTTTGACGATGACACACACACACATACACAAAAGCACTGCTTCATAGGAACCATGAAAAATTTCTAATTTGGGGCTAGCTTCTAAAAAGTCCCCAGAGGAAAAAGAAGCAGCATTTCTTCTGTTTTGGGATTTTCTCTAAGAACCCAGACTAGTGCTTGATTTCATAAATCAATAAGCACTTGTATCTATTTCATTAATGATGGAAACCATAGGCTACAAAAACTAGAAGCAAGCGTTGCAATTCCGATACACTCCCTTCTACCTTTTGGTTTAAAGCTGTATATGACTCTTGTTATATTTTCAGTGAATGACTAAAATATGGTATCAACATTTTCTTACATTTTTATTATTATTATTATTAGTTTTTATCCTCACCCGAGGACATTTTTTTCCCGTTTTTTGTAGAGTGTGAGGGAGAGAGAGGAAGAGAGAGAGAGAGAGAGAAACATCGACGTGAAAGGGACACATTGAATGGCTGCCACCCACACAACCAACCAGGGCCGGGGACAAACTGCAACCGAGGTACGTGCCCTTAGCAGGAACCGAGCCCGGGTCTCTCTGGACCGCAGGCCGATGCTCCAACTGCTGAGTGAAACCAGCCAGGGCACATTTTCTTACATTTTTAAGAGTACTTCAGTTATCGCTATTACATGAAACAACCAGCAAAATTCCCCCATTCGAAGTACCTGTGGATTGTGCAGTAAATGTAGCAAAGGAGGCATATGCTCTTTACACATAATAATGTCAAGAGCTTAGTGTCTTCTGAGTTCAACGTAGAAGAAATATGACTTGGCGCCTCCTGCTACTTGCATGGGGATTACTCTGCACTGTTTTCATGGGCGTCTCACAGAAAATTCTCAGTAATGTCATGTGAGATTGTACAGGTAGGTAGCAGGTCAAAAGTCATCCTTGTGTGTCTAGATGTGTCGAATATCTGTGTGAGTGAAAGTTAGTTACTGGAACTTAAGGAAAGGCATTTTCACTGTGCATCTGTCCACATGGTTAATGTTTAACGTGTATTTTTTTTTACACTATATACAACCTTAATCAGCTTGTCTTATTTAGATTGCATATATCATTATATCTGACATTCTTTTTTTTTTAAAAAATCCTCATCCAAGGATATTTTTTCACTTATTTTCAGACAGAGTGGGAGAGAGAGAGAAACATCGATGTGAGAGGGACCCATCGACTGGTTGCCTCCCACATGACCCTGACCAGGGCCGGGGACCAAACTGCAACTGAGGTACGTGCCTTGACCAGAATTGAACCTGTGACTCTTTCGTCTGCAGGCCAATGCTCTAACCACTAGGCAAACCAGCCAGGGCTATATCTGACATTCTTATAACTACTGTGTGATCAATAAGATTCCTATAAGAAATACTGCATTAGAAAAATACCACAAGGAGAAGGGTGGCCTATATCCTACCTAAGTCAGTGGTCACTTTATTTATAGGATCTTTAAAACAAAGACAGTTTTTTTTTGTTTTTTTTCTTAATCCCTTCACCTTTTTCATCAGCACCCCCACAACTCTCCCCTCTGACAGCCATGAGTCTGTTTCTATTTTGTTTGAAACATTTTAATGAACTAAGGTAAGTAAAAGCACAGCTAAAACTTGTCCAAAAAAAGAAAAGTCCAGTCTGGGGTAATAGTGAAACTTAAAAGTCCCTTCTACTTTAAAACTTACCCCAGGGTCAGGCCTACTTCAGGCTGGGAAATGAGCAGCCGGGAGGATAATTTAGTTTTAGGTTATTTCTTTAGTGTTTATTTGGTCTCTTCTCACCATTTGGATACAGTGTGGGGCCCCTCCGTGGACAGAGCTCCAGAGATTTGCAATGCTAGGGAAGGCATGGAATATTTAACTTGAAGGGTGCCACTCCAATCGTCATCCGCCCCGGGGGTGATGAATGCAGCCGGTCTGCACTGCGGGGTTCTTTGGAGATCCCCCCCCCCCCAGGAGGCTCTCACCTGGCAATTTCTGGAGACAAGTGATAACCATTTTCAGGTGTTTGCTTGTGAGTTTCCACTTAGCTTCAGGTTCCCAGAGAGAGGCTCATCCAATCGTAGGAACCACTCCCCAGCCCCAGCTTCCCACTAGGTTGCCTGTTTGGATGGGGGTTCCTGAACTGTGGTCCCCAGTGCGCAGTCATTCCTGCCCTGTCAAACCAAAAGTCCTGGCCTGGCCGTTCCTAGGCAACCATCTCTCCTGCTGCTGCAGCATCTGCCAGGCAGGGCCAGCTCCCACCACAGCCTTCTGCCTTTAGCTTCCCAGGCAGGAGGCAGATGATGGTTCCAATGACTCTCACGCATCAAGACAAGTTCAAATCTCCAAGCGCGGTTTTCTCTAAGCTCCTCTCATTAGCTTGAAGTAGGGAGGAAACACCCCTTTTGAGGAACACACCAATCCCTCTCTGCAAAGAAACCCTCCCAGGAGGCTCTTCAGCCTCCGGAAATTGCCACCTTCTCTTTCATAGTCTAGAGATGGGTGACTGGCCAGTGCTGGCAAAGCCATTTGCGTTCTCCTGACATGCTCTGCCTGGCAATCCACGGCCCTGCTTTGGAAAGAGTCAGCACCTGGCACTCTCGTTTTTGTCCTAAAGCTGGGTCCTCTGATGTTCTGAATTCTTAGATGCCATTTTTTCTGACACCGTCTGTGTAGTAAGAGTTTATAAGTTAGTAAGGGTTTGTAAGTGACAGGGAGGGAGGAGCAGCATGTGCTCTGTGTGTGATCGACGAGGAGGTGGCGTATCGGAGTCCACCCACTTCGGGATATCAGAGTCCAAGAGGGAAGAGTCCGCCCTTCGACACGGGAAATACAGATTTCTCACGTCTCTCTACCTGTCTCCGTCCTCACTGCCCTGACATTGCCTCGCACCTCATCGTCTCTTGCTCATGTAGGGGATAATACCTCTAATTAGTAATCTGAGTGAATGGATATTTATCCCTTTCTCTGCTCTCCCCAAATTGTTTCTACTGTATCACTGCATTTGTTTCCTAGGACTGCTACAACAGTTACCACGAATTTGGTGGCTTAAAATACCAGGACTTCATTGTCTCACAGTTCTGCGGGCCAGAAGCTCAAAATCAAGGTGTCAGAGGATTGGTTCCTTCTGGAGGCTCCGAGGAAGAAACCGGCCCATGCCTCTGTCTTCTGATGGCCCCGTGGCCTTTGGCATTCCTCAGCTTGTAGACACATCGTCCCAACTTCTGTCCCCATTCTCATGTGGCCTTCTCCTCTGAGCCTCTGTGTCTTTTTTTTTAACCCTCACCCAAGGACATTCTTCCATTTTTTGTTCAGATAGAGTGAGAGGGGGGCAGAGAGAGAGAGAGAAACATAAACGTGAAAGGGACACATCGAGTAGTTACCACCCGCACAATCCAACCAACGCCGGGGACAAACTGCAACCGAGGTATGTGCCCTTTGCGGGAGCTGAACCCGGGTCTCTCTGGACCGCAGGCCGATGCTCTAACCGCTGAGACAAACCGGCCAGGGCGAGCCTCTGTGTCTTAAATCTCCTTTCTCATAGAAGGGCACCAGTCATTGACTTTGGGCCCACCGGAAATCCAAAACAATCTCATCTCGGGATCCATAACTTAGTTACATCTGCAAAGATCTTATTTTCAAATAAGGGCCCATTCACAGGTACTGGGGTTTAGGACTGGGGTATAGCTTTTTGGAGGTACCATTCGATCACTACCATGGCGAAGGGCTTCTCCCACATAGCCCCCTTGTCTCCCACTCAGCATCTGACCTACAAACAGAAATCAGGAGAATGCTTCTAAAAGACTCAGATATTGCTGACAGACTAATTTTTTTTTTTCATGGACTGAGTACCTTGGAATGGGGCCTGGAAAGCATGGAGTGGAGAAACCTCCACCCGTGAAGGAGGGAGCTGTGCAGAGGCAGACTTAGGGAGAGTCGACAGCCACCCGCACGCAGCTCTTCCCCAGTAAGCAGCCTATGTGGGTTAATACTCAGCCATGCCCGGTAACCCTGCCCAGCACACACCACCTGCCACACACATCACATACCACACACCCCACACACTTACACATACACACTATATATACACACAACACACACAGCACATACCACACAGCATACCACACCATATACCAACCACACAGACACATCACACACCCACACCACACACACATCATGTTCTATACATCACACCATACACCACATACACACGTCACTTACCACACACCCCACACACTCACACATACACACTACATATACACACAACACACACAGCACATACCACACAGCATACCACATCATATACCAACCACCCAGACACATCACACACACATCATGTTCTATACATCACACCATACACCACATACACACGTCACTTACCACACACCCCACATACTCACACATACACACTACATATACACACAACACACACAGCACATACCACACAGCATACCACATCATATACCAACCACCCAGACACATCACACACACATCATGTTCTATACATCACACCATATACCACATACACACGTCACTTACCACACACCCCACATACTCACACATACACACTACATATACACACAGCATACACTGTACATACCACACACCTCTCTGCATGCATCACACACACACACTCACAGCCCACAGGCTCACACACACACCACATAAACTCTTACACAGTGGCCCAGGGCTGGAGGCAGGGCTCTGGGACACATATCGTGTGATGGTGACTTGAAGAGAAAGCTTGGCCTTCTCTGCCAGTGTGAAACGCACACCCGTGTGCCTTGAGGCCTGCCACAAGCCATTTCCTCCCTGACTCCTGGCCTCCTGCTCACCCAGCACATCGTCCCTCAGTGATCTTCCGAAAAACCAGATCTGACCTTCACGTCACTCTGGTTTCCTTGAAGCTTCAGAATGGAACCCTCCCGAGTTCTAACCACACGGCCTACTGGCAGTTCCCTAAATAGATCTTCCTGCCGCCGCTCCCCTGCACAGCTGCTCCCTCAGCCTGGGATTCGCTTCCTTTTTCTCTGCCTCTCCCCCTTGTCAAGCTCACAGCTTCTCACCTTGCGCAGCTTTGCCCTGTGGGTATTGACAGAGGCGGGGGCAATGGGTGAGCAGCAGCACGTGCCCAGACCCAGACTGAACATGGGCCTGGAAGTTGGTCCAGCCTGCCAGTGTCATGACGTGTAGCCTGCCAGGCCGGACGCCACCCATTCCAGGAAGGCCTCCCCACGCCCAGGCTGATGTTCTTGCAGCTGCCGTGTGCACACAGTGCACGACGTCCTGTGCACATTGCTTCACCCTTTGTCACGCTGTTCAGAAATAAACTCTCCTCCACCAGATGGGGGCTCCTTGGGGCAGAGACCCAACTTATTTGTTACTGTGTTTACAGTGCCTGGGACACAGTCAGTGTTTCTTACAGTTGGATGCCTGGAAAGAGAGATCACCTCCTGGCTGCTCCCTTGTTCTCCACCAAGGAAGTGGTGCCTACGTTTCCTGTGGGGACAGTACGAGGATTTGGAGGTGACCCTGTGCCCTCAATTTCTTGGACTCCAACAGTAGAGAGTGAGTCAGCATATCGACCTTTCACCCAAACTCTGGGTGATTGCTTCCTTTAAGATAATTATAATGCTTTTTTTTTTATTCTAGAGAGACAAATAGCTTATTATAGAAAATTAGGAAAACCAAAAAGTCAGAAAGATTATTTTTATCCCCACCATTGTTTAACATTTTGATGTATTTATCTCCAGAATTTGGAAAGGTCATTCTATTTTTGTTTGCTTAGGTTTGCTACTTAAGAGGGAATTAGAAAACAGAAATGATACTATATTTGTATCTGGCTTTATTTTTTTAAAGATTTGTTTCATTGGTGTTTAGAGAGAGAAGAAGAGAAAGGGAAAGAGAGAGAAACATTGATGTGGTATTGAAAAATCAATCACTGCTTCATGCACACCCCCTACCAGGGACCTTACCCACAACCCAGGCCTGTGCAGTGACCAGGGATCAAACTGGCAACCTTCTGGTGCATGGGACAATGCTTAACCAACTGAGCCACACCAGACATGGCTGCATCTGGCTTTTTTGATGTAATGTCTTAATACAAATATCTTTCTACAGTATTATAAAGTCTTGGGAAACACTTTTTAGCTTCACTACCTTCTTCCCCCCTCCTCCCCCTCCCCTTCCTCCTTCTTGTTCTTTTTTTCTTTTTCACTTCCTGGTCTCTTCCAAAGAAAAAAGGCCGATGGAAATAAAAAATTCAGAGTAATATTGACCTCCCAGTATTTCCTGCTCAACCAGAAATTCAAGTGCTGGAAACCTTAATCTCTCTGATTCTCTCATTCCTCATTTGTTAAACCTATTTTTACTGTGGTTCTGAGGATCAGCTGAGGTAGTCTGCAGTAATTCCTACACATTCCTACAGATGACTGGGTAAATTTCCTCCCCTTCTCAATAACCTCTATATTCAAGAGGACAGCTCAGGTCCGTCCCAGGGGAGTCATGGGTCAGTAAATGAACAAGGGTCCTCCTGTGTCCACATCTTACTTGTCAGATCAAAACCTTGCTCAGAGGTCCATGGCTTAGCAGAGCAGCACTTCTCTGACTTCAAACTGGATCTCTCCTCTTTAATGATATTTAAATTAAAAATAAAGTCAACCTCCGTCATTCAGACATTCACAGTTGGGAGCTTTATAAGGAAGTTCTGAACAAGTATGTATTGTGTTATCCTTGGAATGACAAATTATTTTGTTTGCACAAAACTTTTTATTGGGGGTGGCAGAAAGCAGGAAACAATTGAAGTAGAATGTAATATAATCCCAGACTAAATCCCCTCTCCTCCCCTCCCCTCCCCTCCTCTGCTCTCCCTTCTCCCTCTTCCTTCCAGAGGCTATGATAATTGGATTTCTATTACTGGTGGGAAATTATGGAGTGCTCTGTTCTGTGTCAGCTAAGGAAAGAGTTGGTCAGGGGAATGCAGGTTGAAAGTGAAAAGGGCTACTCTCGATCAAGTCATTCTGGCTTATTCCAGGCCCTGTACCCGCTTCCCTTCGAACGTTTGCGGGCTGGTGGAGGAGGTAAACACCAATCGCATACCCTAGCCTATCTGCACATCTGCCCCGGAACTGGCCTGGAGTCCAGGATCCAGGATAGAAGTCGAAAGGCAGCTCTTGTGCCATCATGGTGCCTTCTGGGCCACCTTAAAAGACAAGTGACATGTTCCTGGTGGCCTGTGGATAATTATCCCTCTTCCAGAGAGGTGCCCTGAGAATGCAGAGCATCAGGAAGAACCGGAAGGGGAAGAGGCTGTGCTGGGGGCAGAACCCCCCGTGAAGGAGTCACCACCTCTCTCAGAGCTTCTGTTCCTTTCCCTCCAAAATGACTCTCTTTTTCTCTTAGCTCAAGGAGTTCCAAGGGACAAATTGTTAAAGTAGTTATCTTTAAAACATGGGGGTTAATGTACAGCTGGGGGGACTGGAGATGAAAGTCAAGGGAGTGCAAGGCAGCTTCAGAAACCATCCGCTCGCTCCGGGGGCTCCAGGTCCCGCCGTGGCTGCTCCAGTCTCCTCCCTCTCCTCCCAGCTCCCTTGGCTCCTACCTTGCATCTGTTCTGTTCCAAATAACTCTTGCTCGCACAGAGCTTTGAGTTGCCAAGGCCCCGAGTCAAGCTCGTTATCGTGTTTTAGTTTGAACTGCACTACCAACTGGCTAGACCCATGTATCTCTCAGTTCACAGTCCCAGGATAAAAACTCTGATTGACCCAGTGTTTGGGTGTTGAATTGTGTGCCCCAAAACGATGTATTCAAGTCTTGACTCCCAGTACCTGTGGATGTGACCTTACTTGTAAATAGAGTCTTTGCTGATGTAATCAAGTTAAGATTGAGGTCATGCTGTATTTGAATGGCCCTAAATCCAATATGACTGGTGTCCTTAAAAGAAGAGGTCAAATTTAGACACAGGAAAAAAAGGTGCACAGGGAGAAAGCCATGTGACAACAGCAGCAGAGTTTGGAGTGTTGCATCTAGAAATCAAGGAACAAAAAGAATTATTGGCAATCACCAGACTGCAAAAGGAAGGAATCTTTTCTAGAGTGTTGGAGCTTGATTTCAGACCTCTGGCCTCAGAACTGTACAGAATAAATTTCTGTTTTTCTAAGCCGCTCAGTTTTTGGTAATTTGCTATGACACCCCTTGAAAACTAACACACTCAGCTTATCATTACGAGCCAGGCCAACCTTGGAATGAGGCTCAGGTGGGACATTCACTCTTTGCCCAGTCAGCCATGGCTAAGAGAGTAGGGCAATGCCATCCAGTCATGGCCACTTGAGCAAGGCTGTAAGTAGAGAAATTTCCTGTAGAGATGTTACCAGTGGAGAGATCTCTTCCCCACCTGTTGTTCATGGAATTGCAATAACCTGAGAAAAAATAATTGTTTGAGGCTTGCACAGAAGAAGGAGTAATTCTTATTTTCATAGAATTAAATCCCTGAGTTTACAAGATCCCCTCTCCCTCCTTCCCACCATGGAAGAAGTGTAGCTGGGGCTTCAATAGAGCTAAAATCAGAGTCAATGTCCACAATTTCCATTCCACTTTGGGACAGTCCAATCCAGTATCGGGTTAGCTTAGTTTGTGTTTCCCATTTCAGTCCAGCGTCCATTGCATGTGGGGTCCACAGGGCCACGTGGCTACGGAGGAAACACGAGTGAATGCGAGGAAGCAGGAATAAGAGAGCCCCGTGAGCCAAGAGCCACGAGAGAGAGCATTCCTTTGTTTAGGGGGTTATGTATTCCCAAATTTTTGTGGGCTCACAGTGGCCCCAACCATTCTAGCCAACTATCTCTGTCCCTAGGTTTGACTGACAGGCAAGTACCTTCCCTATGTCACCCCAACTTCACTGGGCATATGCCTATTCCCTTTGTTGGACGCTTTCACACAGTGATCTGTGGGGAATGGGCCAGTGACACCCTGGGGAGAGCAAAGTTGCAGCTTCCTGGTGAAGCTGCCCAAACGACATGCCTATAATGTCTGCCCTTCCCTTTTGCTCCTTTCCCATTATTTATTTTTATTTTTTAAAAATGTGTTCTTATTGATTTTTTTTAGAGAGATACATCAATGTGAGAGAAACATCGACCAGCTGCCCCCTGTATGCTCCCTACTGGGGCAGAGCCCAAAACCTGGGCGTTGCCCTGACCCAGAATTGAACCAGTGTGGCATCCACTGAGCCACACTGACCTGGCCTTTCCTATTACTAATAACTAGCTAATTGCAACAGTATCAGAAGGAGGCATGAATATGAATAGGTATTTGCGGGTGTGACTTCTCCATTACCAACTAGGTGGTTTTTAAATAATTTCCTTTCCAAAGATGCATGCCCGGGATTGCATGCCATCTCTGGTTGTATTTTAGTCCAAGGAATAGTTTTTGGTGTTTTTTGCCGAAGCAATATTCTTAGTATAAACTATTTTCCCCATCTGCAATTCCCAAGGGACAGTTTCTTCAAACAAAAGGTATGTTGGTTGCTGGCCAGATGTCTCTTGTTCACAGGGGAGCCCAGCGGCAATGCCACCCACACTGGCCAGCCCTGAGGCAGAATGCATGTCTACCTGGCACAGCCAGAGGCAATTACCATCTTAAGAAGAACTAGTGATCTTATCCAGAAAGCTGAATATAACCACAGTCACATCAGGTGAAATAGAGAAAAAGAAAAAAAGAACAAGCAATGTCTATGGACTAAGACATTGAAAGCTTGATGGACCAAGGTGACAGGAACGAGAATGAACACAGTTTAAAACCAAAACCATGAATGATGAGTGTGGGCAGGATATTCACTTTTCTGCCCAAATTGTGTGCTTCCAGGGGGAATATGTCATTTTTAACACAAAGTAGACAGCCTAAGACTCTCTATTCCTTAAAAAAAAAAAGCTTTTTAGTGGAATTTACTTTTGGTTTAATGAACAAACCATTTTGATATATTAGAACTCTATATTTAGCATGGTAGTCCTGAGTATTTATTTTTAAAAAACTGATTATTTAGGAACAAAATCAGAGAGCATAAGTTACTGACACAGTTGGCTCGGGTTTAGCTTTGCCACTTATCTAGATACAATCTGCTTTCTTGTGTGTTTTACATAAGTTGTTTTTATGAATGTAATTATTATACCTATTCACTATAGAGATTTAGGATCGAAACTTGTTTTATAAAATGCTTATTGTCTAGCCCAGCTGGAGTAGCTCAGTGGATTGAGCGACATCCCATGGACTGAGAGGTCCCAGTTTCATTCCAGGTCAGGTCACGTACCCAGTTTGTGGGCTCGATCCCCAGCAGGGGGTGTGCAGGAGGCAGCCAACAGATGTTTCTCTCTCACATTGACGTTTCTATCTCTCCCTTCCTCTCTAAAAAATTTTAAAAAACACAAAAATAATTTAAAAAAATAAAATGAAATAAACAATGTTTAGGGTCTGATGCCAATAGTGGCTTTGAATCAGATCTGGGCTTACATCTGTCCCTGTTAGTGCATTTCTTTCTTTCCTCCCAGAAAGTCTAGCTTTGCTCAGACCTCAGCCCCGTCACCCCTCCAGGGAGGTACTGCGTTTGCTCACCCTGCTTCCTCTACTAAAACAATTCTTTGCAAAATCTGTCAACTCATAGGAATATCCTGCATTGCCTGTGCATACACCTTTATTAAAAACGTTCAGAAAGATTTTATATGGAGTCGGAGACACCTTGACCTCCACTTTTAGCAATCTTTTTCTCTGGGAAGTTGATGGCATTCACTAATTGTCTATGGTTCTTAGGCAAGGTACATGCCTCGTGAGATAACCACATTTTTACAAAAGACAGGCGATGTCATGTCTGCAGATTTCCTATCGGAAGTCCCTTTTTGTTTACAAATAGTCCTTGCTTCTTTTTAATGTTTTCATTTTAAAAATGGGGGGAAAAAACTGCCTATGTAATGCCTCATGTGAGGTGAGAGATTTGTATTATCCTGGTCCTGGGAAAGGTAATAAGAAGCAATGTGACATTTTTACTCCAATCTTTGCCTCCTGTGTAAAGGACCACTTAGTTTCACCCACAGAGACATGGCTATGGCAGAAGGACATGTGGTACTTGGAGTTTTGAAAAATTCATGGCTGACCGTTGGCCTTCAGCCACTTGTGTGAGCCCACATGTTGGCTCCTGGCCATCAGTGTTCTAACTATAATTCTTCTTCCAGGCTATAGCACCTGAGGGGTGGGGGTGGCAGGTGCTCTTTTCCTGTGTGCCTTCCACCACCAGGGTAGTCACCTCATACCCTTCACAGGCTTGGCACCTGTGTCAGTCAGTTCTAGGGATGGCTGCAACTGTCTCCTCCAAAGGCTTTTGAGACCATTGCCCCAC
Organism: Molossus molossus; assembly: GCF_014108415.1. Taxonomy (NCBI): domain Eukaryota; kingdom Metazoa; phylum Chordata; class Mammalia; order Chiroptera; family Molossidae; genus Molossus; species Molossus molossus. The sequence continues at coordinate 29,766,038 of NW_023425401.1, read as the reverse complement.
AATGTAAATGGAAATTTCTGATCAAGACCTCCTCTTGCCTTCCATTGCTGTGGTCACACCATACTTTCCTGGATTGATCAGGTTTAAGTGAAGGACATTTTTTGAGTGAATGGGACTTCTGGCTTTGCACAGGTCCTTCCCCTGTCCTCCTTGTTGTTGGTGGTGTGTGGAAGGAAATGGTGCAGTCAACATTGAAACAGATCACATTCTAGAAATGCAGTGATTACAGCCTAAAGAGTTCAAGAAAGACATGGTTGGAAGACAGGTTGTTCTACATGTATGCTACAAAATTCCAAATGATAAATTTAACATGACCAGAAAATGACCATGTTTTGTTTTCACCATCATCAACAAAACATGGGCACAAACTTTGAGAGAGCCAGTGGTATCAGGGAACCATTCTTCATCAATGCGATTGGTTAATAGTATTGATCTTGCAAAGGCAAGAATATCTATATTCTTTCAATACTAAAGGTTCTGAAGAGCCATAGCATTGTAAGAAATTGGCCAGAAATGGTGCATTTGACAATAGAGAGCCCAAAGAGATGGTTCCTGGATCTGAACAGGGAGAGATATAACAAAGGGTCTCCATATGTGCTGATTGGATAACAAACAAGCACACAAAAACTTCTGTGTTATTATTCTAAATATTCAATGATAGATTAGTAATCCCTCACCTGGGTCCATGAATTTTGTAATACATTTTTAAATCAATTTGTTCATATAGACAGGGATTTTGCAGAAATGTTTTCTCAGGGCCTCACACACCTTATCTTGACCCTATCTTCATTTGCCTTTCTTGAGAGAAAGAGGTGAAACATCTACTTTGTAAGAATAATTCGTTGGTCTTCAACCTTGATCTCATCTTATCTCTTTAGTCATTCTTCATCTTTCTTGTATGCTTGGTCTCTCCCTCTTCATTGCTTCTTCCCATCGACCAATTAAATAATCAAGTTCTCCTTTTTCTAGAATAATCCTCTCTTTGACATTTCTTTTCCAGGGAACCACCTTCCCAATACACTTTCTTTTCATCATCCCACTTTTTGAAAAGAGCATTTCCACTTCACCCACCTGCATTAATTTTTTGTAATCCAGCTTCTACTCCTGTTACTGTCTCCTATGATGCTCTTTTCCTCTTTAGGCTCTATGTGTGTTTTTTAAAATTTATTCATAAATAAGTCAGCAGTGACCCCTCTTATGAGCTTTGGATATGCATTTCCACCTGCCTACTAGTCATCTCTTCTCTGAAGTCCTCTTGGTTATTCCAGCTAGACAAATTTAAATCCAGACCTACGATCAAGCCCCAGATTAAGCCCCATACCTTCCTACTTCCATCTTCCATGCTCTCCAGAAACGCTACTGCCAACTTCCCTATTTTGATGGTGGTTCTGGGTATTTTTTTCCTCCTGCCTATGCCCGAGTTTCCAAATTCTCCATCTTAGAAAGGTTGCTAATAATTTAGTACTCATTTCCTTTGCACTTGTTTTTCAGCCAGTATTTTCACTTCTAGTCTCTTTTCTTTTTTTGCCCCATTCTTCGCTGATATAATTAGTTAATAATATTGATCATACATGTAAGTATTCCTCAATGATTTCCAGAGATTATTTTGAGGAGGTAAACTCAGGGAAAAAAAAAAGAATTTTCTGAAATCTCAAGGATGAAGATTATGTGTCTTTGAATTATGAGTACTTCTTAAAAAGTGGCCTTATTTGATAGCCTCGGGCATGTGAAGATGGGGAAGTATTTGCTGCACACCATTTCCCAGTAATCATTGTCTATGTTACCCAGGGCATCGGTGGAGTCAGGGTATTAGCTGCTCCTTTCAAATGAAAAGCAATCAGATAAAATCACATCGCATAAAAGTGTTCTCTTTCCCAAGGTTAATATTTGCATTTTCAAAAGGATACATTGGCTACCTCAGAGACAATGCTTATTACAAAGAAATAAAGGGTTAACTAGTAGAATTTCAGATAGCAATGACTGGTCAATAGAAAAAAAAAAAGTTTTTTGGGTGAAAGTTTGGCACTCCTTAGAGCACAGATGGTGCTATAACCCGCCTGAATCAAGAATGGCATCTAGTCAGGCAGGCTGAAAAGAGGCTGTATAAGGAACATTTAAACCTCATTACCTGTGCACTTAAATGTGTCCAATTATTTTACTATTTAATGCCTGTGCATCTGACCAAAGAGAAAGCTTCAAAGTAGATAGATTAGTAGATTAATTCACAGACTTCAGGAATAAAGAGGGATTGTTTAAAAGTAAGTTTCCTTCTTATCATCCTGCTTGGAGCTTTATTCACACTAAGAGTGACATCTAAGACCACCTTGTGTGAACTCACAGGGCAGCATTCCATGTTTCCTCGGAAATGTGCCTTGATGTCCCATTGCAAGGGGGCACCCTATGGGTTAGGGTGATTCAGCACCGAGAAAACAGAGCAGAAGAACAAGGCTTGGTTGGAAATATTTGGGTGAATTGACTGTATAATGCTTATTCTCTCCATAATTTTCTTTTTTTGTTATCGTCTCCACCCTCATCCCGGCTCACAACCTGTTCTGTGCCCCGTCGTCTCCAAGGGGACATGTAGAAGGGAGAAAGCAGAGGTCTGTGGAAGCTTGGAGACTTCTTGGATTTCTTTTCCTGGGGGCTTTCAGCGACTGAGGAGATTAGGGCTTGAGGGGCAGGGTGAGGCAATGGTTGGGAGAGAGACTGAGAAACGGTTAAATGAGAAGAGAGATCTGTGGTCGTGCAGGATCAGGGCCCTGACTGCGTCAGGGACAGTGCACGGAGGAGGCAGCAAGGCGACGGGAGCATGGCAGCGGAAGGAGCCGTGGTCCCCGGATCCAAGCAGCAGCACCAGAAGGATTCCCACGGCGTAAGAGTCAAGGGAAGGAAAGAGAAGGTCCGGGCCTGCATCCTGCCAGATCGGCTTCGTGAGGACTCAGAATGAAAGCAAAAGTCATGCAATTGAAAAGCAGAGATGGCATTTCTCACAAACTTGACTCTGTGAGCTGAAGTTTATGGCGATGGACAGGTATAGTCTTTTCTGAATACAAAAGGCTTGGGACTTTGGGAGTACAGTGGGTTTTCCACTAGAAAAATTTTTGATAGGGACAATGAGAGAATTGCTTTTAAGGCTACTAACCAGTCAACTAACAGAGCCATTTCATTTTAAGGTTTTTCCGCCTTGGGAGTAGGTAGTAGCCCAGCTGCTGTGGCTAAAAAGATGTACAGGAGAGAGACTTCTCTCCAGACCTCACCTCTATCACCTCCTGACTGCTACTAAATGGTCAATATGTTTCGTTCTTGATTTTAGGCTTTTGAGACCTAAGAATTATTAAAAAGATCTTCACCCTAGTGGGTAGCATTTCCCGACCTCCCACTCCACTGGACCTTCCCTTGGAATGGGAGGGGGTGTAGACGCAGGAATCCTCACCAGGAAGGGCAACTGACGTGCTTCTAGGATCCACCCTGAAGCTGGTGTGAGGAAGTGGGGGTGAAAAGTCAACCTTACCCAAACTTGCCAGAGCGGGGACTCTGTAGAGGAAGCCCCGCCAGGAGTCTCCTTTTAAAGATCAAATCATCTGTCCTCTTCGAGCTCTGGCTCTGGCCATCTTCCCCATCTGTGGAAACTAAGAGGAAGGGGTTGCAACAGCAGGAGAAAAGCACAGCCTTCCCCGGGCATTCCTTCCTGCCTCCTCGCCACAGGGCACAGGAGCAACGGACTGGAGAGGGCCGGTCTCGCCCTCCTCCTCCCAGCACCACGCAGCCTGCGCCGGAGCTGGGAAGATGAATATGATATTAGAGTTTTAGAAGTTAAGCCCTAGCCAGGTGGCTCGGTCCATTGGAACGTCGTCCGTACGCCAAAAATGTTGTGGGTTTGATCCCTGGTCAGGGCACATACTTAGGTTGCAGGTTCAATCCCTGGTCAGGGTGTGTATGGGAGGCAACTGATTGATGTTTCTTCACATTGATGTATCTCTCTCTCTCTCTCTCTCTCTCTCTGTCTCTCCCCCCCCCCCCACCCCTCAAATCAATAAACACATCTTTGGGTAAGGAGAAAAAATAGTTTTATAAATTAAGATTTTAATTACATAGGAGATTGAAATTTTATAAATCAACAAGACCAAAATATAAGAACTGGAATGAGGTTGTTTTAATGACCAAAAAAGTTGTGGAAGTTGAGATACTGCTACATTATTCTATTAACAGGTATAGGTGGGGACAAGGGGAGGGGGACTGATTTAAGTACAGTTAACGCAGATTTTGGAAAAATACAAATTATACTTTGTTTATACACCAGTGACTTGCAGGTACTTGCTCATTCAAATAATTATGTTTATAAGCAGCTTAATTATTTTTTTTTTGTCCTTGGTCTGTTTTTCCATTGGGCTGTTTTCTTTATCGATTCATTAAGGGATCTTTATATATTAAGAAAATTCACACTTGGTCATAGGTTGGACAAAAACTTTTTTCTTCAGTGGGTTATTTATGTTATACTTTTTAATGACTTGTTGTCCTGTTGTATTTTTTACATGATTAATTTGTCATTATTTTCCTTTGTGGATAGTGGGGTTTGTATTTCGCTCAAAAATAATAATAGTAAAATAATTCCTCACCCTAAAAAAATAGTAATAAAAAATTATTCATGATCTCGTCTGGTACTTTCTTTACATGTTTATAAATGCCATCTGGAGAAATACGAACTAGCCTTTCAGAGTGAGCACCCACTGTTGCTTTATCAACACGGAATCTTTTGTAACTCTTTCTCCTAGGACTTTCCCATTCACACTTAGGCATTTTTTCACTGTCACTGAGATCCTAACTTGCTATGGATCCCTGACCTTTTTGAAATTATGAGCCTTGGGCTAATTGCTCTTATTTCTCACTTTGCCACATGTACACACTGATTCCCACTGTACATGTGTACCCTTCCAGCAGTCACCTGGTATCTCCATTCAAGAAGCAGCGTGCTCAGAATTCCATGGTATTCTATCCCTCCTGCTAGAGGGGGTCTGATGTGAGGAGCCCAGTCAGTTCATAAAATTTGAGATCAGCAGCAGCCTCTGTGGATCAGAACAGAACATTTTTTCTCATGTATCTTGGGCTTATACTTGGGTTATATTTTCTATGCCATTTGGAAGATAAAGCAACATCTTTACCTTTCACTTTTCAGAATTTCCATCTCCCACTGAATAGAGACTATAATGTTGGAAGTCATCAGTGGTTATTATTAGATAGAAGGAATTAGTATTAACATAAATAGGAAACATTATGTCTTTCATCAGAGGATTCTTATTGGTTATTGCCAACTTGCTCCACTTGGCTCTTGGGATTTCTGTGTAGGCTAAAGAATAATGTCCTAAAGGCCCATATAAACTTCCTTTAAAAAGCAAAAGCCATATTATGCCTGGGTCTCCTACAGGGTCCCCCACCCCCATATGTATTAATTCATTCACTCAACGAATCTTCATTGAGCACCTATATCTGAGCCAGTTCAGGCTGCTATAACAAATTACCATAGACAGGGTGGCTTAAACAATAAACATTTATTTTGCACAGTTCTGGAGGCTAGTAGTCTAAGATCAGGGTGCCAACATGGTTGAGTTATGGTGAGAACCTGCTTCTTGGCTCACAGCCGTCTTCTTGCATCCTCACATGGCAGAAAGAGGGTGAGAGAGTTCTCTGGGGTCCCTTTTATAAGGATGCTAACCCCATTCATGAGAGCGTCACCCTCATGACCTAACTATATCCAATGGCCCTACTTTCTAATACCATTACACTGGGCATTATAGCTCCACCATATGACTTGGGGTGGGGAGACACAAATACCTCATTCATTGCAATCTATACAAGCAAACACTGGGGATAGTGTTGTGCAAAACTAAACTCCTGCTTTTGTGGAGTATTCATTTTCATGGAGAAGACAGACAAAAATATATAAATCAACACATACCATAATATGAGGTAGTAACAGGTGCTAAGCAAACAAAACGAGCCGGAGTAAGAGGGTGAAGAAAGATAAGGCCCAGGCTGGCAGGGATGACCTCGCTGAAGGGACAGCATTGGAGCAGAGACCTGACTAACTGGGTGAATGAGCAGCGTGGAGTCTGAGGGCAAAGCATCTCAGGAATAGGGAACAGCTGGTGCAGAGGCGGGACCGTGCTCAGCAAGCGGCCCAGGTGGCTGGAGAGAAACGAGTGAGGGAAAGAACAGAGATGTGGTGAGAGAGGATAAGAAAGTTGTTATAAGCCCTTGGCTAGTTTTGAGCAAAAGGATATAACCTGACTTAAATTTTAAAAGGCTCATCTGGCTGCAGCGTGAAGAACTGGCTATGGAAAAGAAGGAATGAAAGCAAGGTGTATTCGCCTGGGTTCTTCAGAGAAACAGAACCAATAGAACTTATTTGTCTATGAATGCATGATAAGGAATCGGCTCACATGGTTACAGAAGCTGAGAGGTGCCAGACAGATCCGGAGTTGCAAGCTGCAGACCTGAAGTTCGAGTCCAAGGCCAGGAGAAGACCAGTGCCCCAGCTAAAAGACGGTCAGGCCAAGAGAGTGAACCCTCCCTTGCTCAGCCTTTTTTGTTCCGTTCAGGCCTCCAGTGGATTGGATGAGATCCACCCACAATGGGAAGGGACATCTGCTGTATTCAGTCTATCACTTCAAATGTCATTCTCATCTAGAAACATCCTCACAGACACACCCCCAGAGAGTGTTTACCCAAATATCTGGGTGCCCCTGTGGCCCCGTCAAGTGGACACACAAGATGAACCATCACACAAGGAGACCAGTTAAGAGGAGACTGCATAGGCCTGGCCAGAGCTGATCTAATAGTGGTTTGGACCAGAAACGCAGCCTGCACTTGGGAAGAGGTGGTTAGATTCCAGATGCACTTTGAAGGTCTGGCATTGGGGTGAGGAGTCGAGGATGACACCGACGCTTTCGGCATGAACCTGTGAATGGTGTTATCGGGGAGACGGAGAACACAGGGGAAGAAATCCATTTTGGGGGCTGAAGACAAAACTTGGCTTTGGACCTGTTAGTCTTGAGAGGCCTATTAAACACCTAAGTGGACACTTCAGGTAGACAGACGAGACTGGAAGGCAGGGGACAGGGCTAGAGCTAAAAACTGGGGCATCTTTAACATAGAAAGAGCGTGTAAAGGCAGAGGCTGGACGAGACGTCCAGGGTGAAGACTAGATTGCAAAGACATCTGAGGCCCGAGGCGTAGGTCTCCCCAGTATTAGAGGTCAAGGCAGAGAAGAAAACCAGGATAGGATTTCCTGGAAGCCGGATGAAAAGTAGGTGCTTAAAACAGGGAGGGTATGATCAGGTGTTTGAAAGGCTGCCTAGAGGTTAAAACGAGGCCTGAAGGTTTCCCCCTGCATTTGGCTCCTTCCTCCAGGTTTCCTCCCCTGTGATAGAACAGGAAGAATCCTGGGGCACCCTGAGCCACCCCTCCCAGTTCAGGGAGACTGCTAGTTGCCTATTGCAGATGTTTTCCTCTTTCTTATTCCCAGAACCCCAATTTGATCCAGGGTGGTACTGTGTCTACCTCCTCTGAATCTAGAAATGATCATATGGCATAGGTCTGGTCAATTAAGGACAAACAGAAGGCACGGAACGTGAGTTTGGAGAACGTTTAATGTAAAGTGAACTAACTTGGCTGGCTCCAGTGTCTGTTTCCCATAGTTCATCCCCTTCTTCCTGTCTGAAGCACGGATGTGATGGCTGGAAGTCTGGTAGCCATCTGGCAGCACAAGGACCGTGGCCACCCCATCAAGAAGGTGGAGAGAAGCTGGAAGAAGCCCCATCACCCAGTGACCATATGGGACCTCGATGCCAGTCTTTGACTATTTACCTTATTTTTTGTGGGGGAAAAAGAAGTATATCTCTAGTTGCTTTTACTGTCTTGCATTTATTTTCTGTTACTTGATAACTGACCCCAATCCTAATGGAGACACTGGTTGTGCAGCTTCATGGTGGCTTTCCCTGCCGGACCCTACTGTCCTGCACAGTGGGACAAATGCAGGGCTGGAGGCATCGGCCATGGTTGCAGGACCATCTTGCTAGTCGTGTACAGCAATGTGCCTTTGGCCAAACCCTTCGAACAATCTTCAGATTTCCCTTTCCTTCCTTATCTGTAAAATGGGCATGTTAGAGGGTCCACCCCTGCCCCTTTATGGCCTTATATTTTTCTTTCAGAATTAAGTTTTTCTTAGCTATCAGTGAGTTGTTCTGGTTATGCTGCTTGGAGTAAATGTGAATGCACTACATCTCTGGGACCCGGACTAGAGCAAGGCAGTGGGAAAGACTCCAACAATAAAGATAAACTCTTACAGAACTTGAGCTACGAAAATAGAAAACTTCGTGCCTTTTGGTGGCTTGAAAACCAAGTCCTGTAAAGCAAGAAAACGAAGAGCAAACATTTCAGGAGTAAATGAAAACTAGCTTGGCCTGATGCATTTCAAGGCCTAGATTTGCATTCAAAGTCAAAACACCTGTGTGGAAGGGCTGGGTGATTTGCACAGGTGTGGGTTACAGGGGCCTTGAGTAAGACTGCTAGAGATGCGGATGGACCACGCCAGCCCCCCAGAGAGCAGGTCGTTTGGTGTTGGTGGACTTGGATTGGAACTGGCTTCTACTCAAGACCGATGCTGCTTCTTCAGGTCAGTGGGGTCGACTTTGGAACCAATGGGAAGGGGGCGGGGAGAGAGAGAGAGACAGAGAGAGAGAGAGAGCGAGAGAGAGAGAGACAGAGAGAGAGAGAGAGCGAGAGAGAGAGAGACAGAGAGAGAGAGAGAGAAGGGGGCGCAAAGGAGAGATGAGAAGCCCCAGAGTAGGAGAAAAGTGGTACCTCTCAAAACGATGATTTTCAAAGTGTCATCTATGAACACTGATACTTCAAATGCTGGCATACCAAGTGCTGGTTCCAGAGTGGTGTCCATCCTGGCGTTTTTCCCTGTTGGAAACTGTTCTTTTAAAAAACAATTATTTATTTTTATTGAATTAATTGGGGTGACATTGGTTAACAAAATTATATTGTTTTCATACAATATATACAATTCTGTAATACATTATCTGCATATTATATTGTGTGTTCACCACCCCAAGGCAATTCTCCTATCACCATTTATCCCCCTTTTACCCTCTCCTACCCCCCCCCTCACCCCCTTTCCCCTGATAATCACCATGCAGTTATCTGTCCATGAGATTCGGGATTTTTTGTGTTTTTTTTTGTTAATCTCTTCACCGTTTTCACCCAGCCCACACCCTCCCCTCCTCTCCTTTATACCTGTCAGTCTGTTCTCTGTATCTATGAGTCTGTGTCTATTTTATTCGTTAGCTTACTGTGTTTATTAGATTCCACATATAAGTGAAATCATATGGTATTTGTCTTCCTCTGATGGGCTAATTTCATTTAGCATAATGCTCTCCAGGTCCATCCATGCTGTCACAAAAAGTAAGATTTTCTTTCTTTTTTTCTTTTTTCTTGTTTTATAGCTGAGTAGTATTCCCCTGGGTAAATGCACCACAGCTGTTTTATCTACTCATCTACTGATAGGCATTTGGGCTGCTTCCAAATCTTGGGTATGGTAAATAATATATAGTGAACATAGGGGATGCATATATTCTTTTGAATTCGTGTTTCAGGTTTCTTCAGATATATTCCCAGAAGTGGAAACACTTGGTCATAAGGCAGTTCCAGCTTTAGTTTCTGAGGTACCTCCATACTGCTTTCCATAGAGGCTGCACCACTCTGCATTCCCACCAACAGTGCTCAGGGGTGCCCTTTCTCCACACCCTCCCGAACACTTGTTTATTGATTTATTGATGATAGCCATTCTGACAGGTGTGAGGTGATAGCTCATTGAGGTTTTAATCTGCATTCCTGTGATGATTAGTGACATTGAGCATCTTTTCATATGTCTATTCGCCATCTATATGTCCCCTTTGGAGAAGTATCTATTCAGATCCTTTGCCCATTTTTTAATTGGATTGTTTACTTTTCTGGGGTTGAATTTTATAAGTTCTTTATAAATTTTGGAAATTAACCCCTTCTGAGACATATCATTGGTGAATATGTTCTCCCATCCAGTGGGTTGTCTCTTCATTTTGTCGATGGTAAAACTTTTCAAAGTAAGTTGAGAGGCAGAGGAAGGGCAGGCCCGGAGCAGAACTGCTTTGTCACAGTCAGTGCTTACACTGGCATCACTCAGGACAGGTGGCCGTCTTCCTCTTGGCCCCGCTTCCCAGTTCCCCAGTGCGCAGGCTGGGCAGGCTCGGGGCTTACACATGACCCGGTCCTGTAGATCCTGGACTTGCGGAGGAGGAGCCTCTTCTCCCTGGGAGGAGTCAGATGAGGCTGAACCCTGAAAGCTGGCTGGCAGGTTGGGGGACACTAACCTGCAGTGTGGAGACCCAGTGAGTCTGATCTGCAGTTGAGCTGGTGCTCGGTATCATTTGGATTCTATTCACCACTTGCTTCAACTGTCTTGTTTGTAAACCATGATTTTCTACCTCACCAGCTTTGTTCTTGTCCTCAGGGTAGGAGTGGTGGCCTCTTGGGATTTTCTCTTTCTGGCAAAGGGAGCCAACTGGTTCTGCGTACTCCCAGGCAGGACCATGCAGCCCCTGGGGTCAGCAGCTCTACAGAGTGCTCCGTGCGGGTGCGGCAAATGGTGGGGAGCCGGTGACAACATTTGTGTGACCCTGCCCAGAACTGTTTACATTTGGGGAAGGAGGACCCAGCGGCCCGTGGCTTAGCGGAAAGGCTATGCTAATGGAAGGATTTCAGACACTGTGATGTCAATTAGATCTCAATTTAAACAAGACAACGTGGCAAGTAGATGGAATAGGTATTTTAGGTTCAGAGAACACTTGCCAATTCTTTACATCACAGCACCTTGAAACCTGCTCCATCTGTGCCTGAAGCCTGCATCCGGGCTGCTGCTGCTGCTGCTGCTGCTGCTGCCGCCTCTTCTGGTGCCTTAACTGGCTTTGATCATAGAAAAGGGCCTAGAGCCAAGGAGGGAAGACGGGGCTGGCAACAGGGGCTGAAGAGTGAGGTGCGGATGATTCAGAATCCCTTCACAAGGCACAGACCTGCTGGTCCTACCCCCTTCCATCCCCACCTCCTAACTAAGAATTCTTCCATCAGTCCGTTCAATGTATGATAATACATTGCGGTGCCCAATTTGCATGAGACACTACGCTGGATTCTGGCTATATCGTGAGCAAGACACACAAGGCACTTGTCCTCAGAAGAGATCACGGAACACAGGCAAACACATTGTGAGGAGGTGGTGGGTGTAGGAATCACAGGGGGCCGAGAGCCTAGGCAGGGAGCCAGGGAAGAGCGCAGGCAGGCGCTGAAACCTGGGAGGTGAGGACTGAACCCGCCGTGCAGAGATCTGGAGGAAGGACCTGAGGTTGACGGAACAGCAAGAGCAGATGCTCCGAGATGGGAAAGAGCCTTGTTTGTGGAGAGACAGAAAGGATGGCAGTGTGGCTGTGAAACCAGACACAGTGGGTCCAGGGCCACCTGTCACTACTTGAGCCAGACGAAGCAGAGTTAGGGTTGAATCATATATGAGCATTTATTCCAACAGTGCCGGCAGTGTGGGGAAAGTTGTCAGTCATCCTCGAAATTACGTTCTAACACTTCCTACTAGTCAGCTGGTTATATAGCGATAACTAAGAAAGGGGCTGCATGTGAGGGGGCAAGGGCAGGGGGGACGGGCAGGGGAAGGGCTGCAGGGTCCATGTGTCTCCTTCCAGGATCTTGAAGTCTGATAACAAGGTAGTTAGTTTTCTATGATGTTAAAACAGCTCCGCCTGTTCCTGGGACCAGAGAATGGTCAGCATTCCTGAAGCAAATTCCTGGAGGGAGTCAGGTTCCAAGCCCAGCAACCAAATCAAACTGTGTCCTGTCCTTTGTTTGTTCTCAAAATACATTTTTTTTCCCCTGGGTAATGGACCATCTGGGCTCTAAGGCATCTTATCTTTTTACAGCTCTGTTTTCCTTCTTGCATCACATCCTCCAGTTTCCAAGGTCTGTCAGAAACCTCTCACCTGGCCCTGGCCGGTTTAGCTCAGCGGTTAGAGCATCGGCCTGCGGTCCAGAGAGACCAGAGTTCAATTTCTGCAGTTTGTCCCCGGTCCTGGTTGGGTCATGTGGGAGGCAGCCACTCAATGTGTCCCTTTCACGTCGATATTTCTCTCTCTCTCTCTCTCTCTCTCTCTCTCTCTCTCTCGCGCGCGCGCGCGCGCGCTCTCTTGCTCTCTCCCTCTCCCTCTCCCTCTCCCTTCCACTCACTCTATCTGAACAAAAAAATGGAAAAATGTCCTCAGGTGAGGATAAAAAAAAAAGAAACCTCTCCTCTGTAGCTCGTAAGGTGAATGATCATTGAACACCCGTGGTCCTGTCTTACTGCATGCCCTCCCCTGCTATCAGCTGGAGTCCTTGGGAAGGGACCAGGAAGAGGTGTGAAAAACTCAGGTAGGCAGGCAGGACCCAGAGCCCTCCTGTTGTGTAGGTTGTGAGAAACCACTGAGGTTTTTCATAGCAGAAGAGTAGCTTGATATAATTTACATACATGTTCAAAGACCACAGTGGTGGCTCTAGGACAATGTACTATGTGTTGGAGCTGGAGGGGAGAGAGTGGAGGATGATGGGTGGTGGGCGGAGTGGGGGTGCGGGCTGAAAATCCCTCCCTCAGCCTCTTCCCCAGGGTCACAACAATGAGGAGAATCAGTGCTGGGGGATTTTCACCCCCACCCAGAGCTTATTTTCCAATTCCCAAAGGTGCTTGATTTCTCTTAGTAGCCATTGCGTCTTTTGTCCTGAGGATTTGTGGCCATATACTAGTCATTGTCAATTGACCACCCAGCAACACCTGGTGTCATCTGTATATTTCTCCCTCTCATGTTGCTGCCACTTGCTGTCCAGCTGCTGCAGACTGTCTGGGAACAGGGAGTGCTGGGGACTTTGCCTCATGATCAGAGAAATTTCACTTGGCGAGAACGTCCTAGAGTCTAGGCCAGAGAGCATCTGAATGTCATTACCAGAAGCCACGTAGAACAAAGATAGCTGTCAGTGTCCTGCCTCTGGTTCTTTAAGTGCTTCAACCAAGCCACCTTCTTTCCTGCTAACAACCAGTACCCTGGAGTTATGTCAGCTGCTATCACTTATTCCCATTCTATTTTCAATCTGAGGCTCTATTCTTCTAACCTCAGACTCTGTGAACTTGACTGTTATCCTTGACGGTGAAAATTGGTGGATGGTGTGTCTGTCTTTTGACCCTCAGCTTTTCCTAATGACCTCTGACCTAGTTTGTCTGTCCTTCCCCATCTCTGCAGCTATGGAACCTATAGGTCTCCCCAGCTGTTTAGCTGGCTGACCCCTGATTCCCTGTGGGAAAGACTTGGGGGCTGGCTGCCTTGGATGCGTACTCTGCCCGGTTGAGTCACCCCCACCCCCAGGAATCTGACCATCAGATCTAAAGTTGCTTTTGCCTTTTCTCTCAGGAGTCTGAGCATGTCCTCATGCAAACTGGACTCACAGCTGGCCCTGAGAGTCTAAAATTCCCAAGGCAGGCATGAAAATGAGACCTAAGCTGTGACCTTCGTTTCATATATGTAAAAAAGAATGTGCGAAGGCCTATGGCTTGTGAAAGTCACCTCACTTCTTCACAATCACCTTTCAAATACCACTAACTGCTTTAAGATTTCAACTTGAACAAGAGCACTGCTCAAACGGCCATTGAAATGGATCAGAAAAGAGTATCACATCTGAATCACCAGCACAACAGCTGTTTCTTGAGTGACAAGGTTTCTGTCCTCCCTCTTGCTTTCTGGACATCCTGGTCTCAGAAGGGCTGAGACTGGAACAGACCATTGTCTTAATTACACCCGTGAGCTGCTGTTTTGCTATCTGATAGAGTCTACTTAATACTACAATGAAAGAGAAGCAGATTCAGTCCAGCTGGTGTGGCTCATGGCTAAGCCTCGACCCATCACCAGGAGGTCGCCCGTTTGATTCCAGGTCAGGGCACATGCCCAGGTTGTGAGCCCAATCCCCAGTGGGGGGCATGCAGGAGGTGGCCGATCGATGTTCTCTCTCATCAGTGTTTCTATCTCTCTCTCCCTCTCCCTTCCTCTCTCTCTAAAATCAATAAAGGAACAAAAATAAAAATAAAAATGAAGCAGACTCAGCAGAAGCAAGCATGGCTGTCTCGCTCTTGACAAGGCTAGGAGCCAAGCCACCTAATGGTTGATAGATCACTTCCTTGTGTGTGGAGAGAAGGGAAATTGTGACACAGAGGTTAGTTCTTCCCTAGAGGATGCAAGAGGAAGCAGAGATTCTAAGCTTGTAGTGTTTTGGTTTGTTTTTTCTGAGAAGGATTGAAGAACACTTAAGTGTATGATCTTATAATAAGGGATAGGAGGGAATTGGGCATAGAAAGGCGTGTGGATAAAGTTTTTAAAAACCCAAACTCCATCCCAGAAGCACAAACGTCCTTTTGCCACAAGAGAATGGGTGTAATACGTGTTTCGGTGTATTGACTGTGTGTGATATTGTTGAACAAATGTTTTAACGTGTCAAGAGTCATTTCATTCTCTTCTCATGTGGGTCACTGAAGTTACAGTCTGTGAATGGCAGTGTGGTGCATGGAGGCACGTGGAAAGGGCACAGGGCTGGGAGCCGGAGCTGGTTCTGTGTCATGTGAGGACAAAGGCCCCCATGGACCTCTGCACAAGGGCCCCCGCTGGGGGAAGACAAAGACCAGGAACTGGGCTGTGTCCTGAGCAGTGAGCCAGTCAACACAGCCAGCGCTGGACTCACTTGAAGACCAGCCCCACTCCAAGCAGAGGTGAACAGTGCAATGGGTTTGTGAGTTGCAGGGGAATGAATCTGCTCCGTTTCATGGTAACCACTTGTCTCTGACAGGACATGGCTTCTCAGGTAACATCCAACAGACGCCCATACACGGGAGGCTTTTGACCCCTTACTCTGCAGCCTGGTGCTTAGTGGGCATGAAAAGCTGATATAAGTGGAGACATTTTATTTTATTATTTTTTAAAATCCATTAATTAATTTATTTTGTTACAGATGTCCCTCCATTTCCCCCCCACTGACATCCTCCTCCCTGCTCCCATCATCAGCCCCCAACAGGTGGAGGCATTTTAAATAGATGTAGGGCAGCCATTCCAGAGAACTCCTCACACATCTTGCTCCTCAAACCTTTGGAATGTTTGAACTGAGCAAAATAACCTTGGACCGAGCCAGAGAAGTATCATATTGTTTGAAATACAGTACTGCTCTGGTCCAGTCCAAAGACAAGCAGACGTCCTGACTACCCAACTAAAAATTAAAGACATTCTTTAGAATTGGTACCACGTATAGCTAAAGAATAACCTAGTTCATCGGCATTTATAGAACGTTCTTTCTTGACTTATTAACACCAATAGAAATTCCTTCATTTTATTCATGTAATCATTCCTCTTCCCTTTCTCATAAAAATTTCTTGCTTTCACCTCCTAATCAGAACACTTTTTGGGTTTCTGCCTGAATCAGTGCTTTCCAATAGCTCTTCTTCTTTATCTTGAATAAATGCGTGTTGCCTCCCACTTTGGCTTTTTATTTTTAGGTTAACACAGCCACCCTTGCCCACCCCCACTGACTATGTTAATATGTACTAAGGCCTTTGGGTTCCCTTCTGAGAAGTATCAGTTTCCCTCCCTAACAATGGAGTGCAGACCTCTGTGCTAATTCTTAAGGGTTCTGCAAGTACTGCTGAATTAGAAGAAATTGTGTTGTGAAAATCACAGGTGAGATTCAGTATTAATGTAAAGAAGAATTGGCGTTTTACAAATAATAGTGGTAATTGTAAAATAGTATTTGTAGCATTGTGCATGGAAATGGGTATAAGTTCTAATGAAACTTGTTTTGGATCCCTCTTACATTATAGTCTGAGGACTTGAGAAGGCCTATCTGGATCTTGAGACTGTAGAGAAGGGAGGTAGATGTTTGATTAAGTGTAGGTTTAAAATTTGAAGACACTTGGGTTGAGAACTCCTTGAACAGCTCTTCAGTTTCAACTCAACTATAAGAGACACTCTATTAATAGTCTGTAAGCAGTTTTGTGAGTAACTACTGCTGACTGACTCAGATTGCTAATGTATTTCCTACATGCCCTGTGCAGAAAAGAAGTTGAGTTTCTGCTGTAGTAATTGGGCTGCCCAGAGTCAGCCAAACCCACAGGTGTGACCCATAGTTGATCCACCCTTCTGAATACCTGTAATGTAGGAATGACACAAAGCCAGAAAGGCTGAAAATTACTGTTATTTATATTAGACTCAGAGGCCTTAACAAACCACAGAATGGACAAATAGTACCCTGAGGTTGGACCAGAAATGGATCAGCCTTTGGAAGTGGGCTGTGTGTCAAGGACTCTTCTCAGGTCAGTTACCCCATCTCTAGACACCCTGAGCCACAATCTGGGGACAGTTAGAGAAATAGCAATGCATTCCTTGAAATTAGAAGAACTGGTTTTGAGTCGTAACTTCACTACATAGCTAGCGGTGGGACTAGCCAGAGTAACTACCTAAAGTACTTATCTTAAGTGACTGGAAGCAAATCATTCTACATCCAGGAACTGAGTTCTGGCATTTATAAAATGAAGGCCTGGGACTCAATAATTACTAGTAAATAATAAACTTCTATTAAGATTTATGAAAAGAAACATGAGATTTTAGGATGTAAGTCTTAAGAAGATAAGTCTAGGTCTGGTTCATCTGAAATTCCCTAAGCTATTTCCCAAATGATTCAAATAAGTCTACTGACCTGTCTCGCAGGTCGAGCAACGAGGACTCTAGAGGGGGAGTGAGGATGAGGAGGGACAAGAGACACGAGAAATAGACACAAGACAGGAGTCTGATCAAGTCTCAACTTTATTGCAGATAGGTAACAGATTATATACTTGTGGGAAAAGTCAGGCAGGGGAGGAAAAGGGTGCATGAGCAGAGAAAACAATTCTCCATTATCAAAGGCTTTTACTGCTTTAACACCAACCAGGGGCCTTATCTCAGGAATGCTCCTCAAGGCGATACTTCAAGGACCTTCAGGCAGTAAATTGCAAGCAGGAAAACAAGTTCTGCACATACAGCCAACTTATTCTTAAAGGGCCCTCGCTTGACCCCAACAGTCTACCTTGGAGTTATAAATAAAGATGCATAAAATAACCTTTTGGGATTTCCTTAATAATGGCAATATACATACTTTATAAAAACTCCAATTATTTTAAAGTTAAAATAAAATTTCAGTATTAGATGAAAAAGCACATTATAAGAAAAGTTATTTTAGGTAACAACTGACATTCCCTAACAATGATAGTTTTCTAAAATATTATTATAATTGATTTGCTGTCCATATGTGGACTTAAACTTAACTCCTTTAGTAAGTAGGCTCAGTGGAGATACAATGATTTTTACTTCTTTTTCAGCCATAACCACACCAAATTCAGGACTCTAAATATAGCCAGCATTCAGTAAAAATTTAATTATTGACTGAATAATAGCATGTGTGTTGGGGAAGGACATTGCTACTTGTTTGGACGTGCACTTCTGATTAAATTCCACTTTGCCTTTCTAGTTAATCAGACAGTAAACTAAGTGTGATGTGTTTGCATTTTCTTCTAAGAGAAGGTCAGTGGCTGAAAATGAGATCCAGTGTGATCATACTGTTACTGGTGGGGAGCTCTCTGTGTCTCCTCCTGTCACTGGTAGAAGTGGGATTCTTGGGGTGCCATGGGAACAAGAATTTCCTGCAGCCACCACAGGAGGATGAAGTATGGTAGAAAGCTTTATTGATGAAGTAACATTAAAGAAGTTCCCTTCCAAGATCCCTTCTCCCTCTGTCCCACCATAGAAAAAGCCCCATCTCATCTTCAGCAGAGCTAGAATTAAAGCCCCTTCCCAGAGTCTTTGCTCCATATCAAAGCACAGTCCAGTCCAGCATCTGGCAAGCTTAGCTTGTGTTTCCATTGTGTGTGGCGTCCACGTGGCCACAGGCCGTGTGGCTTCTAGGACTACATGGCTACGGAGGCTAGAGCAGCCACAAAGCAAGCAAGTGCAAGGAAGCAGGAGCAAAGCAAGAGGAACAAGAGAGCAAGAACTCTTTATCTCCATGTTATAACTAGGAGTTTAACCAGTCAACTCTTCAGGATTGTGTGCAATTGCGGTGGCTCTGCTCCCCTAGTCGATGAATGATCTTTGTTCCCCAGGCTAGACTGACAGGCACGCACCTTCCCTAGGTCACCTTTGCCTTCACTGTGTATGTGCCCCTCTTCCCCTTTGTTGGACCTCTTCCCCCAGTGATTTGCAGAGAATAGACTGGTGGTTCCCTGGGGAGTCTGAAACTGCAGCTTTCTCGTGAAACTGCCCAGATGACCGTACTTATAATGTCTGGCCTCCCCTTTGTTCTCTTCCTATTATTAATATTAACTAGCTAGTTAGGATGGTAACAATATTAGAAAGATCTGGATGTGTACTACATGAGGGAAATTAAAGTCTAGGTGCCCTATATATTTTCCCTTTGAACTTATTCTTATAGTCCCAACATTTTAAGAGCAGCACCAATACATTCATTGTCAATTTTCAATTATGTTCTCAAAAGGTAACTATTACATACTGTATCAGTCAGGGTCCCCCAGGGAAATAGAACTCATAAGATGCATATGCAAGAGAGAGAGATTTATTTTTATTTTTTTTCCTCACCCGAGGACATTTTTCCATTTTTTGTACAGATAGAGTGGGAGGGAGAGAGAGGAAGGGAGAGAGAGAGAGAAACATCGAAGTGAAGGGACACATCGAGTGGCTGCCACCCGCACGACCAACCAGGGCCGGGGACAAACTGCAACCGAAGTACGTGCCCTTAGCGGGAACCGAACCCGGGTCTCTCCGGACCGCAGACCGACGCTCTAACCACTGAGCCAAACCGGCCAGGGCGAGAGAGATTTATTTTTAAGTAACTGGCTCACTAATTATGGGGGATGGAAAATCCAAAATCTGAGGAGCAGGCAGGTCAGCCAACCCAGGGAAGAAATGATGTTGCAGCTCATGTCTGCAGGCAGTGTGGAGGCAAATCCCTGCTTCCTCAGGGGACCTCAGTCTTTTCTCTTAAGGTCTTCAACTGATTGGATGAAGCCCATCCACATTATGGAGGGCAATGTACTTTACTCAAAGTCTATTGATTTAAATATTACATCTAAAAAGCAGTATTTTCATGACAACATCCAGACTAATGTTCAACCAAACATTTTATGTTGATGGTTTTAATAACTTTAGAAAGAAAGCATGTTTTTCTGGTGTCTTGTTGTCTCTTCTCACTGAATCCTACTTCAAATTATGTTTATTCCTTTTTTAACTACTATACACCAGTGCTCAGGATACATAGAAGAAAAGCATGGTTTCTGACCCTCAAGGAGCTACAGCCTAAGAAGAGAAGAGTATGCAGAAGTCTTTTGCCAGGCTGTGTGCTTGATTTTCTGAGTTGCTGGACCTTGCACAAGGATGAGAAAGGAAGCAGAAGTTTAATACTAAGTTTAATAATAATACATTTAATAATTAGTATATTGGTGGTACCAGCATGTGTTAGTCCTGTTTGTGTGGTACACATGTCCTCCTTACTCAGCAGTTAGAAATTTGATTTCCCCTGGAGCTGAGGCTGACATCACATGACCTAAAAAGGTTTGTTAATTCATCATCCAACTCCATCTCCACAGCACACACTCAGCTCCCAGTAAACGTGTTGCCTTAGGAAAGAAAATTTGCCTCAGTGGCAGTTTCTCTTCACTTTTGCTTGCAACTTTTTTCTTTTTTGGCTAATTCATTGAAAAAAATTTTTTAAGTTTTCAATTACAATTGACATTTAATATTTACTAGTTTCAGGTGTACAGCATAGTGGTTAGACATTTATATAACTGACAAAGTGATACATATTGTTGACTATATTCCCTATGCTGTACTTGACATCCCTGGGACTATTTTGTAACTGTCAATTTGTACTTAATTTCTTCACTTTTTTATACCATTCCCCAACCTTCCCTCCCACCTGGCAACTAGCAGTTTGTACTCTGTATCTATGAATTTACTTCAGTTTTGTTTGTTCATTTATTTTGCTTTTTGATTCCACATATAAGTGAAATCATATGGTATTTGTCTTTGTTTGTCCTATTTCATTGAGCATAGTACCCTCTTGGTCTATCTGTGTTATTGGAAATAGTAAGATTTTATTCCTTTTTATGGCCGAGTAATATTTCATTTCATATGTGTATCATCTCTTCTTTATCTAATTATCTGTTGATGAACAATAGGGTCGTTATTTGTGTGTTTTTTAAAATATTTTCAATTGCAATTGACATTCAATACTATTTTATATTAGTTTCAAGTGTACAACATAGTGGTTAGACACTTAGGTAATTTACTAAGTGATCTCTCCTGATAAGTGTAGCACCCACCTGGTACCATACACAGTTATTACAATATTATTGACTATATTCCCTTTGCTGTACTGTACATCCCATGACTATTTTGTAACTGCCGATGTGTACTTCTTAACTCCTTCACCTTTTCACCCAGCTCCCCAATCCCCCTCCCATCTGGTGACCATCAGTGTTTTCTGTTTCTGTTTCTGTTTTGTTTATTTTGCTCTTCAGATTCCACATATAAGTGAAATCGTATGGTATTTGTCTTCCTCTGTCTGACTTACGTCACTCAGCATTGTTTGCAGCTTTACATTTCACTTCAGATTTTTTAACTGTATGTTAATTAAGCTCTAGATTCTTTTTCTTTCTATTTTTTTTTTTATCGTGTTAAAATACACACAACGTAAATGAACCATTTTACGTGTACGGCTCGGTGGTATTAAACACATTCACTTCGTGCAGCCATCACCACCATCCATCCCTTTCATCTTGTAAACCTGAAATGGTACCTATTAAACGATAAAATTCCCAGCCTCCCAGCCCCTGGGAACCACCATTGTGCTTTATGTCTTTATGATTTCACCACTCTAAGTATGTTGTATAAGTGGAGCCATACAGAATTTGTCTTTTCGTGTCTGGAGTTAGGCTCCAGGTTTTTAAGCAGACTTTATGGCCACATCTGTAGTCGATTGAGCTGTGTCTGTGATGGAGTGGACAACGTGTGGGTCTATGTCACTGAGGCCAAGAAACAAACCTCCTTTCCTACAGCGGCGCTGGGGTTTGAGGGTGCAGCTCTGGTACTGGCTCCTCAGAGCCAGCGAGGTGTTAAGCCCAGACTTTTAACTCAGCCTTTAGCCCTGCTGAGAAGCCCTTGTCAATGAGAAGTGGATGCTCGGACCTGCCGCACTAGCAGAGACACCTCCTGGAGTCACGAGCATCTGACTGTGGTTCTGGCAGGTGTTCCTTCCCCTCACTGACATCAGTGGCAGAGAAGGGACAGAGGGGCTTGTGCACAAGCCTGGAACTTTCAAAAATGTCCAGTTCTAGAGGACAGGTAACACCTTTTGTTTCCCAGTCTTGTTGTCTAGACCCTGTCAAGGGAGTAAAGAAAGCTATCATCAGTTTTACCTCTTTAGATCTGAGAGTCCTTCCTGGTTCCATCTCAAAACCTCCCACCACCTTCTCCTTTCCTAGTTTTCTTTGCTCCAAAGCATAAGCCTCCTTCATTGTCTCTGGCCAGGACACCTCGGTTGAGGAATCCTGTATTCTGCTCAGTGTGGAGAGCTCTGGGTTTTAGATGGCGCCAGGCATGTCTGCAATTGCTTTCTGAAACACTGTGGGAGGCCAACAGAACCTGTTTCTCCATTATCCTCACCACATGCTTAAAATTCCAGTGGACCATTAGATCCTAGAATGATTCAGACTGAAAATTCCAGGGGAAATGGAATTATTAAAAAACAGAGTCCGAGGCATATACGATTTAATAAAACTACAAAACAGCCCCAGATTCTGCAATAGGAAAAAAAAAATGGTTCGTTTAAGACATGTTCTGGCTTTTTCAAATGGTCTGCACACATTCTTTATATATTCTGAAATTAAATGTTTTATTGCATTTAGATGACTTCTGCACATTAACCATCAGTTTGGAATGTGACTCCGGGGCAAATCCTCCGTGTTTCTCTTTCTATGTTTTGTTCTCCCTGTTCCTCGGAGGAATTACATTAGCTCCAGTCTTTTTAAAAAAAATCACTGAAATAAAGAAATAGCAGTCCTTTCTATTTTATACTAGGCAAATAAGAAATGCATAATCAGTTCCATCTCTCCCCATAGGCGCAAGTCATGGGAATCGTGGTTAGAAGGATGCTCCAGGAGCCTTGAATCCGAGCATTCGTCTGTGACAGCCTGTGGCTGTGAGCTGGTATGCCCCCCACCTCCTCTGCCGGAACAGGGTGGGTGCCACCCTGTGCAGTTTTAAGATACATTTAAAATAATTTTGTTTTGCAAATACGTTGAGAGTTAGGAAATAGCTCTTGAATCAAGATAATTTTGCATCGTTGCTTCTCACTGGTTGTCAGGTCCCTTTCTTAGAGCTGCTTGATGGTGATGCAGCATTTCCCGAGGCTGGAGGGAAATGCCTCAGGGCATCCTGTGCAGGTAGGTCCAAACCACAGGAGGAGGACAGAGATGAAGTGGGAAAACTGAGATGGGAAAATGTAGAATTAGAAGAGGTGAGAAGGTAAGAGGCAGAAAGGGAAGAAAAGAATATTGTTACACCCGACTGGTGTGGCTCAATGGTTGAGCATCCACCCATGCACCAAGAGGTCACCAGTTCAATTCCTAGTCAGGACACACGCCCAGGTTGTGGGCCCGATCCCCAGGGGGGGGCATGCAGGAGGCGGCCAATTAATGTTCTCTCTCATGGATGTTTTTATCTCTCTCTCCCTCTTCCTTCCTCTCTCTCTACATTCAATGAAGAAAAATAACTAAAAATTAAAAATAAAAAAGAACATTGTTGCTGGTTTTAAAAGGACCTGGCATCGCCCTGGCCGGTTTGGCTCAGCGGTTAGAGCGTCGGCCTGCAGTCCAGAGAGACCCGGGTTCGGTTCCCGCTAAGGGCATGTACTTTGGTTGCAGTTTGTCCCCGGCCCTGGTTGGTCGTGCGGGTGGCAGCCACTCGATGTGTCCCTTCACATCGATGTTTCTGTCTCTCTCTCCCTTCCTCTCTCTCCCTCCCACTCTATCTGAACAAAAAATGGAAAAATATCCTCGGGTGAGGATAAAAAAAATAAAAAAATAAAAAATAAATAAATAAAAGGACCTGGCATCAATTGCCTCCAAAAACTGCTTCAGTGACCATTGTTTGCTCGCAGCAATTTAGGCTACCCAAGGGTTTGAGCTGAGGGACTAGCCACGAGTCCTAATCTGATGGTAGACTGATTTAACAACAATGCCTCAGGGGAGTTGCTACCTTTCTGTGTGTTTTTCATCCACAATCATGAAATCATTAATAGTTTCAAAGTAGAATGAAAATAAAGCAAGAGACATGACCAGCCCTGATGGTATCCAGCAAAAGCTACCAGTTTTTCTTTTTTCTTTTTTCTCAGCTCTGTCCTTCCTTCTCGTTTTTTCTTTGTTATTAGGTATCGGCATCCAAGTAACATCAGTCCGTACTATGTGCTGGGTTACATAGACACAGTCTCATTTGGCTTTTGTCCAAACTTGCCAAATAGGTATTATTTTTCTTATTTTATGGACAGAGAAACATTTCAGAGAGCTAAATCATCTGTATTCTCCCTGCTAATGAATGGAATGGTGATTCAAACCCATGTCTGCCGAACTCTTGATCCATGAATCCCTAATACCAGTGCCAATGTGGGAGTATTCTTTGGAGAATCCATTCAGGAATCTCCTTAGAAAGACATAGTAACTTCGGGCCAATGTGCTCTTAAGACACACAGAGGATCTCATTCGCAGGGCAGACTTATGAGTAATGTGAGCTGGGGCTAAAGGTTACTTAATCATCCTGTGTTTAAGCTTTCTTATCTGTAAAATTGGGTTACTAATGGTAACCTCACGACAACAAATGAAGCAATAAAACAGAATAGAGAATCCAGAAACATACCACCCAGTCTGCTCACCTGATTTATGACAAAGGTGGCACTTTAGTGCAGTGGGGACAGGATGGCCATTTCAATACAGGGGACTCAGTTAACTGGATGGAAATACTGGGGAGGAGGGGACAACTTTGATCTCTACCTCACACCATACCTCAAAATCAATGCCAAATGGATTGAAGAGTTAAATATGAAATGTAAAGCAACACAATTTTTAGAATCATAGAACATCCTCATTATTGAGCAAAGATTTCTTAAACAGAAGAGGAGAAGTGTTACAAACAAGAAAAAACTGATACATAGAACTATATTTTAAGATTAAGAACATGAAAGGCCCTACTATTAAGAGAGTGAACAGGTAATCCACAGAGTAGATCAAGAGAGTTTGGTATGTTTTATTTTTGTTTGTTTGTTTGTTTGAAATACATACAACGAACTAAAATTCAAAATATAGAGCACCTAAAAGCCAATTTAAAAAGCAGATGGTTATGAAGATTAAGCTGATACAGGTTTAGAATGGGATTCGGCACATACTACATTCACTTATGTCATTAGTATTATTACCAATCGGAACAAAGGTCCAGGACTCTCCTGATTTGAATTTCTGTCCTATTCCCAGACCACATGTCTCATCCACATAACTATGTATATGGTTATACATAGTTTTACTATGGTTAGTACGGTATCCATGGTGATAAGGCACTAAAAAGGTAAATCTGTGGAATAGGATTCAAAATACGTGATTCAACAACATGGAGAGCAGCATTTATTCTCCCAATATTTCAGTATTTATTCACTGTTTTCCATTGTTGGGTGCTGATAGGAAAGGTGTAAAGTAAGGGGTTATGTTACAATCTACGTTCAGCTTACAGTGGGCCTCATGCTTACTCCGCCATCCCTTCCACAGACAACCACGACCTCAAACCTGTGATCCCTGGAGCACCTCCAGGCCCCAGAGAGCCTCCTATTCAGGAGTCCTGAGCTCAGGGCCTCTCCCCTGAACCCGCATACTCAAGCCAATCTGAAACTCCAGAGGGACCAGAGTCTCCCTGTCCACTTTACATTTGACCTCTCTGACGGCCCTCTGGGGGGAGAGCCTCTGTGTTCCCACATCCACTAAGGGACTTTGAGGACAGTTTGCTCCTGGTCTTGCAGACCCCGGACCCATACCCCTGTTTTCAGTACCCTCCACCCAAGTCCTGCCTCAACCTGAGTGACTCCCATTTTCATGTGCAAAACAAAACCCTTTCAGAATCTTTGCCCCATTAGTTCACGACCACTCTTTCCTCTTCAGCTACCCACTCTCATGACCTCGACTTAAGCTTTGTCATAACCTGAGGAGCTCCTCTGAAGTAATAAATGTAAGCATTCCACTCTTTGACCACAAAATTGTGTCCTTTCAATTAATTTTTACTCATTCCCATGACATTGGTGCTTTGGCTTGAACAAAGCCACTAGTCACTGAACTCAATCACTTCCCAACTATCTCTGCTGTTTCCCACTGAACTGTGTTCCTCCAACATTCTGATGTTGAAGTCCTCATGCCCAGCACCTCAGAATGTGGCTGTATTTGGAGATGGGGCCTTTAACAAGGTAATTAGGTAAAATGAGCTTATATGGGTGGGCCCTAATCCCTAATCCCGTACGACTAATGTCCTCATAAGGAGAGGAGATTAAGACACAGACATGTGTGTGCACTGAGAAGAGACCAGGTGAAGACACAGTGAGGAGGTGGCCACTCGCAAGCCAAAGAGAAAGGTCTCAGAAGAAACAAATCTGCTGACATCTTGATCTTGGACTTCTAGACTCCAGAACTGTGAGAAAACAAATGTCTGTTGTTTAACCACCCAGCTTGTAGTACAATCACCTTCCATACATGCTGCTTTCAACCTGATCGGTAGTTCATGAGCTATTCACCATTCTTTGCACATCCTTGCTCCATTTTGCTTCCAATTAACTGGCCTGGCTAGTCCATGCCCACAAGCAGGCACTGTTGGGGGATGGGGTGGGGGGGAATCTACCCCTCCCCTAAGGGCTGGTGGCTGGACTAATAAAACACAAGGTTAGATTAACAAGAGAAATACCAACTGGATATGGGTGCATGTGAGAATCATAAATGATGCTCAGAGAAATGATAAACCAGCCAGCATTTTATACTTTTTTAGACAAAGAAACTGACAGGATACAAAAAAGGTTAATGCTCATTAGAAAGGGCTCTAAGCAAGGTTTGGATATTCATTAGTGAAGAATCCTTAAACAGCCCTGGCCATTTTGGCTCAGCGGTTAGAGCGTCGGCTTGCAGTCCAGAGAAATCAGGGTTCAGTTCCCGCTAAAGGCACGTACCTCAGTTGCAGTTTGACCCCGGCCCCGGCTGGGGTCTTGTGGGTGGCAGCCAGTAGATGTGTCTCTCTCACATCGATATTTCTCTCTCTTCCTCCCTCTCTTCCTCTCCATCTATCTGAAGATGAATGCAAAAATGCCCTGGGGTGAGGATAAAAAAAAAAAAAAAAGAATCTAAACAACGTTTGGGCTTGGGTAGTGAATTCATAAAGTGGCAACAGGGTTGCTTTGTCCAGGGTGAGGCAAAAGCATGTTTACAGTTGTGAGTATATAAAACACAGAATTTATTCTTTTTAAAATTTTGTTTTTGATTTGTTTGTTGTTGACAGTGTTACAGATGTCCCCATTTAACCCCCCCTTTGCCTCTCTCCACCCAGCCCCTGTCCCACCCCGGGCCTTCCCCGCACTGTTGTTTATTCTTGTATTATTATTTATTAATTTTTTTCATATGAACAACTGTAAACGTACTTTTGCCCCGCCCTGCATAGGCTCTTTGGGCCTAGATCTCCCTCCTAGAGTAAGAAGAGCATCTTCCACACGGGGAGATTTATTTCCTACAGTCAAGGAGACAAGGGAGGGTCAATATGTCCTTCTTGTATCAGCTCTTGTCAGGTAATTTACTTCAAAGTAATCAATAAGCCATTGTTGAATATTTAACAGCACTTTAATGTAGTTGGAGAAAAATCACAGCACTACGCTAATTGGTGAAACTTCAAAGTTATGGTCTCAAATCTCAACCAGGCCTACGGTTTCCCCAGCCAGGTTCCCTTCCACACCGTAGACATGAAAGCTTTCCACCTCTCCTCTCACTTTTGACAAATTATTTTGCCTCTTATTTCTCAGTGTAAAGGAGCCATCAGACAGTAATTCACTTAACTTTCTACCACCAGTCAACACATTGCTCTGTCTGCACCATCCTTTCCTTCCTTTTACTTGTTGCGATGGAATTGGTGTCTCTGGCCAATCCTTCCACTTGTGCTATAAATCATCTCTCTTCCTCCACTGCAGGAACTTCCTTCTTTCAACGCTCCCTTCTCATATCTTCAACCTCTCCTTCTGTATAACTTCCCAACATCATGAGTCTGTTCCCTTAAAAGCAAGACAAATATACAAACCAGCCTTTATCCCATGTGGTAACTTGATTGCAAAAAAAAGAAAAGGTCCCAATACTTCACTCTTGCCGGTGTGCTTACAATGAGACTTTGCAGTTCCTCCTATCAAGAGGTAACTTTCTTTCCCTGTACCTTGAATCTTGGATGACTTGTGACACACCTTGGATGGTGGAATGTGGCATAATGGTGTGCCAGTTCATGACCAGGCCTCAAGAGAGCTTTCAGACTTCTGTTCTCTCTTAGAACATTCATTGCTTTGTGAACCATCGTGCTGGATAATGAGAGAAACGTGGCCCAGCTACCTCCCTCATCCCAGCCAACAGTAAACAACTTTCAAACCAGTAAGACCATCCTAGATCAGCCAGCCCTCAGCTGACCCCACATGCATGAGTGAGCACAGCCAGACCCAGGTCAACAGAAATTCCCATCACCCATAGTCACATGAGTGATAATAAATGTTTGTTTTTAGATGCTGGGTTTTAGGAGTTTTGTGTTGATGTACCCATATCCCCTCTTAGCTACCATCTAGTCTTTTTTCTCTTAATTCCCACCTAACTACTTAATTCCCGCACTACATTTGCTCTCTTCACTTCCTTACTTCCCGTTCTCTCCTCTACCTCAGTCTCGCTCCAGCCCTAATATTCACTCTTCTGAGAGTGTTTTTTGCCAGAATCTCCATGGCCAGCCTGTTGTTAAATCCAATGGATGCTTTTGATGTTAATCTTACCAAACTTCTTAGTAGCACTTACCACCATTGACTCTTCTGCTTAGACACCATACTTTTGACCTCTGGGGATCATTGGCAGGTTTCTCTTTGATTTCCAACCCTTTAACATTGCTATTAGCTGGGAAACATGTCCTAGGATGCTACTCTTCCTAGGAGATCTCATACACTCATTTTCTTTCATAAAACTGCTGTTTCTTTTATCGTTTGATTTCTATTTAAAAGGAAAAAAGGTACATCGTTTAATGACCACATGTGAATCACTATGCTATTTTGTTCACCAAATGTAATCACTTTATAGGTGGTTAAGAAGTAGCACATATTAAATAAGAAAATTAATTTTTTCTTGGTTTGTTGAAATTACCTATGTTGTAACCTTGTAGATTGTTTCTGTTGCATCTATATTGATAGATGTTTTCTTTCAGCTCTTTGAAAACGTTGTGAAAACGTTGTGACAATGTCAGATATTAGTCATATTGTTGTTCCCCTGTATTGAACGTGACATGTTTCTTTTGTTGCTTTCAAGATTTTTCTTTCATTTTTGGCTCTCAGCAGTTTGACAGTGTTGTGGCTGGGTGTGTTTTTCTTTGTATTTATCCTGCTTGGGGTCCATCAGCTTCTTGGATCGTTAATTCTGTTTACTTAATTTAAGATTGCCACTATATCTTCAGATACTTTTGTTACCCTTAAAGCTCCTTCATGTCATTATCCCCTTTCTATTAAACTCCCTATCTCATGTGGTCTAGAGTTTTAAATTTTGTCTCTTTCTTCCTCAGAAGCTACCAAAGCTAAAGTGTAAAGACATTCTGAAATGACAAGTGTTGTGTGGCAAAACCAACTCCAGTGTTCTACTAACCTTTTGTAAGTCTCCATTCCCCCTGAGATTTAGCCTTGTTATCCCTCAGTATCTCATTAGCAGTCTGATGCTTTTAAGAAATTTCTTCTACTTTTAAAAATAATTTTATTGTTTTTAGCAGGAGAATTTGCCCAACTGAAGTAGCCCTGTCTATTTCCAGGAACAAAAGTCTCTCATTTTAAATAGGTTAATTTCTTTACAATGTTTTGGGGGGAGGGGGGTACATGCCCCTAGTCACTAGGGCCCAGTAGGAACCAAACCCAGGACTCTCTGGTCTGCAGGCCGACGCTCCAACCGCTGAGCCAAACCAGCGAGGGCACACATATTTAATAAAAAACTTTTCTAGAAAGATATACATTTTTTAAATAATAAGACTCTAAAAACTAAAAGCCCTTTCTGTGAAAGGCCATACAATGTTGTTTTAATTGGAAAGAAAGCAAAGATATTTTTCCATTGTGGAAGTGGAAACTATAGAAAGCAAACATAGTACCAGAAACCAATTCAAGGCTTTTAAAATATATATATATATTTTTTATAATATAATTATTATTATTATTGTTATTGATTTTTAGATAGGAAGGGATAGGGGGAGAGAGAGAGAAACATAGATGAGAAATATCCATTGACTGTCTCCTGCCCGCCTCCTACTGGGGATCAAGCCTGCAACCCAGGCATGTACCCTGACAGGGAATCCAACCGGGACCTCTTGGTGCATGGGACAACACTCAACCCCCTGAGCCACACCTGCTGGGCCAATTCAAGGCTTTTAACATTTCATGACTATTTATATTTGATGGTTCAGGAAATCAAATAATACCATCCAATATCCTATAGAAATTAATTTGAGAGTTTTTTTTTTCTTAAAATAAAATTGTGCAAAATGTATTCATTTAGGAAGCTCATTGAAGCTCTATATAAAACAAAATGACCTGAGAAGGGGCAGAATTTGTACTGAGGAAAAAAAATTTAAGAAAGATATTCATTCATTTGAAACTAATAGTCCTAGGAAAGTGCAGATAACAAACATATCATGGTAAAAACTTTCCACCTCTCTGTGCCAAAACGTCACTTGAAAATTATTTGCCAGAGCCTTGTGATACTGGAAATATAAATGTTATCTACAGAGTTAAGTTTAAAAGCTTCATTGTATTAGGACACTAATTGTTTTTCTTTATTAAACACATCAGATTAATCATTTACGAATTTTAGCAAAGCTGAGTTAAGAACTTGTCTCCTGGCTTTCATTTCTTACACCAGATTGGTTTTGCCACAGTGATGGATGTGTATTAAAATGAATTATAATGTCCACACTAACTAAAAAAAATGCACATGTGCTTTCATTTAGCATTTGGCCACATTGGCCAGTGAAAGGAGATGACCAGTGTCCTTCTTGTCATGGGTGCATGAGCCCTTTTAAAATGACTGGTTATAGTTTTCATGGGAATGACACAGCCCCTCTGTAAGTAAGCAAATTATTTCTTTCCTAAGTGGGTGCGTTTAATAATGCAAGCTTCTAAATGCCCGGAACATCGCTCTTTCTTCTTCTAATGTCTATTCTATTCTTAAAAAAAAAAAAAAAAAAAAAAGGTGGTTCTTCATATTTTATTGCTACATATAATTTTTAAATGTTCTTAGTCTCTAAGTGGCTTAAGATACGTGGTATTGCACCTCTAACCCAAGAAGTCCCTCTCTCCTCGTGCTAATTTATTTCGCATGAGCATTTCTGTGACTTCTCCCAACCCCAACCTCTGTAGGAGTCCAAGTCCCCTGCCCCAGGTTACAGTCAGCTATGGTTTTATTTGTGCCATTAGTAGATACCACAAGAGCAATACTTTTGAGGGGTCAAACAAAAGGGGATTATTTTCTGGAATATTAGGAAATGTTTCATTAAAGATATAATATTTCAACCAAGTCTCTAACATGTGTAGGCGTCTGCCATGCGGAGAAGAAATAGAGAAAACAGAGGCATGAAGACACAAAGGCAAAAATTGCAAAATCAAACCCAACCAAGTACATTTGGAATTAGTAAG
Source organism: Molossus molossus (assembly GCF_014108415.1). NCBI lineage: Eukaryota > Metazoa > Chordata > Mammalia > Chiroptera > Molossidae > Molossus > Molossus molossus. The sequence goes on along the minus strand of NW_023425401.1, from coordinate 29,734,871 downwards.
CAGGGAGGCTGGAGCGCGAGGTGAGGAGGGGATGATGAACAAGGACACAAGCTGGACTGTGAAGGGATGCTAAGCCCTGCTGAGAAGGTTGGACCTCATTATGTAGGTAATGGGGAGTAATGCTTTGAAAATCGGATTCATATCTTAGGATATTTCTGATAATTCTATGAAGTATAAATTGGTCTAGCAATGAGTAAAGGTAAGGGGAACATTTTTAAAAGTTTGAATATAGAGGAGGGGATAGATTTGAGAGAGATTTCTAAGGCCTAATTGGTAGGACATGATGACGCAGAGCATGTGGAGGAAAGTGCTGACGTAAGTGTGGAGGGTTTACTACACTGTGATGCCAGTAACTGAGACGGGGCAACAGCAGCGAACCTGGGCTTCAGAAAGACAAGGATTTACTGCTGGGGCCGTGCCAGCCCATTTATGGGTGAAATAATGTAAGAGGATAAGGTCTCCATCCCCCTCTCAGACACCCAGCGCCTCTCAAGAACGGAGCTGCTAATTTGATTGATCACACTGAAGTCACCAATGTAGTTACATTTGCCTCTAGACAAGGGTAATGCATAGTATTAAAATATTAAAATGCTGAGCACATAAGGGCTATCTAGTCTCTGGGGAGTTCTCTCAGGCTGTGGAAGGGTCAGCAAATTCATTCTCTCTCTCTCTCTCTCTCTCTCTCTCTCTCTCTCTCTACTTTAAAAATATTTAACAGCTTAATTGACATAAAATTAACTGTATATATTTAAAGTATAAAATTTGATAATTGTTTGAAATATGTATATACCCATTTATTTTCTGCTTTTTATTTCAAAATTAGTTTTCATTTGGGTCTTCTTTTTTTTCTTCTACTTAAATTAGATTTAATTTGCTCTTCCTTTCTAGTTTTTTGAAGGGGGATGCCTTAGGCTCTGATTGGAAACTTTTCTTCTTTTCTTACAGTAATCTAGTGCTACAAAATTTCCCCTAAGTACTGCTTTAGTCGCATGTCACAAATTTTTATACATTGTATACTTATTTTCATTTAATTCAAAACACTCTCTAAATTCATCTTTGATTTGTTTTTTGACCTATGAATCTGAAAGTGTTTTATAGAATTTTTAAATATTCGAGATTGTTTTCAAATATATTTTTGTTATTGGCTTATACTTTAATTTCAGTGCGGTAAGAGAACATACTTATTATGATTTGGATTCTTTTAAATTTATTGTCACTTATTTTTTGGCCCATAATATGCGCTCTACCCAATACCCCATGAGTCTGGAGGTTTTCCAGTCTGGCTGCCGTGACAGGTGGTGTTCCTGGTCCAGTGTGAGCATCTGGCACTACTACCTCTAATCCTTTCAGTTGGTTCCGTTCCGAGCTTTGGGTAGTTTCCTCACATGCATTCATTCATCAGTACTTAGCTCAATACTCAATGGAACCCTCCGATCTCCCAACTCCTTGCTTTGTGAGCTCTCCTTTCCAGTAGTTTGTCCTCATCCTCAGAGTTCTAATCACCTTGGTCTTCCTGGATTCTCACCTCTTTTTCCTCAATCCAGGGAGTCTTCCAGGTTTGGCCGTAGTTCCCCCTCTATGTACTGTAGCCTGGAAGCACTCTTAAATCAGTAGGCTGAGGCAATTGTAGGGTTCACTTCATTTTCTTTCCTGCTTATCAGGATCACTGCTCTTCCTTAACTGATTTACAGTGTTTTGCAAGAGGTCACTTCCTATATTTTGTCTGTTTTTAGTTGTTTCAGGAATGTCGAGAAATCTGGTCCATTTTACTACATCTTGATGGGAAGCAAAATTCTTCATCTTTCTCTTTCTTCTAAGAAACTGCAACAGTAGCCATGTCAGAGCCTTCCCTACTCAGGAAGAGACCCAGCCATCTCCTTTAACCTCACTCTTCGGTCACACATCAGCCAGGCCAGGGGCCACAGCCTCCCATACGCAGCCAAGACAAGCCTGAGAGCAGGAATTTGTATTTGTCAATGTCCACACTTGTGACAAACAATCCCAAATCTAAATGACTGATGAAAACATTTATTTCTTACTCATGTAACATGAGGACTGCAGTTGATTGCAGCTCTGCTGGGCTCAACAAGTTTTGCTTGGCCCAACTGAGCATGGCTGGGCTCAGCTCTATGCATCTTATTCCAGAGCCAAAGGTGAAGACACGCTATTATCTTGGTGAAGATCCAGAACAAGAGGCGCAGGGCCAAAGCACACAAGCACATTTCAAGCTTCTGCTTGGTCATGGCATACTTCACATCTGTCCACATTCCATTGCCCAAGGCAAGTGAATAGCCAAGCCCAAAGTCAGTGTATGAGAAAGAACACCCTACCAACCAGGAGCATGACAAGGATAGAAAAAAAAAGAATGATTACGATCAAACAACTATAATCTTCCATAGCTTTGAAGACGTGGTCTCTCTTGCTGTATTTTCTCTACTGTGTGCTCTGCTTGCACAATGGACCTTGCTCGTAGTACTGAGCACATCATAGTATTTCACTGATTAATTTCAGTATGACATTTATGTGACTCTTTTGTGTTTCTTTCTCTAGAAAATAAGCTTTATAGATGCAGAGATGGCATCTGACACATAGTAGGAGGTAACTGTTGGATGAATGAATGAATGTCTTTCTCTGCTTACTTTCCCAAGGCACTGAGGGATGTGCTAGGTAGCCTTTGGTTAGAAACTGTTTAGGATGCACTAACCTGGGACCAAAAGACACTACATGATCTAGCCATGCTTGCCATGGAGCTCAGCCCTGGCACTGGATCCAAGTACAGAAAGTGACGTGGAGCTTGCTCTCCTTTGCTGTTGTCTACACATGTTCTTGTGGACATAGGGTGGTGGAGTTTGCAGCAATACTCAGGCATTCCTGGGTTCTTGACACAAATCCAAATGAATGCTTTCCATAACCACAGCCCGTTTGTACATGTGGCATCCTCGGTGGCAGCAAAGAAGCGGAACACCAGGTGAAAAGATCCACGTCCCTGTGCTAGATGAGGTTGCTGGCAGTGTTTAGAACTTGACGTTGTATCCCTGTGAGCCTCAGGGCTGAGTTGGGCTCCCATGGAGTTCTAGTACTTCTGTGTCAGGTAAGTAGAGTTCATTCTGGATTGGCTGCCCCGGATTATCCTGTATTGATCAGCCTCCAAGAGTGACCTGTGGGGCTCCATGGCACATCCTTAGACACAGTACCTCTGGGATCCACACAGCACACTTTTGGCCCCTGTAATTTCTGGACACTCATAGGCATATCCTTGGACACCCCAAATCACCGAGGCCACTTATTTTCAAGTTGAGTTTGGCTTTGTCTGCTTGGGGGCAAACTTAGAGGGGGCTTCAGTGATATGGGTAACAATCTATTTCTTTTTGGCTGGGTGGTAGATACACAGGCTTTTATGTGATTATTTTACTTGAAAACCTAGTTATAGGTAACACATTCTTTTGTATATATAAAATATTCCTCAATATAAAGAAATAAAAAATGAAAAAGAAATACAGATCGACACTAAAGTGAGATTTCCTTTTCAGCCATCAGATCACTTAACAGATAACACTCAGTGACCTTGAGGAAGTGAAAAAGCAGACACGCTCACAAGTTGGAGGAACGTAAATTGGTACAGTTTTTAAGGAGGGCACTTAGAAATACCTATCACAAGCATGTTCTCTCTACCCTTACAATTTTCCTTTTACGAATATCTTCTATAGATATACCTACACTAAGACCAACATGTACAAGGATGTTCAATGAAGCTTTGGTTGTAATAACAAAATACTGGAAACATTTAAAGGGCCCAAGAAAAATTATTTGATTAAACCGAACAGTGATGAAAGTCTTAAAAAGGCTCAGGTAGCTCTTTAGCTACTGATACGGAATGCATTCCATAATGCTAGGTGAAGAAGTAAGGAAGAGAGAGAAACTGGGGAGGGGAAATCCCGAAAGGAAATGAACGGTGCTCTCAAAAAGTAGCAAATGGTTGAGCGTAGCTGAGTTGAAAAAACATGTATAAGGACCTGAAAGGAGATAAACTAGAAATGCAAGTGGCAGTGAGGTCCTGAAGGACCTTGAGTATTGTGCTGAAAAGTTTACTTTGTATCTTGAAGAAGATGAAGAATGCCTAAAGCATTTTAAAGAGGAGAGTGATTGGTTCAAATTTACCATAACGCCACAGCACTGGGTGGACAATGATTGGAGGTGAGGGACATGATGGATGTGAGGAGGCCAGTCTGGAAAAAATGACAGACGGGGCAGACGGGAACAGGAAGAAAGTTGGACCGGTCCACTGGGCAATTGGATGGGGGCAGTGAGGGAGAGGAAGGGTCTGGGATGTCTCACAGAGGCCAAGGGCACTGGCTGAACGGCATCCTTTACGGAGAATGGAACACGGAGGGTCTACTGGTTTGTCATGAAGCTGCAGAACGGTACCAGTAAATTCGATGGGTTTGGCCTTTTACTTTTAGTATACGGAAAGCTCTGGTAACACTCTAAAATTTGAAGAGTCACAATTTTAGTCCATATTACTGTATTTATCAATATTTTTCTAATAACAAAGTAATACACCACAGGAAAAGTACAAATTCCAATATTTATTCCTTGGAAGATTAGAGATGAGACAATTACAAAGGCAAGGGTTGTTGGATTTTTGTGGGTTTGGTTCCCACCCCCTCTATGAGAGAGATGTTCTGTTTTGTTTTGCTTTAAACAGCTGAAAGCAAGTCTGAACGATGATTTATTCATAATAGAGTCAATTTGAGAAAAATCCTCGTTCATAGCACTCTTCATTTAGATGCAAGAGAGGGAAAACAGCCAAGTAATAAACGTTAAGACACCAACTAATGTGCTAAGGAGGAAATAACTGGAGAATTCTGTTAGCACTTAAAAATAACGTTAAGAAACTGCGAATGCAGAGTTTAAGGGCAAATTCGAAGGATGGCAAAAAACAATGGAAGCCTCCGGTCAAGTTCAGGTAGAAACAGGGAGCAAGTCTGCTGTCTTTGCAAAGCCACAAGCCCTCGTTTACCATTTAGAATGCCTACTATGTAATTCCTCTGTTTCTTTTTGCTTCTAAGATAGAGGGAAATTTTCCCATGTCTTCTATTAATGTGGCAGTCATCTTAGGTTTTTAATATTCCACAGGGATAGAATATTTAGAACAAGGGACATGTTTCTTTGCTCCTCTCCCCTACCCTCGTCACTGTAAACATCCTCACGTACTGGGGGGCATGCTCAGAATTAGGGGCTGGAGTGGAAAATGGGCCATGGAAAGAGGAGGGGCCGCTGAAGCAGCCCAAATGAAGGAGGACACGTGGCCAGTCTTAAAATAACAACACAACTGTTAGAAAAGGCTCTGCAGGTCAGAGTGGCAGAGTCTTAGGGTGGAAGCCACAAGATACATCCAACTAAAGCTGCAGCAGTGAGGGTTGGTGTTGTCCAGGAGATAACTGTCCCGCCAGAAATGTTCACCCCAAGAATGCCCAGTTACTCAGGGTATTTGTATAGAGGATATAAGCAACAGAGGAGACATGGGACTAAAAGGTTCGTGGTGATTCTAAGAGCCCTTATGTTTTTATTAAGTAGGGTTTAAAAATCCCTAATTTTCAGAGTTTGGTGTGACTTTAAATGAATTTGTTTAAATGAAAAATTTTTCAAAGAAATTAATTTTTGTAAAATAAAAAATGAATGCTTTTAAAATTCAATCAGTTCAATATATATTTTTAAAACTTAAAATACCATAAATAAATGGGTGAAATATGATTTCTGCCTATTCTTGTTTTGATGAACACACACACACACACACACACACCCCAGAAACATCGTATTTTAGTGACATACTAAAAGATATTATAAGGATGGGGAAAGAATGTCGGACAGCATTAATCCATTTTTGCATTGCTATTCACAAAAGACATCAAATTATAGATTTGTAGAGAAAAGGGGCATAAATAGTTGTACACCTAAAATTCCAGGTCAGATAGTCAAAGAGCAGAGTCTCCTTGCTGGTTTTCAGGAGGATTACTCAGCAGACCTTCCTGTGGGTGTTCCAGGCTCATCCCAGACCTACTTAACATGCATTTCTCTGACAGTTAATGAAGCTGAGCATCTCTTCTTAGGTTTACTGGCCATCTCCTTTGAATGACAATCTCTCTCATTTTTCTATTTTTTCCTTTTTACTGTTACTGATTTATGGGATCTCTTGGTTTATTAGAGATATGAAACAATTCTGTCACATGTTACTTACAAATATTTTTCTCTCATTCTCGAGTTTATTTTTTGTTGAGTTTAGGATAAACATTGAGACTAAAATTACAAAGCCTAATTGTCACTTCATACATTTAGCGTGCCCTTCAGACACCTGATGAGAGCATATCTTGTGGCTGGCAGAGCTGTTTCAACTGAATGACAATGCTAAAATTGATCATCTAAGATACTTTAACATTTCAATGAAGTGTTTTCATTGTTAAAATTCTGTAACATCATTAGTATTTGATAAAATATTTAAAATTTCTCAATGTCAATTTAAAAGGGAGACTTCTTTAGATGCACATTCTTATTTCTAGCACACTTCGTACATAATCTATCATTTTTTCATTGGAGAATGGAGAAACAAAATGTCACATATCTCCTTCACCTCTATCAGCTTTTCCACTAGATTAAAACAAAAACATAAATCATCATTCTCTTTTCCAGAATTAATTCTCAGATAGTTCGATTCCGCCTCTATGATCCTTTATCTAGCTGGACAACATGCCCTCTGCTTTTGTCTTTGTTTTGCTAATCAGGGTGGAGAAGAAGAGGAGAAGTTTCTGAATCTCAAAGTGGATAAGAGAGAGTACTTGGTTTTTATTCACTGACATACTACTTTTCTCTTATTCTCCTTTTAAACTAGTAAGACTTTAAAAAATATTTTTCTATTCCCTTCTTCCAACTAGTTATCTATTTATGTAATAAAAAAGTGAGTTCTGATCATTTTTCAAATGTATTGAGTTCTCACTATGTGCCAAGAACTAGGGACACAGAGATAAAGAACCCATGCCTTTGCTCCTAAATTCAGAGAGCCGGCAGAGGATACAGATGCTGTGGTTGAGGGCATAATGTCCTACTCCCCAGAACCTTTAAATAGTTACCTTACACAGCACAAGGAAATGTGCAGATGTGATTAAGATGAAGGATTTTGAGATGGAAGATTAGCCTGGATTTTCCTGGTGGGTCTGATCTAATTACATGAGTCCCTCAAAGCAAAGAACAGTCCCCAGCTGTGGTCAGAGAATCAGAGCAAGGGTAGCATGAGGAATAGTCAGCCTGCTGTTGCTGGCTTTGAAGACAGAGGAAGGGGCCTCGAGCCAAGGAAAGCGGATGGCTTTTAGAGGCTGGAAAAGTTAAGGAATCCAGAAGAAACACAACCCCACAGACTCGTGAGTTTTAGCCCAGTGAGACCTGCATGAGACTTCTGACCTAAAGAAATATAAAATAATACATGTGTGTTGCTTAGCTGCCAAAGTTGTGGCAATTTGTTAGAGCAGCAAATGCAGATGCAGAAACCAGTGCAGATGCTGACCACGAAATGCAAGGCCGTCCAGACTATGGGTAGACTGGAAGATAAGCTGAGGGCTTTGGGTCCTCAGTGTTGAGCATGGCCCAGCTGATGAAAAATTGCCACAAAGGAGGAGGGGAAGCCTACAAGTCATCCTGGAAGTATTAGGATTTGGTAATCACAGAAGGAGGAAAAGGATGTTTCAGACAATATTACCCAAATAGCCAAGTCAATGTTAAATGTTTGCATATCAATTTCTACGTGGACAAAGTTGTGGAAAGCTTCAAAAAGAAATAAAAGTACTTCTGCTTCTGGCAAAATAGCAGGCTAAGTACTCTAAAGGGTCTTTCTACTTTTCAATAACCGTATGGTGACTAATACATGCTTTATAATGTACTACTGGGCTTCCAGGAAATAATGCCCAAAGCCCTCCATCCCTCAGCCATAAACTATGGTAATGGCTGTCTATGTAGCTCAGATCCACTTTCATGCTGAGGGCAACTAAAGAAGGTAAAGAAGCCCTGGCTAGTTTGGCTCAGCGGTTAGAGCATCGGCCTGCGGTCCAGAGAGACCCAGGTTCGGTTCCCACTAAGGGCATGTACCTCAGTTGCAGTTTGTCCCCGGCCCTGGTTGGGTCGTGAGGGTGGCGACCACTCGATGTGTCCCTTTCATGTCAATGTTTCTCTCTCTCTCTTCCTCTCTCTCCCTCCCTCTCTATCTGAACAAAAAATGGAAAAATGTCCTCCGGTGAGGATTAAAAAAAAAAGAAAAAAGAAGGTAAAGACAATCACCTAGAAATTACCAAGGTGCTGATACAATCAAGGAATCACCAGCCATGAAGATGAGAATTTAAGGAGGTGTGCTCAACACTAAGGTCATTTTTTGTCTTGGAGGGGTTTCCCATCCAAGAAAGGTGGCTAAGAGGCTGATTAGCATAAACAAGGAACAAAATGTGCTAACCACAAAAAAAAAAAAGTAAATTTAACTGCATTAAAATTGAATACTTCTGTTGATTTAAAAAAGAAGAGTAAGGTAAAAAGAAGTCATAGCCCTGGCCAGTGCGGTTCAGTGGTTAGAGTGTCAGCCCACACACTGAAGGGTCATGTTAGAAATTTAGCAGCCGCCGCAAAGGGAAAACGAACCAGAGAGGCCAACAAATTAGATAAAAACAGGTTCAGGTTTATTGGGTACACTCCGGGCGGGTTCACCAACTCGGGGGACAGGAGTCCGAGAAGCCGCGCTCAATGTTGGGGCTTGTGTCTTTTATATCTGCCTGTTGCAGCTGGAATTTGTCTGTGAGGGTTTGGCCCTGCGGTTTAACACCTGGGGGCCTTTGCCTAGGTACAGCCTTGGGGACAAAAGATTTATGGGAATGAGATAAGGGCAAGCAGTCCCTGGAACGGGGCAGGGGTCTCTGTGAAAGAGCTTGGGCAAACAGTTCCCGGAGTAGGGTAGGAGTTGTACAAGCGGGGCAGAGGTGAGAGCCATTCTTATCGATTTGCACCAGGCCTCAGATCCCGTGAACAGGTCACAGGTTCAATTCCAGTCAAGGGCATATACCTGGGTTGTAGATTCAATCCCTGCCCAGTCAGGGAGCGTGTGGGAGGCAGCCAAATCCTGTGTCTCTCTCACATCAATTTTTTTTCTCCCTCTCTCTCCTCCCTTCCTCTCTCCCACATGCTCTAAAAATTAATGGAAAAAATATTCTTAGGTGAGGATTACCAACAACAAATAAAAAACAAGCCACAAAGATATTAGCAATAACGTACAAATAACTTGATTTGAGGATATATAAGAAACTTCAGAAATTCAAGGAAAATACAAATGATCCAATAAAAAATCTTTCCCACCCTGGTCGGTTTGGCTGAGCGGTTAGAGCGCTGGCCTGAGGTCCAGAGAGACCTGGGTTTGGTTCCTGCTAAGAGCACGTACCTCGGTTGCATTTTGTCCCCGGCCCTAGTTGGTCGTGCATACGGGTGGCAGCCACTCGATGTGTCCCTTTCACGATGATGTTTCGCTCGCTCTCTCTCTTCCTCTCTCTCCCTCCCACTCTACCTGAACAAAAAATGAAAAAATGTCCTTGGGTGAGGCTAAAAAAAAAAAAATATTCCCCAATTTTAAATGTACATTTCACAGAAGCAGCACAGATGGTGAATAAATATGGCAAAATGTCACCAGAGAAAGTCTATGCGGCTGTAAAACAAGAAGTATCTCTTATCCTTTGCAACAGCATGGATGGACCTGGAGAGTATTATGTTAAGTAAAAGACAAATATCACATGATCTCACTTATATATGGAATCTAATGAATAAAAGAAACTGACAAGCAAAATAGGTGCAGAGATATGAATAAATGGAACAGACTGACAGATCTCAGAAGGGAGGGAGTTGGGGAGTGTGGGAAGAGATTAATCAAAGAACGTATATGCATATATGCATAGCCCATGGGCACAGACAATAGTGTGGTGAAGGCCTGGGGTGGGACAAGAACTGGGGGGTAGGGAAAGGAGGGCAAAAGGGAGGAGAGGGGGATATCTGCAATATTGGCAACAAGTTTTAAAAAGATACTGTTTTCTACCCAGTATTAGCAAAATAAGGGAGTCTGACAATACTCAGTGCTGATAAGACTATCAAGCAATGGAAACTCTTAGACACAACTGGTGAGGGTTTAAAGTGAATTAGTTCAAACACTTTGGGGAAAAAATCAGTTTAGTATTACGTATATACTATTTTTGAATGTTTACATATTCTGTAACCCAGCAATTTCATTTTTAGGTATTTACCCTAGAAAAACACCAGTGCATGTGCACCCAAAGCCATGCATAGGAGCATCCATAGCAACGCAGTTGAAATGGTGCAAAACAAGTAAATAAATGGAAGTAATTCAATTGATCATAGACAAGACAATGATTAAATATGTTATGATATATATTTACACAAATATTATACAATTGTGAAAATAAATGAATGTGTATGAATTATAATGTAATAACATACCAAGTTGCAAAAAAAAAAATTATATATTATAAAACAAATTTTCTAAAACTCAAAAAATCAAAATAATAAAATTTTAGGAATGCAATCAGATATTTTTAGGACTGCATATTGTAAGACATATGGATTAATTATAATATTGAGTGAAAATAGCAAGTTGCAAAAGACTACACCATTTTTATACATTTTTATAATGTTCTAAAATATGGCAGACTATGTATTGTTTAGAGATACGTGGAGATACATGTGGTTTTCCATGTAAAATTACATATGAAAACCAAGAGCAAAGGGACATGGTAAACACATGTTTCGAGATGAAATATCCCTGGCAGGAAATGGGGGGTAGGATGGTAGAAGGGTACATAGGAAGGTTCAACAGAATTGGTTCTGTTTGGTCATTCTCTGTGTGAAGTTTTCACTGGTGTTCACCTTATTATCATATTTTTTTTACTTAGTATATTGCATATATTCTTTTGTAATATTAAATATCACATCATAACAATTTAATCAAACTAAACACAATTATTTTTGCTAAGATAGCTGCTCTTTCAGCACCTCCTTCCTTGAGTGCTCTTTTCTGGACCACTGACCTTGAATGAGGGTCCCAAGCCTGAAAGAAGAAAGGATGCTGTGAGGTGACATATACCAATGTCGTCTGAGCTCAGTCCCAACTGATGATCTTCCCAGACCGATGTCGCAAAATCATTACCAAATGACAGAGCCGATTCTCTATTACCCTGTTGGGTCATATTTCAATCTGGCGGCTCCTGTTTCAGCGGAGACCTATCCTTACATTACCCTGCTCAAGAGTGGATGGGGCCTTAGTTCTTGGCTGTCAAGTGCCTTTTCTTTCCAACCTCCTAAAACTGAAAGCCACATTTACATTTTAAAGGAAGGCTGAGACAAGTTCCTTTGTTTAAATTACAATATATATGTTTAAATTTCCATATATAGTTTAAACACACAGTAAAGGTTTGTTACCATACGTATTGGAGGAGTGCAGAGTAACAGTTGTTAATCCACTTGAATTAGTCATTTTAATTCAGATTGATTTCTTACTCAGTTTCAGAGCAAGTGAGGCAAAAATCTAACTACTCCACTCTGACTCCTAGCCCAGCACCTCTCATCTCTCAGAACCATCCCTCTTGCTAGGTTTCCTTCAAGCAGGATACCTTATCTCACCCTCTCCCACATGCTCCCATCACTTATGATTCTCAGGCCCAAGTCCTTCCCCACCTCCTCCCTACCTTCATGCTATTGGCAGGACTGTGAGGGGTTTGGGAGATTGGAGTGGGGAGAGGGACTGGGGGCCCAGGAAGGAATGGGGGACTGGGCTGGGGAAGGCATTTGATCTGACATAATACATAGAGTAGGAATGAACAGGAATTGGAACCACACCTCAGGTTGTAAAGTAGATTCTACGGCCTATGTGTTGAGGGTGCACAGCTCTACAGTCCTCAGCTCTGCCATTTTTCAGTTGGGTGACTGTTGACAAATTACTAAACGCAGAGCCTCAGCTTCCTTATCTTTAAAATGGTTAATAATACCTACATCCTAGTGTGGTTGTAAAAATTCAATTAGGTTCAATTAGGTTGTAAAAACTCAATTAGGTTGTAAAAATTCAAATTGTAAATACTCAGTAGACAATCAAACATGGCGCTTTATTTGTATGGGGTGAATATGTTAACATAATAGAGGTGCTTTCTAGACTTGTTGATAGAGAGGTAGATTGGACACACTGCAGGTTGACTTACCTGCTCACGCTTGAATGCAGATTGCTTGACATTCCTTTTCACTGTTGAATCTGTTTCCTGAGCCATTACAGCCACTGAACCAAAAGCGGGCACAAGAGTTGACCTGTTTGTCATAATACCATCGAACCACATATTCACCACAGTTTCCAGGCTTTAGATCTTCTAAACACCTAGAGTCTAGGTTGAAAAAAGGATAATGTGTTAGTATAGGTTTTTCTTTCACTGAAAAGATGAAAAATAAAAGTTTCATCAAGTTTATTCTCAATGCACACTAACACACAAACTAAGAAAATATTCTTCTAAGTTAAAGAAGGATTCCCTGATACCCAAAACGTTTCCTCTACCACTTGAAACCCCACCATTAGATATTCATTCCTTTGAAAACAAAGTTTTTAATCTTCATGAAACCCTATTAAAGATTCAGATTTCCCTGGAAGCATAACACTGAGCCTTCATTGGCTAATACTCTCGTGGAAATTAATTGACGGGAGAAAAATAGGACTTTCTAATTTACTTTGGAATTGATTTAAAATCAAAGCAATATTTGAAATGAAGATGATTTTGGCTTTCTGTACACATTCCCTTCCAGTTTGTTCATAGAAAGCACCACTGCAATCATGTGTCATTGTGCCTACTAACAAAGGAAGATCCCTTTAAGTTACAAAAAAAAGTAAAGCAAGGGCTCTCTTTATGCCACAATTTTTTTTTATAAAGAAGAACTCTTGCAGTATAATAAAAACATGACCTTCTATGTCAGTTTACAAATAAATTTCAACAGCATGTTCACTGTAAAAAAAAAAAAAAAGCAAAGAAAAGCTACAACAATAAATCTTTTGTATATAAACCCTTTTTATTTCACGGTACTGCTTTGTGCCATGATTCATATTTTGTACCTAAAGAAGTGATTTCAAGGCCAAATAAAGACCAAAGAAGCACTTGCTGTCTGTTTCCTGTGTTATGAGAGATGGTTTATGTCATAAGCTTCATTTATCAATATCAAAAGCAGCCCTCTCGTCATCCCCCATAAATACTTGCCTAGATTTGGAGTATGTCTCAGGACATTTACTTTCTAAAACGGAATGAACACTCCTTAAACCAGTTGGAACGGAGAGTGGATTTTCTACCTATGCTCTTAAAAACAATAAATAATATCGGGTAACTTGTTTTCAAGCCAATCTTTGCTTCTTTTAAGCAAGAATATTATCTCTCTGGCATGTTCTTCAGAAACCATATATCTAATTATTATTTTCTATAGATAATACTTCCACAGAAAATATGCTGATGAACCTAGATTCTCTTTCTTATCTTTCTTCTACAATCTAAGGTTCACAACTCAAATGCCTGTGTGCGCGCAGGCCACAGGTAAGTAGTGGGGAGTGGTAAGGACTAGGGCAAAGGAGAGCACAACCCTCTGTAAATGTATTCAAATGAAAAATAATACTAACAACTACTAAAGAGCTTCCAGATTTTTGGACTGAACTTGTTCTACAGCCAGACAGTTTTCTAACTCTCATATAATAAAACGAAAATGATCTTTTGTCCCCCTATTTACAATCACAATATGTTCTCTCCAAATGAGACTGTAGAGATCACGTGCTCTGTGCCCTCACATAGCAGATGCAGCAGCTGACTGGCAGGTATCTCTTACTTTTGTGCCCCAACTTTTCCCACTGCAAGTTCAAACTGGGGCTTGGAGTTCTGGTTTCCAGACCCTCCTCAGAGGGGTTGAGCAGTGGCTCCTGGGTGGTCACAGCCTCAAATGAAGGAGTGGTGGCCAGGTTGTCATCCCGAGTAGGCTCTGAAGGCTCATTCTCTTTGTCCTGGGCTCTGGGGATACTGACCTGCACAGAAAGTTCACATTTTTGTTTCTAGTGAAATCAAGTCAAAAAAACAAGTTTGCTTTGGGGAACATTTAAGGAAAAGTTCAGCATGCTGCTTCTCCCCAACTCTCCAATGTTAGTTCTTTTCAGTAAAAAGCTCAAGAAACAACGCCCCTCTTCTATGTCACACATCCCTGAATACCCAAAGCATGAACTTTCCTACCACGCTGTGTGGGTGTACGTGTGTAAGTACACACACACACGTACACACTCACACTCCCCATGCACAGATGCTTTTGTGCTGAGCCTTCCAGAGAGACCCACGTGTAGGGCATGAAAATGTGCAGTTGGGAGGAATCTATCTTAACTCTTAGTCACTGGTGTGAGGAGAGAAGATAACCACTAATTTCTTTGACCATTTTTTTTTTTCATGGTCTTTTCTCTTCATTTCCTAACATTAGAAAACTTAAAATTTATTCCAAAATTTCTACCCAAACTCAACCAGTTTTGATAATAGGAATTGGGGTGGCAAGGACATAATGCACTAAGATCAGAATAGCATTGACTTTTCATCTCCCCTATTATCCAGATCCCAGCAAATGTCAAATGCTCCATGGTGCTTAGCTGCTAAGAAGTTCCAAGAAATGTTTGTTAGCTAAGGAACAAAAATTATAATTTCAAAAGCAAATTTTATGGATTAAAATGTTTAATTTTTATCTACATTTATAGTATGTTACAAAACAAGGAGGAAAAGGTGTTTTGTTTAAAAAATTAAAAAAGTCATGTCAGTTATTCTTTTTTGTTTGTTTGTTCATCCTCACCCAAGGACATTTTTTATTTAATCTTCAGATAGAGTGGGAAGGAGAGAGAGGGGAAGATAGAGAGAGAAACATTGATGTGAGAGAGGCACATCTAGTGGTTGCCAGCCTGGGCCAAGGACAAACTGCAACCGACGTATGTGCCCTTAGCGGAAACCGAACCCAGGACTCTCCAGTCTGTGGGCCAATGCTCTAACCACTGAACAAAACCAGACAGGGCCATGTCAGTTATTAACTACAATTGCACGAGCTAGGTCAATCTTTTATGGGGCCAGTGAAGTTGTTCTTTTTTATTTCCCTTGGGCTCCAGCTACATGGAGTTGGATTTATTATTCATCTCAGTCCCGGGACAGCCTGGTCATTTATCCTTGCAAGGCCTTCTCTTGTTTATTTTTAAAATTTGTTTGCTTGTATTTTATTTGTTTAAATAGGCAAATCTACGTAAAAGTCATTTTTGATGTTATTATACCCTGTGGCTCCTGTCATCCTGTGACCAGAGCCAGCTGTCATCATTAGCTTCTCTCTGCCACCTAAGCTGTTCCACAGCCTGTGTTCTGTACGTGCCCGCACATGCACACACACACACACACACACACACACACACACACACACTGAGGGAAACGCTATTCAATTCTATTACTGGTGTATATATACAAGGTATCCAAAAAAATGTATACACAAAATCGTGTAATTATAAAGCCAGTGTTTATTAAAATACATTTTGTTTTCAAAATGTAATAGAATCTACACACTCCCCGTATACATTTTGGGGGGGCGCCCTGTATATTTACAATGATTCAAGTACTACCACATAAATCAAAGCAAATATTTCCTTTGGGACTGATCTGGTCATCAGCCCTATGCAATAGACCCTCAAGTCAAATATAGTAGAGGATTTTCACTAGCCCCAAAACACAACTTTTGGGTACAAATGGAGGTAAAACTGTGATTCACTTGGCGTTCCTATTTCTTTCAGAATGATCCGGTGTACATATGACAATTTGAATGATAACTATTGTTAAGATCATAGAACGAGGGAAAATTTTAAGGCTAGAGGAAAACTTTCTCAGCACTTTATTTTCTAAGGGGGGATTTAAAACTCTAAATGAGAGAAACTTGCTCCAAATTATTGGTAAGCTAGTGGCAAAACGTAAGAAATGCCCGTTTCAGGAAAGAAATGCCGTTGGGTTTTTTTGTCTTGTTTTTGCTTGCACATATTTCATTTTAAACATTAATTAATTAAAGGAGAAGGTTGCCTGAGGAGTAGTTTATCAAACATAAACAAGTCACTGGACATTAGACCACACCTCAGATATCTAAGTACTATCTGTCAGGTGAGAATGTTCCTTTGAAGTGTACAGGGCACCATGGTTTTCTGAAAGGAATTAAGCCTTTAAATCATTACCATATTCAAGTCGAAGGTCTCCTGAGCTCTTCTTCACCCCTATACTTTTAGGGGTGTGTACTTCCTTTCTCAATCACATCATCATTTGGGAATTTTGGCCACAAGAACATTACACCTCAGGTTCTTAGAACCAGTAAAATTAATTTACTTTTCATATATGAGAATAATTTTATATTTTTGGCTCCATGAGATTCAGGTTATTTAAACAATTACATAATTGTTATGGTTTGCCATTTTTATAGTTTTCTTATTACAAAAGTAAACATGTTCATGGAAAGGATTTCAGAAAATCTAAACAAGCAACAGGAAGAAAAGAGAAATCACAAGTGATTGATTCCACCTCCCAGAAATAATTGTTGTTGATATTCGGGTGTATTTTCACCTAGTTTTTTTCTATGTGCATATATATATACATTTACACCCACACACACCCACACACACACACATACACACATTTTGTTTGATTTCTTATGTTTTTATAAATTAATTAATTTGTTTATTTTGTTACAGATGTCCCTCTTTTTCCCCCATTGATACCCTCCTCCCTATTCCCCTCCCACCTTCACAGTATTGTTGTCTGTGTCCATTAACTGTGCATATATGCATATAAGTTCCTTAGTTTATTTCTTCCCTCCCTTCCACCCATCCTCCCTCTGAGGTTTGTCAGACTGTTCCCTACTGCCATGTCTCTGGGTCTATTTTGTTCATCAGTTTATTTTGTTCATTATACTCCACAAATAAGTGAGATCATGCAATATTGGTCTTTCTCTGATTGGCTTATTTCACTTAGCATAATACTCTCCAGGTCCCTCCACATCATCTCAAAGGGTAAGAGATCTTTCTTTCTTACAGCTGCATAGTACTCCATTGTGTACATGTACCACAGCTTTTTTATCCACTCATCTATTGATGGAGACTTGGGCTCTTTCCAGATCTTAGCAATTGTAATTAGTGCTGCTATGAACATAGGGGTGCATATATTCTTTCTGATTGGTGTGTCAGGCTTCTTAGGATATATTCCTAGAAGTGGAATCACTAGGCCAAATGGCAATTCCATTCTTAATTTTTTTAGGAAACTGCATATTGTTTTCCATAGTGGCTGCACCAGTCTGCATTCCCACTAGCAGTGTGCTGGAGTCCTGTTTTCTCCACACTCTTGCCAGCACTTGTTGTTTGATGATGGCAGCCATTTTGACAGGTGCGAAGTGATACCTCCGTGCTTCTCTCTGATGATTAGTGACATTGAGCATTTTTTCACATATCTCCTGGTCATTTGTGTACCCTGTTTGGAGAGGTGTCTATTCAGGTCCTCTGCCCATTTTTCAATTGGATTTTTTGTCTTCCTTTTGTTGAGTTGTATGAGCACTCTATATATTTGGAAATTAACCCCTTATCTGATGTATCATTGGCAATTATGTTCTCCCATATAGTGGGTTCCCTTTTCATTTTGATGCTGGTTTCTTTTGTTGTACAGAAGCTTTTTAGTTTGATGTAGTCCCATTTTTTAAATTTTTTTCCTTTGTTTCTCTTGCCCTAAGTTATGTATCAGTGAAAATTCTGCTATGTGTGATGTCTGAGATTTTGCTGCCTGCATTTTCTTCTAGGATATTTATGGTTTTACAAGTGACATTTAAGTTTTTTTTCATCTATTTTGAGTTTATTGTTGTGTATGGTGTAAGTTTATGGTCTAGTTTCATTTTTTTGCATGTAGCTGTCTAATCTTCTCAACAGCATTTATTGAAGAGGCTGTTTTTACTCCATTGTATGCTCTTGCCACCTTTTTCAAATATTAATTGAAAATAATGTCTTGGGTCACTTTCGGGGTTCTCTGTTCTGTTCCATTGATCTATCTGCCTGTTTTTGTGCCAGTACCAGGCTGTGTTTTTTTTGTTTTGTTTTGTTTTTTTAAAAAAAATTAATTAATTAATTAATTTATTTTCTTTAGTGATTTTTTTAGAGAGAGAGAGGAAGGGAGACGGAGAGAAAGATAGAACATCAATTGGCTGCCTCCTACATGGCCCCCACTGGGGATTCAGCCCATAACCTGGGCATGTGCCCTGACTGGGAATCAAACTGGAAAACCTCCCCGTGCATGGGTCAATGCTTAACCACTGAGCCACACCAGCCTGGCCAGGCTGTTTTGATTTTGTAGTATAACCTGATATCTGGAATTGTGATCCCTCCAACTTTTTTCTTTTCAAGATTGTTGTGGTTATTCAGGGTCTTTTTTGGTTCCATATAAACTTTTGGAGTGTTTGTTCTAGTTCTGTGAAATATGTCATTGGTATTTTGATGGGGATTGCATTGAATCTATAGATTGCTTTGGGTAGTATGGACATTTTAATGATGTTAATTCTTCCAGTCCATGAACAAGGTATATGCTTCCACTTTTTTATATCTTCCTCTATTTTTTTTTTTTTTTTTAATGTCCTGTAGTTTTCTGTGAACAGGTCCTTTACTTCTTTGGTTAAGTTTATTCCTAGGAATCTTGATTTTTTTTTTGTTGCAATGGTAAATAGGATTTTTTTTGTTTGTTTGTTTGTTTTGTTTTTTTTCAGTTCTTTTTCTGTGTGTTCATTATTGGTATATAAAAATGCCAGTGATTTCTGGATGTTGATTTTGTATCTTTCTACTTTGCCAAATTCATTTAGCCTTGCATCCCTGGGATAAATTTCACTTGGTCATGGTCTATATATTTTTTAAATATATTGCTGTTTCTTATGTTTTTAAAAATTTAATATATCCTGCTTCCATGTGTTTTACTGTGACTCTATGTGCCATTTTAAATATAAAAATATATATAACTATAATGGCCTTTTAAAAACATTTAGCTTGCTTTTATTCTGTTAGAAAGCACATGGATGATTGATGGTTAAAGAACACACATATTTGAGCTTCTGAGACAAAGTCCTCTTCTGAAAAGTTTTACCAACTCTCACTCTCACTTCTGAGTGTCTTTTCTTCAACTATATTAGATATTATGGTTGAAAAAAATAGACAATTACCAATTTTGATAGGTAAAAAATTCTTCAACTGATACATGACACTGCCATAATCTGTCTCCTCCACACTTTTATGATTTTATAAGCTCACCCTCCACCACTCTTCTTTCATTCCTTCCTCTTCTTCCTTCTGCATCAGGCTCAAAAGGAACCCTCCCAGCAAGAACCCCATCTGCAGAACCGTTCCCAGTGACAGAGTCAGCACTAACATTCCTCTTCCAGATGGTGCATAGTGCTTCTAATGCTTCTATACTTGGCCCTGATCGCATGGAAGTTAACCTTTAATTCTGAACTGTCTTGCATCATTTCCTGTTTCATATATATAAATATCACTTTCCTGATAAGAGAAATTAAACCTTGCCACATTTTTTCCATTTCCTTTTTCCTTCATTTCTTTTCTCCTTCTTCTTCTTCTTTTTTTTTTTTTTTTTTTTTTTAAGTCTTTATAGCATAGATCAGCAAATAGTGGCCCCTGGATAAATTCAGAATGGAGAAGGGAGAGAGAGAGAGGGGAAAAAAGAGAGAGAGAGAGAGAGGCAGAGGGAAAGTCAAAGATTCAGGGTTAATTATTTCATTCTTCTAGGCTTTAATATCATCATTTTAAAGTAAGAAAAGCTTAGACCCTAACATAACTTTCAGTTCTAAAAGTGGGGTTTAGGCAGCCCCAAACTTTACTGGTAAAATACACATCAAATTAATGGTAGTGGTTCCCTCCAGAGAGAAGAGGAGGAGAAAGAGACTCCCAAAGAAAACAAGCAAGGACTTTAACTTTATTTGAAGCAAGAGTGAGCGAACAAGTGGAAACCACAGTTCCCTCTGCATAGTGGAGACTCCGAGGTTTGTTACAGATATTCTCTGTTCTTTTTATAAATCTGAAGCCTAAAAACAAAAGCCTGCCTACCAGCTCCACACATTTCTACTCCCACGAATACTGGCTTGCCTTCTGGGAGACAAATGGTCCCAGCTTTAAGCAGGGTCTGGGCACAGGAAAAAGACACAGAAGAGGAGAACAGGGACATGTGAAGGGCCAACACCTGGGGTCCAGGGCTGCTCCATGCGGCCGCACAAGCAGATGTGTTGTCATCAGTCCTTTTCAGTCTTAGGACAGATCTTTAAGGCAAGGAAAACAGATTCTGAGCAGCATCCTAGGAATATGAACATATAACCTAAAGGAGAATCACTAATAATTCCAAAAGGCCATCTGGTTTCTGATTCCCAAATATTTCCCTCGTAATTCATGACACAGAATTTTGCATTTATTACAGACAAGCTCTTGGAATCTGAGCTCACGTCTTCTCTGCATTGAGATCATCTGCATTAGCCCACATGTCTGTCCTAGCTTTCCCAGCAGCGCTGGTCCAAGTTTCTCCCATGGCTGTGGGGATGCTGTTCCTGCCAGCTGGCTCGGCAGCCAGTGCCTTCAAGGTGTCTGGCTTCTCCAGCTTCTGACCTTGATTGACTCTTCCCAGGTGATAACAGTGTTTTTGCCAGGACTCTCAGCACTTAAGTAGCACTTAAATTGAATGCTCTTTATTTGCATTTAAGGTTGTTGAGGACTGTCAGGGACACCTTGAGTTGGGCTGCAGCTTTCCTAAGGGGTAAATGGTAGTATTTTATTTTTAAATCCTCTAACTACATTAATATAATGCCCAGTAAATGTTTCTGGCATTGCCCAGTACATGCTTTTTACTGTTCTAAGCATATACTTTTACAAAAGGAAGAATATTCTGGTAAAATCTCTTATTTTACAAGTGAGGAAACGGAAACTTTGAGAAATAGGTGATTCACCCAAGGTTGGGCAGCTGTCAGATTTCACTTCTAAGGCATCATTCACTTGTGAGACACACTATACATTTTAAAAGCCTTAAAAAAAAAAAAAAAAAAAGACCACAACACACTAACTAGATGCATCTCAATCTCTGAAATAACAAAATAGAAAAAATATAAACTTTGGAGCCAAGGAAATAAGTATTTAGCTTCAGCATTGAGAATAGCTTGTTTCTTGACTTCCAGGTCTGGGATATTTCTCCTAGATCAGTGTATAACATTTTTTTTCTCCTCCATAGGATAGGAGCATCTTATATTCTAAGAGTAATAAGTCTATTGTTAGCAATATAGGATATTTACACAACAATTTCACCTAGTCATGCTAAGAATTAGTCGTTAAGCAGGATTTTATAAAAAAGAATTGGAGGTATTTTTTTTTCTTACTACCACAATGAGTACAATGAGTGTAAATTTTATTTTATAAAAAATAAATTAGAATATTGACCAATATAACCACATCTGTATATGTGGCTTGGTCAAAGCCATTTATAAATAATCAAGTCTAATTTCAGGAAATCAACTCAATTATCCTGTCAGTGGAGAAAGTAAGCTAACAGTAGGCTCAGTCCCTAGTGTTTTGGAAGTTTGAAAACTCCATGTCTTTTGAAAGGATTGGGTATGGCCTTTGAATAGGCTACTTTGTTTAATAGTGAGTATAATAGTGAATGAGCAACTTATAACATTAGGAGAAAATACTGTTATTTTTCCTAATCTACTGTCATGGAGGCTTAGTACCAAGTTAAAAGATATGCATGTCATTATAGACTTTTAAGAAAATTCAGCCCAAATGGAATTATATATAAGAAAAGTAATTCAATGTTATTTTGATGAGTGAAAAATAAATAAATAAAATTCTACTGTCAACAAGTAATGGATAAACTGAGTAGAATATAGAAAAGAGAGACGGGACCAGTGTTTTGAAGCCATATTATTAATATAGACAAGAAGTGATGAGACAGTAGAGCTGTGGATGAGGAGAAAGGAGTTGACAGAGGGGACAGAGGAATGATCAGAGGGGACAGAGGGCTAGCAAAGAAGACAACATACAAGAGTGGAATATGAAGCCAGAACAGAGCTACGGATGTAGCCCAGGTTTCTTGTTGGGTGCCTGGCTGGTTGGTGGGACTGTCCCCCTCGGAAGGAAATCTGGAGGAGCAGCACTGTGAACATGTCCCATGTTGAATGCTGGGGGGAATAAGGTGTATACAGACCATCAGAAATGTCCAAGTGCGGCCCAGGAGAAAGGTCTGGATTGGGAAGGCAGGTTTGAGAGTTGTTAGCTTTGGAACTGAGAAAGAGAATGTGGAACAAGAAGAGAAGCCAGCTAAGGATAGACCTCAGAAAACTTCCGAGTTTAATATTTAAGGGGAAAAGAAAGAAAGGGAAACCCCAAAAGCAATGAAGGGAGAATGCTCAGAAGGGTGAGAGGTGAACAAGGGAGAGAGAACCCTCAAAATCAAAGAAATGAAGGGCATGGCGTTATTTATGTGAAAGAGAAAAGAAGAAGGTGGCAATAGGATTTGGCAGTTAGGTTGTTGGTGGCCTTTCCAGCAGTTTCAGTGCCATGTTGGAGGCAGCCCTGATTTTAGAGGGCATCCCACAGGGGTAGAGTGAAGTTGAAAATGAGAGAGAGAGAGAGAGAGAGAGAGAGAGAGAGAGAGAGAGAAACAATGACAGCAAAGACTGGCCTATGAAATAATTTCATTATAAAAAGAGATGGGATAGTAGAAAGAGGGACGTGTGAATGGAGAATTTTTTTTACAGGGAAGTCTGAAGTCTATCTACTGATTTATAAACTCCATGTCTTTTGACATGGGTGGGAATCAGAAATAGTGGCAGGAATGAGCACCACAAAGGAGCACCACAATGAAGCGAGGTCCTGTCCTTGGAAGAGAAGGGAATGGACCTCAGAGCAAAGGTAGGGACTAAACGCTGTGCCATCAGAGTTGAGGACAGAGTCATAGTCAGGTGTTAGGATGAAGGACCAAATCTAATTCTAATTATCAAGTCAGAACCTGCCCAGGGCTCCAGCTCTTGAAAAAAACTGCCAGTGGAGCCCTACAATCGAAAATGGCCTTCTTTAGATGGATCTCAAAATGGAGGAAGATGTCCAGCTGGTGTGGCTCAGTGGCTGAGCATTGACCCATGCACCAAGAGGTTGCCAGTTCGATTCCCGGTCAGGACACATGCCCAGGTTGTGGGCCTGATCCCTAGTGGGGGGGCAGGAGGCGGCCAATTGATGTCCTCTCTCATTGATGTTTCTCTCTGTCTCTCCCTCTCACTTCATCTCTCTCTAAAATCAATAAAGGGGGAAAAAAAACAAAATGGAAGAATTAGGGAGAGCAGTGGGGAAAGGAGAGTAAGAGATGGGAGAAACAGCAAGGGTGACAATTGAGGTGGACATCTTTGAGCAATTTGTGTGGTAATGACAAGAGAAGAGAAATGAGGCAATTGGAGCCGGGACCAGGGATAAAGTTTCACTAAAAAAAAAAGAGAATGGACAAGAGAGGGTGGGACAGCCAGCAAAGCCAGCCCACTGTGTTAGTTTTCTGTAATTCACATTGATATAGAATATCCCTTGCTCCATGGAAATGCAGAGCCTGTGTCCTAGACTTAGGGCTAGCTCTGAACTATGTTTCAGGATGGCACTAGGGGGAAAGTGGAGACTCACAGTTCCTCCTTTTCTTTTCCTCCACCACACCTTTCCACCTGGTGCAGGAGCTACCCAGAAGGCCTCTCCCTGCACTTGCTTGGTTACCTCCATCACTGGCTTGCTGTGGAATCACCCTGCATAGGAATCCTGCAGCCTCTTTCTACAGAGGAAGACATCTCTGCTGCTAGTTAAGCCATTTCAACCAGGGAACAATTTTTTTGTAATAAAAAAAATATGCTTTATGGAAAGGGTAGACAGGGCTTCTTCCTTTCTAGTCTTTCGGGGGATGGGGTGGGAAATCGGGAACATTTTTACAAGAGACCAGCTCCAGTGAATAAACACCCTGTGCATTGACACTAATGTTTTGTCCTTTTTATTGATGTATAATTGTCATAAAATATCATATTTGCACCTAGTTTCAGGTGTACATCATAGTGATTCAATATTTATATATCTTACAAAATGATCTTCACAGGTTGAGTATTGACCCATGGACCAAGAGGTCAGCTTTTCGATTCCCCGTCAGGGTACATGCCTGAGTTGCAGGCTCAATCCCTAGTAGGGGTGTGCAGGAGGCAGCTTATCAATGTTGCTCTCTCACCAATGTTGCTCTCTCATCAATGTTTCCATCTTTCTCTCTCTCTCCCTTCCTCACTGTCTAAAAATCAATAAAAACATATTTTTTAAAATGATCCCCACAATAAGTCTAGTTACCAACTGTCATCATTCAAAGTTATTACAATATTATTGACTATATTCCCTATGCTATATATTACATCCCCATGACTTATTTTTCTTATACCTGGAATTCTGTAGCTTTTTTTTTTAGTGGAGGAAGTTTGTATCTCTTAATTCCCTTAATCTATTTTGCCTACCCCCAAACCCCTCCCAAACAAACCACCAGTTTGTTTCCTATCTCTATAAGTCTGTTTCTGTTTTGTTTGTTCATTTGTTTTGTTTTTAGATTCCACATAGAAGTGAAATCACATGGCATCTATCTTTCTCTGACATCTCACTTAGCATAACACCTTCTAGGTCCATCCATGTTGTTGCAAATGGCAAGATTTCATTCTTTTTATGGCTGAGTAAATATTCCATTGTATATATGTAACACATCTTTATTCACTTATCTATCCATGGACACATAGGTTGTTTCCATATCTTGTGTATTGTATCTCTTCTAATTAGTGTTTTTGTTTCCTTTGGATTAATACCCCAAAGTGGAATTGTTAGATTGTATGGTTGTCTATTTTAATTTTTTGAGGTACCTCCATACTGTTTCCATAGTGGCTGCACCATTTTACATTCCTACCTATAGTGTATGAGGGTTCCTTTTTCCACACCTCCTCACCAACCCTTGTCATTTTTTATCTTTTTAATAATAGCCATCTGGCAGGTGTGAGGTGATATCTCATGTGGTTTTGATTTGCAATTCTCTGATGATTGGTGATGTTGAGCATCTTTTCCTGCGCCTGTTGGCCATCTGTATGTCATCTTTGGAAAAACATCTATTCAAGTCCTTTGTCCATTTTTCAATCAGATTATTTGTTTGTTTTTCATATAGCATTGTTTCCATCACTGGTTTTCTGTGGAATCACTCTACATTTTTATATATTTTATATACTAATCCTTTATCAGATGTACAATTTGCAAATATCTTCTCCCATTCTGTAGGTTGCTTTTTCATCTTCTTGATGGGTTCCTCTGCTGTACAAAAGTTTTTTAGTTTGACATAAATTCCATTTGCTTATTTTTTGTTGTTGTTGTTGCCCTTGTATTAGGAGACTGATCCAAAAAAATATTGCTAAGACCAATGTCAACTCTTCAAGTCTTTAATTGATTGTGAATTTATTTCTGTATATGGTATAAGACAGTTGTCTTGTTTCATTCTTCTGCATGTAGCTGTCAAGTTTTCCCAGCATCACTATTGAAGAAATAATCTTTTTCCAATTGTATATTCTTGCCTCCTTTTTCATAGATTAATTAATGATATATGCATATGTTTGTTTTGGGGCTCTCTATTCTATTCCATTGATCTGTTTGTCTGTTTTTATGCCAGTACCATACTGTTTTGATTACTATGGCTCTGTAGTATAGTTTAAAACCAGGGAGCATGATAATGCCAGTTTTTTGTTGTTGTTGTTATTTTTTCTCAAGACTGTGTTGGCCATTCAGGGTCTTTTGTAATTCCATACAAATTTTAGGATTCTTTATTCTAGTTCTGTGAAAAACACCATTGGTATTTTTATGAAGATTGCATGTAATCTGTAGATTGCTTTGGGTAGTATGGACATTTAAACAATAATCTTCTAACCCAGGAATATTCCATTTATTAGTGTCATCTTTGATTTCTTTCATCAATGTTGACATTTACTTTACTAATGTATTTAGAATGACAAAGGGTGATTTCATACAGGAAATTATAAGCTTATTTGCTTAATGAACCATTGGTGGTCATAATCAGTTGGTCTGATTAAGTAATATTTACTTGATTTTATTTCCCCACTCCCATTTATATCCTGGAAATTTTAACCCAACTGGCCAAACCCAGAAAGAATAAAGGTACATGAAGTACCAACATTATTAGTCCCATAAAAAAATAAGGATTTTTTTGTATACAGTATTTTATAAAACAGTATAATGTATGCCTTCCATTGAAGAAAATCTTTAGATTTATTTTTTTAGTCCAACAGTTGGAATAGCATTCATTTGGTCAATGGTATTTATTGAGCATCTATTGTATGTAAGATGAGATACAATTTTAGGCTGTGATCGGGACACAAAGTTTAAACACAGATTGTGCCCTCAAGAAATTTAAATCCATTAGGAGAGTTAAGGTGCATATATAAGTAATTATTAACAATGTCAAACTGGCCCTGGCCAGTTTTTCTCAGTGGTTAGAGCATTGGCCCTCCAAAGAGTCTTGGGTTCGATTCCAGTCAAGGGCACATACCTTGGTTGTGGTTCTGTCCCCAGCCCTGCTCGGGTTGTGCAGGAGGCAACCAATCAGGGTTGTGCAGGAGGCAACCAATCAGTATGTCTCTCTCACATCAATGTCTCTCTCTCCCCCCCCGCCCCCACTCTATTTGAAGATAAATGGAAAAATATCATAGGCTGAGGATTAAAAAACACAAAACAATGTAAACTGTGATAAATTCCAAAAGAAGTATAAGTTATCCTGAGATCTCAGGAGGGAGCCAGAGTAGACTGGATGGACACGTTTCACTTCCCAGGACTTCCCAGAAAGAGCAGCAGAGCAGGTGTGGCTGAAGTGCTATGAATGTAGTCGAACCTGAGAAATCCTTCTGCTGTCTTTATTCCCAAGACAGAGTTGAGTAATTGCAACAGAGATCAAATGGCCTGCAAAACCAAAAATATTTCCCATATGGCCTTTTACAGAAAGAGTTTGCTGACCCCTGGTATAAACCATGTGGTAGAAATGTATGTGCTAATTTCAACCAACAATCCAGTGGCAGTCTGTTGCCCTAACTGAAATGACCCATCTCAGAGATGGTTAGTATTTAATCAAATAGAAATATATTAGAGGACTTTCTGCCCTTTTTTGAACAGTGTCTAAAAATCTAGTGAGTCCTATAGTTTGTCCCCTTAGGAATGGCTTCCTAGTTCTGATTCCTGAATGGTCCTGGGTCCACTTACTGTTGTGGAGATTTCTCAAGGCCTTAGTCCAACTAGACAGCTGAATCCTAATGCTAGAATATTGTGGCACTTACTCATAACGAATCTTTCATGTCCATGAAGCCTTCAGAAAGGGGCAGGACAGGGACTTCACTGAGCTCACAGAACAGGGTCATGACAGCTATGTGCCTGCTTGCTAGAAGGTGTCCACGTGTGTAGCAAAGGTGAGTCTCGACCTGCTTTGTTGTAATTTGGTGGGTAAGTGACTACAACACCCACTGACCAGTAATTACGGAGACTCTCCAATTTTGACCTAAAAGAATCTAATAATTGCTCATAACCTGATCAGCTGAGGTCAGTGCCCAGAAGTGGGCTATGAGGACGGTCACATTTGTCTCGGTACATTCAGAAGGTGGTTCTTTCTGCTGATCTGAAACAGAGCATCCACCTTGCACTGTGTGCATGCACAGCCTCCCTCCCAGTCCCTACTCTGAGCATGGGAGGGGGCAGCTAAATGAGCAGGAGTGCGGCTTGGATTGAGGCCTAGTGGCAGGTTGAACATTGTGCACTTTGAAGAAACTTGAGAGGGTGCACAATGGGCAGTGGGCACAGAGAGATGAGTAAGAACTGTGACCTGGTATGAAAGGATCTACAGAGCACAGCAAGTGAGTGATTCAAATAGTATAGTGTTAATCGGTGGTGGTGGAGGGTGTCTAATATAAAAATGTTATTTGCAACATTTAATAAACAATCACTCATAAAATATAGAAATATTTGAAAATCTCATATTCATGCTCACAAGCCCCAGAGCTATCTCAGAACTAGAAATCTGGGGACCAAGTGCTAATATTTAGAGCCAAGGACCTAAAAATACACGTACCTCAGCTCATTCTTGGCAGTGCAAAGCAAGATGCTCTTTGATGTCAAACAGAGAGAACACACAATGTGAATTTCGCAAATGAAGCAGGACAGTTACTTACTGACTCAGAAATGTCTTCCTGGGGCTCTGGGGTGGAAACGCTGAGTTCTCCCCCTGCCGCCCCAGATCCAGGTTGAAGTGGCGACGAACCCAAAACTTGAATGAGGTAGGAATCGAAATCCTCACAATGTTTTTTAAACAATCTTTGCTTCAGGGTGTCTTTTAAAAGAGAGGTAGAGAAGGGTCATTGTAGGAGAAACAAAGCGTTACTCAAAATGCGTTGAAAGAGATCTGCACTCTCCTTAAAATAGGGAATTTCTTATCACTTGAAGTCAACTGTGAAGTGAACCAAGTTTTAAAGCATTTTTACATCATCCATCAGAGGCCATCTAAACTAATTTCATTACATTAAATAAGAAACGAGGGCTAAACAAGCAAAAGAATGACTTAAATGCTGGCTTATCTAAAGCACCAGTTAACTGTGAACTACTCTGTGGAAGGGGCACGTCTCACCCTTAATAAATTCAATAGGTGGTTTTACGGGTAGCAAAAAGGCCAGCCAACCCCAAAATATATCCCTCTCTGGCTGGAACAAATTTACTAACTCCTTTGGTTTCGAGGCTAAAGCTCCTCAGTTATTAACATATAACTTGTCTCTGCAGTGTGTAATACTCTGGTCGTTCTAACACATTAACAGCCCAGTGAGACTGAATATATCAGACAAACCCACTAGTCACCCAGCCGGGTGTTAAGGATATAGGAGCCCAGGTTGGAAAGGTTTGAAGAAAAGGGAAGCTGGAATGTGGGGAGGTTCTGAGTATGGTGTGCTAGCGTTGGGGCCGGCCGTGCTGGTACCCCGAGTGGGTCGGGAGCAGCACGAGGCCAGGCCCCACTCCGAGGGTGTGGATAAGGGAGAAGGGTACCAACTTGAAGCATACATTTTACTTCCTTCACAATCTTGCCAGGTGTGGGCCCTGCCAGAAGGAATGATCAGTTTCTGAAGAGTTGGATCATGTTTCATTGTAAAGCAATACTGACCATACTGACCATATATCAACCATAGTGTCTTAGAATGCCTCATTACGAAACATCGATTTGTTCATTAAATTCCACATATGAGTGAAATCATAGGGAACTTGACTTTCTCTGACTGGCTTATTTTGCTTAGCATACTACTCTCCAGGTCCCTCCTTGCTGTCTCAAAGGGTAAAATGTTCTTCCTTTTTATGGCAGAGTAGTATTCCATTGTGTCAATGGACCACAGCTTTTTTATCCACTCATCAACCAATGGGCACTTGGACTGCTTCCAAATCTAAGCTATTGTAAATAATGCTGCATGAACATAGGGGTGCATATGTTCTTTCAAATTAGTGTTTCAGGTAGGTGGACAACTCTGGTAGGATGGGGGTGGTGTTGGGGGGTGGAGGGATTGAGCAAAAAAGAATAAAAAAGAACTCATGAACATGGGCAACAGAGTGGTGATTGTGGGATGGGGTGGAGGTGAAAGAGGGCATAGAGGGGATAAATGATGGAAAAAATTTTTTTAATGTAAACATATGAAAAATAAAAGAAACATCAGTTCATGTGACAGGGTAAAGGAGCACAGGGAAACATAGCACATGGGCATTGACTGTATGATGAATATTCAGAATGGTGCTCTGTAAGATAAGCTCCTGACATGGGCTTGCTTACTTGTTGTCTGTTTTCACCAGGACAGAGAAGAACAGTCTCAGTTACTTGTGACTCTCATCTCTTTATATTATCATAATATTTTTTTCATTTATTATGCACGTCTTAATTCATTTTGATTCTATGGTCCCTTTTTGCCTTACTGCTGGCTTGCTCCATCTCTTATTCAGGTTAGGTAACTTTCTGAACATTCATCCTAGCAATACCCCTACGTTCTCTTTCTTTTCATCTATGTCCTTTGACCAGAGACACCCCGGTTTACTCCAAGACCAACTCAGCACTTGTTAAGAAGAAATAAAGACAAGGAATTATACTCTCGAAGCAGGATGATACTAAATGTTTCTACCTTCTGGAGTTTATGTGTTACAATTGAATATTTGCATAGACCTCATTAGCCTTCCAATTTCCATTTTTGCTCAGGATAACCCAGTGATGTGGTATTTGGAAGAACAACATGCTTTCCCCCTGGAGCTGAGTCTTACCTTGCAAGGTCATGAAGTCATCAAATTGATAAACGTGCTCACTGTCAGTAGCAATCAGATTCATTTCTTTGTGGAACATTTCAAAGTTGGGGTCATTTTTCTTCACCACCCCAATCACAAATATTTCCACATTGGTGTCCCTGGCATTCTTGACCACCTCTGTCAGATTCTTTTCATCTCGGGTATCTGTCTGCCCATCAGTGATGACCAAGGCCACTTTCTTCACACCTGGCCTTGCAGCCTCAAACATGTGGGTGGCTGCGTGGAGTGCAGTGGCTGTGTAGGTGCCTTCCCCCAGATACTGCATGTTGTCCACAGCCAGCTTGAAGTCGTCCTTGCTGGAGAACTGCGTCAGGCGAGCCACCTGCTCCACCTCATGGCTGTAGTTGATGATGCCTATGCGGGCCGTGGCGAGGTCCAGAGCAACCTGGTCAGTCAGAGTCTTCACGAAATCTTTGATGATCTGGAAGTTGTCGGGCCCCACGCTTTCTGAGCTGTCAATCACAAACAGCAGCTCTAGAGGAGTCTCTTTACATTTGGGTCCACAGCCTAAAAGATGAATGTGGAAACAGAGACGCTGCAGGAATGAAACTCAAAACATCACTGATTAATAGCAGATTGGTGGGGGAGGGGAGAGGCTGGCACAGATAAACCTGAGACCTGGATTAGGACCTTCCTTTCCTGTGACTGTGAACACAGCTGATTACTGTGTCCCTTCTTTCTGGTTTCTATACCTGACTCTTAAAAAATAATAATTTATTTAAAAAACAACAACATTGTAGATGGTAAAATAATAAGCACTTTGTGCCAATTTCTCAGATTAAAAACTAAAATGTTTTTGAGAGTCAGCATCCCCTGATAACATTCAGCTCCCTCTCCCTAAGAGATAACCACTATCCTAAATTTGTCATTCCACCATTTGTATTTCATCTGAATCTGAAAGCTAGTATTTCAGTCTTCAACCACATCCCTAAATGAAAATAGAGATTTGCTCATTGGCATAGCCAATAGGTAAAGTAATGGGATGGAAATTTTAATTGTGGGGGAAGAATTAGTGCTTTTAACTGTACACAAGAATAAAGAACAGCTACTCTAGTTTATGTCCCCAGTCACCCAGCATGTCAGCTAGGGTGGCTCCCATGCTATCAATGAGGCCAACAGTCCATTCATGTCATACTATGAAACATTTTGAAGGTAATGAGAATGCTGGTCAATACACAATTTCTGTTGAGAGTTTACCATTCAAAGCAGTTGCCAGAGTCCCTGGGTAATAAGAATTATCAGGGGTCCATTGGCTTATCCATTCTGTTGCCCAACAACCCTCCCACAAAAAATCATGAGGAAAGTTGGCGCTATTTTTACAGAGCTTCCAGAATTCAGAAGTCATGTCTAAACTAGCCTGTCACCATACAGAGTCCCAGGTTGGTTCTCCAAGTCCAGAATTATCTATAGGGAACAACAATGACATCCCTGCCTCTGTCCTGTTTAAACACAGGAGGTTCTCTCATCTTTATTAGTCCATTACCCTCTTGCCTTTTGGCTAATCTCTTTTCTTTACTTCCTCTTTCTGGTAACTCTATGCTAAGTCTGACATATTGAGCCACAGGTGTAGAAGCATCTCGATACAGTCGTGAAGCAAGGGGACCTCCCGACTCTGTCCTCCAGCCTTTTGGGTGGAATGCCCTCTAGAAATCGTGCTCAAATCTCAATTCAGAAAGACTTCCTGCTTCAGGAACAACACAGACATGACAGTCACCAGCCAGGCTGGACTCAAATACCAGTTAGGTCCCTGTGGTCATAGTGTCTTTGTTGCTTTTTTCTTCCCAAGCTCAGGTAAATGTCACTGAATGTAAATGAGCACTGTGCTTAGGGAAGGCTGGCCGCCCACAGACTCTCTCTCAGCAGGGTATCTTCACACTGGGAGATGGTTTCCTTTTCCTAAACCAGGATGCCCACAGCCCCTCTCCCTGCTTCCTGTCACTTTCCCACTGACTTTTCAAATGAGCGTCAAACTTTCTCACGAGCGAGCGATATCACACGCACAGCTTCCTGACCCACAGAGAACATAGAGGGGCTGGTACTTGATAGTCACATCTTACCACATATTTCAAAAATGAGTTTGATGATTTCTTCTTTCTGGAGGAAAAAAGGGAATATGTATGAATTGTATGACCAGAATATTTTTTCTATTGTCATATAAGATATGTCTTGTTATATTCAGCACTGGGTCCTTTGACGTAATCCTTCCACTGCAGAAAGTAGATAAACAGCACAGAGGTTAAAAGGCGGCTATAATCTATCATAACTGAAATGTGTTGGAGTTGTGAAATGTAATAGCTCAGACTTTTGGAGTTCAAATCGTGGCTCCAGCCTTTATCAGCTGTATGACCTTGGGCACTAGGTGACTTAACAGTGTCTGTGGCTTAGGGCTGTGGATGAATTAAACAAGGTAACACACACAGAGTTCTTAGCAGGGGGTCTGGCCCCACCAAGTACTCGCCCACATCTGCGGTTTCACCTTCTGTGGCTTCAATTAGTTACCTGAGGTCAGCTGCAGTTTGACAATATTAAATGGAAAATCCCAGAAATAAACAAGTCATAAGTTTGGAATTGTGTGCTGTTCTGAGTAGCATGATGAAATCTCATGTGGTCCCACCCCATCCTGCCCAGGAAGTGACTCATCCCTGTGTCCTTGTATCCACATGCTCCCCTCACCCTGCCCCCAGTGGCCATTGGGTCACAGTTTTGCAAGCGCTTATGTTCAAGTAACCCTTATTTTACTTAACAATGGCCCCAAAACACAAGAGTAATGATGCTGCAAATTTGAATATGCCAAAGAGAAGCCATAAAATGCTTCCTTTAAGGGAAATGGTGAAGTTCTCTACCTAATAGGGAAAACATTCTATGTTGAGGTTGCTAAGATCTATGGTAAGAATGCATCTTCCATCTGTGAAATAAGATATTTTGATATTCCTGAGAGAGAGAAAGAAACCACATTCACATAACTTTTATTACAGTATATTGTTACAATTGCTGTATTTTATAATTCGTGTTTTTTTTTTTAATCCTCACCCAAGGATATTTTTTCCATTTATCTTTAGATAGAGTGGAAGGGAGGGAGGAAGGAAGAGATGGAGGGTGAGAGACAGAGAAAGAGAGAGAGAGAGAGACATCGATGTGAAATAGACACATCAACTAACTGGTTGCCTCCCGCATGACCAACCAGGGCCAGAGACCAACCACAATCGAAGTACACGCCCTTGGCCAGAATGGAACCTGCAACTCTTTGGTCCAAGGGCCAACGCTCTAACCACTGAGCAAACTGTCCAGGGCTTAGTATTAGTTTTATTGTTAACCTCTTACTATGCCTAATTTATAAATTGAACCATATCATAGGTATGCACGCATAGGAAAAAACATAGTACATATAGAGTACTATCTATGGTTTCAGGCATTCTCTGGGGATCTTGGGACATTCCCTGTGGATAAGAGAGGACCACTGATACCACCTACATGCTGTGAGCAATACGTATTCAGGTACATGATTTAACCCACATGTGCTGAGCAACCAAGAAAAGTACCAGGGACAAAAGAGAATATATTCTATGTTGTATTCCCTCCTCCTTCTCTGTACCACTCCCCAGTTTCGCCAGTCCCCTCTCCAGTATCCTAATACTCTCTCTTTGGCTCTTTCATGAACTGTCCCCATGGTCTGAATGCCCCTTCCTGGTCCCGCTGCCCCTCAGTCCCTCAGAAGGGCCCAGCAGGAGCTGGGTTCTAGATGTCAATCTGCCGATGCCCGGCCTGATAAGCACACTTACAAATACCGGGGACAAGTCTGGACAAGGCAGGACTCTACATCTGCCAAACTCAGGAAGCTGGCAGGGATGACTAACTAATAGATGAAAGAAATAGGAGCCCAGAAAATCTCATCAGGAAGGAACAATGGACCTCATCTAAGAAGATAAAATTAAACATTTGCAAACGTAAAGTTTTAAAGAAAAAAATCTATAATGACAGAATTGGGGTGAAGGTGACATTGCTGGTGACATGATTTAACAGGAGCATGTATGGGGAAGACTCAGGGCATTTTCATTTAATTCTTTTTTACTAAATTAAATAGAAGCCAATGATTCCAAGTGGCTATTTAAAAAGAATTTCCAATACAATTTCAATTGGATTATATAAAATGAGGAAGTCAACAGTTATCTTTTTTTTTTTAGGCCGTCTCGTGCTTTTTCACATTTACTGAGGCATTTAAGAACTCTGGGTCTAGAATAGGTCTAGAAAGGGAAAATGTATATACTTATATATTTATGTTTAATTTTTTTACACATGAATACTACAGACCAAGTTTTATAATTATAGTTTCATTTAACATTAGATCATAGTTAACTTCCCATAGTATTTGGTGTTCTGAAAAGCTTGATTACTGCCGTCCAATGCATGGCCATTTAAGGCTCCTGATGTGTGCTCCCAAGTGGCCCTGCAGAAAACTTGTCGTAATGACACCTCTAACAGAGGGTATAAGAAAACCTCTTTATTTCAGACACACAATACTGGGTATTATTTTTTTTATAATCTTTGGCATTTGATAGGGCCAAATATCTATTGTTTTAAGTTATACTCATTCAATTAGTAGTGAGGCTAAATTTTGTTTTATATGCATGTTTCCAAGTTGTCGTCGCTTGTGCACAGTCTTCGTATATCCTTTGTCCATTTTTCCTGTTAGAATGTTTGGCTTTTATTTACTTATAAGAATAATTTATGTATCAAGATTGCATTTTAATTATTTTCAATGTGTTTTTATGGGATAAACAGGTCTAAAATGCTTTAAGAAATCATGTATGTATGTCAATTTTTTTCTTGTATTTTGTGTTGTTGTTTTTTTTATCCTCACCCGAGGACACTTTTGCATTTATCTTTAGATAGAGTGGGAGGGAGGAAGAGAGAGAAACATCGATGCAAGAGAGACACATTGACTGGTTGCCACACACACGACCCCAACTGGAGTCGGGGACAAACTGAACTGAGGTACATACCCTTAGTGGGAACTGAACCCAGGACCCTGGTCCACAGGCCGACGCTCTAACCGCTGAACCAGACCGGCCAGGGCATATTTTGTGCTTTTAAGTGACCGGAATAGTTTCATTCCTTCCACTAAAATTGCTGAATAACTACTTTAGTTTAAAAATAAAAAGTGCGTGGACAGGGCTTCTCAACCTCTTTAAACCAGCATCCCCCCCACCCTGCCCCATTTGTGAAACATATTTTTTCTGTGTTTATAACTTTCATTTGATAAATAATTAGCCTTTTCAAACTGTACACCCCTCCTGCCTTTAATGGCTATCGCTTCCTGAGAGTTTGAAGACAGGAGAGAGAAGACCGAGGGCAGACACTGGGGAATGCTGACATTTAAGGGACGGGTGGAGAAACTGTCTCTTTGAAGCAATTTGGCATAAAGTATTAAAACATTGAACTCCATCAATAGCATCTGCCTCTTAAAGGAGGAGTTTGTTAGTCTACAATGAATTGGCAACTGATAACTGTTTGGGAATACATCTGATGGCCTGCCAAGGACAGCATTCATGGGGGACCAGCCTGGACTTGGCATCAGACAAGCCAGCTCCGCCTGTAAGGGCTCTGCTACTTGCTAGTAAGATGACTTTGGGCGTATTGCTCAAGCTCTCTGTCTGACTTAGCATATCTTCACTGAAGTAGAGATAATACTGCCACCTACCTCATGGAGCTGTCATGTGGATTAATGTGGGGTCTTGGGCAAGAGAGGGCTGTGGCCCACAGCATGACCCCTTCTTATTGTACCCCATCTCCACCAGTCCCACACTGCACATGGCCATGGCTAGCATTCATGTGGTGAACACAGTCCTTACTTCCAAGCTCTGTTCCAATGCCCTCTTGGGTGGGCATGTGCACACAGACCAGTGCTGTCAACTCTCCAAAGGGGCCATTTGGGTAAGCAATTCTGGGACCTTGTGTATCCAGAGTATAATATAGAGGCGGCATGTGCTCAAGGCGGTTGTTCCCCTGGCCCTGAGGACTCCTCCCATGCGGTAAGGGATGCAGCTAGTGAAGGACCAGAGGTCCAGAGCTGGGCCTCTGACGCATGGATCCCAGGCACCCTGCAGTCCTGGGTAAGGATACTACTGATGTGAAGGAGCCTAACACGGTCCTGGTCCTAGATTACCATTGAATACAAATTCTATTTTCCTTTACTCTTTCCTTTCTGCTAGTCCCTTTTTCTAGAATCCAGAAAGCCAAAGTCAAAAGAATCATATCCCTATTTCTAAGATCTCTGCCTCTTGGTTAAAAACCTGTTTAAGAGATAAAAAGCTATCTTGCCCCCAGACATCATCATACATCATTCTGTCTGCTCCAGACCCATGTATCCACTTCTATCACAGTGTTATCAGACAGTAGGTGAACATCTTTTGTTTGACTTTCTCTCTACTGGACTGTGAGCTCCTTGAGCCCAGAGACATTGTCTCTTATTCTCTATTCTTCTCCCAGTGTCTCTCCAGAGCCTGACCTGGAGTACACGCCCAGGACACGTTGATGAAGTGAGTGAACAAATGAATGAATGAAGGAAGCCAGTCCCCCTTCCCCGTGTTGGAACAGGAGGGAGGTATAAGCCTATGGGGACCGTTCCTCTGGGCATTTTCCACACACTCTTCCTGCTACTTCGGGGAGGGATTGCTGCATAGGTAGTTGCTTCATCCACCATGAACATCGTGGGCACGGAAGGTGGGGTGACTTGTGTTGGGGAAGAACAAAGAGATAAAGGCTGATGAGCTGTCCAAAACAAGTGCAGTTCTGTTTGTCACATGCCCAGTTCTCACCTCTCACTGTGCTCCCGGAACTCCCACCCCCTCACACCTGGATTTTCCCAGCGCAGTACCTAGGACTAGCATCCCCAAACCATGATCCACAAAAAAAATCAAAAAGGGAACAGAGAGTAGGTCCCTATTTCTTCTCCACTCCAGAAGAGATGATGGCTTCAAGTCAGAAAGGAAGAGTTGGACTTTGTTATAAAAACTCTGGAACGTTTCCACCCCGTGGGACTTGAAAGAGTTGGCTTTTCGGTTGCAGTGGAGTAGGGAGACCTGTAGGGAATAGTCTGTAGATGCTTCACAAGTATTTTAATTAGTGAATCAGTACCTAAAATACTGTGATGGCTGTTCTTCTCACAGCATTGCCTGAAGAAGCCAGTTGAGGATAAAAGAGCCCCATTCTGAAATGTGCAGGATCATGCAAAATAAAAAGTCCTTTTGGTCATGTGACTTCTTGTAAACAGCTCACCTCCTTGTCACTGTATCTACCTGGGATCAGAGGGGAGTAGTCACAGACCTCCACCAGGAGGCCAGATAGGGATTGCCAGGCCATGTGTCTCCCTCGCATTCAGATTCAGTGACCTCGCGCCCAAAGTCAACACTGGGGTTATTAGCAGTACTGTCATTTCAACGGCAGCTGGAATTCTGCATCAAAAGAACTCACACTTCTAAAGCTAAAACCTAATGCAACAATTTTGCAAGCACAAACCCTCAGTTAACCTCTGGGATTGGTACTCACTGTAAGTCCTTGGTCTCCTTTCGGTCCTTGTAACCCCTGCTTAGTAGAAGAAGAGGAATAGTCAATATAGGTTAGAATTCTGTAGGTAACGTATAAAATTACAGTAGGACTTTGAAAATCATGTCTTGCCTGTTTTCCTGGCGATCCGGGCTCTCCAATTTCCCCTTTATTGCCTTTCTTCCCCGCATCGCCTCGTTCTCCATGCTCTCCCTTTAAAACATAGTGAAAAGGTAAGTTTGGAATGTGAATTTCAAAACCTATTCAGACTAACAATCCCCAGAAGAGGGGGTGGTGGGGGAGAGAGAAACCACAGAACTTATATGCATGTGTGCATGAACAATGGACATGGACAACAAAGCTGGGGACAGGGCAGGGGGGGAGGGGGAAGGGGGAATCAGTGGGGGGGGAGAAACATCTGTAACAAAAGTAAATAATTTAAAAAAAATGAAATCTACACTGCTTAAAAATAAATCTCATTTTTCAAAAATAAATAAATAAATAAAGCCTATTCAGAAAAACTCTAAAATTTTGTTTATTTATAACTGGTATCTCTTGAAGACCTGTACTTTTCTTGTTGCTACAAATGTATGATAAGGAAACAAAAATGAGGGACATTTATTTACATTCCCCACCGGGTACCATAATCTAATTCATCAGAGATCTCAAAGTGAAGAGACCTTGAGATACCTTTGAATCAGCTCACTGTTTTCAGGAAGTCCAACTATTATCTAATTTTCCACCTGAGTTATCTAGTATCTTCTACATGTTATGTTGTAAGGATTTATCGAATGGCTTTTGAGAAGGAAGGCAATGAGAATTTTTAAGGTAAGCATGCTCATAGTCAGGAAAGAAAATACGTAAGGATTCACTTTCAAATGGATTTTTTCTTCTGAGAGTTTTGTAAGGAGAAGAGTAACAAACGTAGAAGACCTCTTCCAAAGTTCAAGTTGGGCAGCCGAGATCCTGAGCCTAAGCATTTCGTAAAGTCCTGAAATACTTACCTTCTTGCCAGGGAAGCCACGGCCTGTCGCGCCCTTTGGTCCTGGGAAGCCTTGAGGTCCTTGCTCCCCCTACACATAATATGAGAAAGGGATGTTTCTGTTAATTTTCCAAGATAACTCAGAGTATTCTTTGGGTCAAATATATACTTGCCGTTTCAAAACTGCATTATAGCATTACCTAAACTTGGGGGGAAATATATATGTCTGCTGGGCTCAGTGCTTTGCTAGTCAAGTTTAATTGCTGAGTGTGGAGTAGAATTGAGTCAGCTAGTTTATAGAATGTGCCTATTTCTGTGGTGTAAACACTCCCACCTTGGCCTATTTCAAATTACGAACATTATATCAATCAATTCACAAATAACAATCAGTTGTTATTTTAGTTGTGACATTGATGTTTTCTTTATTCTGCTTTACATTTTTTCTAAATTTTATTATGTTAAAAGCATGTATTATCTTAGTAATGGCCAAAAAGAGGATATACTATCATCTCCCTCCAATTAATGCCAAGGAGTTGTTTATATAATTCACCTTACACTGTTAATTCCATCCCTGATCATTTGTAGCAACATGAATCTATCTTAGTACCCCCTTAACTCGAAAAATAAAAATGTTTTCATTTCAGGACTTGTTTTTAACTATCCCCACCATATATTAACATTATCTTCTGCTCCCCTATACCCGCCCCTCAAACCACCCAGGTTTAAAGTGTTTTCATGATGTTGATCATGAAACAAATAATCACTAATGAGTATATAGAGTCTTGGTACTGATGCTGCTTGTATACTATATGCAACCTCTACTTAACTCTAGACCACTGTTAGCAATGAGTCTGTGGCAAAGGTCTGAAGGACCACAGGCTCCTGATGGGATCTTATTTGCTTGCTTACCTTTAGTATTTTTCTAAAAGTTATCCCACTGGAATCACTGGTAAGCTTAATAAAAAGACCAACTAAATGAGAGCCAAGGATGGAGATAGGGATCAAATATGCATTTTGTAATAGGCTTGCAAAGGCTTGAGAGTCACTGATGCAAAAGGCAGGATGGGCTTTAGATAGTCACTCCTGGAAAGCGCGACGGAGGATTGCTTGGAGACTACTGTAACTTGTTTTTAATTTAATTTATTGGGGTGAGATTGGTTTTTTAAATCACATAGGTTTTACCCTGGCCGGTTTGCCTCAGTGGTAGAGCATCGGCCCGTGGATCAATGAGTCGTGGATTCCATTTTGGCCAAGGGCACGTACCTCAGTTGCAGTTCATCCCCGGCCCTGGTCAGGGTTGTGCGGGAGGCAACCAGTCGATGTGTCTCTCTCACGTCAATGTTTCTCTCTCTCTCCCTCTCTCTCTCCCTCCCACTCTATCTGAAGATAAATAGAAAAATATCCTCGGGTGAGGATTAAAAAAAATTATATGGGTTTCAAGTATACAAGTCTATAATACATCATCTGTATGTTGTATTATGTGTTCACCACCCAAAGTCAGATCTCCTACCATCACCACTTATGCCCGTTTTACCCTCTTCTACCTCCCGCCGCCTCCCTTTCCTTCTGGTAATCACCATACTGTTGGAGACCATTGTAACGTTGAGTGTCAGTATTCCGGAGGCCCCTTTTCTAGCTCATGCATGAGCTTTCAAGCTTTTTAAAGTCAATAGAATTCTTTCTTTTAAAAAGTGTTATAACAAAATGTTTCAGATGTACACAACTCACAGGGAATAAGACAAATATTCAGCTATATACCACCATAGTAAGAAATAAAATAGTACAGATACTATTGAAACCCTCATGTATCCAGACTGATTTCCCAAAGGAGAGAGAAAACCTCTCTCTGATATTGATATGCATCACTCATATCCATTCTGATGCTTTAGCTACATATGTATAGATTCTAAAACAATGCATAATATTATATTGAATATTTTCAACTTCAAATAAGTGATATTTATGTATCCAATTTGTATTTTAAATCTCAACATTATCTATGTGGAATTTATCTGTGAACATATATGTAGTTCTAGTTTGTTAATTTTCTCTGCTAAATAACTTGACTTCCACTAAATAACTTGACTACAATTTATCCATTATCCTAGTAATGAGCATTTAGGTTGTTTCCAACATTTCCCTATTATAAACAATGCTTCAGTGAATATTATTTTATATATCTTTGCACACATCCCTAGAAGGGAACACTTTCATTAGAACAAGTCTTACACAGGAGAATGAAAAATAAAATGAATACAAGTAGAAATTCTCTTATTGAAGTGCTCAATTCTTCTTGCACCCATCCCTAGCCCCTCACACCTTGGATGAATTTTTAGGTCCTTTTTTGT
This sequence comes from Molossus molossus, assembly GCF_014108415.1. Taxonomy (NCBI): domain Eukaryota; kingdom Metazoa; phylum Chordata; class Mammalia; order Chiroptera; family Molossidae; genus Molossus; species Molossus molossus. The sequence continues at coordinate 29,693,428 of NW_023425401.1, read as the reverse complement.
TTTGTTTTGTTTTTTTTATCCTCACCCGAGGACATTTTTCCATATTTTGTTCAGATAGAGTGGGAGGGAGGAGAGAGAGAGAAACATCAATGTGAAAGGGACACATCGAGTGGCTGCCACCCGCACAACCAACCAGGGCTGGGGACAAACTGCAACCGAGGTACATGCCCTTAGCGGGAACTGAACCCGGGTCTCTCTGGACTGCAGGCCGACGCTCTAACCGCTGAGCCAACCAGCCAGAACTAGGTCCTTTTGATCTCTGCCATGTTGCATTTCCAAATTAATGGAAAGTGTGGGAAAACAGTTTTCCCCCCAGTCCAACTCTAGAAGACTTCACACAAATTTCTTATAATGGTCAAATTGCAGAGAATGCATTCACTAAATATCTTTTTCACTCTGGTAACCCTTGAGCCAAGCACAATGCCTCTAGGGGGCCCACCGTGAGTGTTTCTGCAATACTGTGCACGGATGTCCCAGGCCCATCTGAGGAGACTCACCCCTACAGAAGGACTGCTCCCTCTCTTAGTTGCTTAGTTAGTTAGAGGAGACAGGCAGTTATCATGGGTCCTCTTTATTCAGTTTACTGTTGAGAGAATACTCTTTTCTCACCAGGAAACCTGGTGGTGTGGGAGCCTGAGAACCCTGGATAGGGGTTGGTGCCAGTCAAATAGAAAGGTCAAAATAGTAAGCCAACACTTGGATTCCAAGATGGAGATTTAAGCAGAAGAAAGGAGAGGAGAAAAATCTGTTTTGTTTCCAAAGTTTGCACTGCTAACACAGGTGTAATGAAAAGGAATAGGCAGGAGTGTGTGGATAACAGCCCAACCTCCTTACCCCTACTGAGAAACATGCTCTAGTAGAAGTTGACTGCAGCCTCATCTTGAGTTTGAAGGGTAGAAGGGCCTGCCTACCGACAGACGAGGTGGCCAGCCCATGGAGTGATATGAAGGACCATGGAAGGATACCGACCTGAGAGTCTCCCATTCTCTGTTCTAATTAAAGAAAACTTTTTAAAAAGTGTAAGAAAGATATCCTCTTAACAAAGATGCATCAGCACTTTGGCATAAATTAGTTTTCTCAGTTTTTTTTATTTTTATTTTTTTGTGGAGGTGTCTGAGGACTTCTTCATTCAACCATATATCTGGTGAAAAGGTAGTTTGGGTTGTCAAGGACATGCATGATGCCACGGGTCAAGGGTCAAGAGGGCTCCTAGCCAAGTGTCTGGGAGGTTAAAGGTCAAGGGGGAACACTTAAAAGAAATTTATGGTTGGCTTTGCCCCCACCCCAAAGGACAGAACAGTGTGACAGACCAAAGGAGCTGGGATTGTGGTGTGATGGTGGATTATTACTGGGGCTGATATATTTAGACAAAGCCTGAGTCTAGAAAGGACTCAATACCTTTTTGAAAATTATTCAGGATAATTACTTCTTTTACAACCTCTCAGATTCCTATATCAGCAGCTGATATAGAAAATGTTCAATAAATGTTTACGACTAACCAGCTGCTTTAAGAAATGGCACAATTTCCTGACAAAGTTAAGAGCTGCTGTGGCTTCATTACTGTGCCCTGAGGGGAAAACCTCAGAGTAGCCAATTCTCTTGTTAGGATCGGCTCCATGCTCGGGAATTTATTCTGCATAACCTCATAGTACAGACATTTTATATGTAATGTTAACACTGTGGTTATTCCAGGCAGCTGGGTTTCCCTATAATAAAGCCCCCCCCCCCCCTTAATCACCAGTTTTCCTTCAGAATATAATTTTTCAGAGCAGACTATCTGGCCAAAAGCCTTGAGCAAGTAAGTCCATGCCTTAGCTTGGCAGAGGTGAATGCTATCCAATCTGATTTTCTCTTTCTCTTGCAAGTGTCAGAAAAATGATATACAATGATTTCTGCCTGAGTCAGAAGCAGCTGCAGGAAAGAGCATGTCCATCTGAAGGTATAATTAAGTCTAAATGTCAAACCCAGCTTCTTCACCACCATATCCAACTCTTGGACCCGTCCGGTTAGAGATGTGGTCTTTTTAATTTTTCATATGATTGCTTGTCCTCTGGGAGAGAACTTTCTAAGGAGAATGCACAACTACCTGAATATTTTAACAGATTTTTTTTCATTAGTGATATGTCAGGAAACAACAGTTTTTCTTTTCAAATCTTTTCTCACTAAGGGAAAAATCACAAATGATCAAAAATTAGAAAATAGATGTTTGTCTTCTAGTGAGGGTGTAGAAAACCAGAAAAACGCCGCTTTCATTCTTAAAACAACAACAAAGAATGCTAACTGATCTATGAAATCACAACTTTCCTTGACTCCATCGTAGAGCTGTGGTTCAAGGCAAGCAACGAACTCAAACTCTAGGGAAACAAGGCTCCTCCAAGGAAAGAGAGGACACTGGCCCTCACTTACCTGCGGAAACACCACATGTCATACAAGCTGGCAAGAAGAATTCAACCAAAATTTTTAACAAGTTGCTGACGACTGAGTGTGGCTGGGAGCTTCAGGAACAAGGGAAATCCATACCCTCTCGCGGGCTTTTCTTGGAGGACCTCACCAATGCTCAAGAGAAAGACTGGAGGCCCGGCCAGCCCTGGAGCTCCTCACGGGGCAGACCTAGGGGAGCACAGGGCAGACCTAGGGGAGCGCAGCACAGTCCTCCAGAGAAAGGCACTAAGCCCTCCCTGGGACAAAAATCTTAAGCTGCTGGGGGAAGTCATTTTTAGGGCACAGATGACAACCCATGGCAGCTGGGAGAAGGAAACAGAATAAAATATGCAGAACTGCATCCTGGACCGACTTTTAGCAATGCCTCATTCCTTGGGGGGAGGAGGAGTCAGGAAACCATCCTCGGCCCAGACCATTAGAGGCCCTTATGCATTGGCTGGCATTCATGGAACCCTGTGTACTTAAAAGGGTGCATGGTTCTACATTTAACCCTTTAGTAGAAAAATGTAATTAAAAAGAATTAACAGAACACTTGGCAAACTGAGTAAGGTCTATAGATTAAATAGGAGTATGGCAACACAGTCATGCGCCACCAAACAACGTCAGTCCATGATGGACCACAGCTACGGTGATGGTCCCACAAGATTCTAAAGGAGCTGAAGTTCCTGGAAGAAAGTCAAGGGCATGCGGTTCAGGGGGAATTCCTTCGCTCTGACGGGAGAATTTCTGCGGGGCTTGGGCACACATGCCCCCTCACTCACTGCACCTGAGTTCTGAGTGCACAGATCACGTCCCAGGAAGTCAGCCTCTGACCCGTTTCAGCGCAAGGAGACATCCTCCCAGCGCTACATATCCAGAGGGTGCTACAGTCCTCCCAGGTCTAGCTTCATGGACTTCAGAGCGCATTGCTGTAAATTCTTTGTTGACCTGCAGAAGGACACGGGTCCACAGGGGCCACCTTCACAAGAATCAGGTGCCACTGCTGCTGTAGTAAAAGCTTTCTGTGGTAGTGTGGGTCTGCCCATCCCTGCACTTCGGAAATATTTTCAGGTTGCAGTGATGTAAAGCACTGATCAGTTTTATTTATTCCATCAGTTCAATGCCAGAGAGCTCTTTGTGCCACATGGGGCAATGGAACCAACAGCAGATTTCCTACGTCCCAAGGTTGAGTCCGCAGTTCTACACCCTCTCGTGCTAAGCACCCTCTATTTCTATGAATACACAAAGGTCCTTAATCTGACCACTGCTCCAACATGCATTAGCCAACCCACATGGCCATGACGACCCCCTGTGATCCTGTATGTCTCCATCTTGACTTCTTATTCCTACTGGTCCTCAGGCCACCTTCCACTGCCCCCGACAGTCACTGTTATGGTGACCTACACCTGACACATTCAGTTTCTCCTCAACATTTCCAATCATGCCAGCCCACCTCCCTGTTCATGGAGCAGCACTGACAGCTTCCGGTGTTCTACCCTGTTGGGAGGAAGCAGGAAGAGGGCTGCTGGGGCAGAGTTTATAGTCTGTTGTAGTGAACAGTCGTGTTGAAGCCTTCACGCTCGTTCACCACTCACTCCTGCACACTCAGAGCAGCTTCCAGTACTGCAGCTCCACTCGTGCTACGTGCCCCGTGCAGGTGCACCGATTGTTATCCTTTATACCGCATTTATACTCTGCCTTTCCTGTGTCTGGACGTTTAGATACACACATACTCACCACTGTGTTATAATGACCCATAGCATGCTGTACAGTAGCACAGTGCAGGTTTGTAGGGGCAAGCGGCTACACAACACAGCCTGGTGTGCCGTGGGCTCTACCGTCTAGGTTTGTGTCCGCACAGTCCGCGGGGTTCCCAGAATGATATCATCGCCTAATGATGCATTTCTCAGACACAGCCCCATCATGAAGCAACACATAATTTTCTGATGTTTATAATTTTACTGTGTTATGTAAGAGAACATGCTTATTGTATGAAAAGTACTAAAATATTTAGGGGTAAAGGGATATAGAATCTGCAACTAAGTCTCAGGTGTTTCAGAAAAACCATAGTGTGTATGTATACACATGCACACATAGAGTTTGATAAAGCAAATGTGGTATGTTTACCTTTAGTAATTCTGGGTAAAGGGTGTTTGGGAATTAAGTCTTTGTACTACCTTTGCAACTTTTTGTAAATCTGAAATTATTTTAAAATTGAAATAGCCCTGGCCTTGTGGCTCAGTTGGTTGGAACGTTGTCTTGTACACCAAAAACAAAACAAACACACACATAAAAAATGGTTGCAGGTTCAATTCCTACTCAGGGCACATACCTAGGCTTTGGGTTTTGTCCCCAGTCTTGGTGCATATGAGAGGCAACCAATCAATGCTTCTCTCTCACATCAATGTCTCTCTCTCTCTCCCCCCTACTTCCTCTCTCTCTCTCTCTCTCTCTCTCTCTCCCCCCCCCTACTTCCTCTCTCTCTAAAATCAATTTAAAAAACATATCCTTGGGTAAGGATTAAAAAAAATTAAAACAATATAAAAAATGAATGAATGAATGCACTGAATGGTTGAAAAAATATATCATCTATCAATGCTAGAGGAGCTGACACATATGAGTACGCAGACACTTCATCAACCCACAGTTTGGGAACCCACAGGCTAAAAGGACACCAAGAGACCTAAGGCAAAGACACAGGGGTGGGTTTCTCCCTACCCAGAGAACACAGCTGCTCTTTGAATTCGGGAGGCCTACAAGGTTATCAGAAACCCATTGCCCCAGGATTTACACTCATACCAACTTCAGTTCAACCTTTGAAAGCAGCAATAGCATTGTCCCACTCGGACACAGCCAGTTTACCAGCCTGATATCGGTTATGCCCCACTGTACTGGGACTCTCTGCGTGGGGACCCTGTCACTGCTGTCGAGAAAGAGAGCTGGGCTGCACAGCCCAAAAGGCGGCCGCAGCTACACCTCCCTCGCTGTGTGAGTGCATGCCTCCGAGGTTCCGAGACCATCTCAGGGGCAAGCATAAAGAAAAGTATTTAGAACATGGAGAGAACTCACTTTCCATTTACAGACGTGTACTAGGAATCTATAGTGGGGAATATTTTTTAATATCTTCTAGGATTTCAGCACTTGCTTACTGCCTTAGATTAAAAAGTGGCTGGTAAGAAACAAAACCCAACTATGACACCTAAGTGAGATTTTGGTCCCAACTCAGGCTTAATTCAATGACAAAACTTCAGCTTGAGTTTCTTCTCAATTAAGATTCTCCTCTAAGAAACTGCAGAAGCCTGGTTACATACTGACAATAAAGAAAAGCTCTGGCTGACCTTCAGTCGTTGGTCAACTGGAACATTCTAGGTGGTGAGCTCTTGCGATAGAAGCTATGAGAAGAGGAAGCACTTTTTTTTTTTTTTTTAAACCACGTTTTCTTTGTAGGATGCAATCAGGCAACTATATTAAAAATCTAAACTCATCCCATTGTTTTGTAGCGACCCCCAAAACATCCTAAAATAAATCAAGTTGTCATTCTTTCTTCTGCCTCCCTTCTGTTCGCCTTTCTTGGTTTCTGGTGGTGATTCGTGTATTGCTAAGTAGGAGCCAGGGGATTTGTAAATGTTGAAAGTGGGAAGTAAAAGCTTATCTAAGCAGCCCTCTGTCAGCTTGAAGAAAAAGGCCAGTATTGTATTAAGATGTTGATTTAGTGGGTAAATGGTAGTTAGCAAATCACAGTGACCTGCCTTGAATAGTTATCTAGTATTTGGCCTGGAACCCAGGACCCATTCTGTATTGAAAGGGTTTCTTTTTTTATGCTTCGTGGGCACAGCTAGTTCACTTTAAAAGGAAAACGGTATTTTCCACGTGACCTGTGGCGTGCATATCATTGTACACATTGTACACATATACTTAGAACAACTGAATGGGCTGGCATTTTGGCATTTCTCTCCCTTCCTGAAGTTCTGATCATAATAATCTCCTGTTGTAACTACCCACTGCCACTTACTGCGTCCCCACGTGTGAGCCCCGAGCTAGGTAATAATAGAGCTAGACACATTCTTGTTTAATTTCTATAATAACCCTGGGAGAAAGTATATACATGATGAAGCTGGGCCTTTGGCAATTCTTCCATGTCACCTCGAATGATATCTGATTTCACAGCAATGCTTTTAAAAAATATATATAAATATTATAGCGATATATATATTCTCTCAAATTTTAATTTTGCTTTTATTTTTTAAATCATCCTTATTCTTTTTTCCCCATCAAGACCCTCCTCCCCTCTCCCCCCCCGCCCCCGACTTTACTGCACTGTTGTCTGTGTCCATTGGTTATACATATATAAGTTCTTTGGTTTATGTGTTCCCGCCCCCCACCCCCCCTCACAAGAATGCTTTGAACAGTAATTCTTTCTTCCAGAAGCAAAGCTGACAGTTGCCCCAAAGGCTCTGCTGGTTTTCATTTCTCAGCTCTATCTTGCCATAGAGTAGAAGCCAGGCAGAGTTTCCAGAGTCGTAAAATCTTTTCCTTTGTGGAATTGAATTCTTCTAACTTAATGTCTCATTTTGATATGTTAACATTCTCTAACGGGAACTAAGACAGCCTAATGCTTGTTCAGTAAAGCAGCCTAATCTAGAAATTTGGACATGCACATCTCTGGGGGACCTTATTCCGCCTACAACAGTGGCTTTCCATCTATTTGTGCAAAAAAGTAAGATAATTGTTATATTTTCTGTAATTCACCTTAATATATTTCAGTTTAGACAGTATCATGAATATGTATATGAGCAAATTAATTTAATTTACACTCTAGGGGTGCTGACTTAATATTTGAAATAACCATAATCAATGGTCCATACTTCAAAGACATGCGCTTCAACTATTACCATCTGAATCTGCTCCAGCGGATGATAAAAACAGTGTATCCTTGGGAAGACATGTGGTGGCTAGAAATGTACAGGTTCTTCACCCCTTCTGTGGATGGGATATAAGAGCCAAGTGAGCCACCCAGCCAGGTAGTTTCGGTGGAACAACCTAATTTTAAGACTCATTCTAAATCAGCACCTCCTATTCTCATCCCCTAATGAAGAACCCTTCACCTGACCTGGTCCCATCATGAGAATATTGTTATATTTGCCTCAGAGTGATCATTTTATGCAAAGTGCTTGTCAAAGTGTTTAAGAAGACAGAGACCTGGAACTTGGACCAAGCTTTCACTACCTGTTTTTTTTAGCGTACATGTTAATAAGTAGCTGGATATAGGGTAGAATTCTGACACTTGCTTTAAATAAAACATGCCACCTATTAGCCAGGTTGCCTGGAAGGGCAGGTAACTCCTCCTGACTCTATTCTTCAGAGGCCACTGATAGGCACCCAGAAGGATCCGACAGATTGTTAATGTCCAAATTGGCCAAGCTTAGCTCACAACAGCGGCTCACAAATGGGCTCGCTTTGGGCATATTTCCTCTGCCATTTTTCTTAAACGTTTAGTCCCTGCTTTCATTTTTCTGTTTACTTCTACTTCAGATGATAAACTGGTTGAACAAGTAGCACATGAATATTTGCAAATAATCTCAGCGACAGAAGTCACTTAATGGACTGTTTGACTGTTCATGGACACATGAGCTCACTGTTATGATGTTTCCATCCAATCCATAGAACTTAGTCCCATCGTCTGATAATAAAATGATCCTTGGTAGTATACATACTAGAATTAAATACACTGATAGATCACAGTGCAGAAGGCATCATGGCTTCTCGGGGTTTTGCCGGTTGGATTCAGTTGTACAGATTGACTTGTCTTGCCCTTCTGCCTAAATAGCCTTCTGTAAACCTGCCAAATTTCATGAATATCTTGCATGGCATCTGAATATATACAGGTGTCACAAATGGTAAATAGAAATGACAAGGTTGGCTTTGGGGCCGTTGCCCCTGCAAGGGACAGGGGACTCGGGAGCACCCCCTTTGCTGGCAGCGCCGTCTCCCCGTTTGTCAGTTTCATGGTCAGTGTCTCTCTGGGGGCTGCCTGTGCCCTCATGGTCCTTTACTTTTACTTGTGTATTATCCTTAGCAGTCTTGTCCACATCCACAGCAGTGGTGGTGACCCTGTAGGAATAATCTCCAGTTTCTAATCCCCAGTCTTAGATTTATCCCGGTCTCTAAACTCCAGGCCCAATTTGTATCTGCTTTCTAGACCGCTCCACTTGTTAACCATTTCAGAATCAAATCTATCAAATACAGAAATTCTAGTCAGCCACTTTTTTTTAATCCTCACCTGAGAATATTTTTCCATTTATCTTCCAATAGGGTGTGAGGGAGGGGGGGAGAGAGAGAGAGAGAAACATATTGATTGCATGACTCTGACCAGGACTGGGACCAAACTGCAACCAAGGTATGTGCCCTTGACCGGAATTGAACCTGCGACTCTTTGGTCCTCGGGCCAATGTTCCAACCGCTGAGCCAAACTGGCCAGGGCTATTCAGCCACTTCTATTTCTCTCCCTGGCTTTCCCGTGTTCACTCATCTGTCAGTCTTCCAGGCTGGGGACTTTGTGTTCTGACCTTGTCTGTGCTCCCTGAATAGCCTCCTTGCCAAGTCCCAGCCACCAAATACATTCAAAGGGTCTGCCCTGACTTGACTTTTGCTCTTCCGAGAGTAATACCCCTACATCAACCCATATCCCTCTTATAGGTGTGGATGCTCATATTATTCATGTCCTATTTATCTTAAGCTCCCCAAGTAGAGGCACCTTATCTTATTTCTCTTTCTACCTTCTGAGGTTCCTATTTCAGGGCCCTGCACATCATACGGAGCTAGAGAGACTATTTTGGTAGAAGTCTCCTAGAGACCACGTACCCTATATACTGTCTTATTTAGCCTCACACATCCCCATGGGGACTTAGTGCCTCTCTGGTTTACATGAGGCAAATTTCATGATAAGCTTTTGGGGATCGACGTGGAAAAGAGGTAACAGAATAGACGCATGAGAAAGTGCCAGCCGAGCTTTTGTGATGTGGGTCGACTGAAGGAGGTATTTATAAGAGGGCCTCTGCCTGGGCTCTGGAGCTGAATCTAGGTCCCTTCGCCAGTAGGTCCTGTGGCACTGGCTAAACCTACCGCACATTAGAAAACCACGGCCACACATCTAAGAAGCATCCTGCTCACTGTATGGTCACAGGGGTGTGAGGACAGCAGGAGGTGCTGGTCCCTGAGGCCAAAGCTGCTACCACAGCATCAGGAAACAGGGCCCCTTGCTTGGGGGACTCCTAGCACAACATTCAACCCCTGTGTACAAATTCGCTGAATGAAAGGATTCCATGACATGTTGTATGCTTTTCACATTCCTCTCCTCTTTTTCATACGTCAGCCCATCAACACACAAGACTAGGACTCAAAGCAGTGAAAGGCAAAGCCTCTTCCATCTGATTTCATCCTGGGAAAGGCTGAATAATGGCTCCCAAAGATATGCAGGTCCCAGCACCTGGAACCTGTAAATGTTATTTTATATGAAAAAACAAAACTATAATTCCAAATATACCAAAATATATGTCATGCTTCCTTGGACATGTAGCTAAGGGAAGATTCTACAGAATGGACCAGGCTCAGGTGTGCATAGACCTGAGCCACACCGCAAGGGAATGCATGGTGAGTCTTTCCTGTTAAGATGGACAGAAGAGTACAGCAGGTAGCTTCATACAGAAGCAGAAGGCAGCAGCTCCGGCTGTCACAGCGAGTGTGTCTCAACTGTCACGCATTTAGGCATGGAGGCTGGGGAAAGGGGAACTGGTGTAGGCTATCTGTTACATGTTTAATTATATCAAAAAGAATATTCCACTATGACATTCAGCCATGTCTTCCCTTAGACCTAAGTCACTTCCAGTTAGTAGATTTGGTGAGGCCTGTTAACTTCTGAGGTGCAACCAAAGACTAGACCAAGGGGTGGATTACCCCCACCTTTCACCCCATGATCTCCTCCAACCCACTGCGGGCAGAGTGCCTGCTCGCCCACACTCTTCCAGCAGGGCCCCGGCCGCTTGGACACTTAGCTGGCCGCCCCTCCCATGCAGAAATTCTGGAGACATTGTTGACAATGACATCTAAGGGCCACAACGAAAGTGTTGCTTTTCAGTGATTGTATTTGAGATGGAATTACAGGATCTGTGCCTCTGTGTTGTTCTCCTAGTTTTAATACCTGTCAAAAAGGGTGATAGCTACTGAAGGACCGACTGTAGCATTCTCTAAACTGGTTCTCCTCTGCCAGGAATTCAAAGCACAAGAAGGACTAACTAATTGCCCTGTCAGAGAATGTCTTTCACCAGCATTCACAGTATTAGCTCTTCTATGGGTCTCTTTCCCGATATACGGTGGCGATTACCGAAGTGATGTTTATAAAGTTCTATGGATTCCTTAAATAAAAGTACGGCAGGCTTATTTCACTTGGCGTAAGTGTTGTCCTCTCGGTTGGTCCATGTTTTCACACATGGCAGAATTTCCTTCCCTGGGGGATAATATTCTATTGTGTGTGTACACATACCACATTTTCTTAATCCATTCATCCCTCAATGGGCATTTAGATTCTCTCCACATCCCGGCCATTGAGAATAGTGCAGCAATGAGCATGGGCGTGCTAAGTGAAATAAGCCAGTCACAGGACACATGCTGCCTGATTATGCGTCTATGCGATAACTACAGTAGTCAAACTCATAGAAGCAGAGAAGAATGAGGGTCGGAGGGGAAAGTGAGAAATGTCCAGCGGGTATAAAGTCTCAGTTATGCAGGATGAATAAGTTCTAGAGACCTTCTAAACAACATGATGCCTCTAGTGAGCAATGCTGTATTATACACTTAAAAATTTAAGTGGGTATATCTCATGGTAAGGGTTTGTACCACAAGAAAAAATAAAGACAATAGCTCAAAATAATAAATTTGTTGAAAAAAAAGAAATGATAAATATATTCAAGTACATACATATTTTTTGTTGTTGTTGTTAACCCTCACCCGAAGATATTTGTTCCACTGATTTTTAGATATAGGGGAAGGGAGAGAGAGAAATGTTGATGTGAGAGAGACGCATCAATTTGTTGCTTCACACACAACGCCAACCAGTGCTGGGGCTGGGGCTCGAAACTGCAACCCAGGTGTGTCCCCTTAACTGGGAATCAAACCCTAGACCCTCTGTCCAAGGGCCAATACTCTAACCACTGAGCAAAACCTGCCAGGGCTCAAGTGTATTTTTAATAAAATAAAGAGCACTGGCCAGTTTGGCTCAGCGGTTAGAGCGTCGGCCTGTGGTCCGGAGAGACCCGGGTTCGGTTCCCGCTAAGGGCACGTACCTCGGTTGCAGTTTGTCCCCGGCCCTGGTTGGTCGTGCGGGTGGCAGCCACTCGATGTGTCCCTTCACGTCGATGTTTCTCTCTCTCTCTCTTCCTCTCTCTCCCTCCCACTCTATCTGTACAAAATATGGAAAAATATCCTCTGGTGAGGATAAAAAAAATAAAATAAAATAAAATAAAAAAGAAAAATTAATTAATTTTAGAAAGCTGGAAAAATAAAAGTATAATAAAAGCATACAATTAATAGAAGGTAGTGCTCAACCTCATTCATGTATGTGCCCTGTTTTCCTTTTTCATTGCTTCCAGATTAACACAATAGGAACCATACTTGACAGCTCAATGCGCATTCAGAGGGGCAGAGTTTACTCATAATGGAAACTTGTCTTTTGGTTTTTCCCTGAAACACTCTTTTAGACTGTCTTTATAGATGCTTAATGACAACTTAAGAGTTGGCCTTGGTATACCACATAACACGCAGATGTGGTTGGCATATCTGAGGCAAAGAAACATTGAAATCATGTGGAAAGATCCACAAAGTCACAGTCTCCTATAAAAGCGTACCTTTCAAGAACATTGAGTTAATAACCAAGTTAACTCAGGTTTTTATTGCACCATACTTGCTTCGAGCAAGAAAACATGAGTTAAAGTTTGACAATAAAAGAGAAAAATATGTATAATGAAATTATATTTATAAACTTTTATAAGCCTATACTCATGCTCAAAGTAAAGTAGAAAACCACCTCAAAGGATTAGCATCAGAAAAATTCACAGGTAGGCAGATTTCAGTTCAATATAAAGAAGGAAAGTCTACTAATTATAGCTATAGAATAAGCCTTTCAAAACACAGTGAAATGGAAATACTACTACAAGTCTGGGAAATAGAAGAATGTTCTCTGCAGCATTATTTAAGGAAGGAAATATGTAAATTATGTCATATCCACATTATGGATTATTACATGGCTGTTAAAAATATAGTCAGTTTTTATGTATTGATTTGGAGGGCTATTCATGCTCTATTAACTGGGGGTAGAGTAGGGTGGGAAGCAAGTTGGAGAAATTCTATATAGGATGATTTTAAGGCTATTGTGCTATATATGTGTATGTTACACGTCTATTGAAAATACGGAAGCTACACACCAAACTTCAAACAGTGGCAACCTCTAAAAGGTAGGACTGAAGGAGAAAGGAGACTTGCACAACTTTACATGATTAAAAGGTATTTGGATTTAATACAAGTATCCATTGTTTTCATTTTAAAAAGTAATCCCTGGCCAGTGTGCTCTGTGGTTAGTGCATCAGCCCACTAACCAAAGGGTCGTGGGTGTGATTCCCAGTCAACAGCACATACCTGGGTTGCAGGTTCGATCCTCAGCCCTGGGTTGAGGCTCGTGTGGGAGGCAACCAATCATGTCTCTCTCACACAGATGTTTCCCTCTCTCTCTCCCTCTACCCTTCCCTCCCTTCCACTCTCTCCAAAAATCAGTGGAAAAAATATCCTTGGATGAGGATTAATGACAATAGCAACAAAAGTAATAAAGCTTCTTGACTTTGTTACAAGGTCATTGAAAAACATACAAGAAAGGAAAAAAGCTTCTGTTCCCTGAAGTGTCCAAGGAGAGTCTGGATGGTCAGGTGCCCGTTAGAATGTTGTAGGAAAGATTCTCGTGTTGGATGGGAGGAGTATCAGTAGAAGTCCCTTCTCATTCAGAAGGCACTTCCTTTTGGGCACTTCCTTTTGATTTGGCATCTTGACTATTTCCTTGTTTACTAACTCTTTCCCATCAGCCCACATGATACCATATCTTCCCTCTTAAATAAAACATCCTGAATATCACGTCATTCCATTATTTCATTTCCATGTTCTCCTTTCAAAAGTGTTGCCTGTATGTTCTATCTTCACTTCCTTTCTCGCCATTAACTCTTTAAAAATTTTTAAATTTTAAAATAATATCAGCCCTGGCCAGTTTGGCTTAGAGGTTTGAGCATCAGCCTGCTGACTGAGGGGGTCTAGGATTCGATTCCTGGTCAAGGGCACATACCTAGGTTGCAGATTTGATCCCTGGCCCTGGTCAGAGTTGTGCAGGAGGCAACCAGTCAATGTGTCTCTCTCACATCGAGGTTTCTGTCCTCTGTCTCTCTCTCTCTCTCTTTCCCTCCCTCCCTTCCACTCTATATAAAAATCCATGGAAAACTATCCTCTGGTGAGGCTTAATAAAAATAATAATGATAAATAATAATAATTTCAAACTCACAGAATTGCAGTAATACAAATATTTCCCATATTCCCTTCATTTATTCTAGATCCATCAATTGTTAAGATTTTTCCATAGGTTTTATTCTGTCTGTGTGTATGTATGTGCATATGCATGAATGTGTATATAAGTGTATTTGTGTGTGTATGCGTATACACAGCTCTTGTAAAGGTCACCAATGACTTTCATGTTGTCAAATCTAATGATCACTTTTCAGCTTTCATCCAATCAGCAGCATTGAAAGTAGTAGATCATGCCCTCCTTCTTTAAACACTTTCTTCACTTGGTTTCTAGGAACTACTTTTCTTGGTTCTTCACCCCACTGGCTACTACTTCTCAGTCTCCCTTGCTACATCCTCTTCCTCATAAACACCTCCAAATGAAGGAAGGATCCAATCCAGAATCCAACCACCCCTTACGATTTCCACCATTACCACCCTGGGCTAAACCATGACCATCTCTCACCTGCACTTCAGCAATATCTTTCTATCTCAACCTTTTTTGTTTTTGTTTTTGTACCCTCACAGTCTATTTGCTACATGCTGCCAGAACCATCCTTTTAAAATGTGATTTATGTCAGATTACTTCTCTGTACAAAGCCCGCTCACCTCAGGACTCGCTGCATTCCTTGAGTATGCCAGGCATGAGCTCATAACCAAAACTGCTAATTAAGAACCACCAACATTCCTCCTACCCACTGCCTGAGCTTTTATCCCACTTTTTAACATGTGGCATGGAATGTCGAGAGCTAGAGATGCAGAGTAAGGACAAATAACATAGCAAATAAGGGCAGGTTTTTTACAAAGTGAGCAAAAGCAGACGGTCAAGGGGTTCTCCCAATGGGAGAAGTGTTGCCCTGAGTCTTTTGTCCTTTAATTCATACTTTAGAATCTACCATCAACACAGTTGGTTACTCTGGGAAACTGTTTTCTGCATTGGCTGACATTATTTAGTTCCAGTTCATGATTTCATCAGCAAAGTAACTAGGGTTAAAATTGAGGACAGTTTGTTTGTTCTTGTCAAGGCTGGTTGCAATGACATTATCTTATGCAATGAGAAGTGGTAAATTATAAATGCACATATCCTGTGGCCCAGAAGGAATGGGATAATAATGATGTGTGATATATGGATTCAGTCTTACTAGTTCCCAGTTCCATGAGATATATCACTTCAATATTTTCGACAAAAAGATATTCCACTACTCAGATGGTATATGAGAGAATGTATGTAGCAGATGTCTGAAATTGAAAGTAAACTGCTTTATAAAGATGTTTAGATAATCAGACTATGTAGACATAGCTTTTACTTTGAGTAAAATAAACATCAAGTCAAAATATTGAACAAAGTCATCTTACCCTTTATAAGGTAAAGAGCCAATAGACCAAATCCACAGGTCCCTATTTTCTCCTCCTCCAGTGTGCATTTTGCTTTTTTGTTTTATTAAGTGGCTATAAGGGAATGCAAATAAAAACTCTATAAAATCTCCATGTATAGGTACTTTAGCCATCATAGTCACTTCTATGCCCAGCATACGGTAGTTGCTGACTAGTGTTTGTTGAATGAATGTTCTGGAAGATAGGCAAGATAATAAATATTGAGGAAGCCCACAGAAAGGACTCATTCATTTTTATTGGATACCTAATACATATCAGGCATGTGTTAAGTGCTCAGGAAACTAAAAAATAAACATAAGACATCTGCTCATCGCAGAGTCTGGTGTTTAGATAAGAAAACAAGCATTTACAATATAATGTGCAAATATCTATGATGGATTATTATGCAGTGTGCCATAAAGACACAGAGGAAACACAAGTTTAAGGAGACAGGAAGGCTTCTGGAGAAAACCTACCTAATACGAGCCCTGACATATGAGTAAGAGTGAGCCTATTGAAGTGGGAGGGTGAACAAGATTTCTCCAAAAAGAGGGAACAGCATAGGCTAAATCACCAGGGTCAGGAAACACAACTTTCCCAGGAAACCAAAAGACTTTCAGTATGGTTGGATCATTGAATGCTAAGGGGTTGAGAAGACTGGGTGTCTAGATCAAATGGAGTATTGCTAATTTTTGAAGCTGATTCTCTTTGGGTGCATTTAGATGTATTTTCTTGATATGAAAACATATAAAGGTTTTTAAAATTATCAAATAGATTTTCTGAAATATCTCTTTACTAAGGATGAGGGTTTAGTTTATTAAGAAGTACATAACAGCCCTGGCTGCTTTGGCTCAGCTGTTAGAGCATCAGCCTGCAGACCAATGAGTCACGGGTTTGATTCCGGTGAAGGGCACATACCTCAGTTGTGGTTTGTCCCCAGCCCTGGTCAGGGTCATGCAGGAGGCAGCCAGTCGATGTGTTTCTCTCACATTGATTTTTCTCTCTCTCCCTCTCTCTCCTTCTCTCCCACTCTATCTGAAGATAAATAGAAAAATATCCTCAGGTAAGGATTAAAAGAAGAAGAAGAAGTACATACCAAAAAGTTTTCTAATGGCCCATGAATGTCCTAAATCACATAATTTCACCCATAATGTCTCAACATATAATTATCATAAATTGAGGAGAGAGAAAAACAGAGGACAAGGAGAAAGTCAAAAGGAAAGAGGAGCCCAGCCAGTGTAGCTCAATGGATTGATCATCTTCCCATGGACTGAGAGATTCTGGTTCGATTCCCAGTCAGGGCACGTGTCTGGGCTGCAGGCTCGATCCCCAGTAGGGGGCGTGCAGGAGGCAGCTGATCAATGTCTCTCTCTCATATCAATGTTTTTATCTCTCTGTCCCCCTTCCTCTCTCGCTCAAAAAAAAAAAAAAAAAATCAATAAAAACATATTTTTAAAAAGGAGAGAGGAAAATTCTACCTTTGTTTTCTCCAAACGCATAATGAACACTGTATCTAGGGTTAGGATTATTTTATTGAGCCACAGCCCAGATCTAAGGTCCAGTTCAGTATGGTTCAATAGCTTAACATTCAGTGAGAGATCCGTAATCAGATTTATGTATCTGGCATCAATTTTGTACGAATGTTTTCTACTACATGTTTCTGTTTTCAGTCCAGGTCACTAGAAAGAAGTCCTTTCCTTGGGAGTAAAATGTATGTGAACTAGATTACAAAACCTGGATTTTCAAATGCCATTTGTAACGCCTGCATTCCTGAATAGCCTCCTTAGTTCAATCCTGGTCCCGCTGAAGTCTGTCCTCAGCCCACAGTCACAGTTATCCCTTTAAAAATCAAGTCAGACCATATCACACTGTTGGTCAAAACCCAGGAAACAGCTCCCCACTTTGCTCTGAGTAAAAGCCAAAGTCTCTACAAGGGCCGACATGGCTATGCCTGAAGCGACCCTCTTCCAGCCTCACTGATGTTACTTCCCTGACCTCATCTGCAGTCCCTTGAGTCTCTTTAATCTTCTTTGAATGTGCCAGGCATCCCCCTGCTATCAAATGGCCTTTGCATGAGCTCCTCTCTCTGCCTGGACTGTTCTTCCCTCAGAAATCCATGAGGTCACTCCCTCACCTCACCTCACCTCCTTGAGGTCTCTGCTCCAGTGTTCTCATCTCACAGGACCATCTCACTTAAAACTCCATCACACCCTTATCCTGCTCTCCTTTTTTGGCATAGCAGTTTTCATCTTCAAACATATAACTTATTTATTATATTTCTTGGCAATAGAGTACAATTTCCATAAAGACAGAAATCTTCATCTCTTTTGCTCATCATACATCCCAAGCACCTAGAACAGAGCCTGGCATATTTATATACGCTCATTAAATACATATTGAATGAATCACCAAAATAAAATTGTGTATAACTAGCTAGGACTGAATATTGGCCTTAATTTTGAGCGGAAAGAAGGTCTGATTTACAAACTAGTGTATAGATTTATTTTCCTTATAGGCAGAACCAAAACAAATTCTACATTGAAGGACATATTAACATCACTCAACACAATCCTGGCAAAGAGACTGTGTGCACTATTTTCTAAGCATATACACGGCAAGAAAACACAGCAAATGTGTTTACTGTATGAAATCGCCACAGCAAGGTAATTACAGAAGGAAGGACAGATTGAGGTCCATGGAAGATTGATTTCTTTCTAAAGCTGCCATCATAGTCACAATGGGAACTACTGACTCCACATTTCATTTCAGACCAACAGAAGCCAGTTGGGGAACTATCAAAAGACTAGTATTCTAATAGATTAAAAATCTGTTTCCCACTTTGAAATTTAAGAGCTACTAACTATTTAAAGGTACAATTGTATACGCCAATGAAAAGTCCTATTGAAAGCTCACTGTCTTTACATCAATAAAGAGGAGTTGATAATGTGTTACTACCACTCTTTAAACGTTATCTCTACATACATGAACTCACAAGAAAACCTGTCCATTTCCAAGGCTTAAACTTCCTGGTTAAAACCACAAAATTGTGAAAACCTAACAGCTGGATAGTGCTGGATCTCTCATTTATTTCTAATTTAATTAACTGAAGAGGACTATGGAACATGTAATGATATTGCATAATGATTGGTTGATCTGGTGACAGGCAATGATGGATTACATTTCTTTCCCCTTAGCTCTTTTTTTTATTTAATTCAAAAAAATTTTTAATTACAGTTGACAGTATTATATTAGTTTCAGGTATACAGCCTGGTGGTTAGACATTTATATATAAATACAAAGTGATACCCCTGATAAGACTATTACCCACCTAGCAACATACATAATTATTATAATATTTTTTACTATATTCCCTCTGCTGTACCTTACATTCCTGTGACTATTTTAATATTGATATGAATCTTTAAAAGTATGACCTAGATCAGCTTAATCAAGAATTTTTGTATATATACTCCGATTATCACTGGAAAGAATACACTGAGCATATAAAAGAAACACCAGATACAATACCCTCTGGTTTATTCATATCAAACAAGTACATTTACTTTTATAGCATTCATTGTGATCCTGTTATATTGTGATAATAGATAATCCCAAAGCTATACTTTCAAGAAAGCCAAATCCAGCATTTCCAAGGTCTGTTAGGTCAACCAAGTATACTAGCCTATAAGAGTAAGGTACGTCGCTCTTAAACACGAGGATTTAGAAAAAAAAAATCCATCATTTCGCAAGTTTAGAGTTCTCTCTCTCTTTTTTTTTTTTTTTTATCCTCACCTGAGGACATTTTTCCATTTTTTGTTCAGATAGAGTGGGAGGGAGAGAGATGAAGAGAGAGAGAAAGAGATATCGACGTGAAAGGGACACACAGAGTGGCTGCCACCCATACAACCCAACCAGGGCCTGGGAAAAACTGCAACCGAGGTACATGCCCTTAGCGGGAACCGAACTAAACCCGGGTCTCTCTGGACCGCAGGCCGACGCTCCAACCGCTGAGCCAAACTGGCCAGGGCTAGAGTTCTCTTAATGATAGAATTTAATACTCATTTATTGAGTTAAAGTACATACAAATGAATCATTTTGTGGGTCAGCAGTATGGTTACAGGTGAAACTTGACCACCATTCACCAACCTGTATGCATTCATTCAGTACTCACTACCTTGTTTATTTATTAAAGAAATATTTGTTAAGTGCCTACTGTATGTCAGACACTGTTAGATGCTAGGAAATTAGAGATGGATAAAAGAAACAAAACCATTGCTCTCTAAGAACTTTTTTTTAACCCTGAGAAGACAGCTAATAAATAAGGAAACAAAGAAACAAATATTTTCATATGGTGATAGTGCTAGGAAGACAATAAAGCAGGACAATATTTCGAAGTGATTGAGAATGGTGTGGTTAGGGATGATCTCTCTCTAAGGAGGTAGCAGCTAAGAGTTATGAAGAGAAGGAGCCAGCCATGTGAAATGCTAAAATAGGAGAAACAATGGAGCCAAAGGCCCTACAGAAGGAACAAACTTTGTTTTTGAAAAACAGAAATAAAGCCTTGGTGTCATGATTTACTGAGTGAGGTAAAGAGAGATACACGATGCAGTCAGAGGGGTAGGCAGCAACCCGGTCATACAGTGCATCTCTCTCTCTCTCTCTCTCTCTCTCTCTCTCTCTCTTTTGTCTTTCTTTTAATGTTTCAAAATATTATAGGAAGACTTTAGAAGCTTTTTAAGCAAGAAAGGGATAAGGTCTGATAATTTTTTTTTCTAAAACAATACTCTATACAGAATGACTGTATGGATTTTAAAAACTCAAATAGAACATCTAGAAATACAAAATGTAATCAAAGCTAAAAATTTACCGGACCGATTAAACAACGAATGTGACACAGCTGGAAAAAAAAAAAAAATTTAGCAAACTGGAAAACTGACTAGAAAAACCTAAGAGATACTGTGACGCAGAAAGACAAGATTAAAAATAAGAAAGGACAGATATGTAGGAGGAAACAATAAAAAGGTTTAACTGATTGCAGCTCCAGAGAGACACAACAGGTGGGAAGTGGGGAGACTAGAGCCAATTGCTTCAGATTACTTACTGCAAAGATAAGGCAGAGAATTTCCCAGAAACAATGAACGAAAATACTGGTCCACAGAACCAGGAATTCTAACAGATATCAAGCAGGATAACTAAAATGAAAGCTCCATCTAAATGCATCATAGTGAAGCTGCATAATACCAAATAAAGAGAGAAGACCTTAAAAACCCCAGAGAAAAGGACAGATGCTCACCGAAGGGACAGCTAGACAGAGCACTTCTCGAGAGCAACGGTGGAGGCCAAATGACCGGGAAATCTTCTGTGTACTGGGAGGAAAAACTGTGTACCTAGAATGTGATTCTTTTCCCTCTTAGGTCAGCTTCATTTCAGTGAATAAATCATCTCTAGTTGGCCTTGAAGGGGGCCAATTTTCCATGCTGTCATGGGTCCCCTCTAAAAGATCTAGTTCAATGGATTCTGGAAACTTTGAAAGAGATCAGACCCCAGGGGGAGCCTCAGGGAAGGCTGGCAGGCTCCCTGTGAGCGCTGCACCCCAGTGTGCTGACACTCCTTCTGGTGAAGGGACACAGAATACCTGGGCAGTACCAAGAAGCTTGGAGTTTACAGAACCACGGTTACTCCGACACAGCTGAAACGGAGGAAAAGTCTGCCTAAGAAACGATGGTAACTAAGCACTGAGCCAAGGTTCTTCAAGGTTCCACCCTGAGTTTCTCATCAGAGCTCTTTGGTGGGAAAAGCCATTTTCATTCTGGCTGTCCCTTCTCTAGGCCCTGTAAGTTGGGCTCACCACACCCCTGCTGGTCTCAAAGGCTACTGGATTCCCAGTAGTACCCTAGGATTCCCACCCTCCCTTATTCCCCACCGGACCCTCACTGCTGGGTCCTCTTTATCTTCAGACATTGGGCTCTTCCTGCCAGCTCCGCCTCCCTCCTCTGATACCGTGCCCATGTCCCCTGGTCTTTAAGGCACCCCTCCTCCCAGGTTGCAGGGGTCCCTCAAACTCTGGCCCTGACTTTGTCATAGACAGAAATAAAAATTCCCTGGTCCCACGGAACCCCAAGCCTTGTCCATTTCTTTACGTGGTACTCAGCCTATCTACTGAAAACAATTTCTAAATCACCCACCGGTGCTCCTGATGCTGCTTAAAATAAATAAGAAGTTATCAGGGATCTAAGGTTTCCTTTTCAAGGTAGGGTTAAAGAAATGATAGTGCTGAACCCAGTCCTTGAAGCCCGAGTGACTGTGTCCCACAATGTCAGGAGAGTGACGAGACATCTTGAAAGTTGTCACGGAGACCACTCTTGTTTCTTGTTCTCTTCTGAAACCACTTGCATAGTTTAGAACAACAAACACCTTTTCATCTTACCTAGAAACAGGTTAAATTATGTGCAACAGTAAATGCCAGTTCTTTATCAGACTTCTGGTTCCCTTCTTCCCGGGCACACAGCTGGAGTCCCTTCCCACGAGACTAGTTCTCACCAATAAAATGTAGTCAGAGGTGATGTCTGTCACTTCCTGGCAAGATATTTAAAAAGCAAGTGTGCCACCCTGGCAGGTGTGGCTCAGTGGACAGAGTGTGGGCCTGTGCATCGAAGGGTCATGGGTTTGATTCCCGGTCAAGGACACATACCTTGGTTGCAGGTTCGATCTCTGGCCCTGGACAGGGCATGTTTAGGAGGCAACCACTAGATTTGTCTCTCTCACATAGATGTTTCTCTCTCTCTCTCTCTCTTTCTCTCTCTCTTCCAAAATTAAAATTAAAAAAAAAAAAATCACTGGAAAAAATATCTTTGGATGAGGATTGACCAAAAACAAACAAACAAAAAAAGATGCAAGTATGCCTTTTTCACACTCTCTTTCTGCTTGCTGGATGATGTAAGTAGTAAAGAGGCCCAGCAGATGGAGGAACCATAAATAGAACATGAGGTTCTCTGAAATTCTATATGGAAGAAAATCCACCACTAATACCCACACGGCCTATTACGTGAATAGAAACCTCTATTGTGTTTGAGCCATTATACATTTTGGGGTCTTTTGGGCTACTAAAGCCATGCCTCCACTAATTAATGCAACCAATATTTTATGTTCTAGAGCATTAAACCACTTGAATGTCAGAGTTCTGGACCTTCATCCTGGAGAATAAAGGAAGTACTGGCAGAAAGGGCTGAGTAACTACAACCTTTACTATATATGTAACTGTGTGCTGAACCTATGTAAAATGCATCATGCATACTGTCTCATTTAATGCTTCACGACAACTTTAGGAAATACCGTGGTACTGTCCTTATCCCCATTGCTCCGATGTGGAAGCTGAGGCAGAGATGCAGTACTCTGGGAGCCATGATTCAAATCTGACTCTATAGCCCAAGCTCTAGTTGAATAGCCACTACTGTGTCCTAGGCAGTTGGTACAATTTCATCTTCACAACACCTTGTAAATAGGCTTTATTATCCCCATTTTAAAGATGAGTAAACTGAGGCTCAACAAAGATACATGATTTGTCCAAGCTTACATAACTAGAAAGATTCAGGCAAAGGTCTGAGTGGCTCTAAAGCTCATTCTCTTTCCATTACACCTTGGAATCAGAATACAGATGGAAGAGAGAGGTCATTCAGACTGACTTTCCTTCCATTCCTGGGCCCCAGATGTCTCGGAGGTTGATTGGATAGCTCTGTGACCATGGGACAACTGAAGTCATCACCATTTGTCAGCTTTGGAGACACTGAGATTCCTGCCAGATAGTGTTCACCTGATTCCACTGCATGTCACTGAAGCTATTTTTTTTTCTTCTCACTGATAATAAACCAGCTAGGCTTGAAATATTAGTCAACCCATCCTTCGCCACAGCCCCCAGGGACAGTTCCCTCAGTCAGGATGGGATCAGTCATGTTCAGGCCTCAACAAAGAACAGAAGCCATTGTTACAGAAATCCATTCTTTCCACAAATGAAGGGTTTACGCATAGCAGGAGTGATAGTCCCAGTCCACAAATGTACCTCAGAATCCTACAGTCTTGCAGGGCTGCCAGGAATCTCATTTTTCTAAGACCCTCTGAGCCTCTGAGGAAAAATACGATGGGAATGTCAGGGCTGACCAGGACACTGGAACTGACTCAGAGACGGGGAGAAGGAAACTGGAGTGATTCCTGAGTAGAGATGCAGATTTCTGTCTGTCCCCATACTTGGCTTTTTAAGCGGAATGACCCACCCTCTCATTATGTCCCTCCTGGCCCCTCAAGGGCTAATTGACATATTAAGGAATTCTCTCAAGACCCAGCCCCATCCTTTGTCCCTTCTGAGTTTACCGAGGGACTTACTGGCTCATCTAGAGTCCATATCTAAGGGAAAGGTCAGTGCTGGAGGCTCGCAGTGGGTCAAGATGATGGCATCACAAAACCTGGACTATGCCATGAACCTGAAGCACCAAGGCCACGTTGAGACCAAAGACCACAGAGCATATGCATCCAGACAGCCAATAGGCGTGTGTGGCCGAGAAGAGCTCTGAGGCCTTCAGGAGCTGGAACTCTGCAGCAGGGCCAGCTAGGCACGGGAGACAGCATGGGAATGACAGGGAGCTGCTGTGGTGCCCCAGGGGGTGAGCCCGTCATGTTTGCAGGGTTTCCCAGGACCAGGGATGCCACAGCGCAGCACAACAAAGCACTGCAACAGTTACATTTTTCACCGAGCAATTTATGAAATATTTAGCATTCGTGAAACAATGTCCTTATACCCCTTTGACACTGCTGGATGGCGTCTTTAAATACCAGATGCAATGTGAATGGCTACACTTATGTTAAATTCATTTCATAACAGTCATATTTTATATTGTCTACAACCTCTTTTCTCCATCACCCCAGTAGATTGAGAGGTGATTCTAGCACAGTCATGTTCACTTACTTTAATTCCTTGCAATCCATAGCCAGGGGGCCCGGGAGGGCCAGGCAAGCCTTTCTGCCCAATATCACCCTGTGGAAGATGGAGAGAAATCAGACCAGTGTAAAGAGATAGAGGGAGAAACAATGTATCATTGCTCTTGGCTCTGCTCTTCCTTCAGTCTGATCAGGACCTTCACCCATGCTGCCCGTAAGCTATGTCACATTTTATAGAAAGCAGTGGTTTTCCAACATTTTTAAGCCACAGGATCCTTTGCCGAAATCTTACCTATAATCCAAATGTGAACAAAGCCTTAAGGCAGAGCAGCTTGGTGTAAGCAGAGTGTTATTGGCCTAGTATCTGTGTCAGCATGGGCTCTGTCAGCTTCCCTGCCACCAACCCCAGAACACTGGGGTGTGAAAACGCCTCACACACAGCTCTACGTAGCCTTCCATCTATTGCTGCATTTCAACGTGGAGCTAATTCACCAGGGCCGCGGCGAAAGAGTCAGTGGATATTAATGTGCATCAGTGTTAGATTTTTGAGAAAATAGGTAAATGAAGCAAAAAGTATGTGATTTCCTGGCATGCATTTCTTGTAGAGGAAGTGAACCCCATATATCTTGAGAAAAAAACTTCTGTGGCCAAATGAAATTGGATGATGTTCTACACCACGCCTCTCCTTGGAGGTCTCTAGCACATATTAAAATAGTAGAGCCTCTAAGAAGTCTCACAATAGAGAGATTAGTTTAACTATCCCCGAAGTTCCCAAATTAACATTTGATGGCATAACCTTTGTAGACATGCTGGGTTAATATAAGTTACTGTATAAGTCAGACTTTTTCTTTTTAATATGAAAAAAAGCTTTATTGTTTTTTTTCTGATTGTAAGAAAAAAAATTAAACAGAAAGATAACACTGAAGAAAAAGACCCATCTTCCTATCACCCAGTGATAATAACTATAATATCTTGGGGGCAATCTTCACCCACATCAAGTGATTTATGAGGTTAAGAAATAACCCACTGCCCAAAGGGAATTGATGGACCAAAAAAAAAAAAAAGACAAAGAATCTTAGTAATTCTGAGATCCTCCGTAACTTTCACTCATAAAGCCTCTCCCCTTTCCTCTCTGATCACAGGATTTTAATTCACTTCTGTGCAACTATTTGAAGTTTGAATTTGTGATGGGTGGCTCATGGACACCTGTATTCCCTATAAACATACTGATACTTCTTTATCTTATTTTTTGAACAAGTCAAAAAATATTCATTGAGCAAGTGAATGAACAATGAAACGAGTTTCTCAACCTCAGCACTATTGACATTTTGAGCTGGCTGGATAATTCCTTATTATGGGGGGCTGTCTTGTGCACTGTGGGACATTTAGCAGCATCCCTGGCCTTGTTATTGTCAATAACAATTCTTCTCCGGTTGTGATCCCCCAAAATGATCCCAGACGTCGCCAAATGTCCCCCTACGGTGGAGAGGGGAGGACAAAATCTCCCTCCTTGAGAAACATTGAATTAAAAGAATAAAAGAATGAATAATCCCCAAATTGGAGGTGGCGAAGGAAGAGAATAGAAATGAAATCATAGGGAGCCAAAGGAAGTTTCTCTTACCTACGGTGGGGACAGGAAACCCAGACCCTTGCACTGAGGCCCCTGACAGCATACTGCCCACATATGACACAACCATATGACACAACAGCCACATTAGCTGGTGTCCCATTAAAAGGGTCCCAGAAGCAGCTCTGGGCAAGGTAAAGACATGCGTTTTGATGATGGCACAGCCTAAGGAACCTGGGAATATTCTGAGCACTCAGCAACCACTTTCTTAAGAGACAATGGCTTCCTAATTTCTTTTGGGGAACAGAATGGCTTTAAATGTTCTATTTACTGAAAATTCACGTGATATGAGAAAAGAAGATTTTTCATCAGTAATCAAGAAAAAAATGAATAAGCACCAAAGTGAGCACTTACAAAGAAGTGAATGTTCACTTGGTTGTCACTGCTGGTACCTGACCCTCATACAGAGCGTAGACCTGAGGACTCACCTTGGGCCCTTGGGTTCCTATGCCCCGAGGCCCAGAGGGGCCCGGAGGTCCTCGGACGCCAGGCTCTCCCTAAAAAGACAATGAATGGCAAGTTACTGATTTTTAAAACCACTTTATGTTACTTATTTAGAGTATTAGAAATATTTCATATACATTTTCATATTCGAAAATATATTTTAAAATTCCACACCCTTGGATTTGACTAAACTGCTGAGTCCTTTTATTCCCACACCACTTTCTTAAACTTGACAAAGGGAATGTTATCTCCTTTTGTTTTTATTTCTTATTGCCATTTATCAATCTTTAAGCCAACCGGGTCCATTTCAAAACAATTACATCAATTAACTTCTTGGCAATCTTAATATACACTTTTTTTTTCCAGAACTTCCTTCTCTGGAATTTGGAAAAATAGTTATCATCATTGTGAAAAGAGACATGAACAAAAAGCAATGAAAACATACAACCCCACCCTGGACTAGTTGCTCTTCTTATTTTACGCAGCAGTTTGTTACTTGGGTTAGGGATTGGCTCTGGGTTACTTCTGCCACTAGGGGGTTGCGACTGCAGGATGAGTCCTCAGGCTTTTCAGATTCCTGTGACAGTTTCCTAACAGATGACTATCACCAGAAAACAGGTGGGACCTGATTAGGCTAAGGCAGGCCCTGTGGTTAGGCCTCTTTGAGATGTGAATGATGACAAGAGGAAGCAGAGAAATAAAAATCTCTTCATTAACCACCTTCTAGGTGCACAGCACTTTACTAAACATGTTCATGTATGTTATGTGATATAATTTAGTAGTTACAACCATCCTGTATCACAGTGATCGCTAATTAACCTACCTGCTCTGAGCCTCAGTAAATTCATCAGATACATGGAAAATCATATCTACATGTCACGGGCAGGACAATGAAGTGAGACCAAGAATGTGAGTGTGCCTTACACAGAGTCCAGCACAGAGTGGGCACTTGGTAAATGTTAACTCCTCACCCCGCCTGTTTTGCTGGAGAGGAAGCTAAGGTTTGCCCAAGGCTGCACAGCTATTAAGAGGCAGAGCTAGGAGGATGTGGAGAAATAGCAATCTTCCTATCTTGCTGGTGCACCCACTTTGGGAAACAGTTTGGCAGTCAATTTCTTTAAAAGTTCAACATAAATTTACCTTGTGATCTAGTAATTTCACTCCAAGGAAAATGAAAACATATGTCCACACCAAGACTTACATACAAATGCTCTTGGCAGCATTATTCATAATAGCCCCAAACTGGAAACGACCTAAATGCCCATCAACTGGCAAATGGATAGATAAAGTGTGGATAGCTAGCAATAAAAAAGAATGAACTACAGATGCATGCTTTCACACGGATGAAGCCCAAAAACATTATTTGCAGTAAAAGAAGCCATATATATGGGAAGACATATAGTTTCATTTCATTTATATAAAGTGTCCAGAAATGGCCAATCTATAGAGACATTAATCAGTGGTTGCCTGAGGCCAGAAATAGAATTAACTGTAAATGGGCATGAGAAATTTTTTTTGATTGTTTGTTTTGTTAATCCTCACCCAAGGATATTTTTCTATTGATTTTTAGAGAGAGTGGAAGGGAGGGAGGGAGAGAGAGAGAGAAACATTGATAAAAGGGAGACGCATAGATCTGTTGCTTCCCACACGACACTGACCAGTGCCGGGGATCAAACCTACAACTCAAGTAACATGTCTTTGACCAGAATTGAACCCATGACCCTTGGGTCCATGGGCTGACACTCTATCTGCTGAGCCAAACCAGCCAGGGTGGGCATGAGGGATCTTATTGGGGGGGAGAAAATGTTCTAAAACTGAATTACAGTAATGTCTGTACAACTTGGTAAATTTACTAAATAATCATTGAATTTTATGCTTGTAATGGGTGAATTCTATGATGTATTAAATACATCTCAATGAAGGTGGTGGTTGTTGTTTTTAAAAAGAAAGGACCGGAGCCAGGTTTGGAACCTAGATCTCCCAAGCTCTTTGCCCTGGGTCTTGTTTTGTCCGTGTCCTGTTAGGAGCTAAGGAGCTTATAGTTTTCAACAGGGCAAAAATCATGGATTTTAAGAAATGATGAAATTGTTCATCTAGAAAAACAGCTCATCCTTTATTTTTTACTTACAAGCCTTTAAAATACTTCTAGAGAAAACAAGGCCTTAAAAGAGTGAGGAAAACTTTCAAACTATGTTTTATTACTGACTTAATTCTTTTCATCTCTGTTTTTATTTTTTTTATCCTCACCCAAGGACATTTTTTTTTTTTTTTTTTTTGCATTTATCTTCAGATAGAGCGGGAGGAAAAGAGGGAGGAAGAGAGAGAGAGAAACATCAATGTGATAGAGACACATCGAGTGGTTGCCACCCACACGACCCCAACCAGGGCCGGGGACAAACTGCATCCGAGGTACATGCCCTTGGTGGGAACCAA
This sequence comes from Molossus molossus, assembly GCF_014108415.1. Classification (NCBI taxonomy): domain Eukaryota; kingdom Metazoa; phylum Chordata; class Mammalia; order Chiroptera; family Molossidae; genus Molossus; species Molossus molossus. The sequence goes on along the minus strand of NW_023425401.1, from coordinate 29,664,612 downwards.
ACCTGGGTCTCTCTGGTCCATGGGCCAACACTCTAACTGCTGAGCAAAATCGGCCAGGTCTGTTTTTATAATTAAATATTTCCCTTTGGCTTATATACCACTTCTCTGATACTGGTCTCCAGTCTCCATCTCTCCCTGTTATTACTCAACTGCTTCTGAGACCACGGATACTAATTCGCTCTTTAACACATCTCTCCTTCTGACTCCCAAATTTGAGTGGCCCCAAGTTTCTCTCAGCTTAAATGATCACTCTGATTATCAAGAGTTCCAACATGAACTTGTCTTGTGTTACGTACACTTTTACTATATCTCTCTTTCCTGGAGTACCTCTGAAGTACCCTTAAAGGGAGTGTCTATAAATTCACTGAGGGAGGTTATCCAACTACACCTGACTGACTCACACACTTGCTACATTTTGAGTCCCTCCAGCAAAACAGAACACAGTAAGTAGTTAAGTAGTAAACATAGTTAAGTAGATTTTATCCAGAATCATTAAATATTTTATCAACAATAATTGTCTTGTTTGCCTGGTCACCCTCAACCCTACACAGACACAATGGACCCCTCTCCTGTGTTTCTCTTTATGTCTACCTTTCCATGATGAGGTTAGACCCCTGATGTGATGCAATGGGACCATATGCATTCTAGCTAAGGAAAACTGAACCTGTATCTGAGCAGGTGTCTAGATCTAACTACCAATTATAAAACAAGACAAAAAAAGAGCAGAGGATGGAGAAGCATGTTGAACTACACCACAAGGACACCATCAGCAAAATCCTCAAGGACAAAGAACCCATCCACAAAGGAAGTGCAAAGGAGAAATGAAAGACATGTAACCTTTGATTTTAAAAAGATGTGAATTCAAATGCAATGTGTGGACACTTTTGGATCCCAATTCAGACAAACCAACTATAATACATTTATAAGATACACTGGGAAATTTTAATGTTTGAAAGTGGATAATACTGTGGAATTGTTATTAATATATTTTTAGGCTTGCTAATGGTATTGCAGTCATGTTTCTTTCTTTTTTTTTTTAAGAGTTCTCACATTAGAGAGACAGATGCTAAAGCTCTGTATGGGTGATGTCTGGGATTTGCTGGGATAATGCAGTGGGAGAAGTGAGGGATGCGGAATACAGATAGACGTGTTGATAATCGTTGAACAAGTGTGATGGGTAAATGGGAATTTACTAGTGTTTCTGCTTTTGTGTATGCTTAATCATTTTCATGTTTTTAATAACATATTTTTAAAATCCATGAACAATACCTAATTAATATCACACCAATGAGGGTGAGGAAAGGTTGCTGTGATGTTCATCCTTAATAAGGGGAAGAAAGATGGGCCACGGGGAGGAAGAACACACGGGTAGATTCTATATCATACATGTATTTCGTGTATTCTTGGTATGTACAAAATTTTAAAAATTAGGGAAATGTAAGAAGGAAGACGGAGATTTTTAATAAAGTAGTATTTATTTTAAGAAAGAACTTGACACTATTTACTTTGTGATACTTTTCTTATGATGATTTTATTCAAAACCGTCTTCTCAATTAATATTTATTATACTAATAATACACACACATGCACACACACACACATGCATCCCAGATAGGAAAGCAAGTGGGAAAAATAGCTGAAATCAGCAGTGAGTTTACTTTAGGCCACTTCATCAAGTTTGTTCTTACTATTCTTTTTCTTTCGTATTTAGTTCCCCCTACCCTTCACCATTTTTAAATGTCTGAGACTGAATGCAATCGCATAGCTGACCTTGAGGACACATTATTGTCCTTTTTATACTTGAACTTTGACAAATGAGCTGTATAAGGGTGTGATGCCATGTTGTATGTGGTACTGCAATGTTGACCTCCAATAAGTTGTCCATTCTTATTCATATAACTGTTGACATATAGCTATCTGTTATCAACCAAAATATTCCTTTGTTATCTTTTGACCTATGTGAACATAATCTATTACAGGCTTTTATGAATCTGATAGATTTTAAATTAATTCTTGACAGATTGCCGATGTTAGAATTGGTCAATAATAGGTATTAGGGTCATTCCTTGGTGCATATGTACCATATTTTTCAGTAGATGGGCATATTGGGTACTTAAGAGCTGTGTGAATCCACAGAGGTAGTGTCCTCTACTACGGTGGGGTCTTAAAAATGCATCCTGCCTTTTGTTCCGTGTGCCACGTGTCCATGGTGGGCTACAACATCAGGTAGATGCGTATAAGAGGAGTGTGCTCAGGACTCACTTCACACTTGAGACCACTGGTTCTGCCACAGTGCAGCACCAATGGTACTGAAGAAGTGTGTTAAGTTTTGTTGTCAGTGGATAGAGCGACAGGCACAAATAAACAGAATTGCAAGAGGTGCTTGCATAGCTGGGCTTAGTTTCCATTCAGAGTCTGAGGGTTGTTGGCGCCTGCAGAGGGAGCCCTTGCATCAGGAGACAAGGAGCAAACCAGAAAGCAGTCTAGAGTTGCCATCTGTAGCTTTGTCCATCAATTTCAGAAGACCATGCCTAAGGCCTACCCCTCCTTGCCCACCTTCACTCTCTCAAAAAGGAACAGCTGCCTAGATTACCTACAGCTTCCTTTTGGCTCACAAAAGGGATTCTAGATGAGATACTCCTTTCATTTTAACAGGAAATGGTCAAGTTTAGGACTATCTGTAGTAATTGTGTATGTGAACTTAACAAAAGGTTTGGTGAAGGTTTTACTTAGATCATAAGTAAAGTGGCTCATTCAAACCCCTTTAAAATTGTACATAATCTTATAATAATCCTAGTAATCATCTACTGAATCTTTTACTTTTTCAAAGAAAAAAAAAAAAGCAAGAACATTATCATGATCATTCATTTTTCTCATCGGTAAATCTTTGCTTTGGTTCACCTTAAAACAATTATAATTAATAATAAAATAAATAGTAATTAAAATTCATTATGTTCATTACATGGCAGGTACTTTTCATTCATTACCTTATCTGATCCTATGAACATCATCTCACTCCAATTTACAGATAAGGAAATTGAGACTTCAGAGGATATGTGATTTGCCAAAAACCTTGCAGCCGGAAGCAATTCAAACCAAGGTTTGATTCCAGAGTTCATCTCTCGCCTTGGCGTTGGCTGGAGCTAAATTAAATATGCTAACTTTTCCACAGACTTTTCCAGCTGCCACTCAACGCAAACACGTGGCTTTGTGGCTGTGGAAGATCTTTTCCTGTTTCGAGTCCATCACCCTCTCTCAAGGAGAAGTAAGAAAATATCCTGACCATAAGATTCCTAGGAGGACCACACAATCTGCACAAATACCCAGCTCTCAAAGGCTTTTCTTTCCATTTTCCACCCATTGCCATTCCTCAATTCCGTGGCCTGCCCCAGTGTTTTAATTGGTATCATTCCAGACCTCCTGCCTACACGCATTCTTACTCTCTCTTTTATCCATCCTGCAATAGACTTGAATCGGCGGAATAACACCTACCATGACGACAACGACTATGACTATTAACACTTTTGAAGGTTAGAATTCATAAAAATGTTTTAAGGCATAACTCCATTAATTTCTCAGCACAACCCTGTGGAGTAGGCATTTTTCTCCCAAATCAAAGATGAGGTTAAGTCCCTCTGAGGTTAAATGACTTACTGAGGTCACACAGCTAATAAGAGGGGTCAAGCAGAGTAGTGATAAGGAGACAATCTGTTCTATCTTCCATATTTTATAAGATGGAAATATAATATTTGACAAGACAGTGCTCTTAGAGACAAGAGAGCCCATAAGGCTATCTCTCCCTCCCTCACCCCCACACACCTGAATAAGGCTTTAATCATTATTGCTCTCCTTGTCTGTGTCACTCTTTGAGAAGATGGTAAAGCAAGTTACAGTTGTTTTAAAATTAATTTTATGCTTTTTTTTTTTTTTTTTTACTTTGGGGACAATAAAAAGCAAATTGAATTTCCTATGAAAAGAATTAGCTTCTTAAGAATTTTCCAAGGAATGGTACACTGAGGATTCTACTAATGATGAAACCGAGAAATGATTGAGTTTCAAAGTAAAGTAGAAGTCAAAGTGATGATTATCAGCTGCTTAATGTTTGTTTTCTTTCTGGCTTTTAAATAAAGTTAAGATATAACTACTAAAACTCCAAATACCACAAACAAGGGCCACTCTGCAATGAATTATGTAATGAGTATATGCAATGGTTTATAACTCTTGAATACCTCACTTGTGTTGCCAGAATGTCAATGGAAATTTTAGAGTCCTTCTACGCTTATGGACAGACAACCCAGATATTGACAATGTGCATTGATTATTGACTGGCCATTGTCAAATCACTCAGTCACTTCTCACTGACACCGCTGAAAAGGGAGACAATAACAATTACCAGCACACATATCAAGGGGATGAGAAAATAGTTAAGAAGATGCTACAAAACAAACACTCAAAGCACTATAACATCTCCTTTAGTGTATTTTCCCAGCTTTAAATGTCAAAATATTTAAAATAATGTCAATTCTTCAAATCAATTTCTCTTTTAGAAATGTAATACTCACCCCAAAGCAGTAGTAACTCAATGCCTATGATAATTTAAAAGCTTGCTTTAGGATTTAGGGGATTTGTTGTTGATTGTTTTTCTCTTTCCTCAAAATCGCCTCCTCAGAGACATGCAAATGATCCTCCTGTGTCGGGAATCTCATTGGAGCGGGAGGTTCTTATTTAGCTGAGATTGAAACCTTGAAAATAGAAACGTTGACACTGCCCGTAACGACAGGGAGGATAAAAGGCTCCCTTGTACTGATATTCAATATAGTTTTCCACTGGGGGAAATTTCCTCCCATCTACATGATTAAAAATAAAATATGTTGATGGTGGCATTGGTGGAGAATGTTGAGAAGACTTTCTGTGACTCTCCAGGCCTAAAGGGAACAGATGTGTGTACTCCTGGGGAGGGCAATGCGGAGCTGGGTAAACAGTGGAGAGAGAGGAAAGCAATACTGAATACCGTAAGATAGCCTGGAGTTCAGCTCTGATTTTATGGATCATGCATAGAACTGACTTGGGAAGTAACCTTGAAAAGTTACCTCGTCAGTTTTCCTGGTTTGATTGTGGAAATCTAAAGGTCAAATTGTCTGGCATTTAAATTTGATACAGCTCTGGCTTTCATTAGTCCTGTTTGAGCTGATTGTCCTGCTTGTAGCAATTTTGCAGTCAAGTTATAGGGGGGGATGGGTTTCTTCAACTCCAATTTGGAATCATGGACCCTTAACTTCATTATCGGCAAGTCTGTACCCTAGACCAGCCCTCCTTGTCAGACACTGTTCAAACTGGAGTTCCTTGTGCAGTCCATGTCTGCCGATGGAATCTACAAATTCCTAATGCATCTCTGTGTGAATCGCCCCTCTGTTCCGCCAGGGCCTGTTGGTGGTATGCACATATGTGAGCCATTGCAGAGAACAGAGGGGCGATTCAGATGCTGGGAACATTTTTAGAATAATGATACTCAGTGGAATTTCACATCGACTCGCATTTTAATTTATGACTGCGAGCCACTTTTGTCAAATAAAACATGTATTTACAATAGTCAAACATTTAGAGCTTTTGAAAGATGTTTAACTCTTTGGGGTTTAGGTTTATGCTTCTCTTTAATGTTTACATAATTTAAGTCGTGACAATGGAAAAGCTAGGCTGCAAAGAGAACAGTCCAACTGTATACTAAACGGTGCCGTGACAGATGGACAGCGCTGGAGACTGAGCGCCTATGGATGAGGCCAACGCATTCTTTCTGCTCTGATTTCTTCATCCACCTAGCCTTTCATTCATCCGTCCATACGCGTAGTCTCCTTCACACACACAAGCACAATATTGTCTCAAAACGGTTTATATCATAAAGGGGCAAGTTGTTCAACCTTTATGGTTCTTGATTTCCTCACCTATAAAATAAGGGGTGTCTAAAAATGTCACATTGCCCTGGAACTATTTAGATAGTATATAATATAGAATATGTAGGTAATATACTACAATGATAACAGCAACAACCCAACAAGTCTTTCTGCCCACAGACCTTATTCCAAGCACTCCATGGTTAAGAGGCCATGAGGGCCCCAAAAGCGAGGTTTGATCTCCTCGGGGCAAGAATTGGCCTGAGCTCAGCTGCTCCGGAGTTTGGGGGAAGGCCCTGGCTTTCTCTGTGAGGAAGGAGCACACAGAAGGGCGCTGGAAGAGCCCAGAGAGGGACGTGGGAGGAGGGCCCCGCCTCTGCAGAGCTCAGAGAGCCACTCCTTGTACTGGATCCTCTTCCAAGAGGCCAAGAACAAACTCTTACCCCCGAGATGTCAGGGAATGGGCCCTGGGGCGATATGCACCTCATGAGCCTTTGGGGGTGACAATACAGGAACAAAGAGTTTTCTGAGCTTCTCAAAGGGAAATGAGATGTATATAATGATTGTCCCCAAACCACAAAGGGTCCTTCTCGTCTCTAGGGGTCTAGTACAGAAATGCTGGCAGAGGGGCATAGGATCTCTGAACTTGCCTTCCCGATCAAGGAGCAGGGAGTGTGGTCCAGGGGTCAGGCACTGCATGAGCACATGCCACTCAGCAAGAAGCCCATTGTCTGTTCCTCTCTAGGGCAGGTTACAAAGTGGATTTTAAAACTGTGTCTGCTATGTCCTTGAACATTACAGTTTTTACAGGAATTTTAGAAATCTCTCAGAAGCCCTTGTCAAAATGTGGATGAAATTCAAGGCAACATATATAGAAGCTCCATGACCACTGATGTCAAATGGAATTCTTCCCCTTGAAAGAAAGCCCCGGAGCACCACGAGGGTGCAAGATGTCAGGGAATGGTTTTTATATGTTTTGGAACATAGAAGCTTTGATTCCAATGTCTGTGTCATATGCTAAACACATGTGACCTTAACCAAATATCACAAAAGCCCACCATAAATTAATCGTCAACCTTAATGGTTTCCTTATTTCAAAACACATTTCTTTTATAAGTTAATGCCCTAAGGCCAATATTTTAAGGTGACTACACAGAGTTTAAATGAAAACCATATCAGTTATATACGTCTGTACAGCTCCACACACATATCATGATTTCTCTGCTGTTTTAAAAGTCAAAATGGAAGGAGAGGAATTTTGCACACACTTAAGTCCAGTGTTTTTGTGGCTACTGACAACTTTAGGAATTTTGAGAGTTTCACCTTCATGCTACCAATCCAGAAGGACAAAGTTAAGTGGAAATTAGACTTTTCTGAATATTTTCCTTTCTTTACCAGCTTCCGTGTGTGTGTGTGTGTGTGTGTGTGTGTGTGTGTGTGTCTCCAAGGTATCTTATTGGGGGGAGTGGGGACACAGAGAGACTGTAAGCCTTCTTTAAAAGAGGAGAGATGATTTTGAACGTATGAAAAGCTGATGTTTGCTTTTAAAATGTCCTTTATTTTCAAGTTTATGATCCAAGTTCTTTGATTCTAAGACTAGCTCACACTCCTAACAGCTCCCTCCAGGGCCAGTGATCACCAGGATAACGTGCTTCCCCAGCATCTACGGAAAGAGGCGGCAGGGAGGAGGACCAGGCAGCAAGGGGAGGTGGGTGAACAGAGGCAGGAACTAGCTCATGTTCTTCCCCTGCAGCCAGAGGCGAGCTACAGGGTGCTGCTTCCACAGCCTCCCGTGTGGGCTCACAACAATAATACGTTTCACTTAAGATACGGCAGTTGGCAACATGGTGACTGTTAGAAAAATAGGCAGGATAAAATTTAGAAAGAGCACTTTTTTCCTCTTAAAATGTGCATGAAAACAAATACAAGGGACTTAGAAAGAAACGTATAGGAAATCACTTAGGAAATGTTTTAGTCTACATGTTAAATAATCTGTCATAGTGAAGATTCACAAGACTCAAATTTTTAAATGTTCTCTCTCTCTGCCAAAATACCTGTCTTTTTATTACTGCTCACGGTAGGACAGCAACATAATAGTATAATTAATATAACCCGATATATACTTACATGAAATATTTATAACGATCTACTCTGGAAATGCAAATGATCATACAGTTCCATTGGAATACAAATACAGTCCAGTATATATTTAACACATTTTATATCATGCCTCATTAGGAATAAGCTTCTATTTCTCTAACTAAAGAATTTTTTCTTTTTTTGTTAATACTTACCCAAGGATATTTTTTCATTGATTTTTAGAGACAGTGGAAGGAAGGGAGGAGAGAGAGAGAAAGAGAGAGAGAAACATCAATGTGAGAGAGACACATTGATGGTTGCCTCCCACACATGCCTTGACCAGGGCCAAGGATCAAACCTGCAAACCTGCCCTTGACTGGGAATCAAACCAGTGACCCTTCGGTGTGTAGGCTGATGCTCCACCACTGAGCAGCCTGGCCAGGGCTAAAGAAATACTTTGTGTAATAACAAAAGTTTTTACTAATGTTTCACTCAGAGCAGAAAATAATGGGGTTTACATGTTGACATTCCTCTTTCTACTTTTGAATTTTAACATTTGTAGATAATTTGTCTTAAAGAACAAATAATACTATAGTACTCAGATTCAGTATGGTTACTGACACTGCTGAGGTGTGTTAGAGGGTCGGAGTCAGTCCTTACTCTGACCAAGCAGGAACTGTGGGAACAGTACCTCGGGTGTGTCTGCTCTGCACAGTTTCCTTGGCACGCTCAGACACAGCCTGTCCTGGGCTCTCAGGACTACCCGACAGGCAGAGATGGGGCAGGAATCAAGATCTCCCTCGGGGATGATATTTAGTGCCATGGGTCTTCCATCTTTCATTCTACCAGATGAGGACAAGAGAATACCTGCCCCATTCGTTATGCAGAGGAAGTCTCAAGGTGTCAGAGACCAAAGTGATGGGTCAGAGACCAAAATAAAAAACAAGACAAACAAGAGCCCTCTGCCTACTAGGTAACAGAAGGGCAGAGGTAGAAGAGGAGAGACCAGTGATGGTGCTATTTTAATAGCCCAGGCAAGAGATGACGGTGGTCTGCCCAGGTGGAAGAACAGGAGAAAACCAGCCAGAGTCAAGACACATTTTGAAGGTAGAACTGATGGGATTTACCATAGGGCTCGATGTGGAGGCAGAAGGGGGACAGAAGGGCTCAAGAATGACTCAGGTATCATGGCACAAGCATGGGGTGCATAGTAGTGCCATTTACAGGCGAATGGAGTGAAAATCAAAGGTTCTCTTTTAGATGTTAGGTTAAAGATATCTTGGAAAGATCTAAGAGGAGCTATGTGGCAGAAACTAGATGTGAGGGCAGAGCTCAGAGCAGGGAAGATGAAATTTGCACACCACTAGCACGTGGATCATGGGTAAAGACATGGGACTGGATGACAGCACCTAGGAAAGAGAGAAGGGCTCTGAACCAAACTTGGATCTCAGTACTGAAAGACAAAGCAGCAAAGGGATGTGAGAGTTGCCCCAGGAAAGCAAGAGAAAAACCATAAAGTGAAGCTACATGTCCACATTAGTGTAAGCTCCCCAGGAAGTCCACAGGTGAGGATAAATAACTTCACCAATGCTTTAAATGCCTCCACTCGTCTATCATGCCTGCTATAAACTTTACCCAAATTACGAACCTATAGGTACATTTTTAGCAGCTACTATGTTACCTGCTTTAAAATCTCACCTTGGCTCCAGTGTCCCCCACTCCACGTAAACCCATTGGTCCAGGGGGTCCTGGTAATCCTCGAGGTCCCTAGATGATATGATAAGAGAGAGAGTGAGCAACTTTGTTTGCAGTGGTCATGAAGAAAGAAAGGGGGGGAGGGAGGAGAAGGAAGGGAGGGAGAGGGAAGGAGGGAGCAGGAAGTGGGGAGAGAAGAAGGGGGACAGAGGATGGAGAAAGGAAGGAAAGAAGAATGAAGGAAGGGCAGGAAGAAGGGGAAAAATGTGAAGGGGAGGGGGGCAGAGAAGAAGAAAAAAATAAAAGCAGGGTCCACACTTACGGCCACACCAGGATAGCCATCGCCTTTGAGTCCCGGAGCGCCCACTGGTCCTCGCGGGCCCTGGGCACCCTGGGTAAATTTCAACACCAGGTGATATTATAAGACTAAACTATGGAACGCCTGGCAAAACTTAAGCACAAAAGCAATTCAATATGCCAAAGGTGGATTTGATAAGTGCAAAGGAATGATTTGAAAATTTTAAAATGAACTCCTACCACATATGATAATGCTATCTCTTTGTAAGTCTTACCCATCGTGTGTGGCGGGGGTCATAGAATGTGTGCAGGGAATGACATAGACGAACCATTACCAAGTGCTCTAGAGGAAACACTTCACAGGAACTAGAAGATGGCTGGTTGCTGGTATTTTAATTTTTAAATTTATAGAGTTTTGTCCTAGCCAGTTTGGCTCAGGGTTAGAGTGTCAGCCTGCAGATCAAAGAGTTACGGGGTCAATTCTGGTCAAGGGCACATGCGTCGGTTGTGGTTCAGTCCCAGCCCTGCTCAGGATCATGTGGGAGGCAACCAATCAGTAAGTCTCTCTCACATCCATGTTTCTCTCTCTCTCTCTCTCTCTCTCTCTCTCTCTCCCCCTCTCCCTCCCTCCCTCCCACTCTGTCTGAAAATAAATGGAAAAAATATCCTCAGGTGAGGATTTTTTTAAAAATAAAATGAAATAAATTTACATATTTTCACTGCAGCCTACATCAGGGAAAAGTATAAAAATGAGAAAATTCAGTAATCATTGTGTGCGGAAGAGAGTAGAAAAGAATACAAAGAAATCAAGATAACTGTATGTTACTTATTATTATATTATATCTATTGTCTTCCTCAATGGGGTCCAAGTTACATGGGGACTAAATAAGCACAAATAAACAATTAAAACAGATTGTGTGTTTTTTTAAGTTATAAGGAGATAGGACACAGAGTTTGTGGTTCATATATTGAGACCAGGAAAAAGTTGTAAGTACTGCTTTATAGTGACAACCTTAAGCATCAAAAACTTTGAGTAGTAACTACTGGCCTCCTGTAGAGAGGATAGAAAAGGGTGATTCTTGCCTTTTGGACAACAGTTTTTTTGAGATGTGTAACTCTCTACAAATGAAAATTAAATTTTTGGCTAAAGTAAAATAGAGAGAGAGAAAGAAAAAATGAGGGAGACACTTCCAGAAGATTTATTCAATATAAGTCTGTTGCACTTATATTTAAAACTTGTAATATTCCTTTTATACCACTTCCCATTCTGTTACTATAATCACTCTTGCAATGGCTCTTGTCAATACACATCAGTTATTCTGATAAAAAGCTGGTCATGTTTTAAAATATTTATGGTTTTTTACTTTAGGGAAAAGCTCTGCTTATAGACAGGTCTTTGTTTTCTATGATTGGAAAAAGGAGCTACTACTCTCAGTACTTTTTTTTATATTCTTGGAAACACTAAAATCAAACTGCCATTATTCCAAGCCAAAATGTTACCCAAAATCCAACTCCCCAAAATGTTCCTAATTCTACTCCTATGAAAGAATGATTGATGGGGGGGGGGTGGGGAGAGTGGAGATCTGCACACTTGTTAAGCAATAAAAAAGTTAAATTTGTTTTGCCTGGCTGGTGTGGCTCAGTGGTTGAGTGTCAACCCATGCACCAAGAGGTCGCTGGTTTGATTCCTGGTCAGGGCACATACCCAGGTTGTGGGCCCAATCCCCAGTGGGGGCATGCAGGAGGTGGCCAATCAACGTTCTCCCTCATCCATGTTTCTGTCTCTCTCTCCCTCTCTCTAAAAAAAAAAAAAAAAAAAAAATATAAGGAAAATTTTTTTAAAAAGTTAAATTTGTTTTGAAAATCATGAGTACAACTCTTTTTTCCTATGAGACTGGTTTTATATGATTAATCTTCATAAAAATGATCATCTTCAGAACACTTGGTCACTTATTAAAACTTATTTTACTATTTATTATCAACAAAAATCCAAGAAGACTACACAAAACTGTATGACAAAGCAAAGCAAGGTCTTTTGGAGAGGTGAGTTTTGGTATATCTCCAACTACAGGAAACTTCTCAGAAGCAATTTATTTTGCTATTCCAACTACATTTAAGGTTAACACTTTAAGCATCCATATGGAATATGTCCCAAAATAAGATGTCCATTACTCTCCATGTTTACACACACAAGGATCCAGCCAACAACAAAACAAAGCAGTCACTGCTCCCTGGTTAGGTTGAAAGGAAAAGAAAATTGGAATAAAAATTCACATTCAGTTTTTCTTTATACGCTCCAAGCCTATAACAAATTATCAGCAGCTGTTGTTGTTTATCCCTGGGCACCCACACTGGGGGAAAAAAACATTAAAACATTTATAGTTTACAAACATTTTTTTTCCTCGAGAACTTTATCCTCTCTCCTGCAAAACTTTCTGTTAGCTTGTTCCTTCTAATGTTAGTAGGAATGTCAGGAGATGGGGAGAAGAAAAGTGTTCCTTCTCAGAATTTTATTTTCGACTTCTCACAACATATTTTTAGATGGAATTTTGCCACTTGGCCTCTGCACTGGATTCAAGAAAATGTCATGCAAAGTGATTCCATTTGAAGTGTCTCTCATTCAACATAAATCAGGGCAGAAATCTTAATAGAATGTTTTGAAATATGCTTGGATCTGGGAATTCCCTGAAGTAATACACAAAAACTGAATTAATGTGCCAAAACTCTCATCAGGCATTTAACCCCCCACATGCTTAAAAAACAATGTATTAGGGGAGAATAACAGAAAGAGTATCTTTAGAGGCAAAGGGATTGGAAAATGACTGGTGTGAAGAAGCAAATAACTAAATACTATCACCAGCAAGTCCGATGCTGGTCTGTAGAAAACAGGTGAGGCTGCATTTAATTGGATTTTATTTCTATTGTAAGAAATAGTATAAGTAGAGAGAAGAAACTATAAATCATTAACCTAGGAATACACAGATCCAGGAGCTTATCAAACAAGATGAAAGTTGTCACCCAAATGTTCTTGATCAAGGTCATATCTATAATTTTAGCATTATGAAATTTGCAATTTTCTCCTTGAGTTGTACATAACTTGGTTCCCATGTGCCTCAAAGTCTGGGGAGTAAGATGATCATCTGGTTTGTCCAGGACTTTCTCTGTTTCAGTTTGAACATTCCACTTCCCTGGAACCTCCTCTGTGCCCAAGAAACCAGAAGATTGTCACTCTAGCACAGATCACTGTTAAAGTGATTAAGAACAATGACGGTCAGGGTCCTCCCTTGACCTTAAGAAAGAACCCCTACAATGATATCGGTATATACTAGGGTTTGCATTATATATCAACGATGGTTCTAAGTTGTTGCTTTGTTTTTTTGAAGTTTGAAAATCACTGATTTTAGTACTTGAACCCTTTTATCTAGAAGAGACAATTTAATAGAACTGAAACCAGCTTCAAAGCTACATAACAACATGCTACTCATTTACCGAGGGCTGGTTACGGAGCCCTGAAGCCTGTTCTCATGCACAGGGATGTGCTTGTTGACATTTGGGGTGCTCGGGGTTGCTGCACTGCTGGGTGTTGTGTGAGGGAAAGGGCGCTTGGTTGGAAAAATAGCAACTTCTATAAAAGCTGTCTTCTCCTATAATTATTTGCATTTTCATTTAAAATAACTCTGAAGGATGGATGACAAAGCAGAGAAATTTGATTCATGATATCTTCCAAACATGAACTTTTTGATCAATGTTTTGTCAAAGAGATACACTGGCCATTAATATGTAAACAAAAAGGCTAGAAGCCATATAATCTCATATCACAGACATTACAAAAAGTGTGTTTTCAAACAACTGTTTAGTCAGCAAAAATTTAACCATAGGAGTTTTCGTCCCCTATTTTTATGAAAAGTAAATTATCTGTGGGCTTGATTTTTTTTGTTTTTAAGGGAATAGTGCATTCTTATATTTGAGTTCATCAATGTAGATACTGCAAGTAGAACCATCTCAGTCATCAACTTACTATGCACTAAATCTACTTTCTTTCTCTCACATACAGAAAAATAAAAATAAAAAAACATGAATAAAGCCTACCTTTGGTCCTCGAATAGCAATGCCAGGTTCTCCTTTAAATCCAGGCACCCCAGGTCCTCCTCTATCTCCCTGTACATTTCAAATAAAGTTCAGAGTTTCAGACTTTGGGATGCATGAGAAACCACAATGGCAGAGGGGCAAAGAGTGGTTGGCCAAATTATAAAGGGCTTAGTTTACCATGATCACATCTTGAGAGAGTACATTCTTCTAATATACTTGAGGGGAATTTCAAAGCCTAAGTAAATAACACCTGTCAGTGAAGACTACTAAGCTGGTTAGAGAAAAGCAACTGAACTAAGAGGTAGACAACTAGACACAAATATTTAGACTATAAGAAAGTCTGGGAAGGCTCTCAAATCTGAGTGGGTTTCTTTCCTATCACACTTTCAGATTATAAATTCTAGAATATTCTTCTGAATAAATGCAGTAAATTCTCACCTGCATTAAGATCTAGAATTTGGGGGAGATAGAGGTGAAATTGCAAGTTTAAGACCAGGAATAGGAGTCTGCTTTCTAATCTTACATTTGCTTCCGGCCTTTAGTTTGCTTAACTGTGATATATCAGAATTAAACTACATAATATTTTGAGGTTCTTCAAAAACTAAAATTGTTGACTGGTATCATGAATTTTTTCCCCCTCTCCAACTGTCTAAGAAAAAGAGTAAAAGAATATTCTCCAAAATACATACTTTTGGCCCAGGTGGTCCAGGAATTGATGCTCCCGGAACCCCAAAAGGGCCCATAACACCCGGTTCACCCTAAAAGCAGAGCAAAATACTCATTACATTTCAAGCAAAAAAAGAAACAAAACTAAATACAGGAATTATATTAGGAAAAACATAGAAATGTGTTTGTAGCACTTTACAATATCATGACCTGTCTGTTTCACAGACCAATGTGAAAATAATTTTGTTAAACCACTACTAAAGTTATTGATGACTAAGATTTTAATGCCTTTAATAAATGCACTCAATTACTGAGTATAAGGAGAATTTTATCTCTTGTGCATCCTTTTATTAGCTAATAAAAATTATGCAATTCTTGGTGCTTCCTTTTTGTCTTATGCCAAGAAGCTCAGAGAAAATATTTGTTCAATTATAACAATTACCTTCAGCATAAACTTTTGGGTATATGTGGTGGTAAATAATGCTTTCTATAGTTTATAATTTTTTCCTTTGTTATTTTGTTTTGTAGCCCATGGTATGTCAGCCTTCCACTGTAAACAATCTCATATCTCTTTTAGAAGTAGAAAGCTTATGGTAAAATAAAAAAATAAATAAATAAATTTTCAAATAGAAAAATTAAAACATTTCTCAATTTTTTTTTTTTTAGTGTCTTAATATTGAATCTCAATAAAGACTCAGAATTAGCAAGCAATATCTATGTTTCACCTGGTTCCAGACCAATTATTCTCAAATTTTACGGAGTAGAGAAATCATTGTCAGAGGAGTGTGGTAAAATACAGAGTCCAGGGTTTCAGCCCCAGAAATATATATGCATTTAATTTTTTCCACAGACAAAGGGGGACTGACGGGGAGGGGGAGCCAGAGGAGGTGTCAATGGGGGAAAAAGGGACATTTGTAACAAAAAATTAATTAATTAATATTAAAATAAAATAAAATAAAATTTCCAGTTGACATTCAATATTAGTTTCAGGTGTATAGCATAGTGGTCATACATTGATATAATTTATAAACTGCCCCAATAAGTCTAGCACCCACCTGGCACCATACATAGTTACTGCAATATTGTTGACTGTGTTCCCTAGGCTGTTCTTTACACACACACACACACACACACACACACACCCAGCTATTTTGTAGCTGCCAATTTGCACTTCTTTATGCCTTCACCATTTTTACCCAGCCTCCTGACCCACCTCCCATCTAGCAACCATCAGTCTGTTCTCTGTATCTATGAGTCTGTTTCTGTTTTGTTTATTTATGTTTTTCTCTAGATTCCATATATAAATGAAATCATATGGTATTTGTCTTTCTCTGTCTGACTTATCTCACTTAGCATAGTGCCCTCTAGGTCCATCCATGCTGTTGCAAATGGTAACACTTCATTCTCTGTTATGGCTGAGTAATATCCCATTGTGTGTGTGTGTGTGTGTGTGTGTGTGTGTGTGTGTGTGTACCACATCTTCTTTATTTAGTCTTCTATTGGTGGTCATTCACAACTATTTTCATTCAATAGACCTAAGGGCTGGGCCCAGGAATATGAATTTTTATGAGACACCTCTGATGATTCTGATATAGGTGCCATTACCTCAATTAAACACACTATGCAGAGTAATTACCATTAAAAGAGGGTGCACACACCCTACAAGGTGTTTAAAATGACCCATTTGACATCATTAGAAGAAAATATTAGGGTTACACTATATTTTTTATGTCACCTTTTAAATTTTCAATTATTTAGATAAACCTCATGGCATTATGAATAAAAATTAAAATTAAAAAATAAACAAACCTATTTTGGAGTATGGTCAAAAACATTTTTTTACTGTTAGAAGTTTGTAATCACACAGTTTGGAAACTGCTGATCTAGAACAGGTGTACAAACTGTGGCCTGTGGGCCAATCCCACCACCACCTGGTTTTGTGCAGCCACGGGCTAAAAATGGCTTTCACATTTTCAAATTGCTATACAAGTACATACATGGTATCCTCAATTTTGCCCCCTGGCCCACAAAGCCTGAAATATTTACTACCTACCTATACCTTTACCAAAATATCTGCCAACTCCCACCCTGACCGGTGTGGCTCGGTTGGTTGGAACATGGTCCCAAATACTAAAAGGTTGTGGTTTTTAGTGTCTTAATATTGAACCAGGGCACATACTTAGGTTCGATCCCTGCCTTACAGCATGAACTGTTCTTAAGATCATGAGCAGCCCATTTGATCTCCTGCCTCCTTTGGGAGAGTCACTGGTAATGACTCCTGCCCTGAGCCATATAAAAATATCACAGCTGAGGCCGCCTACTCTGCTGAGCTCCAATATGATGGACAGGCTGAGCACATCAGCCTACTGGGGCCCAGATGATGCCAGTGCATGTATGTGCCAATCCTTAATCCCAAACCTACAAGGCGATGGCACATGGCACACCAGGATTCCAGCAACAGTTAACCAACCAATTCACCCCTAGGGCAAATAAATAAAACATTAAGCTGTTAAATTTTTCATTTAGACCAGGGCAAAATTATGCTTCCAGATTTAATCTACTCTACTCTTTTTAAAGAGACCAATTACTGTACTTTTAAAATACAAAGTTAGCCCTGGCTGGTTTGGCTCTGCGGTTAGAGCGTCGGCCTGTTGTCCAGAGAGATCCGGGTTCAGTTCCCGCTAAGGGCATGTACCTTGGTTGCAGTTTGTCCCCGGCCCTGGATGGGTTGTGCAGGTGGCAGCCACTCAATGTGTCCCTTTCACGTTGATGTTTCCCTCTCTCCCTCCCACTCCATCTGAACAAAATATGGAAAAATCCTCGGGTGAGGATTAAAAAAAAAATACAAAGTTAGCCCTGGCCAGTGTGGCTTAGTGGATTGAGCATCGTCCCGTGGACTGAGTGGTCCCGGTTCCAGTCCTGGAGAGGGCACATACCTGGGTTGTGGGCTTGGTCCCCAGTGATTGTTGGTAGAGAGGACTGACATACAGATTCTCTCTTAGAAGCATAAATATGCCAATGAAGAGTACATATTTTAGCCCTGGCCAGTTTGGCTCAGCGGTTGGAGCGTCGGCCTGCGGTCCGGAGAGACCCGGGTTCAGTTCCCGCTAAGGGCACGTACCTCGGTTGCGGTTTGTCCCTGGCCCTGGTTGGTCGTGCAGGTGGCAGCCACTCGATGTGTCCCTTCACGTCGATGTTTCTGTCTCTCTCTCCCTTCCTCTCTCTCCCTCCCACTCTATCTGTACAAAAAATGGAAAAATATCCTCGGGTGAGGATTAAAAAAAAAAAGAGTACATATTTTATGTAATCTCTCTATTCCATTCTATTATGGTCTGGAATAGTATATTTTCTAAAGCCTTTTTCATTTGGGAGTTTTTGTTTTTATTTGTTGACAAGGAAATGGGAAATCAAATTTGCAGTAGAAATCTAGTATTCTATGAAAACCAGACACAATCACAATCTCCCCAAAGTGAAAATGAGCACATAAAAAATTACCTTTGGTCCTTCGGGCCCCGGAAAGCCCCTCTGCCCTTGATTTCCTTTGCTCCCTTTCTTTCCTTCATCACCCTGACAAAATAATTAGAAGAATATAGTTGTTGTAGTAAAAAACCTTCCTTAGTCATATAACAACCACATTCTCAACTGATACCAATGTTGAAGTGATATGCCCCAAGCCCAGCTCGTTACACAGGGTTTGTCAATGTTGCTGAGCAGATAGTGTACTTCAGAATCGCTTGGTCTTCACCATTTATGCAATGTTTTTTAACATCTTTTAAAATCTAGGTTCAGTGTCTTTATTTGGGGACTTTATTTGATTTTACAATTCTCTTGCACCCTTGGTCTAGTCGCAGATGGTTCTGAGACAGTCACAGTACCAGCAAACAGATTTATCTATGCTTTTCCTTGCTGGTTTTCAGCTTTCACACTATTTCAGTTTTAAAACATAAAATAAGATATTTTTCAAATACAGCCCCATTTCTTCCTCAGTGGGAAGTCTAGTTATTTCTCCCAAAGGAGACTGATAGTTCTATTGGTAGAAAGATATGTAAGCATTAATCTGGGACAGTTAGAAACTGCCTACTGACTCTTCCCCAGCCTGGTTGTGTACACAAATACTTCCCCCCAAAAGCTGTTCTACCTGCACCCAGAAGCCTCCAAGCATTCCAAGACTATCCTTAGACTAGGGCTCCACTGCAAGGAACTGTATCCAAGCATGTGCCCAGCTCAACAAAGAAATAGTTCTCTGGGATTTGCAACTGAGACCATTTAAACATTTATGACATAAATGACTACCACCATGGTTTTCAAACCTGAGAGTGCATCAGAAATACCTGGGGGGCTTGTTAACCGATAGATTGCTGGACCCCACACCCAGAGTTTCTGACTTAGTAGGTCTGCATGGGGACTCAAGAATTCACATATCTGACACATTTCCAAGTGATTCTGATGCTGCTGGTGCAGGGACCACACCTTGAGAACCAAGGTCATCAGCAATGCAGAAACACCACTAAGAAGAGGTGACCTCCTGTAGGATCTAGACAGAGGTCATTAACTCCTCAAAGTCCATACTAATGGACAGGAGTGACACAGGTAATAAAAAAATAAGAGAATAAGAGTTGAATTCCAAATATCACTTATTGTATCATTATAATTTCCCAGTAGAGATAGAAATCTAACCAAAAGTACTTATTTTCTTCCATTCACTACCAAATTTAACTTATTGACCTAAATCACCCCAGAAGACAACAACAGGAACCGAGCTAAATAATAAAGTGCCAACACTGAACCATAGGGGGACACTGGGCTATGTCACATATTCCTACCACTCTTCTCCTATCATCTTCCATAAGCCACAAATCACCTCAAAGCCACACATCCAGTGGCCTCTTTACAATGCACATTCTCCTTGCTTCAGTGGTGGCATCTGCCACCTTTTGAAACCCTTTCTTCTGGTTCCCCTAACATGGTAACTCTCTGCTTACCTCTGTCCTGCTCTGAATGTCCTTTCTCCAGCTACTGTACAACACGAAATTCAAACCTCAGCTCCGTTTCCCACAGATATCATTCATTCTTAACAACGTCAGTTATTAACTCAAGGGTCTATATTTCGAAAGGGCATTATAAAATACATTAGTTCTCCTGAGTGTTAACGGGCAAGCATTTCCATAAGTATTTCTGCATGATGTTTAAAAGGTATTCTCTGTCCACATTCCCTGCCCCCCTCCCTCAAGCATCTTATAGTACGGTAAGTCAATAAATAAAATAGTTGGCAATTTTAGAAATATATTTAAATTTCAAATTCTCACATTTAAGATTAAGGACTCAATTTAGCTAATATTTTTCAAGACATAAACTTCTGAAGCTATCAATTGCTATTTTATTTTATTTTTAAATTTTTATTAATTTATTTTTGTTGCAGATGTTTCTCCTTTCCCCTCCCCCCCAGACACCCTCCTCCTCATCCTGTCCCCCCCACCAGCACTGTTGTCTATGTCCATTGGTTATACATACATGCATATAAAGTTCTTTGATTCATTCTCATCCATTGCCCCCACCCCCCTCCTTTGAGGTTTGTCAATTGCTATTTTAATACAATAAGTATACAGATTTTATTTGTACTTTCCCCATGTAGAACTCTCCAGAATCTTCATATGGGCATTGATGCCTGAACATAGCCACTGCAGGAACATCTGGACCCTTAGAGGCTGTGGGTTATGTCACTAATAGTTTTATGGATGAGTTTGGATATTCTCATCTTGACATATAAAGATGGTATTCCCTAGCATTTCTACAGTTTGTAAAATTTATTTCTCATTGTGAAAGTAAAATTACCACTTAATAAGGTGATATTTCTTATTACTATGTGAAATTCCACAAATCTTTAAAGAAAATGTATGGGCTTTCAAGTCTCAAGGATGTATCTCAAGGTTTCTTTTCCCCTCCTTTGTGTTTTTTAAATGTCAGTCTGGCTATTTATCAAGAAAAACATGTGTTGAACTCTTCGTATAAGCTGGGTCTTATAATAGATGCTAGGAAATAAAAATGAATAATACGTACTTGCTTTCTTCCATAGCTCACGAGCTAGTATCCATAACTTCAAGCCAGAAGTAAACACATTTGACATAGCAAGAATAAAAAGCAAATTTCCTAAGTTGGCTCCTTAGTATCAGGACTAGAACACAGGCAGTCGGCTTCCCCCAACACTAGTAATTCCATACCTTGGGGCCAGGTTGTCCCTTTCCAGGTAGTCCTTCTGGGCCTCTTGTTCCTGGAAGCCCTGCTTCTCCCTAAAGGAAATGACACTGATGTCTTAGTTGACCCTTGATAGACAGTATATATCAGCCCACCTTGTCTCTTCTCGTGGCCAATGTCTTCTCTGCTGAAATCCTCCCAAACAGACCAGACCTTCACTCTCAAAATTAATTTGGAAATTTATCAACTTGAATAAATGAATATCAAACTCTACTTTAGCTCAGAGTAGTTGAAATATCATTAAAAAGTCCAATTTCTCAGCCAATTTCCAAAGCAATAAGCTCACTTTCCTTGGCAATGTGTCATTCACATTGGTGATTTGTTTAAAAAAAAAACAAAAAAACAGGAAAGACCTTCAGCCTTCCCATCTGTTCTTTTTCACTAATGTTGAAAAATGAGTATTTCACATGTCCACTCAGAATACTTCAGGAAATCTTTATAATGGCCTTACTTCCTAAATGCATTTACAGACGCTAATTTTAGAGGGGGGAAAAAAGTTTAAATTAAAGTGCTTTCTAGGAATCCAAAAAAAACTAGGCCACTGGAGAATGTCACGTCTAAAACACCCGAGAGAAGGCAGAAGGTGTGAAACACTACTCATCCTTTGAATTGGTGTTCTCTTTCTTTCTGAAGTAAAAAGGAAATTTAGACTTGTGGGACTTTTTTTTTTTTTTTTTTCATAAAAGACTAAGTTTTCCCAGGATGGTTTGATTTGAGGTCCTGCAGGACTAAGGTGTCAGTGTGGTTCAATGGTTTCTATTCCTCTAATATGAAAAAACGTTACTTACCTTCTTCCCCACAGCTCCATCTTCTCCTGGTACTCCTGGCTGTCCTGGGAGCCCTATTGAGCCTGGCGCCCCCTGGTGGATGAGCAAAGATCTCCTTTTCAGAAGTTTATATTTATCATGCACCCCCATTTTGAGGTACTTGGAATTAGATATATCTTATGGTGTCTGAGAAAAGCCTCTGACCTGAGAAATCTAAATGGTAATTAAACTATTTGACCTTGGACAAGTTAACCTCTCTGGGTCTCAGTTTTGGATTGTTTTTTGTTATGGGTGGAATTGACCCCCAAAAAGATATGTCGAAGTCCTAACCTTTGGTACCTGTGAATGTGACCTTTTTCGGAAATAGGGTCTTTGCTGATGTGATCAAGTTAAGATGAGGTCATTAAAGTGGGCCCTAACCCAATATGACCGGTGTCCTTATAAAAAGAGGAAAATACCAACGTGAAGACAGACACATAGGGAAAATGCCACGTGATGACAGAGGCGAAGATAAGAGTGATGTATCTGCAAGCCAAGGATTGGCCATCTGAGAAACTAAGAGGCAAAGAAGGATTCTTCCCTACAGGTTTTGGAGGGAGCCTGACCCTGCACACACATTGATTTTCTATTTCTAGCCTTCAGAACTGTGAACTAATAAATTCCTATTGTATTAAAACCACACAGGTTGTGGTCCTTTGTTACAGCAATCTTAAGAAACTAATATAAAAGTCACATGAAAAAATTGGGGAATTAACATCACTTCCAACTCTAATGCTCAATAGTTCTTCTTGCTTTCAAGTTAACGTATGATTATGAGTAAGTGCTTTATATATTCAGAGAAAACACATCAGGGAGAGACCTATGGTCTACTGAGCTTCCCCCTTGAGTATTCAGGAGAATACTGTTCAGCACAGTGTGAAGAAACTACCCAAGACCAGAAAAACGACCAACTTGAAGCATCCGAGAGAACCATCAGCAGGCCTGAAACAGTGCCTGATCCTACTGGCGAGAAAGAGAACCTTGCAATTCGGAGAGCAAAGCTCAGAGATCGACAAAGGATCTGGCCTTGGTTAATTCCCCCCCACATGCACCCTAGATGAAATGCTGCTCTTTTCCCACCTTGTAAAACTTAAAAGCAAGACCAAAAGGCTCAAACTGTTTTCAAGTAATTTAAAAAGCATCCAGGAGCAAAGCTGAAAAATATTTATAGGAATACAAAAATATCCAGCACCCAAAAGAGGTAAAATTCACAATGGTTGTCATCCAATCAAAAATTATCAGGTATTCAAAAAAGCTGCAAAATACAGCCCTGTGTACTGAGAAAAAACAATCATTTAAAACTGATCCAGAAAATGATACAGGTGATAGAATTAGTAGATAAGGACATTAAAAAAGTTATTATGACTGCATCCCATGGGTCATGGGATACATGAGTGTCCTTTGTATTATTCTATATAGTAGTATGTTTGAAATGTTTTATTTTTTAAAGTAAGAGAAGCTCACTCTGGCCAGTTTGGCTCGGCAGTTAGAGCGTCGGCCGTGGACCAGAGAGTCCTGGGTTTGGTTCGGGCACGTACCTCAGTTGCAGTTTGTCCCCAGCCCCGGTTGGGGTCCTGTGGGTGGCAACCGGTTGATGTGTCTCTTTCACATCGATGTTTCTCTCTTCCTCCCTCTCTCCCTCCCACTCTATCTAAAGATGAATGCAAAAATGTCCTCGGGTGAGGATAATAAAAAATTTTAAAAATAAAGTAAAACTCGCCCTGGCTGGTTTGGCTCAGTGGTAGAAGGTCAGGCTGCAGACCAAAGAGTCGCGGGTTTGAATCCAATCAAGGGCATGTACCTCAGTTGCAGTTCAGTCCCCGGCCCAGTCGATGTGTCTCTTTCATGTTGATTTTTTTCTCTCTCTCTCTATTTCTCTATTTCTCTCTCTCTCTCTCTCCCTCCCTCTAACTCTATCTAAAGATAAATGGGAAAAAAAATATCCTCAGGTGAGGATTAAAAAAAACAAAACAATAAAGTAAGAGAAACTTAAGATTGCACATCTGGTTTGTGGCAAAACTAGTCTAACTGCTGAGCCTTTCCACTCTATATCACCCCTGAAATTAACATACATATGATATCACACATGTATATGCACAAATATTTACACTACATATATATATAGACATGTCATATTTAGCACTTAGCACATTGTGTGGCACAGTCAACAAATGGCAGCAATTATTACTGCATTTAGCACACTTTTCATCCTCTGTAATTATATGTTTATATGGAGGGAACGTGTACGTTCTTCTTAGGCCCACATCTCACATTTCTTCTAATAGCCAAATACGTTTAGGAATGATGGCAATAACATCAGAGTAATGGTGAGGTTTGCTGCTTAGTGGGGCTCACCAGAGCCTGTGTGCTTTCAGGATGAGTTATAGAAATGACGAATGGTAAAGTAAGGAGTCATTCATTTATTCAACAGCATTTATTGAGTACCTATCATGTCCCCCAGTCTGGGGATTCAACAATAAAGAAGACAAAGATGGAAACAAGGTCCCTGCTCCCATGGAGCAGCATTGTCCAATAGAAATATAAAGCAAGCCATATACGTAATTATAATTTTTCTAACAGCCACATTTATAAAGTTAAAAGAAATAGGTAATTTTATTTAATATACCTGAAATATCATTTCAATAGTTAATCAATGTGCACATTGTATTAAGGGTATATTTTACTTTTTTTTTTTTTTTTGTACCAAGCATTGTCATCCAGTGTGTGTATTACTACCCTTGTAGCACATCCCAGTTCATACTCATCACAGTTTAAGCATCTGTAACCACATGTGGCCAGCAGCTGCAATATTGGACAGCGCCATTCTAGAGGGTATAGTAGGAGGGAAAGTACAGTTGAACAACATGGGTTTGAACTGCATGGGTCCACTTATGCTTAGATTTTTTTCAATAACTATATGGCCAGCCTTCTGCATCACTGGGATTTGCATTCATGGGTTCCACCAACCCTGGATTGAAACTATTCTGCGGTTGGGAATCCATGGATGCAGACAGCCGACTGTAAGCATTCTTCTACGCCATTTTATGTAAGGCACTTGAGCCTCCAAAAATTTGGTGTCTGTGAGGGTTCTGGAACCAATCCCTCCCACAGATACCAAAGGACAACTTGCTTTGGGGAAAGTCAAAGTTACTGGGGGGGCCCGGCCGGTGTGGCTCAGTGGATTGAGTGTCGTCCCATGGACTGGGGGCCCGGTTCAATTCCCAGTCATGGCACATGCACAGGTTGCAGGCTTGATCCCCAGTAGGCGGTGTGTAGGAGGCAGCCAATCAATGTTTCTCTCTCGCATCAATGTTTCTATCTCTCTCTCCCTTCCTCTTTCAACTAAAAACGTATTTTAAAAACATATTAAAAAGAAAGTTATTGGGGGAAGTCTACACCCGTAAGCTCCACATTGTCCAAGGGTCAACTGTAATTCAAAGAACATGCAAATTCTTTGCAAGTTCAGATAAGAGGTAAAAATATGGGAACCAAAAGCATGTTGAGATATAAAATTACTGGGTGACAGAGGTGGGCTGGACTTACTTTAGATTTAGGGAATGGATTGCTTAGGAAGCCATAAAACAAAGAAAGGGAAGTATCCTTTACTGAAATGCTAACTACTAGGTGCTTTGATTTATAACATGGCAGGTGATGACGTTCATAGAATCACTCTGTGCTGAAAGTGGGCCTCTAATGCTAATAAATAAATGCATAAAAAAATTAACAGTCATTAAAATAAACTAACTGTGCTTTTTCTTAAGCAATAAGAGTTACACTGAGTATCAGACCCTTTTCTGGATAAATACTCTACTTTGGTAAAGTAACAGATGACACATGCATGATCTGTATTTCATTTGGATATAAATGAAACTTTACATAATATCACATAAATTATTCTAAATGCTTCTGAGCAGCAGAGTCAACTCACCTTTGGACCTTGTACTCCAATCCCCACTGGTCCTCTAGGGCCTGTAGGTCCTATCTGGCCTACTTCTCCCTAATAAAGAAAGAGTATTTGAAGAGTATTTGACTAGGGCAGCAAAATAAAGATAATATATTCCTTCTTTGATCTCCTAAGAGCTGTCGTATATCAACAAAATAAGAGAAAACTGAGCTTCATGTGCTCAATTCTTATTCACCACCATCACATTTGGAATGTGCAATGGTCTGACTTAAAATACAGGCTATGTAAAACATTCAACATTGACTTTAAGGATACCCTCGCCCCATAAAGGTTCCCAGGAAATGATAGGCAGTTATATTCTAGAACAACTAAAACTGACACCTAAGAAGCCAAGATGACTGAGGATCGAGAGCAGTATCATAACCAGAGAGAACAACCTGATCTTCGATGATACGCCCCTAGTCACCCGTGTCCAGGACAGGAACAGCATTCTATTGAGCCGCTTCTCACCTGGAGTGTGCTTGAAGGTCAGACCTCTCAGAGAAGTGTTATTATTGGTGATTCTTTGAAGCAGCTCCTTAGAGAATAGTGCCATACCTTTCTCCAAGGGATAAATAATGGTTCTCATTTAGGAGGTCACTGGATCCTAATTTTATAGAAAATGTTTACTTGTTGGGTAACTTCTGACTCCATATCTCTAGCTAAATGTTGCAGCAGTTGGACCTACTGTGGGAGTGCTGGTGGGGATGGAAATGAGTCGGTCCAGAGAGGCATAAAACAACGGGTAGTCACTACTGATATTACTGCTGGAGTTGCTAGAATCAGGTTTCATAAGTAAAAGTAATGAACAAGACAGTAAATGAAGATTGTGTAAATAAAAGCTTCTAAGAACACAAAGAATAGATATTACAATTTCTAAACCACTAGGAATAACAGTAAGATTTTGCATTAAGTAGAAATCTCTGATTTTCCAGTTTATTTCAGCTGCTGCTTTCCAAACGGCTGGCCATTGCCCAGAAAAAGCAATTAGACATATTAAAGTCCTCTCTCATTAAGAAAGTTACCTTAGAACCAGGTGAGCCCTGTCCTGGGGGTCCTTGAGGACCAGGGGGGCCAATAGGACCTTGGATTCCCTTTAAAATAAAATAAAAAACTAATATTAGTGAAATTAAGAAGAAATATGGGTAAGAGTAGGTTTCAAGCCTCTAAAGTGAGTTTAATTCATGTCCCATAATGAATTCCTAACACTCAATGTCCGTTGAATGGGATAGCAGAGGCTGCTAGTTGAATCATCAAACTGATTCTCACCCAGCTGGTGTGGCTCAGTGGTTGAGTGTCAACCTATGCATCAAGAGGTCGCTGGTTCAATTCCTGGTCAAGGCACATGCCCAGGTTGTGGGCCCGATCCCCAGTGGGGGGCATGCAGGAGGTGGCCAATTGATGTTTCTCTCTCATCAATATTTCTATCTCTCTTTCCCTTCCTCTCCTTCTAACATTAATAAAGGGGGAAAAAAAAACTTTTTTTAAGACTAATAAAAAACCTCATTCTCCTCTTCTCCTGTGGAAAGAGAAATTTCAGCTGGCCCATGTGGCTGCCTCCAATAAAGGCCACGTTTCCCAGTCCCTGTGGCACGTGACTGGATTCTGGCCAATCGAATGTGAATGGAAGTGATGTGTGTAATTTCTGGTTCATGCTAAAGGTAGAGGGATGCCCCCTCCTCCCCTTCACCCTTTCTCCAGTAGATGAAGTGGAGACATAGCGTCTTTCCTCGACGGTGTGGAGGAAGGAAGCACTCCCGGAGTGGCAGACACACAGTAGTGAAGGAGCCTGAAGCCCCGATGAGCAGAGCCAGCACCCCAGCCAGCAGTTCTAAGTAAGAGCAATAACCCTTCACCTTGTTACCCTGATTCACATCTCAGTCACACCCAAGCAAACCTGTATCCTAGCTGTACCAATACATATACATGAAGACGTTTAAAGGTTTGACCTAAGCTGTCAGGAGTGATAGGCAGTGGATCTCAAACTGATATGTATTTAAACATTTGACTCTCACTCGTGTTGTAGGTCTGAAATGGGGAAGGGGACAGCATGTATAAAGGTCTTCTTTGAGAAATGAGTCATAGCATTTTTCTTTGGAGAAAATGAGAAGGGTTTAAGATGCTTCGCTCTTTATCCCATTCTAGAAAGGCAACTTCAATGAAACCATTTAAAGAACTTGGTGTTTTTTTTGTTTTGTTTTGTTTTGTTTTGTTTTTGTTGTTTTGAATCTTCACCCAAGAATATTTTTACGTTTATCTTCAGATAGAGTGGGAGGGAGGGAGGGAGGGGGAGAGAGAGAGAGAGAGAGAGAGAGAGAGAAGGAGGGAGGGAGGGAGGGAAGGAGGAAGGAAGGAAGGAAGGAAGGAAGGAAGGAAGGAAGGAAGGAAGGAAGGAAGGAAGGAAGGAAAGAAAGAAAGAAAGAAAGAAAGAAAGAAAGAAAGAAAGAAAGAAAGAAAGAAAGAAAGAAAGAAAGAACTAAAGAAAAATCCACGTGAGAGAGACACATCAACTGGTTGCCACCCACACGACCCCAATGGGGCTGGGGACGAACTGCAACCAAGGTACGTGCCCTTGGCCGAAATCGAACCCAAGGCTCTTTGTCCATAGGCCGACACTCTAACCTCTGAGCCAAACCGGCCAGGGATTACTTGGTGTTTTTTTTAAACAAGAACAAAAAACAGCTACCAAATCTTAACAACCCTTTTTATTGAATTTATTGGTTAATTAAATGATATAGGTTTCAGATGTACAATTCTATAAAACATCATCCGTATATTGTATTGTGTGTTCACCACCTAAAGTGAAGTCTCCTTCCATCACCATTTATCCCCTTTTACCCTCTTCTTCCTGCCCCCACCTCCTTTTCCCTCTAGTAATCACCATACTGATGTCTATGAGTTTTTGTTTGGTTTCGTCTTGTTTTGTTCTTTTCACCCGTGGGGGCCAGGGTCTGACTCACGCCTGAGAAAGTTAAGTGGACTGTGATAGCCCGGAGAGGGCCGGGCAGGATCGGCCTGAGCAGCAGAGGTGGTGCAAAGGCCACGCAAGTTCTTCCTGTGGACCAGATGCATTCTAAGTGCGAGGCAGAGTCAGCCTGGAGCTGTTCTGAGTCCTAAGGGGGCCTGGAAGAGTAATAAACTCCAACAGAGAGAGTCGGTATAGAGTTAACGCCCAGAAAAACAGTCTCATGGAGAGAAACAGCTGGAGGAAGAGATCCTTTATCCATATCCTAGGAGGGGAAAACCTCACGAGAAAGAGTGTCAGCATCTGACATCTGCCAAGACCAGAGGCCCCAAAGCCATCAGACAGAGGGCCAGTCGAGAAAGAATCTCTGTACCCATCCGTCCTCTCCTCCCAGCCTTGACTCAGCTCATCCTTCCCATGGACCACAGGTTCTCCACGCAGCTCGTGCCCGGTGAACACAGACTGAAAGGAAGATCTATACATTGCCTAGATAGGGTGTTTTTGTACAATTAAAACTCTAAGTTGCAACTTAGAGTGACCCTATACATTTCTATTAATTAAAGGTGATAAGAAAAGTCTATAGCTTGGTGATAATTTCTTTCTGTGGTAAAACAAAGAAAAATCTTCCCTCAGTGGAAAAAAATATATAAAGGGATGATGAGAGAAAAAACCTAAGATTTTGTTTTGCTTACACCCTACAAGCCATGACTATACATGTAAGGGTTACAGAAATATGGCTACTTTATTACAAATGTTATGCCCTTTCTCTAGCTAGATGATACCACTGCAATTACCAATAGCGTTCCCCTTCCTCTGGTTGATGAAGATGAGGCAGTCTAAACAATTTATGAAAGCCAAATTTTAAAATATTGAACCTTTTGCCTGGCCGGTTTGGCTCAGTGGTTGGAGCATTGGCCCTTGGACCAAAGGGTCGCAGGTTTGATTCCCAGTCAAGGGCACATACCTGGGTTGCAGGTTCAATCCCCGGCCCTAGTCAGGGTTGTGATGGAGGCAACCAATGGATGTATCTCACATAGATGTTTCTCTCTCTGTCTCTCTCTCTCACCCCTTACCTTTCAGTCCTTCTAAAAATCAATGGAAAAGAATCCTCGGGTGAGGATTAACAACAACAACAAAATATTGAAACCTTATAAGAACTTTCTGACTTTTTCAGTAGTCCACAGATAGCATGCAATGGGACAAGGAACCAAAAAATTCAAAGGGATGCGCCTATATATGTGTCTACTTTTGTATATGTGATTTTTATATTCTACTTTATTTTACAAAAGATTTGAGATTGTCAAGTCTGCAAATATTTAATAAAAATCTGCAGGGATATTAAATGCTTGTTGGTAGAAATGGAAACAAAAGTTCCTTCACAAACAAATGAGTGGGAAAATTCATTTCTATAAGAAAAATAGGAAGATCTAATAACAAGAATTCAATGGATAAACACATTAAATTAAGGATAAGAAGAAAAGTGAATAACTGCATGAATTAAGGTTAAATTTAAGTAGAATTCAGATCCTTGGTCTTAAAAGGACACACAAATTGTTTTCTTGTTCAGAACAGTTTACCAGTAGCCCATTCTATTCAATCTCCTATTCAACGGGCTCAGCTCCACATGGACGCGTCTACCTTAGAAGTTTTTTTCTCTTGAAAAAGAACAGAAGAAGATGAGAAAACAAAAGAAGTCAAGGGGGGTTGAGGGCTTTTTAAGGAAAACAACCTCCAGGAAGGACCGATATTAAAGGCAACAGGAAGCTGCAGGTGGGAGGTTCAGCATTCACAGGCCATCTGGAAAGACTTGGCTTTCTTTGAACCTCATTTTCAGCCTTATAGTGGTGACTCAGCACCAGGGACACCACAAAGCCCAGGATGTGACTGTACTGTCCAGCCACTCTGGGATCAGAAGGTAAACAAACAAACTACAAAGCTCAAGAATGCCTGGTCACATAGTCAATCTATACATAGTCAGACCATCCAGCTCGTGCCCGACCGGTGTGGCTCAGTGGATTGAGCATCATCCCATGGACTGAGAGGTCCTGGTTCGATTCCTGGTCAGGGCACATGCCTGGGCTGCGGGTCATTCCCCAGTAAGAGGCATGCAGGAGGCAGCTGATCGATGTATCTCTCTCACATCGATGTTCCTATCTCTCTCTCCCTTCATTTCTCTCTAAAAAAAAAAACCAAAAAGATTAAAAAAAATAATCCAGCTCTTAATTATTTTCTAAATATTTATATTAAAGATTTATATTGGCTTCTCTGGCACCTTAATCCTCCTAATCCACTACACTAGGACCTCTACAGGGGAAAAGGAAATAGAAAAAGAAGTAAGCCTGACTTTGCCATTGCTTGGATGAACAACAATAAAAATAAACAAATTCATTAAAAGATGTAGAAATACTAAATTCAGAGTTAATGTCAACAAGAAGCTTTGGAATTATCTCTTTTCTTTTTTTAAAATCTTTTTCTTCTCCCACTATCCTAGATAAAGGAAGCACTATTCATTCTCTAGGCAACAGCATGATTCAAACCTTAATAGTAAATGTTAAGCAAACTTTTTTTCTTTTTTTGCCATTTTCTATGCAGGAGGGTGTTCGGCATAAATTTGGATTTACTGGTTGCTTGATTAAATGAGATAATGTAGTAAGAGCATATGGTCAACAACAACTATAGATAGTACTGTTATAGCATCTTCTTATTTAGATCTAACAAGATTACCCGGCTTTTCCAGCAGTTCTGGTCAGAAGATTTTGGAAACAATCTCAGTCATGAATGTAGAGACAGGCTAAGAGGAATAAATTTTCTTTCTTCTGACCAAAAGGGGCCAAGTGTCATTGATAAACTCTATTTGTGGCTTGTGCCTATTCAGGAATGGTGCCCCTTAAAATTAAGTAGTTACCTCTGATGCTGGGTTTGTTTTAAGTTTAACACTTTTTTAGATTGGCACATGGACAGGGGGTAGAAGTACTACTCCACTGGCATTGGCGAGAGTGGGATTTAATCATTCACAAAGCTGCAAGGAAGGAAATAAACACACACACCAACAGGTAAATAAACGATTGCTCCCAATGGATGCTAAAAATATAAAATATTATCCCAAAACTCTGACCCTATTAATTAGGCTTGAATGTCAAAAGTTACAGCATCAAGAAACACACAATTTATTTTTTAAGTCTTAGAAGTTCCAAAAAATAAGATCTCATGAAACCAGCTCATTCTTCCCTAGATTCACTCTGGGTGGGAATTACATTTCAATTTGACTCTCAAACATACCATTGGTGTTGCAAGGCCGGCCTTCAGTGAACACCAGCATGGGGTCTGAGATTCTATACCCTAAGAAAAGGGCAAAAGCACTGATTACCTGTTCCCCTTGACTCCCAATTCCAGGGATGCCCATTGGTCCTTGGGGTCCCACAGGTCCCAAATCCCCCTGTATAAAAAATAAGTCAGAAATATAACAATAAAGTGAAACTTCATTCTTTCATACTTTGCTATTCTAGATTTATGCTTGATTAAAATCTATCTTTACATTCCTAAAAAGTTAAACATGGAAACTTAGCAAACTCCATTCTTTTGGAACAGTTTAGTTCAAATTTTCCATAGTTAATGATGTTTATACTATTTAGTCTAAATTGATGAGAATTTGCACCAGTTTATATTTATTTAGCAGTCATTTTTTTCCCCACAAGAACCCAAAATTTCTGAATGGTTATTATGACATGAACACTTTCTGTTAGGATTATAACAGAAATATTTACAAGTATAGAATTCATAGGGTCCAAGGAAACCAGGATTTGAGGAAGATATGGAAGAAAAATGTTGTACAATTTTCTAAATACCTTTTCCTTCTGAATCTTATTAAAAATGCATTTTGAAAATTAAGAAATTTGCTAAGTTAGATATAAAAAAATTAAATAACCTTACTTTTCTTTTCCATGAAATAAATTTGGGAAACAAAATGAATGTTTATCACTAAGCAGAACATTATCATTCATCCATCCTTTGTGTCTTTCAACAAATATGTTATGCTTGAGGGTGTGATAAAGTCTCTTTTGTAACTAATGAATGCTGCTTTGGTAGTGTACAAGCAACCATAGACTACACATAAATGAACAGGTGTAATTCATCCTATACAATAATATACCTTGCATATACTTACCTTAGAGTTCAGTTGACACCCGTGTGGAATGGTTGTCAGGTTGTATACAGTTCATAAATGTACATACATAATGAAACTGTTTAAAAATAACTTTACTGGCATCTCTTCTAATCTTACATGCAGTACCTTGTCCCCTTTGATTGACAGGCCTTGTAGTCCTTGTGGGCCAACTGGTCCTTCAGAACCTTTTTCACCCTGAAGGTATAGGAGAGAAACATCAGTGCACTAACAAAAATCAGAATTTTAAAACAGATAAGGCATTCAACGCAATCAAACTCACTGCTCACTGAAAATGGGTAATTCTAACTGACTCCAAGATTGTAACTTGCAAAAGCAAATTAGTCTCAACAGGAAGGACTTAAATAGAAAGGATTCTGTCCAAGCAGAACACATGTGCAGCCTCACTAGAGTTGGAAAAGATCTCTATTCCCAATATAATCAGAAATATCTGGATATGGGGGACCTAATCAATCACATAATGCAACTCACTGAGTCCTGCATTTCCTCAGCATGGTTGCAACTGTACCCATCACACAATGGAAATGCGTCTCTCATGTTAGTATATGAACTGATACTTGCTACGGTTGAATTACTAAATGTTTGATATCAGAATTTATAAACATTCATTGAAAATTTTGTCTTAAAAGATTCATGTAAAATCTTCTTGGATCTAACCACATGGCCTGTGTGAATAGCTCTAGTCATAATGTGATGTCCATGAAGTCAAAACACTGCGTTTTGAAAAATAAGCCATAGAAGCAATCAAAAACAACATTCATCTCTTGAACTTATTTGAACCATGAGTAAAATCAAAAGACATTTGCAAGAAACCTAGAAGCAGAAAAATAGATCTTTGTGTCTTTCTATGTTCATGATATATTCACTTAAGCCCTACATCACTGCAAAGCAGCCCCGAGTAGCACATGTAGAAGACTCCCATTGGTCCTGCTGGTGGGGAGTGTTCTAAGTAGTGGATTCTTCTGACCATCTCCACAGTATCTAATTGCATACAGTAGACCCTAAAACAACTCTGAATATAGTGTGTTCTTTCTTTGATGAGATAGAGAGCAATGCACTGCGGGGGTTGTTATGAACCAGGAGGTACCATTACATCACACAGTTGAACGTGTCACTAAGACATGCCCTCCTGTATCCTTCTTAGTGTTTCATATATTCATTTCTCATTTATTTCTTTGTCTTAAAAAAACATGCGGATTATAACGAGAAACAATTCTGGCTATTTAAATTTTCCAGGTTGTTTGGGTTACACGTGTGTAGAAATTTACTATATAACAAAAAATAATTCAAGAAACTATGTATTATAAATCTTTCTGAAATGTAGTGCCAAGTTGTTAGCCTCTGTATCTGATAGTGACATTTCAGTTAGTCAAGGAATTAGTAATGCCCCCTTTATCTAACATATCATTTCTATTTATTATGACAAATTAAAATGTGTTCATTTAAAGGGGCCTCTCTGAAAATTCAACTCAGCTGTCACCCAAAACTTAGTATGAACTATTTGTTGTAGCTGATCCATTTCCTTCTAGCTGAGATTCAGGTTTGTCATAGGTCACTGAATATTGCTCATGATGGAAGAGGCTAAGAAAGGGATGCAGTTTTAGAGCGTGAGGCTGTCCTGAGAAGGTCAGAACGCAGCCTGGCTGAATGCACCGGACGGTCTTAGTCACTTAGGGAAGAGCGTGAGCTTCTCTAGGCGTGTGTGTTTGGGGGACAGACTTCAGAAAAGAAGGAAAAAGGACTCCAACATGTATCCTTACTTACTCTGAAACTTTGTTGATTCCACCCAAAGTATCTTGGAAAATCATTTCTCAGGTGACCTTTGACAAAGGTGCCATGCATTGCGAGTAAACAGCCTAGACAAGGGATCGCAAACTAAAACCCAATGGCCAAGTCCAGCTCACTGCCTGTGTTTAGTAAAAGCAGCTTTATGGGAACACAGCCACAGTCTTTCATTTATTCTACATTGTGTATGGCTGCTTCCACGCTACAACAGAGGAGTGAAGGAGTTGCAACAGATACCAAATGGTTCACAAGCCTAAGATATTTACTCTTGGGCCTTTTTCAGATACAGTTTGCCAGCCCCTGGCCTAGAGAAACTTGGGCTTCAAGAATGATGTGTAGGAAGCAGTGGAAACATTTAAATTCTCAATTGCCTGGTAAAAGATTGGTCTTTCAAAACATTTTGCTCCTTCTGGTAGGTAATAAGATCATTCCAGTGCCCTCTTCACATTCCTACTTCCTTTTTCATTATACTAATGGCAATAGTGTTACAAATTGGTTTACTAGACTGTTTCGTATCTATATTCCATAAAACAGATGTGTAAGTAAAACTTCGTCATAGCTACACACTGTAACGCAACTACTGGGCTAAAGATGCTATCACTGTGGCTTTAATGACTACAGTCCAAGAGGTTTTCCAATTTAATATGTAATAATTATATAAAGTAGAAGCCTATCCATTACTTATTCCCGATTGCCAAATTTACTGTTCTTTCATGTTAAGGGGAAACTTACATATTCCTTCATTTAATAGGGTAAAGTTGGTCAGGAAAATACTTGACTTAAGATAATTGGACACATTTTTTTAAAATTTGTAATTTATGATCATGTAAGACAAACCACTTTTCCTAGTACAGAAGGTGATATTACCTTTGGTCCTGGAAATCCTTCTCCCGGTAAGCCCCTCTCTCCTGGTGTCCCCTCAGGACCACGGGGACCCTGGTTAGGATAAAAAGGAATGAAGAATAAGAGAAGAAAGAAAAAAATAATGAGAGACCTTCTCACATAAGGGAAGAAAAACAACACAATCTTGGGCTTTGAAGTGGACTGGCAGGAAAGGTACTCATTGCAAAATAAAAGACAATAGTAACATATTCACTTAAATACCAAGAATTGGCCCTGGCTGGTTTGGCTCAGCGGTTAGAGCATTGGCCTGTTGTGCAGAGAGACCCGGGTTCAGTTCCCGCTAAGGGCATGTACCTCGGTTGCAGTTTGTCCCCAGCTCTGGTTGGGTTGTGTTGGTGGCGGCCATTCGATGTGTCCCTTTCATGTCGATGTTTCTCTCTCTCTTTCTCTTCCTCTCTCTCCCTCCCACTCCATCGGAACAAAAAACGAAAAAATGTCCTCGGGTGAGGATAAAATAATAATAATAATAATAATAAACCACCAGAAATTGTAAAAAGCTACAAATTTTCCCTCTAGGTCTTGGCCAGCAGGCCAGAAGGTAGAACAGGGACTAACAACAGTAATCTTAGAAGCTCAAACTGAGACTTTCCACGAATGGACCTAGAAAGTTAATCAGGGCTCGCTTGCCAGGGAAGTAAACCTGTGCTAGCACAAGAGCTACTGAGCTGCCCCGCAGACGCTCTGAACGACCTTGGCGCTGGATGTGCAGTCATCCAGGGTAATTTACGAGATGTTTTTTACTCAAGCCTGGAGGCAGAACCAGCATGGAGCATTATGCTGACCAGTGGCTGAGCACAGCATGGATTTGTAAGAGAAAAGTTACAAGAGAGCTTATAAGAACTATATTCAGTGTTTACTAGTTTTTCTTTCTTTTTTTTTTTTTTCTTTCCTCTAATATGGAATATTTTAATTTATTTTTTTAATTCTCACCTGAGGATATTTTTCTATTGATTTTCAGATAAGGTGAGAGAGAGAGAGAAAAAAACATCAATGTAAGAGGGACACATGGATTGGTTGCCTCCTGCACGACCCCAACCAGGGCCAGGGATCACACCAGAGCCAAGGTACGTGTCCTTGACCAGAATCGAACCCACAACTCTTTGGTCTATGGGCTGACACTCTAACTACTGAGCCAAACTGGCCAAGGCTAATATGGAATATTTTAAAAGACAGTCTTCTTTAGTGTTAGGCAAAGCCAATTTAGTAGAGACTTTAATTAAAATAAAAAGCTAACATTTAATTCCATTTAAATTGCTATGTTTATGGAAAAACTGGTTCTTAACAATACAAGTCCTTAATCAAAGATTAATATCCATGACAGGTTACTCTAATGGAAGAGCAATTAACTAGGGGAGAAATAAATATGAGCATGTAAACTGGATTACAACTGAACAGACAATGTCTAGTTGACATCACACCCTCTAACAAAAACAATCTTCTTCCCCAATGATATGACAAATAAAAATAACACAATTTACGTTAAATGCAAAGAAATCTATTTTCAAGTTTATTCAATTTCTTTTCATTCATTCAACACATATTTACCAAATGCCTAATAGGTGTGAGGCTCTGCTAGGGTCTAAGAGCAGACAGACCTGTTCTCTGTCTCGTGGAGTTCATAGTCTTGCTTGATAATTAAAAGCAGACTTTGGTGTCAGTTGTACTAAGGTTACAGTCCCATAATATAGCAGTGTGACCTTAAACAAATGATTTCATCTCTCTAAAACACAGCAAATTCGTCACAAATGTAATAACAACAGTACGACTTCATCCTCGAGTACTAATGTAAGGATTAAGTCAGAGAGATTTAATGCTTTCACATATTAAGCATCCAATGCATACATGCTATCTCTATCCAAGTTACTTTACTTGAGTCTTGCAGTTGCTAAGAATGTCCTGTTATGGCTATTTTGACAAGGAGGTCGTCTCAGCATGAATGATTGATACTAAGTATTGAGAGAGGCACGCTGCACAGAATAAACCTTCCATCTCTGCATTTCTAGAATACATCAGCTGAGGTGCAAGTGGAAATAATGGAGGCTTTTAGGAGCCATGTGTTCCAAACTGCTGAGAACAGAGAGTGAATGCTGGTGAGCAATCACTTACGAGCATTTAAAGAATAGAGAGCCAAGGTTCAGTTACTGTACATCATCAGGTAGTATTCCACACCACCAGTACATTCGCAAGTTTTCTAGTTGAGAGTCAGGACAGGAGATAATCATTAACCAGAGAAGAGAAAGAACAGGTACTTGGATTAGATAAACTATATTTTTAATTTATTAACATAGTACCAATGTGTCATTTTTTAAAAACAGAAATGCTTCCAAAAAAACTCAGTGTCCTTTTCAAAGGCCATGAGCATCAATTACAACTATAACATACTTATTTGGTGTCTAGTGAACACCTCCAATAAAAATATATAATGGAGGAACCTAATTATCAGTTAACACAGTCTGGTCAGTGAAATGCTTTATTTGAGACATTAGCAAGATAAAATATAATTATCCATCATTTTATTACTTTCCTTAATAATCTAAATAGTGTAGATAATCAATAAACTGGTTTTAATATATACTGCAAGCATTAAAGATAAATATATTAAATAATAAAAATTATCTATAATATTTATACATGCCATGTACTTTATCTTTAACCTCAAAGTGATTACAGTTCTACTTCAGGGAGTCTTTTTTTACTGATAGTACTTTGAATAACCTTACACAATAAACAGATCACCCCGAGAGTCTGAACTCATTTATTTTTTATGAGTCAGTCATCTGTGAGACCAGAACAAAATGAGTGGTAATCAAATAATTAAAGAGAGTAGTTTCTGTATTTGTACTAGAATATAGAAATAAAATTAATTTTGTACATTCAGCTTGCATCCTATTCCCTTAATGAACTCATCAGTTCTAGGAGGTTTGGTATAGATTTCTAGGGATTTTCTGCAAAGGCCAATATGTCTTCTCCTGATAGGGACAGCTTTATTTCTTCTTTTTGGTCTCTATGCCTTTTATTTCCTCTTCTTACCTTATTGTGATGGCTAGGACTTCTAATACTACATTGAATTGGTAGTAAGATTGGTAAAAGCAGAAATTTTTGTCTTGTTTTTGGTTTTGCCCTTTCACTATTGAGTATAATGTTAGCTGTGGTTTTATGGGGTTTTTTGTTTGTTTGTTTGTTTTTTGTACAAGTTGAATTTCCCTTTTACTCCTAGTTTCTGAGAGTTTGAGAGTTCTGTCTGGGGCTTATGGAGATTTGGATTTTAAATTTTGTGAATTTTTTCTGTTTCTTTTTATATGATCATGTAATTTTTAGCCTATTAATATAAGGTATTATATTGATTAATTTTCAATTATTAAATCAGTCTTGCATGTAGGAATGAACCCCCATATGGTCATGCTGTATAATTCTTTTTTTTGTTGTTAATCCTCACCCAAGGATATTTTTTCCATGGATTTTTAGAGAGAGTGGAAAGGAGGGAGGGAGGGAGGAAAGAAAGGAAGAAGGTGAGAGAAAGGAAGAGAGAGAGAGAGAGAAGAAAGAGAGACATTGATATGAGAGAGACATATTGACTGGTTGCCTCCCGAGCACGCCCCAACCAGGGCTGGGAATCAAACCTGTAACCCAGTACATGCCTTTGACTGAGAATCAAACCCATGCCCCTTTGGTACATGGGCTGATGCTCTCTAATCACTGAAATACACCAGCCAGGGCTGAATAATTATTTTTATATATTGCTGAATTCTATTTCGTTAAGGATGTGTGTATCTATATTTATTAGGATATTTTTCTATAGTTTTCTTTTTATGTATTGTCATTGTCTTGTGTTGGTATTGGGGAAAAATTGGCCTCATAAAAAAAGTTAGGAAGTGTTCTTTCCTGTTCTATTTTCAGGAATAAATTATGTAAAATTGACTGTATCCATAATGTTTTATGTCTTTTCAAAAAAAGACATAAAAGTGTGGCAAAATATTAAGATTTTTCTATCTGAGAAACAAAGGAAAAAATAAACAAATGGAACTATATCAGACTAAACAGCTTCTGCACAGCAAAAAAAAAACCAGCATCAAAATGAAAAGAGAACCCACTCTTTGGGAGAACATATTTGCCAATGATACATTAGATAAGGAGTTAATTTCCAAAATATATAAAGAACTCATACAACAAAACAAAATGAAAACAAACAATTCAATTAAAAAATGGACAAAGGACCTAAATAGATACTTCTCCAAAGAAGACATACAAATGGCCAAGAGACATATGAAAAAATGCTCAATCTCATTAATCATCAGAAAGATGCAAATTAAAACTACAATATGGTATCACCTCACACCTGCCGGAATGGCTACCATCGGTAAATCAACAAACAACAAGTGCTAGTGAGGATGTGAAAAAAGAAATCCTAGGTGCAGCCACTATGGAAAACAGTGTGGAGTTTCCTCAAAAAATTAAAAATGGAACTGCCATTTGACCCAGCAATCCCACTTCTGAGAATATATCCTAAGAAGCCTGAAACACCAATCAGAAAGAATATATGCACCACTATGTTCATAGCAGCATTATTTACAATAGCTAAGATCTGGAAACAGCCCAAGTGCCTTTCCATCAGTAGATAAGTGGGTAAAAAAGCTGTGGTACATTTACACAATGGAATACTATGCAGCTGTAAAAAAGAAGGCTCTCTTACCCTTTGAGATGACATGGAGGGACCTGGAGAGTATTATGCTAAGTGAAATAAGCCAATCAGAGAAAGACAAGTACCACATGATCTCACTTTTTTGTGAACTATAATGAACCAAATAAACTGATGAACAAAAATGGATCCAGCCCTGGCCGGTTTGGCTCAGCGGTTAGAGCGTCAGCCTGCGGTCCTGAGAGACCCGGGTTCGGTTCCCGCTAAGGGCGCGTACCTCGGTTGCAGTTTGTCCCCGGCCCTGGTCTGTTGTGCGGGTGGCAGCCACTCGATGTGTCCCTTTCACATCAATGTTTCTCTCTCTCTCTCTCTCTCTCTGTTCCTCTCTCTCCCTCCCACTCTACCTGAACAAAAAATGGAAAAATGTCCTCGGGTGAGGATAAACAAAAAAAAAAATGGATCCGGAGGCATAGATACATGGAACAGATTGATGAATCTCAGAGGGAAGGGGTGAGGCAGGGCGGGAAGAGATTAACCAAAGAATTTATATGCATATATGCATAGCCCATGGTCACAGACAATAGTGTGGTGAAGACCTGGGGTGGGGCAGAAACTGGGTGAATGGGGAGAAAAAGTGGGACATCTGTAATACTCTCAACAATAAATATTTTTTTAAAAAAGATTTGTCTATCTAGTGGAAGTTTACTAAATCCTCCTCTGTTTTTAGCAACTCTGTTTTATTATTGCTGTTGTTGTTAATCCTCACCCCAGAATATTGTTTCCATTGATTTTTAGAGAGAGTGGTGGAAGAGATGGAGAGAGAGAATCATTGATGTGAGAGAGACACATCAACTG
This sequence comes from Molossus molossus, assembly GCF_014108415.1. Classification (NCBI taxonomy): domain Eukaryota; kingdom Metazoa; phylum Chordata; class Mammalia; order Chiroptera; family Molossidae; genus Molossus; species Molossus molossus. Next base: position 29,623,570 of record NW_023425401.1, on the reverse strand, counting down.
GTTGCCTTCTGCATGTACCCCAAACAGGGCTGGGGATAGAACCTGCAGCCCAGATACGTGCCCTTGACCAGGAATCAGTACGAAGGGTGACCACTCTAACCACTGGGCAACACTGGCCAGGGCAGCAGTTCATTTTTTTCTCTGTATTAATTTAGCTCATTTTTATTTCACTTATTCAGAGCATTGTGAACAGATTCTAGTTTAGTACTGTTAAAAATATTCCCAGATTCTCTGCTGTACCCCCATACAGTAATCTGTGTGTCCTGGGGTCTTTCTTCTACTCGATGTCCCTCCAGTTTCCTAGGCTTCCAGCCTCTCCAGTGAAGAACCAGCAGTGTCTGCAAGAAAGCTGATTTCTTCTGCCCTGGCCAGTTTGGCTCAGCGGTTAGAGCATTGGCCTGCGGTCCGGAGAAAGCTGATTTCTTCTCTCGGGGGTTTACCTTTAAGGGTTCTCTCTGTTTAGCAGAAATTGAGACTTGACCACTGATCTCTAGATAATTAGTCTAATATATCTTTCCTCCATAAGATGTGTTCTTTTTTTTGAATTAGTGTATACAGACATTAGTGAAAAGCTTAACCCTCAAACATGCTCCGACTCCACTCACAGAGTACATCCCGAAAGCACATTTCTGTTACTATTTATATATGAGGAACTTTGCAGTGCAAAACCTAACTGGGAGACCAACTATGTTTCCATTTGTATCCCAATGAGTCAGCTACTGTTCTTTCCTAGGAGGGTGATTACTTGAAAAGTTGAGAAGCTTCTTATACTAGAACAGTCATGTTCTATTCATTTCCTCTTCAGATCTCTTTTGATAGAAATATTTTTTTCCTTTTCCAATAATAGAGAACTTCAAAGCTACATAAGGTAGAGACTGCAAATAATACAGCTGCCATCATTAATACTAGATTCAGAGTACACTCTTGGTTAGGTAATGAGCAAAATCCTCATTGTCAGGGAATTTCTCATGTTTACAGGAAAGTAAATTACAAAGAACAGACATTAGGCCTGAATCCAGATCTCATATCTCCTAGGAAATTTTGACACATAAGAAATCTTCTTGAACAGCTGGTTAATCTTCTAAGAGATTACAGTAAGAGAGAGCCAGTGGTACATATCATATGTGTGCATATATGCATATTTGTGTGTGTTTGTGTGTGTGTTCATATTTTAAGTGTTATGAAAAATGATAGTTGTATCTGGTTTATGCATATTTATTATCATTTGTTGTCCAAAAAGATACAAGATGGATTAATTGAACATTGATTCTGACCAGAAGGAGCACAGAAGTACTATTTGTCCTTATTCCATCAGAATTTCTTGCTACTTACTGGCTGGCCTGGTTCACCAATGCCAGTTGGTCCTGGAGCCCCTGTTCTTCCTTCCTGGCCTCTCTCCCCCTAAGGAAAAGAAATAATCAAATGAAAGTTTGAATTTTTAAATAAAGAAGAAATATAGCACAAAATACTCGAAAGATTTCAACACAGATATGGAGCAAAACAGCCAAGCTTTTCTCATTCGTAAAAATAACAATAAAAAATTCTGGAGGAGGAGAAATGGCTTGAATTTAAGTGAACCAGGACCCTTACAGGTTCAGCCTCCCTTCTTGTCTCAGTGCAAAATGGCACTTTTTGCTTTCAGCAACAACGGTGTAGTTATTGGCAGATGGACCACATATGGCTCACTTTGGTTACTGAGGTGACCACAGTAGCAATACTCAGGCTGTCCCTGCCCCTCCACCACCATCCTGATGCTGCCCTTCCCCGTTCCCACTCTGTTCCACGTCACCTCTGCTCTCAGTCACGTCACACTTGACCTCCTTCAGAACCCTTCTCCAACAACTCTGCCAGTAAAAACCCCACCTTCTCCGAGGTCTCAATGTGCTATTATGTAAATGCCATCGTGGTGACGCTTGATGACATTCAGAGTGCACTGTTTTGGACTGCTCTCTGTTTTAGTCCTGCATTAACATCATTTTGTCCCAATGACAGAGAAAATCCATTTAAAATAAGCTCTGTTCATCCTGAATGATTCAGAGGACCGAGGGTATTGGTGTTCCAGTCCTTTCCAGTTCCCTACAGACCTTCCTGCCGACACTGACTTTTCAGTGTCATGGTGCTTCTGGTTTCTGCCCCTGTAGGCTTGTTTGATGTGAGCAGGTGATAGTTGATGTGTTAGGGTATTTCACATCCCAATAACTTTTTTCATGGTAACATTTCAAGTCCATGAAAACTCAATAGAAGCAGATGTACATTGGCAAGAGAGTGGATATTTCCAGACAAGCACATTGTTCATCCCAACCAAATAACAAAGTACGTTGATTACTCTTGTGGTAACTGTCCCTGACCAGGGCACTCAGTGTCCAAGCATCCAGACTGTAAGTAACTTCTGCAAGCAGCCTCCTGTCTTGTACCTATGAGGATAAGGCTGAGCGGAGTTTAAGTCACTGCTCCCCCAGCCCCTACAATAAATTAAAAAATCGTTAAGGGCAAAGAGACAAGAATCTTTACCTTAATACCTTGCTGTCCAATACCAGGGTCTCCTGGAGGACCATAAGGACCAGGAGGACCTGGCTCACCCTAGGGGAAGAAATGGTGATATGTTAGCTCAACTCGGTAGTATTTGATGAGCAGCTCTTAGACTCATAGGGATGTGATAGGTGCTTTGTGGGCAATAATGAAGCCTAGTACACAGCCACCACCCTCAAGTGTGTACAAGCCAGTTGGAAACACAACATAAACTCAGGGTGGAATTATCCACTGGGCATAGTAGGCACAGCATTTAGGGCCAACAAAAACGTTCCCATTTTTATTTTTAAAATCAGAATAAAAAATAAACATAATAAGAATGAATACATAACAATGAATTCAGTCTGGACTGTATTTGTCTTGACATTCACTTTGTTGTAAAACGCTATTTTAAACACATTTTTTGGGGGAAGGGGCCCACAAAGGCAAAGTTTTTAGAAGCCATGAAAGTCAGAATTTCAGCCCTCACTTGTTCGTTCAACAAATCTTTATTGTTTCTGGCAGCACATTGTATTTTCTACCAAGGATCATCCTCTCTCCTCGTTTCTTCCCTGCTGTTAGAAATCTGACCTGCTCAGGTCATGAGCAGCTATTCTTTGTCCTCATGGGCGTAGGAAGAATGATAATTTGCCTAATGCAGGTCTAGAATTGCCTTTCCTTTTGCCACTGGTTAGTCTAGGCTGGTCCTTTGGCTGAGTTCAGACAAACATAGAGATCTTACTGAGTGCAAAGAGAAATCTTTTTGTCTCTGGCTCTTCTTGTCTACTGGGAGCTGCGATAGCTATCTTATAGCCATGAGGCAACATCCTCTATGACAAATGCCAACAGTGGAAGACAATGATGCAGAAACATTTTAAGAGAGCCTGGCTCCTGGAGAACCTCATTAAGCTACTGATTCAGCCCTGGACTGCCTATCTTCAAACATTCTGTTTACTCAACAAAAAATGTGCTTATGAATTAAGGCTCTATGAGCCAAGATGTCTGTTACTAGAAGCCAGAGCATGTTCGATTAATGTTGTCTACTATGTAGCAGGCAGTACAGAACTGATTGACAGCGTCAAGCTCATACATTTCACAGGTGAGGAACCCGTGTCCCAGAGAGGTTACCTCAAAGTCAGTTGATCGTGAGAGTTTTATGATGCTTTGGCATTTGAGTGGATTGCATTTAAAAGTATCTTCTGTTCATCCTTTTGAGTACAAGTCAATCTGGCAGATAAATCAACTTCTATTTTTTTCCTTTCAAATTCAAGGTTGTACTTATTTGTCTATATAGATTAAGTTTTCAGGAGTAGTCAGATAATTGTCATTTTATTTTTTACATGTTCTTGGCCATGGAATTTCTTTCTATACAATATCAGACTAAAAGTTCTCCCTAAATTTGAAGTTGTTTTCTTAATCTCAAAGTTTAATTTAAGTGCCAGAGAATATTCAATTTCCTAAAGAATCCAAGTTTTCACTTAAACCCTTTCCTTATAACTTCTGGTGCTGTCCACTCAAGTTGGAATCTCCTTGTCAATTATACTGTACATGAGTGACTGTTTCCATTATTCAGTAAATGAACACCAAGTACTTGTTATGTGGAGGGTAATGAAGTAAATGCAGAGATGCATAGGACTAGTTTGAGAGGTAAACACACCATTAAAATAATAATAATAATAATAATAATAATAATAATAGCCATGGTTGGTTTGGCTCAATGGTAGAGCGTCAGCCCGTGGACCAATGAGTCATGGGTTTGATTCCAGTCAAGAGCACATACCTCGGTTGCGGTTCATCCCTGGCCCTGGTCATGCAGGAGGCAATCAGTCAATATGTCCCTCTCATGTTGATGATTCTCTCCCTCTCCCTTTCTCTCCCTCCCACTCCATCTGAAGATAAACAGAAAAATATCCTTGGGTAAGGATTTAAAAAAGTATATGTAATAATAACAATAATGATAATAAGCCCTACGTTCCCTTATTCTGTTTATTCCCTCTTCCTTTTATATGTAGTTTAGTTCTGTAATGGATCAGAAGACCCTTAAATATTATATATATAATACACATTATATACTTGGAAGATAATTTAAATTTTTTTTAACTAGTGGAAGCTCTATCCTACTTGGCGCTTGTCTGTATGTTTGATCTAAAACAAACAAGAGTGCCCTGGCCAGTTTGGCTCAGCGGTTGGAGTGTCAGCCTGCGAACCACAGAGTCCCAGGTTCGGTTCCTGCTAGGGGCACGTACCATAAAAATAAAAATAAATAAAACAAACAAGAGCACAGGTTTAGTGAGAAAGTTTCCTCTGGCTAGGCACAAGGCATTGGCTCAGTTGTTACCTTGAAATGTGTAAACCAGAAAAATCAAGAGGAGAACTGTCTTACTCTTGAGCGCACAAGCTCCCGTTAGCCTTGGTCAAGTACCAGTAGCAACTGAGAGATTTCTTAACATTGCTTTTTCAAGGAATTACAGGCATCTGAAGCTTCCAGAGGGATTGCTTTTCCTTACCTGAACACAGTCCCATAGCAACACGTTTTCACATTTCACTTGCTTAAATTTATTTCTCAGGAGCCTAGTATCTCAACACAGGACCTGCAGACCAGTATTGCCCTACAGTGAATGTTTACCTTTTTTAGACTTCCCCTTTCTTTTTCCTACCAGGATTCCTGAGGTGCTAGCTAAAAAAAAAAAAAAAAAAGGTGTCCTGACTGTAAAGCACCAAAGCTGGGTAAGACAGAACAAAAGCGGAGAGTCAATACTCGACTCAGAATGATTTTTCTGGGAATTTTCCAAGGCAACATAGCCCTAATAAGACTCCCAATGTGATTCCTTTCCTGCTGTTATTTTTGCCCCACTCCTCACCAGTACACACACCCAGATTAAATACTTAGGTATTAGTAATTATTTCTCTACTTCACTTTCTTTAACCGTCACAAGCATGTACAAAGAGGACTGGGTAAAAGTGGTGGCCCCAGAGGGGCTCTTTTTCTCATGACCCCCATACGCGTGCAAAGGTGTGTGGGCATGTGCAGGGGCATCATGGAAGTTGGGTAGACCACTTTGGTCCTCCTCAGAAATTAAGGACCTCTATGCTGTGGGCCTCAAGATTGCTGGAAGCCAATGTTTAATTAACTATTTCCAAGCACTATCCTTGCACTTTATGTTATCTCATTTAATCTCCTAACAATCCTAGGAAATAGGTATTTTTCCACATTATAATGTAGAAGTATAATCTCCACTTTTTAATCTATATTTTAGTGGGTATAAAATCACAGGGGAAAAACCCATAGCTTTGGAGTCATTCACTGTAATTAAATCCTAGCTCTATAATTTACTAACAGTTTGAGCATTTGTAAAATCCTCATATGCAGCCCAGCTGGTATGGCTCAGTGGTGGAGCATCAGCCCATGCACTAAGAGGTCACCAGTTCAATTCCCAGTCAGGGCACATGCCCAGGTTGTGGGCCAAGTCCCCAGTGGGGGGCATGCAGGAGCAGTCAATCGATGTTCTCTCTCATCAGTGTTTCTGTCTCTCTCTCCATCTCCCTTTCTCTCTCTCTAAAATCAATAAAGAAAAAAAAAGAATTACTTAAAAAAAATCCTCATATGCAATTAAAGATAATTATATCTACCTTACAGGGTTGTTGAGATAATTCAAGATATTGTCTGTAAAACATCTCATAACCGGTCACGTGGTAGCTGTTTAATATGTGTAGATTCGATTGTTATTCATCAGGCTTTCCTGGAGCGCCGACCTGATACCGAGTACCCGCTTACATAATTACAGACATAAATCATGTTGCACCTGCACTCTTCAGACACTTACAATCTTGCTGGACAGAAAAACAAACATAAAACAAGATACAAGCATATAATGAGGTATAATAAAGATATTAACAGAGCATGTAAGACTCTGAGGCGGAAATGTTTAATTCTGCCATAAGAAATCGGGGCGGGATCTGCTCTGAACAAAGAGGTAGGAATCATATCTAATCTGGTAGGGAAGAAGAGGAACAAAAGTTCAGGCGAAGGAAAGCACATGAGTCATAAATGGTTGGAAATGCTGTAGGGACAGGAAGCAGTTCTGTGGAGTCCAGTGGATAGGAATGAGGAACAAAAGGGTCACTGTCTAGAGCAGTGCTGTCCACTAACAACACATGGTGAGCCACACAGGTCATTTAAATTTTTCTAGTAGCCACATTAAGAAAGTAATAATACATTTTACTTAACTCACTATATCCCAAATACTAACCTTCTAACATATAATCAACATAAAAATCATATTGATGATTCTACTTTTCATTGCTTTTAATGCCATGTCTTTGAGATATTACATGTATTTAACACTATGGTACATCTCAATTTACACAAGCTGCATTTCAAGTGCTCAGTAGACAAATGTGGACATTGTATTGACGGCACAAGTTTAAAGTGATTAAAGAGGCTGGAGGCTCAGGTCAGAACCATGGAGAGTACCCACATTTAAATGAAGTGGGCGTGGAATAACACAGAGATGTCTTGTGGGAAGTTGGGGAAGGTGGTAGCCATAAAAAAAAAAGGGAGCCCTGGCCTGTTTGGCTCAGTGGTTAGAGCATCGACCTGTGGTCCAGAGAGACCCGGGTTCGGGCGCGTACCTCGGTTGCAGTTTGTCCCCCGGCCCTGGTTGGTTGTGTGGGTGGCAGCCACTTGATGTGTTCCTTTCACATCGATGTTTCTCTCTCTCTGTTCCTCTCTCTCCCTCCCACTCTACCTGAACAAAAGATGAAAAAATGTCCTCGGGTGAGGATAAAAATAAAAAAGGAAAAGAAATGGCAGCTGACAAAGCAGTGTAAAGGAAATCAGGAAAAAGAATTTTAAAATGAACTCATATTTCCAAAGACAAAATCATAATCTTCCACTTGCAGATCCGATCACCTCCCCACATTCTCTATCTCAGGAAAGAGTCAGCCAGAACCTAGGAGCCATTCTTGACACCTCCTCTCACTCCCTTAGCCACCATATACAATGCATCGCCAGTGCCTATCAATATGCCTCCTACACCCCTCTCAAATCCATTCATCTCTTCAGTTCTCTACCATGTCTCTACAACCTACCCCAAATTAATATCATCTTTTGCTCAGACTACAACAAATTCCTTACTACTCTCCATGTATCTATTCCAGCATACTCCAATTTATCCCCACCCCATGGCTGCCAGAGCAATCTTTGCATTTTTAATCTGAGTAAAACCCTTCAAAGCCTTTCCCTTAACTCTTAGGGTAAAGAGCTCCTTCCAAGGCTTGAGAACTCCAGTACAGTATGGTCTTGTGGCCTTTCCAGTCCCATCTGCTATTAGTTGTTTCTTCCCAAGCCACCCTAGCAGCACTGACCTTTGTTCAGGTCCTTGTACTTGCCATGCTCCCCTCTGCCACAGAACCTTTGCACGTACTCTTTTATCTGTCTGGGACGTTCTTACATCCTTATGTTCCTACTCAATCTTGATTCATCCTTCAAATCTATTTTAAACAGCATGGCTCTGGGGAAGGCTTCTCTGGTCAGGTGAGACCCCTACTACAGAGGCACAGATGGTACCGTTTTCCTCTTTTCTGAGCTCTCTTTATAATGCTTGACTTTAGTTCATATGTCTCCCCCTAGACTGTGCGGAGGATGTCAAGTGATTTTGCTCAGTTTTGCACTTTCAGTGCTCAGCCAGTTGATATCATTCACTCAACCATCCATGCAGCATTTGCTGAGCAGCAACAGGGACCAGGCGCTGTGCCAGCTGCTGCGGGTGAACGTAGCAGGACACCTTGTCTAGGCTGGAGGAGCTGGGAGACTGGAAATACTCCTCTGGAGCTGCCCTTGGTTTACTCAGGTGTTCAGCCATAGTGATATCAAGCACCTTCGGAACAGTTTCTCTTTCATACTTACCCAGATACAATTCATAATTTTTTTTTCAGATGAAGGAGTAATAAAATTCTAATAGATGGCTTACACTTATACTATATGAAAAGTCCAGCTAGAGAAACTGAACACCCCTATTTCCTGGCACTGGCTCAAACCAAAGCCAACAGCCTCCTCTTTCCTAAGATAATAAATAATGAATGATTGTCCAAGGCTCTTGGACATTTTTGAGGATAGAACTTCACCATTTCTTTTTTTTGTTTTTTTTTTATCCTCACCCGAGGACATTTTTCCATTTTTTTGTACAGATAGAGTGGGAGGGAGAGAGAGGAAGGGAGAGAGAGAGAGAGAAACATCGACGTGAAGGGACACATCGAGTGGCTGCCACCCGCACGACCAACCAGGGCCGGGGACAAACTGCAACCAAAGTACGTGCCCTTAGTGGGAACCGAACCCGGGTCTCTCCGGACCGCAGGCCGACGCTCTAACCGCTGAGCCAAACTGGCCGGGGCCACCATTTCTTGAATAACAAAATTATGAACAATTTTCTTAAATTACAAGGATGTTTTGGCAACTTCTTTTTATTATTTCCTAGATACGTGTAGCACCAACTTTAATATTTTAAGTCTTGTGACAAATATTCTCATAGTTTCCAAATGGAACAAAATGATGGCAAGCATTTTGTAAGTGCAAAATGGTTCAAGGATGGCCAAGATACACTCTTAGCTAAAACTCAGGAAGTGATAACTAGATACAAAGGCTTGGGGAAAAGTCAAGAAAGGCCCCCTTTTTTGGAAAGAAAGAAAAAGGGGGGCCAGGAAACTAATATTTATCAAATACTTGCTAAATCGAGCTCTATTTTTAGTCCCTAATTTCTCTTGTTTGAGAGGAACTGTTATGTAATATGAGGTGTATTTTTAGAAAACATATCAAGCTAGAATTGTTCTGCACTAATAAAAAGAGGAGTCATCAAAGTAATTAACTGCTTAGTAATTATTGCCAACACATATGGCACTTACTATATAACAAGTGGTACTCTAGGGGTTTTATGTATATTAACTCATATAAGCCTCAAAACAACTTTAAGAGGTAGGTACTATTATTAACTCATTACGTGGATGCGAATACTGAGGCATGAGGAGGAAAAGTAACTGATCCAAATTGCAGTGCTAATATACCAGAGGGCTGAATCTGAACCTCCACAGTCTGGTTTCACTGCCAGTGCTCTAACCACTATGCAACTGCCCCTTGGGACCTTTCCGTTCTTTTCTTAAAGTATTTAAAAAATCACCTCATGCCCTGGCTGGTTCCGCTCAGCGGTTAGAGCGTCGGCCTGTGGTCCAGAGAGACCCAGGTTCGGTTCCGCTAAGGGCACGTACCTCTATTTCAGTTTGTCCCCGGCCCTGCCCTGTTTGGGTCATGCGGGAGGCAACCACTCCATGTGTCCCTTTCACGTCAATGTTTCTCTCTCTCTCTCCCTCCCTCTCTCTCCCTCCCACTCTATCTGAACAAAAAACAAAAAAATGTCCTTGGGTGAGGATAAATGCATAAATAAATAAATAAATAAATAAATAAATAAATCACCTCATTGCAGACTAAATTCAGGCATGTCTTTGTTATAGGATGAAAAACACAAAAGTCAGATTATTTCAATCTACACATTCCATCATATGAAGATAAAGGATCTTAAAATACAATATAAGCCAAGAGGAAATATATACAAGCTGACTCATGTGTCATGTGTCATTTCAGCTTGTCATTTCACGTTTACCTGGATCAGTATTGTCACTGAATTAGTGGTAAAGGTAATGTAAATTATAATTGGCAATACTGTGATCACACAATATAATTATAGGTATAGATATAGATATAACAATTATTAACCAACTGCACTGATTTTATTTTATTTATTTATTATTTTTTTATCCTCACCTGAGGACATTTTTGCATTTATCTTCAGACAGAGTGGGAGGAGAGAGGAAGAGAGAGAGAAACATTGACGCGAGAGAGACACATCAAGCGGTTGCCCCCACACAACCCCAACTGGGCCAGGGATGAACTGAAACCAAGGCACATGCCCTTAGCAAGAACTGAACCCCGGTCTCTTTGATCTGCAGGCCAACGCTCTAACCACTGAGCCAAACCAACCAGGGCCAACTGCACTGATTTTAGAACCAACATTATTTCAAATCTCTAATTACAGTCTTTTTTGAATAACTTCTACTTGGGTAAGAGAAAAGAACATAGCTTTTATACACCTACTTATCCCTTTCAAAGAAGAAAAACTTCATAACAAAGAATTGGTGAATAATGTAATGGACACTATACTATTGTACCAGATTTTAGTAACTCTTAACTTATTTTCTTTAATGCCATTCGATTAAACCATGTGAAATTGAGAGTATTCAACCACATTTGACCTACAAAAGTGGCAATGCATATGGTTCAATATAACTGGAAAGTCATACTTCATCACTTATAATAGAGTCGAGGGCATTGTGTGTCATTTTCCCTAAAAGGAAGGACTGGCCAGCAGCCTATCGGGAGAGCTTCTAAGAATCACAGCTCTGGTGGACACTCTTTGGACTCCTGCAGCACAAAATAAATAGCTGTAAAATATTCAGGGTGAACTCTCTCCATAATTCGAGAACAAAACATTGATTTATGAGAGAAGATGGGTTCATATGACAGTGTGATGTTTCTTAAAAACTTACCTTGGAGACTGGGGGCAGGGGAAAACAAGTAGAATTATTTTTTTAAAAGATTTTTTTTTATTTTAATCCTCACCCGAGAATATTTTTCTACTTATCTTCAGATAGAGTGGGAGGGAGAGAGAAGGAGAGAAAAGGAGAGAGAGAGAATCATCGATGTGAGAGAGACACATCGACTGGTTGCCTCCCACAAGACCAGGGACGAACCGCAACCTAAGTACGTAACCTTGGCCGGAATTGAACCTGCTACTCAATGGTCCACGGGCCGACACTCTACCGCTGAGCCAAACCCGCCAGGGCAGGAGAATTATTTTTTATAGTGTACATTGTTTATATTGGAATGATGGGAAAGTGTTGTGTATAGACAGTGGTGATGGTTATACAACATTGCCAATGTATTTAATACCACCGAATTGTACACTTACAAATAGTTAGATAAATATTATGTGTATATCACCTTATCCTTGGAATAAACTTAATTTTCCCTGTTGCAATGTTACTATTGCAACTTTAATTAATTAAGGGCACTGATTTAGTTGTTTTTAAAAACTCTGACATCTCTCTGAAGACACTGCAGTAACTGATTCCTTCTCACGTTAGTGCCAGCTTTCCTGGGCACGTGGGTTACACTCAGCACCTTGGTGGGACATGTTGGCAGCATTCTGGTTTCTCAAGCCATCAGAGCTTGCATCTTAGCGGCCTCTGCATACACACCTGCTCTCACATTCACACACAGTATACTCCACCTGCTGAGAACCACATGCATCAGAGATTTGGGGATGAAAATCATCTACCTTGAAGCCACTGGGTGACATCCCACATGTCTGGTAGCCACTTCAAGTTGTCACTATCCATTGTCTTGTGTAAGTGAGTTAACAAGCTAATCTAGAGTCCTGGTGGACAGATGAATACATAGGGCAAAGCCCTTTCCGTAAGAATCGCTGGGTTACTAATGATCATTTCCCTTTCATTGCAAGCCCAGGACAGAAGTAGCATTTAGACTTTGACATCTGAAGGAAAACATTCACGTAGTTTGGTGGCTTGGTTCTGATTCTTTATTAAACAGATATTTAGCATTGAAATTGTAAAAAGATTCTTCCCATTGCACAGCTATATACTGCGTGGTCACAACCTTGTTTAAAATTGTTAGCCTGAACCAGAGAGCCCATTATTTTTTTTGGACAACTGAAACAGCTGACATGTTCCAGTACCCTGTACTTAAAATACTTTATATGAACTCAAAAAATATAGTCAGTCATCTAGGAGAGCTATGGACTTAAAAAGAAAGTTTTCTGTTTGATTAATTATTCTGTACTAGGAATTGTTGACATCCATGTATGTTTCAACTGATTTACTTCCCACTGTGTTATAAGGAATTATATCCTATTGTAAATCATGACTTTTTAGTGGTTGAAAGCAACATCAGAATGTTAGGAAATTTTTAGGCTTTTGATTGTGTGAAACTGAAATAAACCGAAAGTTTAAAATTCTTAACAGTTGTTCATATTTGTGGTATTGAACTACTTCCAAACCACAATTGAAATATTAGTGATGTTAAGTAGGTTGACCTACTGAAGCTACTAAGCTACCTTTGAGTCAAATCAAGTGTTTAAATAATTACCAAAACTGCAATGTATTTTTAAAACTACTAAATCTTCATTTATGCTTTTTCTGTTCTAATGAAAATATTGGTATTATGAAAAACATTATTAAAAACAATCTAGGTTGTATATATGAAACTGTAAAAAAAAATTAACTCTCAAGTTTTTAATGCCACTCTGAAAAGAAAGTAGAAGTATAAATAACACATTCGATTATTTAATGCACAAGAAGTTTTTGATGGTTTAGATCAACCATTGTACCTTTTACAAATATCTCAGAAGAATGGTCAAATTCCTGGCTACTAGACGCTTCTCTATGACTCCTTCCCCAGTCCATTGTCATCTCTTCAGTCTCTCTATCGAAACTGCTCTCTCAAAGGTTTCCAATAACCTCAGAATTGACTAAATGCCTCCTTAGGCTCTTGCCTGTTTGCCCTTTCTGGAGTATGCCACCATAGACAACTCATTCCACCGAAACCCTTTCATTCAGTCAGTCATTCAGTCAGTCAACAAATACTGATATTTTCTTCTCTTAAATGTGTGTGAGTGTGCATCACTGGATCTTTTGCTGTAGACTTTTCTTTAGGACAGTGATGGACCTGCACGTATCTATCCAATTCTCCTGCCAATGGTTCATATCTGAAAGAAGGCTGGCCACGTTTAAAGGCATAACACGTGGAAGCGCACAGAAAACTTGACTACCAGCTACCAAAGTTATCTGCCTATGCATTCTTAGCAGCTAGGTTAAGGGTTGCCAAGTAGCCCTCTTTTGAAAAATGACCTCTTTCATAGAGCAGTTTGAAGAAACAGAATGTTATATGGGGATGTTTACTAGGCTTACAGTTTTAATTTTAGCATCTTTATATTTAGCTATTACTTAAGTTCTTTATAAAAATACCAGCTACCAGAAATATCTGCTGTGCTTGGGAAACTCAAAATAAAATGGTTGGAAAAAAATGGAAACTGGACAGAGTTGGATAAGGATGAAACATGGAAGCTGGAAGGAGTTGGGTGAGGAGGAAGAGGGTGTCTAAGAGGCATGGGGTGGTGTAGAACTTTGGTTGTGCTGTAAGTGCCTAGTTTTCCCTCACTATTCCTCTTGAAATATAAGTTCTGTGGTTTTTGGTTTTGTTTTTTTCATTACTATTAGGCCCTTCATTCATTTTTGATGGGCGGTGGATGTTCGAGTCACTGGAGGTTATTTACCCTGACCATATGCAATTTATTAAACTGGACCAGACTGGTGATGTTTCTCTATGGATTTTCTTAACATCTCAGAAGCGAAACTGAACGTAAGGTAAGGCCAAGTGTCACGCATAAAAGGACACGGAGTGTCTTATATTTGAGCACAGCGTAGTGCAAGAAGAAAACACTTAGGGGGAAGAAATCCCTGCAGGAAATCTGTGAATGTCTGAGAGTAAAGCAATGGAAGAGGTTAGAAGGAGGGAGATAATTCATCTATTAAGATAAATTAATATATAATATGTCACAGTATTCTTGATTGTTTGGGGATTAACATGTGGTACTTTGTCTTGGGAAAACATATCAGTGCTATTTCCTGGTGTCCTTTGGCCTTAGCATTGAAGCCCTGGTTCTAGCAGACTTCAACATGTCACAACCTGCGTCCTGGTCAAGCCACAGTGACCTGTCCCTCCTTCCAGAAGCACAAAGAGGATCTTGGAAAGAGCAGATGTGCATGAGACTTGAGAATAAAATACCCTTCAGAACTAACCTCAGAAAACCACCCAGAAATGGCAAAAATGACCTAATGTGGGCTTGCACACAGCATTCTATGTTTATTTGTTCAAAACTAATTTTGGTAATTTATTCTCTGTGATTTGAGAGGCCTGCCAATCTTGAGCCATTCTTTCCAGTTATTAAAGGGCCCATTCCAGGGCCAGATGTGATTGCAACCTGCACACCACTGCAGCTGTGGACGTCAGCACAGGGTTCTGAGGCACTCAGCTTTTACTAAGAAAGAGCACAGTGCTCGTTCCTGAGTTACCCTTTCAGCTCCGTCCTAGGGATAAGTCTTCTTGGGCACTTACATGGTTATAACTCTAGTCGATTTAGCGAGTAATGGGATGTTCTTCTAATGAATGCCATCGCATGAGCCTCCTGTATGCGAACCGGGTTGAGGTGCCCTTAGAGCCAAGGCTGCATCGTGCGGAACATCTATGTTTTGTTTCTAAGGAAACAAGGGCATTTGGGGCAAAGTAGGAGCTACTTTACATGTGGAAAATATTAATGACAAAGTACTTGTGAAACAAAGCCAGAATCACATTCTTTTCTTGATTTATCACATGCTGTATGCTTTTCCTTTTGTTCTTTGGCCACCTTGACTGCAAACCCGTTAACGAAGAAAATCCAACCAGCAGGGCAACAGGACGGGATTGTAGTTCCTAAGAGAGACCAAATTTAAAGGCAGATGCAGGCCCCATCTCGAAACTCTCGGGGTATGTTCACAAATGTTATACATCTAAAGGTTTCTATTTTAAGGTCTTATAAGAAACAAAATATTTGAAAGAGCACGTTACTGATTTCTGTTTCCTCTTATGATTCCCTTACTTCTTTCTCTGCATTTCCAGATAGACAGTATAACCAAGTAAAAAGGTGTCTCTTTACAGACTTGTTACCAGCCAGAGTACATTAGAAGTGGAGACAGAGGCTATGTCCATACTGTCCAAAATAAATGCATTTGTCACAGGTTGACTATGCATGGAATTAAGCAGTTTTCCTAAGGAGATAAACATAATATGGTGATTGAGAGCAGACTGGCTGCGTTTGAATCCTGGCTCTGTCCCGTACTCACTGTGTAGACTTGGACCCCTTGCTTAACTCTGTACTTCAGTAGCCTAATCTGTACATGACCTTGGGTAAGAAAAAAATCATGCCTCAAACGGTGGTATGTTAAATGAGCATTTAGAACTGTATCTGTACATAGAAAATAATCAATAAATGTTATCTATTATTATAGAAATTTGAAGATAAATAATCCTCCTGTGCCAATCAGAAAATACAGAATTACTGGATTTTAGAGACCATTTTTGTGCAAATTGCAATAGCAATTTCTTAAGCACATTTTATAATAAAATAGGAATGGATCAAAGTCACTGCAAAACATAACATTATTTTTAGATTGAGGAGAAAATAGTTTATTAAGTCTGTAAGATTTAGAAGTAACTTCTGGCATGCAAAATGGAACTATTCCTTGAAACCTGACTTTTAATATAGTACACGCATGAATGTATAAAATTTAAAAAATACTGATCAATGTAACATGCACCCCTGGTTGGCAGATACAAAGAGCTGTGGAAATTAATAATAGTCTCAAAGTAAGAGTCAAGGGACCACTACCTTTATGACCTTAAACCAGAAATAAAACGAGAAGGAGAAGGAGAAGCTCATCCCCACCTTACTTCCTCCCAACAACTTGGAACATGCTCTAGAAATTGATATCTTTTCAATGGGCAGTGAACTGCCTGTGTTCGCCTGGCTGTGAAGTTAACATCGAAGTAGTAATTTTACGTTATAGATCTTTTACCACAATTAAAAATAATTTTTTTTTTCCTTCATTGATTTTGGAGAGAGAGGAAGAGAGAGCAGAGAGAGAGAAACATGGATGAGAGAGAACATCGACTGGCCGCCTCCTGCATGCCCCCCACTGGGGGTCGGGCTCACAACCTGGGCATGTGTCCCGACAGGGAATCAAACCGGCGACCTCTTGATGCATGGGTTGACGCTCAACCACTGAGCCACACCAGCTGGACTTACCACAATTTTTAAAAGATATTGTAAGAGACGCCCTTAGAAAAGTGATGAAGTCCTCAAATACCTTTGAAACAACAGTTCGTTTTATGACATTGTTGACAAAGTCAAGCATGAAGTGTTATTATGTCAGAAAATTACAAGCTCCCCCAAACACTTGATTATTTATTTATTCTTTCTCAGAATGAATGCATGGTTGCAATGGAAAACTAAATTTTGTTGAAATGAATTTATTTAAAAAGGAAAACCAAGTAGCTAATTGTATGAGACAAAAAGAGAGTTAATCAAATAGGCATGTTTTTGTGGATTGCCACCAACCGGCTCCCAAAGCCACAGGCCTGCTCCCAACCAGCACTTCCTCGGACGTCCTCTGGAGCTGACGTCCTGGCTCTGCTTCTGCTCAGGCAACCATCTGATCTCCAGACTTTAGTTCTCATTTTCTAAAATGAAAACTTTGGGCCAGTATGATCTCTAATATCCCTTGCGGCTCAAAAATGCGGAATTCTATTACTGTTGCAAATGTCAACCCTGACCCCTGGTTTTAAGCCTCTCTTTCACAAACGTGTGAAAATCATCATCTTACGTAAACAAAGAATCCTAGAAATAAGGACGAACTGTCAAAATATTTTTTTTTTCCTTGCTGCAGGATTTTATCTACAGCCAAAGCAGTTTTCTAAAAACCTTCTACTCAGTATTCAAAAGAGCCACTTCTTTCCCCAGAGAAAATTAATCATAGGCAAGGACTGGAAAAGACACTTTCCCCTGATGAAACTGAAGCACGCTCCCGCCGAGAAGCCCGTTCTATTTTAATTTGCCAATTAAAAGTGGCCTGGAGAATCACACACTGTCATTACCTCATTAAAATACTATACTTGTCACTCCCTTTCCTCTGGGGGGAAAAAAAAGAACACTCAAGTAGCCCAACTACTCCCCACAACTTAAATTTAATAGCACTTTAAAAATATTGGCTTTATCTGGGGTTCTTTGGGGAGAGCACCTTCAGCTAGTATTACCACCATACATTCCACAGATCTCCAGTCACTAATTTATCTCCATTTACCGGGTATTTACTATATCCATGAAATTTACTAAGCATTCAGAAGAGTTAAAAAGGAACTAAAAGGCTTGCTTTCAGAAAATTAATGGCCACGCCCCTCGAAAAACAGCCTTTTTCAAAAACCTCTTACAGCATCTTTTGGTTCTATTTGGCTCTTATTCAACCCCTTCCTATCTGTCTTGCCTGGTTATCTGTGGAATAACATCACAAGCATGGCACTGAGGATTGAGGTTATACCCCTGTTAAAAAAAAAAAGCTTGATTTTTTTTTGCTGTAACAGCTATAAATTCTCTTCCCTTCTAAACTGCATATTGAGTTGGCATTACATGTGGGTAATTGAGTCATTTGAATTGAGTTGCTTGTTACTACTTATCAGTTTCTACTGAGCCATATAATGACTAAAGGGCAGAAGTAGAAAAGGAATCACTGCAAAGGTTCTGATGATGGCTTATTTACAATAATGCCCCTTTGAATATTATAATAATAAATTATACAGCTATGCCAATAACTTCCTACATGTATTTGAACATGACTCTATGTATACACCTGCAGGTTGTTTTGTATTTCCAAAGACGATTCTTTAAAGAGTCCATTAACTTCTGCCTAATAAAAACATGCATTACCATAGCTCACTAGGGGAAAGGCACTCTGCCTGTTTAAATCCAAGAATAGTATTACCTTATTGCCTTGAAATCCCTTCGGGCCTGGGTCCCCTGGAGGTCCACTAATGCCCTGCTCCAAGATGAAAACCAAGAATTAGTTCTGTATACAAAAGGCCCACCAAGAATGAATCATTCATTAGGGTCCTTAGAGATCCCAGATTTAGAATTCAGAGTGTATAAATCAGTTAAATTGTGATTGTATGGGATTGAGAAATGAAATGAGAAAAAAATTTTTCCGTCAAATAAGCATCTTTTAAAATAGTACTTAAGCTGAGAGCAAACATTTATTAATGAGATCATTGGTTTTCGAAACCTATGTTTCCAACCTTATTCCTGTATTGAATCCCCTTTTTTGAAATATTTCAAATTAACAGCTTTTAAAAAATATATCTAAGGCACATATAATTGAAAGTTGGAGCTTCCAATGACCCCATGATAACCAGAGCGACTGCCCTACCCTGACACAATTCCAGACTAAAACAAAGGACTTGATGGTTAACTAGATGTTGTCTAGGAAATCTTGGGTAAAAGTATAATTTTCAGTAGAATTTTTGAAATTCTGAAATTAACTCTTCACACTCACACACACACACCTTCCCCTCATTATAACAGTAAAAGAAGCAAGTTCGCAGACTAGGGGAAAAAATCATCCACATTATTTTTTTAAATCTATGAGATATGTCTAACAAATAAATGCATTAAAGAATCATTCATGTTATTGAGCATCAACTACTTACAGTGACAAAACAATACAAATACTTAATTTAGATAACATGCATAGTTCTTTCAACTATATTTTGGTAGTACTGCAAAAACAGATACATTCTGCTTTTAACTACTTTGACTTTGTCTTCCTGGATACTGATATTTACGCTTTTATCCCTTCAACTATTCACTAAATAGACTCCCCTGCTGGTACCTATCTTTAGGGAGCCTGAATTAGTTGGTAAAGCATAAAGGTAGTGGTTTATAGACTTGGTTGCACATTGGAATCACTTGGGGATCTTTAAAACTATTGATGCTTAGCTCCAATCCCCAGACATTCTGATTGAATTGGTAGAGGGTGCAAGTGGGCAAAGGGATTTTAAAAGGCTCCCTAGGTGATTCTAGCTTAGACTTAGATTTGGTTTTAGCCTCCTTACCTGAAGTCCTCTGGGTCCTTTTGATCCATATGGTCCTGGGGGTCCCTGTGGAATAAAATAAATGGTAAGTCACTCTAAGTATCCATCTTCAAAGTACAATGATTTTAGGTGGAAAAGAAGGGAGTCTGTGCTCTGTAATGGCCAATCTTCCCTGGTTATCCAAACATCAAAGCCAACATATTCAATGTTAACAACATGATCCTACTTAACAATTCAAAGGTGCGTCAAACTTTCCTTTAGCAAACTAACTCCATAAAGACATAATTTTAGATGTAAATTCTTGACCTATATATTGACATTTTGATCAAAGTAAATGATTTCTTAAGATTCCTTAGAAAACAGTAACCTTGGTGGACTATTGTGTCTTTCAACAAGGTAATGTCAGTTAAATTGACTTAGTGAGTTTCTTCGATGTCTAGATTGCTCTTTTGCTCATTTTCAAGACATGGAACTTGGCAAAACGCTGTTTGTACTCACAACTCTTCTAACAGAAAATATTTCAGCATGTTCCATAACCAGAAAACTCTTTAAAGTTTACTTTTACTGGAGTATACTATAGTCTAGTCTCTTTTTTCTCTGATTTCCACTTTTATTTCTGTTTTTGTTATACATGTGTCCCTTCACACTGCTGTTAGCATATTTTCATCCAGTTTTAGTTCCCATTAGCTTTTTCTTCAAATAATTTGATCAAAGTGCATATACAATTTTGTGTCTTACTTATTTGGTGTTCTGTTGTATCAAAAATATTTTTCCATGTCATTAACAACTTTTAGCAAACTGAATAATATTCAAGAATATGAGTCTATCATGATTTACTTACTCATTTCCCTAGTTTGGATGTTTAAATTTGTGCTGATGACAACTATTTAAATAATATTATAATGAACATCTTTGTGTATACATCTTTGTCCAATTTCATTCTTAAGAATAATTTCCTAGAAAAGGATGCTTGATGCAGAGACAGACAATAAGCACATTTAAGATTCGCTCACTCTCTTTTATCTCTCACACCTTTTATGGGAAGAAAACAAGAAATTTTCTCCATAAAGTTTGTTCAGATTTCCATTCTCACTACCCAAGTAGAGAGAGCACATCTTCATTTTATAGAATCCCCATCAACACTGAGTATACATTATGTCAGTGTTTTAATTTGATAGGTTAAATAATATTTTAATGTTTTAATTTTACTTATCTGATTGCTAATGTATTGGATCTTTTTTTCATTTATTAGCCATCTTTATTTTACCTTTTGGGTTTTCTAATACTTTGTATGTTTTACATAAAATTATTTGTGTCAAGGAACTATATTTCATTGACTCTAGACATGCATTTTCAGATTTTCACATCTCTTACACTGGGATACATCTTACAATCAATGGCATCTTTATGATCGGAAGTATTTTTTTTTCTTTCTCTTTGGCACAGAATATAATAGGGCATTTAACACTCCTTGGCATCTTAGTCAATAAAATATGATACTCTTTGTCAGCCTTTTTATTTCAAATAGTTTTTTCCCAGTAATTATTTAACTTTCATTTTTGTTCTCTTCTATGTGTCCCTTCTTCTGTATTTTTGAGTCCCAGTCCATCTCCCATTTTCAGTTATCTTCGGGAAGAATCCATTCATTATCACACTTTCCATTTTGACCAGAGATAATGACCAAGCCTACACTTTCCAGACCCCTCTGACCTTTCACTCTCCAGCAGTTTAAAAGCTTTCAGAGTCTCAAGCTACTTAAAGCGTTTAGTTACATGTGCTACTGTCATTATCTTATCCTTTTCCTTTTACCTCTGCCTCATTTTCTCTCCTTGACTCTCTGCCATAATTGAAATATAGATATTGAAAGACTTTGGTATCTTAATGGCATGCTCTTTATAGTCCTTAACTGCAATGAAAACTACTTTTACTGTGTGCTTTGTTTGACCCTTTAGTATTATATTTCAAATGCACTCTCTATGTATTTCTGGTCCATTGAGGAACTCCTTAATATGTTAAATATTGTCTCCAGTTTAAATACTTTATTCATACTTATTTTTTAATGAAAGGTAAAGACCTCAATTGTCTGTAGCTTGTTGCATTTTCAAAACTTCAAACCTCTATCTGTGCCTAGTTCTACCACATTATTTATAACTATTTTACTAACTTATTTCATAGAGTTCTTCACTCTGCTTTGGAAAGTGCTTGTTCTCAGTGTGTACATCTGGATAACAATTCTACTTTTTTCCACCTGGAGCTTGAATTGACTTTTTGCTGATTAAATTATTCTTTTCACCATAACGTTCAGGAGTTCTGGCCTCAAAAGTTAGAGTACCACAAAGCGAAGCCTTCATGGTCCATAAGAAAGGCTTTTGGGAGCACTACTAATTAAAGTTAGGTATGGCTTTGTTTTCGGCTTCATGTTTTACTGATGTGAAAATTGAGACAATGACTCTCCAGCTCCAGTAGTGAGATCAACATGATGCATGCCAGGAATTTCCCTTTTGTTGTTGTTAATGCTCACCTGAGGATATTTCTCCATTGATTTTTGTTTTAGAGAGCATTAAAGGGAGGGAAGGAGAGAGTGAGAGAGAAACATGGATGTGAGGGAGACACATCGATTGGTTGCCTCCCTCATGACCCCAACTGGGGCCAATGATCGAACCCTCAACCCAAGTACTTTCCCTTGGCCGGAATCAAACCTACAACCCTTCAGTCCCGAGGCTCTAACCACTGAGTCAAACCAGCCAGCGCTCCCTTTTTGTTGTTGTTGTTAATTGTTCAGTTTTTTATAAGTATAATTGGTATACAATCTTATACTGGTTATATTGGTTTCAGATGTACAATATAGAGATTCAACATTTTTATACCTTACAATGTGATCACCCCACTAGTCCTAGTAATCATCTGTCACCATGTAAACTCATCACATTACTGTTCACTATATTTACATCCATCCCCTTCCCCCTCCCTCTGGTAACCATCCCTTTGGTCTCTGTTTAAACAAAACAAAACAAACAAAAACAGACTCATAGAAACAGGAATTTCCTTCTAAAAAAAAACAAACAAAAAAAAAACTCAGCCCCAAAGGATCACAGCTGTTAGCATTTTATAAACATTGTCCTTACTTTGTCACCTTTTATTCCTGGTTTTCCACATTCTCCACGTACACCCTAAAACAAAAATAGGTAAAATAAATAAGAGGACATTCGCACTCATTCAGTGTTAGGATTCCCTTCTAAGGGTTCCCAGCAGAATCTTATGACATAAGCACTCTGATGGACTGTCCCCAGCTTTGTCCTCAATGCTGTGGGTTGCTTGAACATTGAACTCTGAAAAATGTTACCCATGAGTCATCTTTAACATGACAGAATCGAATCAGTGATACCACCTAATGAGGTTTAACAGTTTTGAGAGACGATGAAATTAAAAGATTACTACCTACCATATATTTACATGCCCTTTGCATGTGTGATTTCATTGAATCCAAGTACAGCTCAATGAGATCAGTTTTACAATTTTTATTTTATAGATGAGAAAACTTAAGCTCAGTGAGATAACTTCTCTCCATCATAGAGCTAGTACAAATAATCAAGGTCTGGCCCTTTGTCTGCTTAGACTCAGAGCCGCACTGTTTCCTCAACAGCATGCTCCAGCCCCAGTAGCAACTTGGACCAAGTGGTAGTTTCTGCCTAGAGAGTGTGAGGGGTGGGCTCTGAGGCCATGCCATGCCCTGGCAGGGAAGGGAGCCATGACGCATTGGCAAGGTCTGCGGTGAGACAGTGGGCCACGGTGGCCAGCCTGCTATGCATTCTCTGTCATTGTTCTCCACTGTCCTGCCTTTCCTGAAATAGTCATGAAAAAAAATAACATATAAATTATCCTTCACAGTTTATTACTAATATATTTTAGAGAAATTATCTCAGTAACTCTGAAACCAGCAGTCTGAGGTCGATATTACTAACTCAATTTTATAGTCTGAAATTTTGTGATTCAAAAGGGTTAAGTAACTTGCTCAGGACTTCTAAGACCTCTAGCAATTGAACTAAAAGGTAACAGAGTCGATTAGAATAACAACTAAAGTTAGAATTTTAAAGAGCTTTCATAGATAGGTAGGTAGATGATAGATAGATAGATAGATAGATAGATAGATAGATAGATAGATAGATAGATAGATAGATATTCTGAGCCTCAATGCAATTTCTATTTTTAAGATGAGGCAACTCAATTGGAGAGGTAAATGATTTACTTTAGCCAATGACTCCGAGTCCAGTGTGCTCACTACTATTTTCTGCTACTGTTGCTGCTTTATTGTCAATGGCGGCTCTGAGGCATGCCTGTCACAGTGCCACTACACAGCAACATATGGAACTTGCACTGAAATGTACTTCGGTGCCCTGCTCCTTTCATCAAGGAAGTCTTGCTATGAAAAATAAAGTCAGTTGAACTAAACATATACTTGGTAATCTAGTGGAGTCATAGTCTGGGGGCCAGCTTTATCTAATCACAAAATAGCAACGAACAGTTCACAGACTGACAGCTAGCCTGCCCACCACACTTGGAACAGCGCCGCTCCAAGAAGGGAAATCGCAATTGCAGCCACCAACGACAGATGCAAAGTATGTACCAAAGCCTTTACATTATTGCTAACCCCCACACCAGCCTTGCTAGGGAGATATATCTCCATTCACAGATAAGGAAAATGAGGCTCAGAGAGATCAGAGAACTTGCCCATAACCACAGGCCGAATCTGTTAGACTCTCGGGTCCATGTTCTTCATTAGCCACCCAAAGCTGAACAAAGCACAGCTGTCATGGTCTGCAAATTACTTTCCACTGACTTGACACTTCTGCCCAGGGTACTGCATCGGGCATTGCTGGCATCAGAGCAGGAAAGAGGGAGGTTCAATTCTTAGATCCAGCTATGCCTCTGTTCAAAAGCAATCTATTCTTTCTTCACATCACGTGAGTCAAACTGACCCAGGAAAATCTGAGCTTTCACTCAGAACACATTGAACATTTATTTCTGAATGCAAATGGAAAATCACTCTTGAAGAATCAATTAGAAGGCTATTAATTTAATCATGTTAGATGGGAATAAAATGAGTCAACCACCAAAATTTCAAACAGAAAAGGATCATAAATCCACTCAAAATTATTTGGGCCAGATTTCACATTCCATTAGTCCAGACAGATGTGTTAGCTATAGGGTCCTGAGGAACAGCATTTGTTTGGGGTGGAGGGGGCAGGTTTCCATCAATGAAAATATTGTACTCATGTTATTTGCCTCTGCAACGGCGTTTTCTTTTTTGGTGGGCTCATTAATCCCTGTGGAATGGCCACAATTACACAGTTCCAGACAGCAAGTGCTTCAGAAAGCTGTGAACAGATTAGCTCTGTTTCCAGCCTCTGACTTCTGATGCTGTTGCTCCTGCTGAAATTCTGGTTTGAATGTCGATGGGTCACAGTCACTTTGCTGTGACAGCTTGTATTTTCCAAATGAGATCTCCTCCAGTGAATTTAAAATTCCCCAGAAGTTTAAACGAATATATCTCTCTATATAATCTGTATAGATATATATAGATATATATTCTTGGTGTTGTTAGTTCATTGCATAAATCAAGATGAGGTGAGGGGGGCATTTATAATTTTTCTCAACTATATATAGGACTATTTTGCAGTCATGGAACTTTTTAAGCTTTCCCACATTATCATTTATTTCCTGTGTCTTCCTAATAACACCTTACATTTACAGAGCAGCAAAAGGTTTACAATGCCCTGTCACATACATTATTCTGTTTGATTCTCCGGAAATTAGGGAGACCTGTACTAATCCAGCTCTGTGTGGGTGATGAAATAGACATTCTAAGAGGTTGAGTTGTCCAGGTTCTTGTGGCTAAGGGCAGAATCACAGTATTTCTTACACTCTTCCTCTTTTAAGCTAAACATTTCCAGTCATTTGGGGATATATTTATTTTCCAGTATGAAGTCTGACCCCTTTCCCCCCAATATTTGCAGGGCCCAGGAATGAGGGCAAGCAGAGGCCCACACACCTTATATCTAAATAGTTGGAAGTTATAAATCAAGCTAATAAACGAGTCGTGTTCTAGCTTCCTTTCTTGACAAATATACCGTCAAAAGAAATGTAAAAGTGATAGAATTCTGGGATTCCTCAGAAGTCTGTGCAGGAGTACAGCCCAGCCTACATCCCAGCCCCTTCACTTCACTTCCTCCCTCCAGCTCCATCCACAGCAAGGGATGCTGTGAGTATACACAAAGGTGCCCGGGCAGCACCACAAAGCTCCCTCCGAGGGCCCCTCCTACCCTAGCAAGCAGCTTCCATTTAGTTCCCCCTCAGGCCGAGAAAGAGATAGACATGGGAAAGAGGTTTGTGTAGGCCTTCAAAGCAGGCTCAGACCATTTTGCAGGAACTTTGGGGTTCTTGGTTACCCAAAGCATGATCTAGGCCAAGGCAGCACAGGCCTCTTGCCCTGCAAATCATGACTCAGGAAGCAACTCAGAGCAGGACCGTCTAAAGTGCAGGCCTCTCGCCCAGATCTGAGGGTTGTATCACCTATAGAATGGAATTGATGGTAAGGACATGTTCAGATTTCAGCTAGAAAATCTGATAATAATAGAACAGTGACAGACTTATTAATGAACCATTGAATATTCTCAAAGGTTCCTGAGTGCCGGTCCAACTTGTTTATTTCTTTTGAATCAGTCTGTTAATTTCTTTTGTATTAATTTGATCAGTTTCCTAACCTGTAATTTGCAAATAATCTACCAACCCATTCCCTTTGTTTGTTTGTCTGTCAAAAGTCTCTATCCAGATAACTAATTGCATGGTCAGTGGTTTTTCCCAGCTTAACCAGGATAAATCCTCTTTAAGAGGGGTGGGTGTCTGTGTTTTAAGGAAGTTAAGCACCTATAATTGCAGTATTTCTGTATTCATTTGTACTGAAACTTTTTGTCTGGATACCTGTGCTGCACAGCTGTTAAATGGGGTTCTCTATTCAGGTCAGCAGAGTTCAGAGAGACTAGATACTAATCTCAGGGTGCCTCCCACCCTTACAATATACACCCATATCTTAAGTTATTTTGTGTCGACAGAGTTAGGAGTATATTTGCAAATTAGGGAATCCAGACTTATAAAAATAAAAGAAAGTAACTTTTATTCAGTACATAAATACAGTGATGTTTCTGTTTCTCTTTCTGGAATTCTGGTCTATTTGTTATTACAAACTTACCTTCTCACCCTTGTACCCAGGAATTCCCTAATTTAAAAAAGAAAAGATAAAGTAAAATATGATATTAGAAGGCATAGTTGGAGGAAGTATTTGATGTTTTTCATTTACAGCATATAACAAAACACATCTGTCCAATGTTGAAAACTAAGACCATATAGATGTAGGCTATTTCACTTTGCACTTAGGAAATGTACATTTACGAGGGAGAAGAAAAGAACCTATTTTCCTTTGTATTACATTTATTCTCAGTTCCAGGTATTTTTCAAACCAATTTCTTACCCTTTGGCCTGAAGCGGAAGGAGAAACTATACACTGAAACTCATTGTAGAAGTGAAGACCCATAATGGTCCTTTCAAAATTGTTACACTGACTTTTAAACTATGAACTATCACAGCTGAGAATGTTTCACAGTGACTGGTAGAGAAATCGGCTTTGAGAATGAGCTGGGATAATGTCCTTCAAAATGTACGTAAATATTTATAGTCTGTATGGTTCTCCTTTCAAATTAGGTCTAAAATATAAACATCAAGGAAATGAATGGTTCTTTTCTCAACCCTAACGAGACAGTGACCTTTAAGTTATTACATTTTATCTCGTGCTAAATACGGGTCCAGAGCTTCTGCTCCGCTTTGTCACACTCGGGAACCCTGCACAGCCTTCGCCCATAAGCCCTGCGAGTAACACAATACTGAGTATCAAAGGGACTGGGGAGTTACCAACTGGAAGCAACAGCAAGCCTTTTCCAAGTGGGATTTCATGTCTGCTTCATACAACTGTAGTTTTCAAGTATGAAAATAGACTCATCAGATATATTTCAAGTGTGCCAGAGAAACAATAGACAAGCTATTCTTGCCGTTACATGTGAGTCCGCCTTCAAAATTTTGTTCTGCGTGTGACTTGTTTTACAAGAGGAAAACTTCAGGGAGGAAATAAGCCTTCTGGCGAATGAGTGGTCACTGCGAGAGAGGAGATAAAAACAGATCTGGGCCAAAGTATTGTTGCTACAATGTAAGCCATTGTAATCAATTTGGAAATATTGATCACATAAATGGTTTAAGTTTTGGTATGGTGCTTAAAATGAAGGCCCACCTATAAACACGTAAATTAGGGCTCTTTATTAAATGAAACAATTCGTGTTAGCAGCGCTAAAAAAGCTAGACTTCCAATCTTAGGAAGCCTGGGGTGCCTTCCACCCCTTACAACACACAACCCATATTTTAAATTCTGTCATTACTTTATGTTAAAGAGTTAAGACTGTATTTTAGAAGCAGTCAATACAGTTTACAAAAAAAAAAAAAAATTACTTCTTATAGTACATTGTTCTTTTTCCCCTCTTTTTCTTTCTGAAATCTCTGGTTCATTCATTATTTGGTTTCTATCAGTTTTCTTCCTTCCTTCCTTTCATGGCATCTTAATTACTAGTTTTAAAATATTCAAATTTAAAATATCCAAAACTGCACTCATGGGTCTCTGCCAAAATTGTTTCTGACTTTCCTATTTCTATTAATAGTATCATCATATTTCAAATCACATAGAATCCAAAAGTGAATAATTTTCTCTCTGCTTGCCCCTTACATTGCTTTAATCCAACCAGTTAAAATTCTCCAACTCCTTCCGCTGCTCTCGTTTGGAATCCATGCCCCTTACCCTGGCCAGCAAGGCGCTGTGTGAGCTCGCCCCTGCCTACGTCTGTAGCCCTGTCTCCCAAGGCTCTTCACCAAGTCTGGCTTGCTTTCCATTTCCTGAGCCTGCCAAGGTTGTTCCCACCTCAGGGCCTTTGTCCCTGCTGCTCTTTCTGCCTAGAACACCCTCATGACCTTAGTTTCCATAACACTTCTCACTGACTGAGATACTTTTTCATTTGCTCGCCTGTCGATTGCTCCCCCGGCTAGAACACTTTATGAAACAGGGGCTGTCTGTCTTGCTCACGCCTGTATCTCTGGCACCTAAAAGAGGGCCCAACACATAGAAGGTGCTCAATCCATATTTGTTGAATGTATGAGTTAGAGTTCATCACCGCATCCTCTCATGTCTTCCCGTTCATGGTTCTCACAATGTCGTCTTCTCTGTTTTGTCATCATGTAGCTCAGTTTTGTCCAATATGATGGGAGACCCATATATAATTTTAAATGTCCTAATAGCCACATTAAAAAAGCAATGAACAGGTGAAATTAATTGTTAGTAATATCCCAATAGGTCCAAAATATTGTCATTTCAGCACGTAATCATATAAAAAACTCGATGAGATAGTTTACATCTCTTTTTTGGATGTGAAGTTGTCCAGATTTGGTGTGTATTTTATTTCAGAAGCATACCACAGTTCAGTTAGCCTTGCTTCATCTGCTCAGTGAGTCCTTGGCCCGTGTCTTTCATATCAGCCAGAGCAGCTCTAGTCAGTGTCTTGTTATTTCTCATGCAGGCTGCAGCAACAAACTCCCAAGTGCTTCTTTCTTCTGCTTATTCCCATTTCAATTTCCCTTTTAGAGCCACGCCAGGCTCATCTTCCAATACATAGCTCTTGGGTCATCTGCCGCACCTAAAATCCTGGGGGGGGGGGTACCTACCTCCTAGCAAAGCCCAACCTTACCACCGGCATAGAGCACCCACTCTGACCTTCAAGCTGTCTGCCGATACTCTTCCGGCACCCCATTCCCCACACACTGCCTTCCCTCTGGCTGCTGCCCCGACCCTCTCCATCTGGAATGTCTGTCCCTTCCACCTGCCTGTGCTGTCCTTTCCTGTCACAATACTACACCCTTCAAGGGTCAGCCTGTTCCAGAGGTAGGGAACATCTGGCCCGAGGACCACATAAGACCCTCAAAATCAAAACCAACTAACATCACCCGCCTCACCAAATTAGCCTGACCAAGTGTAGCAAGCTAATTTTTAGGTCGGTAATATTATATGGCCCTCGAATGATGTTATAAATATCCGAAGGGCTCTTGGCAGAAAAATGATTCCTCACCCCTGATGGAATTCCCATAAATACTTTGTAGAATGGAGTTTTCACAATTTTTTGACACTCTGCTTCACATAGTAGCTATTTTAAATACCTTATCTGTCCTATGAGATAATAAACATTTCAAAAATATAAGTGTTTTGCCTTAATTTTATTTTTACTTAATAGTATGCTTTATATGTAGAAGATAACTAAGAAATGTTTCCCAAGTAAATTACACAAATTTCCAAATGGATTGTCATTGAAGTTATCAAACTTTCTATCAGACTTTTTTATGAAGTTGATTAAAAACACCGAGAGAAGAATTTTTAAAACCTCTGAGTCTGTGTCTTGGGCTTTCACCCAAGGAGACAGACTGAGGGCAGACACGGAACATGGCCTCCTTTGCTTCACTGCATACTTCTCTGCTGCTCGCTGCACTACTGCAATTCCAATTCAAGTGCTAATGAACAATGTTCTGTAATTATTTCTCACACAGTCTCTGATAACTTCTCATTTTAGGGATAATCCATCAACTAGCATGATCTCTCTCTTTTTTGCTCTGCAGAATTGGATTTACCAAAGCGTAGCTTAGATGATGTCATTGTTATGGTCCCCACATTTCCACTTCCTCTTTATTGAAAAAAACAACACAAGAAGGAAAGCAAAATATTTTTCTTATTTGAGCCTTTTGCAGGTGTCAAATTTAGTATCAGGGAACGTCATGTGGTTGACCACTAGTCTCGTCATTGCTCCTGTTAAACATTTCCACTTCTAAGACCGAGTCTGTCTGATCGCTTTTCTGAGACATCACTAGCACGTGTAGATATAAATCATTTCTGCACTTGTACTGCAGGGGTCAAAATGGTCCATTACAGAATCTTAGCACCCTGGATTACTTTCTCAGAAAGGCAGTCCAGTTGTGTACATACCCCTGGGCCTCTTTCTCCAGGTTCTCCTTTTTGAGCATCACCCTGCGATAAACAAAAAACTCAGTCAGAATTCGTCTTGCAGAGGGATTGATTGCTCCATAAAATGCATTATTCAGTATTCCCAGATTAATAAATTAAGCCAACAGAAAAAAAATCTTTGGCCTTTCCCATTGACATTTTTGCCATGCAATTTAGGGATGAAAATAGCAGCTCAGATAGCCTTTGCCCTTTGGAGTGAAGCCAGATGTAGAGGGTGCAGAATCCAGATACATTTTCACAGCTTAGGCCGAGCCTTACATCCCCGTTCAACAACATGGTCATTGTTCTCAAATACAGCATTGTACCCACTGGGAGCCAGCCACTCTGGCTTTTCTCCGAGGGCTTTGGAATGTTTTCCAAAATGTCCTAAAGAGTGATTGCTTGACTTGAGCAAGACTTGGGAAAACATATCTCGTGGCACAAAATTACAAGCAAATAAATGAAATGTGAACATAGACTTATAACCGGTATTTAACAAAACAAAAAGAAGACAAGATGACATTAATTTGAACCCATATAAGGTGAGTGAGTGTAGGGGTGTGTGTGTGTGTGTGTGTGTGTGTGTGTGTGTGTGTGTGTGTATGGTATAGCCACTCAAAGATACGTTATATTCCCCCCCCCCACTTTTTTTTTACAAGCATGCATTTGGCAAAAATATTTTCACTTATATTTTTTATTACCTCCCTAAGCATATTCTCACAAATAAATTGTTGGGTTAAATTTTTGAATATTTGAATGCCTCTTATGTAGTGCCTAGTTGCTTCCCAAAATGTGCCGTGTTACCTTGGCAATGAAGAGCAAGCCAGTTTCACCACCATACTGCTATCACTACTTATTATTATTTTTATATTGCTGTGTTAACTATTATAAAAATAAATGATTTTTAAAAATTTGAAACAGAATAAAGCAAATTATGTAAACCCCTACCTGCTTCAAAATACAATCCAACAACCCTGGACTCCAAAGTTTCTACAATGTGAATATTTAGTATTAAAGGGTACCTCAGTGTCTCTATTTTATTTTATTAAAAAAAATTTTTTTTCTTTCTTTATTTTTTTTTTAGAGAGAGAGGAAGGAAGAGGGAGAGAGAGGTAGAAACATCGATGAGAGTGAACATCGATCAGCTGCCTCCTGCATGCCCCCCACTGGGGACTGAGCCCACAACCTGGGCATGTGCCCTGACTGGGAATCAAACCAGTGATTTCTTGTTGCATGGGTCGATGCTCAACCATTGAGCCACACTGACCGGGCACAGTGTCTCTCTTTTAAATTTTATTCATTATATAGTGAAAAATAAATGTTTTTTTTTTCTACTTCTTTATTTACTGGTTTTATTTCCTCTCTTGAAAATTATTTGTGTCCTTTTACCATTTAATTATTAGAAGCTTGATATTTTCTCATCCATTTTATCATCTAAAATGGTCAGATGTTACTCAGAATTTGTAAATCCAAGCTAACACAAACCAGATAGCTAATGTAGGAAATGAACATCTTGTATTTTTCACAGAAATCATCAGAATTTTGGCATTGACATATACTGTAATGCTCTTGATTTTTCTTAATTTTTGTTCTTTAAAGAAATTTAGAAGAAGACACGCTGTTTATTCATTTACCGGGTTTCCTTTTGGTCCTCGCTCACCTTTGATACCTGGGTTTCCATGGGTACCCTGAAGGCAAAGGGAAAAAAGATTATATTGAGCAGCTATTCTATTAGTTTCCTACACCTTGCAATAATCTCTGATCTGCTTCATCCAATAAAATGAGGGAAGATTGAGGGAAAAAAACAACTTGGCCTACCAAGGAGCGAATCAACTCTATTCTCTCCTTTCCTATGTATCAGGAAGACTGCACTGTCTTGATTAGGCAGATTCTCCAGATTATCCAAAACAGTATAATGTCTCTCTCTTTGGTATCCAAGGGACAATCTCAAAAAATGGAAGAAGAGAGAGTTCTCCAAATCGTATTCCAGAAAGGTGCTTCATTTTCTTATTCTCAAACCATCAAAAAAGCTCACTTTTCTGAGACCTGGATTTGGGGGGAGGGGATACCCCCAAAATGTTACATAACACAGTTCTATAGCTATCCTTATTAAAACATGGCACTATCTCTTCTAACAATATTGACTGACTAAAGTTGACAGATTAGCTCAGCTATTGCAAGTTTTGTTACTGTTCATTCCAAAGCGTAACTGAGTATCACCAGTAAACCTTGCACTGGTAATCCCTCAGTGTAACAAGTATAAACTAAGACTTTATAGGGAGGGAAACGTAAGCCTTTGCTGTGGCTAGTCAGCCTCTACTGGCTGCCACATTATCATGGAACCTATCAAACTTCGTATTTTGAAGAAAAAAGACAAACATGACCACTTTCTAATGCCTCGATTAGTAGGAAGGGTTGAAAAAGTATAGGCTTTGGACACAAGTCTCAAGGTAAAATGTGTCATAGTCTAAGGAGTTCACAGTACTCATTTTCCTTCCCATCCCCCCAAAACAAGTGTGAGTTCAAACATGTTATCCATGCATCTTTGTGACATGTCTCCACGGTACTTCTGAACATTAGGTTTGGAATCACATCAATAAATGAAATACTGCAAAAGAAGCATGGGTGCTTTGTGATGATCTGGTGCTAGAGAAATGTTCAGCATCCCCAGTCATCATGATATTATTCCACGTCACAGCATTGCTCTAATCTCCAGACTCTGACCAGCGCATCCTCTGCACAAGGCCACGTGGTATTGCTCCTGGGTGAGTGTAGACAGTCACCTTCCCGAGAAGTCTGTGTCACTTGTTTCTAGGTGGAGCAAATAAAGCTTTGCCTAAGGCACTGGGGATCTTGATGGTCTCTTTCTATATTTCCACTTCACTATTGAGGAATTCCAGCCCCAATTGCTACATAAAAAGTGATGCTAAAATAACCTTTGTGGGAACAATTTCACCATTTTAAACCAAGTCTGCCCTTAGTTCAGATCAGTAAAATCCCAGGCTTATTTCCAAACACAGAAGGTATCCCTTTAGAAGTAAAAGAGAAAAAGCGCAAAGAATTTATATGCATGTATGCGTAACCAATTGACATAAACAACAATGTGGGGGGGGGGGTCGAGAGGAGGTGTCTGGAGGGGGGGAGGAGAAACATCTGTAACAAAAATAAATTAATAAAAATAAATAAATATATAAAAGTATATCACAAATTGTTTTTCAAAAGAGCATTTCCTTTTTTGCTGCTATTTGCACGCAACGGCTTTTCAACAGCACGAACTAGCCCTGGAGTTTCCAAGCATGAGTAGAGTGATCATCGCTAGGACTTCCTGACTTGACCCTAAGGTGAGTAGAGAAATATACTCACCGGAAGCCCTGGATCGCCTGGGTCCCCCTTCTCACATTCGCAAATCTTGCGTTCACACTGGATTGTTAATGAAATACAGTATTAGCACATAGTGAAAGATAAGATTTAAAATCTTTTTTCTTTTTAATCCTCATGAGGATATCTTCCCCACTGATTTTCAGAGAGAGTGGAAGAGAGGGAGGAAGCAGGGAGAGAGAGAAAGAGAGAGAAACATAGATGAGAGAATCACAAGGATTGGTTGCCTCGGGCAGTGGGGATGGAACCTGCGACCCAAGAACGTGCCCTTGACTGGAAATTGAACCTGAGACCCTTCGGTGTGTAGTCAGATGCTCTTACCACTGAGCCACACCAGCCAAGGCAGCATTTCACAGCTGATACAGTACATCACTAAATGGAACACTCCCTTGAAGAAATTTTACCTTGCAATTTTATGGAGATTTTGCTCTTCCTATTAAATTCTTCTAGGAAAACTCAGATTTAATAAAGTATTCTTAAACATTGCCATGATTAAATTAAATTAAAGAGACCTCCTATCAAATACACACACATACACACACATTTACATACATATGTGTGTGTGTGTATATATATATATATATGTATGTGTGTATATGAATGTGTGTATATATATACATATATATACATACACACACACACATTTCAGTGGACTCTTGGAATTTCTGATGTTTCTCTTCTATATAACACATAAAAGCTCAATAATATATAAATATCGAATATTCCTTTACTCTCAGCAAAGGAAAACATTTGACTTAAAAAGTGTTCCATCAATTCTAAAATGCACATTTTTCCTTATTGTAACATCTGTGAAGTCAGAGTGAGCCCACTCAGGATGAGGTTGCTCGGTTCTGCATTTGCACTGCAAAACCTACAGGATGAAATGGGAGAAAACTCCAGAGACCCTACAGGAGCACTCTTGAGAGCATCACCAATGCTTCTTTTTATACTCAAATTTTATTTAATACAAATATAACACACTTTAAAAATCAACAGATATCACACAATTTTTCAGAAATCACTACAGCGCTCAGATGCAGCTCCTTGGTTATAACATGACAGCTGCTCACAGATTTTCAGGCCAATGTTTTTGATGGAACAGAGGCCTGCATTTTATAGAAAAGCAAGTACATCAATGACTCTGAGACAAAAAAGTGATTCAGAAGATTTAGACCCTCTGAATGTGAGGAAGTTTTAGAAATAACCAATTTGGTTTGCTTGTATTTTCTCATATCTGTATATATAAAAGCAATACAGAATTTAAAAATCAATCTCTAAACAAATCTGAAAGGTCTCGTCACATAAGTATAAAATGAAAAATTGTAATTAATAAGGCATTGTATCATAGTTTAATCATCAGTTTTTTCTTGTCTTACTGGCTCATAAAACAATAGTGTATCTGACCATATATAATTCACTGAAATGTGCTCTACAAGCTTTGATTGGCTCCTATTATTTTATGCAATATTACATGTAAATTTTCTGATGTTAAATAATAAGCAGTTTATTGAACAAAGTTCAGATGTTGCATTAAAAAACACATGTTCAACACAAGAGTGCTCCGCAAGCAGATGGTCATCTATGCTGCTAAGTACTATCCAACCAATATTAGCCAGCTTCCTTTGCCACTTGGTCTGCTTGCCATCAGGAAGAATGAGCTTCAAGTCAATCGGCAGGCAGCAGGAGGCGACAGTGAGCTCTGTCTCTAAGCCAGGAACACTGTTCTAACCCTGGTCAATACCAGGCACACCTCCCAAGGGGAGAACCCCACACCCACACCCCCAAATAGCTGGTGTCAGAGACATGCTTAGAATAAAGGAAGTCATATGAAACTAAGTAGTAACTATGTCATTTGGTTGTCATTAATTTATAAAATCACTATCTAAAATCACATTAACATTTTTTCTAATTTTCCAAACTGCAGTGGATATGGTGGCCTAAAATAAATCAGATGGTAGCCTAGAAATAGAGTGGCTCTTTTTAAAAATAGTTATGCATTTCTATTTAGTCACACCTATCTTCTAATGTGAATTATAATGCTAATTTGATAGGGTGGGCTTTTAGAGTAATTCAAAGCAAGTGGTACTTACCTTCTTTTCAAACAAGTTATCCTAGAATGAAAAAAAAAAAAAAGAATGAAACATTAACTCAATTCATGGTTCTGCTTCCAACTTCTCATTACTCTTAATTATTCCCTATGGGATATGCAATTTTCAAGAAGAATAGCAATTCAGCCTTTTTAACCTTGTGAAAGCGATAAAGCCTACCAGCCAGCCACCCAAGGAATACTCTGAGCCATATAATGATAGGAGACATGAAGGGCACTAACATTAAAAGTTATTCTGTTATCTAGGAATTTATCCTATTGCATTCTGTGCTTATATTTTATTTCCTTTATCAGCTCTATGATCTGGCTAATTGCTTAATTTGGCTACAAGTTTTAAAGGTCATGAGAAATTTCTTACTTTTAGTTACAAAGACTTAGGCAGAATTCATAATTGTGTATTTTCTCTTATTTTTCCATCCCTATACATATATGCATTTATTTGGAAGCAGTAAAACATTAATTTTAGGGTTATAACTTCATGAAATATTAATGAGTGAGCCTTAGAAGTCAATCATGTTGAACCTCTCACTTTTCAATAAGGGAATTTGGTCTGCAGTGTTGTGACTTGTCCAGGCTGAGCCATCTGATCAAGTTCAGTGCTACTTACCCACACAGAAATAAATTAGCCAGCATATCTTTCAAAGATACTTTAAATTCCTAATTTTAGAGAATCACAGTTTGGTTTTAGTCCAATATCTAGGTCTCACTTCCTTACTGTACAGTTCAATGGGTGTTTCTGACAGGTGCACTGAAGGCCATTTCTGAAGTCAAACCCTGGGGAAAATTAACCTGCTTACAGATAGAATTGTTGCTTTCTTACGGTATGAATTATATATCAAGTTAATTCCTTAAGACTTTATCAGAAGGGGAAACATACATATGATAAAATAGAAAACAAAAGTAAAAAGCACTAGAATATTTGTCGCAAGATATTAAAAATGAAGAATGTAATAAGGAAGTTGAAGATAAGTCTGAGTTGTCCTTTTATGGAGGACTCACCTCCCTGTAGTTTTGTTTCTACTTTATGTTTATTTCCATACAAACTAATAATATAGAGAGAAGACACAGCAAAATGCATGAAGTGGCGCAATTGAATGGGAGGGGAAATTAAGCTGGGAATTAAGTGTCGTTCAGGGTTTTTTTTTGTTTCCACCTTAACTCTCACGTGGCCTTGGGCAAGCCATAGTATCCTTTCAGGTCATTTTCCACATGTACAAGATGAGAAAGTTTGACCACACAGTCCTGGGAACTATAAAACTCTACCCACAGACCCTATACAAAATTCAGGGTCTCATCTGCGGTCCTCTTCCCTCCCTTCTCCACCCCATCCCAGCCCAATGATTTTTAAATTACTAGCCAGGGTAAATCCATGCTGAAGGCGGACAATGCCTTAGAGATGTACCTTGAAGACCCAGCAGGTCATGTGGAGACAAGGGAACTAGAAACAATGACAGTCTTAGTGTAAAATGGCCTGGCGCCTCTCCAGAACATTTGGCCGTGACTAGAAAGCTGAAGATGTGTAGGCTTTGTCTCTAGGCTGCCTAGGACAAGTTCATGTTTCCACCTGTTATCCTGCCTACCTTTCCAGACATCGCCTAGAGAAATTCTCGAGCATTTCAGCATTCATTGTTTCCAATAGTGAAAAATTGGAAATAATTAAAATATCCACCAATAGTGGAATGGATCAATAGATGAAATACTATTTGGCAGCTAAAGTGAATGTATTGGATCTACAAATTTCAATGTAAAATTTTTTCAAGAACATTGAGTGAAAAGCAATGTGATCCGAATTATAAAAATATTTAAAACGTGTCATAAGCTTGGTTTCCTCTGAGAGAGAGAGGGAAAAGGAATTTGAAAGGAGTTCAAGAGAGACAATGAAACAACTTTAATACAAGTCAAAACAACGAGTGAAATAAAGAAAAATTCAAAGTTCTGTCACTTTACAATCTTTTTTATAATAAGCATTGTCCTCCATTTCAAACGCATGGATTTAGCTGCTACTGGACCTGATGTGTAATTTTACACTTTTCTAGCTCTTCCTTTGAAAGTTCAGTTTCCGCTTTGCCATTTTACTGTCTAAAAATGTGCGCTGTGAGGATTAAAACTAGAACAACACAACTAATTCTATTTGGACCTCGTTTGATTTCGTGTTGGTCGGGATTTATATTTCTATGGAAACAAAAGTGGACCTGATACTGCACAATAGATAAGACTGTTTCAAACAATGAATAAAGCTTCATCTCTAAGGGAACTTATAGTCTTAACCCTCGTGGCAGAAAACACAGCTCAGAGCAAGCAGCGTGGGAAGGAGATTCTGGATCGGGGGTGGCGGAGGGGGTAACAAGATCATTTCTTGGAATAGGTGGATTTTCTGGATAACTTTGAAGGGAGGGATGCAAAGGACCAACTCTTTGATGGAATGCTGTTGTATATGTCAAAGTTTATGAGGAAAAATGCCATAAAAACTAGAGTGGGCAGTAAGACAAAAGAAGCAGTGAGGAAGGACATTTAAAAAGAGTAGCCAGGGGAGCCCACATGGACAGAGCTGGAGGCCTTGGGACATAGTGGGAGCTTCCATTTAGGCTGAGCAGCAGGCTGTGTGGAGAACATGGTCAAAGCAGAGGGAAGGGCATGTTCAGTTAAGGTCTAGGTGGACACTGTATTTTTTTTTTCTTTATTGATTTTAGAGAGAGAGGAAGGGAAAGGGAGAGAGAGATAGAAACATTGATGAGAGAGAACATTGATTGGCCGCCTCCTGAGTGTCCCCCCGCTGGGGATTTGGCCCACAACCTGGGCATGTGCCCTGACTAGGAATCGAACCAGTGACCTCTTAGTGCTTGGGTTGATGCTCAACCACTGAGCCACACCAGCCGGGCTGGACACTGTATTTTAATGAATAGGATAAATAGATAAAGGCCCTCACTGGAGAAAAAAAAAAAAGTGCATTTTATGAATGAAGCCAGAGTTTGTGATGTCATATATGTGTAAGGAGAAGGCTAGAATGGAATTGTCAGTTCATGAATGACTATGAGGTCAATGCTAGGAGAAAGGAAGAGAGGAAATGTGAGGAAGCTTGGAAAGTGACAGC
Organism: Molossus molossus; assembly: GCF_014108415.1. Taxonomy (NCBI): domain Eukaryota; kingdom Metazoa; phylum Chordata; class Mammalia; order Chiroptera; family Molossidae; genus Molossus; species Molossus molossus. Next base: position 29,584,551 of record NW_023425401.1, on the reverse strand, counting down.
ACACAGCAAATGGAATGAAAATAAAGGACTTAGTAGGCAAGGGTTACCAAGTCTATGACAAAAATATTTGCAGCTTTTGCAAAATACAAAATCTTAAACAGAGAACAGAAATAAGGCTCTAAAGAGAGAAAGCATTGAAAAACTGGGACATAGACTATAATTAATAAATTAATAAAGCATAGGATTCTAACGATGACATACCAATTATTAAGTGATCTCTTTTTGGTATGTAAATAAGGGGATACACTAAACTGATGTTTTTTTCTTAATAATCTTTAGAGAAAGAGACCAATTTGTCACAACCTTTATTCCTATAAAGGCTTTTTATAAATTTAATATCAAAGATGATAGAATGAAGAATATTTTTTAATCTCCACATACTCTTTCTTGCTCTTCTAAAGGACCAAGTAATATATCCAGGAGATTGGGTTGAGTTTCTTAGGTTTCAATGCTGTTATGTAAAACATAATAAAACAGCAATAAAAATATTTTTCAATTTAGAATCATAGTTCTCTCTTGGCTGATTCAGAACTGAAATGTTTTCATGGGGTTCTTACATGACACTTCCTACGAGAGGTGTCAAGAATGTGCAGTGATTTCCTGAATATGTCTTGGCTCCTACAAAATCTATGCATCATGGACACTTATGTCCACAAATTCAAATAAAGTCTACTCTACAATAAAAACGAATAAAGTGCTCATACAAAAAAATGACCCAGATGAATTTTAAAATCACAATGTTGGGAATAAGAAGCTTGACACAAAAGGGACACACTGTATGAGTTTATTTATGTAAACTTCTAGAATGTGTATACTAATCTAGAGTGAGTGGTCAACATCAATAGTAGCTCAGGGGCCAGGGAAGAAGTATTGCAAAAATACATGAGAAAACTTTGGCGGTGCTAGAAATGTTCTCTATCCTGCTTGTGTTGGTGGTTTCCTAGGTATATACATCTATCAAAACCCATGTAGTGGTGTAATTTTTGTTGTTGTTGTTAATCCTCACCAAGGATATTTTTTCCATTGATTTTTAGAGAGAATGGAAGGGAAGGGAGGAGGGGGAAAGAGGGGGGGTGCAGAGAGAAACATCAATGTGAGAGAGACACATCGATTGGTTGCCTCCCATATGCACCCTGACCAGGGCCGGGGATTGAACCTGCAATCCAGCTATGTTCCCTTGACCAGGAATAGAACCTGCAACCCTTCAGTGTACAAGCTGATGCTCTAACCATTGAATGACACTGGCCAAGGCTAATTGTGTACTTTAAGTAAATGCAGTTTTGTACAGAAATTGTACCAAATTGACTTATTTTTAAAAGTCAACAACACAATGGAGGGCATGAGGGGGACATCTGTAATACATTCAACAATAAAGATAAGTTTTTTTTAAGTCAACTACATAATTATTTCAAAATAAAAAGTTTAAAAATTCAACTAATGATGTAATAGAAATAGATTAGATGAGGAATTTTTCCAATGGTTTGATGAAAAGTCAAGTTCTGCCTCCTAGAAGTGGCGATTTGAAACATTGAAACTAGGTATATCTTTCTTTGAAGAGCCTGATAAGCACTTTGGATTCTGGAAGTGTTTGGAAAGTAGCATCTCCTTCTAAGAAGTGGCTTGTTCACAGAGCTTCCATCTGAACAAACAAGCTGAAAATTACAGGATGCTAAGGAAGAACAGAGTCATTAGGACACTTGGTCCTTTTTTGGTTTCCCCAGAAACAAGCAAACAATCTGGCTTCGAGTCTACTGCCAAGAGCCTGTGTTCTCAGTTGGGCAGGAGCTCTTGATGACGGGGTGTCTGGAGGGATATGAACCTCCTGAGCCTTCACATCTGGCCACACAAGGAGCTGCCTGTCCTGCACCTTCTACAGTCAACAATAGGCAACTCATTATTACAACCCTGGTGTTCTTTCCTGCACATGCTAGAACCTTCTGTTTTAAGTTCACTGGTGAGGACCCCATAAATTATAACACCAGCAGGACAAGGCAGTTAGCCAGGCACCCTGCCCAATTCTCTTTCACACAAAAGAGCAGCTCAGAGTAATCATTTACCCCAAGCAACTGTTTCCCCTCTCAATAGACTTTACAGGGTTAAACATGCAAACTCTGAAGTCATTGTCTGGCCTTAAATTTTCATTTATAAAATAATGCTAATAAGAGTATTTACATCACAAGATTGTTGTAAACACTGAATAAAATAAACTATATTAACTGCTCAGAACAATGCCTAATACACAGAGCACTTGAGACATGATAATTATCATTTAACTAAGAAAAACTCAGGGTCTTGTGCTGAAAATAACTGTGTAAAAAATTTAAAGTAGCCCTAGCCGGTTTGGCTCAGTGGTTGGAGCGTCGGCCTATGGTCCGGGGAGACCCAGGTTTGGTTCCCGCTGGGGGCGTGTGCTTCGGTTGCGGTCTGTCCCGGCCCTGGTTGGGTTGTGTGGAGGGCGGCCACTCAATGTGTCCCTTTTAACGTCAATGTTTCTCTCTCTCTCTCTTCCTCTCTCTCCCCCTCCCACTCTATCTAAAAAAAAAAAAAAATTAGAGTAATGTTGGGGGAAAAGATTGGAGGATGGGACAAAGGAACAAAACAATCTCTAAAATGGAGTCTGAGGTTATTTTCCAAACTATACAAAACAGCCATATAAAATGCTCAGTACCTAAAAGACAAATTTGTCTTGCTCTCTTTTTAAGAAATCAAAGAAAATAAATGATTTAAGAAAATCAATTTTTAGCACGTAAAGAATCAACCACTTTTTCTCCAGGAGTTTTTTCCTTGAGAAATACTGTGAACAAGGATTTTCTTTTGATTGCTTTGCTTTGTGTTTTACCAAGCAGCAAGGAAAGATTCTTATACATACCTCCTGAGCCACTGATAAAAATTAAGCATTGAAAATGGAAAAATTCCTAGAATCATACAGTCTTCCAAAACTCAACCAGGAAGAGTCAGAAAACCTGAACAAACCTATAACAACTAAAGAAATTGAAGCAGTAATCAACAAACTGCCAGCAAACAAAATCCCTGGTCTGGTTTCACAGGGGAGTTTTACCAAACATTCAAAGAAGAACTAACACCTTTTCTCCTCAAATTATTCTAGAAAATTCAAGAGGAAGGAAGATTTCCAAACTCTTTTAATGAAGCCAACATAATTCTAACTCCAAAACCAGATAAAGATGCTACAAAGAAAGATAATTACAGGTCAATATCCCTGATGAACATAAACACCAAAATCCTCAGCAAAATATTAGCAAACTGGATCCAGCAATATGTTAAAAAATTATTCACCACAACCAAAAGGGATTTATCCCAGGGGTGCAAGACTGGTACAATATTTGCAAATCAATAAATGTGATACACCACATAAACAAAATAAAAGATAAAAATCATATGATGATATCAATAAATGCTGAAAAGCATTTAACAAAATCTAGCTCCCATTTCTGATAAAAATGCTCAACAAAGTGGGACTAGAGTGATCATATCTCAATATAATAAAGGCCATATATGAAAAACTTACAGCCAATATCATACTCAGTGGGCAAAAACTAAAAGCATTTCCCTTAAGAACAAGGATATCCACTTTCACCACTCTTATTCCACATAGTACTGAAAGTCTTAGCCACAGTGATCAGACAAGAAGAAAAAATAAAAGGCATCCAAATTGGAAAGGAGGAAGTGAAACTGTCATTATTCATAGATGACATGATATTATACATAGAAAACCCTAAAGACTTCATCAAAAATCTACTAGATTTTAATAAATGAATTCAGCAAAGTAGCAAGATACAAAATCAACATCCAGAAATCACTGGAATTTTTATACACCAATAATGAACACTCAGAAAGGGAAACTAAAAAAGTAATCCCATTTACTATTGCAACAAAAAATTAAGAGACATAGGAATAAACCTAACCAAGGAAATAAAACACTTGTTCTCAGGAAACTACAGGACATTAAAAAAGGAAACAGAGGAAAATATAAAAAAAAGTGGGATCATCTACCATGTTCATGGATTGGAAGAATTAACAGCATTAAAAGGGCCATATTACCTAAAGCAATCTATAGACTCAATACAATCCCTACTAAAATACCAAGAGCATATTTCCAGATCTAGAACAAATACTCCAAAAGTTTATATGGAACCAAAAAAGACCCCAAATAGCCACAGCAATCTTGAAAAAGAAGAACAAAGTTGAGGGATTACAACACCGGATAACAAGTTAAACCACAAAGCCAATGTAAGCAAAACAGGCTGGTACTGGCACATGAACAGGCATATAGAACAATGGAACAGAACAGGGAACCCACAAATCAACCCAAGATATTATGTGCAATAAATATTTGACAAGGCAAAAGCATACCATGGAAACAACATTTATCTCTTCAACAAATGGTATTGGGAAAATTGGACAGGTATATGCAAAAAATGAAACTAGACCACCAACTTATGCCATATGCAAGAATAAACTCAAAATAGATAAGAGACTTAAATGTAAGTCATGAAACCATAAAAATCCTAGAAGAAGATGTGGGCAGCAAAGAATTTTCACCAATACATCACCTAGGGCAAGAGAAACAAAGGAAAAAAATAACAGATGGTACTACATCAAACTACAAAGCTTCTGCACAGCAAAAGAAACCAGCATCAAAATGAAAAGGGAACCCACTCTTTGGGAGAATATATTTGCCAATGATAATATTGGATAAGGGGTTAAGATCCAAAATATATAAAGTACTCATATAGCTTAAGAAAAGGAAGACAAAAAATTTAATTAAAGAGTGGGCAGAGGTCCTGAATAGAAACTTCTCCAAAGAGGTCATACAAATGTCCAAAAGACATATGAATGTCACAAATCATCAGAGAGATGAAAATTCAGATGGCTATGAGGTATCACTTCACACCTGCCAGAATGGCTGCCATCAACAAATCATCAAACAACAGTGCTGGTGCAAATGTAAAGAAAAGGCATTCTAGTACACTGCTGGTGGGAATGCAGACTAGTACAGTCACTATGGAAAACAATATGCAGTTTCCTCAAAAATTAAAAATGGAACTGCCATTTGACCCAGTGATCCCACTTCTAGGAATATACCCTAAGAAGCCTGAAACACCAATCAGAAAGAATATATACACCCCTATGTTCATAGCAGCACTATTTACAATAGCTAAGATCTGGAAACAGCCCAAGTGCCCATCGGTAGATGAGCGGATAAAAAAGCTGTGGTACATGTACACAATGGAATATTATGCAGCTGTAAGAAAGAAAGATCTCTTACCCTTTGAGACAATATGGAGGAACATGTAGAGTATTATGCTAATTGCAATAAGCCAGTCAGAGAAAGACAAGTACCACATGATCTCACTTGTTTGTGGAATTTAATAAATGAACTAAGCTGACAAACAAAATGGATCCAGAGACATGAAAGTAGGGCACAGACTGACAAACCTCAGAAGGGTGGGCAGTGGATGGGGTGAGAAGGGATAAACCAGAGAACTTATATGCATATATGCATAACCAATGGACACAGACAGCAGTGTGGTGAAGGTATGGGGTGCCAGGAGTGGGAAGGAGGGATATATATAATACTTTCAACAATACAGATAAATTAAATCTAAAAAAAAAATACATGACTTGAATAAGGGTAGGAAAGTGATCTGTGGGTCTCTTCTTACTCATTCTGTGACATCGATTGTAAGTTGGACAGGTCAAAGAGTTACTTAACATTATAACAATATACAACAAAATAAACAGATGTGGCGATATAAATACTATTGCTATAATCTTATAAATGGCAGGCTGCAGTGAGATAATTACAAGGATGAATAGCCTTATTAATGTCAAATATAATAGTATTCTCAATAAACTTGTGACAAAGCAAAATGAAAAAGAAAGAAGCATTGACACAGCTAATCAGACCAATCAAGAGGGACTCATTGATCTGATGGGAAAAATTGTTGGGTGACTGTAGGTTGTAGGTGATTTTACACTGGGTGACTTTGTTCACACCTAAGAAACAAGGAGATAATTTTTAAACTGAAAGTCTATGGACTCTGCTTGAGCATAATATGGCAATAGATGAGACAAAATAAAAAAATATTTCTGCACGTGTGGAAAGGGAAAAGATCATCTTAACACAAATACAGCAGACCATAAGTTGACCACAAATTGAATATGTCAGTAGTGTTTAGTAAGCCCACAATATATACACAGGAATCTGAGGTGTATGATTAGAAATTAATCTTTCTCAAATCCTCAGCATTGGCTAACAATAAAGTTAGGAATGCAATTCCAGAGAATAAGCCTGGTACTTCCCTAGTTTTTCTGGTATAAACTATCAAGGAAGTAGAGAGAGACTTTGGAAAGATTCTTCTTTTCATTTCTAAGGTCAGTTCTTTTTCTTCTCTCATATTTTTGACCCAGTATCTATTCTTAAAAAATTTATAATCAAAATATTACTATTATAATGAGAAATATGTATATAAAACCAACCCGTTAGATACCTACCAGGCGATCCCGAATTTTATCTGCAAGAGCTGGATCACTCAACAGTAGAATGGGTTCACTAGATGAATCCCCAGATATGAAACGAAGTTTGGCTTCATTGACTACAGCAGAAAGTCCAATGGTGATAAATAATATTCCTGCAGTTCTGGCGTCTTCAGAAATACTTTGAACATCTGGATTCTTTGGATGGTCAATGCCATCAGTCATCAACAAAACTACTTTTACACCATCTTTACGTCCTTCTTTCTTAAGTAGTCTAGTGGCATTGGAGATGGCATAATAAGAGAACGTACCTTGCCCAATGAAATTCATAGACTTGACCCTCTGCTTAAAAGTCTGCAGGTCCTTCCAAGAAGAAAAAGGTGGATCAATTTGAACGGAGCTGCTAAACTGAAGGGCTGCCAGTTTGATGTCATATTTCAAGGAGGGAACCGGGGTCAACTGGAAAACCTTGTCACTCAAGCTATCCACAAAATCTTTCTGTTTATCAAAGAGAGCAATTTTAGAACTTTCAGAGCTGTCCACAATGAAGACAATATCTATGAAGCAAGTGGAGTCTGAAATGAAACAAATTGATTAGGCAAAAGATTTGTATCTACTTGTGAAATAATTTTGCATTAAAAAAAAAAAAAAAAAAAGCCCTGGCCTGATATGTTGTGTATTGTTTGTTTTTGAGAGGAAAGGGAAATGAAAAAGAGAGGCACCTTGTAGACAGGGCTTAGGGTGTAAAGAACTAAATCTCTTTGCAAGTCTATACATTTTTTTTCTCTTGTAAAATCATGCAAATCAAAAACAATAATTTAAAAATACCATATATTCTGAGCACCTTCCCAAAGTAAAACCTGCTTCAAATTGGAGGGGGAAAGTGCATCATAGTTCACAAATTCAATGAACATTGGGCAAAGTTGTCTAGAAGAAAGAATACACTACCTATGTCTCAGGTTGCATGTCATATTGGTGAGGCCCATTCTTGTTTTGGTGTTTTGTAGTTTTTGGTTTTTTTTTAACTTTTTGAAATTAAGGGAGAAAGTAATATACACATCACACTGTAACTACAGTAAGGGAGAAAGAAACTTAGAAGCAGGGAATTTAAGATTGGATCTTAGGCCCTGGCCGGTTTGGCTCAGCGGTTAGAGCGTCCGCCTGCGGTCCGGAGAGACCCGGGTTCGGTTCCCGCTAAGGGCATGTACCTCGGTTGCAGTTTGTCCCCGGCCCTGGTTGGTCGTGCGGGTGGCAGCCACTCGATGTGTCCCCTTCACATCGATGTTTCTCTCTCTCTCTCTCTCTCTCTCTCTCTCTCTCTCTCTCTCTCTCCCTCCTGCTCTAGAACAAAAGAATGAAAAAGTGTCCTCGGGTGAGGATAAAAAAAAAAAAAAAAGATTGGATCTTAGGTCTATCTTACTAGTTAATTTGCCTGTGGCCTCAAGTGTTCCACTTACCATCTCTGGGCCTCAGTTCTTTGCCCATACTATAAAAGTGGCAATCTCTATCATGCCTATTTTAAAAGATTACTGTGAAGCTTAAATGAGATAATAAATATACAAGTGCTTTAAAAACCCTGGTTTTTTTATAAGTATGTAAGGTGTATCATTATCATAATATAATCATATCAAAGTAGAATGTCACATATATGTATATATAGGTGGTTTGTTATTTTACCAAATGCTATTGGTAAAAATACATATCAGTGTCTTAACAGGCTAAAACTAATTATTAAAAAAAAAAACACATTTTTTTACCCTGGAGATAATTTTTCCTTGAAAGTAAATTGGACTTTGATCCTTTCTTTCTTTGTCCATATATTGTTTGACTCATAAAAGCTGGCAAAAGCAGGAGATAAAAGACAAAATGTCTGTTCCACATTTTGGTAGATGGTGAAAAGTCATCTGCCTGTAGCACCTTTAATAGAAAAATTAGTTATAAATACTTTAATAAAATATAATACTTACTATTTTTAATTCCAATCCAGCAGAATTGAAAACTGGCATGTGATGGGAGAAAAGAGTTTTCATTTATATTACAGAAAAATATACACGTTAAAAATTTTAAAAGTTTCTAATCTAAATAACTTATGGCACTACAACCAAACATTTATTAGTGAATATTTCTATAAATCAAAGAGTTACATCTAAGTAGTTTGAATTTCCCCTTTTTATTATGGGACGCAGGGAGTCAGGACAGACATTTATAACATTTCAGCCCTGGCCGGTTTGGCTCAGCAGTAGAGTGTAAGCCCGTGGACCAATGAGTTGAGGGTTCAATTCTGGTCAAGGGCATGTAGCTCGGTTGCAGTTTGTCCCTAGCCTTGGTTGGGGTCGTGCCGGAGGCAACCAGTTGATATTTCTCTCTCCCTTTTTTTTCCCTCTCTCTCCCTCCCACTCTACCTGAAGATAAACAGAAAAAAGTCCTCGGGTGAGGATTAAAAATAAATAAATAAAATAAAAAATAAAACATTTTAGTCCTGTTCTATATGGTGACTATGGTTCAGTCACAGGGTCTGCTTTGACATTTCCACATTCAGACTGTTACGGGGTTGTTTCATTCATTTTCATACTTGTACAGGATTGCAGAGAACCACCACCATTTCAGTCTTACTATTTACACCCACCACTTAAGTGAGTTCAGAGATCAAGTCAAAAATGAAGTTGCCCTTCTGTTTCCATAGAACCTCATTTCTGTTTCGACTCTTATTTTGGAAACTGTATGTCCACCAGAGTTCCAAGATGGACCACAACCACATACCCAATAAATCGAAAGAATATAAAATAAAAAATAGATTTGTATAGCTGTTCTTCCTGCTAATGGACAGAAATAGGACTTGAAATCAGAAAGCACCCCTTCTGAACAGCCCTGTGAAACTATTTTTCTGGGTAGATTAACAATAAAAAATCCCATCTTGTATTAAAATCTTCAGTCATCTCCATCACTCACTATGCCCAGCTAGAATGACTTTTAAATTCACATGCTTCCTCGGTAAGAAAAAATTCACAAGTGGTACACCCAAGAATGTGAATAAGAAGGATTATTTTGAACCAAGGTTCTGCAAAGTTTGGAAATATTTGCCTGCTTAAACTATATTGACTTCAGAAGTTCTGGGAAAGGAATCACATTTTCCTTCTTTGGCACTTTGCCTTCAGGGAATGGGAACTGGGAAATCATGAGCAGGATTTTTCCAGGCTCTGGGTAGGGGGTAGAAATATCTGCAAAAGCAGTGAAGAATGAGCTGGGTGACTGACTTCTTTCATACCTGCCAGATGAAGAAACACCAAAGGGAAGCAAAGCTGTTGGGTTCCATATGAACCAATGGATGGCTCCATGTCATCATCTGTTTCCCAAATAGCATCATCTAATAGAACGTTTATTAAGCTCACTTTATATTGATTGGTATGGCCAAGCATCTCTGTTAGCAAGTACATCAAGTGCAATTGACCAAATGTCAACTACTGTTTAGACCAGGTATGCTAAGATGTGAAGATAGGTGGGTGTTAAAAGAAAGAACAAGAACTGTACTGAGGAAATAGAATACACAGAGGACATCCAGGCTCCTCTGGATGTAATCCCCTTGCTAACCAAGGAGAAGAACACAAAAGGATGTTCAGGTTTAATTCTGAAGATTAGTGTAAGGATACGGCTATGTAGCAGAACACAGCTGCTACAGGCCTCAGTTTGGGCTTTGAAAATGCTGGTTTTAAATATAGACTTATCCTTCTCCAGAACTAAGCACCTGCTCATACAGTTTTCTTGGAATATAATCCTGAATTCCTACCCGAATCTCTGTATAGATAATGTTCACTAACATAACTTAATCATTAGTGATAATGACAGTGTCTCATATTTTATTACTGTTTGCTCTAATATTTTTTTATTTAGCTTCCCAAATCAAAGTTTGGTGTTGTTTCCATTTTCTGGTATTGGCCAGAGGACACACTTACACTTTTCTACTTTTCTTTCTTTAGTTTTTTAGTTTTACTGCCTTCCTGAAACCTTTATCAGTTTGGCATCTTAAGAGCCTATTCATTTCTAATCATTTTTACCATGTTTTATTTTGCCTTCATTTTTAATTATTCCCACCTTTCTCTCATTTAAATATCACATACAAGTAAAATAGGTCTTAGGGGGTAATGCCATTAGCTAAATGAAAGTAATATAAACCTCTATGTTTAGTATTGGTTGAATTTTATAAATGCAGAAACAATGATTATCTTTAACCAAATGCCATATTTTACTTGAACATTTTTGGGAGTAACTATCAGGATCAATAACTCTAAAAGACTTTATATTTTATGAGTTTTCATAAATGAAATCATCTTTCAGCAGAGTTTACCAATTTTACTCACAGTGTTTGCATCTCATGTGTTTCTACCTGAAGATAAAGTGATGGATAAATACTTTGTTCAAATTGCCAAACTAGCCAAGCTTTAAAGCATTCTGCAATTAATACTTAATTATAAAATCTTGTTTCAAATTAAGAAAAAACAAATGCCAAGAAGGTATTAACATCATTGTAGTTCTATGCAGTAGACCGCAAGTTAAAATTTTATTTTTAAATAACTTTAAAATGAATTTTAAATTTCTACACTTTAAAATTCTACAATTAGTCATATTTTTCTAATAATTAATTTAAAGTAATAGCAGAGGTTAACATTTTTTTACAAGTCTTCTTCATATAGTAAGTATGTAAACCATTTAGTCTTCCACAGTTCCACAATGGTCCTCTCTGATTATAAGCAATTAAAACAAAGCAGTTATGTCTTACCTTATAAAGTTTGTCAAACAGGAATTAAAGACTGGTTAGGCAAATGCCAACAGCAAGGACCATTGTTGGGGATGGAGTTGGCTATTAATATTCCTCTGTTCTGTGGGAAATAAAAATTGTCTTTGCTTTGGGTATTTTGCAATCTTTTATTCATGTTTATTAGACTAAGTTAAAGCAAGAGTGGTCAGGCATTTGGCCAGGGTGCAAGATTTGGGTGGGATCAGTAAGTAATTTAAAGGAACAGTGTCCTTTAGGAACAAGTCTGTGTTTTCCAGACTGTTTTAAAAACAACTCGAGCAAGTTTTTTACATTTTAGGCACTTAATGTGTCTGCCTTTGTTTCTCATGCTATGTTCTTCACTTTCTATTTTTACATTTCCTTGCCTGGGGTATGTGCTCTGTTAGATACTGGTTCTAAGTAGCTCTGTGCAGGAGTATAAAGAACTCCAGGCTCAGTGTAGTGTTTTTCAAGAGAGGCAATAGGTTGATAATTATTGAATCTGGATGATAAGTATATAGAACCTCATTATTCCAGTCTTTCTACATTTATGATTTTTGAAAGTTTTTATAATAAAAGGTTTACATACTATATTGTTAAAGAGTGATCTAAATTTAGTCCTTGGTTCTGTCTGTGACATAGAAACCTCAGTTTCCCACCTATGAAATGAGGCAGTGGATTTAATTATTTATCAATACTCTTTCAAACTGTAACATAAGAGGTAGGTTTACAAGGGTCAATATTCTGAGATCTTTGTCTAGGAAAGGTGGTCACTGTAATAGTTCTAGTCTCTTTTTTTTTTCCTCCTATTTTCTACCTTGTGGTTGCAGCCCATATTAGGTCAATGTTTATCAATACAAAAAATACTGCCAAGAGGCCACTTGACCCCAAGATAGCTAACAGGGATACTTCTCTACAGACAGCCTCAGGGATAGAGATTAGCAAGGTGACCAGAGAAAGCAGTATAATCATTCATGTTACAATTGTTTTAAGTTAGCTTTCTTAGAAAAATATTTTAGCATTTATACATCTGCTTATTGTAACAGTAGTTTCCATTTCGTGAACACTTCACCAGGCAAGGTATTAAGTGCTAAGTGCTTCATACACGTTATAGCATTTAGCCCTCCAAAAGCACAACCACCTACCTATGATAAGTATTATAAGGGTTCCCATTTGCAGATGAGGATGTTGAGGTAGAGAGGAGTTCAATCACTTGCCCACTGTTATTCAAATACTAGAGAATGCAGAATGGGATCTTCACTCAGGACTCTCTGTCCGCTGAGACTCACTTACAACAACTATCACATCCTTCGATTGTCAGGTGAAGGCTCGTGATTTCTTCGTCTCCTCACCACAGAGCATTCCTTGAGGAACCGAGGGAGTTTTGTGGGCCTTCAGTGATAGAAAGAAGAAACAGTGGGTGTGTTGCAGAAGTAACAACGGGATTTCCCAGGAAGCAAACATATATACTTATATATTTACACATACATACTTTAAATAGCCTGCAGATGTTAGCCACACTTTTCACTTTTGTGATATGATAATCATGGGATAAGGAAGTGGCAGTTTTTAGAAAATCAACTCTTTTTTGCCTGAGGTTGATTAACAACTTGAAAAAAGAAGACTACCTCTAAGAAGCAAACCAGTGACTCCTGGAGGGGAGAAATGGACTAAAGCCCTTCTGCTTTTTAACTGTTCTGGTTGAAAGCAGTAGAGGGTTGGAGTCATGCCTGCCCATCATTCGAGGTCAAAGAGGATAATCTAAACCCAAGGTTTGCCACCTCTCATTCCCAGCTGTAGCAATCAGCACTAAATTGATGAGGTAGATAACTCAGAAGAACATCTTGTGTTCTGTCAATTTATATCTGGCAATTAGCTTTGTGCCCAGAGAAGAAGTGCGCTATGGCTGAAAACTACAATCTCAATCCTAAGAGATGATCTTGAATTAGAGTGCAATTGGGCATACACAGACCAAATAAGAGAGCATGGGTTAGGACGATGACTTAAGAAAGAAAACTTGGGTGGAGTCCATGCTCTTCTGACAGTTGGTCTGTAGCATGGCTTTATAGAAGAAAGATAATACACTATTTTTTACTGTTACCACTGTAGGTGGATTAGAATAAGCACCCCAGAAATACTTGTTGAATGAATGATTATTATAAGTCATTTTTTAGCGTTCATCAATCATTTGAGAACCATGATACAACAGATTGCTCTCCTCCAGAGCGCTGATAGACAGCAAATCATTTTCAACTTTTTCAAAAAAATTTAATACTCCACCTAAGTAGAATCCATGCTGGCTTTATTTGTTTTGGTAACAGTTCCAAGATATCCATTTCAGTAGTGATGGTATATTGGGGTGCTAGGATCATGTAAAAGAAATCAAAGTCTGGGATGACTTGTATATATCAGAAGGTTTTACCTGCATGAGGTTACAGAAACACAAAAAAGGCTAGTAGCATATCAGTTCAAACTTGTGTCACAGTCATACACCTGGACCGAGATCAAGGTGAAGTGAAATGTTTCATAGTCTTCTCCCAATTTCACCCACCTCCCATACTGCCTATTGAGAACAGAAAAGAACGTTATCAATTGAGAAGACAATGACCTCCTTACCCAATTTGGAGAAAATTGTCATCAGAGGTCCTCTTCTTTTTTTTTTCAGTATAAAATCTTGGTGTAGTAGATTTTCTAATATTCGCCCCAAAGCTCTGAAGTTTCTGGGATTTATTATCCTTCTTGTCTTCAAGAGTATAACTTGGACATTCTCTCACATCTTTCTTAAGGAAATTTAAGAAACATCAAGATGGTATTAGTCTTATTTATCAACTTAGAAAAGGATTGAAAGCATTCAAAGACAACAAGGAAGTGAAAATTATCACTGGCAATCAAATGTAGAAAATGTGGCATTGCTCAAGTCTGGAGCAGCGTGACTCCTGTGCCCCTCCCCTCACCAAATTCTGATTGAGCTGACTCTTCTGCATTCCCTTACTCATTTGTTTTTGTATCATTTGCTTCCTGATATATCTTTTTTTTTTTTTTTATCCTCACCCCGGGGACATTTTTTTTTTTTTTTTTTAATTTTGTTCACATAGAGTGGGAGGGAGAGAGAGAGAGAGAGAAACATCAACGTGAAAGGGACACATCAAGTGGTTGCCTCCCACACGACCCAACCAGGGCCAGGGACAAACTGCAACTGAGGTACGTGCCCTTAGCGGGAACCAAACCCGGGACTCTCTGGACCACAGGCCAAAGCTCTAACCACTGAGCCAAACCGGCAGGGGCTTCCTGATATATCTTGCTTCATCATTTGTCATTTGGCCCCCAGCTTGAATAATTGTGTCACATGTGCAACACATAGTGCCCTAAATCACAGTAATAATGTAATTCCCATTGTACCAAACTTATGACTATTAAAATCCTTCTCTAAAACTTTTCTTCATAATTGATATTTTCTTATTCTGTGTTACTTATTCTTTACTAGGAGCAAATTATTTTATGCCAAAATAACAGAGTGTTCTCTGGAAAAACTTACCATTTCTCTTTCTAAGAAATATCTAAAAGTGGATAGGTTCTGTTCTATCATAGGTTTTAATGTTCGATTTTTTAGAAATTATTTTTTTCAGTCAGTGGAGAGAGCAATCATACTTTTTCATGCAGAGTTTACCACAAGAGAAAGATTAGATCTATTTGAGCTTTGATCAAATCCTACTTTTAATGGGGAAAATATTTTCTATTTTTCATTTAGTTGATTTTACCTTCAGGTATTAGAAAGTGTTATGCTGTATCTTAGTGAATTCTTTGCCCACTAGATGGTATTTAACCTTTTCTTGTACTGGGGACAAATGATAACATTGAATTTCAGAACTGGAAGGAAACATAGATACAACTTTACTTGATTCGTCCATTTCACAGATGACAAAGCAGAGGGCACATGTTGTGACCCACCCAAAGGTCATACATACCATGAGCCAGTGAGGGGATAAAGTCTCGATGTTTGTAAATCAGTTGGCCATCTTTCATTATCCCTAAATACTCCATGAAGTATGTAAACCTTTGTACCATCCAGGCTTGTGCTAGAGCAGGAGAAAAAAGGCTGGTCTATGAGCAACAATATGTTTGAAAAACATCCAATAGAACCAGAGACATGGGTACATGGTACAGACTGACAGAGGTCAGAGTGGAGGTGGAGGGGGGTATGGGTTGACAGAAGGTGAAGGGAATAGCCAAAGAAGATATATGCATAGCCCATGGACACAGATACCAGTGTGGCGAGGGCCAGAGGGACAGTCAGGTGAGTTCTGGGTGGAAGTGGGCAAAGGGGCGGAAAATGGAGGACATCTCTAATAATGTCAACAATAAAAATTGTATATATATCCCTCCCCTCCCTATCCCTATAAGGACCGCAGACTTGAGCAGAAAGTGGTGAAAGAGTCCATCATTGTCTCAGGTCAGGGCACTTAAATAAGACCTCTTTCCTTTTGCACTAGCAAAACAAAAACAAAAAAGGATGGAAAGAAGATAAGAGAAAGAAGGAGAAAGAGGGAAGGAAGGAAGGAAGGAAGGAAGGAAGGAAGGAAGGAAGGAAGGAAGGAAGGAAGGAAGGAAGGAAGGAAGGAAGGAAATATTTATTTTAGTGGCAAATGGCTTAGGACAAATTACCTTGGGCTAAATTCCAGCATAGAGTCTCACATCTCACTGTGTGAATCCTGATGCCTGGGCCATCAAAGACAATGAACAGCACTTCTTAGGACCCTGAGTTGAAGAACTTTCTCCTCCAGGTTTGGGTAGGTTTGCCTGAGTAGCTGGGTATTGTTACACTGATTTCAGTGACTGGTGGTGCATGTCATTGGCACAGCCAGTGATATAGGTAGTTAATCATTATCATGAATAAATTTCAGAAACTCAACACCCATTTGAATTTCCTGGTCAGTCTATTTGAGATTCAATAAGAATATCCAACAAAAAAAGTTTTTAAAATAACTCTATCAAGTTCCTGGAACAAAAGTGTTTTAAGAACATTAAATAACATTATCCCACATTATACCAACCCATTAGAGCTCTGGTTTACACAACATTGTAATAGAAGCATCTGGTTTTTGAGTTACATCTAAATTATATAGTTCTTCCTGGACAATAGTTTGTTTCTTCTTCTATCCTTTTAAATCGTCTACTAAGGGTAAACTACCCACGGACAAAGTTTGCAATGAAAAGGACTTCAGGTGAATTAATATGTTTACTATTTGGGGATTAAAAAACTTTTAATAATATAAAATCCTACACAAATATAAGGTGCCTATTATAACCACGATTCATTGTTTATATCCAGAACTGTACATTTTGAAGTTACCCATGTATAATTTTATTTAATGTAAATGACATTTATTTGAGTATATATTTTCTATTATATAATAGACCAAATCCAGAAATGCCAGATACTAACACAAATCAGTGAGGGCTGACATTGGGTATTGTGGAACTATTGTTTGAAGATAGATATTGGGCACCACCTTGTGGGACTTTGTAGAAAGACATGGTGTGAGAGTCAGCCTGTCTATTATCATTAACAGATGAAAATTCTTAATTACCTCTGATACTGAACAGGTAGAATGTAAGTTGCTTTCTGCAAATTTTCAAAGTAGGGAACTAATGAAATGAATCAAATGCATAACAAAATTACTTTTGTACATGAATCAAGAAACTAAGTGACATCTGATATAATCTGAAATTCATTCATTTAATAAACATTCATTTAGTTTACTATATGGAGGCATCAGATAGAAAACAGATAAAACAAGACCCAGTCTCTTTAACCCAGTGGAGGAGATAGGCAAGTGAAAGACAATGGCAAATTTTACCCCCAAAAAATTTTTAAGCAATCAAATATCAAACTCTAGTTAATGGTATCGTGCTGAAGTATTTGGGAGCCAATTATACTGGGGTCTGCAACTTACTTTGCAATGCATCATAAAACAGGAAGATGGGTAGTGGGGTGGGTAGATGAATAGATATATGATAGAGAAAATATGTCAATTACATATCAAATGTTAATTGCAGAGTCTAGGTGGTAGATAGTGGGTTTGCTGTATTATTCTGTCAACTTTTCTGTATGTTTGAAAATTTCAATAACAAAATATTAGACAAAAAAGACAATGGCAATGTAATGTGATACGGTCTGTAAAAGAAACCTGCAAAGAGGGCACCAGCCCAGACTGTGACAGAGGTTGGACGTGCAGGCACCAGGGGTACCTAGGGGGTTCTTTTGTCATGTTAAAAGGTTTAGAACATGTTGGAAGCAGTGAGAAGCAATTTTAAGCAGAGGAGTGACATGATCACATTTTTATTTTAGAAAAATGACTCTGGTGACTGTGAAGAATTAATTCCAGGAAAACAGCCTAGAGACTGAACGATCTACCAGGAGCCTTACTGAAGTACCAGCGAGATACAGGCTTGCAAGACCGGCAGGGAGAATGGGAAGAAGTGAACAATTTTGAGAAATACTTAGGAAGCAGTACTGGCCTAGAAAAGGGAAGGAAATGAAGGAGAAGGACGGTACCCAGTGGTTTTTCGAAAAGTATTTAGCAATTGGCTCTCTGAAAAAAAAAGTGTGTGTGGATATATGTCTGTAAGTTTATTATAAACGTTACTGATATAAAGGGTGTGTAGTATACAATTTACAAATAATAGCAAAACATACAATATCCTCTAATGATTCTCACAGAACACTTTCATTGCTTTTTGCCCAAATTCTCATACCCTCAGTAAATTTATGGTTGCAACTGATGAAGAACTATAGCTCCAACAGGAATGTTGGTTGACATTTCCATTTTGTTTCACACGCATGAATGTCACTGCTTTAATATGTATATGATAGATCTGTTAGTGTATAGTTTGGTACCTCTTCCTCCCCTTATTTGCTTCTCCTCAGAGAAGGAGGAGTTAAGATTTCTCCTGAATGATGAGAGTGATAGTCCAACATCCATCAGTCCCTTTATACTGAACAGGTAATTAATGTGTCAAATGTTCTATGCATGTGTCACCTCATCTTCTCTATACTCACTATTTGGGAAGTACTGAGTGACATCCTTAGCAGCTGGAAGACTGGTGAGAAAGCCCAAAGTTTCACCAGGAAATGGAGGAAAGTATCAGGAAGCTTAGTTGGGGTTGCAGTTACAAGTCGCACTCAGCTTTACTGGTAAAAATTCTGGTATTTTTTCTTTTATCTCCCTGTCTCTAATTGCTGTGTATGTTTCTCAGTTAATTCCAAATTCAGAGGAAGAATATTGTGAATAATCATCATCCTGAATCTCTATCTCCCTGTGTATATATGTGGGCATTGTTAAAAGTGACTACTTTTTACTTCAGTATTTATATAATCTCCACTCCACAACCTCTACCTTGTAAAATAAATGCAAAGGAAAGAAAAGTTCAGATTAAAAGAAATAATTTTCAGCCTGGCCAGTGTGGCTCAGTGGATTGAGCATCCTCCCACGGACTGAGAGGTCCCAGTTCAATTACTGGTCAGGGCACATTCCCAAGTTGTGGGCTTGATCCCCAGTAGGGAGCATGCAGGAGGCAGCCGATTGATGTTTCTCTCTCACATGGATGTTTCCATCTCTTTCTCAGAAATCAATGAAAACATATTTAAATAAAAAAAGGAATAATTTTCAGAAACCTAAAATTTTAAAGAGGTACTAGGAACACCAATGCTAATTTCAACAACAAGAAGTAATGGAACCAATGTGTTTATTAGAATGCATAATAATATTCAAGTCTGTTTATTTAAATGGGTGTTAAATTTTGTCAAATGCTTTTGCTGTATCTATTGGAATTATCATATTATTTTTTCCTTCATTTTGTTAAGGTGGTGTATCACATTCATTGATTTGTGGATGTTGAACCATTCTTGCATCCACGGAATAAATCTCACTTGATCATTGTTTAACTTGGTTTGCTGATATTTTGTTGAGGATTTTCACATCTATGTTTATTATCAGAGTGTCAGGGTAATTCTAGCCTCATAAAATGAGTTTGAAAGTGTTGTTGCCTCTTCTGTTTTTGGACCCAGTTCCATTTAATAATCAGGGTAAGGCTTACTTGCATCCAATAATGTCAAGGCAGCTGCTGATAGATCAGCAGCCTTTATAGGCTACTAAATGGAAATCTTATTTCCTAGACAATGATATTAAAATTACAGGAAAGAAAAGCTTTTATATAATGTGACATGTATTTAATAAATATAATTTGCAGGCATTAATGTAAATAATTATTTTAAACAGAGAATAATTTAGATCTTCAGTCAGAGATGGAGAATTTACATGTAGTTGGGAACAATGTTCCAGAAAACACAATAGAATAAAAAAAGAAAAGCTTAAACTTGCTCAAAAACATAATCAAATGTCTTTCTATTTAAAACAGTTTCTTCCAGTTAAATTCAGTCTTTAGGGCTATTCAGTTTATACCCAATACACCTATTTTTTGGCAAGAAGTCAATATGACAGATACATAGTGTGTCCCAAAATAAAATATACACAACTTTGAATAATTATAAAGCCAGTGTTTATTAAAATACATTTCATTTTCAAAATGTAGTAGACTCTACAGACACCCTGTCTACATTTTGAGGGGGAAGACCCTGTATATTTCCTTGGCTGGCATGTTAAAGTAATTTTATTTTCTTTATTGATTTTAGAGAGAGAAAGGGAGAGGAAGAGAGAGAGACAGAAACATCGATGAAAGAGAACATCGATTGGCCGCCTCTTGCATGCCCCGCACTGGGGATCGGGCCCACAACCTGGGCATGTGCCCTCATTGGGAATCGAACTGGCAACCTCTTGGTGCATGGGTCAACATTCAACCACTGAGCCACACCAGCCAGGCTCCTTGGCTGGCATGTTAAAATATATATATATATATATATACACACACACACATATATAAAATTTATAATTTTAACTTTTAAGCCATTAAATAAACAATGGCAGAGATGCCCCCATTATTAAAAATGACTCTGCTTTCTAGAGAGCAGATTAGTTTAAAACCCAATGTATAGATATCCATCATCACAAAAAATTATATTAGATTTCTCCAAACTGTTTCAGGATTTAGCTATGCTCAGACAGCATATTTGTTGTGTAACAAGATGTTAAAAATAGGGTTTGTCATCTCTGGCTGTGGTGAAAACCCCACTAGACTAGAACAGAGCGAGAGATGACGAAACTCCCACATTCTAAAGCGAGCTGCTACTACCTATGCAGATCTAAAAAGGATTTTGTACACTGAAGACGCAAACCCTCCTGAAGGATATAAAAAAGGCTGAGAACTGAGGAGTCTGGGAGAGATTTCTTTGGAGAAACTCCTTCCAGGAGTTTTGCTTCTGATCCCTTAGGGTAGGTCTGGGGTTGCTGTTCTTCGCGAGAACCCGATGTGTGCGAGGTGTAGGGAACATCTAGACTGCTGTTTGAGGCGCGCCCGAAAACTCCCAAGCCAGCTAGTTGTTCTGAAGGTTCGCCTGTTGGGAACAGCTGTTACTCTTAGAGTTTGTCAGGGCAGACAATGCATGAGCGGGCACTGTGGACAGGATGTGGGCCACAAGAAGGGCAAGAGAAGCAGCCTAGCCCGGCTGGTGTGGCTCAGTGGCTGAGCATCAACCCAGGCACCAGGAAGTCACCAGTTCTATTCCTGGTCAGGGCACATGCCCAGGTTGTGGGCCCCGATCCCCAGTGAGGGGCATGCAGGAGGCGGCCAATCGATGTTCTCTCTCATCCATGTTTCTATCTCTCTCTTCCTCTCCCTCTAAAAGTCAATAAAAATAAAAATAAAAAAGAGAGGCAGCCTAGAATAGTCAATAAAAGGCCTTTTCTGGAGGGAGTGAGGTGGTGACCTCCCTGAGAGACACTGGAGGTGTTCCATTGGGAACAGGCTGGTGTGAGGGGGGACTGGGTTCATACCTGCCGGAGAAGAGACCTTGCTGGCTTTAAGAGAATTTGGGATGAAAGATCCCCAATGAAGCAGTCCTCAGAGAAGGCATGAGAGCTCCACCATGGAGAAGTAGATCCCCTGAGTAACCTTCCAAAACCAGAGCAAGGCAGTAACCAGTCAATAGATCCTTCCTGGCCTTCTACCTGGAAGAGTCAGAAACTGTTCATGAGCCTGGAGGCGGCAGGGGCACAGAGCGGGGAAATGGAAGAGTTGGCCCTGCCCCCTCTCCTTCCAGCCTGAAGCAAGCCCAGCTGGGGAGAGGAGATGCCTCAAGCTCAGAGTTTGAACTACTATGTGAGAATAAACAATTTAATTATTGGAATAAGATACTTCTATGGCTAAATGTGAAAGGGGTGATTTTTATATTGAAGGCTGACAAAGGCTCATGACAATTGTCTGTGATTTCACCAAAAAGGCAAGAAAATCCTGCCTTCAAAAGTAGACAGGGAAGGACAGGGAAGGGGGAGAAGTTGTTTTGTGATATATCCTGTGGAGTCCCGCTCTTTCAATGGATTGGTGACCTTCAACTGGAATCAGAATGGGGAAAACATTTCATGCAATTAAAATTTCAAGTCTTGCCCTGGCTGGTTTTGTGCTCAGTGGTTAGAGCGGCGGCCTTCAGACCAATAAATTGTGAGTTTGATTCTGGTCAAGGGCAGTACCTCGGTTACAGTTCGTCCCTGGCCCTGGTTGGGGTCATGCGGGAGGCAGCCAGTCGATATGTCCCTCTCACGTCTATGTTTCTCTCTCTCTCCCTCCCTCCCACTCTATCTGAAGATAAATAAAAAAATATTCTTGGGTGAGATGAAAAAAAAAAATTCAAGTCTTTAATAAATTAACACAAATTGTAAAATATAGTAATAAACACACAAAAAAATTTGCAACTCTACACTAAGATATTATTTGCATAAACAGTGTGATGCTACACAGGGCCGAGGCCTGCAGCCCTGCAAGTTGTGCATGAAACACCTCCAGGAGGGCCATTTGCATCGTGGTTACTCCGACAGCTGTCAGGCAACAAGAATGTGGAGGAAGGGGCACTTTTCTAATATGAGCTATAACACTATATGCATAATACTGTAAAGGCAATGACATTGTATATCATGAGGCTTCAGGCATGGCGTATAAATTAAGCAAATGCTCAGATTATTACAAACAATGTTACTTGCAAACTGAATCTCTCTTCTCAAGTTTAGAGTAGCAGATTTAAATGTTTTCCCAAAGACAAATACACTCAACAGTACAGTGATTATAAAACTGACGGCTATGAAAGTTACCAAAAGGCTAAAACTTAGGAAATAAATTTATTTCATCATCATTTCTGTCCTGATTCTAATTCTGATTCTTTTTATGCTTCTGCTTTTTACCTCTTTCATTTCATCTTGGGTTACGATTATACTTAGCTCAGAAAGTCAGGCTTAGCTTCTCAAATAAGCTGTTGATGGATGGTCCAAGATTTTGAACACGAGAATCAAATTCATTATCCATTTAAAGGTTTTATAGTCACACATTGTACATTACAACAGAAACAGTCCAAATTATTGACTCAGGCCAATCATTTATGCTTTGCTTTTTCTCTGACCTGGTCTTTTCCTCAAGACGACACTGGTTCTGAACATATTATCTTTATAGTTAGATTTATGTCCAACTTTCAGCGTTGGTTCTGAGAATCTTTTTCTCATTTTACTACCAAGAGAAGCCGCCTTCTTCTTCTTCTTCTTCTTCTTCTTCTTCTTCTTCTTCTTCTTCTTCTTCTTCTTCTTCTTCTTCTTCTTCTTCTTAATGTTTCTTTATTGATTTTCGAGAGACAGAAAGAAAGAGGGAGAGAGATAGAGACATTGATGAGAGAGAACATCAACTGGCCACCTCCTGCATAGCCCCCACTGAAGATTTGGCCCCACAACTGAGGCATATGCCCTGACTGGGAATCGAACCAGTGACCTCTTGGTGCATGGGTTAATGCTCAACCACTGAGCCACACCGGCCCAGCAAGAGAATCCTGCTTTTTCAGTTGCTTTGGTATAAGTTTGGTTTAGATCATTCTAAAATCAATTTGATCCATTGAAAATACGTATTTTCTTTCTCATCAATGGTAAAGATTTACAATATTGACATCTTTACTCAAGGGTGAGGAGTTTGTAGGGAACTTGAGCCGATGAAGGATTCAAGCAAGAGGGTCACTGGAGATGTGCTCCAGGAAGACCAACCTGGCCCCACAGGGGAGATGGTTAAGAGGAAAAGGGTAGGAACAGGGGAACCAGAGGCCAGCTGGGAGGCTACTGTCTGGGGGAGCAGTAACTAAGACCTAGACAAGGGCAGTATGGGAGCAGGGAGAGATTAGCACAATTTAGCCACATCATCTATTTCAAAGCCCAAGTGTGACTTACCCACATCCTGTCCAGGGAGGGACCTGGCAGCGAGATGGCTGTGGTTTCACTAGAATTAGCAGTGCTGGTTGGAGAGTAACTCAGACAGCTTTCGCTTCAGCACTTCGTCAGTTCGGGCTGCGATAACAAATGACCATGGACTGGGTGGCTTCACACAACAGAAATTTATTTCTCCTAGTTCTAGAGGCTGGAAGTCTGAGATCAGGCCGCTGGCATGGCCGGGTTCTAGTGAGGGCCCTCTTCCAGGTTTCAGATGCTGACTTCTCCTTGTGTCCTCACATGGCAGAAAGGGGTGGAGAGGTCCCTTTGATAAGGGCACTACTGCCATTCGCGAGGGCTCCACGCTCATGACCTAATTACCTCACAAAAGCCCCACCTCCTAATATCATCACACTAGGTGTTAGGATTTCAATGTATTAATGGGTGGGGAGCACAAATATTCAGTTCGTAACATTAAGTTATCCACAAATGAAACCGAAACCGTGCGAAGGAACCGTGAGCAGAGCAGAAAATGTTGGCATCACCCAGGTTGCAGTTATCATCTTAAAACTACCCCAACTAACAAAGTACTTAGCACGCTGCCTGCATCTTGTTATTTCTGCCTTGACTTGGTGGGTATAGGATTACGATGTGTCTATCATTATGGAATTTAGCATCCTAACCCCTCCAACTATACTCTTTAAAATAATATTCATTGGGTTTTTCCTCATTAAAAAAGTTTTACATTTTTATTTCAGAAAACATCAAAAAGTAAAAGGGAGAAAATATAATTGGCTTTTTTTTTTTTTTTTTGGTACGTGCCCCTAGCGGGAACAGAACCTGGGACTCTCTGATCCACAGGCCAACGTTCCAATCACTGAGCCAAACCGGCCAGGGCAGAAGATGTGATCACTTTTAAACCTACCGCAGGGAGAAATCTACTGTTAAAATGTTGGCATAATTCCCCCCAGTCTTTAAAAAAATAGGGTTAGAATCATGGTGTTTATTCTATTCGGTACTATTTGATTCCTATAACAATAAACCATGAGTATTTCCTCAATTTTTATATATTTTTCTGAAACAGGGGCCAGCAAACTAGTCCAACCTGCCACCTGTTTCTGTGAATAATATTTTCCTCATAAAATTGTGCTGGATTTTTAACAGTATCAACCTCATAAAGCTGTGGTGGATTCCATGGTACAGCCCCCATGGTGTATCCCCTTGGTAATCAATGATTCATCCCCTCAGATGCTGGGAGTGTTGATGCTGATGGCCCTCAGCTCTCAGATTTCTTTGAAGAATGCTTTGCATGAAAAACTGACTTACTCAAAGTCATGCTTCCTTCAAGCGATAGCTCACATCAGTGACACAGTCACATCAGTGGGTATATAAAGGCCTGGGTCCCTTGTCCCAACTCAAGACATCTCTGAAGGGCCAGTCCAGCTCTAATGTTTCCCATGAATTAGCTGAGGCTTTGTTGGTGTTGAATCACAGCTCACCTGCTCACTGTGGCCAATCCTGCATCATTCTTCTCCCTTTGGCAGGGGTTGATCCCAAGAACATTACCTGATAAGTGTCTACATCCTCATCTCCATCTTAGAATATGGTTCACAGAGCACCCAACCTTAGACAGAGTGCTAAGTGAGCCTATCTTGTGAAGTATCTGGCACATAGTATATGGCCTACAGTCATTTGTTATCAAACACACAAATAATGCAGTAGGAGAAAGTAGAATGGAAATATAAGTTCAAGAAGAAATATAGAATAATATAGAATTTCCTACAACTAAGATAGTGAAAGATAGTGAGAAACTCTCATTAAGGTATTTAAATTTTGTTGGCTATATTTAGTGTGATACAACAATGGATTTACAATTTAAATGTTTAAAATATATTAAAA
Organism: Molossus molossus; assembly: GCF_014108415.1. Classification (NCBI taxonomy): domain Eukaryota; kingdom Metazoa; phylum Chordata; class Mammalia; order Chiroptera; family Molossidae; genus Molossus; species Molossus molossus. Next base: position 29,559,036 of record NW_023425401.1, on the reverse strand, counting down.
ATCATTACCTTTGCAGCTATGCAAGTCTATTATGACAATGTTAGATGTAATACCCAAAATATATAAGGGCATTGACTTATAAAATTTATTTGGGGGTATGCTAAAATACTTTTGAAAACTAACATTTAAAAATATCTCAGATTTTGGCCCTGGCCGGGTAGCTCAGTTGGTTAGAGCATCATCTCTGGTCAGGGCACAAGAAACAACCACTGAATGCATAAATAAGTGGAACAACAAATCTCTCTCTCTCTCTCTCTCTCTCTCTCTCACCCTCTTCTTTCTCTCTAAAAAAATCAATAAATATAAAAGTTATGTATATATGTATATATATATGTATATATATACATATATATACGTATATATACATACATATATACATACATATATATATATATATATATATATATATATATATATATATATATATATTGTGTGTGTATAGATCTCATCCTCAAACCTTTGTAAAAAGATTACCTATGCCATGTCATGTGCTTACTGGACCAAAATTTCCTCTTAATGCCTAAGAGTAAAACTTGCTCTAGGTAAAGACTGACTTGCACATGTGGAGGTAATGGGAGTTGGGAGGACATAGCAGTGGGTAGCAGGGGAGTATGAGTGAGCAGAGGAAGTGGGGAGAAATTAAAATGCTGTATCACGAATGGCATTTGGAAACCAGGTCAGTCAATTTAGACAGACTTTTTCCTGAGTGGAGTCATTGAAGGTTTTTAACCAGGGGAGTAGTGTGATCAGTTTGGGGGAGAAAAGGGAAAGGGATAGGGTAAGCATCCGAATGAGAGATGATGATAACCCACATTACCAGTAGTGTGGAGAGTGGGGATGGAGAGAATTGAGTGACCTGGGGAATGTTCCAGTAGTAATGAGTTGCTGCAGAGGGAGTAGTAATAAGAAGGACATTAGCAGTTTTTCAACTGTCCTTTAGTGGTTTAAAACCACACAAAGAAAAATCTTATCCTGGATCACTACAACATGAATGGAGGTGCTTAAAACGAACAACATTCTATTGGGGACCCAAGAGTTTAAATTAAAAACAAAGACAAACAGCCCTGGCTGTTTCGGCTCAACGGTTAGAGTGTCGGCCTGCGGTCCAGAGAGACCTGGGTTCGGTTCCCACTAAGGGCCACCTCGGTTGCAGTTTGTCCCTGGCCCTGGTTGGTCGTGCAGGTAGCAGCCACTCGATGTGTCCCTTTTACTTCGATGTTTCTCTCTCTCTTCCTCTCTCTCCCTCCCACTCTATCTGAACAAAAAATGGAAAAAAATATCCTCAGGTGAGGATGAAAAAAAAACAAAGACAAACAAACAAAAACACCCTGAGACTGGACTTTAGCAATTCTGGCATCCATTACAAAATGCATGTTTGATGAAGACAACTAGTGTAACCTCAGACCAGTCTGTTAATTTCTCTCAAATAGCTTAATTTTCCAACAGATACAGTACATTCTCCCACTCAGTAGGCACTATAGGAAATCCAAAGTCCCACACTAAAAGTTCACTACCCACAAGGAAAATGCTGTAGACCATTTTCCAGACAGCAGGAAGGGAGAAGAGAAAATGGATGTCAAGCAGCTTCTCTTTTAAAGGACATAGTCCACTTCTACTCACAAGGAACATGGGTTAGTGGAGAAGGGGACTCAGTTTCCAAGCGGAATGAGAAAAGTGCCATTTATCCCTATAAGGACTTTAGAGTGCAAGGAAATGGCAAAAACATGAGAAGAATACACGTTCACAAAAGCTTAGATGCAATAGGAAGAATTTTTTTTTCTTTATTGATTTTAGAGAGAAAGGAAAGGAGAGGGAGAGAGAGATAGAAACATCAATGAGAGAGAACATCAACTGACCACCTCCTGCATGCCCCCCACTGGGGATTTGGCTCACAACCTGGGCATGTGCCCTAACTCGGTGAACCGGTGACCTCTTGGTACATGGCCCAACGCTCAACCACTGAGCCACACCGGCCGAGCAATAGGAAGGATATTAGCTGGAGGGGAGTAGAGAGTAGAGAAAGATTGTTTTAAAATTTATTTAACAGATTTTTATTGAGCACATGCCTTTTACTATTCACTCTTTTAGGTCCTGGAGAGTTACCAGAGATTAAAGCAGACAGAGCTGCCCTGGCCGGTTTGGTTCAGCGGTTAGAGCGTCCACCTGCGGTCCGGAGAGGCCCGGGTTCGGTTCCCGCTAAGGGCATGTACCTCGGTTGCAGTTTGTCCCCGGCCCTGGTTGGTCGTGCGGGTGGCAGCCACTCGATGTGTCCCTTTCACATCGATGTTTCCCTCTCTCTCTCTTCCTCTCTCTCCCTCCCACTCTGTCTGTACACAAAAATGGAAAAATGTCCTCGGATGAGGATTAAAAAAATAATAATAAAGCAGACAGAGCTATGCATTAGTTAGAGAATGACAAACAGGTCCAAATAAACAGTAATTTTTAATCCTTACCTGAAGATATGTTTCCAATGATTTTTTATTTTATTTTTTTTATTTATTTATTTTTATCCTCATCCGAGGACATTTTTCCATTTTTTGTACAGACAGAGTGGGAGGGAGAGAGAGGAAGAGAGAGAGAGAGAGGGAAACATCGATGTGAAAGGGACACATCGAGTGGCTGCCACCCGCACGACCAACCAGGGCCGGGGACAAACTGCAACCGAGGTACGTGCCCTCAGCGGGAACCGAACCCGGGTCTCTCCGGACCGCAGGCGGACACTCTAACCGCTGAGCCAAACCGGCCAGGGCTCCAATGATTTTTTAAAAGATAGAGTGGAATAGAGGGAGGGAGGGAGGGATGGAGAGAGAGAGAAAGAAACATCGATGTGAGATGCCTCCCACATGACCCTGGATTAGGGCCAGTGATTGAACCTGCAACCCAGATGTGTGCCCTTGACCAGGAATCAAACCCTCAACCCTCTGGTCTGTGGGCCGACACTATAACTGCTGAGCCAAACGGTCTATGGCCAAATAGTAATTTTTAAAAGAACACAGTTTTTTTCTCTTTTGTAATTGCCCAGAAAGCTGTGATTGATCCTAAGGAGGTACCTCAGCTCCCTCTTACTTAGACTAATGGGCTGTTTTGTCTTCCTTAATACGTGGCTTCCAACTCTAGCCTATGTTTCTTTTTGCCGTTTACCAGACAGCAGGAAGGAAGTGGATGGCAAACAGCTTTTCTTTGAAGGGACATAATGTAGTTCTGCTCACACATCACTGGTCACTTTTTGATATAGCCAAACAAGCTAAAAGGAAGGCCAAGGAATTGTCATCTCTAACTGGGTCACCAGGTACCTTGCTAACAGTGGGGGGTGGTGAGATAACAGAATGCAAACTGGTGACGTGGAGCATGTGTTCTAGAAAGGGAAGACAGCTAGAGGAAAGCAAAGAGCAGTTTTGGTGGAGTGATGGGCACGCAGTGCTGAGTGGAGTGGATCGGAGGAAGACAGGAAAATGTGGGGTTAGAGAGAGTGAGTATGGTCCTCCCCTTTGAGGAGAAAAGTGGGAGTGACTTGAAGGTAGGTAGAAGGTGAAGAAGGAGTATAAATGGAGAGGTTGAAGACACATGGAAGAGGAGAAAATTTATAGTGTAAGGTCCTAGGAGAGGAAAAACATACAGGGTCCTCTTCCTCTATGTCAGCTAGAAGAAGGTAAGGATGGGTGTGAATGAGGATGCTGGAGAATGGAAAAATAAACCAGCAGAGGCTGTGGGAATTCTAATAGTTGCAATTTTCTTTCTGAAGTAAGAAGTAAAGCCATTTCCTGAAAATGGTAGGAGTGGATAAGGAAGAGGCTTGTATTGATCTGAGGTTGCATGTATGGATTTGGGGCCAGAGCCAAAACCATTGAGAAGGTTTGCAAGATAGTATTTGGAGTGATGATTCTTGTGGTACCACCTCTCAGTAGTACAGCACTTTCTTCAGCCTCCACTTCTCCAGTGGCAGAAGTGAAACTGAGCCTCAGACCTCCACAGGAAATACTTTCTTTTTTTTTTTCATCCTCACCAGAGGACATTTTTCCATTTTTTGCACAGATAGAGTGGGAGGGAGAGAGAGAAACATCGACGTGAAAGGGACACATTGAGTGGCTGCCACCCGCACGACCAACCAGGGCCAGGGACAAACTGCAACCGAGGTACATACCCTTAGTGGGAACCGAACCCGGGTCTCCCCGGACCGCAGGACGACGCTCTAACCGCTGAGCCAAACCGGCCAGGGCCACAGGAAATACTTTCCCCCAAGCTCACCCTCTTATCAAAACTATCTGCCTCGAAGGTCATCAGAACTAAGTTCATTTTTATCAGTTACAGGAGCCCAACACCATCCATTTGTAAGCAGTAACAAAGATTGCCTGACAGCTGAAGAAAGCCTCTGTTTCAGATCTGTAACCTGTGCAGCACCATTCACTCAGTGATGGGAGCCAGAAATCTAGAGTCCTCTTTCTCTCTCACTCACTTAATCCATCATCCCACCTTGTAAATATTCCCCAGGCCACACAATTCTCTCCATCCCCACTCTCCACACTACTGGTAATGTGGGTTATCATCATCTCTCATTCGGATGCTTACCCGATCCCTTTCCCTTTTCTCCCCCAAACTGATCACACTACTTCCCCAGTTAAAAACCTTCAATGACTCCATTCAGGAAAAAGTCTGTCTAAAATGACTGACTTGGTTTGCAAATGCCTTTCTGATACAGCATTTTAATCTCTCTGCACTTCCTTCTTCTGCTCACTCATCCATACTCTACTGCTACCCACTGCTATGCCCTCCCTCCTGACCCTGCACTAGCTCTTTCTCCACCCAAGAGGGCTCTTCTCTTCCAACCCTCTCTGTCCTGTTCCAGGTCAATCCCATATTCGTCCTTCATATTTCAGCCTAGAAAGCATTATGACCCTCCAACACTAAGGGGCACCCCTCCTGTGGAGTACTGTATTCCCCAAAGAGGCATCACTCTAACTGCCTGCTTTCTGCCGGGTCCATGTCTTTTCCGTTCACTCCAGTGTCCCCAGCATCCGTGCCAGGTACACCATGGACATTCAAGACTTGTTTGTGGAATGAGAAAATGAATAAATCGGGAACCAAATAGCCTGGCCTTTCTACTACATCGATCGTCATTAATTTTAATGCAAATCGAAACTGATCAAATGAACTAAAGCGTATGAAGTGCCTAAAACGATAAACGCAGCCCTCAGAAAGCCGCCCGGTCCTCTAGCTCGGGATCCCGGCTTCGAGCTCCAGGGATGGAGCCTTCAGGAGCCAACCTGGGCACCGGGGGGGGCGGGGCCTCCTGGGCAGTGACCCCGCCCCGGGGCGGGGCGACTCCCCGGCTCGCGGAGGGGCGGGGCTCGCGGGCAGGGAACTCCCTTTCCGAGCCCGAGGCGTGGCCGCTCGTCGCGGAGGCGCGGCGGGGGGTCGTGGACCCCGGCCGGGTGGGCCCGAGTTGCTGGCTGCGCCGCCATCTTGCCCGTGTCGGGTGTCCCGCGGCGGGAGCGGCGGCCACTAGGCCGGAAGCGGCTGTGCGGCGGCCGCGCTGCCTCCTCGGGTCGGTGAGTGCGGCCCGGGCCGCGTCTCCGCTCTCTCGAAAGGGAGGTCACAGTCGTGGACGCCGGAGCGCGTGGGAAGGCCCGGGCGGGGGCGGGCCCGCGGCCTCCTCGGAGCCCTGGCGCGGGGAGCAGGTTCGCGCTGCGGGAACCGCGCGGGGCTGCGGAGGGAGCCTCGGAGCGGCGGGCGGCCCGAGGGCGCGCGGGGACTTCCTGCCCGGCGCTGGGGCCGCGCTGCAGCCTTGGTCGCGGCGGGTTGTGCGGAACTGCGTCGCCGGCTTGGACCCGAGGCTCCGCCAGGTGCCGCGAGCCGTGGGAGTCGCCCTCAGATTCCTGGTTTCCCCGGAATAGCAACAAGCCCAGCGCGGGTGGTGCCCTATCAGATACTCCTTAAAGGGCCTGTCGCCGGCTGGCTCTGTTCTCCGCGTGTAGGAGTGGAAATTCCACAAGGGGATAAATAAAACCTCTCAAGTCAGTCGCGAGCATTGCTGAATTGCCTAGCAAACCACGGCCTCTGCAGGTCTTTTGTATAACTTTAAGGGTAATTTGCATAAAGATACAGTGCATCTCCTTGAAGATGGTGATGGTTGGAGTTTCTTGAAACTGCTGTTGTTGTTTTTGGTCAAGGTAAAAAAAAAAAAGTAGAAAATGACCAACAACAAAAAAATAGATGTGAAAGGGTGATTGGCTACCTTGTACCCTTAGTATTGTAGATCTCCACAGTACAGTGGGGTTGAAATGTGCTGTTAGTGTAAAATACACATTGGATTTCCTAACTGGTACTAAAAGTAAAAGAGCCTCAATAATTTTTGCACTGATTACATGTCAGGTTAAATAACACATTATTAAATTTAATTCTATCTCTCTCTTTTCATTTTTCTATCTTGGCTACTAGAAAATTTTACATCATCTGGTTCACCCTGTCTTTCTATTGGACAGTGCTGTTACAGACCTTGTGGTGAGGAACACAGAAGCAACATCCATGACTTTCCTTTGCTCAGACACCGTTGATGGGAAGTGAGAACTCGACTTGCTAAACTTGAAGGTGAGGATCTAAATGTAAGCTGTAATTATTACAGATTCCACCCATTACACCCCCAATTTTTCAGTGTCTCCAACATTTATTTATTTTAAATATGTCTTTATTGATTATTTAGAAAGAGGAAGGGAGAGAGAGAGAGAGAGAGAGAGAGAAACATGGATGTGAAAAACATCCATCAACTGCCTCCTGCACGCCCCCTACTGGGGATGGAGCCAGCAACCAGGGCATGTGCCCTGACCGGGAATGGAACCGGGACCTCTTAAGTCCATGGGATGGCGCTCAACCCACTGAGCCACACCAGCCGTGCAATGTCTCCAACATTTAAAAACATTAAATTCGCCCTGGCTGGTGTGGTTCAGTGGTTGGAGTGTTGGCCTGCGGTCCAGAGAGACCCGGGTTCGGTTCCCGCTAAGGGCGTGTATTTCAGTTGCAGTTTGTCACTGGCCTGGTTGGTCATGTGGGTGGCAGCCACTCTGTCCCTTTCATATCGATGTTTCTCTCTCTCTTTCTCTTCCTCTCTCTCCCTCCCACTTTATCTGAACAAAAATGGAAAAATGTCCTCGGGTGAGGATAAAAAACAAACAAAAAAAAACATTAAATTCCAAACATTAAATTCCAGGGTTAAGTCCGGGATCATAGTGATACTAAATCTGTGTGATGTGAAGAACTTAATTGTCACAAGTTTCTGAGATGTAGATAGCCTAGGCTCTGTCTCCATTTTACAGCCTTGGATATCAAGGGACTTATTAGGGTCTAGCTAGTGAGTAGCTGGAGGTATTCTGACTCCAGGTTCAGTTTTCTTTGTTCTCCACCATATTCCTATTGATCTGTGTTCATGAGCCAGATTCCATGTATATTGTGTGTTGGATTATAAAGAAAAACATTTTTAAAGGGATTGCTTTTAGATGTACTTCTCTGTTCAGGGCCAGCTTCACAGTATGCAACTGTGAGTCGCACAAGGCCCATCGTTTAGAAGGACTGGTACTTGGTTCAGTGCTCTGCTGTCACCTTAATTTTTTAACAAGGGAGACTCAGTATTTTCGTTTTGAGCTGGGCCCTGCCAATGATGTAGCTGATTTTCCTCTGTGCAGTAATCTAGAATGGGAGTTGGGAGGTGTTGGACAAGAACCAAAACATCTGGTCTTCACTTTACTTCTATTTGAAATGAGAAGGGTTTGTTAGTCTCTAACTCTGAAGTTCTTTGATTCTGTATGAGTTACTGTAATCAGATTTTGTGGATAATATAAGTATTTTGCATGCATAACATCAAAGGAATGCTGATGATGCTCCATTGAGTGTCATGTAAATCAAATAGTTTTTTAATTACGGTAACACTTTCTATTTGTTGTTTAAGATGGATTTTTGCATGTGGCACTAAATTTTCTTACCATATATCTGTCATTCATGTAAAGAGTATGGTTGTGGGATGAAAGCTTGGATAAAAAGTATGCTTATTTAAGCAATTATTTTTCAGTGAAATAAGATGGGCCAAATCTCAGGATACCTCCAATTTAGAGGTTTCCACTTTTAGGGCATGAGTATGAACCATTACTTGACAGTATCTGTTCCTTTTTTGTTGTTGTCTTAGTTACTTGTTGTTTATTACATTAGGTGCCTCTCTTTCCTTCTCATTCTCAAATTTTTAAAGTCTCTAAGTTTGGACATAACTTCAACACTAGAACACAGTCTTGCTTAGGCTGCCATAACAAAATACCGTAGACTGAGTAGCTTAAACAACAGAAGTAACTTTTTTCTGTAGTTTGGGAGACTGGAAGTCTGAGATCACGGTGCCAGCGTGGTCCAGTTCTGGTAAGAGCTCTCTTCCTGGCTTGCAGATAGCTGCCTTCTCGCTGTGTCTCGCATGGTGGGGGGAGAGTTTTATAAGGGCACCAGTTTGACCAGGCTCTACCCTTATGACCTCATTTAAGGCTCCACCCTTATGACCTCATTTCAAGGCTCTATCTCCAATACAATCAAATGGGGGATTAGGACTTTAGCATGTGAATATTGGGGGGACACAATCCAGTTCATGGCAACCAGGGACCTTATCTGTCCCTGTTAACTACTGTGTTCATAGCATTTAGAACAGTGTCTAGAACATAGAAAATGCCCAATAAATATTTATAGAATAAATGAAAGACAGTGTATTAGAGTGATCCTCTCTTAGGATGGCTTACTCTGGGCTCTTGCCCATCATTGGAATAGTTGTGACAGTGGGCACTTTGCTCTTGGCTGGAGCCAGCCTCTGCTCAAAAGAGTAATGGGTGGAAGCATGAGGAGATTGGTAAAACTTGGAGATAGCAGTGATAAGTATCAGAAGGAGCATTTAACTAATGCATTCATTTAACAAATAATTATTAAGTATTTGCTAAGGACCTAGTACTGTGCAGTACTGTGCTGGGTACTTCAGTTACAAATGGAGTGCAAAAGATACCTTATCTGCTCTTCTGGGTCTTATAATCTAGTAGAAAAGACAGGGTGATTTGATTGGAAGGCATACGTTTCAATGAAAGTATCTATCTAAGTAACCTGATGTAGACATAGACTCGGGAGGAATAGAGGATGGTTGATGTCAAGCTTGAGCAGGTGTTCATATGGCCAAGAAAGGAAGGAAAAATGCTCCAACCAAAGGGAACAGCATTTGCAAAGGTGATTGAGTGGTAGTTTACATTGTAGAAGGACACCATAGCTAGAACATTGCAAAGAGGAGAATGGTTTGCCTTGAGGCCAGCACAGTTGATAGAGGCCAGAGCATGTCAGGTTTTATCAGTTGTATTGAAGATTTGGAACACTATGCTAAGAGCAGTTAGAAACCATTACAGGGTTTTAAGCATGGGTTGGATAACCTGCTAAAATTTGTGTTTTTAAAGATCATTGTGATATTCTATAAAGATGAATTTCATGAAAGTCAGAGTTAGAAGATGAATAAAACAATTGTTGAACCAGCATCACAGGTCAGACACGCTGTATACTTTAATTTCTTATGGAGTCAGTCTGCAGAGCCATGTCACTCAGTAGCTGAGTGGAAGAAAGAAGACAGTTAATAATTGGGTTGATCTAGGATTGAGAAAGCAAACCCAGAGTGTCATGGAAGTAAAGGTATTGAGGGTGCTGATAGGAATGTAATTGAAATGATTGACCTTGGGCTTCAGATCTGTTAAGGAAGGTAATATGCCAGAATAAGAATTCTCAAAGGTTTTATTCCCCAGTCACCTATATTTTTTTGACTCTATTGAAATTGACTCTATTGAAATTCTGGATTGATAATTCCTGGCTGAAACTTTTGCAAGATAAAAAAGTAAAGCAAGTATGTTTAAGTTGAATCTATGTAGTATATCTTCAGTAGGAGTCCTTGCCAGGGCCTATAGCTAAAGAAACGAATGAATCATAGCTTCATTCTTTAAGAACTGACAACACATGCCCTGGCCGGTTTGGTTCAGCGGTTGGAGCGTCGGCCTGCGGTACAGAGAGACCCGGGTTCGGTTCCCGCTAAGGGCATGTACTTCAGTTGCAGTTTGTCCCCGGCCCTGGTTGGTCGTGCGGGTGGCAGCCACTCGATGTGTCCCTTCACATCGATGTTTCTCTCTCTCTCTCCCTTCCTCTCTCTCCCTCCCACTCTATCTGTACAAAAAATGGAAAAATATCATTGGGTGAGGATAAAAAAAAAAGAAAAGAAAAGCACAGTCAAGTATTTTTAGTAGTTATATATTTATTTTAATGTATGTTAGAAAATAATACTTAGCATATTATACTTATAATTCATGAACCTTATGATGAGGTTAAGATCAACTTTCAGCTTTTAAAATGAGCCAGTTTAAAGAAAAATATTAAATAACTGCACAGGTGGTACATGAATGACTGAAGTTTAAGAAACTCTAATCTAAATCAAATCTTACATTGTATAGGTGAGAAAACAAAAGGACCCCAAAACACAAAAGTCTTTCTAAGTCTTATAGCTAATATACGTATGTTAGAACTAGGAATAGAACTCAACTCTGCTCAGTACATTCCAGTGTTTATTCTGCAGTTGAGCAGTTTATTATTGTTGAAAGTTGAGGAAGAGACCTCTGTCTTACTAGTGGCATTGCCCTTTAACTCTGTAGTGTGGTGGCCACATATGGCTATTTATATTAAACTTAATTAAAGTTAGTCTGGCCGGTGTGGCTCAGTGGTTGAGCGTCAACCCATGCATTAGGAAGTCACTGGTTCCATTTCCGGTCGGGACACATGCCCAGATTGTGGGCCCGATCCCCAGTGTGGGGCATGCAGGAGGCAGCCAATCGATGTTCTCTCTCTTCGATGTTTCTCTCTCTCTCTCCCTCTCACTTCCCCTCTCTCTAAAATCAATAAAGGAAAAAATTCCATTAAAATTAATTAAAGTTAAATAAAATTTGTACTAGTCACATTTCCTGGGCTCAGTGGCTCACATATAGCTAGTAGCTACCATATTGGACAGATATAGAACATTTCTATCATTGCAGAAAGTTCAGATGGGTATTACTGATCTGAACCATTGTTTAGGAACATGATTCATAACTCCTTAAATTTTACCCCCTCCAAATGGATGATACTTATTAATTTGCTCACAACATTGAAGTTATTTTAACCCTGAGGTTCAATTGAAGGTACTAGTAACAGTGCAGTTAAGATAATTGATCATGGGAAATAAAGCCAGAATGGAGTTCTCTGATTTTTACCAGCTCATCTTATTGGAGGAAGTTCTTTTTCCCTTTTTATCAATAAATATTGTCTTGAATTCATAGCAGATAGAAGAAATATAAATATATTGAAAAACAGAGTACCTGTATAGTGAGTTTCCTGACTTAAAACTTTTCGTTTTTAAACAGATCAGTGAATGGACCTGACTGGACACTTTGAGCACATCAATAAACATGAGTGGTACCAAACCTGATATATTGTGGGCACCACACCAGGTTGATAGATTTGTTGTATGTGACTCAGAACTGAGCCTTTATCATGTGGAATCTACTGTGAATTCAGAACTCAAAGCTGGATCTTTACGTTTATCTGAAGACTCTGCGGCTACATTACTATCAATAAATTCAGATACACCCTATATGAAATGTGTTGCCTGGTATCTCAATTATGATCCTGAATGTCTCCTCGCAGTTGGACAAGCAAATGGTCGAGTTGTACTTACAAGTCTTGGTCAAGATCACAACTCAAAGTTCAAAGACTTGATAGGAAAAGAATTTGTTCCAAAACATGCACGACAATGCAATACTCTGGCATGGAATCCACTGGATAGTAACTGGCTTGCCGCTGGTCTAGATAAACACAGAGCTGATTTTTCAGTGCTGATTTGGGATATCTGCAGCAAATATACTCCTGATATTGTCCCCATGGAGAAAGTGAGACTTTCAGCAGGTGAAACTGAAACAACGTTATTAGTAACAAAACCACTTTATGAATTAGGACAGAATGATGCTTGTCTCTCTCTTTGTTGGCTTCCACGGGACCAGAAACTCCTCCTTGCTGGTATGCATCGTAACCTAGCCATATTTGATCTTCGGAATACAAGCCAAAAGATGTTTGTAAATACAAAAGCTGTTCAGGGGGTGACAGTGGACCCATACTTCCATGATCGTGTTGCTTCCTTCTATGAAGGTCAGGTTGCAATATGGGATCTTAGGAAATTTGAGAAGCCAGTTTTGACTTTAACTGAGCAACCAAAACCCTTAACAAAAGTAGCATGGTGTCCAACTAGGACTGGTCTGCTTGCCACTTTAACAAGGGATAGTAATATTATTAGATTATATGATATGCAGCACACACCTACTCCCATTGGAGATGAAACTGAACCCACAATAATTGAAAGAAGTGTGCAACCTTGTGACAATTACATTGCTTCCTTTGCTTGGCATCCAACAAGTCAAAATCGAATGATAGTTGTAACTCCCAACCGAACAATGTCTGACTTCACTGTTTTTGAGAGGATATCTCTTGCGTGGAGTCCAATTACATCTTTAATGTGGGCTTGTGGTCGTCATTTGTATGAATGTGCGGAAGAAGAAAATGATAATTCTTTAGAAAAAGATATAGCAACAAAGATGCGCCTTCGGGCTTTATCAAGGTACGGGCTTGATACAGAACAGGTGTGGAGAAACCATATTTTAGCTGGAAATGAAGATCTACAGCTTAAGTCACTCTGGTATACTCTGCACTATATCCTTTATGTTGTGAATTTTGAGATGAATCGGGTAGAAATGTCCTTAAAGCTTGCTGAAAGGTCAGTCTGTAAGTATGTTGAATGTCTTATATGCAAATACAAGTTACATAATACTAAAATTACAAAGTAAAGTTTAGAACTGTTGGACTTGAAATACTACTTTGCAGATTATGTAGGAGCAAGCAAGTATAGCTTTACAATAGAGTAGAACCACCTTGCTTGCACTGACGCCTATTATGAATTGGCTCCAAATCAAAGTAAATTTAGCTTTGAAATATTTTATTATGTGTCATTACTAGTATTTCCTATGCATTTAAATACTCATGAAGCAGTATACAGAAGATATGGACCAGAAATCTCCAGGCAACAAAGGATCATTGGTTTATGCAGGAATTAAATCAATTGTAAAATCATCTTTGGGTAAGGAAATTCCATTTTCTGCAGTATGTTCATAATTGTTGTACTTTTATGTTTCCCCATTATTTGTGTATTTCAGGATAGTATACATAAATACTCTCTTTTTGTTTGTTTTGAGTAGATATTTTAGTAAATTGTTGAGTTAAATGCATAATTGTTTTTATATTCAAATATTTTTTACAGGGAATCTTGGTTCTTTGAAGTGGTACTGATTTTCTAAATCTATTCATTCAATTATTATTATTATTTGTTTTTGAAGACCCACTTTGAGAGGCATTACGTTAGATGATATGATCCTCGTTCAAATTTTATTATAGTATTTTGCTTTCATAAAAACTAAATAAATATTTCTAATTAAAGAAGACCCCTTTTTATTTTTGCTGCCTACTTGCACTTACTTAGCTATGTAATGGCAAGGTCTATGTATAACACCAAATATGGCCTTACCTGTAGGACCCTTACCTTGATGATTGAATGAATGTGTGAATTAATGTAGGATTGAAATTGATAAACTATTTAAGAAATAGTTGACAAAAGAGCTAAACTTATTTTTTCACTGATGTCTTTAAAGTTATTTTTATTGGAATTAAACTGTGGGTTATATTATAATCACCTTCCTAACCAAGGATTCTGTATCTAGCCTTTGATAGCCATCAAATTTGGGCCTAATTCAAGCTGCTAGAAAAGTTGTTCACATTATGTAGTCAAAGAGTGGTAGTACAATGAATAAATCCAATTTGGCTTTTAATACGTCTTTCATAAATAACTATACAAATAGTACTAAGTAAAATGCTATTTTTAATAGTAGACTAAGCATTTTAGTTAAACTGTTAGAGTTTATTAAAGGACTTTCAAATTACTTTGGTTCACATTGAAGAGGATGCAGTGGACTACTTTTCTGACCTATTTCATTTTGGTGTTCTTATTAGCTCTCCACCAAAAATAATTTTTATTATAAATAATAAAATGAATGAGTTCAATTTGAAACTTCTACTTTTTATTAATATAAGTAAAAGGGCAGATATACTGTATTACCCCTATCGATGAACCTGGATACCATAGTTCATGATTTTAGAAACACTGCTGCAAAGAATTAAACACCAAGTTTATAGAAATTTTAGTATCTTGTCTAAATAGTAGGTCAAGCCACATTGCGTTTTTAGTTATACTGAGGTATATTATTGTTTTTGTTGTATTTTGATATGTTTTAGGGGAAACCCAAAAATCTACTTCTGAGGAAAAGCAAGAGGAAAGGTGGCATATCTGTGTTTTTGGTGCAGTAGAAACAAACTCAGTATCTTGACTTAAGCTGAGTAGTCTTTACCCAAACTAAAAAACAACTACTGTTGGAAAAATTTCCTCATTGCTAGACTTTCAGCTTTTTTTGTTTGTTTAGTTTATATATTTTTGTTTGGTTTGGTTTTATACTTTGGTTTCATATTTTTGTAATAAGTAGAGAAATGACTGTCAAAGATGGCATTCCTAGGTTTCAGTCTTTTATCTGGCCGTACTCCTTTCTCTAATGGTATCTCTAATAATTTAACACATAGTAAGTTAACACATTGAGCCATCTTGCCCATGGTAATCTAAGCAAGTAGAACACACAGCTGTACTTTAACTTTGGTGACAAATAATATATATTTAATGCTTACTATGAATTAGACATCATGGTAATTGCTTTATTTAATTCTACAACTACAATATGAGGTAAATTTATTTACTCACTCAGAAAATATATCACTTGCTCACTGTGTGCTAAGAATTGTCCTAGGAACTGGAGACGTAACTGTGAACAGGATATCCCTATGGATACTGAACAAGATAGCTAAAACAGGTGGTTATAAAGTGAGGAAGAACAGACAATTATGTGTAGAAGAGTTCCTGACCTGATTGTTGGGACTGACAAGGTTTCCTGGAGGAGATAAAGGCAAAGACAAGGTCCAGACAGGGAACAGCATATGCATGAGCCCTGAGGAGAAGGAACATAGCATATTCAGTATTGCTGGAACAGAACATGAGAGAGAAAGTGAAGAAAGAATGGAGACTAGAAAGGTAAGCCAATGGGTAACTCAGGACTTAGAGGTCATGAAGAATTTAGGGAGATTTATCCTGTAAATCCTGTAAACAAAGATTGTAAAGAGTGGTGACAGGTTTGTGTTTTAGAGTTGTCGTTGTGAGGAATGAATTGAAGAGGATCAGGATTGAAAGCAGGACCTCAGACAGAAGCCACAGTAATCAGGAAATATATGATGGTTCTTACCAATGTCTGTGGCTGAGGAGCTAGAGAAATGTGGATAAATTCGAGATTGGTACAGAATTTAATGACTAATTGGATAATGGGGATGGAGGAGAAGGAAAAGTGAAAAGATAGTACACATGTATTTAGCTTAGGAAACTGGGTCAATACTGGTATCAATAAATTAGATAGGAATAACAGGAAGAACACATTTGAGAAAAGTAAGAATTTATTTTGGCTCTGGCCAGTGTGGCTCAGACTGGTTGAGTATCGCCCCATGCACCGAAAGGTCACCAGATAGATTCCTGGTCAGGGCACATACCCAGGTTGAGGGTTCAATCCCTGGTTGGAGTGTGTATGGGAGGCAACCAATGATGTAACTCACATCAATGTTTTTCCCTTTCTCAAATAAAATTTAAAAACATTTAAAAATACTAATTTATTTTGGAATAAGTCGAATTTGAGACAACGAGGTGGAGATGTCCAGTGGGCAAGGAATTTAGAGTAGGTTAAAGAAGTAAGTCATCCATTTTACACAATTTAAGAAATTTGACTATATGAAGGAGGATAAAAATATGTACAGTAGTAGCATGTGATTTTGGGGTCAAGAGATAACATTTATATTGCTTTATTTTTGTTTTGAACATGGAATTAATTTAAGCATGTTTAAATGCTAATGTGAAAAAGTCCATAGAAAGAGGTTGAAGATGGAGAGGAAAGGAGGTGAGGAGCAAAATTCCTAGAAACGGGGGGAAAGAGATCCAGAGCTTCAGACAGGAGGATGTGCACCTTCTCCGTATTAGCCAGAGGGGAAGGGAAAGGTGTGCTGTTTGTTTAAGGTTCAGTGACCAGAGCTGAGGGTTTTCCCACCTGATCGCTCCTGTTTTCTCAATGGAGTAGGTTTGCTTGTTGAGAAAGAACAGGGAGGTTGTCTAGAGAAGATGGGGAGAAGGTTGTCTTGAGAAACATGGGAAGATTGTGGGGAAATGTTGTTTTGCCAGAGGAAAAAATAAAGGACGGGGCAAGAGAATTAAGTAAGGATACTGGCAAGAGAATGACTCATTTGTTGAACCTTGGGGTCTAGCTTGAATAGGGAGGAAAAGACTGATAAGTAAAAATATGGGTGGAAAAGAGAGTATGAGTTTGAAGAAGATGGAAATGGGATTTCCGGAAGGCTTTGAGGTTGTGGTTAGACAGTGGCTCCTTTAGCCCTGGCCGGATGGCTCAGTTGGTTGGAGCATCGCCCATGCACTGAAAGCTTGCAGGTTCAATTCCTGGTCAGGGTACATACCTAGGTTTCGAGTTCGATCCCGGTTGGGGCAAGTTCAGGAGGCAACCGATTGATGTTTCTCTTTGTTTCTCACTCTCTCCCCCCCTTCCTCTCTCTAAAACAATCAAATCAGTAGAAACACATCTTTGGTTGAGGATTTTTAAAATGTGGCTCTTTTGGAGGAGGAACAGTTTGGAGTGTGGCTATAAAATGGGTAAAGTCTTGGAGTTGTTGACCTGGAGATAAGGAAGCAAAGGATCAAAGAGGCTAGTTTATTGGACGGACTAAGTATTGAAATCATCCAGTATGAGGACAGTGCATAGTCTGAGTGTCTTGTACAGTCCTGTAGAACAGTTTCCACAATGTTCTCAATACGTGTACTTTTTCCTTTTAAGATAGCAGAAAATTGTGTAATAAATTTTGGTCAGCTTTTCACGCAACATGATGAAAATATTTTTCATGCTTAAAGAGTAAACTCTGACCTAGAGAACTTACCTATTCAGAATTACTTGAAGGGGCAAAATAGCTTGGCTTTAGTGTTTTAACAACAAAATATTCTTATAAACACTGGATAATTGTACTGCTTTGCTTTTATATAGATGTAAAAATGCAACAAATTAGTATCTACAAATAGCCAAGTGTCTTATTGCCTGGTGTAGTATTTGAAATAAAAAATAGTTCAATGTTTTTTAATGTTGAAGTGAACTTGTTTCTCTTGCAACTATCAGAGAAATGGTGGTTCTATTATTCATATATAGGGCAATCTCAAATTTAGAGGATATAATTTTTTCATTTAGTATTGTATAACATACATAAATAGATTTTAATTTTTTCAGCTATATATTACATCATATATTTGAAATTAATTTTTTTAAAGTTCATGTACACATTTATTTCCTTTAGTAATAAAGCTCATATTTGTTTAATGGATATTGAGAAAATCCATACATGTTAAAAATGGTAATATGACTTAAAAACCAACAATAGTATCACGTTGCTTTAAAAAAAAATTTTTTTTCTTTATTGATTTTAGAGAAATAGAAAGGGAGAGGGAGAGAGAGAGAAACATCAATGAGAGAGAATGTTGATTGGCCGCCCCCTGCATGCCCCCCACCAAGGATTTGGCCCTGGGCATGTGCCCTGACTAGGAATCGAACCAGCATCCTCTTGGTGTATGGATTGATGCTCAACCACTGAGCCACACCGTCCAGGCTTACATTGCTTATTTGATAACCCTAATTACTTGTAGCATAGATATCAAGCATCTTAAGAATGTCTGAGCAGCATAAATAAGTGACAAAATATTCCACCTCCTAGCAGTGAACTTTTGGGATTCATATATGTTGATCTCTGTTCTGTTTCATGACAAAATTTCTATGAAGTAAAAACTCTTAAGAAACTGGAAACTAAACTGTGAGGAAGCATTTGAAAATTAAATGGCTGTGTTTTTTTGATCTGTTAAAATTGTTATTTTTACCATTAATTAAATGTCAGCATTGAATCCAAAATTTATATAGGGGAGATAAGAAAATAAATACCTTAGTAGAATTACAGCTCTTTCTACCTGAAATGTAATGACTACATTCTATCTAAACAATTTACATTTGGAAAAGTAATGTTTTGTTTAATTTTAACAAGTGTTGTTTTTTAACTTTGTCATTTAATTATTCAAAGTTTTTTCCTAGTTCTTGAAATTCCAGTTTCAGAAGCTAAAAGTGATTTTTTGTCTCAACTGACTTCCATCTTAATTGCTAATAGAGCAGAATGCTTTCCTTATTTTGTGGGCAGAGGGGTCTCTTAAAGGTAGATAACTTCTTTTCAGAAGTCTTTTCCTAACTCATTGACCTGAATAGGCAACAGTTTCCAATAGAAAGGTTAAAAATAAGTAATTTCAAGTGTATTATTTAACTACTTTTTCAATTTCAAAAATATTGCAAATATCTCATCTTGAAACTTTTCCATGGAGTTTGATGGTAAAACTTTCTAGAACATTCAATAATTTGAATTGTAATTAATAGAGTCCTTAAATTTTTTACATATTTGTTTAACCTTTATTTGGCACCAAGTATCTTCCAAGTAAAATTATCCTATCATTAAGATCAGCTGCCTTGATTGTGTGATCTAAATAATGTTACAAGAACTTATTTAGGTTTCTTATGAAAAGAGAATGAGAATCTAAAGTCCCTTTGTTTAAAGTGAGGGGGGAACTTTAAATCTTTCATATAGTATTTTAGCTTTAGTACATACCTTAAGCTTTCAAAGTATTTTGATGTTTATGATTTCATTTTTCCGTATATACATAGAGAGGCAGACAGAAATCGGGGGGAGGAAGGAGAGATAGTGAGCATCTGTTGGATCTCAAGCACTGGGGATACCTTTCAAATAAAACAAGATGCCTGCCCTTTTGGAGCTCATGTTCTAGTAGGAGAAGAAACTAAAAAAAAAAAAAATGAATTTTTTAAAAAGGGGGAACTTACCGTTAGTATTGAAGTAAGTGGCGGAAACAATGGAAAGTTAGATAATAATAACAGATAATGTTTTTACATTAGTTGGCCAGGGAGGCTTCTCTGAAGCAGTGACTCAGCTTAGGCTATCAAGCAATGACTGTTACTCCAATAGCTCTTTTTGATAATACAAGACGCTGTTGTACTTAACAATATGTAGACTATGTTTTGTTTGTGGCATATTTTATATTAATGCTATCATCAAATTGTGGCTGAGCAGTCGAATATTGAAAATCAGACGTTGAAATATTTATCTGTAAAACTAACTTATTTCCAAGTTTATTTCAGAAAAACAATAACTCATAAACAGACAACAATATGATCATTATCAGAGGAAATGGGAGTGGGAGGAGGCAGGAGAGGGTAAATGGGGGATAAATGGCGTTAGAAAGAGACATGACTTGGGCTTATGAACACATAATGCAATATGCAGATAATGTATTATAGAATTGTACACCTGAAACCTATATAATTTTATTAACTAATGTAATCCCAATAAATTCAATAAAAATAATAGTAAATAAGAATGCAGTTAATATAAAAATGTTTCTCATTTTAGGAATGGTGGAAAGCAGCAGACATAATTGGAGTGGATTGGATAAGCAAACTGATATGCAGAATTTAAATGAAGAGAGAATCTTAGCTTTACAGCTTTGTGGGTGGATAAAGAAAGGGACAGATGTAGATGTGGGGCCATTTTTGAACTCCCTGGTACAAGAAGGGGAATGGGAGAGAGCTGCTGCTGTGGCATTGTTTAATTTGGATATTCGACGAGCAATCCAAATCCTGAATGAAGGGGCATCTTCAGAAAAAGGTATTGGGTTATATTCTAAGATACTTGAAGTTCCCAGATTCCTTTAAAGAAAAGATACTGATAATTTTCAAAGATCTAATCATTTAATATTTTCATGTAAATTTTTTTAAGAGAAATTAACACTACTGTTTTTATAAATATTAGCTCATCCCTTTTGTTTATACCTTGGTTTAAGTCTGTAAAAAAAAAAGTGTCTTAATTATCATTTAAGGCATGCTCAAATGTGTCCATTTTCAATGTTTTTTCTTTAAAAAATTTTTTTTTCTTTATTGATATTAGAAGAAGGGAGAGGGAGAGAATGATAGAAACATAGATGAGAGAGGACATTGATTGGCCACATTCTGCATGTCCCACACTGGGGATCAGGCCCACAGTCTGGGCATGTGCCCCCCGACCAGGAGTCGAACTGGTGACCTCTAGGTGCATGGGTCACTGCCCAACCAACCACTGTGCCACACTGGCCAGGTGAAAGTATTTTCTTTTAAAGATAGTTCGCATACATTTTAAAAACTTATTTTCTTGGAGATTAAGACTAATTTAGTTTGCAAGCATTTTTACGGTGAACATTTGAGTGTATTTTATTTTATACTTTATTTTTTAATAGTTATTGGTTGACGTTTAGGAAACTACACATTTTTAGTTAAACTAATAGATATTCTTATAAAAATGATATTTTGATTTGCAGAAGTTTTTCTACTTGAATCTGGTGATTTAAACACAGTTTCCATTTAATATTTTTTAGAAAGGAATAAATAGCAAAATGTGATAAAGTTTTTTTTTTATCCTCACCCGAGGACATTTTTCCACTTTTTGTTCAGATAGAGTGGGAGGGAGAGAGAGGAAGAGAGAGAGAAAGAGAAACATCGACGTGATAGGGACACACAGAGTGGCCGCCACCCGCACGACCAACCAGGGCCGGGGACAAACCGCAATCGAGGTACATGCCCTTAGCGGGAACCGAACCCAGGTCTCTCTGGCCCGAAGGCTGACACTAACCGCTGAGCCAAACTGGCCAGGGAGTGATAAAGTTTTTATGTGATAAAGTTGTTACCCTAACATTTTGCAAAAGAATACTCAGAGAAATAAATCTTAATCCAGAAATTCAGTTTTTTTCTTATCGGTTTTCATATAACTTGAAAATACCTAGGATGTATATAGCTATTGATTTTTAATACACTTAGCAAATTATTTTTGAGTATTTAGAATACTTAATTTCTATTTGCTGGTCCATTTAGAAACCATTACAGCTTTGTTGTACCATAGAGAAATTAACTGTAATATATTTACTTGCACTCTAGAAGTTGAAAAAGTTAATGTTTTGTTCAGACTGGCTTCTTTTTCTTCCCTTCTGTTATAATGCAAGTCTTCCCCGTTTGAGATTGCAATACAAGACTTGTGGTACCCTGGCTGGATAGCTCGGTTGGTTAGAGCATTGTCCCGATACACCAAGGTTTTGGTTCGATCCTAGGTCAGGGCACATGCAAGAGGCAACCAGTGAATGCATAAATAAGTGGAACAACAAATCGATGTTTCTCTTTCTCTCTGTTTCAAATCAGTGAATAAAAATAAAATAAAAAGACAGTGACGGGAAAAAAATTGATATTTAAAGCCATTTCTAATTAGAATTTTGCTGCAGCCTGAGAGCATAATACTTTCCTGTCATGTGTACCTAGAATATTTGGTTTTAGATTTGAACACCCCTGTTAGCAATAGGGGAAAGTAGCATTCTAATGATTTTAATATTTTGGTTAAGAACTGAAGGAAAAATTTCTCTTGAATCCAGTATCCCTTTCCATTTGGAAATAAATTGTTCTAAGCAGGATTCACAGAAGATACTCCTTTTTTTTTAGTATAAATTATTAAAGACTTTAAATCTAATTTAATAGCAGGCAGAGAAGCAACACAGTAACTTGGGGAAGCATTTGCAGAAATTAAGAACAAGGCTATTAAGGACATAAGGTGGGAAATCCTGTTTTATTTGAAAAAGAAATAAAATGATTAGGATTAGGAAACAAGGAAGCTGCTATGATAAATATAGAAAGTACTTAAGAGCCCTGGCCAGTTTGGCTCAGCAGTTAGAGTGTCAGCCTGTGGACCAGAGAGGCCTGAGTTCGGTTTCTGCTAAGGGCACGTACCTTGGTTGCAGTTTGTCCCCAGCCCTGGTTAGGGTTGTGTGGGTGGCAGCCACTCGATGTGTCGCTCTCGTGTCGATGTTTCTATCTCTTTCTCCCTCCCACTCTATCTGGAAATAAATGCAAAAATGTCCTCAGGTGAGGATAAAAAATAAATAAGTAAAAAGAAAGTACTTAAGAGTAAAAGTTAAAGGTCAATTTGGTTTTCTCTTTTGATGTTAAACTTGTCAGAAGTCTAGGCAGCCATAGGATTGACTTCTAGGTTAGCAGCTTATCCACAGCCACATAAACTTCTAAGAATAAATGGTTATAAGACTATTAGTAACAAATGCTTTGTTGCAAATGTGTCTAAATACAGTTCTGTGGTAATACTGATAGTTTTGTCTTAGAAAAATTAAAAGTATAATATTATAATTAGAATGCTGAAATATTGGTTTTATACCTTGTCGTTTAAACATACACAAATATGTGCATTATATATTTAGGACTAGGAGAACAAAATGATTTTGAAAATTGCAGTCCCAATATACAGTAATGTTTATATATCAATGCTTTGAACTATCTCAACCAGTGTAAATGAACTTGATGATAAAGTTGGCAGTGATTCTGGTAGGATGGCTTCACTCTCTTCAGTTAGATCCTGAGCAGTAACATACTGTGTAGGAACCTGCCTGAGATGAGGACCTGAGGTACTTGTGCTACACAGTGCTTGCAGTATGGACAAAAGTTTTACAAGAATGGAAATTTTTGCTTGTGGTCCTTTTCAAATTTTTCAGTCTGAATCAAAACCCGTATTCAGGTGGGCCTATTTTTCTGGGGGTAAAATTCACTCTCTGGTCTTTGTTTATGGTTTAAGAACTGAAAGAAGGAGATAGTAAGCTTGGTTGGTTAGCTGGCTGTTTTTAATATGCAGGTGATCTGAATCTCAATGTAGTAGCAATGGCTTTATCGGGTTATACTGATGAGAAGAACTCCCTTTGGAGAGAAATGTGCAGCACTCTACGACTGCAGCTAAACAACCCGTATTTGTGTGTCATGTTTGCATTTCTGACCAGTGAAGCCGGATCTTATGATGGAGTATTGGTAAGCTGATTTCTGTTTCATACGGCTCTCTTTTTAAGGTAGGAGTTTCTAACTTTGTTAAAATTTTCTAATGTCTGTTGCATATAATGTTTTCATTTGATGCATTTTCTATTATTTAAAATAAAGTATCTTAAACAATTTTTGAGC
This sequence comes from Molossus molossus, assembly GCF_014108415.1. Lineage (NCBI taxonomy): Eukaryota > Metazoa > Chordata > Mammalia > Chiroptera > Molossidae > Molossus > Molossus molossus. Next base: position 29,535,661 of record NW_023425401.1, on the reverse strand, counting down.
AGCTCTTCTTGAATATGACTGCCAACCTAGAGTTAGTTAGCTGATAGCAAACTGAACTGAACTTTTTAAAATAGTTTTAGTAATATAATTAACAGCCATAGAAGGAATAGGATTTTACCCTTTAGCTTAGGAACTAAGCTCTAGAACACTACAAATATATAAACATAAATTTTATATTGAAATATAATTTTTAAAAGTGTGTGCATGTTCTCATTTTTGTTAAGTAAACCAACACATGATCAACTTGTGATCAGAATGACAGGTCTTGTCTGACTTAGTATTTATCATTCTCAGACACGTTCTAGTATGATCACACTGCTTACAGTGGTTATTTCATTTTTTCATTATTTGGTTATTTCATTGCTATTTTTTTCTCTTCTGCTTTAACCACTTATTACCACAATTACCACATAGGTTCTTTATCACAATGTTGGGAAAGAAAGACTAAAGTGAGGTTTGCTTATCAGTTTTAGTTATTGAGTTTTAAACTTCACATTGGTAAGACAATTTTCTTTGCTGGGATCCTAGTTATTTCTGTTTGACTTTATAGCATTTCTTATAAAATATACATTGTTTGAATAACTGATTTAAATGTTAGTCCCTAAGAATTTATATCGACATGTATTTTATTGAGGTATCTCTTTTTTTAATCCTCACCCGAGGATATTTTTCCATTGATTTTCAGATAGAGTGGAAGGGGCGAAGGGAGGGAGAGAAAAAGAGAAAGACATCGATATGAGAGAGACACATCCATTGGTTGCCTCCCACACAACCCCAACCAGGGATCAAACTGCAACCAAAGTATGTGCCCTTGACTGGAATCGAACCCGCGACTCTTTGGTCCACGGGCTGAAGTTCTAACCGCTGAGCCAAACCGGCCAGGGTTATTGAGGTATCTTAATGAAAAAAAAAATCTTTTTTTCTTTATTGATTTTAGAGAGAGAGGAAGTGAGAGGGAGAGAGAGAGAGAAACATTGATGAGAAAGAACATCAATTGGCCTCCTACTGCATGCCCCCTGCTGGGGATCTGGCCCACAACCTGGGCATGTGCCCTGACTGGGAATCGAGCCAATGACCTTTTGGTGCATGGGTCTACGCTCCACCGCTGAGCCACACTGGCCGGACTCTTTTTTTTTTAATCCTCACCCGAGGACATTTTTTTCCATTTTTTGTTCAGATAGAGTGGGAGGGAGAAAGAGAAAGAGAGAGAAACATCGACGTGAAAGGGACACATCGAGTGGCTGCCACCCGCACGACCAACCAGGGCCGGGGACAAACTGCAACCGAGGTACATGCCCTTAGCGGGAACTGAACCCAGGTCTCTCTGGACCGCAGGCCGACGCTCTAACTGCTGAACCAAACCGGCCAGGGCAACACTGGCCGGACTCTTAATGAAAATTTTAATAAATGTTGTTAGTGTCCATTTTGGCAATTTCTTATTTTATATATTTCGTCCACTATTTCTAATAAATTGCTGTTGAACTGTTCTGATAACTTCAAATTATATCCAAGACTATGTTGGGGTTTTCTTTGTTTTTACTCTTAGTACTCTTTTTTTTATTAAACAAAAGACTTTAAATGTTACATCTTGAAGAAATAAAATGATACTATCAGAAAGTGCTTGAGAATGGTACAGACTAGAAAAAGAAGTGGATTATTCAAATTTTAAGTTGATAGAGAAGTATATTATCTAAATATTAAATTCTGTTTTTTAAACTAAGTGATCTATTATAAATACCCTTATTTTCTTATACCTATGTTTGGGTTATTAGAGGTATCTTTAGTAGGAAGGTCATATTTTTGAACTATTTCAAGAGTGTACTTAATTATACTTTATGTGTAAATAATTATAATTAATGTTCTTTTGAAAAATTATTAAGTTGCAGTAATCCAGTGAAAAGTACTAACTTAGGACATCAAAAGATAAAATTCTGAGTTTTTGCTTTGCCACAGTTACCTTAGCTGGTCAATTAACTTTTGGGGTTTAGTTTTCTCAGCTGTAAAATGGGACATATCATACTTATAAGTCTTTCCAGATAAAAAAAATTTAACACATGAAACTGAATCTAAAAGTTAAATCTAGCTTGTATCAAACACATTCCCTCTTTAGGGCAGAATCCTAAAAAATATTTTATATTTGAGAAAATATATTAAGATAGGTATCAACTAAAGTAGTCTCATGTTTAAAGGAGGAAAATGAACCCTGGCCAGTTTGGCTCAGTGGTTAGAGCTGTCGGCCTGCGGTCCCAAGAGACCTGGGTTTGGTTCCCACTAAGGGCACGTACCTTGGTTGGGTGATGTGGGTGGCAGCCACTCAACATGTCCCTTTCACACTTGATGTTTCTCTCTCTCTTCTCTTTCCCTTCCACTCTATCTGAAGGAAAAAAGTAAAAGAGAAAAATGATAGTTCATAGAATGAATTCAATAGAAATAGGATTGTTTTTCCACCTTTAAACAATGTTTTACTCATCACAAGATTAATTGTACCTTTCCACACTCATAGTAAACATTTTTCAAAATAATGTTTTACAGTATTGACAAGTATACACAAATTTAAGTATTTATCATAATGCTTCTGAAAATTTTGACGCAAACCACTAATAGTATTATACTATAGGCACAAAATTATGTTTTGTTTATTTATAAAGGTATGTTTTAAAACTTAAAACTTTGTATTTAGAAATATGTGTTGATTTTCTTTCTAAATCCTGTACAAGTATAGTCATACTAGTGTATTTGTTGGTAATTCACGGATTTCCTAGACTTGATTAAAACTAGCAGCCAAAGAAAGAGATTTTGTCTCCTCCAAATTAGTTTTTTGTGATGGGAGGACTACATAGCATCTTAAATTTAATAAACTGTATGTCATTACTTATATTTTCTGTTGGAGTTATATAAGACTGAGCTAGAATTTATTTTAACTGAATTGGTCAGTATTTAAAAGGTAAATTTTTACTTTGTAAAGATAATAACTTAAGCAGAGAGTTTCTTGAGAGTACATTAAGAAAGACATTTTGGCTCAGTGGTTAGAGCGTCTGCCCACAGACCAGAGAGTCCCGGGTTCAGTTCCCGTAAAGGGCGCGTACCTCGGTTGCAGTTCCTCTCTGGCCCCTGATGGGGTCGTGTGGGTGGCAACCAGTCAGTGTGTCTCTCTCACATTGATGTTTCTCTCTCTCTCTCTCTCCCTCTCGCTTTGTCTGAAGTTAAATGCAAAAAAATGTCCTTGGGTAGGGATTAAAAAAAAAAAAAAAGACATCTTAGGTGAAATAAGTCTGACAGAGAAATACAAATACCATATGATTTCACTTACATGTGGAATCTAAAAAACAAAATAAACAAAACAAACTCATACATACAGAGAACAATCTGATGGTTGCCAGATGGGAGAAGGGTTGGGAGGCTGGGTGAAAAAAGTGAAGGGGTTAATGAAATACAAATTGACAGGTACGAAATAGTCACGGGATGTAAGGTACAGCATAGGGAATATAGTCAGTAATATTGTAATAACCATGAATGGTGTCAGGTGGGTATTAGGCTTATGAGGGATCACTTCCTAAAGTATATAAATGTCTAACCACTATGCTGTATGTACACTTGAAACAAAATATTGAATGTCAACCATAATTGAAAAACAATTTTTTTTTAATTTTAAAAAGGCATCTTAGGGATCAGTGGCTCTGCCAATATATACACAATACTTTATTAATATCTTTGAAAATAAAATTGCATTTTATGTATATAAAACAGTCTTAAAATATTTAAAACTGATAGCACCTACAAGTAACTCCTTGCTTTTTCTCTCTCTTCAGTATGAAAACAAAGTTGCTGTACGTGACAGAGTGGCATTCGCTTGTAAGTTCCTTAGCGATAGTCAGGTAAGAACTGATTTAATTTCATGTTTGAAGTAATTAAGATTTATTGTCACTGGATTGAGAAACTAATCTTTATGTGTAAATATGTGTGAGATATATGTAAATTCTTCTAAAAAGTAAATAATCTCTTTATTAGATTAAGAGGTTATAGCCCTGGCCGGTTTGGCTCAGCGGTTAGAGCGCCGGCCTGCGGTCCTGAGAGACCCAGGTTCGGTTCCCGCTAAGGGCACGTACCTCAGTTGCAGTTTGTCCCCGGCCCTGGTCGGTTGTGTGGGTGGCAGCCACTCGATGTGTTCCTTTCACATCGATGTTCTCTCTCTCTGTTCCTCTCTCCCTCCCACTCTACCTGAACAAAAAATGGAAAAATGTCCTCGGGTGAGGATTAAAAAAAAAAAAAAAAAGAGGTTATAAATATTTATCATAACTAAATTTACTTTTAAAATAATGCTGACTTAATATTTAAGTGTATTTAGTTTATTTGCTTTTGGGAGTAAGATTGGTCAGTAGATAAAGATGTTAAACTCACCTCTTAGGGATACTATAAAAGGATTCCTCTGTTTTTTAATATGATAAGTAGTAGGTACTGAATACATATACTATATATGTAGTGAGAGAGAAGTACACATAAATGACTAGTATTACAGTGTGCTAAGTGCTGTAATAATGAAAAAGTGCTGAGGGGAATATAGAGAAATCTTGGCTAGAGTTTGCGTGGAATGAAGTTTGGGAAGACCTTATAAGAGATGGTTATTTTTAATCTTGAAATTCCCTTTCAAGTGATTCCATGATTCTATTATACCCTACTATAAGAGATAACAAGAACTTCGTGGAATAGTAAGGATGGTTCTCTTTATTTTATTTTTTTTTCCATTTTTTTTTTTTTTTGTTGTTCAGATAGAGCGGGAGGGAGAGAGAGGAAGAGAGAGAGAGAGAAACATCGATGTGAAGGGACACATCGAGTGGCTGCCACCCGCACGACCAACCAGGGCCGGGGACAAACTGCAACCGAGGTACGTGCCCTTAGCGGGAATCAAACCCGGGTCTCTCTGTACCGCAGGCCGACGCTCCAACCGCTGAGCCAAACTGGCCAGGGCAGTTCTCTTTAAATTTATAATAGTAAACCCTCTACAGTTCTTTTATAGAATAATTATCAGACATGCAGATAAATGCCTTGCCTTTTTAAAGAACGTTTTAAATGATCCTGAATGCTGCACTGTAAGTATATTAGGTGCAAAGACTCTTAGAGATGATAGATATAGATTTTTTAAAGGATTTTGTTTTAAGAATAAAATTATTTTATATGTAGAAGTTTGAGAGGACAAGAGATATAGTGAAATTAATTGCTTCAGAAAAATCACTTTGAATTTTCCAGTTAAATAGATACATCGAAAAATTGACCAATGAAATGAAAGAGGCTGGAAATTTGGAAGGAATTCTACTTACGGGCCTTACTAAAGATGGAGTGGACTTAATGGAGAGTTATGTCGATAGGACTGGAGATGTCCAAACAGCAAGTTACTGCATGTTACAGGTTAGTGCATTGTGGCAGCAACTTACATAAAAAAGAAATGTTTAACAATGATCTGTATTTTCTTCCCTCATTAAGCGGGTATGCCCTTTGCTTGCTTAGGATCTTTAGAAGGAACTTAGCTTTTACCTAGTCAGTTTATCTACAGAGTATTTGCCTTATCTTACTCTCCCTAAGCTTCCTGCATTGGGTTATCCAGTTTTCCTTTCACTTTAGGAGTGTCAGTCTTGATATTTTTAAATGGATCTGCGAAACCTGTTTAATTTTTCCAAATATTGACACAACTACACTTTCTACAAAAGAGGCTGAAGTTTGCTGGTTGGAACTGTAGTCTCACTTGACATGCAGAAGGCAGATTATACCACAACTCTGTTAACTCATTTTTCCTTTTTATTATCAGTGTACGTGACTTAGGGTAACCAATTGATCTGTTTTCTCTGGTTTTACTGTTCAGTTGTTACAAATAGATTTCTGGAAAGGGTCCCGTCTACTTTACTTTTGGTGAAAATTTAGAGCATTTTGCTGAGATATTCTGTAGCCCTCCAACTAATTTTATCCTTTCTTGGTGTCTCCTTTCCTGTTTACATCTTTTTATACAATGTGATAGTATGCCATGTACTGGGAAAGCATAGTAAAATACTCTCTCCTTCACTCTTCCTTCTCATGAACAAGTGTAGATACCGGCCCATAAACCACAATGTAAATTTACCTTAAGATTTCAGGCCCCTGCCCATGGAAGAAAAGGTGTCCTTCTTTAACATACTCATTATTTTTTTTTTTCTTACTAAATTGGTATTACATCTATTAAATCAAACTGTAGATGTATAGCTACAGAGCGCAAATGGGTTGGTAACCTCTTAAAAAAATTTATAAAATGTATTTGAAATGCAGACAAGTATATAATTGATTGGATCTTGCTTAAAAAAAATTCAGGTCTGATATTCAGCTGCCTTTTTTATTTTTAATCCTCACCTGAGGATGTTTTTTTTTTATTGATTTTCAGATAGAGTGAGGGGGGGCAGAGAGAGAGAGAGAGAGACATCGATGTGAGAGAGATACATCAACTGACTGCCTCCTGCACGACCCTGACCAGGGCAAGGACTGAACCACAACTGAGGTATGTAACTTGACCAGAATCGAACCTTCAACTCTTTGGTCTGCAGCCGATGCTCCAACACTGAGCTAAACAGGCCAGGACAGCTGCCTTTTATTTAATTGGAGTGCTTCCTCTATTTATATTTATATGGTCAAGGTTAAGTCTACCATCTTGCTATTTATTTTCCTTTTTTTTTTCCTTCATTTTGTTTACTGTTCCTTTCCAGCCTTCCCTTAGGCTAATTGAATATTTCAGTGTTTCACTTTATTTTCTCTAGTCGCTTTTTAGCTATACCCCTTTTCATTATCTTTCTTTTTTAAAAAAAAACAGTTGCTTCGGTCTAACAATGCCACACCCTTAACTCATTAGTGAACATTTTACCTCCCCATACTTCACATTCCACACCTGATACATCAGGCTTCCTACTTTCTTTTTCAAACTTCACACCTAACATTTTATGATTTGCTTCATATTTCACGTTTCACAAATGTTACAATAGTATAATTACATTTTCATACTCCTTCCTTTGTCCTATTGTCGTATAATTTACTTCTACATATGTTATAAACTCCAACTTACAGTGTTATTTTGCTTTGAATAGTTAGTTGTCATTTGTGTAAATTATGTGAAGAACAAAAACATGACCTTTTATATTTATTTACTTATTTACCATTCCTGGTACTGTTTAGACCAGTACACTCAAATTTTATCTTGTATCATTTTCCACTGGTCTTTCTCTTTTGCATTTCTAATAGTACAAAGTTACTGGTGACAAATTCTCTGTTTTCATTTAATTTTAAATGAAAATATCCAATTTGTTCTTGCTTTTCTTTCAGCACTTCAAAGATATGGTTTCGTAGTCTTCTGGCTTCCATTGTTTCTGATGAAAAGTCAGCTATTACTCTCTTTGTTTCTCCTATATAATTTTTTTATCTTTTCCTTGGGCTGCTTTCAAGATTTTCTTTTGAATTTTTAGCAGTTTAACATTGATGCCTAATGTGGTTCTTTTTTTCCTGCTTGTGGTTTGCTGCATCTCTTGGATCTGCAAGTCAGTGTTTTTCATCACATTTGGGAAGTTTTCAAGCATTATTTCTTTAAATATTTTGTTCAGCCTCAATCTTATTTTCTTCTTAGACTCTACTATACATATATTAAATATTTATACATTGAATATTATCCTATAGGTATCTGAGCCTCTATTTATTTTTCTTCTATTTTCTCTGCTTTTCAAATCAGATAAATTCTATTCATTTACTCATCGCCTGTCACTTTCTGATGGTAAATTTTCCAGGGAATACTTAATTTCAGTTATTGTACCTTTTAGTTCTAGAATCTTGTTTTATAGTTTACATTTTTTCAGCCCAGATTGTCTATTCACTAATTAAGACACCATTTTTCTTTAAGTCTTCGAACATATGTGTAATAGCTGCATTGAACTCTTTGTCAGCTAACTCTAACATAAGGAATTTTTTAGGTTTAGTTTACATTGACTGCCTTTTTCCATGACGTTGAATCACATTTACCTGTTTCTTCATCTGACTAGTGATTTTTTATTTAGTACTGTATGTTACGTATAGTCATTATAAAGTTCTGGGTTCTTTTACCTTTTTCTGAAGAATTTTGTTAATACTTTAAGAAGTTCAGTTACTTGATGCTTGCTTTGGTCTTACATTTTGCTACTGTGGATCTGTGGAAAGCCCGGGGTATTCTGCAAGCCCTTTTGATTTGGTCACACTTAATCTCTGAACTACTTCCTCTGCAGATGTGGTCAGAGCTTGGTTTTTGGTTTTATAGTGGCAATCTAGAGAAGACTTAATGAGTATGAATTGACCAAATTTTCTCTGTTTAACCTTACTGCCATGGAAGGGGCAAGAGTGGATGTATGAGGATTTCTTTTTAAAAAATGAGTTGTATTCTACTTTAGTACTTAGTTCTAGTCATAATTAAGACTAGAGTAGATGTTTACTTTTTTAAGAAATAAAACTGTCAACTAAGAGTTTTTCACATGTTCCTTTAGCTAAATTCACTCTGATCATTGAAATTACTACGTAATTAATAGGTGAAAGATATGCTCTTTCTATTTTAATGGAATGTATAAAGATAGGTGGTCTTTATTAGTTGTTATAGGTTTCTTTCCATTTTCCATAAGTAGGATACATGCTAAATTCTAACATTTTAGTTTTCTATCAGGCTCTCAAATAGAACTGGGGAAACTGGGCTTTACATCGATGCCCAGGGCATTATTGGAGGTAGAGAGTTATTCTGCTTTTGTCCTAAGTTAAGGAAGATATATGTTGGACAGGGCTATAAGCATTCTATGAAAACCAAAGCAAGGATAGGTGAAATGTGGAATGTGACAGCTGCCATGGAAAGTGCAACTTTAGGAAAAGTCTTACTGGCAAGAAATTAAAGTTATTAATGAGAAGAAATCTAAAATAAATTTAAGGAAAAGAAATTGTTGCTCTTCACTATGTCTTAGGGGCATAAGAACTAAGGACATTTTTTTCCCATTTTAATTTTTAAGGTAATAAATGTATGTCTTAATTGATGGCAAGAGAGAGAATAGGCAGGTTTAACTTTCAGGTAGCCAGGTATACAAAAGTAGAATCTCAGTTCACAGTACATTGCTAGATACAAAGGACTGGGCTCAGTATTATTTTAAATGTGATTAAGTAGCTTTGGTATATATTTGAATTAGATAGTAAACAGACTTTGTGAACCCAGAGGTTTTAATTGTTGGAGAAAGAGTATTCACATTACTTTTTACTGCATTCAATCAAGAAAGTGAATTGTTTGCTCTTGAGTTTTTAAACATTTACGCTTCCCTGGCCAGGTCTAACGATACACACACACTCACACACACACACACACACACGGGATATATTTCTGTCATTAGTAGAGTCCAGCTTAAAGGAAATTAATAAATTAATAGGGTTTCCAATAATAACTGTATCTATATCCTCATTAGGAGTCAGCTTTTGGCAGAAAGGAGGCCTGTTTGTTCTGTGTGACTCATGCTCACATGTTACCTAGAATCTTCTGGTTGAGGCAGGAAATTCTTAAACAACTCAAATAATTTATGTTTTATTTTTAGGGTTCTCCTTTAGATGTTCTTAAAGATGAAAGAGTTCAGTATTGGATTGAGAATTACAGAAATTTATTAGACGCCTGGAGGTTTTGGCACAAACGAGCTGAATTTGATATTCACAGGAGTAAGTTGGATCCCAGTTCCAAGCCTTTAGCACAGGTAAGAACATTGTTTTGGAGAGAATCACATAACATCTACCTAATAGTCTAGCTGAAAGTAGAAGTGTTTATAGCATGTTACATAGGATATATTTAGAGTTCAATTTAATAAATTAGTATTAGCTCATTCTTTTGCCTATACCGAGTTCCCACTGATGTCTTTGTCCCGAACTGCACTTTGTCCTTGATCTATCTGTTTTTTTGATCCTGCCACTTTCTAATAGTCATTTAAGTGGCTTGAGCTTTAGTTGGAGATAGAGCAAACCTCAGCAGGCCTAGAGGATCTTAGGCAGAACTAAACCAACCCTCGGGCCGTCTGAGGTTTTCAGTATATTTTAAGCCCTTTCAGAATGTAAACTATTCTGTGGTCTAATAAATTTCATTTATGTATTGTTTTTCTGCATAATTTATATGTACTAAAGCAGGTTTTTTTTAAAAACAATATGTACATATATATCTATATGTCTGATTGCACATGGACATTTTAATTTTTTTCTTTTAGCATTAATTTAGAAAATAAATGATCTCATAAAGCACATGACATGAGATCACCATATATTTAAGTTCAGACATTAACTATCAGGTATATCCTCAGTGTGAGCACTGGATGGTGCTGTTCTCTTATTTTAGAAAGTGTGCTTCTATGAAAACAACCTGAGTATTACTAAAATAGCATTACATGATAATATTTGTTACTGATATATATGATAAGTGTTTAAGAGCCTGGGAATTTATTTTAAAGCAGAATGGACAGTTACTATTGCTATCATTCTAAAGTTTTAACTATTTACCATCACAGGATCCTTGACTCCTTCTTAGGAAATGACTGTTTGTTTTTTTTTACAAGAAAATTTTGTTCAGGAGATTATATCATGGAACTTTGGATCAGAAGTCACAGTGGGATATTTTTTAATGTCTCTGAGTCCCTGTTACTTCTAAAATGTTGGTATCTAATGTTACCAAGTCCTTATTATTTCTAAAATGTTGGGCTCTAATGTGGCCAAGTTTTTCTGTATATGTCGGTGGCATTAGGAAAAATATAACTAAACAAAGGTAACAAAAAAGTACTCAGTGAAACTACTAAGTGGAAATCTTAATGAGAGCTAGTCAAACTTAGCAGATAAATGATTTTATAATTCAAAATATTGTTTCAAAATTATTTTAAATTGTTAGGATCAAACTTTCAATTTTTTAAAATTCTATTTATAAAGTTTGCATTATATTTTAACTCCTTTTATTTGCTTTATAGGTGTTTGTGAGTTGCAATTTTTGTGGCAAGTCTATCTCCTACAGTTGTTCAACTGTGCCTCATCAGGGCAGAGGTTTTAGTCAGTATGGTGTCAGTGGCTCGCCAACGAAATCTAAAGTCACAAGTTGCCCTGGCTGTCGAAAACCCCTCCCTCGATGTGCACTTTGTCTCATTAATATGGGAACACCTGTTTCAAGCTGTCCTGGTATGACAATTCTACAATATACTCTTCTGAGCTAAAATTGTTCCTCCATAACTGATCTAATGTTGTAAATAAAAGACATAGTAGCTTGATTTTATATTATTTCTAAGAGCAAGCCCCTTGTTGGCTTTTGTTCCCTAGTTTATAAAATCTACACATTAAAAGTAAAATCTATGTCCATGATATTTCAGGTAATCTCGCTAATTAAAGTGAGAAGAGCTTAAATATTAACTAATCTTATAATTATACCATTTTCTTATTCTTTCTAAAAGGAGTTCTAGCAAATATTATCTTTAAAAGGCAGTGTGCCCTCATCTGTTAATAACTGCCTGTATGTATACAGAGCTCTAGATAGTCTCAAAACACTCGCACAGTTCCTCTTATTTCACCTTCAACATCTACCTAGGAAATACATATAGAAAGTATTAACCTACTTGTAGGTTTTGGTGCTGTTTCTGTTATATTTGTTAGTTACCTAGCAAATAGTATATGTATGTATATGGTCAGAAATATTAGGATTGTTTACTACTTATAGTAAACATACAGAAAAAATTTTGAGAACAGTAGATAATTAAACATAATGTACCCAGTGGCTGGAAATATACCTATTTATATAACTTGAATAAGATACTGTGGCAAAATTTTCAATTAAAAACATTTGAATATTTGGCAAACTTGTATAGTGAATAAAGAACTGGATATGGTGTCAGAATGCCTGTTTAAGTTATAGCTCTGACATTCAGTCTGTGACAGAGTTATGTTAACCCTTTTTCATATAAAGTTTTGGGCTGGGAGTTCCTTTCTAGTTGATGAAATTTTGTAATTCTAGTCTGCAGCTGATTCATTTAAGTAGTCTGCTTTATTGTTACATTAATATCTGTGAAAGAGATTTGCTGGTATCATTGGCTGAGTAGTTATTTTTCAATCTAGATGCCTTTTTTTAAACATATGAAGACAATATGTAATGTTTTCAAATGCACTTGTTTCAATTCAAATTTTAATCAAGGATTTTTATTTTATACATTACATGTTGATCACTTTTTTATGGCCCAATACTAATAAATAGAAAATAATTTTTGTGTGTGCACTGTAACACAGATAGGGATGTATATGTCATGTACTGTGATAAATCAAACATGAGTGAGTCTTCTACCCTGCTTAAGATAACATTGTCTATGCTAGTGCCTTTGATCATTTCTCCCTGCCTAGTCTCACCTCTTTCCTCCTCCCCAGAGGTAAACACTGTCCTAAATTGTGTTATTTAGTCTCTAGCACATCTGTATGGTTTTATCACATGTTTAGTTTTGTCTGTGTTTTAAATTCTTTACAAATGAATCATATGGAATATATCCTTTGACTTGCCTTTTTTGCTCAACACTGGGGTTTGGTTTTTATTTTTTTTAGTGTCAATTATGCTGATGAATATAGCTGTAGTTTATTCATTTTTTGTTGCTATTTAGTATTCTACTCGTGACTATAGCATAGTTTTTCCACTCTGCTATCAATGGACACTTTAGTTTCCAGATTTTTACTATTACGAAGAATGCTACTATGAACATCCTCTAATGTACTTACCTATAAGTAGAATTGCTAAATCATATTGTTTTCTAATGTTTTACTTAGAGTTTTATATTCTGTTCAGGAGAGAGATTGACCTATAACCTTCTTTTCTTTTATTATTTTTTGCATGGATTTGTTAGCAAAGTTATACCAGCTTCATAAAGTGCTTTGGGAAATTTTCTGTCTTCCTATTCTTTGAAAGAGTTTGTATAGGTAAAAATTACCTGTTCCTTCAGTGTTTAGTAGAACTTGCCTGTAAACTGGGTTTGGTATCTTTTTTCTGGGAAGATTTTAAACTACCAGTTATTTCTCTAAAGTTGTTCATTCAGGTTGCTTCTTAGTGGGTTTGATACTTTATATTTTTCAATGTTTAATTAGCTATTAAAAATGTAAGGAAACTCCTGTTATTTGGTATCTTTCCTTCTAACTAGAATACTAGCATTAAATCTACCATTTCAACATGATATATGATTTGTATTTTGAAATAGTTTTAGAAATACCTTTAAAGAAACTTTGAATAAAATGCTGTGATATAATTATTGAAGGTCATTTTCTTTCACCCATAGGAGGATCCAAATCAGATGAAAAAGTAGACTTGAGCAAGGACAAGAAATTAGCACAATTTAACAACTGGTTTACATGGTGTCACAATTGCAGGCATGGTGGGCATGCTGGACATATGCTTAGCTGGTTCAGGTAATCAGCACATTCCTTTTCCATAGACTTAGAGTTAGAGGAGATAAAACAGATGGCCTTTTAAAATACTTCAGGTTTATACCGCTAGAGGGTGAATTTCTTCTTTCCTGTCACCTGAGTTAACTAAGGTGGTGTCAACATTTCTATTATTAGATATTTTTTGTAATCTTATACCATAACATTAAACTTATATAAGAAGTAGTTTAAATATGATGTGTGGGTTAAGTGTATAAACAGCATTATTTAACTTTATTTGAGGAGAGCGGATATGTTTACAGTCTTTCACAATTAACTGAATATCCTATTATATATAGTATGTAGTTGAATTATAAATTAAATGATAGAGTACATATCAAACAGCTATATCAGTTATCTTCTCAGTAAGCTTGTCAGGCATGCGATGGAGACTCTCAAGACCATAGTTAACGTTTACGTTGAGCAGTGCGTGGCCCGGTACTCCTTTTACGTTGCTATAGTTTGTACAGCAGTTTGTCACATTGGCTGTAACTTAAACTCTTAACACATCCCTCTGCCTTCATAACTGTAAATGGATAGCTTGTTATATATTTAGAAAATGAAACTGTTCAAATTTTTAGTAACTTTCTTCCCATGTTCAGCTTGGCAGTCATTTCTAGTTTAATGCTTTTAATGTTTTCTGTCTTTGGGTTTTAATAGCTATATTTTTCCAAGTGCCATTTTGAAAAATTGCATTATAGACATAGGTAGGTATATAGGTAAAGAAATGTACATATGCACCTGTGTATGTGTATATGTGCATATATGAATAATTTCGATTTTTAACTGTTACTCGACCTGTTTGTTAGGGACCATGCCGAGTGCCCTGTGTCCGCGTGCACGTGTAAATGTATGCAGTTGGATACGACCGGGAACCTGGTGCCTGCAGAGACCGTCCAGCCGTGAATGTTACCACCTGAAGAGAAACCTTCAAGTGGGGCGCTTTCGAATAGATGTCCTTCATAGCTCGAAAACATACCTCAGAACAAGTCACTCATGACTTTCCTGTAATGGGAAAATAAATCATTCTATCAAATCAGCAATTTGATGTTTGAGTGATTTTGATGTGCTTCACAGAGACAAATGCTGCTGAGATGGACATCAGAGTGTGGGCGTGAATTCTATTGAACAGGTTGAAAAAGTTCATTTTGGAACAACTTTGTAGGGTTTTTTCGAAGTTATAAACTTTGCAAGCAGTTTCTGGAATAGCCAGAAACAGACCATGAGCCTGTATCTTCTAAGCTGAAAGTGGATATCTTTCAGTAAAAGCGGTACACTTTGAAAATAGAATAAAATGATCAATTCAGTGACTCAGATGATAGTTTAAGCTCATCCATGCTTAGATTTCTTTCAGATAAAATTAAATGATGGATTTTTACTTTTAGAATTGGAGAGCTTCTACCCCACACTGGAGAATAAGAGTTGTCAAGGTATGGTTGAGATATATATATATATATATGTTGTTGTTTTTTTAAGGAGTTTTTTTCCTTGTACACTTTCATTTTAGGGTAAGAAATCTTTTGGCACAGACCATTATTGTCTTCCTAGAAAAGCCAGAATGAAGAATGTATCTTATAAGTTTTCTCTTCTGAAGAGAAAAATATTCATCATTTCAGGGGAACATGTTATAAAATTTTCAGTTTCTGCCTTTTGCTTATCAATGTCCTGATTTGTTTTTAAAGATTTCTCTCCCTGTTAATTCTCATCATCTGGGAGCATTTTACTGAACACAAAGTGTGCAGGATTATATGTGAGCAACGATCAGCAATCCATGTCAGTATGTCCTGCTGTCAGATTCCCTCCTGCTTTACAATACCCTGTTTCTTCTAAGGTAAACTGGGAGATGTTGGTGGGGGTGGAGCGACAGGGTCACTTTGGAGACAATTTTACTTAACATGTAAGTTGCTAAAAGTAATTGTATTTGGGTTAATTTGGGACCTTTATTTTAAATTTTTTTTTTTCCCCTTTTCACAGCTACATAGTTTGAAGAGCAATGTAAAGGATTTGTAGCACGCTTCTCTGTCATGTGATTATGCAGAGCACCGAGATGATTGCGATAGTTGAAGTTGTATTAAAAAAATAAAAGCAAAGTAACCCTGAAACTTAATTGTTTTATGGATTTTGGAAAAATATCTTAAATTTTAAGAGCGTTCATGTTAGCAGTTTAATCTGATGAAATGAAGATCTATTGCATTAGTTTGAGGTGTGACCTAAATACTAAACAAAGGTGAATTAAAATATTATTTTACTTTGAGATATGATACAAAAGGTCCCTTTCTAGGCAAACATTGCATATCTACTGTAAATGTCTGCCTAGATGATGACAATCTACTTTTAAAATGAAAAATTGGGTATAGTTTAGTGTGTGTGTGTGTGTGTGTGTGTGTGTATTTTTTAACTAAGATTGCTATTAAGGGGACTTTTTCCAGTCTTCTTTTAAGTAAATCTTCCAGATTTCACTTTACTAAAACATAGGCTTTACCTCTGAAATTGCTTCAATTGCAGTGTCCCTTTCAAATATACTGTGTCCTAAATATGAAAAGTCAGCTTTAAGTAATGTCACACTATCTTGTACATTTTAACTTCTAGCTCAAGTAAAATTGTTGAATGTATATTTAGAATAGGGTTATAGCTAAAATATTTATAATTTTTGGAAATACAGTATAATACAAAGTCTAGTATGTAAATAATCTGCTTGTTATCATATAGGTGACATTTCTAAGACTGTTTATGCCTATGTGTCAATTTTCTGATATTTTCAGTGAAGCCCAAATGTTCCTATAAGATGTCTATTGTTTGTGTTGGATTTCAGTGTATGTGGACCATGAAAATAAATTAAAATTATTTTTCTGTTTTTACTAGGTCATGGGTTTTTAAGTTTATAAACTCAACAAGATATTTTACCTAAACATGTTCAATGCAGGTGTTTAATAAGTGTTTTTATTGTTTTTTAAAAAATTCAATAAATCTGGGTTGAAGTTATCATGTCTGATCTAGAAATCATCTATGACTCCTCTATAAATAATTCAATAAAGTAATATTAGTACTTAATTTGATGACAGTTTTGATACTTAATCTTAGAATTAACTTTCTTTTAGGCTGTTTTTCAGTTTACTATGCTTTCCAGAGTGGTGGTTCTTTAAAATCATCTATTCAAAAAGTAACTTTCCATTCTCAATGCTACACCTGGTAAGTATTAGACTTAGAAAGAATATAGTTCTGCATTTAATTGCATGGCTAACTTTAATTTCAGTCCTTCAGTTGACTACAAATATTAAAAGTATGGGCTTTGAAATTTAAATGGTAATCTTAGCCTTAGTATTGTGGCCAAGTGACTTGACTGTTTTGATCTTCAATTTCCTCATATGTTAAAAGCCAGGTACAGAAATACCTACCTGCTTCATAGGGTGATGGGAGTGTTAGGTGATGAAATAAAGTGCTATATCCCTGTCACATAGTAAGTGCTCTGTAAAAGGTAGTTTTTAACCATCATTGTTACCTTAATCTTTATTGGTTACTTGTGTGTCAGTACTTTTTAAATGAATCTAGTATAATCTGGATAAATTGTGGCATTTTCTTTGGAGATAGGACTTAGCTACTTTTGTTTATCTTACATTTAGAATATTACTTTTTGCTGTATGAAATCCTTTGAATAAGTATCTAGGAGTTTAATGTGATACAAGAGTGAACACAGGAATGAAAATTACAAGTTTGGCAAATCTGGACTTTTGTCCAGATTTAAAATTTGAGATTTTCTTATCTCTGTTCAACTTTTAAATCCTAGTCTTAATGGGAGAAAAGTATCTGCTATTATCTGTAATCTTTCCTTTTCTGTGATTTTATTACACTTGATGTTCATTTAAGTTAACATGTTGGGGTGGTAGTGGTAATAAAAAAGGTACACTGGGAGATTTGTTCTCCCTTGGGATAGCCATAGTTAAAGCAAGTGGGCACTAATTAGTTGTATATGTCTAACTGCTGAGAAAAAAGCATAAGAGAAGTGGAAGAGACGTGTTACATGTTAGTTCAGCATCCTCACATTCATACTGAGTACTTATGACCCACAGAGCCATGGCAGAGGTGGGGCTAGCCAGACAGCTGTCCACGTATTCAGTCCTTTTAACTCCTTCCATTGCATCATCTGCGTGTTTTCCCTCCTATCCCTAAATCTTATAAGTTACTTTGCTAATTATGAAAAGCAGCACTTTACAAAAATACTATTTTTATAAAATATAAATGATTCTGCCCTGGCTGGTTTGGCTCAGCAGTTAGAACATTGGCTTGTGGACCAAGAGACCTGGGTTCAGTTCCTACTAAGGGCCCGTACCTCAGTTGCACTTTGTCCCTGGCCCCGGTTGGGGTCATGTGGGTGGCAACCACTCGATGTGTCTCTCTCACATCGATGTTTCTGTCTTCCTCTCTCTCTCCCTCCCACTCTATCTGAAGATAAATGCAAAAACAAAATGTCCTCAGATAAGGATAAAATAATAATATAAAATATATATATATATATATATAAATGATTCCCAAGTAAAGAGAAGGAAAAAAGCTAACATAACCCACATGTCAAATTATTAGATCACCAAAACAAGGAACTGGTTTCACTTAGGGATGTACATTATAAATTCATAAGTAAAATAAATATCAAATATAACCATATTAATGAGAAGTAATTACTGTTGGTGCTTATTATGTGCCAGGTACCATGCACATTAGCCTCTTTCATCCTCACAGTAGCTCTATAAGCAGGTAGACTTACTGTGTTCATTCTGTACATGAGGCAATTATGGTGTAGGGACATTAGGTCACTGGTCCAAGTTACATAGCTGGTGAAAGTAGAGCCAAGATTTAGACTTCAGTAGTCTGATTTCCCAATCTGTACTTTTAAATTATGTTTTTACTGATTTTTTAGAGAGAGAGAGATCAATCAGCTGCATCCTACAGGCCCCTCACGGGATCCAGCCTACAACCTGATCTAACCAGGACCTCAGTCCATGGGATGACGTGCAGTCCACTGAACCACACCAACCGGGCACCAATATGTATTTTTAATTACTATTTATACTTCATTGTGGGCCTTTATGGGCTGTGTATGAGAATAATCCATTATGACGAAGGGGCTTATTGTATTTGGTATTATGTCAAAAGAGGAAAACTGTCAGTAGCTCTTTGTATATAAAAGGCACTTGATAAAATTTTTAAAATTGACTCAGTTTGGTTTTGAAATTTAGTTTTTATCATGCAAGGGAAATGTTTTTTTCTTCATTTTTTTTCCTTCCTAATGTACTATCTAAAACAGTTGGCATCATGCCTAATTCTAGAATCCTTCCCACTACAGTCACAGAAATGAATAAAACGAGGATCCTGTTGTTACCTCCAGTTCTGCATATAGCAGTTCAGAAGAGGAAAGTGAAACGAGGCACACCCTTGCTTCTTTGTCAAGTCCTTCAAATTTAATATGGGAAAATACCATAAACATTTAAAAGGCAAGCAAACTGCCCTGGCCAGTTTGGCTCAGCGGTAGAGCATCAGCCACAGACCAATAATGAGTCTCTGGTTTGATTCTGTTCAAGGGCACGTACCTCAGTTGTGGTTCATCCCGGCCCTGGTCAGGGTCTTGCTTGAGGCAGCCAATCGATGTGCCTCTCTCACGTCGATGTTTCTCTCTCTTTCTCTCCCTCTGTCTCCCTTCCACTCTATCTGAAGATAAATGGAAAAATATTCTTAGGTTAGGATTTTTAAAAAAGGAAGCAAACTGATAAACTACAACACGCGTAAAAAATTTAATACCCTTAATTCACAAACAGCATTAAATCCATAAAAGACACAACCAATAGATAGCATTGATCAAGGATTTGTACAGGCAAAATAAATTAAAATGGCCAATCACTATAAACAAATAGTAAATCAGTAACAAAGTAAAGCTGTTTAAAACAATAGGACACTTCAACTGCTTGTGTAGAGCAAAAAAAGAAGAACACTTAGGGGTATGCATTATAGTGTGATGAGTGCCTTGGGGCAGGGGTGGCAGGGTTGGAGGCGGGTATGGGGAGGATAAATGGTGATGGAGAGAGACTTGACTTGGGGTCGTGAACATAAAATACAGTGTGCAGATGATGTGGAATTGTGCACATGAAACCTGTATAATTTTGTTAATCAGTGTGTCACCCTAATAAATTCAATAAAAAGGAAAAAACATATTTTTATTCCTGACAATAAGACAGTGTTTTCAGATACAGCTAGTAATAGCATCTTCCTTTTCTTTCACATTTCTGGGGATCATCCTTACTTGCTTTGTGCTCTCACCCTACAAACATTTTCTTCTTTTCAAGAAAGGAATCAAAATGCAGGAAAGCAGTAGCTACATGTGTTAATGATTATGTGATATCACAATAAAATACCTAGTCTAGTAGTCTTCTCATCAATGCTTCTTTAGATAAGTCAAGACACTTGACCAGAAAGGGCTGCTGTCCGAACAGATTAAATTAAAAGCTGTAGCACAAAAAACTTAACATGATTAATCAGAAAAGGTTTCGCTAGCTGTTAATGCATTTCACCAATCAAGCAACTAAGGGGGGGAAAAAAAATAGTATTCATTTTCATGGATGTAGGAAAAGAACATTCTCAGATACTCTCATCTTGTGAGAGTTAATTATCAGTACAGGTGTTCTTGAGTACAAGGAAGCAATATGTATCAAAAGCCTCAAAAGGGTTCTTACCCTTTGACCTAGAACAGTGGTTCTCAACCTTCCTAATGCCACGACCCTTTAATACAGTTCCTCATGTTGTGGTGACCCCCAACCATAAAATTATTTTTGTTGCTACTTTATTTTGCTACTGTTATGTCTTAGGTAACCCCTATGAAAGGGTCATTCAACCCCCAAAGAGGTCGCAACCCACAGGTTGAGAACCGCTGACCTAAAATATTGGGAATATTTTTTGGAGAGATTGATTGGGTAAGTACACTTGCAAAGATGTATGTTTCTATGAAGTGGTTGATCACAGTATTTATTTAAAAAGTTGGAAACTTTAATATCAAGTAATAAGAGTAAAGAAATTATTGTATACATTCAATGGAATGTCAACTATTCAAATAGTATGTTTTGATTAATGAAGATTTGTGATATGTTGATAAATGGAGGGAAAGGCAAGTTGTAAGATAATATGTTGGCATATAAATATATTTGCATGGAACACTGTTGGAGAATGTTTACAAAAATGTTAACAGTGGGATTTTAAGTGACATTTTTCTTTATGTTTATCTGTATCTTCTGGCTTTTCCACAATGGTGAATGTACATATCACATAACACATACTGGCTTTTATAAAAGTTACCCATGAACTGGAATCTTGTTGCCATAATGAACAGTCAGATACTGGGAATTCCGTGAGGTGAGGATACTTGATACAAGATATGAAAATTAGTGTTGTATTCTAATTGTTTGGACAGCATTTTTCTATACTTCATATTCTATAGTAATATAGAAATAAAAAAATGTCCTATTTTAATTATCTCTCTCTTCATATTTGGAAATAGTACATTTTGTTCTCCATTAAAAACATTGGAAGATAGGTCCATTAAAGAATTCTAGTGGTATATAATCAATAACTATTTCAATCTTCTCTCTTTTAGATCTTCCTCATGAGATTTCCTGACTCCTCTGTTTTGGCTCTGGGCCTGTGGCAGGAACCTGTCCTCTGTGTTTAAAATGTAGTTGATTATTGTCCAATCTAGAGTGCATTTTACTCAACCTACTTCCAATAATGTAACAAGTTACTTATGTTTAAGCAGTGAATTCTGAACATGCATGCATGTCCACACGGCTAAGAAACCACCATTTGCATGCCTAGGTGGGCTAGACACTGTCAAAGATTATGATTTCAGAGGATTGATGGCATCCTAGTTGACCTGGACGAGACCTGTGTCTAACAGAAGAGATAGGCATGAGCATAGTTTTCAGCAGACTCGAATCCATTCAGATTAATATTTATAATTACTGAAAGAATCATTTTAGCATCTTGTCTCTGCAAGCCAAACATGTCAGTTTATTTTATTTAATTTACTAATTTTGGACTTTCGAAAATTATTTTCTAATTAGAAATAATTTGAGGAAGTAGATGCTGTCCATACATTTCTCAAAAATGTAATTTTCTTGCTGATCTCTTGAAGGCAATGTTTTGAAATGCTCTGCTAAAAAGGTAACTTTAGGATTAAGGGGTAATTTATGTAATGTCAGAAATAGCAGCAAAAATAATAATTCAGTGATACAGTCTTTCATCATTCAATTTATGAAAAGCATGTTGCCTTAACATAATTTCATAACTGGAAGTCCAGATATAGAAATCCAATTAGTTGGGCTCTTAAGCTATAAAGTCATAAAGACAAGGATAGTCTGGAAGAGCATTTGAAGGGAATAATGTATCATGAAACAGGCTTTTTTGTAAGAATTCATGCAAATGTTGGGTCTTACATCTATTTATTTAGAGAATATTAGCTCCACTTATACATAGATACATACGTGGGGAATGGGTATATGTAAGAAAGCCTGGAGTTGTAAGTAGCAAATGTGAAAATTCATGCTTATTCAGATTTCTATCACATTGCAGCCACATATTTTGCTGAATGTTTAAGAAGTTGCCACTCTCAAATGTGGTAAAACAAAATATCCTTTTTAGAAGCACGTAATTTGATAACTGATTATTTCTTAATAAAACTTTGAATAGTACAAAGTTCCTGTGTTACTATATTATGTCAAAAAATTTTTTCTCTGTCAATTTGGAAATTTGTATTATTTCCTAAGCAGGTATACTTAATATTTGTACAACTATGGGTGTGTATCTTTACTATACACATAAATGCTCCCAAAATAGATGAAGATGTGTAAGTTATGGAGCAAAAGATTCAGCAATTTTATAAATGTGGGAGAAGTATCTCTTGCAAAAGTAACACATTTTCTCTTGAACTTTTCCTTCTATTTCTCACAAATGGAATGCAGGGTTAGTTGTGACAGGACAGATTACCATTTCTTTAAGACAGATTTCTGAAATACATTTGAAAAAGATAGTTCTCAGTGAATAAGATACCACTGGCTTCCAAAGAATATTCCTCCAGGCAGGAAACATTATTTTCAAGCATAGATCGGAAATAACTAATCTGGGACAGATTCTTGAGGTCATTTTGGAATACTCCTTTGGTAACATTATTCACCTAATGTGGTGAAAAAATAATTTTGAGGTCTATTTCATTGTGATATCTCTATCTTCAGAAAATGTTACATGAATTAGAGACTATGCGTGTTTCTTCTGGGGACCTGAGAAATTAAGAACATACGTCATCCTTGCTAATAAAACATATCCTGTAGGGGAAATTAGCCTAAAAGTTGTTCAGTAACTTCCCTGGTTTGCCTCTTTTACTCTTCTATTTTTTTTAAAGTTCACTCCCAATGTGTAGAATTCTACAGATTTCTAAATAACTTTTAAAGTATGCTAACCTTTGAGTGGTGTATATTTGCTCAAGCAGAGACATCTGAGCAGAGTGAAAATGAATTCTCATAGAACAAAATTGCCAAGCATATGTGACGGAACCGTAGGGAAAAAGAGCATAACTTGAATCTTCAAAGACGCTTAAAAATAGCTCCACCATTATTATGCACAAGGCCTGACAATTGACATTTCTCATTTTGGCAGCATTCACCTACAGCCCCTATCAGCAACTGAACACATTCACCTCTGGGATAAATCATTAATGAGCTACCTATCATTTCCACTCCTTTCATAGCAAAGGGTGGAGGTTTCAGTTGATCATATTGCAGCCGTCAACATCGTTACTGAAATTGATTCTGCCACTAGAACGTCGTGCTAAGACAATCGATGATCATTTAAATAAAAGAATTAAGTTATGGCATTGAAAATAACACAAAATCTACTCCTCTGAGTCACTCCATTACACATAACCAGGTTTTGTTTTTGCTTATCGGCCAGCATCATAAAGTCTTAAATTGAGAAAGGAAGCACGGAAGTGAAGTTGTTCTTGTCTTGAGTACCACCTACTACGATGTCCAAACTTCCCAGTCTCTTTATCAATCACTGACATGCAGTATGAAATGTAAATTTGAGAAATTGCACAACTTGCAAGCAATGGTGAAAATGAAGTGGCTAAATTATTGCCTTTAGAGAAAAAAGTGAAAGGGTAGAAGGTAAAACGTTTTTGAAAGGCCAGAATTAATCCAGAAAGGAGAGCACTTAGAAGATCTGGATTAACCAATGATACTCAGATACCTTGAAATGAAACTTCTTGTTCAGCAACATGTGAGAATGAGGTGATGACATCGTCATTTAGATGTCTTGGTGATATGGGCTGCATGTCTAAACCAGATGGCAGAGAATGAGGCACAGGCCTACAAAAAAGTGGCAGATTGTAGCTTTACTGGAACTTAGAACTTCCGTTTCAGCATCTACCCCTGCTTCTGGGATTCCTGTCTGTGCGTTCTCAATATTATTGCACTTAAGCTCCCTCCTCATCTACTTTTGTCTTCCATCATGACATTTTTGTTCATCCCCTTACATTTTCTGTCATTGTTTCCTGTCTCTGCTCTCCTCTGCATTTCAGAGGACCAACTGTTTTATCTACCAGAACTAAGAACTAAGATAACTACCTGAACTACATGATGATGTTCACCCGATTGAGGTGTTTTCTTCAGAGTTGAGACTGGCTATACAGTGGAGCTGTCCTAGGTTCTTCTCCATCCAGCCGCTTCTGCCCTTTAAGATTCTCTCCAGATTCTAGTGGTTAGGTTGTTAGTGATGGTATTGTAAATTTTCATCTTTTCCTAGTTTGTTTATATTTTAAGAGGCTAAAAAAGGCTGCTTTGAGGACTGCTAGGTAGAGGACATTTTTACCCAGCAATGATTGGTGTAGATAAATGAGACCTGTATTTTGAAAAGTGGGCAGACTATGATTCTATGAAAGGAAACTGCAGTATATGAAAAACAAAACAAACGAACAAAACACAGGAACAGGAGTTCTACAAGTGGACTCAATAACAAACTTCCTTCATGTATTAAAATCCTCCATTGGCAAATAACCCTTTTCAGTCATCATGAGATGAACAGGTTAGGTCAGGTGTGTTTGATCTGGTGGGAGTGAACAACCATACCTTCCTGACGCAGACACACGGTGCTCATCAATCACCCGCTTTCCCTCAGGACCTTGTTCTGCATAGTACTCCAGGCAGCAGATACCAACTGGTCCACATTCACCTGTTTACCAGTTTTACCTAACCACTGATTTGGAAAATGACTCATGGAGTATTTAACAGCATGAATTGTTAGAACTGGAAGAAAGCTACGGGATCATTCGGAGAGGTAACTGTGTAGTAAAGCTGGAATTAGATCTCAGGTTCCTTTATTGAAGTTTAGTGCTTTTCTGTTTCAGTATTTGCCTTTCTGTTTGGATAAGGTCATACTATGTATATTCTCCTTGCTTTTTTTCCCACCTAAAAACATATCTTGTAGAGTATTCCTCATTAACCCATATACACCTACTAAAACAAAACAACGCAAACACTGATTTGTATGTGATTATTTGGTGATTATCTCCCATTGATAGAAACTTAGGGTATTTGTTGTTTCTACCAACAATGCTGCAGTGAGCATCCTCGCATGTACATCTTTGGGTACTTGTGAGTAAGCATATCTGTCAGATAAATTATAAAGGTGGAATTGTGGACCAAAAATTGCAGTAGTCCTCTCCTTATCTGCAGTTGTACTTTCTGTGGTTTCAGTTACCCACGGGCAGGCCTCATGGCTCGATGATCCAGGATCACCTGAAGCAGGTGATCCTCCTTCTGATAAATCCTCAAAAGGTCAATGGTAGCCTAGCACTATGTCACAAGGTCTGGGTCTTTCACCTGACTTCATCTCATCACATAGCATTTTATCATCTCACATCATCGCAAAAGGAAGGGTGAGTACAATACATTAAGATATTTTGAGATCAAGAGAGACAACATTCACATAACTTTTATTACAGTATGTTATTATAGTTTTAAATATTAGTTATTGTTAATCTCTTACTGTGACTAATTTATAAATTAAACTTTATCATAAGTATGTATGTAGAGGAATCTCTATTGCAATAATAATGCATGTGTATGGCAACCTCCTAGGGGTTACTTATATGAAAATGTATCTTGAAGTAGTTTGAATTTGGTTTGCTTTGGCCACTTACTAACATGTGTGGGTTGCCCTGGCCACTAGCTCAGTTGGTTAGAGTGTTGTCCTAATAGGTTGTGGGTTTGATCCCTGGTCAGGACACATACAAGAAACAACCAATGAATGCATAAATAAGTGGAACAATTCAATGTTTCTCTCTCTCAGTCAATAATAAAATAAAATATGTGGGTTAAAACAAACAGCAATACTTTCAGTACTGAATCTAGCTAAATAAAAATTACCCATTTTCAGGTTGTACTATATTGCATATAATTGTGGTATATTGTTACAATTATATATGTAGTATATACATGTGTATAATATTGTATAAATGTATACTGTTATACAATATTGTTGTGCAATGTATATTGTAATATAATATATCCAAGGCCTATGTGAATAAAACTCTTATTTTCATGCCTGCATTCTTAAATATTATGGAAATGAATACACATCTTAGAAACAGTTTTCACAGCCCAGAAACACTTAAATATTCGTACCTAAAATTTCCCATGAGTGCTTTAGAAGTTTTTCCCAAACAAAGCAATCTGTCTTTTTACTTTTTCATGAAATACTTGTTCTATTTTAGCATACATCCCTTTTTCATTTTAAAGCCTGTAGTCTTCCTTGTATAACCTGCAGGCTATGTATGAATGAGGTAATCCACTCTCCCCTCTGCTAGAAGAGGGGATATTTTCCTGTGCCACCATGTAATTTGCTTTGCAACGGTAATTGCTATTTGTAACCAGATCTTGTGATCACAAGACACCTGTAGCTGAATTTAGAGTCTATTGAGAACACAGGACGCAGTATGTTTCTAAATGTTATTGACTTAATGATTTTAACTCATAAAATTTTTAAAAGTTCAAATGCATCAATTCAAATAATTCTTTTCTGAAATGTATTTTAGATAACTCCCTCAGTGTTCTATAGTTGTACATGACTGTCTTCATACATCATATTACCCGAAATCCCTGCAGTTTCCTACTAACTTCATTTCCAATGAGATAATTTATCAGATGACCTATCTCTAGATCTTATTTTTTAAATTATTAGAAGCCAAATGTCATGTACTCCAGACTGTTCAGGGAATCATACCTGGAGACACACGGTTCTTTATAATCCTTTCCAGCTTTGGTAGATGTACATGTAACTGGTACCTTTTAACAATTATTGTACATGACTTACAAATATTTTTTGGCTTATTTTTCCATAAAAAAAAGTGATGAGAGAATCAACCTTGTGTCACAGATTAAAGAGGGAGGCATTATTTTTGTGTACATTATCTACTAATGATGTATTTTCCCTGTATTGTTTAAAATATGTTCTTAAATTTGTACCTATTATAGGTTTAGCTTATAAAATAGAAGAGAAAGGAAGAAAAGCAACATAGAACATATTTTATTCATCTTGAAATGTTATTTGAAAGTTTTTCTTAAGAAGGTATAAAGCCAGATATTAGTGCCAGTTTTAGCAGATTAATGTTCCTATGACAAATGACAGTAATCAATTGACTGTCCCATTCTACCATCACTGTATGGATTTATAATGAGAAAACTGGGAAAGGATAGAAACTTTTGCAGCTATCTTAAATTCTTTTTTGGGGGAAACAAGTGGGGTAGAAATAAATATTATATCTCATCGTCAGTCGTTTTCATGACTTAATCATACTGCTGAGAGTGAAAGAAATTGTTGAGTGGGTCAATTCTAGGTCAATAGATTCCAAAAGAGAAAGAAGTATACAAATATCCCTGGTTTGGAAGCAATGATTTCTAATTCCTTGTTCTTCCCTTAGTCCACAGTATGTTCATCTGGAAAACATTTAGTCATTTTTGAGGAGATTCCAAAATGACGTAGCCCCTCGTCCACTGTCTGCCTCTCATAAAAGGTCAAATACATGACCAACTAAAGGCATAAAATTTCTGAGCCATATGGAAGAAATAACTGACTCAATGGGAAACTGATCACTTAAAAGAATAGATGTATCTCTTTAAAATAAATGTATTATCTCATGAAGCCCAGTGTTTAGATTCTCAAAAGCTAAAGAAAAATATAATGTTTAAATGAAATGTGACACTGTTTCTGATTTTCTGTAGGGTTATACTAAATTTATTTGCTGCAGTTTGGCTTGAAATGATTGTGTACTGAGCAGAGTTGAATTAATGAAAATTAGTGTTCAGATCTAAATAATATTTATTTTAAAATAAATATCTCAGGTAAAATAATATTAAATTATCTAACTTTTTAATTAATGATTATTCCGTAGAAGAATATGTCCTTGCTCTTTATCCTTCAAGATTCAGGTGACATGACACCAGGGTCTTTCAATGAAGCCATTCATTCAAACCTACTATTATTAAAAACTTTATGACCTCAACACAACATTTTATGGTGAGAGATTCTTAACGGCCAAATTAATTTACTTTCCTGGGTTCTATTTCAAACACCTGTGAAAAATAGTCTTTTAAAAAGAGGGACTAATTAAGTCACAGTGTCATCTATGGCATTACCCAAACCCATCGCACAGCTCATATATTTTTCTTTCTTCCAACTTATAACACTGTTTATTGAGAACTGTTTCAAAGTTTTCTCAATTTTTCGTCATAAAGACCGTGTTATATAGAATCCACAGAGATTGTTGTTCTTTACCTGCCCACCTACAAAAATAATCATGTTGAAAGCTTTTGTCACATGCAAAAGCCACTGCATTTCAGTCCAAATCTCTAAAAAACATGGAGAAATACTACAGAATATCGTGAACTGCTTTTGACATTCTGTAATATATAAAGAAGAAAAAACCGCATGCTAACAACAAATTTAATCCTTGCAGTCAAGATGAATACATTACACTATAAATTGTTCATCGTCTACACCTCTGGTCTTAATTAGCCATCTCAAAACCCTGTGCTGTAGGTCAAATGGGGTCATAAAGAACATAAGCGGCTTACCTCAAACTAACATCACAATTAGAAAGTAACTTAAAACATATGCTTTATTAGTATTCTAGATTTAGCATCCTCTCCCAAGGAAAAATAACCTGTGGTACCAGGATTATTGTTTTTCTTTCAGCAACAGATGAGAATAAAATTTCATGTGAATTAAATAAGGAAGGCAACAAAATTGAAGTTCCGCTAATTAGAGCCTATAGAACTTGTTTGTTCTTAATCATGGTGGATTTCTTCAAAACTTTAGACCAATTACATATTAAACAATCTGAGTTGAGACATCTTCAGAGACTATGCTAATCTGCCATAGATTGAGATTTTCAGAGGGTAAGGTCTTTTCACTCTGTGCTGTCCCTTGATTTAGAAACACAGTCCTTCACTTGACTTTGTTTATATGTATCTCTAATAATTAGCCCAGGACCTGACACAAAATGCTTGTTGAGTGATTTACTGCATATTAAATTAACACCTTAAAAGACAATCTCAAAATTCAAAAAATTTAGTAATAATACTAGTTTATCACACAGAGCCTTTAACTCACCCTATGGAGGGATGCTTTCAGAGTTATTTTAAAGTTGTCTTTGTCAAATGAAAATAAAAATGATCATATGAAGAACATCTCTAAAATTACTTTGGAGACAACCATTTGTACTTCATTATCTGTCACATTAGATTCTGTGTGATAATTGCTTTTAGAATATAATATTAGGAAAAGTTTGATTGTCCTAATGGACTTAAGGCTGTTAAAATCCTATGGCCTATTGTTCCTTCTTTCTCCTAGCTTCCCAGAACCACCAGGAGCTAAATCTGATGCCTAATTATATTTCCTATTGAGTGTTTTTGTAGTTGTTACCTCCTTTTTCACTTCCCTTTTCATTTTTGTAGCCTAATCCTTTTTTAGAAATGTGATATAGTTTAGGAATGTTAGTGTTATATCACCAGTCCTTAATTTTCAGTAGTTCTTTGAGCTTTCGGCATTACTGGCTACTCTTTGAAACTCTCCTTCCTTGCCTTTCATGATGTTCTTTCGGCCAATGAATACTTCCTGGTGCTTACTCAGATCAGGCGCGGTGGGGCTTCTGCCTGGTACTCTCCCGCTGCTGTTCCGAAAGTGTGCAGGTCCCCCCGAGTTCCCTCCCTGGTTCTGTAGTTTTTTTCACTCTGTTTGCTGTCCCTTGATTTAGAAACAGAGTCCTTTACTTGAAACTCTTGGGGCCAGGTGTGCTTCAGAATTCAGAATTTTTGGATTTTAGAACAGTCATAGGGTGTATCTACCGTATGTTGTGTAATAGCCTCCCTAGAGGGGCAGCACCCTCTGATCCAACATTACTATTTCTGCAGTGAAGATGGAGCATTTACAGTAGGTGGTGTAGACTATAAGGAGCCTCGTTACAATTCTTAGTAGGTTTTGTTGCCAAATGAGTTTTGTCCCACATTTGAGGAAAAGCTTTTTGGTTTCAAACCATTTTAGCTTTTGAAAGTGTAGATAAGGAATTGGTAGATCTTAAACTCTACTTGAAGTATTTTAGGCAGGGTGTCACTGAAATCTCTCTCTGGTCCTATTCCCAATACCTTCTGGACATCTCACTCAAGGGCCTATCAACTACTTAAAATTTGTACTGAAGCAAATTTATTGCCTCATCAGTTGACCTCATCCTCAGTTCTTAGTGTGTTTAGCTTCTACCATCATCACTATGACCTCTGGAATCCAATATAATATACTCTGAACTCGACTCCTTGCCTCCTGGCTTTGCCACTTGACCTATTATGGTTCAGGCCTTCATTACCTCTCCTCTCTGCCTTGTGCTTTCTCAAACCAGGCTGGGTGGACTAAATTACTTACACACTATGTTAGGCATTGGGAAATGCCAATAAGATTTTAACTACAGGTTCATTATCTGTAAGGGCCTCTCCTTAGTGGGGAAGACTAATAGAGAACTAGTTAAATAAATTAAGGGACATGTGGCACAATGGATGTTTTGCAACTATGAAAAAGGATGAGATAGCTCTATATGTCAATTGCCAAAAACATATTAAAGGAGAAATGCATGTTGCTCAACAGTATATTGAGGTGCTATAGACAGTTTATGTAGAGAAAGTTCTGGAAAGCTATCCAGCAATTCATAGCAGTGTCTGTGGGAAGACACCAGGAATTTTACTTTCTGACTTTTCTGGTGTTAAAATTAAAAAAAATTCTGAAAAACAGTTGTCAGCAAGTTAATTGTGATAAGAGGTATAAAAAGGAATGTAATATAAAGTAACTAATTCTACTTTCCTATGTTAGGGAAAGCTTAGAGAATGTTTTCCTTTAGGCACAGAAAGACATTACAGTCAGAGCAAAAGCAAGTTCAACGGCACCCAGATCTTAAAGGAGCTAGTGTGTTCTGGGAATGGCAGCTGGTCTTGGAGGGTAGCTTCAAGGGGAGAGTAGAATTTGGGAATAAGGTGGACGTTGTCAGACTGTGAAGTGCCTTAATGATTAATTAGAAATATGGACCTGATCTAGTCAGTGGAAAGTCTCTGGAGGCTGTTAACGTTTTTCATTTTGGAGTAATTTTAGATTTGCAGAAATGTTGCCAAAGTAGTAAGAGTTCTTATATAACCCTTCACCGTTTGTCTCCCTTTATGTTATCTTACATTACCATGGTGCATTTGTCAAAACGAAGAAACCAACACTGGTACATTATCATGAACTAAACTCCAGACATGACTCAGATTACTGTGTTCTTTTCTGTTCCTGGAGCCTATCCAGGATCCCACATCATGCCTACTTGCTACGTCCCCTTAGTCTTCTTTGCTATGTGAGTTTCTTTGTGATTTCATGACCTTAACAGTTTTGGGAGGTAGTGATCAGTTTGTAGAATGTGCCTCAGTTTGGGTTTGTATTATGCTTTCTCATTAGACTGGTGTTGAGGGTTTCTGAAAAAATACCAGAGGTGAAGTGCCTTTCTTATCACATCACATTAGAGGGCACATGATATTCACATGTCATCACTGGTGATGCTGACCTTGGTCACTTTGTTAAGGTAGTATTGGCTGGGTTCCTCCATTGTAGGCTTCTCAGGAAGTTTTCCTCTTTCCACATTTCTCTGCTTGTTAAACTTTATAGTATGATGATTACAACTGATATTTAATGCGTTGCCTGGATGATAGGAATAAGCTGGAAACAGGGGGTCCAGTTATATAATTATGGGTGCTACGCTAGTTCAAGTAAAGATGACAATTGCTCGATCCCATAGTGGCAATGGTAGTGAAAAGGACTGGAGGTATTAGGGTCTTTCTGAGCAACGGGGATGACTTATGATAGTTAAAAAAGAAACGGCAGCCCTGGCCAGTTTGGCTCAGCGGTTAGAGCATTGGCCTGTGGTCCGGTTTCCGCTAAGGGCACGTACCTCGGTTGCAGTTTGTCCCCGGCCCTGGTTGGGTTGTGTGGGTGGCAGCCACTCGATGTGTCCCTTCCACCTCGATGTTTCTCTCTCTCTCTCTGCCTCCCCACTCTATCTGAACAAAAAATGGAAAAAATGTCCTCGGGTGAGGATAAAAAAAAAAGAAACAGCAAATCAAAACCACAGATACCATTTCATGCCCATTATGATGGTTACAATAAAAAAGTCAGATAACAACAAGTGTTGCTAAGAATGTGAAATTAGAATCCTCAAACACTGTTGTGGGAATGTAAAAAGGTACACACTTTGGAACAGTCTGGCAATTCCTCAAAAATTTAAACATATTTACCATTTGATGCAGCAATTCCACTCCAAGAGAAATAAAAACATATGTATATATATATTTTATCCTCAACTGAGGACATTTTTGCATTTATCTTCAGATAGAGTTGGAGAGGGAGAAGAGAGAAACATCAATGTGAGAGAGACACATCAAGTCGTTGCCACCCACACGACCCCAACCAGAGCTGGGGACAAACTGCAACCGAGGTACGTGCCCTTAGCGGGAACAGAACCGGGAATTTCTGGTCTGCGGGCCGATGATCTAACTGTTGAGCCAAACTGGCCAGGGAGAAGTAAAAACAAAAACTTACATATATGGATATCCATAATAACATTGTTCATTATTGCCAGATGGTGGAAAACAAATATCCACCCACTAATGAATGGATTAAAAAATGTGGTATATCAGTTGCAGTTTGTCCCAGGCCCTGGTTGGGGTCATGTGGGTGGCAACCAGTTGATGTTTCTCTCTCTCTTCCTCCTTCTCTCCTTCCTGCTCTATCTTAAGATAAATGCAAAAATGTCCTCAGGTGAGGATAAAAAAATAAAAAAGTGGTATATCCTACAATGGAATATTATTTGGCCATAAAAAGGGATGAAGCCCTGATATATGGTATAACATAGACGAACCTGGAAAACATTATGCTAAATGAAGTAAGTCTGACACAAAAGACCATATGATTCTATTTATATGAAATGTCCAGAACAGGCAAATCTATAGAGACAGAAAGATAAGTGGTTTCTTAGGGCCGGGGGGTGGGTGGTGATGGTGGAGGGGCTGGCCCACTATAGGTAAATGGTATAGCATTTCTTTGGGGGATGATGAAAATGTTCTAAAATTGATTGTGATGGTTCTACAACTCTGTAAATATACTAAAGGCCACTGAATTGTACACTTGAAATATGTGAATTAATAAAATCCTTATCAGAAAATCAGGGAACACATGGCAGGGCAGCTATACTCACTCAAATTACACTCATTCGAGCTAAAGTGACTGACCTTATAACTATGAAATTTCAAGTTTATGCTTGAATACCTGACTTAAAAAATAATAACATGACCAATAGTATGAATCATTTAAACTTTTATTAATAAAACACAAAACTAAACTCAGACAACTGCTCTATTTTTATATCTGATCTGACCATATGCCAGAGTAGTGACTTTTTTTATGAGGCCACACGAGAGAACTCTCAATACACCAGTTCCATTACAAATGGCATACTGGAATAGCTAATAAAGTTAGGTAAATAAAATTAAAAAGAGAATTAATAAAAATAATGAATTTCTCCCTCAAATATCACGGGTCTCCTTTAATATCACGGGTCTCCTTTAATAGTCTTCAATGTAGCTCATTTGCAATCAAGATCAATCATATTGCACAACCCCCAAAGGAAAAAACTGAGGGAATTCATGGATAATTTTCAGAGCTTCATTGTAAAGTCCAAGATCTGAAAGAAACAGTTTAGCAAACATTTAATCTACAGTGGAAAGTTGTAACATCAATTATTACCTAAAAGATTTCTACCTCTTTCTTTTTATCTCCCTTTTAGAGGTCAACTTATTTTCACAACCCATCTTCTTTTTTTTTAATCCTCACTGAGGATATTTTTACATTTATCTTCAGACAGAGAAGGGGAGAGAGAAAGAGACATCGATGTGAGAGAGACACATCAATTGGTTGCCATCTGCACGACCCCAGTTGGGGCCAGGGACTAACCACAACCGAGGTATGTGCCCCTGGCCAGTATCAAACCCAGGACTCTTTGGTCAGCAGGCCAACACTCTAACCGCTGAGCCAAACTGGCCAGGGCACAACCCATCTACTAACACTGAGATATGGATCATCATATTTCTTTAACTACTGTGGCTCCAAAAGAAAGACGGAGTATAGGAGATCATCCATTGCACAGGCACAGTTTTTGCCTTGTGCTTTAGGTGTTATATATTATTTGATGCCTTTAATTCATATATTAAAATAAAACATAAAAAGACTAACATTATTTTTGTTTGACTTAAAAAAATTCTCTTTCTGCAAATATTAATTAATCTTTACTGAGTTTCTCCTACATATACACACACTACTTAGAAGCAGGGCAAAATGTCCTCCCATTTTCCTTTGAGATCAGAAAATTCTATAGAAATTGAAAATATACTCAAGACCAAGACATTCAAGTTAAGAATAAAAGTCTTTTTCTCCAAAATACATGAATTAGAATGCTTTAATTACCAAAAGGATGGCTATCTTCTTTAAACTGGACATAAGATGAACACATAATGGTTGCCTTGGCTGTTACTTTTCCAACTACTTCCACGATTCCAGAGATTTCTTCATCAAGCTAACACAAAGAACAAAATGTCAACTTCGTGTTATCACATTTTCAATGGTTAATTAACTTGGAAAATTGTTATACGGTCTACTAATCTTTCATTTCATATAACAAAATAATTTAAAAATTTACCAATGCAAAAACTGAAGTATAACTTGTTAAAAAATGTTTGAGTACTTATGGTCAGATTATCATAAGTCCTGCTAACTTTTAGCAGTAGCTCCAGATCCAAAGATACAGTTAAACATTTAAGTTGAAGTCAAAATCACTTAAAGATATTGAGAATGTCCAGCATTTCTACAAGGATTAATTAGTTCAAAAGAACACAATGAAAGAAACCTTCTATTATCTGTCTCTTGCACAGTGTGTTCTGTACACATTAACCAAACAGGACATGCATTTGTCTCAATAAAAGACCAAGAAGACTCTAGTGCACTGCTGGCCTAGTGCACTGCTGGTGGGAATACAGACTGAAGTAGCCACTACGGAAAACACTATGGTGTTACCTCAAAAAGTTAAAAATTGAACTGCCATTTGCCCAGTGATCCCACTTCTAGGAATATACCCTAAGCAGCCTGAAACACCAATCAAAAAGAATATATGTACTCCTATGTTCATAGCAGCACTATTTACAATCGCTAAGATCTGGAAATAGCCCAAGTGTCCATCAACAGATGAGTGGATAAAAAAGCTGTGGTACATATACACAATGCAGCTATAAGAAAGAAAGATCTCTTATCCTTTGAGATGACATGGAGGGACCTGGAGAGTATCATCCTAAGTGAAATAAGCCAATTAGAGAAAGACAAATATCACATGCTCTCACTTATTTGTGGAATATAACGTACAAAACAAACTGATGAACAAAACAGACCCAGAGACATAGAAGTAGGGTACAGACTGACAAATCTCAGAAGAGGGGAGGGAAGAGATAACCACAGAAGTTATAAGCATGTATGCATAACCATGGACATAGACAACAGTGCTGGGGGGGGGGGTGTCAATGGGGGAAAAAGGAGAAACATCTGTAACAAAAATAAATAAATAAATTTTTAAAAAACACCAAGAAAATGTAAATATAAAATGTAAAAACAAATTAAGTGACAGTTGTAAATATATGTAAACAAAAATAGAAAACAGAATTTAAAATATATCATCTTCATGTTTTCTTCAGGAAGAAAAGTTATTTAAACAAAGATTTAGCCCTGGCCGGTTTGGCTCAACGGTTAGAGCGTCGGCCTGCAGTCTGGAGAGACCCGGGTTCGGTTCCCGCTAGGGGCATGTACCTCGGTTGCAGTTTGTCCCCGGCCCTGGTTGGTCGTGTGGGTGGCAGCCACTTGATGTGTCTCTTTCACGTCGATGTTTCTCTCTCTCTCTCTCTTCCTCTCTCTCCCTTCCACTCTATCTGTACAAAAAATGGAAAAATGTCCTCGGGTGAGGATAAAAAATAATAATAATAATAATAAATAAAAAAAATAAAAATAAACAAAGATTTACCTTACATGCTTTTATGGTCTTTCATAAGACATAAG
The DNA here is from genome assembly GCF_014108415.1 of Molossus molossus. Classification (NCBI taxonomy): domain Eukaryota; kingdom Metazoa; phylum Chordata; class Mammalia; order Chiroptera; family Molossidae; genus Molossus; species Molossus molossus. The sequence continues at coordinate 29,499,448 of NW_023425401.1, read as the reverse complement.
AATTATCACCTGGTATTTAGGAAATGTAATAAAAAACCCACAGAGTCCATAGAATCATTGGTTAGACAAGCAAAGGGAAATATAATGCAATAACAGGACAAAAATTTAATTTTACAGCCAAGAAGTTTTATAAGCTGATCCTTTATATATCTACTACAAGAATAAAAAATATGCCCTGGCCGGTTTGGCTCAGCGGTTGGAGCGTCGGCCTGTGGACCAGAGAGTCCCAGGTTTGGTTCCCAGTAGGGGCACGTACCAAAAAAAAAAAAAAAGAGAATAAAAAATATCAGCAACAAACCAAAACAAGATGTAGACTTAAATATAATATGCATAGCATTAATACTTGAACATACAGGCTCCATCAACTCAATGGTTGCACTTTTTCCTTCTCCATCTGAAAGAATAAACATTTTTCCAGTGGGATGAATCTGAAAAATACACAATGAAAACATAAATCCCACATACAAAAAACCTTTAAAATCTCATCAAAATAAAAATATTAAGTTTGACAAAAGATGAACAGATTGATCCAACATTATATAATAGATGCGCACAAAGCAATTGTTTTGAAGTTTATTTGGTTCAAATTATCTGATGTTACCATATCCAGTCAAACGATGCCCGTTTATATTTCAATTTCAGATAAACACTTCTTTAGTACAAATACGTCCTGTACTTTTCTTTGCTGTATCACACAACCCTATGCTAAAAACTAAAGGGGGTCCAAACTATCTAAAATTGAGATCTAAATAGTACATAGTTCACCGAGGGTATGTTTTAAAAATCAGGCATGATGAAGTAAAGAGAGAATTAGTTGTCAAAAGATCTGGGTTCTAGTCTTGCGAAACAGCTACAAAGCATGCAGATCTGCTTTGAGTACCAACTTTGCTACCTGATGTGGTCTTCAGCGTTTTAACCATACACTCCTACCCAGTTTCCTTACCTGTGAAGTCAGAATAACACCTATTTCAAAAAGAGGTTGTGAGCCTTTATATAATGTTAGTTGTATTTTTTTCTCTCAGCTTTCTTGAGTCACTGATTCCTAGACTTTGGGCCTGTATCTCATCAGAAGGATGAAGGGCTGCACTGGGATAAGGTAACAGATTGCTATGGGATCTGGAAGGGACAATCGAGGAATGCTTTATGAGAAATATTTCAAGGAAGAAACGACGTTTGAGAAGGAGAACTGCAGAAGAGAAGAAAATTGGACTAGATGTCAAGTCTGGCTAAACTAAAATATCAAGAACGTAGATGTGGGAGTCACGGCCATAATTTATTTTATGTAGATGTAAACAGAATGAGGGTGGGAGGCGCTAGAACTAGGAACGAACGGTGTACGCTGGCAAACATTGCTATTTCGCGCCATAAAAGAGGCGCCAAAATGGGACTGCAATAGCTAAAAAGTGTGCAAAAACAAAGGAATCGGAGCGACGTGATGATCTAAGGCTTTCTTTCAGTCCTCCTTCATCCTCCGTTACCTACCCCGAGGCCGCCCCCCGGCAGTCAAGGGGTCCCTCCCCCTCCCACCAACTCAACCCCCACAGACTATGAACCCGGGAGCCCAGGGCGGCGAACGCGCACACCTTTTCCAGCTTCCCCACGAAGCAGACGGGCCGGTCGATGGACTGAGCTAGCATGCTGGCGTTGATACGCGACTTGGGCGACTCCATCACCTCCATCATCATTGCAGACCAAGACCAAGAGGCCGGCTGCAAACTAGCGTCGGAGTGAAACAGCGCCTCGCGGAGGTCTATGGGCGATTTCCCTGGCACCAATCGGCGGAGACCAGCCCTCGCGCTCCACCAATCAAACGCGCGGAAATCTCGATTAGACCCACGCTGTCCACCAAAGGGAAAGCGAAAGGAAGAATGCGTTCGGAAGTGGGAATCTACTTCTTAGAGACGCGCGGCGTCCCGGAAGTTGCGACGGTTCGCCGGGAAGAGGGCAGTGGAGGCGGGGCTTGGGTGTGGGCCTGGGCGGGCGGGGCCTGGGCGGGCGGGGCTTGAGGCGCCCTCCGGTGATCTCCGGCCTCCCCGCGGCGACTCGACCCCGGAAGCAGGGTATCGGGCTCGGCTGCGGATGCGGCGGGAGACTGCGGTGCGAGCCTCAGGTATCTCTTCTCGCGGGAGGCGCCGCAGCCCTACTCGTTATCCTTGTCTCCGCCAACTGATGCGGAAGAGAGAGGCGGGAGTCGGTACTGTGCACCGGCTGTTCGCATTTCCCTACTCCCCCGTTTCCAGGTTCTGCGTGGGAAGGGTGCGATTCTTGCTGAATGAAATCTCGGGTTAGGGTTTCTTTTAACTACCCGTCCTTCTAGAGGTGGGAAGTGGGGTGTCCAGTGATCATCACCGCCTTTGTCAGTCCCCCAGATGCTCTGCGGCGCAGGGTTGGAGATTTACTTTCCAGGCTGCGTCACTTTCCCTCGTCAGTTTACCCACCTGTAGGAAGAGGGGGGCGATCTGATTACAAGAGGGGGCGACCTGAATACCTCTACGACCCTTTCTGGTCCTGACAATCTGGCCTCTGCGGACGTGCAGGTTTTCTCACCTCCGTATTAGCAACAAATTGAAGCGTCTAGGACTGGGTGGGTGGGTGCGGAAGGACCACTGGTCTAGGATAGGAGACGGATTTAAATTCCTGTTAGATCCTGACCAGGTGCGCTTGTCCCTGATACACAATTCCCCTTACGCAAAATGAGAGGGTAGATAACAATGTTTTGCAAAGTCCCAAATGACTATTGGCCATATGGTTCCCGGTCCCCTTTGAACTCCTCTGCAATCTTTTCCCAATTGCGCTCCGCTCCCCAGGACTCCGGAGGGGAGATCTGGAGGTGTGGAAGATAACCTGTCTAAAGGAGATTGGGGGGCGGAGGGGTGTGTTTCAAATCTCATTGGCTCATGTGGCTGTTGATTTTTGTTGTTGCCGATTGACACCTGCCTTGCCAGGGATATTGCAGAATGAGTGCTCATAAAAATAGTGCCAATGAGCCCTGGCCGGTTTGGCTCAGCGGTTGGAGCTTGGGCCTGCGGACCAGAGTCCCTGGTTCGGTTCCTGCTAAGGGCAGGTACCTCGGTTGCCGTTGGTCCCCATCCAGGTTGGGGTCGTGTGTGCGCGACAGTCAGTCGGTGTCTCTATCACATCGATGCTTCTCTCTCTCTCTTTCTCCCTCTCTCCCTCCCGCTCTATCTGAAGATAAGTGCAAAGATGTCCTCGGTGAGGATAAAATAAACGTGCCAATGGTGCTGCAGAAATTGGAAAACACTTTTATTGTTATAGTCATTTTTTAATCCTCACCCTGGATATTTTTTCCACTAATTTTTAGAGAGCGTGGAAGGGAGGGGAGAGGAGAAAAGAGAGAGAGACGTGGATGTGAGAGACACAACAATTGGTTGCCACCTCAACACAGGCGGGAAGGGGGCAGGGATCTGCAACCCACCTTTGTGCCCTTGACTGGAATCCAACCAAGACCCTTTGGTGCTGGGGCCCACACTCTAACCATTGAGCCACTCTGGCCAGGGCTGGAATACACTTTTTATTGGAAATTATTAGTTTTTGGACACTGAGTCCGTGAGTTTGCCTAAGGCACCTTAGTTGTTGTCATTCAAATTCAGGTACCTAGCTAGAGAACTTAAGCAAATAAGATCCTTTTGAGACTTCATGTGGCGATTTAAATGGAAATCTAATGTACCATAATTATAGTCTATCTCAGTGTTTACATAGTACTTAATATATTTGCCTTTTAATGTTGCTATCACTAAAACAAATTTAAAGATTTCATTAACAGATGCATGTCAGTTGGCATATAAAAAATTTGTGGTTGTATTGGTGCAAGTCAATAAAGTCCATTTTATATTTATTCCAAAGACTTAATATCTTTTGCACCTTAGTGTTGCTTTGGAAAACAAGTTGCTGTTATATAGGGTAGGGTACGAATGAATATAATCTTTAATAGCATTTTTTTTTAAGAGCAACTCTTAAAGTACCAGATGCTAATATCATTGTTTTTTTATAGTTAAAAGACCACTTTTACCTACCAACAGCATGTTTAAAAAACAAACGAAACATGGAGATGAGCAAGAAGATAATTTAAAATAGCTTTTTGAATACTTTTGAGTCACTAAAATATATCATGTAATATATAATGTACAGAGAAAAGTATATATGACTAGTATGTATACAGTACTTTCCAGAGAGATTAAATGAACCTATTCAGCTTAAGAAATGGAACTTTACCAATTAGCAGTTTACTTCCTCAATTAAGTCCTACCAGCCAGAAAGAAACACTATCTTGAAAACACTAAGCTTTTCTATATACTTTTATTTCTACATGTAGGCATTCCTAAATGGAATGTTTGTTTTTTTCTTTGTTTTTTTAAATCCTCACCTGAGGATATTTTTTTTCCCGTTTATCTTCAGATAGAGTGGGAGGTGGAGAGAGAGAGACAGAGAGAGAGAGAGAGAGAGAGAGAGACATTGATGTGAGAGAGACACATCGACTGGTTGCCTCCCACAAGCCCCTGACCCAGGCCAGGCCTGGACGAACCACAACCGAGTTCTGTGAGATGCTCTGACTGCTGAGCCAGACCTGCCAGGGCTGGAATGTTGTTTAACTTTATGTAAAGGGAATCATACCATGTATATCTTCTCACTTGTTTCTTTTGCTTGTTTTTGAGAGTAGTCCGTGTTGACACTTATAAGTGGAGTTCATTCTTTTCATTCTGCTACTTCACTGTTACTGACATTTTGATTGTGTGCAGTTCTTTTCCATTGTGTATAGGCCTTCTGTGAATATTTTTGTACCTGTTTGTCAGTGCACTTGTTTAAAAGTATATCAGTAGAATTGCTGGAACATAGGGTATGCATCTTCAGCTTTACTGGTAAAACCAAATTTTCCCCAAGTAGTGCTACCAGTTTATTCTCTCATCAGGAGAGGAGGAGAGTTCCAGTTGATCCACATTTTCAGCAACTTTTAAAAGTTTTTTTCCCCCTAATCTGATGGATGTGAAATGGTTTCTTGTTGTGATCTTAATACAGTTTTTCAAATATTTATTGGCTATTTGTGTTTAACATCTTTTTTTTTTTTTTTTTTGCAGATTTTTCTTATTGATTTTTGAGAGCTAGTAGTGTGGATAGTAGTGTTGCATTTCTCAATTTTTGGCCTATCTCAATTTTTTCATTCTTTCTGTCTTTTACTGGAAAGAGCTCCTACTTTTAATATAGTTAAAGTGTTTTTCCCTGAAGTTTTAATATAGGTGAAAAGTCAATTTAAAAAATCTCACTTGAGAATCATTTCTTTTTTTTTTTTTTTTCCTCACCTGAGGACATTTTTAATTTATCTTTAGATAGAACAGGAGGAAGAGAGAGAGAGAAACATCGATGTGAGAGAGATACATCGACTGGTTGCCACCCATATAACTCCAACCGGGGCCAGGGACAAACTGCACCCAAGGTACATGCCCTGGGCGGGAACCAAACCCAGGTTTCTCTGGTCTGTGGGCCGACGCTCTAACCATTGAACCATGCTGGTCAGGGCTAAAGATTTTTAACTGATTGTTGCTAATATATAGAAATGCTTTTGACTTTTTCTGGCTGTCCAGCTAAACTCTCATTTCTAGTAATTTTCTATAAGATTAATTTTCTATTTATATGTGAATAATTTTGTTTCTTAACAGTTCTTAAACATTTTATTTTTCTTGTCATTGCCCAGACTAGAGCTTCCAGTACCATTTTGAATAGAAATGGTGTTTCAGCCCAGCTGGTGTGGTTCAGTGGTTAGAGCATTGTTCCCATACACCAAGGTTTTGGGTTCTCTCCCTGGTGAGGGCACATACAAGAAGCAACCCGTGAATACATAAATAAGTGGAACAACAAATTAATGTTTCTCTTTCTCTTCCTCTTCTCTCCCCCTCTAAAATCAATCAGTCAATCAATAAGAATACACAAAAGCTTAGTTTCACATTTCAAAGAAGTCCAGAGACATGCAACTCAGCATGCAACTATGTGGTAGTGAGTACTCCTAAGACATCAGGGACCCTGGTTCCTTCTGTCTTGCTCTTCTTCTATGCACAGTATCTGGTTCCATCCTTAAGGTCACCTCATAGGTCAGGATAGGTGCTGAAGCATCAGGCATCTACTTCTCATTCCAGACAGCGGAGAGTGGCAGGCAAAGGGTGTGCCTTCATGGGACTCAGCTCCCTGTAAGGAGCCTTCCTGGAAGTCCTGTACAATTTGAAGTTCTACTTACTGGATTAATGACTTTCCCATTTTTTCCTAGTTTGATAGGAGTTTTAATTGAGTCATTATGAAATTTGATCACTTTTTTTTGGCCTTGAGATAATTGAAATGAGTATATTTTCCAATATTGAACCATGTTCTCATTCCTGGAAGAAACACAACTTGGTTGTGATATATTCTTTTATCATATATTCCTGGATTGGATTTGCTATTGTTTCGTTCAGAATTTTTGCATCATGAAAATCCACGAGTGAGATTAGCCTGTAATTTTTCTTTCTTATATAGTCTTTGTTAGATTCTGGTATTATGAGGGTTGTACTAGTCTCAAGAAATGAGTTGTGGAATGTTTTCTCTATTCTCTCTGATTCTGTGTAAAATTGAAATTACCTATAAACATTCTGGTAGAACTCACCTGTAAAACATTCTGGGTCTGGTATACAGGCATACCACGTTTTACTGTGCTATAATTTATTGTGCTTTACAGATGTTGTGTTTTTACAAACTGAAGACAAGACTTTCCACCAGCAAAACGATTATGACTCGCTTTATTGCTATACTTGCTTTATTGCAGTGGTCTGGAACAGAACGTGTAATATCTCCAGTTATGCCTACGGTTCCCCATACCTACTGCTCTTGGCATGTCCCACAATTTTTCATAAGTAGATATTCATTATCATTAAGTTCTAAATATTTTCTAGTTTCCAACATATTTCTTCTTTGACTCACAGGTTTCGTTTCCAAATGTATAGGTTTATTTATTGAAATTATTTTGTTTTGTTACTAATTTCTAATGTAGTTGCAGTGTCATCAGATGGTAAGGCCTGATACTAATTCTTTCAAATTATATGAGACTTGCTTTAAGGCTTATCAAATACATGGGCAATTTTTGTAAATATTTCATGTGTGCTTGGGAAAAAATTGCATTTTCCAGTTTTTGGATCAAGCTTATAAATTGCAGTGTTCAACTATCTCATTACCTTTTGTCTGATTAATGTCTCAACTGAGATAATTGTGTTAAGTGTCTTACAGATAGTAGCATTGGTAGTTTCTCCTTGAATTTCTGATGACATGTACTATATATTTTTGAAGTCTTGTCACTCGGTACATACAAGATTAAGACTGTGAAGTAAAATGGTTAAATGAAGTAGTGAATATCTCAGTTCACACTTTTTGACTTAAAGTTAATTTTCTCAGCTACTACCATTGATTCTTTAGAATTTGTTGTATTTTTTTCATCTTGTACTTTATCTAAGGGAGACAAGACCCATGGGCTTGGATTGCTCATTTCCTCATCTCTTTGGTGGTTTATCAGAGGGCTGACTTGGCAGGTCTTAGCTCAAGGGAAGAACAGACACTTATTTTTTTTTTTTTTTTTTTTTAAACCATGAGGCTTTAAAAAAGTTATAATGGTATAATAGAATTGTCCAAATGTGTGGATGCTGAACTCCTCTTTATGGGAACACTAGAATTTGGTGGATCATGAGTGCTTTGTACATCTCTGCTTATGTTTCTTCAATACATCTTATTTGATATTTATACTGTGTGACCCTTGTGGTATTTGTGTCTGTATTGGCTTGTTGACTTTCAACTGTTCTGTGTCTTCAAGTTCTAGGTGTGTCTCTTGTAAATATTGCCTATACCTAGAGGTTTAGCTTTTCTGTCTTTGTTCATTTACATTGATTGTGGTTACTTATATATTTGGAATCATTTCTGTAGTCATTTTGTGCTTCCTGTGTCCTGCTTTTTAAATGTTTCTCCTTTCTTGCCTTCTTTTGAATTGACTTTTATTTCTTAATTACATTTTATTCCTCTGTAATAGTTTGAATGTTATACTTTCTTTAAAAATTTCTTTTAATTCACTTTAAAGAGAGAAGGAGAGAGAAACATCGATTTGTTGTTCCACTTATTTATGCATTCATTGGTTGATTCTTGTATGTGTCCTGACCAGGGATCAAACTTGCAACTTTGGTGTGTCGGGATGACGCTCTAACCAACTGAGCTATCTGGCGAGGGCTGAGTGTTATATATTCTTTTAAAAAAATTCATGGTATGTATGTATGTATATATTTATTTATGTATATTGTTAATCTTCACCCGAGGATATTTTTCCATTAATTTTAGAGAGAGTGGAAGAGAGGGAGGGAGGGAGAGAAACACTGATGTGAGAGAGACACATCAATTGGTTGCTTCCCACATGACCTTGACCAAGGCTGGGGATTGAACCTGCAGCCCAGGTATGTGCCCTTGACTGGAATTGAACCTGTGACCCTTTGGTCCAAGGACTGACGCTCTGACTGCTGAGCCAAACCAGCCAGTGCTGTGGTCACCCTTTAACATGCATATTAAACTTAGTCCGAAGTTACTTTACTCCGTGTCAAGGCAAGCGCCTATATAACTCTATTTACTTTTTAAATTAGAATGCTGTTGTTTAGAGTGTTAGTTTTATCTTGATTTCTCGTCACCCCATAAATTAGGCATTATTATTGCTTTATATAGTTAATGTTTACTTGGAATTATTCATGTATTTATCATTTTCTTTACTTACTATTTATTTTTACAACTCAACCCTGTTTACACATGAGCTTTTGGGACTGCTGTCCACAATCAAACAGAAACACCAAATACTTCTTCAAATGGATTATTTTTGAATACCTGTCCCAGAACTTTTCCTGCTTCACCTTTTCCCACCCCCTTTATCGCCAATGTAAAAACTTTCTTCTCCAAGTCCATTGTATAAAAGAGCGCCTTCAACCCAGGATGGTGGACTAGTTGTCTTCTCCATCTGGCACTGCTGCTGGTGGTTCTGACTTCAGGCCCCAGGACCTGGTCCTTTTCTGGCTAGCACATGGCTCTATAAATCAGCCTCTGAGGTTTTTGTTTTGTTTTTAATGCCTCTCTCCTACTCTCTAACTCCTTCTGGAATTCCAATTAGAAATAAGAAGGACCTTCTCATGTGTTTTTGACCTCTGTTTTATAATTCAATGATTTTGATTCTGTGTGCTGAATTCTAAATAATTTATTTATGTCTTCCAGCTTACTAATTCTTTATTCAGTTGTGACTTATTTGCTCTAATTTCAATACTATTTTTAATTTAGTTTCTAGAAGTTCTATTTGGTTCTTTTTACAAATCTTAGTAGTTGTTTATTGATTTTTTTGGTGTGTGTCATAGTTTCAGGTCTCTCTTTATTTTGTCGTATAAATAAGTCTGTTTATAGCCTAGTACACACAGGCTTTATGGTCTGATTCTGTACTGATTTTTTTATTTTCCTGACTCTTCCTTGTTGTGACTTCTTCATATTTATGGTAATTTTTGATTATAGGTTCATGTTTCTTCTTGGAACTTTTTTGTTGATTTCTCTGAAGTTTAGTCTGAGGGTGTGTTTCTCAAGAGAAGATTTGTGTTTTTTCTAACCAAGCTGTTAGGGCTCCAGTTTTGTCCTTGTTCCCTGAGGAGCAGGGACCATTAAAATTCAGGATTTTAGCCATTAGAAATCAGCAGTTGCCACAGGTAAAATGCTTGCTCCAGTACTTGCATTTACCCCTGTGCATTTGTTGTTTTTTGTCCTTTATGGCTTCTGTAGAATTTCTTTATTCTCTTATTGGCTTAGCCCTACATTTCAGAAAGACATATTTATATTGAAGACATGAGCACAGGTGCTCTTTTAGAGACCCAATGTAGGGATTCTATTAATGTTGTTGAGAGTAACAAGGTCTGGTAAAGGTATAGTTAGGGTACTGGGTGAGTGGCAAGAATCAAGGGTAAAGCTAAGCAGAGACCAGAACTTGTACTGCCTTCCTTATATGCCATGCCAAGTAGTTTAACTTAATAGTGATGGTGGAGGACAGCATTGCATAGGGAATGAAATGATCAGTTTGACATTTTAGGTTGAGCATTCTGGGTTCAGGGTGAAGTATGACTTGGAATAGCCTAATCAAGGTGCTGGTACAAGTAACATTGACCACTTTAAGCCAGCTTAAACTTTGTTTCAATTAATTGTGGATGTGTGTGTGTGTGTGTGTGTGTGTGTGTGTGACATAAAATTTTCCATTTTACCATTTTTATGTGTATGGCTTCATGGCATTAGGTACGTTTGCATTGTAGTACACCCATCGCTACTATCCATCTGCAGAACTTGGTCATCGTCTCATACTTCAACTCTATATCCATTAAACAGTCTATGAATCTGATTACTCTATATACCTCATAAGTAGAATAATACAATAATTGTCCCATTGTGTCTGGCTTATTTCACTTAACATTATGTCTTCATGGTTCTTCCATGGTATAACACATATCAGAATTTCATTCCTTTTTAATGTGGAATAATACTCCATTGTATATATATATATATACTCCAGTGTTTATCCATTCTTCCATTGGTTTACATTTTGGTTGCTTCCACCTTCCACATTAAACTTTCAAGTTAAAAGAAAACTGACTGGAACCATTTTGGGATAGCTTGACTAGCCTAAGGTTTATTGACCTCACAAGGGACTGTTGCCATGATCCGGAAAGCTTTTGGACTTTAACCTGTCTTCTGTCTTTTTTTGAAACCACTTTCTCTTCTACCAAGCATCTATCTGTTTCTTCACTGTTTGCATAGATCTGCATGGTTATCCCAGGCCTTGTGACCAGCTCTTGAGAGAATCTAATGCGCCAGCTCTAATCACTTGTCCATGCACCATCCAAATAGCAATGTCGTGGGAGGGGACTTGGGGAGGATTGTGTACAAACATGGCTACTGAGAATTTACCGTGTTGAAAAGATACCCAAGAGGGTTTCAGTAATCCATAATGGGAATTATGATCAGCTGAACTCAAGTACTAGTGGCAGTAGGAATAGAGAAAAGTCAAAAGTTTCATGAGCTATCCGTGAGTTGCAAGACTTAGTGGCTGGGGGACAGGGAGAGGGTGAAATCAAGGTAATGCTTATGGTTTTGTTTCTAGCAGCTGTTTTGACCATCATACCTTTTTTTTTTTTTTTTTTGAAATGGAGAATAGAGTAGGGCTAGGAAGATGACTCAAGCGTGGACACTGAGTCATTGTAGCATAGAGTGAAGAACATAGACTTTAGAGCAGACAAGTCTAGGTTAAATCCTGATACTTTCATTTAAGTCATTTTGGACAAATTATTCATCCTTTCACAGTTGCAATGTCTGTATTAACATGGGAGGTAAAGCTTCATATGGTTGTAAGCATGAAATAAAATTGTGTATGTAAAGCACTGAGCATAGTGCCTTTCTTTGTTACACTGAGTACTTCAGTAATGAATTACAACTTACAACTCTTGTTAGCATGGCCAGATTGTCCTTAAGTATCTGTTGGACATCTTAGTGATGATGAATAGTAAGATAGTGAAGGAGGAAGAAAACCCCAGGTGCTTCCCCAGAAGGAAGGAAGTGTGTGAGCATGTCTGAGAGTGGAGGTCCTGAATCCATCCAGGTTTTACTCAGCTCGGCTCAGCAGCCTGGTTGCAAGAGATTGTGTTTTCTAACAGTCATTTTTACAACCATTTGAATATTACCTATTACCGAGATGTTTTTCTCTACTTATCAACAGTTTCTTGTGGAAAATAATCATCAGAGTAATAGTCTTCTTAATCTTTGGGTCCATATTTTCCTTTCTTTTTTTTTATTAATTTATTTTTGTTACAGATGTTTCTCCTTTTTTTCCTCATTGATACCCTCCTCCCCTTCCCCCCCACCCCATACCCAGCTTTGTTGTCCGTGTCCATCGGTTATGCGCACATGCATATAAGTTCTGTGGTTTATCTCTTCCTTCCCCTCCACCACCTCTCTTCTGAGGGTTTTCAGTCTACCCTACTTCCATATTTTCCTTTCTTTGTGTTGATCTTATGATGGTAATCTCTTGTTGAAGGAGAGACTGGGTGGGTGCGATTGCATGCAGCTTCTTGTTCTGTGCCTAAAGACGGATGCACATCTTCCTCAGCTTGTTCCGTTCCCACTGGCTAACTGGCACTCATCATATGTGAGTGTGCTGGGCCGAGGTTGAGTGGCTCAGACAGTTGAGGTCTCTGAATGAGTTAGAGATAAGGAGCAGTCTGTAATTCTTTTAACATGGAATTTTTCCCGTCTGGGATCCTGTTTTACAAAGTCTTCCGTGGGCAGGTAAAACCATCGACCTTCAAATGGAGGTGGAAGATCTCCTGGGAGAGGGGGAAGAATAGGGGAGAGAATCTAGTTCTGTCAGTCTTTAAAAAGAGTTTTCAGGCAGTAGGAGATCTGGCAGCCTATTTTTATTTTTATTTTTTGGTAGGTATAGCTTCTGTATTTTAGAATTAAGTTCAGGCAATGGAAATGGACGAAATGCTTTCCCCATCTTTTGGAAGCTGAAAAATGTGGTTCATTTTCCTGTATTAGTTTGCTTGTTTATTCACTTATTCATTCATTCCTTGGATAGAAGATGTAACATGTGGCAGAGAGTATAGTTTTGAACTCTTGGGCAGTTGTACTTCTTGATCTATCCCCATTGATCGTGCTATTCATGGAAATTTGACTCAAACTTTGGCATATGGTTGACAGAGCTATTGCCAGTTGTCTTGTATTATCTCTATGTGCACTTTGATGAAACACTGAGAGGAGGTAAAACAGCCAGCTTTCTTGTTTACAAAGAAGTCTAAAGTAAGTTTTCAGACAAATAGCAATACTTATTGACTAGACTGTTAGCAACTTGTTAGCCTCTTGCATGGCTGGTGCTAGTTTTACACAGCACTCAGCACCATACTTCGTGCTGCTGGCAAGAAGGCCAAAGGAGGCAACAAGGAGATGGGTATTTCCTTGAATTTGGAGAAAGCGTCTTGTCTGGTTTGGGGCCTACCACTGTGCCTGGTCAGTATTCTCCCTTCAAAGCATGTTGGTTGAATGAATTAAAAGTAAACACATGAACAAACAGCTGAATTTTAGTTTGTTTTTATTTAGGTAGAAGTAAAGACTTTTGATGATGCAGTTAAGATTGTCTGAAAAGCAAATGGTGCAGATTTTTAGTGGGCAGTTTTGGGAGTGTGTCCTTTTGGAAGCTGAATGCAGTGGTTCCTGTTGTGTGTTAAACACATTTAAGTGAGCAAGTAGAGCAATTTAAAGACCCACACTGAATAATGTTTTGTTTATTTTTTTCTTGATTCAGTCCAGGTTTCCCTGTGCTATAGAGAGTTGTAAAGACGTGTGGTCTTACATTTACTTCTCCCTTAGGACATTATTTAAATGTGTTTACTTATCTAAGATATTTGTTTTATTGTGAAGAGATGTTTTCTGTTAGAGTTGTCTGAAGTGTTCTCCAGGATGTTTTCTTGTTTCAGAGTTTCAACACTGAATGCAGTGGGTAGAAATTGGTATTGTATTGGTAGGTTCAGTGTTATTTAATCCAAAGCCAAAATGTTGTGTGTGTGTGTGTGTGTGTGAAAGTTATGTAGAATTATGTTTGTAACCTCATTAAAAATATGTCATTAATTTAAAAGAGTCAGGATAATATTAAAGTCTTTAAATTACCGTTTTGGTCAGTGAATTGAGACCCAAATGATGTAAATTGTAAGAACAGTTTATTTATAAGCTCCAGAAGGCAGCAATTTTATCTTCTAAATTTCTACATTCTCCCACACTATTTAGGAAAAGAAAATCCATGGTGTTCACATGTACTGCATTAAAGAGAGGGAAATTATTGTTTTCTTTTTTAAATAAAACCTATTGAGATTAAGATGTCTTTGACTAGAGTGCATCATATACTAGGTGACCATACCCATCTACAGAGGAGTGGGTTACCACAAAGGATTATCTGGACCAAAATGCTAAGAGTAAAGAGATTGAGAAACCCGGGTCTAATATAATGAGAGATTTTTTTTCCTCCCTCAATTAGTAGAATTAGCGGAGACTTTATTATACTGTTCTTTTTATGAATAAAGGACAGTAGAGGGAAAGAGTAGTCAGTTTTTATCACTGCCAGGCTACCATTTTTGATTCTGAAAATAATAGGGTAATGAAAAGGAAAACAAACAAACAAAAATCCCCAAATCCAACAGCAACAACAAAACTATCCAAAACTTTCCTAGTAGAGACTTTGGGGGTCATATTTATTTACAAAGTAATGGAAGAGAGTCAACTTTGATGAGGTCTGTTTTACCTTAGTGAGACCATATGATGGGAATAGGGTCTGAGAAGAAAGAATGTTTTGTTATAAAATTGTCTTGGGCCAACTTGTGACTTTTCAAGATGCCTTTATCATGTGCTTGAAAAGCAATTCTGCTAGAGAAAATTCCAGAAAATTAATACTTCCAGATAATGTAATATTTCCATGAGAGAAGGATTTTATTATTCTAGTGATTGCAAACAGTTTCTGGAGGTGGCATCTGAGTGATCAGTAACTGCTGTTTGAGATGATCAAGTGAAGCCTCTGCTGCTCTCCATGGCAAACAAGGTCAACTGTTAAAAGGCATCGAGTTGTGATAAATTAACGTTCCCCTTCTCCAGTACTCTTTTTTTTGTTATTGTTATTAATCTTCACCTGAGGATACACTTTCATTGATTTTCAGAGGAAGTGGGAGGGAGGGAAGGAGGGAGGGTATAGGAGAGAAGGAGAGAGAGAGAGAGAGAGAGAGAGAGAGAGAGAAACATTGATGTAAATGAGACTCATCAATTGACTGCATCCCGCACACACCCAACCAGGGCCCAGATTGAACCTGCAACCCAGGTGCATGCCCTGGACCAGAAATCAAACCTGAGACCCCTCCTGTGAAGGCCGATGCTCCAACCTCTGAGCAGCACTGGCCAGGACTCCCCCAGTACTCTTGTAACCTAGGATTTTCGGTACAGTGTTAAGGGATTTCATGTTTTAGTCCTACGTGTCCCACTTCTGAAAAGCTTTTTCTGCCTTTAATTTAACATGAAATAAAATAGGAAAGGATTTAGACTTTAAGGATAAAGGAGAAACTATGAAATCAAGAAAAAAAACTTCCCAGCTTGCCACCTGTTGAAATCTATGCTGTGAAGCGCTTAGGAGCTCCTTTGCCTTCTTCCAGAACCCTCCCTTGCCCCATACTTTATAATCATACACTTGTAGCTCAAGGCCTCCCAACTTTCTGAGTATTTTAGATGTTCTGTTTTGGTTAAAAATAATATGTGTTTAATTTATCAATTTGCTAAAAGCTACTAGACAGTCATATTAGGGAAGTGAGTTTTATCAAATTATGTAAGTTCAATTTTTTTTCTGTTGACTTTTTATGTTTTAGAGAGAGTGGAAGGGAGGGAGGTAGAGAGAGAAACATCAATGTTGAGATAGAGACATCAATTTGTTGCCTCCTCCTGCACAGTCCCCTGCACAATCCTGGTCATGGCCAGGGAAACCTGCAACCCAGGCACGTGCACTTGACCAGAATCACACCCCAGTCCCTTTGATCCAAGGGCTGATGCTCTAACCGCTGAGCAAACTGGCCAGGGCTGTAAATTCACTTTTTTTCCCCTCCCTTTATTGATGTTAGAGAGAGAGAGGAAGGGAGAGGGAGAGAGAGATAGAAACATCAATGGGAGAGAACATCAATTGGCTACCTCCTGCATGCCCCTCACTGGGGATCTGGCCCACAGCCTGGGCATGTGCCCTGACTGGGAATTGAACCAGTGACCTCTGGGTGCATGGGTCGACATTCAACCACTGAGCCACACTGGCTGGGCTGTTAAGTTCACTTTTTAATGGCTGTTATATATGTGCATGGTGTTACTTTTCCAGTGACAAGTGAACTGTTAGGAGTGTTAAAAGCACACACTCTCTTAAAAATGAGGTTGCCACCACCACTTTGTATTCATCTGGATATGTTGGAAAGCCACGCAAGTGTGTTGTGAGGGCATCTCTGAGCTACACCAGACCAGTCAGTGGAAATGGAATGAAAGTGAGGGTTCAAGGAGAAAAAGAACAATATAACATTTCCTGCTGTTAGAAAAGAACATGTTCATCTATTTTCTAAATGGTTGACTGTGTATGAAAATGTTATGGTGTTTATAATCCACTGGATAAATGTAAAAGAATGATATCTTGGTTTTATTTCAACATATAGATATTTATAATGTGCTAGAAATTATATCCTTTATAATTTTGAATGGAAAGTTGTAGATGACAACTTAAAAAGTACAAGGGGGTGCATGATTTTTCAAAAAAATTTTAGGGGATATGTGAGCACCAGAGTATGAGTAGTGGCTCTGAAACTTTTTTGCCGGCAACCCAAATTAAGAAATATGTTTCATTGACCTAGCCCATGCATCCAAAAGCAAAAGTTCATAACACAGTATCATATATGATGCTCTCCCATAATCTTTATGCTTCCCCTTCCCTTTCTTCTTTTCTTTTTCCTGTTTCATTCTATTAATAAATCTGGTCATGACCCAGTAAATTGAGTTTACTTCCACTAAAGTAAAACAGTTTGAAAAACAGTACTGAATCCAAGATTCAGTTCTTTGTTTAGTTGTTCCTTGAGTGGGTTTTTTTTTCCTTTTTTGGGTCTAAACATAAATCAGAGAGGTGGAAATAAACTTATGTTAATACTCAAATTTCATTAATTGGCTTTGCAACAATTCTGTTGAGCTCATCTGTGACATCAGGTTACGTGTCTTTCCCTGTTCCCCTCTTCATTATCCTCCCAGATATCTGTATTTTCCCCCATTACACCAATATCACAAACCTTCAAAAATAAAGAACCTAGGTGGAATGGAAAAAGGGGAAGAATCCTTGGAGTCCTAACTGGTAGTCTGAATTTAATGGATACATTTTAAAACAAGATAAAATCACATCTCTCATATAAATATAAAATATGTCAAAGACTTGACTCATTAATTAAGATAGGAACTAGTAAGATATTACATCTGGTTCAAGAGAACTCATTCAAAGTGTTATTTATAGACTAATGAGGGGTAGTCAGATTTATAAATGGATGCAAAACTGCTCACTAGCCTCAGTAATTGATGCATCTACCAAATACATTTCTGTAGACAAGGATTATTTGCATGACTGTCAATTTCCTATACATTCTCTTCTACAGAGTTATAGCATAACCTAGTCAAAGAAAAACAAAGGTAGAGATAACCAGATGGCTGAGCTAGCCAGAATATCTACTAAATTCCTGAATCTTTCACAACTGTTTATCATTGTGATTAGATTTAGGCTATTAAACACATTCCTATCCTAGGTCTAAAATGTTGCCACCTGAAGGTCAAATCCAATTTGAAGAGGATTTAGTCATTCTGCAGAGTATTTTTAAACATTTTGAATTTGTTGCTGTCATTTGAAAACTAGATTGTTCATAATTTTGGATTTCCAGGTTGTCTTGAAAAATCAGACTTGGTGACACTGTGTCCATATTCCTTTATGGAACAGTGGTTGGAGCTGCCAAGGGTGCCTTCTATTATTATTATTATTTTAATTTTTTTTAATCTTTATTTTTTATTGTAAAAATAAAAATATTTATTTATAGTTATGCTTTATTGCATAAACATATTTATGTTTTATTGATGAAGAAAGCAAATACTACAAAAGAACCATAATGCAAATGATTATAAACTGATTATGAATCCTGGTAACAACCATTAGATTTGGTGTGTATTCTCCTCTCTCACACACAAAATAGAAATTACTTTTTTTAAAATTTTTATTTATTTATTTTTTGGCAGAAAATATGGTTTTATTAACACAAATACAATGTGTACACAATCTGTCTATTCATTTTCTTCACTGCGCAGCCTGGCATTGGGGTTGGTGACTCTGATGGCCAGCTGGGCTGCTCTTCCCACAATGGCTTTGTGGTTCTCTGAGGAGACGTTGTAAGCAATCTCAGCACAGTGAGATCTGTTGCACATCAGCAGCACTTCAAGCTCCTCGGCGCTATGGACCAGAAACTTATGAAAACTGCTGGGCAGCATGTATTTTGTTTTCTTGCTGCTCCCATAACCAATGTTGGGCATCAAGATCTGGCCCTTGAATCTTCCATGCACCCTATTGTCAATACCTCTAGGTTTTTGCCAGTTCCACTTAATTTTGACATATTGGTCTGACTGGTGCCGGATGAACTTCTTGGTCCTCTTTGTGACAATCTTGAGTTTCACGAGGGGTCTGAGGGCAGCCGTGGCGCCGAGTAGCAGATTGCTGCCCACTCCCTAGGCTGCGCTGAGGAAGAGCTACTTTTTTTTTTTTTTTTTTAATCCTCACCTGAGGATTTTGATTTTTGGAAAGGAGAAGGGAGAAAGAGAAATATGGGTGTGAGAGAGAAACATCCAAGGTTGCCAATGGCCCAGGCCCCGCCCAGAACTGGGGATCAAACCAAAACCTAGGTATGTGCCCTGACCAGGAATCAAACACTCAACCTTTCCGTGTATGGGATGACTCTCTAACCAACTAAGCCACACCGGCCAGGGCAGAAAATTACTTTTATGATTAGAAACCCTGCTAGTTTCACTTGAAAAAGCAAATAAATTAGAAAAACTGCTAGACAGGATAAAATGGTATAAAACAAATACTTCAACTAAAGGTTCTCTCTCTGAGAGGCGTGGGTGACGGTGACAGCAGCAGTTCTGAGCCTCAGCCCGGAGTCCCACACACAAGCATTACAGGGCAGGGACCTTCTGACACAGACGACTCTGGACCTTCAAGCTACATTTCCCAAAGGTTCTTCTATGCCTTGAGATCATCTTCAGGGGGGAGAGATGCCTTAACCATAGCTTCAGCCTGGTCCTGTTTTTCTTTTAGTTGTTTTATGGTGACCATAGCAGGTGCAAATCTGATTCCAGACTTTCCCAGCTCAATACTTTCAAAAGCTCTTTCACTAGTTCCTGAATCAAGACCTCCCCAGCCTTGTTTTAGGGAAGGGCTCCTTCACTGGGCTGACTGGGCATCTCCCTCCCTAAAGGTGTCTTTTTAGACTGGGCCTGCACTCGCCTTCGCTCTTTGTCTCATACAAGGCTGCTTTCCTTCAGAGTTACCTACCTGGCATTTAAATAGACCACCTCTGGATTCTACTGAAGAGGCCAGTTGTCTCTACTGTTTTCAAATGTGAAACAAATAGTTGAGTTCACATTCTAATCCCTATGCAACAGCCATGTAGAATGGTTTTGAAGAAAGGGAGTATACACATCATTTTGGTATATTTAAGGGGATATATTTTCATAGTATCATTTGAGATATCAGAGATTATGGTCCCAGTCTTTGAACTTTAAAGCTTGAGGATATTTTTCTCATTGATTTTTAAAGAGTGGAAGGGAGGGAGGGAGGGAGGGAGGGAGAGAGGGAGAGAGAGAGAGAGAGAGAGAGAGAGAGAAAGAGACATTGATGTGGGAGAGACACATCGATATGGGAGAGACACATCGATTGGTTGCCTCCTGCATGGGATCAAACCCACAACCCAGGTATGTGCCCTTGACCAGGAATAGAACCCGATACCCTTCCTAGCATGGGCCAGTGTTCTAGTCACTGGGCCACACTAGCCAGGGCTCAATCCTTGAATTTAATATTATTTTCTATTTGCAATACCACTGATGTTCTTGACTTCAGCTATCACATATATGCTGACAACCCCCAAATTCCAACTAATTCCTTTCACTGGAGCACTAGGTTCTATTTTTCCAACTGCCTTGTACATATTTCCATTTGTATTAGTCACCGTTTCCCTCCATCTAACTTGTCTGAAATGGAATTGATTATTTTCTTCTTCTCTTGAAACAAACTTCCCTGTTCTACTTCCCTTTTCTTATTCAATGTATCACTTTCCTCAGTCCCTCAGGTTTGAAACTTCAGTCATCTTGCATTAATTTCTTTCATCAGTATTTTGTTTTAATTTTTTTCTTTATTGGTTTTTAGAGAGGAAGGGAGAGTGAGAGATAGAAACATTGATGAGAGAGAACATCAGTTGGCCATCTCCTGTATGCCCCTCACTGGGGATCAGGCCCACAACCTGGGCATGTGCCCTGACTGGGAATCAAACTGGCGACCTCTTGGTGCATGGGTCGATGCTCAACCACTGAGCCACACTGCCGGGCTTTCATCAGTATTTTGCACAGTTGAGAGTCAATTGGCCCTAGTCCATATTTCTTTACATCTCTTCTTTTTTATTCAAACTTCCTCCATCTTATTTCAATCTCTTTTCACTACCTTCTAATTTTTTGATTCCATACTTTCAGTCAACCTCTCCAGCATATTATTTTACATATATATATATATATATATATATATATATTTTTTTTTTTTTATCCTCACCTGAGGACATTTTTTTTCGATATTTTGTTCAGATAGAGTGGAAGGGGGAGAGAGAGGGAGAGAGAAACAACGACGTGAAAGGGACACATCGACCCAACCAGGGCCGGGGACAAACTGCAACCGAGGTACATGCCCTTAGCGGGAACCGAACCCCGGTCCCTCCAGACTGCAGGCCAACGCTCTAACCGCTGAGCCAAACCAGCCAAGGCTTATTTTATATTTTAATCTTTTTGAAACACCCTTTCCCTCAATGACACAATAATGTTAAACAAATCCTGTATACCACTCTGGATAGTCTCCTTGACTATTCAGCTCTTTCAATAATTTATCTGTACCTTTTTTTTGCAGTCTTATTTTCTATTGCTTATCTATATTCCTCTAGTGAGGTTGCGCTCTCTGCTGTCCTTGAAGCACATTACATTCTTTGTTCATAGTGATTCTTTTATAGGAAAGGCCTTCTCTCCCTCCTTTATATCTGTACCCTGCCCATCAGATGAAGTTAAGCTCAAGGTTACCTGTTTGTGAAGTCTGCCAGGGCTCTTCTAATTCTCATTGATCCTTCTGGAATGTTTTATACTGTTTATTGCTGTTTTTGGTAATATAATCTTGTCTCTCAAGATGAAAACTACCAAAAGCATGGACCATCTCCTTTTTGGGTATCTCTCAGAATAAATTTGTGAACTTGTTATCTAAATTTGTATTATTCTTACATAATCATGCAGTTCATAACCCACCATACAGAAGAAGAGGAATATTAAAACATTGTTCAAAATTGTAATTTTTTAGCAGTATGAAATATACATATTTATTAGATTTGGGCACAAATGTGAAGAAAGATATGTGTGTTTATATTATTCGTACTGTAGTTAAATAGCTGCTGTTTATTGATCACACGTAAAGTTTCAGTTTATGTGATATATTTACATGGTTTAGTATGCTGGAATTGAAAGAAGATCATCAAGTTGAGAAAATGAGGTTGCCTTAATCCTTTAATCCTTTGGTCATAGGAAATATTACTTAAAAGAGAAACCTTAGAAAAATACAGGAAAACAAATGAGTCGATTAGTTGCCTGACCCTCCCCCCCTCCAGGCAGTCAGGCTCGCTTTGTGTGTGGCCTTATATACCATCAAATAGTGAGGACACTCTTTGACTTTTCAGTTTTGTGTGAGTCCTTAGAGAAAAGAAGCATTTTTTTTTTTTATACAAAGACTGTATCTGTAATACACACAAAGTAGTTTAAGAAATTTGAGACAATTTTCTGAATAATTGTGAACTACAGCATTTATATGACATCTAGAATATTGTGCTAATAATGTATGTTAAAAATAGCTATATTGAGGTAGAATCAACATATGATAAAATTCACATATTGACAGTGTTCAATTTGACGAGTGTTGACATATGGTTATACCCCTGAAATCATCACCACAGTCAAGATGAAGAATGTGTCTGTCACCCTCACAAGTTTCCTTGTGCCCCTTTGTAGTCCCTCCCTGCACGTCCCTATTCTCCAGGCAACCACTGACCTGCTTTCTGTCATTATACATTAGTTTGCATTTTCTAGAAGTTCATATAAATGGAATCGTACAGTATAAACTCTTTTTAGTCTGGCTTCTTTCACTCAGCTTAGTTTTGTTGATATTCACGCATATTGTAGCATATTTTAGAATTCCATGCCTTTTTCTTGCTGAATAGTGTTATGGATATGCCACAGTTTGTTTATCCATTTATCTGTTGTTGGACATTTGGCTTGTTTCCAGTTTTTGGCTTTTATAAAGAAAAGCTGTATAACATTTGTGTGCAATTGTGGACATATGCTTTTATTTTTCCTAGATAAATACCTAGAAGGAGAAGGTCTGGGTCGTATGGTAGGTGTATGTTTATGTTTTTAAGAAACTACTAACCCATTATCCAGAGTAATTGTCCTATATTACATACCTACCACGGTGTGCAGAAGTTCCAGTTGCTCCACATTTTGGCCAGCACTTGGCATGACAAGACTTTTTATTTTTATTTATTTATTTATTTTGGCAAGCCTTTTTAATTTTAAATGTTTTAATAGGCATGTAGTGGTTTCTCATTGAAATCTTTATTTGCATTTGTCTGTTAATGAATGAAGTTGAGCATTCTTTCATGTGTGTTTTTGTTTTTGTTTTTTGCCATTCACATGTCTTCTTTGGTGAAATGTCTATTCAGGTCTTCTGCCCAGTTTTTATTAATTTGTTTTCTCATTATTGCATTTTAAGAGTTCTTTATAATTTTTTATACATATATCTTTATATATTTTATATACACATCCTGTATCAGATTTGTGATTTGCAGGTATTTTTTCCCAGCCTCTCTATGACTTGAGGTGAATTCTTTATCTCCCATATCAGGGCAGTTTCAAGATTCTCATGTTTGAGAATTAGGAGGTATTCTGAGTTGGCTCCCAGTTCAGCCAGACAAGAGTGTTGCTGCCAGATGACAATGTGTTTTTCAGAAAACAAATTTTTTTCCCTGTTCTTAAATGTAAAATTTGCTCACTGTAGACTATTTAAAAAATACCGATAATTGTAAATAAGGAAACAAGACAGGAATACACATGAGAACTCCAAGCAAAAGAAACCCAACTGTCAAGGCCATGTACATAGAAGCGTGAGTACTAGAGCTTACCATATATTAGGCTTTGGCAGCGGGGACTAGTATCAGAGGCCTCCTCCACTTTGGGGATGGGGATCTTAGATGACTCTTCCTTTGCTAAGGAATGCCTCAAAGAGTGGTAGGCCGTGGTTTGTTCCCCCTAAATATAAGTCGAGTACTGCATTTGTAGTGCTTGATCATATCTGGCCTAAGCACTTAATATATGTTTATAAAATATAAAGTAAGTGAAGGTGTTGCCCTGGCCAGTTTGGCTCAGCAATTAGAGTGTTGGCCTGCAGACCAGAGACTCCCAGGTTCGGTTCCTGCGAAGGGCACCTACCTCGGTTGCAGTTTGTCCCCCGCTTTTGGGGTCGAGCGGGTGGCAACCAGTTGATGTGTCTCTCTCACATCAATGTTTCTCTCTCTCCCTCCTGCTCTATCTGAAGATAAATGCAAAAATGTCCTCGGGTGAGGATAAGAAATAATAATAATAAAGTAAGTGAAGGTGTTGAACACAGATGTTATGGAAGTCATAAATGTCTTCAGAAGATAGAGCTGAGCAAGCCTTGGGAAAGTAGGGATTAAAAAAGACAGAAAAGATTATAACTACACTACAGTACAACCATCATTCAAAACCACCTGAAATCAAGCTGAATGGAAGTCCCACAGCTACGAAACTGAAGAAGCGGCCACTTTGAGACTGGTAGGAGGGGCGAAGGCGGACGGGCTGGTCCCACACCCATATGTGGCCGATAAAAATCAGGAGGACACCTCGGCTGGGAAGGTTCTGCCTGAGAAGTGAGAGTCCCCGTCCCACACCAGGTGCCCTGCTCAGGGTTCCAGTTCCAGGAAGAGAATCCCCATAACTTCTGGCTAGAAAAACCAGCAGGAACTGAGGCTGAGAGAGGCTGAGGTTGCAGGAGCCCCAGGCAGCTCCTCTTAAAGGACCCCCACACGGACTTACTCGGACTTGCTCCCTCCGAGCTCCAGTGTGGGGGAGGCAGCTCGAAAGGCACGAGAGACATACAGAGAAGAACTTAGTTGTATGGCATTGGGGTGAGGGCTGGAGAGACAGCTTTCTCCTGGACAGATGTGCTGTCAGAGGCCTTTGTTCCTCTGATGAGCCCTTCCCCCACAGGGCAGGCAGATGGCTGCCCTATCTGGGACTCCAGCAACCTGGCTCACACCGTTTTCCCTGCCCTGGTGATTCCCTGAGGCCCTGCCCCACCCAGCTTTTAGGCCCACTCAAGCTGTTACTAGTTACTTTACAATAGGATTGGCCTGTCTTGGATCCTGCTTCTGAGTTTCTTAAATTCTCTCAAACAAGGAGCATCTGGTCTCAGCAAGCCCCACACCTCTCGTTAAGTGGCCCCGGCCTGGCACTAGAAGCAGCCAGCCTTGGTTCACAACATGGCTTTTCCTGGGCATCTCCAAGCCCAGCACAAGAAGCAGCCATCTTCAGACCACTTTGTAGCTTATGACTGGTGGTCCCAGGTAGAACACAGGCAGTGGCAGACCTTGCCGCAGAGCCAGCACACCCAATGGACAGCTTCAGAAGACTGTGAAGCACCACTACCCAACCACCTCCACAAGTGACACACCCAAGGAATGGACTCTGGGTACCAGAGCCTTGCTGAAATAAGTCTTGCTCTGTGTGGTGGGCCCCTGCACAGCTTATCATCCAAGCAATCAAGACTCAACAACAACAGAAGGGTGTCAAGTCCCCATGAGGGGTGTACCTCGAGAGTCCAGCTTGGAGACCAGGGAGGTGGTGCCACTGGACCCTACAGGACAGCTACTATAATAGGCCATCCTAGGAAGACCAGGAGACATAGCAACTCTATATAATACATAGAAACAAACACAGGGAAGCAGCCAAAATGAGGAGACAAAGAAACATGTCCCAAATGAAAGAATAGAACAAAACTGCAGGAAAAGAACTAAATGCAATGGAGATAAGCAACCTAACAGATGCAGAGTTCAAAACACTGCATATAAGGATGCTCAGTGAACTTAATGAGAACTTCAATGAACTCAGTGAAGGCCTCAAGAGCATAAAAAAAGGACCAGTCAGAAATGAAGGAGGCATTAACTGAAATAAAGAATGATTTACAGAGATTCAATACTAGAGTAGGTAAAGCCAAGAAGCAAACCATCGATTTGGAATATAAGAAAACAAAAAACAACCAATCAGAACAGCGAAAAGAAAAAATCCAAAAAAAGTCAGGAAACTGTAAGGAAGGAGCCTCTGGGACAACTTCAAGTGTACCAACATTTGCATCATGGGGGTGCCAGAAGGAGAAGAGAAAGAACAAGAAATTGAAAACCTATTTGAAACAATTATGACAGAAAACTTCCCTAACTTGGTGAAGGAAACAGAAATACAGGTCCAGGAAGCACAGAGAGTCCCAAACAAGATGAACCCCAAGAGGCCCACACCAAGACACATCATCATCAAAATGCAAAAGGTTCAAGACAAAGAGAGAATTTTAAAAGCAGCAAGAGAGCCCTGGCCAGTTTGGCTCAGAGGTTAGAGCATCAGCCTGTGGTTCAGAGAGACCCAGGTTCGGTTCCTGTTAAGGGCACGTACCTTGGTTGCAGTTTGGCCCTGGCCCTGGTTCGGTTGTGCAGGTGGCAGCCACTCGATATGTCCCTCTCTCTCTCCCTCCCACTCTATCTGAACAAAAAATGGAAGAATGTCCTCGGGTGAGGATAAAAAATAAATAAATAAATAAAAGCAGCAAGAGAAAAGCAGTTAGTTACCTACAAGGGAGCTCCCATAATACTGTCAGCTGATTTCTCAAGAGAAACTTTGCAGGTCAGAAGGGAGTGGCAAGAAATATTCACAATCAGGAAAAGCAAGAATCTACAACTAAGATTACTTTATCCTGCAAAGTTGTTATTTAGAATCGATGGACATATAAAGAGTTTCCCAGACAAGAAAAAACTAAAGTAGTTCATCACCACCAAACCATTATTATATGAAGGGTCTTCTTGAAGAAAAAGATAATACATATGAACAAACAAAATGGCAATAAATACATATCCAGTGACAACTGAATCTACAAACAACAAACAAGCAGAACAGAAACATTCTCGTAAACATAGAGAACATTTTGTTGGCTGCCAGATGGGAGAGGGGTTGGGGCAATGAATGAAAAAGGTGAAGGGATTAAGAAGTACAAATTATCCCTGGTTGGTTTCGCTCAGCAGTTAGAGCGTTGGCCCGCGGACCAGAGAGTCCCAGGTTTGGTTGCCGCTAGGAGCATATACCAAAAAAAAAAGTACAAATTGGTTGTTAGACTGACAAACCTCAAAGGGAAGGGGGGTGGGGGGAGAAATAAACCGAAGAACTTATATGCATATATGCATAGCCAATGAACACAGATAGCAGTGTGGGGAAGGCAGGAGGGGGGTGGGAGCGGGGAGGAGGGAGTCAATAGGGGAAAAAAGACGAACATCTGTAATGCATTCAACAATAAAAATAAGTTTAAAAGAAAGGACAAAAAAAAGAAATGAATCAAATGTATTTGACTAATATTGGAAATATATTAAAGTCCAACCCAAACGTCATAAGTGTGAAAGACTCCTTTTCTCTGGTGCTTTATTGATGAAAAAGCATCCAGTTTTGGTGCCAAAAGGACTTGGTTTAAAATTCTAGCATTGCTATTTACTAGCCATGTGAACTTGGACCAATACTTAACCTACTGTACTTCAATTCTTACACATTGTGAATAATTGTGTGTGCCTGGAGGGTGATTGTAAGATCATAGGTGATAGAGTATGTAAAGCATTTTGACATACTGTGGTAGGATTTGTAGTAATTCCCCTTCTCCTTCCCCATCTCTAGTCTTAGGCAGGGTAACTAAATCTGGCTGCTGGAGAGGTGACCTAGCCATGCAGCTTTCCCCTGGGAGAAGGAGCTCACAGAGGGGAGATCTTAGCATGGTAATTGCCAGCCCTCCCAGGATACATTTTTCTAGCACTGCGTTTTTCAGTGACATGAAAAAAATCCTGGCATAAAGATAATCTTATTATAGATTTTAGCATCTCGTAGCCTTTTCATGCATGGAGCAGTTCCTATAAAGATATATCAGTAGACTGACTTGAGGTTCCTGGTGAAATGAGTTATTAATATCAGCAGCAGGATTGATCTCATACAAGGGAACCCCGAGACTTGTATTGGGAAATTTACCATGTTCCCATGGGAAAACAACTTGAGATGGGCCATTGTAGAGGAAGGAGCTAAGATGGTGGTCAGGTTGGCAGCATATTAGGTGTGAGGGTGACTGGTACTTTTGTAACAATTTTAGAACTGTTTCCAATGGATATTTGTAGTAAACAAGTTCTTGCTGCCTTTCCGAGTTCTTGTTACTGTCTCTGTTACCCTTCTCTTATTCCAGACCTGTTTCTCCCATGCCTGGAAGTTTCTTGACTCTTGGAGCCTAAACAGTCCCTCCCCTAAATATGCCTGGAGCTTTATGATGCTCTACAAGGACTGAATATAATATTATGCATTGCCAGTAAGTCATACTTTCAACAAACTGCTACAGCCTGTAGATTGTTTCAGTTTTATGTTTTAGATCATGAAAAACTTAAATGCTTCACTTAGTTAAGTTACAAATTTTATACAAAATGCTTGCATTAAAAAGAGATTCTGGCACTACAGCTGAGTTTGGTCTGGCTTTCATAGCAACATTTCTAAAATAGGGGGACTTGAGAATGACCTTCCAGAACCGCTTTGTATTTTCCATGTTTGTTCCATTTCTGTGTCGTGGCCAAACATGAAAAGGTATTGGAAATTTGAGTCCTTCTAGTCAAAGGCTTTTCTTTACACGTTAGAATTCCCACTTTTTAAAGGGCCTCCCCTCCTCTGTCCACAAAGTTCCCAGTTATAGCACTCTCATGTGACATGGCAGAGTAAGCAAGCCACGTGGCCACACCTACCTCAAGGAGGGTAGATGACTGCAGTCCTGATATGTCTCCATAAGGCAAAGAGCCCGTGAACAGCCCTCATGATTCTGGGGTTCTCATTTGTGGTCACAAGATGTTCTCTCTTCCTGCTGTAGGCCAAAGGACTTCACCCCTCCCCAAGGGCAGTAACCCAAATTGCCCCATTCAGTCATAGCATCATGCTCAAGGTCAGGTTCAGTATTTCTTCATCAGGTCCAGACGTGGCACCTTTTGGTCTGGAGACTTCATGAACTAAAAAGACCAGTAGTCTGTTCCTTCTGGACTAACTGACCAAACCTCTCCCATTCACAAAGGGAAGGAATGGGAAATAATATAGCAGTCACAGACTGGTAGCAATTCTGAAATCCCATTGAGTAGGCATTTTGGGGGACCCCCGCCTTGGGTTGAAGAATGTTCATTAATGATGTCCAGATTCTGCTTCCTGGAAGAGCCCCCCACCTGAGTCCGCTGTTCTCCATATCCATTGGCTCCACTCTCTGAGAGTTTCTTCCTTTTCTGGTACCTTCTTGGCTCCCACTGAAGTTGACACTGGAGAACATGCATTCCTTGGGGGCTGAGCTGTTGTCTCCGGCAGCCTCCTGTCTGTAGGGTTGTGGTTCTCTTTTAATCCAGACTGGTGGTTATTTTGGCAGTACAACTGTCAAAAATTTTGCTCACTTCTTATCTGATTCTAGTCAACTTCAGGTATCAATAGCCAGACCTGCAATTTTGGCTAGATATGTCTCTTAGGTTTTCTATATGTCTCACCTTTCTTTACCCCTACGTGGCTGCCTTCCTTCTTTATTTGTTTGAGAGTATCTTTCCTCTACCAGCTTTCAGTTGGAGACCTACCCCCTTTGTCTCTTCTTCCTGAACCATATATTCTAAAGTGAAAGAAGGACCGAGTGCCCCATTAATCCGCACAGAGCTTTTAATGTCAGGTGTGATGGCCATACCCTTGGTTTGATCCTTAGCTGAGGTTGAGTTTTAATCAGCTTTTGTTCCTTCAAAGGCCTTCTTTGTTTTATTTTTAACCATTTGGGGTTGAGAAGTTAGTTGCCTCTTCTAGTCTTTTAAGTCTGAACTTGAACTCTATTTTCTTACATTCCTGATATAAACCAACCAATTATTTTCTTGATATCATTTCTTTCTTGCAGGGGTTTCTTTTATCTTACCCATCTATTTTTTTTTTTTTTTTTTTACCCCATTCCTTGTCTTTTCATCTTTTCCTTTTTCATCTGATCTTGTTTTTCACCAGTTTCACAGAGGCCATGTCTCCTGTACTCTATTGAGGTGCCAAACTGTTTCCAGACCTTTCTTTTGAATCCATCACTATAGCCAGCAAGCTCTTTCTCTGAGGATTTCAGAAGCTGTTCCTTTCTGCTACTGGAACTTTTTTTTTCACCTGGCTTTTATTTTTCTTCTCCATTTTTTATTCCTTTAATAAGTGAAACCTGCCGGACGTGTTTTCTAACAACAAATAGGCTCCGTTACCATCTACTTGGATCTACAGCTCAGGGCCGGTCGACCTACACAAATCCCAGTTCATTTCTCAGTTTCTAGAAGGCTTCTACTCAGATAAAATCTTTACTAACCCCCCTGCTTGATTTTCTGGTTTTGGTGGAATATATAAAAACAAAAATGTGGAGCATCTTTGACCACCAGGATGATCCCCCCCCCCCTTTTTTTGCTGTCTGTTACACACGGCTTTGTTTATGGGGACTGTCCTCAGAGCGTAATGTGTCCTTGCAAGTTCCCTTAAAGTTCCTTCCCAGTTGTTTTCTAGGAATTGCTGGCCTGCCTGAGTGTGCAAGAGGGGAGGGGGAAGAAGAGGGGTGTGTGTGTGTGGTTTGGGGGTGGCGCACAGCAGTCTCACCAACACAAAGATCTGCACTGATGGGAATTTAAAGCTGGCTGCAGCTTTACAGTGGGGGCAATTCTTGAGTGTCTGAATCAGATAACCGGCTGGAGAGGATGTTTGAAGTGCCTCCTTTTTTTCAGGCGGTCTCAGTTTTATGAGCCTGAAGCTAGTTATGGCATGACAGGTGTTTTGTTTCTTTAAATCTTCCTTTCCTCAATCAAGTGTATGATTTATATTTATGTTCGGTGAGATTGTTCCAGGTTCTGGTGCCATCTGTTGATTTTAGTGTCACATGGATCGATTTCTTGGGGTTTTTCCTGCATGTTCAGAAATGGAGAGGTTACATGATTCAAGGCACACATGATTTAACCCTGGAAGTCCATGCACCTTCATTTCTGGCTTTGTCTCCGGACACCTGGAGAGGAGGGCTTGTGTTTGTAAAGTCTGGTAATAGAATTCTTAAAAAGTAGTTATTGTGATGTCTTTATATCTGGCCTTTTACTAGAAAGGGTGGGAGTTGCACAGTTTCTTTGAAGTTTGACATGAGATAGTGTTTCTGTTTCAGATCCCAGCGGCAGCCATGTTTCACTTCTTCAGGAAGCCTCTGGAACCGAAAAAGCCCTCAGTGCCAGAGACGGAAGCGGACGGATTTGTCCTTTTAGGTGAGTCTCTTTAAGGAACGAAATCATAATCACGTGGATTATTCGTCTTTGAAAAAATTCCTTGAAAATTATAGGATTGATTTTTTGGAAAAATTCTCTCCCAGTAATTCCAGTATTAATTTATATGAAATCTATAAAGTTCATTAATCACTTAGAATATTGTCATCAAGTCAGACTCTTCTTACATATTGGTTTGGCTGGGTCCTGCAAATTAAATTTGTAAGATTATCCTGTATTTTTCTCTCTGATATGCTGGTCAGCCTTTTCAATTGTGAAAAACCAAAAGTCTTGAAGAATCCTTGATGATTTCAAGTTCTGTCTTATAAATAGAAAACTTTGCTTCTTAAATTAGCATCTTCAATTAAATTAGGCATCTGATAGATAAATATTTGCTGAATGCAGTGCACTTTTCAATCTTGTATTAGTTTCTCCTAAATGTTTAAGCTTAGTTTATTTCCTATTATAACATTAATTCTACTAATTATTAAGATTTTAGTGGTTTTGCCCTGGCTGGTTTTGTTCAGTGGTTAGAGCGTCAGCCTGCAGTCCAGAGAGACCCAGGTTCGGTTCCCGCTAAGGGCACGTACCTCGGTTGCAGTTTGTCCCCAGCCCTGGTTGGGTTGTGTGGGTGGCAGCCACTCAATGTATCCCTTTCACGTGATGTTTCTCTCTCTCTCTCTCTCTCTCTCTCTCTCTCTCTCTTTCTCTCTCTCTCCCTCCCTCCCACTCTGTCTGAGCAATAAATGGAAAAATGTCCTTGGTTGAGGATAAAAATAAAAAGATTTTAGTGGTTTTAAAAAATATTGCTTTCAACCAGATGCTGTGCTTTTTCCAAAGGGAATTTAAACAAAAATAACATTTCCTTCATGTCATTGTGTCTTTCCCTGAGGAGGAGCTGTGTCTCTTGATGAAGAGGCAACAAAACCCAGTTTCTCCTGTGGCCCCATCCTCCTCCACCCAAGACTCTTCCACCCGGGACTCCTCCACTCGGGACTCCTCCACCCAGGACTCCTCTACCCGGGACCTCCTCCCACCAGATTCGGGCTCCTCAGAGGATTTGCATGAACTCATAGGGTGTTTACTCCCTGGGGTGTTTCTCAGGTGTCTCCCCACCGGTTTCCTACCTCTTCCTTTATGCTGGCCCAGTGAGACTAGGGTCCCCGGGCATCGGGAGGATTTAAGGGTGATCCTGAGTTTCCCGCTCAGACGCTCGGGGCCAGGCTCACACGTGCCTCTGACTCCGCACACTCACAAGTGTGGTGGGTGGGTCTCTGCCTCTTCAGCCTTTGTCTTTAGGGTCTGGCCTCTGGCAGAGAGGACACAGAGGTTTCATCTCTCTGGCCCTCTTCCAGTCCTTGGCCTTAACCTCTGGGAGATTAGTATAGATTTTTTCACAGCTGAATGTCGCCACAGAATATCCCATCTTTCCCACGCTGGCGGGCCCGTGTGGTTTTCTGAATCTGCCTCACGTGGCCTGGGACGGGGGCAGTAGCTGGGGTGCTCAGAGTTGTTTTTCTCTCTGACCAGATCCTCTATCCCTGAGGTAAAGTAGTGGGGCACAGTCTGACGAGGGCCAGTGATCTTCCTGGGGAGCCTTCTGACTGGGCTAAAGTGGGGGTGCCTGGACACCACTGCTTATCTGGCCTTTCTTAGCACGTCAGGAAGTAGTGCGCTGGCTTCGAAGTCAGAACTGGCTCTGTCAGCCTCAACTTCCTTCTGGTCCTTGAACGCTGCCAAGGCTGCTTCCCTTTCCCTCAATGAATCAGCCTCATTGACAGAACTGCAGGGATGTAGCAGGTCTCCTGTGAAGTGTGCAGTTTCTTCCCAGAGTTTCACAATAAATTCTTCTCTCAGAAATTTGCTTCAACAAAGCCCGAATTTTCCTAACTTTGTTCTACATTCTTAATTTTAGAATACCTCTGTAGTCTTAACATAGGCAGAGAAACTTGATTTTTTTCCTGTTGTTTCATGATTAGAAATCAACATTATTCTTTTTGTTACCAAGCAGCTAAAGGATGTAAGTTTAGTGTATAGAGAATTAAATAGACATAAGACAGATTAACAGGAGAAAAGCATACAGATATTCACATGTCCATGGCAGCCCTCATAGAAAAGTAAAGACCAAAAGAAGTGGTAAACCCAAAGTGACTAAAATATGCGGGGAGACTAATGGAGGATAACAGCTACCCTAACAAGGTCTGTCTCTATAGATCTCTTGGCCCCGACTCCCCATCTCTGGGGATAAGAATGTCTCTTTCCTCCTGGCATTTTCATATGGGGGTTTTAGCTCTTGCTTTCAGTTCAAAAGTGTCCTTATGCCAAAGTGGCATATTTTAGGGTGGTGTATCTGCCACCCTTCACCATTTTGGGCAAGTTAATGTAACCTCCCAGGTGTCATTTAGCTTATCTAGAGAATGAGCATGAAAACAGTACCCACGCTGATAGGTTATTGAGGGAATTAAATGAGCTGATGTGTGTAAAATGCTTAGAACAGCCCTGTGAGTGAAGTGGTGGTATTATATCTCCACTTATTGGAGGACTTAACTTTTCCAAGTTCCTCCAGTGAATATAGCAGATGTGGAATTAGCCCAGGTGGTCTGACTTCAGAGCCTGCCTCCTACCCTCTTAAACACTAAGCTATCCATTTTTTAAAATATCATAGTATCATTTTTAATTTTCAGACAATATTGAAATTTTAAGATTTTAAAAATAATTTAAATTGTGCTCATTACTGTTGAAAAGGGAAAGTGCTGATTTTTTTGTTTTCATAAAACAGGGTTGGTATATGACTGTTCATAAAGTTTGGTTTTAATTTTGGCTACCTCCAAATCTTCATTATTTAATATTTCATATATATAAAAATATTGTGGAAATCTATAATTTTCTTAATGAAGTTGAGATTGGAAGGTGGTATACATTGTTTAGTCAGTAAAATATCCTTTAACAGTGAAGGACTTAACTGAATTGACTGATAAAAGTCAGGAGAGATTATTAGGAATATCCTTAATTGTCTTTAAAATTAGAATGGTAACATCTTTTTTTTTTTGGTACGTGCCCCTAGCAGGAACCGAACCCAGGACTCTCTGGTCTGCAGGCCAATGCTCCAACCACTGAGCCAATCCAGCCAGGGTGATAACATCTTTTCTTAAAAAACTGGTTAGTTCTGCTGAGTTGCTCTTTTTATCATATGGTTCTATATTGACATATATTTCTACTTTAGTCTCAGAGCATACCATGGAAAATATTTTGGAAAATGTCAAATAGGACAAATGGTAGATATGAAATGCTATTATTAACGTGCCCCCATACTTACACACCTGTACTTTGGTTGTCATGTGTTCGCATAACTTTCTTTGTCCTCATGTGTAATAGATAACATTGCAAGAAAATAAATGTATATGATTGGCTTTGTGTGTTTATCTGTTAACTTCTAAATAAGGCAACTAATTAAAGACTTAGAAACATGATTATATTTATGGCAACAACTTATCAATATGTGGTCTACAGAATTTTTTAGAATATCATCTTATGTGGCCTTTATAACCTATTTCTAACAAGGTCAGAATAAATTATGTTAAAAGAATATACTATCTAATTTTTCACACTTGAGAATACTTTTTCCCTTCGGCAAGCCTCTCTGCTTAACACAAATAGGTTTTAGGTCGCAATTATTGGATGGCATTGCTGAGTTGCTAAGGCCAACAACCCGTGACTTGAAATTCAGGGTCAGTCAAAGCCTAGGCACTTTTGTTGATAATAGGAATATCTGGGCTGTTCATATACAATTAGCTCACTTTTGGATGGAAAGCTTTTTTCTGTTAAGGTTTCCAAAGTTTTCAGCCTTTGTAAAATGTTGAGTGTGCTGAATGAGAATAAGGAGAAAAATAAAAGGCCTGGTAGAAAAACATCCTTTCCCTTGTAACCAGTTCCTATTCACATAAGAAGGTAATAGCTATTCATTCATTCAGTAATGAAGTTGAAGTAATCCTCCAGGGTACTCATTTTACACAAAAACAAATTGCAGTTTTCATTTGCATCACTGGGTGGCGATTTTTCTTAGTTTGCACTGCTGTTTAAAACCCCAGCAAGTATGGTGCTATTCGTAATCACCAGGGTTTTCTTCTGTTATGACATGTTTAATTGTGCTTTTAAGACGTTATCTTTTAAGTTGATTACAAATTTGCTACTGTAGTGTGCAACCTCATAGTTATTTTAAATTAGGAAAAAGGGGTATCTGTTGCCTAGATGTTGGCATATAATTCCTTCCAAAACTAAGACAAAAGCATAAATTAGTTTAATATGCTATAGTTAAGCGAAGGAAACATAACAGCAATGACCCCCCCTCCCCCGCCACAGAATACAAAATGAAAAGGAATAATTTAGATTACTGTTTTGTTCAGTGACACTGTTGGCCAGATGTTGAATATAACTTTGGAGCAAGCAGAATGAATTGGGCAAACACAGTTTCAGAGATTAAAGGAATTGGGTTACAGTTCAACTGAAATTCATCATGTTTTTCATAATCTGCAGGTGCTTCTTAAAGTAGGGCTAAGAACTGCTAGTTTCCATTAAGCTAATTAGTTTGTAAAACTCATTGAATTTAGAATCAGTGTAGTAATTCACAGCAGCTTGGATGTCATCTTTTAATTATTGATATTGAAATATGTAATTTAGTCTCCCCTTCTGTTTTCCGGTTTAAATGATAAATCAAATTTTGAAAAGTATGGGTTATTTTTAAGATGGTCTCTTCCTGAATTCCTCATCCTGAGAATCATTCAAACCATGCACACACACTAAAGTTAAACTATCATGTTTTTATATGGAACTTTTTATGTAATCTTTTCATCCTTGTATTTGTTCCTTTATTTAGAAGTAGAACTTAATTGTGTACAGTAAAAATTTACATTCCAAGGATGAGGGACAGTAAGTCACTTTGATCATGTGTAAGACTGAAGGCTTTAATTAGAACGACAAAAACTAAACAGATTTTTAGCACATGCTTCCTATTTTTACTCCCTGTTCTTACGATAGTATACCAAATCTTTAAAAAAAGTAGTGTTTATGGATTAGAAAAGCAGTTTACCCTCTTACTATTCCTTTACCCCTGTATCTGATTATCCACAAAAACTCAAATTACAATTAATTTACTTTGCAATCTTTGTGTTCTTACTCTTGACCTCTCCATTCTAAAGCAGAGTATGCCAGGATTTTTCAACTAACTTCATTATGCAATGTTTATTTCCCATTAAGAAATGTGGAGTCTGTCCTGGCCAATTTGGCTCAGTGGTTAGAGCGTCAGCCTGCAGTCCAGAAGGACCTGGGTTCAGTTCCCACTAAGGGCATGTACCTTGGTTGCAGTTTGTCAGGCCCTGGTTGGGGTTGTGCGGGAGGCAGCCACTCAGTGTGTCCCTTTCACGTCGATGTTTTTCTTGCTCTTTCTTTTTTTCTTTTTTAATCCTCACCCAAGGACTTTTGTCCATTTTTTGTTCAGATAGCGTGGGAGGAAGAGAGAGAGAGAAACATCTATGTGAAAGGGACACATCGAGTGGCTGCAACCCAGGGCCGGAGACATACTGCAACTGAGGTACGTGTCCCTAGCGGGAACCGAACCCCAGTTTCTCTGGACCACAGGCCGACGACGCTCCAACCGCTGAGCCAAACTGGCCAGGGCATCTCTCTCTCTTTCTTCCTATCTCTCCCTCCCACTGTATCTGAACAAAAAAATAGAAAAATGTCCTTGGGTGAGGATAAAATAAATAAATAAAAGCCCTGGCCGGTTTGGCTCAGCGGTTGGAGCGTCGGCCTGCGGTCCTGAGAGACCCGGGTTCGGTTCCCGCTAAGGGCACGTACCTCGGTTGCAGTTTGTCCCCGGCCCTGGTCGGTTGTGCGGGTGGCAGCCACTCGATGTGTCCTTTTCACGTCGATGTTTCTCTCTCTCTGTTCCTCTCCCCCCGCCCCCACTCTACCTGAACAAAAAAAGAAATGTGGAGTTGTCTGTGTAATGGATAGAATTAACAGAATTTTCACATTTGTTGGTTCTTCATCCTGGTTAACCTGTTAACCTAGAGGCACTTCAGAGATAAAGTGTTCAGGCAAGGCTGACCTGTGGCGGTGGTGGGGGCGGCAAGGGGGTACCACCCATCCTAACCTCCTTGAACGCGCAGCGAGAGGGAACTTTATGGGGCAGGGGGAGGAGCCAGCTGTACTGAGAGGCATAACTGAACCCTCTGTTTCATGCATTTTTAGTGGTAAAGTCATTCCTTCTTACTGGGCCTCAGTAGACTCAGCTGACTCAAATGTAAATTAGGACTCTGTGTTCCTAACTCCAGGGTTCTAACCCTCCTGTGCAGTAGGGGGCACTTTGAATACATACTGCTGCTGGGGCCGGATCCCTAAACTCTGATTAGGTGGGCCTGGGTTTTGGCCTGGACATTGTTTTTTATTTGTCATTTCCAGAGTCCCCCAGGGTACTTCTAGTGTGCAGGCAAGGCCGGGAGGTACTGCGGTCCACTCTCTATAATTTAGTCATTGCACACCATCCAATGATGTGTTTAAGACACTTCAAGAAAGACCTCATAAAAATGCAAAGTTGCAGTTTCTCTTCCACTGTAGTTGAGCCAGAAACAAACAAAAAGTAAATAAAACCACAGAATTCCTAGGTTAAACACACTTCCTCTCAAACATTAAATAGGCAAAGAGAAGAAAGCCTCACAGTTCTGAGAATTGAAATCCGTTTCTGTGAGTAATATATTTGGAACCTCAAATGTGTGTATGTTTATTTCAGTCAGTAGAGCAGCTGGGAAGTATTTCATTAAATTCATTATACAAACGTGAATTCCAGGTAGCCTGTGACTCCTTTTGTCCTAGCCACAGTGCATCTAGATTGACTCGAGGTAAAGTTATCGGACAGATTAACATCCAGGAACTTTTCAGAGCAACTCTGAGGTACTTTTTCCTTGAAGTAAAACCTTCAGACAGTCATATTTTTAGTATAGCTATTTGGGGGTAATTGACTGGTTTACTACGGTACTGTTTCCTTCAGTAGGGAAACAAATTTAAGTAGGCACACCATATATAAATGGAGTCTCTACTAGTATTTCCTTAGAGGCTTTCATAATGCTGTGTCTTCCACATCTGAGACCATTTAACTGAAAAATTGTGATGACTACCTTTTATATTTTAACCTGAAGTTTATTCTTATTTCTTTCTGTTGAAGAAATAAGTAATAAGGATGAAATGTAAATAAAATACACAGAGTGTGAGCACTGTACTTTGTACTAGTAATTCATATAGGGTTGGAAGACCTAAATATTGTCTTTCTGGTAATCTTAATAATATTATGGTAGTCTTTTATATTTAAGTGGTTATGTTATTCAGCTTCTGTTTTTTCCCCTTTGAATACAACCAAAGCATATTATGAAGGGAAGAATTCCTACTGGGGATACATATTAATCTTTATAAATGTGAATGTATGAAAAACTTAAACATCTTATTTATTATATCATGATAGAATTACGGTGTTACCTCAGAATAGCATTATCCAATAAACTATACCAGAAGAAAAACATTTCAAAATAGTATGATATAATCTTTCTGTACTGTAGAATTGAGTGAGCATTTTTGGTGTTCACCTTCTCTGTCCCAGGCTCTCTGCTTCTTGCTAAAGATGCTGCAGATTCCTGGGCCTGACCCGTTCCTAAGGAAACAGTCTTTGGAGCTATAGCCTGAGAATCAGCATTTGAATAAAAGCAATGCAGGTGATCTTTTAAAAAATATATGTTTTAATTGATTTTAGAGAGAGGAAGGGAGCGAAACATCGATTAGCTTCCTCCTGAACATCCCTTACTGGGAATGGAGTCCATAAGTCAGGCATGTGCCTGGGCCGGGAATCTAACCGGAGACCTCCTGGTATATGGAATGGTGCTCAACCAACTGAGCCATACCGGCCACGGCTAAAGGTGATTTTGATGTGTGCTGATATTTGGGAATTGTTGCCATACTGATTTTATAATTTGTGGTTGGAGAAGAAAACCTTCTAGGAGGCGAGACAGACTGTGTAAAGTATGTAGATTCAGAAGAATCTGGGACATTTACAGGGCCAGTAAAAAGCTCTTGGCTAACTGAGGGGGTGTATCAGGGCCACTGATGAGAAAGGAATCTAGAAAGGTGGTTTGTTATTGGGCCTTGTGTGCCATTCTAAGATGTTAGAATTTTATCCCACTGACAGTAATGAACTATCGGTTATTCATCCATTTTAAAGTAGTGAAGTAGTGTTTTGTTTTGCCTTTTTAAAAATCAAACATTTATTAACAATTAAAAAATTTTTTTTTCTTTATTGATATATTAGAGACAGAGGAAGGGAGAGGGAGAGACAGACAGCAACATCAATGAGAGAGAACATCAATTGGCCGCTTCCTTCATGCCCCCCACTGGGGATCGGGCCCACAACCTGGGCATGTGCCCTGACCGGGAATTGAACTGGTGACCTTTTAGTGCATGGGTCGATGCTCAACCAGTAAGTCACACCAGCCGGGCTATTAACAGTTTTTTAAAACAGAGATCATTGTTGGCTTCATCAAGATTGAGAATGATCTTTTTTTTTTTTTTTTGGTACGTGCCCCTAGTGGGAACCGAACCCAGGACTCTCTGGTCCGCAGGTCAATGCTCCAACCGCTGAGCCAGACTGGCCAGGGCAAGAATGATCTTCTTAATGAAAAAAATTTGATTACAGCATTATCTCTTGACAGCATCAATGGCAAAGGGTGCAAGTGTACTCATACCAGGCTGACAGGATAAGACAGTGAAACATCATGCTGCTAGACACTCCATCAAACACCTTACGTCTAACTTTTCCAGTATACTTGAGCTTCATTATGACAAAGGGGCAGAAACTACTAATTGTTCTTCAGTATGTTTTCCTTTTTTTCTTAGTTAACAGCATTTTATATTGCCATGTGGTCATTTAGCAGTTGAAGGTCTGGCCAGTGGGATATAAGAAGAAACATTGTATTGCAGGTTTTAGGAAACCTGGATAGAAAATGGGTGTGATGGTTTGGTAGAATGCTAGCTGCCATCTTGGACCATTGTAGGAAAACTGGAGAGTAAGCTGGGAAAAGCCTGGTCCTTGAAGACTGTGGAGCTGCCCTGCCAGCCGTCTATGTTTCCCTGTGAACTCTCTTTTTGTGAGACAGGTATAAACTTCTGTTCTGTGTAAGCCACTATTTTCTTTTGTCATTTGCAATGAACCAAATCCTAACTGATATAGGTATTGAGCTGGAAATCATAATATTTGGATTCTAAACTCTGTGATTTTCTTGTTGTGCGATCAAGCAAGCTACTTACTATTTCAGCCTGGTTTTTCTTACTTATAAAAATGCAATAGCATCATGGTTTCCTCATTACATTGTTAGATGAGATGAATAAGAGAGAACCATACACAGACTTCTTTATGGACAAAAGGGAGTACAAAGAAGTTTTTATTCACTTGCTAATTCTGAAAAATGCAATGAAATGTTTGGGAGAATGATTCTGAGTCATCTTCTAGGCTTAGCTAGAAAGAAGGTCCTGATCAGTAATGATACGTGTTATGGGAAAGGAGTGGTTAGCATCCTACCAGTGCCACACATAGGTCTTTGTGTTTGTGCACTGAGCTCACCAGAATGTCCATTCATAGCCATTGAAACTTGAAGTGTTTAAATTATGCAATAATTGGTGGAACATTTTTTAAAGAATTTAGAATTGCTGCCACACTCTATCAGTTAAATTAGAAATGGATTCATTTCCTACAATTGGTATTTCTATCAAAAATGGCATGTACTTTTATGGCTATACATGTGTGTGCATCTATCATATATATATATATATATATACACACAAACACATACACACACACACCCTCCCCCACTGATTTTTTAGAGAGAGAAACATCGATGTGAGAGTAACACATCGATTGGTTGCCTCCTGCATGCACGACCTCAACCAGGGCTGGGGATTGAACCCACGACCCTTTGTCCTGGGGGCTGATGCCATAACTGCTGAGCCAAGCTGGCCAGGGCATATTATATTTTTAATGGTAAGTATTTAAGTGTACTATACAAATGCATTACATTATAGTATTAATGACAAAAAGGAGTTATTGTTCTGAATCTTCAGTTTTCTAAGTGAAATACCTCAGCTCTATACTTACAGAACA
Organism: Molossus molossus; assembly: GCF_014108415.1. NCBI lineage: Eukaryota > Metazoa > Chordata > Mammalia > Chiroptera > Molossidae > Molossus > Molossus molossus. The sequence goes on along the minus strand of NW_023425401.1, from coordinate 29,458,684 downwards.
ACTTATTTTTATTTCTTGCATTTATTATTTTCTGATGCACAATCTGAAAATATGCTTGGCAGAATTGAAGGAAAACTGTAAACCTTAAAATAGTTTGTTGATGGGTTGTTTGAAGGAGTTGAAAACTATGATAACCAGTCATGGTCTCTGTTGCTCTCACTATGTTCAGGGTTCTTAGCCAAGATGAATTTGGGAGGCTGAGTGGAGTGGTCTATAAGCCTCCTGAAATTATAGGCAGAATTTTGTATTTGTATTTTTCTGGGGAGAATGGTCTCTGCATTTAATTATAGTCTCAAAGGTCTGTGACCCTAAAAAGGTTAAAGAACTACTTTTTGAGATGTTGCTACATATACCAATGTTTACTAGCCACTTGGGCTGTGGTATCATTGGGTATTTTATTTTAATGCCAAAGGAAGCATAGTCCTTGTCAGAGGTGGGTTCTATATCATTGGCCATTTTTACTAGTTTGGCTTCAGAAAATAGAATGACTTTAGAGCAGCTAAATAGAAACTATGAATATTTATTATAATGTAAGATATCTATAATGAAGATACGCTCTAAGTGGCAAGACATACAAAACTATAAATTTAAATAATTTTTAAATTTTTTAATCGTTATTACAAAACAATGTCAAACACTCGCGGTGTCTGATAGAATGACTTGCAGCATGTTGGTCCCATACAGTTTATTAGTTTGTTGTTTCTCTGTCTTATTGTGTCACCCTTGTATGAGTGATGCATTTAGGGCATGAAGCTGCAATTCATTTTTTATTTAAAAAAAAAAAAAAGACAGATGATAATGGAGAGGTACGGCTTGCAAACAGTGATTGGAGAACTTTTTTACTTGTAGCACACATGTAACTAGGACTAGTAATGACAGTTTGCCCTTGGTTTGCCTTTCATGGACCTTTCCCTGTTCTGCCCAGGATGTTTTTCTGCTCCCAGGCCTGCAGCCCAGCGTCTCCTTGTGCAGAGTGCCTGTCTTGTGTCACTTTGTCTGCATCCTGTTCACTCTTCAAATCTCAGATGAACTTTCGTCTCTAGGTCTCCACCGTCTCTAGATAGCTCTCTCTTTGATCTCATATTGTACATTTTCTCCTATCATTTATTTGCTTCTCAATCACATCATTTCTTGTATTATTGTTTCATAATGCATCTTGCCTGCTGTGTATTTTACATAGTAGTCAACACAATGACTTCCATGAAGTAGATCCTCAAGCCCCATACTGTTAACAGGCTTGGGAGTGACTTCTGAATCATTTATACTTGGTTAGAAAACCTGGAAATGTCTTCTGTTAAGTTATTTTTTTTCGGTGAAAATACTCCCTTGTTTAACTTATGTCACCTGTCACGGACTGAAACCGTTATGTTGTAATTTTAGTAATGCCAACTGAACTAAGCGTTCAGAGCAGGTTTGCCCACCCAAATTCACTCCCCCTTCTTTCTTACTTCAAAGTATTCACCTTCCTCTGCATGACCATGTGTTTCAGGGGAGACTGACTTTATTCCCAATACTGGGGGGGTCAGTTCTCATTTGTCTAAGCCAATAAAGGTGACCCAGTCTACCTTGTCAGAGATTAGTTTCAGAATTGTTACCTGTGACAGGTCAGCTTATTGGATGTGAAGGAAGGTTGGCTGAGGGGATATAGGCAGGTACTGAAGAGACAGCCTCCTCTTCCCCTCGTGGCTCTTTTATCTGGATGAAATGCCTGATGAGGTTGTATCCATTTTTGCCATTTTGCTGAGGGCAGGAAGCCCGAGACAGAGGTAACATGTTAAAGATGGCAGAATAAAATAGGAAAGCAACCTGGTCCCTGATGACATTGTTGAACCGGTATGTTTACTGGTCTGAGAACTGTCAACTTCTGGACTTCCTGTTAGGTGAGATAATAAGTTCCCTGGTTAAAGTTTAAGCCACTTTTTTTTTTTTTAATGCAAATTCTTTTTTTTTTTTTTTAATTTTTTTTCCTTTTATTGATTTTAGTGACAGAAGAAGGAAGAGGGAGAGAGAGAGAGAAATATCGAGGAGAGAGAACATAGATTGGCTGCCTCCTGCATGCCCCCCACTGGGGATTGGGCCCACAGCCTGGGCGTGTGTCCTGACCGGGAAGCGAACCGGCAACCTCTCGGTGCATGGGTTGATGATCAACCACTGAGCCACACTGGCCGAACAAGTTTAAGCCACTTTTAGATAGGCTTCTATTACATATAGCTGAAGATTTCTAGACTGATGTTTGACAGGCATGCTTTTAATGTTACATCTTCTTTTATAACCTTTCTTTTTATTTTTGGTAAAGCCTCTTTTAGTTTTTAATATCTAGACTTCATGGAATATCTATCTATGTATCTATGTATCTATGTATCTATGTATGTATCTATCTATCTATCTATCTATCTATCTATCTATCTATCTATCTATCTATCATCTATCTCAGTAAATTTCTTCAGGTGATATCTGTATAGGGAAAGTTTATGTTTATGTCCCGTAAAATTTAATTTCTAACCAAACAACATATGGAAATAGCCTTGAGCTACACTTCAAATGAAATGAACAGATTATCAGAGTCACAAAGAACATTTTGAAAGGTATGCCTGTTGGCATCAAAAAGGTTGTGCATCTTGGATATTGCTGGCACCAAGGGAAGCCATGTTACTGCTAGAAAAGCAACTGGTGGTGAGCAAGCATATTAATTGCTGGGTGACCAGGAATTTAACATACTAACATAATAGTTTGCTACTTTGCTGTATTTCAGTTATGTTTTATTAATTGGTTGGTATGTTTAGATCGATGTGCAATATATTCTAATTTTTTCCATCGAAAGCAATGACAAATAGGCATTTTCTTACATGTTCAATTTTCAGGAATGGGTTGACGTTAAGCAAGAGATTCCTTTACTAATCTGGACCAGCTATTTTATTAAGTCAGCAATCCTGCTTGTGCTAATAGTCTTCAACTTAATATAGTCTTAAAGCAACTCACCAATATGACACATATTTTTATGTGTTACATATTTAGAAATGTACCATTTCCCAAAAATGTTAAAGGCAGTAAATGAAATCATAATCCTGTTGTTTTGTTTTTGTTAATCCTCACTTGAGGACATTTTTCATTGATTTCTTAGATAGAGTTGAAGGGAGGAAGGGAGGGAGGGAGAGTGAGAAAGAGGGGGAGAGAGAGAGAGAGAGAAACATCCATGTGAGAGAGAAACATCCATTGGTTGCCTCCTTGCATGACCTCAGGTGGGGATCAAACCTGCAATTCAGGTACATGCCCTTGACCAGGAATCGAGCCTGTGACCTTTTGGTCTGTATGCTGGTGCTCTAACCGCTGAGCAAAACTGGCCCGGGCCATCATTTTTTTTTTTAAACATGAAAATTTGGGAGAAAAATTGAAATCTATGTTTACTTTTACCATCTCAAATTTATAGTTCTAAAGTCACTTTTATTTATTTATTTATTTTTTATTATTATATTTTTTTATCCTCACCTGAGGACATTTTTCCATTTTTTGTTCAGATAGAGCGGGAGGGAGAGAGAGGAAGAGAGAGAGAAAAACATCGATGTGAAGAGACACATCGAGTGGCTGCCACCCACATGACCAACCAGGGCCGGGGACAAACTGCAACCGAGGTACGTGCTCTTAGCGGGAACCGAACCCAGGTCTCTCTGTACCGCAGGCCGACGCTCCAACCGCTGAGCCAAACCGGCCAGGGCTAAAGTCACTTTTAAAAGTTTAAAACCAATTATACATATGTTTTTACTTGAATTACATGTTTATCCTGCTTAAAATATCAAAATTTAATGAAGAGTTTTTAAGGCAATGATAAAACATTCATTAATCTTATTGTTAAATATTTACATTTATAACGTTCTGCCATTAGAGGGTGGGAGTGATACAGTATATCATATTTAGGGCTGGAAGGACATCTTAGGGAAAATTCTAAACAGCCTCATATATGAGTATTTCTGATTGAGAGTTGTATATTCAGAATATTTTAAAGTAAGTAAATATTTTTGTTTGCTAAGGAATATAAATATAGTATAGAAGTATAGTATAGAAGGTACCTTATATAAAATACTAATTTACAGTAAGAACCAATTATAGTAAAAGCATTGCCTTCAGAGTAAGACAGAAATGCCTTTCTAGCCTGTGGGCATCTTTGCATAGCTAGAGTTGGGTTAAATTTAGCACCACAAAAATTCAATTATGATTTCTACCTGTTATAAAAATATGCTAATGCACCCAAATATATTTTGATATTCTCATTCAGATATACTTAAACATTTTCCATTCCCCAAAGGAGTGCAGTTTGCTTTAGCTGTTTTTAGGTCTTTAAGGTTATAGGACCTGGAAGCATGTTGAGCTCAGTGTGGTACAGACCTGTATTTCTCAGGTTGTGTTCCGTCTGCACCTTCCTACGACCGGACTGGGGTCTTATGCTGCCTACTTGTCTTTTTACGGGGTGTAGGAAAAAATAAGCTGATGGAATTTCAGGCTTTTCGTTTGGACATTTTCCTTAAATTCTAGAGAGAACCAACATTAATTTTACAAGCAAGTATTAGACAGATAACATGCATGAATAAGGAGTAAATGGTTATTAAGGGGTTAATTTGCAGACAGACAATCACATTTACTTGTATGGCTGTTTTGTTCTTTGAACATTTGTAGTCAGAGTCATGGTTTTATATTCTATTTTATAACCTGTAAAATAAAATAAACCAAACATTAAAACAATATTTTTAATGTTTTACTTATTTTTTTATTGTTGAAAGTATTACAGATGTCCCCTTTATTCCCCATTGACCACTTCCTTCCCGCTCCCACTCCCCTCCTGCTTTCCCCAACCAAATGTCTGTGTCCACTGTTTGTGCATATGGCATATAAGCTCTTTGGTTTATCTCTTCCCACCCTTTTCACCCCCCATCTCTTTGAAGTTTGTTAGTCTGTTCCCTACTTCCATGATTTTGGATCTCTTTTGGTTGACAGCTTATTTTGTTCATTATGTTCCATAAATAAGTGAGATCATGTGGTACTTGTCTTTCTCTGACTGGCTTATTTCACTCAGCATAATATTCTCCAGGTCCCTCCATGTCATCTCAGAGGGTAAGAGATCTTTCTTTCTTATAGCTGCGTAGTATTCCATTGTGTAAATGTACCACAGCTTTTTTATCCACGCATCTACTGATGGACCGTAGGGCTATTTCCAGATCTTATCTATTGTAAATAGCACTGCTATCGACATGGGGGGTGCATATTTCTTCCTGATTGATGTTTCAGGCTTCTTAGGATATATTCCAAGAAGGGAATCACTGGGTTAAATGGCAGTTTCATTTTTAATTTTTTGAGGAAACATCATATTTTTCATAGTGGCTGCACAAGTCTGCATTCCCACCAGCAGTGGGAATTTTCTTCACATCCTCGCCAGCACTTGTTTGAGGAATTGCTGATGGCTGCCATTCTGGCACGTGTGAGGTGATATCTCCTAGTTGTTTTAATTTGCATCTCTCTGATGATTAGTGATGTTGAGCATTTTTTCATATGTCTCCTGGCCATTTGTACGTCCTCTTTGGAGAAGTGTCTATTCAGGTCCTCTGCTCATGTTTTCATTGGATTGTTTGTCTTCCTATTGTTGAGTTGTATGAGTGTTCTATATATTTTGGATATTAACCCTTTATCCAGTATATCATTGGCAAATATGTCTTTTCATATAGTGGATTCCCTTTTCATTTTGATGCTGGTTTCTTTTTGCTGTGCAGAAGCTTTTTAGTTTGATGTAGTCCCATTTATTAATTATTATTTTTTTCCTTTGTTTCTTTTGTCCTAGATGATATATCAGTGAAAATTCCACTACGTATGATGTCTGAGGTTTTTCTGCCTACATTTTCTTCTAGGATTTTTATGGTTTCACGGGTTACATTTAAGTATTTTATCATTTTGAGTTTATTCTTGTGTATGGTATAGGTTGGTGGTCTAGTTTCATTTTTTTGCATGTAGCTGTCCAATTTTCTCAATACCATTTATTGAAAAGACTGTCTTTTCTCTGTTGTATGTTCTTGCCTCCTTAGTCGAATATTAATTGTGCACACTATCTTGGGTCAATATTTGGGTTCTTTGTTCTGTTCCATTAATCTATATGTCTGTTCTTGTGCCAGTACCAGGCTGTTTTGATTATGATGGCTTTGTAGTATAATTTGATATCTGGTATTCTGATCCCTCCCACTTTGTTCTTTCTTAAGATTGCTGTGGCTATTTGGGGTCTTTCATGGCTCCATATAAACTTTTGGAGTATTTTTTCTAGATCTGTGAAATATGCTATTGGTACTTTAATAGGGATTGCATTGAATTTATAAATTGCTTTGGGTAGTATGAACATTTTAATGATGTTGATTTTTCCAATCCATGAACATGGTATATGTTTCCACTTTTTCATATCTTTCTTTATTTCTTTTTTCAATGTCCTGTAGTTTTCTGAGAACAGGTCTTTTACCTCTTTGGTTAAGTTTATTCTTAGGTATTTTATTTATTTATTTTTGTTGCAATGATAAATGGGATTTTTTTTTAGTTTCCCCTTCTGAGTGTTCATAATTGGTGTATAAGAATACCATTGATTTCTGGATGTTAATTTTATTTCTGGCTACTTTGCCAAATTCATTTATTAAATTTAATAGATTTCTGATGGAGTCTTTAGGATTTCTATGTATAATACCATGTAATCTGCAAACAATGACAGTTTTACTTCCTCCTTTCCAATATGGATACCTTTTATTTTTTTCTTCTTGTCTAATTCCTATGGCTACGACTTCCAGTGCTATGTTAAATGAAAGTGGTGTAAGTAGGTATCCCTTTCTTATACCTGTTCTTAAGGAAAATGTTTTTAGTTTTTACCCATTAAATATGATGTTGGCTATAGGTTTTTCACATATGGCCTTTATTACATTGAGATATGATACCTCTATTCCCACTTTGCTGAGCATTTTTATCAGAAATGGGTGCTGTCTTTTGTCAAATACTTTTTTGGCATCTATTGATATGATCATATGGCTTTTATCTTTTATTTTGTTTATGTGGTGTATCACATTTATTGATTTGTGAATATTGTACCAGCCTTGCATCCCTGGGATGAATCTCACTTGGTCATGGTGAATAATTTTTTTAATGTATTGCTGGATCCGGTTTGCTGATATTTTGTCATCTATGTTCATCAGGGATATTGGCCTGTAGTTTTCTTTCCTTGTAGTGTTTTCATATGGTTTTGGAATTATAAAAAGATCTTGGAAGTCTTCCTTCTTCTTGAATTTTGGAATAGTTTGAGGAGAATGGGTACTCTTTCTTCTTTGAATATTTGGTAAAACTCCCATGAAGCTGTCCGGACCTGGGCTTTTGTTTGCTGGGAATTTATTTATTACAGCTTCAATATCCGTAGTTGTTACTGGTCTGTTCTAGTTTTTGTTCCTTCCTGATTCAGTTCTAGGGGACTGGGTGATTCTAGAAATTTGTCCATTTTGCCTAGATCGTCCAGTTTATTGGTGTATCATTGTTCACAGTATTTTTAAATAATCCTTTGTATTTCTGTGGTGTCAGTTGTTACTTTTGTTTGTTTGGGTCCTCTGTATCTGTTTCTTGGTGAGTCTGGCTAAAGGTTCATTAATCTTGTTTATCTTTTCAAAGAACCGGTTCTTTGTTTAATTTATCTTTTGAATTGTTTCTATAGTCTCTATATTGTTCATTTCCCCTCTGATCTTTACTATTTCTTCTTTTTTTTTAAACTCTCAGCCAAGGATATTTTTCCATTGATTTTCAGATAGAGTGGGAGGGAGGAAGGGAGGAGGGGGGAGAGGGAGAGGGAGAGAGAGAGAGAGAGAGAGCGCGCAAAATGTTGATGTGAGAGAGACACATTGATTGGTTGCTTCCTACACAACACCAACCAGGGCTGGGGAGCAAATTGCAACCAAAGTACGTGCCCTTGACCAGAATTGAACCTGTTACTCTGGTCCATGGGTCGATGCTCTCACCACAGAACCAGGGATGACCTTTACTGTTTCTTTTCTTATACTTGCTCTGGGTTTTTCTTTTTGTTTACTTTCTAGTGCTTTAATTTGTAGGATTAGATAGTCTATTAGAAATTTTTCTCATTTCTTGAGGTAGGCCTGTAGTGCTATGGACTTCCCTCTCAGGACTGCTTTTACTGTGTCCCATAGATTTCGTGTTGTGTGTTCATCTTCCAAGAAGTTTTTAATTTATTCTTTGATCTCCTTGGTAACCCATTTGTTGTTTAATGACATGCTATTTAGCCTCCATGTGCTTGAATGTTTTTGAGTGTTTTTATTGTAATTAATTTCTAGTTTCATGCCATTGTGATCTGAGAAGATGCTTGATATGATTTCAATCTTCTTGAACTTGTAGAGACTTAGTTTGTACCCTGATCTATCTTTGAGCATGTCCTATGTGCACTTGAGAAGAATGTGAATTCTGCAATTTTCGGGTATAATTCTCTGTAGCTATCTATTAAATCCATTTGATCTAGTGTATCATTTTGAGTCTCTGTTTCCGTGTTAATTTTTTGTCTAGAGGATCTATCCAGTGATGTCAGCGGGGTGTTGAAATCCCCTGCTACTATTGTATTGCTGTCAATTTGAAGTCCTCCAGAAGTTTTTAAATATATTTTCATGCTCCTATATTTGGTGCATATATGTTTACCAAGGTTAAATCCTCCTGTTGGATAGATCCTTTCAATATTATGTAGTGCCTTCTTTGTCTCTTGCTGTGGCCTTCATTTTGAAGTCTATTTTATCAGATATGAGTATTGCTACCTCTGCTTTTTTCTAAAATAAACTGAACATTAACAGCAATTTAAACTTAAGATAATTAAACAAAATTTTGTCTAAAATTATAATTTGTATGATATAATTTAAAATATCAATGTTTCATAATGTTCTGAAAAGAGCACTTTGACTTCCAGGTGCTTCTTGGCTTTCATTGTGTGAAAAGATTACATTTTATAGAAGATTGAAACTCTGCTGCTTTTTTTTTTTTTCTTTCTCATTTTATGCAGATCAGATTATTTTACTGGGACACAGAGTCCTCATCTGGTGTATGAGAGACTAAATTAGAAATGTATTTCTCAAGTTTTGGTTTCTTTTTCAATAGTTTAATATTTTAGTGATACTTTCATTGTTGTATATATTTAAAGAGACTGACATATCCCTCAATTTTTTCTAATCTCTATTAGAATAAATGTATGGTACTAAAATGATTTCTGTTACATTGAGTTCTTTTTCAGGATAGCAAGTAATCAGTCCACTAGTTGCCAAATAAAAATCAGTTTGAAGATTTTTTTTTTTAGTTAAAATTTTATCTGGCTAGTAGCCCCAATTTAGCTCTGACTAATCTTTTATTAAAATACTCATGAAAAGAGAGGAAAATTATTTATTTGTGTGTTTGTTTATTTATTTATTTTCTTTATTGATTGTAGACAGAGAGGAAGAGAGGAGAGAGATAGGAATGCCGATGAGGGAGAGCATCAGTTGGCCACCTCCTGCCTGCCCCCCACTGGGGACTTGGCCCACAACCTGGGCATGTGCCCTGACTGGGAATCAAACTGGAGACCTCTTGGTGCATGGGTCGACCCTTAACCACTGAGCCACACAGGCCCGGCAAGAGAGGGAAACTTTTTATGTCCACACCAAAACGTATAGGTGACAGACAGGTTAATGCCAGAACATGGGATGCAGTCAGACTGAGAAAAAATTAGCTCATCTTCTATTTATGGTACAGTGTGTTTAGAGTTAGTTACTTCTTAAAAACATAGAATTTGGCAGTTGCTCTCCAGCCCTGGGGTTTGTTCTGTGAAGGAAACAGAGTACTTTATTCCCTGTTCCTGCCCTTCCCTCACACACATCACCATCTTTATTCTGGAAAACAGCTGGTCAATGAGTAGAGGAGGAACGGGTGGTGCTGGAGGGCAAATGGGGAGGTGTAGTTCCCACCAGTAAAACAATGTAGGTAGGAGTAGAGATAAAATTGGTGCCAGTTTCAGCGATGTTGGACATTTTAATTTTTTAAATGTACTCCCGAGGACCAGGTGGTAGCAATAAGAGGAATAAAGACACCCCAAGAGAGGAGTTCCACTGGTAAACGCCCAGGACAAACATGCAAACCCATTGAGTCCTGTGGGCACCAACCAGACTCCAGCTGGTGGGGATTTTTTTATTTTTATTGAAGTGTAATTGGCATACAATATCCTATTAGTTTCAGGTGTATATCATAGCAAGCCAATATTTATATACATTATGAAATTGTCACCACAATAAGTCTAGTTACCATCTGTCACCATACGAAGTCATGACAGTGTTATTGACTGTATTCCCTATGCTGTACATTATATCCCCAGGACTTATTTATTTTATAGCTGGAAGTTTGTACCTCAGCTGATGGGAATTTATATTTGCACAATCTTTCAGGAAGACAAATTGTCAATATCTATCAGAAACTTTAAAGAAATAGATTCCCTTTGCCTTAGAAATTCCGCTTTTAGTAAGCTATCATCAAAATGTAAACAGATGCAGTTTATAAGATGGTATGTTCAGTATGAACCTCTTTTTTTTTTTTTTTTTATGTATTTTATGTGTCTAAACGTCTCAGGAAGGGAAAACCTTTATCTAGTTATGGATCTTATGATTGCAGGTGATTTAATTGTTTTCTCTGTATGATGACTTGTATACCTAATTTGATCTGTTATATTTACTGTAATGAACATGTGGTACTTGTATAACCACAAAGTCAGAAGGAGCCCCAAAGAGATGTGTCCCCGTTTCATTGGTTCCCTCCTGAAAACTATAGTTCTTCTAGAAGCAGAAGTGGATTTTACTCTGACAGCAGAGTCTGCATCGTGTTTCTTCCTGTTTTCAGTTCACCAAGCATTTACTCAGTAAATATAAATACTGTAAGTTTCTCTTAAATATTGATATCAATATAAATATTATTTTGATAGATCTAAGGCCAGAGTATAATATAGGAAACTCTCATTTTAAACTTTGCATTCATTTTGCAGTAAATTAATAATTTATAGCACTTCTCAGAGGAAAAAATGTCTTAGGGGGAGAAGTTAACCAATTCTTTTTTCAATTTCTCTTTCCTGTTTTCCTGAGTGTTGACAATTATTTTATTCCCTAAACACCGTCATGGAACCAGCACCTCCAGTGTATCAGGAGGCATTCTTAAGGTCAAATTCTTTTTTTTATCATTTTTCCATTTTTTGTTCAGATAGAGCGGGAGAGAGAGAGAGGAAGAGAGAGAGAGAGAGAGAGAGAGAAACATCGCCGTCAAAGGGACGCATCGAGTGGTTGCCACCCGCATGACCAAAACAGGGCCGGGGACAAACTGCAACCGAGGTATATGCCCTTAGCGGGAACCGAACCCAGGTCTCTCTGGACCGCAGGCCAACACTCTAACTGCTGAGCCAAATCGGCCAGGGCTTAAAGTCAAATTCTTTGAGTTGAAATTTCACTGTATTTTAATTTTTTTTTTCTTTATTGATGTTAGAGAGAGACAGAAACACTGATGAGAGAGAACATTGATTGGCCGCCTCCTGCATGCCCCCCACTGGGGATCGGGCCCACAACCTGGACATGTGCCCTGACCGGGAATCGAACCGGTGACCTCTTGGTGCATGGGTTGATGTTCAACCACTGAGTCACACTGGCTGGATATTCACTGTATTTTTAAAATTATTTGTAAATATCATCTTTAATGGGTTGCACAAATGTGTACCCTATTTTATGATAATATGCTTCTCAGCAATTTTAGTAATATGAAAGTGAAGTCTCATTCCTCTTTGTAAATTATTTTGCATGATATTTCTCTGGAATTTTAAGTTAAAGTTTTTAAACTCTACTCATACTGTGACATATTTAATATTTTTTTCTCTCCAGTGGGTTTTTGTATTGATTATTTAGGTAATAAAGTTAAAATCGTTAATTTTTGCACAGCAGCTATTTGACAACATGTCTTTCTGAGGAACGAGGTCTCACTTTGTTACTGTTACTGGAATGTCTGTTAATGATTTGTTGGCGGAAGGCAACTGAGTTTTAATTCAATTATCATTAGTCACTCATAGCAAAAATACCAAAAGGTTTAATTGAAAAAAAAATAACACACCAAACCTTTGGTTTTTCTCCATATCTATAGAGGAACACTGTTACATTGTCAGAAGTTTATCTCTGAGTCATAGTTGAACATTTGGAAGAAGCAATTAAGTTATTTTTCAAGAAGAGTAAAGCACCGTTGCTCCCCACCAGGTAGGAGGCGTACAGTAGTTTGTTTGCCATCAACATTTTCCCCGCCACAGTTCACTGCAGACAGAATGTTTAAGCTCAGCCAACTTTAGGATTTGATTTATAATAATGGTTATGTTCTATTAGATAAGAAAGGATGTGAGGAGAGAACATTCTGCTGACTTTGTCCCTCAATCTTTTTCTAGACCGATTAGTTGATATTTACTCTGATTCTTTAATTTTTGATACATGCTTCTCAACCATGCTCTTTCCTTGTTACTTTAAGGCATAGAATTTCCTAAATGTTTAGTTGCATAGCGAGAACACTCAGGCTTTTCATGTTCTTTGGCATTTGCGGCTGTAACGTTGAGTTTCTGGCAGGGGAATTTCTACTGACAGAATCTGACCCCTTGCACCATGTCCCTGAATAAAGAAACCTTGCTTCTGAGCATGTGCACCTCAGCAAAGATCTTCAACGGTCATTCTAGGTAGACTCAGCATCTTTTATGTCTTTGTAGTAGGGAATTAATCAGTCCAGTATCACCTCTAGGTTCTTTTTCCACATCTGTCTTCTCACATGATCATAAATGTTGATTATAAATTAAGCAGCGTTAGTCCCATTATATTTTATGCACTCATGGTTGGATTTTGTAAGGCAAGCCTGTGAAAGAGTGAGGTAGATTGTCAACCTTTATTTACGTGAGGCTTTCTTAACTCTGGATCTCTCTGTGTGTTTTTGATAAAACTTACCAGTGTGATTGTTTTTCTGCTTGAGCTCAGATGAGATTCTCCTTTTCAGAGCTGAAATTTATAAGAGTAATTAGATAGTTAAAAAATATATATGATCTGATGGGTGAAGTATCATGATAAAGATGATTTGGAAAAACTACTTTCTACATGGAATTTATTAGATATGTCTTAGAATAAAATTTGAATTTGAAAAAACAAAAAACCTTTTTAGAAGACCCAAGTGTAGCCACTGGAATTGGCCATGAGGCCTATTTGGAAATAGAATAACTTAGGGTGTGAATTTCGTAAGTGAAATTATGGAAATTCAGATCCCATTTGACCCTGAGGAAGTGTGTTTTTCCCTCTATTAACTGATGTCAACTGCCTGAAATTGATCGATCTCAAGGCTCTTCCTTGTGTTGCCAGGACTCTCCCTCCTACAGAACAGATGACTCACAGCTCAAGCTGAATAAAACTCTCTGGAAAGCTTTTCTGCCTCTTGGACTGCTCAAAGTGGGCATTGAGTAGTGGGCACCGATCCTTGCCAACTGGTTTACCCCTAATAATTCTATGGGTTAGGGCCCTGTCAGACCAGACTCAAATGTTAGACACTCCTACTTTTTCTTTTTAAAGACTTCCCTTTTCAGACATTCCATCTGAAATCTGTTAAGAACAACATAAGACTGGTCCCAGATTTATTGATTTTTCCTGGGCATTTGACTATGTGAAGTGGAAGCATCTATGACTAAGCTTAGCGAGCTCAGTAAACACATTTTCCAAGCTCAAGTTCTATAGAGCTTCAGTTAGTCCTTGTTCCAGGCAGAGTCAATAGGAATGTGGGCCTGTGGTAAATCACATACTTTTCAGTGAGGCTAAATCAAATCATGTTGCTTTTCTATTTTTCTTAAAAATTCTTATTTTTCCACCCATTAAAATCTTGATGAGCATATATACCTCTTCTCAATGAAATGCGTACCTGACTCTTTTCTGGACTGAAGGGAGAGATGAATCTTTTACAACAATGCTGATTGTGTAGGTTTTTTTGGGGACGGTCTCTCACTATCTAGTACTACTGTCTAATTTTTCTCTAAAAGAACTGCGTAATAGTTATTGCTTTAACATCAGAATTATCAAGTTTGCCAGACCATTGCAGTACTTAATTTGCTTATCTCTTAAAGACCTTTTAGTAGATAACTTATTCATTTCATCTTTTTAAATTAAACTTATTGGGGTAATATTGGTTAATAACATTATATAAATTCCAGGTGTGCAACTTTATAATACATCTGTACACTCCCGTGTGCTCACCACTCAAACTCTACTCTCTTTCCTTAAAGTTATCTGCTTGAAACAGACATCTTATGGGTACCTTTTAGAGCAGTGGTTCTCAACCTCCCTAATGCTGCTACCCTTTAATACAGTTCCTCATGATGTGGTGACCCCCAACCATAAAATTATTTTTGTTGCTACTTCATAACTGTAATTTTGCTACTGTTATGTCTTAGGTGAACCTGTGAAAGGGTCCTTGGACCCCCAAAGGGGTCACGACCGAGTTTGAGAACTGCCGTTTTAGAGACTTTAAGAAATGGCTAACATAAGATACAATTTGAAAAATTATTGTGGCCTCTCTCTGGCAGTTCTGCTCAAACTTTTCTTCCAACTTATCGTAATAATGCAGGAGCATAGATATACACCCCCTAAAAGCCTTCGAGATGGGCACTTAGCTTCACAAAACTCCCCCTCTCCCCCCTGGAATTGGTGTTATCTTAAACTCAAGTGAAGATTGAGCAAAAAAAGAAGAAAAAAAAATTCCGGTGAACTTTTCACTCAGTGCATAATATAGCTGTGATGATTTTAATATAAAATGCGTTAAATTATTTAACATCAAACAGAAAATTAGATGCTGGGAGACTTGCTGTGCTTTTCCTTTGTTGTCATGTATCTTCTAAAATGCCTCATATACTCAGGGGGTACTCATCTTCCAGTTCGAGAAGTATAAATCAAGTTCCTCAGTTGCTTAAATGACTGTCTCATGAGAGCAGAAGTGTTCTAGAGGACAGTGCTGATATTCCTTCAGTCCACTTCAGAAGGGCTGTTCAGTGGCCTTTTTGGAGGGGAGTTGCTTGGAGTGGATTTCTTTTCAGGCTGACTTTCTGCCCATTTTACTGTCAGAGTGTACAGTTCCATGTTTAAAAATAGCGAATTTCTGCACTTAAGGTTCTTGCCAGAAAATATGTCATAGATCTTTTTGTTAAATTCTCAAAATCTCAGTAACAAGCAATATTAATGGCGGACTGTCTGAAAGATAAACAATTCATTCATTACTCAGAATATGTCTTATCCTTTTTTGGTTATGATTGTGTGAATCTGATGAAAAATGCCCATGTAGCCATGGGCCCAGTATTTCACCTACAAGTTCAGGAGACTCATAGAATCCTTGTAAACCATTCATGGATTTCTAGTAAGTTAATCATTTCTTCAATAAATATTTATTGAATGCTTACACAAATACTTACTGAGTGCTCATGGTTTAGACACCGTGTTGGTAAGCACTAAGAATAAATATATCTGTTTCTGAAGGGAATTTATTTATAGTGAATTGCTATAAGCTTCATCAAGTCTTTTTTTTTTTTTTTTTTTTTTTGGTGAAATTAATGAAGTAAGATATAGATAGGTCAATTTTCTGTGAGAAGGTTGCAAAATAATAACAATTCTCATTTTTTTAAGTAACTATTTTTAAGTAACTATTTTATTAAGTAACTATTTTTTAAGTAACTATTTTCTGTAGTGTTTTTTTTTTTTTTTTTTTTTAATTGTTATGTGCATTTCCCCCTTCATTTCCACCATCAGTTTCAGCCAAATTGGTAGAAATTTTGATTGAAAAATGGCTGTAAAGAGACTTTCACTGTTTTTAGAACTTGGCTTTTTCCTTAGAAACCACTTCTTTATCCAGCCCCTCCTGACTTAACAAAAAGTGTTTGAGAGTGAATCATGGCAGACTTGATTCTGTCTGAATATTTTTTCCTATTTTGTAGTATATCATATAGCTGGAGATCCTGTTTGGCCAGTTCAGTCCACGCTTTTGACTATCAAGTAACCAAGTTGTACTGTGGGTGGTGCAGCTTTAACTTCTCAAGTTCTGTTTGTGGTGACCTCTTTCCCCTTTCCTCCTCCAGTCCTCTTTATTATCACCTGACTCTCTTCCTTAGTGGTGATTTAATGGTAAGGTGAATGAGAATTTTGTCTTAAAAGGAACTCATCTCAAAGAGAGTTGGAGCCAAAGAGTAGACCCTGATTTTTCCTGCAGCATATAAACAATGAGTTCTGTGGATATTGGTTCCCCCAGCTCTAGGGGGCATTGACTTCACTAATTATGGGAACATCAGATCTTTCTTGGAATGCTTTTGTTTTTTTCCTTCTTAGGTAATTTGTTTCAGCTAGTAGAATGAGTTTTTGTAAAGTAATGCAGTGAGTTTTTAGGTCTCTTAGATTCTTTTTCCAAATGATGATTTAAAAGTTAAATATGATATTACAATATTATTGACTATATTCTATGCTGTACTTTACATCTCTGTGACTATTCTGTATGGTGTCAGATGGATACAAGATTTATCAGGATGACCCCTTAGTAAATTATATAATCTCTAATCATTGGGTTGTACACCTAAAACTAATATAATATTGTATGTCAACTGTAATTGAAAAATAAAACACTGTTTAAAGTAAAAAACAAAGTTAAATATGTTTATGCTTTCACCATTCATAAACCTGAGCCTCAGGTTAAAATTTCAGTTTCCTTAGTTCCTTAGACCTTGATAAGAATTTATGAATTAGAAGTACAGATTTATTTTTACTTCCATTAAAATAGAAAATCATTAAACTGTTTAAAAATAGTGGCACCAGACTGAACTAAACAGGAGCACTGGAAAGTTTCACTCTCGAAATGCTGTTGGGAAAGCGAATCCCTAGGGTGGTCCATGATGTGAGGCTCTAATCTGTGAGATCATCTTGGAAATAGATGTATTTCTAAGTTTAGGACCAGAAAGACTACTTCCTTCCTCCAGACTTTTCACGTTTATCTTCAAAGCTCTTGAGAGAGGGCAGATATATTTTTTAATTCCACAACTGCCGAGGAACCACAACTTGTGAGGCTCTGTAGTCTTAGTGCTCATTTAATGCCTTGCAACTACTAGGTGGTCAGAAAACATTTGTTGCGTGAGAGAGAGTGGATAAATTTGCATGGGAAGACCTCTAAGCTGAGCTCTGGATTATAAATAATAATATTTACATAAGCGGAAATAAGTCTTGTGTTTATTTGCCTTCAGATTATACTCAGAAAATGATATTTAAAAATAGGGTTAAGTTCTGAAGTAGAGAAAAAAGAAAAAGTAATGAAGTATTTTCTTCTCATGAAGTGTGGTGGTATGTTACCCACTTATAAGACATAAATATTTAGAGATGCTCGCTGAAGTAAGTGACTCATTTTGGGGGTGTGTGGGAGGAAACCCCACACCCAGAAATTTATGGTAAGAAAAAATAATTTATGTATAATTCACCTTTGGATGTCTACAGACATTTTGTTGATATTTCAGTCATGTGTTAGGCATTTAATAAGTTATGTTCTGTATCCCCAGAGAGAAAAACGTGTGAGGTAGAATGGAAACCATGGTACCATTTGAATATACACGTATAATTTTAAAGAATGAACTTGGTATTTTCCCTGCTAACTGTGGGACTTAAGGCCCTGAAAACTCTTGTAAAGATGAAATTGTGGCTGATAATGTAAAACTTTCGGGGAGCCCTGGCCTGTGTTGTTCAGTGGTTGGAGCATCAGCCTGCACACGAAGGGTCTCTCTCTAGTTTGTTTCTTGATCAAGGGCACATACCTGGGTTTTCCGTTTGATCAATGCCCTTGTCTGGGTACATGCGGGAGGCAACCTATCCATGTGTCTCTCTCACATTGATGTTTCTCTCCCCACCCATTTCTCTAAAAAGCAATGGAAAAAATATCCTCAGGTGAGGATTTACAAAAAATAAAAAATAAAGATAAAAAACCTTACGGGGAAACTGAGGTTAGGGGCCTGAAGTTGGAGGTCTATCTGTGAAAACTTTTGCTTTTGCTAAAGGAAACCAGTAAAGCACACTAAAGACAGTCTGCGTGACATTTTACACGTTGAATTAGTGATACTGGAAATTGTACTGCTTGATATCATTTAGCATCCCATTTGCCAGAGACATTCTCAGATCCCTCTCCCATGCCTGTAAATTTGTGTTGCTTTGTTGCAGATAAAATATTTATAAAAAAGCATTTTTCTGAGCCACTCCCCCCCCTTCATTTAAATGTGCTTCCTCTTTCTGCTTTTCTGATTCAGAGCTGACCTTGGTCTCCTGCCTTATAGGTCCTGCCCAGGTGTGGTCTTAGAGAAGTGTGTTTGGGAGGCTGAGTGGGAAGCTTAATGGAACAAGTGTCAGTGTTTACCTGTGTTTGCCTCCCTATCTGTTTATCAGCTCCCCTTCATTATAATCATGTTTTAGCAGTTGTTGGTCTTTTCCCATGTTTATTTCATAACAAACCCTTTCACCCAGTCTCTGATCCTTTGCTCTTGCAGGGTAGCTAAGTATGCTACTTCCTGTCATCTCCCTTTATCTTTTCTACAATTTCACTGTGACAATTTCTGCTTTTCTTTGCCATCATCTATACTTCTCTGTTTCTGACCTCTCTCATCTTCTTTTATGGATTTTCCCAACAGGAAGGGTCATGATTTATAAAAAGAATCAAAATCCATGTTGAAATTCAGGCAGAAAAAATACGTGGAAATATAGTTACATATCGTTGAATTTTATAGACGAGATCTCAAGGTAGAGAAGTGATTACTATTTAGATGTATAATCATCTCCCTTTCCCATTATTTTTGTCATTGAAAGCTAGATTTTATAGGATAAATTATTCATAACTTGGCTTAAAAGCTATGGCATTTGATAATATCGGGACAGTAATAGGCTATTTCACATTTTAAAACTCTAAATTTATATTATCTAGCTGTTCCACAGGTTGGTAATACATTTAATAGTCTCCTTCAGGGTCTGCAGTTCATGCTCCTCAGACTTCAAAGAAATATAGAAATAGTTCAGGACACTTTTAATGTTATATGTTTTATTAGATCTTGTTTTTTAAATATGGCATTTTATTTATGCATTAAGATAGAATTCTTCTAGCCTGAGAGGCAAGATGCCTGGGTTTCAGTCACACTGAAATGGCTTTTATATAAACTTGGGTGTTCTTTTTCTCTAATACTTGAAACAGATATTCTCATTTAAATTCTTATTCCCTATATTTTTCCTGGTGCTTTTTAACTCTTTTTCATTTCCAAGTGAGTAGCCCTCGAGTATGAAAATAAAAGGCAAATATTTCTTAATATAATAAACAAATACTTTAAAATAAACTATTTTAAGTGATTTTCTTTATTATTATTATTTTTTAATCCTCACCGGAGGATATTTTTCCATTTTTTGCACAGATAGAGTGGGAGGGAGAGAGAGGAAGAGAGAGAGAGAGAGAGAGGGAAACATCGATGTGAAAGGGACACATCGAGTGGCTGCCACCCGCACGACCAACCAGGGCCGGGGACAAACCGCAACCGAGGTACATGCCCTTAGCGGGAACCGAACCCGGGTCTCTCCGGACCGCAGGTGGATGCTCTAACCGCTGAGCCAAACCGGCCAGGGCTAAGTGATTTTCTTTAAATCGAATCTCATTTATTCTCTCACCTCTATTATAATTTCTGAAATGTGTTTTGATGAGTAAAATTTGATCATAAGTTAAGATGCTAGACTATCTACCCTAAGTACCTGGTTTTCTTTTTTATAGAAAATAAGGCAAGGTAAGCCAGCTAGTTTGTTTGTTGATGAACAGTTGCTATGCCCACCTGTACAACTTCATTGTCCTAGCTGCAGGGGAAAGGCACTCGATTTTTACCTATACAGTTTTTCAGTCTGGTTGTAGCATACATTTATTACATGTTCTTTGAAGTTGTAAGACCAGCCACAACAGAATTTCACAGAGAATACTATCAGCCAGTCTTCTAGTAGCACTATGCTCACTGAATGGACTGCTTGCTGCCTTTCAAAATTCTTGCTTTTCAAACTTTCACTGACTGGCTCTTCATATAATCGAGAACAGCTCTAGGTGTTACTATTGTCCACTGAAATGGTGATTAAACTCCCCTTGGTGTTTGCAACTCTTTTTGCCAAGATTTTGAAAATGTGCTTAAAATGTGGCTTCTACATTCCTTGAATTACTGAATTTGTGTGTTCTTGTTTAAGGTTGCTGTTTATACTGATCTTTTATCAAAATTTGGCTAAAGAATAAACTATCATTCCTACTTATTTTACCTATGTAATCCTAAACTTTTTAATATGAAAAATCATTTTTCTAGGACTTTAATTTTTTGTTTATTAAGTAAAAAGAAACTGTTCATTGTATGGATGTACAACACACATGGCAAGAATATCTTATTAATTAAAAAGAAAAACATCTTTTCTAACCTCTACTGAATTCTAGAGGCCCCGATTTGGTTTTAACCCCCCTGAATATAAATACCTACAATGCAGGCAGGGCAAACAATTTGTCCTGATCAGCTCAGAAGCTGAGGTTGAGTCCCTGAGAAGTTTTTACACTTCTTTCTTCTTGGGCTGGTGAGATGTTTTAATTATGAAATACAGACATACCTTGGAGCCTCAGAAAATGTCAAAGAGATACTTTAATGGGGTCTATGAAGTCTTCCCTTTTCTAACTACATATCTCTGTGACTATGGCTTTTCTTTAATATGCTTCAACCACGCAATATACCACAACAGCCTGAATGTAGAAGCAGAAAGAACCCAGCTGTCTACTCATAAGCCAAAACTTAATATATTTTTTTCTTTATTGATCTTTAGAGAAAGAGGAAGGGGGAGGGAGAGAGAGAGATAGAAACATCGATGAGAGAGAACAACAATTGATCACCTCCAACATGCCCCCCTTCCCTCACTGGGGATCTGGCCCACAACCTGGGCATGTGCCCTGACTGGGAATTGAACTGGCGACCTTTTCGTGCATGGGTTGACGCTCAACCACTAAGCCACACCAGCCGGGCTCATAAGCCAAAACTTAAAGGAGATTTGCAAAAATAATGCAAATAATACAAAAGAGATAATGCCTCCCTATTCACTACATTTTTTGTTTTAACATAGCTATTTTTCATAAAAACATGCTATTTGTGTTAACATGTAAAATAATTTTAAAGGAATTAATACATATTTAAATTTCTTGCCCTGGCCAATTTGGCTCAGCAGTTAGAGTATCGGCCCATGGTCCAGAGAGACGTGGGTTCTGTTTCTGCTAAGGGCATGTACCTCGGTTGCGGTTTGTCCCCGGCCCTGGTTGGGATCGTGCAGGAGGCATCTACTCGATGTATACCCTTCACGTCGATGTTTCTCTCTCTCTTTGTTCCTCACCCTTTCATTCTACCTGAACAAAACAAAAAAAAAAAAAGGAAAAAAATTTCTGTTTTGATTTCTAATATGATAAAATATCAGTAGATATAACTGACATATAAAAGCTTTTTGTCCAGCCAGAATGGCCGCCATCAACAAATCCTCAAACAAGTGCTGGCGAGGGTGTGGAGAAAAGGGGACTCTAGTACACTGCTGGTGGGAATGCAGACTGGTACAGCCACTATGGAAAACAATATGGTGTTACCTCAAAAAATTAAAAATTGAACTTCCATTGACCCAGTGATCCCACTTCTAGGAATATACCCTAAGAAACCTGAAACACCAATCAGAAAGAATATATGTACCCCCATGTTCATAGCAGCACTATTTACAATAGCTAAGATCTGGAAACAACCCAAGTGTCCATCAGTAGATGAGTGGATAACAAAGCTGTGGTACATCTACACAATGGAATACTATGCAGCTGTAAGAAAGAAAGATCTTTTGCCATTTGAGATGATGTGGAGGGACCTGAAGAGTACTAAGCTAAGTGAAATAAGCCACTCAGAGAAGATAAAGTACCCCATGATCTCACTTATTTATGGAACATCATGAACCAAATAAGCTGTCGATCAAAATAGATCCAGAGTCATAGAAGTAGAGAACAGACTGACAAACCTCAGAGGGGTGGGTCGTGGGAGGGGTGGGAAGAGATAAACCAAAGAACTTATATGCATGTATGCACAACCAGTGGACACAGACATTAGGTTGGGGAAGGCAGGAGGAGGGTGGGAGTAGGAAGGAGGGGGTCACTGGGGGAAAAAAGGGGGGACATCTATAATACTTTCAACAATTAAGAAAAAGCCCTTTGAGGTCCTCAGTAATTTCTAAGAGTGAAAAGAGGTCTTGAGATTACAAAATTTAAGAACTGCTATCTTAGAAAATTGCTTCTATAACAGAGTCAGTCTAACTTACAGTCTTTAATCACAAAATGGTCAACATCTGAAAAAAATAAAGATGTTTTTATTTAGGTAGAAGTAAAATAGTCAGGGAAGATGGGGCAGATCCTACATAGGATTCATTATTTGAGTGGAACTGGAGTCATGCAAAGAGCAGGTAAATGTGCAGAAGAGGAATGATAGACACCACAGGACCCTCAGTGCTCCTTGGCATCTGTAACACAGGACTGCGGATGCTCTTCATGACGTTGTCGTTATTCTGAATTGAAGGGAGCTCCTGTTCTCACCTGTTGTAAACCAGGCTTCGTTTTTTAAAACTTTTTATGATGGTGAGAAGAGAACTCAACTTAGATCAACTCTTACTGAAATAACTGCATAGCATAAGAAATGAGCATATGAACTTGAAGATGATTATAATGAAATTTGTATAACTGATGCACTACAATTTAGTTTTTCTCATTATTAAGACTGTGTTTTGGAAAAATAACTGGCTTATAAAAAAATAGAATCTTTATAGTTTCTTTAAGTGCATGTTATTTTTATTTTTACTTTTATTATTATTATTTTTGTTAATCCTCACCTGAAGATATTTTTTCATTGCCTTTTAGATAGAATGGAAAGGAAGGAGGGAGGGAGAGAAACATTGATGTGAGAGAAAGACGTCGATCCGTTGCCTCCTGCAGGACCCCAACCGGCATCAGGGATTGAACCTGCAACCCAAGCACATGCCGCTGACTGGGAATCAAACCCACAACCCCTCAGTCCGCAGGCGGATGCTCTAACCACTGAGCAACAGGCCAGGGCTCTTTGCAGTTTTTAATCGTAATTACCACTTACATTATTACAGTGTTTTGAAGTACTCCACTGAATGAAATGAATGAAAAGTAACTTTAAATGTTCTATAAAGGTTTAGTCATGATGTAAGCATAACAAAATAACTGTAGGATGAAGTAAGTAAAGTGGGATTGGGTCACATGCCTTGTGCAGCCTGTACCCAGTGTCTATATTCAGTGTATTCACAAAATGTTTAATACATATTTTATATTATCATCTGACTCTAAGTACTATACTTATCTAATCCATTATTTTGATAATCATCCGAGTATTTTTATTATAAGGCAATTAATTATAATGCAGTCTGAAACTGTTGAACATATTTAATTTTTTAAAAATATATTTTTTATTTATTTTATTTTATTTTATTTTTAGAGCTCAGCTTTTATTGAATGTGTTACAAAAGAGATTTAGTAAAAAAGACCAAAGCACGTGTCATCATCAGACCCTCAGATCCTTCTTCCTTGGCTTGCACTTTCTTCTCCTCAGCTGGGGCAGCAGTCGTGGAGGGGCAGGACCTCCCGCTGGGGCAGCACTGGCTGCTGGGGCAGGTCCGCCAGCCCCTGCATCGCAGATGAGGCTCCCCATGCTGACATTGGCCAGAGCCTTTGCAACTAAGCCTGGCCAGAACGGTTCAACATTTACACCTGCTGCTTTAATGAGGGCATGGATTTTATCCTCTGTCACCTCATCATCGTGCAGGATGAGGGCCGGGTGGATGCAGAAGAGCTCCGAGATGGAGGCCATGGTGCGGCCGAGTGCTGGGCCAGCGCTGCCGGGAGCGGTGGTACTTGCCAGATGAAATGAGGGCCGAGCACCTTACGGCAGCTGGTGAATGGCCTCTTCATTGATTTGAGAGAGAGAGGAAGGGAGAGGGAGAGAGAGATAGAAAGATTGATGAGAGAGAACATCGATTGGCCGACTCCTGCATGCCCCCACTGGGATCAGGCCCACAACTTGGGCATGTGTCCTGACCGGGAATAGAACCGGCCACCTCTTGCTGCATGGGTCCACGCTCAACCACTGAGCCACACCGATTGGGCTTGAACATATTTAAAAACAGAATGTGATCTATAATTTATTATTAGAAACTTTTTTTTTCCTCACCTGAGGACATTTTTGCATTTATCTTCAGAGCAGGAGAGAGAGAGAAGAGAAACATCAATGTGAGAGAGACACATGAGTGGTTGCCACTCACACGACCCCAACCGGGGCCAAGGACAAACTGCAACCGAGGTACGTGCCCTTAGCGGGAACCGAACCCTGGTCTCTCTGGACCTCAAGCCAATGCTCTCACCGCTGAGCCAAACTGGCCAGGGCTATTATTAGAAACTTTTGTTACTATTTTTGGATGGAGAAAAACATGCATGAAATCACTATTCCCTAAAGTAAGCTATGAGTCACCAAAGTGATCATGGAGGCTGGGTTTTGAAAAGAAATTAGATAATGCTCAGTAATGTTTGTGTATTGAGTGATTTGGGGAAGAGAAAGAGGAGAGATGAGTGAAAATAGGTGAAATTTGTGTTCAATCAGAACAAAATGGATAACCATCATTTGAAAAGAAGAAAAATCATCAAAGAAGTCTAAAAAAATAATTATTGGTGTAGAGTTGAGGAGATACAGTGAGACTAACCATGTTATCACACAGGTTTGCTGATTTGTGTATGTATGATTGGAGGAGACAGGGACAGTTTCAGGAATAGCAGGACACAGGAATTGCACTCAGTTCAGGGATCTTAATAAGGAAAATTAAAACTGATAACAGTGCTAACAATATATAAAGTAAGTTTGGTCTTTTCAGCACTTTCCAAAGCCTCATTTAAATTATGGCTAAAAACATTAGGTACTATTATTTTTTAGAGCTGGGGAAAATGAGGTGGTACACAGCTTAAGTAACCCCTCCAAAGACATACACTAGTAGGTAATAAAAATAATGATGGTATCTAATTTTAACTCACTCAGTCCTCACAGCAGCTCTAAAATTTAGCACTTTTATCCTCAACTACAGATGGGGAACTAATTGTGAGGGAGGTTGACTAACTTGCCCAAAGTTGCAGGTACTAAGGGCCAGAGCTGGGCTTTTAAACTACATTGTTCGAGTCTCTGCTCTTAACCAGTACATTCTACATCCTGTTGTTGTTTCTGTTATTTTTAGATAGACCATCCTAACTTAGATTTTAAAAATAATTCAGTACAAACAATGGCAAAGGTGCCTAGGATCCTAATGTTATCAGGGAAATTGGGGTGTCCTCCTCCCCAATGGGTGCTGGGGGTGGAGTCCTTATGATATTTCGAGAAAGGGAATTTTCTAAGACCTGCCTGGGAGGATGAGTGATTTTTGCTTGCATGGAATTACATTCCTGGGTTTCCAAAGTCCTATTTCACTCATAGAAGAAGTGCACCTGGGGTTTTGGTAAATCTAAAAGCCAAGCCAATGTCCAGAGCTATGTGTCGCAGCCAGGTCCAGTTCAGCATCAGGCGAGTTGCAGTCCATTAGTTCGTTGTGTGAGAGGTCCACATGGCCTGGAGCCACACAGGAGAATGCAGAAGAACGCACTCCAAGGAACAGGAGTCCCAATAGCATAAAAGGAACCAAGAAAAACCAAGAGTACAAGAGATGGAGTTTCTTTGTTTAGGAAATTAAGCACCCCAAATTTCCATGACCTTGCAGTGGCTATGCCCATTCTGGCCAATGACCTGTTCCCAGGTGTGACTGACAGGCAAGTACCTTTCCATGTCACCCCAACTTTATTGGGCATGTATCTCTTTTCCTCCTTGCCCAGTCCCTTCCCCCAGTGATCTTCGAGGGAATAGACCGGGGGCTTCCTTTGGAGTGTCAAATTGTAGCTTTCTGGCACAGCAGTCCAAATGACATGCTTATAATATTTGGCCTTCCCTTTGTTTCTTTCTTGTTATTAATAACTAGGTTAATTACAGTGGTATCATTAACAGCAGCTCAGGGAAATGATGGCAAGTCTTTCTAAAAGCAGGGTTTATGTTCTTATTCCCTTCTTATCTTTGAAGTCAAAACACTTTGAATCAGTCCCTAAAGGCAGTAGCATGACTGTGTCAGAGTCGTCATTAACTAGTATTGACAAGTTGTTTTCTCATTATAAATACATGACTGGCATTCTTTGCATGGCAGGATTACTATTTCTGCACATATTTGAGTAGTTGAGGTTAATAGGCAAAAATCAGTTTCTAAAGCCCTGTGAATACTGGTCTATGTAGCAAAAATTATATCCGTTATAGTAGTAAGCTCACTGACCTGCCTACAGTATTAATATGGAAAGCATTTTATTATCAAATTACTGTAACTTAGAAGACTTGAGAATCTATCCTTATGGATATCAAATTAAATTTGTAACTACAGCACTTTTTACTTCACTTGAATGGCTTTCTTGGAAGCCAAAAGCCTGTGTTCCTTTTCTAGCACCATCATCAATGTTGCCTTCAGTAAATCATTTCAACATGTTAAACGTATGTTTCATTTGGCAGTGGGAATACCATATGCCTTAGTGCAATTTTGTATAACTGCAACTGATTTAAAAATATGAATATGTAAAATAATTCCGTCACTTATTAAGTAGCATGCATTTTATGCTTCATAAATTTAACAAATAATAAGAGAATAGCTGATGTTTTAGAACTTAAAAATAAGAAGCCCCTCTTTAGTTTTGTGTGACCCGGAATTCAGCTTAATTTTGCCTTAAGACTATTCTTAGTGTTAACATCAGGTGCTTTAAAAAAATCAGCCAAGCTATCCTTAGATATTGAAATTCCTTTTTTGTTCAGAAATGTCATTAACTTGAAATATAAAGATGCTTTCTAAGGAAACTGGTTTGCCTAGCCAGATCTTTTAGTGTAGTTACTTTGTGATGTGAGCTGCAGAACCCAAACATCGAGGCTGCTTTCCACAATGCCTTGTTGCCCAGACAGTGATGTCATGTTTTAAGCATGTTTAGTTTGCAAAGGTCCTGCTTTTGATCCTTTGGTTGTCACTTTTTTTATGCAGCTCCTCCTAAATTACAAAGGTACTGAAGTAATTTGCTTCATTAAGGTCTGTTCCTGACACTGTTGTATTTCATTCGTCATTCTTCTTTTAGCCTCCTTCATTAAGATCTTATTCAAATTTGGATCATGGCTCTACTGCGACATCCATGCCATTATCATCTAAATAGCAATTACATATTCAAAAACAACAGCTTCTCCTTAACTGTCTGTAACTTAACATTTTACATGGATTCAAGTGGGAATTAAGAAGAAAATGAATCTTTTCTTTGTGATTTACAACCCTCCCTTTCACCCTTGATTTACTAGTAAAAGTTGAATAAGCTACTTGTAGACGAAGGAAGACAAAATTATTGATTGCTCAACTTTAGTTATGTGGAAGCATATACATTATATATTGATCCTATATTAAACAGTTACCTGAGTGACAGTGACCCAGATTTAATCATCCATTTATTTATTAGACAGCATTTACCATTTGGGGTATAATGGGACCAGGTTTAATGCTCTATTAAGAAAATAGAGCCCAGGCTGGTGTGGCTCAGTGGTTAGAGTGTCGGCCCTCAAACCAAAGGGTCACAGGTTTGATATCCGGTCAAGGGCATGTACCTGGGTGGTGGGTTCCTTCCCTGGCCTTGGTTGGAGCACATGCAGGAGGCAACCAATTGATGTGTTTCTTTTACATTGATCTCTCTCTCTCTCTCTCTCTCTATC
The DNA here is from genome assembly GCF_014108415.1 of Molossus molossus. Lineage (NCBI taxonomy): Eukaryota > Metazoa > Chordata > Mammalia > Chiroptera > Molossidae > Molossus > Molossus molossus. The sequence continues at coordinate 29,430,690 of NW_023425401.1, read as the reverse complement.
TCTCTCACTCTCTCTCCCCCTCCCTTTCTCTCTCCCTCTCCCTCTCCCTCTCCCTCTCCCTTTCCTTCCTTCTACTCTCTCTGAAAATCAATGGAAAAACTACCCTCAGGTGAGGATTAACAAAAACAAACAAAAATTAATATCTTTTACAAAAGCAGCAGTCCTTTATAACTTGAAACATTTAAAGGAAACCTTATAAAATGATTCAATGTATTTGTCCTTTGTAGGATAAACTTCAAAAATAGAAGCAAATTGTACTATTGAAATGATTTACTTTTGTTTTGGCCATCTTAAAATTATATTTTATAAGCAGTAAATATTAAGCTGATTTGACTGAAATGAGCAACTGTGGTTGCTGGAGACAAAGGGTTTCCACAGATAGAGTGGGCATAACTAGTAGGGCTTGATTTCGCCGTTAATGTGTGGTATCAAGGAAAGTCAGTACAAGGTACCAAATACACATATGTATATACAGATACAGTAGTTATATTATGGATCTCTAAAGAATTTCTTAACCAGCAAAAGTGTGTGTGTGTGTGTGTGAAGGAGAGAGGGAGGGGGAAGAGGGTCCTAACTATTAGAAAGGCTAATTATCTATTCAGTAAACAGTCTTTTGGTGCCTTGCATAATGATCTCTTACATAGTTTGCAAATTTCTTGTCATGGTTAAAGAAATTTATTTCCTCTTTGTTGGAAGTGAATTTTTCTTTTATATCCATATTCTCAAATTTATTAGAATTATAATATGTGTGAACAATTATATAACTCAGGAAGTTACTTTCAATGTAGATCCAAGTGAGATTCTAGGCTAATTTTTCCAGATATGCACATCAGAAACGTGTTTAGTTGTGGATCCTCACCATCCAGAGTCAGAAAGACTCATCCTTTGTCATCTCACCATCTTTTTTTTTTTTTTCAATTCTCACCCAAGAATAGAAGATCTGTTTAGAGAAGGGGGATGGTGGAGAAAGAGAGAGAGAGAAGAGACATCAGTCGGTTGCCTCCTGTATGCACCATGACCGGGGATCAAACCCACAACTTAGATATGTGCCCTGACCAGGAATTGAACCTGCAGCTTTTTTGGTGTACTGGAGGTCACTCCAACCGACTGAGCCACCCAGCCAGGGCTCCTCTCACTGTCCTTTATGAAGATGAATCGTGAGGAAAAGTTGAAGAGGACCAATGTTGATGTCCATTTCAAGCATTGCCAACGAGGAGGGCAGGATGCTCTAAACAAAGCCGCAGAAACTCAGGAGAGAAAGTAAAACAGTGGGAGCCTTAGAGATGAAAGAGAAGTCAGGCACCGAGTCTGCAAGGCCAGAGTGAGGCTGGCCCGATGAGGAGGGCTTTTTCAGAAGTCATCTGTCCCAAACAAAGGTCTATTTGTTGTGTCCTGTATTACATTTTGTAGTGTTGCTTTGTGACCAACTGGGGATAAGGTCGTTGGAGTGACAGATCTTACCAGATATTATTTTAAACTTTTGCTTGTGCTGTCTTGGTCTGCTATAACAAAAAGTACCATAAACTGGGTAGTGAATAAATGGCAGAGGTTTACTTCTCACAGGTCTAAGGCTGGGAATTCCATGAGCAAGGCGCTGACAGTCAGTGTTCGGTGAGGGCCCGCTTCACCAGGTTCATAGATGGGTCATAGGTTTATTTTCAGTGCATCCTCACATGGTGAAAAAGGCAAGGGAGATCTCTGGGACACTCCCCCCCCCCTTTTTTTTTATCCTCACCCGAGGACATTTTTCCATTTTTTGTTCATATAGAATGGGATGGAGAGAGGAAGAGAGAGAAACATCGACGTGAAAGGGACACATCGAGTGGCTGCCACCTGCCACCCGCACGACCAGCCAGGGCCGGGGACAAACTGCAACTGAGGTACGTGCCCTTAGTGGGAACCGAACCCCGGTCTCTCAGGACCACAGGCTGATGCTCTAACCGCTGAACCAAACCGGCCAGGGCATCTGGGACACTTTTTATAAGGGCACTAATCTCATTCGTGAGGGCTCTACCCTCATGACCTCATCACCCCTCAAAGGCCCAACCTCCAGATATCACCCTGGGCATTATGTTCCTACATATGAATTTGGGGGTGGGGGGCACAATCGATTGCATATGCAAATCTCCATTTTTAAAATAACCTTTCAAAATTATTTTAAAAAATTATAAGGTATCTAGAATGACAGTGTAGTAAAGACTCATGCACCCAATTTGAGAAATAGAATTTATCGTTACCTTGAAGTTTCCAATCTCATTCTTCCTTACTCCCAACTCAGAGGTAACTTCCCCTCTCTAAATTCTGTTTCGCATTTTTTCAATCTCTTTGTTAAAATGTTACCATATTTGTTTATATCCCTAATTTAGTTTCATATGCCCTGGAAGTATATATAAATGAAATCACAATCACAATGTATATACAATATTCTTTTTTTTTTCTTGGTACGTGCCCCCAGCGGGAACCAAACCCGGGACTCTCTGGTCCGCAGGCCGACACTCCAACCACTGAGCCAAACTGGCCAGGGCTATATACAATAGTCTTGAACAATTTATCTTTACTATTCAATATCATATATCTGGGATTCATCCATATTTCTGCATGTACCTTTAGTTCTTTTTGTTGTTGTTGTTTTCTTAATCCTCACCCAAGGATGTTTTTCCACTTATCTTCAGAAAGAGTGGGAGGGAGGGAGGGAGAGAGAAACATCGATGTGTTGTGAGAAGGACACATCCACGGCTATCTCCCACACCACCCTGAGCAGAGCCAGGGACAAACTGCAACTGAGGTACGTGCCCTTGACCGGAATCGAACCTAAGACTCATTGGTCTGCTGGCCAATGCTCTAACTGCTGAGCCAAACTGGCCAGGGCAGTTCTTTTTTTATTTGACATTCATTGTATGAATATACTGAAGTTTATATATGTGTTCTGATGATGACCATCTGGGGTGTTTTTGTTTTGTTTTACTATTTATTACAAGGAATGCTGTTTTGGACATTCATAGGCAGAAACAAAATCTCAGTCTAAGCATTATACAAAAATTACTAAAATTGACCATGGGCTTAAATGTAAAACTATGAAACTATTATAGTTTTATAAAACTATAATCATTTAAAGATTTGAGGATCTAGAGAAGTTTAGAATTTAGGCAGAGTTGTTACACTTGACACCAAAAACACCAAAAAGTGGACTTGATCAAAATTAAAACCTTTTGCTTTGTGAAAGACCAGTAAGTGGGTGAAAGACAAGTGACAGTGTGGGAGACAGTACTTGTAAACCACATATTTGTGAAGGGACTGCTACCTGGAATTTAGAAAAACTGTCAGATTCAACAGTAAGAAGACAATCTAGTTAGAAAATGTGCAAAAGACATGAAGACTTTTCACTGAAGAAGATATACAGATAGGAAATGAGCACAGGAAAAGTTGTTCAGTGTCATTAGCAATTAGGCAAATATACATTAAAACCACAGTGAGGTTTCTTTGTTATATTTTAAATCCTCACCTGAGGATATTTTTTCCAGATAGAGTGGGAGGAAGCCGGAGAGAGAGAGAAACATTGATGTGAGAGATACATGGATTGGTTGCTTCCCACACGACCCTGACCAGGACTGGGGATCGCACCTGAAACCCAGATATGTGCCCTTGACCAGGAATCGAACCCATGACCCTTTGGTCCTTGGGCCTACGCTCTAACCACTGAGCAAAAATGGCTAGGGCTACATTATTTTTAACACTTAATATTGTGAGACAAATTTTTATGAATCTGATGGGTGTAAAATGGTATCTCATTATGGTTTTAATGTATATTTCCCTAATTATAGAGAACTTTATTTCTGTTTAGTAGTCATATGTGTTTTTTTCTTTTTTCCATTGTTCTATTGTGTTGTTTACCATTTTCTTTTTTATTTGAGGGGTCTAGATATAAATATTTTCTGAGTTATGTTGCATTTTACAATAACCCAGCTAATGGCTTATCTGTCTCTTTATAAGTTGTGTCAATTGATGAAGAGAAGTTTTAATGTTACTGTTTACTTTTTTTGCTAATTTTTGGGAGTCCCTTCTTTCTCTGAGATCAGAAAAATTTTCTTTTTTAACATCTTCTTAAAGTTTTGTTATTGACTTTTGTTATAGTGTGATGGGACCCAATTAAATATTTTTTCATATGGATAACCAATTTTCTCAGCACCATTTTAGATGAATTTTTTCCTCTCACTTTTCTGCCAAGCTCTCTTACACACACACACACACATTTGGTTCTCTATTTTCCTCTATCAGCATATTTTTCTTTTTTTGAGAAAATTTCATAAAGCTTACTATAAGACTGTATTATCATTTTCTTCTTCAAAAACATCTTTACCTTCCTTGGCCCTTTGCTTTTTCATGTGAATGTTAGAGTTTACTCGTCTTACCCATGATAAATAAAAATAAATAATAGTGAATAATCAATCAACCAAATAAACTCACCCACCCTGTTTTGAATTTTGTTGAAATTTTATTGAACATATAGATTAATTTAGGGAGAATTGATATAATTACAATATTCAGTTCTCTCCATAAAAAGCTAAAAAATGATAAGCAAAAACTAAGGAACCAACATAAGAAGTTAAAATGAGACTAGCAAAACAAACCGGAAGGAAAATGTGAAAGAAAAAATAATTAAGGTAGAAGCAAAAGATAGTGAAATAGGAAATTTAAAAAAATGCAATAGAAAGGAATAATAAATCCTAAAGTTGATCTATGAAAAGACTAAGGAAGACAATTGTAAAGGAATAAGACAATAATATTAGAGGGAAAAACAGAACATAACAACAGATATCCCAGAGAGTAATTTGTGTTATTTTAATCAGTTTGTAGTGTTACATATTTCTTTTTAGTTTTTTAAAATAAATTTTATTTTGGTGGATATTTATATCCACTTAACCACTTAACTTCTTAATGCTTTAGGATATGGACACCTTGGTAGACAAATCTGCTGCTGATATTTTAACAACTCAAGCTCTGTAAGCCCTGGCCTTAGCCTGTTCTTGGCTTCTGTGGTTTCATATCAAGATCAAGAATAAATATTATTGTGCCCTGGCTGCTGTGGATCAGTGGTTAGAGCGTCGGCCCGCAGACAGAAGGGTCAAGTGTTCGATTCCTGGTCAAGGGCACGTACCTGGGTTGCAGGTTCGATCCCCGCCCCCCGAGCAGGGCCTGTTCAGGAGGCAGCCAATTGATGTCTCTTTCTCACATTGATGTTTCTCTCTCTCTGTCTCTCTCTCTCTCTGTCTCTTTCCTCTCTGTCAATGGAAAAAATATTCTTGGGTGAGGATTAAAAATAAAAAAGGAATAGGTCTTATTTTTTAAAACAAGGACAGGGTAACTTTGTATTGTTTTGTCTCAGTTTCATAACTTTCTGTTAACATGTATGTGACATCTCAAATATTTATTGTTTTTGTAAGAAAACTATTGTTTCATTGTTTTGAATTCTATTAATCTTGATGTTTGATTTTTTTACTTTTTAAATGCACTTGATTATTATCATTCTGTATATATTTGATTGGTTTCTGGATTATTTAATTGCTCCCTATTCACTGTGTAGCTTAATACTGTTTTACCTAGAATTAGTGGTGAAAGCGTGTTATATGTTATATAAAGGACAAAAGTAGTAAGTCAAAATGTGAAATTGATCTAAAATCTTTCATATTAAGGCAGAATAAGACAAGACTTTGTAGTACTTGAGTTCAATTGCAAGCATTATCATATACTCTTTTTTTTTTAGATGTTAAAACTTGGTTTAAAAAAAAGGAGAATCATGTTTAAATTAAGTTTGAGAAATGCTCGGCTTAAAATGGTTAAAGATGTTTCCCAGTAACTTTTTAGTTCTCAGTTCCTATGTCTTGAAAATATCTAATTTTGGTTTACAATATTCAGCAAGTTCCATACTGCCTTAAAACTCCCTTTTTTAAAAAAAATAGGATCTTGCAAAACTGAATATTCTGTTGAACCTACATTAAAGTACTGCTGAGACTAACTTTCAAAAAGTTATTGCTTGTTTAAAATTTCAGAAAATCCTGGAATTACACATTTGGAAATCTTTAAAGTTTTACATAATTAAAATGAATGAACTTGTATTAATTAATATCAGTGCCTAATATATGCCAGTGCTTTCAAAGCACAATGACATATCTGATTTCATTTTGTCTTTGAAACAGCCCTGAACTGCTGTGGGTTGGCTACTTCTGGAATCATTAAATCCTCGAGTTAAACATGTCTGTTCTGTAAATGCTGCTAGAAATTCCATTCAGGAATTCTTAACTTTGTTGCTGAAATTCTTTCCATCTTATTGGTTCATTGAAGTAATACATTAGATGAAGCATTTTTTCTTTTCATTAAAGAAAGAACAGTATTCTAATTAATTAAATTTTTTACCTGTTTGCACAATTTAATTTAAAAACTATGTGAGTGTATAAAGGGAGTAACTATGTCTACCAAAAAGAAAGAAAAGTAATCTAGGAATCGGCATTAGACTGATTTGCAGATGTCTTTTAAGTTCTCATGTGCTTAAAAACATTCGGAGATTGTGTACAATTAATTATATTTTGAGTTTATGTAAGAAAGGCTGAGAACTCTAATTGGATGGCTCTATTGCACATAAAGGCCTCAGCCCAAAATGTTGTTTTGTGATGAGCTGGGGATAAGGTAGTTAAAGTGACAGATCTTACCAGATATTATTTTTAGCTCTTGCTTGTGCTGTCTTTTTATTGATAATGACAGTTTTATTGCAGTCAGTTATACCATGTGGTTGAAACAGTTCTCCAAAATGATGACATTGAAAAGCAGATGAGGAGGCAATATAGTAAAAAAATGGATTAAAAAAAAAAAAAAAAAAAAAGATGGAATTGCAGTTGCCTTAGGCAGCAATGCAACTAGAACTAAAAAATTACAGGTTTTTGTTATAGGCAAATCTACAAATCCTAGAACTTTAGAGAAAAATACATTATACATTTTTGTGGGTTTTTTTTTTTAACCAGATGGACTCTGAATTATTTATAGACTTTTCCCCATTAATATGTACCTTCAGGATAGGAACACTTGAAATAAACTTACCTGAAATGACTATGCTCCCTGTTCTGAGGACCTTAGAGAAAGTGACCTAAAAGCAATAGTTTCATATTGAATGTAATGTCCTTGCTCTAACCTTTGAATCAGAAGATTTTGCACTGTTTAGAGGAGATATAAAAAAAGAATTCTGAGTTTTATTTTGAGAAAAAAGTATGAGAACTGGCAGTCATATAAAGTAGATAACATCAAACATTTTTAAAATAGTATAGTGATAGCTCAGAGCAAAATTTCCACTGAAGCATTTAGTAAACTTTGATGAAAACTATGATTTAAGAATATCCTGAATTACAAGAAGATACTAAAGAACAGTTTGCTGTTGTTGTGTATGTGTTTTTAATGATCTCAGACAAAGTGAAGACTTTTGTGGATTAGTAAGAGTAATGTATGGTAAACAAAGAGTCACTGCTTTTTTTTTTTTTTTAATGAAATTATGGATGATACAGAAACCATACAGGTTGTGACAGAAAAGGATGGATCTAAATATGAAGAGGAGGAGATAAAAGCAATCCAGTACCAAAAATTACTCATGTCACAGTTACAGATGCCCTAGAAATAGTTTTATGTTGTATTGAGTAATAGCATGAATCTGCGTTCAGTAATATTATAATACAGGAAGGAACAATGCCAGGAAAAATTGTATTTCTTCTAAATAAGTTCACTTTATTAAGTGGCTATAATTTATTTGTTTTGAATGAAAATATAATGTTTAGGGCATTTATTTTTTAAATGATTTCCTGTTGAACTGGATTTTTATTAAATGGAGACGTGGTTCCCATCACATTGGATAAGATGTACTCTAGTATAGTTAATTCACCCATTTTTTTCATTTTAGGGCATCAAAAATATGGAGTGTTTGTAAAACAACTTGTATTTTGAGCAAATAAAATAAATGTTAAGTAAAAAAAGAAATTAATTGTGATTTTTGTGGTTTGGGAACTGTGGTTTTGACAAGAGTGAGATTGAAATTTTGACATAAAGATTGTGTTTAGATATCACCACTGCTATGTATGCTTAAGTTTATAGCTGGCCATAAATAATTGCCAGAGTAACATTTCTGTCATATGAAAGCCCTTTTCTGGAGAGTTGCCTATTAATTAAACTTGATGTTTAACGGTTATTTTAGATTATTAAGCAGAATAACTGAATGTACCATAGATTCTATTTACATAGTGGTGTAGCTTTTAGATGTCAGGAAAATCCAGTTTTTAGAATCAACACAATGATTCATTATTTGAGCAGTGTTGAAGAACCTGTTAGCAGAATGTTTATTAATTTTATATTTTTGTTTAATGAACATTATACATTTTAGATCAGATAATAAAGTAAAACTGGTATCATTCATTTGGGAAGGAGAAATATTGCAGAACTGAGTGATTTTTTTTTTCTCAAATAATGTGTTGACTATAATTTGAATGTGTTATCTTTATCCCCAAAGGCCTTTTGAAATATATTGATGAATTTCTTAAAATATACCTTATTTTAATCATAGAACTATTGTAATATTTTTGATGTTTTATGTCATACATGATGCTATGTGTGTGGTGAGGGCATGGGTTTGGTTGTCTGTTACGGTTTATCAATGTATTCCAAGCTCTTGTGTAAAATGAATCAGTTATTAAGAAACAGGGAGTAGCCCTGGCCAGTTTGGCTCAGCGGTTAGAGCGTTGGCCTGCGGTCTGGAGAGACCCGGGTTCGGTTCCCGCTAAGGGCACATACTTCGGTTGCAGTTTGTCCCCGGCCCTGGTTGGTCGTGCGGGTGGCAGCCACTCGATGTGTCCCTTCACGTCGATGTTTCTCTCTCTCTCCCTTCCTCTCTCTCCCTCCCACTCTATCTGTACAAAAAAGAAAAATGTCCTCGGGTGAGGATAAAAAAAAAAAAAAAAAAGAAACAGGGAGTAGAAATGTTCAATCGAAATTTTTAAATATATACCTTCAAAATCATACTTTAAAGTTATTTTGGAGAAAAAAACTATCTGCCTAAAAAAATGAAATAGAGCCTTAAAAAATTAAGGTTATTTGAAAATATGTATTTTATTACTCTTCATTATTGTCTACATCCAAAAATATCCTCTTGTAACTTCTTTTCTAATTAGCTTCTATGGCTCTGATGATGCCAGGATTTTATTTTTTGTCTTGTTTGGAAAGTTCTTCTGATTTACCTCATCTCTTTGTATAGATATCTTTTTTTTTTTTTTTTTGACACAGGCATTTGTTAAATAGGGACAATAGCAAGCAGTAAGAAAGACTGCCTGTGACAGGCAGAAACCTATTTTCTTTCCTTCTGATTCTCAGAAGCAATATCAGCCTAATCTTTATTTTAATTTATAGAAATACTTTAAAAGAAACTTCTTTAAATTATGACATTGATTATAAGGTGAAGCTGAGGAGCTGGAGAAATCTTTTTTTTTTTTTTAAACCTCAAATCAAGTTTAGAAACCACTGATTATGCTTAATTTCCTTAGAATTTTCTAGTATGTTTAATTTGAAGCGAGGTGAAAATGGAAATATTTTAAAATACAAAACAAATATACTGGGAGATGTCATAATTTTTATTTTTAAAAATGTTTTTTTAAGAACAGCTTCTTTCTGCCTTTTTGTTAAGATTCAGTGATGATTAGCTAAAAACACCTTTGGGATGGATTCAGAAGACCCAAACCATACAGTGGTGCAATATGATTGACAAGTGGTAGCGGAGGGTCACAACTGTGTGATTCTGAAGTCTCCTCTATTTGAAACCAATTTTCAGAGTCTTGAATTCCATCCAGTACAGAGTACACTACAAATGGAAAGCTTAAACTGGAGCAGTATAATTAGGGTAAGCCACTGCATCTGCACTTGTGTCGCAGCAACTGAATTCGAAACCAGCTGCAAAATGGTGACTAATCTCCCTGGCAAGCCCACACGAGAGCGCAGCACAATAAGCCAGCTTCAGCCTCGTGAGCACGTGTTTCTTCAGCTCGCTTCTGAGCAGGTGATGGTGATGATGCAATCTGATTATACTTTTGAATGTATTCTACCCACAGTCAATAGTTGAGTCTCTCAAGGGATTTCACAAAAGACTTCAAACCGACTATATGTTGGTTTTTTTTTATTCGTTTCAACTCTAGAAGGTCATGGCAACGAATACATTTTTTTGTCTCCTTAATAACTATAGTGCTTTGTAGTACCTTATCATCTTAATTTTGGGAGGTTTGAATTAATTTTTACACGTGAAATGAAGAGAAAAATAATGTGGAAAGAATAAAGTACTTGAACTTGGAACTCTTACTCAGAATTGTTCATGACTACTTATAATGATCAATTAAAATAACTGAACTGCCCAGACTGTTTAATTCTGTACCAACAGGAGATGGTGTATCAGTGGGCTAGGCAGTGTTTCAGTGGTACGTAACCTTTCCATATGTAGAGATGCACCTACCTAGCTATGTAACCTGTCCTGATGAGGTGATATTTAACAGTGTCTTGAACATGAAAGGTGTTTAATAAATACTCAGTTTGACTTGGACTTGAGCCTTTAGTTTTCATCTTTAAAGGGAATAATAGTTTATTCTAGTATAGCACAGAGGGATATGGTGAGGATGAATTAAGCCATCTGTTTAAGAACGTATGTCATCTTTAAAGTGTGGCAGGACCTAAAATATAGTCACAAGTATTATTTCAAATGAGTAGTTCAGAAATAGAATATTTGGAAATTGCCTGTTAAACTTAAATATTAAAGAAGTTATAGCTTGCAATAAAGGACATGAACTCCACAAGACCATTAAAATAGAACTTGCGAATTATATACCCCTGAGAATAAAGGGGGGGGGGATGTACAAAACTCTTACTTGATGATACTCAAACTTAGTGTACATTAGACTCGTTTTGGATGCTTGTCAGAAGAGCATATGCCTGGGCCTCATCCCCATCAATTCTAATTTTGTAGGGTTGGAGTGGGTCCCAGGCACCTGTGATTTTAATCATCTCTCTCCCTAGCCCTCTCACATAATGATTTTGATATACACTAAAATTTGAGAAACTTGAACCCAGACAACTATAGTATTATATAGACTAAGTATAAGTGTACTACTATAGTATAGACACTAACCTTCCCAATTTACAAACAAAAGAAACATTTTCATTGCTGTTAGGAGAAATAAACTTTTTTTTTATTCCATGGTAATTATAAAAAGACTTAAAAAAAAACACCATAATTATTGTGTTTAATTGTGATATTGTAGAAGAAGCCAATATATATTTCATTTATTTTTTAAACTTTTAATATAAATAAAGGGCCTTTTACCGAAGAACTAAAAGCCTTCAGTGAAGTGAGCTGAGTGAAGTGAGTGCAGGTATGCCGCCTTCCGGTAATCTGATTTTGCAGAAAAGTAGCAATTGCATGGTTAGCATATGTTGTGGGTTGACTTGTGTCCCCCAAAAAGATATGTTTAAAACCTAACCTCCAGCACCTGTGAGTGTAACCTTATTTGGCAATATAGAGTCTTTGCAGATGTAATCAAGTTCAGATGAGGTCATACTCATTATAGTGAGCCTCCATTCAGTGACTGGTGTCTTTATACGAAGAGGGAAACTTGGATACAGATACACACACGTAGAGGAGAAGGACAGTTGAAGACAGGCAGGGGTTGGAGTGAGGCTGCTACAAGTCAAAGAACACCAGGTGTTGCCAGCACCCACCAGTAGCTAGGAAGAGGCAAGGAAGGGGCCTTCCTTAGAAACTTCAGAGTGCCTGGTCCTGCTGACACCTGAGTTAACACTTCTAGCTTCCAGATTTGTGAGCTAATAAATTTCTGTTATTTTAATCTCCTAAGTGTGTGGTACTTTTTAATGGCAGTCCTAGGAAACTAATAGAGCGTGGAAAGTCTCTTCTCTTATTTGGGTTTTTTTAAAAAAATCTCTATTGTTGAGAGTATTACAGATGTTCCTCCCTTTTCCCCCATTACCCCTCTCCACCAGGTTCCCACCCCATCCCAGGCATTCACCACCCTATTGTCTGTGTCCACGGGTTATGCATACATGCATGTAAGTTCTTTGGTTAATCTCTTCCTGCCCCACCCCACCCCCCTTTTTTTGACCAAGATTAGATAGAAGAAAAATATTAAAAGTTTCTTTTCTCACATATTCTATATGTGTTTAGAGGTTTATGTGCTTTGATGCTGCCATTGTGGGCAAGTTAGAATTCTGTTTGTAATGTCAAGGAGCTGGTCTAGTACTGTTATCAAATGAAACCTTTCTACCTCTATATGAGTATAAGCCACTGTGGTTTCTGCATTAGAACCCAGTTTTTTCATAAAAAGAAGCTCATGTAGTTGAATGAATACTAAGGGTGATGTCCAAGATTTGACCTGTATGATATGGAAGAGACTTTTGTCATCAGTAGTAACTGCTCACCTTCATGGTTTCCCACCAGGATGAAAGTTCCCTTCTATCTCAGGAAAGATCTATTTAGAGTCCATGAATCAGTCTCCTCTTCTCGTTACTGTTTTGTGACTGCCCATGAGGATTTTGGCTACTGTTTTTTCCATGGTTTTAGCAAGCTCTCCATCCAAACCTATTCTCTGTTGACCCAGTTGCCAACTCTTGTAAAATGTCTTGGTGAAGAGCACCAGCTTGAAGCCAGTTGCACTGATATGTATTCAGATATGTAAGCACATCTAGAGTTGCTTTTTTGAGGAATAGTTTGGCCTTAACTGTTCTCCTGCATAGAGATAAAGCGCCTCCCCCTGGGAAAGTCTTGGCTCTGGTGCTGCTCTGGTAGAGGACAATAGGCAAGTCATTGAATCTCTTTCAGTGTCAGTTTCCTCATTTATAAAATTGGGGTTATAAAACCTATCTTAGAGTTTGATGCATGGATTAAATGAGTAGCCATATTTGACTTAAAGGAAGCACTGGAGAAATGGTATCTTTAGCTTCTATAAGAATAGTACCAAGATAACACCATCCTTTTCACTATGTTCAAATATGTATTAATTCATTAATTCATTCATTCAACAGCATTTATAGTGGGCCTACCATATGCTAGTCACTTTGATAGACATTGGGAATAAGTGGTGATTGTGATAGATATAGTCTGCCTTCATGGAAATGACAGTCCAGTTGGAGAGAGAGACATTAAGTACATGGTTATTCAAATAAGCATAAAACTATAGCATTGATAAATGCTATGAGAGCAGATGAGCAAATGTGGAAATGTGAGGAAGTCTTCCCTAAGTAACATTTGAACTGATTGTGGAAACATGTACAAGAGTTTACTAAAGAGGGGAGGGAGATGAGAGGGTTCCAGACTGAGGGAAACAGCCAATCATAATGTCCCTTGGATGGAGGGCATAGTACTTTTGGGGAACTGGGAAAAGTCTCTTAGTCTGACGGGCAGAGAGTCAGCAGGGAGCGAGGAACTTGATGAGGCTGTGGAGTTAGGCAGCCCTAGGTCATGTTAAACCTTGTGGGTCCCGATGATGTCTTTTTTTTTTTTATCCTCACCCAAGGACATTTTTACATTTATTTTCAGATAGAGAGGGAGGAAGAGAGAGAAAGAAACATTGATGTGAAAGATATATCAAGTGGTTGCCACCCACATGACCCCAACTGAGGTTGGGACAGACTGCAACCCAGGTACGTGCCCTTAGCGGGAACCAAACCCAGGACTCTCTGGTTCTCGGGCCAACGCTCTAACCGTCCAGGGCCCCAATGATGTCTTTATCCTAAGAGAAGTGGAAGCTGTTGATGAACATTAAGCTATGGGTGAGAGTGGCAGGAACAAATATAGATTTGAAAATAACTTCTTCCACTTTCTTCCTTTAATTGAGAGGATTGTGCCTCTCAGACGGACGCTGCTCATTCTCCCACACACTCGGGACTTCTGTGACCAGGGTTATTGTTCTCCTGCTGCTGCCTTGCCACTTGAGTCCCTGTCCTTGCCACCTCATTAATAAGGACACCAGCTTCTGAGCTTCATGCCACCTGCCATCCTCCACGTGCTCCAGACTGAGCCCCAGACGCCATCCGGCTCTCTGACTTGGCTTTTTCCCTTTCGCAGCTCTAGTCAGGCTGGGCAGCTCGAACCCCATGATGATGCCCTACCTTACACTCGAACCTCAATCCCTTATTCGCCAAAGACTTTCTTTGCCAATGACTTTTTACCTTTTCTACTCTAGCAGTTGTCTGCTGTGGCCTTGCTCTAGATTATATAACCACTCAGAATCATGCTTCCTCTGAAATCTGAAATCTTTAACCCAGAAATCCTATTCTCAGATGTCAGGCTGTCTCTCTTTCATACCACTACTCCTGCTTGTTCATCCAGTTCATTGACAGCTCTTATGTGCTCAGTCTCTCTTCACTTTCTGACTTTTCTCATCCAGTCTGGAGCCTGTGGTCAATCATTGCAGTTCTATAAGATCAGCTCTCAATTTTTGGTCCCTGCCAGTTTTCAACTCTGGATAAACCCAACCTTTCCCTTTTATGCCCCTGCTCCCATGCTCCTAAGCATTCCTGGAGAAAAATCAAAATTATATTTATGGACAGTATAATGCATTGTTGCTTTCTTGTCATCTGAGCTGTCAACTCTTCTTTCCTTTTTCATCAGCTTTGTCTTAACAGAGTGGATATCAACTTTGCACATCGAAATCACTTGGGTGGGGGTTCTAAAAAATACCAAGGCCTTGGTTCTACCCCTAGGGATTCTGATGTAAGTGACTGTTAGACACTCCCCAGGTGATTCTAATGTACAACAAGGTTGAGTACACTGTGCTAATATGCCCACAGAGGCCGATGGACATTGTCCCTTCTCCTTGAGCTTTCTGCCAGCTCTCACTTTAAGCAGATGATTTTGTCTCATCGAACTTTTCTTTCTTTTTCTACCTTTACTTACTTTTACTTGCCTAGTTCATTCCTTTTTTAGAGTAAAAATGAATTGCTTACATCCTAATATTTTACCCTTTCAAAGGTACACTGGGTGTTAAGTCTTTTTTTTTCCTCCTCTACTACTGATCTGAGCTAGGTGATCTGAATGGTTAGGTTTTATTTTTATTTTATTTTATTTATTTATTTATTTATTTTGGTACATGTCCCTAGCGGGAACTGAACCCAACTCTCTGGTCCGCAGGCTGACGCTCCAACCCCTGAGCCAAACCAGCCAGGGCTGAATGGTTAGGTTTTAAAAGTAGGTATGTACTGCCTAGCTGGTGTGGCTCAGTGGATTGAGTGCCATCCCGTGCACCAAGAGGTCACCTGTTCGATTCCAGGTCAGAGCACATACCTGGGTTTTGGGCTTGATCCCTAGTAGGGGCATTCAGGAGGCAGCCAATAGATGTTTCTCATTCATGTTTCTATCTCTCCCTCTCCCTTCTTCTCCATCTTTGGAAGGAAGGAAGGAAGGAAGGAAGGAAGGAAGGAAGGAAGGAAGGAAGGAAGGCATGTACTGATAAGCATGCATTTTTCTCTTAAAAACAAAATTTGAGGAAATAAAATAATCAAACCCAACTTTAGCAATATTAAATGGAATATTGAAATATGATGATTTTAGCCCTGGCCGGTTTGGCTTGGCAGTTAGAGTGTCGGCCCGTGGACCAGAGAGTCCCAGGTTCTGTTCCCGCTAAGGGCACGTACCTGAGTTGCAGTTTGTCCCTGGCCTGGTTGGGGTCATGTGGGTGGCAACCACTTGATGTGTCTCTCTCACATTGATGTTTCTCTCTCTTCATCCCTCTCTCCTTCCCACTCTATCTGAAGATAAATGTAAAACAAATGTCCTCGGGTAAGGATTAAAAAAAAAAAGAAAGATGATTTTAAAGCAAATAATGTTTGATGAAATAATATTGAGAAGTGATATCTGAAAGATAGTTGGGTCTGGAGAGGGAAAACAATGGGAGTGGGGGGCTTTGCATATTATACTAAAATTGTTGAACTTTGATTTTCAAGTACTTTGAAAGTGTTTTTCTTCTGAGTGAAAGAAAATTATCAAATACATGTTTGTTTGTTTTTTATTGTTGACAGTATTACACATATCCCCCAATTTTCTCCCCTTTTCCCCCCCTCCTCCCAGACTCTACCCTACCCCAGGCCTTCACCACACTATTGTCTGTGTCCATTGGTTATACATATATGTATATAAGTTCTTTGGTTGATCTCTTTCTGTCTCCCAATTCCTCTCCCCTCTGAGATATGTCAGTGTATTGCATGCATCCATGCCTCTGGACCTATTTTGTTCACCAGTTTATTATGTTCATTAGATTTCACAAAAAAGTGAGATCATGTGATATTTGTCTTTCTCTGACTGGCTTATTTCACTTAGCATAATGTTCTCCAGGTCCATCCATGCTGTTGCAAAGGGTAAGATATCCTTCTTTTTTACAGCTGCATAGTATTCCATTGTACAAGTGTACCACAGCTTTTTTTTTTTTTAATGAATTTTTATTTATTTTTTTGTTACAGATATTTTATCTTTTTACCCCATTGGCACCCCCCACCCCACCCCACCTCCGCCCTGTCCCTGGCTTAGTTGTCCATGTCCATTAGTCATGCATACATGCATGTAAGTTCTGTGGTTTATCTCTTCCCACCCCCCCCCCACCCTCCCCATCCCCTCTTCTGAGGGATGTCAGTCTGTGCCCTTCTTCCATGTGTCTGGGTCTACTGTATTCCTCAGACTGTTATGTTCATTATATTCCGTATATAAGTGAGATCATGTGGTATTTGTCTTTTTCTGCTTGGCTTCTTTCATTTAGGATAATACTTTCCAGGTCCCTCCATGTCGTCTCAAAGGATAAGAGATCTTTCTTTCTTACCACTGCATAGTACTCCATTGTGTATATGTACCACTGCTTTTTTATCCATTCGTCTACTGGTGGAGACTTGGGCTGTTTCCAGATCTTAGCTATTGTAAATAGTGCTGCTACGAACATGGGGGTACATATATTCTTCCTGATTGGTGTTTCAGGCTTCTTAGGGTATATTCCCAGCAGTGGGATCACTGGGTCAAATGGAAGTTCAATTTTTAATTTTTTGAGGTAGCACCATATTGTTTTCCATAGCGGCTGCACCAGTCTGCATTCCCACCAGCAGTGTATTAGAGTCCCCTTTTCTCCACACCCTCGCCAACACTTGTTGTTTGATGATTCGTTGATGGCGGCCATTCTGACAGGTGTGAGGTGATACCTCATTGTTGTTTTAATTTGCATCTCTCTGATGATTAGTGATGTTGAGCATTTCTTCATATGTCTCTTGGCCATTTGTATGTTCTGTTTGGAGAGGTGTCTATTCAGCTCCTCTGCCCATTTTTTAATTGGGTTCTTTGTCTTCCTTTTGTGGAGTTGTATGAGCACTCTATATATATTGGAAATTAACCCCTTATCTGATACATCATTGGCAATGATGTTCTCCCATACAGTGGGTTGCCTTTCCATTTTGATGATTGTTTCTTTTGCTGTGCAGAAGCTTTTTAGTTTGATGTAGTCCCATGTGTTCATTTTCTCCTTTATTTCTGTTGCCTTAGGTGATGTATCAGTAAAAATTCTGCTCCGTATGATGTCCGAAATTTTGTTGCCTACATTTTCTTCTAGAATTTTTATGGATTCACGGGTCACATTTAAGTCTTTTATCCATTTCGAGTTTATTTTTGTGTATGGTGTAAGTTGATGGTCTAGTTTCATTTTTTTGCATGTAGCTGTCCAATTTTCCCAACACCATTTATTAAAGAGGCTGTCTTTACTCCACTGTATGCTCTTGCCACCTTTGTCAAATATTAATTGAGCGTATTGCCTTGGGTCCATTTCTGGGTTTTCAGTTCTGTTCCACTGGTCTATATGCCTGTTCTTGTGCCAGTACCAGGCTGTTTTGGTTACAGTCGCTTTGTAGTATAACCTGATATCTGGTATTGTGATCCCACCTACTTTCTTCTTCTTTTTCAAGATTGCTGTGGCTATTCGGGGTCTTTTTTGGTTCCATATGTACTTTTGAAGTATTTGTTCTAGTTCTGTGAAATATGTCGTTGGTATTTTGATGGGAATTGCATTGAATCTATAGATTGCTTTGGGTGGTATGGACATTTTAATTATGTTAATTCTCCCAATCCATGAACAGGGTATGTGCTTCCACTTTTTTATATCTTCCTCTGTTTCTTTTTTCAATGACCTGTAGTTTTCTGCAAATAGGTCCTTTACTTCTTTGGTTAAGTTTATTCCTAGGTATCGTAATTTTTTTGGCGCGATGACAAATGGGATTGTTTTTTCAGTTTCTCTTTCTGTGAGTTCATCATTGATGTACAAGAATGCCGTCGATTTCTTGACGTTAATTTTGTATCCTGCTACTTTGCCAAATTCATTTATTAAGTCTAATAGATTTTTGATGGAGTCTTTAGGGTTTTCTATGTACAATATCATGTCATCTGCAAATAATGACAGTTTCACATCCTCCTTTCCAATTTGGATCCCTTTTATTTTATCTTCATGTCTGATTGCTATGGCTAAGACTTCCAGTACAATGTTAAATAAGAGTGGCGAAAGTGGACATCCCTGTCTTGTTCCTGTTCTTAATGGAAATGTTTTTAGTTTCTGTCCATTGAGTATGATGTTGGCTGTAGGTCTTTCATATATGGCCTTTATTATGTCGAGTATGATCCCTCTATTCCTACATTGCTGAGCGTTTTTATCAGAAATGGATGCTGGATTTTGTCGAATGCTTTTTCAGCATCTATTGATATGATCATGTGGTTTTTATTCTTCATTTTGTTTATGTGGTGTATCACGTTTATTGATTTACGAATGTTGTACCAGCCTTGTATCCCTGGAATGAATCCCACTTGGTCATGGTGAATAATTTGTTTGATGTATTTCTGGATCCGATTTGCTAATATTTTGTTCAGGATTTTGGCGTCTATGTTCATCAGGGATATTGGCCTGTAGTTTTCTTTTTTCGTAGTGTCTTTTTCTGGTTTTGGAATTAGAATTATGCTGGCCTCATAGAACGTGTTTGGAAGTCTTCCTTCTTCTTGAATTTTTTGAAATAGTTTGAGGAGAATGGGTGTTAGTTCTTTTTTGAATGTTCGGTAAAACTCCCCCGTGAAGCCATCTGGGCCTGGGCTTTTGTTTGCTGGGAGAGTCTTGATTACCTCTTCAATTTCCTTAGTTGTTATTGGTCTGTTCAAGTTTTCTATCTCTTCCGGGAATAGTTTTGGGAGACTGTGTGTTTCTAGAAATTTGTCCATTTCGCTTAGATTGTTGAATTTGTTGCCATATAGTTATTCGTAGTAGTTGTTAACGATCTTTTGTATTTTCGTGGTGTTGGTTGTTACTTCCCCTCTCTCATTTCTGATTTTGTGTATTTGGGTTCTCTCTCTTTGTTTCTTGGTGAGTCTAGCTAAGGGTCCATCAATCTTGTTTATCTTTTCAAAAAACCAGCTCTTTGTTTCATTGATCCTTTGAATTGTTTTTTTGGTCTCTATGTCATTTATTCCTGCTCTGATCTTTACTATTTCCTTCCTTCTACTTGCTCTGGGGTTTTCTTTTTGTTTGCTTTCTAATTCTTTAAGTTGTGAAGTTAGACAGTCAATTAGAAATTTTTCTTGTTTTTTGAGGTAGGCCTGTAGTGCTATGAACTTCCCTCTCAGAACTGCTTTCGCTGCATCCCATAGATTTTGTGTTGTTGTGTGTTCATTTTCATTGGTTTCCAGGAAGTTTTTAATTTCTTCCTTGATCTCCTCGGTGACCCATTCATTGTTTAATAACATGCTATTTAGCCTCCATGTGTTGAAATGTCTTTGCATGTTCTTGTTGCAATTGATTTCTAGTTTCATGCCATTGTGATCTGAGAAGATGCTTGATATGATTTCAATCTTCTTGAACTTGTAGACATTTAGTTTGTGTCCTATCATGTTGTCTATCTTTGAGAATGTCCCATGTGACTTGAGAAGAATGTGTATTCTGTAGCCTTGGGGTGTAATTCTCTGTAGATATCTATTAAATCCATTTGGTCTAGTGCTTCATTTAGAGTCTCTGTTTCCTTGCTAATTTTTTGCCTAGAGGATCTATCCAGTGCTGTCAACGGGGTGTTGAAGTCCCCTGCTATGATTGTATTGCTGTCGATTTCTTCTTGGAAGTCCTCCAGAAGATTTTTAATATATTTTGGTGCTCCTATATTGGGTGCATATATGTTTATCAAGGTTATATCTTCCTGTTGGATAGATCCTTTCAATATTATGTAGTGGCCGTCTTTGTCTCTAGTTATGGTCTTCATTTTGAAATCTGTTTTATCAGATATGAGAATTGCTACCCCAGCTTTTTTTTTTGCTTTCCATTTGCTTGGAAAATTTTTTTCCATCCCTTCACTTTCAACCTATGTGAGTCTTTTGTTGAGAGGTGGGTCTCTTGTAAACAACATATAGATGAGTCATGCTTTCTTATCCAATCAGCTACTCTGTGTCTTTTTATGGGAGCATTCAATCCATTTACGTTTAAGGTGATTATTGATATGTACTTATTTATTGCCATTTTTGTTTAGTGTGGTTCTATTTTTCTTCCCATTTCTACTGCTAATTACAGCAGTCCTTTTAACATTTCTTGCAGTGCTGGTTTGGTGCTAATGTATTCCCTTAGCCTTTTTTTGTCTGGGAAGCTCTTTATTTGATCTTCTATTTTGAATGATAGCCTTGCTGGGTAGAGTAGTCTTGGATTCACATTCTTGTTTTTCATGACTTTGATTACTTCATGCCATTCTCTTCTGGCCTGTAGTGTTTCTTGTGAGAAGTCAGCTGAGAGCCTTATGGGGTTCCCTTTGTAGGTAACCTGTTGCTTATCTCTTGCTGCTTTTAGGATTCTCTCTTTGTCTTTAATTTGTGGCATTTTAATTACTATGTGTCTTGGTGTGGGCCTGTTTGGGTTCTTCTTACTTGGGACTCTCTGTGCTTCTTGAACTTTAATTCCTTCTTCCTTCACCAAATTAGGGAAGTTTTCTCTCACTATTTTTTTGAATATATTCTCTATCCCTTGCTCATTTTCTTCTTCTTCGGGGACTCCTATGATGCGAATATTATTACGTTTCCAGTTGTCCCATAGTTCTCTTAAGCTGTCTTCCTGTTTTTTAATAGTTTTTTTCCTTTTGTTTTTCTGATTGGTTGATTTTTTCTACCCTGTCTTCTAATTCACTGATCCGGTCCTCAGCTTCCTCTACTCTGCTTTTTAAACCTTCCAATGTGTTTTTCATTTCTGATATGTCATTTTTTATCTCTTCTTGTTGGTTTTTAATTTCCAATTGGCTTATTTTCAGTGTCTCTATGTCCTTACTCATGCTGTTCAGCTTCCTCAAGATCATGGCTCTGAATTCTAGCTCTGTTAACATGCCTAATTGCTCCACATTGATCTCATCTTCGGTGGAGGTCTCTTGCTCTTTCATTTGGCTTCTGTTTCTGTGTTTCACCATTTTGGCTATCACTGTGGGCTTTGGAGCCTGTCAAGTTCTCCCTGTGGGTGTTGGTGTTCTGCTGTTTGTGGCTCCCTCTCCTGTGTTTAGATGAGCGAGGGAGGACCCACGTTGAACACCACTGTCAAGTCTTACTTTCCTGGTTAAAGTTGCCAGCCCAGGAAAGATACTGTTATCCTCTAGCTTTTTGCCTGGAGGCTAGCAGTCTAGGTTACTTGATGAGTTTTGGGTTGTCAGTTGATTGAAAAACGCCCTCTGGTGCTCAGCCAAGGGCCTTTCACGAGGGTGGGGCAGATGCTGGTTGTTAGTGAGCCTCAATTAGCACTTCAATGGCCCACAGGGTGGGGTTGGATCTCCGAGGGAGGGGCTGCTGCCTCTCCTCAGAGCCCTGGGAAGGAGCAATGTGGCCACCGTCCTGAGTGGCTGCACTCAGCCAAAGCTCTGAGCGCCCTCCAAACCCCGAGTGTCCCGACACAGCTCCAGTCCAGTCTGCCCTCCCTCCGCCGGAGCCCAAGGTGAGTGGCTGTGGCTGTTTCAGCCTCTGTCCCGGCTGCGCTGTGGGGCCGCCTGGGAGTGTAACCCGAGGGCACTGCTCCCAGCTAAGGCCGCTGCCGAGCTGCCGACTATGGGCTCCCAGCCCCGTCTCGCGCCTTCGCAAGCCTACCGGGATGGAGTCAGTGTCCCTCGTTGTATGGTCCTCGCAAGCTCCTTTTCTGTTGGTTTATCCCGTCGATTTGTCTGTGTTATAGTTGTAATTCCAGTTTGGTTCTGGGAGACGGTCTGTGTAGCTCCGTTCACTCCGCCGCCATTTTTCTGATCTACCACAGCTTTTTTATCCACTTATCTACTGATGGGCACTTGGGCTGTTTCCAGATCTTAGCTATTGTCAAAAACGCTGCTATGAACATAGGGGTGCATATATTCTTTCTGATTGGTATTTTGGGCTTCTTAGTATATATTCCTAGAAGTGGGATCACTGGGTCAAATGGCAGTTCAATTTTTAATTATTTGAGGAAACACCATACTGTTTTCCATAATGGCTGCACCAGTCTGCATTCCCACCAGCAGTGCCCTAGAGTCTCCTTTTCTCCACACCCTCGTTAGCACTTGTTGTTTGCTGATCACATATATGTTTTAAGGATAGAATTGTGATATCAGTATGTAGGCATGATCTGTAGGGGAAATAGGTTTGAGACACAAAGATATTTGGGAGCCGTCTGCAATAGGCGGGGCAAGAAATGATGACATCTTGGGCTAGATGTGTAGCAATGAAGACAAAAGGGGTGAAAACAGCTTCTAGAGATATTTTTAGGGATAGAATCAAGAGGATTGGGTCATTTTGCATTTCAGAGTATTAATTATGTCAAAGACTCATAAGTATATAATGTGCTCATAGTAATTAACACAAAAGATTCTTTGCTAAATTGCCTAGTTATTTATAAGCTACCTGTCTGAGTTCATTTAGAACAAAATGACCATAAATTAGGTGGCTTATAAACAACAGAAATATACTTCTCACAGTTCTGGAAGCTGGGAAGTCCATGATCAAGGTGCTGTCAGATTCAGTGTCTGGTGAAAGCGCACTTCCCGGTTTGCAGAAGGCCATCTTCCAGTGCGTCCTCACGTGGCGGAAAGGGTGAGGGATCTCTTATAAAGACACTAATTCCCTGGAGAGAGCTCTACCGTTATGACCCAGTCACCTCCCAATGGCCCTGCTTCCAAATACCATCACCTTAGGGCTTAGGGTTTTAACATGAATTTTGGGAAGACACAAACATTTAGTTTATAGCACTGCCCCAATAAAAGAGACTTTTTATTGAAAAAAAAACTTTAAAGAATATAAATTTCTTCTCTGGAATGTAATGTTTGACCAAATTTGAAATATGCTAATTTGATTACTGTTAAAGAATGTTTTTTATGCCTGGCCGGTGTGGCTGAGTGGTTGAGTGTCGAACCATGTACCAAGAGGTCACTGGTTCGATTCCCAGTCAGGGCACATGCCCAGGTTGTGGGCTAAACCCCCAGTGGGGGGCATGCAGGAGACGGCCAATTGATGTTCTCTCTCATCAATGTTTCCATCTCTCCCTAAAATCAATAAAGAAAAAAAAATTTCTAAAGAATGTTTTTTGCAGTCTATAAAAATATATAAAGATATTATAATCAGGACAAGTATAGTGGAAGAGTTTGGCCTGTGGACACAAACTGGATTTGAAACTTGACTCCTACCCTAACTGACCTGGTGACCTTGGGCAAGTTGCTTAATGTTGCTAAGCCTTGTTTTCCTTATTTGTAACCTGGAGAAAGTAAGAAGATCCACCTCATAGGATTGCGAGGAATATCTGAGATAAATACTAACTATTATTATTTTGTGTTATATAGTCAACTTTAGATAAATATTCTTGCAGCTTCTCCTTGGATTACTTGCTCTAGCCATTGAGATTCACTAAAATATTGTTTAGTAAGTGAATGCAATGAGTAATTCATGTCCTTTTTAAGAAAATATTTCTTGGTTGAGCATTTGTGATCTGATATGTTTGAAACTAGGCAAACATAAAAAGGTTGACTCTTCTATGAAGTTCTGGTTGAGCATTTTTCCCTCTGAAATTTATGTATTATCCTTAACTGGTTTAGTCAATAAGTTCTGCAAATAGAAAAAAGAAAAGTAGGCAGAATAGTAAAGTGAAAAGGGAAACTTTTTTTTTTTTTCAGATCTTCTATTTTCCAGACTTTCTATTTCCAGTACTTCCATGAAGACATCTGGGCAGTAGCTTCCTTTTTGTTGATTACGGGTGTCCTAGTTATCTTTTGCTGTGCAATGAACTACATAAACTTAGTGGCATAAAACAATAATAATGTTATTATCTCTCATATTTCTAAGGGTTAACTGAGCTTAGCCGGGCAGTTGTTGGTTGAGTGCTTTCATGTGGTTGTAATCAGGTGTTGGCTGGAGTTGCTGTCATTGCAGAGCTTGACTGGGCTTGATGTCCAGAGTAGCTCACTCACATGGCTGCCAGTAGATGCTGGCTCGGGCTCAGGCTGTGAGGAAGAATAGCTCTTCATAGCCCCTCTCATCAAACGGTGGGTGGATTCTGAGAGTCAGCAGTCGAGACGCAGGAAGTAGAAGCTGCTAGGTCATTTAAGAGCTACACCCAGTCCTGGTAGAAGCATCACTTCCACCATGTTCCACTGGTCAAAGTAACATCAGAGAGTCCCCAGACTCAAGGTTGGAGAGAAGTAAACACCAGCTCTGAATGGGGAAATGTAGCTAAAGAACACACGTGATGGGAGGTATTGTGGCTAGCTTTAGAAAATAAAATTTGTCATAATCAGTGAGAAGAAGAAAGGTAGACATGAAAGTACAGAAGCTGCCAATATTCTTACCACATTAAAAATTAATAAACTTTTAATTTTGGAATTACTTTAGATTTACAGAAAAATTGTAAAACCAGTACAATCCCCCCCCACCCTCTTTCATTCACATCTTATACAACATGATAGATTTGTTAGAACCAAGAAATTACCATTGGTATGTTAACTAAACCACAGACTCTATCTGTATTTTACCAGTTTTTCCATTAATATCCTTTTGTGTGTGTGCTGGGATTAAATCCAAGATACTACGTGGTCTCTAGCCACCTTCTATTTTAACATGTTAACCAATCTTTCTCATACTGATTTTTCTCCTTTCACAACCTATTAGGAAATGGTTTACTTATGAATATGCATCTTTATAAACAGTAATATTTTTAAAATATGAGCTAAGTAGGTTGGAGAATTAGTGACTTCTAAAATATATGTCAGCCTTTTTAGGATATTGTAAGATGTTTTCAAATGAGTTGCTATTAGTCTCCTAACATGGGAAAAATAATAAAACTTCTAATAGAAATATATAACAGCTTAGCCATTTTGGGTGCTTTTAAAATTTCCATGTTAACTTTAAACCTTACTCTTTGTTGTATTTGTGACAAAAAAAAATTAAATGACTTAAATCAGTGTGAATAAGACTTTAACATTGCCGTTTAAATTTATAGACTTCAACATAATCACCATTTTTTGGTGATCCAACTTTCAGTCTGATTTTCCACCTCATTGAAAACATTCTCCAGCTGCTGCCGAGTGATTTCATAAATTGCATTCATGATCCTGGCTTGGAGTTCCTTTAAAGAATGTGGTCTGGATGAATACACAGCAGTTTTAACAGAGTCCCATAAAATATAGTTCAGTGGGATAGGTCAAGTTTAAAGTTGCACAAGGATTTCATAAACACCCTGAGTAGATGGGCACTAAAACTTTGAATGTGTTATATGGAAAAACCTTATAAAGGATGGCAGTGTTCCAAATGTAGATTAAGTTGGTCATCTATGAAACAATTCCTACTACTGATGGTTCCTAATGGTACCACCTGCTAGTTCTTTCATATTAAATTGTGTGAAATAACACATTCTGTAAACTGATGAACTACTTATTTATTTAATAAATCCATCAATGAAAGAAACTTCTGTCATAAGAGATGGAGTTTTTTATTAGACCCAAAAGGTCTTAAGCCAGAAATGTCAGGCATTTTTGTGGACAAAGAGTGTTATAATCTGGCATTGTTTTTTAAAAACAGCAGCAAGTCACACACCCATACCCAGTTGGCATGTTTGTCTTTTATCTGGCAGGAAGCTCAGAACCTCCGGGTAGTCAGCTGAATGTCATGTTAAGCCTCAAAAAGACATCGCTGGTCTTGGTGCATAGTTCTGAAGATTCCACTAGGCTGTAAGTGGGTCCTGAAGACCGACATGTTGGTGTTTCACAGATGCATTTCCTTTGTTGATTTTATTTATTGATTTAGTGGGAATGTCTTTCACTCAGCCATGACAGTTGTCTTCCTACAAACCAAACCAAACCAATATAAACTTCATATTCCTAAGTGGAAATTGTGGTCCCCTAGTTAGAATAGACATTGCTTATATTTTTAAATTCATATGGTCACGTGAAATGGGCAGTAGGCAGAAGACATTAGCAATGTGTGGCAATTATGCCTGCACAGGTCGGTCTGTTGCGACAGTGTCCAGAAGGAATCCCAGGCAGCTTTTACTTCCAGCCTGTCATGTCAATTGAAGTTAGATATTCTGCTAAAATACCGCAATAGTTTTTAACTCTGTCATTGAACCTTTCTTTAAATGTATTATTAACATGTGAGTTGTTTATACGTATGTATTTTATATGCTAAACATTTGTATTAGAGGGAACTATCTTGACTCTAGATACCATACACCAAGACAGTTTCCCATTCATTGATAAAATTACAGATTTCTTTCACACATAAGTATCTCTCTTTAGAGAAGAATATATGAATACGATTTCTGGTTCTTTTAGGTAATCCTGGACTTTTCATTTCCTTGCATTTTTCAAAGGGTTCTAAATGCCATTTTCATTTTTTGTTGTTGTTATAATTAAGAATTAGCAGTGAATGCTTTAATTCCCAAGTATAAGGTTATCCTTAAAAATTTTTTTAATCCACATTATTATTATCACAATATTCTAAAGTTACTATAGGGTTGTAAGCTTAAATGAGAACTTTCCTTTTGAGAATGTATCCCTAGTTTTGTCATCGTACAGGTTCTGTAAGCTCTTAGCTCACGGAGTCTCAGAGCTGAGACCACTGGAGCGGGACTTCAGGACCGCTAGGTCAAATTAAACTGGTAAGTTCGCCCTAGTGTGGATGTGAACCTTTCTGAGTCCCCAGAAATGCTCTGGTTCCTGTGCCTTGGGGTTGTAGCTGACCTTTATTCATGATTGTTAAGATTTTTAATTTGAACTAAATAATTCTTAAGAAGTTCATGACTATAGAAAGCTTATGCTTTTGAAATTATCTTCTCTACTTAATTAAGCTATATTTTGGTGCTTTTACTTACCAGAGCTAAAGCTCTCTCCTTATTCAGCTTTCACCTAAGGAAATTAGAAAGATTTATTATTCTTCACTTTATGGAAGATTATAGAATTGTTACTGTACATTTGAGGTTTATTAATAAATATTCAAGATTGTGAAGAATATGGTTAAAATGAAGCCCTTAATCCTGCCAAGCTGAAACCAAATGTCTAGTCTAAAAGGCTTTTATGGTCTTACCCATTTTCCATTCTCCCCCTTCAAGTGAAACAGTTATCTATTATTTCCATTAATTTGTATTACCATTTTATGATATATATTTAGTCTTGGAAGCCACATCAAATGCCAACTAACTTAATGTTTTCATTTAAAAAACAATGTTTTGAATTCCAAATGCATTAACTAAAAATGCTTTGCCATCTCCCATGATGTTCAGGAAATATCAAAGGCCTATGGCTGATATTGAAAAGCATTTTCATTCTATTTGAATTGTATTGTATAGCAAATATAATATTATGAAGTGTTTTACTTATACTCCTAAAAGTGTGCTTAATGAATATATGTCAACAGGGCGATGTTATTTTAGTATTTTCTATCATGGAACACTTGGGTTTCATAAAACCAATGTTGGAAAAATATTTTCAGGAACACATCAAATAAATTGCTATTTAATAGACAATGATTTGTCTGTGAAGAGTGATTATGCCTTAAATGAATATTGTTGCAAGGTCAGTCAAAGAGAAAAGTTGACATTGGGTGATTGATAGCATACCACTTTCGAGGGCACAGATACTATAGCTACATATAACCCATCAAGGTATTAGATTTGAAGGAAATAGAGTTTAATCTAAAGGTAATTTTTAAATATGTAAATATACCTTAAAACTATAGATATGTATATGTGTGTGTGCGCGCGTGCGTGTGTGTGTGCATACACACTGAAAACTTTTACTCCAAGTCCACTGTTAGTTTGCTATACACATTTCTTGGAGAACTACTGGGGATCCCACATCCTTGTCTCATTTCCAGATATTAATTCCTATATAGGTAGTTTTTATTACGTTGATTCATAAGTTTTACCCTTAGTTTCCCTAACGGCTGCCTTCCTCAATTTTGGAGGACTTTGGAACACCCATGAATTATATCCCATAGAATTTTTGCTACAGTAGTTGTAGTCCTGAAAGATGTGCCATCATTAGGAATGGATCTCTCATTATCAATCCATGATTGGAGAATTGTTTTCTCTGATAAAATCTTTATACTGTACATCTGGTTAAAAGGGAAGCAGTGGTACTTATTACAAAGAACTTTGGCATTTGGTGAGAGAGAGTGTTATCTTTTAACCATTGCGGTAAAATGCATCAAATGAATTTTTGTATTGTCCTTACCAATGACTTCAACACATTCTCTTGGGACACAGTCTTTCCTGGTTGCAGTTGGGGTTTCAGTGTGCTTAGTACTCAGTTCAGGCTGCACTTTAGTCCCAGATATAAACTAGTAATTCACCTCCTCAGTTCCCAGTATGAATGTTACGTATTATGACTTGAAAAGCTTGATCTTTGGAAAATGTCTGCTAGTCAGATTCTCTTCCTGAGACTGAACCCTTTGGATTTGTGCATCTCAATTTTGAGGCTGCTACACTTCTCTACTTCCACCTCTTGTGCTAAATCATGGATCTTTAGGTCCCAGCTCCATTTTTCCATCTCCTAGTGTAATAAATGTATCCAGATTTAAACACCCCTTCACCTGTTGAGTTTCTACCTCTGCCCTTAGACAGAGTTCTACGT
The DNA here is from genome assembly GCF_014108415.1 of Molossus molossus. NCBI lineage: Eukaryota > Metazoa > Chordata > Mammalia > Chiroptera > Molossidae > Molossus > Molossus molossus. The sequence goes on along the minus strand of NW_023425401.1, from coordinate 29,401,521 downwards.
ATATAGCTTGCATCTGTTCATGCAGTCCTTTCAAAGACTCAGTTGTTTTTATTCATTCTATACCATTGTGATCTTCAAATCATCTTATTGATGCAGGCCTTCTGATGTACATGATGGCCCTTATTGTTTTCATTTCACAGAACATGTGTGTTTGTGTGTGTGTGTTTTTCTAATGGAGTTTCTATACATGTTTCTTCTGGATACCTTAGTCTTTCTTTTTTATTTTTATTGAATGTATTGGGGTGACATTGGTTAATAAAATCTTATAGGTTTCCAGTATACAGATATATAATACATCATCTCTAAGAGCTCTGTCTCTTTGAATCTGAAGATCCTCTGTTAATATTTTCATATAGAGCGACAGGGCCAAATATGAAGCAATACACTCATTTCTTAATGTGTTTAGATGAAGTCGCTGTGTCTACAGCGCTTTTCCACAATCCAGAAGGCAGATGCCATCTCTACCAATGCGTCCAGGATGGCTGAAGCCAGGCTGCCAGTGGCCACCCACAGAGCCGGCCACTTTCCATTTCCCCATGGTGGGAACCAAACTGAGGTGTCAGAGGTAATCAGCCTCTGGTTTCCCCACAGACCCCACTGCTTCTCCAGCCGCAGTAGCTGCCTCTTTCCCTGAGGACGTTCCTGGCCTTGGGTTGGGCCATGCCCCTGCCCACTCAGTTCTTTAAAGTTACATTTTGAGAATCCTATAGTCTTTGGGAGACAAAGGAGTTAAATTTACAAATATATACATATATATACAAATACATATATATATATATATGTGTGTGTGTGTGTGTATATATATATATATATATATAATTAATAATTATTACATCTTAATTTAGGGGATAACCCCATTGTCAAAGTGAGTCAGACATCTGGATCTGAATCTCAGCTCTGCTATTTGCCAGCTGGGACTTTGGTGACTTAATTAACCTCTCTGGGCATCAGTTTCCTCAACTGTGAAAGGAAGATCATGCCATACATGGTCTCAATGGGGCTGCTGATCTGATAACTTATGTAAAATACACAGCCCAGTGCTAGGCACAGAATGGGTGCTCGCTCAACAGCAGCTTCTCTTCTCCAGCAGATAGCCGAAGTTTCCCCCCACCCCCAGTTCTTAAGTTGGGGTTTGGTTTTGTTCTGTTCATTATTTAATCTCCAGAGCAAATAATGTTTAGTCATTTCTTGGGATCAAAAGCCCGCAGAAAACCTACTATCACCACGATATAGGCAAAACACAAAATCAATAGGGAATATCAGTATTATTTGATTTATTTCACCTGTGGCAGTTTCGTTTCTTTATTTTGATGACACACCAGTGGCTGTACTATTCTCTTAGTGTGTATACTGAGATTTATAAAGTTTTAGTTGCACCTGTGTTGTCATCTCTCAGAAAATGATTGTTTTCACTTTATTTAGCTATAAGTTTTTGCCACATTGGTCTCCTTGAAGCTGGGTGTATTGTCTTTGTATATAGTAACTTAAGAGAGTGTGGGATGTGGGCAGGTAGCATACTTTTCTATTAGCCAAATGTTAAAAAAATGTAGAAACAACATTATATAAGTTTGGTACATTTGCTTCTTTTTAACTAATCCTGAATATTTTCTTATTCTTGAAATGAAGTCTGTTTCCTTGACTTTGCCTTTCACCTCTTTTGCATGCTCCAAATAAATATGTATGCATTTGATTTACAGAACTCATCTTGGGGTTGAATCTAGGCTTTCCTTCCTGAATGGTTCTTCCCTGAATGGTCATTTTGATACATAGAAGATTATAATGATTTTGAATTGATAAAAGGGCCTATAGACTATTAAACAGTAGATAGCCATTGAAGGAATTAATCCAGTTTTTTAAAGATGTTTAACATATGACCAAGACCTAGCATAGGCATTGGAAAAATTTACTGTGCCTTATGAAATTTTTCCAGTATGGGATCTGACTTGCTGAACTTGAAAATGAAGCAAACAAAACAGAAGCTTGTTCTCCCTGTGCCCATAGTGCCAAAAAGTAAATCATTGCTGTATTCATCAGGTCATAAAAATTAAATCATCTCTATTTGAGTTGGATACCTCGGGTGGTATTTGACCGCTAACCACTGGTTCAAGCAGGACCTGGTGATATTTAATGGACTATTGTTCAAGGTCAACTGACACTAGGTTGTTGCATCGATATTAAAGTATTGCACAATAATGTGGATGTGTAAAAACTTCCATTAAGCAATGAACATAAATGAACTTTATTTGTCCTTGTAACCAAGTATGCTATGGTTTATGGTTTAAGTAGCCAAATGGATATGCATCCGAAAATTTTCTTGTATTAAAAGGCTATGACTACATAACGATAACACCTGTAAGCATTTCTTTAGGTGCTTTTCCTGCTTTCATCTTTTCTGCCCATCAGAATCCTCAGCCTTTCTCCTGTCTGGGATGGTGCTGATGCTCAAAAATGGTACTGTCTTGACCCTGGACAGAAAGGTGCCAGCCCTTCTTTTACATCTGCCGTGTGCACGTACCTTGATGTGGCTGCATTTGGAAGTAGATTGCAGCTGGAGGAGGTGGAGCCATTGGTTTCAGGGTCAATGTTCCCAGGTGAGATAGATAATGGGAGAAAGAAGTAAAAAAGACAGGGTATAGGGAATGAAATCCAGTGGTTTGGATTCCTGAAAGAACTGGCAGAAATTTTAGGAAAAAGGGTAAGAAATTATTTTTACTTTTCAGCACCATTACTCAGGCACAATATCTGAACAAGTTATAAACTTAAAATAAATAAAATATTTCACATGTTGCTTAATTATTATATAAATATACCTTAAATAGCCTAGGTTAATGTATTTATTTTTATCCTCACCCGAGGACATTCTTCCAATTTTGTTCAGATAGAATGGGAGAGGGAGAGAGAGAGAGAGAAACATTGACGTGAGAGGGACACATCGAGTGGCTGCCTCCTGCACAACCCCAACCATGGCTGGGGACAAACTGCAACCGAGGTGCATGCCCCCAGCGGGAACCGAACCCAGGTCTCCCTGGACCACAGGCCAGTGCTCTAACCGCTGAGCCAAACTGGCCAGGGCGGTTAATGTATTTTTTAAGGAAGCAGTTAGTGTAGTTTGTTAAAATAGCAACTTTTTAATTTGTCAGATCACAGATGGGACCATATAAATACTTGGTAATGAACTGTGGCCATCAGCAGGCATTCGAGGCTTAATCACACAATCTGTATCTTAGTGTCTTTATCTTGCCTGGTCCCTGTGAAGTTCACCATATTGTCAGTAACTTCCTATAACCTCAGGTGAGATTTGGCACCCCGCCCCTCCCCGTTCCTAAGAGCCGCCTTTTTCACGAAGTGCACAACAAAATACAGTTGACTCTTGAACAACATGGGTTTGAACTGTGTGGGTCCATATATTTGCAGATTTTTTTTTCAATAAATATACAGTCAGCCCTCCATATTATTTTTGGGTTTGATATCTGTGGATTCAACTAACCTCTGATTGTAAACATTATTTTAGATTTGAGGTTGGGAATCCATGGATCCAGAGGGCTGACTTTATGCATTATCCTATGCCATTTTACATTAGGGACTTGAGCACCACGGATTTTGGTTTCTATGGGGACCTGGAAGCCATCCTCCAGGGATACCAGGGATGACTGTAGTTAAGTTATGGGGGAGTCAGAAGTTGTATACGGATTTTCAACTACACAGGGTTGGTCCTCCTAAGCTAACCCTGGTGTTGCGCAAGGATCAACTGTAAAACAGTTTTTTGTAATATGCCATCAGTAGCTCAACAGTCATTTATTTGCAGTAATTGATTATTTACTTTTGTGCAGATGGTTTTAACCTCTACACCTTTGCTGTCTAAAAATGGTCAGAAATATTTTCAAAACTTCCATTCTGTTTTCCTCAAGAAAACTGATTGGTGTTCCTAATGATATAGCAAATCAAGCAATAACTTTAAAAATCTGGAAATTTATATTAGCGTTAAAAGCACTTAGTATTTTTTGGAAATATGTATATAAAAAACGGAAACTGTGAGTTTATACTAATCAAAGTATTTTCATAATCTTTAGAGAAATTACAGGATTTGTAAATATTTGGAATGATGATAAATTGATGAAGAGTAGAAGAAATGACCCAACTTGCCATTGATTAGTCGGAGAACGTTATAAAGACTATGTATTTGTGTCTACGCAGGGGAGCATAGGAAGGTTAAGCAGGACCTGCCTGAAAAGAAATGAGTACACTTTGTAGGTCCTGGGTCAATGGGGAAAGTAGGTAGGCAGCTTAAATAAGTCAAAACTGTTAAGTATCCAAACACTGTATGGTGAACTCTATTTCTTCTCCATTTTTTTTTTTTTAATCTTTATTGTTGAATGTAGAATGTATTACAGATGTTCCACATTTTTCCCCCATTGACCCCCACCTCCCCAGTCCCGCGCCCCCCCGCCTTTTCCCACACTATTGTCTGTGTTCATTGGTTATGCATATAAGTTCTTTGGTTTATTTCTTCCCACCCCCCAACCCCTTTCCCTTTGAGGTTTGTCAGTCTAGCAATGAATTTGTACTTCTTAATCCCTTCACCTTTTTCACCCATTCCCCCAACTCCCCTCCCATCTGGCAACCAACAAAATGTTCTCTGTATCTATGAGAATGTTTCTGTTCTACTTGTTCATTTTGTTTGTAGATTCCATTGTCAATAGATATGTATTCATTGCCATTTTGTTTGTTCATATATTTTATCTTTTTCTTCAAAAAGATCCTTCATCATTTCATATAATAACGGTTTGGTGGTGATGAACTCCTTTAACTTTTTCTTGTCTGGGAAAGTCTTTATATGGCCATTGATTCTAAATGACAGCTTTGCAGGATACTAAATGACAGCTTTGCAGGATAGAGTCATCTTGGTTGTAGGTTCTTGCTTTTCATCACTCTGAATATTTCTTGCCACTCCCTTCTGGCCTGCAAAGTTTCTTTTGAGAAATCAGCTGACAGCCTTAAGGGAACTCCCTTGTAGGTAACTAGCTGCCTTTCTCTTGCTGCTTTTAAGATTCTCTCTTTGTCTTGAATCTTTTGCATTTTGATGATGATGTGTCTTGGTGTGGGCCTCTTGGGATTCATCTTATTTGGAACTCTCTGTGCTTCCTGGACTTATATGTCTGTTTCCTTCACCAAGTTAGGAAAGTTTTCTGCCATTATTGTTTCAAACAGGTTTTCGATTTCTTGTTCTCGCTCTTCTCCTTCTGGCACCCCCAAGATGTGAACGTTGGCACGCTTGAAGTTGTCCCAGAGGCTCCTTACACTCTCCTCATTTTTTTGGATTCCTTTCTTTTTGCTGTTCTGATTGGGCATTTTTTGCTTCCTTATATTCCAAATCAATGGTTTGCTTCTTGGATTTACGTACTCTACTATTGAATATGTGTAAATTATTCTTTATTTCAGCTAATGCCTCCTTCATTTCTGACTGTGCATCCATCATTTCTGACTGGTCCTTTTTTATGCTCTTGAGGCCCTCACTAAGTTCACTGAGGTTCTCACTAAGTTCATTGAGCATCCTTATAAGCAGTATTTTGAACTCAGCATCTGTTAGGTTGCTTATCTCCATTTCGCTTAGTCGTTTTCTTGGGGTTTTGTTCTGTTCTTTCATTTGGGACCTGTTTCTTTGTCTCCTCATTTTGGCTGCCTCCCTGTGTTTGTTTCAGTGTATTACTTAATGAGTGGTATGGGGCTAGCTGAGACCAGATGCTGCTTGTCTGAAAGAATTTAGGAAAAACCTGAAGCAGGATCCAAGACAGGCCAATCCTATGGTTAAGCAAGTGGCAACAGCTTGGGTGGGCTTGAAAGTTGGGTGGGGCGGGGCCTCAGGGAGTCACCAGGGCGGGGCTACCAGTATGAGCCAGGTTGCTGGAGTCCCAGATATGGCTTCTGTCTGCCGCCCCAGGGAAGGGCTCACCAAAGGAACAAAGGCCTCTGACAGCACGTTTGTCCCGGAGAAAGCCCCCTCTCCAGCCCTCGCTCCAGTGCCAAACAGCTCAGTTCTTCCCTGTATGTCTCTGGCGCCCCTCGAGCTGCCTCCCCTCCAAGCTTAGAGGGAGAGAGTCCGACAAGTCCAAGCGCGGGCCCTTTAAGGAGCTGCCTGGGGCTCCAGCCGCCTCAGCCTCCCTGAGCCTCAGTTCCTGCTGGTTTTTCCAGCCAGAAGTGATGGGGATTCTCTTCCTGGCACTGGAACCCTGAGCAGGGCACCTGGTGTGGGATGGGGACCCCTCAGTCCTCAGGGAGGACCTTCCCAGCCGAGGTGTCCTCCTGATTTTTATCTACCACACGTGGGTGTGGGACCAGCCCGTTGGCCTCTGCCCCTCCTACCAGTCTCGTGTGGCTGCTGCTTTAATTCCGTAGCTGTAGGACTTCCATTCAGCTGGATTTCAGGCGGTTTTGAATGATGGTTGTTCTGTAGTTTAGTTGTAACTTTGATGTGGCGGTGGGAGGACGCGATACCGCGTTTACCTACCCGCCATCTTGACCGGAAGTCTCCTATTTCTTCTTTAAATAGGGGCATAATTATTAAAAGTACTTGAAACCATGGAATTGCAACTGGCTTTCAAGGCATGAGGCAGATTTGAAATTCTCAGCAGCAGGCTGAAACTTTCATTTGAAACCTGGTCAGTAGCAAAGTTTAATACGAAATTAAAAAAAACAGTTTCATTACTTGGTCCAAAGCTGTGTTTTGTTCTGCGTCTACCTCAGTGGATTCATGATTATCCTTTGCAATAACATCTTAAAAGGATAGTTATTCTCTATCCCTACCCAAAAATATTTGCAGATTGCTTTAAAGTCCATAAAATCCACACAAATCACCTAAATTCTCCTTCAAACTATTACAAATTTAGCTTTAAACTCCTTTCTATAAGATTGATATTTTCGCCTCAGCCAGTTTGGCTCAGCGGGTAGAGCGTCGGCCTGTGGTCCAGAGACATCTGGGTTCGGTTCCCGCTAAGGGCATGTACCTCGGTTGCAGTTTGTCCCAAGCCCTGGTTGGGTGGTGCGGATGGCAGCCACTCGATGTGTCCCTTTCATGTCGATGTTTCTCTCTCTCTCTTCCTCTCTTTCCCTCCTGCTCTATCTGAACAAGAAATGGAAAATTGTCCTTGGGAAAGGATTAAAAAAAAAAAAAAAAAGATTGATATTTTCTATCCACAGCTTAAAATATTTGTCCTAAACTATTTCAGATTTTAAGTTGGTCTTGCCTTTGTTGTAGAATCTGAAATTCTATATTTTTGAAATTTGGCAAACAAGTTCAAGTAGGACATACCTTTCATAATAGTTCATAACAGTATCATACTCTTAAAATCTGTGTTTTGCATTAATTACCCTTTCCATCCTGAAGTCATAATCTTTTTTATGGTTTACCACCTACAGCAATCAGTAGATTCTGTAATCATTTTATTTTCTTTGGACTTAATCCAGCATCCATTTATGTCTTGGCATGTAACTACCAGAATTAAAGACAATTTGCGAGCAGAAATATGCTTCAAGTCTTCCTCACCTATTATTGAAATCAGGAATTCATTGTTTCTGTAAATCCTCATTAAACCCTGACTTTTAAGACTAATTTTTTTGCACTCCATTCATTTGATGGAGACATTAATTAAGCTAATAGCATGGCAGTGTCTCCCAGTGCCACCTGGAGTCCCTGAGCAATAGTACACATTACATTAACTTCAGGTTTTAAAGCCTCTATTTTGCAAGATGAAGCAGTCATTTCAGGGAATAACAGCACTTAATGAAGTTTCCCCAGGTGTTGAACTTACTAGGAGAACTTTGAATTCCTTTGAAGTGCAAGGAAAAAATAAAATAATATTTTTGTTAAAAAAACACAACAATATTTTTAATGCTATGAATTAAAACACAATTAGAATGATAATTGAGGTCCCCTATGATTATTGAGCCAGCATTAACTTGAATAGTCATGAAACCATTGGTTTGCTGAAAAACATTTGTGGACTTTTCAGTTAATTACAATTAATATGATAAGGACTGAGCAAAATCTGTATTTCTCTTTCCTCTGAAAATGGGACTAAGTCTAAGGCTTTAAATAACCTATTAAAATTTTAACACCTTTGTGAAATGATAAAATAATTTTTCTACTTCTAAATAAAATGTTTTAATTTTTGATGTAATAAAATTAACCCTTTTATAATTACGGTTTTATTGAAGAAAACTTTCTTACCATCTGCCTCTGAAAGCTTAGCACAGTGATAAAACGCTTTTGCTGAAGCATGACTGGTGCGAGCCAGCTCCACTGTGCAGCACAGGAACTGGCACATAATAGATGATGAGCAAACAGTTGTTGATATGTTAAAGGTTTACATGGTAATGACCTCTTGCTGTGTAACATTTACTTTTTGTAGTAAAATTTTCAGCAGTTTTTTTATTTTTTAATTATCAATGCTCTACTTCTGTTTAGTAATTTTTCTAAAACTATTTTTTATTAGATTTAATTCAAATGTAAAAACTTGTACTAGGAAGACATACTAAAAATATGTTCATGTGTGAACCCTTTTTTAAAAAAAAAAAAAAGATGTTCTCATATCTGGAAATGTTAAAAAAGACAATTAAACTTTTTTCTTTTTCCCCCAGGGCCTGGGAATGGGTTATTGCTGGCAAAGGGGACTTTTCTCTAAACAATTAATTCAGCAAATGTTTATAAAGTTTCCATGCTATGCAAAGTGTTTATGATGCAGGACATGGCCCTGGTCTTCATGAATTTTACAGTCTAGTGGAAGAGCCAGGCATTTAACATATACATATGTATATACATACATAATGAGTGATTTGAAAGAAAGGGGTCCTATCAGAGAGAATTTACAAGGGGGAACCAATTCATTTGGGGGTGGAGCACTTTAAGGAGACCTCTTCAAGGAAGTGGTCTGAAACTTGAAGGATGAATCAGAGTTAGCTAGGCATCAAATGGAGGAAAATGTTCCAGGTAGAGGAACCAGCATGTGCAAAAGCCCTGAGGCAGTAAGGGTTTTGGCTTACAGGAAGAAGTGGAAAAAGACCAGTGCTGCACACATACAGAGATGTGGAGCAAAGAATGTAGGTTGAAGATGGAAATGAATAGGCAGGTCAGAACATACAAGACTTGCTAGTTTGAATTTTGTTCTAAAGTACAAGGGGAAATTATGGAGGGATTTTAGGCAGAGGAGTTTTATTATCTGTCCTTTGCTTATTGTTTCTTTCATTTAGAAACCTCACTGGTTGTGGAGAGGAGAATGGGTAGGAAGTGGCCTAAAGCAGTAACAGATAGTCCAGGTGAGATATGGTGCTGACTTGGACTAGGGTAGTGGCAGTAGAAATGGAGAGGAGTGGACACATTTAGTATATATTTGGGGATTGGGTGATGGATTAAATATGGGGACAAAGATGTACTCTAGAATTAATCTCAGTGTCTGGTGACTTGAGCCACAGGGTGGAGGATACAAAAGTCTAGAGAAGGAGTAGGTTTGGGGGACAATCAAGAGTTCAGCTTTTGGACAAAGTAACTTTTATGTAGTAGTGGAGGTTTTTAGCAGATATTGGGTTTATCATATAAATTTGGGGATTATTACAATACAGATGGTATTTACATCTCTGTGAATGAATGTGATCACGGGGAAATGTTAAGAAAGAGAACCCAGGACCTAACCCTAGGGAACTCTAAAATTTAGTGCTTGAGTAGAGTAGGAGAAGCTCACAAAAGGAGACTGAAAAAGAACAGCTAGAATTAAGAGGAAAATATTGAAGAGAATGGGTGCTAGGAAGCTCGAAGAAGTGTTCCAGTAAGAATTAGACCTATCTCTGTGTAATATAAGCTTGCACTACTTTTATAATTATATGTGTATATACATATATATACTTTTTGCCTAGACAATGTCTTTTTTTGGTATTGGTATCCAAAATGCAAACTACACTGTAACTAGAAATGAAGTTAACCAATGATATGACCTTGGGTGAACTATCTTTTAGACTAATTTTTCTTAATGTCCAACTACAAAAGACATCTTCAAACACACATACAAAATATATACAGAGTGGATAATATCCAACATGCAGAATCCAAGTAGACATGATTTTTATAAGTTACCTCTGCTGGTTGGATTAAGGTAACTTTAAGAAATATAAATATTAAAGTTGCATTTCATTTACTTTTGACTGTGCATTTGTTCTGGTATCTCACAGCTTGGAAAGATAGGAATTGCTATGCATAAATGTTTTATCTCTCCTTCCTAGCTGGGTAATATAACAGAACCAATCAGACCTCAGTAACATGTCTATATACCTGAGCCCTGTTACAGTTGCAGTAACATATGCTGCTGAATTATCTTGCTAGAGGATGGAAAGTTTGCTATTGAAAGAATAGTATAATGGAAAGAGCATGGATTAAGATTCAATTCCAGGTCTAATACTTCAGCAAATTTGCACAGGCTACAGAATCTCTTCATCCTCGAATGTTCTCATGTATGAAATGCCTATACATAATGAATACCTACCTCACAAACTTTTGGTGAAGATTAAATGAAATTAAATATGTAAAATGCTTAAGAAAACATCTTTTACAAAGTATGCACTTAATAAATGTGTTTTTATTTTTATTTTATAAAAACTATAGTGTCTGGTGTCTCCTAGTCCTTACACCTAATGTTCATCAGTAAGTCTTTTTCTTATTCAAAATGATTACATTTCTTTTTCATCACAGAAACTGAGATTTCATCATACATGGTATTGTTTATATTTTATGAAGGCATACTTTATGTCAGTATTTGTTGCTCAGTTTCCCCAGGTGCCTTTTTCAAGTTACAACTTAGAAGGATTATTCTATTAATTAATGAGCCTACCACTTAAAACCAAGATTTTCATGTGAAGTGATTTCCAAGATTGTCAGATGAAAAGAAAATAAGTATGAATAATCATAGATTTTAAATTTTGTATTCATTTATCTAAAAGATGCTTGATTGATGAGAAAGTTACTATTGTTTGACATGTAAATTTTTTCAGCTTCTTATAATAATGCTTTCTTTTATATAATAGCACTGTGGTGGATTAGCTACTCCTCTTTCTGCTATAATAGACTTGCTTTAAACCCATCAAGGTGCTGTACATTCAAATGTAATCGTGTTAAAGTAATAATTATCACTGTATTAGAGAAGATGTGTAAAAAGTAGTACAAAGCACACGACTTGCACATTACATGCACTAGGGTGTTTTCGCTTGGTCTATACATATATGTGTATGTTGAAACCTGAAAGAGATGCTGTATATTTAAATATTATCTTATTTTTAGTTTATTCATATCAATGTGCACTTCAGTTTAAGTATTTGTCCAGAATTGGTTTAGAAGTAACACAATCAGATTTAGTTCAGTGACTCAAAATGAAATGTACACAAATTCACATTCTTACAAGTAAATTGCTCTAAAATCAAAGTAGGAGAATAAATGTAGTGTGAAATGTTACGCAAAATCCAGGCCCAGCATAATTAGCAAAGGAGAGTAGAAATGCTGTTTGTTAAAACCTGAATTGTAACAGTCAATTAATTTCCTCACAACAGGAAATAGCAAAGCAGTTAACAAACATCATCTGTCAAAAACAGTGTTAAGGCAGGTTAAAGAACCACAAATATGAAGTTTATAATTTATAAAATTGAAAACAGAATGTTCAATAGCATTTGATTTTGATACTCTTTACAGGTTTTTTATGTTATTCTGGTTGATTTATTTCAATAAACTTTCCAAAATCAGTGTAATACTTTCCCCTTATATATGTATGGGCTTTTAAAATCTTTTAGATGTGGGATTTTCCTATTTTGGACAAAGTGAGTCTATTGGAGAAAGAATTTACTAATAATTAAAGCTGGAGAAAGTAAGTTAATTTTTTTTTCCATTCTGCATTGGTTTTTAAATTTATATACATATATATATATATATATATATATATATCATAAAAATTTCCATTTTAAGCATTTGTTTTTTTTTATTCTCACTCAAGGACATTTTTCCATTTTTTTGTTCAGATAGAGTGGGAGGGAGAGAGAGGAAGAGAGAGAGAGAGAGAGAGAAAGGGACACACCAAGTGGCTGCCACCCACACGACCAACCAGGGCCAGGGACCAACTGCAACTGAGGTACACGTCCTTGGTGGAAACCGAACCCGGGTCTCTCCAGACCGCAGGCCGATGCTCCAGCCACTGAGCCAAACTGGCCAGGGCCATTTTAAGCATTTTAAGTGTACAATTTGTGTTACTAATTACATTGACAATGATGTGAAATCATCACCAGTCTCTATTTCTTTTTTTTTTTTTTTTATCCTCACCCGAGGATATTTTTCCATTTTTTGTACAGATAGAGTGGGAGAGAGAGAGAGGAAGGGAGAGAGAGAGAGAAACATCGACGTGAAGGGACACATCGAGTGGCTGCCACCCGCACGACCAACCAGGGCCGGGGACAAACTGCAACCAAAGTACGTGCCCTTAGCGGGAACCGAACCCGGGTCTCTCCGGACCGCAGGCCGTCGCTCTAACCGCTGAGCCAAACTGGCCAGGGCACCAGTCTCTATTTCTAACACTTTTTCCTCACACAAACAGAAATAAAAATTTTATTGAGATAATAATTTTATTGAGATAAAATTTTATTGAGATAAATTTTATTGAGATATCATACCAGTGCAACCATTACCTCAGTCAATTCTAGAACATTTTCATCACCTCAAAAAAGAAAGTCTGTAAAATTAGCAGTCAGTTTCCATTTTCCCAACTTTATGTCTTTATGGATTTGCCTAGCCTGGACATTTCATATAAATGAAATCGTACAATATGTGATCTTTTGTGACTGGCTTCTCTTACTTTCCTACTTTCAAGGTGCACCCATGTTGGAACATGTATCATTACTCTATTCCTTTATATTGCCGAATAATATTCAATTGTATGGCTCTACCAGCGTTTATTTATCTGTTCTTCAGTTGATAAACATTTGAGTTGTTTCCACATTTTGGCTATTATGGATTATGATGCTAGGAACATTTGTGTAAAGGATTTTGTGTGGACATGTTTTCATTTTTCTCACTTGTATACCTAGGAATGGAATGGCTGGGTCATATGGTAACTTTATGTTTGACCATTTGAGGAACTGTCAGACCATTTGCAGAGGGGCAGGCCTATTTTGCAATCCTACTAGCAGTGTATGAAGGTTCCAATTTCTCCACATCCTGGCCAGTACTGATTGTTACTGTCTTTTACATTGTAGTCATCCTAGGGGGTGTGAATGGTACCTTTGTGGTTTTGATTTGCATTTACCTGAAGCTAATGATGTTGAGCATCTTTTCATGTGTTTATTGGCCACTTATATATTTTTAGTGGATAAATGTTTATTTAGAATCTTTGCTCATTCTTAAATTGGGTATTTGTCTTTTTATTATTGATTTGTAAGAGTTCTTTATATATTCGGGGTACAAATCTCTTACCAAATGTGATTTGCAAATATTTTTTACATTTTGTAGGTTGTCTTTCATAAAACTTTCTTTTTGAGATCCTATTATTCTCTCCAATTTCTAATTACATTCTGACTTCATTTGGGGAAACTCTGAACTCCTTATGGGAAATGCGTATCAGTGACAAACTGAGGAAGGTTATACTCTATTTTTCTGCGCCAACAAAGTCCATTTTCTCAGCCTGCACTCTGCTGTAGCATTCGGGATGCATTTATTTTGGTGCCTGCTAATGTGCTGGACACTGGGACCGACTTCCGGGGGTATAAACTGGAACTCATTCTCAGTCAGCTTACAATCTAGTGGGCAGGTCAGAAAAAGCTATATTGTTAGGGAAAACACTGTATCTTCACAAACCTATCTAATTTAATTTTATTAGATTCATGATATAAACTTGCAAGTAGTTGAAGGAGGCTGGAACATCACTGAGTCTATTTCACTCCATGGTGCATAAAAGCTAAACTAGTATAGTGATTTCTAACAAATGATCTTGTTCCCTGCATTTTCCACTGTCCCTCACCAGAGCTCTTTGCTCAGTCTCTCTGGGCCCTGGAAGCTTCTCATGTTGGGTCATTATTTTTGTCATTTCCCAGGCTGTTAATCTCCATTTACCCAAGTCTTATCTGGCATTTAAGTGCTACCTTAAGGCACCTCATGACCAGTGCCTTTCTGATAACTGATGGTGTTTTCTTACTCTAATTAGTTAAGACACCGTAATTGTGTCTTAACTCATAGTCTCATGCTTGAATGGTTTGTTGCCCTCATAGCTTGCACATACGATAGAGTTCGGTCCATTTACTTTGGGACACTACTCATGGAACTGAATGGAAGAAAAATGAAACAGCAAAGGTTTCTGTTCGAACTTCACAAAAGCTTTTGGAAAAGTGATGGAGGGGAACATACCAGATAGCAATGGGTTAGCAGATGCAGGAGTTGACTTTGGTAATTAAACAAGCTATTATGTTGAGGTGAAGACAAAGAAAATACACAGATTCAGATGTATTTTAGGCTATTTAGCATGTTCCTTCCTTCTAGGTCCAGATTTTTCATGGGACATGCAGTTTTAGTAGTCTAACTTGGAACTCTCATATGTTTAAAGTTTTCCATTTCACACATGTTGTCTAAATATGTGCACATAGTTTTTGCTTTAGCTACCGACCTAATGAAAGCCTCTTGTGAATGCTTATCACCTTGTAAAGTAGTTACCAGAGCTGCAGTAAAATTTGCCTGCAAGTGAAAAGGCTTTGACTTCCCTAGAGAGAGAATAAAAAACATATGAGACAAACAGCAGCAACCGAAATTATCTGGTGTAGAAAGTGGCAGAATGCCAACCAAATGCTCTGTCCCTAAAATGTTTTAAACCTTTATCTCAATTTACTAAAAAGGCCACCTTGTTTAAAGAATTTCAAACACAAACTTGGAAATGTCTCATTATTTTGGTGTGATGAACACAAAGAATTCCTCCTTTTCATTGCTATCTTCTAATATTAAGGTCTTATAGAGTTAAAAGAATTTTAAAAAATATTTATATTTCTTTTAAAAAGTAGTGTGTGTGTGTGTGTGCACATGTGTGTTAATCGTTGCTGAACATTATTGCCTTGTTTATTTTAGATACTTAGTATATCTAATTGGAAATGGTGTTGATTGGTAGGTAGGCAAAGTGGGCTTCAGGGGCAAGGTGAGAAATAGTAATGTGATACCTTCATTACCATTAGGCCACTGAGACTTTTTTCCTAAATAATAGAGTTGGAAGTGGTTGATAAGTCCCGTTATTGTTTTGGAGTTGCCATGATGAGAAAGGACCCTATTATGTAGTGATTTGTTGATGTCTCTCCTAGGCAGGGGACAACTCTAGCTTTGTTTTGCTCAGTAGTGGTGTATTTTTGGAGTTAAGTTACCTTCTGGAAAGGTCACTCACCCTTTTTCCTTTATAATTCTTAAAAACTAGGCAGTCCTAAAAGGCCCAATTATAGTTAAATGCTTTTTATTTCACTAATAATCACTATTATTTTTGCTATTAATGTTAATACATTCTGTCGAACACTTTGTCTTACAGAGCATTCCATGCATGCTACTTTATTTGATCCTTTTAGAAGTCCCCAGAACAAGTCAGGGAAAATGCTTTTATCCCGGTTTGTGGATAAGGAAAATAAGGCTCCAAGATACCAGTGACTTGGCAAAGGTCACGGGCTAGTAAAGGGGAGGAAGGTTTTCTTTCCACTGCTCTACGGTGACACTCAGAAAGCTTCAGATCTTGAGTTATTGTGATTCTTAGCAATTATGAAATATGTTTTTGCCAAGAAATAATAAGCCCTTTAACCAATTGAAACTGCCAGAAAGGCTGCCAGGGTAGGTGACTCCAAACAGCAGAGATGGAGCTTTCTGGTCCTTTCATCCCTAGCTGTGAGCCCACTAGGTCAGGGTTTCGGGAAATGGGAATCGTCATTGTTGCTTGCTGAGTTGCCCTGTTTTTCTATATAATGGGAAACTCGGCTTCATTATTTTCAGTTTAACACATACTTTTGCTTAAAGGAACAGGAAGGTTTGCCTGTGTTTTTTGAGGAAAGTATAGAAATTAAATTTCAACCACTAAGCTATTAGTGAATATGCTGTTTCTGGGCCAAAAAATAGGAAAACAAGGTATAATCATCTAATAAAGCATTACATGTTTTATTGTATGCATTATATTTTATTTTATATATTAAATTAAAATTTTAATTTATATTGTGCATTTATTTAGGTCATAAAGTTAAATGCAAAAATTCCTTGAACCAAATTATATTCCATGACTTAGAACATATTATAAATCCAATACCTATTTATAGAATAAAGATTCATAGAAATATTATGAAACTAATAATGACATTTTGAAATAGTTGCTGTTATAGAACCAGATGACCAATCCAAGGATTGGAATATGAATGAAATCATTCTGATTATTAGAGCAGCTTTAATTTTTTAGGGAAGCAGGGTGAGGTAGGACTTATCTTTGTCTTGAATTTCCATGTAGAGCAAAATAGTCAACACTGTGCTGTGGTGATACATTACTATTTACTCATAATGCTGATATACCCACTTACCAAATTTTTTGAACTATCTATTACCTTTTCATACTTATTTAAATACTATATATCATGTTGCTCTTTTGAGACTAGTAGTACATTTTAATTTATATATTGGAATTTCTTTTGTTACTTTTAGAAGCAAAAACTGGGAAAAGAGTGTATTTGTCACAGTAATACTTTGGGAGTTAGCTCTGCCAGCCTGGAACCAGGTATTATCATCAGAAAATCTGGGAACCACCAAACTGTTCATATTGCAGAGACCCCTTTTTGTATCCCCTTTTATCGCTGGGCTAGAGACATCCCATCACACAGGATTTTCCTTTCCCTGGGCCCCTCCTCACGTAGGTCAGTGGGATTGCATTGATTGCTGTATTTGCTATTTGTTGTTTTGTCTTTTTTCAAAAATTTATCTTGCTATTGCTTTTAAAAGTTCTAGCCTATAGCCTTTCCATACTATGTGTTGTATTTTACAGTAGATTTGAAGAAAAGTTGTATGGGATTCCAAGGCAAATTCAAGTTATCAGTCACCTTTTTTTTTAAGTTAAGTTAAAATGAATGCCTAACAATTTCACAATAAATTCAGTGAAATATATTGTGCTAATTAATTTAAAGAGTTTGACATTTTTTTCCTTGAAAGACTCTTTTCTGGGCTTTTATAATCTCACTTAAGGGAGAATACAAAATGGTTTAATTACTTTCCAGCAGCGCATGGTACACTCCAGCAGCCAACATTCCAAGTTAAAGCTATGTGTCTTCTTAGGGTTTGAGCTGTTTCTACCTAATCCAAGGAAAAATAGTTGAGGGACATTAGTTAATGCATTTTCCAGGAATGGGAGTAGGTAAGCATATTTTTCCTTGCTTATAGAATATTTAGCAATTTGAGCCTCTAATATTTAATTTTATAGCATTCACAGCACTGGTGGCAAGGATTTCCTCCAGAAATAGTGAGAAATTATGTGAATTCCCTTCTTGGTATGTTTAGGAGGGCAAGTCATAAATCTTTAGGCTCATATTTTTCTAAAATAAAATTTGGCATTGATATTTGCTGTGATTAAATATGCAGATATGATGAAAAGATCCATAAAGTGGTATATATTAAGATTTTTTTGAAGTTCTCACAAAAGGTGGTATAAACTGAACCTATTATGCAGGAAACATCTGAGATATAATTATTCTTTTCTCTGATAGTTTATCTAAATTCTGTAAAAACTTTCATAACATGAAGTACTACTGAAAGGACCTTGTGTGTCACATTTGCATTCATAAATATCCATGAAGGATCTCTTTCACCAATGTTATTCGATCTTAGTCCGGGACAAGGTCAGACATTGATTATGTTTGACAGTCTTAACAAAAGTGAATAGGGAAGATAGATTTTCTTAATTACACTGCTAGATTGGTGAGGGGCAATGATCCTTAGTATATACTGTAATATCTACAGAGGAATATTAACGGACTAGAAGGATAATGGTAAATTGCAACTCTAATAATAATGACTATTTATTGAGCATCTGCTAGATGCCAGGCCACATAATATCTCTTTATGTATGTTTTATATAATGTAATTTTAATAAATACCTTAAGTAGTTTGGAAGTATTATACCCATTTGCCCAAAGATGGAAAGTGAGCTTCCAAGAAATTAAAAATGGTATAAAGCTGCCCAGATACAGTCCGTTTTGAATGCATCAGACTCCACTAGACCAAGCTGCATGTCAATGTCTGACTACCTCATGATCAGAGAAAAACTAGTATTGATAATGTGTACTGTAAATTGTTTATTTGGCATAGAAAGTGCTTATGCTTTTACATTTGAATTAACTGTTTTAGCAGTTTGGAATTTACAACATGACAGAAAATAGTAAAACAACTCATTAGTATGAATATTTTGACTTTAGCTTCTCTGATCACTCCCCAGAGTGATATATTACATATGGAGACATATTTTTCTTATATTTAACAAACATGAATACAGCCCTTGTGTGTGTCAGGTGCTGCTCTCAGTATTTATGAATATGAATTCTTTTAATTTGCACAGCATGTCCTGTGAAATTGGTATTATTTTATCCCCATTTTACAGATAAGGTAACTAAGGCACAGAGAGGTTAAGTGACCTGCCCAAAATCACAGTGGCTGAGTTGGGATTTGAATCCAGTCAATTGGCTCCAGAATTTGTGCTCTTAACTGTCTGTATTTTTTCAGTTTTAACAGAATCTGGTGAAGATGATAATTGTTTGAAACCTATTGCTGGACGTATAAGTGTGAGAGAGCAAATGGAAATAGTGTCACTAAAATACAGGGGTAAGGAAAGTAAGTTTACAGTCAGTTGTAATAAATAATACAATAATAAACAACAATAATAATAATACAAGAATAAACTGTGTTTCATGTACTCACAACTGTAAACCTACTTTTAACCACCCCTGCATTTAGTAGGAAGTAATGACCCCTATAAGACCTTGGAACTTTCTATGTTAAAAATAAAAGATGAATTGTAAAGAGGAACTGAAAACAGATTTCATTGTGTTAACAGCCAGCTGAGACTCCGACTTTATAGATCTGTGTGATGTTGTGCAGGCTTCCCTCTGTGTACATAGCCGAGCAGTGTGAATATAATGTCATCATTATTGTTTCCTGCCTTGCGCCACCAGCCACAGTACTTCCGCTAATGGAGTAGTGAGCTCGTGATGCCGGTTACTCGTCCCAGTTCCATGTATCAAGGCTTGAGACCTTGCATAGCACTCCCTGTTATAAATGAGTTATAAATGAGAGGGTTTTTTCATGGATTTGTGGAGCAAATGAGACTTTTGAGTTATGGTGAAACAGGGCTGATGTTTCCAGAGTTTTCGAAAGGGAAAGAGGCTAGATGCGTCACTTGAACAAAGGCTTGGAGAAATTGGAATTGCAGACGTTTCTGAAAAAGAGTTAGAAATGTTTGGTTAATTAAGATTTCAACTTGCAATTCTAGTTGTGCAGTGTGGGGGAAGTAAGTCAGAGTTTGCAGTAAGACTTCTTAGAAGTATACTGCAGCCTGAAATTGAATATTCTGGCTGGGGGGCGGGGGGCAGGTGGGGAGAACACCCAGCTCCCTTGGGGGTAGGGCTAAGAACCTTTGGCTTAAGCTGGATCTTCTAACTACTCTGTTTACCTGTAATCAGAGGCAAGTTTACCAGGAGCTAATTTACTGGGATTTAGGTTTCAGGGCCCCTTCCTCACATAGGCTCCCTCCAAGGCCCTGGAAAGCTCTCTCTGGCTATGTGTTCACATGGCCATATGGTTTTGCAAAACTAAAGAATTTGAAGATATTTCAACCACAATTGGTTGAGACTTTTGTCTCTCTTCTACCCTGACCTTCCTTCCATCCCATGTCCTCCCAGGTTGGATTGCTTCAGAGTGATCACAGGCATTTTTCAGGTCTGGCTGGAGGGAGGGTGAGCTGGGAATAGACAACTTGAACTGCAGTTTGAAAGTTGTTTGGGGAACATTTCAATAAGACAACTGAGAAATTACAGATTCCTAATTCAGACATATATGAAGGGTTACTTTTTTCTTTACTTTTACCTTTATTTGTTAAAGAACTAAGACATTTTAGATAATAGAACATAAAACTAAAGCAGTAAAGATGAAATAAATAGAAATTATTCTGACAAGAAATATATTGTAAAACAATTTCCAGATTATCCTAAAAGCAGTAATTCATTTGAGAAAAAGATAAATTTCTAATAGAAGTAGTAAATAGGCTCGATGGAGTGTTTGAAAATCTAGTTAATGAAGAGGAGTGAATCAGGAATAAATTGGAGAGTTGCATTTCTTAAAATACTAATATGGAGAAAGATAACATCAAGCTTCATAAATATGTGACTACAGTGAGCTTTATGGTTAATGAGTGTCTTTAATTCAGAGTATTGGGGATGCCCTGGATTGGTTAGAGCATCTTCCTGATACACCAAGGTTGTGGGTTTGATCCCTGGTCAGGGCACAAACAACAATCAACCAACGAATGAATCACTGAGTGGAAAAACAAGTAGATGTTTCTCTCTTTCTCTGTCTCTCCCTTTCTCCTTCTTTCCCTCTCTGAAATCAATAAATTGAAAAAGAAAAGAGTATTTGGGATTAGTCCCACATAAGAAGCTGAAATATCCTGAAATTTTGCAACTCAGGTAAGAAAGAAACTATGGAAGTTTTCTCAAATTTGACATTGATCCTAAAAAATGACTTGATGTGCGTGGTGAAGTTAAAAGCAGCTTTCCTAAACATAGATTTGTATGTGTTTCTATATCATACTTAGGAGAAATATCAAATTATTGTTCAAATTATTGTTGAATTTTGCCCTGGCCAGTTTGGCTCAGCGGTTAGAGCGTCGGCCTGCGGTCCGGAGAGACCCGGGTTTGGTTCCCGCTAAGGGCACGTACTTCGGTTGCAGTTTGTCCCCGGCCCTGGTTGGTCGTGCGGGTGGCAGCCACGCGATGTGTCCCTTCACGTCGATGTTTCTCTCTCTCTCTCCTTTCCTCTCTCTCCCTCCCACTCTATCTGTACAAAAAATGGAAAAATATCCTCAGGTGAGGATAAAAAAAAAACAAAAAAAAAACAAATTATTGTTGAATTTTATACATGGGAAGTTATGTTACAAAACTGTCATTGTTAAAATGTGGAGTCAAAAATTTCATGGAGAAAAAAAGTACTATAAGTTTTGCCAGATGATTAAATAATAAAAACAGGGTGGTGTTTTTCCAAATTTTGTGATGCTTGTGGTATTTTAAAGTGTTAAACATATGTAAAATTTGATACCCTTTATTCTAAATACATTTTCACTTTGTTATATAATTTTGTATTTATAATTTTATATTATTCTTCTTTGAAAGAGCTGTGAAAGTTGTAAAGGCTTCAGACCACACAACCTGTCTGTAGTTCATAGATTTTAATGTGAAAAATTGTGTTTATTATATGGCAAACATATTCCAGAAGGCATAATGTGCCAAGTAGAAGATCTCCCCCTCCCCCCTCATTCCTAAGCCCCAGAAGAAAACAGGTTTCACTGTTCCTGTTTATTTTCTACAATTTTTTTAGAGCCGTTTTGTCCAATAAAGTAGACACTAGCCACATATGGCTATGGAGCATTTGAAATGTGACCAAACTTCTGAATTTTTAACTTCATTTAAATTTCATTAAAATTAATTTTAATGAAGTTAAATTTAAAACTAATACTTGATTCATTAGTTGGAAGACTTTTAAAGTATGTTTAGAACAACTTTGATATGTGAATTTACTTCTTCAGCTATAAATTTTGTGAAATCTGAAATACGGCCTGGTGTGTGTGTGTGTGTATACACTCTTTTCCACAAAGATGACCATTCTCTGCATATACTGTTTTGCATCTTAGCATTTTAACTTAACTACATGTTTTGTATATCTTTTCACGGAAACAGATTTATTTCATTCATTTATTATCTACATGATATTCCATTCTGTCTGTAAAGTCTTTTTTTCCCCACAGATGCTGGGGTGATTTTTTTTTAATCCTCACCTGAGGATATTTTTCCATTTATCTTCAGATAGAGTGGAAGGGAGGAAGAGGGAGAGAGAGAAACATTGATGTGAGAGAGACACATCAGTTGGTTGCCTCCCACATGACCCCAACTGAGGCCGGGGACGAGCCACAACCAAGGTACGTGCACTTGGCCAGAATCAAACCGAGGACTCGTTGGTCCACAGGCCGACGCTCTATCTACTGAGCCAAACCGGCCAGGGCCATGTATAAGTGAGACTGTGTCACTCACTCCTGCGTTCAGAACTCTCCTATGGCTTCAGATTCATCGTGAGGTGAAATCCCAAGTCTTCAGTTGGCCTCTGAGTCCTCACATGGTCTGTTTCCTCCCTGCTCTGCTCCATTCAGGGAAGGGTGTGTGTCTGTTCATCAGTAATGTGGGGATTTAACACAGGTCCTTGATTCTTTTTAAGAACTCCATCAGAAATATTACCAGTAAAGCAACATCTCTCCATTTACAAAATGTAAAGTCTTACCTACTTTCTGACTTATCTGACCACCCCCAGCTCCTTTTAAAGCACAGAAATCCTATTTTTCCATTATCAATAGTGCTCACTGAAGTAAAATAAACCTTGTTCACCACAGCAAAAAAAAAAAAAAAATGTTTCAGACCCTTTCTAATCAAGAGCGCATTTAGAGGAGGAAACCGTGTGATGGCAGATAGCTGAAGTGCACTGCGTCTGAAGAATTCCGTGCTTCTTTACTGCTAGATTGAATTTCAGAATCTAGAGTCTAAATTTTCCCTTTCACATCTGGTGGTATTTTTTTTTTAATCAGTTGTGCAAAAAAGGGGAAAAATCTGTCTTCCTCTCCATGCCTCTCACTCCAGTCCAGCCTCTGCCAGGCTTTAGGAAAAGCCTTTTGTGTTGGCAAGGGAACTCCAAGATGGTTTCCAAGCAGATTAGAAGCAAAGGAAGAGTTTTGCATAAAAATGTAAGAATCCTGTTTTAATTGGAGTGGTACAAAGTAAAAAACAATTATAAAAGTTAGGCAATGACAAGTAAAAGCATGTTGGCTCATGGCCACCAGTGAAGGGCCAACTCCTGTGATATATTGACGCTTACAATTTAAGAATGTAGAATTTGGGAGGATTTATGATTATGGACAGCCAAAGGGATCTGGATGCCAGGTATGGTGATAGTTATCAATATGTGATCAGGCATGTGTTTATCATTGAATGAATGTGTGGGATGAACAAATGAATAAACAGGGAACTGTGCTGATTACAATAAGGAGTGTTTGCTGGAGCGCCACAGAGCTGGGGACTAAAGAACGCAGGGAGGAATTAAGCACAAAGAAAGGAATAGGAAGTGATGACAGAGAAGCATAAATCCTACAAAATGAAGATAGTATGTAGTAGGACTCCAAAGGGTGAACGGTCACTGAGAAATGAAAAGATGTGTGAGACTGACAAGTGACAACCCCAGTCTGGAGTTATTAGGACTCGAAGACCAAGGTCTTAATGAAATCAGGAATGAGGACGTGTGGGGGATTTACGCTTGGTGAATTGACCAAAAGTGAGCTTGTCAGTGTGTTCGGAGAAGTTGAGAATTAAAGTGTAAGTGGGTCTGAACTGAGTGTCATTTGAGACTATTTATGAAGAGAGGACAGATAATCCAATTTTTGTACCTTGGCTTAAATGAAAAGGGGCATTTATTGGCTCATAAAACCACATAGTCCATACTTTGGGCTGACTTTAGATATGCCCTGATTGAAGGTTCTAAAGATGGCCTGGGATTTTTGCACTTTTCTCTTTCTGTGGAGGCCTGGTCTTCAGACCTGCTCCCCACCCCACCCCTTCCCCAGGGGCAGGGGATGGCTAAGGCACCCAGGCCTGTTACACTATTCTTTGATGTACAGCATATGTTGGTCATCGTTACCTCCCACACCGTGGGCTACCTTCCCACTCTACTAGGACATCTTTTGATAAATAAGTTTTTTACTTTAATGTTGAATTGATCAGTCTTTTCCCATTTTGGTTAGCACTTTCTGGGTCCTGTGCAAATAATCTTTGCCTACCCCAAGATCAAGAAAATATTCCCTTATGTTATCGTCTAGACTTGACTGTTTTACCAATTACATTTAGAGTTATAGTCTGCTTAGTGTTCCTTTAAAGTTTCTGGGTGACTTGACTGAGGGTTGAGGACCATTGACCTCAATGGTACTGAGAGTCATCCCAAGCTTCCTGGATACTGCCACGGCATGGGGTACCTGCTTACCCCAGAAGAAATGACCGGTTTGATAGAATACCTGCATGTTGATTTGCTTTGTGGCAAACTAATATGCATTAACATTTTTTGTTTTAAATGAATAGAGTTTTGCCTTTCTTTGAGTAATGAGTTACTAGTTGTTGTTTTTTAAATTGAATTTATTGGGGTGACATTGGTTAATAAAATTATATAGGTTTCAAGTATATAATTCTGTATGTTGTATCATCATCTGTATATTGTATTGTGTTTTCACCATCCCAAGTCAAGTCTTTTTCCATCACCATTTATCCCCCCTTTACTCTTTTCTACCTTTCCCCAGCACCCTCTCCCTCTAATATCTGTGTCTACACGTTTTTTTCTTAATTCCTTTACCTTTTCACCCAGCCCCCCAACCCCCTTCCCCTGTTAACAACTGTCAGTCTGTTCTCTGTTATCTGTGAGTCTGTTCCTATTTTGTTTGTTAGTTTATTTTGTTCTTTAGTTTCCACATATAAGTCATATCACATGGTACTTGTCTTTCTCGGACTGGCTTATTTCACTTAGGGTAATACTCTCCAGGTCCATCCATGCTATTGCAAAAGGTAAGATTTCCTTCTTTTTTTCAGCCAAGTAGCATTCCATTCTATAAATATACCACAGCTTTTTTTACCCACTCTTCTGATGGGCACTAGGGCTGCTTCCATATCTTGGCTTTTGTAAATAATGCTGCAGTGAATATAGAGGTGCATATATTCTTTCAAATTAGTGTTTGGGGGTTTCTTCAGATATATTCCCAGAAGTGGAATCACTTGGTCATAAGACAGTTCTATTCTTAATTTTCTGAGGTACCTCCATACTGCTTTCTATAGTGGCTGAACCAATCAATCTGCATTCCCACCAACAGCATACTAGGGTTCCCTTTTCTCACAACCTTGCCATCATGTTGTTGATTTATTGATGATGGCCATTCTGACAGGTGTGAGGTAATATCTCATTATAGTTTTAATTTGCATTTCTCTGATGATTAGTGACATTGAGCATCTTTTCATATGTCTCTTTGCCATCTGTATGTCCTCTCTGTAGAAGTGTCTATTTCAGGTCCTTTTCTTCTTTTTATTGGATTATTTGTTTTTTTGATGTTGAGTTTTATAAATTCTTTATAAATTTTGGACATTAACCCCTTATTAGATGTATCATTGGCGAATGTGTTCTCCCATTCAGTAGGTTGTATTTTCATTTTGTCGATAGTGTCCTTTACTATGCAAAAACTTTTTAGTTTGATGTAGTTCCCATTTGTTTGTTTCTTTTGTTTCCCTTTCCCGAGGAGATACATCAGAAAAATTGTTGCTATGAGAAATATCTGAGATTTTACTGCCTATGTTTTCTTCTAGGGTTTTTATGGTTTTGAGTCTAACATTTAAATCTTTAATCTATTTTGAGTTTATTCTTGTGTATGGTATAAGAAGGTGGTCTAGCTTCATTTTTTTTTATTGCATTTGTCCAATTTTTCCAACAACATTTCCCAAAGAGAATATCTTTACCTCATTGTATGTGCTTGCCTCCTTTGTCAAATATTAATTGACCATAAATAGGTGGGTTTATTTCTGGGATGTCTATTCTGTTCCATTGATCTATATGTCTGTTTTTATGCCAGTACCATGTTGTTTTGATTGCTGTGGCCTTGTAGGATAAGTTGATATCAGGTAGCGTGATTCCTTCAACTTTTTTCTTCTTTTTCAAGATCACTGTGGCTATTTGAGGTCTTTTGTTTTCCCAAATAAATTTTTAGAATATTTGTTCCAGTTCTGTGAACTACACCATTGGTATCTTGTTAGGCATTGCAATGAATCTACAGATTGCTTTGGGTAGTATGGACATTTAATTATGTTAATTCTTTCTATCCATGAACATGGTATGTGCTTCCACTTATTTGTATCTTCTTCAGTTTCTTTCTTCAGTGTCTTACAATTTTCTGAGTAGAGGTCTTTTACATCCTTGGTTAAATTTATTCCTAAGTATTTTTTTTAAGCAATTGTAAATGGATTATTTTTTATTTTCTCTCTCTGGTAGTTCATTATTGGTGTATAAAAATTCAACTGATTTCTGGGTATTTGTTTTGTATCCTGCCACTTTACGGAATTCATTTATCAGTTCTATTTGGGGTTTTTTTTAGTGGAATCTTTAGGGTTCTCTATATGCAGTATCATGTCATCTACAAATAATGAAAGTTTTACATCTTCCATTCCAATTTGAATGCCTTTTATTTCTTCTTATTATTGGATTTCTGTAGTGTGGGAGAATGACTCAGCACAGTGATTCCGGTGGCTGTCCCTTCAGATATCTCTCCCCAGAGCCACAAACACCATTCTCTTCTCATGCAGTTTTAGTCCACTCCATGCTCCCTCCGCTGGAGCTCAGAGTGGGTGACTACAAATGAAATTTTGTGAGTTGGCCCATTAAGAGGGCATCTATGTCTCTAGCAGACTACTGTCTCTCCCTTGTGGACAGAATCCCCACTGATTTTCATAGACAAATATTATTGGGAGCCTTTTTCCAGCTCTGGTGCTCTGGGATGGGGAACCCAGCTTGGGGTTGAGACCCCACACTTCTCCAGGGAAACCTTTTCAGCTGAGATATCCCTCCGGAATCTCAGCTGCTGCCCAAGAGAGCAGGGCCATCCTTTCTCTCATCTCCGCCCTTTCTACTAGTCTGGATGTGGCGTCTTGTGTAAATCCTTGACTATAAAACTTCTGTTTGGCTAGTCTTCAATTGGTTATTCAGGTTTATTGCTCTGTATTTTAGTTGAATTCCAGTTAGGTCCTTGGAGGAGGTGGGTGTAGCTTCTACCTACTCTGCCACCATCTTGGATCCTGGTTGAATGACTACTTTTATTAAGATAAATGATATGAATGTGTTAAGGTTTGTACAAGGAGAAAAATCCAGAAAGGATATGTATTCCTAAGCAATTATTCATTATAGTATATATTCAGGTGTCATCATGGATTCTGGGATATTGAGATTCTTCAATTTAGGACTCCTTGATCCTTTATTTTTAGCATTGTTATACACAATGAGGTATCCAAGATGTGAGAAAGAAAATTATTCCAGATGGTGCTTCTTTTTCATTTTTTTACAATGTTTTCATCTAATCTTCTCCTATGAAAGGAAAAAAATCCCTTGAATTGCTTCTGTTACGATTTGTATTCATTTTTAAACCTTGACAACCATGTGGACATAGTGGTTTTGTAAGAGGGTGATCTATAAAGTTCTTTTTGCTGTGGTGCAGAAAGGGAAATACTTAAATTACCAAAACAAAGTTACTTTAAAGTAATTAATCATGTTTTAGAGCCAGATATAAATGAGGTAACTCTTTTGGAAGATGAGTTGATTTATAGATATTTGGTAATCATGCTTTTGGATAGACCACAAGGCAGAATAACACTGATAATGGGCCAGCTGTTGGCTTGAATCCTGATTTCACCATTGAGTAGCTGTGTGGCCTTGGCAAATCCTTTAGTTTCTCTGAAATGAACATAGTATTTCCCATCTCAGGATGTTGTGTGGATTAAATAGAGAATGCAGAGGATGCAGATAAAACTCAAATCTGTCAATGCCTGGTACATAGTATGTGCTTACTAAGTCTCAGTTATGCTGTTGGTTTTGCTTCTGCCACTGTTCCAGAGGCTGTAGTAGGGTCTGTGTTGTAGTTGATCCTATCTCCTTATGCTCCACCCAGAGTGCAGGCTGTGGGTTAGGGGTGGGGGACCCTCTTAAAATCAACATGTGAATGTTGAGACAGATCTGGAGTGTGATTTATATAAAAATTTTTAAAATGTGTTTGCTTAGTTGGGTTTTTTTGGTTTATTATCTTATTTTGAGAAGCAGAGACTTCTTTGCTTCCTTTCTTTCACATAGTCTGTCCCAGTGATGTTGAGCCCTTCAACATATAGACTGCCTAATCTTTCTCTCTGTGCTGAATATTTATGGTAAGTATTTCAAAGACAAACACATAAGAGATGTTTTTACAGATTTTTTTATCTTGAAATTTTATTATATCATAATTAAGCTTTATAAAAGTTATAAAAGTATAATATAACCAGCACCTCCTTGCCTACCACTAGTTTTAGAAATAAAACATTATGGATGGATGACATGGAAGCTACCTGTGTCTCTTCTTTCCCATAGAAGTAGCAACTCTTTCCCATGCCATTTTTATACTTTTATCACATATGATGTGTGATTCCAAACCATATATAGTATTGTTTTTCTTGTTTTAAAATTTATATAAGTGCTATAGTTTTCTTTGTTTTTGCTGCAATCTTTTTTATTCACTGTGTGTTTGTCAGATTAATTCATGTTGATATTTATAACTCCAGTTCATTCATTTGAACTGCTATATAGTATTTCTTTGCAGGAAGACACCATAATTTATTTATCTCCTGTCCTGGTAATAGGCATTTACAGTCCCTCCCTCTCTCTCTTTCTCATAGATACTGCAGCCACCAACATTTCTATACACAATTTTCTTCACAGATCCTTGTAGCATTGGTTTGTTTTTGTTTATATACAAGAAATTAATTCTTTTTAATTCATTCACATTTAGTGGGCCTCAGTTTTGTTCATCATCATCATAAGATTGAACAATATTTTTAAAATAGTTTATTGGTTTTTAGGGAGAGGGAAAGGGAAGGGAAAAGGGAGAGAGACAGAGAGAAAGAGACAGAGAGAAACATCCATGTAAGAGTGCAACACTGATGGGCCACCTCCTACAAGGCCCCCTCCTGGGATTAAGCCTCAACCTGGGCATGTGCCCTTGACTGGGAATCAAACTGGCAACCTCCCAGTGCATAGGACAACATTCAGTAAACTGAGCCATACTGTCCAGGGCTGAACCACATCTCTTATAACTGTTGTAGCTCAATTTCACTTTTTCTATAGGTTATTATTATTATGTTTTAATCCTCACCTGAGGATATGTTTTCATTGATATTTTAGAGAGGGAGGGAGGGAGAGAAAGAGAGAGAGATATGAAAGAGAACATCTATCAGTTGCCTCCCATACGCTCCCTGACTGGGGATCAAATCCAAAACCTAAGTATGTGCCCTGATCAGGAATTGAACCTGAAACTTTTTAGTGTACAGGAAGACACCCCAACCAACTGAGCTACCTGTTCAGGGCTATATAGGTTATTTAAATTGGATTGTTTGAATTACTGGATTTTGTTATTAGTAAAATTTCACATTCCCATTAGTGTATCTCTTCAGTGCATTCTATAGGACATGCATTTTACTTTTTCAAGAGAAAATTTCATATTGAACATTTTTGAGGACAAAAATATATGCAACATTAGAAATGATCATTAAGCCTAATGACACAAGTCTAAAACTTCCCCCTTCACAATGTTGTTCCTATTTCTTGGAATCTATAGGAATTACAAGTGCCAATAATTCAGAGTAAAGGTAACTATACACATATGTAAATAAAGTACGTTGTCTGCATGTGTTGCATCAGCTTCATCTGTTATCAGCCCAGACATGGAACTCAGTCCCTCTCCTTGATTCCATGAGTTCCAGTTACATTGAGCATTTATGTCCTCTTTAACCTTGAATGAAAATGTATAGGGTCATAGCATTCTACTGCTCCCTTTGCCTCTCTCTGTTGTTCTCTTCTTATATAAATGAAAACCTAATGTAAGATTGTGAGTAGGAAGAGTAGTATAATGAAGAAAAAAATACACCAGAGAATCTGAAGCAATGAGAGATTAAATCAGACTGAAGGATCTAGAAAGGATTCTTGGAAGAAGGGGAATTTAAGCTGGCCCTTAAATAATGAAGACCTTAAGGGTCTGTGACAGAGGGAGGAATGGTGACCCTCCAGACTGGCCCATCTAACACCAGAGCCACCTCTAACATCACTACACAGAAAAGAAGTGCTCAGCACTGTGCAAATTTCTGACCCACAAATTTGTGAGATGTAATAAAAATAGTCATTGTTTTAAGTCATAAATTTGGAGACTTTGTTATGCACCAATAGATAACAAATGCCAACCAAAGCCAAGGAGGAAAAAAAAAAATATATATATATATATATACACATATATATACACACACATATATGTGTGTGTGTGTGTGTGTGTGTGTATTTATATGTATTTTTTGATGCTTGCCGAAGACAGTATTTATTCGTCCAAAACCTCTCCCCAAAATACACTGCTGAATGTAATTTGGAACCTCGAGCATGAAGACTGAGTTTGGAGAGAATTCCGGGCAGAGGAAATGACATGAACAAAGATAGCAAGGTAAGGAAGGACAGGATATGTGAGGCAGTAATTAGATGTAACACACTTCTTGGGGAGTGGCGAAAGACTAGACTGGAAAGGACAGTTAAGGGCACAATATAAAGACCCTTGAATGTGAGCTTGAAACTCTATGAGAGAGTCACTGAAGACTTATTGGAAAGATAAGTTATACTAGTAGAACTCTTCTTTAGGACATTTTTTCAGATATTTGTGAGATGGACTCAAGCGTGTAGACATTAGGGGATCACTTTGGAAGCTATTGCAAGATGTTATGTGAGTCTGACTTCTGGTGGCTAAGAATGAAAACTAAAAGTAGATGGGAAATATTTTGGGCAGGACCACCACTAACAATGCATCCTGGGAATTAAAAACACGCCCCTTCTTCAAGACATTTCACTTTTATCTGTTAAATTGTTGTAATATATTTAATTAGAATAAGACACTTGACTGCCATCTACTGGAAAATTGTTAAAGTAAACAAACACATCTCTGATGTGAATGCTCCTCCCCACAGATGCGGCATTCTCGTGTAGTACACAACCTGAACTACCATGCCTGTGGCTGTAATCATGTGGGTGCGAGTGGCAGGACTTGGGAGCTGGCTGCATTAGTGATCAGAGCAAGAAGGAAGAAATTTCAAGTCTGGATGGTAGGCAAGTAGATAAAGACATTTAAAGAGCTGCAACCTATTCTTCGGGAATAGATTCACAAAACAGAACTATTCTAAATATGGAAAATTCAAGTTCCTTGATCTCAGTACTTTGCATTTATTCAGTAAGAATTTTTTTCTTTTTTCTAGAGTCTCCGCTTTCCACCATTTGTGACATCTGAGAATGTTGACCAATTCCTCTCCTCTTTTGGGTTCCATATACCTCTTTCTCCTGTATCTTTTCCTTCTTCCCTGATCTTTGCTTCTTCTCAAGCTCCATTGTAGACCCTTTTTTCTCAGGTTTTCATTCTTGTGCCTTTGCATACAGTGGGTGCATGATAAATATTTATTGAACTGAACTACTTTGCCTTTGAAAAATCAGTTTCAGGTTTACCAGGAGACTTACTCATAGGCGTTAGAGACTAAGAGTGTGCCAGAATTCAGAAAGTAGAAACCTATCCTAAATGTAGTTCCTTGTTTTAGGATCTATTTTTTCCACAATGGGTCACTCTTTATTGGGGAATTCTTGTGCCGTTGATCTGTTCATCATTGTTCAGCAGTGGTAACACCAGGAGAATAAATTATTTACATTGGTTGTGTCATACTGGTGGGTCTGATTCAGAAAATACTTTCAAATGAAATAATCCAGCTTCCCCAGCTTCTACAGTTGGGAAGAATGAAACATTTCTTTTGTTTTTCAAATCTCAATCCTTGTTCAAGTACATTAGTGAGGGGTTAAGTGAGATCACATTTAAATATTTTCATTGGCAGTGGCTTGCTAACATTCTTACCACCACCACCAACCACCCCCATTCACCCAGTTCACCTAGGTAGTTTTACTTTCACTTTTCATGGGGCTTGTATATCAAGGTAAACCTAAGAATTTTGTTTTTCTGATACAACGTCTCAAACATTTATTGTGTGGCTGCTTTGTGCAATGTGCTATAGGAGACCTCATGGAAGAGACAAAGGTTTCAGATTGCTTTCCTTCAAGAGAGATTGGCTTAATGGGAGAAGTAGACACACATGTAACTGCCGCAGGGCAGGCGATGACAAGGGTCATAATATAGTGCAGGCAGAGCCAGGATTCCCTGTGTAAACATCACTCTAAGGCTGAGCCACATACATGGACTTGTTATATTTCTTCTCTAAATTACACACGTTTAACTCTTAACTTACCTGAGTTGGATTAGAATGTGTTTTCTTAAAAGATTGTTGAGTCAAAAACATACTATGATAATTAAGATTTAACAGAATTTAACTAAAAATGCATTGAATAACATTATTTTTAGCAGACTTGATTTTTAAAATGCTTTTAAGTTGGCACTATCAAAAGAAACTAGCGAGATATTAAATAAACAAGGATATAAGAAAAAAGTTTTGTTTATGTAATCCAGTATTTAGGAAATAGGAATCCTGAAATTCCCTAGCCAAGTGATATTTTAAAATATGTTTTGAGCACAGGAAAAAGTGTTATAAACAGCACATTAGGAAAAAATAAATATATCTTTCATAAATACAATGAGGTATTATTTAAAATATTGAATGAGGAGAACTTGGGCAGGACCAGAGGGAGGGTGAGTGTGTGAGAGAGTGAGCGAGTGTGTGAGAGAGTGTGAGCAGACGTGAAAGTGGACAACCAAACCCGAGCAGGGCAGAGCCGCGGAGCAGAAAGTTCCTGTGCTGTGGACGGAGTAGCCGGCTACTCCGGAGTAGTCGGGGTAAGCGGCCCTTCAGGGTGCTTCTCCCTGCGCCGCGGGGAGGTCCCACCATTTTGGAAGTTCCCGGGTCTTCCCTGGGAGGAGGCAGTGGGAGCAGCCAGGGCCCAGCAACCTGTGCCAACCGGTGCACCTGGCACCATCAGACCAGTGGACACTCTGTGTCAATGCAGACCAGTGCACAGTAGTGGAGCTGCCAAGGTGCTGGTTACGGAAGCTGTGGACAGCCAGGAGCCCAGCACCATCCCCCATAGTAGCAGCCTGATCAGAATCCAGATATACCCCTAGCAACAGAGGCTGGGGAGCAGACATCCATCCCCAGGCAACAGAAGCAAAGACCAGCAGCTGAAACCCATCCCCAAAAACTACAGCAAAGGCTGAGCAGGAGCTGAGCCCCACAGGGCAGCAGCATTCCCCAGCCACCAGCAGCGGGACCTGGGGCTCCACAGAGGCCTGTGCAACCCAGTTGCCCACAAGATAGGTGTGGAGCCGGGTCTCCAAAGAGACTGTGTGATCCAGCTGCCCACGGGACCTGCGGGGTGCTAGAGCACCAGAGAGGCCTGTGTGACCCAACTGCCCACAAGATAGGTGTGGAGCCGGGTCTGCAAAAGGACTATGTGATCCAGCTGCCTGTGGGACCTGCGGGAAGCAGGGGCTCTAACAGCGCCTGTGCAGAACATTTCACCCCAAAGCTGCAGAATATACATTCTTCTCAAGTGCACATGGGTCATTCTCAAAGATAGAACACATGTTAGGACACAAAGCAAGTCTCTACAAATTCAAGAAAATTGAAATCATATTAAGCATCTTCTCAGATCATAGTGGCATGAAACTAGAACTCAATTACAATAAAAACATAGAAAAACATTCAAAGACTTGGAGGCTAAATAGCATGTTATTAAACAACTGATGGGTTACTAATGAGATCAAGGAAGAAATTGAAAACTTCCTGGAAACCAATGAAAATGAACACACAACAACACAAAATCTATGGGACACAGCGAAAGCAGTTCTGAGAGGGAAGTTCATAGCACTACAGGCCTACTTCAAGAAATAAGAAAAATTCTTAATTGACTTTTTAACCCTAAAACTTAAAGAACTAGAAAGTAAACAAAAAGAAAAACCCAGAGCTAGTAGGAGGAAGGAAATAGTAAAGGTGAGAGCAGAAATAAATGACACAGACACTAAAAAAACAATTCAGAAGATCAATGAAACAAAAAGCTGGATTTTTGAAAAGATAAACAAGATTGATGGACCTGTAGCCAGACTCACCAAGAAACAAAAAGAGAGAAACCAAATAAACAAAATCAGAAATGAAACAGGAGAAGTAACAATTGACACCACAAAAATACAAAGGATCATCAAATTATACTATGAACAATTATACACCAACAAATTGGACAATCTAGGAGAAATGGAAAAATTTTTAGAAACACACAGCTTCCCAAAACTGAACCAGGAAGAGATAGAAAACTTGAACAGACCAATAACAACAAAGGAAATTGAAGGTGTAATTAAGAAATTTCCAGCAAACAAAAGCCCAGGCCCAGATGGCTTCACGGGGGCATTTTACCAAACATTCAAAGAAGATCTAATACCCATTCTCCTCAAACTATTCCAAAAAATCCAAGAAGATGGAACACTTCCAAACTCATTTTATGAGGCCAGCATAATCCTAATTCCAAAACTGGATAAAGACACTACAAAGAAAGAAAACTACAGGCCAATATTTCTGATGAACACAGATGCCAAAATCCTTAACAAAATATTAGCAAATCGGATCCAGTAATACATCAAAAAATTATTCATCATGACCAAGTGGGTTTCATCCCAGGCATGCAAGGATGGTACAATATTCACAAATCAATAAATGTGATACACCACATAAATAAAAGGAAAGATAAAAACCATATGATCATATCAATAGATGCTGAAAAAGCATTTGACAATATTCAGCACCCATTTCTGATAAAAACGCTCAGCAAGGTAGGAATAGAGGGATCATATCTCAACATAATAAAGGCCATATATGAAAAACCTACAGCCATCATCATACTCAACAGGCAAAAACTAAAAGCATTCCCTTTAAGAACAGAAACAAGACAGGGATGCCCACTTTCATCACACTTATTTAACATAGTACTGGAAGGCTTAGCCACAGCAATTAGACATGAAGAAAAAATAAAGAGGATCCAAATTGAAAAGGAGGAAGGGAAACTGTCATTTTTTGCAGATGACATAAGATTGTATAGAAAACTCTAAAGACTCTATCAAAAATCTACTAGACTTTTAATAAATGAATTTGGCAAAGTAGCAGGATACAAAATTAACTTCAAGAAATTGATGGCATTCTTATACACCAATGATGAAATCACAGAAAGAGAAACTGAAAAAAAAAAATCCCATTTACCATTGCAGCAAAAAAATTTAAGAAACCTAGGAATAAACTTAACCAAAGAACTAAAGGACTTCACAGAAAACTACAAGTCATTGAAAAAAGAAATATAGGAAGATATAAAAAAGTGGAAGCATATACCTTGTTTATAGATTGGAAGAATTAACATCATTAAAATGTCCATACTACCCGAAGCAATCTATAGATTCAATGCAATCTCCATCAAAATACCCATGACATATTTCAGAGAACTAGAACAAACATTCCAAAAGTTTATATGGAAACAAAAAGACCTCCAATAGTTACAGCAATCTTGAAAAAGAAGAACAAAGTAGGAGGGATCACATTAAAAGATTTCAGGTTATATTACAAAGCTACTGTAATCAAAACAGCTTGGTACTGGCACAGAACAGGCAGATAGATTAGTGGAACAGAATAAAGAACCTAGAAATTGACCTAAGACAATATGCTCAATAAATATTTGACAAAGGTGGCAAGAGCATACAGTGGAGTCAAGACAGTCTCTTCAGTAAATGGTGTTGGAAAAATTGGACAACTACTTGCAAAAAAATGAAGCTAGACCACCAACTTCCACCATACACAAGAAAAACTCAAAATGGATAAAAGACTTAAATGTAACTCGTGAATCCATAAAAATTCTAGAAGAAAATGTAGGCAACAAAATTTCAGACATCATACGCAGCAGAATTTTTACTGATACAACACCTAAGACAAGAGAAACAAAGAAAAATATAAACACGTGGGACTACATCAAACTAAAAAGCTTCTGCACAGCAAAAGAAACCTATCAAAATGGAAAGGGATCCCACTATATGGGAGACCATAATCGCCAATAATGCATCAGATAAAGGGTTAATTTCAAAAATATATAGAATATTCATACAGCTCAACAAAAGGAAGACGAACCCAATTAAAAAATGAGCAGAGGACCTAAATAGACACTTCTCCAAAAAGGACATACAAATGGCCAAGAAACATATGAAGAAATGTTCAACATCACTAATCATCAGAGAGCTGCAAATTAAAACGACTGTGAGGTATCACCTCACATCTGTCAGAATGGCCGCCATCAACAAATCATCAAACAACAAGTGTTGGTGAGGGTGAGGAGAAAAGGGGACTCTAGGACACTGCTGGTGGGAATGCAGACTGGTGCAGCCACTGTGGAAAACACTATGGTCTTACCTCAAAAAGTTAAAATTTGAACTGCCATTTGACCCAGTGGTTCCACTTCTAGGAATATACCCTAAGAAACCTGAAATACCAATCAGAAAGAATAGATGTACCCCTATGTTCATAGCATCACTATTTATAATAGCTAAGATCTGGAAGCTACCCAAGTGTCCATCAGTAGATGAGTGGATAAAAAAAAAGCTGTGGTACATGTACACAATGGACTACTATGCAGCTGTAAGAAAGATCTCTTATCCTTTGAGATGGCATGGAAGGACCTGGAGAGTATTATGCTAAGCGAAACAAGCCAAGCAGAGAAAGACAAATATCACATGATCTCACTTATTTGTGGAATATAATGAACTAAACAAATTGATGAACAAAATTGACCCAGAGACCTAGAGGTGGGGTATAGACTGACTAGCCTCAGAGGAAGGGGGTTTGGGGGAATGAGAGATAAACCACAGAACTTATATGCATGTATGCATGACCAATGGACATAGACAACAAAGCTGGGGATGGGGCCAGTGGGATGGGGAGGAGGGTGTCAATGGGGCAAAAAGGAGAAACATCTGTAACAAAAACAAATTAATAAAAATTAAAAAATTAAAAAATTAAATATCGAATGAATCATTGCTGTTTAATTAAGGTGTCTTTTATTTAATTAAAACCAATGACATTTTTACAGTTATGGGAGAACTAAAGACATTGAATTTTTAAATTTAAATACAGGGTGGGGCAAAAGTAGGTTTATAGTTGTTCATATGGAAAATTAAGCAATCATTAATTAATAAAACAGGAATAAACTCATTTACTTATAACTGTAAACCTACTTTTGCCCCACCCTGTATATTTTGCATTTGAAATTTAAAGAAAGATGTTACTTTTGCTTTTTTAAAAATCATTAACTTGACAGCAACTCAACCTCAAAAAGAAACAAATGAATGAACTAAGTGTGCACATTGTACAAAAATAAATGCTATTGACAAACTATTTTAACTCTTGTTTAAAGCAAGTAAAAAAAAATTAGAGTATATAGTTTGTGTAATAAGTGAACTGTTCATATTTACTGACTTAATAACATGATGAGTTGCACTCGTCCTAAGAAATGTATTATTTTTTACTGGGATAAAATTCTTCTTCATGAAAGCATATTGCCTAGTTTTCCTTAAATTTCTAAAATCGGAAATGAATAGTATATCAACCAATTTCACAGGTGATAGTAAATTGGGAAGCATCTCAAATGGTGAAATAAGAGAAGTTATCACCAAGATACCTAAAAAGGTTTCAAAGTATCACAGGAAATAGTAAGTGAGATTCAGCCTAAGAAAATGCAAGGTAATACTTCTAAGAGCAAATAATCTGAAATGGATATTCAGTGGGAGAAAATGCTTAGTAATGCTGAAAGGGAGCCAAGGTGATATCAGACAGCAAAGTAGGGATGGGGTTGCAATGGGATATGGCAGGCACAAAGAGCCATTGCCATTTGGGGAGTCATCTTGCAAACTCATTACAATAAAGAAAGGAAGCAGAAACCTCTTACAGATGGACAGTATTAAGAACACGTTTGTCTTATACCCAAGAACTTTCAAACCAGTAACCATTTTGAGCAATTTGGAAAATATAAATTACAGTGCTTAGAATAGGGAAGAACTGACCTAAATCAAAAAGATTTAAAAAAATAAAATGTCTTCTCTTTGGTTAAGTAATAAAACAATATGAAGTTGTATGATGGATATAAGCAACTTTTGCTGGACGACAAATTTGTTTAGCTTAAACTGAGACCATCGAAGCTTGTAGTAATGGGAACACTTTCATAGGCAATTCCCAACATCCAGGCCAATTGTGCAGATTGCAAAAGAGCATCTGCGGGGAAAAAAAGTGATAGGAGCTGGATCACTTGAGGTAAGTTTGGAGTTCATGAAGAATCCTGGTAGGTTACAGTGCCAGAATTGATTGGAAACAGCTTGCTTTAACAATGAGGTCATATTTCTAATGTTGTCTATACTGGTCAGATTACTCTGCCTCATTGTTTACTATCTATGGCTCTGAGTTTCTACTCTAGGACCATTCAGATGTTTTTGCCAGGGTCCCCTGCCCTTTCTCTTTGCACCCTTTTTAATCTTGGCTTCTAGAATTTCTTTGACTGGTTTACATCTTATCTCTGCAACTGGCCTTCTGTTTCCTTTGAAAACACTTCCTTCCCTGTATATATCTGCTGTCCTATCTTTGTAGTGATCATATTTGTACTTGAGCTATCACTACCTGCTACTGATGACACCTATTTGCTCTAATTCTTGCTGTCATTGATTTTGTTAAAAGACATATCAAATGAGATGTTGTCTTGGCTTCTCACACTTAAATTATTAAAGCACTGTTCCTGGTTATCCCTTCCCAAATCCAACACACACAGCTTTCCACTAATGCCAGTGAGAACAGCTTCTCATTGATCAAAAAGACTGAACTCCTTCTACCCCTACTCATATCTCGTCTCTAACCACTTTTCTCTTTGTCTAGCTGCCCCTGTTCTTCCAGCAGCCAGATTCTTACTCTAGTCTTGAGATCTTTCTCTCTATTTCTTTTGTTTCTTGCACAATTACTCTAATGCTGAATAATAATAATAATACTTATTAAATCATATCATTGTTTCAAAAACTATCAATGACTCACAAAAACTTCTAATTTAGATTAAATTTCTATTTTTTAATTTTTTTATTTAAAATCATATGATAAAGAATGTTATATTAAGCAAATTTAATATTTGTAGCCTAATATTAAAGCCCTAGAAGTTGCCTTTTAAAATGGAAAATCAGTTAAGTTGTTGAATTATCTTTTACTGAATATCAGTCATTTCTTGAGTTCCATCCCTGTGTCAGGGGTTAAGCTAGGCCTGCACCGAGGATTAGGACTGAGGCATGGTAATTAGCCTTAAAAAGTTCACATTCTTGTTAAGGGCAATAATTTTGGTTAAGTGTCTGAGAATTCCTTCGTATGTTCAATAAATATTTATTGAATTCTGACCCTATGCTAGGTACCGTGCTATGGTCTAGGGATACGGTCCTAAGCAAGATACATAGGATCACTGCCCACATGGCTTTCAGTCAGCGGGAGAGACAGACCATTGTCCAGTTAATAAAGTCGGAAGTCAAGAGGTGCTATGTACTCAGTGGCACTTAGCCTAACAGATGAGTGAGCAGGACCTGCTGGAGAGTGGAAGTTGGGTTGACATTGGGAAGAGTACTACAGAACCAAGGGGAGGTTGGTGTGAACTTACTGTAGATTCATTTGGGGACACGTGAGTGTGACTGTTAAAGAGGGAAGTGTTGGTAGGTAGAGGGAGACCTGGGATTCTTATAATTAAATTTTGTTTTTCTTTATTGGTTTTTAGTAAGAGAAGAAAGGAGAGGGAGATAGAAATATCGATGACAGAAAACATCGATTGGCCACCATCTACTTGCCCCCCACTGGGAATTTAGCCCACAACCTGGGCATGTACCCTGACCTGGAATCAAACTGATGACCTCTTGGTGAATGAGTCAATGCTCAACCATTGAGCCACACAGGCTGGGCGAGACCTGGGATTCTTATAGGCCCATTTAGTAAATACACAAATCTATCCGAAGATTTAGAAATAAAATGTTCTCCCCAAAATATTAGAAATAATTATCTTTGCTCTGGCTGGTTTGGCTCAGTGATTAGAGCATTGGCCTGCGGACCAGAGAGCCCCGGGTTTGATTCTCGCTAAGGGCCCATACCTCTGTTGCGGTTTGTCCCTTGGCCCAGTTGGGGTCATGCGGGTGGCAACCAGTTGATGTGTCTCTCTCACATTGATGTTTCTCTCTCTCTCTTCCTCCTTCTCTTCCTCCTGCTCTAGCTGAAGGTAAATAAAAAATGTCCTTGGGTGAGGATAAAAAAAAAAGAAGAAGAAAGAATTATCTTCTTATTTAGTATCTTCGGGATTTTTTTTTTTTTTTTGAATACTTATTAAATTCTTAACTAAGAAAGTAGTATGTGTGTATAATACATATGCTTTATATATATTACACATATATTACATATGTATAAAATCAGTAGAACAGTTCTCAGTTACAAGTGATTTTAATAGTAATAATAATTTTAATTAGAATTAGCCTTCTGGTCATTTTTTGGGATAGATTCATGTTAGAATTCAAATATGGCAGTTAGAACCCTAAAATAGCACTTTTCTCATTTAAATACAGTTGTGATCGTGCCAGGACATCAGATTATAATAGAGCAACCTTGCCATGAGCAGCAAAACTTGTCCTTTTTTTTCTTTCAGGGTACATATGTAGTTCAAGTCAATCATTTCTCATAAATATTTTTGACTAGAAGTTATTGCGTATCACGAGCAAACCCAATGACATACTATGTATTACTTATATCTGCAAGCCAACAATTTATATTAGGAAGTAAAACTTTAACTGTTTAACATTAAAGTTCATCAGATGAATAAACTGATATTGCCTCAGGTTTCAAACTTTGTCGTGAATAAAATAGGTCCTCGTGCAATTTAGAAATAGTGCACCAGCTGCAAGTCCAGAAAAACACTTGCTGTAACTGTTATAATAAAAGAACCCCCAAAGCATTATAATTTATAGATTCATAACCACTTCTTGTTGAATTTATTCTTCTAAATGGTTTCAGGTGCTACTTTGGTTTAAAACGTACAACCCTCTTTAGGCAATCTGCAAGAACTCAGAGCAGCTTAATTTTCCCCCTTATATCGTGAGCTGGTGAGTGTTGAGGATAAACTCAGCACTTCATTTGAAGCTCAAAGGTGTGATTGTTTTCAAACTTACCTAATATTCCTTTTTTTCATCATTTAAATATAGATGTAATTTCCTACAGGTGTGTAATTGATCATTTATTTAAGATTTGGACAGTTCATTTATTGTTCTGTCATATTATTCATTTATTCAAAAATATTATGCTCCTGCCATGTTTTCCCACATGGTCTTGATGTTGGCGATACATTGGTGAATACAACCAAAGTCCCTGCCCTCATGGAAACTTGCAGTCTAGTGGAATTTATATTCTGTAAGCCTTCTTGCCTGTTCTAATTTCACAGACCCTCTGGTCTGGTGACTCGTAGGCAACTCTTTTAAGTTCTGTCTTTTCAAATTCTTTCACCTTAAAAAGATGGCATGAGTTTGTTGCTTCAGTGATGGTTGTTACTATTTATTGTGAACAGAGAACATTCCAAGAAACTAAGTTCTTAACCAAAAGTAGGATTAAACAGTTTGCATTGCTAAGCGCACTTATTTTAGGTTTCAACTCTGGAGTATTAGTGGCTGAAATTATTTCATTAATAAAGCAGCATTTAATAAGGGATAAACAATTTTCCAGGAATCAGCAGCAGCTAATATGGACTTCCCAGTAAAGTACTCAGCTTCAGATCATAAAAACAATAACCACCCTGCCCACATACACACACAACAGTAACAGTTTGTCCTTAGATGCCACGTCCCATGTTAAGGGCTTTACATGTATTCACTGGTCCAATCCTCAAAATAATTCTTTGAGGTAGATGCTATCATTATACCTCTGTTTTACAGAGGAAGAAACTTCGACTAAGTAAGTTGCCCAAGGTAACAAAAAATAATAATAATAAAGCAGTCTGGCCCCCAGACTGTTGTTTATTTATTTAATTTTAATCCTCACCCGAGGGCATTTTTCCATTTTTTGTTCAGATAGAGTGGGAGGGAGAGAGAGGAAGAGAGAGAGAGAGAGAGAGAGAGAGAGAGAGAGAGAAACATCGATGTGAAAGGGACACATCAAGTGGCTGCCACACACACACGCCGGGGACAAACTGCAACTAAATTACATGCCCTTAGCGGGAACTGAACCTGGGTCTCTCTGAACCGTGGGCCGACGCTCTAACCGCTGAGCCAAACTGGCCAGGGCTACTCTCTCTGTATTTAAATATACGCTTTCTGATTTCTCTTCTAGCTTTTTGGCGTTGCAGTAATTTGCTTTCTCTCAGA
Source organism: Molossus molossus (assembly GCF_014108415.1). Taxonomy (NCBI): domain Eukaryota; kingdom Metazoa; phylum Chordata; class Mammalia; order Chiroptera; family Molossidae; genus Molossus; species Molossus molossus. The sequence continues at coordinate 29,358,952 of NW_023425401.1, read as the reverse complement.
TGTGTACATATTAATTTGTTTAACACACACACTGTACTGTGAATATGCAAGTGAACATACTGATCTTTTCATTACCATTTTTTCTCTTATTCATAATTATCCTATCTTAGTAAACCTTTTTATCATTGTAAGTCTAGCAGATAGTAACCTGAAAGCTTATTTGTTTTGGTTCTTAGCTGTGTTTTGCTTGCTTATTTGTTGATGAATTAAAACTTTTGTGTGTTTGTTTATACCTAGTACCCTGGCAGATTTATCAGATATAAAAATGAAAATTCCATCAAGTTCATTGCAGACAAAATTTTATTTTCTGACCCTTTGCAAAACAATGGAACAGAAAAGCAGCTTTGGTTTTCCCATAAAGAGAAAGAGCTCTGTTTGGCCAACCTCACGTTCAGCGGGGTTTCCTCATTTCTCACTGCAGGATTTCAAGCTGCTTTTTCCCCTTTGGGCTTCTTGCCAGAGCAAGTCTTCCCGCCATTCCGATGCCACACCCGGTCCTCTCACAGGTGTGTGCTGTTTCCTTCCTGGTCCCCTCTCTCCTGCCCTTAACTTTCTGCTCACCCTCCAAGGTCAGCTGATGGCCGCGTCTCTGGCAAGGCCGCTGCTCTCCATTCTGTTTAGTAAACTTTTGTTTGTGTGTTTATCTGTGTTTTCTTGTTTCTTTCACTGGTAAGTCTTCAGCACCTAAAATAGTGCCAGGTGTATATTAGGTGTTTGATACTTGGTGAATGAATGCATACCTGCATTCTAGCACTTAAATATATTGTATTTAATAATATTATATATGTTTTTCTCCTTCCCCAGACTGGAAGCCTTTCATTTTATTCATCTTTATATTTTCCCCAATGTCTATAACACATTGTGAATTTCTGAACTCTGAATCCATAAAGGAGGGGCAGAAACACTAAGACCAGATGTCCTCTTTCATTAGTCTGTCCAGAAGCTTAGCTCTGGCATCTCTGTGATTTGCATATTTGGGCACACCAGTCAGAATGAGTCCCAGATACTCATTTGTTTTTCTGGGTTACACTGTAAGGAAAATAATTCTAGAGCTAAGAGCTCTAAAACTCCATAAATGTGCTTCTGTCTATTAGGGAAACTTAAGTGGTATTAACTTCCACAGAAATCTTTAAACTAACTGTCTTCCAATGACTACTTTTTTGAAGATGTAGAGAGTTCTATTGAAATTTAAGTTTTAGAGTGAATCAGTTATAGAACAAAGGACCCCAGAAACGATATATACGTTGATGATATGTGGTGGGGAGGTAGATAACGTGAAGATATCCATTGTTCTCTTCTCTTAACATGCCTCAGAGAGCCTGCCTCCCTATGGGATGGGTTTTTCCTACATATCAACTGATCCCTTCGCCAATCAAATGCTTGCTGACTGTTCATTGTGTACCCAGCTAATTGGCTTGGTGGTCTGCTGACCTTGCCAATCAGATTGATTTTCCTTTTGTTTCCATAAATAGTGGAGGAAAGTAGAGAGGAAGCAGCATGTCCTCAGAGTCTGACAGCATGGCATGTTCTAGAAATGCTGTAGCATGTTTGCTATGGCTGGAACACAGGTTCCAGGAGAGTGAGAGCAATAAAAGGGCACTGGCCTGGGGGAAACTGAGCTCAGTGGATGAAGGTGGGTGTTGAGAGCTGTCGGTGATTTAAAACCAATTAGCACCATAATCACACTCGTCCCCCTTCTGCTGCCCACCACCCTAGCAACCAGCTTTCCTCTCACTGTGCCCATTAGCTCGGGTGCAGATTTATGATTTCCAGCTTTAGCTCAGCACTCAGGACGACTCGCCTCTCTCGCATTTGTTCAGACCTATTCCTAATCAGCTCCTTTTTTCATTAACCATAATGACTCTTCCAAACTGGGTCAACTTTTTCAGGAACTCAGCTCTTGTGACTCCCTCCTTTAAAAGTCGTGAGCTATCCCCATTGTCATTTTCGCAAAGAAATAGGTAATATCTGGCATATGCTCCCTCAGCTGCCTTCCTCCACATCCAGACCTACCTCTGCCTCCAGCCACCCTTACCGCCTTCCTTCCTGCCCCTGGGAGAAGTCTTCGTCCTTCATCTTCTTCAGTGCCAACTCTCCTCGAAGGCTCTTGGGCTTGCCCTGTGCTCCAGGACTTCACTCTATCGTCATCTTTATTTCAGGGTGCTTTCCTTTCAGCTTTTAAAATTCTCAGATCTCTCCTGGCCTTAAAACTCCATTCTCTGACTTTAATTTTTCCTCAAGACATCCTCCATTTCTCCTTATTTAAGCAATTGGAGTGGCCTCAGTGTTAGAATGATGACTCTGGCTGTGATGTGGAGGAGGAAGCCACGGAGGACAGAATTTGAGGGAAAAGCTGAGTTAGGAGGGTGTTGAATCAAGGTGGTGGCCATGGAGAGGAGCAGACAAGTTTGAGAGGCATCAAGGAGTAGAATTGATTAGACTTTGAAACGAATGGATGGACAGTTTGATGGAGAGGGAGAAATCCATGATGACTTCCATGAATTGAGAGAATAAATACAGACAGAGGAGGCAGTTTTGTGGAAAAGTTAATGAGATCCCTTTTGGAGGTGTTGGGGTGAACTGCTCTTGGGGCATCGATGGAGAAATCAAGTAAGCAGTTGGAAGTATGGGAAGTGTGGTCTGTAGCTCAAGCACATGTTCTTTAGAAATAATTTTGATATTCAAAGACATGTTGGTCTATCTTGAATCATAGTTTGGATAAGATCCCCTAGAGGTGGAGTGACAAGAGACTATGGGCACAGCCAGGAGATGTTGTGAGATTGGTTCCAGACCACCATAATTGAGAATCACGATAAAGCAAGTCATCGTTTTGGAGGTGGAGGTTGTGTTGCCTTCAATTTGTAAAAAAGACAATACCTGTGAATGCAGTAAAGTGAAGTGCAATAAAATGAGGTAACCTAGGTGAATAGAAGAGGAGATAGAATAAGGGGAACCTATGAAGGTGACTGAGCACAAATGGCCAGAGAGAAAGAGGGCAAGTAAGACGTATATTTGTGGGTGTGTAATTTTTGTCAGGTTATTATTTTTTAGCTCCTTGAAGACAAGAATAATGTTATGGCCAGCTTCTAGCAGAACCTGGCGAAAGTGTTTCGACTCAATAAATATCGAATGCATGCTGATATTGATGAGGCTCAGTGACACAGAGTGTCATCCATTGGTGAGAACTTCCTTTGCCTGAAGTCATACATTGTTAAGGTTTCTGGACAGAATGGGTTTGCAAACAGGAGAGTTGGAAAGATAAAATGTCAGCAGGAGACGTTTGGAAAAGCTGGTGACCAGCGTGGATGGAGGTGCAGTCACGGGATGTTATTTTCAACAGAAACCTGTTTGTCAATGTAGGTGGTGTTGATTACTCTCTTATGTTAGAGAGGAATCACTGGTAGCTTCATGCCAACAGTTTTGCCACCAAAGTAGAGGTTCACGTATCTGAACATGTTTTTGTTTTTATCTCCATAATGTTTGATCACATTTAAGTTCCACTGTAACCATCTAAGCATGAGTCAGAATTAAAAGCTGTTCTAAAGTAGATTATATCCTCATGTTTCCACAAAAAATCTTCCTGGAGGCGGGGGTAGAAATTTACAACAGTCGACTCATCCAGAACTACTAGCAGCCTAGCTTGGCCTCACAACAGCCAAGGCCACTTAGGGTCCCCACGAGGGTGGGGAGCAGGTCAGTGCCTCAGGAGGCCCACTGGAGGTGTGAAGTCTTAATATTCCCATTTATAAATTATTTTTATCCCGTCTTTAACAAGCAACTTCCTGTTTTGTCATGTTTCACGTGTGCATTAGTTATTTGTACAGTGCTGTGTGTGTGTAAATAAGTAAACTATATATTTCTATAAATAGAGGTGAAGGTGTGAGTAATAGTTTGTAATCGATAAGTGTTTGATTGAGGCCTCAAGTTTAAACCATAGAAATTGTTTGAGCGGGTGAGTCCACTGGGAACATTTAGAAGTTTCTTAACACAATTCTGTCAATATTTAGCTATTATGAGACCCCAAGTGTTTGCGTTGCAAATGCAGATGTGTGACCAGACATGAATTCCACAGTGTGGATTTTAACTGAGCCCTAAGACGCGAGTTCAGAACCATGGGTTGCCATTTTTGTGAACACTGCAGCTTTCTCATGAACGACCCAACGCCTGCCTCTCCACATACGGAATATTCTTTACAGTCCCCCTTTAGTCACAGGCAGTTTAAGCTGTTAAATAGTATCTCGCTCTAAAAGGTAGGCTGATGGCGTTTCTATCTTCCAGTACATCTGGTAAGTTAATATATACAGTCTGTGTGAGTATCCTGCAGGGACCTGTTTTTACATGCATACAGGGACGTTTATGTAGAAATCAAAGGCCATGAATCAGAAGAACACAACTCTTGTTTCTAGTGTACTGGAGGCTTAAAAAAATTGGCTTTCAAAAATTGAAAGTAGTGTGGTTTGTTTTTATTGTGGAACTGATCGGGAGGAACAATTTACAGTCGCTGCCATTCTTCACAGCTGAATGGAGTGGAGGTGCTTGCCTCGTGAAACCCAGCAGCTGCACCCGCTTTCTCCGGGCTCACAAAACGCCTGCTTTTTCATCAAGAACTTTGGATGGTGGGGTACAGTTTGTTTTCATGCTGGAAGTGGTCAGTTGTGCCTTACCAGACAGCTGTAGTGTAATTAAGAAAAACTGTGTGAAAGTGGATTAAATATAACAGAAGCAGCCCTTTAAAAAGGGAGGGGCGGGGTTTCACCTTAAATTTAGTCTCTTTAATGCTTAAACGCAGATGTATCACTGTAATTCGGGTCTGCCAGATTGTGCTATTTCACAATATCGTTCGGCTCCAGGAAACAGAAGATGCTCTACTACGGAATAATTGTTTGCTTTTGTAACAAATGCAAATGAAAAAGTACAGGTTTTAGGATGATTTAGCTTGTGAGAGAGCTGCTTGCAAAATAAGGAATTGCACAGTTGTATTTATGTGAACTTCAATGCATTTTAAAAATTGGCGATCTACTTTGGTAGAAAAAAAATGTTGAGGCTGCTTTCTAAGACTCACTTTGTGTATAATTTGCAATATTAGAAGAAGTGTCTGTTTTTTAAGACCAGAAACTAGGAAAGGTGAAAATTAGATTTTTTTTTTCTTGATAAAGTTTTAAATGAATTAGTCAAATAATAATGAAATAATCTGGCGAAGTGTTGATTTGTTATAGCTAAATGTGGAACATTAATTAGGCTGTCAATTGGCTCTGAAAAGCATACACTTATTTTATGCAGCAGACTTTGAAATAAGAATAGAAATGCCTTAATTTGCATCACAGTCTACAGTAGCAAAATAACTGTTACAAGGTCAGAGGGAGCTGAATTAAAAAAAAACAACAACTATGTGTTCCCAAGTAACCAAGGTTCATACCAGACACTCACCCATTATAAGTTTTTATACTTGATTGCCCAAAAGACTAAAAACCAAAATTTTCACCCAACTCAGCAAAATAAAGATGCCAGGTCCAGGTTTGCTCTAAGAGTTTATCATATTTTGATGATTTTATAGGGGAGACTCTTTGGCTTGATTTCAGTTAGGAGAAGAAGGGAGTTGGCCCAAAAGCACTAGCTATCTCCAGTCTTAGAGTCCTTACCCAGGAACTTACAGGAGGAGGACTCCACGTTGAGTGTTTTCCAGAACCCCAACTGTCCTTCCCCTCACTCTGTGGTGGCTGCTCTCTCCTGATTCCTTTTGCCTTTTTTTTTTTTTTTTTTTTACCAGAGACCCTAAGAAAATACTTGAGCATCAGGCCTGAGTTTGTTCTAAATGGCAAACCGTGACTGCAGCTTGAGAGTTCGTTTTTCTGTCTGCAAACCAAACCCTCATGTGCACCAAACTCTTCTGCATACTCCTGCCTCTGCAGGGCATGAGCAAATTCAGCTGAGGAGAGTGTGTAGTGGATTGGGAAGGTAGCATAGCAATTAAGAAACTGTTGGAGGCAAGGTTTTAAACTAAGAATGGAGATGAAGAGCACTGAAGATAGAGAACAGCATGAGGCAGTAAGGAATTACTGGAAATTCTGATTCCTGGAATTAGAATCAGAAGATCTGCATTCAAGTCCCAGCTAGGAGAGCATTTTGGGAAAGTCATGTTCTCAGCTTGTTTCTTAATGTATACAGGGGAACTGCAATACCTGTTCTACATACCAAACAGGTTGTGAGGAGAGAGACAGAATATGAATGAGAGAGAATGAATGAAAGAGGGAGAAATAATGTGAAAGAGAGAGTTAGTTGAGAAGTACTGAAGTCCCACAGGGTAGTTATGGAACCACTCCACACATTTGTGTCTTTGTTTTTGGAACTTGGCACCCAAGGAAAGGGAATGAAATAAATATCAAAACTTACAAACATAGCTTCTTCCTCTGAGTACTCTCAGAGCTCCTTGATAATCCTGTTACTTCATATTTTATTTATTCCCCAACCACACTTCCCCCACCACACCAATTCCAAACCTTTTCACCCTTCTCAAGCCCCAGCCCCAGGTCCTCTTTCTAAATCTCAGTAGATCAACTCCTCCCCTACTTTGCAAGAAAGGTTGAGCAAGGTCCTTGAGCTTCCCTGGCCATCATCTTTAAATATGTCTGTTTTTATTCAATTTCCTGTTCACTTTATCTCCTCCCTACAAAAGGTAAACTGTGGTCAGGACACATTCTCATCCTATCTCATCTCAAAACTTGCTTCATCAATTATCTCATATCTTTCTCTCATTCTTTTCATCTCTCTCTACCTGGTCCTTCTCTACAGTCAAGAACCTCTCTTTGAGCTCAGTGTCATATGTGTTTCTTTAATTTTCATTGCTGAAATTTTCAAAGGAGTGATTTGAGCTCTTTCCTTGTTCACCATCCATGCTTTTTTTTTTTTTTTATTCTGTGCAATCTGGCTTCCTTCTGTGTCATTGTATTGAAACTGATCTCATTGTCAGATCTGGTGACCATTACTGTAGGTTGCTTCCACTGGTCTCCATACAATGTTCCATGGAGACTTCAACAACTTTAACTCTCCTTTATTTGCAGCCATCCCCCTTTTTAGCTTCAGTGTGTCAGTAACTCCTTGTTCCCTCCCGACCCTGACACTGCTTTTCTCTTTGCTTTAGCCCCTCAGAGCAGATGTCTCCTAGGGTTCTGTGCAAGGCTTACACAAAGTACAAAAATTAATTCAAATTGGGTAATGGACAGAAATATACAGACTAAATCTATAAAACTTGTAAATGAAAACATGGGGGAAATCTTTGTAACCTTAAACAAAGATTTCTTAGATGTAACATAAAAAGCATGATCTATAAAAAGAAAAAGTTGATAAATTGGACTTCATCAAAATTAAATTTTCTGTTTTTAGAAAGACACTGGTAAGAAGATGGTAAAACCCTCAGATTGGGAGAAAATATTTTTAGAACACGTATCTGATACAGGACTTTATTCAGAATATAAAGAACTCTCAAAATTCAGTAATAAGAAACAGCCTAATTTTTAAAATGAGCAAAAGATTTGAATGAAACTTTATCAAAGAAGATGGCAGATAAGAACACAAAAAGATGCTTAACATCAATTATTAGGGAAATGTAAGTTAAAACCACAATGAGATATTACTATACCCACTAGAGTGGCTAAAATCCCAGTGGATCATACCAAGTGTTGGTGAGGATGTAGAGGACGTGGAACTTGCATATGTTGCTGGTGGGAATGTAAAATACTTTAGCCATTTTGGAAGTTTGGTAGTTTTTGTTGTTGTTATTTTATAGTTAAACATATATCTACTATGTAACCCAGCCATTCTACTCCATTGCAAGAGGAGTGAAAGAACATGCTGTATGATTCCTTTCATACAAAAATCTGCAAAGTGCAGACTTGTCAAATGGAGAACAAGGTGGTTGCCTGGGGATGGGAGCATGGTGTAGGAGGAATGGATCACAAAGGAGCATGAGGAAACTTTTTAGGGCAATATTCATTATGTTGACAGCGATGATGCTTTCACTAATGTATACCTATGTCACAACTGATCAAATCTGACACATGAAAATGTGCAGTTTGTTATACATTTATTATACTGCAATAAAACTATGAAAAACTCACAACAGCACACTGAAAAGGACAAATATTATAACGTGTAAATTATCCCCAATAACCCTGACTTAAAAAGAGCATATAGGAAAACAAAATATGGGATTGAGGTTGCAAAAAATTATCGAAAGCCAATCTCAAAAGGCTACATACAGTAGTATAATTCCACTTATAAAATATTCCATTTATAGCCCAGCCAGTGTGGCTCAGTGGTTGAGCATGGACCCATGCACTAAGAGGTCGCCAGTTCGATTCCCAGTCAGGGCACATGCCCTGATTATGGGCTAAATCCCCAGTGGGGGCATGCAGGAGGCGGCCAATCAATGTTCTCTCTCAATGATGTTTCTCTCTCTCTCTTTCTCCTTTTCTCTCTCTCTAAAATCAATAAAGGAAAAACAATTTTTTTTTAATATTCTATTTATATAATGTTCTCAAATAACAAAGTTATAGAGATGGAGAACAGATTAGTGGTTGCTGAGGGTTGGAGATGGTAACCATGGGGAAAACTCGGTGAAGTATATATGGGAATTTTCAGTACTGTTTTTGCAACTATGATACATAACTAATGAATCTCTATCTCAAAACCAAAAGTTTATTTTTTTAATGCTTTTTACATATTATGTTCTCTAAGGTGAAACAAAATTAGCATGTCAAAAAATCATTTTTTAAATTTTAAATCAGTACTAATGGTTACTATGCAAATACTAGAAAGTATGCTGTCATAGAGATGATAACAACTTAACATTGCATCGTTGCAGATAGAACACATGGCCAGAATCATTTTCTGGTTTCTGGTTCCACATCTAAACATTTAAAACTTAGTTTTTCTTCTCTGAGATTTTTACTTAAAATTTTCTGACTGTGTAATATATACAGTTAGTTCACACATATATTAAGGAATACACTAAAAAGTGTTCCTACAACATCTCTCTTCCATCCACACAGTTCATACTCCAACTAAATTAAACTAATATTAATTTCTTGCATATTCTAGAATTGTGTGTATAAGCAAATACAAATATCTCTTTACCATTCTCCCTGCTTTTACACGAAAGTTAGTTTACTGTGCTGAATATTTTACATCATACATTTTTCACATAACAGTGTATCTTAAGAAATTTCCCATGTGGTCTATAGAGAGTTTCTTAATCCTTTTTCTTTTGACAGTTGCATAATATTTCATGATATGGTCATGCCATACTTTATTTACTAGTCCCCTATCTATAGACATTTAGGTTGTTTCCAGACTTCCACTTTTGTGAACACTACTGCAGTGAGTACCCTTATACATGTCATTTCCCACTTGAACAGATATATGTGAACATATGACATTGCCAAGATTAACTTTTTAACCTAGAATACTTTTATGTTGTTCAATCTAAAATCTGTAGAATACCTTTCAGATGTGTAATTATTTCAGACCAAGTGCTTCATGTCCTTTTGATTTTCTGATCCACCATCAGATATGCATGATAACTTGGATACTTAAAAAGGGAGTGGAGAACCTTCACGAATCGTTAAGTTCAGTATCGCTAAGGGGAAAATACCAGTGCACACACAAGGATATTGCTCCAAGTCCTTTGCTAGTAACGTTATTGAGTAACATGTCTGACTCGAACCCTCACTCAGCTCTGTGGGACTGCCTCGCCTGGTGATGAAAGCCTTTGCTCTCCCCTTATTAACCAACCCAGGAATAGTCTCTGAGGCCCTTTATCTTTCCCAAGGGGGCATTGCAAAAAGTCTTATCTGCTATCAGTGTTATCCTGCATTGGTCCTCACAATTATTGCAGCTTTACTATTACTACATAAGATGTCTTATGCAATATATTAAGTTGTCTGAAAAAGGCTGACTTTTTGTACACATGGCAAATAGATGAAGTATGCTCTTTCCCACAGAGCCAACTAATTGGAATCCAGGCCTCATTACTGGTCATGTGTGTGTGTGTGTTTATGTATGAGAGAAAGAGAAAGTAAATATGGCAGGATTTAACAATTGGTGAATATGGGCAAAGGTGAATAATCTAGGATGTTCATTGGGCTATTTCACGTTTTCTGGAGGTTTAACATTTTTGAAAATAAAAATTTGAAAGAAGGCATATTCTTTGCTGAGATTATTTACTGTGAATTAGGGGCTGCTGTGAACACTTGTTGTGTTCTTGGTTTGGGTTTTTGTTGTTGTTGTTGTTGTTGTTGTTTTATCCTCACTCGAGGACATTTTTGCACTTATCTTCAGATAGAGTGGAAGGGAGAGAGGAAGGGAGAGAGAGAGACATTGACAGGAGAGAGACACATCGAGTGGTTGCGACCCACACGAACCCAACAGGGGCTGGGGACAAACGGCAACCGAGGTACATGCCCTTCGTGGGAATGGAACCCTGGACTCTCTGGTCTGCGGGCCAACGCTCTAACCACTGAACCAAACAGGCCAGGGCGTGTTGTTGGTTTTTGTATTGTCATTCCTACATCTGAAGATATCTCGGAAACTCTACTCCAGAATTTTTTTTTAGGTGTTGATAGCAGTTTATAATTATTCAGGGTTTCCTCATACCAGGTGTTGAACTAATTATTATTATTATTATTTTTTATCCTCACCCGAGGACATTTTTTTGTTTTCCATTCAGATAGAGTGGGAGGGAGAGAGAGAGAAACATCGACATGAAAGGGACACATCTAGTGGCTGCCACACGCACGACCCAACCAGGGCCGGGGACAAACTGCAACCGAGGTATGTGCCCTCAGCGGGAACCGAACCCGGGTCTCTCTGGACCACAGGCCGACGCTCTAACCGCTGAGCCAAACCGGCCAGGGCTGAACTAATTATTTTATGTGGACGATCTCACTTAAGCCTCTTATCAACCTTTTATTATCTTCATTATTTTTTAGAAGAGGCCACTCAGGCACAACAGTGAGGTTAACTTACTTGCCACAAATCACACACCAGCATATGGTAGGAACACTACTGGCCACCAGACCTGCTGTCATTGTACTTGACCTGGGCTTTATTTCAAAGTGAGAGAGTATCCTCTGGATAAAATTTGTACAACAATGTCCTGATCCAGGTAATAGGATAATCTGAAGGCCTCATGAAACAGTACAAATGGATATACACAGAGAAGAAAATGGACAAGTTCTTTGACACATTAATTTGCAAAAAGCTCTATGAAAAACAACTACTTTGTGTACATATTGTATTCAAAACCTTCTTGCCCATTTTCTGAGTTGCTTTTTTTTCTATACACTTACCAGCCTGCTAAGTGGCATTATTGCTCTTTTTCTATGTATTTCCTATTCCTTTCCCTCTGTACTAACTTTTCCATCAGGACTTAAACAGATTCCAGATTTTCCTGTTGTAGAACCATTCCTCATTTCTCCACACAGCCACCCACATCTCTTCTTCAAACCAAGCTTTCCTAAAACATTGCTCGACACTGGACGCTCTTTTCCTCTCTACTCGTTCACTTTAATTCTCCCAACCCCCCAGCTTACATCTCCAGCTACCTGTTTTCCCTCTAGCAATTTTTATAAGCTATTCTTTTATTCACAAAACTGAGACTATATTTTATTTAAAGCTTGTAGCCTGACTTTTTCTACTTTAATATTATGGACATTTTTTTCATATCATTAATTTTGAAAATCTTTTTACTGACCAGTAGCATCCATACAGGAATAAGTTGAATGACTTTTTATAAAATGTCATTAGCATCCAGATCAAGAAACTAAAATGACAGAATCCTAGAATCTCCTTCCAACACACTCTGTTCAGTTAGTTCACCCACCCCAAAAGCTATCCTGACCTCTAACAGCATAGACTGGTTTATGTGTATAACATGTATGTAAATGGATCATTAGTGTATACATGTTGTGTCTTGCTCTTTCACTAAAAATATTGTTTGTGAGATTCATCAATATTATGTGCAGTTATAGTTCATTAATCCTCTAATGTAACAGTCTATTGTGTGAATATACATTAATAGATTTAAACATAATGTTAATGGCTCCATATTATTCCATTGTATGGGTATACTCTAATTCATTAATTCATTAATTTTAAATGTTTTTATTGATTTTAGAAAGAAAGGAAGGGCTTGGGAAAGGGAGAGAAAGAAGAAAAAAAAATCGCTATGAGAGAGAAACATTGATCGGTTGCCTCCCGTACACACCCGGACCGGGGATTGGACCCACACCTGGGTATGTGCCCTGACCGGGAACCCAACCAGGGACCTTTCAGTGCATGGGATGGTGCTTAACCACTGAGTCACAGGCCAGAGCACTGATTAATTAATTCTATTATTTTTGTCAGGTTTATACTATTAGAAATAACTCAATAATGAACATCTTTGTATAAATACTTAAAATGATTTCTGACTACTCCTTAGAATAAATCTAGAAGTGCATTTGCTGGCTAAAAAGATATAAGCTCTTTGGAACTTCTTGGTACATATTGCAATTTGCTTTCTAGAAAGATTATACCAGTTTACTTTCCTATTATCACAGTTCCTGACACATAGGTATTGAATAAAATGTTTTCACTTGTACTGAATGTACTAAATTATATCCTATCCTTTTTCTAGATGATTATTGTTTTAATTAACATAGATTTTTAAAAATTTACTGGTATATAGGGTACACATTTCCCCCCTTATTCTTTTTAAAAAATTATCTGATTGTTCTTGCTTTTTAAAATTTATACTAGTAGGACTTTAAATATGTTGCCAAATTCAGAAGAAGAAAAAAAAAGTAGAGGTTTTATTGGCATTACCTTACTGGTATTTCTATACATTTATGTGGGAAGAATTGACATATTTAATTGTATATAAACCTATCCAGGAATAATTCTCCATTTATTTAAGTGTTTTTATTAAATGCCCCTTAACAAAATTTTATAGGTTTATTCATATAGGACCTGGTTTTAAAACAAATATTTCCAAATATCTTATATTTTGTGGCTATTGGGAATTAAATAATTTCCTTCCATTATATTTTATAACTAGTTAGTTGAAAGTTATTGAATTTATTATTAATTTTGTATTCATCCTCCTTACTGAACTCTTATTAATGCTAACAGTTTTTTGTTTGGGTTAGGGACCATTAGTGCTTTTGGGCTTGGAATCATTTAACTTCTAGACTGACAAAGGGAGAAATTGTGTATCTGAAACAAAGTCAGAAAGATAGTAACCTGGAAAACTATTTTTAAAATGTAGACTTCTGATCATTTGCAAAACTATTTTTTCCAGGCATTGGTACTATCTTTGCCAAGTCCAAACCATTTTCTCTAACCTTATATTTTGAATGAAGAAGGAAGACACAGAGTTAAACACAAAATGAATGAAGAAACTTTAAAGTGTGAAAATAACCTTTTATTACATTAGGCAAATTACTCACGCAATGCAAAACCACGTTATTTACCTTTTGCGGCACTCTGAATTTTTTTTTTTCGTTCTTTCATTTTTTAAACTTCTCGTTTCTTATCCGTTCTCTATTTTGCTTCTCTATTTCTTTTTAGGAATATGGTAGTTTGGGAAGACATTTTTTTCAATACTAATTGAAAATAAACTTCAGAGTAAATGAGGGAAAAACAGAAATCTTTCAGTTTTGTTTTCAGACTTTTCCTCCTGTATTCTCATTTCTTCTGGATATTTCTCATGATTCTCTATCTCCTTCTGCTGTTTATTTTTCTGGAACCATTTTATCTGTGCATGTGAGAAACACACATGTTTATATCATATATTGTCTTATGTGTCACCAGAGGTAAGAAAGTCTGTCTAGGTCATGATACATGCATGCTATTGCAGATAAAATAAAAATAAACTTTTTCTTAAATAGTTTCCTTTTAATTTTTTAAACATTTAAATCTGTCTTATTTTTAATTGTAAGTTTTTTGTTTAATCTTAAGAATAGTTTTAAGTACCTAGAAACTTGAACCACAAATGTAATCAGAATAATACTTTAATCCTAGTTAATCCACATTATTGACCTTCTGTGCCTACATCAGCAACCAACAACAGCAGAATGTCTGGTGCATAATCTCTTGTGTGGATACACGTACTCACTGGCCAAGTCTGATCTAGAAATGAACTGCCCTGTTTTGAGGGGGTAGTTTGGGCGGAGACTACCAAGGTCTAGGGTCTTGTTTAATCCTTATAAGAGACAGACTGGTTGCGCTGTCTTGTCTAATTTGTAAAATGAAACTAGGTCAGATCAGTTACAGATAGTTATAACTTGCAGTGGTCTGTAAACCAAGGCTACTGTTAAAATATTTCCTCCATCAAGATAAAATAAAAAAATCACTATGTCTATAATGACAATAGAATCAGAGTAGGAGAAATTAAGAATCCTATCTTTTGTAGACTAGAAATTATATTTTTTAAAAGGTGCATGCTGTAGGGTGTGTGTCTGTGGGTGTTTGCTAAGCTTTGGGCTGGGAAGCGAGAGTGAGTGAACAGTGAGGACACTGTGTTCCAGATCTCACTTATAAAATGGGCTGCAAGCAGGGATGGAGGACAGCAGGCAAGATAAGCTCAAAACTTGCTTCCGCGTTTTAATTACCAAGAGTTTTAGTTTAAAAATAAACTGTTGGCACCTGTGGAGGTAAAGTGCTGTGCTTTCATTAGAAAGATGTAAAACTGGTTCCAGTTCCTTAAGAGAAAATAGAAATGAAACGTCAGAGCCAGCAATAATCCCACCAGTGGCCTGCCTGCAAACCCAAACCAGAACGCTTCAGCAGGCACCCCGGTACGTGTGCTATTGCGTTTGTTTGCCCAACATTATCAAACGGTTAGTGTATTTCTGGTCACGTGACACTAAGCCAGAAGTAGACATTGTATTGTGTCTACTCAATACACTCACAAAAAGGAGGCAAACTAAGAAGAAATTTAAGGCAATAAATGGACCCAATTTGCCTATGACAGTATGTCGTTCTGAAGGTGGGTGTTGCTCATGGAGAGAATTTAGGGTGAACTGTTTCCTTTTATAATTACTTTAGAGAGACTATGGGTCTTGAAGCCAAATAGTTGAGTTTGAATACTGGCTCTACAACACAGACATTTTGTAATGCCGGGAACTTTAAAATCTTTTTTCATTATTTTCTTCACCTATTAAATAAGCAAAATTATTTCTTCTTCATGAAGTTGTTGGCAAGAGATTGTTTCTTTTCATGAAGTCGTCCACAATTTCATTGAAAATTAGGGGAAAAATTGCTTAAAATCTTTTGAGAAAAAGTGTCCTAAACGAAAATAGACAGGACTGGCCTGGTTACATATTATTATATTCCTCTGAATGTATTTTTAAATTAATTTCTGCCCCTCTTTCTTGAAAGAGTCCCTGATTATCTGAACTGTGTTGGTGTTTCTGTTGCACATGAAACATCCCTGGGTAACTGGAGTGCTTTCCCTGTGGTCCCTTCTGCATGGAAAGGTGAAAGGGAAGCTCTGCTGGTGGGTAGGTGAAAGGGTCTGGTGGACCTGTCTCTACCCTACCTCTGTCTCTATCTTTATATCATATTCCAATCATCCTATTTCTCTCTTATTTTTTGTTTATTTTGCAGTAATTTCAAACTTACAGAAAAGTTGCAAAAATAATACAAAGAGCTTTTAGTTTTACCATTTAAGAGTAAATTGGCAATATGATGTGTCATTACCTCCAAATACTTCGGTGTGTATTTCCTAAACAGGGATATCTCCTGTATCAGTCATCAGAATCAGGAAGTTAACCATCAAAGCCATAGACCCCCACTTATGTTTTTTCCAAATGATGTGCTTTATAGCAAAAGGACTAGTTCCGAATCACATGTTGCATTTAGTTGTGATGTCTCTTTAATCTCCTTCAATCTGGAATAGTTCCTCAGTCTCCCCTTAACTTTCAATATCTAGATGCTTTTGAAGATTACAGACCAGTTTGTTGTTGTTACTCCTCACTTGAGGATATTTTTTCTATTGATTTTTAGAGAGAATGGAAGGGTGGGAGGGAGGGAGAGAGGCAAGGAGGGAGAAAGAGAGAGAGAGAAACAGTGATGTGAGAGGGACACATTGATTGGTTGCCTCCCGCACACACCCTGACTAGGGCCAGGGATCAAACCTGCAAACCAGATACAGGCCCTTGACCAGGAATTGAACCCAAGACCCTTTGGTCGGCAGGCCAGTGCTCTAACCACTGAACCACAATGGCCAGGGTGACTGGCTTGTTATTTTGTAAAATATCCCTCAGTTTGGGTTTATTTGATGTGTCCTCCAAGTTAGAATTGTGCATTTTGTTAGGAATATCACAG
Organism: Molossus molossus; assembly: GCF_014108415.1. Classification (NCBI taxonomy): domain Eukaryota; kingdom Metazoa; phylum Chordata; class Mammalia; order Chiroptera; family Molossidae; genus Molossus; species Molossus molossus. Next base: position 29,342,587 of record NW_023425401.1, on the reverse strand, counting down.
GAGTGATGTGTTCTAATTGCATCCGCTTATTAGGTATTGCACAATTCCTGTTTGTTTATTACTGGAGATGTTAAACATGATCACTTACAGTCCTATCTATCAGATTTCGCTAATGTAGAATTACTCTTCTCTCTTTACAATCAGTATTTGGGGGGGTGGGGCGGTGCTTTGAAACTATGTAATATCCTTTTTTTTTTTTTTAAATCAACCACCCATTCACTGGTTTTAGCATCTATGCTTTTTGGCTGAATTAACTATGATAGTTGCCAAATAGTGATTTTCTGATTCCTTCATTCCTTCTCCATTCATCAGTTGGCATTGCACTGCAAGAAAAAGCTTCCTCCTCTTATTTATTTACTTATTATTTTACTCATGTCAGTATAGGTGCATGGATTTTAAAAATTAGTTTATTATTTATGGATATTTTTAATGGATTATAATGTTACTATAATTATTTTGATGCTTAAAGTGTCCCAGTTTGACCAGTGGGAGCCCCTTCAAATTGTCTTCCTCATTCTTTGAGCACTTTCTGGCACAATGAGATGTTCCAGGCCCGTCTTTACCCTGATGTATCTCAGAAGCCAGGACCAGACCATTGCTGCCACAGCCTCCCCCACATCCTCCTCTCCTCGCTTGGGCTCCAAAATGGTTATTCAGAAGATAACCATTCCTCAGGTCCTACCATCTTCCTACATGATGCCAGCCACTGTACTAGATGCTGGATATTGTAGCAAATAAAATAAATATATGGTTGTCCTGGTGGAACTGACTGTCTAGTGGGAACAACAGCTATTAAACAAGTGAGTGCATATCTTTAAAGGATTGCAAATATGTGAAGAGCACTTTGTTGAAGACGGAGAACATATGGGAGCATGTAGAGGGGCATGGGTTCTATGGGGGAGTGGAGGTAGGGAGGTTGGAGCTGAGATATGAAGACTGAGTACTATTAGCTGGTTGAAGTCTATGTTGAGGACAATTTCAGGCAAAGAGTAGTCCTCACTATTCCTGTCATCACCACTACCTTGTCATCAAGCAAATCCTCACGCTTTTTAGTCGTGCTACCTGCTCGCTCTCACTGGGGTGCTTTGTCCTTCAGTGGGCTTTTTGCCTTTAGATCTTTCTGATTTTGTGCTACCAACCTGTTTTGCAGCTGCTGAGGTCAGTGTTCCCCAGTTGTTAGGTTAGGATCTACCAGTAGCAGGCTCCTGAAGTCTGATTTGTCCCCTGCCTCTGACCCTATTACTCTCCTCTTCTTTCCCCTCCCTTAGCTTCTCTGATCTGGTGGGATTTCTATGGGAAAGAGGCACAAGGCAGCAGTGGGACCTCAGAATTTGTTTGTTGATATTGAACTTTTCCCCCTAAACACCTGGATTTCAATTTCAGCATCCTAATGACTTCAAGGCTTAAGGGGATTGAAAAATGTCTCTTCCTTAGGGGAAGTTTAATATTTTGCTTTAGATCATTGAAGGCTATGCATATGAACTCTGAAGTTTCACATAATCTGTAATTGTACTCTGTTTATCTAGTACTTTTAATTTTAGATTTCTTGCCCTGGCCGGTTTGGCTCTGCGGTTAGAGCGTCGGCCTGCGGTCCTGAGAGACCCGGGTTCGGTTCCCGCTAAGGGCACGTACCTCGGTTGCAGTTTGTCCCCGGCCCTGGTTGGGTTGTGTGGGTGGCAGCCACTCGATGTGTCCCTTTCACATCGATGTTTCTCTCTCTGTCTCTGTTCCTCTCTCTCCCTCCCACTCTACCTGAACAAAAAATGGAAAAATGTCCTTGGGTGAGGATTAAAAAAAAAAAAAAATTTTAGATTTCTTGATTCAAGTTATACAAAAATTTCAATTTTTATAACCAGTAGTTGAGATTTTTATAAAGCATAGCATATTGATATTCAATATCACTAACATCATGTTATATTACCTGATAATATAACATATGTTATATGACAGTATGGTAAATAACCGATACATATCAACAAAAACAACATTATTGTGCTAGTACAGAGTTGCCAGAGCATGCTGTCCTGATACTGGTGGTTATTTTTTACTGCAGTGCATTGTAACTGGGCAGCTGGTCAAACCATTTCTGGTAGCCAGGCCCTTAGTGAGCCATAACCAATTCTGCAGCAGAGAGAAAGAAAACACACAATTTCCTCCCCTTGATTTTTCCTTTATATATAATAATATGAATATCGGATAAAGACTAATTATAACATCTGTATATAAACACTAGAACAAGACTAAAATAGATTGTAAAATCCAGTCTTAAACAGTAGACTTAACTTCCACCATTTTATTGTTCTACATAGAGGGTAACACATCTTATATTTGAAATTTTCTCTTTAATTGTAGTAAAACACACAAGTTGTATCATCGTAACCATTTTTAAGCGGATAGTTCAGTAGTGTTAAGTACATTCACAGTGTTGTAAACCAGTCTCCAGAACTCTTCACAATGGAAACTCAAGCTGTGCCTATTAAACACACTCTTTGCTCCTCCCTCCAGCCCCTGGCAACCACCATTCTGCTTTCTGCCTGTGAGTTTGACTGTTCTTGGAACCTCGTGTAATGGAATAGTACAGTATTGTCTTCCTGTTACTGACTTATTTTACTTGGTATAATGCCATACAGGTTCATCCATATTATAGCATATGTTACAATTTCCTTCTTTTTGTGTCTGAATAATATTCCATTGTATGTATATACCACATTTTGTTTATCCATTCATCTAATGATGGACACTTGGGTTGCTTCCACCTTTGGCTCTTGTGAATAATGTTGCTATGAATATGGGTGTACAAATATTTATTCAAGACCCTGCTTTCAATTCTTGGGAAGTTGTTCTTGTTGAGCCTCAACCTTAGCACAGAGATATGTACTGTCTAAATATTTAAACAAGTGGGAGGGAAGGAGAGACCGAGGGAGGGGACAATTATTTCAAATATTAGGCAGATGATAATCTTATCAGCTGTGTAAGGTTATCTTAGTCGATGTTTTTCAAAGTGTTGTTCATGAATCCCCTGCCTTTGGACCTTCTGGAATGCCTTCACCAAACTTCGCAAGTTTGCATTTCTTGTGAGACTCGGGAACTTGCGCCCTAGGTGATTCTTACGCACCCTGAAATGTGAGGTGCACTGCCCCACTGGCAAGGAGGCCTGGGAATTCTCCTGTTGTGCCCACGATGGCCCCGTGCTCTGCTACTCGGCCCCTGCTTTCCTTTGGGGCACGTTCATCCCAGGTGAGCCCGTGACTCACTTTCTTTTTCACTCTGATGGTATATTGTAACCCAACTAAAAGTTCCATGAATTTACAAAGGATGGCCAGGCCTGAGTGTGCAGCCCTAAACTTTGATCCAGGCCCTTTCAGGGTCCTTCCTCAGGATGCTAAGTGGGGAGTCTCTGTTGCTGTCTACCTGCTTCTGTGGCCAGTGGGCTGGTGAAGAGGTTGGGACTTCCTCCCTCAAGCCTTGTGGTGTTTAGGCAGACCTGAGTACTTCAAGAGACCAAGCCTCTTTTCTTATATGAACATTTTAAAATGACATAGTATATCGTGACCCCCATGAAAGTAATTTCACACATTTATATTGTATAACTATGACATCTTCAATAAAACCAACCAGATTCTTTTGCATTTTATTTTATTTTATTTATTTATTTTTAATTAATTCTCACCCAAGGATATTTTTATTTTATTTTTTAATTCTCACACAAGGACATTTTTCTATTTTTGTTCAGATAGAGTGGGAGGGGGAGAGAGAGAATGTGGGAGGGAGAGAGTAACACCGATGTGAGAGGGACACATGGACTGGTTGCCTCCTGCGCTACCCCAATCATGGCTGGGGACGAACCTTAACTGAGGATGTGACCTTGGCCGGAATCGAACCCGCGACACATCAGTCCATGGGCAGATGCTCTAACTGCTGAGCCAAACTGGCCAGGGCCCAGGATATTTTTACATTGATTTTTAGATAGAATGGAAGGGAAGGAAGGAGGCAGGGGCGGGGGAGAGAGAGAAACATCAATGTGAGAGAGAGACTTTGATTAGTTGTTTCCCACACTTGAACCTGCAACCCAGGTATGTGCGCTTGACCAGTAATCAAACCCATGACCCTTCGGTCTTAGGGCTGACCCTCTAACCACTGAACCCAACCAGTCAGGGCAGTTCTTTTGCATTTTGAAATCAAATTCTGTCTTCCTCTAGTTTCACATTGTGCCACCTTGTATCTAATCTGCCATGTGTGGCTTTGTTTCTAATTGTGGTCTGTCATTTGCAAGTGATTCACTTTTTTAATATCAACTTTTCTTCAAATAACACTCATGCATTTTCAGAAATATTCTTATCAAATTTTTGTTTGATACAAGAGCATGTTTAATATTTGACTTCCATTAAAAGTAATGATACTGGCTAAGGATATACTTTTTTTTTTTAATGAAGGGAGCTGGGGGCGGGGAAAGCCATAATAAGGAAACTTGTTTTGGTTATAGTTGGTCACCTTTTTCACAGTGCACTCCATATAATTTTCTTTTCTTTTTTAAATTATTTTTATTAATTTGTTTTTGTTACAGATGTTTCTCCTTTTTCCTCCAATTGACACCCTCCTCCCCATCACCCCTGCTCCTTCCCCAGCTTTGTTGTCTATGTCCATTGGTTATGCATGCATGCATATAAGTTCTGTGGTTTCTCTCTCCCTCCCAGCCCCCCCTTTTCTGGGGTTTGTCATTCTGTACCCTACCTCTGTGTCTCTGGGTCAGTTTTGTTCATCAGTTTGTTTAGTTCATTGTATTCCACAAATAAGTGAGATCATGTGATATTTGTCTTTCTCTGCTTGGCTTGTTTCGCTTAGCATAATACTTTCCAGGTCCCTCCATGTCATCTCAGAGGATAAGAGATCTTTCTTTCTTACAGCTGCATAGTATTTCATTTTGTACATGTACCACAGCTTTTTTATTCACTCATCTACTGATGGACTCTTGGGTTGTTTCCAGATCTTAGCTATTGTAAGTAATGCTGCTATGAACATAGGGGTGCATGTATTCTTTCTGATTGGTGTTTCAGGCTTCTTAGGGTATATTCCTAGATGTGGGATCACTGGGTCAAATGGCAGTTCAAATTTTAACTTTTTGAGGTAACACTATATTGTTTTCCATAGTGGCTGTTCCAGTCTGCATTCCCACTAGCAGTGCACTAGAGTCCCCTTTTCTCCACACCCTCGCCAGCACTTGTTTGATGATTTGTTGATGGCGGCCATTCTGACAGGTGTGAAGTGAGAGCTCATTGTTGTTTTAATTTGCATCTCTCTGATGATTAGTGATGTTGAGTATTTCTTCATATGTCTCTTGGCCATTTGTATGTCCTATTTGGAGAGGTGTCTCATATAATTTTCTGTGCCTTAACTGATTTAGTACTCCCATCATTTTTAGTTTGCGGTTCATTTTTACATCCAGTTTTTATGATTTCCATATGTTTGTTTGGAATCCCTTCTAGAATGTAAATGCTGTGAGGGCAGAGATGGTATTACTCTAGTTTACATGGTGCCCAGCATGATACATAGCACATAGTACGTGTTTACCTGATTTTTATGGAATGAATGAAATGTAACTTGAAGCTAAGGGTAATATATTTTATATACTGCTTTTATTGTTTATACTAAAAATTTTCTCCGCAGTCTTCTGTTACAACACAACCATTTTATCAATCTATGAACAAGCTTACCTACCGAATATCTCTGATTGGACCAATTGATGCTACAGGTTGAAATACATTTGGTTTCATGGGGTCACTTAGCTTTCTATGATGAAAACTGAGCAGAACTCCTGACACCAAGCTGTAATTCCACAAGTTTATTCTGTTGGTTGGAAAGGAGACTGAACACTCCTGAGTATGATTGACTTGATCCCACGTATCTCCAATGTAGATTTGCATTATTGGCGATGGATCAGTGCCATCTTCGCCCACAAATGGCAGCACATTGGAGTCTTTGTTTCAGAATACCAGGTAACCCGGTAGAGTGAGCCTGTTTGTTTTTTAACTCTTTACAAATTTAGGCTTCAAGTTGTGTGTGCTGAAAATTCTTTCTGTGTCAGCCCTGTTTGTTGTCAGCAGAGCCTATGGAACCTGTTGTCAGTGGACTGCTCAGAACGGCCTTGGGTAGACATTTCTTGCAGCAGCACTCGGGACCCAGGGACAGGAATGGTCAGCCCAACCTACTCTCACAGTATATAAATTCACTCTGATTTTGGAAAGATGAACCAAAAACCTTTGAAGGCAGCTTTGTACAGCATGATACAGTATTGTACAAATGTACATGTGCAAAATGAATTTGGCCTTTTGTGGTTCTAGTCTTTCACCCTAAAAAGTAAGGATGTCTAGGCTTAACTGTTTAACATAGTGTAAAATGCTTAAATGATGTTTTGGATTGCTTTAAGATCTTCCAGGAAAATTATTACCCATAACTACAAAGCAACAAGACTCAGACCTAAAGACATCTGTGGAATCCCAGGACAAGTTAATTAAGAGCAGGCCAGTAGGACTAGGAGTGTGTCTGACCTCAGCTGGATTTGCTGGTATTTCTTACTTCACTAAGTAAAATACCTTTAAGAATTCATTGTGCCCCTAAGACTTTAAGGTAACAAGCAAGGCTTTTAGCTCTGTGATTTCAATAGCATTCATAAGGTTAAAATCTCAACATGATGCCTAAAAGTTGTATATAAATATGTATTATGGTTCACACTAATATCTCATAAAATAGATTGCTGTTCTATTGAAACCTTAATTTAAATTTTTCAATGTATTTTAACAACCATTTATATTTATTTTTGTAAATTCTTAATGAGTATATATGTAGAATTATCTTTCTTATTGCCCAGTCCCCCACATATAGTCAAATCAACAGATGTTTATTGAGTCTTCAGTTCATTATCACAATGATGCCAGTATGTTGGTTGTATTCTATCCTTAGCGAATTTTGGGTGTAATAATTTTGGTATGCTAATTAAATATGTTCTTGGTGTCATTTTAATTTTATTTTCATTAATTCCTAGCCAACCTTTTCCTGTATTTGTTTGTTCAATACAGCATTTCTTCTTCTTAGCTGGCTTAGCTGTTCCTATTCTTGGCTCATTTTCTCGAGGGTTTATAACAATTGTCATCAGAATCCTGACCTAACAACAGCAGGCTCCTGGGAAGGGCATATCTTCAGCAGTTAGTATTTTCATTTTTTCTTTATTTCTCCTTTTTTTTTTATATAGTGGAAAATGGGGAGTAAGTGCACAGTATTAGGAAAAGTGGAAGGAAAACTACACTGAAGAGACTTAAATGTGAAGTGTATTAAACTGAATTGGATAACTTAACCCAAGTTTTAATAAGTAATGGGAAGCTGCATATTATGTAATGATTTGGCATTGCCAGCAGACATGGCTTCTAATACCAAGTTTGCAGTTGTTAGATAGATATAATAACGCCAGCTCATAACACTACCGTGAGGACTGAATGAGATTGGGTGTGAGAGCCTCTCCCAGCACCTCTCCTGTTCTGAGGCTAATGGCCACAGCCACATGACAAAGGCCCAACAGCAGTTGACACCAAGACAAACCTTTATCTTGCCCCAACTCCTCTCCCTTCTCTGCAATTAGGGTTTAACATTTAATCTCTGTAACAACCTCATTATGTATCATTATTCCCATTTTTCAGATGAGGAAATTGAGACTCTGAAAAGTTAAGTCACTTGCACAAGGTCATGGATTTGGTAAAGGATTTGAGTCGAGATCTGTCAAATTCCAAGCCGTTCTCTTGCCACAGTGCTAGGCTGCCTTGTATAATGCATGTGTGACTGAAGAATGAAAAGGAGTTAATGGAGTGGCCATTCCCTCGTTCTTTCCACTACTTCACTGGGTGAATGACTAATAAGAAAACACTCCCAGAGGGTATTTGCATTTTAAAAGAGGAGCTCATTAACCCTAATGAATCCCTAATTGGTAGAATTTGTGGAGGAGATATTTCTGCGCACTAGAGTTTTCTCGTGTGTCTGCAAGGTGCTTGGCTGTCCTTTCTCCTCTGCAGATTATCAACTATTCTGGCATCCCAAGGATGTAGTAGAACGCAGGCCCAGAATGCTATTCTGCCCCAAATGCAACTGAATGGATGAACAGGGAATTGTGAAAAGACTAGTCTAAAGGAAAGGAAGAGTGGGTTGGTATTGTGTACAATGAAAGCTAAGTAACATATTTGGCAATGTCGAGGGTCTTCTGAGGAGACAGGTAAAAATAGATTTCATAATCAATTTTAGCTTCGGAAATGTTATATCAACATTTCTCATAGTGTGCTCATAGACCTCTGTAAGAGGTTTAGTATGTGTTCGGTAAATAAAATGGTTCCCTGGTCAAATAAATTGTGAAAAAATTTTTTAATTTTCTTTACTAAAGAATTTCTCAGAGCCATTAATATGTTAAAATAAATTGGAAATCAACTAAAAGGGGACACACTCATACTTTTGACCATAGAAATATTTTCTCCAGGTGAACCACTTGAAACTTGTGTTTTGTAGACTGCATTCTCAGGTATTGAGTTCTAGATAATTCCTCTCTACTAAATAAAAAGAAAACAGTTTTCTGTATTCCCAGCTTTTCATTGCAAGCAGGCCCAACTCTGAAGTGTGTTTGAATATTAACATCCCTCTTTCCCAGATAAGCTATGGCCAATTTCAGAAGAAAAAAAAGGTAAAACAGATGAACACCAAATTCTCATTTTTACTGCTTCTAGAACTGGTGTTAAAGAACATGGTTTCTATCAAGGAGCAAATAGGTTTCCGAATCTGAACCCTGGAATTAGATTGAGCTCCATCCAATTACAGGAGATGCTGGGCTGGGGCAGGCTTCCCCCCATGGGCAGAGGCCCTGTGGAGGGTCAGAGCAGAGGGAGCCATGTGTTGTCTTTGGTCCTCCCATTCTAAAGAGAAGGGGAAAAGGAAGGGGCAGAACCATGGCAGCCAAGTCCTCCCAAATCACCAACCCATGGACTGGATGAGAGAGAGGCCTAGGGTGAAAGTTACTAGAGCTTCTCCTGAGTGCGGGCACTCCTTCCCACGCCCACTACCAAGCCCCCTACCCAAACAAGTCTCCTCTATGTGATCCAAATAGGCATTTGGGTTCCCTTCTCATCACTGGGGTTCCTCTCCTTTCCATCTTCACGTATTCCTAGTGCTCACTCTTCACCACCGTTTCTCCTCTCCCTCAACTCAGCTCACCCAGTAGAAGGGGATCATGATGACAGCCTAATGACTGTCCCTTTCTCGTCTCCTTGTATAAGTCAAACATGATTCAGCCTTTTATCCTAAAAGGTGGAGTACATATATTCTTTAAAACAAATCAGGAAATTACAGCCTGATGATGGTCTTTGTAAATTTAATTTTATTGGGACACAGCCTCACTCATTGGTTTCTGTATTGTTTGTGGCTTCTCTCAACTACAATGGCAGTCAGGAAGTTGCAACCAAGAAGTTGCATTTTAGGTCCACAGAACCTAAAATGTTGACTATCTAGCCCTTTGCCAAAAACGTTGCCAACCCCTAATCTAAAATATAGATGAATTTCACTTTGGTTTTTGAAGGCCTTAAAGAGCTGCATGAGTATGTATATGTAGCCTTTATCATTTATTCACTCTAAATAAAAACTATTTTAAACCAAGAAAATGGCACATTGTAGTATAAGAGGGATTTTGCCTCTTATGAAATTGCTTCTCTCCTTACAAACTTCTAGGAAAGTATCCAGGGGACTGTGTGTTTGCTTTGAAGGACGGGAAAGAGGACAGCGGCTTGCCCTGGTCAGAAGTATTTGTCATCAGCAGTGGAAAGGGACGAGAACAGAGAGTCCATGGGGCCTATGGCAGAAAAAAGGAATAGAGAAAAGTGTCTAGGGGCTCAGGGGTGGGACCAGGACAAGATCCTGTCTTCAGTGAGCAGGAGCCTGGGCTCTTCTCTTCACACCTTGTTCCCTGACTCAGAGACTTGATTCCTCCCACCTCAGCCTCCATGCCTGGAACCTGCCACAGAATCCCCAGAGATGTCCGGAGACTCGCGTCTGCTCCTGCTGAGACTGCCTTCTCCCTGGGAGACCCTGGGCGTGTCACTGGGTGCTCTGGCCCTTAGGGTTCACTCACCTGTAAACTGGGGCTTGGGTGGGGAGGACGTTTTACTGCACCGTAGTGAGGGTGTGAAAAAGGCTGTATGAAATGTACAGTACTGTGAAAATGTTGGTTGTTTTTCTTCTTTTTAAACAGCTAATTTGCAGATGAAATTTCTGAATCTATCCAGCAAATAAACGAGTTCTCTGATGTTTGAAAACCAAAATACCTTATTTCACATTTGTCACATGCATCTTTGTTTATTGTTAAAAAAAAGTACCTCGCTTTCATGTGGGTTATAAAAAAATGTGTAAAATACCTAAATTTTTACCATGACAGAATAATTTGTTAGTGGGAAGGGAAAAAACTTTAAAAATTCTATTTCTTTGTGACTTTTTTTTTCTGTTGTTTGTGTAGTTTTCATTTTGTGTCTTTGTTTATAGAGAAAAATCTTGCCGGTGGCATTTTCCCTTGTAATCAGTTATTGTCCTATCTGAGTCATCGCCAGGCATGGCATTTCCGTAAATGGTGATCCTGTAATCGCTTCCAGGCAGACGTGTGATGTCAGCAAGCCTGGCTGAGAATCTTTCTGGTTGTTCAGGCAGTAGGGAGAAACAGGCAAGGTCTTGGTCAGATGTACATCTTGAAATCAGAAAACGGTGAAGGAGGCAAATGAACGCCTTTAGCCAAATGCTTTTAACCGAATACAGTGTTTGTGTAGCTATGGGATGGAGTAATATCATTTTAAAAGGTAAAAAATCTTTCTTGAGTTTTTTTAACCTAAAAAGCAATAAATCTTTCACTTCAGGTGATATTTTTTAAATATGTTTTTATTGATTGTTTTTTAGAGAGAGAGGAAAGGAAAGAGAGAAACATTGATGTGAGAGAAACATCAATCGGCTGTCTCCTGCACGCCCCCCCACAGGGGATCAAGCCCGAAACCTGGGCCTGTGCCCTGACCGGAAGTCAAACAGGGACCTCTCAGTCTAGAGGAGGACACTCAGTCCACTGAGCCACGCTGGCCCAGCAGGTGATAGCTATTTTCTGTAAGCATCATGCGTGGGAGTTATCAAATACACCATGTATCGCAGAGACATGCCATGCATTATCTTGGCTGCTCATGCTGCCGTGTTCACCACCTATAACCAAGCAAACTAAACTCCTTGTTCATTGGTTTTGCCACCTGTGATTATCTTATCCCTAACTTCAGAGAGAAGTGGATTTCTGAAAATAAGATTCTTCTTGATATGCAAATCAATGCTTCCAGGGGTAGGGAACATCCGCCCTAGGGCGGTAAGAGGTCCTCAGAATCAATACCAAGCTAACATCACATGCCTCACCAAATTAGCCTGACCAAACATAGTAGACTAATTTTTTTTATTTAATTAATCTATTTTTGTTTCAGATGTTTCTCCTTTTCCCCCCATTGACATCCTCCTCCCGTTCCTGCCCCCCGCCCCCGCATTGTTGTCACTGTCCATTGGTTATGCTTATATGCATAAGTTCTTTGGTTTATCTCCTCCCTACATACCCATGCCCCCTCCTCTGAAGTTTGTCAGTCTGAACCCTACTTCTGTGTCTCTGGATCTATTTTGTTCATCACCTTATTTTATTCATTGTATTCCACAAATAAGTGAGATCATGTGGTACTTGTCTTTCTCTGGCTGGCTTATTTCACTTAGCAAAATACTCTCCAGTTCCCTCCATGTCGTCTCAAAGGATAAGAGATCTTTCTTTCTTACAGCTGCATAGTACTCCATTGTGTATATGTACCACAGCTGTTTTATCAACTCATCGGTTGATGGACACTTTGGCTGTTTCCAGATCTTAGCTATTGTAAATAGTGCTGCCATGCGCATAGGGGCATTTACATTCTTTCTGATGTTTCACGCTTCTTAGGGTATATTCCCAGAAGTGAGATCACCGGGTCAAATGGCGTTCGATTTTTCATTTTTTTAGGAAATACCATAGTGTTTTCCATAGTGGTTGCACCAGTCTGCATTCCCACCAGCAGTGTACTAGAGTCCCCTTTTCTCCACACCCTTGCCAATTTGTTGTTTAATGATGTGTTGATTGGAGTCATTCTGGCAGGTGTTTAGTAGGCTAATTTTTAAGTTGATAATTTTGTATGGCCCAAGAATGATGTTATAAATATCCAAATGGCCCTTGGCAGACTAAAGGTTCCTGGCCCCTGGGTGATATCCTGGGTCACAAAAGTAGGTTGATTTTTCACTTAAAATTTACTTTATTATCTTATAGATGGAACCCAAAAGTTCCTAATGCTTTTGTTTCAATATGATTTTTTTAATCATTAACTCTTTTCAAAATCTAATAAGTTATGCCACAATTATGGGTCACTAGTAACATTACATTAGAGTATTTCATCAATTTGCCTTTTAAGTTTCACAAATATGTTTTAGAAGAAAGAGACTAACTGTATGCTCAAATACAGTTTTTATTACATACCATTCAGTATTACTTTGTCACAGCTTTATAGACTGGAAACTATAGAGAGAAATTCACTAACTAATTCAGGTAGTATTTATTAAACACCTATATGTGCTGGGTTCTGCCCAGCTATTTTAATGTTACACATAGCTGAGAACAAAACTTATAGACTGGAATATGTATTAATGTGCTTCAATTTCAGACATTTTGGGGAGTTCCTTTATCCTAAGTAAAATAACTGTCTTAAGTAAATAAACTACCAACTTAATTCTTGCTTCATGATTTTAGAATTTAACAGAATTTTATTTAATCCTTTAAAATTTTCACAAGGTTCTTTCTTCCTTGATTCTAGCCCTTGGTAAACTAAACTTCTGTATTTCATATGGAAAAGTTAACCTCAGCACCTCAGCCTTTCTTACCTTCATACTTTATCTCCAATCAAGACTTGTGACCTTCCTTCTATTAACAAATTCCTAACCTCTAGTGTCAGCCAAGTCATCGTCTGTGAATTTTGCAATCTAACCTGTTGTGGACATTCCTGAGCTGGCTTAATTTTATGGCAAGAACAGTTTACAAATTATTAAGTTAACCTCTCATTATGCTTTACTTATCCTGTGTTAATCACAGATTATTAGTGATAATTAATAAATAAAAATAAGCCACTGATAAACTAGATTATGCATATTCTTACCTATGTTTGTCCTGTGTCATTGGAGCCAGCCTAGTCACCAACTTCATTTGGTAGCATAACTCACCCAGGCACCAGCCAGTTTATGAATTTGTTCTTTATTCTTTCCTGCTATAAAGATTGTTCAGCATTTGGTTAATTATTACATACAAACATATATATACTTTGAGGCAAATCCACAGATATACAAAACCTTATAAAGAAAAAACTTATAAAAAAACTATTTTGGGGGACAGTTACTCATAAATACTTCTAATTTGAAAATAATTTGCCTTATCTTTAAATTGTAAGCTATCTTAGTTTATGTGAAATAGGACTTGATTTACAAAAAAAAAAAAAAAATGTGAATTCACTTCATTTTTCTAGTGTAAACCTTTATAAAACAATATATTTCTGGCTTAGGTTGTGTGTGTGTGTGTGTGTGTGTGTGTGTGTGTGTGTGTGAGAGAGAGAGAGAGAGAGAGAAAGAGAGAGATCTGAGACCTCAATAAAAATACTATTCTTAAAAATTCACTTATTTACTTTGTAAAAAAGGAAATAGTAGTAGATTCCATAATGTAAAACATGAAGTATCAAACGATATTTCAAAGAAATAAAAGACAACTTGGCCTCAGTGGGATGGTAACGTTTTCTGTTTTTGGTTTGTTTTGCTTCTTAGGAGATACAACAAATGAGCAAAGAGGGACAGCAAGAGGTAAAGCTTCAGAAGTAGAAGGCGGTCAGCTGGTAAGTGAGGCTCCCTGTGAGTCCTTTGGGGTGAAACTGAACAGGTCTCCATGATTATATACTTCTCTGAGGACGAACAATAGCTTCTACTCTTGCTATGCAGACCAGTGTCTAGATACCAAGAAACAGGTGATTTGCTCAGAGTCAGGGGATGACAGCTCAGCATGACTTCCCAAGGGCAACGCTTTTCCTTGTGCTGGAAGGAGAAATAGAGCACTCGGATTAAAACATTTGAACTATTTTCAGTTGAGTGGTTATTTTCTAATACATTTGAATAAATAGATAATGTATGAACCTGTAAGGGAAGGCCTGGAAAGAATGTATTTAGAACTATATTACATTACCATTTCCAGCATCAAAATGCAGTCCTTGAGATTGTTCAGTAGAAAGACTGGGGTATTTGTTCTTTTCCACATGAAAAAAAACTATATGCTCCTTGAGGGTACTTCACAATGTCATTAGGATGCTTTTGTATACTATGTAGAAACGTACTAATGTTATTTCATCACTGAAATAATTTTTAAGACTTAGGGGGGAAGTTAATTCTTAGGGTGGAAGAAATGGATACCCATGAATTTTGAAATGTCCTACACGGTGGCACACCTCTACTTATTTTCTACGGTGGCACATGAGGGTATTGCTGTATATAGCTGGAGTGGGGTCAGGGACCTGGCCTGTTTGGTTCTTCTCCATATACCCAAAGCCTAGCACAGAGTAGGCAGTCAAAATGATTTGTTAAATGAATGAATACAGTCATGAATTGTAAGTAGCCAGTAATATGTATTTTAAGAAGAGAGATTTTTATTTTTTATATTCAGATTTTCTATAATGAATGAATATTTTTATAATCAAGAAAAATACTTACATAAAGAAGTGACGTAGGAAGGAAATTGGTGTGTAGGAAGAAAAGGGTCATCTTTCCCATAAAACGGTGCATTCGTTTTTCATTCATTAAGCATTGACTGTATTTAAGGTGATATGTAAGGAAATGAGTATACAGTGGTGAAAAAAAAATGGATACAAAGACAAAGAAATATGTTCAGTCTGTACATTGAAGTAACTTTATCTCTTCCATTTATTCTTAGGGTGGAAGGGATGGATACCCATTTAGTGAGTGCTGACTATAAGTAGCATCTTTGATGGGAAACAAAGGTCGATGTGTTTGAAGTTTGGGAAAGAACCACCAGAATGGTTTAGAAATTGTCCATGATTATTGAGTTTAATGCTTAGTTACGAGATTTACTAGAAATGTCTGTGGTACTCAGTTGTCTTCCAAAGTTGATTCATTGATGGAAAGAATTCCAAGATTAATAATTCTTAAGGAAAGAAGCTTTTGAGATTATGATCCACCCAGTACTTCAAACTAGCTCATTATTGTGCTGTTTTCTAGTCTTAAAGAGTGGATTTATATACTCATGCTGTAACGGACTTCAGAAGAGCCTTCTGTTTGAGTAGCAGCTGGACGTTCAAAAGGCAGTGTTTGCTATCAGAGTGCTTGCTTATGTAGCAAAAAAGAAACAGGGAGATTGCAAATGAGACCACAGGGTTAAATCACAGTATAAGAGCATAATCATAAAATACTTTCATTTTTTTCCCTAAAATAAAAACATATAATACCCTTCTTGTTCAGTGGTGTCTACTTTATTTTAAAAAAAAAATTAGAGGGCCTGCCCCTTTTTCAGACAAGGCAGTGGCTAGCAGTTGGGGCATCTCCCTTTGGCTGGTGATATCAGTCTTACATTCATAGGAAGGCCCCTGCCCCAGGGCAGGGCAGCCATCAGCAAGAAAATACTTTTAGAGGCTATGTATGATTTGCCACAGAAAAGTTTTACCTGGACCTTAAGTATCTGAAATGGAATTTATGATTCCTCTCCTTTAAAGACCCCAAAACAAAAACATGGTTGCAGGTTCCTCACCTCCCTCCCACCCCACAGTCTCGATCAGTCAAGATGAGTCTTATCCAGTCTCATAGTTGAAGATTCGATGTAGAGGCTGATGAGTCCCAAAGTGTGTGTCCACCTAGACCTATCCCAGCTCTACACTGTGACCCCCTGCCTACATGCCATTGCACTTGCAAGTCTCTAGAGCCTAGACGGTGCAGCCTTCACTTGAGGGGAGAACTGTTGATTCCTGGCCCTGCCACCCTGGGCTTCTGTCTGCTACACTGTCTCTGTTGAATACCACCATCTTCTCTAGAAGGGTTGAGATCAAAACCCGAGGTTCTTTCCCTCACCGTCCACATCCAGTCCACCAGGAAGCCCTGTCACCTATCCCTCGAAAGCCCAGATCCTGACCCTTTCTCAACATTGGCACTGTCGTCAGATCACATCATTCCTGCTGTCTACGCCCTGACAGTGGGCTACAGGGAGCTCCCTGTGTGCTGAGTCTCCTTTTTCTCACACCCTTAAACCCCCACCCACAGCTACCTTTCTGTCCCTTGGTCACGTTTGGCTCTTCCCTACCTCAGCCTCTGCGTTTGCTCCGCTTTCTGACCACAGCTTCACTTGGCTGCCTCCTTATTTCCAGGTCTTAGTTCAAGTGTCACTTTCCATGACTATCTCAGCTAAAGTGCCCCTCCCCCCAGTCACTATCACATAATCTTATTTTCTCCATCCTGTTTAGCACTGTCTCAGATTATTCATCTTTTCACTGTCTGCCTCCCCTGACTGGAATGAAAACAGACCTTGTGTGCCTCGAACAGTGTCTGGTACATAGAAGGTGCTCAATAGAATGTTAACTGATCATCTAGATTTCATGTAATGTCATCATCTGTCTGTCAAATTCAAGGCCTAAAATTCAAGTCTGTCATCAAGTTCTATTGATGCTGCCTCTCAAATATCTTCCAAATCTGGATCCTCATACTCCAGCCAGGTCCTCATGTGTTCACCAGGCTGTTACTAGACAAGCAGTTTCTTTCCCAAATTTCTTTCTAAAAAAGAATAGCAAGTTTTGTTACTTCAGGCAGAATAATGTCTTGAGATCTGCAGAATAGAGCTTAAACCCAAAGCCCTTTGTGAACTATTTGTCCTGCTCCCTCAGCCAGAGGGAACCACACAGTCCTGTTACCTCGTGTATCGTCTGGAAGCTGGAGAGCGCACCTCAATTCGCTATATAGCCTCAGCCACTAGCGGATTGTCACGCATGTGTGACACAGGTCTCTCGTCAATGATCTCTAGATGGATAAGTGAATAAATAAGGGGTCCTCTGCAAATGCTGTTTTATGAGTAGACCTCTTCATTAAATTGTTTTCCACCTTATATTTTAAACACACAGTTATATTTCTTAGGGGTTACTCATTTAAGAAAATCTGTTGATTTACATTATTTTAGGCACTCTTACAACATCAGTGAGGAAACGTGTAATGATTTCAGTTAGTTTTTAAAAAGATATACATCTGATTATGAAGCAATTCTTGTACCTAGCAAGATTCTCATTATTTTAATTTTTAATGGCTATCCAAGAAATATTGAAATATTATGGTAAATTAGTATGGATTCTGTAAGGCTTAAAAGTAACACTCTTAGTTGTCTAAATACAGGTCATTTTTTCTAAGGACACTTTGAAGGTGGCTTTTTGGAGCATGCAGATAAACATGTAGATTGCCTACTATTTTCGGGAAATTGCTGGACACGGGGTGGAGAGGATGTAGAGATGTGAAAGGCCCTGGGACTGCCACTTATAGAAGCAGAAATCTTCAATCTATTCATGGAATAACTAGAACACTACAAGTCACTATAATATAAAGTGGAATAAATACGTTCCTTAAACTCCATCACTACAAAAATAACCTAGACTTCAACATTGGATGAAATATCACTAGTGAGAGTCAAGAAAGGCTACATACATGGTGAATTTTGAACCATGAAAAATTTTTTCTTATTATTTATACAATCAATTATTATATTACTAAGATAAATTTTTGTGAAATGAAATTCTTCATCAAGAACATTTTAGAAGCACAGAAGCAAATCGTGGTATGTAAATTCCTTCCACATGTGAATCTCAATGACAGATAATAAAGGGTTAAAAAAATAAATGTAATGTGTCTGTACTACACTGTAGTTTTTCTCATGGCAGTTAAAATATTTTGTTAAGTAGTCTGTGATATTTTTCCTTACACTTTGCAGCCCCAGTATACTTCAAAACTGTGTTCCCTGGCCAAGTACAGCTTTCTCACCGACATCATGGAAATTCTAACATCTAGGTGGAATATAATTTGAAAAAAGGAAACCTAGTTTGAGCATCCAATAAGTTAATTTTTACAGAGTTGAATTATGAGATATTTTAATACATTTACACAAAAGACTCTGAAAAGGAACATATTTATTTGCATGAAGTACTTAGTGGGACTTTTTACTTTGTGAAACTAAAAATAATACAGCATTCATTCCAGGAAAATCATAATTTCTCAGTTTGTTTGTCTCTTCTTCACTCCCCCTCCCAAGTTTCTCTCAATGATGACTTAAATTAGTTACTATTGTTTTTATTTTAGTATTTCCTGTATATGACCCCAAAGTATTACTTCCTAAAATTGGATAACAAAGAAACACTGAACTGATTTAGTGATCAAATACAGTTTCTTGCAAATTGTGCTTTAGTCAACATTGTAAGAGCCATTGGTAACTTTGAATGGAATTTATCATGTTTTTAGTGTGTAGAGAGTTATAAGCTCCTATAAACCCATGTTTGGACTTACTAATTTTAGAGTCTAGTACTTGGGAAAAAAGTTATAATTTGGGACTAATTACCCATTTGGAGGACTAGCCACTTCGTGTGTGTGTGTGTGTGTGTTACCTTTCTGGGTAAATTTTGGTAGTGAGTTGTAACTTAGTGCCCTCAGCTAGTCGAGGAGCCTGTGACATGCAGCTCAAGGAGGGCAAACCCACAGATTCAAGGGAGGGCCGGTTTTAGTTTTTGCCATGATGACTCATTTCTTCAGGGAATAAACATTGCAAGTAAGCAAGTCATTAGTCATTCTTTTCAAAGTGGAAAGTGTTTTATATTGTGAATACCAGGATTATATTAGTTACTAACTTACTAGTGGACCTATTTGTGTTTGGTTTTGTACATATATTTTGAGAGCTATGAATATGTAGATTTCAGTTTTTTGATATAATTACATGGAATTTTGATGACTACTAATTTTAATGCATACTTTTATTTTCTTTTTCTTTTTTCCTTTTTATTGAATTTATTGAGGTGACACTGGTTAACAAAATCATACAGGTTTCAGGTGCACCAGTCTACGGCACATCGTAACACATGCTTTCAGAATGTTTGTTGGGCTTAAATTTCTTTTATTTGCACTACTAAAATTATTTTTAAATTTGCACTTATTTTTAGCCTCCAAGACTGAGGAATATTTTTATTTATTTAGTTCTCTGGCCTAAGATAGCAAAATACAAAAACAAGCCAATAAAAAACTCCCCACAAAACCACAATTCCATTTGTATATTTGTCTTGAGTGACAACTAATTCACATATGCATATGGAGCCGCATATAAAATAATAACTAACAGATGGTACAGCTGCAAAGTAGGGTTTATAAAGATTATTATCAGCTGGTGGCATTGAGATACTCTTGTGGTTATACTGACAGGAGACACAAAAATTTTTTATAATAATAAACTGTGACACTAATATCCCCCCAACTTCTGTTAACCAAAGTAGCTTATTGCATATTTAATATAATTTCTTAATGAAGACCTAAAACAAGCTTACAGCCAATTTGTACTAGGAAATTTAATAGGCAGCAATTGCAAAAATAGTAATTAAGGTAGTAGCAATAACAGTAAAATGTTTGCTAAAATTAAGTGCATAATATTAGAATCCCTGGAAAATAAAGTAAGGATTTTGGGGACTTGTTTATTCAGGTCATTTCAAGCACACGTCTCAATCTGGTACACAGTATTTATAATGTTTTTGTGTATTTGTGAATAGTTCAGTTGTATGTGGAATTCACAGTTTAGTAATTTAGGGAAAAGTTGATTTTTTGAAAAAGCTATAGAAAGTACATGTTAATGAAACATTCATTTTTCTTCTAATGTGTTTTCATACTTCTGTCTTTTAACAGAGCCTTTAGACTCCACAGGGACTAGATTGCCTTGTTTTTATTTCAGATAATCATTAAAATGCATGAAAATATTCTTGAGCTTTGTGAATGCCATATGATGTAGACTTTGGATACCACTCCTTTAAAGGGGAGTAAAATTATCTCGTTTAAAACTGAGTTCTGTGTATAAAAGAATTAGGGTTGCATGGTGTAGGAAAAAGACCGGAGGGAGTGATTTTCAAGAAGAGTATTAATAGCAAACATTCATCTACTGGATGCAAGATTTCAATTTTAAGAATTTTTTTTAGTATAACATGGTATATAAGTTTATGAATTTAAAGTTTGGGGGTTATAAAGATGATTATGAAACTGTTTATTCTCAGAATATATTCATAGTCCAAATACAGGTGTAATGGCTATTGTTATTGAAGGCAGTTTAAAATGGTACAACCATTTTTGGAAAGCATTTGGGCAATAAGTATCAAGAACCATAAAGATATTAATATACTTTGACAGTAATTCCACTTTACGGATTCTATTCTAAGAAATTAATCTTTTAAATCCACAAGGTTATACTTGGAAAAAGATGGCAATCCACTCAATGGAATATTTTTCACTTTTCATAAATGAAATTCATGATCAATTTTCAATAAAATATAAAGACTCTTGGTTTTGTAATTTTAGTTAAAATATGAGGTACAAAATTACATATACAGAATAATTTCAGCTATGTAAAACCTATGCAGAAAAAGAGGATTCAGTACATGAAAACATTAAGTGTAGTTGCCTTTGGGATGATAGATACGTGAGTTAAATCATTCTTTCCAGTGTTCTGATTTTCCAATTTGTCTATAATGAGTGCATCTTCTATTTTAAATGATAGTGAGGTTGGTGGTGAGGAAACAATCCATTCACTCAAGGGCAGTTTTTGCTTAATAGAAGAACCATTTTGTATGGTAATAATACCAATGGAGCAATCTATTGAAAATGATCTTTAGGAGATATGTTGGTACTTTCCTGCCTTGGTTCATTTAGGTTTAAGATCCCTTAATTAGTTGACCACAGAGTACCATATCTGATCACAATTTGTCAAAATATCAGTCCTTTTGCCCAGGGGACTTTTCACCAAGAAGAGTAAAGTGGCTTGGATGTTATTTTTTACATCTCTTTAAGTCACATGGCTCAAACTTTTGTCATTGATCAACCTGACTGTCATTGTCATTCTATCATATAAAGTCATATCCGCCCCTCCCCCCACAAAGGTTATGGGCTACTGGTATGACCATGTATTTGTCTAAAAATCTTGCTTTTTTCTTTATATCTGTGTTGCTGAGACTCAATTTGAATATATTAATTTCTCCCATTATAATAAGTAGTTTATGAGAATATAATTGTCATATGATTGCAAGGTTCTTTGTTTTTTGTTTTTCTTAATATAAAACCCTTTCAAACGTCTGATTTATTGGGAAGTGAAGCACAGTTGGATTATTGCACTGTTTATGTCTTTTAAATGGTAAATTTTTTATTCTAGAAGGTTTTTGAAGTGCATTTCACCGAACTTTATTTTCATTTGAATTACTAGATTCCTCTGCTCACCAAGTGTCTGATCTAGAATAAGTTGTAAGCTTCTCTTCAACTTCAGTCCTTAGTCAATGAAGTAGGTTGATTAGATGTAGTGTCAGGTCTTTTCCTCCTCCGAAGTCCTGGCTCTTTCCCTCTTTGAATAGGTATTTTGCCACCAAATGCCAACCTTCATATTACTGTTTTGATGGGATCAGGGAGTGAGGACCTGCTGCCTAATGAAGATTTTAGGCATTGATTAATCAAGCCTTTATGCTTATTAGGAAGGACTAGTCCAACAGTCCTTACAGGTAAAGTGTCAGACTGCAAAATCCACTTCTAAGATCTTTGCTCTTGGGAAATGATAAATTTGGCCACTTTATATCTATACATTTTTTTAAAAAAAGAGTTTTAGGAAGAGGAAGAGACAGAGAGAGAGAGAGAAATGTGAGAGTGAAACATCGATTGGCTGCCTCCTGCACACCCTCTACTGAGGATCCAGCCTGCAACCCAGGTCTGTGCACTAACTGGGAATCGAACCGGTAATGTTTTGGTGCATGGGATGATGCCCAACCAACTGAGCCACACTGGCCAGGACTAAATCTATAAATTCTTGACTTTTATATTTGACAATCAGACTAGCATAGGTTGTTGACTGCTCAAAATATTGGCAAGATGAATTAACGTAAAACAACCATATCTGAGTTTGTAAAGATCTTTTCTGTAAGTTCAAATCTATTTTTGTTACCACTACATCTTTGTCCTGATTTCAGTTTTGCTGGAAAAATAATTATAATTGAAAGGTCATAATTCCAGTATTTTTTCTGGCTTCCATTGGGGTTAACTAGCACCGTGAAACATAATGTTCATTCATTCCAGCCTATAAGGCCAAAATATGTGAGGTGCATGATAGCTGCCCGTTTCCATCCAAAATGCACATATGGTGTGGGTAAGCCAGTAATGTGAGTTTTACGCAATGTTTCTTGCTCATGTACACAGTCTGTTGCTCAGCACCAATTATTCCTTGCCAGAAACCTGCTGACCTGCTGCTTTGTAGCTCTGCTTGATGAAGCTAGGTAGCTTAAAGTGACCACGATGATATTTATTTAACTTTAGCATTCTTGGTTTGTTGAAGTTATATCACTTTAACCGCCTACCTCATCTGTTGATTCATTGCAATTGATTGCAATTAGAATCAGAATTGGGACCTTGTTACTACATTCATGGAGCTACATTAGATCTGATATGTGTGTTTATTCTATATGTTTAGGAGGAACCGTAATGTGGAAATAGTAGCTTTTTGCTTACAAATCTAGTTTTCTATCTCCAATTTAGAAATTATTATTTTAAAAACTATATGGGATATTCTGTTTATGTTTTGGTAGTCGTTTTGTTGTCCTACTTCCAACTTTCACTTTTGTAGTTTTAAAAACCACAAAACCAGCAGGGTGAGAGGTCCATGTTGGGAGAACAACTGTTCCCTATTTCCCACAGCCATCTTTTTCTAATCCCCTGTTTTTTAATTAGTAGCAAATGGTCCTTATTTTTTCCTCCTTTGGATCATGTTACAGTCCTAACTTCTTGCAACTACATAGAGAGTTTTAAATGAGAGCACAACCGTGCTGATGTTGTCTTCACACAACTAGAGATTCTTTTCTGGAGGATAAATTTCATCTGACTCTGTGCAGTGGAAAAGCAGCATGCAGGTGTGTACCTGGACTGATGGGCATTTTCCGAATGTCCCATTTTGTACCTTACTGAGGATTCTTTCTGCGAATGTGCTCATGGGAGTACACCAATGTGAATACACAGAAAAATTACACTTTAGCTAAGCTCGGTTGAATTTACATAGATTCTACATTGCTTTCCAGAGCTAGCAGGCCCCATTCCTCACTGTGTCAGTTTTGTGTTTGTTTTAATGAACTTCTGTGTTCTTCCTACCCTGTTCAGCAAGGACTGTTTAATATCCACTTTGGGGATGTCACATTCTTAGAAACATGCCTTTCGCACATTGCCTTTAAAATTATTTAAGAAATCGTTATGGGTGTGAATTCATAAATTTTCTCTAACGTTATAGAAAATGTATGTACTAGAACCTCCAAATGTAAAAGCTAAAAGCCATGTTTTTGTTTTTTTTTAAAGTAATAGTGACCCACATTTCTTCTGCCTTTCTTATGCCACTTGGAGAAAGAGAAAAGACTAGCGTGGACTATACCTAAGGGCCCAGTGACAGTGGACTGAAGTACTGTTTACATAATAATCCAAAGCCCATGAAACTTTCTCAGAAACTCTGAACTGCAAAGAGTTAATAAACTGTTGCATAATCCTACTTAAGTTGGTTTCAGTTGGAGATATAATTTGAAGAACATTCTGTCTATTTGTTCATCTCAATATTCTGGGATTTATTACTGGATCAAGCCAGCCCAGCAGAGAACTGTATCTTTCTATCTCATCATCGTTGTCCTGTACAGATTGCCTTCTCTGAACTGTTTTCAGCTTGATTGACTCTGTGAGAAACTTGTGTGAAATACACTATGATATTTATTATGGATGAATTTTTACCATGACATCGTCTACTCTGTGACAGTTTCTCCTTTGTGAAGCCCCACTTAGGTCTTCTAATACCATGTGGCTTTTATACTCACAGCAAATACTTTGTTTCTACTGAGGTGGTGATATTCTTTTTCTCAGGGCCATAGTGAACTTTCTGTCAAATCACGTTTTCTATTTTCCTTTGGCAGGAGGATGCTCAGACCTAGATTTACAGCTCAATTCTAATAATTAGTTAGGACCCTGGAGGGTATTTATCTGCATACTTTATTTTCCTCCTATTCTGTATTTTTCCTGGACATGAGTTTTAAATTTATTGTGAACTGTCTTGTTAGCTTCTTCAGATTTACAATGTAGAGAAAAGAGTTAAAATATGTACATATATAAATATATTTGTGATACTTATATAAAATAAGTCTGCGTTTAAAGTGTGCTTTTTAATTGCCTATAAGAGATATCTGAAACTCGCAATTTTAATTTTCTGTCACTCTTTCTTTTAAAAATCATATTTGATAAAATAACGCATGAGTTTTGAATTGTGAGCATGTATGACACTGGGCACCGCACCTACCTTCTCCCATGCCTCAGACTCACATACCAACTTCCAGTCTAATGTGATTTCTTCCGGATCCTTGTTGACTGGAGGATGCGGGAGGGAGGGGTTTCCCTTCCAGGTCCTCGACTGTGCAGCTGCTTTCGGGCAGCATGCACCTCGGGCATCTGCAACCTCACACCTGCCACGGCCACTTCACAGCCTCCCTTGCCACTTTTTATGTCCATGCTTTACGTACACTTCTTAGATGGTTTACCTGTTGGATTTTAGACATCAGTGTGGAGGGCCTAGGAAAAGTGACTGTCGAATTCACAGAGACATTGTCCTGTGAGTAATGCTTCCTCATAACAGTGAATTCACAGAACCCCTGCAGTAGCATGGATAGCGGCCAGAACGTGAACTTGATCGTCAGAGAGACTTGGAACTCAGATCTTGACTTTGCCACGTACCAGTATGGTACCTTTGATAAAGTATTCAGCCTCTTCGTGTCTTTTTCCAATAAAATGGGAATGGTACTACTTACCTGTAAGAATTAAATGAGTCAATATATAATATTTATATGTCTATATTCAATGTCTGACATATACTGGACAGTGTTAGTTTCTTTTTAAATTGGAAGGAAATTATGGTTGCTGCCTTGAAAGTCATGCCAAACTACAGTTGAAGGGATTCAGTTAGTTGGGAATTATGCTCAGATGAGAGTTACTGAGACCTGAAGGGCAGAGGCTTAAATTAGTTTTATTTTTCCCAGATGATGGGAAGTTGGTGGACACATTGTTTCAAGAGCTCAAGTATGTCAAGGCTGATGTGCTATGAGTCTTGATTTTTTCCTCACAGTTGCATGATTGCTGTTACAGCTGTGGCCATCGTGTTTACTTTCTAGGAACTTGGAAGGAGGAAGACAGTGAAGGGAGACTAGAAGTACCTGTGTTCAGAAATTTTCCAAAAATTCTCTGAGTTTTACTGGCCCTTGGTGTCACATGGCCACCCATAGTGGCAAGGGAGCCTGGGAACTGTTTTTAGCTATATACTTTGCTACCCCGCTGCAAAAACAGGGTCCAATAATAAGGAGGAAAGGAAAGATAAATATTGGATAGACTGAAAGCATTCTCTGATATAGGTATCATCCTGTTTTGATTTTAGAAACTTCATTTTTCCAACATGAGATATCAGGGTGGTGGTGGGGAGTGGAGAGAAGCCCCGTTGGTGGCAGCTGGGTTCTCTTTGGAGTCAGGAAGTCTTTGAGTCGTCAGCAGGGGATGGGAAATAGAGAAGGATATTTAGTTTATTATCATATTTTGAATCTACTCTAAGTTAGTCATGGCACTGGTAGGAACTTTACATACATTATCTCATTAAGTTTTATAGATGAGGTAGGCTGTATTATCTACATATTTTATAAATAATAAAAGGCAACTAAGGCTCAAAATATGTTTCCCAAGGCCACATGGCCAGTAAGAGTAATGGAACCGGAATTCAGACTTGCACCTGACTGACCAAAAAGCTTTGTTTTGCATTGTAATGTTTTCCTGCGTGACTTGGCAGAATCCTGCTATTGGACTTTGCCTTTATTTTCCATAGTCCCTTGTACTACCAGGGTCCACACTAACTACATGTTGACTTTATTTGCATGCAGAGTGAAACAGCACATATACAGGACTGCTGCTGCTCTTGCTGAGGGGTGTACAGAGGAGGCTGGGAGACACGGGGGTGTTTCCCTCTCATCCCCACCACCAAGCGGTGGTGGTACCTGCCTCTGTATTTCTACTTCTAGAGTCCTTAGCACCTAGGGACGTTCTTGAGAACAGAGGGAATGTGGCAGAGCGCCAGTGACCAATCCCAGGGAGTCAAAATCTAGAATTGAAAGCTGAAAGAATGACTTAGCATGGAGACAGGTATCTATCTTCTCAAGTCAGAAGCCAGAAATTACCCGTGACTTCTTCCTCCCCTCTAACCCGGTTGATCACCAAGTCACTGTTTCGACCTCACTTAATCTTGTCTTTTCCTCTCCTGCCTGCTGCAGCTGTAGTAGTTCAGGCCTCATTCTCTCTCACATGATGTATTGCGGAGTTTCTGAAATGGCCTCCTGCTCCCCAGTCTTACTTCTGTTTGGTCCTTTTGCCCACAGATCAGACCTTGTAGTTGCCTTATTTGATGACATTGGAGACTCTTCAGCTGCTTACAGGATCAATTCGGTACCTTTTGTCCAATGTGCATGTCCCTTCATGACCTGCCTTGCCTCCTGTGTAGTCGGGTCAGTTCTTTGTCACCATACAGTTTTTTCCCTGCTGGGAGCATATCTCTTTCTCCTGGAGTTTACATGTGCAGTTCCCTCCTTTTCTTGTAGAGCTGTCTTTATCCCTTATCCTTCATGTTACTTGGAAAATTTCATTCATCCTTCAGACCTCTGCTCAAATCTCTTTCATCTTGGATACCATCTCTGTCTCCTTAGGCAGAGTGAAGTCCTCTCTTCTGCTCCCTCACTTGTATAATGACTAAGCATCATGAAGTACGGATCATGGTTGACTCAGCATTTTGTTCCCTGTGCCTAGCACTGTGCTTGGCATATGCCAGCACTCAGTAAATGTGTAATGTTTGTGTGTGCAGGATCGAACATTCAGCATGGACCAAAGACACAATAACTTGTCTAGTTCTTTACTTTTAGCACTAAGACACTGTGACTTTGAACAAACTCCTTATTTTTCCAATGCTAGATTAATGGGAGTGTATTTGTAAAATTACTCCGTCCCTGTGAATTGAATTATTCTTCCAGGTTCTTCCATAGTTTTGGTTAGTTTTTCAGGTTATTTTGATTCATTCCATTAAGCCAACTCAATGATGATTCTGATTCCCAAATCCAAGAGGCTTTAGGTCTATTGTATACTACACCTTTCCTCAAAGCTCAGTTGTGTTTTAGATGCTTTTCTTTATATTGATTGTCTGGCATCCATTCCAGACTGAAGACACATTTTAAATGCCATTTTTAAAATGATTCAAAATGTTTTTTCTCTCATTTTTCAGTACTGATTTCTAAGTATCTTTTGATGTGTTTTGCCCCCGTTAGCAACTTAGTAAAATATTTTCTTGCACAAAATGAAGAAGCAGACAAATAAGTAAATGATAATTATCTGAAGACTTTCTTCAAACCAAGAATATTGTTAGTTCTTAATTTTAATGCCTAATTTTTAATATATCAAATCATGATTACATTCAGCAGTTGCTTATATTGTGCACTACACGACAAGTTACAGGTAATTACTGGAAGAATGTAAGATTCTTGAAAGCTGGAGTCTTCTCTTTTTCATTGCTGAAACCTCATTGCCTAAAAGTGATACAGTACGTGTCAAATAAATAGTTGTCAAAAGAAGGAAAAAAAACAATGGCAGTAGCATATCAGTTAATTGGTTCCTGGCTGGCCAGTACTGCAGTGAACTTGCAAGTCCAAAGTCAATGAAAGAGAATTTCAGCCCTGGTACACCATACCTACCAAAGACCCTGCAGAAATCATACTTGTGCAAAAGGTCCACTGAACCAGATCTGAAGAGGTACGCCATTTTTTTTTGTTGTTGGCTTAATCTTCATAGCTGTGAGCTGTTTATGTTTCTACACCTCCACCTCATGTCTGTTGACATTAAGAACCAAAATCAGTGTTCTGTGCTTCCAGCTTAAATAGTTGTAGTTTTTCTCTGAAAGAAAAATGGATTCAAATTCTGGTATAAGGTTATTTAGTCCCCAAAAGATCTGACGAGTAACTGCAGTTGTATCATTACCTAACTAAAACTTTATTAGCCTGGTTCATAGATGATACTTTCCTAGCTTTTTATCCAAGTGTAATTTTGAACCATCAGACCATTTCATTTATTCCAACAAGTACTTCTCAGACACCTATTTTAGGCGAGGCTCTGTTAAATGTTTTTCTCCATGTTTGAAATTTTCTGAGTTATTACTATGTTGAAGAATTGTGGTTAAAAAAAATTGTGTTGTACTTCTAAAACTTATCATTGCAAGATCAGGAAAGACAGTTGACCATAACTGAACTCTAAGATTGGAGGCTATAACCATGTCTTTCACAGGTAATGGTCACTCAAATGTTAGGGCGTCACAAAGCCAGCCATCAATTAACCAAAGGAATTAGTTAACCATACCACTGCTTTCCTCAGCCAAGTTAGGTGTTAAGGAGTTTTACTAATGCAGAAAGGTGGTCTGAAGGGGAGTAAGAGATCTCAGAATGATATAGCATGAGAATTATAAATAAATTGTGGCTAAAAGCATAATATGAGTATATTAAGGTTTTCTGATATATGTATGTTACTTAATCTTCATTATAAGTGATTAAGATGAATATTCTGTTTGTATCTCAAGATCTTTTTAGGTGTTGGTTATAATTCCACTAATTTTTTTGGTTTCCAGTATATTGCCTGGAATTGGCAGTCAAATCAAAACCCAAACTTGAAATTAAACTTCTCTAACAGTAAATGAGAAGAGAAGAAACAAATGAACTAGCATTTATTTTCTTTTATACTTTGTATATTCAGATTTGAAGATTAAATACTGGCACCTCTGTCACTAATTTTTCTCCTAATGATCATTCCTGCTTCAGCTCTTTAAAATGGTTTGTTGGGTTTCACTTTAGCATGCAAGCCCTTAAGCTGTCTTTTGTAGCTTCCTAAGGGCCGAAGAGCTTGTTAGCCTGGAATTTAGTGTATTTTGGTACTAATTTGTTTTTAGTTATTCTTTTCTTGATTTTTTGGAACTCTTTTCATGAGGAAACTCTATGATTCTTACCAGCTACTCATAAACCAGTTTGGATTTAAGAATTACATAATTCACTACTTTGCTATTTGAGTAATAGTGTTCCAAATGGCAAAGATGTGAATATTTCACCGAATCTTGAGGGATGTGGCTGATACTTAAATCCTCAGAGGAAAACTAAAACTCCTGAAATTTGTGATTGGATCAGAAATGTGGCCAAGGAAGACAAATAGTTTAATATGTAAATGCTTGCTATTAATAAAAGATAAGCATGACCTTCTTAGTGGAATAACTTTTCTTGTGTTTTTACTGTGTTCATTAACACAAAGAACAAGGAACCTCAATAGCGGCTTGAGATCTGTCTCACAGGAAAACATTAGGTAGTAATTAAGAACAAGGGTTTTTTTTTTGTTTTTTTTTTAGTTTGTGAAATTTTAACTAGACTGTCTAACATGCTCACTACCTGCCACATGTACCTACTGAGCCCTTGAAATGTAACCAGTCTGAATTCAGATGTGCTGTAAATATACATGCTGCGTTTCAAAGACTTGGTATTTAAAAAAATTGTAAAATATCTCAATACTTTTTATTGATTACACATTGCCCTGATAATATTCTGGATATACTGTGTTAATAAAAAGAGTATTAAAATTAATTTCACCTATTTCCTTTAACTTTTTTACTATGGCTGCCAGAAAATTTTAAATCACATGTGTGGTTCACCTCACAGTTTTATTGAACAATGCCAGTCTAATAGGTTTTAAAAAACAACCCTCAGTATGTATAGTAAATATTAGTTATTAAGAGTATAGCTGATTCAGCTCTTAACCTCTAGAACACTCAATCCTTTTGGAGAGCTGGAAAGCCCAGTCACTCTGCTTCCTTCAAGGGCCGCGGGCCAAAGCGCTATTCTTTGGAATTGCCAACCCTGATTCAGTTGGCTGAGAGCAATCGGTAGGTAGTTATGGAGGCAAGGCGCTGCTTTGTGGTTGTGCAGCCCCAGTGAATGAACCTACTGCTTCCCTCACGTCTACCTCTTCCCTGACGACTCTTCCATAGTTAATCATCGGTGAGACTTATGGTAGCATAGATCAAAATAATGCAGTTTTTCAAAGACCCAGTTTATATGTTTCCATCTACCATAAATTATGGTATGCCATAAATTATCATGGCTTATCTTATTTACAAACCTTGAATAATATTTTGTCACTTACTATATTACAGATAATATTCATAACCCAAAATGAGTTTTTGATTTTGTTCTTTCATACAAAACCAGCTGAAGCAGAAGCTACATGTTGGAGCTAGGAAGCAAGCATTTATTAATAGCCTTTTTTTTCCAGGGAGGTTTAACTATTTCCTTGTGGGGGGAAAAATCATATAAAATGTATGTGTGCTTTATTTTAAATTCTTTAATTTATGAACTGTTTGACACCAACCTAAAGGGTCTTGAAGCTCTGAAATAAACTAGAATGAAGTCACATTATGTTAAGCAGAGAGAGGCAGTTGAATAGACTTGGATAATAATAAAACCTGTAAAGGTCATTTTGTGAAGATAAATGTAATACTTGAATTAGTCATTTACTTTCTCTAAAAAAGTAATAAGTTAATTTCATTCCCCCAAAAAACCCTCCGAGATTGGAGGTTTTCTTTTTAACGCCTTTCATCTTAGGCAATCTTTTGTAAATCATGCAAAGGACCATACAATTAGCATGAAATGAGAGAGTGCTTTTAAAATTTGGTGAATAAGGGCTCTCTTTTCTCCAGCTGATATGCATGCAAGGTGGAGGTCTGTATCTCACCAGCAGACAGGGTATTTGCTATCTACCCTATAAGTAGCCCCCCGTTTATATCTGCCTCTTAATGAGGAAAGAGGTCTGGAAGTAATAAAAGTGAGCTTAAAGTGCATAAAAAATAGCCACAATGCTGTAGTGTGTGTAAATGCTGCAGGCTTGGACAGTTGGTCTTTTCACCTTGCCCTGGATTCCCAAGATGGCCCCTTTTCCTGGCAGTTAATTGAGGGCATTTTAGTAAGATCTCCATGAACATAAATTTTGGGGGGGCGGGGGAGGACGTTGTACCTGTCATTTATCATGAAAGTATGCTTTAACATTTCTTTTTCTAAATGCTATCTCTTTAGAAAAGTGTTTTTGCCTCTATATTGTTATGAGCTGTTTGCTTTTTAGAAATACTTGTCTTTGAGTTTCTAGTACTTACATTTGTATTCTTTCTGACAGAAGTAATAATATCCTGTCTTATTAATCAGGAGTGCCCCCTCCTCTGTTTTAAACGTGTTTTTAAATGATGAGATTCCTAATATTGTTAGGAAAGTTTTTATAACTTACTAGTCATTTATGCTCACATTCTTTTATTGTGCTGCATAATTCCTTCATATGTAGCTCAAACATTTCCAATTGCATACAAGAAATCATAATTCCATAAATAAGATAAATAAATCATTAGTTGAGCCAACTTTTCCCCTTTAAGGTACCACCATAACTAGGACGGCCAGATTTAGCAAATAAAAATACTGGATGCCCAGTTAAAATTGAACTTCAGATAAACAACAGATAACTTTTTTAGTGTAAGTTTGTCCCATGTGATATTTGGATCATACTCAGACTTAAAAAATCATCTACATTGGATCTATAACCTTAACTCGGCCCTCTTATGAACTCAAAGAACTCCCAAATCAGGTGAATTCTATGCTCAGCTCTTCTGCACAATGCTGTTTGCTGATCATCCTACCCCAGCTCAGTATTTAGATACCGTAATGCAAGTACAATCTTTGCAGCCTCATATACACATATACAAATATAAAGTATGTTTTCTGATTTATCTACATATTTTGGAGGCATACTCTATTCTCATGTTGCCTGCTTCTTGTTTTAAAAAGGAAAATGCTCTCTCTTTTTTTTTTATCCTCACCCGAGGACATTTTTCCATTTTTTGTACAGATAGAGTGGGAGGGAGAGAGAGGAAGGGAGAGAGAGAGAGAAACATCGACATGAATGGACACATCGAGTGGCTGCCACCCACACGACCAACCAGGGCCGGGGACAAACTGCAACTGAAGTACCTGCCCTTAGCGGGAACCGAACCCGGGTCTCTCTGGACCGCAGGCCAACGCTCTAACTGCTGAGCCAAACTGGCCAGGGCGAAAATGCTCTCTTATAAAGTGGCAATACTGATTCTGAAAGCTACAAAGACACCTGTAGCAGAATTGGGATTCTCCTCCTCACCCACCTCTGTTTTTGGTTCATTTAGTTTGAAATCTCTAGCAGTATAATTACAGATAAGAAATCTTTAAAAAAGCAAATTCAGAGAGAAAATGCATTTCCAGTATGCTTTGTAAATGTGGAGGGCAAGTAGCTGAAAAGTGACTTCCAACGTGAACACTGCTGTCCAGGGGAAAGATTTTAATTTCCCTTCCCTCTCTCATGTGCCCCCACCTTGCCCTCCACATAGCCACTCCTCATCTCTTGTCATTTGCGTTGTTACCAAGGTTTCCAGGAGACGATCCTCCCTGCAGCCTTGCTGCCTTCCACAGCCAGCAGCGAACCTGCCATACCACGGCTCACCTTCAGTGACTAACTTAGCAGTTCAGGGCCACACTGGTTAACATGACATCCAACGTCTTTCCTGATCTGGCCTCTACTTGATTGCCCTTCATCCTTTCCCTTCTTCCTTAGCACTTGATGCTACTGCAGTAACAAACATTTGTAGCGCCTCAACCATGCTTCTTCATATGTCCAGCTTTTTGTGCATTGTTCCCTCGGACTGCAATGGATGTCCCCTTTTATCTTCCTAGCAAAATCCCATTCATCCTTGAAAATCCTATAGGCATCATTGCTCTGTGAGGCTTTCCCTGACCACCACCCTTCACTCTCCTTAGAGTGGATCCTGCTCGCGTAGGTCAGCTTGTGTATATAGTTGTGGTGTTGCATCCATCACAGTGTATGGCAGTGGTTTATTTGTATGTCTGTCTCCTGTAGAGGGGTGCAGGGTTTTTTGAGGACAAGACATTATCATTGTCATTTCCAAATCTCTAGTTTCCAGCACAGGTTCTGTACCTTCTACCCCTAAGGCTGTCCATCAGTTTCTTTGGAGTGGGAATGGAGTCAGGGTTGGGATGGGGAGTGTAGGGGGCAGGAGAGGGAGGAAGAGATTCTTACTGCGGTAGCCTGGCATTGCTCCTCGCTTGACTAGTCTTCCTACCGGAAACCTTGTCTTGTGTTCTGTCCCCTCACGTCCTACCCAATCATGGAAGATAATTAATAAATTAATTCACAATGAGATATTCAATTATATTGATAGCTTGAAGTGTAACTCTTCTAAGACAGTATTTGCATTTTAACGGATGCTTTTAATCCCAGTCTCCAAAGAATGGATAATTCTGCTATGATATATATACTACATAGCAAGTACATACTTTATTATGGCAAGGAAAGGGTGGTTTTTTTTGTTTTTTTTTTAATCTTGGGAACTTTTAATCACCCCTCCAATAGTATTACCTAGGTGCTGCCGGTACATGGGTGAGTCAGGAATGACATCTGATGGCATAAATTATGGGGTTGTTTTTCTTCATCTGAGAATGTCCAGAGTTAGGTCAATGAGAGCCAGTATCATGACTCCATGATACCCTCCAAGTCCTAGACATCTGTCTTTCTGCTCCACACCTTTAATGTGTGGCTTCCATATACCAGGTTGCTTTTTTTTTTTTTTTGGTACATGTTTATATTCGTACAACACCATATTTCGAAAAGGATGAGGTACCTTAAAATGTATAAATGAGATTGTAAATAAAATTTTACATAATGCAAAAAAAAAACAAAAAAACCCAAAGGCTGAAAAGTCAAATAGAAGCAGAGACAGGTTATTTTCCCTGATATTTATGCCTAGAGCCCTTTATCCTACTACAATTCATTGTATTATCCCACTTGATTCTTAACACAGTCCTACAAAGTGGAAAGGCTAGGCTTAATTAACCCAGTTTTACAGATGAGGAAACTGTTAGGAAGACCTTAAATGATCTTCCCAAGTAAAAATTGGGACTAGATCTAAATTTCCTAACTTCTAGCCCAACACTCAGTTCCTGATGCCTGAGATACCGAGGCAGGAGAGCCCCAGGGGAAGAGGTTGGCCCACTGAACGCTTCTGTGGCCTGTCTTGAAGTTCCAGTCCCTCTGCTGCTTGCTGGCTCCCAGCGCCCCGGCCAGAGCTGATGCCATCCTCCACTCCAACTCATCCCACCAAGTCTCATTGAGACTCTCCTCTTAAATAGTATAGTAATTCTATATGTTTATCATGAAAGTAGCCCAATCTGGTTTTCAGGTCCCTCAGGGGCTAATTCTTGGCCGTTAGTACCAAGAATTATACATTTAGGATTAGACATATGTCTATGTTAAGACAAATCATGAACCAAAGGTCATAATTATAGGGAATGATGTTTTGGTCTCGGTAAAATAAAAATCCTTCTATTAACAGGGCTGTCTATACCCAAAGTGGGTGGGCACGTGTGGGGAGGCACTGCTGGGCGGTAGACTCCCTCGCCTGCTGCAACCTCGTATGGGCTCGGTGCCCTCTTGTCAGGGACAGGCCGGGCGGGGGTCTCCTTGGCTTCTACCAGTTGGATTAGATGCCTGACTCTGCTTCCAACTCCTCCAGACTTCAGGGGGACTCTTTTGTGTATGTGTATATTTTCTTACAAACTTTTTGCTATACATAAAAATAACATAAGTAAATATTGTGTTAAAACCCAGTTAGGTACATTTACACCATGGAACACCACTCGGCCGTAAAAATGAAGGAAAGCCCACCCCCCAAGTGAAATATGCCATCCAGAGGGGGACAAGCACCACACGACCCCACTCATGTGTGGAATCTAATGAACAAAACAAACCAACATACAAAAGAAAAAACCAATTAGGCTCTTTCTACTCGAGACCATATTATATTTTCCATTCGAGACCATATTATGTTGTTGTTATTACTTATCTCGGAAATGGCCGTGCGGGTGCCTGCTGCAACAAGCCCAGACCCCGTGACTGCTCTCGGGATGGCGGCTGCCTGTTGCGACCTTGCCAGGCTGGGTAGCTTGCCTGTCATATTATTATCCGGCCCCATAGCTGCATGTCATGACTTTTAAGGGATTCTAAGAGAATATGTTTTTTAAAATTGAATTTATTGGGGCTACATTGGTCAATAAAATTATGTAGGGTTAAGATGTACAGTTCTAGAATACATCTGTATATTGTTTCATGAGTTTACCACTCCAAGTCGCGTCTCTTTGCATCACCATTTGCCTCCCCCCTTACTCTCTTCTGCTTCCCCCCACCCCCATTTCCCTTTGGTAATCACCATATTGTTGTCTGAGGGGTTTTTCTGTTTTGATTTGATTTTTGTTTAATCTCTTCACCTTTTTAACTTAGCTCCCTACCCCCTCCCCTCTGACAGCTATGCGTCTGTTTCTATTTTGTTTGTTAGTTTATTCCATTCATTAGACTCCACATATAAACAAAATCACATGGCACCTCTGCCCCCCTCACTGCCCCCCCCAGCACAGTACTCCAGGTCTATCCATGCTGCCACAAAAGGCAAACTCTCCCTCCCTTCCAGGCCCTGGGGTTCTCCATGTGTTGATTACAACATGGCTGCTGTATCTCCAGCCACAGAAGATTGAGGCAAAAGCAAGCCCCCTTTAAATAACTTTTCCAAAAGCCCTGTCCAGTCGCCTTCCTTACATCTCATTGACTACCCCCACCAACAGCGATGGCCGGGAAGTGCTGTTACTGAGGCACCTGCCACCTAGAGAGCTATAACTAAGGAACGGGAGAGCCCACTGCCAGGCAACTTGTAATCTTACAACAGTTCAGATTAGGGCAAATAATCTGTTATTATTTGCCTTTATAAAATCATTCAAATAAAAATATTTAGAATGAAAAGTTTATATTAGTTAATATTATAATAGAATTTTCATTAAGATGTAATACTTTTAATGAAATATAAGGTCTTATAAGACTGTCCAGAAAATACTTACAGCATCCCCACTGTCTGTAGCGCTGTACCCAGTGCCAAGGAGATGGATGAATTCCTTTTGCCCTCAAGGGTTTCATCAGTCTAACAGCCCAGGACAGAAAGACACGTGAAAACTTAAATAATGGTATATTATAGCATATGACTGTGTTAATCCTACAGTAAAAACTAAATCATAATAGCATAGACTAAATTCTATAGGAGAAATTCAGAATTTAGAGTCATCACTATAGCTGCAGTGGCCAAAGAAGACCTTCCACAAAAGAGAGGATGTATGTAGATCTCTACAGGCAAACAAGAATGGCAGAGACGGTCCCCACGCCGGTGACTTGAACCACCTGTTGTTTGAGGATATTTATATTAATATATTTAATATACTCATATTATTTTAAATATTGTTCATACTTTAAAAACAGTACATGCATTTAAAGAGAAAATGTCAGTCCACTATCATAAATGCAAAACCACCTGTCAACTAAAAGGTAACAACAAAATGTTGATATTAAAATTTAAAAATACATAGTGAAGTAGAAGTAATGGTAAACCTCAACTGAATCAAGATTTTTAGAGGAGAAAATGGAACATTCTGTGGTCAGTCAGTGGTCAAGGGACAGCTGGCTTGATGGCATGTTGTTTAAGACAAAGGTGAAGTCCCACGTCCAGTAAGACCGTTCGGGTCCCAGTGCTAATGTAAACCAGCAGCAAAATTTCCAATTCATGTGTATATGAAGTTGGAAATACATAAATATATTTAACGCCATTTTTCTTAGGTTGTTTGTAGACTCAGTTTTTAACCAAAATAGTGTGGATGACTTTTGGGGGCCAAATGTTTGTTTCAGAAAGCCATTTTCAGGCCATTTTGAATGTAAAGTTATTGAATAATGTTTAGAAAGGGGTAGAACAGCCTGACCAGTGTGGCTCAGTGGATTGAACGTTGTCCCATGGACTAACAGGTCCCGGTTCAATTCCAGGTCAGGCCACATGCCCGGGTTGTGGGTTCGATCCCCATTAGGGGATGTGCAGGAGGCAGCTGATCGATGTTTCTCTCTCACATCGATGTTTTTCTCTCTCTTTTCCTCTCCCTCTAAAAAAAAATCAATAAAAACATTTTCTTTTTTAAAGTGGTAGAACAAAAGACTTCCTTTTCCATTTGCCACTGCCATGTTGTTTGGGGAAAGAACCTTTTGTCAAGTTCAGAGTATCTTCACTGAATTCTTCATTTGTGTTTACGACCCAGTGTTTCAGGAACCAAAAGGGTCTCGATAGCTGCTGGCTGCGCAAGTGGCTGGAGGAGGTCAGGAGCCGGTCCCCACAGCTCTGGCCTCGGCCTAGCACTCGGCGACAGTGACAACCAGTATTTCTGTCTCTTCAGCTGAGCTTAGGTGCTGTGCCAAGTACAGTGCATGCGTGATGATATGTTAGTTTTTCCATAATTAAACAAACTGACATTCAGAAACGTGAAATGACTTGCCCAGGTCACTTAGCTACCATGTGGCTCAAACTTGAATTCAGATGTACTGGACTCAATCCAGAACTTAACTGCCAAGTCCCTGAGTCAGAATCAGGGTCACAGGTCTTCCTCAGGTTCCCAGAGCCCCTGGTTCTGAGCTCACTGCAGCTGGGTCAACCCCCAGGGAGCCCATCCCTGCTGACTCCTGTGTACACGCACGTGCTCACATTTGCAGGGCTGAGAGGTTGCCACTGAAGGCTTTGATCTAGGAAAGAAAGGATACAGCCCCTAACCCGTCTTGCTCTTCACTGTGCCTTTTGTCTAGCCCATGAAGCTTTCCTGAATCCTAGCCCCCCGGGGCGCCTCCTCCTCCTCAGCACTCATAGAGTCAGTGGTGCAAACCCTCACTCCGCAGGAATCACTGGCCAGACTAGAGGGAATTATGACTAGAAGTCGGTTGGCCTAGATCATCTAGGGAATTGAAAATGAAATCTAAAAGTTTGACCTCCATTTTGTATGTGTTAGGAGGTCACTGACAATAATGATATTTTTTAATCAGGGTAGATAAAAATCAGCGATTTTCCTTCAAAACACTATTATAAAGGGTAAAATTTCCAATTGTATTATATTGACCATAGTCATGTCACCTTCCATGGAAATGTGAGTCATTGCAATACGTCCCAAACATGTTCACGTTCTATCGAGAGCAGTTCTTCGCATCAGCACTAGTGAGAACTTGGCTTTGGTAGAGCAGCGAGCAGTTGTTCATAGCAACAAATTTGGTGATTATGGTAAATTATTTAGGAAGTATATTTTTCCTGACGAAATTTTAAAATTGTCATTTCATGAACAGCAATCCCTTACACACCTGCATTTAACAAGTAGTCTGGTACTAACAGCAGTAACTGTCTACAGGTTTGGGGAACAGGTGATTTCTATTTGACTTTAATTTTTAAATGTATTCATTTAGCAAATAATTTTTAGGCATCTACTTTGATCATAGTTTTGCATCATCCCTGGTCATGTGGGTGGGGGATATGAAGACTCAGAAATCTCTATGCAAATCACAGAAATCTCTGGAAACAGAATTAAAGTTCATTTTCTTTTTTATGAATGTAAACAAACAGAAAAGGAAAATGCTGAAACCTGAACTAGAAATATAACCAGTCTCATACCATGGGTCTGGCTGACAGCTCATTCCATTTTTATTTTAACGAAAGATACATTTCATGTCCTGGTATAATTTTAAAAAACAAGTTTACATACTTTTCATTGATGCAAAAACAGTATCACACAAAAGTGTATGTTAATTTTCTTGACACTAGCCCTAATAAAACAGGAGGAAAAAACATGCAGTATCAGCCTCTGGGTATCTTTGGTCAGGTAGGATTTAGGGGCTCCAGTCATGCGCAACTCATCTTTTTCCTGACATTTAATTATTCATTAAGTCCTGTCAGAGAGCCTCTTGTTTGTCCTTTCCTTTACCTCTCCTATGCCGGGACCAGAGATGCGACCCTTATCACCCCTCATCTGATTTATCACAGAGCCTCCTGACAGATCTTTCTTCCTCCTGACTTTTGCCTTTCTGGTCTATTCTTTACATGGTGTCAGGCATTTATACTTAAAAAAAGAAAGTTGTGTTCCCATCTTCTCCACCCCCTTCAAAAATCTAGAGTTACCTGTACTTAGCATGGCATTTGCCAGTGGGGCTGGAGTTCTTGCCAGGCCCGTCTAGGACTGCATTCCACCTGGTCCTCCATGCTAGCATCTCCATCCCCTTCCCAAACACGCCTCGTGCTTGCATAGCTCCCTCCTGGGGGGCTGGCTGGCTGCCTGGCGTGTGGAATGTCCCTTCCAAGGCAGCCACCAGGGAGCTCAGCCCTGACCGTCAAGCCCGCCCAGAATGTGCTTCCCCACGCTCCCCCGTCGGAAGTCAGTTCTCCGTTTTAGGCACTCCACCTGAGATTGATTTTTACTCCTGGTAGGCGTTCTTAGAAGTTTGTTACATATTCCAGTGCCTCTTTTTTTTTCCACCTTTTCTTCTTTCTTCTTTCTTCTTTCTTCTTCTTCTCCTGCTCCTGCTCCTCCTCCTCTTGCTCCTCCTCCTCTTGCTCCTCCTCCTCCTCCTCCCTTCCTCCTCCTTCCTTCTTTCTTTTTTTGTAACATGTGTCTTTCTTTTATGCTCTGGGTACCCAGTAACTTTGAGCTAACTTCAAAGTGTAAAACACAGTCATACTGATTCTCATTTCCAGCATGTTTGGTTTCTAATTTCCTTGTCCCTGACTTTCTTTTGCAGTGTTTTCTTTATTCTTCTATTGGATATTGCCTCAAAACCTTTGTAGAGCCCTGGCTGGTTTGGCTTAGCAGTTAGAGCGTTGGCCCACAGACCAGTGAGCCGCAGGTTCGATTCTGGTCAAGGGCACGTACCTCGGTTGTGGTTCATCCCTGGCCCTGGTTGGGTCGTGCAGGAGGCAACCAGTCGATGTGGCTCTATCATATCAATGTTTCTCTCTCTCCCTCCCTCCCTCCCACTCTATCTGATGATAAATAGAAAAATATCCTTGGTGAGGAATAAAAAATAAAAATAAAAAACCTTTGTAGGGAGAGAGTACGATTTGAGTG
This sequence comes from Molossus molossus, assembly GCF_014108415.1. NCBI lineage: Eukaryota > Metazoa > Chordata > Mammalia > Chiroptera > Molossidae > Molossus > Molossus molossus. Next base: position 29,302,037 of record NW_023425401.1, on the reverse strand, counting down.
GATACAAGTGAATGCATGGACCAGGCATCTGTGAAAGCAGGAAGTGTCCTGCTCACCTTTGTGTTCCAGCATGTGTCTTCACGGGGTAAGTGAACTGAAAGGGAGCATGTCTCTCTCTCCACATCTTTATAAGTGTCTGCACAGAGAATTTATCATCAGTTCTGATGAATAAGAAAATCACTCTGACATTTTCTGGTGTGGATATGAGAATATCTGCTTTAATTATAAAAAATAAAACAATCCTTAAAATGTATACTTTGTTGTTGTTAGAAATGAACCCTCATATTTCTCTCATTCTCAAAGAAGGTATTAAGGTTACACAAATACTAATGGTGCAGTACTTATGCATTTATAAGGAAATTTATTTGTATTAAGTTAGATACTGTGGATGCACCTGACTAGCAATTTGAATTGAGGTGCCACTGCTGTCACTCTGCTGAAGTCCCCTACCTCATGTCTGCATGTCCAGTGTGTCCTCTTCATGCCACAGCCAGAACATTCCAAGTTTCCATCTCTTACAGATACTTATTCTTACATATTTTTTAAAAGTACCAACCACAGGGGATGCATTGCTTTCTTTTCTGTTCTTTTTTAAATTATCTTAAATATTTGATCATAACATCAAACCAAGGAACAAAAAGTTCTACTTGTTAGCTCCATTCTTGATGTGTTTTATGTTCCTTTGAATAAAAGAAGTCAAAGTAGTCTCTAAATCACAGGCCAGTTTGGACCATTCTGAAATTTGATTACTTAGTTTTGCATTAGTTTTAGGCTTATTTTGCTGATTATATGAACCAGACTCTTCCCTGAACCTCCCTGGTGACCTGGGCCAGTGTGCAGAGCTGGGGATTGGGAATTTCCATTCCCTCCATGGCTTTTGACAATTACCTAACTTGCCTGTATTTCCTTATTGACACCATTGGGATAATCGCCTTTCATACCTCATAGGAGTACTGTGAGATTAATTAATGTTTGTGAAGTGTTTTTTAGATCACAATGAAAGGTATTTATTAATTTGTAAGTTTGTGGTATTACTATAATTATTAGTAGTATTAGGGATAGTTGTTTAATACAAATTTTAATCTAAGTGTAGTGTCATATTTTCAAAGGACAAACTCTTTCTTTGTGGCCAGATGTGGATACAATTAACCCTTTACCCTTTATTTTGAAGATACAATTAGCCAATTGTGTATGCAATTAGACATGTATGCAGTTTTTGCCAGAACAGCTAATTACAGCCTTGGTAAAAGTCCTTTTGAAAGCGCTGGCCCTTTGAATCTGGACTGCCCCTATCTCTGCAATAAGCCATTTGTGCTAAGCATGTTTGGGGGCCGTGGAGTCTCCTGAATATTGAAGAATTGCTTTTGCGGTTACTGGAGGATTTTACTTTCTTGAAGCCATAGCTTTGTATTTTGCCATCAAGCCTAAAAAAGCCTTTCACATAGTTCTGGTTTCAAAGGTTTTATTGATTTTTCTTAATCTTGACAGTCAGCTGAAAGATTTTCCACAGACTGCATTTTGTGAAACAGGTTTTTCTTTTGTAATTTTTTTCGTCTCCCTTGAAAACTCCATTTCCTTTCTGTCTCTGATCCAAACATATCATCTCATATTCTCCTTACTCAATAGTGAGTGAGAAACAGATCAGTACTGATCCCCTCTTCCCAGATATGGCCTTGTGACACCATTTTACAGGGGACTTTTAATCACTATAATGCAAATTCTATTTATACAGAAGAGTAGAAAGAACAGTGAAGAGACAGGGAAGATATGGTTATATCCATTTGTCTCCACTGATATACTGTTATTAAGTGAAAGGGAAATGTTCACGGCTTTTAATGGTAAAGTTTTAAAACAGCCTCTTTTAAGATGTCTCTCCTCTTCAACACTCCTCAGCATTGATAATCCTTGAACTTGACTTTGTAAAAGGCACCATCCACCACCACGGGAGACTGAGAGATGAGCAAAGCACACTTGTCACCTTCTAGGAGCTTGGGATAAAGTGTTGAAGATAAGAAAGGGGCGCAGGTCTGCAGAGTGCATTAAGGGCTGTACACACTGGGGTAGCAATGGGGTGGGAATCACACGGATCAAGGCACCAGCAGAAGTTTCTTATAAGCCGTACTGGAGATAGGACCAGAAGGATAGGTCAACTTTTGATAGACAAGAGGGAACATTTTTGTCTGAGTCAAGACCTGAGCTGCTAAAACGGAGGCAGGTTCAGGGAAGAGTGATTGGTTTTGCTAGCGTTGTGGTGACCTTGAAAAGGAAGTGCCAGGAGATAAGACTGGACAGGCAGCTTGCAGTCACAGTGTGGAGGGCCCTGGAACGTAGGTAGGAGAGTATGTACTTCATTCAGCTGCCAACGTGAAGCTACTATAGGTTTTGATGGAGTGATATGACCAGAGCCAGGCTTTAAAATCAAGCTGGCCCCAGCACGCCAGATGACGTGCCGTGGAGACAGACTTGAGGAGAGTTGGTTGCACTGAGAGATGATGCCAAAAAGAAGACCAGAGTCATTTCTGGGCTATTTAGCACTGGGAGTGAAGAACAGAGTTATTGTACACTTGAGACACACTGTGGAGTTACTATTTCTTCATATTGGCAATTGTCCTGACACAGAGGTGAAGGACAGGAAGGAGGTGGGTCAAGATGACTGGGATGAAAGAGGGAAGTACCTTTCCTTGAAATAGGGATGTGTGGGAGAGGGGCAGATGTACGAGAACTAACTTCTGGGAATTACCACACCATGGCATGTTTATACACATAGACGAGAGAGAAGATTAATTCTAGATATCCAATGTAATGTTTCCAGTAAGAATAGTGGGGAAGACTTACATTTTCTCTCAACAACAAAAAAATCTACTCATATTGCTAAGGCATCTTATTAACATGGCAAATGAGAGAATATAAACAGTAGGCTTGAAGGAATTAAATACATTTCTTGGAGCCTATTGACCTTTATAGTATGAAAAACTAATTGGAAGGCTATACATATATGTTAAATGTCCAAAACACAGCTCTGTGTATATGCTTAAAAGTATCTTTGACGGTTACTTTTCCAAGTTTCTATTTGAAACACTTGAAATGAAGAAGCCAGAGCAAAACAGTATTCGCCTATCTAATCTTAGGAAGGTCTGTTCTCCATCTCCTTCTGTCAAACACTGGTTTCCAAGGAGATTCTATGGATAATTTATCATGCCACCAGTCTCAAGAATGTGGAGCTGTACCCAAGTAGCCCTAACATCCCTAGATAACCTGACATGATTGTCATCCATAAATTTCCTATCCTCTTTCCAGCCTCATTACATTTTCAGGCTGTATCATGTGTGTCACTGAATAATAAATCTCATAATTTAGGGAGATATTGCCAATTATTAAACTTCTCAGCCTTCATTTGTAAAATTAAAAGTCTGTAATCCATATGGTAGATGCTCTATGCAGATAATTTCAGTTGCCTTTTTCCTCAAGTAATTGAGGCATTATGGGAAGACTGTAAGCTTAGGAATAATATCTAGTTATCTTTCCTGTAAAATGCAAATAATGAAAATGTATCCAGTTGCTCAGGCTGAATCTTTGGAGTTATGCTGGTTCCTCTCATTTCTCATACCTACAGCCAATCCAACAGCAAATGCTGTGCCTTCGGATCCATCTGGAATCCATCACTTCTTGCCCCCTTCACTGCCCCCTGGGCCCAAGCAACTGTCCTCTCCTACCTGGATTACTGTAGTCACTTCTTCACTTCCTGCTTCCATGGTTGCTGCTCAGCAGGGTCAAGTAACAGTGTCCAAACCTGTAGAGAATTTTCATAAAAATGTATTTGAGCCAAACAGAGGCTAAGCCTGGAAGCAAGATCTCAACAGATTGAGAAAAAATGCTTCCTGGAGTAGCAGTATGCAGCTTCCTGTATGCATTTGGGATCAAGGAGGGAGCTGTAAGGAGGATTATGTGAAGGTGGAAGAAACCAAGGCAGGGATTGTATTACAAAATAGTTAACAAGATTATGTGCTCTCTAGAGGGTGGTTTTTCTGGAGGGGTCTGAAAAGAGGCATTCCAAAGATGAACAGAAACAAGGGACAGGCTTACTTAAGGCAGAGATAAACCTTTTACTAAAATAGTAACTGCCTGGGGCATGGCTACTCACCATGACCTGTCCAGTTAGGAATTTATGATCAGATCATGCTTTGAGGGTACTTTCCATAGAACCCCTGTTTCATCCACAGCAGTCTATTCTGAACTATGCAAAAGACGCAGTAATTTCTTTTCAAACCTAAAGCAGATCACTTTAGTTCAAGTCAGACCTCGAGGCCCTGCACCGTCTGGTCTCCCAGTAGCCCCTTGTCATACTCCCATTTCTGTTCACCGCTTCCTGGCTGTTCGTCCTCCTCCTGCAGAGCCTTGGCATTGGCTGTCCTGGCTGGGAACACCCTTCCCTCATCTGCAACTGTTTCTTCAGTTGTCATCTTCTCAGGAAAGCCTTTCCTGCCTAACTTCATTTATTGTAACTCTCCATCCCTCCTTTCTGCTTTATTTTTCTTCATAGTACCTATCATCCTCTACTGCTCTACAATGTATTTCACTTAATTTTATTGTATGTCCTTCCCAGTGCTTATAACAATGTCTGGCAATAGTGGAAGTGCTCAGGAAATATCTGCTGAATGAATGAACAGAGCCATACTTGTAGACATGATTATTAAATGCAGTTACTTATCAGAACAACACATATTTGCTCAATAAACATTACCTTCATTTTCCCCCTTTCATTTTCTAAGGCATAGCGTATAGAGTTGCATCCGGCATTCTGAAAGCAAATTTAACATTGTTTTTGTACAGAAAAGTTACGGTCATTTAACATGTGGTGGTATAACTATAATGTGCTGGTGCATTCAGAAAGCATGCTTCCATTTTTCTGGCCACTCATTCAGGCTTAGGAGATCTTCCTGCAATTTGTCTGAGATTGTATTACTGAGAAGGTATTAGATAAATCTGACATTTACAAAAATGTTAGACCTGTCTTAGTAATGGTTTCCAGACACTTAAACATAACAGTTTCCATTTAGATAAATTTGTATCTATTTCAAATTTTTATTTCAGCTCCACAAATTATTTTTCTAATAGCTTTTAATGAAGAAAGTTAGTCAAAGGCTTTTTTCCCAGTGGAAGTTAAGTAAGAACTTGTCAGTAATGATTGGTGTCTGACTAAACAATATATGCCTACTTAGAAAATATTTTGTTGGGTACAAACTTATTTTTGTGTATATAAAACACATACATATACATTCAAGAGGGTAAATTCCTTAAATACTTTATCAAAGGCTATTAGGAGTGTATTAGTCACTCATCTTCATTGTAATTCTGTAATTTCTGTCTGTATTCCTGTGCTTTTGTTTTGTATATGTTGATCCTGGTATTTGATGTAACAAGTTTTGTGACTTTTATATTTCATTATGAATTTTGTCTTTTATTAACAACAAAAATATCTTCTCTATACTTTAAAAGTATTTTGCTGTTACTTTTAAATGACATTTTTATTGTAACCTTAGCTTTCTTGTTTACCTTTTTATATTTAATCTGCCTTTGAGATTTGTAGTATTCATTTATTCATTCATATTTCACTGATTGATATGACATATATTTACTGAGCTCCGACACAGGCATGAATAAGACAGCCATGGTCCTTTCTTATGGAGCTTAATTCTAGTACAGAGAACTGGGCAGTAAACAAATAAAATAATTTTACTAGTGATAAGTGCTGTGAAGAAAATAAAGTAGAATTGTGTGCTAGCAAGACAGGCAGCATGATAAGATAAAATTCTTATCTTTTAGGAGATTGTCCTTCAACAAAGGGATTTAAAACACATTGAAATTGCTGATCTGTGTGATGTTATATCAGTTATCTTATGTTTTCTGGGATTTTGCTACCTTTTAATACTTTGTATTCTTTGATTCCTATGGATAATATCTGTTTTGTTTTTTAATCCAGTGATATGGAAGATGTTTTATTTATAGAAATGGTTATTTTTAACATTCTTAATCTAAATTTTGCTTAACGGTCAAATCCAAAAATTACATCTTTTGTGGGGTTTTTTTTTGTAACATGTAATCCTCCTCTCTCCTTCTTACTTAGTCGTCATTATTAATCTGGTTTCACATCCACAATTACACTGATTTACCTCTATATTTAACTGCATTTAATGCTTATCATCAATCTTTACACAATAATTTTATTTTCCTAAATTTCTTAATTTTCATGTTAAACATCTTTTGCATAAATATTTTAAGTGGATTAGATATAGTTTTAAGTTCTTGTATATTTAAACTGGTTTTCTGCTGTCTATCACACATGCTATTTTATATATATGTGCATACATACATAATCTACATATACTAATATGAATATCAGTATAAAAAAGAAGAAAATCCTGCCATTTTCAACAACATGGATGGACCCCGAATAAGTAAAATAAGTCAAAGACAGATACTGTATGACCTTCCTTATGTGTGAAATCTGAAAACAACAACTACAAAAACACAACAACCCGAACTCATTGAAACAAGAATAGATTGAGGGTTACTGGGGGGGAGGGGAGGTGAAAATGAGGAGCTGCTAGCCAAAGGTACAATCTTCCAGTTAGAAGATGAGTAAGTTCTGGGGATCTAACACACAGTATGGTGACTAAAGCTAACACTACTGTATTGTATATTTGAAGGTTGCTAGGAGAGTAAATCTTAAAATTTCAACACACATGTAACTATGTGAGGTGATTGAGATGTCAGTAACCTTATCGTAATCATTTCACAATACATATGTATACCAAATCATCATGTTGTACACCTTAAATTTACACAGTGTTATATGTCAGTTATAATTCAATAAAGCTAGGGGAAAAAAGAGTAGCATTTACTTCCTAGTGAGTAAGGGAGAGGAATGGAGGGTTAGGAGTAAACCTTACAGTTACTAGTAATGTTCTGTTCCTTAAACTGAGTGGTGAAATACAGGTGCTTGTTGTAATTCATTCTTTATGCTTATGTATATTTTACTATTATCTCCTCCTTATTTAATCAGTGAAATGAAATACACAGTGGGGATGGGGTAAGGAGACATCAAGGATGGGCACTTTTCTGAGGCATTTTACTTTTAGAAGAACAGAGCAATACAGCAATCAGAAGAGGCAGATGTGTGTAAAAGATTTAAAAAAATAAATGATGCTGTACCATGTTGGACACTAATAGGAGTGATCGAGTTAGAGAAGTGAAAAGTCATAATGAAGAGATAGAAGGGGTAGTTTCAAGGACAAAGTTCTTGAGAAGTGATACAGGGTACAAAGGAATGGCTTGGCCTTTGGGGCAGTTCAATTTAATGGGGGTAGGGGGAAGTATAGGGTACAGTTGCAAGTAGGTTGGTAGATTTGTTGGTGGGAAGTCGAAGATGATCTCTGGAGATTTCTTTGTGTGCCTTTACACTCTTACCCTCCAAAGAAAAAGCTGTTAATCAAGGTAAATAATACTATTTAAAGCTAGTGTGTTTTTGTAGATACCTGAGTGAATTTGCAAGTGGCGGTGTCACTAAAGAATTCAAGGAATCCCACTAGGTATAAACTATCAGCATAACATAAGTAATCTTATTTTTGTATTATTGCATACAAAACTGTTTTCATTACAGATTCACTGGATCACTGGAAAGTTGGCAGGCAAACATCTTAAAAATATATAATATCAAAGAAAGAATTGGGAGATATTCCCACCTGGAACATTCTGTATTAGTTCTGTCTTATTTTGAAGAAGGAGATACAACTCTGTTTTTATCCAACCAGATTTTAGTTTGCTATAAAGAGACATAGCCCTTTATGTTTTGTTCCCAATCCTCTCTGTCCTCCATGATAGTTCTTGTCAGCTTGTATTATAAATTAATAAAAGAGCTAATTTAAAAAAACTATCACCTGATTCAGGAAGGCATACACTTTTCTCCATGGACGTGCAGAAAACAAAAACAATGATGACAGGGCTTGATAGTGATATTTGGCAGTATTGCATGTAATTTCTGAATAGTGTCTCATTGGCATGTTAGCTAAGCAAAGATAGTAAACTAAAGTTTATGTTTTATAAACCAGTCATCTTCTGAATACTTGCAACTGTGTTTCTATCTCCATTTCACATTGAAATTCCCAACTATTCATTTACTAAGGGCATGATGCTGAGTGACTTAGCTGTGTGAGCTCCAGGTCTCTCTGTCTCTCTCCCACTCCCTTCTTCACAGGGGAGTTTTCAGAAGCAAGTGAGGTTATGGATGTGGAAATACTCTGTAAATTAGAAATTGATGCATGTAATGGTTTTTGTAGTCATCGTTCAGTTTTTGTTGTGATTTTGCTACATTTCTAATTTAAAAGGTGGATCTTAAACTTATTTTGATAACCATAACCAAGACCTAGACTGGTGTAAAACTAATCTGGCATTACCAATACGAGCATAAGTCCTTAGGACATTTATAACTTTTTATTGTGATCCGTCAAAAATTTAGAATAATTATTTAAAATATATAGTATATCATCTTTGCTGAGGGTCACATTGAGCTGCGAGCCGCCTCAGGGGCGTCTTTACAAGTCAGCAACATGGCAGAGGACATCAAGACCAAAATCAAGAACTACCCAACTGCTCCTTTTGACAGCCGTTTCCCCAGCCAGAACCAGACCAGGAACTGTTGGCAGAATTACCTGGACTTCCACCGCTGTGAAAAGGCATTGACTGCTAAAGGGGGTGATGTCTCTCTGTGTGTGAATGGTACCGGCGTGTGTACAAGTCCCTTTGCCCTATGTCCTGGGTGTCGGCACGGGATGACCGCCGGGCAGAAGGCACGTTTCCTGGGAAGACTGGAACTGGCTGCACCTCACCTGTCCTCTGTCCTCCATCCTTCCCCCGTGGAGGTGAAGGGCGGCCTCAGTACATCCCCTAGGATCCTGGAATTATGGCTTAACTAATAAATACTTGTTGGAAAAGTGAAAAAAATAAAATAAAATATATAGTATTATATTTTCTGATAACCTGCGGGCATTTCCTTGATTGTATTGAGTAAAAGACAGCAAGGCAAATATGTCACAGAGAAGAAAGTCCAGTATCTGAAGAATGCTGTTACTACCCTAGGGACCAAGTCGAGTACATCTCTTACTCAACATACCTTCTTCGGAAATCTTCGTCTCTGGAGGTCCATTGTTGTTTCTTTCTGTCTTTCCTGAGAAAGTACTTTTTCCCCCCATTCAACAAGTATTTCCTAAGCACCTGTTCTATGCCAGGCATGGTTCTCGGGATGGAGATAAAATTACAGTTATGAGCAGCACAGACATGGTCCCTGGCCTCTCAGAGCTCCCAGTCTGTGGGGGCTAAAGACAGTTACAAAAACCCTATACAGTCTGTCCTATGACAGCGAAGGGGGATGTCAGGGGCCAGCATCTGGCAAGTGGAGTCTTGCCATTTCGTAGTTGGTCCAAAGGTAGTGGGTTATTGTTAAGCTGATTAATATTGCCATTTCTTAAATGTGATTCTTTTTAAGATGGCCCATCGCATACAGCCGGCCTTTCAAACAGCAGTCTGGGTGCACAAATTTAAAAGTCTATATAGTAAGTCTGTTTTGCAGAATCTAAATAAAGCCTTACCACTTTAAGAAGGAAACGCACAAGATGCCATGTTAAGCCCCCTGCTTTTAAAGTCGAGCACATGACTGCAGAGTCTGGAAAAGGTCAGTTGCTTTGGCCTGCAGGTTCCTGTCCTGGCTCACACTTGTCTCTTCCTGAGACTCACTGCCCAGAGGAACCCTCTCCTTGGCCCAGTCAGGTGTTCGTTGGGTGCTTCGAGAACTAAAAAGACTGCTAAAGACTGACAATTCTTCTGAGAGGAATGGAAAAGCTTATTTTAAAATGGAAGATCCTCAGACCTTCTGCTTGTGTCCAGAGCTTTCTGTACATTTGATTTCTTTGACCAGCCCGTGCATGGAGTGGCGATGAGGAATACTGTTCTCAATCTCACATGCAGAAAACAAGCGAAAGGAGGTCAAGTAAACTGCCTGTAGTTGAGGAATGTAATAGTATCTCATAATTTATTGTGCTGTATGTTTGAATTGAGTTCAGACCTGTTCATGAATACGGGACTAGTAGGCAGGAGAGTCTTGAGAGCCCACGGAAAAAGACTGAACAAAAGGGTTGCTGTGTTTTCTATAATGGGGGCATTCCTTACCACCTCATGTTTCTCAGATAAAACCCTTTCCATCAAGGAAAAAATTCTAGCTTTGGAGCCAGACTGACCTAGGTTACAACCCCACTTCCACAGTTTCCTGAACTGACATTACTTGAACAGTGAACGTGCCACAGGCTCAATCATGGCAATTCAATAGTTCCCCCCAAACTTAGCAGGGTGTCTCTCCCTCAACACACACAAAATTTTATAAGTTGAAAATTGAGGTTTGCTTACAGGAGTAAACTGGGTGAGATACAAGTTCTTGGTTTAGGACAAACTGGTCCTTTCCTGCTTGCCAGGGGGCAGGAACAAATGCTTTCATGTAATTCACGAAATACTTACCCTACATTCACAGCCTCCATCCGGCCGACTGAATAAAAATGCATGGCTGAAGTCGCTTTGCTGACCACTCTGGTTCTCTCTCCTTCATTTTTGTAAGAGGTTGACACGGCTTTCCCAGGTGGCCATTATGTGGTCACGTGCAGACAGGATTGCTGGGGTTCCTTCACCTGAATGGCAAAGTGGGCACTTGTTGACAAGAGGGCGCACATTGTGCACAGTCCAGAGTTTGCCTTCAGCAAGCTCCATGCCACAGTCTCACTCTTTCTCCTCTCAAGGTACAGCTCCAGATTTGAATTGCATCTATCATTTAGGACCTGGTTGTTTTCAAGTGGCTTGCCGAACTATGCTTCTGTCAATAACTTCCCAGGTGTTTTGTTAACACCTCTTCTAAGAGGAACCCAGGTGCATTATCCAATAGTGACTGCTGGTGTTAATTCCTCCCCAACATCACTCGGTCACTGAGCTGTCATTAATTGATGTTCACGTCAAAACGCAGCTTTTCTGTTGGTGTGACTTCACCTAGCATGTGATTATCTGGATTTTTAAAAATCTTTTTTCCATGTTTGTTCAGACTATAACAATGCAAGGCTGAATTATAAATAGGTAAATATTTTCTTGGGAATGTACCCTCCATAGGTTTCTGATCCCTACTCCCCAAAGTCATGTAAGATGCTAGTGATCCAACCAATAGGATAAACTCAAACTCATTCACATCACATGTTAAGGACCCTTTAATTTACTATTTATAGCCCATATTTTTCTAAAATTTTTCAGTTTGCACTGAGTTTAATTTGTCAATTTGTTATCTTTCTAATATATGTGAATATGAGAGAGAGGGAGAGAAACATCAATTTGTTATTCCACTCATTTATGCATTCACTGGTTGTTTCTTGTATGTGCCCTCACCAGGAACCAAACCCGCAACCTTGGCATATAGGGACAACACCTAACCAACTGAGCTACCCAGCCAGAGTGATTTATATTTTCAGTCATTGAAAAACATGGATGATTTTTGTTTTCTATAAAGGATTGCCATCAAAGATGGATTTTCAGGCTTCTGTAGCTAGAGACCTTCACAGTGCTGCCACCAGACCACAGTGGGGACAGCTCCTTTTATTATACCTAGTTTCTTCTGGTATGCCTTACTTTTAATAGCAAATACTCCTGAAACATTTTATATAACTATTGGAGAACAGACTTCTAAAAACTCAGCCTTCAATATGGTGGCCAGGCTGCTGAGCACTTGAAATATGGGTAGCCTGAATTGAAAAGTGCAAGCAGTATAAAATACACAATAGATTTCAAAGACTTAGTATGCAAAAAGCAACCTAAATATTTAATTAATAATATTTATATTATTTGTTGAAATGACATTTTATGTACAGTCAGCCCTTGTTTATCGTGGTTAATCAGTTCCAGACTCTACTGTAATAAATGAATTTCTGCAAAGTAGGATTCTTTATTTACAAATCAAATATTTTCGCAGTTACAGCATAGAAAACCTGTTTATGACCTTCTAAATATGTTTTTTAATGTTATTAGAGCCCTCTAGACATGAAATAACACCTTTTAGTCACCCTTACACTCATATTACCCAATATATTAGACAAAATAAGAGAAAATAAGATGTTACAAATATATTATTATTGTACATGTAATTACACACACACAGTTCTTACACACAACCACTAACCTATGAAAATAATGTAACTTGTTCGATGATGAAGTGATGAAGATGAAGAGATGTATTGCACAGCAAAGAAAAGTAAGGTTACTGCTCCTCTGAAGGCACGACCTAAAGTGGTGCCGTATCTTCAGCAGGTGCGTTGTCCTCTTCTTCCGCTGAAGGAGCACTAGGAGCAGGCAGTGGGTGTCTGGGTGCGTGGCTGAAGAACATCGTGATAGGCAGTTGGTGGTGCTGTCTTTTCATATGCGTGAGGAGGCTTTTGTAGGGTTCTATGGCTCCATCAAGTGCATTCTGGAACCGCAATGCACGCATCATTTGTGGGTCCCATTCGCCAGCCGTGTCCTGTACTACCTTAATAGTTCTCATGACTTGCAAGACGCTCAAGTGTAAGGCCAGCTTCCTCCTCCTGACCCCCAGGAACTTCTGGCTGCTCTTCCTCCTCCTCACTCACAGACTTAGCATCTCCACCAGATCCTCGTCAGTTAAGGGATCCGAATGTGTCTCCAGCAGCTCATCCACGTCATTGTGGGTCATATCCATATTGAACACCTGTTATGGATGATACTCGCCCTCCTCAAGGATCTTCTGGAACATGTTGTTCACGTCCTCTGCTGACCAGCCTGCAGCTTCTCCGTGGAGAACAACACTCTTCAGATGATACCTCTTCTGGAACTTCTCGAACCGACCCTTGCTCGCCGTGAAATCCATGAATGTTGCAGAAGAGGGTCCTAGTTGAGGTTCGTCCGCCATAAAGCGCTGATAGAGCTGCCTCGCCTCTTCCCAGATGACCAGCGAATCCAATGGAATGTTTTTCTTGTGGCTGTCGCTGATCCAAATGGCTAGGGCAGACTCCGTTTTCACTGTGAACTTATTACAACTTGTCACGATGCGCTTTGCTTCCTTGTTGAAAGAAACAGTAGCTTTAGCATGGATGTTCTTTTCATCTTTATGGATGGAGTGAACAGTAGACTCATTCAAGTCGTAATGGTGGGCAACCTCCATGATCTTCTTGCCATCTTTGATCATATCCAAGAGTTTCACTTTCTCCTGGATAGTAAGCATCTTCCTCTAGCACTTAGTTTCATCATCAGAAGGCTTAGAAGAAGCAGTACTTTCAGGAGCCATCATGGGGCTTAGATAAAAGTTCTCAGAAATCACAAACACAAGAGCAAAGGTGCTTCTGATGCATAGCGATGTAGAAGCATGTATGAGAGAAATGAACTTGCATGAGGCTGAGCCAATCAGTGGCCAGGATAGGAAGAGGATAGGATAGCCAATCAGTGAACAGCTCACTCTGATTGGCTTGGTTTCACCACACCCGACTTTTTGGAAAAAAGTTACTGTCCACATACAAGGAGTGGTGGAACCGTTGCACCTGGTTTTGAAGGATTTGCGGGGGTGCTGGAATACATAGGCCTACAGTCCATACATATAGCAATTTTAATTGACTCAGACAACTGAGCGCGCTATATCATTTTTACTGTCTCGATCCACTTTTTGATGAATATATTTGAAAAAAATGCAGTAGAGTGAAGCTGTGAAAGTCAGCCGAAGCGCGAAGTGGCAAGGGACAACTGTATATTGGGTTAAACAAAATATATTGTGAAAAGCTGATCCCAGCTGTTTCCTTTTCCTTTTTACAGTGGGTAGTGAAAAAATTTTAATTCCATAGGTAGCTCTCTTTAATTTCTGTTTAAGAGGACTGATCTTCTAATCCATTCTCTTCATTTTAGAGATAAGAAAACAAAATAGAATTCAGAGATATTTAGTGACTTCCTTTAAGTCCCATCGCATCTTAGTAGTAAAGCTTGAGTGATATTCTGTGGTTGGTGTACTAAAGGTGACTTTGGACCAGTTATTTAATGTCTCTGTGCCTTACTTTCCTTATCTGTAGGGTGGTTGTGCAGATTTGAATGACACATATGTTAAGCATATATGTGTGGCATGATATTCCGTAATACCACATACTATCAATTTTACCTTGGTAAAAGAAAAAAGGGCAAGTATTTGTTCTTACATTTAACATATTTTTAGCCTGTTTTTTCTCTTTCCCAGAAATATTCCACCATTTAAATAAGAGTTCGTAAACAACAAGTGTTGGCGAGGGTGTGGAGAAAAGGGGACTCTAGTACACTGCTGGTGGGAATGCAGACTGGTGCAGCCGCTATGGAAAACAATATGGTGCTACCTCAAAAAATTAAAAATTGAACTTCCATTTGACCCAGTGATCCCACTGCTGGGAATATACCCTAAGAAGCCTGAAACACCAATCAGGAAGAATATATGTACCCCCATGTTCATAGCAGCACTATTTACAATAGCTAAGATCTGGAAACAGCCCAAGTGTCCACCAGTAGACGAATGGATAAAAAAGTTGTGGTACATATACACCATGGAGTACTATGCAGCGGTAAGAAAGAAAGATCTCTTATCCTTTGAGACGACATGGAGGGACCTGGAAAGTATTATCCTAAGTGAAAGAAGCCAAGCAGAAAAAGACAAATACCACATGATCTCACTTATATACGGAATATAATGAGCATAACAGTCTGAGGAATACAGTAGACCCAGACACATGGAAGTAGGGCACAGACTGACATCCCTCAGAAGAGGGGATGGGGGGTGGGGGGGTGGGAAGAGATAAACCACAGAACTTATATGCATGTATGCATGACCAATGGACATGGACAACTAAGCCGGGGACAGGGTGGAGGGGGGTGGGGTGGGGGGTGCCAATGGGGTAAAAAGGTAAAATATCTGTAACAAAAAAATAAATAAAAATTCATTAAAAAAAAATAATAATAAATAAATAAATAAATAAATAAGAGTTCGTGGTTAAACCTGGTTAGTAGGATATCTTATTTTTCCATAGAAATATAAACTTTGTTCATTATAATCTGAGAGATATTATAATCCTTATGCTAAGTATAACTGGAATTACTCTCATTATAAATATAAATATCCATAAAATAACTTTTATGAAATAAAGTGTAAACAGATGAATAAAAAGCTCATCCAAATAGCATTTTTTTTCTAATTGCATCAAAAAGAATAAAATATCTAGGAATGAATTAAACCAAAGAAGTGAAAGACCTATACACTGAAAACTATAAGACATTGGTGAAGGAAACTGAAGACACAAATAAATAGATCTTCCATGCTCATGACTTGGAAGAATTAAGTGTTAAAAATGTCCAAAATACCCAAAGCAATCTATAGTTTCAATACAACCCCTATCAAAATATCAGTGGCATTTTTCACAGAAACAAAACAAACATTCTTAAAATTTGTATGGAACCACAAAAGGCCTTGAATAGCCAAAGCAATCTGGACAAAGAACAACAAAGCTGGAGGTATCATGCACCCTGATTTAAAACTATACTGCAAAGCTATAGTAGTCAAAACATATGGTACTGCATAAAAACAGATACATAGACCAATGGAGCAGAATAGAGAGCCCAGAAATAAATCCACACATATATGATTAATAAATTTATGACAGAGGAGCCAAGAATATACAATAGAGAAAGAATTGTCTCTTTAACAGTGGTGTTGGGAAAACTGGACTACTATCTTACACCATACATAAACTCCAAATGAATTGAAGACTTGAACCTAAGACCTGAGATCATAAAACTCCTCGAAGAAAACATAGGCCTTGACATCAGCCTTGGCAATTTTTTGGATTTGAAACCAAAAGCAAAATTAAACAAGAGGGAGGGACTACATCAAACTAAAAAGCTTCTGCACAGCAAAGGAAACCATCAAAAAAAATGAAAAGGCGACCATTTGCAAACCGTGTATCTGATAGGGGCTAATATCCAAAATATACAAACAACTCACAACTCAGTAGCAACATAACAAACATTTTGACTTAAAAAAGGGCAGAAGATCTGAATTGACATTTTTCCAAAGAAGATATACAAATGGGCAACAGGTATATGAAAAGGTGCTAAACATCACTAATCATCAGTGAAATGCAAATCAAAACCACAATCAGATATCATCTCACACCTGTTAGAATGGTGAGGATGTGGAAAAAAATAGTGCACTGTTGGTAGGAATGTAAATTGCTACAGCCACTATGGAAAACAATATGGAGGTTCCTCAAAAATCAAAATAGAACTGCCATAGGATCCAGTAATCCCATTTCTGGGTATTTATCCATAGGAAATGAAAACACTAACTCAAAAAGATAGCGGCACCTCCACGTTCATTGCAGCATTATTTACAGTAGCTAATATGAATGCAACCTGAGTGTTCATCAATGGATGGATGGGTAAAGAAAATGCAATATGTTTGTGTGTGTATCTGTGACAGACACACACACACACACACACACACCTACCCACATGTAAATATATTATTCAGTGATAAAAAAAGAATGACTATCTTGCCATTTGCTGCAACATGGATGGACATTGAGGACATTTTGCCAAATGAAATAAGATGAAGACAAATATTGTATGATCATACTTATATGTGGAATTAAAAAACAAAAAGAACAAACAAAAACTCATAGATACAGAGAACAAATTGGAAGTTGCCAGAGGTGAAGGTGGAGAAATGGGTGAAGGTGGTCAAAAGGTACAAACTTTGCATTATAAAATGCATGAGTCCTGGGGATGAAATATACAGATTGGTATTATGGTGTCTGCAGTTATTAATACTGTGTTGTATGTTTGAAAGTTGTTAAGAGATCTTGAAATTTCTCATCACATATTATGGTGATCATTTTGCAATATATACAAATATTGAATAATTCTGTTGTATACCTGTAACTAATATATTGTTACTTGTCAATTATATCTCAGTTATGAGATATCACCTCACACCTGCCAGAACAGCTATCATCAATAAATCAACAAACAAGTGCCTGTAAGGATGTGGAGAAAAGGGAACCCTTGTGCACTGTTGGTGAGAATATAGCCTGTTGCAGCTACTATTAGAAACAGTATTGAGTTTCCTCAAAAAATTAAAAATGGACTGCCTTCTGACTAGCAATCCTACTTCTGGGACTGTTGCTAGAGAAACCCAAAACACTAATTCAAAAGAACATATGTACCCCTATGTTCACTGTAGTGTTATTTACAATAGCCAAGATCTGGAAACAGCCCAAGTGCCCATTAGTAGATCAGTGGATAAAAAACTGCGATAACATTTACATAATGGAATACTACATAGTCATAAAAAATAGAAGGAAATCTTACCTTTTGCCACAGCATGGATGGGCCTGGAGATTATCATGCTAAGTGAAATAAGCCTGTCAAAGAAAGACAAATACCGTATGATTTCACTTAAATGTGGAATGTACTGAACAAAATAAACTGAGGAACAAAACAGAAACAGAGGCATGGATACATGGTACAGAATGACAGCTGTCAGAGGGGAAGGGGGTAGGAAACTGGATGAAGAAGGTGAAGAGATTAGCCAACAACAACAAAAAAGAACAACACATATACATAACATAAATACAGACAACAGCGTGGTGATAACAAGAGGGAAAGGGTGGTAGGGGCTAGGTGGGCAAAGTAGGGGGTGTGGGGATGGAAAGAGACTTTGCCTGGGGTGATGGGCACACAATGCATTATGCAGATGATATTTTATTGAGTTGTACACTTGAAACTTGTATGGTTTTTTTTTTATTAATTTATTTTTGTTACAGATGTTTCTCCTTTTTTCCCCATTGACACCCTCCTCCCCATCCCCACCCGCAGCTTTGTTGTCCATGTCCATCGGTTATGTGTACATGCATATAAGTTCTGTGGTTTATCTCTTCCCTCCCCCACACCCCCTCTTCTAAGGATTGTCAGTCTGTACCCTACTTCCATGTCTCTGGGTCTGCCCTGTTCCTCAGACTGTTATGTTCATTATAGTCCACAAATAAGTGAGATCATGTGGTACTTGTCTTTCTCTGCTTGGCTTGTTTTGCTTAGGGTAATACTCCCAGGTCCCTCCATGTCGTCTCAAAGGATAAGAAATCTTTCTTTCTTACAGCTGGAAGAATATATGTAACCCCATGTTCATGGAAACTTGTATGGTTTTGTGAACCAATGTCATCTCAGTAAATTTAAAAAAAAAATAAAGTGTCCAGAATGGGTGCCTGACAAAAAAAAAAAAAAACTAGAAATGCCAATTTTCCTCCTATCTCTCTGGTCACTCACTACTTACTTGTCTATTCTATTCTGTTTTGTTCTAAGCAAGTAAATAAATAAATAAAAAAGCACATCCAAAGAGTAGTTTTCTTTTTTAATTGGCTTTTCAAAATCACGGTGACATTTTGATAATCTTTGATTATGCTTTGGTAACTAGACCAGATACTGTTTTAACAGTGAACTGGATTTTAAAACTTCATATGTTTTCAGAGTTAGATTATTGAAACAATTTTCAATAATAATTGTTCACAGATTTCAAATATTTAAACATTTAAATATGGCAATTAAGTCACATAAGTTTACTTGAAAGTTTTTCACTTAAAAAGTGTACTTGATCATATGTGCAGTCAGAATTCTTTTTTTTTTTATGAATTTTTATTTATTTTTTTGTTACAGATATTTTACCTTTTTACCCCATTGGCACCCCCCACCCTACCCCCCCTCCACCCCGTCCCCGGCTTAGTTGTCCATGTCCATTGGTCTTGCATACATGCATATAAATTCTGTGATTTATCTCTTCCCACCCCCCCACCCCCCATCCCCTCTTCTGAGGGATGTCAGTCTGTGCCCTACTTCCATGTGTCTGGGTCTACTGTATTCCTCAGACTGTTATGTTCATTATATTCCGTATATAAGTGAGATCATGTGGTATTTGTCTTTTTCTGCTTGGCTTCTTTCACTTAGGATAATATTCTCCAGGTCCCTACATGTCGTCTCAAAGGATAAGAGATCTTTCTTTCTTACCGCTGCATAGTACTAGAATTCTTGATCTCGTTCCCCCCATGCCCACCACCCATCCCATTTTTTCTCATTGCTGCTGTTCCTTCCCTATAACACTCCCCACAGTTGGTTGCCTAGTGTTTTGCCCAGTCTGCCCTCACCAAAGCAGCCCCATGGCTGCTTATTCCCCATCTATCTTGTGCCAGACACCCTATAGGCACTCTACTTTTTGAATAGATTAATGCGGTTGACCTTCTGGTTCTTAATTCATTTCTTCCCTCTGTAGTATACCCCCTTAGCCATTTTTAATATTAGGATGCAAAAATGAAGGTCCTTATTATCTCCATTTGGCCAAATTTCTTAAAGCCATTTTGGTTTCTTCACATATAGTTATAAATTTCTTAAAATATTTTGAGTTGAGAATCATCTTTTTATTTATTTGAGCCCGTATGAATCAAGCAAATGAGGAATTTTTTAAATTACTAAATGAGGAAAGAAATTCTTGAAAGTTTCAGATACCAGTGGAAACTCTTTTGAACCAATAGTATATTATTTGGCATACCATATTTTAAAATGATATTTTTTTTAACATTTATTAATATTATTATTAATTGACTAAATATTTGAAGCTTCTTTCAACTTGACCAGTCTCTGTGCTGTTTTTCCACAGAAACTTTAACTGAATTTAACAGAATCTATTATGCTACTAAATGTATCAAAATACACCTCATGGTCAATGTTTGTTTCAATTTGCCATCTCAAAATAAAATGATATACAATTAATATTTTCAAAAGGAGATCACATTTTAGCAACTTTTAATGTGTGCCAGTGAATTTGGTAATTGAGTTGAAGTTACACAAATGCGTGGTTTCACTGCAGGAAGTCTCTAGTTCCTACATCAGCAGTTGGCTTGATGTCTGAAATATTCACAGTTTGGTTAAAATTATGCTCAGTAACAAATGTAGTGCTTCCATCATGGAATGTAGAATCAAATGACACTTCTGGTGGTCTCAAAAATGACAACAGGATATGTTGGATAAAGCTTACTGTTACTGAAAGGATAAGTTATTTCTCTGAGCATTGCTGAAGGACAAAGGGAGACATTTATGGAATCTCGACTGGAAGGCTGCCTTGATCCATACCACTTGGGCTTGGAAGCCAGGAAATCATTATACAAATTGTAATTGGCTCTTTTATTATTTAGTCATCAAACTTAATGGAAAAGACAACTAGACAGTCAAGTCTACTTTTAGAATTATTAGGTCAATTATCAGTATTTCTGAAGGAAAGGTTTTTTAAAAAGCTACGTAGACTCTGGCAATTCTGCCATATTTTACTGCCAGCATTATTTAAACTACTTTCACAATTTACAAGGAAATAAAATAATTTCTCTTGTTCTTTGAAAAATTCTGTGTGCCAAATTCTTACGATGATATTAGTCTGCCTGTTATTTAAGTTATTCAATTTTATATTACTTGGATTTCCTAAAATAAAGTATGTTTCCTTATGCAGAAATTTAGGATAATACTGACTGTGGTACACTTAACTGACATTTTCAAGTTTCATTATAGACAGCAATGAAGTAATGGCTAACACTTGCTGAGTATGTATGGTGTCCCAGAAACTGCAGTAAGGAGCTTTACCAGTGTTACCTCATTCACGCATCACAGCATCTTACTAAGTAGGTCCAGTTATTCCCATCTTACATATAAGGAAACTGAAGTATATGAGGATTAAGTAACCAAGGTGTAGAAACAAACATAAGGTAACTTTTCCAAGATCACATAGTTGGGGATTCTGATATGTATTGCATTAATTTGTATAGATAAGAGTATTGCCATCTTAATACTATTGTCTCTGATTCATGAACATGGGATATTTTTCCATTTATTTAGACTTTCTTTGTTTTCAACATGTTTTTTAGTTTTTAGAGTATGAGTTTTATACTTCTTTTATTTTATTTTATTTTATTTTATTTTATTTTATTTTTTGGTACGTGTCCCTAGCAGGAACCGAACCCGGGACTCTCGGGTCTGCATGCCAAAGCTCCATCTGTTGAGCTAAACTGGCCAGGGCTAAGTTTTATACTTCTTGTGTTAAATCTATTCCTAAATATTTTATTATTTTTGATGCTATTTAAATGGAATTGTTTTCTTAATTTCATTTTTGGATTGCTTATTGCAGGTACATAGAAATACAACTGGCTTTTGTATATTAATCTTGCATCCTGCAATCTTGCTGTACTTATTAGTTCTAATTAGTATTTTAGTGGATTTCTTAGAATTTTTATATATAAAATCATGCCATCTATGAATAGAAATAGTTTTACTTCTTTCCAATCTGGATGCTATCTATTTATCTATCTTTTTATTTATTATTGATAGACTGATTTATTGCATAATTGCCCTGGTTCTCTAGAGCCTCTAGTAACATGTTGAACAAAAGTGGCAAGAGTGGGCATCCCTGTCTTGTTCGTAATCTTAGAGGGAACGCATCTAGTCTTTCACCATTAAGTATGATGTTAGCTTGGGTTTTCTGTGGATGTTCTTTATCAGGTTGAGGAAGTTCCCTTCAATTCCTAATATATATATTTTTTTTATCATGAAAGGGTATTGGGTTTTATAAGGTTATTTTAATGAACCTATTGAGATGATCATGTGATTTATTTTTTATTTTACTGATGTGATACTTTTTATTTTTGCGATTATAAAAATTGATTTTTCCTAAACTTATGTTAACCATACTAAAGGACAGTACAAACCTCATGCTATAAAAAAGAATATACTTTACATATATTGTCTTTTCAAAACCAGATTAATTAACTTTTGGGGGTCATAAAAAGAAAAGTGAAGAAATAGCATCAATTTGGGTAAATTTTTGTGTTTTCCTCTCAGTGATTAGCTACTCAGAACTTATAAATTGTTTTTACACTTGTAATTTTCTTTACTTTTTCTAGTTGATGATCCAGATACTTTTATCTTTTCAGGCATTTGTGAATTTCTATTTTGAACTATATCACTTGAACCAATTTTTGTTTAGTTTTTAGTTCAAAGCAACTAAATAAATAGGAAGTAAAATACACTCGTGGGCCTTTTTAAAACAACTGCACACTTTGAGCATGAAAGCACAACTTTATTTGTGCTACTTTGGGTATAAATAGTGATGATGTACTTCCCCTTTTTTCCACACTTAGGGGTCCACCCAGAAGTTTGCAACTATATTGAGTCCCGGAAATGTTCTCATTCTTTTTTCTTGCCTGTGATATAATCTCTTAGCAAATTGGTTCAAGAGGCATGTTAAATGGGGCCCAGATCATGTGTTTGAGCCTGAAAAAGGTACCTTTTCTGTTTCCTAAGAACAGACTGTAGCCCAGGCCCCAGCTACCTGGCACCTTCTTGCCATTGCTTACCAAGTGCTGTGGACTAGAGAATGTGGGCAGTTGAATGCAGTCAGGCCCTGTCGCTGGACAATTGGCCACAGAGGGCTTGTCTCAGAAAGAGTCACCTTTATTAAACAAAGGAGGACAGTATGTGGTTACTTTAAGTTCTTAAATTTAACTAGAATATATTTGCTTAAGGTAAAATGGTTACTTTAAAAATATTCAGGATCACAGCAGTGCTTTTAGGGATTAAAATAGTCTAAACAGCCTATAATTTCAGGGTTTCTAAGATCCACATAGAATTAGCATATCCAGCTGGATGTAAAAAATGACAATACAACACCCAATGTTTATTTCCACTTTTTTTTCCCCCAAAAAATTGGTATCTTCCACATTCCATGTGTTTTTGTTTATTTGTTTTGTTTAAAGAGAAAAAGTATGATCATTAGGAAAGTATTCTACAACCCTTTCTGAAGAAGATACTTTTTGAACTTTGGAAACAATTGCATTGCATTTAAAAAGGCATGAAGGTGGTCCTGGCCAGTTTGGCTCAGCGGTTAGAGCATCGGCCCGTGGACCAAAGAGTCATGGGTTAGATTTTGGTTAAGGGCATGGACCTCGGTTGTGGTTGGGTCCCTGGCCCTGGTTGTGCAGGAGGCAACCAATCCATGTGTCTCTCTCTTGTCGATGTTTCTCTCTCTCCCTCCCACTCTATCTGAAGATAAATGGGAAAGAAGTATCCTTGAGTGAGGATTGAAAAAAAAAAAGGCATAAAGTATCCTTAAATTATGTTGGATTTGGGAGGCAGCACAGAATAGTGACTAAGAGTTAAATTCTAGAGTGAGACAAAATTCTCTGTTTCACTGTTTCCCATCTGTTAAATGGAGTTGAAAATAGTGCCTACGTCGTAAAGGGAAAATGCAATGAGATGACATAGGTAAAGACCTTAGAACAGTGACTGGCAAATAAGTGATCATTAAATGTAAACTACTGGTAGTAGAAATAGGTACACTATTCCACCTTTAGACTGACTCAAAATGAAGTTAATGAAATTAGAATCAGTAATAACCAGTACAATTTACTTATTAGTGTATATCAGCACTCATAATCGGAACCCTTATATTTCCACCCTTGTGAGTGGCCATAAGTTATTTTGTGTTTTCAGAGAATTCCTAGTATCAGCTCACCTGCAAAGGAGGTGTGGAAGGGGAAACAAGCTCTGTTGGACTCTGAGTGGAGAGTCTATACGTGTAAGAACACTTGGGCAGTTGAAGCCATAGCAGTCATTTCCAGAAGGCTAAAGGAAAATCTGTACTGTATATAGTGGGTTCTGAAAATCCACTACCTAGAAACTGTGTTGAAGTCCCAGACCTCTGAAAACCAGCATTCAGATTACCAAGAAGCCCCTGCAAATGGCTGGGTCCTCCAGAATTACTGGGTCCCCCCACCTTTTGTGAGGCCTCTCTGTCCCCTGGCGTGGCCATCATGAGAACCAAAGTGACCCATGGTGAAGTCACCTGGGGGCCAAAAAGTGGAACTAGGTGAGGCTCTTCCCTGTCACATCCTGCCCTATTTCTGGCAGTTGGGAGATGGATTATGCTCACACTTTGTCTGATAACCAGCCGTGCCCACCTCCAGTGACTCTTTCGTACGCATACAAATCTTCTTTAATTCCTCTTGACCAAATTTTGCCACTAACTTCAGGAAAATACTTTGTCACCTTGCTGTTTATGATATTAAACAAAAATCTTGAAGAATACAACTCTCCAAATTTCCTAGATATTTCTAATGAAAATAACCCATTACAGACCTTGACCAGCAATCTTAAAAGTGCTCCAAAGTACGAAGTACCTTTGATATTCTCTACCAAAGCTCGGCTCTTAAAACTAAATATGCTTTCTTCAAGCACTGACATTCAAGATCATTTCAATATATTTAATTTAATTTATTGTTATTCTGATTGTAATACTAATTATAATAATTTTACTACCTCTATATATGCAGATATATAGGATTTTATCTCTATTGTGGACTCTTTGGCCTGAGAAAATATATTCTGAGATATTAATAAGTTATAATGGTGATTTTTAGGCCATAAGTTGTTAGAAGATTGGCACCTGGCTATATTTTTCTTATTTGGTTTCTAAGTGTTTGTTTCTTATCATAATTGGGAGCCGTGTGAAGTTAGAAGTATTCTTCCATGACAGCAATCCTTTTCATAACCTTGGGACTATCTTTCTGAGTTTCTTCTCAAGAATTACACCCATCAGTTGATACTTTCCTTCTATGGTTATCATCTATTTTGATTTCAGTGCCGTTTCCTTAAGAATTTTTACTAGTGCAGGAGATTTGGGGTCCACGTCTACTTGGAATCATGGCATTTAGAGCTGAAGCATCTGATCCAATGATCTCGTATTTCAGAGGAGTTAATGAAACACAGAAAGGTTAAATAATTGCTTAAGGTCACATGGTGTAGGTAGAGGCAGGAGTCATTGGGACTTGGATCTAGGACTCTTTCTACTAAGTCTTCTAGATTAAATTTCAATTGATGGCAACAGTATATAACTAATCATTACTTTTACCCTCTAAAAACATAGGAGTCCTGAAAAAGGATGACCCTAAAATTCATTCTACATTAATCAACTTTTCTGTTGTTGATCTGAAAGCATTTTTCAACCACACTGCGTATTATTACATAAAGTTTGTTACTCTGTTGAAGCATCTATTACATTTTTTTTAAATTTATTAAATTATATGAATTTTAAATTTTCCTCATGATTTTTTGGACATAATTGTGGCTTTTCATTTTTATTCATTTCTTAGCGTCATTCACTCTCTTGTGTTGGGTAGACTTTGCACAAGAGTGGGTAGTGACATCTTGTACCCTTATATTAACACAAAAGAATTCGGCACAGAGTTCCAGTGTGGGGAGAAGTACTTAGCGATCACAGAGCTCCCTTAAACAGGACCGAAACACCACCAACTATACTCGGATATTAATTCATAAAATAGTAATTAAATTAGCAAGGCCTACTTTAATCATTATTTTTAAAGCCAAAGTCTGTATTATAAAAGTGTATAAACAAATTTATAATTCAAAATAAGCAGTAAACATAGTTTATTTCCATCCCTTTAGGCTATCGCTAACTTTCATCCATATATTTAAATGTTATATATTCCTACAGTCACTGAATCCTGACAATCCTTTTAGAATTATTTCCTAGGTTTTCCACTTAGTAGTTGATTTTACTCTAGCTTAAAAATACCATCCTACAATAGCCAAAAGGTGGAAATAACCTAGATGTCTATCAGCAAATGAATGGATAAACAATATACATATAATAGAATACTATTCAGCCTTAGAAAGGAATGAAATTCTGATACACAATATAAGGAATGAAATTCTGATACACAATATAATATGTATGGTCCCTGAAAACAATATACTAAGTGAAATAAGCCAGACATTAAAGGACAAACATTGTATGGTTCCATTTATATGCGGTACCTAAAAGAGGCAAATTGACAAGTGTAACAGAGGTTAATAGATAGTATGATAGACGGGAGTTGTTCAGTGGGTTGAGTTTCTGTTTGGGATGGTGAAAAAGTTCTAACGATGGGTGGTGGTGGTAGTTACACAACGCTGTGAATGTATTCAGTGCCACTGAATTCTACACTTAAAATGGTTAAGATGATAAATTTTATGTCTTTTACCACAATAACAAAAATTATCCTGACTTAGCCGTAAGTGAAATATTAGGCTTGTCCTTGGGCACCAAGGGACCCGGCCCAGCCTCCTGCATTCCGAATAGCCCCTTCATCCTCACTGGCATGGAGAAAACACAGCTGTATTTATTTTTCCTACCCCATCTTCTATTTTGAAATAGAACCTTTTTGCAAATGAGAGCCAAGGTTAAATGACACAGCTTTCTGCTCACCTCTTCAGTTTGCCAAACACTGTTTTTCTAGTGGAGTTCTGGGTTAGGTGCTGCAAGTGTGGGTAATACTAGGACTCGTGTGCCCTCTGAGTGGAATTTGATTAGCCTCCCTTATAATTAGGTATGATGCATTTCCTTTCACTTTCATTTGTATATGGAAACTTACAGGTGTGTATTCACCAACTGTAGTATTTCCAAGGGTGTGGACTAGTCCACACATTAAATTTAAATTTCAAAGAAAGTAAGGCTTTTCTTAAAGAATTATTTGTTTCCTCAGATTGCAAAGATATATATATATATATATACAGGGTGAATGTGCGATCCTGCTGATAGTGGTCTTTTATTTCTGGCTATGGACATGACAATTCTCAGTACATAAGAAAAAGTATATATGTTTTTGAATAATGGTGGAAACTTTGACAAAATGTAAACTTTTCAGTATAAATTAAAAGCAGCAAAACAGTAGCTTTCTGTCTTTAAACAACCTTATGAAATAATTATTTTTATTTTTTATAGTATCAAAATGTTTGTTCTTATTATACTTAGGTTATGAATTTGTCAAATGTTCATTCCATCAAAGCACATGCCAAAAAAAGGCAGCATATAGTTATCACTTAATATTTTTATTTACTTTCTTTTAGTATTTCCTACAAGTATCCTATGCTATTTATTTACATTCATTCAATATCATAAGTGATATCCATTTATCAAATTATATAAAAACAAATTAGTATAATATAAATATTTATATTTTCTTACCAGTTTTATAAATAGAAAGCATTTCATTTCCTTTCTTATTGTATATGCATGCAGTTGCTTAGAGTACTTAATTATTTTACAAAATGAAAATTAATCATTTGAGTGAAATTAATATTCAGTGTGCTGAGATGTGCAAGATCATTTTTCATTGTTTTCCTTTGAAATTATCTGAGAAATATGTATGATCTTGCTGAAATGCATTCTGAAGAAGTCAAATAGATATTTAAAATAAATAAAGCTGTATAAATGGGAAGTGAAGTCAATCTAGTGTGACTGATAAGGGATATCAAATTCATCAGACCTATGGTGCACATAATAAGCTTGAAGAATTCACACACAAAAGCTTAAGCCATTGTGTAACCTTGGCTATGATCAGATGCTACAGGTTTCTAAGCTGTTGTATATTTTATCCATGTTGGTAGATTTAACCTAGTAATAAGATGCTTAGTTGACCCGTTACTTTCAACTCAGGTTCTATGGCAGCACAGTCTGTATTTTTGGACCTTTGTCTTCCACCCCAGATAACACTTGTCCTTAGAGAAATTGTTCAACTTAAGCCTTTAAAAACAAAACCAGCCCTGGCCAGTTTGGCTCAGCGGTTGGAGCGTCGGCCTGTGGTACAGAGAGACCCGGGTTCGGTTCCCGCTAAGGGCACGTACCTCGGTTGCGGTTTGTCCCCGGCCCTGGTTGGTCGTGCGGGTGGCAGCCACTCGATGTGTCCCTTCACGTCGATGTTTCTCTCTCTCTCCTCCTCTCTCTCCCTCCTGCTCTGTCTGAACAAAAAATGGAAAGGTGTCCTCGGGTGAGGATAAAAAAATAAATAAATAAAATAAATAAATAAATAAATAAAAACCAGCCCTGGCCGGTTTTTATTGGCTCAACAGTTGGAGTGTCGGCCTGCGGTCCAGAGAGACCCGGGTTCAGTTCCTGCTAAGGGCACGTTCCTCAGTTGCATTTTGTCCTCGGCCCTGGTTGGTCGTACAGGTGGCAGCCACTCGATGTATCCCTTTCACGTCGATGTTTCTCTCTCTCTCTCTCTTCCTCTCCCTCCCTCCCACTCTATCTGAACAAAAATGGAAAAAAATGTCCTCGGGTGAGGATAATAAAAAAAAACATTAGACAGGTAAGCTTTAAAACTGTTCACTGGGGTGATGGCCTGTGCATCAGAGGGACAGCTCTGGGTTGAAAACGAGGAGACCCAGAATGCAAGTCTCTGCCAGTTAGTAGCGGTGTGACCTTATACAGCCACTCAACTTTGAACCTCAGAAGATGAGACCAGAAACAACGGCTTCCCTATCAGATTTAGTGGGTTGTGAGGCTCAAGTAAAATAACATGTGAAACTACTTCAAAAACTGTGTAAAGCACTAAACAAATGTTGGTTGTTACTTTTCCAAGATTCTGATTAGAACATTGCTGGTCCCACAGATTTCACTGAATTATGAAATAGATAAAATCATACCAACAAGTTGTTTTATAGAGTATTATATGGCATATAAGTTTAAATCCATTAGTTACATTTTTAAATTTCCAGATCATTTAACATCTGCATGATTTTGTTTTCTTTTAGTGTGGTTAATATTTCCGTTTCTATATACACGGAGTTGCTTTGGTGGGGTCTTTGGTCTAACAGTGGGCATCCTTTTCTCACCTGCATCCTGGGCCAGTGGACAAAGAAGACCCAAAGGCCAGCCCCGGCTGGTGGAGGCAGCTTAGAATAGTAGTTAAAACGGACTTGCACAGCTCCAGTAACCCATATCGAGACTTGTGAGGAAGGTCTAAGTCGGCACAGCAGACCCTGTGTGTACTTGTCTCCCTCGGTCCAAGCAGAGACAGAAAGATAAAGAAACTTTGCCCAGGCCTCAGGTCACTGGATGGTTTGGCTTCCCGATCTAGAAAGGTGGACCTATATATACTGTCACCCACCAATCAGGTAACTCGGTCTACCTCCTTGGGGAGGAATGAGCCAGAAGGCCAACGTGCTTAGAGAAAAGTCCATCTATGGAAACCAGAGAAGTAAGAAAGAGGCTTTTCCCTGTAACGGGGGTGAACAGAAATTAAACCACCCCTCTCGTACCCTCTTTTCAGCTCTCATCTCTGAGGCTTTTCTCCTCTGACAGTACCCCCCTCTTCCTGCCACCCTGATGCTGGTCCTGGCCCTGGACTCCTGCCCCAGGCATAGGCTCCACTGCAGCCCCTGCAGACTGGACTGCATAGTTGTGGGAGCATCTGGTTCCTGGGAGGGAAGAGCTGTGTAAGGCAGGTTGATGCTATAGACGGAATGGGCCCCCCACACCCAAATCCCTATGTCGAAATTAATCCCCAATGTGAGGGTATTTGGAGGAGGGGCCTTTGGGGAGTGATTAGGCCATGAGGATAGAGTCCTCATAGATGGGATTAGTGCCCTTATGAAAGAGGCTCCAGAGAGATCCCTGGCCCCTTCTGCCATGTGATGTTATAGCAAAAAGAGAGCAGTCTATGAGCCAGGAAGCAGGTTCCATAGACAATGAGCCTGCTGGAACCTTGATCTTGAACTTCCTGGGCTCAGAACGGAGAAATGCATTTTTGTTGTTTATAAGCCACCTTAGCCTCTGTTTTTGTTATTTATTTATTTATTTTTTAATAGTAGCCTGAATGGACAAAGACAGTTTATTAAGGGGAATTTGCAGGACCTTAGGTTAACATCTTCCCCTCACCCAGTGCAAAGTTGACCTATGGTAAAAATGCATCCTCAAGAGTTTCATCAGCATTGTAGCAGGACCTCACTGAACTTCCTTTGGGAAACATATTTGTGAAGTTCATTTGTCAAGTCAAGAACAACCCATCTCATATTGCTGGGGGTCTCAAACGAGTTTTAAAATCTGTCCATATTTAATACCATCCATGGTTCACCATGTTGGTGAAAACAGTTGGTAAAATCGTATTAGGAAAACAAACAGATGCAGAAATCCAGATCAACATAACGATTCCTCGTGTATTCTGAATCAACTTGAATATAAAGTTGATGAGGAAATTTAAATTACGTATTCCTTCAATAGCATGCGTGGGTCACCTGTTAGGAGCCAGCCTTGCTCTGGTTGCAAGGGGAATGGAAGGAAAGCTCTGCTGGCTTTGAGCAGCCCATGGGTTCATGCAGGTGCAGAGACTTCTCTGGTGTGCTGTGTGCTGTGAAGTGGTGTGCACAGGCTGTTACGGGAACACACAGGATCTCAGCCAGGTTTGAGGAGTTACATGGGGAAATCTTCCTAAAGAGTCCTGATGTATACCCTAAAGGGCAAGATGAAGGGAGTAGAAGAAGACAGAAAGATGTCCCAGTTCAGGCAAAAGTAACTGAATGAGCCAAGGCTCTGAGTTAAAGAGAGAACCTGTTACATTTGGATAATAGCAAATAGCTTGGTGGATGGAGTAAAGAGTTTAAGGAATAGAATAAAGGAAATTGGAGAGGTCAGCAAGGTCAGGATCATACCTGTTGTACTATAAGGAGTTTGTTCTTTTCTCCAAAGGCACTGAGGAATTTTAAGGAAGGAAAAGCATGTGTTTTAGGTACTAGCTGTGCCAGGGAGAAAGTTGTGTAGGGGCAGCAAGGCCGCAGGCAGGAAACTCGTGCAGCATTCAAGGCAGAAGACTGGAGTGGTCTGCAACAAGAGAATAGCAGTGGACCGGGAAGAAACAGATGCCACTGGGGAGATACTAAAAACATCAAATCAGCAGGACCTGGTCATTCAGTAGATGGAGGAAGTAATATGACAGGAAGAGAAGTCAACAACAATTCAAGTTTGTGTGTGGGGAAGGAGACGAGAACCAGGTTTAGAACATGTTGAGTTTGAGATTCCTATGGAATATCCAAAAGAAAATGTGTAATAGGAGTTGAGCGAATGAGTCAGGAGCTCTAGACAGAAATCTGGGTTTGAGATCGGGACGTGCGTGTGGGCGCACACACACACTTATCTACATACTTATTTACCTCCTGGGAGTGGGGCAGTGGGCACCATGAATATGGATAAGCTCATCCAGGTAGGTGTGGAGACTAAGAAGAATACAGGAACAGAAATGAGGCCCTAGAGAATGCCATCGCCTCAGAAATAGCTAAAAGAATAGACAGAAGGCAAAACTAAGAAGTGGCACAGAAGCCAAGAAATGAAAATACAGTCGCCAGTCGTAAGGGCAACAGAGATGATATAAGGTTAGCACTTCAGAACCTCTGCGTGGAGCAAAGAAGTGACAGCAAGGCTGGAGGCGGCGGAGCGCAGGGGTGAGGAGCGCAGCAGACCCTGTCCCCTGGTCGCAGCCTGGCTGCGGGCGCTCAGGGCGCCATGGCAGTGGGCGAGGCTGCTCGAGTTTTCTGGAACTGGTGAACTGATCTGTGAAAGACTGGCAGTTAGGAGATGCCTTCTAATAGATGCGGCCGTGTCCCTGAAGAATGGGCAGGAGGACGTGGAGCACCAGGTGAGGGATTCGCTGTGGGCAGGAAGAGGGTACGTCCCCCTGTGGCAAGGGAAGCACAGGTGGGTACAAACGCAGATACGTTTTTTGGGTCGGGCAGGGTGAGGAGGGTCCTGTTTTCTGTTAAGTAGGAGGCTGAGCAGGAGGAGGAGGCGATCCGGTAGGCTGGAGAAGAGAAGCGAAATATGCCCTGTGAAGAATGGGGGAAGGCCCCCTGGGAGAAGGAGAGGTTAGGAATTGATTTTTATAAACTAATTTTTTAGATTTTTTTGTAAGAAAATCACTGGAGTAGCCTTTTGTATTTTCATGAACAGGCTCCCACATTGAACACAGTTTCTTGCTGGTTCCTTTCCTAAAATGCTTCTCTTTCCTCTTTCCACTCTCCCCCCTCCAGTTGGCTGGTACAGATTTTCTGGCTGCCGTCAAGCCGCTGTTCCAAGAAAGCATGGAACGGATTAGACGCAGTGCCAGCCGGCTGACTTCCCCATCTTCACTCGGACCATTCAGCTGGCGCTGTGAAAAGAGGAAGTCAGAACTATTTTTTTCTTTTTTAAGAAAGACAGGGAAGCAGACAGCACAGGGAGGTGGAAATAGGGGAAAAGAAGAGGAAAGGGAACAAATACTGAAAAAAATCATGAGCCAAAATTTAAAGTGAAATTATATCAGAGATCAGAAAGTTAAGGGAATAAAGAAAATCTTTACTTGCTGGCCTAGCCTCTTAATTTGCTACTCAGATATATAACATCCTGGTACTGGGAGCCCAGGTCTTATGGAACACACAGGTTTTCGGTGATTCAGCTTTCTCTCAACTTATCTGTAACAGTGGTCAAGTGTTCTAGGCTATTCTTTGTTTCTCTGGCCTAACCCGTCAATTTAAAATTCAAGTCTGGGGTGCCTAGAGTATCTGAGAAACAAGGGGAACAGATTCAGTGCCATTCAAAAATATTTAGTGTGCACTTATGTTGGGTAAATACTACTGGTGTGGATAGTGGGGATTTGCAGAAAAATCGGAAACATAATTTCTTACAAGTGAAAGGAGACTGTTGCTTAGGACTTAGGTAGGTGTAAGAGACCAGTCCTCTGGCTTTTCTCAGCTAGCCAGACTTTTATGAGCAACCAGCGTCTTAGGAAAACCAAGAAGCCTGAGGACTGCCTTAATTGTGCCTTGCTTGTATCACCTTTTCCTCTAGTCCCCTGATGCTTCTGACTCAGATTTGCACCCCACCCCTCCCCCATCAAGAAGCTGATGTAATGCAAGCAGATACCAGCCGAAGCCAGAATAGAGTGGATAGTTATCTGGGGAGATAAAGTGACAGTGTTGCTTGTTCAGGCTGTTGTTCAAAGGAACAAGTCTTTTATCTATAGACATTAGAATTTAAAGGCATAGACAGCCAGAGGTTGATATTACCTCTTCTTACTATAACTCATTTCCTAGAAATATGCTTGACATAGCTACCTTCTTTGCATGTAAATTGAATGTGTTAGATGGGTGTGTTATATATGGCTTTGTGTTCTTTTAATAGGTTTTATTACTGTTTTGGTTAAGGCTGGTTTCTAAATTTTCATGCTTTAAAATGTTGCTTTTATTGTAAACGCTATTTTATCTTTACTTATCTGAGGCATGGGATGCAGAAAAAAGCAGGAGATTGTAAAAAAAAAAAAAGCCAAATAGAGGTGATGTTCCTATTAATAAAATGTTCATATGTTCGTTGGGTAAGCAGATGAGGGCCAAGCAGATGAGATCTCCAAATTGTTAGTAAGTTTGCCAAGTTGGTGCCCCTTCATAGATTTCATGGTGGTCTTTGTGCCAGGAAAAATGAAGTTGTCTGTCCTTAAAACTACATTTCCTTGCCTTCAAACACCCAAGAGTGAGGTTCACAAGGACGCCGCTAACCTGCTGCTGCTCCAGGGAAGTAACTTCATTTTTCTAAGCCCTTACTAAAAAGTACTGTGTGCCCGCTATCCTTGGAGTGTGGTTTTCCTAAGCTCTGAGATTTCACAGATTGAACCTCATGAATCTTCACAGCCCCTTTACAAGAAAGGGAGGAACAGTGTCTATAAACCTCTTTGAGTTATTTGAGACACAGATAACAGAATGTGAGGAATACAAGATAACCTGTTAAATAAATAGACTGACCACCCGGCTGGTGTGGCTCAGTGGTTGAGCATTGTCCCATACACCAAGAGGTCACCGGTTCGATTCCCGGTCAGGCCACATGCCCAGGTTGTGGGCCCGATCCCCAGTGGGGGCATGCAGGAGGCAGCCAGTCAATGTCCTCTCTCTTCGATGTTTCTAATACTCTGTCCCTCTCCCTTCCTCTCTCTCTAAAATCAGTAAACAAAAAAAATTTTTTTTAAATGGACTGGCCAAGTTTAACTGATGAACAAGAAATAATTTTTATAATGGCCATGAAAACAGCCAATTAATTATAAATTTTGTTTGTTGTAATCATATTGATAAGGACATTTATTTCCTCCCTACGATTAACATAGAGCCATTCTGACAGGGTATACTCATATTTAAGCCTGTAAGGGCGAACGCTCATTGAAAGAGCAGTATTAGAGCTAGATGACTAGATTATACGAAGGAACATACGAAGGAACATCGTCATGGCAGCGTTTCTGTGAGCAGGATTCCTCACCAAGATAATGAACATGTTTTATGAACATAATATTTGAAGTAATTTTTTAAAATCTGGCTATTAACCATAAGGTTGATTCTTTTCTTCTTGCTCTTTTGTGGTTAATATACTCATTCTCCCTTTTAAAGGCCCATTTTATTATGCAAATGAAAAAAAAAAAAAAAAGGAAAGACCGTGTCCAAGAGAGAGGGCTGCTTTTTGCAGGGGAGCCGGGCACCTGTCTGGCCCTCAGCTCCCACTGGCTGCCAAGCCTGAGACGTGGTGATCAGGGTTCCCGGGGGAGGGGGCCTTGAATTTGACTCGCGTTTTCTTTGTGACTCACCCTCGTTTTGCCTTGTGATTCCCCCAGCTCTCAGCACGCCAGCAGCTGCAGCATGGCACTCGCCCTGCAGCCGCGAGGGCAGGAGCCTCCCTGGAGACCGTGCACCCAGCCGAGGGCAGGCCCCAGGCCCGCAGCACCGCTGGAGCCAGGCCCTCCTAGGAGGCGTTGGCGCACACTCTGTCCGTGGCTCTTTTAAAGTCAGTTTGATGTTTGGAAACTTTTCATTATGGAAAATTTTCAAGCATACACAAAGGTAGAAAGAACATGGCCTGGCTGGTTTGGCTCAGCGGTAGAGCATCAGAGCCCACAGACCAATGAGTTGCGGGTTCAATTCCAGCCAAGGGCACGTAATCAGTTGCGGTTTGTCCCCGGCCCTGGTCGGGGTCGTTTGGGAGGCAACCAGTCGATGTGTCTCTCTCCCTCCCTCTCATTCTATCTGAAGATAAATAGAGAAATATTCTCAAGTGAGAATTTAAAGAAAAAAAAAAAAAAAGGAAGAACACTAGTACCCTCCCAAGTACCTTCCTTTTCTCCTGTTCAGCGAGGATCCACTCGCAGTCCGTCTGTTTCACCGTCCATGCGTTACCCTACCAGCCTCCTGGCCGACTCGTCTCCAGGGGCAGATCTCTGTTCCATTACAGTTGCTTTTCTATCCTTCTTCAGTCTAAGATCCGTCACCTTAATGAGCTTCTGTCCTTTCTCCCTAAAGATATTAGTCTTGTTTCCTTCTAATTGAAGCCAGATATGCCATGTAGAAACGGCCATATTTTCCAGGACTGTTCCCCAAATTCTCCAGGCTCTGTTCACTTAGTCATCTAGTCTGTCCAGAGTATGTCTGAAGTGTGCCAGGTCTTACGTGCATTAGCGGACTAGAGATCACTGGGTTTGATCCTGTTTTATCACAGACTTGCTGTGCAACCTGGGGCAACTTCCTTAACCTTTCTGTGCCTCAGTGTCCTCTTGTTTCTAACATGGGACTGATCCCGGTACACACCCCACAGAGCTGGGAGGCTTGAGTGAGTACATTTAAACAGCCTAGATGGACCCTCGCACGAAGTAAGTGTGCAATATGTGCTAGTCGCTGTCATCATCATCATCATTTTGGGGGGTGGGAGGCATTAATCCTCACCTGAGAGTATTTTTTCTATTGATTTTGAGAGAGAGTGGAAGGAAGGAGGGATGGAGGGAGAAAGAGAGAGACACACTGATTGCCTCCTGCAGGCACCGCAACCAGGGCTGCGGATCAAACCTACAACCCAGCTACGTGCCCTTGACCAGAAATTGAACCCATGACCCTTTATTTCGAGGGCCGACACTCTAACTATTGAGCCACACTGACCAGGGCTCATCATCTTTTGTCCGTCACCACTCGTTTTACAGAACAGAGGGCTGAGGCCCCAGTGGGTGAAGCAGTGCCCTTCTGGTCATGAGGCTGATTTATCAGGAGAACTTGAACAAGAAACCACATCTCAATTCCTTTATTATTCTAGATGTAGTTTGACATGGTCTTCAACCACACCCTGTTGTGACAAAGCTTATTAGAAAGGTCTCCATGCAGGTTGTCCTCAATCGTGTCCTGGAAGAAGGACTGTAAAGCAGGGGAAAGGATGGCCCTGGCCGGTTTGGCTCAGCGGTTAGAGCGTCGGCCTACGGTCCAGAGAGACCCGGGTTCGGTTCCCGCTAAGGGCATGTACCTCGGTTGCAGTTTGTCCCCGGCCCTGGTCGGTCGTGCAGGTGGCAGCCACTCGATGTGTTCCCTTCACATTGATGTTTCTCTCTCTCTCTCTCTCTCTCTCTCTCTCTCTCTCTCTCTCTCTCTCTCTCTGTTCCTCTCTCTCCCTCCCACTCTATCTGAACAAAAGATGGAAAAATGTCCTCTGGTGAGGATTAAAAAAAAAGAAGGGGAGAGGATGAATGAAAGCATGAACGAATAACTCAGCATTTCTGCTGGAGCGCTGACCCTCAGAAGCTTTGTGTTTAGAAAGCAGAGTGCTTCCGTGGCGAGGTGAGATGTCAGGAATGCCTTTGTTTAAGAAGGGAGGTGACTTGGCTGATGGAGCTGGACAACGTTCTGTACACAAGGAAGGGGAAGAAAGCTCAAGAACAGGATGAGACTAGCAGTCCAGGGAGCATCCGCTCCTGAGGGCGGAGAGAGGCAGCATGTCGGAGGAGAGGGGAAGGTGAGGTGGTTCCAAGCACCAGTGAGTGCCTCAGACAAGAGAGGAATGGATCCTGGACCACATCTAGGGCCAGTGGGAGCTGACATTCTGAAAGACTGTACTCATTTTAACACGTGCTAAGCATTCTTCTACTCATGAACATTATTTAATCCTCATAACAATCTTGTGAAATAGGTACTGTTATTGATCTCATTATACAGCTAAAGAAACTGAGGGGCAGAGAAGTTAAATAACTTGCCCAAGGCCATTTGCTTATTAATAAGCAGGAGACCTTGCCCTGGCCAGTGTGGCTCAGCGGTTGGAGCGTCGGACCGTGGATCAGAAAGACCCAGGTTCGGTTCCCGCTAAGGGCGCGTACCTCGCCTGCGGTTTGTCCCCAGCCCCTGTTGGGGTTGTGCAAGAGGCAGCCACTCGATGTGTCCCTTTCACATCAATGTTTCTCTCTCTCTCTCCCCCCCTCCCCCTCTATCTGAACAAAAATGGAAAAATGTCCTCAGGTGAGGATAAAAATAATAATAATAATAAGCAGGAGACCTTGGATTTGCACCGAAGCAAGAGCTCTAGACTCTGTCTTAAGCATGCTGCTCCCGTCACTAAAGCCCTGTGCGTACTAACCCGCAAAGACAGCAGCCATGGGGCAGCCCTTCCCTGGAATCGGGGAATCGGGCATCACTGCTCCCCGTGCTGTTGGCTGACCTAAGATCATATTATCTAAGTCCCATTAGGGGTCAGTAGGCAGGTTCTGTCCACTGCATAGGGGCCTTTCTAATAAGCTTTGTCACGACAGGGTATGGTTACTGTTCTATTTACAATCCTAAGAAAGTACTCTGGTATTTTATTTTCACATAAACATATCAGACCACTTGCACTAGGGATGTATTTGATAACTTCAAATCGTTCTTGATGCCCATGAAGAGAGCAGTTCCTCCTCTACAGAATCGCCACTGATTTTTTCCTTTCTTATGACCTCCATCTCATTAGCCTATGAACTGCCCTTGTTTCTTTCAACTTGGAAAACAGAAAATAAGATCAAGAGAAAGCTCACTTGACCCCACATTCCTTCAGCTGCTGGCCCATGTCTCTCTTCCCGTCTGCGGCATAATGTCTTGAGATAATTGTCCGTTCTCACACTTTTCACTTTCTTTCCTCCCGTGCTCTTTTAAACACACACCCAGAGACCTTCTCCACCAGCTCTCTCACCCAGCTCCAGCTCGAAGTGTGTCCCCCTGCCTGTTAGCAGCTCCACTTGGGTGTCTGGGGGCGCCTGGGATGACCAAACCTGGACTCGTGACCTTCCTGCTCAGGCCAAAACATGCCTTCATCCATCCTTGACTGCGCTCCTGCTCTCCTGCCCCCCTCCACCCCTCAGCAAGTATATCCCTGTCCCACCATTCACCCCACCTGTGTCACCACAACCTAACCCACACCACCGTCATCTCTCAGCCGCTCTTCCTGTGTCCTTTCCTGGCCGCCGGACCTGCCACCCCACTGTCAGCACAGCCACCGCAGCGATCCTTGCAAGACAGTCTGTCTGAATGTATCTCCTTTGCAACGATGTGTTCTTTTCCATCCCACATGCGACAATATAGACGAATCTCTTCCATACAATGTTGAGTGAAAGCCAGAAACAAGAGTTTATACTATAGGATTACCTTCATTTAAACACAAAAATAGGGCCAACCAGTCTATGCTGTTAGAAGTCAGGATGGTGACGGGGCAGAGACAGGGAGCTGATTGTGACAGAAAGAGCCCCATAAGGGCTCTGGGGGAGCTGGTCATTTTTGTTCTGTGATGTGGGTGCTCACGAGTGTTTCAGTCGGTTAAAATTGAGCAAGCTGTAACTTTCGATGTACCCTCTCTGTATGTCTTTTACACTTCCATAAAAAGTTTTTTAAAATTATTTCTTATACAGAAAAATCTTTCTTCTCTAGACTTAGAGATAGGGAATTTATCAACATTTATAACTGTTATAATGTAAGCCCCATACAAGCAAAAATCTTGTCTTCTTTCATCCAAATAATAAATATTGATTGAGCACTGGGCACTGGTCTGGGCATTTGGGATACAGCAGTGAACACAGGAGATAAAAACTCCTTGGGTTTCCGGTGGATTATGACCCGAATACATTATATTACACAGAACAAGGTGCTAACGGCTGTGGAGAGGAGGGGACAGGAAGGGCAGGTGCAGCTTAAATATGGGGTCAGGAAATGGTCTCATTGAGAAGGTGACATTTGGGCCGACACTTGGAAGGAGGCGAGGGAAGGAGCCCAGTGTGTATCTGGGGCAGAACCTCCTCGGCACGGGGACTGAAAATCAAAGGCCTACGGCAGAAGCAGGCTGGTGTGCACGTGAGGAGCCCCTGAGACTGGACTGGAGGGAGCCGGACAGACTCGCTGCCATGAGGTCAGAGAGGCGCCCAGGACACGTGGGGTGTGACAGGAAATTTTTGCCTAAACTGGTTTGATTTTGGTTTCAGCCACTTTTCATTCTCATTGCTGTAAATATATTTCAGTTTCAATGAAGAAACTGAAATGACTGGTACTACTGATGGATCCTATGAGCTCCCTACTGCACGCCTTTTGGTAAACTGCTGTTTGCAAGATATACCGATTTTAAAGAAATTGAACAAGATATATCAATTCTTCATGTTTGAATAATTTAAGATGTTAGTTCCTGTGAAAGTCAGACAATCAGTACTCATGGTACACGTTACAGGTATATATTAGGGTAAGGTAGTCAGATACGCAAGGCAGAGAATGCAAAGACATGTCAGCAACATCGCTTGCCCTCAAGGACCCTCGTGTCTAGTTGGGGATAGACCTACGCATGTGAAACAGCAACTGGCAAGGACACACTCAGGAAATGCCAGTGACTTCTAGGCACTTTGCTCCGTAATCACGCCGAAGTGGGCAAGGCCACGCTGCACGGTGCTGATGCAAGGTTGCCCAGGGAATCTGGTGCTTCTGTCCAGCCTGAAAGCAGACAGACTCTCTCGACATTACTGGGCCAGGGAACTAGCAAGAATGGCAGTTTGTGTTTGAGGGGTCATGGGTGGTCAGCCTGAGGAGGAGTCGGGTTTAGGATTCACTTTAAAGCTTAGTACAGCTCCGTGTGCATGTCTTTCTCAGGCTACATTCTGATCTGGGAATATTTATATGTGCCCCATTTCTCTCATTTCGGCATATTCGTGCCACATTTACCATTACTAAGCCTCCAAATCCGTAAGGTCTGAATGATCTGAATATGTATGTATTTTTAGACTGGCAAAGAAAACCCCTCCGGTGTGACTGCAGCCGGCCCTGAGGCGGAGAGGCCGGCAGGCCAGCCTCTGGAAAGCAGCTCGCTGATGGCTGAGCTTCTGGCCGACGTGCCCTTCACCCTGGCCCCGCACGTGCTGGCCGTGCAGGGCACCATCAGTGACCTTCCCGACCACCTGCTCGCCTGCGATGTCAGTGAGAACTTGTCACGGTTTTGGTATGATTTTACTCTGGAAAATTCGGTGCTCTGTGATTCGTAATTTTTGTTTGTACCTTAACAGCTTTAAAACAAAAGTTTGCCTATTGTATTTCACCTGTTTTGTGTTCTTTGCCATTTCATTGTCTGAAGGCCCTCAGAAAAGCTAGCACCCTAAAGTAAACAATAGTGTTCATGGCCCTGGTTTTCAGAATAAAATATATTTGTATGAAAATGGAACTTCTACTTCCTTTTCCCAGATAATAGAAAAATTAGGCAATCATAGTTTCATGAAAGGAGTAGATTTCTTTAATCAGGCTCTCAAAATATAACACCTCAAATTTCTCTTAGAAGAACTGTGAAAAAGAACCGTGGCATTTTCCTTGGTTACCACAAGTCTGAAGTCTGCCCTTCGAGAGAGTGTGAATTCTCTTCCCTGGTTTGGAGGAAGCTTGAGTTAATATTATTCTCTTTCTTCTTCCAAAGATTTTACGAATGAGTTCAGAAAAAATTGTTGCCAGTTAGCTTAATTTCTTAGTCTTGATATAGACACTGAAGGGGAAATTGAAAACTTTTCCTAAAAAGCAAGGGGGGTTGCTGGTACAGGAATGCTCTCGCTGCTGTCGCCTCGTGTGATGAATTTCCGCTTCCTTAAGCCCACGGCGGTCCTTTGCACCCTGAGTGATTCCTGTGTTCCTGCCTTGTTTCTGCCTTGATGCTTCTTTGGAGGTGCCCCCTCGCGAGCTTCCCTAAGAACGTTCCCTGCCTCTGCCTCTGCTTCTGCCTTTGTTCGCATCTACTCTCCTGACCACATATGTTCCTAGTTTCTGAAGAGACCCACATTTCCTTCCCACCTCTCTGCCTCCCAAAGAAACACATCTCACGATGATACACACTGCTGATAACAAACACCCTTATTTAGAAATGTGTTGGCCACAACACAGAAGGAAATGTCTTACTGCCAGAAAAACGGAAATCAACTCATTTCCAATGAGACTGTAGGCAGAACACCTAGATATGACTTCTAGTTCTTGAATATCCATTATTTATTGGAACCAAAACAGAAAAGAACTGCTATTGGTCAGTCAGCTGCAAAGGGAAGCGGGAAGTTGTGGTGGTGTTTTCTGTGCCATATAAACTTTGACTCACGTTTGCTCTGAATAGTAGCAATACCATTTATTAATTCTGTGCCAAATTGTAAGTATATTTTTCACAAAGATATAGACTGCCATAGCAAAACTGAACACTGTGCATAAAGGTACATGAATTATTCAAGTTCTAATGTGGTATGCATGTCTTTTTAATAAATGTGGCATGTTCTTGATAAAAATGCTATGTTATTTAAAAGATGAACATTTCTATTGAAAAAATGTGTATTTACAAATAATGTTATCATATGAGGTAAATGGTTAAGTTAGATCTTTAGTTTTTGTAAAACATCAGTCTAGGAAATATGACTTACTACTAACAAAAATGTGATCATTTTACAGCAGTTTTTGTGAAAGCCCATCCTTTTTAATATCCATGTTACTGTACCTCAAGGGTAAATCTAACCATGTCATCAATTTATCTAATATATGTTAAATTGTCTCAAATTTATACATTTCATTGTCTCAAATTTATACATTTCATTTATATGTATGTCTACCATGTTATAAATATGCTTATACATGTTTTCATTTGTCAAAAATTATATTTAAATAAATATGAATAAAAATAAACTAATATTTTGATTAATTTCAGATCCAGAAAAATGATTTCTTTGTATTATTCCCATATGAGTGCAAGTTATTGATTTTTGGGAGGCAAATATTTAAGTAAATCTTTTGTGTGGGGTACAGAAAAGTATGAAATTTCCTCTTATATGCAACTTTTAAGGAATAACATTGAAAATGGTAAGATCACTCACTAGTTCTGGCTTAACAGGACTGAAGAGGTTTGAGAGAAATCAATGAACATTTCTAGATAGATCTCATCATCACTAGCATTAGTAAGCGTCAGTGTTAATAACCTATTATTAACAAAAACATTGGGAAAATGGCCATTTTAATGTTCTCATTTTAATGTTATATGTATTTAATGTATATAAATCAATGTTCCTATTTTAAAACTGGGAGAGAACATTAGAAGTCAGCCAGCCAACTCCATCTTACCCCAGAGAAACTTGAAGCCTAGAAAGGTCAGCGCCCGAAGTCACGTCGTCGTGAGTCATTCACGGAGCTGTGCTGTGGGAAGGGTCAGTAGTGGCTCCCTCCCTGACCAGCTGTGGGACTTGGCATCAGTCCCCTCACTTCTGGTGTCCTTGGTTCCCGTGCTTGTTAGGTAGTCATTGTGCGCACCTTGCAGGGTTGTGTGAGGTTTTGGATGGTGCATGTCAAATGCCTGGCAGCACGAAGTTTGACACATCATCTGTGTTCTGGGCAAGAGAACTGCTATGTTCTTGTTACTAAACACCCACCATAGTCTAATGAAATGCAAAACATGCATTAACGGAACTTCTTAAAGGATAATATAAAAACTAGCTACCCAAATTTATTGTATATCCCTCCCACCCATTACTTTTTTCCATATTAAGTACTATTTCACTATGAAAAATATTCCTAAAATATGTTGGTTGACTCTTCTGCGGTTCCTTAGTTAAGAATTCTATAGGGAACACTTTTTTTCACCTATTTTCAAGTATCATGGTTTTTTCCTCCCTTAACGAGTTATCGTAAAGTACTGTAGGTATGGAATGTACAAGTGATTTTACTGAATCTTATTTTTACCCCTAAAATATATGCAGGAAGTTGCATATAATTTTTTCTCCCAGCTTTTTAAAAATGGCATTTGCATTCTTTCCTAAAAACAGGCAATTCTGACCAATTTATTATTCTGGTTAATTAAATTGTGATTAACTGGACTTTAGAAATTGTAATATTAAATGTTAACAAAAGCACATTTCTTGTTAACGATTCTAGGAACTCGACACTATTTTTTTTCTAAGTAAATGTTCGACACCAACACTTCTTTCTCAAAGTAAAATGATAAATTGAAAACACTACGAAATAAATATCTTCTAAAATTCTGAGAGTCCTCATTTCTTATAATTCTAAAGGAAAAATTGAGAGTAGCAAAGAAATAACCTCATCCTTATTCTAAAACAGTGGTACATCAGACTTTACCCCTTACCTCTTCTGGTAACAATGGATCAGTAAATGAATACTGCCCTCAGTAATCTAGCAAAGAATGTGTTACCCTTGGAGATTAATGCATTGTCTTTTTAATCATGTCATTAATAACATTCACATGAAATTTAAATGTATTGTATAGGCAGCTGAAGGATGTAACTTTTTTTAAAGCCCTTGAGAAATAGGGGTTTGTAGACCCATCTTTTGAGCACTGTGTCGTATTACTAAGGCCATGACCTAAATATTACTGGGAAACCTAAAACTCTCAGAATGGGTCTGACTCCATTCATACTACACCTAAAAGATGAAGTATTCTTATATGTCAGGAAAATGACTCTTTATGCCATATGGTTTGGTGGATAGGTGTGGGTGAAAAAGAAAGATGTTATTGATTGAAGTGTAGAGATTCTGTTAAAGTTAGTGTCACAATGTGTTAATCATCTTTTAAATAAAATTTTTTTTTCCTTTATTGATTTTAGAGGGAGAGGGAGAGAGAGAGAGAAACATTGATGACAGAGAATATCAATTGGCCGTCTCTAGCATGCCCCCCACTGGAGATCCGGCCTGGGCATGTGCCCTGACCAGGAATCGAACCGGCAACCTCTTGGTGCATGGGTCAATGCTCAACCACTGAGCCACACCAGGTGGATTCATCTTTTAATTTAAATAAACTTTTGATTTTAGAATAGCTTTAGATTTATAGAAAAGTTACAAAAATAGTGTAGCATTTTTATATACCTCTTTCTAGTTTCTCCCATTTGCTACAACTAAGGAACCAACATTAGGATATTACTATTAATTAAAATCCACACTCCATTCACATGTCAGTTTCCCCCTAAAGTCCTTTTTCTCTTCCAGCATCCCATCTGGTATAGTACATTATATTCAGTCATCCTTAGGCTCCTTTTGGCTGTGACAGTCTCTCAGACATTTATTTATTTATTTATTTTTTAGTGACTATGACAGTTTTGTGGTGTATTTATCAGATATTTTGTAGAATGTCCCTCAAATGGGATTTAGCTAATATTTTGCATGGTTAGCCTATGGTTATAGGTTTTCGGAGGAATATTAAAAAGGTGAAATGCCCTTCAATGAGATCGTATCATATCAAGGGTACATGCTGTCAACATGACCTCATTGCTGATGTTAACCTGTATCAAGTGGCCAAGGTAGTGTTCGCCAGGTCTCTGCACTGTAAAGTAACTCCTCCTCTCCCCCCCTTTTATACCCCACTCTTTGTAATTCAATCAAAAAGCACAGCCCACGCTCAAGGTAGGGAATTACACTCTACATTCTTGAGGGGTTAGTGGCTATATAAATGATTTGGAATTCTGTATGAAAGATGTGTCTCTCTTCTCCAACTGATCGATTGATGGTTTTATCATTTACGTCTTTATTTTGGGACTCCAAATCTAAATCAGTTG
The DNA here is from genome assembly GCF_014108415.1 of Molossus molossus. Classification (NCBI taxonomy): domain Eukaryota; kingdom Metazoa; phylum Chordata; class Mammalia; order Chiroptera; family Molossidae; genus Molossus; species Molossus molossus. The sequence goes on along the minus strand of NW_023425401.1, from coordinate 29,257,200 downwards.
TGGCCAAGAGGTATGTTTACATTATTATAAAGTTAATAAAGAAAATCTGGAACATTTTACATGGTGCAGATGAATACCATTTGATGTTGGTTATGATGATACATTCTATAATTTCCTCAGAGTTCATCTTCCTGTACATATCAGATGTATTTCTCCTTTACTTGCCAGGACGATAACTGTATTCAAGGTAGGCCTTCCCTTTGGGGCTACCAGTCTTGCATTGTAAGTGGAGCCCTCTTAGATGCTTGGCCTTTTCCCACCTCATTCCCACAATGATTGCATCTTACCCATAATGCTATTCTTCACCAAGTGGTGAAGAGGCAGGGCTATGTATAATCACTTTCCTCTTTAAAGAACCAACATAACGCATGCTACAAAGAGCTCTTCTTTACAGTAGTTGACTTTTTTTAGTAATAGCAAAAACATAGTTGTAGCTCCTTAAGATTCTAAGAGAAGAAATATTTCATTTTGTCCTTTAAGAAGTTGTTTTAAGAAGCAGCATAAGGAAACTCAGCCTTCTTTCAGACGGGAGAAGTGCCCCCAAGAAACTCTGTATTTCTGAGTAACTAAAACTCAACTGTATACTAATGCAAAGTTGATCTCATCCAATTTCAGTTGGGGGAAAAAACAAAACAATCAAAGTAAATAGCATCTTATTTTGTCCTTTGAAGAAACCTGAATGTAGTTCTTTGTCAAGAACGTTCCCAGTCCCAGTTTTCACCCCTACAAAGGAAGTAAATTCCTTACAATCAAAGGTAAGGCGAAGGATAATTGCATCCAGAACAACCCATCAGTACGCTAACTCCAAACCAGTCCACAGACGCTTGTTAGTTACCACCCAGGCCAGAGAGGGAATCAGACAATAGACCATTTCAGAGGTCAGTTAAGGAGACGACCTCCCACTTCGGACTGCTGCCAGGGACGTACAATCCAGTGTCTGACATCTGGGTTTTGCAGCTGCAAAGGCTGCCCCTTGTGTGGCCACAGGTGTTGGCTATAACTCCGAGACACACAAGGAGGAACACGGTAATGTCAGTTTCAGTGTGCCTGTGTGTATTTATGTGTATGATTTTTCATTCTGTTTTCCAAAAATGTACACAATTTATTTTGTTTCAAAATTAATGTATTTCTGCATAATGGCAAGGAACATTTGGGAGGCTAACAAAAAAGAAGCTTTTGTTCACGAACAAGGGCAAACAAAGCCACGTTTTTACACCTACAGGGCACTCTGCACACTGACGTGCTGTGTGGGGCACGGTTAGCTGAGACATTTGAATAAGTCTTCTTGGCACCAGAGAAGTAAATGGATATTGAACAGCAAACAGGCAGTTGGTCTAAGATAAAGCCAAATACTCATTCTCTCCCACCGCCTCCTTGTTTTGGATCTTCACGAGAATTTGTGTTTATCAATATGTATTCTGAGCATAGAATGGACTATCTAGTTTTCCGTCTCACACTATAACAGCTGTCGACATCAGCTAACACAGCTGAAGGCAGTAACACTGAGCTTTCCTCTTCCCCTTGCAAGAGACTTAGCTCCTGTTTGTGATGTGAATCTAGAAGTTTCTACCTCACATAGGTAGTGGAGGTTCCTGACCCTAAAGATTTGGGCAGCAGTAGAAATGATGAGTAAGAGGACAGCATAATACTGATAAGATCTATAAGGAGCCAAAAGTCAATATCATTTATGAAAGATGTCTATAATTTCACAATTAAACATATACTCCCTCCTGTGCCTACTTCGTAGCCTGAAATTAGAAATTTAATTTAATGCCAGAGGTAGGAATCTTTCGATGTCTTCTTCCTATCAAATCTCTTCTAAGGAGAAAGGTTTGAATCCTTCGGCCAATGTCTCTCCCCTTTTTAAAGCCCATGTGCTCTGTGAGGTTTTTTTCACTGTATGCTCTCTCTATTCCTCCAGCCAAGAACGCCGTTGACAGGGTTGACTTTGCACATTCTATTACAAAGACAAAAGGTGAATCAACTATGTGTTTTCAAAGTACCGCCACCACCCTATTTCCCTGAAGAATCTCTGCTCTTATTGATGTTCTATCAGCCTTGTGCTTAGCACAGAAATCCTCAATCAGGGTGTGATGAATGAACGAGTGAACCAATGAACTAAATCATCAAGTTGTCTATAAATGAGACTTCCCAATAGCAAAGGAATAGAATTTCAAGACTTTGGTAGTTTTTCAGGCCCCAGTGAGTTCCCCCAATTATCACGCTGTGTTTACGCAGCTGAAAATAATGCTTAGTTTACCAAGCCTCTACAAATTGTGACTTTGGTCTCTTTTGGGTCTTCTCTGTGTTTTTCAGGTTGTGTTTTCCTCTGCCCACAATGACTATGTATGTCCTCATGATGAATAGGAATGGATTCTAGACAATACAGTGTATTTTGATCCTGTGGACGGACACATTTGGGGCTGTCGAGCTGTCCAGTGTCCCTTATGTGTTCTTGGTTATGTTTGCATTTATTCCTGTCCCAGAATGTATTAATCCTATCTGACCTGTCCTTAAAAAACGTTTTCCTTTTTCATCTGCTTTCCTTCAAGCACGTTTTGGTATTTTAAATGACCTTGTTTCAGAAAAGGACACTTTTCCCTAGGAGCAGTGGGCGTGTTTCTTTGAGCACACTCTCTGTCTCTGACATCTCCTCCTCCGCCGTCATGTACACATGTTTGGCTCTTTCCCCTCCAACTCCAGCTATAAACTGTTTCCTTCTCTTTCGAGTCACAGCTTCTTGAGAGAGTGATCTATGTCTGTGTTTCCACTTCCTTCCTTCCCATTCCCTCCTCCACCGACTGGAATCTGACTTCCCAGCCCCAGTCCACTGACCTGGGTCATACAGGAGTCACTTCCTGCTGCCTCCACTGGGCTGAAATGGCTTCACCCTGATGCCTGTGGGGCTGCGCTTCTCACTTGCACCCCATCTCAGACCGCTGGGGGCTTCTTTTCCTTACTCCATTCCTGAAATGTCAGTGTGCCCAAGAACTCCATCTTTGGCTCTCTCGCCTCCCTTTCTGTCTTCTCGCACGATCACAGTCATGCCCATCTGCCCTGCTGACTTCCAAACCGATCTCCAGCCAGAACTCTCTCAATGCACGTCCACGTCCTCGCAGCTCCGAGGCATCTCGCTTGACCTACTCTCGGTTTCTATCACGAGCCATGGTAGCTGCTGTGTTTATTTGCTCCACATTTTTTCTAGCCCCCCCCCCCCATTGCTCCTGGGGAGTCCCTTTTCGCTCCGTGTGGTCCTGATGGGAAACAGCACACTGTCATTACCATTCCTGCATCCCAAGGGAGACACATAACCTGGCCTGGTTCAGGCAGCATCCCTCCACCACCTGATCCTAGAGGCGAGGGGAAGGCAGCACCTCCCGCTGGTGCACTGCCGACGCCGCCCTTCCCCCCGTGCCCCAGCTCCTGATCATGTCACGTGAAGCCCTGGACCGCCCACGCGGGAAATCCAGGAGTGTCTCCACGCTCCCTTCTTACTCTCCGCAACACTTAATGGGTGATCAACTTTAATTATGTATCTTAAAGGCTTGTCTCTTAAATGTATACTCTCTTCTCTACACCTACTGCCCCTACTTCAATCCAGGCCTTTATCATCTCTCCCGACTGATGCCCCTGCATGCAGTTCAGCCCCATCCTTCCATTCTCTATGCTAAAGCCAGAAGGGACTTGTTTGAAAAAAAAAATTAAAATCTTCAGTAACTCTCCAGTATCTTCTGGAGAATCAGTGCACCTTAAGGCAAATGGGGCGCCCATCCGCCTCTCTAGCCTCACCCCCTGGTGTTCCCCATGCGCACTGAGCTCCAGCCCTTCCGAGCAGTGCCCGCCCCGCCGAACACGCGGACCTTCCCTCACCTTTCTCACAATCGCCTCTCTCCGCCTGGAATGCCCTGGCCGTCCCGTCTTCTTTTTCTTTCTTTCTTTTTGTTGTTGTTCGTTTGATTTCTCTGGCCACAAAATACTTATTAAGGGACAGTTTAGGGAATACAGAGAACGTAACATTACGATCACAATATGAAGCCTTTCAGTCCTGTCGAGTCAGCCCAGCCCTCAGTGCCCTGCAGACGTGAAGCCTCTGCTGAGACGCACTTAAAGCAGTTAGACTTTGCGTGAACATTTACAGCCAGAGCACCTGCGGCCACGTTTTAGTGCACACCGCACCACACCACGCCACGCCACACTGCACTTACGTGGCAACAGTGCCTTCGGATTGTTCTTATCAGTCATTAGCAGTCAACTTGCATAAAACTTTTAAACACCCAAGAATGGAGCTCACAAAATCGGCTGAACAATGAACCTGTCCTTGCAAAACACATGCTGTGATGGAAGAAGAGACGTTTATGTATTTTTTAAAGTATGTGTATTACAGAAGCTGCGTTCATTCCAGCCACTTCAAGTGACCCAGTCTGTGGCTAAATTCTTCTTCAAGGTTTCTTGCAGGTGTCCCCTCCTGTGGGAAGCCTTTTCGTAGTCCTCCTAAGCTGGATTGGATGTCCTCCCGTGTTCCCGTCGTAGCAAGTGCGCTCCTTTCAAGGTTCTTGACCCACAGTACTGGAATTATGTACCTGTCTGCTTCAGAACTCTGAATGGATCCCATACTTCTGTGCTCAGCACGATGCCACATCGTGTGCCGAGGGGGCAAATGAATGAATTGCCGTTGAGTCAAAGAAATGTAGAAGGTTCTTATCCCGTCTGCATCAGAGTTTGCCCTTGAGCCTGCATCGGAAGACTTTAGTCAAACGTTTAGATGTTCACACCAGAAATATGCTACGTTTCCTGAATGCTCCCAAACTTATCTTGTAACCAAAATGATTTAGCTGCTTAAATTTTTTTGAAAGTAGAAATGTGCTTTTGGTTTGGTTAAGCTATATCAGTACTAACAATAAAAATATTTTGTATTTATTATAACCTTTTAGGTTGTTTCTTCAGATTAAATTTGGGGGTGTCAGTGATTATCTATTGTGACTTGAGTTGTTTTTTTTTAATCCTTACCAGAGGACACTTTTGCATTTATCTTCAGATAGAGTGGGAGGGAGAGAGGGGAAAGAGAGAGGAGAGAAATATCGATGTGAGAGAGACATGTTGAGTGGTCGCCACCCACACAACCCAACTAGGGCCAGGGACAAACTGCAACCGAGGTACATGCCCTTAGCAGGAACTGAACCCGGGACTCTCTGGTCTGTGGGCCAACACTCTAACCGCTGAGCCAAATTGGCCAGGGCAGGGGTTATCTTCTCAAATAAGACATCTGGGAGGGCGACGTGGCAGTGGGTCGTCTGGGAAGGAGACGTGGCAGTGGGTCGTCTGGGAGGGCGACGTGGCAGTGGGTCGTCTGGGAAGGAGACATGGCAGTGGGTCGTCTGGGAGGGCGACGTGGCAGTGGGTCGTCTGGGAAGGAGACGTGGCAGTGGGTCGTCTGGGAAGAAGACGTGGCAGTGGGTCGTCTGGGAAGGAGACGTGGCAGTGGGTCATCTGGGAAGGAGATGTGGCAGTGGGTCGTCTGGGAGGGCGACGTGGCAGTGGGTCATCTGGGAAGGAGACGTGGCAGTGGGTCATCTGGGAAGGAGACGTGGCAGTGGTCCGTCTAGGAGGGCGATGTGGCAGTGGGTCGTCTGGGAAGGAGACGTGGCCGTGGGTCGTCTGGGAGGGCGACGTGGCCGTGGGTCATCTGGGAGGGCGGCAAGGCAGTGGGTCATGGTCATCACAACATCTCTGCTGTCCTCTCTGAATCTCTTGGCTTTCTCCAATGATAGCAAGATGACGGCTGCAACTCTACATATTCCACGTTCAAGGTAGGGAGAAGAGAGGAAGGGGATGCCGTCAGTTGAGTCTTTTTCTTGTATCAGGACAAAACAAAAGCTTTCCTCCTGCCCCTAGTAAACTCCACCCGGGTCTCCCTGGGCAGAAGCGTGCCCCGGCTATGCCTCGCTGCGAGGCCAGGGAGGCTGGGGAGATGACGATTTCCCTCTTCCAGCCTCTGGAGCCAAGGCAGCAAGGGGACGGGCTGGACATGTCTGTGAAGGAAGGAGTAGTGTCCAGCACAGACAAAAACGAGGGACAGAGGTTAAAGCAAGTTTCTCGACCTGGGAGTTGACATTTTGGACTGGGTCATTCTTTCCTGCGAGGAGTCTACCCATTCGATGCCAGTGGCCTCCCACTTCCCAGCTGTGACGATCAAAGATGTCTCCAACGCCGAGTGTTGGGTGAGGTGTGCACAAAGCCTCCCCCAACGGAGAGCCCGCAGGTTAGACGGCTGCCCACGGTCACAGCTGGGAAGCGGTGGAGCTGGGGTTTGAGCTCTGGGCCTCTGACGTCCGCGTGTCTCCTCCTCGCCACTCCGACCAGGCTGTGCAGCTGAACCAGTGGCCTTGTCGTTAATACGAGCACTTGACTAACGTGCCGTAGCGTGAGTTAGTGAGACCCCAGGAAAGGCTATGCCTCGCCTCATGCTTTCCTTGAGCACTTACTATTGATCCATCACCCCTGTCAGTTCAGCAGTGAGAGCGGAGCAGGGATCAAGTACTTACAACCCAAACGTTCTCAAAAGGGCAAACGGATTCTTAGGAAAGCAAAAGTGTCTTAGATCGTAAATGATGTGTGGCCTTGCAAAACGCAGTCCTTCTCAACAGATCTTATCTCAGTATTTAATTTCTCTATGAGGTAGAATTGAAGTTAACTCTTTTTCTCTTCGAGGGAGCAGTAACAAAGGAAGCAGGTGGAGCAAGGAGTACGTTTCAGAAAAGATGAGAAATACTATTACCTGAAACGAGGTGATGTGGATGGTGAATTTTTGGAGTCCTCCCGGGGGTTTCCGTGAGGTGCGTCCCTTCAGCTGTGTTCCAGTCCCTGGTCATCCTGTTAGTTCACTGCCATGTCTCTCTATTCGTAATGCAATACATGTTCATATTTGTCTCTTTTCCTCATATTATTAGTTTTATTGGAATGTGACTTTTCAACAAGTGAACGTACCCCCCTCTTGTTCACATCTTCATTATTCAGAAGCATCCCTCTAATGTTTTTTTAAGAAATAAAAGTTTTTAGAAATACACTCACAGTATTAGAATATCATTGGATCATCAGATGATTACTTACATCATAGAATAATAAGTAAATATAGGGTGGCAAACAAGTTTAAAATATAAAAATCAATAGATCTAGGTTTGAGTCCCTGACTTTGGCCAAATTATATAACCTCATGGAGCCTCCATTTACTTATGTTTCAAATGGGCATAATGTTCACTTCATAGTGCTAAGATAAGAATTAAAGGAGATGTTATATGTCAACTACTTAGCAGAAAGCCTAGCACATAGTAAGTAGCTAATATGTAGCAACTACTGGCAATAGAGTCTGTAAATAATATTTAGTAGGGCGAAGATTTTCTGAAAGAATAAAATAGCAGCGTGAGAATGGACTGGCTCAAGTGGAAGTGATTCAGTCAGTGGTTGGTTGGCTCAGGAGTGTAGTCCAGGACTGACGAGACATGTTCTGAACCGACCCATGGTTCTTGCCAAGCACAAAGACAAGAAGCCGAAAGTCCATCTGGGACACAGGCCACTCTGGCCCCCATCTCCCTGCTAGAACTGGTGCTGCCCATCACTTTTAACAAATCACTTAACATCCACTTATAATATCCTCCTTTAACTAATTAAAGATGGTACCTACCTTTTTTCTCCTCATGAGATTGTTTCTGGAGATGAAATCAGTTCATTCATTCATGTCTGCTCTGTGCAAAGCAGAATAGAGTACGGTCTCTATTCACAGAGTTTACATTTGACCTGCTGGCCACAGGATCTTTATTATTCATTTAAAACCTTCTGCTTACTTCCAAAATAACAATTATTTATCCGTTATGTTATTCTCCAAAATATATCAACTTACAATGCATCTTATCAGTGCGGGGCTGGCTGGCGGCTCTAGGACAGTAGGTGCCCCCCGTTGCCTGGGCACCTGAAGTGGGTGGTCTGCGTGAAGAGCTAGCTCACTCCTGGGTACACAGTTCAGTTTTCCATTGATTTTTGGGATAAACACTTATTCAGAGAATGCTTGCTTTTTATAATGGGTCAGGTAGAGATGGGAACGAGAATCACTGTTGTTTCGATGGTTAAAATCTCATCAGAAAATAACACAATTGAGTTAGGATCTCTTCTTTGAGTTACGGACTGTAGATGGGGGCTGGGAGAGAGAGGATACATGATTCTTTCTGAACTCTACATTTCTGACACTTTTTCTGAGCTGCTAAAATATATGTGAAACAGTAACATTAAGGAGCTATAAGAAAATAATCCATAGCCTTATTTTATACTTACGACTTTATCTGGCTGTAAAGCAAATGGCCACGGAACAGTCACTTCATACTGACCATACCAGTTTACAATTATTATAACAACTACTAACAATGACTTTATTTGCTGGAAAGGCACCTATTCTCGATGAAATGTTGGCCTAGAGAATTGCTAATAATTCCAGCACGTGAAGAGTCACAGGCTAATCCTACACAATGTTCCCCGCTAAGCAGAGGTGGCTGGTGCAGACCTCCCAGCATCCGACTTGAAATTGCTGGTCCAACTATATGACTTAGAACTCTTCCTACCTTTTACCATCATCTCGAAAACATAACCCAATGTGCATTTCACTTCTTCTGAAACATCATTTCTTTCAAATGAACCTAACTGATTTCTTCCCCCATCTCCTGTAGTATTAATTTTATTATATATCAGTTTTTTAAAAAACCTCCAGGAATGGAACTGTCCGCCTATAAAGTTGAAAGAGGAAAGTTATGAAACGCTAGGTTCATGCTCTCTCGGCGACACTAACCCTCCTGTGGCCCCTTCTGCACACGCCAGCCCGGTGCTCACTGGAAAGCCCCCCAGGCATCTGTTCTTTACAGGAAAATATTCAGTTTTGGTTTCCTGGGTTTTGTGTGATTGTATTCAAGGATTTCTTTTACTTTGGAATTTCTGGTTTATTTTGTTTTCTTTTCTACCTTATCCCCATTATTCTAAAGCAGGGTGCAGTTGAAGATGATTTACATTAGAAAAGAAAAATATACAGCCCCAAACTGAAATTCCCTGGGATTTGAATAGGTTTCTCTAGACCCTGGGATGACATTCTTTATCTAAATTTATCCATCCCTTTGGGTTTCTTGGATGTGGTAAGGAATTCTCACATCTCTGCTACTGGACTTTGGGAACCAGTAGACAGGAAATGTCTCTCACATGAATGTAACAAATAATGCCTTAAAGTGTTGATTTTATTCCCACATCTTATATCATTTGACACATGCAACGTGAGTTCTGCCTGGTGGATGCCCGTGCCTCGGTGGTACCACTCCGCTTAGAATTTCCTACAGGCGTGGTATCAGTTGAGCCAAAGAGCAATTATTTTCTCCTATGAAACAGAACTTTACTGTAGCATATAAGGAGGACAAACATAAAGGAATATTCTGTTTAATTAAAAGTCACAAAATAGCCCGGCCGGTGTGGCTCAGTGGTTGAGCGTCAACCCATGCACCAAGAGGTCACCGGTTCGATTCCCAGTGAGGGCACATGCCCAGGTTGTGGGCCCGATCCCCAGTGGGGGGCATGCAGGAGGCAGCCAATCAATGTTCTCTCTCATCCATGTCTCTCTCTCCCCCCCCCCTTTCTAAATTCAATAAAGAAAAAAAAAGTCACATAATGAAATAAACCTACATTCCACTTCTTAAACACTAAAGAAAGTTACAGGTAGAACTAGGGCTAAAGAATTACATACAGCTAGGCACAGTTAAATGCCTCACTAACGTTTACCTATTCTTAGTCACTGTAGCCCAAACTCAGTATTCCCTGGGCTTAAGTAGATCCCAACTTAAATATAGAGCCTTAAATATAGGGCTTGTCCATCTAAAGCTTTTTGAGGATGCTTCTAGAAAGCCTTACCTTTCTTTGTAGTAACAATGATCTTTGTCTGCTGGTTTTCAGTTTAAAAGGGTAGAAGGAGCTTATTTGCCAAGAATAAAGATCTGTTTGCATTCCTAAGTTGCACTTTCTCATCTAACCTAAAACATACACAGAGAAGTTGGAAAAAATGGGATACCTCTATACTAATGAACAAGGAATTTCACTGCAACTTCACAATGCCCCACAACTTCCCAGTAGCTACTCTGGCTCCAACCTGCGTTTAATTTTTTTCTTTTTTTTAAATCCTCACCCGAGGGTATGTTTTTATTGATTTGAGAGAGAGATACATTGATGTGAGAGACAAACATCTATTGGTTGCCTCCTGTATGCACCCCGACTGGGGATCGAACCTGCAACCTAGGTATTTGCCCTGATGGGGAATCAAACCCACAACCCTTTTGGTGTACTGGATGACTCCGCAACCAAATGAGCCACCCATCCAGGGCCAGTCTGCCTTATTTTTAAGATGAATCTATTTCCTCAAAACCCCTTTTAAAGAAAAACTCACTCAGCCGGGCCGGTGTGGCTCAGTGGTTGAGTATGGACTCATGTACCCAAAGGTTGCCAGTTCTATTCCCGGTCAGGGCACATGCCCAGGTTGTGGGCCCGATCCCCGGTCTAGGGGTCATGCAGGAGGTGGCCAATCGATGTTCTCTCTCAACGATGTTTCTTTCTCTCTCCCTTTCCCTTCCTCTCTCTCTAAAATTAATAAAGACAAATTGTTAAAAAACAAAAACTCACTCATGCACAACAGTCATAGTCCTCAAGTTGAAACATGAGAATTTTCTCACCCTTTACTGCTGTGTTTAGAGTGCATTTTATCTACCAAAGTTATTTAATAACTCCTGTAACTTACCTTAAATACAGCTCTTTACGGACATGAGAAACCTCTACATCCAGTAAGCCCTAACCAAGGAAGTGACAGAAAAATCCCCCCAAATGTTTCCTGCTTGAAAGTCAGCGAAAGTTTAGTGTTGAGGAAGTGACCCCGAATGCCTGGCGGCCTGGCACGTGGCCCTGTCCAGAGGAGCCGGTGCGCAGAGCCGGCAGGGGGACCTGGCCCGGCATCCGCAGCTCCTGCAGCCGCTCGCTGGGCATGGGAGGCCTTGGCGGGATGGGGGAGCGGGGAGGAGGACGCGGAACGGGAGCTGATTTCGTGCTCCTCTGGCTGGCCTCCTGGACTCTAGGCAGAGCCCAGGGATGTTCTGGCCGGAGAGGGAGCAGCTGGAGAGGCTGAGAAAGGCCCTTTGTCCCTGCCATCCAGGGACAGACCCGATTTGGTGGCAGATGAGGAGCAGACAAGCAGGACTTCAGGCGGGTCCAGAGTGCCCTCTATATTCTGAAGCGTCTTCTTGATGGGCAAGCTTTGGGGTTTGTCTGGCATTTTTTAGAAAGAAATTGGATTTTTTTAGACAGACTTTTTTCATTCTAGGGATGTTTTGAGGAGAGCTTCACCCCCTCCTCCCAATAAAACACTGAACTTTCATTTTAATACATAACACTAAACACTTATTTATTTAGTTTTCCTTTAAAGAAAGATTATTAAGAGTGTTTACAAGGAAATCACTGAAAATAACAACCTTTCTCAAAATCTCCTTTTATGTGCTGTTAGAAACAACCATGTAATTTTTTTTTTTTTTCCTCAATCATTCTGGGAAAAATAATTGTGGCCAAGGATGATGTGGAAAACTTCAGCATGAAAAATAATGTCATAAGTAATCCAAAGGGGAAATTAATTTTCACTTTGAAGTTGTTCGCTATCACAAACACTAAAATAATGAGTGAACTGGCTCTCCTGAGACCATCCCCGGGCCCCTCTGGGCTCCAGGTGCTTGGGGCCTCCCTCGCTGCCCTAACTTCTGACCGGCAGGAGGCTTAAGGAGGACATCTCTTCAAGCAATTAGAAACAATCGATTGTGTTATTAGACATCAACTTCTGTGATTGTTAGGTCACTCAGAATTGGCTGATTTCCTTGCTACTGAACAATAAAATTAATAATACAAGGCAACTTGGAGTACAAAGGCTGTTTAAGTCGAGAGGACGCATTTATAGCCCTGCAGGGCAGCTAATGTGATGGAGTCCCCACTCACACCTAGGCACAGAGCCCAGCCCAGAGGGGATGGCTTTGTGGAAAATGTCAGGGCAATGGAAGACAGAAGTAATGTCACTCTTAACCTTTACAGCAGATTGGAAAGTATGTGCAATATAAACAATTTAAGTGCATGTACTATACTATTTCATGTTATTATAGAAAAGATAGAAGTAGAAAAGAAAAAACAAAGGTCCGGAGCCATCCAACGGATGAATAATGATGTACTGAAAAGTTAGACGTTGACTCTGGAAATGCCAGTTACAGGCTGGGCTTGTTGAAACCACCCTTTCCCAGGGCCCCTTCCCTCCCAACTGACTTAGCCCGGTGTCTCGTGCTCTGCCACTCCAAGCTCCACACCTCACCTCCCATAAAACTCATCAACCTCTTCATCTGTTAGTGTTTTTCAAGAGTAGTCACAGATGTGGCCTGTGCAATGAACAATCTTAGTAGTATAGGTTTTTTGAAAGTTTGCAATCCCCCCAAATAAAATATCTGACAGCAGAGCTATGTGCTATAGGTGTTGGGGGGTTGGAGATTGGGGGAAGGGAGGTAGAGGAACCAAACCTGAATGGGAGAGAGTCAAAGGAGAAAAAAACAAAAACTTGTAAGCACATTATCTTCCCTTGCATTGCTCACCTGGAAATAAAAAATAAAGACACGAAAATACCCCCCAGAATGTGGGGATCTCTGAAAAGTTTTTTAAAGGCATATATAATGATTTATGTGACCATGACCTCTAAAAAGAACTTGAAGAAACATCTCTCTCCACCTTGACACTCAAAATATTGACAATAAAGTTTAGGACATTAACCCAATTATTTTCACTTTAAAAATGCGTCTCCTAAACAAAACTAATGCAAATAGAAAGTATCAGACAGGATGTAAGAAATCCCAAGGTTGCTTCTAGCAGGTATTCATCACTTCCTTGGAATGCTGGTCTGTCAGCAGGGGTGCTTCCAACCCCTCCCTCTCCAGTTCTCTGACAGCCGCTTCCCCAAGGCCCACGACTCCTTTGCTGAGTGTGTAGCTTCTCCTTGCTTTCCCTGAACTGTATTATTAATTCTGTGATATGCTACTGCCTGTTCATGCTGACAGACTTCCCGAGGACTGTTGACGAGCACTGCCCGCGAGGAATCCCACTTTTTCTCTTCAGTGGCACATTCTTTGAATTTATCATTTTAACTTTATGAATTTACTCAATGGAGAGATTATTTAAAAGGCTACTTGAGATATAGTGTAATATGGATTAACATAGCTAATCCAGGTCATTATCATTTTTACCAGAAATTATTTGCTTTTGTGCATAAGTAGAAACAAATATCCTATGTGTACAATTATTTTGATTTTAAGGCCATTTTTAGTAGAGAAAGATAAGATTAGGAGTCTGCGGTTCCCTTTAGTGCTCCCAAGGTACCTTCCTTATAGTCACGCCTGTCTATATACTGAAGTTTATTTATAATAGTTTCTGTATAGGCTTGGATTTATTTCTGTGTGTGTGTGATTATGCATGGATTATACACATCTAGACTTGGGTATGAACAGACATAAACTATACACCTAGTTATAATACAAATAATTAACAGGTAAAATTTAATGTGTCTTTTAAAATTAGGCATAAAGCCCAGCCGGTATGGCTCAGTGGTTGAGCGTCAACCCATGCACCAAGAGGTGGCTGGTTCGATACCTGGTCAGGGCACATGCCCAAGTTGTGGGCCAAATCCCCAGTGGGGGGCATGCAGGAGGTGGCCAGTATTCTTTCTCTTCAATGTTTCTATCTCTCTCTCCCTCTCCCTTCCTTTCTCTAAAATCAGTAAAGAAAAACAAAATAAAATAAAGTAAAATCATGTGTAAAGAGTAGTAGGATTTATTGAAACTACTGAATTGGATATAAAACATGGTTTCTAGTCCCCCCTTTATCATGAATGGGGTACATCACTTAGCCTTTTGGTGCCCCAGCTTCCTTATTTGTAGATTTAAAATGCAAAACAATTTATAAATACTTGACTCTTTAAATCATAATAGGGAAACTTGTGCTGGGAAAACTGAGACAGAATTTCCAGCGTGTGTGTTTCATGTGTTGAACTTCACAGCCTAAGCCTTCCACGTCCAGTAGCATTGCCAGATAAGGCGCTCTGCTGGAAATCAATTACATCCTATATAAAACATTTTGATTTGCTGTTGGACTCCCTGGAAGTGGGCAAAATAATCTCCAAGCCCTATTTTCCTCTCACTCACCCCCAAATAAAAAGGAACAAGCTGAGTCAACATTGGAGCTTGGAGCTGTGAGCAGAAATATGTACTGAGCAACAAGCGAAGGAGAGAAACCGTGTTGTGCTAAGGGAAAAGGCCAGTGGGATACTATAAATTCAGTTTGGAAAGGGAAGCGAGGGTCAACAACAAGGAAGAGGAACTGAACCTGAGATGCTGCGTTAAACCAGATGAGTAGTCCCCCCGGCTCCTCTCAGAAACAAACCAAATCTCCATGAAAAGCATCCTACTGTATATCCCATCAGATTCCCACACGTTATCATTAGGTAAATATTAGTTCAAAATTAAGGACCATCAAGCACATGAGGAGTTAAGCCATCTATATTAGAACTGTCAGAAATAGAATAGCTGCTTATGAAGTACAAAAAAGAAATAAAGTATAGAATCAAAAGAATGAGCAAGCAACAGAAAACTACCAGGGATGACCCAGCAGTTCTGAAAAATAACAATGGAATGTCCAAATATAAAATATGTAAATGTTGAAAGGAAAGAACAAAACATGTTAAGAAGCACACTGGCCATTAAAAAGCACATTTAGCCCTGGCCAGTTTGGCTCAGCGGTTAGAGCGTCGGCCTGCGGTCCGGAGAGACCCGGGTTCGGGTCCCACTGAGGGCACGTACTTCGGTTGCAGTTTGTCCCCGGCCCTGGTTGGTCGTGCGGGTGGCAGCCACTCGATGTGTCCCTTCACGTCGATGTTTCTCTCTCTCTCTCTCTCCCTTCCTCTCTCTCCCTCCCACTCTATCTGTACAAAAAATGGAAAAATGTCCTCGAGTGAGAATAAAAAAAATAATAATAATAAATAAAAAGCACATTTATTTCTAATGAAGATAGAAATGAATAAATTAATCAAAATATAATCCAGAAAGAAAAACAACTGGAAAATATAAGAATAATTTAAAATATTGAGGATAAAATGAGAAAGCCTAATAATATCAAATGAGAGCCACAGAAGGAGAGAATCAAGCTAATCAAGGAGTGATAATAGCTGAGAAATTTCCAGAAATGCTGAAAGCTATTAAACCAAAATTTCAGAAAGCACAATACTCCTAAGCAGAATACAATTTTAAAAAAATAAATAAAAATAAATGCTTAGGCATCACATAGTAGTGACTTGGTAGAGCACCAGAGAAAAGGGTTTTTAAGGCAGCCAGAAGAAAGACATTACAAAATAACAATCATTTTACGGACAGCAGACTGCTCAACAGTAGTAACAAAAGACAAAAGTCAATGGAATATTCAGTGTCAAGAGGAAGTAGCTATTAACCTTAGAGTGAAAAAGAAATGTTTGTAGTTAAAAATTGAGTTTATCATCAATAGACGCTCACTAAAGGAATTTGAATCTAAAGTTTACTCTTTAGAAAGTAGTATTCTCTCATGAAAATTCAATTAATACAGAAGTCAATAGCAAAAAGGTATTTTTAAAGTTCTCACATCTTTGGAAATACAGTAATCATTTATTTACCCTTTAAGAAATCATAATGAGCCTGGCCAGTGTGGCTCAGTGGTTGAGTGTCAATCCATGCACCAAGAGGTCACCGGTTCGATTCCTGGTCAGAGCACATGCCCAGGTTGTAGACCTGATCCCCAGTGGGGGGTGTGCAGCATGCAGCCAATCGATGTTCTCTCATTGATGTTTCTATCTCTCTCTCTCCCTCTCCCTGCCTCTCTCTCTAAAATCAATAAAGAAAAAAATATTTTTTTAAATCATAGTGAGGTTTTTAAGTATTTAAATCTAAATTATAATGAAAATATAACATGAAGAATTAATATTTTTTAGGAAAACCTATCAGTCATAATGCTTACACTAGAAAAGAATGAGCTCTACACAGACATAGTGTGGTGCTGGCCGGAGGGAGGGGACAACGGGCGGGGGGAGACTGGCAAAGGGCAGGGGGAATGGGGACATCTTCAATAGTGTCAACAATAAAAATAAAGGGAAAAAAAGCAAAAATAAGAAAAAGAAAAGAAAGAGCTCTGAAAATGAACTAAGCATCCATCTGAAGTATTTAGAAAAGAACAAGAGAATAAATGGAAAGAAACATTTATAGTTAGAGAAGAATTCCATAGAATCGAAAATAAAAGTACAACATAAAAGTCAATAAAGATAAAAGTTAGCTCTTTGACAAGACTAATAAGATGGACAATCCTTTGGCAAGACTGATTGAAAAAAAGTACAAATAATGCAAAGACTAAAAAGAGAATATAAATAGAGATATAGCACCATTGAAAATAAAATACCATGAGAAATTTTAGGGCAATAAATCTAAAAACCTAGATGAAATGAAATAATTCTTAGGAAAATATAACTTACCAAGACTGACTTAAGAACTATAAAACCTGGACAGTCCTAAAACTATTAAAGCAATTGAATCAATAGTTTAAAATATTCTTACAAGGAAAGATTAGGCCTATGTAGTTTTGTAGGTGAAATTACTAAACACTCAGTGTTAACTGCCATCTTTTATAAACTTATGCTGCAAATAGAATAAAAGAATAAATACTCCCTAAATCACTCTGCATTATCTGAGCACCAAGCACAGACAAGCACAATTTGAGAAGAGAAATTATAGATCAATTTCAATCAAAAACCTCAACAAAATATTACCAAATATTATTCAAGAACTTAAACAAAATATTATAAAATCCAGTGGGGTTTTTAAAAAAAAGTTTATCATGACCTAGTTGGGTTTATCCCAGGAATGTGAGAGAAGTTTAACATTAGAAAATCTAGAACTGTGATCCACTAGAAGAGAGTAAAAGTGAAAACTTTTATAATCTCTTATATAATCTTATAAAATCTTATATAATCTCAATAGAAGCAGAAAAGGTATTGAATAAAGTTAACCACTGAGTCAACATAAAAAGTCTTGGCAAATTTTGAGTAGAATCAAATTTTCTTTACATGAATGAAGGTTATCTATCAAAGTCTCAGTAAACACCATTCTTTTTTTCCCCCTTTATTGATTTTAGAGAGACAGAGAGAGGAAAGGAGAGGGAGAGAGAGATAGAAACATCGATGACAGAGAACATTAATTGGCCGCCTCCTGCATGCCCCCCACTAGGGATCAAGCCCACAACCTGGGCATGTGCCCTGACCGGGAATCAAACCAGCAACCTCTAGGTGCATGGGTCAACGCTCAACCACTGAGCCACGCCAGCTGGGCAGTAAACACCATTCTTAATGATGAAAAGTAACCAGGATCTCATGTGAAATCAGAAATAGGACAAGTATGCTCACTATCATGTTTTGATCATTAAAGTTGGAGTCTCTAGCCAGACAATAAGAAAAGCAAAAAGAAGGCATAAAGATTAGCAAGGAACAAACCTATCATTTATTGAAGATAATATGATTATATACATAGAAAACCACAATCTAAAACAACTTATTAGTGATGATAAGAGAGTTTGGCAAAGTGACCGGCTCTATGACCAATGTACACAAATCAATTGCCTTCCTAAACAATGGTCATAAACATTATAGAAATGTAATATAAAAAAGGTACAATTTATCATTTCAACAAAAACATAAAATATCTGGGAATAAATCTAACAAAGGTATATAAGATTTTATAGATAACATAATAAAATGAAAGTCATTAGAGACCTAAATAAATGAAAAGACGTACCATGTTTATGGATAGCAAAACTTAATATTTTAAAGGTATATCTTCTCTCAAATTGACCTATAGATTTAAAATCCCAGCAGGACTTTTCATGGAATAGACAAGCCAATTCAAAGATCTGTATGCAATAGCAAAAGGCTAAGAAAAACTGAGACTCAAAAAACTGAGTGTGATAACTTGTACCAGGTGTGAAGACTTTTAAATAAAGCTATACTAATTAAGACAGTATAATTTTGGCAGAGTTAGAAAAATTGAAAATGGAGAGTGACAGGATAGAAAAGAGAAGAGACCCAAACATACATGGAAACGTGATACAGAATAGTGATGCAATTGCAGATCAGAGGTGGTGAGACAAAGGGCACTGGAGGAGGAGGGAGGGGATTAGGAACGACTGCTAATGGCTACAAGGTTTCTTTTGGGGGTGATAAGAATACTTGAAAATTAAAAGATGGTGATGATAGCATGACTGTAAATATACTGAAAGCTGTTGAACTATGTATATACTTTAAAAGGGTGAACTTTATTGGATGTAAATTATCTATCAATCATGCTATTTAAAAAAACGAGTGCTCTATAATAACATAAAACAACAGGGATGAATACTTAATCTTAAACTGAATGAAAAAAGAAGCATCCCACCCCCTTATCCTTGGGCGATACATTCGAAGAACCCCAGTAGAGTCTGAAACCATGAAAAACACTGAACCATATGTACAGGATGGGGCAAAAGTAGGTTTACAGTTCCTCTGGAGAACAATACAATAATTAATAAATAATATAAGAATAAAATCTGTGGCCCTGGCTGGTTTGGCTCAGTGGTTAGAGTGTCGGCCCGCGGACCAGAGAGTCCCAGGTTTGGTTCCCGCTAAGGGCATGTATCTTGGTTGCAGTTTGTCTCCCCCCCACCCCGCCCCGTTGGGGTTGTGTGGGTGGCAACCAGTCGATGTGTCTCTCTCACATCAATGTTTCTCTCTCTCTCTTCCTCCCTCTCTCCCTTCCACTCTGTCTGAAGATAAATGCAAAAAATGTCCTTGGGTGAGGATAAAAAAAAAACTTTAAAAAAAAGAATAAACTCTGTGTTTTGTGTACTCACAACTGTAAACTTACTTTTGCTCCACACTGTATACTATATTTTCCCCTATACATGTATATCTGTAATAAAATTTAATTTATAAATTAGGCACAGTAGAAGAATAACAACACTAATAATAAAATAGAACAATTATAACAAAATATCATAATAAAATTAGTGAATGTGGTCTCTGTCTCTAAATATTTAGGTACTGACAGGACAGAGCAGGCCAGGGCAAGATTTCATCACACTAAAACTTTATGAGCTGTTCAATTCTGGAACTTTCCATTTACTATTTCAGAATGTGGTTGTCCATGGGTAACTAACCTCGGAAAGAGAAACCGTGGATAAAGAGGGACTACTGGGTATAGTAAGACATCATTTTACATAATTTAAAAACAAGCAAAAAGAAATAATATATTATCCATGGATATATACATATATGATACAAATATTTGGAATATTGCAAAGGAAGGAAAACAGGACAGCTGCTCCCTCAGGAAGAGCAGGAAATGGAAC
Organism: Molossus molossus; assembly: GCF_014108415.1. Lineage (NCBI taxonomy): Eukaryota > Metazoa > Chordata > Mammalia > Chiroptera > Molossidae > Molossus > Molossus molossus. Next base: position 29,237,673 of record NW_023425401.1, on the reverse strand, counting down.
AGGGGAAGAATTCCTAGGTAGGTGCAGCAGTATCAGCAATTCTTTTTGTTCTTGAGCTGAGTATTTTAGTGTTTTTATTTTGATTATTTATAATTTACATATTTTATACTTAACCTTTTGAATATATCAAATATTATATCCAAAAGAAAAAGGCCTTGCAAATTATAATAATATAGATATAGCAGCAAAAAGTAAGTGACTTGCAGAAGAGGAAATCAGATTGACCCCGGACTCGCCCACACCACCTCAAACCAAAGAGTGCTGCAGCATCTACCAAGTTCTGAGGGGGAAATGCATGACTTGAACATGTTAAGCCCAATCAAATGATCTCCACGGATAATTGCAACAGATAGGTAGCAAGCATGAAAGAACATAAAGAAATAAAAACCCATGAGCTTTATCTTGGAATGAAAAATAAATTAACTAAAAACTGTGGTGTGACAAAACCTAGGCAACCAAGTGGATCACTGAAGACCAGCGAGCACAGATGGCGCGGCCTTGGCACGAAGGGGCTGGTGGTGAGCACCAAGGCACCGAAAACGGAATCAAGGGCAAACGGCCGCTCCAGTGATGGTCTCAGAAAGGAATCTGAATGTGATAAACACAATCACTGGAAAGAATAACGGAACTACAAAAAATGGGGTTAGAAGGAAAGAGGCGGGAGAAAGTGAAATGGCATGTTTTCTCAAATTTCATAAGGAATTCAATAGATACTCTGTAAAATTGAACCATAATTTAAAAGATATATTGACTCTACCTCAATGTGTGTCACTGAGGATACTAGTGACATCTGTGGTGGCCATGTCTTTGACAGTGGGCTGCCCTGTGTATTATAAGATATTTGGCATCTCTGGAGCCCAGGCACTAAATGCCAGGATCACCTCAGTTATTGTAACCCCAAAAACCATGTCCATACGTTTCTAAATACTTCCTAGAAACCAGGTGCTGCCTTGGATTGAGAAACACTGCTCCAACTCTTCAAGTTCTTCATAGCACTTTTCCTCTTACATTCAGAGCAACGTTAGAGAATTAAAATCTCTTGATTTAAAAGCACACAAAAGGGATCATTTACCTGAAATTCATTCGATTTAATGTCCGGGTCCCTTTCTTCTATTAAATAAAAATAAAAATAAATTTTATACAGCACAAGCCTGCTTACCTAATGCAACCATTTGTAAGTTGACAAAAAGTATTTGTTTAAACAAGACATCTGAAGAAATGTACATGCTTAATTTTGATTTTCATTGTGACACAGAGAACGTAAAATTGACCACTTTAGCCACTTTTCGTGTACAGTTCTGTGACGTTAATATATGCACATTGTTGTGCAACTATCATCACTTTCCATCTCCAGAGCGTTTTCATCTTCCCCAGCTGCATATTTTAACAGAAACCATATAAAGAGTATTTGCCAATCTTTTGATTTGGGGCCAAGATCTTTTCTTTGAGAGTGGTCCCCTGATTGGAATTCCTCCTGGCCATCTTTTTTGCATGAATTACACCAATAATGAGCTCTCTAGGATTTCCGGTTTCAATTTCTTTCAAGTGAAACAAGAACTGAAAGACATTTGGCAAAGAATCTGAGTGCAGAACCCTCCCAGATCCCCTTCCCCACCCCCCAGTATTTTACCATTGTCACGCTTACCCGTAATATCAAAACACATTTTGAATTACCTGACATTTACCAGTCTTCCTAGCACACTCAACTTATTCTGTACGGAAGCAATCCATTCTTTTACATTGGTAATTTATAAGTTTTCATAACATTTAATTAAGTTACATGATTTTGGGTTTAAACACAGTTGACTCATGGAAAGTATCCAGCTGAAGTGATGGGGACAAAAGTATAGGCACATCTAGAGAACTGTTAAGTGAAGGGTGTCACTTAGGAAAGAGTCTGGCAAGTTGGATGTTATATTACATTTTTATTTTTATTTTTAAAAACTTTTTTTTAATTGATTTTAGACAGAGAGGAAGGAAGAGGGAGAGAGACATAGAAACATCAATGAGAGAGAACGATTGGCCGCCTCCTGCATTCCCCCACTAGGGATTGGGCCCACAATCTGGGCGTGTGCCCTGACCAGGAATCGAACCAACGACCTCTTGGTGCATGGGTCAATGCTCAACCACTGAGCCACATGGGTCGGGCTATATTAAATTTTTAAAAGTATGTATTCCTGTGATGGTTAATTTGTGTGTGAACTTGACTAGGCCGAGGGTACCCAGACTTTTGGTCAAACATTATTCTGGGAGTGTCTGGGAGTGTTTTTCTGGATAAAATTAATTTTTAAATGGTTAGACTACGTGAAGCAGAATGTGGGTGAGCTTCATTCAGTCAATTGAATACATGAATAAAACAAAAAGGCTAAATAAGGAGGAATTCCCCTAGCCTAACTGCTTTGAGCTAGACATTATTTTTTCCAGTCTTTGGACTTGAACTGAAACCTCAGTTCTTCTTAGGTCACCAGCCTGCTAGCTCTCAGAGTACAGCTATACATCAGCTCCCCTGTTTTCTAACCTGCTGACTGCAGATCTCGGGACTTCTTAGCCACCAAAATGCTGTGAGCCAATTCCTTATAATAAATCTCTTTCTATATTTATACATTTTATCGGTTCCACTTCTCTGGAGAATCCCAATACAACACCTGAATCTTGGAACAGAAAGAGGACATTAGTGGAAAAACTGGTGAAATTTAAATAAAGTCTTGAATTTAGTTAATAGTCATGTGCCAATGTTTGTTTCTTAGTTGCGTTACAAGTCGATGGTAATGTAACATGTTAACAAGTAAGAGGAAACTGGGTGGTGGCGTACAAAAAAATACTCAGTGCTCTCCACAATGCTTCTGTAAACCTAAAATTATTCCAAAACAAGAGCTTTGTTTTAAAAAACAGCATGCACTCTATGATCTGCCTTTCTGAAACCATTTCTAATTATCTGTCCTTCTATTTGTATTTATGCATTCTGTTCACCAAATGTTAGTAATCATTACTTTGGGAAATTACTTTTCTTTGTAACTTTCTGTATAGCTTCAATTTAAAAAATCCCACAGTAATAAACATACATATAATTTCACTAAAACAACGAAGTCATTCTTTAAAATATTTGAGTCTGGCCTGGCTGATGTGGCTCAGTGGATAGAGCGTCATCCCGTGGACTGAGAGGTCCCGGTTGGATTCCCAGTCAGGGCACATGCCCCGGTCGTGGGCTCGATCTCCAGTAGGGGGCGTGCAGGAGGCAGCCAATCGATGTTTCTCTATCACATTGATGTTTCTCTCTCTCTCTCCCTTCCTCTCTCTCTAAAAAAAATCAATAAAATCATATTTAAAATAAAATATTTGAGTCTGTTTGACAAACTGGCATCTAGAAATCATCAAACTCTAAAAGCGCAATGATGTTTGCTTTGGTGTTAGTTTTTAGTAACATGGTTTCATCTATAAAAATCTCCGTTGGACCCAGAGATGATTTCAAGATGAAGTTGTAAGACAAATAATATGCCACAGAACTAGAACAAGACCAGGTCACATTCTCATAAGAAGATGTTGTTTCTGACCCACACGAAGCCTAATGGTTTACGCCTCTGTGCTACTTTTGCTTTTTGCCAACTGTAAGGGTCACAGGGAAGGACCGGCTCCTCGTCGCCGTTCTGGTCAGTGGAGCAGGGAGGAAATCAAGACCTGTCAGGGACCTACATCTCCGAATCAAAGGACAGCTTGCCATTGACTCGCTGCAGGGATTAAGGGGACAGAATCCTAAATAAAGTATTTAATGCTCACTCTCTTTATCCTCTTATTTCTCCTCCTTCATCTTTGTTCTCTCCATCCTGTCTCTACTCTCTCTCCTGCCGACCAACCTCGCCCTTCGACTTTGACTATTCAGTATTCATACATTCTCAAGGGAGCCATTTCTTTTCTTTTTCACTCCAAGACCCTGAACTCTTTGCAGACAGGGGGAGGCTCTTCTTCATTTCCATGTCCCTGTCACCTAGTACAGTCCCACCCATCAATCATGGGAGGGCTGTCGAATGAATGACTTTGAGACTGTGGTGATGGTGACGTTTATGGGCTTAGTCACAGCTGTCTGCAGTTTTCTAGTTCCTCCTACTCACCAAAGTTCTGTGTCTCTCTCTTTCCCCATCATTTTTCTTTCTCAGCCCGATTTCTTCTTGTAGCATAGCTAGAGGTTTGCCGCCTTTATTCTGTACCTTCCGAATGCACAAACTCTAGGGGTCATTCTGCTCTTTGAGGGAGGACAGGTCTTTCCTTTAACTGTGTTTCTAGAAAGTAATAATCTGCACTAACTCCTCACTTAACGCCATCAATAGGTTCTGCGACTTTAAGTAAAATGACGTAACAAAATAAATTTTACCATAGGCTAACTGATATAAACAAGAGTTAAGTTCCCATGGCATCTCATCAATGTTATAACAAAATGAGGCTGAACAAAATAATGTTATTCAAGAATCTGCTGTGCATACTGGGATTCCCAGACTTTATCAGGCATCAGAATGATCTATAGGGTTTGTTGAAACACGAACTGCTGGGCTCTCCCTGAGCTTCTATTCAGCTGGTCTGTAGGGCTGGAGGATCTGCATCTCTACCAAGTTCCCAGGTGATGCTGATGCTACATGAATGCCGCTGGTCCAGAGACCACACTTTGAGAATCACTGATCTGTACACCACAGAAGTACTAGCCAGTTAGTTGTCTAATCCCCTCTGCTAAGGACAAAAAAAAAAAGAGGTATTCATTGTCTGGAACTTAACCATGAAATAAAAATAACAGGAAGACTATGCATGTTTTGTTTTAAACCCAAAGTGCAAAGCATTTTTTCCTTATAATCGTCATTCTTTAATTCACATCATTCCACAGACCATAAGTAAAGGTAAAACTGCTAATAGAAAAGACTATTGGTATTTCTATCACAGTATACAGAAAGGTTAATTACGGTGTGCACATCTCAAAGATCTTTGCCGTGTGAGCCATCTCCAGAAATACTTGCCACAGAACTGAAATAGAAATGATTATATGAGTAAATTATCACCCACTCTCCTTGCATGCATCATTTCATACCGCAAGCCTTTTCTCTTTTCAGGGAATAATGGTTTTACATTTTACTTTGTGATGGCACTCTAATTGCTAAATATAATAGGGACATTATGCTACAAAGTTAAAAGATTCCAAGTGAAAAGGTAAGTCAAATATAGTAATCTCATCCAGCCAAGGATTCTTTAAAGTGTACTCCTCTTTTTTCCCAGCCATCTCCCAACTCTGAACTCTTCATGAAACCATCAAAACTGATCATGATGGCAGAAAACCTAAAAGGGATCCTAGAATTCATCTAGTCCAGGCATCTGCAATGGTGATCCACTGGCCAAATCTGGCCCTCGACCTGCATTTGTCAATAAAACTTTAATGGAAAACAAGCATGCCTGATGAACATATTTGTAGGGCTGCATTCATGCCACAATGACAGAGTTAAATAGTTGCAACATAGACTATATGGTCCAAAGCCCAAAATATTTACTATCTCGTCCTTTACCAAAAAGGTTTGCTGAACCCTGCTCTAGTTCAACCTGATCATTCAGCAGGTGAGAAAATATATCCCATAGAAAGAGGGATAGCTCAGGGTTGTGTACGCGGACAGACAGGATTACAGAATGCCAGGCGTCCTCAGCAGCTCCCATAAGAGCTTTGGTTCCCTGAGCGTCCAAGCTGTCCTCCATGTATTAGTAGAGAAGCGGACACTGTACTAAGTTTGTATCTCATTACAGTTTTCAAAGAGCCTTCCATATGACTAACCCAAAGAGAGCAGTGCGACAGAAGTGGCTTTGATGTTAGTCCAAAATGAATAAATGGCATCATTTTTTTTTTTTTCACACTTGTTCAAAACACATGAGCAGCTAACATTTAGGGCCTGTTTCTAATAATGAAAAAGTCCTTTTCCACTGATGAGAGAATTAGAAGGATCAACTTGTCCTTCAAAAAATATACTAATATTCTGTCATATGATATTCTCCCCATTGTCCAGAATTGTCAGGAGATAGTGCCTGATGGTGTGAATTCTTATGTTCTCAAGTTATTAGGTTCACCAAACTGACTAAAGCATATGAGTGAGTGTGTGTGTTTACATAAGTGCTTTTATGTACTTTATACATTGGTGCCCCAAATAAAATGATGTGATGATGCTAGGTGTCATTGATCTCCTAGTCTCTCTTAATTGCATGGTAAGGGAAATATTCTATAAAGGAACAAATATGTCTATTCTGCAAATAAACCCAAATGCTATGGTTTCAGAGAAGTGCACAGAGTTGTACAATGAACTGAAAAGGATTGGAAGGTTAAATTAAAACCAGAACCCAGGCAGCCTGCATCCAGAGCCCCGTGTCTCCATGACTGATGTGCTTCAGTGGACCAGTACGTGCCACAAGGGCAGGGCCAGAGCTTGTGCCTCCAGAGCCTAACCCAGGACTGGCACGTAGTCGGGGCCAACAAGGAGCCACCACTTTGTTTGTTCATTTGCCAGCACTTCATTGGGTACCTCCTCTGCTGAGACCGATACACAAAGAGAATAAGAGGATCTCACTGTCTGTCGGGAAGGTCATCACCCACAGACATGTAGTACGCTGTCTGCCAGTTCTGCCGTGGACAGAACCCTGGAAGAGACATTTGAGCAGAGCCCTGAGAGATACATAGGGGCTTCCCATAGACACGAGCATATGCCGAGAAAATCTCGATTTTCATGTTCTCTCTCTTGGGAGACTTCCTTGACTCCTCATTCTTATTTAGATACCCCTCTTTCCTGTTCCTCTAGCCTACATCTGTCATGAAACTTTTCTCTCTGCCTCGCCGTCACTGTGGATTCAGTACATGATGAATGATGAGTGAGTGAACGAATGGATGAGTGAATGAATGAACATAGAGAGGGCACAGGCGTGAACCACTATGGCCTGTCCAGGAAACAGTTTCTATGGCTAGAAAACAGGGCATGGAGAAGGAGGCCAGGCCTACTGGGAGGAAGGCTGGAGAGGTAGGTCAGGATAAGATTATGGAGGACCCTGGAAATTTGGACTGTTACTAATTATTTCAGCAAGTCCTTGTTGCCCACTACTATGTGCCAGTCCTGGGTTAGGCTCTGGAGATACAAGCTCTGGCCCTGCCCCCGTGGCACTTACTGATCCACTGAAGCATATCAACCATGGACATGCACAGGCCCTGGATGCGGGCTGCCTGGGCTCCGGTTTTAGTTTCCTCTGCACTGACTATGGGCCTTCAGTTTCTCAATGCTTCCGTGTCCTTATCTGTAAAACCAGAGCAATACTGCCTCAGAGTTGCTGGGATGATTAAAATGAGATCATGTGCCCTGGCCAGTTTGGCTCAGCGGTTAGAGCGTCGGCCTGCGGTCCGGAGAGACCGGGGTTCGGTTCCCGCTAAGGGCACGTACTTCGGTTGCAGTTTGTCCCCGGCCCTGGTTGGTCGTGCGGGTGGCAGCCACTCGATGTGTCCCTTCACGTCGATGTTTCTGTCTGTCTCTCCCTTCCTCTCCCTCCCTCCCACTCTATCTGTACAAAAAATGGAAAAATATCCTCGGGTGAGGATTAAAAAAAAAATAAAATAAATAAAATAAAATGAGATCATGTATATACAACTGCCTTGCACACAGGCAGCACCCAGTAACTATTAGGCCCCCTTGTTGGGCACAGTAGGCACTGAACAAAGTGTGAAGGGTGTGGAGAGCTACAGGGGCGAGGCCCAGAGCGTGAGGAGAGTGTAACGGTGGTGGCCGACGTGGGCACCGGGCTGCTGACTCCATCTGCGATTCCAGGGGTCTGGTGAGGGGGACAATGGGCGGAAAGATGTTCCGTGGTGAGGACACCTTGTGAAAAGGGAAGAAACTGCTGTGAGAGTGCAGTAAAAAGAACAAGCACTCGTGGGGCTACGGCGGAGGCTCTAAGAGAACAGTGGCTGGAACCGAGGCCGGAGAGGCGGCGGCGGTCTTATGGGAGCCACGGTAATATTTCTGTCTTTGTCCCCAGTCAGTGGGAACCACTGAAGGGATTAAGCACAAGCGTGACAAAACCAGAACTGTGTTTTTAAAAGATGGAGAGAAGTAGACAGACTCAATGGGAATTGAATTAGTTTGCGATTGACTGGATGTAAGACAAGGGAAGGGAAGATGTCTCTCCGATTTCTGAGCTGTGGAGTGGACAGTGTACCGTTTAATCACACAGCAACATGAGAGGAATAGCAGACTTTTTGTATTTTTATTATTAATTAATTTTTGTTACAGATGTTTCTCAAATAGCAGACTTTTAAGATCAAGAGACGACAGCAGTAGAGATTAAGGTGCCAGCATGGACGGCGAGGGAGTTCAGAATGTAAGTGAGCACAGGAGCCCGGGCACGGATGAGACTGTAACGAAAGTTCATCAAGGGAAAAGGCAACCAAATGGAGCTCTGGGCGAAGAGGAATCCACAGAAAATGGAACACAGGTCAGCAAAGGGATCAGTTAAAAACTGGGAGATCCTGATAGCACAGGAACCGAGGAAATAGAAAGGAAGAGTAAGGAAGATGTGGTCAAAATCGTCAAATACTGTTTCATTTTTAATAAGAACTAAAAATGGTCCCTGGAGTTGGCAATTATGATACCTCTCAACAGGGTCACCTAAAACACTCCTAGATCCTGAACTCTGATTTTTGGAGATCCCATTCCATATTCTAGCAAACATTAAAATGTACCAAATTCCACATTAAATGTACCTTGAAAATAGTACTAAGTTAATTTTCTAATATTTTAAGTACTTAAAGCAATTATTTTTTTCGTATCTCTCAAGCATTTCATAGATTCTTGGAAATGCAGAGGACTTAGGGTCTCATCGATGATGACCACATTCAGAGAGGCCTACAGCGGGTCACAGAATAAGTAAGTGATGCAGCGAAGACAGGAAGCATGGACTTTTCTTTCACAAGTGTAACTAGGAAAGCCAAAAACGAGAGAGAAGGGCAAACAGGACATCAAGTCCAGGGAGGCATGATTTATTTATTTTTTCATTTTTGTTTTTTATTTATTTATTTTAATCCTCACCCAAGGACATTTTGCATTTATCTTCAGATAGAGCGGGAGGGAGAAAGAGACAGAGAGAAACATCCATGTGAGAGAGACACATCGGGTGGTTGCCAGCCACACAACCCAACCGGGGCCGGGGACAAACTGCAACCGAGGTACGTGCCCTTAGCGGGAATGAACCCGGGACTCTCCGGTCCACAGGCTGATGCTCTAACCGCTGAGCCAAACTGGCCAGGGCAAGGCATGATTTATTTAAAATTAAAGCCTTTCACATGGTTTGGAAAGAAAAAAATTAGGTTAATGATGCAGAAGAGATGAGGAATATTTGATCAAAGTGCTCCTGGAGGAGGTGGCGGATAGCAAGGGGTCCAGACGTAAGTAGGATTCACCTTCTTGAAAGTCACTATTGCTCAGAGTCCAGATGGAAGGAGAGATGGACAAGTGGGTGAATAGATGTTCACACCCTATAGCTATTAGTAATAATAAAACGTTAACAGCAAGACAATAAAGTAACTCCAGTACCACCACCCAGCATTGTTCTTCTGGAGATCAGAGAACAAGAGGGCCAGTGGGAGGTCACAGCAGCTACCAGCTCTGCGCTTCATCCATAATCCCAAAGTCTCCTGCAATCAGAGTGCTGTGTAGATGCCTGCTGGGGTTTGGCTCCGGTTCTTTTAGGAGCAAAGAAGAGGCAAGTAGTGTCGAGGAGTAAAATGCCCACCTGTGTCATGCAAACTGACTTGTCAAAGGCACCATCTGATAGATTAGTTGATATACACAGAGAAAGCAGGAGGTATGTGGAAAGTGCATTAACTCTTTGGGGACACTGGGGCAACATTAGCAAACCAGTGCTCTAGTTCCAAATGGTTCCCCTGATGGCCCCAAAGAGTAAATGCATCCCCTAAAGTCTCAGATGGCCCTAGGTGGTCACTTGTCCTCTGAGACTCGGAGTGATTACAAGTGCTTTTCAAGAGCTGGGTCAGTGGTCCAATGTCCACTTTACAAATAAGGAAACTGAAGTTTATTCCAGGCCACTCGGCCAGTTAATGACAGAGCTTAGATTAGCTATTAGCCAGCTAAAGTGGTTAGCCGATAATTAGGGCTGCTTTCCAGTGATCATCACGGTAAATGTCTGTCATTCAAAATGTAACTGTTCAGTGTGAAATACCCCATATCCTTTCCCATGGAGTAGACAAATGGTTCCAATAAGACGGAAGTGAATGGTCTTCTGCAAAAATGTTACTTTAGTTGTGCCTTTTTATTATTGTTAGATCGCTGTCACTTGTAGAAATAGAAATGGAAACTCAGGCTAATAAAGGAGGTAGTTTGGTGAGTGTGCACTGAGTACATGGAATCATCTTTGAAGGCGTTGCCCGAGGAGCCATGCGTCTTTCAGAACTGAAAGGAGCTTTGAGATACTTGACTCAAGGGCACATATTTTACAAATGAAAAATTGGCCCCAGAGTGGCCCAGCCAGGCCTTTTCCCTTAAGCACACAACGTGAGAAAGCCCTGTTACCCAAAGACAAGGAGCAGGGGCCAGGGACTCTCAGGACTTCAAGTCCTGAGGCCACTTCCAGAGAGATGGAAAAAGACAGCACTGCACATGGTCATCATTATAGCTCAGGTTTACTGTAAAAAAGGTTACCAATTCTTTACAGAACACACGTTCAGCTACTAGGCCTTCTCTCCGTTCAAAGAAAATGACCAATAATGTAGGGAAAAAATAGCAAGAAAAATCAGTCTCTAAATGATAGGCATGTAAAATTTGAGTCAAGAAAGTTCTGACAGGACTTATCCACCTCTACATCTCAAAGCTTACTTGCATGATCAAGGGCTTCTAGAAATTTCATGACCAGATGTCCAACGGCGAATTTTATAGAAAGGAGAAAAATAAAAGCTGCAATAATAAATTGTGCTCTGGAGCACAATTAAATCTTTATCTTTTTTTTTTTTATGATGCTTCCTAGCATATCATGAATGTGTTATTACAAAGCTTACAGAGAAGAGCAGTAGTCTGTGTAATTTTCCCCTAAAATGGTAGTGTTTCAGTCAGTGGACCAAGAATGAGGGCAGCTCAGGGTTCTGGGGTTTCGTGGAACGGGACATTGGTTTTGTTTCTTTTGTTTTGTCTTGTCTTTCGTGATTAGATTTAGGACATAAGTGCCAACATAACAAGGACTTCCCTGTTGATGTCTTGGCTGAGTTCAATGAGTTTTGCAGACACAGGAAAAGCAGACTTGAATATAGGCAGAAGGGTGACTCAAAAAGGAAATGTAGCCTTCTTGCCCAATGAACAGATGCATGTGATTATGAAAATAATTACAATTGCATTCATCTCTTTGGGGTTTGGGACTTCTCTAATATCTATATATTAAGAATGGTTATTAGCAAATTCATTCATTAAGCCCTTGCCCTTTGTATGTCATCTTACACATTGCAAAGTGCTTTCACCTGTTATGCCTTTGATGTTGATGTGGGCAGGGCAAGTGTTGTTGTCCCCATTTAACAGACAAGGAACCTGAAGCTGCAGATGGTCCAGGCCTCTTTCCAAAGACAACACTAAGGTCCTGTTAGCAGTCCCTCAGGGATGAATAACAACTCTGCTCAGGTAAGGGCTGAGCCTTCAGGCGCCACCGTCCTTTAATATAAATGTTGACTGAAGGTGTGCCCCCTGCCGTTAAAACCTAAGAAAGTGTACCAGTGATATGTCTTTGGGAAATTCAAGTAGGCTACCTTTTTCTAGCAATAAAGATCGAAATCAATTAAGAAGAGTATAGATTGAACATATGTTTTCAGTTGATGGTAGGAACATGAAGAGAATCCTAATTAATAAATTTGTTAATGGCTTTTCCCACTTTGCTGGATGCCCCGTTATCAATGCCAAAGGAGTTTTAGCCTTGGGCCATAATATTTATCTGTTTCTCCAAAAGCCACTTTCATTCAGACTTGAGCTAAGGTTACCCAAGTTGCATAGGGCACTCTCACAGGCCTGGTGGAGGTTTTGAGGGCCGCAGAGTCGGGCTCCCTAGGAACCTGTAAAATGCTCTCTGCAGGCCAGCTGCGTGCCCCTCTGCACCCCATTTGCATATGATGCATTGCTCAACAGGAGAGGTTTTCCTTTCTGTTTCACCACATGCAGGTGCACCAGCATTCCGCGAGAGCTCTCGTAAATTACCACTCAAGGTCTGAAAAAACTGGTTTTTCATAAAGAAAATGAAAAACCACAATATTTGTACTTTTCCTCCCCAACCTTCTGAAAAAGTTGTAACAACCTCACAAATGGTACCGGTCATTGTGGGAAGGGTTTTTTGTTCTTTTTCTTTCCCAGCTGGAGTAGGTTGTAGAAAAACCCACCCCCTTCCCAAACCATCAATATGTAATGAGATAAAAGATATCGGCTCACTTTGCCTTCTGAAAAATCCCACTAATTTTCTTTTTAAAAATATTTACTTTAAAAATCTTCCCAGATACTTAAGAATTCGTCTCAAGCATTACTCTTTTCTTCTGCAGCCACTTTTTCTAAAAGGTGCTTATTTCACACCAAGAACACCAGACTAAAATACTCAGGTGGAAAAATGTTTTCTTTGTCCTTCAGTTCCATGTATGTACACAGATGCTAACTGGGGTAGAAGAAAGGGACTATGAACCTTTAGACAATATAGAAAATATGGGCTTATTAAAATATGGAGTACCTTTAGCCTTAATTCAGTATTACCATAACCAGAGTCCTGAGGATTATAAAAGACCAAACATTTATCCTATGTGCAGATCAGACCCCAGTAATAGTAGTTTATCTTAGCTCTTTTAAAATGTCAAAATTATATCACAACTCTATAAAGAAAAAGGTGTGATTTTCATTCAAATTAAGAATTTCATTAATAATTCAGATTTCACTCACCATCAAATATAAGATGATTTTGAACTTATTTCTCCATATAAAATAAACTTTCATTGATGTGAATTATGCTTTATTTCAAATTTTCAAAATTATTAAATAAAAGTATAAAGAAGGAACAGACATTTTCTTCAAATCACTCCTTTCGTTCTTAAGCTTTGTTCAAAGCTTGGGCCACTACTAGACCAAAATAAAAAGCTTTCTCTCCTTTTTCTTTTAACTTAGTTTCCACGTCAAATTTTATAATCACATTTAGGGTCACTGAACTTTTAATGTATATATTTTATAGAAAGGAAAAAAAGAGTATTATCATTGGTATCCTTGACACCTCAAATAAGGAATAGTGGAGCCTTAAATGACTTGCAATAATAGTTAAATCAGAAGGAAATACATCCTTTTATGTTAAACAGTCTTCTGTTGGCTAAACTCAGACTGCCAACTTCACATCGCCCATTCCAGCGAACTGGGTGGACCACATCTGTTGATGTCACATTAGTAGCCTGTGTTGGTAGAGGGGCGAGACAAGTGAACTCAAGCACCAACTTCAGGGTCAGACAGACTCTAGGCCCAATGGGCTTTTGCAGAAAAAAGAATTTTATGCCATAAACACAAGCAGTTTTGTCCAATTCTTTTATCTTTTTTTTTTGAAAGACTTTTTATTTTATTTTATTTTTTATTAATTAATTTTTGTTACAGATGTTTCTCCTTTTTCCTCCACTGATTCCCCCCTCCCTCTCCCTCCCTGCCCTTTCCCCAGTTTGTTGTCCATGTCCACTGTTCATGCATACATGCATATAAGTTCTGTGGTTTCTGGTCAACTCTCTTTACTTTCTATTGATCAGGCCATTGGGAGAAATAAAGAAGGATTTGTGCCTTCAAGGACTGCATTCTGAATATGAGACTATAAACCCCACCCCCTTTCCCAAGAGCCACGGGTCATTTTCCCTCACCCATCCTTGTCTGGGGCTCAAGTCCCATACTCCTTTTATTCATGGGGCCGGTTTCTTATCCATTTTAGATTGCGCCAACTTGCTTTCTTTAGCAGATTGTTGGTGCTAACTAAAAGTGTGATTTGTAGTAATAATGGTGATGATAATAAACATTAAAACACCTAACTAATCCCAGAGAACTCTGATGTCAAGGTGGAGGAACACATGGTTGGCTAACGATGATAATGACTGAAAACAAGGTGATAAATTACTATGCAGATTGCTGATGGCCCATAATTGTCTCAAAGGAGGACATTTCATAACAGACCGATCCCATTTAAACAAATATATGTATGGCATTGCAGACATACAGGGCTGCATCTGTACAATTTTGACAATAACCTGCTCCATAACAGAGACACCAAACAACTTGGACAAACACTCCTGAGGTCAAGGGTCATGGGAGGTGACAAATAAGGTTGTTTTTGCTCTTTCTTGAATGCTGCATTGTTCCTGGGTCTGTAAGCATAACTTGAGAGACTCCACCAATATAAACACAGAGCTACCTCGTTAGGAGCCTGTGTTTACACAGTCCAATCCAAGCTCAGACACCCACTCAGGTTCATTTGCATTCGCTGCCAAAAATGCCCTGCTTCTTCTTTTGAAGAGTAGCAATAATTCACATTTTGATGCCATTTACTCTCAAGTAAATTTGTACACTTTATAAAAGGCCTCATATTCTTTACCATGTTGCCAGTACTTTCTTTTCTTTTGAGTAGCATTGTTCTTTTCTAAGGCACTGATTGTGTGGCAGATCTCGGATCATTGCAGGGAGCACAGATGAAAAGCCTGTTATTCCAAAGGATTAAATTACAATTCTTAGTGAACCATGGCCAAGCTATTTTTTTCTTTTTTTTTTTTCCAAACCCAGGGAGGATTGGAAATAGGAAATGTTATGCCTTGAAAAGGGGTGAGAACAGTTGAGTGGATGAGGAAGAAAAACCATCATAGTAAGTGTTATTAAATTCTCTTCAAGGAAAGTCATGAAGCAAATAAAAGATGATAAAGTCTGTAAAATATACAACTGATCAGAAATAATAAGCAACTGAGTTTATTAGAAATAATGATATCATGGGACAGATTTTTATTGAATTAGAAAAATGAGTAAGGAAAAGACTCTAGTAGATGTTAGCATATACATACACATATAAATACACAACTACTGAGATGCCAACTTCACTTCAGCATCTTCAGTGTTCAAGGAACATGGGGGCAGAGGACCTACGATTTGCAAATCACTGATAGACAAAATGCTGTGGGAAAATAAAATGAAAGGGAGTCTGCCAAGGGTACTTGGAGCAGGATAAGCACTTTCCCAGAAGTCTGACCTTCTAAAACCAGAAGGAGAAATCACTTCTGTTTGCGATTCCAAACACCAAGGAAGTAGCATATAACCTGACGAAGGAGAAGGGAGATGAATACATTTGGGGAATGAAACACTATTGAGAGGAGATATTTTGAAATTCAAGTCCAAAACATGATAATACATGTGGAGGAAGAGAAAGGATTTAGGTGCCCAATGCATGGAGAGTCTAAAGGAGAAAAGAAACTGCCAAGCTGGCTGTGTGCTTTCATTACAACAGGGAGTCTACAGGATGTCACTGTGGTTTCTGCTTGTGTGTCACTATAAGAATCAGGAACAAACTCCACATGAAATGCTGTAATAAAAAGTTCAAAAATATGCACTGAGGATTTCCCATGTTTCAGGCACATATCAAGTATAATCGTAGATGCTTGGGAGAAAAGATGGATGAGATACAATCCATGCTCATTAAGAGTCCACAGTATTTTGGAGAAAAGAGAGACACTCAAGCAGATGATCCTAGTTTTAAAAACATAGAGCAAATGTATCAAGGATATGTAGTACAAAAGAAGCTGAAGAGCCCTGGCCAGTTTGGCTCAGCGGTTATAGCATTGGCCTGCGGTCCAGAGAGACCTGGGTTTGGTTCCCGCTAAGGGCACAGTTTGTCCCCGGCCCTGGTGGGTGGTGCAGGTGGCAACCACTCGATGTGTCCCTTTCACATTGATGTGTTTCTCTCTCTCCCGCTCTGTCTGAACAAAAAATGGAAAAAAAAACAAAAGAAGAAGAAGAAGAAGAAGCTAAAGAGCTACACCTTGCTTTGCCTGGAGAAATCAAGAAATGGTTTGGAAAGGAGGTAATATTTGAACTGGATCTTGAAGGATGAGTAAGAGTTCTCCAGCTACAAAGAAAATAGATGCAAAGAATGAGGTGCACGCAGTGTGATAAGTTCTGGGTGCGTGAACTGAGGGAGACAGCAGATGAGGTTGGAGGAACCTGGTGGAGTTAGACTGGGAAGGGCCTCTGTACTGTGCTGAGGGATTTGGCTCTGACAAGATAAGTGAAAGAGAGCATTCCCAGCTTTAAAGCAAGGGAGTGACCTGATGATCTAATGTGTTATGTCTCAGAATCGAAGCTTTGGTTGTAAAGGGAAGGAAGGGTAAGACTCAAGTCGGCAGGTAGCAGTAAGGAGGGAAGGGTTAGACTCAAGTCGGCAGGTAGCAGTAAGGAGGGAAGGGTTAGGCTCAAGTCGGCAGATAGCAGTAAGGAGGGAAGGGTTAGGCTCAAGTCAGCAGGTAGCAGTAAGGAGGGAAGGGTTAGACTCAAGTCGGCAGATAGCAGTAAGGAGGGAAGGGTTAGGCTCAAGTCGGCAGATAGCAGTAAGGAGGGAAGGGTTAGACTCAAGTCGGCAGGTAGCAGTAAGGAGGGAAGGGTTAGGCTCAAGTCGGCAGGTAGCAGTAAGGAGGGAAGGGTTAGGCTCAAGTCAGCAGGTAGCAGTAAGGAGGCCATCTCAAACAGGGACCAAGGGATAAGGAGAGGATGGATTCCATAGATGTTTTGGAGATGGTATAAATAGACCTTCATGAGCTAGTAAATATTAGGGATGAGGAAGAGGGAAAAGTATCAGCTACTAAGATGCTGATAACATTAACAGATAGAGAATACTGCAAAAGAAATACAACTTTTATAGCTACAGCAAGGCAACATGGGCGGTCGGGGAGGTTGGCGAATCTGTGGTTAAAATCCACAGATTTTATGTGGAGGAGACTGTAACTCAGAATCAGCCAGAAATGTGCCCTCACTCTGCCCCACCCTACTGTGTCCTTCAGGGGACTCCAGAGGTCAGAAAGCATTTCAATGGCATTTTACTTAAATTTTAACTATTATACAACTATATATTAAAAAACAGGCACATCCAAGTATGTCACATACCAAATGTCATTGCAATAGAGACCAACAACATGCTTCCTGGTCTCACCAGATTCACTGCCTGGTGCAACCCTCAGAGCACATGGAGTTCCCTCCTCTTGTGCTCATAAATGAAATCCTATCCTGAGATTGCAAGGAAACTTTTTAAAACATGATGTGTTTTTTTAACCATTTCCTATAGCTTATCTTTTTAATCAAGAAAATCTGGAACTGTGCAACCAATAAGAAATCACAAGAATAAATTGGCTGCTGAGCCACATATAAGATGCTAATTGTCATCTAAGCCCCTAATTTTAATTTTTGGTGTTCATCAGAACAGCCTTGTTTTTTCATTGAATTGAATAAATATGACAAATTTGAACTAATGAAATGTTTACTAATAATATTTTTCCTATCTATTTTTATATATTGTTTTAAATATTGTGACTATAAGATTCCTTCTGAAAGGGCATTCTACTTCTAAAAACATTTTTTTAAAAATCAGTAAATGGGACTACATCAAACTAAAAAGTGTCTGCACAGCAAAAGAAACCAGCATCAAAATGAAAAGGAAATCCACTGTATGGGAGAACATAATTGCCAATGATACATCAGATAAAGGGTTAATTTCTAAAATATACAGAATGTGCCCTGGCCGGTTTGGCTCAGCGGTTAGAGCGTTGGCCTGTGGTCTGGAGAGACCCGGGTTCGGTTCCCACTAAGGGCATGTACCTCGGTTGCAGTTGGGCCGTGTGGGAGGCAGCCACTCGATGTGTCCCTTTCACATCGATGTTTCTCTCTCTCTCTTTCTCCCTCTCACTCTATCTGAACAAAATGTCAAAAAATGTCCTCAGGTGAGGATTAAAAAAAAAATATATATATATATATATATATATATGCACACACACACACACACACACACGCACACACACGCACACAAACACACACACACACACAGAATGCTCCTACAACTCAACAAAAGGAAGTCAAGGAATCCAATTAAAAATTGGGCAGAGGATCTGAATAGACACCTCTCCAAACAGGACATACAAATGGCCAAGAGACATATGAAGAAATGCTCAACATCACTAATCATCAGAGAGATGCAAATTAAAATGACTATGCAGTATCACCTCACACCTGCCAGAATGGCTGCCATCAACAAATCATCAAAATCAAGTGCTGGCGAGGGTGTGGAGAAAAGGGGACTCTAGTGCACTGCTGTGGGAATGCAGACTGGTGCAGCCACTATGAAAAACAATACAGTGTTTCCTCAAAAAATTAAAAATTGAACTGCCATTTTTCCCAGTGATCCCACTTCTAGGAATATATCCTAAGAAGCCTGAAACACCAATCATAAAGAATATATGCACCCCCATGTTCGTAGCAGCACTATTTACAATAGCTAATATCTGGAAACAGCCTAAGTGTCCATCAACAGATGAGTGGATAAAAAAGCTGTGGTACATATATACACAATGGAATACTATGCTGCTGTAAGAAAGAAAGAAAGATCTCTTTTCCTTTTAGACAACATGGAGGGAACTGGAGAGTATTATGCTAAGCGAAATAAGCCAAGCAGAGAAAGACAAATACCACATGATCTCACTTTTTTGTGGAATATAATGAACAAAATAAGCTGATAAACAACATAGACCCAGAGACAGGGGATTTGAGGAGCGGAAGAGTTCTAAACAAAAGAACTGATATGCACATATGCATAATCAACGGAAATAGACAACAACACTGTGAAGGTGGGGGGGATGATGGGAGTGGGGAGCAGGGTGTCAATGGGGGAAAAAGGAGAAATATCTGTAACAAAAATAAATTAATTAATTTAAAAAAAAAATGAATGAGTGCAGCTGGTGTGGCTCAGTTGGTTGAGCATCAGGAAGTTACCGGTTCAGTTCCCAGTCAGGGCAAATGCCCAGAGCTTCAGGTTCTATCCCCAGTAGGGGGCGTACAGGAGGCGCAGCTGATTGATGTTTGCTATTTCTCTCTCTCTCTCCCTCTCCCTGAAATCAATAAAAACATATTTTTAAAAAACTGAATGTAAGTGTATTATACTACATCTATTTCTATTGACTTGTTTTGAGATTGTCAAACAAGTCTTCAATTCATTGGGTACATTTAAAATTATAAAACCACCCTTTCACTCTCTTCATACACATCTCTATTTTTCTTCCTGCTCTCCACTTCTCCCTCTGAGCTTGGTATTTGTGTCAGACAATAACAGGAACAATCTTATTTGGCAGGATAATAATCAACCAAAATGTGCCTCTCCTGTTTTTCATTTTGCTTGATTACAACATTAAAATACAAGAATGGCTGAACTATTTTGAAGTCTGGGCTTTAAGAACACCTGTTTTCTATGTGGACATGTGTGAAATTCCCTATTTAACAATAATTGCAGCTTACTCTGTCATTTTTACACTTTCCTTCCAAAAACAGTAGCCTGGACATAGCCTGGCAAAACACATTCAAAAGTTATGGTAGCCACTACAATTTTCATGGAAAAACAGAAGTGTGCATCAATACAATTTACTCTTATTTTATTAGTTTATACAATCATCTATAAGCAACAATCAATTCCTCTGTCATACATAACTTTTTAATGTGTTATTTGAACTTCATCAACAGCCTCTTGATTGGGTCTCAAGCACTAATCAGGCCCCTCACAAGGACTATCAGAGGCTTAAACATCTTGCATCCATCATGAAGAGTAAGTAGGATCATAATGACTAATCACATTAGCATAATTTAAAAATGCAGAGCGTGAATAGCTTCTTCCCCTAGATTTGTAGTAAAAACATACGCACAATAAGACTGCAGTGATTCATTACACCATTGGCTTGTTTGTAACATATTTATATGCCCAGCAGAATGAAACTATAAAACCGCCATTAACAAGTAGAGAAAAGAGGTTGTTTTTTTTTTTAAAGTGAATTACATGAATTCAGGTTGCATATATGTAAGAAAAATTATTTTAAGAAAGGGAAACTGCTATCTTCTTATGTCCTCTACACTACAAAATCCAGTCTCAGTAGAGATCTTATTAGTCATCTATTCTTTGTACTTCTGTGCAAACGAGTTGCAGATGAAGTCACTGCGTATCATAGAAGCACAATGTTAAGGGCAAAACAAACGTCACCTTATTGTATCTTGCCACCCAAATGGATGTAAATCACCAGCTCCCTCTCAGGACTTTGGAGGGGCTGCTTTAGGACTGAATTGGTGTCTAAATATTAGCTACCAAGTGCTAGGCACTGAGCAAAGTGCTTTAGATGCAACTATGAAAAACGACATACAATCCTGCCTTTGTAGGGCTTACCATCCAGTGAGCAAAGCAAAAAAGGAGACAGACATTTAAAGACAGTATCAATCGTTCTGTCCTGGAGGGGTAGTGACAGCACTGATACCTGGAAGGTAAGCAGGAGTTGGCCTGGTGGAAGGACAGGAGAGGACAGTAGTTTATGTGGAATGCTTGAGGAACTGAGAACAGTTCATTATTAGATACTTATCAGATACATGGTGACTTCATGCAGCTGTAGATTACAAGGCAGAAAGTGGCAAAAGGTGAAGCGAGAAGGGATTCAGGGAGCCAGATGTTTTCATTTATCAAATATTCAGGGGCAAGGGATCTCACAGTATACTAGGTACACAAGGCATTTGCGCTCAGGGAACTTAGACTTCAGCAGGGGAAGCATAAAAAAATACGCCACACAATTACGGAGAGTGGTGATCGATACAGTGACGGAAACAAGGTGCTGAGCGAGAACAACAGGAAGAACCCACTTTAGATGAAATCAGGGGTGACATCTCTGAGGAGGTGAGATTTGAAGAATGAGAAGGTGTCGGATCATGGAGGGCCTGGCGAACTTACTAGGAAGTTGGGGTTTTATCTTGACTGTTATCTCTGTTTCAAGGTGCCAAGCAGAGAAGAGATGTGATCAGCTTGCATTTTAGACAGATCATTCGGACTGCAATGCTGAGTCCGATGAACGAGGCAGGGGGTACGGAGATCAGTTGGGCTGCCTTTCCAGTAGTCTGGATGAGAGAACACTTTCTAGTGCCGGAATATTTTAGTAATGGCAGTATTAGGCAGAGATGAAATTAAAATGTTTAGAAGTCTGTTGGGCATAGGCGTTGAGTCATTGGGGTGGATGCTAGCCTCAGCCCTGAGCAGGATATGCAGGCCTCTGCTGGGCCAGGCGGACCCCAGAGGCGGGGCCAGCATGATGGGGGTGTCAGCCAGCAGCCTCTTTGCCATCTGTATAGAAGTATTTCAATATTTAAGCAAAAAATGCAGCTGTACCAGCCCAGGAATTGAGTATACAGAGCCAGAGAAAGATTCAGGCGATGATTAGGAAAGAGAAGACTCACATTTGGTTCATGCACGAGCTGAGCAGAAGGGAGGAGGAGTTAGTGATTAGGCTTTGCTTGGGCAACCAGGTAAACTCATTTATTTATTCAACCATATTGATTCAGCACTTTACATTTACCCTAAGACACCTTAGAGGCGTGAAATGTCAGGTGGGCAAATGGGTATGTGAGGAAGGAAGTGGGAGGAAGATCTGGGCTGAAGACATAAGCTGGGGAGTTTTCAGTCTAAAGATGCCAGGGAGAGAGCAGCGAGGAGAGGGCCCAGGAGGGGGCCCTGAGAAACCCTGGCGTGTCGCAGTCGCAGTCGAGGAGGAGAAGAGTCTGATGACTGAGGAGTGGCTACTGCTGCAGGAGCAAAACCAACTGTGTCAGGTGTCAGAAGCCAAGGGCCCTCCCAGGAGGAGGAGGGACTGGTTTGCTGTGTTGAAAACTGGAGAGGTTGAGT
Organism: Molossus molossus; assembly: GCF_014108415.1. Classification (NCBI taxonomy): domain Eukaryota; kingdom Metazoa; phylum Chordata; class Mammalia; order Chiroptera; family Molossidae; genus Molossus; species Molossus molossus. Next base: position 29,215,689 of record NW_023425401.1, on the reverse strand, counting down.
AAGAAAAAGACTCGAAGGGATTGAGCAACGTGGAGATTGTTGGTGACCTTGATAAGGGCAGTTTCGGTGGGTGGCGAGCTCAGAGGTGGGACGGTTGGGCACTGCAAGCCGTGAGAGGCGGAGTGGAGGTGGTGGGTGTAGGACAGCCTTCTGCAGTGACATGGGGCTGCTTCGATATTTTTAGGGAAGAGACTTGAGCAAGTTTAGTGGCCAGTAAGGTATCTGGAGAGATGCCAGGGGTCAGCAAACCAGAACTCCTGCCTGTTTTTGTAAATAAAATTGTATCGGAACACAGCCACTCCCATTCATTTATGTATTAGCTCTGACTGTTCTTAGCGCCGCAACAGCTTACGCAGTTTAGTCGTTCTAACAGAGGCCCTGCAGCCCACAAAACCAAAAATAGCTCCTCTCCCACCCCTTACAGAAAAAGTCCCTGGATTCAACTAAGGTATTACATGCTCTAGCTCATTCAGTTTCCACAGGTACACAAATAAACGCATACATGTATAAATGCATACGTGAATCCATACATAACTAACAAACAATTTCCCAAGGCAAAGGTGCTATGAAAGTTCTCCCTAGTCAGTTTACCAATCTGTTAACAAAACAAAGAAAAACAAAAAGGGCTTAGCTGTTGCTCCTCTGTTGATAATACAGGAAGTCCTCACTTAACGTCGTGGACAGCTTCTGCTACTTGAAACTAAATGACATATAATGAAACCAAGTTCACCATAGGCTAATTGCTACAAACAAGAGTTAAATTCCTATGGCATCTCATCAGTATTATAATGTATTGCGGCAACGAATGAAACTAGAAACTGCTGTATATATCCGTTGTTTGCAATATAAATAAACATGTTTTACTCACTACTACATAGTTGGTACCTGGTGCTAAGCCTGACACATGGCAGGTGCCCATTGAATACTGGCTGAAGCAAGAAAGAAAAGAAACCAGGTGCTGTTGTGGAGAATCACAGGGGCGAGGAGTAGAGACCTTTTCTAGATGAGCAGAGGATTTCCTGGGTCAATGAACGCACATGCAAGCATCCTAGTGAGGTCTGTGCGGAGTGGAATAAGTCAGATTGCTCTAGCATTCATCTGGGAAGCGAGGAGGAATGGGTTGGGGAGATTTGGCTACAGCTAAAGAGTATCCTGGATGTGAAAACAAAGTCACACAGTGCAAGTTTGTAATTTGGCAGCAGGAAAGGGTAGTCTCGACAGTTCTTTGTTGTGATGAAACAGAAAGCTGACATGAACTGAATTTATGTGTGATCCAAGCCAACTCATCCCTCAGGACCAGGACCAGGGCTTGGTCTGCTAAAAAGTAGGTTAAAGCAACAAAATTAAAAAAAATGAGAATTTCCACAAACATTTTGCTTAACTGAAAACAAATCAGTATATATCAACTAGCCAATCTTTTGACAGAGAGCAAGGCCTTTCCTCTGAGCATGGGGCATCACTCTTGAATAAAGCGCACCTGTAACATATTAACTGCGATTTAAGGTGTGGTTGTCTCTAAAGGAGAGTGAAAACTTACAGGTAAATAGGAAGTGATCGGAGTGCAGATCCCCTCTAGATTCCTTCCCCACAATCTTTAGCACCTACATCACTCACGGGGTATGAAGCTTTCTACCTGTTTTCATAGAAACAGCTCTGTTCTTTGTCTCAAAATTTCATCTATTTTTGTAATATTTAATAAAATCGCATCATTATGAAAATAAAATACAACGCGCATACACAGATCAGGAAACAACCACTGGTTCTCAGGGAGTATCCAGTCCACAGGAGAGAGAAACCTACTTGTTTCTGTGCGTGGGAGCATCTGGACACAAAGGGAGTAACAGTCCGTGACTGAGGCGAGTCAGGGGAAGGGAGGAGAGTGAAAAGTGTTTCTCCGTGAGGGTGGGACAGGCATGTTACAGGGCCCCAGCTGGTGCTCCTTGAGTCACTGACAAGCTGCCAGCATGGCTGGGTCCCCTGAATATTGACTTGGGGCAGCTGTCCCAAGTCATCACACTCTAGGGACCGTGGAGTATTGTGTGTGTTGGGAAACACATAATACAGAGTTGCTTTTGCTTCTGCTGGAATGTACTATGTGGAAAAATAGATGACTCCTCCCAACAATGCAACTTTCAGAGAATTACAGCTGATGAGAAAGCAGGCATGTATCCCTTAGCAGACTTCACATTTTCAAGCTGCTGAATCTAGACAGAGACAGTAAGATCTCGGTAAGCGTATTCTGGCAGCATGTCACCTGGTAACCAACAAAGATCACCCCAAAGAGTAGGCAGAGATCACTGAACAACGTAAAGGTTGAGAATCAAAGCAGCAGTTGATGTATTACTGCGGCCTGAGCCTGCGGAGTCCTCTGTACTATATAGCAAATGTCTAACCAGCTTTCTGATTTATTTTATGCTAAAATTGGGTTGATAGCTCTGGCCGGTTTGGCTCAGCAGTTAGAGCATCGGCCTGTGGTCCAGAGAGACCCGGGTTCCGTTCCCACTAAGGACACGTACCTCGGTTGCAGTTTGTCCCCAGCCCTGGTTGGGTCATGCAGGTGGCAACCACTTGATGTGTCCCTTTCACATCGATGTTTCTCTTCTCCCCCCCCCCCCCCCACTCTATCTGAACAAAAAATGGAAAAATGTCCTCAGGTGAGGATAAAAAAAAAAAATGATCCTATCTTTACTGTCCATACTTTGGAAAATTATTTCCAACCGTTTAGATGAAAGAAATAAGACTGCCCTTTAAGAATTAACTGTAGCGCCCTGGCCAGTTTGGCTCAGCGGTTAGAGCGTCGGCCTGCGGTCCGGAGAGACCTGGGTTCGGTTCCCGCTAAGGGCACGTACTTCGGTTGCAGTTTGTCCCCGGCCCTGGTTGGTCGTGCGGGTGGCAGCCACTCGATGTGTCCCTTCACGTTGATGTTTCTCTCTCTCTCTCCCTTCCCCTCTCTCCCTCCCACTCTATCTGTACAAAAAATGGAAAAATATCCTCGGGTGAGGATTAAAAAAAAAAAAAAGAATTAACTGTAGCCCAGCCAGTGTGGCTCAGTGGATTGAGCAATGTCCCATAGACAAAGAGGTCCCAGTTCAATTCCTGGTCAGGGCATGTGCCTGGGTTGTAGGCTTGATCCCCAGAAAGGGGCGTGCAGGAGGCAGCCAATCAATCTCTCTCTCACATCAATGTTTCTATTTCTTGCTCCCTAAAAAAAATCAGTAACAACATATTTGAATAAAAAAGTTAACTGTAAAATCAGGATTGTCATTGATCAAATATAGACATGCAATATCTCAAGAGAATATTTCCATTATGAAATCTTTTATATTAAATTTTCTATATAGAGATATTCATTATTGTAGAACTTAAAAGGGTCAAATTGGTCCAAAAATTAAGACTCAGAAAGGTTACACGATTTGTTCAAGGACCTAAGGCCAGTTATGAACTAATCCAGCCTATGATCCAGGTCTCCCAGGTCCTAGTATAATGTTTTTCTCATTATGAAACCCTCCTTTTATATGAAATTATCTGATTAGTTGGGGTCACTTCATCCTTGGTGATCTGGCTACTGTAGCTGGGTAAGAAATTACCCTATTAAGTCGATAATGTAAAACAACCATGTATGATGCTCATTGAGTCTGTGGGAGCTAGGATTATCTGAAGACTCACTCACACGTCTGCTGATTGGTGGCTACTGCTGGGACCTCAGCTGAGGCTGTGGGCCACACCACCATCAAGCAACCTCTCCATAGAGCTTTAACTTCCTCACAGCATGGCAACTGGCTTCCAAGGGTGGGCATGACAAGGGAGAGGGCCAGACAGAGGCCATACTGCACTTATCATTTATGACCTAGCTTGGAAGCCATGCAACATGCCTTCTACCCCATTCTGTCTGTGTTGAGGCAGTCATAAAGTTCTCCTCTAGTTCAAGGGGAAGAGATAGACCTCACCTCTTTTTTCTTCTTTATTGATTTTTTTAGAGAGAGAGGAAGGGAGAGGGAGAGAGGGAAAGAGAAACATCGATGAGAGCCAACATCAACTGGCCACCTCCTGCATGTCCCTCACTGGGGATCAAGCCCACAACCTGGGCATGTGCCCTGACCGGGAATCAAACCTGCGCCCTCTTGGTGTGTGGGTCGATGCTCAGTCAGTGAGCCACACGGTTCCAGCTAGACTTCACCTCTTGATGGGAAGCGGCAAAGTTCTGGAACAGCATAGGAGGACAGAGATGTTACAACCGCTATAATTAGAATTAAAGACATTCTTTACAAGAAGAAAATGAGAGGGAGAAAGGCAGCAGCAGAACAACCAACAAATCACACCTGCAGGCTGCGTGTGCCCGCTCCCATTTCTCTCCCTCGGGGGAGCTTGGCAATCTGTGCTTACTGCAAATTGAACGGGAATAAAGCATTTTAACTCAACATGACTGAAGCTTTTATTTCATTTAACTGTCTAGTTTGGTGTGTCGGAAAGTGTGTTTATAGGATTTGTTCCTAGCAAAAAAGCCTTCACATGAGAAAAAGGGGAAAGTTATTTTAATTGAAGAAATTATTTTTAAAAATAGATCATGCACTAGACTCTAAAGAAAACATCAATAAATCTCCTAAAGCACAAAGTACACAGACATTTTCTCTGACCACAGAACAATAAAACTACAAATTGGGAACAAACATTTAAATAAAAATTTCCCGCCCACTTGCAAATTTAAAAATACTCTTCTACATATCTCTAGGGCATAAAAGGGGAAATAAGACTATAAATACAGAATCTTTAGAAAATAAGAAGAATGAAAACACTATAAATCAAAACTCACGAGCTACGGCTAAGGCTGTATTTAAGAGGAGTCTGCACCGGGAAGGGATGAGCAGTGAATGACACCACCAGCGGCAGCAATGGCTGACCCCTTGTGCTGGGCACCAGGTCTAGGAGCTTTCCACGTATCAACTCATTTAATCCTTGTAACAACCTATCGGTAGACTGTATTACTTTCATTCTCATTTTACAGAGGAGCAAATTGGGACAAGAAGGGATGAGTGACTTGAGGGAGATAATGCAATTATGCCCTGTCCTGTGCCCAGCAATGTTCCAGGCAGGCACTGCGGTTACAACAGTCACCTACACAGGCCAAGTCCATGCTCTCTTACGGCCCCTCATTACTGCTGGGCAGGAGTGGGGTTCCAGCTCCCTAGGCAGCCTGCACTGCGCCCTTCCTATGTGGGAGGAGGAGAAGGCCCTTGGCTGCTCCAAACGTGGCTCACTGCAGCTGGGTGGTGGTGGAAGTCCCGAAGCTCCACCAGCCTCCTCTGACAGCACCTTTCCGGGAAGGGAAGGGGGCCCTGTTCCTGCCAGGTGGTGGTGGAAGTCAAGGCTCCCCATGTGGCCCCTGCAGGTACTGTGGGGGTGGGGCACGGGGAATGCAAGGGGGTTTGTGTCATTACCACCTGGCGCAGATAAAATCCCAGGGTACCTACTTACCCTTCTCCTCAGCCACCTCGGCAGGTGTGTTGGGCGCCTTGGTGAAGCTTAGCAGAAGGGTGCAGTCTAGGCTCCCCACTATGACTCTGATGGCATGAGGGGAAAGGGGATCACTGTGTTTTTCTGTGGTTTTTGGCTGGAAGAGAACAGCTTAGATAATTCTAAAACTTTTCTATTCTGTTAGGCTGACTCTTTCCTGGTTCTTTGGCTAAACAGCAGGCCTTTGTTGGGGCTTTTTCAGCCTGCACCTGTTGGTGTGTGGAGGTTGCCAGCTTCGATTCCAAGTCTGGGATATATGGGGGGGGGGGGGGCAAAGAAACAAATAACATGGGAAACTAGCTACTATGTCTTACTGCAGGTCCCAAAGACCTTTTTGCCAATCTGCCTTCCTCTCTTCATCTTTCAGTCTTGTTTTCTTTTACATGTAAGGCCCAAGGGCTTTCGTTTTACTTAGCTGGAGGAATATGGAAAAGTACTTCAACTTCAACTTGCCAGAAGAAGTCTCCTTTTTATATGAAGGAAAAAGAACTCTGACAGCACGTGCCCATTCTTTGAGCAGGAGGAGAAACCAAATGACGGAATCATGGTCACTGATGGGCAAAAAAGGCGCAGAACCCCGTGCACAAGTGGACAGGGTAGCCTTAACATGAACATGGATAGTTCATCCAAAGCCACAAGAGGGAAAGCGAAAAATATATTACAAATGCAAGGAGTTTTGTGGGTTTGGAGGTGGACAGATGAGGAACCTCTAGTGTTAGATGTCTCAATGAAATACAAAGGGAAGCCATCAACTGAGAAAGGGGGCGAGGTCAGGATCGGCTGGGGGTTTGCAGAGAGGGCGGTAAAGGGAACTGACCAGAGAAATATACAGTAGTAGGACTGCTGACCATCCTGAAGCTACACAAATCCAGAAGGGAATCAGTTGGCATAGTTGTTTACTGTCCTCCAGAACCAGGTACAGAGTAGGCAGACGATGTGGATTTAATCAGAACAGTTGCCAGCTCTGATCAGACGTTGAAAGGGAAAGAAACAAGGACAAGTGTGTGATTGTGAAGATGGAACACAGTATCAGCACTATAGCATGGCACAACGGAGGCACTTTTTATGCTGAATTTTGTAACACAGGATGCTGCATTGACTGATCTGGATGAGGATGAACCTGAGAAAATGGAAAGTGAAATTTGGGGGTGATTGGATTGAGAACCCTAATAGGGTTGAAGAATTGTGAAAGTGTGGCTGATAAACGTGAGAGGCACTCAGAGACAGACAATGATGGTCAGGCAGTGTGGCTCAGTGGTTGAGCATCAACCCATGCACCAAGAGGTCACCAGTTCAATTCCCGGTCAGGACACATGCCCAGGTTGTGGGCCCAATCCCCAGTGGGGAACATGCAGGAGGGGGCCAATTGATGTTCTCTCTCATCAATGTTTCTCTCTCTCTCTCCCTCTTACTTCCCCTTTCTCTGAAATCAATAAAGGAAAAAAAAAAAAAAGACAGACGATGATGTCCATAGAAAAGATATCTGAAATTGAGCTTTAGGATGTGAAAAAGATACTGGAAATGAAAAGATCTAGGGTATGAGAGGGCATGGCTGAAGTGAGTGGATGGAAGACTTGGGCAAACCAGATACCCTTTACAACCTTCCCACTGACAATAAACAAAACTGATGAATAGAACTATATTTTTAAATGCATCCATAAACCGGTAATAAAGTAAGGTCCACATGAATTCAAAGCAAAGCCCTAGTGAGATGTTCTAGACCTTGATGCTGGCTTTGGTTTGACTTTGGACAAATCAGGTGCTGTTGAGTTCTACCTAGTGTTCACGGCCTGGTGCAATATGGGTGATAGGTGACAAAGCTGAGGTCCAGCCCAAAAACATCTTATGTAAAGCTCAAAAGGGCATATAGAAATAAAAGTGCCCTCACAGCAGAAAACAAGGACATTGGCTTTTCTTAAAATAGGGCCCTGGTTGAAGGGGAAGACAAAACTTTCCTGAACGCGTCTGTGGATAAGCTAGTCCTGATGCCAGTTTTGCTGCCTGGGTTGCACTACCGGGGTGCTCTGGAAAAATTTGAAGCTGAGAATTTAGTTTAAAATAGCCCTCCTTCAGTAGTACCCATGGGCACCTAACAGAAACAAATACAAATCCTTTCTAAATGAACTCCCTTCAATCTAGGCTGCAAAGGATTCCCACAGAAATATGAATCTCCAGTTTTAAAAAAAATAGTATCATGACTGAGACCCAAAGAAAGTAACAAGCAACTATCACCCACAAAAATGTTAGTCAGGTATTGGAAATATCAGATGACACAAACTTTATAGAAAATTTATCATGATTAGAGAGGCAGAAACGAAATAATCATCATTTGCAAGAGATAATTTTTACATGGAAAATACAAAAGAATCTATATATAAATTAGAATTAAGAATTTTCTATTTACAAGGTCAGTATTTAAAAAATGCATTTCTATATACCAGCAACAATTAGAACATATAATAAAAACAGATATTATTTATGGAACTATTAAAATATCAAATACCTAAGAATAAATGTAATAAAATATGAGTAAGGTCTGTATATAGAAAATCATAAAATTGAGAGAAATAAAAGGATACTAAAGCAAATGGAAAAGATACTATCTTCATGGCTAAGAAGGTTCAATATTGTACATTTGTTACTTCTTTTCAAATTGATCCACAGATTTATTTTATTACATTTAAAATCCCAACAAGGTATTTATTTTGGCATGTAGGCATTGAAGAATGGATAGCGGAACTTGGAAAGTTGATTCAAGTGTATCAGAACTGACATTGAAAATCAGTTGAGAAAATATAAGCTTTAAAGAAGTGATCCTGAAGATAACTGATTATTCATATAGAAAAAATTAATCTGAACCCTTCCCTTACCCCACATTCTAAAAATCAATTCTAGGTGGATGAATGACTCAATATTAGGTAGAGCTTTAAAACTCTGAAGATGATGTAGGAAAACGCCCTTTTCAATTAAAGGAAGGCAAAGATTTCTGAAGTTAGAAAAGCACAGACAGTAAAGAAAATATTATATCAAGTTTCTGGCTAAATAACCAAATACAAAAATGATTTCAATTCTTCTCAATTTAATCCTCAGGATTAAAACAATCCCAAACAAAATCCTAATGAAATTTTTAAAATTGAAAAATGGTTCTCAAGTTCATCTGGAAGAGTAAACGGGGCTATTGGTAGAATTCTGAAAATGAAGAACTAAGAGGTCAGGCTTGCTGCAATGCATACTGAGCTGTATGATAAAGCGAAAGTCTTTGAACCACTGTGATACAGTCAGTCAGCTCTTAAACATCCAATAGAAAGTGCTCAAACGTCTCTTAGTACTTTTAAAAACAGTGTATGATGAAGGAAATCATGGTAATAGGAAAAGTGATGAATTGTTTAATAAATTATGTTAAAATAATGGCTAAGGAAGGGTGGTTGATTTTTTTTACCTTAAACCATATTCTAAAATAAATCTAACTATATTTATCTAAAATAAATTCTAGATAAGTTAACGTAAAAAAGTAAAAGCATTAATACAAAGGGAACACAAAATATGTAACAAATACAGGATAGTGTAAGACTAAATCCAATGACTCTGTGGGACCAATTGGTAGTCTTCCTACCAACTCTCTCTCTCTTCTTTGCTTCCTCTGGCTTCCTATAACATACATGGCCCTGATTTTCCTCCTGCTACTTTGGCCACCACTTCTCCAATTCCTTTGCAGAATTATCTTCCTCTGGGGTCTATTATATGTTTGAGTTCTTCAAGGCCCATTCCTTCCCCACACTGTCTCCCAAGGCATTTACATTCATACCCATGGCTCCAATTATCACCTCTACTCAAGCAACTAAATTTAACTCTGGCCTAGTTATTTCTTACTTATCAGTATATTATTCAGGGTCCCTGAAAGAAACAGGTGGCACACTCAAAATGGGTAATTAAGGAGATTTTGGTTAAGAGATCATTTACAAAGCCTTTGGAGAAAGTAATAAAGGCTATTGATACAGTATCTTGAAGAGCTATTACTGCCTTAGGCCTAAAGAATTGAGGAGGTAGAAATGACTAGTGGATGAGAGAGAAAAGAGGAAGGGGTGGGAGGGAGAAGAGCCGGAGGCAAAGGAGGAGGATTTGAAGGTGTAGTAGAAGAGGAGAAGGTAGGGAAGAGAAGGTGCAGAGGAAGAGAGAAAATAGGATGTAGATAATATGGAATCATAGTCTTCTCTCCCTTCAGTCTTCTGCCTGTACCTCCCATTGGCTGAGCCCAACTAAAAGCCAGAGAACATGGGAGCTTGGTGCATTGGGGATGCATGGAATCTTGGTGCATTCCATACAGGTCAGTCACTCTGGACATGGAGCAGAACAGAGAAGGGTGGGGAATGGTTTTAAATGGGTAAACAGAAGATATCTACCTAATATTCACTTCCTGCTTGGCTTATTCTCTAGGACACCCCAAGGGTATTTCAAACTCAGTCCAAAATTAAACTCATCAACTGCCTAGTCCACACCCTTTCCTCTCAAAAAAAAAAAAAAAAAAAAAAAAAACCAACACAAAAACTAACAACAAACCAAACTGATCCTCTGCCAGTGTTTCCGGTGTCATGAAGTGGTAGCAGTGTCAAGTCTGTATTCTCATAGCCATGTAGGGACGGACTGGAGCGGGGCAACAAGCTTTCCTGCTCACATCCATCAGGAGAGAACGGGCATCTCTTTCCTAGCAATGAGATACAAGCCCTGCTCTTCAGCCTCACTGAGTCAATTTAGGAGCAAGCTAGATCAAATTGGTGGTCAGAGGAATGCCATTGACTTTGGACCACTCGCTAGCAGGAGAGATTGGATTACCATGCAGATAGTCCCTGAGGAGGCTATCCCATCAGTCCAGGCAGACGGGATACCAGAATGGGCCAAAAAGTGCTGGTGAAGATGGACAAAAGTGGATGGATCGAAGACATATTTAGAAAGTAAAATCTATGGGGCTTAGTGTTGGGTTGGCTGTTGGAGTTTAGTAAAGGTAACGTGGCTGTCAAAGATGACACCTTTAATGATTTCCCATAGATCTTAGGAAGGAGGCACAACTCCTTCACATGGGCTTATTAGTTCTGCATGGTCAACATTCCCCCTTTCCACCTTCATCTTATACCAGGCCCTTCTTAGGATGTGGGCTACCTTTACATTCGTTCAGTCCTTCCTGTATCCTGTGCTTGCCCCTCATCAGGACCTTTGCACTGAGCAGGGCTCTGCTACTTCTACTGCCTGTAGTGCTCTTACCCAGCTACCCGACTTCCCTTTATTATTCCTAGCTCAAGCACCACTTCCGCAGGAAAGCTTCCTCTGACTTCTCTAACTAGAACGAATCCTCCTTTTAAAACTCTCATAGATTGTGTCCTCCCCTTTGTAGGATCATTCCATTAGCAGCTCTCACTCATTTGTGTGGCTTTTCAGGTAATGTCTAACCCATTCTCAACCCATCACTAGGATGCAAACTCCTTGAGGACAGGAACTGTGTTTTTATTGGCTCATTATAAAGTCTTACTGCCTCTCATAGCACCTGGCACCTTGTAGGTCACACACACACGCACACACACACACACACACACACACTTTTTTCTCTCTATATAATGAATGAATAAAAGTAAAAGCAATGGATTATATCTACATCATAAAGAAAAACACTGATAGATTTAAATTACAATCTTCTTTATATTAAACAAGAGTAAAGAGCAAATGAAAAGTGATAAATGTGGAGACATACTCATATTATAAAAACAAGTGAGATTATATCCTCAGTAGAGTTCTTGCCACATCAACTACAACAAAATACTAATAATACCCAACAAAGATGGACAAAAAACAAAACATCCCTCAGAACAAAAGCATTATGACATCTTTTCACTGTAAGAGTGGAAGCTCCAAATCAACCTGGCCTAAACAACAAGGAAATGTATTATCTCCTGTAGCCAGAGGGACAGGATGATTTCTCTCAGGAATAAGAGAGCAACCACTGGGGGCAACAAGCTTTCCTGCTCTCATCCATCAGGAGAGAACGGGCGTCTCTTTCCTAGCAATGAGATACAAGCCTTGCTCTTCAGCCTCACTGAGTCAATTTAGGAGCAAGCTGGATCAAATTTGTGGTCAGAGGAATGCCATATTCTGATTTTGGACCACTCACCAACCGGAGAGATTAGATTACCATCTCAGTTTATGTTAATCAGGACCCATTCCTAGGGCTGGGGTCGGTTCCAGAAACAACACCATTGCCGAAGAGTAAATACAATGGCCACTGATACCAGCCACAGCCGTAGGGAGAAACAGTCAACCTTAGGAGTGAGCAAGATACAAGAAATAAGACAGCAGCAAAGCATCATTGTTAACTCTCACATTTAATATTTGTTTGTTTTATTTATTTTTTATTTATTTATTTTTATCCTCACCTGAGGACATCTTTTCCATTTTTTGTTCAGATAGAGTGGCAGGGAGAGGGAGGGAGGGAGGGAGGAAGGGAGAGAGAGAGAGAGAGAGAGAGAGAGAGAGAGAGAGAGAGAGAGAGAGAGAGAGAGAAACATCGATGTGAAAGGGACACATTGAGTGGCTGCCACCCACACGACCAAACCAGAGCCGAAACAAACTGCAGCCGAGGTACGTACCCTTAGCAGGAACCGAACCCGGGTCTCTCTGGACCGCAGGCCGATGCTCTAACCGCTGAGCCAAACCATCCAGGGCTAAAATTTGTTTGTTTTAAAAAATTACAGTATTCATGAAATTGGTTCACAAATTGACACAAATGTCTGAAGGGCGATTTGGCAGTATATAAAAAACCTTTATGATAGCCTGGCTGTGTGGCTCAGTGGTTGAGTGCTGGCCCATGCACCAAGAAATCACCAGTTCGATTCCTGGTCAGGGCACATGCCCAGGTTGTGGGTCCAATCCCCAGAGGGGGGCATGCAGGAGGCAGCCAATCAATATTCTCTCACATCAATGTTTCTTATCTCTCTCTCCCTCACCCTACCTCTCTCTCTAAAAATTAATGGGAAAAAAAAACAATAAAACCTTTATGATAAATTTTGGAAGTATATGTGTGTGTATAGAAATAAGAAACACATAAAAATGTACACGGGGTTGTCATTGGCTGGTAAGTTTATGGGTGATTTTTATTTTCCTTTAAATATTTTCTAAATAACAAGCCTACTTCATTTGTTTAAACACAAAGAACATGAAGTGATCTGTTATTTTATAACATGAACAACTTTCAGTCTAGAATATCCTCTGGAAGCTTAAGTAGTGGGAAAAAGAAGTTTCAGGGATTTATTCTTTCTCTTCAAGTGATATAAGGGAATAGCAATCTATCTGAATCAAAGATTCTGAGTTATGAAATTCTCTGCTTCTGGAGTTCTGGCTTAGCCCAATTGGTCTGGAATACGGGAGTGGGGGAGGAGGGGATGAGACAAGGCATAAAATCCTGCAGAAAGATTTGTAGTTACAACAGACCACTTAGCATAAAGCTTGTTCTTTTTTTTTTTTTTTTTTTAATCCTCACCTGAGGACATTTTATGATATTTTTTCTTCAGATAGAGTGGGAGGGAGAGAGAGAGAGAAACATCGATGTGAAATGGACACATCGAGTGGTTGCCACCCACACGACCCAACCAGGGCCAGGGACAAACTGCAACTGAGGTACGTGCCCTTAGCGGGAACCGAACTCGGGTCTCTCCAGACTGCAGGCTGACGCTCTAACTGCTGAGCCAAACCAGCCAGGGCATAAAGCTTGTTCTTTTAATTCAACCTCTAATTCAACTCCATAGATCCCAGCGAGTAAACAGTTGAGCCGCATGACCAGAATTTGCTTGATTTACTGTTGTTTTCATTGAGGAGAACAGGCTGGACATTTCAAAAAATATGAGCATTAAACAACATCTGAACTCACTTTTCAGTGAAGAGCCTGAACACCTAAGATAAAGGAACGTGTGTTACTGAACTGGGATTTCCAACAGATTTAGCCCAATGTGAGGATCTTAATTGAATCAGTTATATTCAGTGATGACGTTCTCTCTGCAGATTTAATTTGAAGATTTCCCCCATTTATTCTCAGACCACTCCCTTGCTTCTGTTGCTGTCTCTGCCACCAGCTCTCTGAATAACCCTGGACAAAATCACCTGACCTGTGCTGTATCCTTTCTGAATGAGGCCTCTGTCACAAATGTCCCTGTTTAGACATCTTTGAAGTTTCACTGAAGGGAAAGTCAGTAAAATCTCTCTATGAATGTAGGATAGCCCTTTGACTAATGAGGGAGTATTGCATTTTATGCAGTCTTCCATTTAAAGACTTAAAGGCAGATCTTTCACCTAGATAAGAAGGGAACGTGCCAGAAACAATTCGACCCTGATGTCTCCCAGCAGTGACAGCAGCCAGCAGCTCAGCCTGGGCCTAAATTGGCCATGAGCAGACAAGTAAGGATGGCAGAGAGGCAGGAAATGGGGTTAGGTTGATTTCCATCTATTAGCAGCCGCTTAAACTGGCGTGCCGGGCAGCTCTGCCCCCATTGGCTACAGCTGCTGAGAGCAGCAGGCTGAGGGTTGACCTATATCTGTCCGCTGCAAGTCAAACCCTGAACGTGTAGCAAACGTCAGTGTTCCAGAACGCCAGGTTCGACTTACACCCAACCACATACAATGTTTTTATCAGGAACTGTGATATCCTCCACCTGCGAAAACTTAACATCTGTGGGTTTCCCCCCTGCTAGACTAGATTCTTTTGCCTCCTTTCTTGCTGCCTCTCCCCCCATCACCCTCTGATCATTTTTATCCCCCTGCTTCTGTGTCATCCTCTGGCTGAGAGGGGCAGTGATTGTCACAGCTGTTCCTTCTAGCGGCCACAGTGACACCGACCCTCCTCTGCCTGCCCCGTTTCCATCTGACCAGGCTGTGTCCATTCCCTGCAGTTGCTACCCCCGGCTGGCACGGCCCCTTGCCCACACATGCCCTTCTGGGCCACCGAGAGTTTCAGGATGTGTCAGTTGCTACAACGACTGCAGCTGTGGACAGAAATACAGTATAAACACGTTTGAGACATGGGTCCTCAGGTTCCTACATAGGAAATGTTCCTTAATAGTTTTTGAAAGCCAAATAATTTTTTTTTCTTGATTTTTTAAAAAAGATAGTTTAAGTGTTTGGACATTTAATTTCCTAGACTAGAAAATAAACCACTTGAACGTTCATTTATGCAGCCACCATCCAACTGTGGCAGAACCCCTTTCCCCGTGTCTTGGGTCTCAATCAATATGTGTATGTAGGTTTGGGTCTCAATCAGTATATGTATGTATTTATTCACACTGACATCTCTGACATCTCCATGCAAAACATAAGCCAGTCGATTTTGCCTTCACACGAAAGCATCGGTACATTGTAGACTTCCATTTAGATTGTGGAATCTGCTCTCCATTACCTATTATCATTTCTTCACCAAGGCCCCGTGGTAGCAGAAAAGAAACCCAGATGATGGAAAATTATTCCAGCAACTCAGGTCCCCATGCGCAAAGCCACATTGCAGTAATTTGAGATGGAAAAGACCTATTAAGTCATCCCACTGATTCTCCAAGGGCATGAGGTGGTTTTTTCCCTCTCCAATATGCTGATCTACTTTTTAGTGCCTTTTCCAATTGTAAATGGCTCAAGTGATGAGGCTCCACCCCTCCCAGGGGACAGGACAGCACAGTCTATAATAGACCTCTCCATTAGGGCATGAGGCTTGCTCCGCCACCTAAATCATCTTTGTTCTGACTTTCATTTCCATCGCTCCTCCCGCTGTCCCCTTGGACCACACTAAATAATTTCTCTCTGTCCTTTCTATTTACACCCTCCGAGTACTTGCGGCCGACGAGCCAACCCCTGTTAGTTAGAGCCGGTGGTCATGCTGGGAGACGTGTCTCTTTCATCTTCGCCCTCCAGGCAGTCCCTCCAGGATTATATATCATATTTGTTGCTCTTCAATGAACACCCATCAGTTTCTCAATAATTTGCCTCATTTCGTTGTCACTCATGCTGCTCGGGGAAATCCCCTTTGTCTCTGCTGCCACGAATCAGATGGTGATGGTCGTGGGAAGAGTTTCTGCTTACAGAGGAACAGAGCGCATCTCTTCAGGCACCAGAGATCTTTCTGTGCCCAGGACACTGGAGTCATCCCGTCTGGGATCTTTAACTCTTACTTGGGGTGTGAACCCACTGTGTTCGCAGGACTTGGGTGTACATGTGGAGACAGAAAGAGAGGATCTACATTTCACCCGACTAGCTTTCCTCCTGGTGTATTTCATTAACGCCCATTAGCTGTTTAAATAATAGTTCCTGCCCATCTCAATTCTCAGTTGGAAAAACTTCCTTGAAGCCCCTCAAGAGAATGCTAACCCCTCCTTTGCATTAACAGTCCCGCGTTTACTGACATTAAAGTGGACGACCTCAGCCACACCAGCTACCTTTGTCCGAGGAGGAGACTCTTTACCTTGAGGGAGCAGGAACAGCACGCAAGCCAGGGGTTCTGGGAGTGGACTTCGTAATGCCAGGGTCAACCGTGTTCGGCCTGTCCTCCCTCTACCTCTACGGTTAATGGCTGCCCTCAACGCTAAAGCATCAAATTTTTTAAGGGCTCTGCTAATGTGCTCTATGCAATAATAGCCGGCATAGTGCTTTACCAATTGTTTTCACATTACTACATCATCATCTTAATAGTCACAACCACCCCGGGAGGAAAAAATGATCTTGTTTCACCAGGAAGGAAACTGAGGCTTAGAGAGGGTTCCAGTGCCCAATTTCTCAAATATTCAGACAATTCTCCTTTCCATTCCCTTTCGTTCTCCCTTTGAAATCACTGGAAGGGATGTTCTCTGAGCAATAATGTGGAGAGGCGCTAAATACATCTAGGTTCCCAAAGTCACTGAAATGCTGCCCATGATGATGTTCTTCTCTGCTCTTGGTTGGCAAAAACAGAGTAACCAGACATCACTCAGTTTGATATGAGTACTAATATTTATCAGTAGGACAATTTACTCGTTATTCGATGACAGAAAGAATATATTGAAATGTATAAGATATAGCCTGCTATCTTTTTCTAACCAATAATGTAATGTTATTAGTTGTGAGCTAAAAGTGAGCTTATCTCCTCAAATACCAATTCAGACCCTAAGGGTATCTGTTTTTCCTGCAGAGCTGATAAAATTACATACACCTAAGATAAAAGAGCAAAGAGCTGTATGTCAATAAATGTTAATAACATGACTTGAGGAGACAAAGAACCTAAATAACACTGACCTTTTTTCGAGTAATATAAAAATCAGAAATATAATGTCCTGCCCACTCGGTGGTAAAAGAGGCACAGCATCTGAAAACTGTGCTAACAGCTAAGCAAGAGGATATTTGGTTTAGTGTTGCATCACTTCTGTTCAAATGGTGCTTATCAATATTTTTAATTTGGCACAAATGTGGTTACAGTAGGAGACAGACCTGTACTGAAGGGGTTTTATGCTTTAAGGACTGAAATGACGTCCAGATAAAAGACTCTGTAGCTCCAGCATTTTGAACAAAATCCAGATCAAGAAAGTGTATGCTTTTAAGTGAATTGTTCCCTTCTGTGGCCGGGCCAGAGAAGGCTGACTACAAGTGCACACAGTACTGTCAATACTCGGAAACACACAGAAGTCTCCATGTCTATCAAGAGGGAGGGCAGGCCCTGCTTGGTTTGGCTCAGTGTTTAGAGTCTTGGCCCTTGGATTGAAGGGTTGTGGGTTCAATCCCCAGTCAAGGGCACATACCTGGGTTGCAGGTTTGATCCCTGGCTCTAGTCAGGGTTGTGTGGGAAGCAACCAATCAATGTGTCTCTCTTGCATTGATATCTCTCTCTCTCTCTCTCTCTCTCTCTCTCTCTCTCTCCTTCCCTCCCTCTCTCTCTGAAAGTCAATGGAAAAATATCCTTGGATGATGATTAACCAAAAAATGTAAAAACTAAGTAAATAGCCCTGGCTGGTCTGGCTCAGCAGTTAGAGCATCGGTCTGTAGACCAGTGAGTCACGGGTTAGATTCCAACCAAGGGCACGTACCTTGGCTGTGGTTCGCCCCCGACCCTGGTTGGGGTCATGCAAGAGGCAACCAGTCGATGTGTCCCTCTGCCATCAATGTTTCTCTCCCTCTCCCTTTGTCTCCCTCTCCCTTCCTCCCACTCTGTCTGCAAATAAACAGAAACTATCCTCGGGTGAGAATTAAAAAAACAACAACAAAACAAAACGAAACTAAATAAAAGAAGGCAGCACTATTCCTTCCACATCAGCTTGTGGGCTCTGTCTCAAGAATGATGAACCTGAGATTCAACTTTGTGGCAGGACTGGACAGTCCTGTTGGGAGACAGAAATTGGTAAGCAAATGCACCCTTGAAAATTCTAGCTGTATTTTACAATACCCATTATTTAACTGTAAAAAAGTAAAACCCCTATTACTGCAAATACATGTTTGTTATGGCAAAGTTTAAAAATATGGATAAGGGGGAAAAGAACCCATAGTTTCCACTTTTGACACACCCTTCCACAGCCTGATCTACATATCTTTATATGATATGTGCATATATTCATCTTTTTTAAAACAACACGTTGTTGGTTTTAATCCTTAATAATAATACTGACTGCTTTGCTACTTTCTTCAAGTTGAGATCCCTGAAGCCCTTATGGAAGAACTGATGTTGTTTTGAGCTGATGTGAATAGGTGACAAGCCCTGGCTGGTTTGGCTCAGGAATTAGAGCATCCACCCATGGATCAGAGGGTCGTAGGCTCGATTCCTGGTCAAGGGCACTAACCTGGGTTGCAGGTTCCATCCCCAGCCCCGAGTCAGGGTCTTACAGTAGGCAACCAGTCAATGTGTGTCTCTCTCATCCATGTTTCTCCCTCTATGCCCTCCACCTCCCTTCCACTCTATCTAAAAATTAATGGTAAAAAATCCTTGGGTGAGGATTAACAAAAACAAACAAGTAAATAAATAAACAGGATGACAAAAATGCTTCAATTAAAGATTTTTAAAAATGCATTTACTTTACATACGTCTTATGAAGATCTAAATCTTTTAAAAGTGTAAAACACTTTGTACAGCCAAACCCCGGATCAATACAACACAGAAAATGCATTATGCCTCCTCTTCTGCTAGTTTTAGGGTATATGAATCTTTTCCATGGGTTTCAGCTTCGCTGGAGATCACGTGTGTCGTGATCTCCGACACAGTGTGAAGGGACTCATACTGACTAGACTGAGCTTTAGAAGCTTAGGAAACAAGGCAAGAGAGACTTAGCTGAGTTTAATGCCAGACTAAATCACCAATGTCGTCATTAAGCTCATTTTCTTTGCCCACCAACCTCCTCCTAACCATACGTGTCATTTTTGCTTCCCAGAATAGATCTTCCAGAGGCGTTTCTTCAGCATTTTCCAGCTTAGTCTTAAGATAACTCACAAATACTAAAACATCTATGAGGTCCTTAGGACTCTAGACAGTTTTGGTTTTTAAACTGTATTGAATAAATACTGTACTTCATCAAATCAAAGACATCATCTGTGTGAGTTGTAATATTACTTTAAGTAGTGCTATGAAAAAAGGTGCTGCCAGTTAAACTATGACATGCCATTAATTTCAGATTATATCCACATTTCAGAGATGTTAGATTTTAAAAAAATCTTACAGTAAATGAACTATGGCATTTATTTAACACCTACACATTCTATAAAGAATATTCGGTCACATACCACACACAAATTTTTAGCACCCAGTACACACTAGGTTTTATACAGAGAAGTTCAAATTAGAATAGACGACTTTGATATTTAACTCATTTATTTTTGGACTAGAATCAAAGTAAAATGTTTTTATTTTAACGTTTATATCTCTATAGAGAATATTCCTTTTCCAGTTCTTCATTCACAGCCTCAGAGTGGGGGCAGTGGCCTTCCAGGTGATTTTGAGTCTCTTTCTCTCTGTAATTTTTCCTCTAAGACAATAGAATTCGTCGTTAGACCACTCTCTACTTCAGGAGGCGTGACCGGGTTCTTTCCTTCCATTTGCGAGATTCCAGTTAGTCACTTAATCCAGTTTTTAAAGTTCATCAGGCTTGGAAAATGCAGATTTATTCCAATCTGTGTTTATTATATCTTCCGCTTGGCCAGTTTAATCACCAGATTTTATGGCTGAAGAAAGTGAAACTCAGGCCACTTAACTGATTTCCCCCTCACCGTTCAGGTGCGTTCCGTCCTGGCTAGGGAAGTCTGTCCATCACAAAGTACAGTCTTCTTCAAGCTCTTTTAGTTTTACGGATCCAAATATGTTCTTTCTGTTGCCTGCAATAATCTATTCTCTTGTAAACCTGCAGATAGGAAGATAAATATATTTTCATCATCTTTAATATTCTGCCCCATGTTGGCAGCTGCTGTCTAGAATCCAAATCTAGATCCCTGTAGTTTTCCCCTTGGGGAGAGAAAAAGACATTCCTTATTTATCCACAGGAGTAATTTGCTACCTGGGATATAAATGTAGAGCCACTACTCAGTCAAACGTGAATTTGCTTTAAGTGGGAGAGGGTGAGGGAACTTTCCACAGGCTCCCATCCTTTCCCCTTTGAATTTGACCTATATTCTATTTTTCCTGCCATAAAACTGATTATCTTTAAAGCACATGATAGAAAAAGAAACATTAAAAGGTTCAAAATGTGAAATTTTGATTAAAAAATGTCAAAACCCCACTGAGCATACACACAGAATTTGGACACCTGTGTTCTTTGGCAGAATTAGTTTACCCTTCTCTCCCATTATCCTGCCTTCGAGGGCCCAAAATAAACCTGTTATCTGACAAATAAGTTATGAAGTTGGGCAAGGGTTGAAAATATCACTTAGGACAAACTTTTCCCTAAAAAAGGAAAAAAAAATTGTTTTAAATCTTCGATCGCTGTGAGGAAAGTAGACTCTAGAAGACATTCATTAGCAGTGGTCCTGCAGGGACTCATACGAGGGGCTTCTAAGAAGATGGCCTGAGACAGAAAGGGGCAGGGTTGGTATGAGGTAGAGTCCCTAATTGTATTTGGCAAAGACATCCTTTTTTCTCCAGATAATAAATACATTTGCCAACAAGTCATCTAGATCTTTTTGTTCCCCTAAAGCAATACTTCTAGCCTCAATCAGAGTGGGAGACAAACAAGTCTAAGTTTGATTATTTAAAATCCCACTCATACTTCTGAACCACTTTCTTACCAGTTATAATTGTTGCATCTTTCACTTAGTAGGTAACTGAGGTTTTTACTCTTGATCTTGAAATATGGTAGAACCAAGCCCCAATCTTTGAAATCATGGGGTTAATATGTCTTCATCTAGAAATGTGACCCCTACTAAAACTATTTCCCTGAAAAAATGTGGAACATTTAACCATTCCAATTTTATCTAACATAGATTATTAAAATACATTTAAACAAATGTCTGTCTGTCTCTGCTACAGATTGAATGTTTATGTCACCTCCCACTTAAAAAAAAACTAAAAAAAAAACTAGTATGTTAAAATCCTCCCCCCTAGGGCCTTTGGAAGGTGATTAGGTCATGAGGGTGGAACTCTCATGAATGGACTTGGTGCCCTGTAAAAGGGACCAGAGAGTCTCTCTCTCCCCTTCTACCACGAGAAGACACAGTGAGAAGACAGCTGATTATGAACCAGGAAGCAGATTTTCACCAGAAACCAAACCTGCCAGCACCCGGATCTTGGACTTCCTAACCCCCAGAACTGGGAGAGACAAATGTCTGTCCTTCAAGCCATCCAGTCTATGGTGTTTTGGTTACAGCAGCCTGAACTGACTGAAACAGTCTCCAATGGATGATGGTGTCTTCAAAGAATTTTAGACATGCTTTTTGTTTGTATTACATAGTAAAGGACATATCTAAATTCAAAGCTGTTTTTAATCACACAAAAAATGTTTAGATGCAGGCAAATAACAATGTAGTTGTAACATGCTAATTCTTTTTTTATATTCCAATCCTTTTTGGTAATATAAACATAAGCAAAATGATTACAGAAAAACTGAATTATATCATGACTTAATTTCCTGGTTTCTCTACTCATTAAAACTTGGTAAGTGTAGTGAATGTAATGTACTGGATAATTATAATGTGCCAGAGATTCCTTTGGACACCACCTACATTCATGGCAAAGCTATTTAAAATGAAATGTGTGTGCCAGGTGGCTGATACAAACTTCTTAGATCAATAATATCTTCCTCTATAGAATTATTCTGTTCTTTGGCTTATCAGTAAGACTATTAACTACCAACATGGTAAGCATTCAATAAATGTTCACTATGTGCCAGGCACTGTGCTAGGAGTTTTAGAAGTATAATTTTATTTAAATCTTTTGAGAACCCCACAAGTTAGCTGTGGTTGTCACCTCTATTTTACACACACAGTACCATATGCTTAGCTGTGTGTTTCCTGTGTGCCTTCTGAGTAGAGGGTTTTAGACAAGGGGCTAAAAGAACTCTGGTAGTAATACATAATAATTTTAGATAAGAAATTACATGAAGGGCAATCTTATTTCCATTGTTGGGTACACTGACAGTTTGCTGCCACCAATGAACTTGATGCTATTTAATAAATGTCCCTGGTCCTATACATAATCTCACTCATAATATATTGTTAGTCTATTTCTAAATTTTAAAACTTTTGCAGACAACTGTGCAGTGTGGGCATGCACAAAGCATTGTTTTCCCAGTCATATATATGTGACCTGTTAGTTTTAGAGAATCCCAGAGATAAAAACAAAAGCCACCCATTATCCTAGTTCCCACAAGGAACCACTGTTAATACTTTGGTATATATTCTCCCAGTTGTTTTTATTCATGCATATGTAAATATATATGTATATTCTATTGGAAACATGCCTTATAGCTTTCGTTTTTTTTTCTAATTTTTAAAATTAATTTGCCAATAGATCAAAACAGTTTTTTATATCATTAAAATTTCTTCCTTTAAGTGTTTGACATCACTCTTAGAGATATCTTTTTGGATATGTTTTCTTGCACATAGTTCTAATTAGAACATAGAATTCCATCAGACCAATTCCTTATTGGACATTTAAGTAGGTGGAGAAAACTTTAAATATAAACACCTAAAGTCTTACTCATGCCACAGACCTCAGATCTTTAATGATTAAAATAATTACAATAATGTGCCCAGTAAAAGCCTTGGACTAAACCTCTACTGATCTAAATTTTAATCTAAAGTAACTGCTGAAGGTGACCTCAGAGGAATTTTGTTTATTTTCCTAGTTCTAGACAGGAATAGTACACATCACTATCCCAGATATGTCTCTAGAAACTCTTCATGAATTTAATGAGGGAAGAGAATTCCATAACCACACCCAACACAACATTGCAGAGACATGGTGCCAGGAGCACAGGACTTGGAGGTAAACAGACCCTAGGAACAAATACCAGATAAAGGACTCTGACCTTTGTCTTTATTGCTCTCTCTCATCTGTTTCTTTCTTTCTTTCTCTCTCTCTCTTCTTTTTTGGTACATGCCCCTAGTGGGAACCGAACCCAGGACTCTCTGATCCACAGGCCAACGCTCCAACTGCAGAGCCAAACCGGCCAGGGCTCTCATCTCAGTTTCTACAAGGATCCACTGCAGGGTTTCCGTGAAGACTGCATAAGATAATGTACACAGAGTGCCCAGCACAATGTAGGTGCTGAACATACGCTAATTATTTCTATTTACCCTTTCTTTTTTTTTTTTATTAATTTATTTTTGTAACAGATGTTCCTTCTTTTTCCCCCACTGACACCCTCCTCCCCATCCCCAGCTTTGTTGTCCATGTCCATCGGTTATGTGTACATGCATTTAAGTTCTGTGGTATATCTCCCCCCCACCCCTTCTTCTGAGGATTGTCAGTCTGTACCCTACTTCCATATCTCTGGGTCTACCATGTTCCTCAGACTGTTATGTTCATTATATTCCACAAATAAGTGAGATCATGTGATACTTGTCTTTCTCTGTTTGGCTTGTTTCACTTAGGATAATACTTTCCAGGTCCCTCCATGTCGTCTCAAAGGATAACAGATCTTTCTTTCTTATAGCTGCATAGTACTCCATTGTGTATATGTACCACAGCTTTTTTATCTACTCATCTACTGATGGACACTTGGGCTGTTTTCAGATCTTAGCTATTATTTACCTTTCTTAAAACTATAACATTTCCTTATATTCTTTCCAAAATGAAAAAAAATACCCACACACCAATATTTATGGCACTAAATATACCTGAATACCATTACTAAGCTCTCTGAACTGCTTCTCCAAATCAAATAAAGCGGCATAATTCATTTGACTTTTTCTTGAGTTCATTTTCATAATTCTTTAAACATTCAGACCCTCCTAAACTGTGGGACCCCAAATTAGGACATATTACCAATGATCTGGCCAGTGATATATATGGTGGGGAATTCCACCATATGTTATATATTGTTACGCTGTTGCCACTATGAAAAGAACTTGCTGAATTCTTAAGAAATGATGATGTTATTAACTCAGGCCATATGACAAGGACAACTGCTTTTCTGTACTGTACTTGATACTGATTCTTCATCTTACTTAGAAGCAGTTCCTTCACTGTTTCAGGTTGGGTTCGTTAACTTGGATCCGTTTTCCAATGTCAGACATTTGGTTTTAATCATATGGTCTTGTCATCTACACACATACTGTAGTCTATTTTTAAGCCACTAATTAAATTTAGAGGCAAATGAGCTAACACGCACCCCACGCATGAAAAAGACACAATCGGACACCTAGGCAGTAGAGTTTGGCAGTGACAGAAATAAAGGCTACCTCTTTTGCAAGCAGTTTGTGTTTTAATGTGAGTCCAACAGCACTGAAATTTCCTTCAGCCTTACATGTTTGAGTAGATTTTAGTGTCATCTGTGTGGCTTATGGGTTTGTAGGCTTTGGCTCTGAAAGCTGTAATTACCAATGTTTGAAAGACATCTGTGAGGGTGAGGATATGGGGAAGATAAGCCAAAAGCAAGATATGTAATTACCACACCCTGTCTTCCTATCAGGAACTCTGGATGTTTAGAGCAAATAAGGACCTTTAGACAGGTCCTTCTCCTATCAGGGTGCCTCATAAGGTTGCTCTGAAGGTGGGTAATCAATCTCTCAGGCAGTAAGTGTCCTCTCTCGCATACACTGTTAGCTCCTAGGTTCTTCGAAGACTAAGGATGGAAAAGATCCATGCTCTTACTGAGTGATCATATCCCTGACTCTCTTGCAATAAAGGCAATTTTGCTAGTGAAGAAAAAACACTGGGCCTGGAATCAAGAGACCTGATTTCCCGTTCTGAATCGCTCATGTGATAACTGTGACACCAGCCAATGCTGTAGGCCTCAGTTTCCCCATCTGTCAAATGTAAACAGTATCTGTGTTCTAACTACTTCACAGCATTCTTGCATACAGAAAGGGCATGGGTATAAAACTGCTTCAAACAGATTATGCAATTTCTATGAAACTCAGGATATAAGAGAGAAAAATCAGAGAGAGAGTCACACCATTTTGTTGCAATCTTGACCATTTGTTTCTGTTTTCATCTGTGGCTAAATACTTAACATGTGTTTTCAATATTTTTAAGAGCGTTAAATGTTTAGCTACACCTTGAGTAGCTATGACTTGGAAGTGTTAAAAGAAATGACAACATTCCTTGTCCTTTAAAATTAACAAAGGAGCCAATCCCTTCAAAGGTGAACGTCACTTAGACCTGACTTACAGTACTTGTGCTCTGCCTGGTTTTCTTTAAAGAAAACTCAAGAGTCTTCTAAGAACAAGTGAAGTGAGATTGGGCCTTGAGTCAAGAAAGTGGGCAGCTAGAGCTTCTTTCCTCAACAACAAGTTTAAATGCTTTGTTTATTCTAGTGTTATTAAGTGGCGCTTGTATAAACACCTTGTTGAGTAATGGCGTGGAGGCAAAACTGAAGTTTATTTAGTACAGTGCTCCACCCAGGGCAAGCATTGAAAGCACATATGTAAACTAAGTCCCCTTTGCTCGTCCACCCACCCCTGTGAGTAAGTAGTACTAGAAATGACAAAGGGTGTGGGGCACGTGGCATGGCTGGGGGTGGGAAGAAACAGGAAGGCGGGAGAAGTCTCCCTGAAGGAATGAAGAACGTGTCAAGGGTGGCAGGGAAACTGTAATAACTGAAAATGGAGTCTGACTATTGATATCCGTGTACGTCAAGTTAATGCAAATTAAGGTGGCATGAGATTTGTTTAAAACCCTTTTCCCCATACAATATAATAACACCCACCTTCTTTTAAATGTAGCCAGGAAGGGCTGTGTTTGCTCATGTGATCAGGTTTCCACACTTCCCACACCTGGGGAAGTATCAGCTAATATTGATTTAGCACTAATTTATACCTGATGGCCAGGGCTAACTAGAATAGGGGAAAACTGGTACAAATTAGTGGGGCCCTGAGGTCCCAGAAAGTGGTCTGGGGCCTGACTGTTGTATATCAACACAAATAAACCTTTCTGGGAGGGAATGGAAAAAATAGTTTAAATTGAATCCACTTTCAGTGGTTCTACTGCTAGTGTGCTCAAGATCTCCTTTAAGAATGTTAGGAATGGATAAGATCAAGTTACATTCTTAGATTTTATAATGTTTAGTTTATTAATCTGGGACCTAAGCAAACTAGAAGCAGAACAGACTTTAAAATAGCTGACTTGTTATCTTATAAGTAATAACTGTTAGCTAGTCCATTTGCCTTTTTCTCAACAAAATTCTCTATAATAAAAAAGTATCGACAAACTAGTCGTCTATTTTTAATACCACTGTAGATTATTTGGAACCATAGAATTAGATACCAATCCTTTGAAAACTGTTCTCTCTGGGTAATTTCCATGAATTGAGGTGACTTATCAACAATTTCTTTGTATTTGGCTAAAAATTGAGAATACATATTGGGCCTGTAGTTAAATTTGGTTAACTTTTATTCACTTCGAATCCATTGTTTCCCAAATTTGCCTAATCACAAAGATCACCTGGGGAACTTGTTAAAAACTATGCACTCCAACCCTTCCCACCTGCTGAATTAGACTCTCCAGGGAAGAGGGCTGGGATCTGTATTTTTAGCAAGGGCCCCAAGAATGTCTGGTGATCTACATGTTTGAAATACATGGTTCTGAATCCTTGTCGTTTTCCTCATGATGTCAGAGCTCTTCGAGCCCTCATATTCCCTTCTGCCTACACTTTTCAGTGATTACATGCTTTTTTCCTATTCCATCCCACCGAAGAGATAAGGGACATTCCCATCAGCCATCGTGGCCTTCAGCGTCAGTGAGTCTCTATGGTAGTAGCGACAACAGCATCTGTAGTCTTGGGCAGGTAGGTGGTGGAGTCAAGGGATGGAGATGTGGTTTGGAAAATTCTCTCAAGAGATATTGACTCTCCCTTTGACAACCAATTGTAAATGACACTGCTACTTACTGAAGGGGCCACACTCAACCTCCCTTTGCTCAATATAATTTTTTTCTTTACCTTCACTCTTATCTTCCTTTCTTCCTGTAATGAAGGGGGAAACACTGCCCCTTTTTTGTCAAACTTGTGCTCTTGATCAAACCCTGTAATGCCTCGTACAAGCTAAATCTATTCATCCTTCTCCCCATTCAAACCTTACTTAATTTTTTTCCCTCTGGCTTATAGGCATTATCAATAGATGTTTCTTCTCTCTATTCTTTTTTTAAAATCCTCACCCAAGGATATTTTTTCATTTTTCTTCAGATAGAGTGCTAGGGAGGGAGGGAAAAAGAGAGAGGGAACGAGAGAGAAAGAAACATCAATGTGTCAACACATTGACTGGTTGCCTCCTACAGGACTTCAACCAGGGCCAGGATGAACAGCAACCAAGGTACGTGCCCTTGACCGGAATCAAACCTGCAACTCATTGGTCTGTGGGCCAATGCTCTAACCACTGACCCAAACTGACCAGGGCTATTTTTTTTTCCCCTCTTAGAGAAAGTGGGGGGAGAGTAAAAAAGAGAGAGAAACATCAATCAATTGCCTCTGGTATGCACCCTGACTGGGGATCGAACCTGAAACCTGGGTATGTGCCCTGACCAGGAACTGAACCCGCTACCTTTTGGTGTATGGGATGACACCCCAACCAACTGAGCCACAACAGCTAGAGCTTCTCTGTTGTTTTAAAAGTAAACCAACATATGTTTTCTTGGACACCGTTCAATCGCAAGATCCCATTTGACTTCATGCCTTATTTTTATTTCAGATTTCTCAAAAAACATATGTCACATTGGTTGCATCTCCCTTCACGCCCTTTCCATCGACCCAACTATGATCTGGCATCCACAGGCCACAGTTTACAGGCACTATTGGCTTGAAGATTACCAGCGATGAGATCTACTGACTTTACTTAGCCCTTAACCTTCTTGTCCATTCAGCAACATTTGAGATGGATAACGTTTTCAAAAGGATAAGGTGCTCAGCAACTAACCATTTAATTATAAGAACAGAAACCTGTAAATTAAACTGAAACAAGTAGGATTTTAAGATAAACCACAGGAAAGTCCCTCACAGAAAGTGTAATAGGGCTGCATAAGGATTGGAATCGGGACCTAGGAAGCTATCAGTAACAAATAAAGTTTTAACAAATAATTATAGAGCACTGGCAAGGTGTTACATGATCAAATAGTGAACAGAAGAAACAAGGTCCCTGGCTTTTGGAGATTTTACAATCTAGTGGAGAAGGCTTACCGTAGGCATGTAAACAAGTGCATATTTACGACTTGTAATGAGCACTACAGATGAAACAAACTGGCTTAATGATAGATTGTAGGTTATTAGTGATGAGTGAGGACTCAAAGGATACTCTGAAGACATGGCATTTAAATTAAGACCTGAAGAATGTGGGGAAGCCACTCACAGAAACGAGGAGTTTATGCTGAGGATACAGCTGTGTGGAGGCCCTGCCGTGGCATCTCGGGGGAAGTGAAAGGAGGTCACAGTGGCTGGAACTTACAGGGTAAGGGCGAAACACAGAGCAAGACTAGGCAGAGGAGGAGGCAGATACCAGAACAGGCCAGGCCTTTTAAACTATTTTAAGGAATTTTAATTTTATTGCAAAGTAATTAGGAAACACAACTGATTTAAGCAGGAAACAACATGGTCCAACATAGTTCCAGATTTATCCGGACTGATGAGAAGAAACGATTAAGGAAGGCAAGAATAGATGCTGGAAGACCACTGGCAGCTATAGCAATAGCTCAGGTAGGAGACGGTAGTGGTTTGAATTAGTGTTAGCAGAGGAGATGGAGAGAAGTGGATGAATTAGACGTTTATTTATGAGTCACAAATGATAGGACTAGATGATGGGTTAGAGTTGAGGAGGGAAGAGAGCGAGAAACCAAGACTGTTGCTCATGTTGTCTCGTTTAGAATAACTGGGTGGATGGAGATAACATTTACTGAAGTGAAAATATATATATAAAATTTCTTTTTAATGAGGGGAAACACAGATCATTGCAGTGCTCTAGACTCCAACAGAGCATATTTTTTTCAAGAAGCTGACACTGACCAACTATCTTGAAAACTACTAAAAGTTGGGTTAGGATGAGGTCCAAGGACTATCCATTGAGTCTGGCAATGTAGAGGGAGTCAACAACATTGATCAGCAATTTTCAGTGGCATGGTGGTGTGGAAGCCAGAATGGAGTAGATTGAATAGGAAGTCAGAGTTAACTTGTAGACAACTCTATCATAGGCACAGAGAACAAACTGATGGTTGTCAGGTGGAAGGAGGGTTGGGGGGGGTGAGAGAAAAAGGTGAAGGGATTAAGAAGTATAAACTGTCAGTTACAAAATAGTCACAAGGATGTAAAATACGGCCTACGGAAATAGTCAATAATACTGTAAGATCTATTGGGAGGATCACTTCATAAGTTATATAAATGTCAAACCACTATGCTGTATACCTGAAACTAACATGATATTGAAGTCAGTTGTAATTAAAAAATTTTTAAAGTTTTTAAAAGGAAGTGCTACTGTGAGGGATCAGAGATGCAGATGGAAAGGGACAGCATGAGAATCTCTGTTTGCTATTTTTTAATGTTAGGATGGAATATGTTCATACATATTGTGAATAATCAAAAATTTGATGATGAACAAGAGGGAGGGAATAACCAAAGAAATGAATTCCCTGAGAAAGTAAGAGAGGAAGATTTGTAAATTTGTTAGTAGGAATAAATATACTGAGGTTGTATCAGGGGTCGGTAGCCATGGGGATGCTTTTAAAGGACTGAAGAGAAGGATAGGACATAAAACAGACATCACGGGAAAATGAACGTATTCTCAGGCCCTCTCCCTCCCTCACCCCATCACCGGGTCTCATTTCTATTTCCTGTAAGGCGCTTCATTCTTCTCTCTCAGAAGGCAGGTTTCCTGTGCTTCTCTGTGCCTGTGACAGAGAATGGCCACCCCGTGCACAAGCTTCTGTGTTCATCCAGGTCATGCCCTTAAGAGAAATATGTTGTATTTCTCAATTCCAAATTCCCAGGGGAGAAATTTGATTGGTCCACGTTTGGTCAGTTGTTGAACTCAGGTCAAACCAACCATGGCCCGAGGAACAAGGTTGTTTTGTACAAACACAGCCGTCAGGCACATACCCTTTGTGTGCTGGGGAAGGATTTGTTCTCAGAAGAGGGGGACCTGAGCTGCCAGGTACCCCAAAAGGCTTCCGCCAAGCGTATCTTCTGAGCTGCCAAACTATTTTACCAAGGAGTGCTTCCCTTTGGCCTTTTCTCTTTTGTTTGTTCGTAACTTTTCCCTCCTCCAATAATGTATAATTTCTCAAATTTTTTGCCTTGATCCTCTTTTTCTTTATTTCTTTGTTCTCCCTTGCCAACTTCATTTGTGTCCATGGCTTTAATTACCAAATATACAAGGATAACCCTCAAATCCATATCTTTGCTCTCCTCAACTTCACTGATTTTAAAACTGCCTCCAAAACATTTTTTTTTTGGTATCTATATGAGATTAGGGATGTTAAGTAAACTTACTAAACTTACTGTGGCAATAATCATTTCACAGTAAATGTTGGTCAAGTCATTATATTGTATAACTTAAACATATACTGTGCTGCCCTAGCCCATGTGGTTCAGTGGTTAGAGCACCAGCCAGTACTGCCTAGGGTTCGATTCCCAGTCAAGGGCACGTACTTGGGTTGCAGGTTCATCCCTGGCCCTGGTTGGGGCATGTGTGGGAGGCAACCAATCGATGTGTCTCTCTCACATCAATGATTCTCTCTCCCTCACCCTCCTTCCCTTTCTCTCTTCCACTCTCTCTAAAAAATAAAAATAAATAAATACATGGAAAAAATATCCTCAGGTGGGGATTAACAAAAAACAAAACAACAAAAATATACTGTGCTATATGTTAATGGTACCTCTGTAAAACAAAGAAAAAACTCAAATAGTCTTTGTAGTTTTATTTATTATCTTCTCCCCAAATCTACTCCTTCTCCTGGCTGCCCTGTTCCTATTAAAGCCACTGCTGTCCTCCAGGGCATCCAAGCCTGAAGCTTCAGAGCTGCCTGACCTCCTGCTGTCAAGGTCCATCAGCTGCGAAGGAGGGCCACTCCTGTCTTTTCCTCCTCTCCATGTCCTCTGTCATTCCCCCAATTCTCGTTACCTAAACTCATGTGGACTATTTTCAAAGCCTGATAACTCGTCCTCCCATGTGCAGTCTCCAATCCAGGTTGTAAACTATTCTGGCATTAATCTTCATTAAGCAAAGCTCCACTCATGTTCTCCCCACCCACTCAAGAATCTTCAACAGCTTCTCACTGCATACTCAATGAAGTGCAAATCTTGCCTGGCAATCTCCACGACCTGTCATCAACAGACCAAGACTTATCTTCCATTAGCCATCAGTCAAGGCAGACTCTTGGATCATGGCCTAACACATCCTGTGTATTCCTTTCGGCAAACCTCTTCATTCTCTTCTTCCTGAAGTCTTTCCTCAAAACTTACCTTTCCCTCCCATCCCTTCCATATTACTCTATTTGCATCTCTCCTATGAACAACATATGTTTAGACATGGATTTTCACCTTATTTGTAGGCATATCTTGTTGCCTCTGATAGACAACAATTTACAGAAGTGTGAGAACAAGTATGTCCTACAAAGTATACAATAGTGTACACTATGAAGTCATTTAATAAGTAACTTGGTGTGGACTTAAAGGCCTGATGCCAGTAGTACTGTTGCTGTTAAACTCTCATATAGGTCTATTAGATGTATTGCTGTGGACCTTTTCAATAAGATGCTGAGTAGAACACTGAAAATTGTGTGCTACAGAAAGTTTAAAATAAAACAACTTCTCTCGTTAAGCACTGGTGATGAGTTGATTGAACTTTAAACAACAGTCCCCACAACACATTCACATAGCAAAAAGTAAACACAGGAGGAAATTAACTCATGACACATTTAATCACCCTAAACTCTCATTTAAAAAAATAACACCATGATAATCAAACATACTCTCTTCATAGGACCAATACCATTCTCATATATTGTTGATATCATGTTTGGAATTAACACAAGTGAAATGTCACAGCATGAAAAGAGTTAGAATATTTGCAGTACTTTGGTCCCCACATCTTTAACCTCTGAATGTGTTGGCTTTGTACACTATAGTCTTTTTTTTTTTCCAGATTAGTTTTTATTTTTTTTATTTATATACATATTTTTATATCTTTTATTAATTTATTTTTGTTACAAATGTGCTCCTTTCCCCCCCCCACTGCCCCCCTCCTCCCGATCGCACCCCGGCCCCAGACCCCAGCATTGTTGTCTATGTCCGTGGTTACACATACATGCATATAAGTTCTGTGGTTTATCTCTTCCCTCCCCTCCCCCCTGACCCCCTTCTGAGGTTTGTCAGTCTGCACCCTACTGCTATGCCTCTGAGTCTATTAGTCTTTTAGTTAAATGATAAAAGTCTACTTATGTATCAGCCTAGGGCATAGCCCCTGGCATCACAGCTGGCAACAGGAGTTGCTGTGGAGATGGAGGCTGAGAAACTGGTGGTCCTCATCACTGTCTTCTAGCCGTGTGGAAATAACAGCATGTTTACCATATTTACTCTTTTAATATTTACCAGTTAAAAATAAAACATCCCCTATTACTATTGCTTCTTCTGAACTTCTTTTAGAAACAAATCATGGGAAAAGCTCCTTGATATTGGTCTCAGCAAAGATTCTGTAGATATGACACCCAAAGCACAAGCAACAAAAAGCAAAAACCAGTGAAACTACATCAAACTAAAAAGCCTTCTATGCAGCAAAAGAAATGATCAACAAAAGGAAAAGCTATCCACAGAATAGGAAAAATATTTGCAAAGCACTTATCTGGTAAGGGGTTAATATCCAAAATGTATAAGAAACTCATACAACTCAATAACAAAAAATAAACAATCCAATTTAAAAATTGGTAAAGGATCTGAATAGACTTTTTTTTTCCCCCAAAGAAGATAACCAAATAGTCAACAGGTACATGAAAAGGTGCCCAGCATCACTAATCATCAGGACAATGCAAATCAAAACCACAATGAGATATCACCTCACACTTGTTAGAATGGCTGTTATCAAAAAGACAAGAAATAACATGTGCTGGTGAAAATATGGAGAAAAAGCAACCCTTACATACGGTTGGTAGGAATGTAAACTGATGCAGACATTATGGAAAACAATGTGGAGTGTCTTCAAAAATTAAAACTAGAACTACCATATGATCCAGCAATTTCACTTCAGGTATATATTTGAAGGGAATGAAATCAGTATCTTGAAGAGATATCAGCAACCCCATATTCAGTGCAGCATTATTTACAATAGAAAGGCATATTAACAACCTTCATGTCCATCAATGGATAAATAAAATGTGGTAAATATATACAATGAAATATTATTTAGGCATGAAAAGGAAATCCTGACATTTGTGACAACATGGATGAATCTTGAGAACATTGTGCTAAGTGAATAAATCAGATGGAGAAAGACGAATACTATATAATCTCACATATTATGTGGAATCTAAAAAACTCAAACTCATAGAAACAGAGAAGAGCTTGGTGGTTGCCTGGGGCGGGCAGGAGGGGAGTGGGTAAATGGGTGAAGGTGGCCAAAGGGCACAAACTTCCAATTGTAAGATGAATAATTCATGGTGGCTGTGGTAACAATACTGTGTTGTATATTTGAAAGTTGTTAAGAGAATAGTTTTTAAAAGTTCTCACCACAAAATAATTTTTGTAACTATGTACAGTGATAGATGTGTTAACTAACTTTATTGTGTTCATCATTTTGCACTGTAACCTATATCAACTTATTACTTTATATACCTTAAAATTATACCTTAAAATTATGACTCAATAAAGCTGGGGGGAAAGAAAGCAAAATTTTAATTATTTACATGAAACATGCCTTTCTATTTAATTAAATATAATTTTTTTTTTCAGTTCCTTTATATAGGCCTCTTGAGAATAACTGTTCTTACTAGTGCAATAGAGCTAATTACAAATCAGCAGATGTCACTCCCTAACTGATCCTTCTCAACTGTCCTCTGTCAATTTTAGGTGGTTATTTTTTTTTCTGCAAATTTCAACTGCCTTTTATTCATTACCAATTTCATTTTCCATTTTTAACTTCTGATGAGCTTCCAAAGACTATTATTTTTCACTCTGCGGGTATAAAGACCATAATACGAGATATGCTTTCTTTTTGAATGCCAGCCCCAGTGCAGATATCTGTATGGTTTACAGTAGCCACATGGAACATTTTTCTGCTATGTGGCTATGCCTTTGCAGCAGACATATACCTGTTATTATCATATTTTTTTTCTGATGAAAGGCACCATTTAGTTCATGAGACAAACACTGGATAGAATTGGCTACTCTTTCAACAATACTGAGCAAATACTGATTGTCTACCATGTTCTGAGCACTGTTGTGGAGAGTCAGCAGTTATAAAATAGGCAAAAAGTCTTACCTTCATGGCTCTTATATTCTAGACAGACAGAACAAAAAATCATTATAATATATAATATGTTGCATTTTGCTAGGTGCTCTGGGAAAATAAATAGGGTAGAGAGTAGAGAACACCTAGGAGGTGCTTGCAATTTAAAAAAGGGTTTTCAGAAAAGCTGTCATCGTGAAGGTGGTGACATCTGAGTAAAGACATGATGGAAATGAGAGAGAAAGCCATGTGGATATCTGAGGCAAGAACCTTTCAGGCAGAGGAAACACCTAGTGCAAAGGCGCACGTAGGCTGTCACAAGCAGTAAGACGCTTTACTGTAAGCATCTGCCAGGGACAAAAATTCAGGCAAGGCTTTTTTTGTTGTTGCTATAAAGAATCCACCTACATGAGAGCTTAATCAGCTTAAGATGAACATCAGTGCAGATCTGTTTAGTGTTCTCTCTCAGCCATGACCTCATTGCTAACACTGATGGCCTGGACTGCCTCTTAGATTTGGATGGGCCTTGGATGAACAGCCTGGCAAACCTGGATAAAACTAGAAGAGAGACATTTTAGAAGCTGTGTAGGCCCAATATATGGGGCTGGATATATTAGTCATATGCAGCCAATGATTCCAAGTTTTCATTTAAACCTAAAATATAGTCCATTACCATTTATGAACTAAGTATGTATGGCTACTAAGAACAAAGGTATTTCCTATGCCACCAAACTGTGCTTTCAATGTTGTTGTCTTCTAATCAGGACAACACAGTAAAGTGGTCTTATTAACATTAAGTCTTATGTAGACTTTCCAGAGATCGTTACAATGCACAGAGATAATCGGCACTTGGCCTATCTCACAGCTATCGTAGTAGTGTTACAATGCTCTTCTAAGCCCAGTAATCCACACTTCCTTCTAAGGGGTTTCCAATTTACTGAGAACATTTTCCTAAAGCTTCTATTATACCCCTGGAGATACTTAATAAGAATAAAATATTAAGAACCTAACAAAAGGACATTTGAAAGCAGACACTGGGTTTAGTTTATTTCAGCTCACCATTGATTTGTTAGGAGACTGAATTCCTTACACATGAAAATCGGTACTTATTTCATGAGAATATAGGTTAAGGGACAACAAAGATTTCCTTAGCAATGAGAAGGTAGTTGAACATCTAAATAGGTCATGATGACTTATCAGTATCTGAAAATAGTATTTTGTGATCATACTACAGGGGTTAGCAAAAGTAGATTTACAGTTATAATTAAACAAAACAGAGTCTATTCTTGTATTATTATTTATTAATTATTGTATTATTTTCCATATGAAAAACTGTAAACCTACTTTTGCCCACCCTTGTAGTTCTTTTTGTGGGTCATTTAGATTCACTTCAAATGTCTGATTTAAGTTAGCCATACAGAAAGCCTTTAAAATATGGCCAGGTATGTTGTTTTAAATCCAAATCAAGTATTGATCATTAGGACTGTGACTTCATAAAAATTTAGAATTATTGTAATCTAATGTGTTAAGGTTGTGCCATACTTATATTTAGCAGTGGCCAGAGATAACATTTCTATAATGAAACTATGCTGTAATCAAATCAACAACTTGGAAATTTACCAG
This sequence comes from Molossus molossus, assembly GCF_014108415.1. Taxonomy (NCBI): domain Eukaryota; kingdom Metazoa; phylum Chordata; class Mammalia; order Chiroptera; family Molossidae; genus Molossus; species Molossus molossus. The sequence continues at coordinate 29,179,521 of NW_023425401.1, read as the reverse complement.
ATTTTTTTTTTTTTTTACCTTTACATCTGTCAAATTTTTTGTTCATGATATACTGAAAAAAATCATTGGAAAGAAGCAAACCATTTATCATTTTTTTCTCAAGAAAGACTGCAATCTCCTAATTAATGAGGAATCTTTTATTTTAGATGAAAAGAGTATCACAATAGGTCAATTATACCAAGTTTGAGAGAGTAAAGTCTTTCCCCTGTTTATAATTAAAATATACTATTATGGAAAGCAAAATATGTATATACATATATCTATATAAATGTGCGTGCGTGTGTGTGTGTGTGTGTGTGTGTGTAATGGGCTGTCTTCACTTGTAAATTTCTTTTGAACTAATGGGAACTTATCTCACAGATGAGATTTGTGATCTGCTAAAAATACCCTACAAAAATGATATACTCCACAGTTTAAGCTGTGATGTGCTAGAGCAGAGGGCTTACTCACAAACTCAAGTTAGTCCCCCTGGGTTAGATTCTTAGCTCCCCACTTACTAGCTGAGTAATCTCAAGCAAGACATTAAGCCATTTTGTGCCTCAGCTGAGAACATGGTGGGGCTAATAAGTGTCTACTGTGGATTATAGGAGGACTGAATGAGTTAACACATAAAACATTCTTAGAACAGTGACTGGCACATGGTCAATGTTCAATAGATGTTAATTATTCTAGCGTGCAATTAAGTGAGGAGCTATCACTAGTCTTAATAGGATGAGGTATTGGATGCAATTCTAGCATTTACATTAGGTTTGTTTCAACCACTTTTTATAGAACCAAGTATGGTTTCTGGGCTGCGAGCTCAAGGAAGCAGAGAAGGATGGCTCCTCTAAGTGAAACTGACCCCTGCGCATAAAGTGCCTGAAATCAGAGGAAGCTTGTCAGTGTGGGCAGACACAAGGGTAGACCAATGTGACTTCCCACTTCTCTCTCTCTTTTTTTTTTATCTCAAGGAAATTAATAGAGGGTACTAATGTAGAGCCTTAAATTAATTGTTCCTGCTTAATTAAGGTTTAAAACCTTGGCTTATTGTAGAGTAAACTTAGGTTTTTGATACTCATCCAAAATCTTTGTATCTCTTCAGTTTCATTGCAGAATTAAAACTATATTTACTACAGTGGATTGTTACATTAAGTCTGGTATTTCTTTCTTCCAAGAGGCCATCTGCTTCAGGAGAAAGGCAACAGGGTGCTCTCCATTAATATATCTAACTGATGGTGTAATTCCTTGTTGACCCTGGCAATTCAGAGTTATTGTCTCGGAACATAAGATCTGATCATCTCATTTCACTGCAGAACTACAAATGTGAAGATAGGCTGTGGAAGTATCAGCCCATTGTTCAACCCAGCATCCAGAAACTGCTGTTTCTTTTGATCAATTAGTCTACTCGCCACGAAAACTCAGATTACTAAAATGAGAGGGAAAGGATCGATTCTTCTGGTTCCAACTCCAAAATATCCTACCAGAACAGGTGTACATGCAAAGTAAAGTTTGCCTTAAGTGTACTCAAGTTGTACAATCGGCCCCGGGAGGGTGGAGCCCTCGCAACCTGCTTACCGGGGTGTGCATGTGTCTGTGGGTGTCGGGGCACGCGCAGACACACAGGGACCCACTTTCCTAGGGCAGCCCAATCAAAGTCTCTCTCTCACCTCAAAGGCTGTCAACTCTCACGCCCCTCCCTGCGCGTTCAGCCCCCTCCTCACTCTTCCACCCTTCACGCCCCGCCTTCAAAGTACAACTGAGCACTTTCATTGATAGGTGCTCCTCTCACTCCTAGGCTGGAACCAATCACTCGCATTCTGGCGGAGAGCGGAGGAGCCAATGGCAATGTTCGTTGCGGCAGCTGCCGGGTCCCGAGCACGGGGAGGCGGCGCCGGGGGCGGGGTGCGGGTGGGGGAATTAGTTGCCATTTGGAGTGAGGAGCGGGCAGAGACGGCGGCGGCGGCGTTTGCGGTGGCGCGGGCTCCCGGGAGCACCAGATACCTCAGGGCCCTTACTCCCTACCCGGTCCCCAGAAGCAGAAGTCCCGGCCCTCCCTGCAGCTGCGGGGCTCTCCCGAGCGTGCAGCCCCGCCTGGCTGCGAGCGGCCCCCGGACGGTTGCCTCTCTCCCCTGTCAGCGCGATGCCCGGGTCGGCGGCGGCTTCGGGCTCCTCGCGGCTCCGGCCGTGACCGCCACACCGAGCCCGACCGGGCGGTTGGGGCCGTTGGACGTTTGTTTTCGCAGCCTTCCCCTCCCCCTCGCCAAGGCGGAGGGGGTGCGCGTTGGGAAGGGGGAGCCGAGAGACTCCTCCCCCTCCCGATACCCCCGCCCCTCCCCCTTACACACTCGCACGCACTATCGCGCCGGCTCCCACACGCTCGCGCGCCTCCCGCTCCGCGCCTCCGTGTCGGCTGGCGTCGTCCAGGGCCCGTGGAGCCACCATGTCCACTGCCTCCTCCTCCTCCAGTTCCTCCCAGACCCCTCATCCCCCGCCGCAGAGGATGCGGCGCAGCGCCGCGGGCTCCCCGCCCGCCGCCCCCGCCGCGGGGAGTGGGAACGGTGCGGGCGGCGGCTTGGGCTGCGCCCCGGCTGCGGGAGCCGGCCGGCTGCTGCAGCCCATCCGCGCCACGGTTCCCTATCAGCTCCTGCGGGGCAGCCAGCACAGTCCCACGCGCCCGCCCGCCGCCGCCGCCGCCTCGCTGGGCAGCCTCTCGGGGCCCGGCGCGGCCCGCGGCCCCAGCCCGCCCAGCCCGACGCCGCCGCCGGCCGGGGCCCCGACCGAGCAGGCGCCGCGGGCCAAGGGCCGCCCGAGACGGTCCCCCGAGAGCCACCGGAGGAGCAACTCACCTGAGAGAAGGAGTCCCGGCTCGCCCGTGTGCAGAGGTAGCGAGCCCAACCCTCCCGTCCTCCCGGGCTGCGTCTCCCCGACGGTGCCCTCCGCGGAAACTTCAGCCTCTCCGGGCTTCTCTATGCTAGTGCATTATCGAAGGTGTGAAAGTGGCTTTGGGAATCTCACCCTCTGCGGCCGCTGCGGGGCTTGGAGGAGCGAACTGCGAAGCAACTTTCATTTGACCCTCCTGCCGCCCCTCAGATTTTCTCTTCCATCACTCACCTGCGTGGAAAGGGTTTTCAATTTAAGGAGCTGATGAGCTCACTCATGTGTTGGCTGTTTGTAGCGGTGGCAAGGAGGAGTTGGGCGAAACACTTAAAAAACACGCACACAAACTCTCCAGCAGCCTCTTTGTGCTTTCCTACAAAGTTCCTAATGTCTGTGACTACCGGGATAATTCTTCTTTTCTTTGGAGAGGTGGTGGCATTAGTTGTGATGGAAGATATTTGTGGTAAGGATGTGTAGAGGGGACAGTTTGGGATGTGCAACCGGAACGTAGAGTGTTTTGTTTTGCTCCCCCCACCTTTCGTCTCTGTCTAGTCCTATACATCAGAACAGCACTGCACTGGGAACAGTTCATGCCCAAGTCAACATTTTCACGGTAACATTTGAAGACCTGTTTGTGAAGTGTGCTCAGTTTTCCCTTCCATTTTTAAGTACGCGTAACAGTTCAGTTGAGCTGTTAAAGGATCTCAAGTTTCTTTTTTGTTGGGTGTCAAAGGTAATGGTGAGTTGGTGGATGCTGTCGGCTTCCCTTAAGGTTTTTTCTGTTTTGGTTTGGTTTTGTTTTATGTCTAGGGACACAGTGCATGATCTAGTTGAGTCCTCGGGGAGAAAAGGAAGGTTAGCCAAAACAGGGACTTAAAGCTCATAAGGGAGAGTGGAGTAGCAACTAATATTAGATACCAGGCTAGAGCTACAGATGCTGCTGCTGCCGCCGCCGCTGCCGCCGCTGCCGCCGCTGCCGCCGCCGCCGCTGCTGCTGCTGCTGCTGCATTGTGGAGAGAACAGATCATACTAAGTGGAAAATCTCTGCTTGGAAGGGAAACACTGTGGAGCTCTCTCTCTCTGTACAATGTTTATGTGGTATGTGGAATTTTTTTAATGGAGTTTTCTTGATGAAGGTCTTAGACTTGGGGAAAGTGGTTGTGTTATGATAGATTACAGTTTTGGTGTTTTTGTTTTAATATTTCTGACCTGTAATTAACATGTTGTCAAGGCACTTGTTTTGAGACCACTTGATGGTGAGGCAAGGTAGGACGTAGTGCAGTGGTATGTGTACAGGAGCACCAAGAATTACATCCTGTAATCTGTATGCACCAGGAGGAATTTGCTCCCCCACTCCTCCCCCAGGTCAAGCCAGCTGCTGCAGAAACTGACATCCTCCAGCAAATCCTGAATGAATGAATGAAAACAACGTGATCGCCCTAATAATGACCACCACTGAACACACATCTTTGGCTGTATTTTATAGAAAAGGCCACCATTTTCTAACAGATTAATGCCATATGCAGCTCTCTTGCATATTTTTTAGAGCTATATGAAATTAGAGGTAACAGAATGAAAAGACAGCAGTTACATAAATTTTTGAGTGATTTAGCTTCAACAGTGCATAGATTGAGTTTTGGGATTTTCTTTTAGTTACCAACATAAGAGCCATAAAATAAGCATTCCAGACAGATTGTGTACAGAGCGCTTTGTGGGCAGAGTAAGAGTAGTTTCGGCAATTGCTACAACAATATAATGGCCATCTAGTACCTCCTCCTCTTTTGTTGATAAACACTAACATCTTACAACAGATCATAGTACAACTTGTTTTTCTGCATCCTTCAAAAGCCTTAATTGCTTAGGAATTACATGGTCCATCATCAAGCAGTTTTAATGAAATTTGTGATAAGGCTTAAACTATCCTCTTTGTTGTTGTATGGCACATCCGAGTTTAATGCAGTTTTAATGCAATCATGATGGAAAACACTTCTGAATCTGGTTGTGCAGTAAGTAGACAGATTTTCATCATCAGAGAGCTTGAACTGGGAATGGAAGAGGCTTTTCTGATGTTTTTAACACCAGGTGGTTTTGTCAGTTTCTTACATTGAAGTGATTTTGAATGCAGACTCTTCTGCCCCTGGTCCCCAATTATGTTACCTTTATGTTACTTCTCCACATCTCGCCTGGGTAGAGAGCTACCCAAATTAAAACTGTACAACTATTCTATTCTGTTTACTTATCTATTTGAAATCCTTACTATGAACAGTTGAACAGTTTTTCAAATGGTTATCTACTCAGTTTCTTTGGAATTCTGCAAGGTTCTGACTTGAGTGGATTTTAGTCTCCACAGGTCAAGGCTCCTGCCGCTGCCTCTGCTGCTGCAGACACTGACATCACTATACTGCATGAATGAAAAACAACAACGTGCTCCATTTCTTGCTCTCCACCTCCTTCCTTTACTGCACACTGTTCTGATATGTGTTTGTGTTTGTGTATGTGTGTTTAGATGGTGTTATGCTGGGTATGAAACTACATTTAAAAACGTTAAATTAAGTAGACGATGTCCCAATATGTATTTACTATAGCGGCATGTTGTTTACAAAAAGCTTTAAGTGCTATGAGCATTTGGACTAGAGGTGACATAACTGAGCATTCAGTGTTTTTTTATCTGGGCTAATGGTTATGGAAGAAAATATCTTTAAATATTTTTTTGAAATTGTTTTGCCAGGAACAAATTATGAAACAACATCATTTCTAAACATGTTAGCTCATTATTATCTCCCTCTTAAACATTCATAATATGCATATTTATAGGGTTAAGGCTAGAGTAATAAAAAAATGGTATTTAGATTATTTCATAAGACTGAGAAAAAGTTGAATTCTTTAAATAGGTGCATTCAATTTTAATATATTAGTTTATAAAACCCAGCAAGAAGATAGTAATTTCCTTTATTTTTATAGCTGTTTTAGGCAATTTAAATGGGTATTATAACAGATACATAAATCTCCAAATACATCTTGCTTCTACAGAGAAATGGGGTTTTACGAATTGAAACTATCTTGTTTATGCATGTAAATAATATTTTTGTATTTTCAAAATTTCTTTTGTATTTTCAAACCTTCAAGATTTGTTATTTATATTCATCTCTTTACTTCTACCATTAGCAAAATGTCACCCTCCCCTTGTTTGGTTCTGAAGGGTCTTGAAGGAGTGAATGACAAGCTACTGAATGCATCCTCAGGCTCCCTGTGATGTGTTTGTAATAGATGTAGAATCATAAAGTATTATGCAAATAGTTATTTTTTTGTAATGGTAATACATAAAGTCTACCTTTGAGATAAATAGAACAACAAATGAGAATATAACAGGATGTAGTGTTAAAATTAATGATCATTAAGCTAAAATCAGTGACAACCAAAAGAAAATATAATAAAGTTGCTTCTTTCTGAAACCTAATACAGCAAAACCTATGGATTTAAAAACAGAACAAATACAATTTTTACTGTGCAAGATAGTAGGCAGCAATTGCAAATCCCCTGGTGGTTTTCGTAAAGATTGAACATTAGAGTGAATTATAAATTCTGAAAGATATAAAAACATTTGTATTGGAGTACTCTGGATGGAGAGTACTGCTTTATTAGAGTGCAATTAATCTAGTTAACAAAAATATGGAAGAGCTTGTAATTTATATAGTTTCTGCTATGGAAAATAGCATGCGTTGATTTCTGATTTAACATAACAGATTTTTAGGCCTAGTACTCTAACAGATAACTAACTCTAGAGTGAAATTTGATTAGAATTTTTCATGAGTGTCTTGAGGGCCTTATTGTCTTATACATTAAGAAGTTATGATTATATTTTAAAAGAAAATACTAAGCCAACCAGCATATAATGTTGAATGACTGCATGCAATGTGTGTGTGTCTGTGTGTTTTAATCAATTAATTTGCTTTCAGTTTTTTATATCTTCATTAAATTTCCTTTTACGAGTCATTTTATGCTGTGCTTAGTTTGTGGAATGCCAATATTTTAAATTACTTTTTTCTCTAACTTTTAAAAGATACTCAGACATTCTCTTCCTGTAAAGTTACTTCTCAGGTGAATGTTCTTAGAAATTAAGGTTCTCCTCCTGTCCCCACCTCCCCTTTTAAAATTAATGTTCTTAGATTGCTTGGAGGAACTTATTTCAAAGCTTCCCTATACTTAGAGTGAAAATGGTTAAAGTGTGCCTTTTTTTTTTCCCCCTGAAGTGACAGGTTTCAAATATCTTTTTTGGGAAAGGTTTTCAGCCTTTGAGAACTACACTAAGTATCAACATTCATTATTTATGTATCTAATATTCCTCATCAATTATAGTGCATAAAATTTCTAGATCAGTGGGTGAATAGCAAAATAGTGAATTTATAGAAGTTATTTATTCTTAAACTACTGTCTTTTGTTCAAAGATTATATTCCTTTCAAATAACTATCACCCTAAACATATTGAATATCATGTACCTAAGGTCTTTCAAAGAACCGAGGTCAATTTAGTTCTCTATAAAAGTTTTGTGTGTAAATATTGAACTAAAAATTATTTCATCATTTAAAGTACTTTCTATGGAAGGACATTTCATTTACTACAGTGTACATTTCTTCGGGGATTTAATGCAAATTAGGATTTACGTATTGGGGAAATATTGAAGTTACCAGTAATGGTGTCCTTATGATTATTATTTTGTGGTAATATGGACTAAATGTGGATTAGAAAACGAAGGAGTGATTGGTCTCCATGGCAATAAATAACAATGGAAATAAATAGCAATGTTCATCGATGGCTAATAGGAGAGGGTTTTACTTAAATCTTAAATTTAAAACATTTTTAAAACCTGTTTCATCAAAACTTACACATGTAACTAAAACTTTCACATCTGCTAAAGAGCATATAGTAAAGACTTTGTTATTCCTAATTTTAGTTCAGTCTTTTCTCCAGAGCTTAAAATTCCCAGACACCACCAAGATAGGCTTTTCCACAGCACCTGTCCTAGGTCTGTGCCTGGCCCTGTTGTCTTTTGTCTTCAATATAATAATTTTGGGGCTGGCTGGTATACTGTTTATTTTAACAAGAGGTTGAGCTTATCTATCTGAAGATGGTCTGAAATTGGGTTTGCCAAAAGTGGAGGAAAGAGAGAACACTACTCATCTATTGATACAGAAAGCCTAAGGAACTGATGGATGAGCCAGAAGCCACCTCTCTCTACCCCTCATCTGGACCCCCGGAACTGACTCTACCCATCCAGCTGATTCTAGAAGAATAAGATTTGTGTTTATTTTGAAAAACTATAATGGGTTAGTAGTAATTATGAAGTAAATAAGGATTTTACTTATATTGTAAACAAATAATGGAAAAATACTTTAGTATTTCATTTTAGTAGGAATAACCATGGCAGATACCTTTAAGGAGTGTTGTTTATTTCAAGCGAGTCTACTGAGACAAATATTGGTGTGCAAGTTCATGAATACCTCAGTAACTTCCCCTATATTATGTTGTATCTCTAGTTGTAGGTGGAAAGTAAACATTTGAGTGCTTGCGATATACAAGGCAATAGATACTTCCATTCATTAGGAAAGTGGATTTGAAAAGCAAATCTTTGATTTCAGATTCACTGTTCATTCCACAAGACTGTCCTGTTGCTCCTAATTAAAAAAAATACTCTGATGTTGGTGAATAGTGATTTCTGAGCTAAACAGTTACTAAAGAACAGCTTTTCTATTGTTTCCACAGCACTATTAACACTGTGCTGGAATATGCTTTGACATTTTCAAAATGTCTAAAAATATAAGACCTAGAATGTTGAACTGAAATAGAAAATGGATGGATTGGTCATATTTCTCCATTTGTTTCTTACATAAAAGTGTGAGTGTGTGTGTGAGAGAGAGCGAGAGGGAGAACAAAAGAGGGATCCTTGTTCCTGAGGGCTCAAGAATATGAACTTGATTGTGTTTGGCCTTCCTTACATCTACAATCTGTGCTGTCCTTGGATCGTGTTATGGCAAGCAGAAGTACTTTTCTCCATGAATATTAAAAGATAGTTAGTTATACATGGTAATAAACTGATGAATGATTGAGGAATCATTCACCAAGCAGAAACTCTGGTCTCAAGTGATTGTCCCAGCAACTGGTGCTAGGTTAAATTAGCCCTCCCAAGAGCTAACAGTTACCACTGAATTTGTGCATTTGCACTCTGTATGTTTGTAACTTAATGAAGTGCCACCATGGTGCGCCTTAATGATGACTCACCAAAAATAAGGATTCGTTAAAGAAACTAGTGAAACCCATTATTGCATGGCAAGGTTAGTGTCCAAAATTGTCTTCCAGTTATTGGAATTAAATCTACTAAACATCTGAATGCATTTCATAACAGGAAGGCAGAAACTGCAACAACTTGCTGCCTAGTGTTTCCAAAGATCAAATAAATGCCTATCAACTACTGACAGTAATAGCCCCTTATTTAGCCAGTATGACCACAGCGAGAACTTTTCCGAATAGTCCATAAAGCTAATTTTTACTCTTACATTACTGAAAAGTTAACTATTTGATGAAATATTTTCTAAAATTATACAATCATTTTGTATTATTTTGCAATTAATAATTCATTAAAAATTTTGATGTTTCTCTGGAGCTTTTTTGAGGTACAGTTGACAAATAAAAATTGTGTATATTTATGGTGTACAATGTGATTATTTGATATATGGATAAATTGTGAAATGATTACCACAACCAGGCTAATTAACATGTCAGTCACTTCCCACCGGTACCATTTTTTATGCTGTATGATGAGAGCCCTTAAGAAATACTCTTAGCAAATTTCGGGTGTACGATACAGTATTATTACCTATAGTCACCATGCTGTACATTAGATCCCAGAACTGAATCATCTTATAACTGAAAGTTTGTACTCTTTGACCAAAACTTCCCCATTCCTCTTTCCTGCCAGCCTCTGGCAACTACCATTCTACTTGCTTCTATTATGAGTTTAACTTTTTTAGAGTCTACATATAATAAGATCATATAGTGTTTGTTTTTCTGTATCTGGCTTACTTTAGCACAGTGGCTCCAAGTTTGTCTATGTTGTTACCAATGGCAGGATTTCCTTTTTTAAAAAAATTTTTGTTTTATTGATTTTTAGAGAGAGAGGAAAGGAGAAAGAGAAACATCAATTTGTCATTACACTTATGCAGTCTTTGATTGATTCTTATATGTGCCCTGACCGGAGATTGAGCCCACAACCTTGGCATATGTGGATGACACTCTAACCAACTGAGCTACCCGGCCATGGCCAGGATTTCCCTTTTTTAAGGCTGTATAATACTCCATTGTGTGTGTTTAACACATTTTCTTTTTCCATTCTGCCATCATTGGACACTTAGGTTATTTCCTATCTTTGCTGTTGTGGATAATGCTGCAGTGAAGTTGAGGTGTATATATCTCTTCAAGATACTGATTTCATTTTCCTTCGGAAATATATCCAGAAGTGGGATTGCTGGATCGTATGGTAGTTTTATTTAAGTTTTTGAGGAACCTCCTCCATACTGTTTTCCATTCCCACCAATTTACATTCCCAAAAACAGGGTACAGGGTTACCTTTTCTCCACATCCTTGCAAAACTTTTTGTTGTCTTTTTAATGATAGCCATTCTAACAGGTGGTATCTCTTTATGATTTTAATTTGCATTTCCCTGATAATTAGTGATTCTGATCACCTTTTCATGTATTGACCATTTCTATTTCTTCTTTGAGAAAATGTTTATTTGGATCTTTTGCCAACTTTTAATTGGGTTTTATTGCTATTGAGTTTATGAGTTTCTTATATATATTTTTATATTAATCCCTTACCAGATGTATGGTTTGCAGATATTTCCTCCCATTCCATAGCTTGCCTTTTCATTTTGTTGATTGTTTCTTTTGCTGTGTAGCACTTTTTAGTTTGATGTAGTCCAGTTATTTCTTTTTTATTTTGTTGCTTGTGCTTTTGGTGTCATATCCAAAATGTCACTGCCAAAACCGTTATCAGGGAGCTTTTTCCCTGTATTTTGTTTCAGGAGTTTTATTTTTTTAAGGTCATATATTTAATTATTTAATCCATTTCAAGTTAATTTTGTGTATGGTTATAAGATAAGGGTCCAGTTTCAATCTTTTGCATCTATATATTCAGTTTTCCCAACACTATTTATTGAAGAGACTATCCTTTTCTCATTTTGTATTCTTGACACCTTTGTCAAAAATTAGTTGACTGTATATGAGTGGATTTCTTTCTGGGCTCTCTCTCCTGTTTCATTGGTCTGTGTGTCTGCTTTTGTGCCAGTAATCATTTTGATTACAATAGCATTTTATAGACTAGATGATTTTTAATAAAGTTATCATTTACTGAGATTTTATATCAGCCCTTTGTTTTCAATGGAACCCAATGTAGAGTACTTTTATAATCCCTAACCCCTCTTTGCAGATGAGGAAATGACATTTTGAGAAGTTAAGTAATTTGCCCAAGGTCAGGCAGTATGCACAGAGGGCCCAGAGGGCACTAAGTAAGTTCTGACTTCAGGTGAGCTGCAAGTTACTTTTAGAACCTAGTTAATTATGAGACAGGAAAGCACACACAATGGGTTATCCCATTGCTTATACAGTTAAGTCATGGAAAGGCCTAAAATAGCTGGAGGGGTGGTGTTAAAGAGAAAGTTAAATGGGACTAGACTCCAGGGTCCACAGAACTTAAAATAGTTGCAAGTATTCCCAGTGATTCAAGCCTCAGGTATGCATATAAGAATGTCATAGCACTTCAAAGCCTTATGCCATTAGTAGGCCTTTCTCTTGGTCTTTATGACCTACCACCTTGTTCAGACGGAATGTAGATTTAATTTTTTAAAACTACCTTTCTCTTGCCCTGGCTGGCTTGGCTCAGCATTGGCCCTCGGACTGGAGGGTTGCAGGTTTTATCCCAGGTATGTTTATTAAGATATTAAAAGTGTTGTATAGAGTCTATGTGATAGATGAAGTTTCTCATGATATTTCTTCTGTAATTATAGTTTTCTAGTTGAATACATCTGTTTATAAGTTGAAACTAGTAGGGCTTTTGTTGCTCAGGATCTCATTAGGTCAAAATTTGACTATTCTTATGTCAACCTATGAAGAAATCTTTTCATGAAAATTCAGAAAGATCATAGTAAAAAAATATATATTTTTTATATATTAGCTGGTAATCTTTAAACAAAATACATTCATAATATCTTTGAGAGTTCTGCAACAGTGTCATTTTCTTTTTTCTGAAGTATTTTGAGGTAATCTAATGTGTCACCCTGAAAAGAATCAACCATCCTTTCCCTGCTTAGTCAGATTATTTAAGTGCCTAGATTTAGTTAGCAAACATTGTTAAATGCAGTTTCATTGTTATTGTAAAATTGGGGGATTGGACTATGCTCAGAAATAAGGTTTTGAAAAAGTTACAGTATTCTGTAGTATTTTGATCAGATATCTTTACAAAACTTACATTAAAATTCTATGCATTCTTTACATGCCAAAGTGACTCATTATTAAAAAAACACCTGGCCAGGACCACTGCATTTGTTTACTCTGTCTTTTTGGTTTATACATGGTCAAAGATTAGCGTAGCTTTAATATTAAATTCCAGTGATAACTGTGCATTCATTAAAGAAATGTTTGTTTCAGGCATTATAGTAGTTGTTGGCAGTATATTAGTAAGTAAAAGATGGATTTTTCCCTTTTTCACAAAATAAATATTTATTGAATTCTTACTATGTCTGAGGAACTCTGTGTGAACCATACAGAATACATATTCCAGGTGCAATGGGTGTGCTCACAATTTGTATTTCTTAACAAGGTCAGTTTAAAGTCTGCCAAGAATTGGACCCACTATTTCTTCTGAGCTTTGGACTTCATGTATGAATTATTATTTTCTTTTGTTAACCTTTCTAAGTTAGATTGTGCTTTTTGCTATTCTTTTTGAATAGCAAATACTCTGTTTATATGTGTTTTTCTTTCATTAGATGTTGCTTAGGAGAGCTTCATTCTGTGGCTTCTATAATGTATCTAGGTCTAAGCTATATTGCTGCCTGGATATATTATAAGATTCTGCTATATTTTGGCTTAGGATGATGTCACTGACACTTTCTTCTTTGTGTATGCACACACACACACACACACCCTTTAGAATTCAAAATTTTATTGTTGGATGTGGTTTCTTGTGTAGAAATGTAGTACAATGTAATAAAAACGTTGTGTAGTAATACCTGGACAGTGGTGCCCTGTGTGGCTATTGAAATGAGTAGAACTTGGCTTTGACTTAAATATCTACTATTATTTGATATCTTGGTTGAATGATGACTTGTCTTTATTATACTCTGAATTGACTTGTTTTTAATTTTTATCTATTTGTAGTTTTCACCTTAAAGAGTTATTAGCATTATAGCCTTTAGTATTATTATTTAGTTGTGTTAGTTCATCTTTAGGATAGCTGCCTTTTTCTACTTTATACTAAGCCATGTGGTAAAAAAAATAATGTCTTTATACAGATATTCCTGTTTAATGGAATAAGTGTTACATTAACTCTCATGGTAAAACAGATGTTAGGTGAATCATATTTTCTGGGTTGATTTTTTTTTTTTTTTTTTAGCTTAAATATGGAACACTGAAAAAAGGCTTATAGCCCCTGAATATAACCACATAATAAACCATCTAAAATTACATATAGGGATTTTAGGAAGTAGGAATGATAAGAAAAGTAATAAAATAAATTATTGTTAATGTTTGTTTTGCTCATTTAAAATATTATTTCATTCTTAAATTTAGTACCTCATAATGTAGAAGAGAGTAAATATATAGGAGGGTAGCTGAATCTTTGATTAGACTGACTGTATTATTCCCGTAGTTAATACAGCAGTTCTAGAGACTTGAACAGTTTAGTGATGATTTTTCATCTCAACTCATCTTAATGTTTCTATAACTCTGTATTCAAGGTAATTTTGGTGGATGTGTGTACATCATCCAGTAGCTCCTTATCATTTTTAGCGTTCCAGCATCCAGCATGGTGTCTGGTGTTTAGAAGGCCCTGCAGTAAATACTTGTTAAATCCTTATGTAGAATTTACATAGAGATTTCTGTTTTAGCTATATATGTAGCTGGGTTCAAATCACTGAACAGTGGTTATTATGACATGCAGTCCTCTAAATATCTGACAGAGATTGAAATGAATAGATCATACTTGTGTGGCTCATTTTCTAAAATGCCTAATGGTTTAGATAACTGATGACTTTTACCCTCATTTAGGGCCTATCATTCACTGGTGATGTGTAAGCATGGAAAAACACTGATTGAGACATTCACATATAAAAAGGACCTGGGTGCTTTTTTGCTTGAAATAGATGGGACAAAAGATGGGTGATGTCAGGACAGCCCACATTTTGAAGATACAGTTTTACAGAGTGAGTTTAGAGTTCTATTAAGTGAATATGGTGAGGCTCTATGGAATTGACTTCTGAAACTGCTACATTTAGAGAAACTTAAGCCATCATGCTCAAAGCTTGGTGGTGGATTTTTCAATTAAAAATCTAAATTTTTATAGTCTGTCATAAAGACCATGATTATACCAAGCTCCAAGAAAGGAGAAAGTAAAGTACATATTAATTTGTGCTTCATTATAATGTAAAAATTTTAAACTGTACAGCAGATTTTAGAGTGATTATTTGCTTTAGAGAATGTCTAACTTATGTGCAAGTAAAATTATTCAATTTACCAAAGTGTTATTTACACAAACTTTTTAGGAAGTCAGTTACACAAGATTGAGGTTTATCTGAGGTTGTAAAAACACATTACTGAATAGTGTAATTTCTTATTACTGCATAAAATGTTTTAGTGACATTTAGTAGAATTAACTAATATAAGTTGTTATAAATGAACATGAATAGATCTTTTCCATTCCCTTTCTAGTCTGAGTATAATGATTCTAAGAAATTTGGTATTGAAAGAGAACCCCTAAAAGGGAAACACCTCTTATGTACTAATGATTTTATTTCTTACATTTTTCTATGGAAAGGTATGCTTTTAAATTGGATAAATATTCCAAAGCTTTTTCCAGAATATTTTGTCCTTACACAAAGAAGTTATTACTTCAGTTATAATTTCCTAGCAAACTGTTTCTAACCAGCTTCATAAGGAAGTATTTCTTCCATCATGAAAAACTTTCACAAAACCTTCTGATGTTTTTGACATCAGGGGGACAAAACAATAAGTAAGCATAATTAGACTAGGAATATGATTAGTGCTATGATTTTATTTTACTTATAATAGTATATTCCTACCACCTAGATTTCACTTAAAGTTTCTGTATAGACTTAAGGACCAAGAAATTAATTGGGCAAGTAATCTTTGTATTCCCAAGGACAACAGAATGTGGGTGTGTATGTGTGTATATAAGAGGAAGAAGGCCCTAAAGTTTACATTCCTTCCTTAGCAATCACTGGCTCCTGATAATTTCTCCATACAGAATAGAGATTCATGGTTATCTTTTCATAATACTTTAAATAGTTTTAATATGCGGAATGATAGTGACTTAAGGATTTTGCTTATCGCATTAAGATAAAACAATAGACAGCTAACTAATACAATTCTGAACATCTTCCTTATAACTATGGGGAAATTTATTATTTATAATATTACAATTATATTTCCTTCCTGGATGCATGTCTTTAGTTGAATTCTTTGATCAAGCAGTTTATTTCAGGGTTTTTTGGTAAAATATAAGTTTGTTGGGTGGGTTTGGATAAACAAATTAAATAGTTTAAATTTCCTTTTCTGAATCATCTTACATAGTTTAGACTTACAGTCAAATTATCTGCTGTTTAATTTTCTTAACAAATGCATAATTTCCTCTGCTGAAGTTAGGTTTGTGCTTTTTGAGTAGGGGTTTATGTTGGCATTTAAATTCAGAGTTGAAGCAAGCATTGAAAAGTGTTATTGCATTTCTACTGATGGGAGTGGGTATTTTTATAGGTGGTACCTGTGTATGCGAATTAAAACAGACATGATCCTTACATTCTGCAAGTTTAAATATCTGAATATTTTTAAACATTATTATAACTGTCTTTGGATGTTTTGCTTATGCTCTTTACCTTCTTGCTGGTTTTGTTACCATCTGTATAAAAAAATTTCCATTCAAAGTGTATTCAGTCTATGTTTCACAGAGTAGACTATATCATACTCCCTAAGTTAACATACTTTGAATAAATGGCCTACTATATTTTTCTATGTTATGAATAAAAAACAATAATTTATTAATAAATTTTACCCTATGTAATTAAAATTTTGGGTCATGTGTTTTAATTATTCATATGTAAGAAGATATGATTAGAAGTACAGTTATCAAGATGAGTATCGAATGATTTAAGTTTAAACTCAGAGACTTGGTTCAGAAATGGAGTTGAATGGTTTCTTTTATTTGCTTATTGGCACCATGGAGCACAGCCTTGATGAAGACTTTCAGACACAGAGCCTCAGTGGGTTGGGTTCTTATTTCCTGCCAGCGTAATCATTGACTTTTCCTCCTCCCTCATTTCTCCCATCCTACTGATCACTATATCTTGTCCCATTTCTTCAGAATCATCTTCTGAATCTGGTTGCTTCTTTCCCTTCACTTTATGTCTTAATTATTAACTTTTTCTTGGACTGTTAGAACTACTACCTCTTAAGTGGTTTCCCCTACTATTAGTCCCCCATCTTTAATTTAGCTATTGCACTGCTATTATAAGCAGTCTTTCTTTACAAAAAGAAAAAAAAAGATTTCTGAAACAAAATCTGTAGCTTGACCTAAAAGACTCACCTCAGCATCCTCCTTTGTGGACCTTTTGTTTTTTTGCAAACTAAATTCACTTTTTTATTGAAAATACTATTATCCTTTTATAGATCCATGCTTTGAATAGATGTTCCTTGTCAGGGTAAAGGAAGCTCAATTACCTTAAATTGGATTAAGTTAGGTTATCCGGTTTCTGGTGACAATTTATGATAATTCAGTGAAACTCACTCTAAAATTTGGCTCAAACTATCGCTAAGGTTAATTCAGACAAATGACAAATGAAGTTAAGCTCTTCTGTAGTAGTGTCTTCTATGCATGCACCAAACCTTGTTTTCTCTCGCTCTTGATGGCACATCTCGTCTATATTTCCAACCCTTGCAGTTAGATAAAGCTAAGTGATGTACAACACTTTCATCCTTGTTCAGTAAAAGAGCACTAGTTTGATCCTCCTTATTGCTCTTCCCTCATCTGCCAACTGTATGTGGAGATTCTAGCAGAGAACTCCAGTGAAGGCCCTAGGGGAATGGTGGAGTCATAAGATAAAGGAAGTGTGAACTCTCTGATGATCATGTGCAAGGCCATCTGTCAGCTATGAAGATACACATTGACCCTTTATTGTGATAAGGCACTAATTTTTAAAAATTACAGCTGTTAGCATTAGCAACTTGACTACATCTCAGAATTTTAAAAAGGTGGTCTACCAGCTGCTACAACTAGAGCCAGTTTAAAGTTTACCTTGGGAGTCCCACTCTTATTTCATCTGACCCATCACATTGGCAAGTGGGGTTCATTGTTATCAGTGCTTCTGTCAGTACACAAGAGACACTTCATCAGGTTGATTGTGTGAACTTGGCAGAATGTAAATATTTTTATATAATTTGCAATTTAGTCTAAAGATGCTATATAACTCCTCTTTTTTTTTTTTATCCTCACCCGAGGACATTTTTCCATTTTTTGTACAGATAGAGTGGGAGGAAGAGAGAGGAAGAGAGAGAGAGAGAGAAACATCTTAATGAAAGGGACACATCGAGTGGCTGCCACCCACACGACCAACCAGGGCCGGGGACAAACTGCAACCGAGGTACATGCCCTTAGCAGGAACCGAACCCGGGTCTCTCCGGACCGCAGACCAACGCTCTAACCGCTGAGCCAAACTAGCCAGGGCTAACTCCTCTTTTTTTTTTTTTTTTTTTATCCTCACCCGAGGACATTTTTTTCCATTTTTTGTTCAGGTAGAGTGGGAGGGAGAGAGAGGAACAGAGAGAGAGAGAAACATCGATGTGAAGGGACACATCGAGTGGCTGCCACCCGCACAACCAACCAGGACCGGGCACAAACTGCAACCGAGGTACATGCCCTTAGCGGGAACCGAACCCGGGTCTCTCTGGACCGCAGGCCGACGCTCTAACCGCTGAACTAAACCGGCCAGGGCTAACTCCTCCTTTTTTTTTTTTTTTTTTTTTATCCTCACCTGAGGATATTTTTCCATATTTTGTACAGATAGAGTGGGAGGGAGAGAGAGGAAGGGAGAGAGAAAGAGAAACATCGACGTGAAGGGACACATCGAGTGGCTGCCACCCGCACGACCAACCAGGGCCGGGGACAAACTGCAACCGAGGTACGTGCCCTTAGCGGGAACCGAACCCGGGTCTCTCCGGACCGCAGGCCGACGCTCTAACTGCTGAGCCAAACCGGCCAGGGCTAACTCCTCTTTTTTAAAATCCTCACTTGAGGATATGTTTTTTCTAAAAAATTGATTTTAGAGAGAGGAAGGGAGAGAGGAGAGAAAGAAAGAAACATTGATGTGAGAGAAACATTGATCATTTGCCTCCCCTACACGCTCCAATATGGGATCAAATCCGAAACCTGGGTATATGCCTTGACCAGAATTGAACCCTCCGCTTTTCCGTGCATGGAATGACGCTCCAGCCAACTGAGCCACATTGGCCAGGGCTGTAACTACTCTTTGACTAAAAATTTAAAAGACCATTTTCAAAAGAGTTCAGAGCTGTTTTAAGCAATAAGTAGCCTTGTGGAAATAAGGTCTTGCAGACTGGCAAGACAAGAAGTTTAGTGTATTTGTTAAATGGTCTCATTTTTATATAAACATGTTGTTTCTTGCATATGCACTATATGAAGGGTTCTGTGTTCTATGAACCTATCTTAATTATCTGTTTATGAAATATCTGAGCATAAAAATAATAGCTTTTTATACAAATGTGGGAAATAGGATTGCAGTAGGACCTGAATTTAAGTTATTTTTGTTACTGTTTTGCACTTTATTTACAATGATTTTAGATGGGCCTCACAGAATAGTAAAAAGAAATATGGAGCCCTGGCCAGTTTGGTTCAGTGGTTAGAGAGTTGGTCTGCGGTCTGGAGAGACCCATGTTCGGTTCCTGCTAAGGGCACGTACCTCGGTTGCAGTTTGTCCCCGGCCCTGGTTGGGTCGTGTGGGTGGCAGCCACTCGATGTGTCCCTTTCACGTCAATGTTTCTCTCTCTCTCTCTCTCTCTCCTTCCCACTCTATCTGAACAAAATATCAAAAAAAAAAAAAAAAAAAATCCTCAGTTGAGGATAAAAAAAAAAAAAAGAAATGTGGAGCTGTTCTATTTGAGGCTATTCCAAAAAGTGTCCTTTGGTAAAGAGGTCCAGAATACATGCCAGGTGATTTCTAGTTTGTGAATATTTGTTTCAGAAAGACTAAAGAAAGGATATACAAATGATATCCACAAGTTTAACAAATGTTTCTTGAAACTCATGGGCATAGACAACAGTGTGGTGATTGCAGGGGTTGGGAGGTGAGAAAAGGCAGAGAGGGAATAAGAAAAAAAAAAGTTTCTTGAGTGATTGTGCTAAATGTTAGAGAAATAAACACAAAAAGACAGAAGCCTTCATTTTAGGAATGAGCCTACCCTCTGGAAGATAACTCTTAGATTAATCATTTGTGTATAGATGAAACATATAAGTGAGTGGTGGTAGGTTTTTCTTTACAATTTCATTCTCAAGTGAAAGTAAAATAGCTAAAATATACAGTAGTCCCCCCTTATCCACGGTCTTACTTTCCACAGTTTCAGTTTTCAATGGTCAACTGTGGTCCGAAAATATTAAATGGAAACTTCCAGAAATAAACAAGTCATAAGTTTTAAATTGAACGTCATTCAGAGCAGCATGATGAAATCGCACTCTGCCCCATTTCATCCTGCCCAGGACCTCAGTCATGCCTTCGATCCACTCAGTGCATGCTCCCCACCTGTTGGTCACTTGGTAGCCATCTTGGTTATCAGATCAGCTGTTGAGCTATCTCAGTGCTTGTGTTCAAGTAACCCTTATTTTATTTAACAATAACCCCTAAAGTATAAGAGTAGTGATGCTGGCAGTTCTGATATGCCAAAGAGAAGCTGTAAAGTGCTTTCTTTAAAAGAAAGGGTGAAAGTTCTCACTTAAAAAGCAAACCAAAAAATTGCTAAAGTTGCTAAGATCTACAGAAAGACTGAGTCTTCTATCTGAAATTGCTGTCGCACCTCATACTGCAAAAGTTATGGCCACAGTAGTTGATGAGTTCTTAGTTAAGATGGAAAAGGCTTGAAATTTGTGGGTGGAAGATATGAACAGAAAGCGTGTTCTGATTGATGGTGGTGTGTTGCGCCAGAGCGTATTGAGCTTATACAAAGACCTCAGCTAGAGATCCCCTGAAATGAGTGACAGCAAGAGGGTAAGGATGGTTACACAGTTTTAGGAATAGGCTTGGCATGTTACCGTTTCACATCATCACAAGAAAAAAAAAAGGTGAGTATAGTATAATAAGATATTTTGACAGAGAGACCACATTTACATAAATTTTCTTATAGTATATTTTTATATTTCTATTTTATTATCATTGACCTCTTACTGTGCCTAATCTATAAATTAAGGTTTATCATAACTATGTTTGTATAGGAAAAAACATAGTATATATAGGGTTCAGTACTATCTGTGGTTTCCGGCATCTGTTGGGGGTCTTGGAAAGTATCCCCCATGTATAGGGGGGGACTACTGTAGGTGAAGAGAGATAAGTAAGTGATTTGACATCTTCATGAGCTAACTTTTATTTAACAATGTTTGAACATATATTGTTCAGTACTTGCTCTATCTCACCCTAGAAAAGGTTAAAAAAATTCTAGTCACAGGTAAAGGGAGAGAGGAGAGAGGAAAATCCAATTTACCTGACTTTTTGTATACTTAGTATGGTTTTGTTTTCCTCCTACATTGAGTCTTTCCAGTATACCTGGAAGTGTTGTTCAGTTTTTTATTCCAAATTCCCCAGCTATTCTAGGTATTATTAGAGTCAAGCTGTATCCAAAACTATAGTCTGATATTTGTTCACTTTTATCATACAAGGAAAAACCATTAACTTAAGATGCCAATAACCGTAAACTCTGGAACTTTGTGACTTTAGTTCATTTGTACCTTCTGGGACTGGCATTTTACTGCAGTACAGTTCAGTCAATAATATCAATAAACTATTTTTGACTAAGATTATAATGGCCAGTTCTGTGGCTGCTCTAGAGGAATAAGGTGTGATGCTATTCTAAAATAGTTTATGATACTTTCCCCCTACATTTAGTCACACCACTAGTAATTTTATTTTTTGTTAAGTCGCTTTTAGTCCTTGGCAACGTTTCCTGGCAACTTTTTATGCACAATATTTGTAGAATTGTTGAGGTGGAAGGTGTTCTGTGTATGCAAACACAGAACTGGTTTTTACCATGTTCTGTTTTACTCTGTGGCCTCCACAAAGGTGTCATTTGTGTAAGACATTTTCCTTCAGGATGTTTCCTGCAGCTTTTGGCCATTTCCGACTTTAATGAAGCATTCAATTTTGGATAAACTTCTGCCTCACAGCTACGTATTTGATTCTTTGGTGTCAATATTTATAAAGGTAAATGCTAGAATAAACATCTGTGCTAATTTCTGAAGCCTTCATTCTGTTGAGCCTTTTGATTCTAGGTTTATTCTAGAGAAGTGTAGTTGTGTATTTCTCGGTCAACAACATGTTCACCATCACTAGATTTAGGGACACATTGTCAGGGAAAATATAGCTTGTAGGCTGGATTTCACTTACTAGGTTCTTTTGCATTCAGCACATTAGTGGTACCTAGATATATTTCAGTACAGATTTCTGTTTATCATTTGCCTGGCAGTCATATCTTATTGAGGTTTAGCAGTTACTCCTTTCCTGGGCCTTTCCCCTTAATGTTCTCTACATTTAACCATGAAATTAACTACTTAATCCTATTATTATACTATTATGAGCTAATCTGTAGTTATTATTACCTAATCAAAATGTTTATAGCTTTTACTTAAGCTTGAATCTTACTGTTGTTTATAAATTACATGTTGTTAAAATATATTTGGCTTTAGAATTCTTCAAATTTTCAGTGTAGATATGAGAAAAGATATATACTTGTCAGGGAGACTGTTATGCTTTCTGTGTCATATTAAGTTGTGATTCTTTGCTCAAAAAGACAAGAAAGCTGCTAATTTTTTGCAGACCCTTATTTAGCATCAGGAACTATAGTTACACAGATTTCTAAAGCTGTCACTTCACAGAGCATAAATTGACTGTCCTTTTGGAGTAGTGATAAGACCTTTATTTCATAATGTTTAATAGTCATAATCAATTCTTTCTTGGCCTTGAAAATTATTTTAGGACTTTTTGTTCTTCATTGACGTGTCCAGTAGAGGATGGGATGATGTGGGAAGAGCCTGGTTATTTTTGTCCCTTCAAAAGGGAGGCCCTTTTTGATTTGGCCTTTGCAGGGTCAAGGTCCTCGTCAAGGCTTCTTTCCATCTAAGTCTTGTTGACGTAACTCTCTTCAAGCCCCTCAGTCCATTGCCCTACCATTTCCCATGGTCAGCTCCACCTGTCCCCATTAAAGGAATTCTTCCTTGATCCCTTCCTGATTTTTGTTGCAGGCTTCCACAGGATACACTTTGAAACTTCGTTCCATGATTGCCATGGGAGGAGATGGACAAAAACCTGCTGATTCAGTGATTATGGATGCTCCATTTCAGTTAGTTTCTCCTCTAGATTAGGCAGGAGCTGATTTCTTTACTTGGTTATCTGGGAAGAAAATATACCTCTTTAAGGCTAGCATTAATTTTTGTGAGTCAACACAAAATATTGGAAGGATATTAAAATTAAAAAAATATATATGTGTATCTGGTTCTAGAAGGAATTTAATAACCCACATTTGGTTATCAGATACTCTGTAAATTCATAGTTTTAAATTCACATGTGCTGAAAGGTAACTGAATTTGATATTCTTCTCTGGCTATTTCTTTCAAGTAGTGATGGAAGACTTTGCCATAGAAGCTGCTGTCTTCTCCTTTCAAAGTTACTACCTGGATGGCTCACACCTCTCAGCAGTCCTTATGTTAATTCCTTTCCAAACTGTGGGTTGTGTAATGCTTATTCTCTGGTAGATTCTTCAGGAAGGACTCATAGGAACAGTATTCCTTCAGTTCTGCATACTTTCTGTAGCAAGAACTCAGATGTTGTTTTTATCAATGGCTCTTATACTTAAAAGTCACTTTAGCTTTATTCAAATATGTTTGACATAGGCTGTTCTGGATCATTTCCTCCAGATATATGTATGTTCTTTGAATGTACAGTTTCAAGTTATCTTTTTATTATAGTTTTAGTATTTTTGTGTTTTATTACTTTGATCTTCAGAGACTGCTATTAAACATATGTTGGACTGTCTTGCCTAGGTTACATATTAATCATTTTATTTTGAATTATTTTTTCCATCACCATTTATCCCCCACATACCCTCTTCCACTTCTACCACCCCTTCTGAAATCTTTTTCTCTCTTCATTTTGTTAAATTGTAAAATTTGCATTATGTTCCATTTTTAAAAATATTTCTGTGAAGGCATTATGCATTGTGTTTCTTGTAATTTAGTCTTTATTCCTGAAATAAGTTTTTCTTTTATTTCTGTATGTTTCCTGAGCTTTGTCAGCTCTCTTTTTATATCGTCCTTATCCTCAAACACATCATTTGAGTTTTTCTAATTCTGAGGCTTTTCATCACTTCTGTCATTTAAAAAAGATTCCTAGCTTGTTTTGAACTGTGAGGTTACAGTTTCCTTATTATATAGACATATCTTTCTGGTATGCTTTTGTTATCCATAGGGACATCATTTATTCCTTCTGCCCTTTTACGATATAATTATGTAGGATTAATTGACTCTTCTTTCCTCTTAGTCACTTGTTAAATGAGGTGAATTTTCCTAGACTTTTAGGAGGGAGGGAGCAATTCAGGATGCCTGTTCTTGCTTCGAGCTCCAGTCCTCCCACTTCCATTGTTTTTGTAAAATGACATTTAAAAAAAAAGACTCCCGCCCTGGCCGGTTTGGCTCAGTGGTAGAGCATTGGCCTGCGGACCAATGAGTCATGGGTTTGATTCCAGCCAAGGGCACGTACCTTGGGTTCCGTTCTTCCCAGCCCTGGTTGGAGTCGTGTGGGAGGCAACCAGTCGATGTGTCCCTCTCATGTCGATGTTTCTCTCTCTCTCTCTCCCCTCCCTCTCCCTCTCTCTCCCTCCTACTCTATCTGAAGATAAACAGAAAAATATCATCGGGTGAAGATTAAAAAACAAAAACAAAAAAAACTCCGCCCTGGACGGTTTGGCTCAGCAGTTAGAGCATTGGCCTGCGGTCCAGAGAGATCTGGGATCATTCCCACTAAGGGCATGTACCTCGGTTGCAGTTTGTCCCTGGCCTTGGTTGGGTCATGCAGGAGGCAGCCACTCCATGTGTCCCTTTCACGTCAATGTTTCTCTCTCTCTCCCTCCCATTCTATCTGAACAAAAAATGGAAAAATGTCTGTGGGTAAGGATTGAAAAACAAAAAAAACCTGCTTCTGTGGTCAACCGCCTTGACTCCCTTCCACAACTTTATCTCAACTATCTCTCTCTCTTTTTTTTTTTTTTTGCTTTTATTATCCTTGTTCTATTTAGTTTGGATTCACCTCCCAGTAATTTATCCTCTGTGTTGGACTGTATATTGGAAGCAGCTTCTGTTTGTGAGATTTGAGACCAGCTGTGTTGTTAAGGTTCTTCAAATTTGATTCATTGGTGTCCTCTTGCACTCACTTGAAAGTTGCATCCTGTTGAACCCCTACCAGTTTTGGCTGCTGTTCTCAGAATCACCCTTTACATATTTACCCACTAGTGATTGATGTTCTTTTTCTCTTGGGACCATCAGAAAAGCCCAGGGGCGTTCCTGTTGCCTCTCACTAATTTTTGATGTTTAGTCCCTACCCACTTATTTGAAATTTTTGTGTGGCTACTTTGTGACATCGCTATGTTGTAGATACTGTTCTTGAGTCTTTGATTTGGCTACACCCATTGCTCTATCTGTTGTTATGGGGAAATTTAAAATCTTTTCTGTTGTCATCTTTTCCATTTCTAGAATATTTTGACAAAACTTTAAGGAACTATCTTGAATATTGACTTATTGCTCTACTGAATGGACAGACAGAGCTACATATATTAGAAACTTGCCATGATGCTAAAATAAAAACTAAGAGATAGGTTAGTATTATGAAGTGAAACTGTTACTGGGGAAAAATACAGAGAGGTGTTTGTGTTCATGAATTTCTGTATGTGTGGACATCTATCCCAAATAAAAGCAGCTGAAACTTTTAGTAGTAGCCTCTACTAGAAAAATGATTTTTTTTCTATATTTAATTTTCTTCCTTTATTCTCATTAAAAGGTAAACCTTGAGGAAAAATGCTTTTTTATAATCACAACTATGGGAAAATTATTTCCTATTTTAAAAATTAAGGAATTTTGCCCTGGCCGGTTTGGCTCAGCAGTAGAGTGTTGGCCTGCAGACAAATGAGTCGCAGGTTCAGTTCCAGCCAAGGGCACATGTCTCGGTTGCAGTTCATCCCCGGCCCTGGTCCGGGTTGTACGGGAGACAACCAGTTGATATGTCTCTCTCACGTCGATGTTTCTCTCTCCCCTTCTCTCCCTGTCTTTCCCTCCCACTCTATCTGAAGATAAATAGAAAAATATCATTGGGTGAGGATTAAAAAAAAAAAGCAAAAAGATGATAATAAAAATAAAAAAATCAAGGACTTTTGCCCTGACTGATGTGGCTCAGTTGGTTGGAGCGTCCTCCCATGTACCAAAGGACCAAAGGGTCATAGGTTTGATTCCTGGTCAGGGCACTGGGCTGGGGATTCGATCCCTGGTTGGGCACTTACGGGAAGCAACTAATCAATGTTTTTCTTTCCTCTATCTTCTCTCTTCTCCTCCCTCCCTCCCTCCCTCGCTCCTCTCTCTGCCTCCCTCCCTCCCTCCTCTCTCTCTCTCTCTGTCTTCAATCAATGAAAACATATCCTCGGGTGAGGATTAAAAAGAAAAATCAAGGACTTTCATCAGTAGTATTGATTTTCATGCTGTGGTGAAGATACTGCCTATTCTGTAGCCTTTTTTGTTTGTTTTTCTTTTTAAATTGGGACATATAGTG
The DNA here is from genome assembly GCF_014108415.1 of Molossus molossus. Lineage (NCBI taxonomy): Eukaryota > Metazoa > Chordata > Mammalia > Chiroptera > Molossidae > Molossus > Molossus molossus. The sequence continues at coordinate 29,153,302 of NW_023425401.1, read as the reverse complement.
AATCAGTCTCATTTGGGTAAAAAAAATTTCAAGCTTTACCAACTGTAAAACAAAATTTTGTGAAATACTCAATCTTCTGGTTAAGGAATATTTTCTTTCACTTATGATATTGCTTTCCACCTTTAATCCTCTTGTTTTGATTTTATAGTTGCTAAATACTTTGTAATTATTTCTTGAACATTGAGCCCTTTAGTCCTCATAGATTTTAGATACTTGGAATCTCTATTAATTGAATTAATTGGAAGTTTATAAAGCGTATGGAACCTTCTTCTAATTATAGCTTTGCCAGGGTTCCTTAAAGGACCACCATTTTGCAACCAGAAAAAAATGAACTTAAAAATTTGCCATATATGTAATTTTTTGTAGTTGTATTTCAAATGTCAGAGCACCATTTGAATTTGTTGTGTGTATTCTTACAATGCTTGTCACCAGGCTTCATGACCGTCTTAGTGAAGTTTGCTTTACAGCCTTCATCCAAAAATACACTCTCTTGGGTTTTCTTTGAAAATAGGCTGAAGGCCTTCCTCCAAATGTCTTATTTCAACTTATGTGTCATTTGACACAGATTTAATTGAGTGAGCTGTAACCTAAAGAATCTTTCCTAAATGCCTGCGTGACTACATTTTTTAAATTGTTTTTCTAAACAGACCTCAACTTACAGGCTGTGTCAAGCCTCATTTGGTCAAAAGCATGTTTGTTTTCTCTTGTCAGCTTCTTGATTGGTTCCTTTCCAGATTTCTGTAGGGCAGCCATATGGTCATTTCTGCGTGTTTTCTAGATTGCTCCTGTGGCAGAATTCCAGGTCTTGTTGATTAGTGTTTCACAATCTACTCACAGTGAGATGGCTTTAGTTTTTGCCCTTTAGTTTTACTTTAGATAGTGTGTTCACATCTAGTGTCCTTCCTGTCTCTTATCTGAAGTTCACTTGATTTTGATGATTTTATTTTATGTAACCCATATATTTTGGCTAACTTTTCATCTTCTTATATGTCAAGGAAGAAAGACCCATAAAGGCCATTGGTGAAGTGCCTAGACTATGTGATTTTGGAAAGCTGAATCTAGTAATAATTCTACTCGATGATCAGTATTAATGTGCATTAGACTGGCTAGAGGTTTACCAGCCACTGTCTACATTTTTTTTTATTCATAGTTGTACAGTTCTTAAATTTGTTTTGAAATTTATTTTGGTAGTGATGTTAAACAAAAATTATTCATGATACTTGTTAAAGAATGGTAAGGCAGACTTTATTCAGGGAGACTATGATGACAGGGACCATTACAATGTGGTTTTGCAGTAAAGGAGAGAGATTGGGCTCAAACTCTGAATACAACATGGAAAGGTGGGAAATTACAGATAAGGAGCAGAGAGAGTGTGTGTGCGTGTACATGCGCGTATGCGCGTACACATGTGGTAGGGACCAGGGCTTGAGGGGGGGTGTTCAGTGGAAAGAAAATTACTAAGAAGAAAGAAACATTGGGATAAGGAAGAATTCTGGCTAGACAGACCTAACAGGATTGTTGCTAAAGCCAGGCCTCGGTGATGTGACCAGACATCGCATGGGGGATGATGGAGGATGAAGAACTGATCAGCTATCAAGGGTGATCAGATATTGACGGTGGGGGATTCTGGTTAAACTGACTTAGTAAGATTCTTGCTAAAATTGGCCAATGCAGAGATGAATACATGCACACTCAAAAGTTAGGGCCTAGCCCTGGCCAGTTTGGCTCAGCGGTTAGAGTGTCCGCCTGCGGTCCGGAGAGACCCGGGTTCGGTTCCCGCTAAGGGCATGTACCTTGGTTGCAGTTTGTCCCCGGCCCTGGTTGGTCGTGCGGGTGGCAGCCACTCGATGTGTCCCTTTCACATCGATGTTTCCCTCTCTCTCTCTCTTCCTCTCTCTCCCTCCCACTCTGTCTGTACAAAGGATGGAAAAATGTCCTCGGGTGAGGAAAGAAAAAAAATAAAAAATAAATAAATAAATAAATAAATAAAAAAGTTAGGGCCTAGTTAAGAAGAGTTCAGAGGAACTTGACTAAAGTTTGGTCAAGGAGAGACTCTTCGTTAGTGATACTATAGCTTTCAAAAAAGTAACTCTCCAGAAATATTGAGACAAATCTCTGTTAAGAAAATAGAATTTAGCAAATTTATGCTTAACCTCAGTGAACCAATAGCAGGCAAATCCCATTGTTTGTTTATGGTTCTTGACCTCTACTTGATTAGAAACTATCATTTCAGAATATTTTGAAGTTGAAGAAAAGCAACTTAATGTCTTATATTCAGTCTCTGCTCAATGAATTTGTTTTTATTTCAGTGATGGTTGAAATTATAATGTGAATGAGTTAAGTTAGATGTCATGAATAACTCATTGATTTTCTGTTAAAGATAAGGTTACTAAACTAACTATAACATATGTTTTCAGACTCGGGCTAAAATTTTTTAACCAAATTAACTATTAAAATCTAAATTTTACTTTAGTTCATGTGTTTGATTTAATTTTGTTCTGGCACTTTCACTTTATAAGGAATCTACTTAATATATTATTTCAGATTTATATTTTTCAGGAAATAAATTTCATTGTAGTTATCTCTCTCTTTTTTTTTTTTTATCCTCACCCGAGGACATTTTTCGATATTTTGTTCAGATAGAGTGGGAGGGAGAGAGAGAGAGAGAGAAACATCGATGTGAAAGTGACACATCGAGTGGTTGCCACCCACACGACCCAACCAGGGCTGGGGACAAACTGCAACCAAGGTACGTGCCCTTAGCGGGAACTGAACCCGGGTCTCTCCAGACCGCAGGTGGACGCTCTAACCGCTGAGCCAGACCGGCCAGGGCTGTAGTTATCTCTTATTTGCATGCAAAATGCTCTCTTTGGGTATTAGTTCTCTTTCCAAAAGCAGCTGTATTGAACTTTGTCTTTGTTATCTCATTTTTCTTTTTCTTTTTTTTCAATCCTCACCTGAGGACACTTTTCTATTTATCATCAGATAGAGTGGGAGGGAGGGGGAGAGAGAAGGAGAGAGAGAGAGAGAGAGAGAGAGAGAGAGAGAGAGAGAGAGAGAGAGAGAGAGAGAGACGCATCTGTGTGAAAAAGAGACACCGACTGGTTGCCTGCCACAAGACCTGATCAGGACTGGGGATGAACCGCAACCGAGGTATATGCCCTTGACTGGAATTGAACCCTCAATTCATTGGTCTGTGGGCCGACGCTCTAACCACTGAGCAAAACAGCCAGGGCTGTTATCTCATTTTTCTAGTGTTCCTAAGCATTCTGCCCCAAGTGCTCTGTACTTAGGTTTGAAGGTTGTTATTGTCCTGGATGGCATCGAGTTTAGAATGGGACCTTTTGAAGGAGATAACTAGATGTTTAAGGTGATTAGTTCCTAGAAGTTCGGCCACCAGTTGCAGATTTCAAAGAACTGATTGACTATTTTGCAATAGGATTTTTTTGAGTGTATAGTCAAACTTTCAATACCTCTAAATGGAGTAGGTTATTTTCAAAAAGGATTTTGTTTTCGAGCACCTACAATTCTAGAGGATCCTTCAGACATAGGTTCTTAGGCTTTTAGTAGTAGTGTTGGGAGTCACCTGAGATGCTTAGCAGGGTGGAAGGGGTCAGTGGGGGAAAAAGGGAGAGATATCGTAATACTTTCAACAATAAAGATACGTTTTTTAAAATTCTGTTTTCTTGGTCCCACCAGAAAGTAGCAAATGGCTCACACTTTGCGAAACGTTGCTTTTAGACTTCAGTGGTTCCCAAACCGGGTGATGCATCTGAATTAATCTAGTTTGGTCTAAAAAAATATGTTGCTATCTGGTTCCACCCTGTAACTACTTAATTAGAATCTCTGGAAATGTGGCTTGCATATTTAATAAAGTGCCTGGTGATCCTTACACAGAAAACCACATCTCAGGATCCCATCCTTGAGATCTATTGATTAGTCCATCTATGAGTTGCCTGAGGGTCTTGTGCCTTTATGTGCTCGGATCCTCTAAGATCTAATTTTTCAGTGAAATATTAGAAAGTAGTTTCTGTTACTTCTCAGATATGCCCAGATGTTGATATTGTAGTGACTAAAAAGCATCACCGATTTCTTTAAACATTCTTTAACATTCTTCTAAATTAATACTAAGTAATTTGAGATATACACAACACATATGTATGTATGTTTGCATTATGGATCTTTTTTTTTTTGATCCTCACCCGAGGACATTTTTGCATGTATCTTTAGATAGAGCGGGAGGGAGAGAGGGAGGAAGAGAGAGAGAGAAACATCGATATGAGAGACACATCGAGTGGCTGCCACCCACACGACCTCAACCGGGGCCGAGGACAAACTGCAACCATGGTATGTGCCCTTAGTGGGAACCGAACCCCGGACTCGTCCATGGGCCAACGCTCTAACCACTGACCCAAGCCAGCCAGGACTGCATTATAGATCTTAATGGCTGTTTTCATTGTGGAGGTTAACAAAGTTAGATGATAAGAATGGTTTTTCTGTGTTAACTGTTAAAGGATAAAAATATTTTACACACGTTAGGAGCTCAAATTCAAGGTAAAATATTACATATGTGTGTTCTGATACTATTGGCTAGCATTGTTAATGTGATGTTTTTATATACAACTAGTTTAATATGAGTTCTGTATAGTAAATAAAGTACTGGAGAATTTGGCATAATAGTTATCTTAAGCATTTTACTAATTGTAAGGCTTGTGGATTCTTTACAGTCATAATCAATGATAGATTTTGAATAAAATAAGAAACGGTTCATTCTCGGTAGTAATGTTGTAATGGCTACATTTCATGGAGTTATAGTCCTTAAACAATAGTTGAAGGAGTAATAGCCCCCGTTTCTTTTTTCAGAAGGATTAAGTAAATTGTTATTTAAATACTTTCTTTAATATGCCTTGCTTATGTAATCAATGTTAATGGAAAGCTTTGGCTAGTAATAATTAATTGAGAGCTTAACACAGACAAGTGATCATTTTTTTTGCTTTTGCAGACAAAATTAATTATTTCATTCTTTTTTTTAATCCTCACTCGAGGACTTTTTTTCCCCCCCATTTTTGTTCAGATAGAGAGGGAGGGAGAGAGAGAAACATCCATGTGAAAGGGACACATTGAGTGGCTGCCTCCTGCAGGGCTGGGACGAATCGCAACTGAGGCACATGCCTTTGATGCCTTTGGCCAGAATTGAACTCGTGACTCATTGGTCTGCGGGCTGACGCTCTAATCGCGGAGCCAAACTGGCCAGGGCAGCTATTTCATTCTTATGAATGTAGGATGAAGAGATTGGAATGTACTAAAGTCAAAGAAAAGAATGTGAGCACTTGTTTTATTATGTGTGTTGGTTTACATACTGTATGGATACATTATGGGCATTCAAAATATTGCATTCTCATTACCACTTGGTAAGGTCGGTTTGGAAGTTGTGGTAGCTTGTTTCATATTACTCAATAGCTAAAGTTCTTAAAGTTTCCATAACTATTTTTTTTAATTGCAGAAATTTTACTTACCTTTGTTAATTTCCCACTACAGATTAGCTTCTTAAAGACCTCAGATTTCCATACTCACTAACTAGTCATATTCAGTCATTGCCATTAAAGTAAAATGGCTCTTGAAACAAATTAATTTAACATTATATTACATCACTCTGGCAATTAGATATTAAGCATTTATTGCCTGTTTAGAATGAGGCCTGGTTTGATATTCAGATTCAGAGTTAAGTAATACAGCTTCTTGATTTTAAACCTATTTTATTATTACTACTTTAAAGATGAATTTCCAGTTGGTTGTTAGAGAGCAAGAATTATTTTGTATAGTCCTCAGTGGGTACCCCAGAGGAGCCCTAGGCATAGCAGCTGCTGCTGCATTTGGCTTTCTGTTCAGGGAAGGGAAGGGAGAGGGAGAGCATAAGCTGTAGATGAGTGTGATGAGGAAGTCTTTTTCCATACTGCTGCTATGAACAGTCCCTTTCTGCTTCTAACAATGATGATCGCACTGGAAATAGATGTGATTTTTTAAACTGTCATTTTTTTATTGCTGGACTTAGTTATTCTGTATTTGACTCTCAAATATTTAATTAAGAGATGTTAGCCACCGAACTGCTAAGTGGCATGACTAGACCACCATTTTTACTATCTGCTGCCTAATTTATTTTTGCAGTGCTTGCCTTCCTGTCCTTCACTGTGTCCGTGTGCCACATACACTGCTTTATATTATAGTTTAATTATACATATATCTCCCCCAACCAGAATGTAAACTCCTTAAGAAGGGTGTAAAACTTATTTTGTAACTTCCCTTGCTACATGGAACAGTGTTTTGTATATAGTAGATATTCAGCAAGTTTTATTTAGCAATAATGTTTACTGGGTTTCGATACTCATGAAGGTACCATTTTTTTGATGCATAGTTAGCTTAAGTAATGACAAGTATTTATTTTATTGATTTTATTTCATGCTTTACATATATAATTAAATATTTGCTTTATTTTAGCAATTTTATTCACTCAAGCTCTTATGAATGCAAAGATTGTTTGATTATACTAATGATAAGGTGTCCTCTTGTTTGATCTACTTAAATTGAGGTCATTATGTAATAATTAGAGAAATACTGTGATGGCTCAATTCAAAACTAAATATATATTCTAATCACAACTGTTAATTATGAAATTAAATTTTTCTATTGAATATATAAATAATGCAAAATTAGTTGATTTCCCTAATCACACTAAATTGTAAAACCTGAATTGGTAGGTGATAATAACATAATTTAAATAAATAAAAATTTGGGAGATTCAAAGCTTAGATGTTGAAGCAGTTAGAAACTAACTCGTGCCCTGGCCAGTTTGCTCAGCGGTTAGAGCGTTGGCCTGTAATCCAGAGAGACCTGGGTTCGGTTTCTGATAAGGGCACATGCCTTGGTTGCAGTTTGTTCCCGCCCCAGTTGGGATCGTGCGGGAGGCAGTCACTCCATGTGTCCCTTTCATGTCGATGTTTCTCTCTCTCTCTTCCTCTCTCTCCCTCCCACTCTATCTGAACAAAAAAATGGAAAAATGTCCTCGGTGAGGATAAAAAAAAAAAAACTAACACGTTGCCATGACAGTTTTGGTAATAGGAACAAGTCATCTTGTTGACATAGAATTGTACTGCTTATGATACATTTTTTTGATAAATCTAAGGCCCTAGCGATATTTGATATGATGTGGCCAACAATATCTTGGAAGAGTACCATCCTTGCCAGTTTTAAAACTTATTCTGAATTTTTACCCTTCAAATAATTTACATGTAAATTACTAACAGCTCCACATCACCTGGCCAGTGTGGCTCAGTGGTTGAGCGTCGACCCATGCACCAAGAGGTCACCCGTTCGATTCCTGGTCAGGGCACATGCCCAGGTTGTGGGCCAAATCCCCAGTGAGGGGCATGCAGGAGGCAGCCAGTTGATGTTCTCTCTAATCGATGTTTCTATCTCTCTCTCTCCCTCTCCCTTCCTTTCTCTCTAAAAATCAATAAAGAAAAACAACAACAACAACAACTCCATATCTTTGAAATTTTACTGGTGCAAGGAATGGGAAGAATCTTTCTTTTAAAGTGTATGTTTGAGCCCTGGCTGGGTTGGTTCAGCGGTTAAAGCGTTGGCCCGTGGATCGGAGAAGCCTGGGTTCAGTTCCCACTAAGGGCACATACCTCGGTTACAGTTTGTCCCTGGCCCCTGTTGGGGTCCTGTGGGTGGCAGCCACTCAATGTGTGTCTCTCTTCCTCCCTCTCACCCTCTCACTCTATCTGAAGATAAATGAAAAAAAAAAAATGTCGCCGGGTGAGGATAAAAAAAAAAAAAAGTATATGTTTGAAATAGAGTCTTTCAAGAATTTGCCTCACATGCTTTAATTTTTTTCTTTTTTATTGGACTGGTTGAGTGAATTTTATAACAAGATATGGACTCTGTGTTGTCCTAACTTAATCTTTCTTTTTAAAGCAGACTTTTCTTTTTTCTTTTTTTTTTTTGGAGGGGGTATTGGTAATGTGTGGTGCTTGTCTACACATTCTTAATACAGATAAGCAATAGGATTATATCATAGAAGTAGACCAAGCTAACTGGCCAATTTATAGATTAAGTTTAGCACCCAATTTCAGGTCCCTTATCCCACGGGTCTTGAAATGGAATTAAGGCCACCCATTGAGATATAGCAAGAAAACATTATGACTTCTAATTTTTTTCCATACATATATATTTTTGTTTTTATTTCATACATATAAATTTGTTTCATCTGTTTTATAATATATCATATTAATAATATAGTACACATCCCATTTATAAATAAATAACTATACATGTTGCTTCATGCTTACATGTTTACCATGGTAGTACTTAATCAAAATAACTTGAAGACCACAGTCCTGACAAAGTAGCTAATCACAGAGAGGGGACACTCAGTGGAGAATATGTGATCTTTTGAAAGTGATACGCAACGTTTCAGTGGTTAAAAATATAATAAAGCCCTGGCCGGTGTGAGTCAGCAGTTAGAGAGTCAACCCACAGACTGAAGGGTCACAGGTTCAATTCCCGGTCAAGGACATGTACCTGGGTTGCAGTTTCGATCCTGGCCCTTGTCTGGGTCATGTGGGAGGCAACCAATTGATGGATGTGTCTCTCTGACATCAGTGTTTCTCTCTCTCTCTCCCTTCCCTTCCTTCCACTCTGTCAAAGAATATATATAATAAAAGTCAGTAAATAGAGATTAGAATATTGTATTATACAAATCAAGGGACTCATTTATAGAACCTTCATATATGTAACTCATATGAAACATAAAAATGATCCCTATTGTTTATTTATCAAGTTAGAAGGTATTTTTAAAGTTGTAGTCACAGTTTTTAAAATAGTTTGGAGCAATTTAAGTTTTTAGGCACAAGTTTTCCACTTATAATAGCTTTTCATTTTCGGGTTATAGCTGACCTTTGTATAGCCTTTTTTATTTTATTTTTTAGTTAGTGGTGATCGCTATAAACGTTGGCTCTACTTCAAGGGATAATCTGTTTTCGTCTTCTGTTTCTTCCTGCTGGAGGGAATGTACAGAAGCTTTATATTTTTAAAACAAATTGTTATAAAACATATTTTGAGCAACATGTTAATTTTCTGTGTTTCCCAAATTTACTCACATTTGTAGGTACTGATTTTATATTTAAAAAAATGTATTTAAGAGAATCAAAATAGAAGGTCAAATAAAGAGATTTCCAGACCAAAAAAAAAAAAGGCTAAGGGAATATATTAACACCAAACCAGCACTGCAATATATGCTAAAAGGACTGCTGTAATTAGTAGAAGAAATAGGAAGAAAAATATAACCACACTAAACAAAAATGGCAATAAATAAGTACATATCAATTATCACCTTAAATGTGAATGGTTTGAATGCTCCGATAAAAAGACACAGAGTAGCTGACTTGATAAGGAAGAATGAGAGACCCACTTCACAACAAAAGACTCACATAGGTTGAAAGTGAAGGGATGGCCCTGGCCGGTTTGGCTCAGTGGTTAGAGCATCAGCCTGCGGTCTGGAGAGACCCGGGTTCGGTTCCCGCTAAGGGCATGTATCTCGGTTGCAGTTTGTCCCCGGCCCTGGTTGGTTGTGCGGGTGGCAGCCACTCAATGTGTCTCTTTCACGTCGATGTTTCTCTCTCTCTCTCTCTCCCTCCCACTCTGTCTGAACAAAAAAATGTAAAAATGTCCTCGGGTGAGGAAAAAAATAAAAAAATATAAAATTAAAAAAAAATAAAATTAAATTAAAAAAAAAAAAAAAAAAGAAAGTGAAGGGATGGAAAAAAATCTTCCAAGCAAATGGAAAGCAAAAAAAAAAAAGCTGGGGTAGCAATACTCATATCTGATACAGTAGATTTCAAAATGAAGACCATAACTAGAGACAAAGAAGGCTACTACATAATAATGGAAGAATCTATCCAGCAGGAAGATATAACCTTGGTAAACATATATGCACCCAATATAGGAATACCAACATATATTAAAAATCTTCTGGAGGACTTCAAAGGAGTAATCAATAACAATACAATCATAGCAGGGGACTTCAACACCCCACTGACATCACTGGATAGATCGCCTAGACAAAAAATTAACAAGGAAACAAAGACTCTAAATGAAGCGCTAGATCAAATGGATTTAATAGATATCTACAGAGAATTACACCCGAAAAATAGAGAATTCACATTCTTCTCAAGTGCACATGTGACATTCTCAAAGATAGACCACATGTTAGGACACAAACTAAGTCTCTACAAGTACAAGAAGACTGAAATCATATCAAGCATTTTCTCAGATCACAGTGGTATGAAACTAGAAATCAATTGCAACAAGAACATACAAAGACATTTGAAAATATGGAGGCTAAATAGCATGTTATTGAACAATGAATGGATTACCGTGGAGTTCAAGGAAGAAATTAAAAACTTCCTGGAAACCAATGAAAATGAACACACAACACAAAATCTATGGGATGCAGCGAAAGCAGTTCTGAGAGAGAAGTTCATAGCACTACAGGCCTAGCTCAAGAAGCTAGAAAAATTTCTAATAGACTATCTAACCTCACAACTTAAAGAACTAAAAAGCAAACAAAAAGAAAACCCCAGAGCAAGGAGAAGGAAGGAAATAGTACAGATCAAAGCAGAAATAAATGACATGGAGACCAAAAAAACAATTCGAAGGATCAATGAAACAAAGAGCTAGTTCTTTGAAAAGAGAAACAAGATTGATAGACCCTTAACTAGCCTCACCAAGAAACAGAGAGAGAACCCAAATACACAAAATAAGAAATGAAAGAGGAGAAATAATAACTGACACCACAGAAATACAAAGGATTGTTAACAAATATTATGAACAATTATATGCAACAAATTCGACAATCTAAGTGAAATGGACAAATTTCTAGAAACACATAGTCTCCCAAAACTGGACCGGGAAAAGAGAGAAAACTTGAACAGCCCAATAACAACAGAAGAAATTGAAGATGTAATCAAGACTCTCCCAGCAAACAAAAGCCCAGGCCAGGATAGCTTCACAGGGGAATTTTACCAAACATTCAAAGAAGAACTAATACCCTTTCTCCTCAAACTATTTCAAAAAATTCAAGAAGAAGGAAGACTTCCAAACTCGTTTTATCAGGCCACCATAATTCTAATTCCAAAACCAGAAAAAGACACTGCAAAGAAAGAAAACTACAGACCAATATCCCTGATGAATATAGATGCCAAAATCTTGAACAAAATATTAGCAAATTGAATCCAACAGTACATCAAAAAAATTCTTCATCATGACCAAGTGGGATTCATCCCAGGGTTGCAAGGCTGGTGCAATATTCGCAAATCAATAAATGTGATACACCACATAAACAAAAAAAGATAAAAATCATATGATCATATCAATAGATGCTAAAAAAGCATTTGACAAAATACAGCACCAATTTCTGATAACAACTCGCAGCAATCTGGGAGTAGAGGGATCATATCTCGACATAATAAAGGCCATATATGGAAGACCTACAGCCCATATCATACTCTATGGGCAAAAATTAAAAGCATTTCCCTTAAGAACAGGAAAAAGACAAGGATGCCCACTTTCGCCTCGCTTATTTAACATAGTACTGGAAGTCTTAGCCACAGCAATCAGACAGGAGGAAAAAATAAAAGGGATCCAAATCGGAAAGGAGGAAGTGAAACTGTCATTATTCACAGATGACATGATGCTGTACGTAGAAAACCCCAAAGACTCCATCAAAAATCTACTAGACTTAATAAATGAATTTGGCAAAGTAGCAGGATACAAAATTAACATCACGAAATCTATGGCATTCTTATACACCAAAGATGAACTCAAAGAAAGAGATACTAAAAAACAATCCCATTTACCATCGTGGCAAAAAAATTAAGATACCTAGGAATAAACTTAACCAATGAAATAAAGGACCTATTGGCAGAAAACTATAGGTCATTGAAAAAAGAAATAGAGGAAGATCTAAAAAAGTGGAAGCACATACCTTGTTCATGGATTGGAAGAATTAACATCATTAAAATGTCCATATTACCCAAGCAATCGATAGATTCAGTGCTATCCCCATCAAAATACCAACGACATACTTCACAGAACTAGAATAAATACTTCAAACGTTCATATGGAACCAAAAAAGGCCTCGAATAGCCACAGCAATCTTGAAAAAGAAGAACAAAGTTGGAGGGATCACATTACCAGGTACCAGGTTATATTACAAAGCCACTGTAATCAAAACAGCCTGGTACTGGCACAAGAACAGGCATATAAACCAGTGAAACAGAACAGAGAACCCAGTAATGAACCCAAGGCAATATGCTCAATTAATATTTGACAAAGGTGGCAAGAGCATACAGTGGAGTAAAGACAGCTTTTTTAAATAAATGGTGTTGGGAAAATTGGACAGCTACATGCAAAAAAAAAAAAAAAATGAAACTAGACCATCAACTTACACCATCCACAAGAATAAACTCAAAATGGATAAAAGACTTAAATGTGTCTCATGAATCCATAAAAATCCTAGAAGAAAATGTAGGCAACAAAATTTCAGACATTATACGCAGCAGAATTTTCACTGATATATCACCTAAGGCAACAGAAACCAAGGAGAAAATGACACATGGGACTACATCAAACTCAAAAGCTTCTGCACAGCAAAAGAAAAAACCACCAAAATAGAAAGGCAACCCACTGTAAGGGAGAGCATAATTGCCAATGATATATCAGATAATGGGTTAATTTCCAATATATATAGAGTGTTCATACAACTCAACAAAAGGAAGATGAAGAACCCAAATAAAAGGGCAGAGGAACTAACCAGACACGTCTCCAAACAGGACATACAAATGGCTAAGAGGCATATGAAGAAATCTTAACATCACTAATCATCAGAGAGACATAAATTAAAAACAACAATGAGGTATCACCTCACACCTGTCAGAATGGCCGCCATCAACAAATCATCAAACAACAAGTGTTGGCCAGGGTGTGGAGAAAAGGGGACTCTAGTACACTGCTGGTGGGAATGCAGACTGGTTAAACCATTATGGAAAACAATATGGTATTACCTCAAAAAATTAAAAATTGAACTTCCATTTGACCCAGTGATCCCACTTCTAGAAATATACCCTAAAACACCAATCAGAAAGATTATATGTACCCCCATGTTCGTAGCAGCACTATTTACAATAGCTAAGATCTGGAAACAGCCCAAGTGTCCATCAGTACAGAAATGGATAAAAAAGCAGTGGTACATATACACAATGGAGTACTATGCAGCTGTAAGAAAAAAAATCTCTTATCCTTGAGACAACATGGTGGGACCTGGAGAGTATTATCCTAAACGAAAGAAGCCAAGCAGAGAAAGACAAATATCACATGATCTCACTTATTTGTGGAATAGAATGAACATAACAGTATGAGGAACGGGGTATTTCCAGAGATGTGGAAGTGGGGTACAGACTGACAATCCCCAGAAGAGGGGGTTGTGGGGGAGAGATAAACCACAGAACTTATATTCATGTGTGCATGAACAATGGACATGGACAACAAAGCTGGGGACAGGACAGGGAGGGAGGGGGAGGGGAGAATCAGTGGGGGAAAAAGGAGAGAAACATCTGTAACAAAATAATTAATTAAAAAATAAGAATTAAAAAAAAAAAGGAATCAACAGAAATAACTTCTAGTAGTAGAATTAAAAATAGTCTACATATTTTCCAAAGTACCTATGGTGGGGAAGGAGGTAAGAAGAGAGAAGAACCAAACAAAATAAGTAGCAAGGAGGCATTACAAAACAGGAAGAAAAAGATTACATGACAAGTTAAATCATAAATGTTATAACTATAAACATAAGTGGGTTGAATTTAAGTTTTACACAAAGAAGTCTTATTACAAAAAGAGACACACACATAAACAAAATGATTCAAAGAAATTGAAAATGAGAGAATAGGCATACCAGGCAAATTATAACGGAAAGGTAGCCAAAGGGGGTCATAATGTTTAATTTGACAGAGTTTAAAAGTAAAAAGTAATAAATGGAGCAGATTAAAATGGTGAGGCATAAGCCATAATGTCAAAAATTAATATGAACCAAATTATATAGAACTAAAATATAAATGATAAAATTGAAAGAAATAAAGGAAATTGTTAGATCTCCATAGTAGTTTTGAAATTTTAGAGTACTTCTCTAAATCTATGACAGATCACGCTGATAATTATATTACTCCTATTTTCTGTGTTTTTATTTTAGTTGATGTGTAAGACAAAGAACTACATGTTCTGAAAGCAGAAAGTATATCTTCCATGACTCATGAAATGTTTATAAAAATTTACCATATTTTTGGTCACAAAGAAAATTGCAGGTAATTCCAAAGAGTAGAAATAGGTCATCCTAGATTCTCTGCCTATGGTAAAATAAAATTAGAGCTAAATAATAAAGATAGGGAGGAAATTTGGTAAGTTTTACATCTTTTCTACTACCCTTGAGTCAGAGAAGTCAAAACTGCAGTTGTAAGAGAAATAAAACATAACATTAGAGTGTGCTGCATTTTCTTTTGTTTTCTGATTTTAAAACAAAACAAAACGATGTATTTTGGTTTTAGGAAGATAAAGGACAGCATTCAGTAATAAAGGTTTCTTGACTGTAATGTGCAAGACATTTTGTTTGATGTGAGATATGAGTCGGAATAAGACTCTGAGCCTTGGAGTTTATAATCCACTGGATTTTATTACAGAATGCACATTAGAGTAAATTATTCAGGGTATGTATATGAAAAATACCCTATCATTTAGTTCAATATGATCATTTTAATTTTCAACTGAGGTACCTATGGTGCCCACATGGAGAAGAGAAGTAGTTTCTTGCAGTGTTTGGATTGAACTGTGTAGAATGTCTGGTGATCTTGTCCTTTTTATCTCTGTTACCTGTTTGCAATGCTGTTTCATTGTATAATTCAGTTTTACCCTTGGGGCTTCAGATTATTCATTCATAAATGAGGAAGTTGAAGTAAAGTTTAGTTTCATTATTCATGTTATTCTTATGTAGCTTTGAATAAATTCATTAAATACTTATTGAGCATCAACTCCTTTTTAGTTTGTAAGGATTGAACTTATGCTGTGGTTGAGGAGAGGTAAATTTAGGGTTCTGTGCAAGCAGAGGAGGGTGCATGTATCTTAAATAATTGTATGTCAAGTGAACAGGGAAGGAGAGAGTTCTAGGCTCAGGAAATAATAGAATGTATAGAGACAGAGAAGGGAGTGTTTTACATTCGGGTAACTACAGTTAGTTTGTGTGGCACTTGGTAGTTAGCATGGGTGTATGGAGAAGTAGCAAGAACGTTAAACATTGAGGTACATGGGAGCCAAATTGTGAAAAATGCAGGCTTTACGTTAAAGAATGAATAACCATGGAAGTGTTTTTTTAGCAGTGGAAGTAGAAGGCACTGTGAGAGTTAGCTGAGATGGATGCAGGGATAGCAGTTAGGAAAGTGGCAGTCCAGTGAGGTGTGATGGAGTCTTATAAAGGAAGGGCAGTGGAGATGATGTGTAGATTGTGGATTAGGTCTCTGAAATGGATGGGTTTCATAGGGTCTGTGACAGCCCTGCAAATGTATGTAAGATTTAATATGTGAATGTATTTGTCTTTGGAGAGGGTCTGTAAATTTCATCAGATCATATAAGGGGGCAATTAGGATAAACATATATAGTAGGGAAAATTGATAGGATGACATTCCACAAACTGAAGTTTAAATAATTTAAAATTTTACTTTATTTGTTAGTGACTAATCTAATTTCTTTTTCACTTTTTATAGTGGACAGGCCAAAATCTCAGCAAGTTCGAACCTCTAGTACAATAAGGCGAACCTCTTCTTTGGATACGATAACAGGACCTTATCTCACAGGACAGTGGCCACGGGATCCTCATGTTCATTACCCTTCATGTATGAAAGATAAAGCTACTCAGGTAAAATAAGCAAATCAAAATCAGTTTTACTACCCTGCAGTTACTCTGTTTTGATCACAGTGAAGAAAATGTAATTTAATCAAATATTTCCATTTGAAATATAATATATTCAACCAAAGAAGAAAGCCATTTTTTAAAATAAACTTTAGACTAATTGTTTATTTTTTTCCATCTGGGTTTTTTAAGTTTTAAAATTAGTAATATTTTGAATATGTTACACAGTTTTTTAGACTTATAGTTTTAAGAATTGCTTTCCAAGAGAAATTAATATAATGATTAGTAACTATATTAAAAAGTTAAGTAATTTTTGAAGAAAAGTACGCAGGATAGAAATAATTTTAAAGTATTAATTCATGGCCAAGAAAATTTATGTTAAAGGTGTTTTGGGTGCTTTTTCTGATTAAAGAATGATGCATTTAAATGTGAGAATTCAAAGGAATGCAAACATTTTGGGCTTTGTAGGTTAGGAAAATAGAAGGATTCAAGTTTCATGTCTGAAGAATGAGGGTAGAGAAAAAGGGGGCAAATTTTGGACATGATCTATGAGAATCTTCTCAATTTTTCTAATTTTCCCAGACAAGCTTGAAACCATGAAATTAGCTTCTTTATCATCCATCCTATCAATTCCGCCTTTGTAATATTTTATGCCAACCCCAGTCTTTTACTTTTCACTCTTAGTTTTGTGAGCAGAGGATTAGTTTATATGGTAGGCAGTGGGATTCTCAAGTAGAAATAACTGGCCAAATTTAGAGATGTGGGCCCTTAGAGATGGGCACAGATAAATTCAAAACATCTTTCTGGAGGAGTTGGGTTCACACATGTCATAATATGTAAGTGTAGAGTGTAAAGAAACCAGGTCAAAGGACCGAGGACTTAGTTTTTGGAAATGCAGACAGGGAAGGAAAGAAAACGAACGTATTCACCTGGAAGCAATAAGAAGAGGAGGGAGTTAACATTTATGTGCCATGTGCTGTGTGGTTTTTTTTTAATCCTCACCTGAGGTCATTTTTCCACCTTTTGTTCAGGGAGAGTGGGAGGGGGAGAGAGAGAGAGAGAGAAACATCGATGTGAAAGGGACACATCAAGTGGCTGCCACCTGCACGACCAACCAGGGCCGGGGACAAACTGCAACCGAGGTACATGCCTTTAGTGGGAACCGAACCTGGGTCTCTCTGGGCCGCAGGCCAACGCTCTAACCAGTGAACCAAAGCAACCAGGGCTGTGCTGTGTGTTTTATATCCTGTGTTTCATTTAATTCTCTCAAGAATGTTGTAAGACTACACAAATGGAGAAGCAGAAACTCAGGGAAGTTAAGTGACTTACTCAGGATCATAAAGCTAGCAAGCGTTGGAACCAGGTTTCTAAAACAAGTTAATTCATCAACCAATCTGAGCTCCAATTTTATGCTATTAGGATAAATGGAGTATGTGCATGTGTGCGTGCGCCTATCACCTAGTAGAGCAACTGGCACTGTACTTAAAAATGGTAGTTAGTCTTTTTAGATTAAAAAATATCTACCTTTTATTGAGTATGCTTTATGCTGACACCATCCAGAAACATTATCTTACTCATTTTTCACAAAAACTCTGTAAGAAGGGGAGCCAGAGAAAGAGCAGAAGCTAAGAGAAGAATGGAAATAGTCTAGCCTTACAAGCTGAAGGGAATGCTGTTCTGAGAAAGGAAAAATTTTAACACTGTCAGGTGCTAAAGAGGTCATGGAGAGTAAGGAATGGTTTAGGGATTTACAGGCACATTGTCTGGAGCGTGTAGTAGTGATGATATGGTGGAGGAGGAAACTCAGATATTTGGGAGTTAAGAAGAGAATGGTATGGAGATAGAATGGGCGGGAGCGGGGTGGGGAGGGTCAGTGGGGGGAAAATGAGGGGACATCTGTAATACTTGTAACAATAAAGATAAATTTAAAAAAAGAAAAGGATAACAAAAGACTGGTAAGAAGAGGGAAAATTATCGATTTTTAAGTGATTACTGTGTTCAGGTACTTTATATAAAGTATTTCATTTAATCCCAACAAATTTGTGAAGTAAATATTTTCCCCATTTAACAAAGAAAGAATACAAGGGTGCTGGGTAGGTTTAAACATGTCTGTTTCTTTGTGTGATGGGGTTAATGTAGTTGAATTCATGATAATGTCATATAACTAACATAATGTTTGAAAGTGAATATGGCAATACGCATGTGAGGGTACTAGTAGCAGATACAGACAGGCACATTTGTAACATTTGTAGGGTCTGGAGCAAATATAAATGAAGACCCACATAGCATGTATGTATAAGTTAAATTAACAAACTGTTACATAAAATATGTTTATCCTTCTAATTTGAAGGATAGCATTTTCATATGGATCTTGAAATTCAGGTTTGAGATAAGAATTCCTAGATTCCTTAGAGTTACATGCCAAAATGTGTCTGCATGGGCCAAGCCCACTCCACCTTCTGTGCCTAAAACCCATATCTCTTTTTACCCCACACACCATTCTATACCCCGAGGGGTGGCTTTACATATATGTTTGAACCCCCACTCCTCATTCACTTTTATCCACACACTCTCAGGAGCAGACCTTGGCAGCCAGGTTTGCTGCTGTGCGGGCAGGGAATTCCTGGGTCTGTATTACCCAGAACATAGTCTGTGGCAGACGGGCGGGTTTACGGTGTGCATATCTCTGGTCCTAAGGTCTGTTCACTCTTGGGGAGGGGCGTAGCTGCTAGAG
The DNA here is from genome assembly GCF_014108415.1 of Molossus molossus. NCBI lineage: Eukaryota > Metazoa > Chordata > Mammalia > Chiroptera > Molossidae > Molossus > Molossus molossus. The sequence continues at coordinate 29,134,556 of NW_023425401.1, read as the reverse complement.
GGCCAGTGCTGTTCCCCCTGAAGCTTGAGGTCCACAGTAGAGGCTTTTCTTGTCTGGTTCTGCCTGTAGGTCATTTGAGAAACCTGACATTGAAAGGAAGGCAAAGCATAGGCCTCATTTTACAGGTGAGATACTGAAGCTTAGAAGAGTTGAGTAATTTGTACAGGTTTGTGTGGCTAATAAGTAGGAAGAGATTTGAATCCAGATTTGGTTGATTACAAAATGGTCTCTTTTTCTCCAGTTCCCCACTGCCTCTCACAGTAAGCAGTGAAGCATATAGCACTTCACCCTGTACTTGCCTCTCAAGCGTCAGAAATGGTGTTGGCCCTAAGTAATTAAACATGCAAGAGATGAATATGGGGTGGTTTTTACTGTCACATTCATCCCTCCTGGATTAACTCTTGAACTCTTGGGGAGGGAAGTAGAAGTTTTTGTTTATTTAGTGCGAGTCAATGGAGGGCAGGTGACCCTGTCAACTTGCCTCAGATATTATTAAATACCTGGGCTCTCTGATATTTCCTTCCTATCATATTTCCATATTCCAACTACCTTACTTATTGGGGGTTAGAAATAAAATTCTTAATGTTTAATGTATTTACACTTTGGGGTTATTTATTTATTTATTTTAATCCTCACCTGAGGATATTTTTCTATTTATCTTCAGATAGAGTGGGAGGGAGAGGGGGAGGAAGGAAGAGAGGAAGAGAGAGAGACCTCGATGTGAGAGAGAGACGTCGGTTGGTAGCCTCCCGCATGACCCTGACCAGGGCCAGCAACGAATCCCAACCAAGGTACATGACCTTGACAGGAATCAAACCTGCAACTCTTTGGTCCGCGGGCCGACACTCTAACTGCTGAGCCAAACCGGCCAGGGCACACTTTGGGGCTTTTTCAAAGAAATAGTGTAGTGTGTGAAAAAGACTGTGGACTCTGGAGACAAATCCTGTGTTGAAACCAAGGCCCAATGTGAGGGAATTTCCTGGGATGATGGAAGGTATATATCTTGATAGAGTTTTTGGCTACATGGGTGAATGCATTTATCAGAATTTAAATCTCAGTATACACTTATTCATTTTATTATATAATTTAACTTTAAAAATATAGATTATAAATATTGAACTCTCATGATGTTTGGGGTAAAATATATTGCTGTCTGCAGCCAACTTTGAAATGAATAAAAGGTTAGCTTAATTGATGAATAGATATGTGATGAAGGAAATATAGCAAAAAGTTGGCTTTGTGAGTACTCACTGAGCAGTTTTTTCAGTTGTTCTACATGTTTGACTTTTTAAAAATAAAATAGTGGGGGAAAAGTCATGGCCCACTGAATCAACTGTTGTGTGGCCCCTTGTTTCCTTTTCTATAAATTGAAGTTAAATGAGAAAGTAACATAATATTCTTTGCAAAATGATAAAACAATAAAAATAGTACAGAGCAATAATCAAAGGTGTTTCCTCTGATTTCTCAGTTATAGTAGTGATGAAGGCTGTTAAATATTTGCATTCTCTTTCCTTGGTACATGGTAGGATTATACTTCTCTGCTTATTTGAAGTGTAGCCATGAGACTTGCTTTGGGAAGCAGTTTTAAAGAGCTAGTGCACCAAAACCAGACCAGGACATCATAGGAAAAGAAAGTTACCAGCCAGTATCTCTCATGCACATAGATGCAAAAATTCTTAATGAAATATTACCAAACCAAATTCAACAATACATTAAAAAGATCATACACCATGATCAAATGGGATTTATTCCAGAGATGCAGGGTTGGTTCAACATCCACAAAATGAAGGATAAAAATAACATGATTTTTTCAATAGATGCCAAAAAAACATTTGACTAAATTAACATCTATTTATGATAAAACTCTCAATAAAGAAGGTATAGAGAGAATATACCTCCACATAATAAAGGCCATGTATTACAAACCTACAGCTAACATCATACTCAGTGGTGAAAAGCTGAAAGCTTTTTCTTTATGATCAGGAACAACACAAAGATGCCTACTCTTCAGGAACAACACAAAGATGCCTACTCTTGCCACTTTATTCAACATAGTATTAGAAGTCTTGGCCAGAGCAATTAGGCAAGAAAAATAAATAAAAGGCATCCAATTGGATATGAGGTATTACCTCACAACTCTTAGAATGGCTACTGTCAAAAAGACAAGAAATAAGTTTTGGTGAGGATGTTGAGAAAAGGGAACCCTGGTGCACTCTTGGGAGTGTAAATTGCTATAACCACTATGGAAAACACTGTGGAGGTTCCTCAGAAAATTTAAAAAGAACTCTACAATATGATCTAGCAATTCTACTTCTGGGTATTTATCTGAAGAAAATGAAAACACTAACTCAAAAAGATATATGTATATATACCCCATCTTCATTGTGGCATTACTTATAATAGCCAAGATATGGTAACAACCTAAGTGTCTATTGACAGATGAATGGATAAAGAAGGTGTTATATATATCACACAACAGAATGTTACTCATTCATAAAAAGAATAAAATCTTGCCTTTTGCAACAACATGGGTAGATCTTGAGGGCATGATGCTAAGTGAAATAATTCAGAGAAAGACAAATACCATATAATTTCACTTACATATTTAATCTAAAACAAAACAAAAAAACCACTAAGCTTATACATACAGAGAACAGATTGGTGGTTGCCAGAGATGCGGATAAGGAGTAGGTGAAATGGGTGAAAGATGTCAAAAGGTACGAACTTGCAGTTATATATAAGTCTAAGGGATGTATAATGTACAGCATGATGACTATAGTTAATAATATATTTCATATTTAAAGTTACTAAGGGTAAATCTTTTCATCTCAAGAAAAAATTACTATGTATGGTGATGGATATTAACTAGATTTATTGTGATGATCATTTTCATAGTATATATATCAAATCTTGTACACCTGTAATTGATATAATGTATTTCAATTATACCTCAGTTAAAAAAGAAACCCAATACATTCACTCTGACAAACACACATGCTTATTTTAGTAATCATTTTACTTGGTTTTTAGAATCAGGAGTGGTTCTTTATAGCTCAGATGTCATTTCATCATTGAAATGAATATGTTGTTTTTGACTCATAATGTATAACATGAATTTCTTTAATAGATTACACAATAGTTGGTTATGATTACATTTATGAAATAAATGCTCTTGGTTTATGGAGTTCTCTTTTAATATGAAATTTACAAATTGGTAAGATAAAATGTTAACATTTATTATGTTTGTTTCAAGATTCAGAAATGAGGTCTGCAGTTTTTTTCTTTTTTCTAACGTAATCCTTAGATCGGTGATAATACTTGCTTCATAAAATGATTTTGCAAGATTTCCTTCCTCTGCACTGGCATGGTGTAAATGTTATCTCAGTTATCTGTTACTTGGGTCTGAAAGAACTTTTACCTATGAAGTTGACTAGACTTGTATGCTTTAGGATTGTAGCTCACCAGTAAATCTTAGTTTCTTGCAAGATTTTTTTAGTTTCTTCCTTATAGTTAGTATTGTTTATGTTATAGAATACTTCTTGTCTTGATTAATATTTTTCCTGAATATAACCTTATCATGATATAAAAATTTAATTGCTTGTATTCTTAATATCCAGATAGCCATTTTAAACATTTTGATGTATATCATTTTATATTTTGAGTATTTACATTTAAAGAAATTAAAAGCCATTTTAAAAACAATCCAGATTACATTATAGGTAGTGTTTTATAACCTCTCAACTTAGTAAACCATAGCATTTTCCATGCCTTTAAATAGTCCTAAACATGATGTTAAGTCTTTTTTACCTGGATTTTTTTCCTCATTCAACTGAAAAATAATTGTAGATTTACTATAGAATTATTTAGACTTCCCACCACTATTTATATTTTGAAATATCTCTTTCTAGTCTTGTTTTCTCTTTGTATTTGCATACTAAAGTTCCCGGGATTGTAGTCCACATACTGTGTTTTTTTGTTTTTGTTTTTGTTTTGTATTGTTATAAGAATGTGCCACAATGTTAATTTTCCTTTTGATAGACATTTATTTCCAGTGCTTCTTTTGGGGTACATCTCAGGTTAATCCTTGAAAATAGAATTACTTGTGAATATGTTTAAGGTTGTTGACACATTTATGATTGCTTTTTCTCAAATTAGCATTTCTTAGGGAGTAAGACAGATTATTTCATTTTGCCATGTCTAGCACAGATCCAGTAGTTGATTTCTGTGTTATTTCCTGTTTTCAGAAAAATCACAATCCGGAGATTTACCACCAAAAACCTCCCTTCCCCTTCCCTTGAGATCTGGAAGTAGAAATATAGCTTTTATAGAAATATATTCTCTGCTTAATAATTTAGAATATCACAAATTGTTACTTCACAGACCTTCATTCAGTTGTGTGGAACACACTGGAGTCTAAATAGACATGGGTTTTATACATTTTACTTAAATGATCAGGCATGTTAGTCCTTCCTCTAGGGACTGCTATTTAATGTTCCTCAGTAAAGAAAAATCTCTCCCTATCAATATAACTTTTTATGTATCTCCAAATAATATTTATGTTAGCTTATATTAGTTTCTAAAGATGTAATTATGTGCAAATTGATATTATACTTCTTTTTTTTTTTTTTTTTTATCCTCACCAGAGGACATTTTTCCATTTTTTGTTCAGATAGAGTGGGAGGGAGGGAGAGGAAGAGAGAGAGAAACATCGACGTGAAAGGGACACATTGAGTGGCTGCCACCCGCACGACCAACCAGGGCCGGGGACAAACTGCAACTGAGGTATGCGCCCCTAGCGGGAACTGAACCCAGGTCTCTCTGGACTGCAGGCCGACGCTCTAACCACTGAGCAAAACCGGCCAGGGCTGATGTTATACTTCTTAATGATATTAGCTTACAAGACAAATGAGTGGCTGTGTATATGGTCAGCATATCCCCCTGAGTATAGGATCTATTACTCATTTTTATTTCCTTAATCTGACAGTGCTTTTCAAACCTTAGCTTGCATCAGAATCATCTGGAGAGCTTGTTAAAACACAGATTGCTGGACTTGATCTAAGAATTCCCAATTTAATAATTCTGGGATTGAATTATTTGTATTTCTAACATGTTCCCAGATGAGGACAGTTGTGCTGATTCAGGGACCACTGGGTGAAACTAGTCTAATATAATGAGCACATAACTTGGTATATAGTTGGAGTGTGATAAAAAAATTTGAGTGTATAACTTCTGTCACTGAATTCCTCATGCTTTTTTTCTGCTGAACTGTTTCTACACTCTTTGTTTTCAAGTGGAAAGACTATTTATATCTGATTATAAGACTATTTATATTTACATACAGTTACTAGAAAACCAAAGGATAATAATATTAGAATCATAATGTTTTTATGCTCCTTTTTATTTATTATTCTGTTGTTGTTTTGTTAATCCTCACCCAAGGATATTTTTTCATTGATTTTTAGATAGAGTGGAAAGGAAGGAGGGGGAGAGAGAGAGAGAGAAAGGGAGAGAGGGAGAAACATCAATGCAAGAGAGACAAATTGATTGGTTGCCTTTTGCATGAGCCTAACCAGGGACAGGGATTAAACCTGCAACTCAGATACATTCCCTTGACTGTAATCAAACCTGAGGCCCTGTGGTCCGCAGGCCAATGCTTTAATCGCTAAGCAAAGCGGCCAAGGCTAGTGCTCCATTTTTTTTTTTAATCCTCACCCGAGGACATTTTTTTCATTTTTTGTACAGATAGAGTGGGAGGGAGAGAGAGGAAGAGAGAGAGAGAGAGAGCGAAACATCGACGTGAAAGAGACACATTGAGTGGCTGCCACCTGCATGACCAACCAGGGCCGGGGACAAACTGCAACCGAGGTACGTGCCCTTATCGGGAACCAAACCTGGGTCTCTCTGGACCGCAGGCCGACGCTCTAACTGCTGAGCCAAACCGGCCAGGGCACTAGTGCTCCTTTTTAAAGCTGCATCAGGATAGACCACTTTTCAAATTTTTAAAATTTTTTTTTATTGTTGAAAGTATTACAGATGTCTCCCTTTTCCCCCATTGACCCTCTCCTCTCTGCTCCCACCCCCTGCTGCTTTTCCCAAACTAATGTCTGTGTCCAGTGGTTGTGCTTATATGCATATAAGTTCTTTGGTTTATGTCTTTTAAATTAAAAGTTTTTAAAAAGTTAAATTTTATTAGTCAAATGATATATTTATAAATAATGAAAGGTTTGTCATTATTTTAAAACATTTTTATAAGTGAAAATTAGTCTGTGATCATAATTAATTACTAGTTGAAATAGCATTGGTTTTCAGGTAATTCTACTTCTGTTTTTTTCAGATTTATCAATACTTTGCCATTAAGGATCATTTATTTAAGTATGGTAAAATAATTAGTCAGTAATCATATTTTCATAATAGAATATAAATTACAGTAAATTTCAAGGCCAGGGATGACTATACAAAAAATAGATTTTAAAGTTTTATATAAAATTTTTAAAAGTTTTAAATGAGATTAAGAGAATTTTGTAAAGTCATTATTAGTTCTTTTGTTTTGGGAAGTGGCTTTAGGCTCTTACATATTGACAGTCAGTATAAAAACAATATTTTCTTGCTATGACTTAGTTTGACCTGTTTTAAAATTGATAATGTTGGAAAGCATAGTTTCCTTTGCTAGTTTATGAATAAAGATATAAATAACAAAAGTACCCAGGATTCATATCTGATAAAGGACTGTTAATTTAAAATATACAAAGAATTAACTTTTTTTTATGATCAAGTAGTATTCCATTGTGTAAATGTACCACAGCATTTTTATCCACTCCTCTACTGATGGGCACTTGGGCTGCCTTCAAATCTTGGCTATTGTAAATAGTGCCACAATGAACATAGGGGTGCATGTGTTCTTTTTAATTAGTGTTTTGAATTTCTTTGGATATATTCCCAGATTGTGACAGCATGAATGGACCTGGAGAATATTATGCTAAGTGAAATAAGCCAGTCAAGTCAGAGAAAGACAAGTACCATATGATTTCACTTATATGTGGAATCTAATGAACAAAATAAACTAAAAAAGTGGAGACAGATTCAGGGATACAAAGAACTGCTGTCAGAGGGGAGAGTGTTGGGGGCTGGGTGAGAAGAGTAAAAGGATTAAGCAAAGAAAAAAGAAAGACTCTTGGGCACAGACACCAGTATGGTGATTTCCAGAGGGAAGTGGGCTGGGGGAAAGTAGAAGAGGGTAAAGGGGATAAGTGACGATGGGAGGAGCGTTGACTTGGGATGGTAAACACACAATGCAATATGCAGATAATGTATTGTAGGATTGCATACCTGAAACCTATAATTTTATTAGCCAATGTCACCCCAATAAATTCTATAAAAATAAATTAACAAACATACAAAGAATTATTAAAACTTAACATAAGAATACAACCTGATTTTTTTTAAATAGGCCAAAGACCTTAACAGATACCTCACTGTGGAAGATAGCAAATAAGCATCTGAAAAGATGCTCCACACCATATGTCGTCACAGAAACGCAAATTAAAACAATAATGAGATACCACTACATACCTATTAGAATGGTCAAAATCCAGAACACTGACAGCACCAAATGCTGAGGAGGATATGGAGTGTCAGGAACTCTCTTTCCTTGCTGGTGGGAATACAATAATGGTACAGCCAGTTTGGAAGATAGCTTGGCGGTTTCTTACAAGACTAAACATGCTCTTACCATATAATCCAGTATTCATGTTCCTTGGTATTTACTCAAAGGATTTGAAATTGTATGCTTATAGAAAAGCCTGCATATGGATATTTATAGTAGTTTTATTTTTAACTGACAAATCTTGGAGACAACAAAATGTCCTTTAATAGGTGAGTGGATGAATAAAGTGTGGTATGTCCAGACAACAGTATATTATTGAGCACTAAAAAGAAATTACTGCCCTGGCCAGTTTGGCTCAGCGGTTAGAGGGTCGGCCTGTGGTCCAGAGAGACCCAGGTTCTGTTCCTGCTAAGGGCATGTACCTCGGTTGCAATTTGTCCCCGGCCCTGGTTGGTCATATGGGTGGCAGCCACTCAATGTGTCCCTTTCACGTTGATGTTTCTCTCTCTCTCTCTTCCTCTCTCTCCCTCCCACTCTATCTGAACAAAAAATGGAAAAATGTCCTCTAGTGAGGATTAAAAAAAGAAAGAAAGAAATTACCTATCAAGTCATGAAAAGATACGGAGGAACCTTTAAACATGTATTATTAAGTGAAAGAAGCCATTCTGCAAAGGAGGCCAACTGTATGATTCCCACTGTATGACATTCTAGAAAAGGCAAAACTCTAGAAATAGTAAAAACCACCAGTGATTGCCAGAGGTTGGGGATGGGGAGGAATGAATTTGCAGACCACAGAGAATTTTTAGGGCAGTGAAAAGACTGTACGTTACTGTAGCAATGGATACATGTCATTGTAATTTGTCCAAACTAAACCCATAGAATGTACACCACCAATAGTGAGCCCTAATGTAAACTATGGACTTTGGGTGATGATGATATGTCAGTATAAGTATATCAGTTGTAACAAGTGTACCACTCTGGCGGAGGATGACTATATGTGTGCAGGCAAGGGATACATGGGACGTCTCTCTAACTCCCTCTCGGTTTTGCTGTGAACCCTAAACTGCCCTTAAAAATAATCTTAAAAACAGGTATGCAGTCCTGTGCAGTCGTACTGTTTTCTGTGTATTTCACTAAGATAGAAGTGGTCCTCACACAGGAAACCATAGGTAGGAGGATGAACCCGAGGGCTGGAAAGAAAGCTTCATAGGCTGGGCTTTGAATAATTCTGAACGGTGAAAATAAAAAATGTTCTCTTCTACATATAGGTATCCTTCTTACATAGAGGGGATTTTGTTGTTGTTGTTGTTGTTGTTGTTGTTGTTGTTGTTGATTTTTTTCCCCCTTGACATTCTCCCCGCCCCATCCCATCCCCAGCTTTGTTGTCCATGTCCATCGGTTATGTGTACATGCATATAAGTTCTGTGGTTTATCTCTTCCCTCCCCCACCCACCCCCTCTTCTGAGGGTTGCCAGTCTGTACTTTACTTCCACATTATTGTAGTTTATTTTTGTTTACAGATGTTTCTCCTCTCCGCCCCCAGACAACCTCCTCCTGATTCCTCCCTCCCCTAGCATTGTTGTCTATGTCCATTGGTTATGCATACATTCATTATCTCATCTCCCATACCTACCCCCTTCCTCTGAGGTTTATCAGTCTGAATTGTACTCCTTTCTATGTCTCTAGGTCTGTTTTGTTCATCAGCTTATTTTGTTCATTATATTCCACAAATAAGTGAGATCATGCAATATTTGTCTTTCTCTGATAGGCTTATTTCACTTAGCATAATACTCTCCAGGTCCTTCTATGCCATTTCAAAGGATCAGAGCTCATTTTTTCTTACAGCTGCGTAGTATTCCATTGTGTATACGTACCACATCTTTGTTATCCACTCATCTACTGATGGACAGTTGGGCTGTTTCCAGATCTTAGCAATTATAAATAGTACTGCTATGAACATAGGGGTACTGATTGGTGTATTAGGCTTCTTAGGATATATTCCTAGCAGTGGGATCACTGGGTCAAATGGCAGTTCAATTTTTAATATTTTGAGGAAACACCATATTGTTTTCCATAATGGCTGCACCAGTTTGCATTCCCACCAGCAGTGTACTAGGTTCCCCTTTTCTCCACACCCTCGCCAGCACTTGTTGTTTGATGATTTGTTTATGGTGGCCATTCTAACAGATGTGAGGTGATACCTCATAGTTGTTTTAATTTGTATCTCTCTGATGATTAGTGACATTGAGCATTTTTTCGTATGTCTCTTGGCCATTTGTATGTCTTTTTTGGAGGTGTCTATTTAGGTACTCTGCCCATTTTTTAATTGGGTTCTTTGTCTTCCTTTTGTTGAGTTGTATGAGTACTCTATATATTTTGGAAATTATCCCTTACCTGATGTATCGTTGGCAGTTATGTTCTCCTATATAGTGGGTTCCCTTTTCATTTTGACGTTTGTTTCTTTTGCTACACAGAAGCTTTTTAGTTTGATGTAGTCCCATGTATTGATTTTTACCTTTGACATGATGTTGTACATAGAAAACCTTAAAGACTCCATCAAAATCTACTAGATTTAATAAATGAATTTGGCAATGTAGCAGGATACAAAATTAACATCAGTAAATTGATGGCATTCTTATACACCAGTAATGAACTCATGGAAAGAGAAACTAAAATAACAATCCCATTTACCATCGTGGCAAAAAAATTAAGATACCTAGGAATAAACTTAACCAAAGAAATAAAGGACCTATTTGCAGAAAACTATAGGACATTGAAAAAAGAAATAGAGGAAGATATAAAAAAAGTGGAAGCATATATGTTGTTCATGGATTGGAAGAATTATCATTAAAATATCCATAGTACCCAAAGCAATCTATAGATTCAATGCAACCCCCATTAAAATACCAATAACATATTCACAGAACTACAAAAAATAATTCAAAAGTTTATATGGTACCAAAAAAGACCCCGAATGGCCACAGCAATCTTGAAAAAGAAAAACAAAGTAGGAGGGATCACAATACCAGATATCAGGTTATGCTACAAAGCCATTGTAATCAAATCAGCCTGGTACTGGCACAAGATCAATGGAACAGAACAGAGAACCCGGAAATTGACCCAACACATTATGCTCAATTAATATTTGGCAAAGGTGGCAAGATCATACAATGGAGTAAAGACAGCCTCTTTAATAAGTGATGTTGGGAAAATTAGACAGCTACATGCAAAAAAAAATGAAACTAGACCACCAGCTTACACCGTACACAAGAATATGCTGAACATGGATAAAAGACTTAAATGTGCCTCATGAATCCATAAAAATCCTAGAAGAAAATCTAGGCAACAAAATTTCAGACATCACACGTAGCAGAATTTTCACTGATACAATGCCTAAGGCAAGAGGGGATTTTTTTTTTATATCAACCACCATTTTGTCAACTGTCTTAGAGATAGGCTTTGATGTTCTACATTGCCCAAGTGTACAAAAGGTTTATGTTCTTTTTCTTGGTCGTCTAAGTTCAGGCAGCTAGAAAAGAAGAATCCCACAAAGTATGGGGGCTGAAGAGCAAGCTGTTATATATAGTACAGTTTATTGAGGATTATATTTCTTTCAAAGATGTCTGTGGAGGATGTTAATAAGTGTACTTCTAAAATACGTGTTCTGGAGTGATATAAGTAAGAGAAAGAAAGTAAAGGAGGTGTTTTTTTTTTTAAGTGCGTGTGTGTGTGTGTGTGTGTGTGTGTGTTTGAGTTTTTGAACTGCTAATCGCATTATACGTTGAGTAGAGGAAGGTTTAATATACATTATTTCCCAATTCATTTGACCATGGAACCTTTTTGTCAGATATTCTGACTAACATCCATGGGCAATGTTATGAGTAGAATGTTAAAATTCTACTCTAGATTACTGGACAGGAGATCAAGCTAATTGGGAAAAATTGCTTGCTGATGAAAAAGGAAAGAACTTTCCTACTGTGGTGTTGTTTTCCTAATTTAAATGATAAAACATTTCTCAGATACTCAGATTTAACAAATTGGATACAAATTATTTCATCTTCTGTGACTTCACAAGCATGAGCTTTAAATAGACTTCATAAACCAGGTAGTCGTCTTTTGGTTTTGCTTTGGCTAAAATAACTTGTTAAAAATCTGATTAAATGTGAAGACGGCTCTCAGCTGAGCTTTCTGCAGTGCTGGTCATGTTCCCTATCTGTGGTGCTGTTCCACAGGGCAGCCAGTAGCCACTAGCCACGTAGTGAGCATTTGAAATGTACTAATGCAGCCAAGGAACTGAATTTTTAGCTTTATTTCATTCTCATTCATTTAAATTTAAATTATTACATGTAGCTAGCAGCTGTGTATTGGACAGTACTGTCTATAGAATATATTTGTAGACTAGAGCACTTTTATAGTATTTTAAATTGATGTGATTATAATTAAATTACTCTCTGGGGAGTATTTTTTAGAAAAGGTGAGACTATGCTGGATATACTTACACAATTTATATGCATGTAACTATAGTTACACAAGAGAGTACTCTTTCAGTGGTTTTACACTTTTGAAACACGAATTTATTACTAGCTTTCTGGAACATAAATATTTTTTGTAATTGGTTTTTATTTTTATTTTTGTAGAAATAATACTGCATCTGAAATAATCAAATAGGTTTTCATATTTAGTTTTAAGGAAAAAGGTGATAATACGAAGAAAGGAGATATCCTTTGAGATAAGAGACCTCAGATTTAGTTCCATTTGCCATCGGCATGCTTAGCAGTATTAAGACATTTGAAAACATTTTGTGGTATTGATTTATCTCTAAGTTGGAGGTACAGTTTATGTAAATGTCCTTTGAAAACATTAGAGCTGTACAAAATGAAAATAATTGGTGTTATAAATGTTACTGTTAAATAATTATGGAACATGCCAGAGATTTGACTCATTTTCTTTTTTGAATGCACTTAGAGTTTTAAACATTGTGATCCTTAATCATTTGATTTTCGACAAGAGTAATGTTTACACTTGGAGAAAATGAAAAGAATTATAGCATATAGATTGTCAAAATACAAGTTTGACTAAAAGAAACTTACAGTTGAATAATTTTAGACTAAATTGATGTTTAAAGATATGACTTGGAAACTAAATAATTTTTGGAGTAGTTTGTCTTATCTAGAACTGAACTTAGGAAATTTTAATAACTAAATAATTCTTTGCAAGCAACTTATTTAATATATTGATACTTTTTATCCTTGCTCTTGCCAGTTGAATAAAATACTTTACTCTTTCAAATATGACTAAACAGCTTCACTTTAGTATTTGAACTGTTAAGCAGTTCATTTCTATTTTTTTCAAATTAGCATTCAATTGTTATTGGGTTCATTATGAAGTTTTGTTACTTTTAAGAGGTAGTCGTTATTTAAAAAGTTGTCCGCAGGCATTTTGAATTGTATAATGTAGAACTGATGTCTTTTTCATAAGAAGTTATATAATATGTAGAATCATAGGTGCAGCCTCAGCATAAACGATAATTTTTTTTCAGTGTGTAATAAAAATAATTTTAAAGCCATATATATTTACTTTGATAATCATTACCATTTGTCTTTAAGTTGTGGTTATTGCTTTCTCTAATTTTCATTACACCAAGAGTCTTCTCATGTATTAAGAACGATACTTTAATATGTTTTAAATATAGCTACTAAATGGTCTTACCATTGGTACTTAATGTTTTATAATACATTTGGATGTTTCATTAATGTTGTTGATGTGAAAAACAGAATGTTTTGAGTAACTTAGCGGCATCTTTAATTGATCATGTCTAATTCAGAATATGATAGACTGTTTTAAACATTACACAGGGTCATGAAAATCTTAAGAGTTGAAGGGATTTTAGTATTTAGTATAGCTCCTTAACTGATGTGCATGAAAAATTTGAAATATGTTTGAGTTGCTATGAGAATAAGGAGTAAAGACAACATTCCTTATTTTTTATTTTTATTATTATTATTTTTTTAAAGACACCTAGCTGTTGGGCAGAAGAGGGAGCAGAAAAGAGGTCACATCAGCGTTCCGCATCATGGGGGAGTGCTGATCAACTAAAAGAGGTAAGTTATTTCTGTTTTTAGTCTAGAACCTATTTTGGTCCTAGCAAATTATCTTACTATTCCTTTCAGAGTTTAAGGGTTGCCTTCCATGTTTTAGTGAACAAGTCTGACTTTACCTTTTTTGTGCTCTTTGTGTTTTTATAAATATTTGTTATGCAACTCTCCGCTTTTGCCTTTTCTAGAATGAATTCTGATTTTATTAATAATTGCTTTATCTTCTTCATTTTGGTTATCTTTTGTTCTCACTTCAGCTTTCTGGTTTTTGAGTTATAGCAACAAGAACTATGGATCATAGTTTTGTACAATGATAAGAAAGTGTTTTCTGCTTCTAATAGCTTTTTCATAATAGCCAGCATATTGTTGTCCTTTGAGACCCAGTAATACAGGGAATTCATATCTTTTATAAGTAGTTTTTTATGACCTATTCCCTTATTTGTTATGAATAACCCCAATTGTGATCTTTTTTATGTATATTTTGGATTTTTTTTCTGATAGTGTTATCTTTTATCTATCTAAATTCTTACCTATTTTTTTTTTATTTATTTTTTTTAATCCTCACCCGAGGACATTTTTTTATTTTTTGTTCAGAAAGAGTGGGAGGGAGAGAGAGGAAGAAAGAGAGAGAAACATCGACATGAAAGGGACACACTGAGTGGCTGCCTCCCACACGCACAACCCAACCAGGGCCGGGAACAAACTGCAACCGAGGCACGCACCCTTAGCGGGAACTGAACCTGGGTCTCTCTGGCCCACAGGCCGACGCTCTAACCGCTGAGCCAAACCAGCCAGGGCTTTAATAGAAACTTAGAGTTGAAAAGTAATCTAGTCTCTCTCCTATGTAAACACTCCTTAAAAAAATAGTCATCTAGTATATTTTGATTGTTCTTGGTGAGAGAAGCTTCTCACTTTGCAAGAGAACCAAACTGCTTCAGTTGTTTTAGCTAAGTTGTTAAATAGTTCATTTTGTGTATTGAACTCAGAACCCCTTAGTTTTGACTCTGGCCTCTGTATCATTGTGTGAGTCTACTTTAAATATTTGAAAGGCTAGCAATATGTTATTTTTCTCCAGGGTAAACATTGACATTTCTCTCAAATATTTTTTTATATATGCCATAATTTTCATACCCTTTAGAATCATTTTCATATACTGAGTTCTACCAGTATCTTGCATATAGTATCTAAACTAAATAGATATAGTCTATTAGCATGATTATGCCTATGACTATATTACATTTTTAATAGCTTGTCTATAATAATGTAGAGAAATCCTCAGCTTCTATCTACACTACACACAAATGCATGTTCACAAAATCAGTTTTTCCCAACAGCAAAAAAAAATAAAAAGAAAGGAATGAAGAAATGAATTTGCAACTTTATCTTAGAGGTCAATATAATCTCAAAGTAATAGCCAAGATTTGGTATGGTTGAACTTTGGACTACAACAACACAGGATATACATTATTGAAAAAAGGAATGGCTAACATTAGTTGCTGAGTGGGAGATTTGCTCTCCCCACAAAGCAACATAATGCTGAATAACAAAAATAATTCAGTGCTCTGGAAATCAAACAAATTGAGAAGTTTTATTCATGAAGAGTAATGAATTCAGGGTAAAAATAACACAAGTTTATGGTGTTCTTATCTGGTATTACTCCTCTCCCCCCACCCCCCCCACCCCCCACCATCCTCAGCTTTGTTAGTGATAACATTTCAGCCAGGATGGGGCAGGCCTTGAAAAGCAGAAGCTATATGTACAGACTCCTAGGGAATATGCAAATATATTATAAGAACTAACAAATTCATCAAGGTTGCAGGATACAAGATCAACATACAGAAATCAATTGTATGCCTAGATACTAGATATGAACAATCCAAAAATATAAGGAAATAGTTTATTACAGTTGCATCAAAATGAGTAAAAGATTTAGGAATAAATTTAACAAAACTGTGCAAGACTTGTACACTGAAAACACGAAAGCATTACTGGACAAATTGAAGATTTAAATAAATGGAAAGACTTATTTTGTTCATGAATTACAACACTCAGTATTATTATTAAGATAGTAATTTATGCAAAATTGATCCACTGTAATCACTATTAAAATTTCAGATTTTTTGTTTTTGGCAGAAATTAACAAGGTAATAACCCTAAGATTTATGTGGGAAAGCAAAGGACCTAAAATAGCCAAAATAATTTTGAAAGCAAGGAAAAAATTGAGAGGCCTCACATTACACAATTTTAGTACTTATAAATGTACATTAATGAAGCTGACAAAAGGAAGACATAGATAAATAGATCAAATTTTTGAATCCAGGATTAAACCCTTATATTTATGGTCAGTTGATTTTCAACAAAGTTGCCAACACAATTCACTTGAAAAAGACAGTGTTTCCAACAAGTGTTGCTGGGGTAATTACATATCCACATATAAGGGAAAAACTTAAGTTCTTGGCTCCCGCCATAGAGAAAAATTAACTCAAAATGGATATTAGTCCTAAATATAAACTCTAAAATGATAAAACTTCTAGAAGACCTTGGATTAGGCGGGGCATTCTTAGATATGACACCAAGAGCAAGGCCAAAAAAGAAAAAAGTATTAATTAAACTTTACTAAAATGAACATTTACACTTGAAAAGACATGACTAAGAGCACACACAGACAAGCCCCAGACTGGAAAAAATATTAGCAAATCATATACCTGATATAGGGCTTATCTACAGGGTATATAAGGAACTCATACAAATCAATAAGGCAACTCATTTAAAAATGAGTAAGACAGTTGAATAGAGGTATTTCACCAAAGATTTGTGGGTGCCAAAGGTGTTCAGCATCATTAGTCATTAGACAAATGCAAAATTAAACTATGAGATACATCTACACACCAACTACAGTGACTTTAATTTAAAAGACAATGTTGAGTGTTGACAAGGATGGAGAGAATCTGGACCCCTCAGACATTGTTGGGAATATAAAGTGGTATAGTGACTTTGGAAAACAGCCACTTTCTTTAAAAGTTAAATCATTAACTTAGCATGTAATTTAGCAATTCTACTAGGAACTGTGTAATAAAAATGAAAACATCTGTGTACTTTGAGACATGTACACTATTGTTTATAGCAGAGTTATTCAGAACAACTAAAAACTGGAAAATACCGATCAGTTGGTAAATGGATAAACAAAATGTGGTGTATTTATGTAATAGCATACTATTTAGCAATAAAAAGAAACCATATACAGAATACTAATACATGCTACAGTATGAATAAAGTGCAAAAAGATTTTACTAAGTTAAGGGCCAGCATTTTTTTTTCCAGTGAAAGGCCAGATAGTAAATATTTTAGTGTTTGTGGGTCATATTATCTTTGTTGCAACTACTCAACTCTGCTGTTGTAGTGTGAAAGCAGCCATAGACAATGTGGAGTGGGTGTAGTTATGTTCCAGTAGATTTTATTTACAAAAACATGTGGCGGGCTAGATTTGGCCTGCAGATTGTAGTTTGCCAATCCCTGCTAGCTGAATGAAGCCAGATGAATAAGGCTACATATGATATGGTTCCATTTATATTGGAATCCTAGAAAAGGCAAATTTATATACAGGAAAAAAAGAAGCCCATTAGTGGTTGCATGTGGCCAGGAGTGGGGCTGGGGGAGTGGGGTGATTGGCTACAAATAGACTCAAAGTAAATTTGGGGTTGATGAAATCGTTCACAAACTGCACTGTGATTACTGTTGTACAACTCTGAAAAGTGATGAAAACTTAATGAAATTTTACCCTTACAATGGATGAAATTAAGGGAATATAAAGTATACTTCAGTAAAGATGAAAGGGAAAAAAGGAATAACTGTAAAAGACTGGTGTTTTGTTTAGTTTTTTTTTTTCTTGTGATGTGTCATGAAGGTATTAAATTCTGTATGGTATAGTATATAACTGTGGCTAGGAAAAGGAAAGGAGTACATGGGTAAGACTAAGAGTAAAAATAAGAATTGGCATTTGAGCCCTGGCCGGTATGGCTCAGCGGTAAGAGCGTTGCCTGCAGACCAGAGTCCCGGGTTCAATTCTGGCTAAGGGCACATACCTCAGTTGTGGTTTGTCTCTGGCCCTGGTTGGGGTTGTGCAGGTGGCAACCAATTGATGTGTCTCTCTCACATCAATGTTTCTCTCTCTCTCTTCCTCTCTTTATCCCTCCAGCTCTATCTGAAGATTGATGTAAAAATATCCTCGGGTGTGGATTGAAAAATAAAATAAAGAATTTTCATTTGAGAAAATTCTGAAAAGTGAAAACTATTATTGAAATACTAATATTTTTAAAAATTATATACTACTTCAACATTTTTATTTTTATTTTTTAGAATTTTTTTTCCTTATTGATTTTAGAGAAAGAGGAAAGAGAGAGAGAAACATCGATGAGAGAGAACATTGACTGGCTGCCTCCTACATGCCCCCCACCAGGAATTGCCACAACCTAGGCATATGCCCTGACCGGGAATCAAACCAGAGACCTCTTGGTGCATGGGTCAATGCCCAGCCACTGAGCCACACCGTTCGGGGTACTTCAGCATTTTTAAAAAGTGACTTGAGCTCTGGCTAGATTGCTCAGTTGGTTGGAGCATCTTGCCATACACCAAAAAGATTGCGGGTTCGATTCCTGGTCAGGACACATGCCTGGGTTGCAGGTTTGGTCCTCAGTCCAGGTGTGTGTGGGAGGCAACAGATAGATGTTTCTCTTTCACATCAGTGTTTCTTCCCCTACCCCCTCTAAAATCAATTACAAAATATTAAAAAGGAAAAGAAACCTGGGTCATTTTGGCTGGGGATTAAGGGAGGATTTTTAAGCCAAATTTAAGAGAGTGAAGATTCCTACACATTTTAAGAGTGTCAAATGTTATCTTGCAAACGGCATGAGATTGGAGCTGTCTGGGTAAAGAAGGACCTGGGACTATGTTTGTAGGCAGTAAAACCAGACCTGAAATAACTCCATGTGACACTGTTGATGTTTTCCTGTGGGCCAGAGAGGTAGTTATGCAAAAATGGAAATAGTAGCCATATGGGGTGTGTGTGTGTGTGTGTGTGTGTGTGTGTGTGTGTGAGTGATCGATCTAGAACAGAGCTCTACCCATGTGGGACCAGAGCCCCGGTCATCTTAATTTAAAACCTGTTCTGGAGCATGTAACTCCAGGGCGCTCGTCTGACCAACCATGAAGCAACATTGCAGAAAAGAGCTCACCAAGGGTAAACTTTTCATGTAAGGTGAGTTTGCAACCAAGTATTTTTGGGAATGTAAGGAAATCTAATTCCATTAAGATACAACAGATACTTCTTTTTAATACTGCAGCATTTTATTTTATTTTTATTTTTTTAATCCTCACCTGAGGACATTTTTTTCCACTTATCTTCAGACAGAGTAGGAGGAGGAGGAGAGAGAGAGAGAAGGAGAAATATCTCTGGGAGAAAGACACATTGATTGTTTGCCTCACGTGTGACCCAGACCAGGACTGGGGACAAACCGCAATTGAGGTACATGCCCTT
This sequence comes from Molossus molossus, assembly GCF_014108415.1. Taxonomy (NCBI): domain Eukaryota; kingdom Metazoa; phylum Chordata; class Mammalia; order Chiroptera; family Molossidae; genus Molossus; species Molossus molossus. The sequence continues at coordinate 29,115,325 of NW_023425401.1, read as the reverse complement.
GGCTGAAATTGAACTTGAGACTCATTGGTCTGCAGGCTGATGCTCTAACCGCCGAGCCAAACCGGCCAGGGCACAACAGATACTTTAAGTAGAAACATTTACATCTGAGGAAACACAATCCCAAAAAGAACTTAAGAATATTTAGAATTACACATGAAATGGTATCTTGAAATGAGACTAGGAATAAATAAGAACAGGCAGAATGATAAAGGTCCATTTGCAAATCTTATAAGTAGCAAAAGTTGGTGAAATAAACTCTTTGGTGATTAAAATGACATAGCAGAAGAGAGAATTAATGAATCAAAAGACTCAACTGAGAGTTAGTTGAAAGTCAAGATGAGCAGATCAGCTAGAATATAGAACTAAATGATAAAGAGGTTTAAACATGAAAGAGAAATTAAGAAACATAGAAAATAGACTGAGTTAGGAGTTCCAGAAAGGAAGAATAGTTAGCATCAGGGAAGAGACATTTTTTTAAGGATGAAAATTTGCTAGATTTGAAGAGCCATGTGTATCTTTGTATTGAAAAAGCCCACCAGTTCCGAGGAGGAAAAACAGGACAATGAAAAAATTTCAACCTTTAGGTATAGTGTAGTGGAGTTGTAGATGAAAGGTACACACACTCACTCACTCACTCACTCACACACAGTTTTCTGTGATTCAGTAAAAAGGCAGATTACCTACAAAGAAATGGCAGGTTGTCATTACATTTATCACAAACTATAGTTGATGCCAGTATACAATGAGGTTGTAGTTTGTGTCTATGTTAAGGAAATGAGTTTAAATGAGGAATCATTTTCCTTTATGAAGAGATTACTTTTCTTCTTTAGATTATGTTTGCTGAAGGGTTTTGACCCAACCTTTATTTAGATTTTACAAACTAAAAAAAAAAGTAAAAGTATACTTTTTTTATTGTTTAGATATGTGGTTCCCTGCTTATATAAAACAATTTAAAATTTATTTATACAGCATAACTAGATTTTAAGAAATCTTCCAAGTAAATGATAAAGATTTAATTAATACGTGTCACTTTTTATGGTACTTGATTTCTATGCATTTAGTAGAGGTTAAAGAGAAGAAGGGTGAATTTTAAGGTGTTTTTTGTTTTCTTTTGTTTAGTATATGTCATCAGCTTTTAGTGGCACCACATTTATTCATGGAATAATGTCAGGTTAATAAGACTGTGTGCTCACTATTGTGTAAAGCATCCAGAATTTCAGAAGAAACAGTAGAGAACAATCTACTTCTTAAAGAGCTTAATTACATATTAGGAAAAACAACCAAGACTTGAAGGAATAATTACCAAAAGACTTCATATTATCTCCTACTCTCCTTGTTCAATGAGAGAAGTTTGCAGCCTGTGGTACAAACCTAGAATCTAATCAGCCCTACACTCCTGTAGTCCCTTCAAGTGAGCACGCTTTCCAATTTCTTATCGTAGTCAACCACTTTTAACTTCTTCCACTGTTATCACTGCTCTTCTTCCCCCAACTAGGGCCTCCTACAGCTGGGTGACTTCATGAGTGATGGGATCCTGGAGGCTCCTTTTCTGTTTCTTGCTCACCTCCTACCTAACTCCATAGCTCCTGTTTCTGACCCCTCTGGAAATAGAGCAAGGGGGAGAGAGGGAAAGGTAAGGGGAATGGAAATGTTCCTACTTGACTGTCCTGTTGTAAGATGCCTTCACATTCCCTGGGCTTGACAAGTTCTTGAAACTTTCTTTGGTGATTTCATGGGTTCTTGGAGATCCCTTGTTGCTGCACGTCTCTTACCCTTAGTTCTGTTTGTATGCATTAGTGAGTCTCTTTCTGTCTCCTTCGCCGCTAGAATTCTAGACTGAGAGAGAATTCACATTCTCAGCTGCCAAGCTCTGTTCACCCTTCCAGGTGGCCCTCTCATATAAGACCTAGGACAGCCCTCCATGATGACTCCCGCACTCAAGTTTCCCAAATGGTTCCTGGAAGACTCACATTTTTCCGTTGTTGTTTGGTTAATGTCTGGGAACTTACTCATTCTAATGCAACAGTAAATATGTTATTCTAGCTCCACATTTTCAGTATCTGGAGTAGGTGTCAGATACCAATTCATTGTGACCCCTTATCTTTGGGGAACATACAGCTACCATTCGAGTTGTTCCATTAAAACTCCTCCCCATTTGAGGAAAAGAAGGAAGTACACCCTCTCAGGTCTTGGATTTGATGTTTTTCCTACTTACAACCTGAAAAGTTTGTCTTCTACAGTTTCATGGATGTCGGCAGAGGCACGAGACGCCTGGTTTAGAGAGAGTGGACTTCAGCATAGCAAGTATCAAGACTATCAAGTTTGCTTTGTTCCCCTAAACCCCAGTCACATAGGGCCCAAATGCATGACTACACATGCAGTAGGTCACATTTCAGGAGAGAAACACAGAGCTGGGAGAACCCACTGTTTTTATAGTAAGCAGTAAGCAAAGCTTTTTATCCCAGAGGGTGACGTTCCCAGAGAGAACAAAAATAATACGTGATGTATTGTTGTTTTGATTTGTTTCACTATTTCTGGTTTTGATAAAGATAAATAGAAAAATGTGGGTTTACTATTCCTAAGTCCTTCAGTGGCAATAAGGAAAAATCATAGGTTGCTTCTTTATCTCAGCCCTGCTCTCATTAGTAAGTTAGTTTTTCTTAGAAGGAACCATCTGTAAAAAGTGTAATGATTGGGGATGTTTCTCACTTCTGATCAAGTAATAATTATTAGATATTATTTCATTTTATTTTTTTGAATGTTTATTTATTGACTTAGAGAGAGACAGACATTGATTTGTGGTTCCACATACTTGTGCATTCATTGGTTGATTCTTGTATGTGCCCTGAATGGAGAGTAAACCAGCAGCCTTGGCGTATCGGGACGATGCTCTGCCAACTGAGGTACTGGGCCAAGGCCAGTTGTTAAATGTTATTGATGTGGGCTTTTCCTCTAAAGTAAGAAAAATTAAGTTTCCTTGCAGTTTTACTAAGAGTATACCTTTTACCCTAACATTCTTTTAGTATTTGGTATTTAAAAAAAATTTTTTATCATACTATAGTAGGGGAAAATAATTGCAATAATGTTTTATCTGGACCTAAAAGACAACAATCTGGAGAATTTTTATTATACCTTTGAATGCAAAGGAATTATGTGATAAACCTTTTAAAAATACATATATTTAATAAAGTCTCAATTCATATTGATTTATAAAGATGTTTTATAATTTTTCATCATTTAAAATGGTATCCAGTAGGCACAGTTTTTAAGGTCATACAAATGCTTATAGAAAAAATAGTAACTTCATAGTAGGTTAGTGTACAGTCAGTTAATTGCTTCATCAAAATTTTGTTCATCTTTATTCTAGTTTCACTTCTTGCAATATTACCAACATTAAGAAAGGAAGTTACTTTGTGAAATGGTTAAGATTATGAGCCAATACATAGTGACTGGTAGTTATTGCAGTTGAACATTAACCTAGTATTACTTTCAGCAGTGTTGATAGGTAATAAAGAGGTTACAAATTAAAGACTAAAGGACTAGGCCTGACAGTTATTAGGTGTGTTATATTGGGAAAGGTACTTTATTTTTTGGTATTTCCTACATTGTAAAAGAGATATAATAAATCTGTGAGATCAAGTGGGTTTGTGAACTAAGTGTATTTTAAATGTTAGCTTGGTCTGTTAACAGGCCCCTTTGAAAAATGCGCCTTATTGGTCGTTGTAAATACACTTCTATATTAAAACTTATTTTATGTGTATAAAATTGTCCCAAAGCTGGCTATATCTGTGGGGATGAATCTGTGTGGGAGTATCTGTCTGTCTGTTCCTGGGATAGCAGGTTTGTGTGCGTCTACACATGATGAGCACCTTTGTGGGTTTGTAAGGGTTGATGTTTGTGCAGGTAATCTCTCCTTATACATGTGCTTGCATATGTGTGTGCTCCTTATACATGCATATTTGTGCATACATGTGCATGTGTTTGTTAATTTGATTATCATGGACTGAATGAATAGCAGTTAATTCATTTGGGTTTGCCTGTTGGCAATATAAAGAAGAACAGGAAGACAACACTGATTATTTATATTTATGGAAAGACAAAAAAAGTTTTAAATTTGTGTGTGTGTGTGTGTGTGTGTGTGTGTGTGTTGGATTATATGATGTTGCATTTTAAATTCCTCTGAACATTGTCAGGGGATGTAATATTTAAAATTTTTCGACTACAGCACCTTTCTTTTGAGACCGTTGATTTTTATAATCACTGAAGTTTGTCATGTATTCCCTTTTTTTCATGTAAAAGTGAATAAAAGCTTGAGATTCATGACCTCTCATACTACATTTTTATAAAAATTTATTTTGTAAATAGCTTTATTAATTTCTTTGGATGTTTTTTCTTAGTTGTCAAAATTTTTATTCCCATTTGTATATTTATCTTCACTTTTTATAAGATTTATTTCTCTCCTTCTGAGTTATTAACGTGATTCTTTAAACAATGCAGAATAATGGTTAAGATAGCAAACTCTGGAACTACACTTCCTATATTTAAATATTTGTTTCGCCCACTTAATTGTATGACCTTCAGCAAGCTCTTTAATTTTTTTAAAAAAGATTTCTTACTGCTTTTTAGAGAGAGAAGGGAGAGGGGGAGAGAGAAGCATCAATGTGAGAGCAAAACATCAATCAGCTGCCTCACTCCCCTTACCCGGGATCAAACCTGAAACCCGAGCATGTGCCCTGACCAGGAATTAACCCAGCAACCTTTCAGTGCACAGGATGACGCCCAGCCGACTAAGCCACACCAGCCAGGGCAAACTCTTTAATCTTTCTGCCTCTCAGTTTCCTCACCTATAAGATGGGGATAATAATAGTACCTATCTCATATACTTTTATTGAAAAATGAATGAGGATTCATATAAAAGCAAATGGCGAAGTGCCTTTTTCCTAATTTTAAGCTAGCACTCTTTTCATTTTTTTTTCCCCCAAGAGCCACAGGATTCTGCTTTTCTCCCTAGTGCTGCCTTTTAAGTTAAAATTTCTCATTTCCTTGACCTACTGTGGAATAGAATTCATTCTGAGAAACATTTTCCTCCCTTTAAGTACCTGAGGCAAAGTACTCAACCAGTTATTTGAGGCTGAGTTTAGTTTAGTTTATTTTGTTTTTTAAATGTTAACAATAGTGGGCTGGGTGGGGAGGGGCAACTAACAAGACAAAAATAGCAAATTAACAAGGGTGATGTTACCAGATTTTTAAAATTTTACAATAAAATGTATTCCTCGTTCTCAGATTTTAAGTGGGGCCAGTCCTTGATTTTTCTTTATCTGATTCCACAAAGAATTTAATCATTTCTTTGTGAGTATACTTATTATTCTGTCGACAGTTATTAATTTCTTCTTTGTGACCCATGATCTCTTATTCCCTCTTTTTAAAACTTTGCAGCTTATGTGCTTGGGACCCCTTTCATGTTTAAAGAGAGCTCTTCTCTCCTTCTCTCTTAATTGTTTTCCTTTAAGCTTTATTAAGATATAATTGACATACCACATCATATGTTTAAGGTATACAGTGTAATCATTCAATATATGTATAACTTGCAAAATTGTCACCACAATAAGGTTAGTTAACACATCATCACCTCACATAGTAACAGTTTTTTTATGTATAGAGAGAACTTGTAAGATCTGCTCTCTTAGCAACTTCGAAGTATACAATATAGCATTGTTAACTATGGTCACTGTGCTATACATGACATCCCCATAAATTACTCATCTTACAACTGGAAGTTAATACCCTTTGACCACCTTCAGCCTTTTCCTGCCCCCACACCCCATCTCTGGCAACCACCAATCTGCTCTCTGTTTTTTAGATTCCACATATAAGTGAGATCATACAGTATTTGTCTTTCTTTGTCTGCCTTATTTTACTTAGCATAATACCCTCAAGGTTCATTCCTAATTTCTTTTCCTTAAGGTCACGAGTAGCTAGTGAATATTTAGAAACACAAAAATAAAATTCATCTATAGTTTCGTTTTAAAAATCCAATCAGTATAATTCAGTGTTCCCTTGGTAAAGGAAAGTTGTGTGGTCATTGCATCCTAGGAACGGGGTGGGTAGGCCCACTGTGGTGAGGACCCAAGCTTCTGTGTGATGCGATGGAACGTGGGCGTTAGAGAAGCTGTCTTAGGCAGAGGGTCAGAGCTGTGCGCGAGGTGGGAGGGGCTTGTGGGGGGGCGGGGTTTACAGCTTCCTTCTGCACCTTCCTCCCAGAGGACACTTGTGTGTGTACTCTCCAATGGTGCTGAGGTCAGGGAGAGGAGGTGGCTTTGGCTGGCAATGGGGTCTTGAGCATCAAAGAGAAAAGAGAAGAAAAATTCTGAAGTAGAAGCCCTAGAAGGCAAGAGCATTTGCCGTTTAGTTATGTAGGCCTGTGCCTCTTCTGAATATGATGTAAACGGCACAGGAACCATCCATATTCTGAAGTAAAGAAGGATTTATGGCATCTTGCTTTTTTTTCCACATAGTTCTTGACAAAAAAATGTATAATGTTCTGAGCATACATAAATATATTTAGGAAGATGAGCTTCACTTTTACCTTAATCTCTACTGAACTGTAACAAGAGCATAGCTATGTTGTAGTCCAAAGATGAACAGCATTGTGTGAACACCATAAGGTTGCAGTTTAAATAGGTATTCCTGCAAAGTAAGGTGTGTACCATGATGTATACTTCTTGTTTTCAGGACCTTGTTAAAGATGTTTAGAACAAAAAGTTTTCTGGCTTATTTTGTTATTTCCAAAGCCTTTATTTTTGTTTGTTTATTTTTAAAGATTTTCTTTTTTAATGAAAAAGTACAGCCCTGGCTGGTTTGGCTCAGCGGTTAGAGTTTAGCCCGTGGACCAAAGAGTCATGGGTTTGATTCCCAGTCAAGGGCACATACCTCAGTTGCAGGTTTGATACCCAGCCCTGGTCGGGTTTAGTGTTGTTTGGGAGGCAACCTATTGATGTGTCTCTCTCACATCGATGTTTCTCTCTCTCCCTCCCTTCCCCCCCCCCATTCTGTCTAAAAATCTATGGAAAAATATCCTTGGGTGAGGATTAAAAAATAATAATGAAAAAAAATGGAAAAGTACAAATTGCATTGATTAATCTCTAACCATTATGGGCTCTTCTATATAAGCTCTTACTGGTTTCATAATACCAGTAAACATCATTAATATTCAGAAAACACTTAATTTTATATCTCTATCTTAATTAAATGACTTGTACAATTTGAAATTATATATTTTTCTCATAGAGAATAATCTGTCTTGATTTATAATAATTACCTACTAAGTTTTATTCCTTTTCACATGAAAAATAACACCCTTTAGAAGAAAGTTATGTCATTACAACAGCCCAGGGAACACAAATAATAACATAAATAATCTTATTTATATATCTTTGCAAGGATGTTGCGAGAAGTCCATAAGCTACAAAGAACTTTAAAAAAACTAAAGGAATAAATGTGTCTTGATATAAAAGAAAGGCTATAAATTATTCCTTTGTTTAGGTGCTTAATTTCCTTCTATGCTGCTTCTCTTCTATTTGCCACAGGTAAAAATAAATTTTCCCAGCAACCCATGTACTTTTTCCTTTCAGGTTTAATAACAACTGTCTATTTTGCTTTTTATTGTCATGGTTATTCAAGGTAAATATTTAGCTAATATTAAAATGCATTGTATTTTGCTTTACTGTATCTCTGAGGAAATCAATATATTTTAGAGACTTTACTTTGTATTTATACTTTGCTTAGTAGGTAACAAAGAAATAGCTTTTCCAGGTATAACTATTAATTGATGTAATCTTTTCTGCAAATAATACCAATATTAAATAACTTCCCTCAGATTTCTAATGATACCCTTCAAATGCACAGGAATATTTTATTCCTCGTCTAGCACATTTTAAGCAGATTATACTTCACCTAAAATACATTAGTAGTTTAATGAATTCCAAGCCGTATTGTAGTAAATGACTTTTCTTTAGCCTTGGAAGTGTTACCATTCCATTTAGGACAATAAACCCTAGGTTATATTTGTTTTTTAAAAGTTGTGTGATTAGAGCCAAGTGTCTGTCAGTGACTGAATGGATAAAGATGATGTGGTATATACACAATGGAATATTATTCAGCCAGGAGAAGGAAGGAAATCCTGCCATTTGCAACAACTTGGATGAACTTTGAGGGCATTATGCTAAGTGAAATAAGTATTATGTAGAAAGACAAATATTCTATGATAATAATTGTACTTGGGATCTAAAGAAAGCTGAACTCATAGAAACAGCCAGTGGAGTGGTGATTTCCAGAGGCTGGAGGGTGGAGATAATGGGGGTTGATTAAACGGTCAACACTTCCAGTTATAGGAAGAATAAATTCTGGAGTGCTAATATGCAGCATTTTCATTATAGTTAACAATGCTGTATTATATACTTGAAAGTTGCTAAGAGAGTAAATCTCAAGTGTTCTTACCACAAAAAATAAACTAATTATGTGACAGGATGGAGGTGGTAGCTAATGCTATCGTGGTATTATTTTGCAGCATATAAATGTAGCAAAATAACACGTTGTATGCCTTAAGCTTTCAGAATGTTTATGTCAGCTCTATCTCAGTAAAGCTGGGAAACAAAATATCAGTTGTGTGACTAAAGAGTAATATGTAGTAAAATATTAAGTACTAATAAATTACTAATACTAAATGCTTTGATTTTTCTCACCACAATGGAATTTGCAATTTTAAAGTATTTAGTAATTGATAAACCGAGATCGATTTTGTTTATATAGGACCAAACTTAGAAACTAATGTTGTCCCTATATTAAGAGATTCTGTATGACTTTAATCAATAGGTATGTGAAATACTTGTTTTTCATCTTATAAAAGTGTTTAAAGAGGACGATATTTCTGGTGTTACAAAGGTAAAATCTGAAATAATCTGGGGAAATTTAGTCTGCGTATTTACCAACAACATTATTTAAATTGTACAAGTGAAGCATTTGTAGCATATATTTATTTCTTATTTTTTAAAGTCTTAATCATAAAAGCTTGTAAGACTAAATCATTGTAGTGAAATATCATCTCTGCTTTGAAACCTTTGAGAAAAAATGTATTAATACCCCCAAATTTAAGAAATAAGTGCTTAAAGTTGGTAATCACTTTTGTTCTCTTTTTGCTTCTCCTTCCCTCTCTCCGGAGCAGATTGCCAAACTGCGGCAGCAACTGCAACGTAGTAAACAAAGTAGTCGGCACAGTAAGGAGAAAGATCGGCAGTCTCCTCTCCATGGCAACCATATAGCCATCAATCACACTCAGGTAGGCTAACTTGTTTTTTTTTTAATTTTTTTATTTATTAATTTGTTTTTGTTACAGATGTTTCTCATTTTTCCTCCATCAACACCCTCCTCCCCTTCCCCCTTATCCCATCCCCAGCTTTGTTGTCTATGTTTATTGGTCATGCATACATGCATGTAAGTTCTGTGGTTTATCTCTTCTCCCATAAACCCCCCTTCCTCTGAGGCTTGTCAGTCTGTATACCACCTCTATGTCTCTGGGTTAATTTTATTCAGCAGTTTGTTTAGTTCATTATATTCCACAAATAAGTGAGATCATGTGATATTTGTCTTTCTCCACTTGGCTTGTTTCGCTTAGCATAATACTCTCCAGGTCCTTCCATGCCATCTCAAAGGATAAGAGATCTTTCTTTCTTACAGCTGCATAGTATTCCATTGTGTACATGTACCGCAGCTTTTTAATCCACTCATCTACTGATGGACACTTGGGTTGTTTCCAGATCTTAACTATTGTAAATAGTGCTGCTATGAACATGGGGGTATATATATTCTTTCTGATTAGTGTTTCAGGCTTCTTAGGGTATATTCCTAGAAGTGGGATCACTGGGTCAAATGGCAGTTCAATTTTTAACTTTTTGAGGTAACACCATAGCGTTTTTTACAGTGGTGGCACCAGTCTGCATTCCTACCAGCAGTGTACTAGAGTCCCCTTTTCGCCACACCCTCGACAACACTTGTTGTTTTAGGCTAACTTCTTGTCCAGATTTGAGTAATTTCTGTTAAAGAGTTCATTATAAAGGGAGAATCTATCATTTTAGGATTTAAAAAATTAATAACATAAATCCCTAGCTCTACTGAATTACTATTGTTTGTTAAACTGCTTAAGAAGTTGGTTTTTTTAGACATATGCCTACTCTTCTTTTAATAACAGATATGGCAGAGTGTAGTGGTCTCAAGGATGATTGATACTGACCTGGGCTGCAATCCTAGTTCATTCACTTATTAACCAACTATGAACATTATCTCATTTAATCTTCCCAGTAGTACCTTAACCCATCTATCTCTGTATCTCTTTATATATTTTACCCCCATTTTACATCTGAAGAAATTGAGGATTAGTTTCATTGAGGTTCCCTGCCCTAGAAACATATACTAACATAGCCTCTTGGACAAAATTTGGGAAAGGCTGGCCTAGACCAAATTAACTTACAAATATTTATGTAAATTTTAGTAAATACAGTAGTATGGCAGAAGAAACCCAAGTAATATATCAAAACAAGTCCAGTTAGGGGTTGTTTCACACATGTAAGGATGATTCAACATTAGGAAATGTGTGAGGTTAATTTATTGCATCCGAAAGTCAAAATAGATGCTAAAAAATTCTTAATTAAAAACTCAGTATTTATATGTGATAAAACATATTTAAAAACAGGGCACGTTCTAATGTGAGAAACTGCACATGTAATGAGATTTTTACCAATAAAATATTGGAAGTGTTTCTGTTATAATAAAAATAAAGTCATAGATGTCTGTAATTATTGATACGGTTTGCTAGTAATGGAATTGCTGAAGACAGAGCAGTGAGAAAATGAAGTAATTGTTATCATGATTTGCATACGACATTGTTGTGTGTTTAGAAAAGCAGAGTGAATGACCTAAACTATTATAACTAATGATGGGATAGCTAAAATGAAAGATACTGACAATACCAAGTGTTGGTGAGGGTATGGAACAATTAAAACAGCCACACTTTACTGGTGACAACACAAGATGGTACAGCCACTTTGGAAAACAATGTGGCATTTTCTTCAAAAGTTCAATAGACACTGACCATTTGACCCTGCAGTTTCACTCTTTGGTATCTGTCCTTGAGAAATAAATACTTATGTCCACACAAAAACTTGTACATCAGTGTTCATGGAGGCATTCTTCATAAGAATGAAAAATGGAAACAAACTAGTATCCATCAACTAGTTTGGGTAAACAACATTTCATGCATCTATACAATATAATATTATTTAGCAATAAAAAGAAAGGAGCCACTGATACTTACATGGTTGAATCTCAAAAACATGCTAAGTGAAAAAAATGAGGAGCAAAAGACTGCATACTATATGATTTGTTATATTAAATTATCGAAAAGGCAAAATTATAGAAACAGTAAGTACTAGAAGTAGGACTTGACTACAGAGAGGCCCTATGAAATTTTTTGGAATGATGGAAGCTTCTAAAATGTGACCATACTCATAATTGTATGACTGTGTATATTTGCAAAACTTAACGAACTGCACCTTAAAATGGGAGGATTTTATTGTATACCATTTATACCTTATCAGAGCTGTTAAAACAACATGCAAATGGGAAGCAAGCGTCAGACATTTCAAGTAAAATTTCACAACTTCCTTCTTCTCCTTAATCTGATAGAATTAATATATTATTCTTACTTTGTTCATTTCAAGCATCTTTTCTGTAAGACCCCAATGCATTTATAGTAGATTTGTTGACTTGTTGTTTAACATGGAAGACTTATGTGCTTATTCCCAATTTACATAGAACTTTTTGGCATTTGGTTATATGTAAAATTAATTATCTTTTGCTGTACATACTGAACTATTTTGTAGGTGAAGTGTGAAGTCTAGAATGTTCTTTAAAATACACCAAGAACAGAAAAAAATATGTTGATGTAAAACAAAATTGGTAAATGCTCCAGTTTTTGAGGCTGGATGATGTGCGCCTGAGGAGTCATGATGCTGTTCTGTTTATGATTATAATTCTTCATAATAAAACAAAAAATGGAGAACTTAAAGAGGTGATTAGGTAAAATATAAACATAAAAATAAGTAGTTTTTTCTTTTACTAGTAAATGTAAACTGCTGTACCCTCTACTTGCAACGTTTCTAACTCCAAATGTGTGAGTTTTTTTCTACACCAGCCAATTCTCCAGCTCTTCAAATACAAATGGAGTGTTCTACAGTTCCATCCCGACACTAATTCCCTGGAGTCCGCACAGACCCACCAGTGCAGGGCTTGGCCCCAAAAGACCACCCCTGCCCGAGACACCAGTCCCAGGTTGTCATCTGTACTTCTGACCACCTGACTATAAAGAAGGGACTCCCACAACCCCTTCTTCAGTTCAGTAATTTGCTGTAATGGCTCACAGAACTCAAGGAAACACATTCATTGGTGTGTTTTTTAAATGGTATAATAAAGGATACAGATGAACAAAGAGATGAAGGGGAACATAGGGCAAGGTCTGAAAGGGGCCCCAGTGCAGGCACACAAGTCCCCATGGAGTTGGGACATGCCACCCACATGGATATGGATATGTGTTCACCGACCCTGAAGGTCTCTGACCTGTAGTTTAGGGATTTTTTATGGAGGTTTCATTGCATATACCTAATCCACTGTTAACTCAATACCCAGCCCTTTTCCCTCCCTAGAGGACGGGGAGGGGCGGGGGAGTGTTGCTGAAAGTTTCAAGCTTCTGATTATGACTTGGTCTGTCTGGTGATGAGCCCCACTTCTGAAGGTATTCAGGAGCCCACCAAGAGTTGCCTCATTAGAACAAAAGACTCTTGCTCCTATCACCCAGGAAATTCCAAGGGATTTAGGAGCTCTGTGTCAGGATCTGGGGTCAAAAAACAAATACTAGAACAAAAGATGCTACTTAGTGGCAACCTCATCACTCAGGAGTTTTAGGAACTTTGTCTCAGGAACCAGGGGCAAAAACCAAATATGTATTTCTTAATATGTCACAACTGGTGATAACATTAGTTTAGATAATGAAAAATATAAAATGCATAGAATTAAACCTTAAAGAAATATGTAAACTATAAAACTTTATTGAGGGTATGAAATGTAAAATAGAGACATAAATGGGAAATCTTAACATATTCACGTATAGGAAAACTCAATATTTTTTAATAGTAATTTTCCCAAAATTAATGTACAAATTGAGTTCCACTGGAAATTTAAAAGGAATTGTTTTATTACTTGAAAAGTTGTTTTCAAGGGTCACATGGAAAAGTAATGCCAGTTAATAGAAAAGAATATTTGAAAAGGCTTTCCCTACAAGATACCAAAACGTACTATAAAATAACAGCAATTAAAATGGAGATCTTTATCAGCTAAGAGCTCAAGGAAATAAAATACAGACTCCATAAATAAATGTTAGGGCATTTGGATTACTATGTGGGGAAAACATACTACCTCACACTATACACAAAAATAAATCATAATGGGGTAGATATTTAAATATAAAAAACTACCAAGGTACTAAAAGAAATATATGTGATAGTAAAATAAACAGCACATGTGTGACAAAGTTACAACTTTAATGTGAAAATAGCTCGTGCAGCCCTTGCTGGAGTGGTTCAGAGGTTAGAGTGTTGGCCCTCGCACCGAAGGGTCTTGGGTTCGATTCCCTGTCAGGGGTGCATGTACCTGGGTTGCAGGTTTGATCCTCTGCCCAGTCTGGTCACATGTGGGAGGCAACCAGTCCATGTTTTTCTTTCGCATTGATGTCTATCTCTTTCCCCTTCCACTCTCTCATATATATATATATATATATATATATATATATATATATATATATGTATATGTATGTATATATATATTTATTTATATACACACATATATGTATACATATACACACATATATATCTATCTGTCTCTCTCTAAATATATATATTATATATATATATATATATATATATATATATATATATATACACATATCCAGAAAAGAAACCTCATGCATTATTAAGAGACGGAGGACATTAGTTCACAGATGGCAGGAGCACAGCATTGAGTATGGGAAATATTCATGTGTCAGTCGGTCATTATCAGTCCGCCTCATTATAAATCATACGTATCAACTTTAATCAGTCAGAATAAGAAAGAGATCATATATTGGATCATATATTGCTTTTATTTTTACCTTGTTCATCTTTATTTTTTAATTTTCTTTCTGTTGTATAAGTTCCTTGTGTATCAAAGGCTGGTCTTAACATTCGTCGGCACCCTTACAACAACTAGGAGAGGTGGTTAATTTTTGAGAACTCCTCCAAAGGATTTTTGAAAACATCCTGAAAGTTAAGTGAATGTTGTTGAGCTTTAATATGATAACATTGCCACATTACTTAGTAATCCAAAGGTTTTCTTAAATGACTGACAAAATGGAAATGGAAAATACTTGTAGGTAGTTGTCTCAGTGTAGGAAACACACACACATACACAGTAGAGTCACATGATACACTTAACTTTCATGATTTCAACTGCTTTTTCAGTAAAAACAGAAAAGGGAAAAAAATTAAATAGTGCAGAAGATTTTGTCTGCCATTCTACTTTAAAAGTATACATATTATAATTATACCTATACACTTGCATACAGGGTTATTTTGACTCTGATTTTTACCTTATTTTAGATCCTAAATTTCTGTCTGTGTATCAATTATATTGCATTTGAAAGGTCGAAATAACTCTGCTCATGGAGTTTCTCTTTTCAGATTTATCATACTCTTTAGTTTTGATTTCTTTGACCACAAACAATTTGGTACCTCCTTATCTTCTGTTTTGTAGGCTACTGGATCAAGATCAGTCCCTATGCCGCTGTCAAATATCTCAGTGCCAAAATCATCTGTTTCACGTGTGCCCTGCAATGTAGAAGGAATAAGTCCTGAGTTAGAAAAGGTTTTCATTAAAGAAAATAATGGGAAGGAGGAAGTGTCTAAGGTAAGGTTACAATGAATGTTTGAATCTTTTTTTCCGCTTTGATATTGTTAACCGTCTCAAAAGTCCTTTTTTTGGTAACAGTTTTATTAGATGTAATTCACAAACCATACAATTTATACATTTAAAATACGCAATTCAGTGGTCTTTTAGTATATTCAAAGTTGTGCAACCATCTGCACAATTGATTTTTCAGCATTTTCATCACCCTAAAAAGAAACTGCACGCTTTAGCCCCGGCCCTAGGCAGCCACAGATCTACCTTCTCTGTTTGTGGAGTTGCCTATTCTAGACATTTTATATAAATGCATATATATAATATATGGCCTCCTATAACTTTTTTTCACTTAGCATAATGTTTTTAAGTTTCACGTATATTTTAACATGTATAAGTACTTCATTCCTTTCTGTTGCCAAATAATACTCAGTTGTGTATAAATTTTATTTATCCTGACCTCAGTGAACATTTATATTGTTTCTACTTTGTGGCTCTTACGAAAAATGCTGCTATGAAATTTATATACAAGTTTTCATGTGAACATAATGCCTTCATCTCTCTCGGGTATATACCTAAGAGTGGTATTGTTGGTATGGTAACTTTTTGTTTAACCTTTTGAGAAACTGCCAGACTGTTTTGCAAAGTAACCGCACCGTACCATTTTACATTTCCACCAGCAGTGTATGAAGGTTCTGATTTCTGCATCTTCACCAACACTTGAAATTATCTCTTTTATTATAGTCATCCTAGTGGGTAAGAAGTGGTATCTCATCATTGGCATTGATATGTATTTCCTGATGGCTAATGATGTTAAGCATCTTTTCATGTGTTGTTGGCCATTTATGTATCTTCTTTGGAAAATTGTCTATTTAGATCCTTTGCTCCATTTTAAAATTAGGTTATTTGTCTTTTATTATTGAATTGTAAAAGTTCTTTGTAAAATTCTGTATTTTCTAGATAAGAGGCTTTGTTAAATGTATTATTTGAAAATATCTCACATTCTTTGGGTTGTCTTTTCACTTTCTTGATGATGTCCTTCAAGGCACAACATTTTTAATTTTTATAAGTCTGATATCTTTTCTTTTGTTATTTGTATGTGTGGTGTCATATCTAAGAAGCCGTTGGCTAATATAAGGTCACAATGATTTATTATTTTCTTCTAAAAGCTTTATAGTTTTAGTTTTTTCTTATATTTAGGTCTTTGGTCCATTTTTGAATTAATCAAAAATACTTTATAAATACCTGCATCCCAGAAAAGACATCTGAGCACTACTACATGTGAACCTATATTTGACCACATTTTAAAGGTATATTCAACAAAAGAAACCATCATGTAGCCTTTGGCTTTATTATCTCTGATGTTTTTTGGGACTAAAATATGATGTAATTTATGTCAAATGTGTATCTGATTCCTCCAAGTAATGTGTAGGCTTTAAAACTGAGTTAGAGTTAATCTAAAAATCGAAACAGTTTAATTTTATATTTATAAAATAAGAAAATAAAACTTTCTCCCTATCTCACTATTGCTTAGCAGCTCTGAGAGCTCTGAGCATTATTTAGTTTTTTTCTTTATCTACTCCATTCAGGTGTGTGTGTCTGCTGATATATAGTGAATCATCATATGAACGAGCCATAATTTCGAAGGCCCCTGTTGATAGGCATTTAGATTATTCTTAGTTGTCAGCACCAGGAGTGCTTTAGAAAACATCGCATACTCTCGCAAACGAGTTCCTGGCAGTGAAATTAGAGTTGCTGGGTCAAAGCATTTGTACGTTTTAAATTTTGATGAATATTGCTAAAATACTCTCCCAAAGGTTATGCCATTATACTCTCCCTAGGGATTTCATATTAAAATTTTTATTTTATATTTATTATGCCATAAGGGAACCCTTCAGAAGTTAAGTCATATCTTAGCTGTTAACCATTAAAATGTTTCCTTATTTGTATTAAATAACATTTTAGAACAGTAATGTAAGGAAGTGAAATTGGTCAATTTTTTTGAGGATGAGAAAATCAGTCACATGTTTGCTGACTCCTTAAGTAATCTATGAATAGCTAAAAAAAAGAAAATTGTACTGTTAAGTATATTAATGTTCTTAAGCCTTTATATTTCCCTTTGTTGCCTTATATTAATATGTAGATTTCTAAAATCTGTTTTGTTATTCTAATTCTTCTAATCCTCCTCCCCAACAGAACAAAAATTGGTTAAGGAAATTGATTTATCTGAGAAATAAGAATACAGAAATATTGTGTTTATCAAATAGGACATGAATGAAAGATAACTCTAATTCTTAAAATTTTTATCTACGAATTCTTATAATTCTGATAACTAATATCGACATTTTTATTAAAGTAACACATTTATTGACTCAAAACAAATATCTAAGTTTTCAGAAATAATTGTCATAAGGCCCTCAAATATATTTTCCAAAATGACCTTTCTATATGGGTTGTCCTGAGAACCTCACACATCTTATACTAAGCATCATATAATCTTACCCCTCCTCTCTCCCCCAAAAACTGCACCAATGATTTATTCTTTGTTCAGTCTAAGATTTAGGGCAGAGTCGTAATTAAAATCAAAATTTAGTTAAATAAAAGAAAAAATTTGTAAATAATAAAAATAAATGTTCTTAGCATTTGACCAAATAAATTAATGTTTAGGACTATTTCTTTCCTAAATTGGAAGGTTTTCCTTTTTTAATTTACAAAATGAACTAATATTTATGTAATCTCTTTACAGCAGAGTCGTTGTGGTCGGGTTGTGAGGATGGTGTAGCTTCAGCTTAGTATCCTTGCATGGATAAATGAAAGTTTTTATTTCAGTAAAGTCACTTAAGTTGATTGTTACAGAAAAACAGATACTTTTTGAATCTTACCAAATTTGTTCTTACTCCATTTTCTCTCTGACAGTACTTCTAAAAACTCTGAAACGACAAAGCTCAGAGTAAGAGCAGTAAATACTGAAAATGAGTTGTAAATGAACTGAGTATGTTGATTCTTTCCCCTAGCATCACAATCTTGTCTATATAATAACAAAAACATGTTCAATGATTACTATGTAGACTTTTATTTGTTGGCCTTTTTTATCACACCGATGAGGAAAATGGAGTCAGATCCAGCTTTAAGCAGTAGAGTAGAAAGTTACTGAGGCAGAAACTCTGATGCTGTTTAATCAGCCATGTCACCAGGAGCTTGAAACTCTAAGTTCTTTATTTATGAAGACATTAGACTAATGAGCTTTAAAGGTCTTATCTGGTCCAAAATATATGATTCTGTGATTATAGTTTCATTTCTATTTTTTTTTTATTTTTGCCCCTCAGAACAATGCACTGGAACTAAGCAAAATTATGAGTAGTCCTTCTCTGTTGGATACCAAATTAGCAGAACTGTTCTGAGTTATGTTAATATCCTTCATTGAGTACTGATAGGAAAAGACTCTTTATTAGAAATTTTGGGTAATTTGCAAAGGAAGTAGAAAACATGGCTTTGTTCCTGGCCTCCAAAATTAAAATAAGAAAGAATGAACAAACAAAGATTTAGACCTGTGAAGATTAGATTTGACTTTTCTTACTAGCAAGTGAAAGTGAGTTTTTGAGCAGTTCAATGGATTCATTCAAATTTTATTTATTGAATGTCTACTATGTGCCAGACCCAGTACTTGGCACTCAGTATACAGTGTTAAAAGAAGCCTCTGCCCTGGAGAATATTATGGGAAGTGCTAACCTACAATACATACAGAGAGCTGTGGGATTTTAAAGACAATTTATCCTTAGTACTTTGAAACCTAAAGACTTTGGGATTTGAAAGAAATTTTTTGTTCAATAAAGGTAACATATAGAATTAAGACACAAGATCGGTATTTTTATACTCGAAAGAATCAGTTATGCTGATGATAGTGGAATATGATGTCAAAGGAAACATCATGTTTCTTTGACGCGAACAGTATGCACTGTCGTTCACATGTTTGACGGTCGTTCCTCTGACAGCCCTTGGATATCCCGGACGGCCGAAGAGCTCCACTCCCTGCTCACTACCGGAGCAGCAGCACGCGCAGCATCGACACGCAGACCCCCTCTGTGCAGGAGCGCAGCAGCAGCTGCAGCAGCCACTCGCCCTGTGTCTCCCCCTTCTGTCCCCCAGAATCCCAGGACGGTAGCCCTTGCTCAACAGAAGATTTACTCTATGATCGTGATAAAGGTAAGAGTGAAACCATCCACCTGGACAGAGGATTTGTAGTAGGGCCTTGCTCATTATACTTTCTTTGTCTTAGACCATTGCATCATTTTTTTCTTTTGATGAGTGGTGGGGTTCTGAAGGATTGGTTAACCCAGGTTTGTTTGTTCATTGGTTTCACATACCCCCTTCTTTGTGACTCTTACAAACATCTTCCATAAATGTGTCAGAGAAGCACAGCACATGATTCTGAGAGCTAACAAAAGCTGTAAAAATGGAGTGTGTACAGCTTCATGTCGTATAACACACAGGTTCTTGGTATTGTCCAGAGTTAATGATGGTTGTGGTAGAGTTTATATTACTCTTGCCTCTAGTTAGACTTCATAATCAGATTACTTTGGGAGGAAATAATTTCTAAAAATACTGTTGGAAGAATGAGTATATTTTTAACCAAGTAGATACAGTTTAATAAGTTGTCTACAGGACATCGGGGATTATATTATAATATATGCATGAATTATTGATAACACCAATAAGAGGGCAGAACCTCTGGGACTTTGCTGTTGCTCGTCAGGCCCAAATTGTTTCCCTGAGTTCTCCTGTCCTGGGGCAGGCACTTGGCTACCGGTACCCACTCTCTTCTTTCCATTTCTGGCCCCCTGGGATCTAGACACAGAAGGCAACAAAGACCTCCCAGCTTCCACCTTCCTAACTACTTTCAAAGAAACTCTGAACTTATTTTATAACACACTTATTGCTTCTCCTCATAGAGAAATAGATTGTGGACAACAAAAATTTAAAAACATAGAAAAGTTAAAGTTTATATACTCTTAGAAGATTTTTATGGTCCTTGTCCCGGCTTGACCCCCCACTCCCTTTAATTTGTTTCATTTTGAGGTATTCTTACATGGAAAGTACCCATAACTTAGGTGCTCAGACCAGTGCATTTTTTACATGTGTGTACTCTTGAAACCACTGCCTAGATCAAGATATAGAACATTTTTAGCCCTCCAGGAGGCTCCCTCGGCCCCCTTCCCCGAAGGTATCCTTCCCCTCTCTACCTGGAAGGAACCACTATTCTGACTTCCATCACCATAATCGAGTTTTTCTGTGTCACTGGACTTCATAGAAATGGATGGCATAGTGTGGATTCTTTTGTGTCTGGCTTCTTTCATTCATCATTATGCCTGACTCTCTGCTGAGATTTAAATAAAACCTACTTTGGACTTTGTCCTCTGCTCTTATTTCTGTGGGTGGATCTCAGTGGTTCTCCCCTTTCTTTTTACCCTTTCCTTGTTCAAAGGCTCGTGCACTCCCTTGCTCTGCCAAGGTTGTGTTGAAGCCGTATAATACCTTAGGCATCTCTTTGCTTCAAGTGGGAAGTCTCCATTTCGCGTCCAACTAGGAAACTTGCATTTCACTGAGGAATCCTACCAGAGCAGATACCTTCAATCACTCCCTCACCACATTTTTCCTATGGCTGTTTTGCAGTAAA
Organism: Molossus molossus; assembly: GCF_014108415.1. Lineage (NCBI taxonomy): Eukaryota > Metazoa > Chordata > Mammalia > Chiroptera > Molossidae > Molossus > Molossus molossus. The sequence continues at coordinate 29,094,615 of NW_023425401.1, read as the reverse complement.
ACAAACAAGAAAAACCTTGCTGCTTGTAGGAGTAGTTGGTTTGAAGGTAAATGGAAATGTTAAATAATGTTAACTTGTTTGAGGCTACACAGGTGGTAAATGGCAAAACAAGTCTGTCTGATAAAACCCACGTTCTTTTGTTACACCAGTAGAAAAGATGAGTATGTTTCAGGTTGACCCCTTTGCTGCTTATGAGGACTTGTAGTTGGGTTAAAATAAAAAGTAGTTAACAGTGATAGTAGGGCTAGGCAATAATTCTGGAGTTTTGTTTTCTTCTTTTTCAGTTTTATACTGTGGGTAATTGAGAGATGCTGAACCACAAGGGAAATGTTTTAAGGAGGTGATAGATGCGTTCCATTTTGGTCAACTATTTGTGAGGTTGCCTTCCGGGCTTCTCGGTGATTGTGTTCCACGAGGCGGATACATCTGTGGCTTCTGCAGTTCAGAAAGTACTCCCTTAGATCTTGTTTAAAACCGTGGATGTTCTTCAATATCTTCTTTTTCCTGAAGACTTATAATCTGTATTATTATGAGAGGGTGTGTTCACATCGCTCTCCTGCAAGGTCTCCTGCGGGGGCACTGTAAGGCTGGAGTTAAGAGCCTTGCTGGCTTTGGCACACACGAACGGCTTTGCGTCCTGTAAAGTTTGGGGCATAAAACTAGCATTAATCCTCAAGCATTCACTCAATGGTAGAAGCTGCTCTAAAAATAATCATCAGTGTTATTACTTGTTATCGCCCCATGGCCTTCAGGGAAAACACAAATTTTTTCTCTACAACAGCGATTTTCAGCTGGTTTGCTACAGTGCACTGGTGTGCTGCAAGACCTTGAAAACATTCCGTACCTGACTGTTTGGTCAGGGGCACTGACCTCTTTTTCCTTAGATTATCAAATACAAATGACAGCAGTCAACACAACAATAGCCATATGGTATGAATGAACCAGGTATGCCTATTTTTTTTATGTCAGATGAGCAAAACATGTATTTTTTAGTGTGCTGCAGAATTATAGTAATTAGTTTATGTGCCACAAAATGAAAAAGGTTGAAAATTGCTGCTCTACAACTTAACCAAATCCCCCCTGTCTGGCCTAATTTCTGTCAAATAGCTAATCATCTGAATTTTTCTATTTTTATTGACATTAAATTGACATAAAACATTGTGTAAGTGAAGGCGTACTGTATGATGATTTGATATATGTATGTATTGTGAAATGTTGGCCACAACAAGGTTGATGAACACATCCATCACCTCACAAAATTACCATTGTGTTGTTGTGGTTATGGTGAGAACTTTGAAAATGCTCTCCCAGCAGCTTCCAGGACACAGTCCACGTTGTTAACTCTGGTCACCATGCTGTACACTACATCCCCAGAACTTAATTAATCTTATAACTGAAAGTTATTTGTCTCCCCACTTCCTCAGTCCCTGGCAACCACCATCCTACTCTCTGTTTCTATAAGTTCGATGTTTTCAAGTTCCCATATGTAAGTGGGATCATACAGTATTTTCGTCTATCTGACTTATTTCATTTAGCATAATGCCCTCCAGGTCCACCCCTGTTGCAAATGGCAGGGTTTCCTTTCTTCGGCTGAGTAATACTCCACTGTGTATATACACCACAGTTGACCCATTCATCTGTCAGTGGACACTTCGGTTGTTCCCATGTCTTGGCTACTGTGAATAATGCTGCAGTGAACGTGGACTTGCAGGTATCTTTTCACCACAATATAGTAACCCGAATTCTGACCGTTTCTTAGACAAGTTAGACCTTTTCCTAAGACTGCCTTTTTAATGTAGTATTCTCTGTACGCTTCCATACTAGTCATCCAGCTGCATAACACAAGTGTGCTTTCTTTCTTCTGTTCCTCTTGGGTTTTTTAAAATTATAAACTGAAAGCATTGATTCAGATCATCTATAAGGCCAATAGTTTTTTCCTAATAGTTAAAAATATATTCTTAGTAAAACTGAGTGATAACACCTACCTCATATCATTTTGGGGGTAAATGAGATACTGTAGCAAAGTGCTTGGCACAAGCCTTGGTACTTAGTAAACACTTTTATATATGATGTTGGGTGTGGCTATAGTGATTTTTTAAAAATCTCTTCCGAAATTATGGAAATCTCAGAATCACTTAAGCATTGTTCTGTTTTCTACAAGACTAACTCAGTTTGGGATTTTTAAGACCTCATGACATGAGTTTCTTAATGTAGCTACCATATTTAGCTTTAAAGCATTACTTTGTTATTAAAGTCAAGTTGATGTTATTCTTCCCTGGGAAAATGTGTGACCTTCTATTAAAATGTGAAGTTTCTAGTTCTCAAATCAACTATCATATTTGTGAAGAGTAAATGAAAATAACATCTATCTCTTTTATATGTGTATGTATACAAATACATATGTGTATTTTAGGATCAGGAGTGGTGGTTTATGTATTTCAGCTGAATTAACACTTCTAGTTTATTTAAGAAACATTTGTTGAGCATCTACTATATACCAGGTACTCTATTAGAGAGGTGGAGAATTAGAAATGGATACTTTGTGATTATCTGTTTATGAGGAACTTCTAGTCTAATAGGGAGTAGTAGTAATGTAAATAAATAAATAATACACTTTTACACAAGTATGTTCTAACTACTAAATCACAAAAGAGGGACTCGTCGGTTTTACAGTTTCTGAAACTTGCATATGTTCTGTCATTCAAACTGTAGAATATAGTCTCTGATTCATTACTTCTCTCTGTACAATCTAAATTCTGGGCATTTTTAAAAGATACTGATTTTATCTTATGATTGACTTTTTTTTCATAGGAAAGCATAAATTGGTCTTTTGTTTCCATATATTGCCAGTACAGAAAAAAGTGAAAATTAACAGATTTTCAACACGTTTGCATCATTAACTATGAAAACAGAACTGACCCTGTAATCCTGTAGTCGACTAGGATTGACTTGGAGGACCTACGTGTTCTTCAGTTGCTATAGAGAGATTTGTTCCGCGGAGAACAGCGAGTTCAGACATCCGTGGGCGCCTAGGCCGGCTTGCACTGGGAAGGGAGCGCTGATGAGCGCGGCGCTGGCGAGTTGACTGACCTAGCACTCGCCTGTCAGCACCTAGCTTTGTCCTGACTTTGCTCACGTCATTTCTGTCCATTCCTAACATCTCTTCTCTCCGAACCCTGTATACTCTGAGACCCCGCATCATTTGAGTTGATTAGCCTGCTGGTTTTCCTGTGGCTGTTACACTTGTAGTGCCAGGACAGACACACTCCGACTATTGAAAAGGTGCAGCCATTAAGAGACTGCTTTCAGGTTTTGGTAGCTCGTGCATGTTTTCCTGCCAGGTTTTTCCAGTGACCAAAAGATGGAGGCATCTGTCCTGGTCATGTGTGTAAATTTGCCAGGCTGACTAACCTAGTAATGGCCACAGATCCTACGCTATGGTCTGTGCGGAAAATTCAAGGATCCAGAATAAGAGCTCCCATCTTGACAGCCTCAAAATATATCCTAAGAGTTGGCTAAATTCTTCCACATTATCATGCCCAATATGCAAGGGAGGAAAATAGTCATTTATATAATACAGATGGCAGCCTCAAAATATTAGTTCTTTTAGCAGCTCTGTCAGTGTTCCTGATGGTAGCCAGCCTGGTGCTGGGCAGGTCACAAAACCGAGACTTCAGTCTGCCACTTGTCATTGATCTTTGGCACAGTTCATGTAGGCAGTTGTTAAAAAATTCTGCAGTTTTGCAAGATATAGTGGAAATATTGATTATTCTAATCATGAAGTCAACTCAACCATTCTGCTCAGTCCAGCTACAGAAAGTTGTATTCCAAGAGTTCATAAATTGGTTACTTGGGACTTAAACTGTATTTCCCCACAGGAACAACGTATGTTATGTGGATGGAGTTTCCCAAGACCAATGCACAAAAGCCTATTTAACTAACAGTGTGATTTAGCTCATCAGTACTAATACTGCTAAACTTTGGGTATAGGACTGAGCAGTCCTTAGTTGCAGGCGAGAACAAAGTATTATCTTGTCTTTTTCAGGGTCTTGGGCTGACCCAAGGCTGACTTTGAATTTTTGACATCTTCTAATTACTTCTACATACATTTTAACTCTCTTTGATTTACCTCTATTTCTTAACCTTTTTTGACATTTTCCCTTGTTATACTTTAACCGTCTGTCTTCTAGATAGGCCAATCAGCTAAGATTTTGTAGCACTTTTCTTTTTTTGTGAAAATAATATGTTGGAAATACTTCTTTTAGCCACCTCATCTTGAAAATCACTGCTTTTGAGCCTCAATCTGTTTCTCTATGAAATGATTCTTCCCATGTGGTTCCAGGATGCTTATTATCCTAGAAGAACCTCTTGGTGGTGAAATTACAGAGTATAGTAGTTCCAACAAAGGAGGTACTCCTCAGGTTAAAGCAGATCTGTTCTAAAGCAACAAAAGAACAAACTAAACAAACAGACCTTTGGACACAGACAACAGTATGTGGTTACCAGAGGGGAAGGGGGTCAAATACATGCTGACGGAAGGAGACTACACTTTGCGTGGTGAGACACAGTGCAGTACACAGATGATATATTATAGAATTGTACACTTGAAATATATATAATGTTATTAACCAGTTTCAGTCAATACATTTAATTTAAATAAATAGTAAATACCATCTGCTGTTTTTTTAAAAAAACTGATCTGTTTTAGAATTGCATTTCTGAGGTCATCTTTCCTATTTCTCTTTTTCAAGAAATCATCTAAAATCACGTGTATTCCTGTTCTGACAGCACATAAGGAGCGTCCAGTGAATAGATACCTTTATTTTCCCACTTTCGGAAAATGTTCACGACTGTGCCAGTGGTAGAGTCTGTGCTAGCTCTTTGGATAAGTTCATAATTTAAAGCTAATTAATGAGTGTACAGCTCAGTTCTAGCAGTTACAACCCAGAGTCTACAATAGAAGCAACCCTAAATGTATGATCATGCCTGCACGTATCTTTCACCTAATCTCCTGTTACATATTCAGCAGAATGTAACCTCCAGCAAGAGGAAGCAACTTCATTTCGCTCGTTGCTTTATCCTTAGCAAACAGAGGAGTGCCTAGTTTGGAGTGGTGCTTAGTGGAGATTTTTTCAGTAATCCTTTAAGACCTTTCTTCATGGTATGTCCATTTTTAAGGATATATTTTAATAGCTGCATTGAAAATATTAGTGTCTTTTTCTTAAAGTTGTTAGTTAAATTGGTGTGTGTTTGGCTTTTGAGTGTTCAGGAAGACTGATAATCTCTCTCCCCACACCCAAAAAACTAAGATTATGCTAATTTAGTGATAGGCCTTTGGTGGGGAAGAAGACTTGAAGTTTCACATTTCCTGTTGAAATTAGGGGAAAGGAAGTAACTTTGGTAAAACCTGTCGCATCTTCTACTCGGTTCATGACTGGAGAGAAATCAGATATCATCCAGGCTAGAGGAAAAGGGGACCTGTTGAAATTTTGGTCCCTATTATCTTTTGTTTTTCTTTAAGAATAAATATCAACACACAGAGGCCCCTCCTTCCACTGTATCTCGGAATCTAACAGAAGGCAGACCCAATAAAGTTGTTACCTGGGCTGTAAGATTTTAATTAGAAGCATAGAATGTTAGACCGGAAGGACCTTGATCTTCTAGTCACCTCGTATCTCTCATGAGGACACCAGAGTTGAGATAGATCAAACCTTTGGCAGATACCCTAAGGGTACTGAGCTCTGGTCCAGCCAGGTTGAACCCCTGCTCTGCCACTTGCTAATCGTGTGTCCTTGGGTGAGTTACTCAGCCTCTCTGTATCTCAGTTTCCTCACCTGTAAAAAGGGATAATGATGGCACCTGCCTCATAGCATTGTTGTGATAATTAAATGTGCTCAGGTGAGTTTACTTTGTTATCTCCTGTAACATTCCCACAGTCCTATGAGCAGGGATGTTGTCCTTATTTTACGAATGGGGAACCTGAGTCTTAGAAGAATGCAGTGACTTTCTTGTATTCTGTGCCGTCCAGATGCCGACAAAGATCTACTGCTTCATACTACTTCTTGCTGCCAGGCATTCAGTTGTGAAAGGGCCTGGTGTGTAACAGTAAGAAATTGTATGGCTGGAGAGTAGGGGTGAGTGGTGGGGAGCAGAGAGCAGTGCGCACGGAGAGGTGGAGAGGCCACTGCTCTGTAAAGGGCCTCGGAGGCCTTGTGGAGAGACGTGAAGAGCCAGGCAAGGGTCTTTTGTCAGCGGAGGGACATGGCCAGCCTCATCTGTCAGGACCATAACTCGTTGGGACTACAGAATTGGAAAGAGACAGTGGAGGACAACTCGCCGTTGTCGAGTCGATTCCTGGGGTCTTCAAACTTGACTTACCGCACAGCTTTTTCAGCAGTTGTTCATCTGTACCCCTAATGTAAATGCATATATTTCTAAATTATATGTGTGTAATTTAATCCCCAAACTAAACATGTACTGGTAAAGCTTCTTTTTTCTATTTTCAAAGATAGAAAGTAAATATGTATAAATGTTCTAATATCTTCTTCCTGCTTGTCAGCAAATTGTGTTGTGCACCTCAGCTGGGAAAGCACAGGTGGAGGGCAAAGACGAGGGGGGTGGCAAGGACAGAGGACTGGGAAGAAAGGGACGGAAGAAGGATCAGCAGCATTTGGTGGCTGATTACTTGTGTGAGGTGGGGGAGGTGAGGGTAAAGGCAAAGTTCTAGCTTGGGGGTTGTGGGAAGCCATCACCACCATTAATGAGGCAATGAATATCAGAGAAGGAACAGGCTCTTAGGTGAAGATAATTAATGGGAAGCTTAAGGTTCCATGTGGCTTTCTGCCTGAAGATGTTATAATACTATTTTTGTGTAGCAAGAATTGAAAAAAAAAAAAAGGGGGAAATACTGAGTTTTACCTAACATAAAACATTTATAGCATTTTGCTTTGCCTTCTATTTTGCATATAGTTAAGCACTCAGTAAATATTTAAGTGAGGATTTAAAATTATAGTGCAACTTTTATTAGAAGTATTCATTTTTCCCCCCTGTAGGACACTCTAAGAGCAGTCTAATATGAACAGTGTGTTTCAGGTTTTTGAAAACTGATGTCATGTAAAAGTTCAAGAATATAAAAAATAAGATTGTATCAGAATAATTTACCTGAGAGCCTTACTTACATTGCTTTCAAGATGTAAAATATTCTGTGTTGTCTGAAGTTTACTTTCAGTTTAGTTTTACCATTGTGATTTACATTTATAAGAGTCGTGATTTTAGTCTGTAATTGGGTTGAAGACTGTCTGCAATAAAGTGATTTGCTTTCATGTTTAACTGCCATGTCAGACAGACTCAGAGGGACTGGTTAGCACATCAGCTCCAAGTCACTGGAGACAGTGATAAGCAGTGTTCTTCGGCACATCAGGATTATGTTTGAGGAAGAAGGAGAACATGACCCTCAAGGGTTATGAGGTTATTTTTTTCCTTCTTACTCTTTGTTGAATGCTGGTTTAGTGGAGATCTTAGCTATAGCTGAAGTCTTCTTTTATTAAAATTGTGTAACCTTCTCATAAAGAGTTGACTTTGAAATTTTATAGAAACTTTAGAGACTACTTGTAAAAACCAAATGTTCTCCTTACCTGTTCACAATTTGGTCTTGGAGTTAAAAATGTAGGCCTTTCAGTAGATTGGTATTGCCAACTGGTTCCGAAACTGTGTTGCCAAAATGCTGTACAGTTAGTTGCATGTTTCTCTTGATTTCATTAGGCCATCAAACCACACTACAGCCAATAATTTTATTTCCTGAAGCAAAAGAAGTCATTTTAATAGTAGAGTACTAATTCTGGTTAGATCCTAGTTAGTCAACCATATTTCTGATCTAACTCTGTTGGCTAACTTTTAATCATGCTATTCTGATGTCATTGAGTAGTGTCGGTTAACTCTATGCTCACTTCCCCGGCCTGTTATTCTAGCGGCTAAATGTAGAATAAGAATTGCATTCCAGTGGTTATTGGTGCACTTATTATAAAAATATTTTCTTTGTGGAGGAATCTGTAGAATCTGCATGCGTTAGGCATTGGTTTCCATTTCAGAATGATCGGTCTTATGCTGAAGGCTGCGGCTGAGAGCTGGCGCAGGTGAGCGGGCAGTCACGGGGGCGCCTGGCGCTCCAGGGCCTGCTCTGCCTGCCCACCAGGCACAGAATCTCCTCTGTGCCAGAACCTCTGAGGGGTGAGGTCTGACATTGGTATTTACTGGTATTTTAAAAACATCTTCTGATGAGTATAATGCAAAACCAGAGTTAAGAACCACTGCTCTGTAATTTAATTGCCAGTTTTAGAATTAATCTCACTTAATTTGGTAAAGTAATCTGATAATAGGAGATAACGCACATCTAAAGACAGGGATGGAATAGAACCGCGGCAAAGATTTTGCAATACCTGTCCACACACACGAGTCAACTTCATATGTCTGATCTGTATACTGGAATTGTGAGCCACACAGCTTAATGTATCAGAAATAACAGAAGCCATTTACAAGGAGAAATTCGGAAAATCTTAAAGTATAAAGTATAATGAACATTGTTTCTACATAGAATTCCAAACTTTAATAATGTCTCTAATTTTTTCAAGCTTTAATTGATTATTGTGTTTAAAAATATTTGATAAGTTACTTGGATTTTATTTGGTAAATATGGTACACATTCATATAAGTATGATCTGCTATAATAAAATAACCAGTAAAATGTTTTCATACACTTGATTTTCAGAGTTGGGTTCCTGTCCTAAATATAGATGAGAATGTTGTGAATACAGACAACTATATAAATAATCACGCTCATCACATTTAATTTTATTAATTGACACTGGCTGTGCTGTTATAAGAACATAAAGTGACATTTAGCCTAATCTCATCTACATGGCTAGTTATTTCCTACTGTGGGATAACAAAATGAATGAGAAAATGTATCGTGCTTGTGAACAAAAGGGATTACATTAAGATTACCAGGAGACTTACCTTGAATCTGAGCAGGCATGCTCACCTCCTGTTTATAATGTTCTCTTACTGAAGTGTGGTGATGACATTCAACAGAGTTCTCAATGAGTAAGTTAGAAATCCACGTCTGCAATGGGCAGAATAGGTTGTTCTGTGGGTTGTTTTGAAGCATCCCATTTTGTAAAGCAGAAAAAAGTTGGTACAGTGTTCTTTCTTTGTATGTTAGACCATAATTTTAAAAATTTCAGAATTTTAGAGTTAGAAGTGGCCATTCTTGTGTAGAAAGTGAGAGAGACCATTGTGTTTAGTGTTATACAACCATACAACTAGTGACAGACCTAAAACCACAGATTAGGTGTCTCCATCCCCTGTTTTTCTTTGCACTCTGTCAGATTACAGTTACCTGAGGGAAATAAATCTGTTTATGGTTCCAAATTTGGTTCTCTGTTTTTCCAGACCACCAAAATACTAAAAAATAAATATGTATGTGTTTTAGAAAATTTTTAGAAATTGGAAAAGTATCAAGAATAAGAAAAACCATTTAATTCATTGTAGATTGTTACTAGGAAGATAGTCACTTTTGTAGATCATTCAACTTACATCTAACTTGCAATTCTGAGACAGACCCTTGAAATAATGAAGTTACGAGAGAAATCAATCGTGTGGGTAGGTCTAGCGATATAATAAGAAATAGAAGACAGAAGATTGTAACTGTGGCCAAGATGATTTTTCTTACATGATAGTAGGGTGGCTGTGATGCACTCTCACGTGGTCACACCCCTGCCCGTGGCAGGAGAGGCCTGTTGGAGGCACGGAGCCCATGCTGCTGCTGCACACCAGGAGGACTCTGCTGCTGGAGTGGTCTGTGGAGGCAGCCCATGCCCTGTCTGCTCTCTTACGTGTTTCCTCTGCACGGCTCGTTGCTGTTTGGATAGCAAAGCAAGGTCAAGCTGTATTGTTGGAATTGCACTGAGTTCCAGGCCTCATTCTCACCAGCTTTTTATTGTGAACCGGTATTTTGGTCTAGCCTAGCTCAAATAGAGAGCAGCAAACTCAGACTCTAGTCAGGTTAATGATGCTTTGCATCTACCTGAGAGAGCAATTCATATTTCACCTCCTCCAATCCACATGGTATGTGACAAAACCCAACTTAATTCTAAGACTTAATTGTTTTCAAGAGACTACGCATACTCTGTAGGGATATGCCTAACAGTAGTGATGGAGAAACTATGTGCTTTTCTAGGTTTCTCAATAGTGTGGCCTTGGTATTTTCCAGGTGGTGATGTAGCCATATTCAGATATAAGCACACGTCTGTGTTCCCAGGACTCACACAGAAGCTCTTTGAATCACCCACCAAATACACTATAAGTGTTCCTGAAGGGTCTGCTTTCTAAGCATGTACTATACTTCATTAATGATGATAAAACATCCCTGTTACTCAGATTCTGAATGTTAGACTGTGTTCTGTATCCTAAACTAAAGAAACTTATTAAAATTGTGACAAATGTAATTATGGTACAAATGCCATCTTTCAAAATAGGTATGAAAAGAACACATTTCAGTTGATTATGTGCTTAGTACTTGAGTAGTGGGGATTGGTTTACATTAAGTCAGAATTTGTTTAAATAGGACTATTGTATTTATACAAGTATGTTACTGACTTTACATCTTGGCATCTCACAGAGATAATGACACATTTTGGTGGATTTGAATTTCCAAAATCCTTTGCCAGGTAGGAAAGGGAGAAATTACATATAGGTTTTATGGTTTTTCATGAATAGACCATTTTCTTTTTGGTCAAAAAATACGAAAAAAACAGGGTAGGTAGAGATAGATGCTTTTAGATTTCTCATGCTTTCAGTAGCAAAAATACAAACTGTACTAAGAAAGTTTTTTTATACAAACGTTTTCAAGGCAAAATCCTGAGCAAATTACTTTTTCATGGTGGGCCGAGGGAAACAGTCATTGTGTTATAAACCTATTTCCCCCCTGCATACATATTATTCATGATGTTCAGTGAAAGTACATTTCTGCTAAGAGCTAGTCAAGATTATTTCCACATACTAAAATTTCCAATGACATCGGTTGGATAGTGAGAAAACACAGAGAACCCTGTATTATAATCTCCTGTAATTCTTCTGTATGATTACATTTATTACGCCATTCATTTACATTTTGAAATACATAATGATGTATTTGTTTTCAGGACTACAGCTCTACTTTATTCATAATGCAGTTTTCTGGAGCCAAATATCATCCTTTTATGTTCGGTGGTGTGGCAGATTTCTGTTGCATTGAAGCTTTTCTTTATAAGAAATGTACTACACAAGGGTGTTAGAAATAGCTTTGCAATAAAGGAAGCTCTGTGGTGGAAGCAAAGGGGCCGTAGTGGATAAATTGTGCAAAAGGCTGCTTGTTTGGAAATCAAATTTAATTGAAAAGAGCTTTCAATCACTAGTTAATATAACTGCTTTAAATTTACAGACAGTGGGAGTAGCTCACCGTTACCCAAGTATGCTTCATCTCCCAAACCAAACAACAGCTACATGTTCAAACGGGAGCCCCCAGAGGGATGTGAGCGAGTGAAGGTCTTTGAGGAGATGGCGTAAGTAATGTCTTTTCTATCAGCTGTGCTCTGCAGAGCTGCAAAGCTTTTTACTGAGACCAGTTGATCACAGATGAATCAACTACTCCGTCCAGCTGATAGTGTGTTTCAAAATCATGAAAAGAGAACTGAATAGGCCAAAGAGATCTTACTGAAGGAGAACTGGAGCCTATATGCTGGAAATATGAAGCTAATACAAAAGAAACTTGGAAATCCATCCTTACTAGCTAAAAATCTATTTTTAGTCATTGAGAGTGTTCCCTTCAGAGGCTGTACTGATTCAGATGGCTAACACAGAGACATTTAGCAGCGTAGTCAGCGCCCGGGTGTAGCGCGGCTAACGACAGGACAGGGACTCTACAGCCAGAAGGAAACCAGTCTCGTTCCCTGTGGACACAACTAGCCTGTCTAGTCACTGGACTTTCTGTTTACAGATTTTTTCTTTTTGAAATTTCAATATGTATAAATTAGAAGTGAAAGGAAAAGCGGTTCATACTGTTAAATACTTGGCAGAACAGCTCAAAAAAAGACTGTGTGGCTCTTGGGCTCACTCATCCCTTTGCCCCAGGGCAGGTGCCTGCGAGGTTGCCCTTGCACGTGGACAGGGGCAGGCTGGCCTTGTGGGAGAGGATGGCACAGTTGCTGGGCATGGCAGGAGAGGAAGGGCTTGGGGACCCTGCTCTGTTGGGCTGATTGGCTCTTCCAGAAGCTGCTGAAACTTTTTTTTCCCCTGATCTGTGTTAGTAGAAGTATGTAGAGAGATGCAGAAAGAGGAGGAAATGCTTAAAACCAAATACATGATGGGGTGATCCCTCTCCCAGTATGCTTTTTCTTAACAGAAAGGGTCATTCCAACTTAGCATAATCTTCAGCTGTAGTGTAAGAGGTGTTTCCACTTTCCTAGATGCTTGAAAGCAAACTAATGATCTCTGAACAGATGTGTCCGCCCAGTCCCTTTGTCTCAAATACCACTTCAGTGCTGTGTACATCAGTAGTCTGCCAGCTGACTTGTGCTATGGAAGATGTTTACCCCCTGTGTACACTTAACTCATTCCCTGCCATTCACATTTTAGCAAACTCCAATTAATTCAGAAAGTGCTTCACTTTTTCCTGATTGTAAACCTCATTTTGTTTTATGGTTTTAGGTCTCGTCAGCCTATCTCAGCCCCTCTCTTTTCATGTCCTGACAAAAACAAGGTTAATTTCATCCCAACCGGATCAGCTTTCTGTCCTGTAAAACTCCTAGGCCCTCTCTTACCTGCCTCAGACCTGATGCTCAAGAACTCTCCCAACTCCGGCCAGAGCTCGGCCCTGGCAACCCTGACCGTGGAGCAGCTCTCCTCCCGGGTCTCCTTCGCGTCTCTCTCTGACGACACCAGCATGGCAGGCTCCCTGGAGGCCTCCGTCCAGCAGCCATCCCAGCAGCCCCCGCAGCTCCTGCCGGATCTGCAAGGTGAGGAACATGTCCCTGCTCAGAACTATGTGGTCATCTAAAGCAGAGGGGAGCGGGCCTGCACCCGACCTTCCATGGATTAGGAACTAGATCTCAGACGTTACCTGCATGGAGTGACACAACTTTCCAAACACCACCGCCGACACCAGGCTGCTTCTCGGCATCGTGAAGTATCTCTGAACACTGACCTTGGCAGGGACGGAGCTCCTATCAGCAGTTTTGTGGAAAGCAGTAAAGCTTGCAAAATATGTGTGTCATTGAGCATTTTAAGTGGAGACTATGCATTTCATAGTATGTTTGACAGTACTGTGTCCTGTGTTTTGTTCCAAATTCTTCAGTATAAATAAGCTCTATATCAAAAAGTTGCCTGTCTAAGTAGAAAATGTCTTGCTGTGTTTTGTCCTATGGAAAATACTGTACTTCAGGATTATGTTTACAATTGATCCAGGTGTTTGTTTCTAACTTCTGTAATACATACAATGCAAAAAATAAAATAAAATAAATGGCCACAACAGTTGCACAGTGCCCACCCTATGGCCTAGCTTCAGGTACTTCAGTTGAAGTCTAAACTCAGGTAACTTGGAATGTATATCATATTGGGATATTAACTATTTCACAGCTAAAATGCTAAAGAGGGAACATCACTCTTTGCCTTTCCTTGTTTTATGCATTTCCCTTTCCTCATGACATTCCACATTCTTAGAATAAGAAGTGCATTCAACCCTAGGAGAACGATAATCCTGGACATGGGTGAACATGAGAAGAACCAGCAAATTTGTGGTGTCTGACATCACTCTTGTCATGTGGTTACAAGTACAACAGCTGTTGCATTCACTGTCTCAACATGTGTGAACGTGGCTTTTCCTACAAGTTCAGGTGTTGCTCAGTTAGTGACTGTCCAGTGTCTCATATGCAGCGTCCAGTCCCAGGCTGTCCGTAAGCATTCCACATCGTGTGTGATGGGATTTAAGGACGAGATATCTAGGCTTAACGTTAGAATGAGGGAAGTTTCACAGGATGGTTGAGATTTTTTTTGTTTATGCTGGCCATCGAGGTCATGAAATGCTACTGTGTTATCTAAAGGCGTATATTGGTTTTAGTTTCCCTTTTGGAAAGCCTTTAACTCGCAGGTTTAAAAAGGACACACTTTGGGTTATTGTCTTCTTCAAGTAGTTGAGGTGCCTGAGTTACATTCATGTAGAGAGAGAATATGTAGGTCTCAAAATTAATACCGCAGAAGGAAGCTGGTTATCGGCGACTTACAAAAGAGGTCGTTTAAGCTCATTGAAGCCTCTCACAATAATATCATGAGTAGTTCTGTTAATATTTTGGCCCTACAAAGTACAGTCAAAACCCAAGTAAATAGTCTTGACCTTGCAGACTTGACCTAACTTCTCAGCAAAGGGTGAAGAGAGCCCTAGATACTCCTGTTTGGTCCGTGGAAGAGCCCGGCTTTCGGATGTTTTCTGCCACACAGGGAGAGTATCCAAAAGCAAAGGAAAGTTTTTGTATTTTTATTCCATTGCTTTCAGTTCGATAAAACATAGAGTTGTTTCCGTCTGCACCTAAAGTGTAGGGCACAATTTTCTGAAGAATTGGGGGGACAAGATGCCTACAGCTACAGGAACGTTTCAGTTCCCGTCAGTCATTCCTGGACTTTATTTTCTAAGGAGGTTGAAGACGGAAGAGATGATAAAAGATGAAAGCAACACTATTGATTTTTTTTTTTAAAGAAATGGCATAAATGTGTATATGTTTGTGTGTGTATGTATTCTGTGTATTATTTTGTCATGATCCCAATGATCTTCTGTCCACCAAAGTTTGCAGTAATATTCTCTCCTGAAGGTGCATCCTGGCTCCTTTAAATTAGTCAGTGTTACGTTGTAGGAGACTGTCATGGAAAAGGACTCAGTTTACTTTTGCCATTTTCACAGGGGAACCTTTTAAATCAATCTCTTCAGCAGCAGACACCTTTAACCCTAATAATCTCAGGCCTTGATGAAAATACTATATTTTGTAGATTATGGTTAAAGGGAGAAAATTATTAGCTCTGTAAGATAAATATGAGCTCCATTAACTTCTGATAATCTGGTTTAGCAGTACATATATGTTGATCTTATGCTCTGCTTTTGTCCAAATAAGATGCAATAGTATCAATATCAATTTCCGAAAGATGGACTGAATATGCTTTTTGGGTGATGAACTCTGATGTACGATATTTATAGTGATATGTGCTTTTATTTTCTCATGAGAAACTGAATATTAATTGTGTTGTACATTTGTTCCTAGCCTATATTCAAGTTTTGAACCAAATGTGTTAAAGCTTATGCTTTGCCATGTAAATTTCCCAGAAGTTGTTGAGCTCAAATGTATCCTACACCCAGCTGTAGAAATTTGTCAGAAATTGTTTAAATTTTGTATATAGTCGTACTGTTTGATTCTAGCCACTGCGCTGAACAGTATTCGAGTTACCATCAATATGGCTTTACACAAGAAATGTGTGGCTTTTGTTTTGTATTTTTTCAGTATAGAAGTAACTGTGTCTTATTTAAATAAAGTTATTAGTAAAAGTGGAATAGTGCACATACGTGTTTTGGAAAGACCGGGCGGCTAGCATCTCGCGTGACGGACGAAGTTCGTGCCGGGTGGCAGCCACTCTTAGTGCCCGCCGAGTCCCTGACCTGTGTCTCTGGCGGGAGGGGGGCCAGCCGGGTCGGATTTCCACAGCCTGCCTTCCTCCTGACATCTAACTTACACGCTTTCCATCACAAGGTAAGGAGCGAGCTGTCTAAAGTTCCCAGTCTTTGTCATACTCCCAGCTCCGAGCACCTTACATAGAGAAAACATTGTTCCCACATCATCATCTTATACCGAAGAATGATCTGTGGAAACAACTTTTTTTTTTTAGTTTGGTGAAATCACCTCAAAGAAATTTGCTTATTTCTTGCAATGAAAGCCATAGCGAAAAAAAAAAGGTTTATTTTTTTACTCTTTTTATTTACGTTTAGATTCAGGATAAGAGGGCGAAAAGCTTCCCAGAACAATGGAGTGTTGATGTTATGTCCAGCCCTCCAAACAGGCCCGTGATAGATCGTGTGTCCTGAAAGCAAACGCAAACCG
Organism: Molossus molossus; assembly: GCF_014108415.1. Taxonomy (NCBI): domain Eukaryota; kingdom Metazoa; phylum Chordata; class Mammalia; order Chiroptera; family Molossidae; genus Molossus; species Molossus molossus. Next base: position 29,078,446 of record NW_023425401.1, on the reverse strand, counting down.
CGTTGAGACACAGTTTACCAGCAGAGTGTTCATTTCCGGAGCACATCTCGTCAGAGAGATAAGATTTCACCTTTAAAACAAACTTGAAAATGACTATTTAGTATCTGTGTTTTGAGCTGAAAAAAAGCGAAAATACAACATTTTAATGGTGAGGTTTGCCAACTATCTTCTTGAGGGTGATACATAATTCAGGCAAGAAATTATACATCTTACACAACTTGAAAATTCCATCGCCAGTGAATTAGAAAGAAATGTAGAATTCTCAGCCCTGTCTCTGCTTGCCTCAATCAAATAACGGGCTTAATATAAACAGCCCTGAGAAGTGAGCACTATTTCAGTATTTGCAAAATCAAGTTTTAAGAGACTAGGAGGGGGAAATTAGGCCTAAGAACGTATATATGTTTAACCTTATGTTAGCTAGAAACGGCCACTTAAAGTTGATTTATGAATATTGCCGAATGAGTGCTCATCCCCGTGCCCCGCCCTGCAGGGCGAGGCCCCTTTTTGGTCGGAAGCTCCCTTATCCCCACATGTGCCCTTGATGAGCAGCTTCTGCCTTCTGGCCCGTCTTGGTGCTCGGTCTTTCCCCTCCAGGGTCTGAAGGGCATCTCCCCTCAGACTTGATGCCTCATCTCAGCTTCAGCCATGACGTACAACGAAGACTCTCTTGTCCCCTGTTGTACCAAATCATCTCTCCTCCTTTTTACACTCCGATTCCTAGTTCCCAGAAGACAGACCGGAATTCCAAGTCCTGAAGTTTTCTCCACCTAAACCTCCCGGATTAGCCTTTCTGTCTTCTTATCTCACCACTGAATTTCGAGCTGCGGGGGCACAATGGTGTCAGATCAGATGGCCATGCCAGGTGGATGAGTTTCTGTTGAACTCAGGTTCTGATGCCAAGGAAACAAAACCAAGGATGCCAGACCCACTACCTCCCCAAGTCCTAGACCTGGGGTCAACCAACTACTGCGGCTGGGCCAGGCCCGCCCCCTGCCTATTTCTGTAGATCACGTTACTGGAACAAAGCCACGCTCATTTGCTTATGTAGTAAATAGTAAAGTTTGGGGGGAGTCAAAAGTTAGTGGTTTTTGACCGTAGAGGGTCTGTGCCCCTAAGCCCTACTTTGTTCAAGGGTCAACTATACTGTCTGTGGCTCCTTGTCGCACGAAGGCAGGGTGACAGAGTTGCAGCAGAGACAGTCTGGCCCTCAGGGCCTAAAATGCTGGCTGCTGGGTCCTTGACAGGAAACACGACGCTGACTTCTGCCGTAGACCAGAGAGCAAACTGGAGGTCGGTAACTTGTGTCGTACGTGTGGTTGTCTGTGAAATACGTTCACAGACGCTCTGATACGCCTCCCTTCAAGAGGTAGAGCTTCCTTTTTCTCCCGTAAGTGTGGGCTGGGCTTGCTGATGACTAAGAATATCACAAACTGACAGGCTGGCACTCCCGAGATCACCTTACGAAAAGGCTTCTCTGTCTTGGGGTGTGCACTTTCTTGAAACACTGACTATGGGGAAAGCTATGTTATGGGCATACTTAGGAAGTCTGTGGAGAGTCCCACATGGCAGTAGTGGGGCCCTCTGGCCACCAGCTAGCAAGGCACAGGGCCCCTGCCAGCAATCGTATGAGTGAGCTTGGACATAGGTCCTCCTACCCAGCTAAACCACTCCTAGGTTCCTGGCCCTCAGAAACTGTGAGATAATCAACGTGTATTGTGTTAAGGTGCTAAGTTTCAGGGTACTGTGTTACATCGGGTTAAAGAACTAGTACAATACAGCAGCTGCTCTGCATGCCCCCTCACCACCACCACCACCACGAACCTGTGCCCATTACTGCCACCAACATCACCCAGGGTCTTGCTGTAGCATTCAGTCCTCTGGGTCCATGAAGTGAGTCTCGCCGTGTTTAGAATGCACACAGCTCTTCTGGACTCACCCACGGCGAAGCTTTCTCATGCAAAATGCAATTGGGACAATTCACAGGGTGTTAATTCTACTGTGTGTGCCTAAAAGTTGTCTAATGCTTAACCGTCTTACCTAAGACAAGCCACTGGCGGTGAGGCGTGGGTGGGAATTAAACCCTTGCAGGAAAGGATTCCCTATGGAAAATGATGCAAGAAGGGGTGGAGGAGGCGATCCATTTTTCAAGCTGGGAAAGAAGAAAAAGCAGAATCTCGAAGGAAGGAAGGGAGGGAAGGAGGGAGGGAGAGGGGGAGGGAGGGAGGAGGAAGGGGGAGAGAGAGAAAGAAAAAGTAAAGAAAGAGAACGAAAAGAGAGAGAAAGAAAGAGAGAGAAAAGAAGAAAGAGAGAAAGAAAGAAGAAAAAGATTTCCATCTTGAATATCTTTGTTCTTTTAGTTAACCGTAGGCTGGTGACCCACTGGTTCTCATTTGGCCTCTTCCATTCCATAGGTATTTGCACCTCTCAAAGAGGAGATAAAAAACATAAAATTTTCAAAGGTTCCCAGTCAGTTCAGGGATGGCCCCTCTCGTTCAAAACAGCCATTTTCTTAACACTAAGAATTTGAACAATTAGATCATTTTTCCTCCAAAAGATTTTCTGATAATAAGGAATGGGTTCCCTTTCACACGACAAGTTCTACTCAAGTCTTGGCATCAGTTTGAAACGTGACTTTGATGACATTCCTTTGGCCAGAACTGGGCATGGCCCTGCAGGCAATGGATGTTATTTCAAACCACTGTCTAGAAGCGAGCTAGATAAAAGGTGGATGTAGGGCTCCACCAGGACCTACCAAATGGGGAGAAGCCTTCATGTTGGAAAGGCAAATCTTTTCTCAGGTTTTCTATTCCACTTTGTAAAGGAAAAGGGTTATACTCGAGGGACACGTGCACAAAAGACACTGCTCATGTGCTCCAACAGACAGCCCGCCACTTTCATGCAGACTGAAATCAAAGCAGACAGTCATCTTAACTCGCTCTCCATTCATTGATCTGCCCATTTGACTGCAGACAGACACCTGGTGTGGTCTCCCTGTTCTACTCCCCAATGACCACCCTGCGAGCTTTGTGTGAAGAACCTATTCCTTTTTGGCCCCGGCCAGTTTGGCCCAGTGGTCAGAGCATCGGCCTGTGGACCAGAGGGCCCCGGGTTCAATTCCTAGTCAAGGGCATGTACCTGGGTTGCAGGTTCGACCCCTGGTCCCAGTCGGGGTTGTGTGGGAGGCAGCTAATTGATGTGCCTCTCTCTTATTGATGTTTCTCTCCCTCCCTTTAACTCTATCTAAAAATCAGTAGAAAAATATCTTTGGGTGAGGATTAAGAACAACAAAAAAAGAACCTATTCCTTTTTGAATCCCCAATTCCTTCTGATTGCTCCCCTAAATCTGTGACCATTGCAGCAGGACCTGGGAGAAGATCAAGAAGTAGCAGGAAGAGGCTCAAGGTGGTTACACTTGGGGACTAGGGTCTGGGGGTGGGGTTGAGGAAAGTGCTGAGACAAGCTTTCACAATATTTTGAAATATTTGACTTTTTCTCACAATGAGCATGTATTATTTGTGCAATGTTTTGTGGAAGAAGACAGAAAAGCAACATGACCTGCATCCTGCAGTTGTTGGCAGTCCCCTTCCCCTGCCAGCACCACCTTCTCACCACCCATCCACCCATCCACCTTCTTTTTTTGGTTTGTTTTTGTTTTGGTACATGCCCCTAGCGGGAACCGAACCTGGGACTCTCTGGTCCACAGGCCAGTGCTCCAACCACTGAGCCAAACTGGCCAGGGCCATCCATCCACCTTCTTACCACCCATCCATCCATCCATCCATCCACCTTCTTACCACCCATCCACCCATCCACCTACTTACCACCCATCTATCCATCCACCTTCTTACCACCCATCCACCCATCCACCTTCTTACCACCCATCTATCCATCCACCTTCTTACCACGCATCCACCTTCTTACCGCCCATCCACCCATCTACCTTCTTACCACCCGTCCATCCATCCATCTTCTTACCACCCATCTATCCATCCACCTTCTTACTGCCCGTCCACCCATCTACCTTCTTGCCACCCATCCACCCATCCACCTTCTTACCACCCATCTATCCATCCACCTTCTTACCACCCGTCCATCCATCTACCTTCTTACCACCCATCTACCTTCTTACCATCCATCCATCCATCCACCTTCTTACCACCTGTCCACCCATCCACCTTCTTACCACCCATCTATCCATCCACCTTCTTACCACCCGTCCATCCATCTACCTTCTTACCACCCATCTACCTTCTTACCATCCATCCACCCATCCACCTTCTTACCACCCATCTATCCATCCACCTTCTTACCACGCATCCATCTTCTTACCACGCATCCACCTTCTTACCACCCATCCACCCATCTACCTTCTTGCCACCCATCCACCCATCCACCTTCTTACCACCCATCCATCCATCCACCTTCTTACCACCCGTCCATCCATCCACCTTCTTACCACCCATCCACCCATCCACCTTCTTATCACCCATCCATCCATCCACCTTCTTACCACACGTCCATCCATCTACCTTCTTACCACCCATCTATCCATCCACCTTCTTACCACCCATCCACCCATCCACCTTCTTACCACCCATCTATCCATCCACCTTCTTACCACACATCCACCTTCTTGCCACCCATCCACCCATCCACCTTCTTACCACCCATCCACCTTCTTACCACCCGTCCATCCATCTACCTTCTTACCACCCGTCCATCCATCCACCTTCTTACCACCCATCTATCCATCCACCTTCTTACCACCTACCTATCCATCCACCATCCACCCCTCTATCCATCCACCATCCATTCACCAGCCAGTTTGCAGCCGCATACGGATATGACTGAACTGACTGTTGTATATGTTCCTAATATAAAGGCAAGGTGGAGTTCAAGGGAAGTGATCCACAGGAAAATAAATGTTTAGCTTCACTAGTCAGCAAAACGATGCAAATTGAAATAATTCGTTGCCTTTAAAATGGCAAAGATTAAAAAGAAGGACGACGCCCTGGCCGGTTTGGCTCAGCGGTTAGAGCGTCGGCCTGCGGTCCAGAGAGACCCGGGTTCGGTTCCCGCTAAGGGCACGTACCTCGGTTGCAGTTTGTCCCCGGCCCTGGTTGGTTGTGTGGGTGGCAGCCACTCGATGTGTTCCTTTCACATCGATGTTTCTCTCTCTCTCTCTGTTCCTCTCTCTCCCTCCCACTCTACCTGAACAAAAAATGGAAAAATGTCCTCGGGTGAGGATAAAAAAAAAAAAAAAAAAAAAAAAAAAAGAAGGACGACACTCAGTGCTAAGAGGGTGGCCAGGGCATCGCCGTCCCCAGATCTGCGGCTAGAAGGGAAAATTGGTAAAGCCTAACCAAGAATGCGGCAGTACTTACCCCAAGTGGCAAAAAGCAGGTCACAAACCAATGTGATTCCTTAGTTTTGTAAAAATGCATACATGTGTGAGTTTAAAAATAAAGACAAGAATGTGCAAAAACTAACTGTGGCTGTGTCTGTGAAGCATGGTTCCATGAGTCTAAAATCTGCCTCTGCGGTTCTCAAGGACAGCCACCACCTGGCCGAGCTTCCTCCTCCCACTGCCCACTGTCACTTGCACCTTTCCTGGCCTTCTGTAGGTGGGTCAGTCAGGGGTCGCACCTGGCCACCCATGCCAGAGGCCCGGGTGCTCCCACAGACTTCCATGTCTTTCCTGCTCCCCAGCTCCCCTCGCGCTGCCCACACCCAGAAAGCGAGGCCAGAAGACCAGGACGCTTGAGACTTCAGCCTGGGCCCAATTCTCCATCTTCTCCAGGTGCTGTCTTTAACCCTGGACTTGGTTTATAGGTCAGAAAAACAAGCCTGCTTGGCTCTGGGCCTCTCTCCCCACAGGTTCACCATTGAAGCCCAAGCTACAGCAGCAAGGGCTCCCCGGGGCTGGTTCTGAGGGCAGGTGACAGATGGGTGGCAGACTGCAGGTAGCAAGAGCTCGGGCCAGTGAGTGCTCAGGATCTGTGCTCTCCCTGCTAGCTTCTTCCTCTCCAGCTGGAGCCGAAGTCACAGCTCACCTAGGCCGGCAGCTCCTGTTGGCAGGATAAAAATACCCGCAGGTTGACTGCCGAGGCCCACGCATGGCCAACTGAGCCATTGAGGGCACGGGGAGAGGAAACAGGACAGCATGGCTGTGACCTCCCTGCAGGGAAAGGTGGCTGGAGGAAGCTCCCGCTTGCTTACAGGTGACGGTTTGAGCTTCTGGTGCTTATAGGAGCCCCAGTAACATCTATGCCTCTGCGTCAGTGTGAACCCCACGAGCAGCATGTATGCTTCTGACTTCCTATTGCTCATCGACCCCTTTGAGATTTATGAAAGCCCTAGATCATGTCCTCGGGGAGAGGGGGGATTCAGAGGTGCATTTTCACACAAATTTCCTTATGATCTCAGAAGAGGTACAGAAGCTAAGAGGTCCATAAATCCTCGGACCAGAACAGAGTTTATAAGCCAGCCGCCGGAATGGCAATGAACTTCTAGAAGAGAATGGAAGTAGGGTGTCGCTGTGTGGAGTACTGAGTTAGTCCTGAGAATGCCTTGTTTGTGCTGGAAGACGGGGACAGGGAGGAGGCCCTGAAATGTGAAACAGACAGGAATACCAGCAAGGAGACAGCTCAGACCAAAATCAATAAAAGAGCCCTCCAGGAACCGGCTGGAGAAGGAAGCCCAGACCTGACGTGTAATCCAGGCTCTACTGATCGGGCATTTGTTTCTAAAATCAATGGCCTCTTCCCCAGCTTGCAGAGGAAGCCTGGGTGCCGGCCTCCGCCGGGTTTCAGAGGTTTCCCTGAGGACTTCCGATCAGCCCTCTGCTAGGGCGAGTCATGAAGGAGTCACCCCTCTTACCACCAAAGACCGCGCTCATCCAACATGAGATGGGTCTCGGGGACCATATCCCACCAGCAGAGTGTCAGGCAATAGGAACTGGGGCTGCGGTTAGGGTAGGACTGGGGGGGGGCAAGAAGAGATTTGAAAGAGAGACTACAGGGTCCCAGAATTCAACTGAGGTTCATCATGTTCTCCTGGGAGCACTGTTTCCATGAGTGTGGCCAAATGCTTGAGAACTCCAGAGCAAGCATTCAGGCATGTTGAGAACAGTATGGCCCTCGTCAGTTCCCTACCAATTAGTTATCAGAAGGCAGGACATAGGTGTGTGTTCTGTGTTAAAGCTGAAGACCCTACTTTCAGAGGGAAGGACAAAGAGGTGCAATGGGTGAAAGTTTAGATTAGCAGCAGGGGAGCAATGATACTCATGCTGATCTAGCAACTCGGCTGTCTCCACGGTCCGGCCATGACCGCCACCTCACCTCCTCCACCGCGTGTCCTGTCTGTCCCTCTCTGCTTCTGCTTGCTCAGACCGTCCTCACTCAATTGTGCATTGCTTGTTTTCATTTTTAGTTCTGCTCTATTATAATCGACACATTGTTTCGTATCGTCACCAGTTCAGAATGAAAGGAGGGAGAAACTGATCAACTCTTGACTCTTCTCTGGGTGGAAAGGTAATTCTACCAGGACTTCTGCATTGGCTTCCTGAGCTGGTCAGCTGAGACCAGGAGGCCCTGTGGCCCGGAGTGTGACGTACTAGCCTCAGACCATGCCCCTCCGAGCAGAATGGGAGCCAGGACTGCTGGGAAGGCACTTGGTGTGACAGGCAGTTTGAATGGTGCTGTGTCCAGTACCTTCACATGGAACTTTCCAATCTCCTGTAAGAAGACAGAACTGACAGTATCCTAAGACCATTTTCTACTAGAAAGAAAACAACCCACACAACTCCCTTCTTAATCCATATGTATGTTCTTCTTTCCTTTGAACAACCTAGACTTTACTTATTTATTCAATTGGAGTTTACATTCAGTATTATTTTGTATGAGTTTCAGGTGTACAGCAGTGGTTAGACAATCACGGACTTTACAAAGCGTTCCCCTGATATTCCCGGTACCCACCTGGCTCCATAGTTATTACAATATTATTGATTATATTTGCTACACTGTACTTTACATCCCTGTGACTATTTTGTAACCACCAATCTGTACTTCTCAATCCCTTCATTTTTTTCACTCAGCCCCCCAACCCCTCTCCCCTTGGCAACCTTTAGTCCATTCTCTGTATCTATGAGTCTGTGTCTGCTAGATTTTAATGTAAGGTTTTCAAAGTCAACTTCAAAGACCTAGAGCCATTTTACCCCCTCGCCAGAGGATATGTTTCTATTGATTTGGGGGTGGGGGGGAGAAACATTGATGTGACAGAGAAACATTGATCTGTTGCATCTCATATGCACCCAACCCGGGAATCAAACCTGAAATCTAGGTGTGTGCCCTAGACTGGAAATCGAACCCAAAACCTTTTGGTGTAGGGGTAGATGCGTCAACCAGCTGAGCCACCCATACAGGACAAGACCTAGGGCCTTTTTAAGGCAGACATAGCAATACTCATGAAATAGTCTGTCCACCCTGCCCACGCCCCAGTCCCTTGCAGTGAGGCATGTGGCTGTTTCTGGCCAATGGGCTGTGTGCCTTTCCTCGGATGAAGCGTAGCAGCCGTGCAGGACACTCCGGCTCCTTTCCTTGCTGCAGTGACGGGCAGCTCAGGTTTCATGAGCCCAGCTCGGAGCTGGGGAGCTGGCCCTCCATCAGCATGAGTCCCTGAGGGTTTGTGGGTGGAGCCTCACGGACTCATGTTGGAAATAGAGCATTAGTGAGAAAGGAAGGACGTTTCCTTGTTATAAGCCACCGAGATGTGGTGGCGAGTGTTGCCGGAGCATAATCTGGCCCGTCATGACTTACCCACAGATGGGTGCTGGAAGAGAGAAGTTCCCTACCAAGAGCAGGGTCATCTTCTTTTGAGCTCTGAGCCTATCGGACCCCCGAATCTGCTCTTCTTTTCATAAAAGCCATACTTATTGAGGCATATAGTGAAATTCATCCTTGTTGGTGCCTGGTTCCATGGATTTTGACAAATGCTACAGTTGTGTGACCACTAACACAAGAAATATATAGAAGTGTTCCAATACCCCCAAATTTTTCTTGTTTCCCTTTGGAGTCAACCCTGCCCCCAACCTCAGCCTCTGGAAATCACTGATCTGATATGTATCCTTACAAATTGGCCTTTTCCAAAATGGCACACAAGTGGAATAACATAGTATTTAGCTTTTAAAACTAACGACCATTTTATTTTGCAATGCTTTTAGATGGACAGAAAAGTTGTAAAGCTGGTACAAAATTCCTCCCCAGCTTCCCAGTGTGAACATATTACATAGCTATGGGACAGTGTTAAAACAAAGAAATTGACATCGGTGTGATATTATCAACTATAGACTTTATTGTATTTCATTCATTTTTCATTCACTTTTTAATTTTTATTTTTTGTTTTATTTTTTAACAAATTTATTTTTGTTACAGATGTTTCTCCTTTTTCCCCCACTGATTCCCCCTCCCCCTCCTTCCCCGCCCTGTCCCCAGCTTTGTTGTCCATGTCCATTGTTCATGCACACATGCATATAAGTTCTGTGGTTTATCTCTCCCCCACCACTCCCTCTTCTGAGGATTGTCAGTCTGTACCCCACTTCCACGTCACTGGGACTACCCCATTCCTCAGACTGTTATGTTCATTATATTCCACAAATAAGTGAGATCATATGATACTTGTCTTTCTCTGTTTGGCTTGTTTCACTTAGGATAATACCCTCCAGGTCCCTCCATGTCATCTCAAAGGATAAGAGATTTTTCTTTCTTACAGCTGCATAGTACTCCATTGTGTATATGTACCACAGCTTTTGTATCTATTCGTCTGCTGATGGACATTTGGGCTGTTTCCAGATCTTAGCTATTGCAAAAAGTGTAAATGGGGGTACATATATTCTTTCTGTTTGGTGTTTCAGGCTTCTTAGGGTATATTCCTAGAAGTGGGATCACTGGGTCAAATGGAAGTTCAATTTTTAATTTTTTGAGGTAATACCATATTGTTTTCCATAGTGGCTGCACCAGTCTGCATTCCCACCAGCAGTGTACTAGAGTCCCCTTTTCTCCACACCCCTGCCAACACTTGTTGTTTGATGATTTGTTGATAGCGGCCATTCTGACAGATGTGAGGTGATACCTCATTGTTGTTTTAATTTGCATCTCTCTGATATTTAGTGATGTTGAGCATTTCTTCATATGTCTCTTAGCCATTTGTATGTCCTGTTTGGAGAGGTGTCTATTTAGTTCCTCTGCCCACTTTTTAGTTGGGTTCTTTGTCTTCCTTTTGTTGAGTTGTATGAGCACTCTATGTATATTGGAAATTAACCCCTTATCTGATGTATCATTGGCAATTATGCTCTCCCATACAGTGGGTCGCCTTTCCATTTTGATGATTCTTCTATCTTTTGCTCTAATGTTCTTTTTTAATTCCAGGATCCAGCCCTGGACCCCACACAACATTTAGTTGTCCTGTCTTCTTCATTTGCTCCCCTTTGTTCCTGTCACTGCTAAACCAGATCCCATTGCGTGCAGGGACCACAGTGTGTTCATCCATTCATGAGGTGAAGGATATTTAGGTTGTTTCCAGTTTTTGGAGATTGTGAACAAAGCTGCTATAAACATCCACATATACACTTCTGTGCGAAGGTACATTTTTTAGGGTGAATCCCCAGGCGTGGGATTGCTGGGGTGGACGGTGTGTGTTTCACGTTCCGGGAAACTGCCAGACCGTCTTCCAACACGGCTGCCCCACTCTGCCTTCCCATCAGCCCCGCAAGACTTCCAGCTGCTCTGCATCCCAGCTTCTTTTGATCAGTGGTCTGGTTAGCAGTTTGTCTTCGAAATGCCTTTCAGATGAGCAAGTCCGGAGCATGTCCCCCTTGTGCGGCGGAGAACCCGCTCCCCTTCTACTCCTGGCACGAAATTTTGCCCAACTTTATGGAAAAGTCAGGAGCAACTCATTCATCCTACGTTCTTCCACTCCCATGATGTTTAGGAATGAGTTAAATGAGAGTCTCAGAGAGACTCTGGAAGGTCGTGGAGAGGGAGACGTCTCCTATTTATTTCAGTAGCATTTACCAAGTGAGTGACCTTCGGTGACCCCAGTGGCCATGCTGGTGCACCGCGGTGTGTGAGAACAATACTAACTCAGTCCCGGCAGTAACTCCACGAGCAAGGATTGCTACCATCCCCGTTAGCTGCATGAGAAAACAGAAGCTCAGAGAGGGCTCGTGATTTACAGCTGGTGGGGCCTTGGCTTGACCACAGATTTGTCCAGTTGCAGAACCCAAACTCTTAGCTACTGACCTATACGACTGTCCGAAATTCCATCCCCAAAGGGTGCATTTAATAACTGGCCTAATCGCTTCTCGGCCTTTTGGCTAAGATCAAGTGTAGTATCTGTTCTTATCAGTTTAATAACTGGCCTAAGAAAAAGAAAGAGAGAGAGGGGTTGGGGGGGAAGGAGGGAGAGACTGGTTCGTGGAGGAGTTTTGCTCGTCCTTGAATTCTTTGCTTCCGCCTTCAGCTTCCAGCAAACACGTTGAAGGGAAAGAAGCCTTGGCCCGGACTCAGGCAACATGGGTTCAAGTCCTGGTTTTCCACTAACGTATACTTTCGTGGGGTTTCTTTTTTTGTGGGGTACATTTTCGGTTTTGCTTTTTATTTTTTAGGTTTCCTGAGTCCCTCGGTTTCCTCATCTGGATATGCGCACATTGGCTGCAAATAGCCCCATGATCCTTTTTTAACGTCTTGAAGTCAGCTGCAAGAGAGCTGCGACCTCGGCGCGCCCTGGGAGCACCAGGCCTTGCGGCCCTAGTGTCGAGAGGCGGCCTCAAAAGGGGCCCTTGTAGTGGGGTTTCTGGAGAACATTCCAGCTTTTTTTTTTTATCCTCACCTGAGGACATTTTTGTATTTATCTTCAGATAGAGCGGGAGGGAGAGAGAGAGAAACATCAACGTGAGAGGGACACATTGACTGGCTGCCACGCACACAACCCCAACCGGGGCCGGGGACAAACTGCAACCGAGGTACGTGCCCTTAGCAGGAACCGAACCCAGGACTCTCTGGTCCACGAGTCGACGCTCTAACCATTGAGCCAAACCGGCCAGGGCACATTCCAGTTCTTGAACACCCCTCTGGAAACACTTCACAAGTGTCACATTCCAGTGAAGACGAGTGTGGATTGCTCTTGCGTTTCCTGCCCAGGATCCATCCCCTGCCTCTCGGAACAGCACCCAGTTCTCCCTTGAGTGTCCATCATTCCTTCATTCTCAGTCCGTGAGGGTCAGGCCTCAGGGACAGACACAAAGAAAGCTTGAGCCCCACCCACCGTGATCCTGGTTGGCTGAAGGTGGGACATGGGACCCCAGGCAGGCTCCATTCCCAAACCGCTGCAGATGCTGGGCCTTTTTGCTTCCTTATGCGAATGCAGCATCGCGAAGGGATTTCGTGCTGGGAGCTGCAGAGGGCACAGTTGGTGAGAGTATCACATGAGCCCCTCGACCTAGGTATGCCTGAAGCGTACTGTTCAGTTACCTGGGCAAATAAATACAGCCCCACTTTTTTGTTGGTCTCTACATGAGTTTGAGTTGAGTAAGGTTTCAGTAGTGATGTGTTCTTTGAACTTCCTGCTTTTCTCATCCATACTTACCCCTCTTTCAGGGTTCTAGAATCCTACTTTTTTTTTTCTCTTATTGATTTTAGAGAGAGAGGAAGTGAGAGGGAGAGAGAGATAGAAACATCGATGAGAGAGAACATCAACTGGCCTCCTCCTGCATGCCCCCCACTGGGGATCGGGCCCACAACCTGGGCATGTGTCCTGACCGGTAATCGAACCAGCAACCTCTTGGTGCATGGGTCGATGCTCAACCACTGAGACACACCAGCTGGACCCTAGTTACTTTTGATGATGAGTAAGTGGGAGTGGAGGGGGAGGGGAGAAGGGAGAAGGGGAGGCTCTATAAGCCTCACGAGGACAAGGTCTAATGCTGTGTTAGGAAATATGTAACATTATCGCCACCACTCCCCGCCCATACCAGTCAGAAACATCATTCATTTTCCTAATGCAGAATTCTTGGCAGCCGTTGTCAATCATTTCAGCTTCCCTCCAAGCCGAAACCTATTTCCCAGCAGAGCTGAAGGGACCTGCATCACTGCTGTGTGAGTGGTACCCATCAGTGGACTGGGGGGATGGTTTAAATCAAAGCAGAGGATTAATTGCCATGGCCCGTCTGGAGGACACTAGTTGATCACAAAGACAGATGCAAGTTTGATATACTGGCAAAGTCGGTAGTGCTCATCGTCGGCCCTGAGCCATTGCCAGGGGCGGCCCCTGGCGGGGGTGGTCTCTGCACTGGTCTCAGAAAGGGAAGCAAGGAGCTGGTGCTTGGAGCTGAAGCACGAGCAGAAGGCACGAGAGGTCTGGCAGGTGCCACTAACCCAGATGGCCAGGCAGCCTCTCGTGGCACCTGGGGGGTCTCAAGCCTGCCCCACACCCAATGGAAAGACTGGCCACAGCATGATGGGTAAGCCCCACCTACATGCCCACTGGCAAGTCAGGATTCCCAGAGCTGCCAACTCTGAGCAGATCACATTTTCATGGGCATAAACCTCTGTCACAAAGTGCTAGTTCTTTCTTCATTGGTGTATTTCTAATTCTGAAGCTGATGGATGTTTTTCTCACCCTCCCAGAACTCAAAATCAACTTGCCATTTCTAAAATTACATTTTGAAGGCAACGAATCTATAATGTGCACCCAAGCCCATGCCAGCTGGGGAAAAACAGTCAGAAAGGAAGAAGTAGGAGCATTCCTGGCTCCCTCCCTGAAATGGGAACGGTCCGTACATGTCTGTACCAGCAGGGCAGGGAGGGGGTGGAGGGCTTGCAGACCACCGAAAACGGCAGTCAGGTTTCCAAGGAGCAGGTGCCGCCTGAATTTCCTTGAGGGTTCCAGGGCAGTTGTGGGGGAGAAGGGCCTCAGAACACGGAAAGAAAATGAAGAAGTAACACTGGGCGTGATGAGGGTGGGCACCTTTGTCTTCTTCATGCCAGAGACGGGGTGTTCTCCATCGCCGGGCTCCCCAAAGAACCTCCTGGCCCGGCTGGCACACAGCCTGCTTAAAAGAGAATCAGGCAGCAGCTGCTTCTCTTTAAATTGGAGAGGTGGCCGAGGGGCTTTGTGTGAGCCTGGATCAAAACACGCCTATCAAGAGGGATCAAGAGCCTGGCCAAGTGGATTGCAGATGGGAAAGGGAATTGAAACTTTTTTTTTTTTTAAACAAAAATGTAAAGAAAATTCAGGAAGAAAATGCCTCCATGTGCAATTCTTTCTTTTTACTTGTTGCAAAGCCTGTCCAACTACCGCCATTCTCCTCTCGCCTTCACTCAGATCCATTTGAACATGCCGTCTGTTAGTATTTAAAGTGATCCATTCAACATGGGAGAACCCCGCACCCCCTTTGGCCTTCCCCTCCTCCCGCGGAGCTCCCTGGGCCGCCAGCCCAGAGTCAGCCCCTCCTGATCCCTGTCCTCACTGCGGCTGCAAACAATTGTGACCCAGGGTGGAACTGGGAGTCCTTAATCCGCATTCCACACGGGGCAGCCCCTCCGGCAATCATTAATCCAGTGCTCACAAGGTGACTCGGGAGCACCGGGGACTGCAAAGGCGAGGACGGGCAGAGGCACACAGCACCCGGGAGGCCACCGAGTGCCATCTCACGCCAAGTCAGGAACCAAGAGCAGGCAGGAGGGGAGTTGTCAGGGAGAGAGGAGGGGTGTTCCTCACAGGAAAACCCTAGCTACACTTGAAGTCCCTGTGGGGGAGGTGGCATCTGAGGAGCTCCAGGGTCGGTAGGGCTGGAGCCGGGGGCATCAGGGTGGAGAGGGCAGCAAGTGCATCGGGCCAGAGTTGGGGGAGGAGTGTGGGGGGTGGGGGAGGTTAAGGGTACAGCGAGCCCTCCGGTGTGTGGGAGGGAGGGCAGCCAGGTGGGGCCCTGGGGCTCTATCTTCATCTCCTCAGACGGAGAATGCCAGGCTGAGGGACCGCTAAGTGCGGTTCTAACAAACGAGACTCCAAGGACAGCCTGTGCCCGGGAAGTGAGCAGATACACAAGCCACCCAGCACCCCGAGTCCCCAGCCCATCCCCTGCAGGCTTCCTCCCGCGCAGGAAAGGGAACTGCCTTCCTCTGTCCCTGTCTCCGGTCCCCGGGTCCCCCAGGCAGTCTTGTAGGGGACAGTGGCTGGGCCCTTCCACGAGGGCACACCACAGGCAGCAGGGAAGCCCCACGTTCCTGTGGGTTTGGGGGAGACCCTTTTCCAGCTGGAGACAGGCCACAGAGGAGCAGAAGAGGCCTCCCTGCCCAGCTGGGCACATAGAACCGTTTCCCGGCCCATCATCAATTCCACCCCCACTCAGACCACTGGCTCGTCGTCGAAGGGCTGTATCGGGCTTCCTCGGGGGTGTGGCCTCTCACTGAGCATGCCGCCAGTGCCAAGGGAGGGGATGGCATCACTCTGGGGTCTCTCGCACTGTGGACTGTCCAAGGGCTTTGCTTCTACAGACGAAATGGCAACTCTCACCCCTGCCTGAGCCAGCAAAGGGCCAGGGCCTCCTCCCCGGCGGCTGGGCCCAGGGGTGCTCGGGTGGTGCCAGCAGCGCCTGCAGGTGTGGCCCGTCCTCCTCCATCCCTCTCCAGTCCCTAGCCCCACAGACCTCCCCACGGTGTCCCCACCACAGATTCATTTCTTAACTTGACTTGGCGTGTCAAATATCTTTTTCATTTAATTAAAAAACAACAGTGAATGTCACAAGGGACTCCGGAAATACATGCTTTTGAGTTGCAGCCACAGAGAGGACACGAGACGCCGGAGTCTGCAGACACGGCTGCTTTCCAGGCAGGTTCATGCAGCGGAGCCCAGCCCACTGCTCCGCCGGGAGACAGCCCAGGGCCACCGGCAGGGGCGAGGACAGTGTCTTTGGTCGGCTGGAGCTTCGTCCAGAGCTGGCTGGAAGGTGGCTGGGCGGGCAGGGGAGCCTCCCTGCGGCCTCCATCGGAGGGGACAGAGGCAGGGGGCAGAGAGGACGCATTTAGTTCCGCCAGCGTCCCGCTGCCTGCGCGGCTGCAGACACGTCTATAAACCCAACGCAAAGTAGGCTTCCGATTTGAACTTGGATCTCAGACCAGCCCGGTGGCTCGGCAGCAGCCAGGACGGGCATTCTGGCAGGAGAGCGGCCGGCCTGGAAACTGCTCCGACACACTCCTGTATCGTTAGGTCCACACAGAGAATACACTAAATCCCTTCAGACCAAGTAAGAGTAAATAATCATACCAATATAAACAGGGCCTCTGGCCCTTTCATTTTATTAAAATGGCACGTAAATAGGAAAACAGCATACTGATCGCAGGACCCGTCTGCGGGCCCCCAGGCGTGAGGCTGAGGACGGCCCGTGGCTCCTTCCAGAGGCGCAGACTCACGCGTTGAGCAATTCGTGTTCTCTATCCGTCTTCCCAACAGCGTCGGGATTCGACAAGGGGTCGAGGTCGGCAAAGAGGCTGAACCAGGCAGTCAGGTCCGAGGCAGCCTTGGCCGGCTCTGGGGAGAGAAGGGGACTCTGAGCACACCCACCTCCGCCATGCGGCCTGTGGGTCCGGGCTCGTCTGGGAAGGGCGGATGCTCAGTCAGACCCAGACCTTGCACTTCACCTCGGAAACTAGCCAGGGAACCAGGTCCCTCTGCTTGCTGGCGGAGTCCGGGTTCTCAACCACGGCCTGGGAAGCTCAGGAAAGACCAAGCTCTTGGCTTAACCCCAGCTGCACCCCAACCCCAGTGGGTGTCCACAGCCCACAGAGTTGCCTAAAACCTCAGACCACTTCACCGCAAGCCGGAGATATCAGTTATTTCAGAAATCAGATTGCAGGGCTGAGGAAGTGAGGTGCCTTCCAGTGTCGCCCACTGGCAGACTCTTTCCCAATCCTCTGGGTCAAGAGAAATACAGGGGCCGCTCTCCAGGCATCAAAGCTACAGGCCCAGAAGGGGGTTGGAGCCTAGGCCTGGATGCTCAGGGCCACTGCCTTCTCCAGACCTCTTCCATCGGGCAGAAAAGGAGGCCCCTGCTCCCCCTGAGCTCTCCACCGCCCCCACCCCCTTCAGCCTCACTGGCGGATTCTCCTCAGCTGTTCTTTCTACCAAACCACCTGCCCCAACTTCCTGAATACCACAATTACAGAGCCAAATTATTTCCCAGATGAGGAGAACGGTTTCAAAAGAGGGCCTGATGCGGGTGATTTCTAAATACGTCGGGGGCTCTTCTTTATCTAAATCATTCCACATGAGAATCCCAGTTCACCGGCTTGGACGACCCATGCTTTTTTCCCTGCTCCGACAGGTGGGAGTATCAAAAGCACAAAGAAAATGTCTCTTTGACAGGCTATCCTTCTAGCTAAGAGCAGCTAGGAATGTGCTTGCCATCTGGCTAAGAGAGTCTTGAAAAACAGGGGCAGGACAAGTTGCTAAAAGTAGTGATATGAGAGTGAAGGAGAGACTTCTGGGATTGTGCCACCATAGCGGGACCTTTGGGCGTTTTATTATGATGGCACCTAGCTGTGGACAGTGCGCTGGTCCTGTTAGACTTCTGATTCCCGCTTTTTCAAAATCTGTCGTCGATGTATTCCTTTATAATGAGGTAATGAATGCACCTATTATAGAGACACGACGACGGTAAGCAAGGCTAGTTGGTAATAATGTGTGAGTTATGACTGTAACGTGAATCGAATTCCATGTGCAGTTAGCCCCCAAGACACCTGGTTTATTTTGATATGGTAAACTGAGCCGCGAGCCATCGCAACATCGTTTGGTGGGGGTGGGGAACGACCGAAAACAGGGGAGTCACTTTCTTTGGTCATGTAGGCAGCCACACAAGGAAACTGTAGGGAGAAAGACTGATTGAGGAGGATCAGGTGATGCTTAATAGAGAATATCGAGGTATGTTAAAGACAGCTCCCATAAAATACACTGTACACTCCCCACCCTCCCTCCTAACCTCTGCCAAGGTCTCAGAAGGCCCCAGAGAGGGGGTGTGGCCCTGCAGGAGAAGCCAGGCGCCTGCACTTTGGGGCAACCCTCCCATTCCCCAGGCCTCCGGTTGGAAGGACCACCACGCGCAAGGATTCGCACAACACCTGAACACAGGGGAATGCTTTTTGATGACAACAGACCCTTCCTTTAACTCCCGGGGTCAACCCAAGAAAGCGGGTGCTGACCAAAGGAAGAGAGTTGCAGATGCCGACAGACTCTTCAGCAGGTGTCCTCAGGGGCTTGTCTCAAGAGAGAACAGATCTCAGAGCTTGACCGGCCCTCTGCTCACAGCTAAGAAACCCGGCCCTTGCTGAGGAGCACTAATTAAACGCCTCGGTGGTGGCGGCGACGGTATTTTCACAGGATAGCCCCCCACCGTGGCCTTTCCAACCTTGATGTTTCCACCCAATCTTGGGGAGCAGCCAGTCACAGGGAGGCAGACATTTGATTCCTCCTCGGTGGATTTGACAAAGGGAATTATGAATGAGGACATTAAGCCAGAAAACGAGAAAAAAGAAGAGTTAGGATCCAGCAAAATACTCCACCCTGGGAGCAGGTGTTCAAATGGAAATTAGCAAAGACAGAAAAATGTGTCAGGACAGTGGAAAGGAAGGCGACGGTCATTTCAGGGGGATGAAACGCTATCACCTTCCACTACGGGGCTGTGGTCATTTGGACGGCCTGCCCTTGGTGCTGGCCCTGGAGAAGGAGGGGGTTGACATCGGTCTCTGACCAGCCCAATGTTAAAACCAGGGGTCGTCAGGTCCCGGGAAGGGCAGACCCACTGCCCCCGTTCCTGGTCACAGATTTGGTCCTCAGCGACGGGGGCCCCCAAAGAACGGGATGAGGGTGGTGTGACAAGACCTTTCTGCTCCAGGATCCTTATACTTGGAACGGAATACGCGTCAGGGGAGAGCAGAGTACATATAACCATGCCCAATTCAAAAGTAGGAAAAACTAGAAAAAAAGACTGGATTTTGAAAAACAAATGAGAAATTGCTGAGGGGAAAGCATTTTTACTTTTGGCTTTATGCCCATTTTTCATCTCAAGTAACATCCCCCCATGGTCACACCCGAGACTATCAACAGTGTCCCAAGGAAATCAAGGGCCTTGTTTTTCTGCCGCAAACAGGAAAAGCTGAAAAAAGTGAACACCCTGAAATGCCGTCCTAAAACTAGCACACTGCAGGTCTTCCCTACTTCCAGTCTCGTCCAGTTCATTTATTTTCCATGCAGCTCACGTCAAGCGGGAAGCTTGGTTAATGCAGATAACTGAACGGCAGTCCAGGTACGTGAGGGGGAAGAAGGCCCCTCACCTTGGTGCAGTCCCTCGCAAAGGCGTTTAGTTGTATCTCCCGACGACCTCCAGTGCCCCGTGTCTGTGTGCCCATCGCGAGGAAGAGGCCTCAGCAGCCCTGGAACTGTACCCTCTGCTTCTTCGCACGTCTGCTTAACTCTTTTTTTTTTTTTTTTTTGGTTAATCCTCACCCAAGGATATATTTTTAAAAATGTTTTAATTGATTATTTTAGAGAGAGAGGAAAGGAGAGAGATGTGAGAGAGAGAACTCAATCAGCTGCCTCCTGCACACTCCCTGGGTATCGAGCCTGCAACTGGACATGTGCCCAGACCGGGAATCGAACTGGGACCCCTCAGTCCATGGGGCAACACTCAATTTACTGAGCCACACTGACTGGCCTGAGGATATTTTTCCATTGATTTTTGGAGAGAATGGGAGGAAAAGGGGGAGGGGGAGAGAGAAAGAAACATCAATGTGAGAGAGACATGATTGGTTGCCTCCCGCAGACATCCTGACCTGGGGTGGGGGACTGAACCTGCAACCCAGGTACATGACCTTGATTGGGAATCAAACCTTTGACCCTTTGGTGCGTAGGCCAACACTCTAACCACTGAGCCAAATCGGCCAGGGCTGCTTTAATTCTTTGTGTGTAAGTCCTGTCTTTTTAGGGACAAGAAAGTTTCTTCAGTGTGCTCCAACATTCCTAACGCAGCACTTGTCCATCATCGATTCTCACTGTGAAGCGCACACCGTCAAATGATGTGTTGCTGTTGGGTCCATCATGGGTAAGACCAAGTCCCTGTACTGGGATGCTCCGGTCACAGTGTTTCTACAGAAAAGGTTTTGTTTCTGAAAAGGTCTTCGTGAGACATCAGGTTTCCATAGCAGTGAAACAATTTCTGGAGCAAGAAAGCCACTCGGTATACGTTAACAAAAGTGATACGATTTAATGCATTTGTTTATGCTGCTTCGCCACTGGGGGACTTGATGACAGATCCTTACTGTACTTATTCGTCTGCATCTTTGTCTCAGCCCCTTGAAGGCAGGGACTCTACTGGTGCATTGCCTGCCACACAATGGATGCTGAATTATGATAAACTATTGAAGAACTATTGAACTATGAAGTACACGTATGAAGCATTGTTTTAAGGGATGGCAAAGCAATGCTTGACACAGTAGATTTAACATACTCAGTGGATGAACTGTTTCATTTTAGGCAAGTGGCATCCAAACTTCTCTATGAAGACTAATGGGTGACAAATGAAACAGGTGGCTTGTGACCTATTTATTGGTTCTGTTGTTACAACAATGAAAGGATACAGGGTTTTTTTTTTTTAATGCTCATCCAAGGATATTTTTCCCATTTATCTTCAGATAGAGTGGGAAGGGGGGAGGGAGGGAGGGAAAAAGGAGAGAGAGAGAGAGAGAGAGAGAGAGAGAGAGAGAGAGGAGAAAGAGAGGAGAGAGACTCCCGCACGACCCCACAAGGGCTGGGGAAAAACCGCAACTGAGGTATGTGCCCTTGACCACGACTCTTTGATCCACAGGCTGGTCCTCTAACCACTGAGCAAAACAGGCCAGGGCCATGTAGAGATTTTTAAAAAGTATTGCCATTCATTGGAAAGGTACTTGATTATGTAGTGAACATACTTCACAAAACAATCAAAAGCATCTGATTCTGAGGGAACTTTCTGGACTCTGGTGACAGTTGCATAATATAAATTTACCAGGCCCTGGTCAGTTTGGCTCAGCAGCTGGAGCATCAGCCGCGGACCAGAGAGTCCTGGGTTCAGTTCCCGCTAAGGGCACGTACCTCCGTTGCAATTTGTCTCTGGCTCCGGTTGGGGTTGTGTGGGTGGCTCTCACGTTGATGTTCTCTTTCTTTCCCCCTCTCTCCCTTCCACTCTTTCTGAAGATAAATGCAAAAATATCTTCAGGTGAGGCTACAAAAAAAAAAAAATTTACCAGAAATCCATGAACTGTCTGTCCCCTTACAATGGGTGGATTTTATGGTATGTGAATTAGTTTAATAAAGCAGTTTTTAAAATGACCACTATCTGCCCTGGCCGGTTTGGCTCAGTGGTTAGAGCGTCGGCCTGTGGACCAGAGAGACCCGGGTTCGGTTCCCGCTAAGGGCATGTACCTCGGTTGCAGTTTGTCCCCGGCCCTGGTTGGGTCGTGCGGGTGGCAGCCACTCGATGTGTCCCTTTCACATGGATGTTTCTCTCTCTCTCTCTCTTCCTCTCCCTCCCACTCTATCTGAACAAAAAATGAAAACATGTCCTTGGGTGAGGATTAAAAAAAACCCACTGTCTTCTGTCGTCCAAGAGTAATGTAACCTCCCCGAGTGCCAGGAAACTGGCCCACAAGCATTTTGCTTCTAAACCCAAATCACACCACGCAGTGGGCAATGTGGCAAGTTTAAGTGCGGTTCCACCATGCTGGAATACAGCTGAACCAGGTGGAATCTGGGTAAATGCCACCCCTTTCCCTGCACCCTCCTCCCGGACACCCTCCGAGCAGCCTCGCAGCGCACGGTGCCCCCAGCAGCAGCACCGGCTGCGAGCTGGTTGGAAATGCAAAGTCACGGGCCACCGCTGTCCTCCTGAGTCAGAAGCCCTGGGAGTGGAGCCCCGGAAACGGTTTTCACAAACCCTCAGTGACTGAGAAGCAGTTGTAATTTGGGAAGAGCTGCCAGAGATGGTCTCCAAGGAGGCTGCGAGGTCACCATCTCCATCAGGGACAGGGTCCAGCTGGGACAAGGAGACAGGTCCTCCTAGGAAACAGGCCCTGCAGCTTTAAGCCCTTCAACCCTGCCAGGCTCTCTGACTTCAGGGAGGCCCACGCTTCCAGAGAACCCGCACCGCCTCGGAGAAGAGCCGGGGACAGGTATGGCAGTCGGCTCCCCCAATCTCTGTCGGCTATGTGATCCAGTGGGAACACAACGAGATCGGTCTTCCCGTTTCAAAAATATGCACAGCGGTCGTTTTTAAAGACAGCTGCAGAGAACACTGAAGAGGCAGGCTCCAAGCGCCGGGCCGTCAGAGTGCATCATGGAATGCGGTCCCAAAGGAGGCAGGTCATGACAAAGCCCCCTTCCTTTCAATAACGGACACGCCCCCCCAAAGACCCGCTTACTGACTTAAATATCTGCACATCAAGTCGTATTTTACAAGTATCAGAAAGACAACTCCTATTTTCAAGCCTATCATCTAAAGGACTGTAAGGGGCCCTGGCCGGTTTGGCTCAGCGGTTAGAGCGTCGGCCTGCGGTCCTTAGAGACCCGGGTTCGGTTCCCGCTAAGGGCGCGTACCTCGGTTGCAGTTTGTCCCCGGCCCTGGTCGGTTGTGCGGGTGGCAGCCACTCGATGTGTTCCTTTCACATCGATGTTTCTCTCTCTCTCTCTCTCTTCCTCTCTCTCCCTCCCACTCTACCTGAACAAAAAAAAAATGGAAAAATGTCCTCGGTGAGGATAAAAAAAAAAAAATAAATAAATAAAAAATAAAGGACTGTAAGGGCAGATTCCTTCATAAAGACTTTCACTGTCTTCTAACTGGATTCGTCTGTAAAACTACAGGTCTGTGACTCTGGCTCACCTCGTGACTCTCACAAGCCACATCTACAATCTGTGGGTCTGGGGGCTTCTCTGCAGCAGAGGACATAAAGGAAGAGCCTACAGACGCCCCCTCTTTGGGGACTAAGGGGATGGGGTCAGAATTTTCACAAAGACACAGGGCAGCAGTGTCCCCTTCTCCCATGGGGTGAAGCAGACAACAGCCGGGTTGTCCAGTCCTGTTCTCTCCTTAGAACAGTGATTACGCGTTCTAAGACGGGGGGGGGGGGGGGGGGGGCTCTGACACCAGCTATATATTAAAAAATAAATAAATAAATAAATAAATAAAAACTTTTTAAAGCAAATACTTAGCTCAGTTGCCATTTCACCCTCACTTACAACACTTTGGGGATTATTGAGGGGAAGGTGCAGTGAGGGTAGTGATGGACGGGATGCCAAGCCAGATTTCAAATGTCACAGCGTCCGTCAGGAAAAAATGCTGTTGGAAGAGAACTTGGTGTTGCTAATATTCCTGTAACTGCTGTTGACTGCTCTCCTCTTGGCGTTAGTTGGCATTTTTTTTTTACCATGAAGGTGTGACTAGAAAGACAGCTCCCATCTCAGAACTGTCGGGAGAGGGGTGGCGAGGGGTGGGGGCTGGGAGCACGGAGCGCGGTGGGAACCAGTGACTATCCTAAAGCGCTCAGTTCCTCTGACATGTCAACTGTGCTACCCATTTGCAGGAAACACACATAAAATTTTATTGGAGCAATCCTGCCTCCTCTACTTACATAAGGGAATACATAAATCAGCCAGAAATAACACCGGCCAGCTAGCGCAGCACACAGAGCCAAAGTAACACCGTGCAGAGTAGCTCTTTACCATGAATGCAGCTGCACTAGCCCGGGGAGCAAGGCCCAGGCTGGGCTCATGATCGCAGCCCAGGGGCTCTGGCGTGGGCCGGGCAGCGAAGGGGCAGAGGCAACACCACGCCATGATGGATGAGCACCAGGCTGCTGTCCCCAGTTCCTGGCTCCAAGCCCCAGTGTCCATCCCTGCAGAGGTGGATAAAAATTCCTGCCTTGCTAGGTTGTTTTATGGATAAAATGGGATCTTGCAGGCGGCAAAACCTGGGAATACAAAGCCTAGGGGCAGGCCCCTAACAAATTGAAGCTGAATCTGGAGTTCTGCACAGCTCAGCAACCATCCAGCCCAACCCTCGAGAGGATCATGCTCAGGGTCATGCCTTAGGATGGTTTTCCTTTTCATCTAGTGGTTCAGTGTCAGTTGCTGTCTCCTTCCCCTCCTGCCATCCATCCATCCATCCATCCACCCACCCACCCAGTGCTTTCTAAGCATCTACTGTACTCCAGGGATTGAGCTCTGTTCTGGAAAGAAGATGGTGAGCAACACAAACATGAGCCCTGCCTATGACGACCTACAGCGAGAGACAGGAAATTAAATCAATGTTACCGCGAGGGGAGAAGTGAGGAATGATTAAGGACAGGGTGTGAAGGGAATGGAGAGCAGCAACACCTACCCCTGGCTGCTGGCCACAGGGGAGGCTGAGCCGGCTCCCTGGAAGGAACAACACAGAAGGTGGGAGCCGCAGGACGAGGGGTGTGCCTTCCGAGGGGCAGGCGCCAGGGGTGTGTCGGTGGGCAGCACGCTGGGGGAGGGGCAGGCATGTGTCAAGGCCCAGGGTGGGGAGAGCTGGTCTCACTGCAACTGGATTCGGCAGGAGTCCAGCTTACTGACATCACGGAGGGCTCTCTGGCAGAACGATGTCACCCTGTCCAGTCATGGTGTGGGAGGTGGGCCGCAATGAGACCGGGGCCGGGTCCTGACGGACCTTGTGAGCTAAGCTGAGGAGTTCAGACACTCTGTGATCTGCAACAAACTGGGATTCCTTGATTTCCTCATCTATAAACTGAGGGTCCAGCACATGGCCATCAAGGTCCTTGTAGGGACGGGTGGAGTCACTGAAATCCTGTAGATGTCCTGGACCTGCGGCTGCTTTGATGGGACAAACAACTCCACTTGTTCATGCTGAGAGCGCCTGCCCCACCTTCAGGCTGTCCTTAAATACAGTCTTTTCCTCCCCATGATTCTATCTGATCCCAGAATTACCAGTTAGGAGCCAGGCTAAGCCACGAACGGCAAGAGGTTGGGGAAAGGTGAGTTTAAGATGAACTACAGCTTGACATTTCTTTAGTCTTAAATGGAAACCCACCCGGATGGCAATAGCACCTCGGAACTGGGTCAAACAGAAGCATATCTGGAAGGAACCCAGAGCTGCCTATTTGTGAGAATCTGGAACTCGACTCCTGGCTTCTGTTTGCAGAATTCTAAATCGAAAGATGTCCCAGTAGCCCTGGCTGGTTTGGCTCAGCAGTTAGAGTGTCGGCCCTCGGACTGGAGGGTCGCAAGTTTGATTCCTGGTTAAGGGCATGTCCCTGGGTTGCAGGTGTGATCCCAGGCCTGGTCGGGGTCGTGTGGGAGGTAACCAATCAATGTGTCTCTCTCACATCAATGTTTCTCTCTCTCCCTCCCTCCCTCCCTTCCTCGCTAAAAATAAATGGAAAAATATCCTCGGGTGAGGGTTAACAAAAAAAGAAGAAAGAAAAGTCCCAGTGCACTGATGGCGAGCATGGTGTCTTTCCATTTCTGAACTGCACCTGGACGCTGGTGGAGAGCGGAGGGAGCGTTGAACGGGGCCTACCGGCCGGGCGCTGCCCCATCCCAGGCAGCCGCCTGGCCCTCTTCCCACTCACCTCAGGGGCCTCAGGAAGATACCGTTTTCTCGCCATGCGCCACACAGGAAGCCCAGCCTCTGTCGTGCTGGGACTTCAGAGCTAAGACATCCTAGCTAAAATTAACTCTGTAGATTTTCAGCACAATTTGCTCCCAAATATAAGTTGCTTTGTTTTGCTCTCCTAGAGCTTGAAATTGGGGTGGTGGTGGTGAACATAACAGTTCTCTCATGAAATCCGCTGTCCTCTCCACTCCCCCAGAGGCCCGGGGGGGGGGGGCAGGGGAGATGAGGGGGGATACTAAAGAGGTGGAGGGGGCAGGGGAGGATGGGGAGATGAGGGGGGATACTAAAGAGGTGGAGGGGGCAGGGGAGGATGGGGAGATGAGGGGGGATACTAAAGAGGTGGAGGGGGCAGGGGAGGATGGGGAGATGAGGGGGATACTAAAGAGGTGGAGGGGGCAGGGGAGGATGGGGAGATGAGGGGGATCCTAAAGAGGTGGAGGGGGCAGGGGAGGAAGGAGAGATGAGGGGGGATCCTGAAGAGGTGGAGGGGGCAGGGGAGGATGGAGAGATGAGGGGGATCCTGAAGAGGTGGAGGGGGCAGGGGAGGAAGGGGAGATGAGGGGGATCCTGAAGAGGTGGAGGGGGCAGGGGAGGATGGAGAGATGAGGGGGGTTACTAAAGAGGTGGAGGGGGCAGGGGAGGATGGAGAGATGAGGGGGGATCCTGAAGAGGTGGAGGGGGCAGGGGAGGAAGGGGAGATGAGGGGGGATACTAAAGAGGTGGAGGGGGAAGGGGAGGATGGGGAGATGAGGGGGGATACTAAAGAGGTGGAGGGGGCAGGGGAGGATGGGGAGATGAGGGGGGATACTAAAGAGGTGGAGGGGGCAGGGGAGGATGGGGAGATGAGGGGGATCCTAAAGAGGTGGAGGGGGCAGGGGAGGAAGGAGAGATGAGGGGGGATCCTGAAGAGGTGGAGGGGGCAGGGGAGGATGGAGAGATGAGGGGGATCCTGAAGAGGTGGAGGGGGCAGGGGAGGAAGGGGAGATGAGGGGGGATCCTGAAGAGGTGGAGGGGGCAGGGGAGGAAGGGGAGATGAGGGGGGATCCTGAAGAGGTGGAGGGCGCAGGGGAGGAAGGGGAGATGAGGGGGGATCCTGAAGAGGTGGAGGGCGCAGGGGAGGATGGGGAGATGAGGGGGGATCCTGAAGAGGTGGAGGGGGCAGGGGAGGATGGGGAGATGAGGGGGGATCCTGAAGAGGTGGAGGGGGCAGGGGAGGATGGGGAGATGAGGGGGGATCCTGAAGAGGTGGAGGGCGCAGGGGAGGATGGGGAGATGAGGGGGGATCCTGAAGAGGTGGAGGGGGCAGGGGAGGATGGGGAGATGAGGGGGGATCCTGAAGAGGTGGAGGGCGCAGGGGAGGAAGGGGAGATGAGGGGGGATCCTGAAGAGGTGGAGGGCGCAGGGGAGGAAGGGGAGATGAGGGGGGATCCTGAAGAGGTGGAGGGCGCAGGGGAGGAAGGGGAGATGAGGGGGGATCCTGAAGAGGTGGAGGGCGCAGGGGAGGAAGGGGAGATGAGGGGGGATACTAAAGAGGTGGAGGGGGCAGGGGAGGATGGGGAGATGAGGGGGATCCTAAAGAGGTGGAGGGGGCAGGGGAGGAAGGAGAGATGAGGGGGGATCCTGAAGAGGTGGAGGGGGCAGGGGAGGATGGAGAGATGAGGGGGATCCTGAAGAGGTGGAGGGCGCAGGGGAGGAAGGGGAGATGAGGGGGGATCCTGAAGAGGTGGAGGGCGCAGGGGAGGATGGGGAGATGAGGGGGATCCTGAAGAGGTGGAGGGGGCAGGGGAGGATGGGGAGATGAGGGGGGATCCTGAAGAGGTGGAGGGGGCAGGGGAGGATGGGGAGATGAGGGGGGATCCTGAAGAGGTGGAGGGGGCAGGGGAGGAAGGGGAGATGAGGGGGGATCCTGAAGAGGTGGAGGGGGCAGGGGAGGATGGGGAGATGAGAGGGATCCTGAAGAGGTGGAGGGGCAGGGGAGGATGGGGAGATGAGGGGGATCCTGAAGAGGTGGAGGGGGCAGGGGAGGATGGGGAGATGAGGGGGGATCCTGAAGAGGTGGAGGGGCAGGGGAGGATGGGGAGATGAGGGGGGATCCTGAAGAGGTGGTGGGGGCAGGGGAGGAAGGGGAGATGAGGGGGGATCCTGAAGAGGTGGAGGGGGCAGGGGAGGATGGGGAGATGAGGGGGGATCCTGAAGAGGTGGTGGGGCAGGGGAGGAGGGGGAGATGAGGGGGGATCCTGAAGAGGTGGAGGGGGCAGGGGAGGAAGGGGAGATGAGGGGGGATCCTGAAGAGGTGGAGGGGGCAGGGGAGGAAGGGGAGATGAGGGGGGATCCTGAAGAGGTGGAGGGGGCAGGGGAGGATGGGGAGATGAGGGGGATCCTGAAGAGGTGGAGGGGGCAGGGGAGGATGGGGAGATGAGAGGGATCCTGAAGAGGTGGAGGGGGCAGGGGAGGAAGGGGAGATGAGGGGGGATCCTGAAGAGGTGGTGGGGGCAGGGGAGGAAGGGGAGATGAGGGGGGATCCTGAAGAGGTGGAGGGGGCAGGGGAGGAAGGGGAGATGAGGGGGGATCCTGAAGAGGTGGAGGGGGCAGGGGAGGAAGGGGAGATGAGGGGGGATCCTGAAGAGGTGGAGGGGGCAGGGGAGGAAGGGGAGATGAGGGGGGATCCTGAAGAGGTGGAGGGGGCAGGGGAGGATGGGGAGATGAGGGGGATCCTGAAGAGGTGGAGGGGGCAGGGGAGGAAGGGGAGATGAGGGGGGATCCTGAAGAGGTGGAGGGGGCAGGGGAGGATGGGGAGATGAGGGGGGATCCTGAAGAGGTGGAGGGGGCAGGGGAGGATGGGGAGATGAGGGGGATCCTGAAGAGGTGGAGGGGGCAGGGGAGGATGGGGAGATGAGGGGGGATCCTGAAGAGGTGGTGGGGGCAGGGGAGGAAGGGGAGATGAGGGGGGATCCTGAAGAGGTGGAGGGGGCAGGGGAGGATGGGGAGATGAGGGGGATCCTGAAGAGGTGGAGGGGGCAGGGGAGGATGGGGAGATGAGGGGGGATCCTGAAGAGGTGGTGGGGCAGGGGAGGAGGGGGAGATGAGGGGGGATCCTGAAGAGGTGGAGGGGGCAGGGGAGGAAGGGGAGATGAGGGGGGATCCTGAAGAGGTGGAGGGGGCAGGGGAGGAAGGGGAGATGAGGGGGGATCCTGAAGAGGTGGAGGGGGCAGGGGAGGAAGGGGAGATGAGGGGGGATCCTGAAGAGGTGGAGGGGGCAGGGGAGGATGGGGAGATGAGGGGGATCCTGAAGAGGTGGAGGGGCAGGGGAGGATGGGGAGATGAGAGGGATCCTGAAGAGGTGGAGGGCGCAGGGGAGGAAGGGGAGATGAGGGGGGATCCTGAAGAGGTGAGGGGCAGGGAGGAAGGGGAGATGAGGGGGGATCCTGAAGAGGTGGAGGGGGCAGGGAGGAAGGGGAGATGAGGGGGATCCTGAAGAGGTGGAGGGGGCAGGGGAGGAGGGGAGATGAGGGGGATCCTGAAGAGGTGGAGGGGGCAGGGGAGGATGGGGAGATGAGGGGGATCCTGAAGAGGTGGAGGGGGGCAGGGGAGGAAGGGGAGATGAGGGGGATCCTGAAGAGGTGGAGGGGGCAGGGGAGGAAGGGGAGATGAGGGGGGATCCTGAAGAGGTGGAGGGGGCAGGGGAGAAGGGAGATGAGGGGGATCTGAGAGGTGGAGGGGAGGGGAGGAAGGGGAGAGGGGGGATCCTGAAGAGGTGGAGGGCGCAGGGGAGGAAGGGGAGATGAGGGGGGATCCTGAAGAGGTGGAGGGGGCAGGGGAGGAAGGGGAGATGAGGGGGGATACTGAAGAGGTGGAGGGGGCAGGGGAGGATGGGGAATGAGGGGGGATCCTGAAGAGGTGGAGGGGGCAGGGGAGGAAGGGGAGATGAGGGGGATCCTGAAGAGGTGGAGGGGGCAGGGGAGGATGGGGAGATGAGGGGGATCCTGAAGAGGTGGAGGGGGCAGGGGAGGAGGGGGAGATGAGGGGGGATCCTGAAGAGGTGGAGGGGGCAGGGGATCGAGAGGGGGGCACAGCGAGTGGGAGGGCTGAGGTTGCTGTGGCGAAGCCTGGGCATTGCACCTGTCTTCTCCACAATCTGACCCTGAGGACACCCCCACCTGGACCCCATGGACAGCTGGGACCACGGGAGACCGAGTGAACATATGGGTGACTGCGAGCACAGGCGAAGGTTTTGTAGACAATCTCAACTTCAGATAGCCTACTCTGGAGCATCCCGACTTGTGGTTGACAGGGACCCTGTCTCCCCACACCCACCTTCTTCCTCCATAACCATCGGGTGGGTCATTCCCAGTCCCCCTCCTTGGGAGGCATCAGGACAGGCCTGAAGGAACTGGGGGGGACCACGTTCGCCATCAGACACAGGACGGAGAGGCCACAGAACACCAAGTTCAAGGCACAGGTTCCTGAGTCAGGGGGCTCAGGTTCAGATCCCGCCTGTCTTCTACCGGCCGTGTGATCTCAGGCGAATTCCCTGGCCACCCTGTACCTCGGTTTCCTGGGCAGCAACGGAGATGCTGACAGCACCTGCCTGGGCAGGGTGCCGTGAGGGTTACGTTAGCACATAAACACACAGGACAGAGCCTGGATCATGGCATGGGCCGCACGGAGTGCTGGTCATCGTGGGCTTACCAGCTGCTAACGGCGGATTCGTGGAATCCCGCAATCTTTGCTCTCAGCATCTCTAGGTGGGGTTAACCCAGGGATGAGGAGATACCGCCTGCTTGGGGAAAGGTGGAATGTGCACCTTTGGATGTCTTGGGTCTCTCCTCATTCATTATTTACTCAGGGATATTAACACCTCGTTTCACAGATGAGAAGGCAGAGGTCCAGAGAATGTGAGGGGCCTGACCAATCTTTGCAGAACGAGGGAGGGGAAGGAGGTTGGCGGGGAAGACCCAGCTCTGGGCTCTGCACGCCCTGCTGTTTGTTTCCGTCTGCTTCCCCGCATCAGTGTGCCCGTGAGTCCTTCTCCTCCACACTGTCTGCTTAATTATTCCAGCGGTTTCACTTGATTTGGGTTTTGAGATGATCTGGATAATCAGGGGAAGTCATTTCAACATGAGGTATCAGACGGTTAATAGTTCTTCAGGTGCTTTTGCAATTCATGCACATAGATGGCTATTTTTTAGACTATGGATGCAGTGAAAAAAACCTGGTGCCGGCATCTGCTCTTCCTCTTTTTTTGTTGGTGGGGGTGGTGGTAAGGGGAGTCTGGCACAAGCATAGGATGTGGTTGTAAGTGCGTCACAGGACCAGTCATGGAGGCAGGGAGACTGTCCTTGTATGCATGCTCTGAAGGCCCGAGTCAGGTGGCAGCATCAGGGTGGCACCGAGGGAGCCCCTGTGCGAGGTCCTAGGCTCAGTAAAAGCTGAATGGACTTCCTCTCCCACTTAGGTTGCACCTTTTTTCCTGTCATTTTGAGTCCCATAGACGTTCCATTTGCAGCTGCAGGCATGCAAAGGAAACAGGCTAGCTCAGAGGTTACAAAGTAACTCCTGTAGCGTTGATCTTGACAGAACCCTAGCTGACCAAAGGAAACTTTCAGCAGCCAGAGGATCCTCTTCAATAGTAAAATCAGATCACGTTTGTGCTTGGCCCAAGATGCTGTGATGGTTCCTGAGTTCTTCCAAAGCCTGAGGCCCGCAGTGACCCAGCCTCACCCTCCTCTCTGCGCTCCGCTCCCCCTGCTCCGTGGGCTCCATCACATTGATGGTCCTGCAGACCCCCGGCCCCGCAGGCCCGTCCTTCCCTCGGGCACTGGCACAGGGGTTCCCTCTCCATGGCGAGGTCTCACCTCCTGCAATTCTCAGACCTCATCTTCTGCACAAACACCCTTTAGCTCTGCAGCCCACAGCACTCCCAAACCCCTGGCTCTACTTTTTCTTTTTCTTTTTTTTTTTCAGGACTGCCAAACTCCACTTTTTCTTCTCTCCGTAACAGCGATCAGTTTCTAACCTACGATGTTATTTGCTTCTTCAGGATGTTCGTCTTCTCTCCATTAGGATGGGAGTTGCAGGGAGGCAGCAGCCTTGTCTGTTTTGCTCTCGGATGAACCCCCAGTGCCTGGCACTCAGAGGTACTCAACAAATATTTGCTGACTGAGAAACGTGCCAAAGTACTAGTACAGCGTCAGCCTCAAGGGAGACTTTGTTTGCCTGGGAAATAAATGGCTTCCCGTTGGAAGACTTCTTTCTCTCTCCACAGTAGAGGTCGCGTCTCTCCTGCTGTCAGGGCACCTCCGCCCTTGGACCCGAGTGTGGTTTTGTGCCTTTCCCTGGGACTCGGGCGAGGCTGAAGTGCTGAGCCCTGGGCCGCGGTGCTTGTCACAGCTCTTGGGCACAGTTTGGGGCCACAAGTGGAGATCTCACCCCGCCTGCTCAGGGAGAGGGTGTGGAGTTCGCCTTCCCGGCTGTCACTCCCACTACCCCTGGGCTTCGTTGGCAGCAGGGGCCCTGGTGTCTCCAAAGCGGGGGGCTTGAGTAGGGGGCATCCTGCAACACAGCAGGATGGAGGGACCTGAGCTGTGGACGCCGCTTGGGCCTTTGGACCCCCCCACAGCTCGGTAGCCCAGCAGGAGGGGTGAGACTCGGGTCTTTGCTGGCCTTGCTCTCCGGAGCTCGGTGGAAGAGACGGTGAAGGTCAGGTGAAACCTGGGGATTCACTTATCCCTCCGATCTCTAACCCCATTTCTGAAAAGAAGTGAGGCGGCTATAAAATAGGACTCACCAAGGAAGATAAAAGGGATGATGTGTTTCATAAAAAAGAGGGAAGACTTTTGAGTCTTGCCCACCAACTCCTGTTGCGTCCATGACCTCATCTCCAAGGACCTAAGCTTTCTTTAATAGCCCATAATTACTGAATCACCCCAGCTCTGCCGTTTGTTCTCGGCTTTCAGTGCCAGGTAAACACGTTGTTTACGAAGGAGATAGCCTAAATTTGTGGAGGAACCGAAACAACTTGAGAACTTCTTAATACTGGCTTACAGTTAAAACGGTATGAAGGAGGGGAAAAAAGTGTGAGATACTAGAAAATGGTTTCCTTCCCAAGGTCTGCTTGATTAGAAACTCAAACTTAAAAACTGAAATTTCGCCTTGGCCTATGTGGCTCAGTGGGTTGAGCGTGTCCTGTGCGCCAAAAGGTCGCCAGTTCAATTCCTAGTCAGGGCGCAAGCCCAGGTTGTGGGTTTGATCTCAGGTCAGGTTGTGTGGGGAGGCAGCTGATCGATGTCTCTCTCACATCAATGTTTCTCTCTCTCTCTCCTTTTCCCTTCCTCTCTTTAAAATCAACAGAATATATATATATATATATATATATATATATATACACTCACACACACACACACATATATATACACACACATATATATGTATACACACACACATATGTATGTGTGTGTGTGTATTTTTTCTAATTGAAATTTCAAACTAATTGAGTCTTAGTTTCTCAATCAATGTGGTTCCCAGGCCAGCAGAGTCTCAGCCAGCACGTGGGCTGCTGGTGAGCCTCAGTGTGACTTGAACGCTCACCAATGCTCCTGATCACTGGGGTGAGTGTGGAAACCATTCCTGCTGCCCCGGATGCGTGAGACTCCTGGGCCGTGTGCTGCAGGCAGGAGCGAGGCGGCTGAGCTGAGGACACCCTCAGGCAGGGGTGGGCCAGAGCAAAGAACACCGAGCGGGAAAGTGGTTGAGCCCAGTGTCAGGTCAGCTGGCTCTCAGAAAGAGGCATGTGGACGGGCGTGGGGAGCTCGGTCTCATGAGACATACAAGGGAACTCAGCAGGGGGCTGGCCAAGCCACGCGCCATGACCGTGAAGGCAGGCTGATCTCTCGAGTATGTCATGAAAACTTCCAAAACCAAAAAGACAACGAGGTTGAGGACCACCCCCTCACCTTTTATGAACAGAAACTGTCAACACAGGGAGAACATTATGAGAAGGAATCGATTTTAAACCCTGAATGTATCTTAAAGCTGGAATGTGATGCAAAGATTTCGGCTGAAAAGTCACTGGATATGAAAGGACATTACAAACATGAAAAACAAACAAAAAAAGATACCAGGCATGAAACAAAAATCAGAAAACAACAACAACAACAAAAAGACAAGAAGAAATAGGCGTTTGGATTAAAAACAAAACAAAGGAACAAAGAAACCCCATTTCAATCCCTGGAGCAAATACCTTGTAGCGAGGCTTTCAGGTCTTTCATATTTTGGTCCAAAAGCTGCGAGGGAAGGAACCCCGAGCCCGGCTGGGGCTTGAGGTCTGGCTCCGCCGGGGCCGCGGCGGGCGCTGGCTCCTTCCGCTGACTGTCTCCGAACACGGCCGCCCACTCCTTGCTGAACTCGCTCTCTTCCAGGGAGGACGCACTGAAGATCTCACTGAGCAGCAGCAGGTCATCTCTGTCAGCACCTTCTGGTTCCGCGTTCCCAGCCATCGGGCCCAGGGAAGCTGATCGAAGGAACAGAGCACAGAACAATCACCGCCAAAGGCCGGAGCCCTGGCCAATGAATGAGTGGGGGTGGGGATGGGCAGATTGAAGAAAATGTCAATCAAAATATAAATTAATCGCATTATAGCGTCCCCTAAGAAATTTCAAAATTAAATGTGTAGTCCCATGCTCCCGCATCCCCGTTCCTTCAAAGCAAGTCAAGTTTCTGAGCATCATTAGAACTGCATTGAAATAGCTTCCACAAAAAGTCTAGGGTTTGGGTTTTACCTTCATATAACAAGCAAATTTACCAACAAAACATTTCTCAGAAATGCAACAAAGCCAGGATGGAAGGCGTGTAGTACGCATCTTAATTCCTTGTTTGTACAGCTTCCTGAATCTTCCCCCACGAGCCCGAAACCCACAGTCGTCATGGCTCATGGCAGCCTGCCTGCCTTCCAGGAGTGGACAGGGAAGGAGAGGGGGGTGACGGATGTCAGAAAGTCCAACAATGACCAAGAAAGGTATCCTTGCTGCCTTTCTCCTTTGCTGCAACCCAACGGCATAAAGCAAAAGGAGCTGGGTCTGGTTTACCCGAGGGCCGTGGTGAAAGGTTGACAGGAAAACGGCAGATCGTGGAACCAGCTAGAGAATGAGGGTGTAGCCAGAGACACAGCCCTGGAGGGCTGGAATGAGCACAGGACCCGAGGGGGAGCCCCTGGGCCACCTTTACCTGCTGTGTGACTGTAGCAACACCCTTATAACCTCTCTGGGCCT
Organism: Molossus molossus; assembly: GCF_014108415.1. Lineage (NCBI taxonomy): Eukaryota > Metazoa > Chordata > Mammalia > Chiroptera > Molossidae > Molossus > Molossus molossus. Next base: position 29,043,445 of record NW_023425401.1, on the reverse strand, counting down.
GTATTTGCATCTATAAAATTATAATATTAATAATGCCTGCCTTGGAATATTGTCAGGAAGACCAAAAAGAAATACACCTTCAACTTCACTCCAGAAGGCAGAGAGCCATTCTTATAACATAAATGAACACGGACAAAAGACTGAATAGTGAATACAGGTGAATGGGCGCATTGCCATTAGAAATCCTACAACAAGACCTTCCACGGAGTGTTGTATATATTTTGAAAACCAAGGACTGATGCTTTTCTCAAGTGTGGCTTTTTCTGCGGTAGCTGACTGCCACCTAAAAACTGCAAGCATTTTTGCTGTGAGTCATGAAAAGAAGGAACAATCGCAATGTATATTTTCTCTGAGCTACACTGCAATTCTGATACTGTCCTATTCAGCGAGTTTAACAGGTTCCCACAAATATATGAGATAATTACTAAGGGAAGGCTTTAAAAATAAAAATAAAGCTTATCTCTGTCGGCTTTACTGGATCTATTTCAGTCGCAGTTTCTATAAAGATCTACAGATTGAGGGGATTTTTGATGTGCCGAGCAGACTGGCTCTATAAATCAGGCAGGGGGGAGTCCAACCATTCTCATAGCACTGTGGTTTATAGATAGTGGCAAAATATCACTTTAGTTGAACCAGTGTCTAATTTAAGCATTCTTACTGTGTTATCACAGAAATCTGCACCGAGATGTAGCCTGCAGGTATGGTGGCGAGAGAGAAGTTGGGGAAAATGGCATTCTATTAAAAAGGCTTCCGAGACAGTTCTGTGGCACAGGGCGATGCGGGAACCGGGGCGTGTGCGTGGTGGGAAAGGCAGGCAGGAAGGACAGACAGCCTGTCTCTGGGAGGAGAGGAAGGAGCCTGGTGTGACGGGTGTGTCCGTTAACAAGCATCTTTGCATCCTCTCTCGGCATCACCCTTTTTACATATAATTTCACAAACATCTGTACTTCCTACTTTCAGTTGGGACCGAAATGTCCAAACCTGTTCGCACGGTTTACTTTCTGCCTGCCTGAAACCAGACAATCGCTGAAGCAAACCCGTTTCAGTGGAACCCATTCAAATCGACGTGTAGACCCTGGAGGAACAGGTGACTTTAAATGAACACTGGGAAGGATGGGTGTTCCTCCTGCAGTCACCTGACAGCCCTCTGCTAAGTCAGACCCTGGGGGAGCCGTCGCTTTCATCTAGACATCAATCCAGGGCAGATCACCACGAGCAGTAGCAATAAATAATAAACTCCGAGCCTTCCAAAAATAACCGCAGGCTAGAAAAGCTCCACCTCTGTTTTTACTGCGTAGGTTTGGAGCGATGGGTGGTATCTGGAGAGGACTTCTATGAGTCTGGATAACTTAGCACCCTTTTCTTCCTTTTCTTGTTTTCCCCTTGGGGAAACACCTTCTCCGTGTGACCCTAGTGAGACACTACTTAAGATGCCTCCTCTCGCCTCATCCCAGGGGGCTGTGCGACACAGGCTGGCCAGAGTCCTCCATTTCTCAGGCCATGGTGACCAACTCGGGGTGGGCACATGCCACAGGCTTCCCTGAGTTTGTATATGGAAGCTGGAGGGAAGAGGTTTTCTCTTTCTTTGGGCTCCCGGGTCCTAATGATGTAGTTTTGAGGCCCCCAGTGAGGATGGAGCCGAGCGAAGAGAGAAATAGCCTCAAAGGTTGGAGCGAGAATCCTGATGACACTGCCTGAGCCCCTGGATCCCGCCTGGCTTGAAGCCCACCCACCACTGCGCGTCTCCAGCTACATGGACTAATACCCACTACATTTTTCTTTTCTTTTTCATTTCAAAGCTAAACCATTTAGAGAAGGCTTCTATTGCTTCTAACCAAAAGATTCCTGACTCATATTGTATCCTGTCAAAGTCGCACTTAGTGACAGAAATGAGAAAAGGGGCCATGGTGAGGATGACCTTGTCTAGGACGAGTTCAAAATCAAGTCTGAGGTCTACCACTGGATTACTGTTACTCAGTGTCCTGGTTGCTCTAACAGTTGAAGCAGACTGCACAGGGGACATTTTCTCTTCTAAGAGAACGTACTACTTAGCTAAGAGCAATGAAACTGGCACTGACTTGAACCAGAAAACAGGGAAACCTCCCAACTATTGCCCTGATAATTAAGATGCTTGAGATTACTGTGCATAACTTGTAAGAAAAACGTAATTACAAGCCGAAAAGGACAGGTTTAGGGCTGTCACCAGACAAGTCGAGACTTGAAAAATAACACTAGTCAGTTGGCTCTTAAGAATCATGCTCTCCTTTTCATGGGAAGGAATTCAACGCAACTGTGAGAACAGGGGCACACACGGCGCTATGATAAGCTCTCTGAGAAGCCCCAGGGAGAGCGGGCCACTGAAGTCACAGCTGCTCCCAGCGTAGACGAGAAACCACTGCTCCCGAGTAGGGCATCCTGCCCTGCTCGCCTTCAAGGATGTACAAAGGTTGTCGAGCTCTGGGGTGTCAAACCCACAGATGCTACTCCAAGCCCCCTTGTGCTCTTGAATGTTCTCAAGTCTGCATGTTGCCTTTTGTATCAATAACCCAACCACAGACATGACTACGAAAGTAACGGCCGACAGATGATGTATTCAAATTCTCACCTTTCGGCCTCCCATTCTCTGACCCTTCATGCATTCCCCCTTCCTTTCCAAGGTCAGCCCTCTCTATGCTGCCCCCTCTCCTGCTCTGCCCCCACCGCTACAGTGCCTGTGGCCTTGCAGTCTCTAAGGCTTCTTCTCCCTGACCCCAAAAGACACATGCACCCCAACAACAGCCGATCTTCACTTGATACTGCCGTCTGCCTTGCACCCCTTCACGTTGCTGCTCAGGTTTTCCCTCTACAGCCATGCACTCTCTGCATCACTCTCTTTCTGGCTCCCTGTAATCAAGTTCCCATCCCCGCCACACACTGCCGGAGCCGAGGAGGTGACCTGCTGAAGGTGACCGGCGAGAGCCTGGAGGCCAGGTCCAACCTGCTCTTCTCGGGCCTGCCTCTGTAGCACTTTGCCCTGCGGCCCTCTGGGAAATGCTGCCGTGCCCCGGGAGTCCTCGGGAAGTGGCTCCTTCCATGTCCTCCTAGCTTCTTGACAGCCCTTTCCCTGTGGCATCTTCCTTCAGTTGTCCTCCTGAGCTACTGCGTCTCTCTTCCCTAGTTCTCCTCAGAGCAGCGGTTCTCCACCTGTGGGTCGTGACCCCTTTGGAGGTCAAACGACCCTTTCACAGGGGTCGCCTAAGGCATAACAGCAGCAAAATTACAGTTATGAAATAGCAAGAAAAATAATTTTATGGTTGGGGGTCACCACAACATGAGGAACTGTATTAAAGGGTTGTGGCATTGGGAAGGTTGAGAACCACTGCCTTAGAAGATCTCATTTATTATCATGGTTCCAATCTCATCTGGGAAGATTCCTAAATGTCCATCTGTAATTCCAAGTTTGTTTGGAACTCTGGAACCCTTCGGGGTTTGCCCACCAGTGAGCCAGCTGGCACTCCATAAAGGCACCTCCCGCTGTACACCTTTGCTCGGTTCAGCTGTGAGATGTTTACTCCCTCCCTCCAAACCTTCGATGGCTCCCTCTGACTACTGGGCAAAGTAACACGCCTTACAGTGGTAGCAGGGCCCCTTGGTCAAGCGCTAAGGCAGCCCTTTCATCAACACCGCCTTCAGGGAAGCCTACGATTTAGCAGAACTTCTCTGCCTGCCATTTCGAAAGCATCCCTCCTGCCTTGCTGTCCGGGAACCTGCTGCTTCTCCCAATGAGACGATGCCCAAGAGAAGAATCCCACTCAGAGGGATCTCAGAGGCCGTCTCCCCTAAGTCATTTCACACACGAGGAAAGAGACACTTGCCCAGGGTCATGTAATTGACTATTTCCAGATTCTCTGGCTGGAGACCCTTGGCTCCCAGGTTAAGATGTTTTCTCCAAACTGCTTTCACGTCGGAGCCTGCGAACACCCTCGTACCTAAGCTGGCATTTGAGCTCTGGTAGTTTCAAGGGTTTCTAAGGTCCGATGACTCCACTGGCCGCCCCGGAAAGCTCTCGGCTGCAGGCGCCACGGCAGAATGGCCGAGCTGGCAGGATGGCTCAGCCTGTCTGCCCCCCGCTGCCCCTGGGCAAACACTCCTTCGGAAAACTGACCCTGAACCAATGAGTTCTGACGGATTCTGCCCCAAGGAGTTTCCAAGTGTGAAAACTGGCACACAGAGGAAGCCCCCTCGAGTTCAGACAGAAAGCTAAGGGTGTGGGGAGTGGCGGCTGCCCCCTCAGGAAACATTTTTGAAATCATACCGAGTTTCATGACCTCAGCACAAATGAGGAACGCAGAGGACGGAAACATACCTACACAGACCCAAAACGAGAGCACAGGAAAGCAGATAAATGTCACCCGAGCCACCTTCATCTGTGTGTGAAACAGGAAGACTCTGTTGCTCTGGTTTTCTCCCCGGTCCCCACTCTGGACGTTATGACTAACTGCCAAGGCCGTGCCTGCAGCACACACGAAAACCCCGACACCCACCTCGCCTCCCACCGCCCGGTGGGGGCACAGCGGGCAAGAGGGGAGGAAATGACCTCACGAACATGTCTACAAGAAAAACAGTCTTCATCATAAGCAGCTCTGGTCACAAATTGTACTTGTTTGGAATTTAAGAATATTGCTTCTAAAAACTCCCTTCTGGCAAAAAAAAAAAAAAAAAAAGTCACAGATAATAAGAACATTTGGGGATGAACTCACTATCTTGGAAACACAGATAAACAAGCAAGCAAGCAAGCAGAAAGCAATCCCTCTCACCACCCCCCCCCCCAAAAAAAAACCCAACAGGGCTAGACCCTGAGCAGACCCACAGAAAAGACTTTTGGATGATCCCAGCCGGCTCTTAGCATTAGATCTAGCAAGCAGGCGATCTTTCTGGAAAACTGGACACCACGGGGGGGGGGGGGGGGTAAATCTCCACAGATCACTGCTGACTATATGGTGATCAAGTAAGAACAGCATTGGTTTCAAAAATACACCATTATTTTATAACAGTTCATCTGAGGACGCCGAGGGAGACAGGGAGAAGGGATTTATGAGAAAAGACAGCATAGCAGTTGCCACACTGCGTGTGAGGAAGGAATCGGACTCCTGGTCAGCTGTCGATGGAGAACTGCAGGAGAACCTTCTGAACGACTCAGGAGGACTGGGCCCCGAGCCACAAACACGTTACTGCTGTGGACGAAAGGGTCTCACCCAGACCTATGGGAGCGACTGGACAAGCTTCTCAGTCATTCTGATGTTTGGCCAGAAGTGAGAATCAGTTAAGTCTGGAAGCAGTAACCAAGGAAATTGCAGAAGACAAACATTTAAAGTATACCATGGACAATTAACATGAAAAAAAACTGGTTCAGGGAGCCCTGTCCTAGAGCGGGACGTTTTGGGCGAGGCCAGGTGGTGTGATTCAGGTGCGCTGGATCCAACTAACTCTCTCTTGCTTAAAGCACCACTTTCTGTTCAGGAATCCGATGCTTATTTTTCTTGGCCCAGCTTCGAACACAAAGACTTTTCTACCCGTTTCAACTTGTGAACGGAGGTGAGGACTGTTACATGGGGTCCCAAGGTGACGGCCCAGCCACTTTCAAGTATCTTGAAATGTCACTCCGTTTCTTTTGTTCAACTTCAAACCCTTTTCTAAGCTGGCCAAAGATGTGTTTTCCATAACATGATCTATTTGATGGAAGAAAACCCATTTCACTGACACCGAATCTGCGTGATTTCCCGGCCAGCGGCTCCTGGAGAATCACTCCCTTGCTGTTGTCAAAAGCAGTCTGCTTTCTGAGGACATTATTCCGCGGCGTCGCCATGACTGGTCACAGCTTCACCACTGGGCACCACTGGGCACCACTGGGGGTGAGCCGGCCCCCGGGGCGCAGGGTGCGAGACTTCACAGCCCAAGTCCTGCAAAGTCAGCCATCCCTGGACTAAGCTCCTTTCATTTCCTGATTGTTTAATGTCCTGCATTATATTATAATCATGTTTTAATGCAGGGTCTGGGCCTTCTGGCCGTTTTCCAAAGGGCGCACATTTTTAAGAGGAGTAATTAATGGAGTGTTCTTTCCTTCGGTCATCCCGGTTTTCCGTGCGCTGAGAGAATATTTTTATACTCATGGCCACATTAATTTTTAAGCTGACGCTACCCTCGGGTTTGCCAACGCAGAGGAGGTAGATAGGGGAAAAGCATGGCTTGTGCCTGAAGAAGGGCTCTGTGGGTTGGCAGAGATAAAGGGAAAGGGGAAATGATGTGACATTGCATTTAACCGAGAAAATTTGTGAATTGATTTTTCTGCCTCAGAGAAACATCCACATTTGGGGGATAGGGCACAGTCGTGGCTCTATCTTTAGAGTTAAACGGAGTGCTCCAAAAAAAAAAAAAAAAAGATATGAGCTGCTATCCTGTGAAACGAAGATTGTAACTATAAACCACGGAGATCAAAGTTGTTTTTAAAAAGAAAGATATCGTGTATCTTGGCACACGCTTTGGAGGACGCTTACGGAAGTCAGCACGCGTCTGAGGCAGCAGCATTTCTGATTTGATTCCGTGAAGAAATGCGTGGTTACTAGGTTAGTGCGCTACCATTACTAAGTCAAAGACGTCCAAATCCAAAACCAAAACCTTCTTCTGTAAGAAGAGAGAAATCTGAGCCTATGCACTCATGCTTGCTCTGTCTATGTAAAAACAATGCTGGAAAGAGACATGGGGGGAGAGGGGGGCAGGGTTCGAATATTGGAATATTGAGGAAAGTGTGGGGCAAGACTGGGAGTGAAGGTTTTTTGTTTTTTGTTTTTTTTTACTGTATACATTTTATTATCATTTTGTTTGTTTTTTTTTGTACCAATGTGAATATTCCACCTATTCAAAAATTGTTTTTCTTTTAAATAATGAAATGAAATAGGAGGTAATAAAATCCAAGATCAAATTACATACACAAAAGGTTGTGAACAGGAGAAATAACAACCTTCTTAGCAAAATAACTTCAAGCATATGCAGGATTATAAATACCTTTATTAAATGTTAAGATTTGCTAAAACTAGGTGATGGGCACCTAGGGCCTGTTTTAGCCTGTATCTTACCTTTGTAAGTCTGAAATATTTCCCCCTCCAATAAATAATTTATAAAAAAACAAACAAACAAACAGGAAATGTTATTCCATCAAAAGAGTCTACCCTTAAGCCAAGGAGGAAAAGTTCCCATGGAAATGGAGGCCACCTGCACCTGCATTAACTACTTGCTTATTCCTCTCCTAACCTGGTATGACTTCAATATTTATAAGTAAGGAGCCCTTCCGATAAAATGTTCATGGACAGTCGTAGCATGTTGCTCAGTATGTTGCCTGGAAAAGGAGGAAAGCAGGTTTGTGCCCTCGGGTTCATATTCCTAAGCCCTAGAAACATAATATTCGAGTTCCGCTGTCTTTTCATTTCTGAAAATAATCTGAACCAACGCACTCTGCTTTCTAGAGTCCTTCCTCTCACACCCTGTGAAGGGAATCCAAGTCAAGCTCGGAATGAGTCAAGAAGGCCCCTGGCTCTAGTTCACCGGAGTCCGGTAGGATGACCTTGGCTCAGTTCTAGCCCTGGGAGAGAATGAAAGGCTGAGGCAGAAGACACCGGCTACTCTAGGGCTGGTTCAGACTCCCAGGAGCATCTTGGACTCCTGGTAGGTCATTAGAAATCAACCCTGAGGAGGACGGAGAGCACATGTTATGGCCAAGTTGCACGCACTAGATTTCCTGCGATGACTTGAGACTGGGCATGTCTCACACAAATCCATGGTTCTGGCTTCTCTTTTGGATGGTTATTCAGTACATGATTTGGGGCTTGATAACCCTTCGTTCGGGCCCTCACCAGCAGACTTTCCGCATTTAACTAAGGTTCAACAGTGATGCAACCCTGCACACCATTAGAACAACAGGCCCAGTCCTACTATCTCGGCGGCTTACTGAGCCCATGACACACCCTTTACACACATCTCTAGTCCTGACAACAACCCAGCAGGACTCTTCCTATTGGTTCCATTTCACAAATGAGAACAACTGAGGTTGAGAGAGTTTAAGTACGAAGCAAATTACTTCAGTCATACGGATCATTTATGGTAGAACCAGGATTCGAACCCAGGCCTGTCTGAATCTGAAAGCCATGCTTTCTTTACTACAAAGGCAACCTTTGACATCGTAACTTGTAGTTTTAGTACTCTGGCATCGTGACATTAATTATACCAAGGATGACAGAGCCACACACACTAACATGTACTTGAGCATATTTAAATTCATTTTCAAAGACAAATGACAGTCACCTATGCAAAAGATAAACATTCCATTTTCCTGCATGTAGAACCGCTATTAAAAAAAAAAAATCAAACAATTAGGACCCCCAAGAAATGCATAAATCTTACCACCTTCCTCGGGTTTCATGTTTAACAGTTCATCTATCAGTCCATTAGAAAAGGGGAAAGAAAACAAAATCACGAGTTAGATTTACTTTGTAAGGGGTCTGAGGCAAATGATTAAATTGAGTCATTGTCTTTCATCTGGATTACCTGAGCATGCATTCTGTGTCGAGCTTTTGTCTAAGGCAGAGAAAACACCTTTTCCTTCTTCCGCTGTAAATACAATGTGCAGCCGGTTGTCACAAGTTGAGAATGGTGTGCGTGTTCACATGCGATCGCAGTGCAAGGGAATCACATGGCTTCAGAGGAGATGGCACCCACACACTCACTCATGCAGGAGGATCCTCAGAGTACCTTTCACTCGAGCTACTGGCTCGCAATGAATGCCGAGTTACCAGCCCTGCATCTTTGCTTTGTTTAGTAAAACACTGATCTAACGATGCTCCTTCCATGGACAAATGTGCAACTTAAGTGACTATTACTTGATGGTGCTAATGAACTTCAGCCATACGGGCCTGGCTAAAATAAAAGGGCAGATTGCTGAGCGAAAGAAGCCAATCTGTAAAGGCTACATATTGCACGATTCCAACTATACAATGTTCTGGAAAAGGCAAAACTACGAACACAGTAAAATGGTCAGTGGTTGCCAGGAGTTTGAGGGGAGGGAGAGATGAATAGGGGAAGTCACGAGGGATTTATAGGGCAGCAAAACTATTCTGTATGTCACTGTGATGGTGGATACATGTCATTATGCATTTGTCAAAACCCATAGAACATATAACACTAAGAATGAACCCTAATGTAAACTATGGAATTTGGGTGATAAGATGTGTTAACATTGGTTCATTAATTATAACAAATGTATCACTCTGGTCGGGGATGTTGATACTGGGGGAGGCTATGTACATGTGGACACAGGGTTATATGGGAAACATTTGTACCTTCTGCCCAATTTTGCTGGGAACCAAAAACTGCTCTAAATAATGGTGTGTGTGCGTGTGTGCGTGCGCACATGCGGGTGTGTATACATATATGCACACACAATAGAACAGTCTTAAAACTTGGTTTGCTCATATGAACATTAGACTTTCTGCAGGTCACAGAATAAGAATGGCACTTGGTTTTAATGGATTCCATTCTGTGTATATACAAAACATGGTGATCAACGTTTATAGTCTCAAAATATTATGCAAATGCTATAAGCAAGTAAATATACTTCACAAAGAAAAAGGAAATTTGATACTCTGTATTGTCACAAATTATATGAACATATGATTTCTACAGGTAGGCAACTTAAATATAAATAGAATAAACCGGAGTTTACATTTTCCCACAGAACTAAAATTTTGTTTGTTTGTTAATCCTCACTCGAGGATATTTTTACATTGATCTTTAGATAGAGTGGAAGGGAGGAAGCGAGAGAGAGGGAGAGAAACATCGATGTGAGAGAGACGCATCGATTGGTTGCCTCCCGCACGGGGCCGGGGATCGAACCTGGAACCCAGGTACATGCCCTTGACTGGGAATTGAACCTCTGACCCTTTTGCTCCTTGAGCCAAAGCTCTAACCGCTGAGCCAAACCGGCCAGGGCTGAACTAAAATTTTTTGATTCGATTTCCTAGATTCCCTCAACATGATTCATGCTGTTGGTACCCAAAGGACTCTGAGGCTGGAGGGTGTGGATCAATAGAGAAATCTTACATGGCCAACGAGACCCGGCCGCCTGCCTTTTGGCCTTCTTCTGCCACTTCCTCCCTCCCTCAAGCTCTGGGACACTGTGCTTCTGACCTTCTTTCGCCTCATACTCCCATGTGCATAATCTTGGCCCGGGCTCTTTGTTTTGCTTCGACGGCTCTTGCAGCAGCACTTGACTTAGCTAGATTCCTGATCCCTCGGACAGGTGGCACATGTCTCCCTATCACGCATGCCCACAGCCCTTGTGGCTCTTACTGCCGTGGAGTTGCCCAATTACGTGTGTCGCTGTTAGATCACCACCTGCCTCCCCTTGGACTGGGAGCCCCAGCCCAGGACACTCTCGTATGTCTGGTGAACCACTGCATGCCCAGAGCCCAGGGGGTGCCTATCATACAGACGACACCCAATAAACTACTGTTGAACAAATAAACCAGTACGTGAGCAAGTGAAGCTGGCCATGCGTGAACGCAGGATGGAAACCAACGAAGAGAGGCAAAAAGTGAGGGCAGTTGTTTTCTGTTGAATGGCACACAAGGAAAAAGCAAATGAAGCAGTGAAGAGGGAGGAGGAGGAGGAGGGAGGTGAAGCGTTTGGAAAAGCAGGAAGGAGGACAGAAGGACGACAGAGGGTGGAGGAAAGGATGGCACAGGGGAACTGTCGGGGTCGACGGACTTCTCCTGTCTGCTGGAGCGCCCACGTGCTGCGCAAAGGGCCGGACCGGTAGGTGCAGGTCCGTCACTGGGAGGGCCCGGCTGACCAGGAGGCTGGGGCAATCGGAGTTCTCTTCCTATCCCCTGTCAAACCGTCCCCTGCGTCTCTGAGGATTTTGAGTCCCAGCAAAAGGCTCAGCACTATACCACCTGAGTCCTGCCCCAATGTACCATCCTCAGACTCTTTAATGAGAAGATGAACCAATGGCCCTGGCCAGGTGGCTCAGTTAGTCAGAGTGTCATCCCAAACACTAAAAGCTTGCGGGTTCAATTCCCAGTCGTGTCACATACCTGGATTGTGGATTCGGTCCCCAGTTGGAGGCAACTGATCAATGTTTCTATCTCACATCAATGTCTCTCTCTCTCCCTCACTCCCTCTCTCTCTAAAAATCAATAAGAACATATCCTCAGGTGAGGATTGAAAAAAAGATGAAGCCATGAAAGAACTGGTAATAATGGCAGGAGACGGGGAGAGCTGACAAGCCACTCCCAGCGCACGGTGTCACCCACCAATGCCCTGACCCCTTTCCTGGCCACAGGAGGGTCGGCGCCCTAGGGGTCTGGTGTCACTCACTGCAGAACCGGCCCCCTCCCAGGGAAGGCAGTGGCGAGCTCCCTGTTCCCAACAAGGACCCCACACCACAATGAAAACCATACTCACCCGACGGGATCACATGATCTTAGTGAAACTATCTCTACAGCCCCAAAGGCAGTCAGAACTAGGAGGGGTAACAGCAGAAATGACTGCATTGGTTGTAAGAAAAACAGCCCTCCACCAGTCTCGAATGTGCACGCTCCGCGATGGCCTGCTGCGGAAGTGACCGGCGGTGCTATTTTCCCGTTCAAAATAAACAGCCTCTCTCAGGAACACTCCAGGGTCCATATCACTGAGCTAGGAACACTTAAAACTGAAAGCACGTTCATACCATTTTCTCGGTTGGAAAAGAAGAAAAGCCAAGGAGGAGTGTGCCGAAAAACATAACGAGTTGGCTGTTGTTCAGCAGTAGTTAGAATCGATTCTAAATAACAATCAAAACTTACTCTTAAAACTGGAGGATTCCTTGTGCTGGTTTTCTTCCTCTAATGAAATTAACCTTAAAAGAAATAAAAAGCAGTTTAGTAGTCTAGTTCTGAAAATATATTTATGATACAGCCCGATTTTCTGCATAATATTTATTACTGCGCGCGCGCACACACACACACACACACAGCGAATGTATAGTCATTTACACGCTGTACGTTTTTTGAAGAAGGAATACATGTGCTGGCTTTCTCCTATCCCAAGGCTGGTGAGCAGTAACATATTAACATCTGAATCTGGTTTCACCGTAAGGTACCCATTTTGTAAATATCTAGGTGGTTGGTTAAGTATAACTAAGATAGATACTTAAGTTGTCTCTTTTAAAAAACACAGCTAAAAGCAATGGGCAAGCAGGTGTTTGCTCTGCTTCCTGGTGTCACAGGACAGGACACCTCCGCAGGTTAGTTCAATCATGTGAGGCTGGGAGCAGGATCACACTCCAATGCAGATGACTGTCGACTGACTCAGCTCTTACCAGACACAGGTAAGATCACGGTAGCGACACACCACCCCCTGAGACCCAGGGGGTGCCTTGGAACCGCCCTCCTCCTATAGTGGTTCATGATTACCTGCTCGCTCTGAAAAAAATTCCTGTTAAAATTTCATTGTCATTTTAACTAGTTTCTGGGTTATCCTTTCGAGCTTTTAAAAAGGAAGTACCAAAATAAAGTAGAAGTCTGAAGTTAATTAAAACTAATCGAGATGATGTTGGGTCGTTCCCTTCTGAGTCAAGGCTCGGGCTTTGACTGTAGTAACATATCTGGTGAAAAGAAGGTGCCAGGCCTCACTCCAGGCTCTGCCTCTTACTGCACCCGGCGCGGTGGGCGTCCCTTAACCCCTCTGTGCCTCACTTCCACCACCCACACGCTGGGGAGGATGCCTGCACTCATTACATGGAAGGTTACCAAGAGAATGAGTGGAGGTCACGTAAATAAAGCACCTGGCATTGTGCTTAGTACATAGTAGGTGCTCCCTAACTGGTAGCTAGCATTATTTCTATTACCAAGAATAGGTTAAATTGCTTCCCCCATACAGACCCCTGCGGTCACATTTCTCAGCCTGCCTACAGTGAACCTCAGCTTTCGTTCTGCACTCCAGACATTTTCTAGCATTTGTTTTAAGAAAAAAGGGTGTACGTGTGTGTATCTAAAATTGGCAGCAAATATTGGAGTAGGACAAATATATATATATTTGAAACTTATTTAGAAACACAGTAAAAATATAAGGCTGCTCTGCCATAAGACTGTCCCCTACATTTTTGTGTGGAAAAGGAAGAGCAAATGGGAGGGTAATCTGTTTTGGTTTCCGGGGTCAGCCCCATTCAAGGTTAACGCCGCGTCTGCAGCCCTGACACGTCAACAGAGGAGGAGGCAGATTCGCACTCCGGCTTCAGAGCGCCGGGGAGGTTTGCACCACAGACGCGGCCCGGCTCCGCACTGAGGATGCCCGGAGGCGCCTGACAGCGTCACTCCTGCAGTCACAGCTGCCTGGAAGGAAACAGCAGGTCTGAAGGGGAGAGAACATGTCAAACCCAACACTTTCAGATGATGACACCTAAGCAGGAGATGAGTTCCGGGACGTTTCATAGGCTATGTCCTCCTCTGAGACCAAAGCCAGGGGGTTTCCCATCGAGGACAGGACCTTGTGAGCGATGGTGACAAGAGGACCAGCTCGGGTCCAGAAAGCCAGCAGAAAGCGGGGCTGAGGCCACCAGACAGGCAGCAGAGAGGACACTACCCTTTCCTGCCCCACTAAACTCCTCACGGTGTGTCCCTTCCAAGGACTCCAGAAATGGGTCTCTTACTGGGGTGAGTCCCGGTCTAGGAGACACAGATGCTGGGGGGTTGGTCTCCATTTTAACACCTCTACTCTGAGAAGTGAGGGAGTGAAGCAAGCGCCCTGGGTCCGAGGCCCCAACAGACCTGGTCGGCCAGACTGCACTGCCCTCGCCTGTGGAACAGAGGTTTGTCAAGACACGTGGCCCAGGACTTACTGACTGGGCTCCTCCGCTGTGGCCTCGGGGCGCTCCCGCTGGGCCGTCTTCTTCCTTCCTTCCTTCTCTGCCAGTTTTTTCACAGGGTCTTGTAAACTCTTGATCACGAGAAATAGGTAATAAATAAGAAAAAAAACAACAACAACAAAATGAAAGACAAAGAAAGATCATCCATAACAAATTCAGCTGCTATGGGTCAAAGCAAACCTTGACTTAGAGATTTGGGGGGGTTGGGAGGGTTACCTTGAATCAGTCAATGCATAGAACTGAAATTGTATATGTTCTCAGGCCCATCCAAGAAATACTACTAGCCTAGAAAGGAAAGATGTTTTGCCACCAGATTTATGTTTTCCTTTTTTTGTAATAAGTTATTTACAAGAAGGCCTTTTGGCTATTGCTAACTTTATTTTCCATCTTTAACATGCGGCAAAGATAAACATTCTGTCCAGCTTGCAGCCCCCACGCCGACGGCAAAGAAGCTTTTCCACCCCCAAAGATGAGACGACTGTGTTTTACTTTTAATTTTGTTTGCTATTTTGCAATCTAAAAACAGCTTTTAAAAAACAAGAGAAAACAAAACCATTAAAAAAAAAAATAGAAATCGTGGCTGAACATATTCTGACACTTTAAATCCCATGAGGGGGCAGACAGGTGCATCTAAATCTCTGTAGATTAAAAACGGGTAAGAGACTTTTGATGACGCATGATTCCTTGGAGTGACCGTCCTCAAGGTTTATTAAATATTTAAGGAAAGATTTTTTTTTTTTTAAAAAAGCAACTGCCTAAAAACTGTACATCAGAGACAAAGCCTGAAAAAGCAGAACATTTCTCTCCCAGCTGAATAATGAGCTACACAAAAAGATCTCTATTTCTGGCCCTAAGTAAAATATAAACCTAGAAACTCACGAGAGACGTCTCAGGATACTCATCCTGCTTACATTTTTAGAACTACGACCGTCCATCACGTCGCTTCTCCCGCCTCCCACCTGCCCAGCCTCCACTCCTCCAGTGGGACAACTCTCACGCAGGAAGGCGACATTTCACACGCCAGCTCTGACCGGCCAGCGGTGCTGGACCGAGGGCGGGATGGACACAGTCCGCAGGCCGGGGCTCGGCATGGCAGAGCCGTGACTGACTCTGGTGTCGGCCGTGAACACCAGATGCACACTGGTGTCACCCCTCCCGACTGCCCACTCTGGCTCACTCCCTGCACAGGCCCTCATGTTACCCTGTTTCTCAAGAACCTACCAGGTAGGGCCTTATTTCTTTCCACTTCTGATCTAAACCTCTCTGCCTCATTTTAAAGCTCTTCTACAATGTGACCCTGTCTTACTATCCCAAGTGACTTCCCACGAGCCCCCAAAGGTGAGCTTCCCGCTCAGTTAGGCCTGTCTCCGATGTACCACTCGGTGTCTTCCTCTCTCTGTTCGTCCTGCTTCTGACCAAAGAGTGCTCTACGTATCTGTCCACCCTCAGCCGCATGTCAGTCTGCGCGAAGCCCAGAGGAGTTACCACTGTTTCCAGAACGCTTCGTGTGACAAGCACGCGAAATGCAAGCAAGTCCTTCTGTCGCCAAAGCGCATTTACAGTTTTATTAACATGAGACTATGTTTATTCTGGTTTTTTTTTTTAATCCTCACCCAAGGACACTTTTCAATTTATCTTCAGACAGAGTGGGAGGGAGGGAGGGAGAGAGAGAGATCCATGTGAGAGAGGCACATCGATTAGTTGCCTCCTGCACGATCCTGACCAGAACCGCAACCAAGGTACGTGCCCTTGACCGGAATCAAACCCGCAATTCTTTGGTCTGCAGGCCAACGCTCTGACAGCTGAGCCAAACTGGCCAGGGCTATTCTGTATTGTTTTGGCCCTTAAAATATTTTTTAAATTAGAAAAACAATAGAACCATATGTAGAATGCTAGTACAATTTAAAAAAGAAAAATTACTCATAATTTCACTTCCCCCAAATAATGAGTAATTATTTTCATGTATTTCCTTTCTTTTGTTCATACTTATACTAATTCTATAGTTGGGATCTGTGTGTGTGTGTGTGTGGGGGGGGGTGTATTTTATAGACAGTATATTCCTTTAACCAATATAATTTGTGTCATCATTTCATAACCAAAAACACCTTTTTGTTCTTGTTGGTATTAATCCTCACCTGAGGATATTTTTCTATTGATTTTCAGAGAGTGGAAGGGAGGGAGGGAGGGGTTGGGGAGAGGGAGAGAGAGAGGGAGAAAGAGAGAAAGAGAGAAACATTGATGTAAGAGAGACACATCGAATGGTTGCTTCCCGCAAGTGCCCTGACTGGAGCCACGAAATCAAACTGGCAACCCCGGTACGTGCCCTTAACTGGGAATTAAGCCCGTGACTCTTCGGTGTGTGGGTCGATGCTCTAACTGCTGAGCCACACCGGCCAAGGCAAAGAAAGAAAAGAAACACTATTATAGTGAAGAATATAAAAATGGTTTTATCTATCTTACACATTTAATATTGAATTAAAGTATATAAATGTACATTTAATCATCATTATTCTAATGTAGAACCAAGGTTTTCTCATTGAATATACGTCCCGGATTAAATATCTGAAGCATTTTTCTTGCATAAACCACATCGATAAGGTATTGCCATCATTTTTAATGACTCCCTCTTTCTGGGCAGTTAGGTTAGTACACTCAGTCAACAAATAGTTTTTGAGCACCTAGGTGCTGTTTTGTATGCTAGGAATATACGAGTAAACCCCAAGATAGACAAAACCATCCGCTAGTGATGGACCTAGGCAGAGGATTAAAACAGAGAGACAGAAAGTGATTGGATCACTACTTCAGTTAGCAGGAATGTTCTCTGGGAAGTGACATTTCAACTGAGAGCTAAGTGACACGTGGAAGCCAGCCAAGTGCAGCTCCGGCAGAAGAGGGGCCCCGAGTGCAGAGGCCTGAAGGTGGGAAGAGCTGGGCTTGTCTGAGGAACAAAAAGCACGCCGCTGGGCCTGCAGGACAGCACGCAAGAGGACAAGACTTATGAGACCGGGATAAAGAGGTCAGCAGGGGTCACCCAGGGAGAACATTCCTTTACCCACATTCATCAATATTTAACATTTTGCCTCATTAGTTTCACCATATTCTTGTCCTCTTTCTCTCTAATGCATGCGGGCGAAATGGAATCCACCGCGCTCCCGGCCGGAGTGGGAAATGCTGCACGGACCAGTGCTGAACAAACGTGGAATCGGAATTCGGACTGTCGTCTAGGTGTTTGGTTTTTTAGACTATGTAGCCCAAAGCATCTGGTAAAAGTGGGGTACGTGTGTGTGTGCATGTGTGTGTGTGTGTGTAGTTTGGAAACGTACAACCTTAAGGCGGAGTTCAACAGATGTCAAGACTTACTCTTTTCAACAGATCTGCCAATCACAGCATTTTATATTCACACACACACACACACACACCCTTGGTGCGGTTTCGCTTCCCAAAGAGTGGTCCAACCCTGGTCAAAGAAAAGACGGGAGTTTTTCCAGCCAAGGTTCCAATGGCTCCAAGACTCACTTTTTGATTCTGTGACACTGGCCCCGGCCTCCTGCTTTGCTCGATTATCTTTTCGCTGCATTTCCTTTTCATCCCGCAGAACGAGGCCGGGCCAGGACACAGCAGCTCCCGGCCGGGCTGTGTCCAGCTGCCAGGGCGCTCGCCTAAGCCCCTGAGATGCCCTTGACAGCTCCACGGTTATCATCCCCCCTGTCTGCAGCCTGACCCCCTCACAACCACACTTGAACAGCTCTCAGACAATCCCTTTGTAATGTAAACCACTCCTTCCTTCTTTTCAACCCTTCCCCTGTTTGGCCATTAGCAGGGACTCAATTGTCGGCTCCTGTCACCACAATCACAGTTAAATAACTATTGTGCTTCACCAGCAGAATGGCTGCCATTCCAATCACCACTTTAATTTATTATTAATAATTCCTGTGACAAATGCTCCTGTCGTCCTGCTATTACCATTGTCCCTTCAATAATCTGGCTGTTGCCACTTTAAAGAGATGCTAAGTATGTACTTGTTGATTGATAAACTAATGTACATAAGGTTACACTGCAAAAATGAGAGCTCTTTAACTAGGAAATTCAAAGGCTCAGGAGAGTAATGTAAAAAGGTTTATAAAACCACAAGCAAAAAATAATACCCAGCTCATGGGATTGTTTACTAAATATTAGAATTCTGAACCAAGGGGAATTGCGTGTGCACACACAGAGCGGCGTTCCTAAGATATCGTTCCACAGAACTCGCCCGTTTACACTAGACAATGCAGTGATTTTTAGTCTAGTCGCAGAGTTAAGCAACTGTCACCACAATCAATTTCAGAGCATGTGCAAGGGGCATCTCTTAAAGTAAGAGTTTTAGATCAACCAAGCTAAACACTTTTCTATATAGCAGAGGGGAAAAACCCCCCACAACAACGCATATGGAACTCGTTTCTTACAAAGATGGTATACATTGAAGAGATGAGAGGCTTAGAGGAACTCTGAAACATCACAGAGGACAAATCATGTCCCCTTTCCTCTCTCAAAATTAGCCCCTGGATGTGACTGTCAGATACAGGATATGCTACACGGAGGACTCTCCCCAAGGTTTCATTAAAATGCCTAACTGGGGGCTGGGGTGGAGGCGAATTCTTTAAAGTCCACAACTCAGCTGAAAACACTTAACCCTGTAGCATCCATGCAAGTCAGAGGTGATAGCACTTTCTTTGTGACATGCACACCTGCTCAGGCATAATGAATCTAAGAGGCTCGACTGACTGCAGAGGAGGCAGCCATCAGATGGAACTATTTTGTATCACGGGCTGATGGAAGCCACATTCAAATCCATGTCCAGAAACGAAATGTCAAAGCATTCTGTTTCTAACCCCCACACCCGCTAGGTCCTCCATTAAAATTGCTCGTGAAAATCACCACTATCAGCAGCCACACAGCATCAGACGAAACTGCAAAGTTCTCTGCAGAGGAAAGAATGTTTTTGGATGAAGGAACCTTTCTCTGTTTAGGCTCCACTGACACGCTAATAGTTTCCATCAATGCTTAAACGGTTTCAGGAAGCACACACGCGATATATAAGATCAGCGTGACAGAGGAAACGCACAGACCGAGCTTGCAAAAGTGTCTTAGAAAGGAAACAGCCTAATATAATAATGGGAGTTACTACTTCCTATATTAGGAAAATAAAAAGCCAGAGCAACAGTCATCTGAATGAAAGCAAAACTACTCAGCAAACAAATTTCACAGACAAAAGGCCAGCAGCCAGCCCCGATATCTGACCTAAATTTAATGTCTGACTTTGACAATTGGATAACATTTTCTCTAATCTTTAATCACGGCACTTAATTTTCTTACGCTGCCTCCCATTAGTTACACTGGTATGCATAAGAAGGTGCCAAGTACTGTCCATAAAAGGAAAGAAAAGTGCTTAAAATAGTGAGGCATGGTCAAAAGATGCTGGGCTCGGTTGGGTGTGTATGTTTGTGTTTATATAATTGGTAGCACATGAGGAATAAAAAGCAGAGAACTGTGTACAAGCCACGCAATTCATGGACACAAAGCATGTGCCCTCCCCACCCATGCAGTTATAAAGTTATACATTTATGAAGACACTATGTAAGGAACACTATTAATCTAGGACCAGAAGGTACCCTTGAGTGGTACTATAGAACAAAATGTTAGAGGGTAAAGTTAGAGAAAAATAAACACAATCGTAAATTATATAACATTATCCTTTAAAATAAGAAGAAAAATGATACTGCGAAGGTATAATAGTGTCCTGGAAAGAGATGGAATTTGGAAATAGTATATGGAGTGCTGTGACATAAAAAATGGTCTCCCCCTCCTCCCCGGTTGGGGCCTCTGTTTACCCATCAGAACAATGGGACTAATATCAAGTCTACCTTTTCCGGGACATGGTGAGGATTAACTGAGATAATGCTTCTGCACAGTACCAAGCTCATGGTAAGCGCTCAAAATGTGCTTTCTTATCAACGACTCTTAAAAACCTAGAAGGAATCAGATGTCGTAAGGGTTCATCCTGTGTTAGGTACTGTTCTGCATGTTTGACACCTCTCACAAAACCCAGGGAAAGAGTGTAGTCCTGATTTCCTGACATGAAAAGAAAGACTCAGAGAGGTGAAGCAACTTGCTTAAGGCCATTCAACAACTAACAGGTAGAAGCAATATTTGAACCCAGGTCCTTACAATTCTATGACTGGTTAAGAAACAGTAATAGCCCTGGTCAGTTTGGCTCAGTGGTTAGAGCGTCGGCCTGCGGCCCAGAGAGTCTTGGGTTCAATTCCGGTCAAGGGCACATACCTCGGTTACAGACTGGTTCCCAGCACTGGTTGGGTCATGTGGGAGGCAGCCAGTAAATGTGTTTCTCTCACATCCATGTTTCTCTCTCTCTCCACCTCCCAGTCTATCTGAAGATAAATAAAAAATATCCTCCCGTAAGGATTTAAAAACAATTATTAAAAAAAAAAGAAGAAGAAGAAGAAGAAAGCAGTATCAAATAGCAAAGCCAAGAACAAGTGCCAAGGAAATCGAGAGGACTTCATTCCCAATTCCCAAGGAAAGCTCATGGGCCCCCAGGTATCTGAGGGGCTCACATGTAAAATGCTTTTGCCCACAAGCAAACACCTTGACTTTTACTTTTAACCTTTAAAATTTTTTTTGATTGACTTTAGAGAGAGGCCGGAAGAGAGAGCGAGAGAAACACTGATTGGTTGTCCCACTTATTTCTACATTCATTGGCTGCTTCTTTATGTGCGCACCCGCAACCTTGTTGTTTCAGGCTTATATTTCAACCACTGAGCTACTCGGCCAAGGCTTTACAGCTGTACCTTTTATTTATTTGTCTATTTTTTTAATCCTCACCCAAGGATCTTTTTCCATTGCTTCTTAGACAGAGTGGGGGAGGGGAGAGAAACATCGATGTGAGAGAGACACATTGATTGGTGGGCCCCTGCATGACCCCCACCAGGGCCGCGGATCAAACCTGCAACCCAGGTACATGCCCTTGACCGGGAATCGAACCGCGCCCCTTCCGTCCGCAGGCGGACGCTCTGACTGCTGCGCCAAACCGGCCAGGGCTGGCTGTACCTTTCAGAGGTGGCACTTCTGCTGTCTCCCACTCTTGCCTCATGGCCAGAAGTGCCACCTGGAAGAAATGCCCCCTGGCAGAGGGAGAGCGTGAGCATGCTGTGCCCAGACCCACCCAACCACGCCGGGTGTGCGGCCTTGGGCAACTTACTAGGCCTTTCTGAGCTCCAGTTTCCTCCCGGACACGCGGAGACCAGAACAAGCACGCCCATCTTCCCGAGGTTATTCCGAAGGTTAACTATAATGTATGCATTTCATTTTCTATATGCCAACCTAACAGTATTCTTAATTAAAATACCCAACCTTGGTACGTCAGAGTCACACGCAGCATGACAACTCTCCTAGACATGACTACACCTCGCCCTCAGCCGAGTGCTTGGCATCAAGTAACCACCCACGCAATGATCCATTTTCCCTTCCCCTCGATGAAGAGTGAGGGAATGAGAAGAGGTGGGGGTAGGGGAAGAACTCAGTGCTGTGAGGAGGGCCTGAGCGACCAGTTGCCCAGAACAGACATCAGTCATCGTGAGAGACGGATGAACGAACACCCGGCCACACTCTGGCTTGCCCACCTCAGATTTCAGTGGTGGCCGTGGTCAACCCCTCTGACCACTTCTCTCCCAGTGACCTGGCTGCGTCCCGATTTGCTGTTTGCAGTGATCTGGCTGGGGGCAGCCTGGGTAAGAAACAAGACATCTCTCTGCTAAATGCTGTGTAGAGTAATGACACTGAGCGAAAACTTGCAAGTCTAAGAGGATATTCTGGATGCTCGCCATGAGTAATTGCCATGTGGGGACTGGCAACGAAAATAGCATTGCAGAGATATTTACCCAATTTTCATAAAAACTATTATGGCTTTATTTTCAAAGCAAGTAACTACAGAGCCATGTGGCTTGTCGGTAAATGCTCGAGTGATTAACTGAGAAATGTGGAGGTGGGTGGAAGAAGGCTGTTAGGCACATGAGCCTGAGAAAAATAAAATTTAAGAAAAGATGGGTTTTTTCTTCTGGGTTGTGAAAGCTAAAGGCATCCTGGTCTCCAGAAGGATGCTCACATCACAGTGCTAAGCCTGGGACCCCAGGAGACAGGAGGAAACAGTGGCGCACATCTGTTTCAATGGTTCCTTTTGGACATGCTCAGAGTTAGGTTTTCCAATGCAGGTTTCCTTCGTTCGGAATCTGGCACAGACTAAGAGCCAGCTGCAAAGCCAAACTACATTTTCAGAATGAGCACTGTTGCAGGGGTGGGAGGTTCTCCTTCCTTGCTAGCTTGCATCAGATGAGCTCGGATCGGCCTGCAGGGCTGATGGAAAGGGTTGGGAAGGAGCTGCCGGAGCATCTTTGGGAGTCGGGGAGGGAGAGGGCTGGGTACCTGGGCGAGGTCTGAGACACCTGCTATCCACTGCCATCCACAACCTCGCTTGTGAAGCTCACTGCTGCACCAACCATCCAGGGTGAAAATGGTGAGCAAGAAAGAAACTTAAGCTGAGCTAAGGAACCTGGCAACCTCAACAAACACTTCTGTATCGATACTGCAATGGCTGTCCAAGGCCACTACGAGATTCCTGGTTAGTGCATCCCTATTACCCCCACCCAGGGCAACTGGTGCCACCACCACAGCTGCCACCATTACGGCCACCACCACCACCACTCAACTGGAAAGTGAAAGAACTGGATTGAAAGCCAGGCCTGCTGGCTCCCAAGCTTTATTCTGTATCCAGAGTCAAAAACCAGGCTTTCCTCTTAAAACATTGGAACGAGTGCATCACAGGAAGACACTTTGCTACCAGGCATTTTCATTAACTACGGCCACTCTGGCCTCTTTAAAAATACAAAATACAGAGGGACACACCTTCCCTTCCACAGGCTCTGAAAGAGTGTGTCCTCTTTTTCAAAGGCCCCACGATACTTCTCTATGCAGACCTCTAACTCAAGCCACGTGCCAGCGTGGCAGACAAGGACGCAAAGGCCACTGATACAACCGGAATTTGAGATTTTCCAGAGAAAACCCACCTGACTCCTGATCTCCCCCACCCCCATGCCCGTTCCGGATCCAGGGGCATGTGTAAGTAAACCATCCTGGAAGGGTGAACAAGTGTGACCACACCTGAGGGCTGGTGATTTAAGGCAGTACCGCTTGCCCACAGACAGCATTTCACTTCGTTATTTTTTTAAAATAATGCTTTAAACGCTAAATCTAAATTACTTCCTCTAAAAAAGTGACCGTGTTTTCGAGCTAGGCAGTCACATTCTACCCCTGTCCCATGACTTGATCATTTCTACCATGTGAAAGACATCCCGAGGATTTAGAATCAGTACCAAATTAACACATTAATGATAACTCAGGCAAAATGCATAT
This sequence comes from Molossus molossus, assembly GCF_014108415.1. NCBI lineage: Eukaryota > Metazoa > Chordata > Mammalia > Chiroptera > Molossidae > Molossus > Molossus molossus. The sequence goes on along the minus strand of NW_023425401.1, from coordinate 29,020,050 downwards.
GCTTACTAGCATTTTAATGAATCAACAGATATTTATTGTTTGAAAATACGAGATTATGGCACTGCTTGTTTTATTGGAAACCACTTCAAAATAGTCTCTCTGCTTTAAATTTGAGCTGTTAAAATTATTAGATAAGAAAATTTTGTAATGCTAAATTTTCTATAAAGTTAAAATTCAACAAAAATCTATCATAAATTAAAAGAGAAAGACTGTGTCACTAACAGTAGAGTCAATAGGTTCCCATCAGGCCTAAGTAAAAGCTGTTGTCACACACACAAAAACACTACCACAAAATATTTACAAAATGTCAAAACAGTGACTTGGATATTCTTCAATTCACTCGTATAACAAAATTATTTTGAAAAAGAACTATACATATTTTCTAGAGAAAGACTCATTAGAAATTACACTTGAGCTTCTGGGGCATGAGTTATAGCCCTGCAATTCTGAAGCAAAGGACTCTTCCCTCCAAACAGGATGCACCAAGTGTTTAACACATTAATTATCATCCTTCATCAAGCATAAAACTAACAGTCAGGAAATACAGCTGTGATGGCACAATTATCAACACACTCAGAATACACCCTGCAGCAAAGAAAACAAATGGGTTGCTTTTCATTAACAGAGCCTGGCAAAGCTTTCCAAAGACAATGTTTTCTTTCCAGCCAGAGACCCAAAAGGCATTTAAGGGGCTATTTATTTAGGTAAATCCAGAGAACAAATCAATCGTGAAACTATCTATTTACATTTCAAAGTATCCATTATCAATACAGAGTCTCATTCAGAAGAAAATTATATACATTAAAAGATGACTTGATCAAGTTAAAATCTAAATATAAGGCATGTATTTAAAAAATATATTGGTGCAAGCGGGTTGGTGAGTCAGGTGACGCCCTCAGGCTCGACGGTGATATGTGATATGGAGGGTGCTGAAAGTTTTCCTTATGGCATACAACAGGAAATGCAATGTGCCTCTATCTACGCAGTGATGGACTGTGTAATAACAGGATTCTATTATACAAGTTTGAATCTATATAAAAAATAATTGGCTATTAGCTTGAGATTCTAGATGAATAGCATTCAAGAGATGCAATAAAAGCATAGTTTATTTGGTTGACTTCTGGACACTTAACATTCTTGATATTACCATAATCATATTACACCTTAACAGATGTATTACTCCTACTGAGTTTCTATTACAATTAAACCATAAACTGGTACTTAAACCATAATTTAAGGAAGGCTCTGGGGATGTAAAAGGCAATGAAGAGTCATCTGCCCCAAATATTTGCAATTAAGTCCTGAACTATTGCCATCAAACTTTCACTAAATTTTCTGCCCAGAAATCCTCTAACATAATCAGCTTGATCCTCTCTGCAGGATTAAATATCATGGCAAAAATTAAGGAGCCATATTTCCTCAGCACAGGAGGCCGGAGATACACAGAAGGATTCTTCTATTCTTGTGGCACAAATTCAATATCATATTGTACTTTATATGCAATTAAGTCACCTGAGCTTCTTTGAAGTTGTATTTGGGGGTAGGCATCATTTCATCTCTACCTGGCTGATTTGTGTTATGGATAGTTGTCTTTCAAAAGACAACCTCTGAAGTTGTACATATAAAATAAAATCTGATGTATATTGTGCCTTAACATAAACTCTCTGCCTTAGCAAAAAATAGTCCATGGTATTCTGCTCAGGCCTGTGTAAGAAATATAAATATATTTATATAAATATAAATATAAATGAATTGTACTAATTTTAATCAATCTGAAGATATCAATTAAATCCATCTGATCTAGTGTATCATTTAAGGCCTCTGTTTCCTTGCTGGTTTTTGGTCTGGAAGATCTATCCATTGATGTCAGTGGGGTGTTAAAATCCCCTACTATGACTGTATTACTGTTGATCTCTCCTTTTATGTTCATCAAGATTTGCTTTACATATTTAGGTGCTCCTAGGTTGAGTGCATAACTGTTTACAAGGGTTATATCCTTTTGTTTGGTTGCTCCCTTTATCATTATGTAGGGTTCCTCTTTATCTCTTCTTATGGTATTCGTTTTGTTTTCAAGTCTATTTTGTCAGACATAGGAACCGTTACCCAGCATTTGTTTTTTGTTGTTGCTAATCCTCAACCAAGGATATACATATTTTTTTCTCCATTGATTTTTAGATAGAATGAAAGGGAGGGATGAAGGGAAGGGGGAAAAGAGTGAGAGAGAGAGAAACATTGATGTGAGAGAGACACATTGATTGGTTACCTCCCGCACATGCCCCAACTGGGCCTGGGGATCAAACCTACAACCCAGGTACGCCTTTGACCCAAGAATCAAACCTGCAACCCTTCAGTGTGCAGGCAGACACTCTAATCACCGAGCCACACTGGACACGGCTGTTACCCAGCTTTTTTTTCATTTCCATTTTCAAAAAATATCCTTTTCCTTCCCTTTTAATCCGTGTGAGACTTTTCTTCTGAGGTGAGTCTCTTGTAGACAGCATATTATAAAGGTTTTGTTTTCTTATCCATTCAGCTACCCCATGTCTTTTGATAGGAGCAATTAAGCCATTTACATGTAAAGTGATTACTGATAAATATGTATTTATTGCCATTTTATTCTTTATAACTATGTTCCTTTTTTTTCTTTCTTCTAATTTTAATCAATGGGCCTTGGTCAGGACAGCTGCTTCCTAAGGTGCTAAAAGCAACAGTAAATCACCGGAAAGGAATGCAGTCCTTACCCACAGTGGCAACACAGCGCCGCGACGAGGAAGGCTGTGGGTTCACTGTGTGCGGGGCAGGTGGCTGGACAGAGGAGGACACATGAGAAATGAAAGGTCCCTCCCCTCAGGTGCTTAGAGTCCAGTTGACAGAACAAGAAAAGGCACATTCTGACCATTCATGCAGCCTCAGTTAGCAAGCAAGTGACCAGCTGACAGAGGAACTGTGAAGAGCAAACCCTGTGGCCAGGTGTCCTGTCTGGTACCAGGTCAGGTACATCACAAGGTAAGTGGTCCGTCTTGGGTTCCTCTTGGGACATTCCTTTAAAGGGCCAGGGCCTTAAAGGGTTTCTGTCTTAGTATTTTTGTAGATGAAGTGACATTATAAACATCTCAAAATCAAAGAGGTGTTTAATGGCAAAAAAAAAAAAAAAAGCTTTCTAATGTTTGTTAAGCAAGATGATCAGACACAAATGAAACTGAAATATTAGAAAGAAGGTAATTTCGAAGTGCACTTTAAGAAGTTCTTCCCTGGTCTTTTCCTTTTAAGGATATGACCTGGTACCCAGTGTTCATTCATCATTCTTTTTTATTGTAGTTGTTAATCCTCACCCAAGAATATTTTTCCATTGATTTTTAGAGAGAGTGGGAAGGAAGGAGGGAGAGAGAGAGAAACATCAATGTGAGAGAGACACATCAACTGGTTGCCTCCCACACGACCCCAAGCAGGGCCAGGGATCAAACCTGCAACCCAGGTATGTGCCCTTGACCGGGAATTGAGCCCATGACTCTTTGGTCCACAGGCTGACGCTCTAACCACTGAGCCAAACCGGCCAGGGCTGCTCACCATTTTTCAAATCCTTTTAGAAACCAAATCACTTCCTTATCTTGACACGCACTCACCCTGAGTAACCATTACAGAGCAAAACGATTCCATGTTCAGTTGCAAAGCTGAGAATCAGACATTTTGCATGTACCCCTTGTTGAGTTGAGAAATAATTGAGTTTGAAGTTGCTTTTTCAATTAGAAACTATTACTATAATCTTAAAGACAAATCCAATTCTATATTGGATGGTATTCATGAAATACAATGTTGTCAGAAGTAAGGAAGAAAAAATACCTTCTCAATTGAGCACATTTGCATTCAATAGTTAAAAAGTAACAGGGTGCACTTGGCTTGTACAATCGTCCTTCAGCAATGCCCAATAGCATTTTAAAGGAGCAGGGCCCACCCTCAGGCTGGGGTCACCACAATTCATCTCCTAGTAACACAAACCCCAAGGTTCAACCTTGGTATTTGGATTGTTGTGGCTTTGAATATGATGCAGTAAAAAGGACTCCATTGGGGGCTCTGGCCGATTGCTCAGTTCTTAGAGTGTACTCCCCTATATCAAAAGGTTGTGGGTTCAATGTCCATTCAGGGCACATACCTAGGTTTGATCCCTGATTGGGGCGCATATGGGAGGCAACTGATTGATGGTTCTCTCTCACATCAATGTTTCTCTCTCCATCTCTCTCTCTTGCCCTTCCTCTCTCTAAAATCAATAAACATATCATTAGATGAGGATTTAAAAAAGGGCTCTTGCTGGGGGCACAGTTCTCACTCTAATGCCTGGGGGCGGTCAGAATAATGATGCTGGCTGTGACGGACACTCTAATAGAAACGAGAATGGCCTCTCTAGCCTTCATACCTTCAGTGTAGTGAATTCATATGGTTGATAACCTTTGAAGCTCTCATGGATGGCTGCCATAGTGTGAGAAGTTTTCTCCCAAAAATGAAGCAGAGTGGTCTGCAAAGAAAGACAGGAAAGCTGTTAATGTTTTGAATGCCCCGTTCCAGTCATGGGCCCCAGAGTAGTGGCTGTCAAGGTCCTCCAAAATATGATTCCAATCCAGCTCTGCAGACTTGTTTCCCATTAGCCTCTACTTATACCCTCTATTTCAGCCAAACTAATGCCCGCCTGTTCCCCCAAACACGCGGATGCCCGCGGCTTGTGTGCCCTACCACCTGGGACATTCTCCTCTCCATTCCCTTTGTACTTATTCCAGGTCTATCCTCCCAAACCCAGGGCTAATCATTAACACTCTACTTTTGTGATCCCGACTGATTCAATTTCTCCTCTTTAAATGCTTGTCAGATTTTGCAGAACCTATTTTACTTAGCACATCCCGTTCTGTCCTTGAGGTACAGAAAATATAGTCAGACTTGACTGTCTCAGTCGTCCTTCCTGAACCTTAGGTTCTTTGGGGACAGGGAATCTGGTCCTGTTCATTTGTACATACTCCCTCCCACGCTAGAGTTCAGCCTCCCACGCTCGGTTGGTGCTCCTGTGACTGCTGGTGGATACAAAGTGCTAACCCGAGGTTCACAAGAGACAAAATCAAATTCATTAAATGACAACAGCCTGACGAGTAAGGAACAAGAAGTACCGGCACCAATGCCAAATTCAGAGGCGGCTTTCTCAAGGATATGAGACAGCCTGGTACATCGCACAGAGTGGGATTTGGAAAGGCACACATGGGGGGGAGGGGGCAGGGCACTCAGGCAGAAAGCGCCACCGAAGCCAACGCAGGGAAGTGGGAAATGACAGTGTGTGCACAGGGACTGGCCAACACTGGGTTTGATCAAACTGCAGTCCACGAGAAGGGAGCGATGCAGGAAGTAAATCACGAGAAAGGCACTCAGCACTTCATCATGCCCAAACAATACTTTTAGCTCAAACACCGATTTTCCTGTCACCCACACCTAACATTCTCGGTTCACTGTAACAGACACCGTTTTGTTACCTGGTATGTTGCTAGCATATGAGACAGGAGATTGCATCTGCTAGCTCCGAGGAGATCCACTTTTTGACACACGTCCATCTTCAATTTGTCAAAGCTCTTTTTGGCAAGGCGTACTTGTGCTTGGACCTATGAAAGTAAAAGGAACCACTCTGAACCAATCAATCTCTTAAGTAGTTAAAATTGGACGGTTAGAAAAGACCAATACTGGGCTTATCTCTTTCATATAAGAACACTCACCTTTGAAAACGCCAGGCAAGCAAGATCCCACAACATCCATTCTTTACCTCCAGAGGACCTCACCGGCAGCACTGCATATCATGATTATATAGCAAACTTACCATCCTAATTATATTTTTCAGTCAAATATTAAAATTCCTCTCCTCTCAAGCCATTTGCAAACTGACCAGAGTGGGGAGAATTCTGCCCTATTGAATTCCTATCGTTCTTTGAACCTGGCTTCCCCGAGGCTTCCCCGAACGTTAACATCTTACATAACATGCTACATTTGTTAAAAAAAGAAAGAAAAAAAAAAGAAATTAATACTGATACAATCCTATTAACAATAGACATTACTTTGATTTTTTTTTTTTTTTTTTTTTTTTTTTACCAATTTACGTCCTTTTCTATTCCAAGATCCAATCTAGGATACTGCAAAGGGGAACTGTTATGCAGCCTAAAAATTGACCTCCATAGACAAACTTCCAAAATTTTTAAACTGAGTATGTACACAAACAACCCTTCGTCCATGCCTGAACCATAGAGTAATTCAGGGACAGAGTGAAGGTAAGGAAAAGATTCAGGGTCATCTATTCTATATATGATTTGATAATAAAGTAGAAGGTTTTAAAGTTTAATACAGCTACATTAAAAATGGTGATGGTAAAATTCCTCTTTCCTCCAATCTGAGGCATCATCACATCATATTTTAACCAGAGAAAGACAGCTGGGTATGAATTTATCTCGGCTAATTTATGTGGTGGTGGTGGTTACCAGGTAGGTACCTGTGAGCTGTGAGTAGTGACAGTTTTTTATTACAGGACAGATAGCGGGGGCAAGGACAATGCCCACCTTAATCACCAGTATATGATCAGCATCTGGCGGCCTGGGACAAAGCAGATGCTGAATACATATTGGTGACTGAATGAAGACATTTTCCAGGACATTTCATAAGGTAAATTACCTGTGTACCATTGTAGAGCATCATCCTTAGAAGTATGATTTTATTTTATAATAAAGATAAGCATGAAGATTATTTAATATAAAATACATTAATTTTTAACACTAATACGACTAATTTACATTCACAGCTTATAATATTATAGGGCATGATATAATAACAATGGATACATTTGTAACAATTTGACAATTGAAACAATTTAATAGATGTAATTCACAATAGACAGGAGAGGGAGGCCAGCCATGATGAGCAGAGCCCCGACCCCCCACCCCCACCCCCAACCCCACAGCTAACCACAGACTCAGGAGTGAGCCCAGCAGAGATCAGAATTATCCTGATAACCCACAGACTTGTGAGCAATAAACATTTTGTATTGTTTTAAGCCACTGAGTGTTACAGTTGCTTATTTCAGGGCATCATTGTGGCCATAGATAACAGATATAAATGGTATGTAGGTGGACAATAAAGGCTTCTGACATGGGGGATAGCTGAGATGGGTCTGAAAGCTTGACATAGTAAATGCAAGGTATCTGCAAGACCGGCAGGCTTATGGGGAGGTTCTAGGTTTCTAACTAAATGCAAATTAATACTTTTGTGGGGATGTGAATGATGCTTTCTCCTTTACATTAACATAATCAGTTACTCATAGATATTCCTTTATCCTAAGAGAACACTTATTTCCCTTGCTTATAATACAAAGCTCATGAATTAATATGCTTTGAAATGTGCCCTAATTGAATTTTGTTTGCATTTTCGTAAAGTAATTTTAGAAACCTAGAAGACGACTTCAACACTTGACCCAGCGAGTTCTGAAAGGCCATATGCTTTGTGTGTCAACAATGATTATTAAAATACTTAATGCACTGCTGAGTTTCCAAATGTTGCGCCCTTTCCCTGCCAAACAAGGAGGATGTTACACTGTTGGGCATTTTGAATACGGTCAAGTTCATTTACTATTTTGTGCTCCATGTCTGCTCTCCAAAACACATTTCCAGTCTGCAGCCTGAGGACAAAACACCAAGGACACAGGCAGGCACAGGCCACCATTGAGAGTCTAACTCCATGTGCCTCCAGATGCACTTAAGTGAAAAATGTTTGATTATTATTCCTTTCAATCCCAGATAAATTACATTCGATTGCATAAACATCTTGTGGAGCTCCTCTGTTTTTCATGGTCCTTTAAAAGTCTTCAGTCAAATAAATGTACCCTTTGTTTATTTCTTAATTTTATTTCTGTTGCTCCACCTTTCTCCTCTTATTCTCCAAGTTCCAGGAAATGATCATGCATATTAGACGCTCTTTATGACCCTGCTTTCCCCAGGCTACAGAAATGCGATTTACCAGATACAGAGCCACGTCTCAAACTGCCAAAACTACAGGCCACTCCTCTGTCCTTACTCCTCCTAACCTGAAATTCTACCTCCTAGCCCCAACTTGACCTACATATGGTGAAGCCAAAGCTATTTATCCTCTTAGTTCAATCTGGTTTCCCCATCCAATGGGGAAGGTCTTTATATTACCCCACAGCCAAATACTTCGAAAGTAGTTTTGTATTTTTTATAAGTGTTTTCTTTCCTTTAAAAACAAAATAAAGAAAAACTGCAACTCCTACTTTTATTACATTTTCTTCCAGAGTAAGGAAGGCTCTGCCTCCCTCCCTCCAACCATTCATTCAGCAAACATTTACTTTCTTCTACATGCTGGGAGCAGTGAGTAAAATGGACATGGTCTCTGTCCTCTTCCACTGGGCATTTTCATATCAGTGAGGGAATAACGACAAACAGAGTGTGGGGTGCTCTCAGCCACACCGTGCCACACAACATTTGCCAAGAAATCTGACTGAGAAGACGTTCTCCAAAGAGCAGTCCATAAGCTCTATTCTGAAGTACAGAGCATAATTACCTGTGCAAGGAGAGAGAGAGAGAGAGAGAGAGAGAGAACTCTAGCAGAGAGGGAAGCATGTGCAAAGGCCCTGGGGCAGAGGGCAAGAAAGCAGGTCCTAGGAGGCCAGTGTAGCTAGATTGTTGAGAGAAAGCAGAAGGGTGGTATGAGATGAGGCAAGAGAGGTGGGTTGGGGCACATCCTGGAACAGGAGCCTTGTAGGCATGCTCAGGATTTTAGGTTTTATCCTGCAAGCAGTGGAAAAACATTGAAGGCCTTGTAGCATAAAAGACATAGGATCTTACTTTCAGTTTGGAGTGATCTCTCACTATGGTGTGGAGATGGTTAGGAGGAGAGAGATGAGGGTAGGTGAGGACAGGTCTAGAGTTAATGGGAGAGATGTTGGTAGCTTTAGACTTTGGTAGTGGTGCTGGATATGATAAAAGTGCTCTGGCTCCTATGTATTTAAACACCCCAAACCTAATATCATTGTATAACTTGCCTTTTTCACCAGATGCTTCTCATGGACACCTGTCACCTCTTGTGGACACCTGAGACCACATCAGAATTCATTTCTTTCCAACCAGCTCTCAATACTCCTCCCTCATTGACTTGATTTGCTCAGCCCTGTTTTCCCCTGAGGCGGCATCCTGCATCCAAGGAAAACGGAAGATCACAGCATGTACCAAGTACTCCTTTGGCTTAGTGAGGTGTCACGAGACAGTCTAGCCTATCTGAAGTCATCTGGAGAACAGAAGGTCAGATATTTGGCTTCATTGAAGATCTTTTTTGGGAGGCCAATGAACCAAGCAAAACCTCTTAGAAAATCAAATACCTTGCTGGGTCACTTTACTGTTTTTAATCTATAATACTTGTCCACTGATGGCAGGAGCAATCATTGTATGATCACAGTGATCACAGAAATATGTGTCAATGACAGTATGTGAACCATGCATGTGTGCAGGCAATCATGTGTAGACTTAGGAACTCTCTCTTTTATCTTCCCTCAACAAAATCCTCACCCCATTTTGAAAAACGTTCCTTCTCTTTACTCTAGTAATGCAATGTAAATGAGGCCTGGCATGTTCTTTTTTTTTTTTTTAACTCTTTTTTTTTCTTTATTGATTTTAGAGAGTGAAGAAGGGAGAGGGAAAGAGAAATAGAAACATCAATGAGAGAGAACAGGGATTGGCCGCCTCCTGCATGCGTCCCACTGGGGATTTGGCCCACAACCTGGGCATGTGTCCTCACCAGGAATCAAACCGGTGACCTCTTGGTGCACGGTCGACGCCTAACCACTGAGCCACACTGGCCAGGCTTGGCATGCTCTTTTATAGGTTGCCTTTTCACTCCCACTGACTGGTTAAGGGGTGGGCATCATAACCTGAGTTGAATCCATCATAAAACACCATAGTTGATGGATTCAGAGAAAGGCACTTGGTTCAAACTGGATAAATTGGAGCCCTTCCTAAGGGTTTTTGAACTTGGAATTAGAGAAAATAACCCTCAGTCCTTTCCTAGTGGCTAACGCACTAGGGACAGGAAGTTCTTGCGAGTTTCCTGGGGTGTAGAGAGAGGGCCCTGGTAGCACTCAAATTCCTGGATCCCATTGCCCTGCCTATGGTTACATGGGATTTCTACTTAACGCCTCCCTTTGCCTTAATGAATTCAAGATGAGTCTCTGTTATGTGGAACCAAGAGAGTACTAACACAGACTGCTTACCTCTGTCTTCTTGGAAATTCATATGAAAGGCTCTAAGAATTTCCATGATGAAAAGCCCTTTTAAGCTTTGGTGATTCCAGTTTTTCTGAAATATATTTGAACAGAGAACCCTTCCCATGCACCACCTATTATATGCCATATATAACGATTAGAGGAGAAATCTTTGTTTTACAGGGGAAATCAAGACCAAGACATTGATCTGATATATAAAACTTAGATTCAAACTCAAGTGTATTTAATTCCACAATTCACGCTCCTTACACCAAACCTTGGGACACAAGGTCATTGATCTACCACTGACCACGTAACTCAGCGTTCTAAGTTTAAGACAGGGACAAAAAGTGCAGCTACCATCTTGGTAAACTCTGGTCAACAATGTTGGCCTTATCAATTTAGAAGTAGACATAGGGCTGCTCCAAGACATGTAGCTTGAACAGGGCTTCTCCTATAAGAAATCTTGCTAAGGCTCTTTAGCTCAGGCTCCACAACAAAGTGGAAAGAAACCAGCCCATCAAATTCCCTTATGTGCACTGGTGAGTGGATTCCCTACTTTCTAGAGGAAATATACGGAGCCATGGTATCTGTTTCATTCTGTTCTGGAAGCTGATGCCACCACTGCCACAGTCGCCGCCGCCGCCGCCACCACCACCACCACCACCACCACCACCACCACCACCACCACTGTCTTTATCACCAATCACTTTTAATCAGCTTGATTTATAAGGTCTAATTTAATTTTAGGTGTACAATTCTACGAGTTCTTGGACAAGTATATATAATCATGCAACTACCATCAGAATCATGATATTGAACATTTCTAATATTCCTAACAGTTTCCATTGTAGTAAATTCCTTCCCTCAAATTCCAGCCCCTGCCAACTACTAATCTGCTTTCTGGCGCTATAGATTAGGTTTGTATTTTCTAGAGTTTCATATCAATGGAATAATATGAGATAGTCTAGTCTAGTCTTTGTGGCAGGATTCTTTCACTCAGCATAATCCCTTTGAGATCAGTGTTGCTGCTTATAACAGCATTGTGTTCTATCTTTTTTTATGAGTAGCAGTTAAATTGTATGAATACAATACAATTTGTATATTTAGGCTGTTGCCAATTTTTGGCTATTTTGAATAAGACTGCTGTAAACAATTGAGCACAAATCTTTGTGTAGACATGTTTTTCATTTCTTTTGGGCAAGTATCTAGGAGTAGGATTATTGGATAATATAGTAACTGTGTGTTTAATTTCATAAGAAACTGCCAAACTGTTTTCCAAAGTTACTATATCATTTCGCACTCCCACCAACAATGACTCCAAGTTGCATTTTTTCCATATCCTCATTAATACTTGGTAATTTCTATCTTTTAAGTTCTAGCTATTCTAGTGGATATGTAGTCATAGTTATTATAATTTTAATTTGTATTTCTGTAATGACTAAATGACTAAAGATGTTCAAGTTATTTTCATGTCTTACTGCCACAAATATCTTTAGTAATGTGCTTATTCAAATCTTTTGCCTGTTTTTTAAAATTAGGTTTGTCTTTTTATTACTGAGTTATAAGGATTCTCTACAGGTTCTAAATGTAAATTCATTATCAGACATAAGTTTAAAAACATTTTCTTCAAGTCTGACTCTTGTCTTTCATTTTCTTAATAGTGACTTTTGAAGAGAAAAAGTATTTAATTTTGATGACATATAAGTTTTTCTTTTACAGTTTCTGTGTTTTTGTGCCTTACCAAAAGTTTCCCTAACCCAAGGTCACAAAGACTTTTTCCTGTGCCTTTTCTTCCAGAAACTTTATGTTTTTAGCTATTACATTTAGATCTGTGATCCATTTCAGGTCAATTTTTTGTATATGGTGTGAGGTAAGGGTGTAGGTTCACACTGTTTTACCCACATGTGGATATCCAATAGTTCCAGCACCACGTGTTGAAAAACTATCCAGTTGCCATTGTATTTCCTTGACACTTTTGGCAAAAATCAACAAGAGATTATATGTGTGAGTCTACTTCTGAACTTTCTATTCTACTATTTTGATCTATATGCCTATCCTTATGCCAATACCATACTTTTTTTGATTACTGTAACTTTATAATGAACTTTAAGTCAGGTGGTGTAAGTCCTATGATTTTTTTCTTTTTTGAAATTATTTTGGTTATTCCCGATTCTTTGTATTTTTCTATATATTGTAAGGCCTGCTTGTCAGTTTCTTCAAAAAAGTTCTCAGGATATTGATTAGGATTGCACTGAAGCCACAGATTTACCGGGAATTGAATCTTAACAGTCTCTTCAGACCAACGAACGTGGTATATCTTCCCATTTCTAGGGTCTTTACAATTTTGTAGATGTTAGTGCACAGGTCTTACACATGTTTTGCTAAATTTATTGCAGAATATTTCATATTTTTGATGTGACTGTAATTGTAATTTTTATATATTTCAAGTTCTTATTGTTCATTACTAAAAATATCATTAACTTTTGTAACCTGATCATATATCCTGTGACCTTGAAAAATTCATTAGTTTTAAGAGTTTTTTTGAGATTCTTTTAGATTCTCTCTCTCTTTCTCTCTCCCTCTCTCTCTCTCTCTATATATATATATGTATGTGTGTATATATATATGTAGATAGATTTATACATATATATCATGTTGCCTGAGAACACAGACAGCTATACTTCTTTCTTTCCAATTTGTATGTTTTTATTTACTTTTCTTGCCTTATTGTACCGGCTAGGATAATGTTGACTAGAAGCTGATGTGAGGAAATATTCCTGATCTTAGGAGGGAAGTGTTTAATCTTCATAATTAAGTATGATGTTAGCTGTATATTTTTCATATATGTCCATTATTAGATTGAAGATGTTCTCTTCTACTCCTAGTTTGCTAAGAATATATATATATTTTTAATCAGGAATGTATATTGGATTTTTTCAAAAGCTTTTCTGAGATCCATTGAGATAATCGTATGATTTGTTTTTGGTCTACTTACATAGTGAATTACACTGACTGGTTTAAAAATGACCTCCATTCCTCAGGAACTCACATTTGGTCAAAATTATATTTATGTCTGACAAGGGTTCTTGTTCTGAAGTCTATTTTGTCTAATATTAATATAGCCACTTCATATTTCTTTTGATGAGAATTTTCAGGCTATATATTAATCTTTACTTTTACCCTTTTTTTATTTTTTATCCTCACCTGAGGACATTTTTTGATATTTTGTTCAGATAGAGTGGGAGGGAGAGAGAAACATCGACGTGAAAGGGACACATCGAGTGGCTGCCACCCGCACAACCAACCAGGGCCAGGGACAAACTGCAACCGAAGTATGCATCCCTAGCGAGAACTGAACCCAGGTCTCTCTGGACCGCAGGCTGACGCTCTAACCACTTAGCAACCCGGCCAGGGCAATCTATACTTTTACTCTTAACGTGTCCATATCTCTATATTTAAAATAAGTCCTAAGACTACACCCAGCTTGGTCTTGCTTTTAAAAAAAATCCAATCTCTAATTCACTTTTCTCCATACTTTTTTCTATAGAAAATAATATGAGATTTAGAAAGTATTATCAATAAGAGGAAGTAGGGGTTAGTCTGATGTTAAAAGGAATCCATTCTGCTTCAGAATAACCCCACTTTTTTTCTAGGTTCCTAAGAAACCATCTATATAGTAATCAGTTCTAGATTTGATTAAGAATTAAAATGTAATTTACTATATTAAATGTTTAAGTTTTAAAAATCCTTCTTTAAAATAGGACAGTGTTTATGTTTTTCTGGTTTCTTAAAGTTTACTGGAAGTATTTCTGTGCTTGGATACATGGGATCTTTCTGGGACATAATTCATGTAAGTCCAGTGACTTGGTCAAGTGTATTTAAAGAAAACTAATACACATTAGCCCCTTTCATGGATTGAGTTCCTTAAGAGTTTCTTTCTATCCTTTTCAGTTTTAATACCACTTCTCGTAATGAAGATGAAAGTACAATAGGAGATTAGTAGTTCTGCTTCAACTGCTTTCATTATTAAGGTTAAATAATCCAAAATATATTTTCAGTAAAGGTTCGAGAATAATGGCTAACTCAGAAGCAATACACACCTCCAGGGCCCAGATCATGGCCTTTAACTACCATGTCTCTTAAAGGAACCAGGTTTTCTTGCCAAAATGGCTGATTCCAGGGTTAGAAATATTTTGTTGTACAAGAAAGCCAGAGTCATGTCTAAAGGACTCAGGAGTCAACCTGAAAAGGCTCTCACTAGTCAAAGATGAGACAATTTGAGCATCAATAAATAATATCGGCAACAATAAAAACATATCAAACATATTCAAATCTATGAGTTTATACGGATACTTATAAACTGGAAATAAAGTGAACAAATGAACAAAATCAAAACATCTATTGGATACCTCTAGAGAAGCCAGTGAACCAACTGAATATTTGACACAGAACCAAACATTTATGCCGTCTTTCCTATCAAACTGTACTATACTTTCAGGATGACCTGGGAGTTGATGAGGGAAAGTTACTCATTATTGAACCATTCAAATTTATTTTTTCTTTATTTTTATTGTTGACACTATTACAGATGTCCCCATTTCCCCTCTTCACCTGCCTCCACCCCGTACTTGCCTCCCCGTTCCCTCCGGCGAACACCAAATGGTTGTCTGTATGCATGGGTTCTGCATATACGTTCTTAAGAAATACATAATATATTAAAGCATCTACTCCCATCTGTCTTCATACTCACAATAGTTTTGTTGATAGAATGTTACATAAACCTCAGGTTATTACAAGTTTTAGCCATCCTGGTACCATTCTTCCTTCTGAAATTCCTTCTTTCCTCCCAAGAAGTATCACTGGGCACCTACAGTTTCAGGTGCCCGAGGGTAGCAGGGAATGAAGCCAACTCTTTGCTTTCATCATGGTTACATTCAGGTGGGTGAAACTGGACAATGCACAACAAAAGTAAATACTATATGGTTTGTTGGGTGTAAAAATAAAGGAGTGGAGGAAAGATGTAAGTGCAGGACTGGGGAGGGGGGGTAGAAAAGTCTGTTTTAAATGGACCGGTCTGGTAAAAACTTCCTGAGAAGATTGATCTTGGAGCGGAAATCTGGAGGAAGAAAGAAAGCAAGCCATGCAGACATCAGGGAGGAGCACTTCAGTAGCAGGAAAAACGGTGCATGCAAAGGCCCTGAGGCTGCAGTGTTCTTGGCTTGTTTGAGGAACTGTGGTCATTCTCTTGAGTTCTATGCTTCTTTCCCATCAGTTTTATATGCCTTATTAAAATGTAGGCTTATGAACAAATTGATAAAGCGGTGCTCTTCTCTAACTCAATGGTGATTTAAAAAGCTCTGTATTTTGAAAATCAATATATGACAATATCAATACTTTTAGTAATATGTTTCTATAGAAGACTCCTTTACATATCTATTTTTCTCCTTCGTGCTTTTGTGGCAATGTTGAATGATATTTAAATGTGCGTATAAAGTTCGCATATCCCTACCCCGCCCCCACATTGTCATTTGGGATTTCCCCCTAAAATGGCAAGAAAAGAAAAAAGAGACAACTCTCACTCTACAGTGCAGGAAACAAATACTTTCACTCTCAGCAGCATCAACGTGGCACTGCAGTTCAGAGAATCACATCTAAATACTGGGAGGGAGGTGCTGAAGAGTCAGAGGGCCAGAGACCTTGGAACCAGGCCAGAGAGAGAGGCAGGGTGTTCCACTGCACCAGGAAGTGGAGGGACCAGGTGGTTAAAGTGCCCTGGGGGCAGCACTTCTACCTAGGAAGGGAGGAGGGACCCATCCCTGGGCTTGCCAGGTTCAGCACCACAGCCAGCGAAACAGGTGAGGCGGGAAGGACTGTGTGGGGCGCGGTGGGCAAACTGAGGAGGGGACAGGATGAGTGGGGCAGGCTGAATTTCAACCTCACTGAAGGGGGGCGGTAGGCTGATTTGAGGAAGAGGGAAGTCAAAGTCAAACAAAGAAACGAGGCAAAAAGAAAGGAAAAACGGAAGAAATCTGTACGTGTTTAATACTGCAGCTATAATACTTAATATTTTGCCCCAAAGAAGATGTGGTTGTCATTTTACTACATTTCCTCCTAAATGAATGTTGAACTTTAACAAGTCAGCAAAAATAAGCAGCGATTTCAAGGTTTTTCAGCTCTACCACTGCTGAATTGATAAAACCGAGTCTTTCAGCTAGCATTCCCTTTACATGAAAGAAACTGTTTATTCCAGACAAGGCTGTTGGATCCGCCCATGTGCTCAGGACAAGGCCCCCATGTTGCTGCCACAATCTCGACCCACTTCTACGGACATGCCACGCAACCTTCACGGAGATGCTCATTTTCAGATACTAATGAAAACAGTCCAAATTTCCTCCCTCTGCCAATGTTCACAACCTCAGGCCTATAACACATTTTCTGATCTAAGTACAAAAGTCACCTGGGATAGTGGAGCTCACCAACGCCTCGGGGTCGTTTTCTAGGAATGTATACAGTATTGTACTAGATGGATACCTTAATCAAATAATGATCTCAACGATGACTCCGGAGAAGTAGGGGCCCACACGGCAGACTACTCTCTCTTGAGTTTACTTCACTTAAGCCGATGTTCCAGGTTGGGTGAGGAGAGGTAAATGAGAACACATTTAAAGAGGGCAGTGTTTCCCCACTCTTATGTTTTTACAGAAGAGAAAACTCAGGTGCAAAATGATTTGCCTAAAACCAAACAGCAGTTAAGTAGACAGGCCAGGATCTGGCGCGGGTTGGATGTCGCCTCCTCTGGTCGGAAATATGACCTCTACACCCAACCTCCTCCCCAGCCCCGCCCAGGCCCCTATGCTCTGGGCACACTGGGCTGCCCTTCTCCAGCCAAACCCTCCCACACCCCCTTCCACATGTTTGCACATTTCCCCTGCCTGGAAAGCCCTCCCCTTGTTGTCCACACGGTAACTCTTACTCACCTTTTAAGTTTCCACTCAAAGGTTTGCTCTTTTGAGAACCTTTTTCCATAATGTGCCTCATCTGAGTTAGCAACTCTTCCTCTCTGCAGCCAACACACTTGGCAGCCTCGCTTCTGACCCAGAACTGTGGGAAGGGCTGCCTGTTCCCATGTATGCTACCCTCGACTACAAGCTGCATGAGGGCGGAAGCTAACTATTCAGTTTTACAAGGATAAGGCTACGTGCCTCCAGGTAGCAGCTATGAAAAATAATGAATAAAGAAAGGATACCCGAAGAGTGAACACAGGGACCTTGCTTTCCCACCGTGGGACATGGCTCTCTGCACAACCGGCTCTGTTTGCCCAGCTGCGGTGAGACTTTCCCAGACTCTGTCCCCCTTCCGCTTGCTGATTAGGTGCTACACATACATGCACCTGTCCTCACTTGATTCTCACAACACTCCTACGCCATGCTTTTGCTTCTATGTCACAGCGAAGGAAACTGGGTTTCAGAACCATTAGGTAACTTGCCCAAGCTAATTTGCCTGGCAGGGGAGGGGCAGGATGTGAAAGACCACACTCATTTCCCTGAAGCACTTTGCTTTCCTAATTGTAGCACACCTCAGACTAGTGAGATTAACTGTATACTACCCCAAATGGGGGGTGTCCGCACTTTGTCTACTATTTTATGTCCTTGTCACCTTGACGACTCATTACGTAAAAATTCGAATATGTTAAATTCATGATTCCGGCTTCTTGTTTTAAAATACAAACCATTACTCACTATGCAATACAGCTATTCATGTAAAATCAGAGTTCAAGGTCTTCTATTTTTAAGCCCTTGGCAAGCTGAAATAAATACAGTTAAAATTATTCACAACCATGTAGTTTATAATATGCAGATACATTTCAGATTATTTGAGCTAGCTACCACACTTCCCCGGCATTCTTAATGTTTGCTCAGCCGGTAAATTATTTTTTTCTGTTTTCTGTTTTTAACATAAAGCAATTCTGCCATCAGAAAATCTGACCGACTGAGTTCACTTCCCCTTTTAGGTCATTGGTGAAAATATTAACTAGGGTCACAAGACTGAGCCCAGTGCATCAGCTTTATCAATTTCTCTCTAATCTGAGCAGTATACATTTCAGAAGACTGTGTAAGGCTATGATACTGTCATTTTATCCCATTGGTATTTCTTGCACTTTACTGTGGTTTTAAAAATGTGTCCTTACTTTTTTAAAAAGTTCTTTATGATAATTTCTTCATGTCTAGGTGCCACGTGACAGGCTTGGAAATTTGCTGTGTCTCTTGGCTGCCCAAGCTAAGCCTGCTTATATTTCACATGACAGTATATTTTTATTATGCTTATCGATGGCCATTCCATGTAAGTAATCTAACTCACAAACACAAATCAACTCATCAATTAACAGGTGACCTGCTTTGCTGAAAATTACCCTGCTTGAGGAGTTGTGTTCATTCCCTCTGCAGTGAGTCCTGAAAACAGTGAGTGGGGAAAAAGATCAGGCCTCTCCCTCGACAGGTCTGTGTTGCTGCTTTGAGTTCTGAAGCGTGGATCTGGGAGTTAGGAAGTATCTGCAAAGACTGATTCAAGAACACCACCTTCCCTGGTTCCCCAGAATACCGAGGGTAAATCCGGACGTTTGTAACCTATGCACATGCCCTTCACGACCTGGCCCTGAACTACTGCTCTCCTTTCATCTTTGGCTTCTCTCATTTTTTTCTCCAGCAAATCTCCCAACGCATAAGGGAGTTTTATCCTCTTCCTCTTCATATGTTGTTCCCATGGGTGTCCTATTTTTTTCTACTTTACTGGCCCTTCAGAATTCAGCTTGTGTCTCCTCTTTTAGGAAGCATATGTGAGCCCTGGCTGGGGTAGCTCAGTTGGTTAGAGTGTTGTCCCGATACAAGATTGGGGGGTTTGATCCCCGGTCAGGGCACATACAAGAAACGACCAATCAATGCATCAATAAGTGAAACAACAAATCAATGTCTCTCTCGAATGAATGAATGAACGAATGAATGAATGAATGAATGAAGCAAGCACATTTTAATCCCCACTTCTGAATTTAGACGTTCCTCTTTTGGCCCATCAGCACTTTATCATATACCTCTATCATCTCACATGACACTTGTCACATTGCATGCTCACTGTCACTTTAATTGACTTCTATATTCTCCAGGGAGCTTGTGGCAGAAAACATATCTTGATTTTGTTACCCAAGTACTGATAGTAGGAGCTAAAAATGCTAGCCAAATAAATAGGTTTTAACCTGGTACACAGTAATATACACCATCAAGAGCTTTAAGTCTGTAGCCTCTACTTTTATAGTCTGGTGACTGACATCCCATTGCTTGGTGTAGGTTTTTTTTTTAGAAGACACTGCCACAGTCATTGTATGAAAGCTGGTCCAGCTCCTTCAACTTCCCATTAGTCTAAGTCTTTAAAACATGGTCTGTGTTGAGAGTCTATATATTTCTTTTTTTTTAAATCCTCACTCGAAGATATTTTTCCATTTATCTTCAGATAAAGTAGGAGGGAGGGAAAGAGGGAAAGGCAGAGAGGGGTAGAGAGAGAAACACTGATGTGAGAGAGGCACATCGACTGGTTGCCCCACGCACGACCCCCACCAGGGCTGGGGACTGAACTGAAACCAAGGTACGTGCCCTTGACCGTAATCAAACCCGTGTCTCTTTGGTCCACAGGCCGATGCTCTAATCACTGAGCCAAACTGGCCAAGGCAAGAATCTATATATTGCTATAGCATCCCTTTGCTCCTTCCTGCTGAAAATCACTTCATTCCAATTTGCTCTAATAGGCTGTTCTGGAAAACGTGCGTATGTGTTCTTCGTATACACCCAATCCATTCCAGTTTCGTGCCAGTGATGATTCCCTTTGCCATCAGAGGCCTGATAACATTTCAGATTTTCAGTATGATGGGCAAGTATTCTTGCGGCTGAGGCCAATTCATTGGCCTTTCTATGTTTTCCAGACTCCCCTGGAAATAGGTGTGGCCATCGGACAAAGCTCTCTCTAGTGGAATGTGAACACGAGAAACATGCATCATTTCCAGGCTTGGCCCATAAAGCCTTTCTGCACATGTTTCTGCGTGCTCTGTTTCCTTTGAGGATGACTGGGACGTCCACGTCTAGGGAACACTGGGAGGCAGATTTCAGGATTGCAAAGCTGTTGTCAGCCTTGGAGGAGAGTCATTCCACCAACCTCAACATCTATTTGCCGACGACTATTTGGTGAGCAAAAACAAAGAAACAAAGTGAAACAAAACTTCTCTTAGCTTAAGCTGTGGAATTATGGAATTTTGAGTGTCTCTTTGTACCATGTCCTAGCCTAGACTATTCTACCTAACATAGGGATGGCTTAAAGAAGAG
Source organism: Molossus molossus (assembly GCF_014108415.1). Taxonomy (NCBI): domain Eukaryota; kingdom Metazoa; phylum Chordata; class Mammalia; order Chiroptera; family Molossidae; genus Molossus; species Molossus molossus. The sequence continues at coordinate 28,999,404 of NW_023425401.1, read as the reverse complement.
GCTAATTGAATGACAAGATACTAGATATAATGTTGGAAGTAGGTTACAATCTAATGATGCCATAGACAATTGTTAGCTACCCAAAGATTTATTTCCATTACTACTTTGATCATCAACAAGAATGTCATTAATAAGATCAGATGAGCCCTGGCCGGTTTGGCTCAGCGGTTAGAGTGTCGGCCTGCGGTCCCAAGAGACCCGGGTTCAGTTCCCGCTAAGGGCGTGTACCTCGGTTGCAGTTTGTCCCCGGCCCTGGTCGGTTGTGCGGGTGGCAGCCACTCGATGTGTCCCTTCACATCGATGTTTCTCTCTCTCTCTGTTCCTCTCTCTCCCTCCCACTCTACCTGAACAAAAAGTGGAAAAATGTCCTCGGGTGAGGATAAAAAAAAAAAAAAAGATCAGATGATTACTAATGTGTTCCAAAAGTCATTTTAATGCCACTGAGTTTCTAGAGAAATGTCACACAGAAACAAGGAGGGTTAGGGTAAGTGTGGTGGGGTGAATCTCCAAACAGTGACACTGCTGGAAAATCCTCTGGTGTTTTATCATCAGAACTTAGACGTCCTGGCTGGCTGTGGTGAACTTCCAATGCGCCCAGCCCAACTTCCCCAAACTAGCTTCCAAATGTTAATACTACTTTCCTTGAAAAAGGAGAAAGTCTCTTTTATATTTTTACCTAGAAGAGATTTCTTGATATTTAAGGCAGGAAGCTATATGCTTGAAATGGTGAAGAAACTAGAAAGTTAGATATGTAAACAACAACAACAACAACAAACTGCTTCTCGTTACAATGGTCCTTTTCTCTTTAAGTGCTTCTAATCGTGCCACTAAGAATCATTTTAGTTTGTGCTTTCTTTCATACACGCTCTGTACGTCTACTCCTCTTTCATCAAACTTATTTTCAATGTTCAACTGAGGTATACTTTACAATACAGCACATTACAATTAGCTCCATAAATATAAAGATATGTATATACTCACATAACAAAACCACCCAGACCAACATATAGAACATTTTCAGTACTCCAAAGACTCCTTTGTGTTCCACTCCAGTCAGTATCTCCTCAAAAACCGAATACTCTGAGTATCCTGACCTCTCTCACCATAGATTGCACTTGCCTAATTCTGAACTTCATATAAAGGAAATCATATACTATCTACTCTGTGATGTCTGGTTTCTTTCAACATCATGCTCATGAGATCCAGCCATATTACTGCAATGTCGTGATAGTTAATTCTTTTTCATCGCTGTCTAGTATCCTATTGAACGAACAATACCACAGTTAATGTATCCATACAACTGTTGATGGACATCTGGTTTGTTTTCACTTTGGGGCTATTATGAATAATACTGCTATGAACATTCTTGTACGTGAGTTTTACACGGACGCTCTTTTTTCCTGAGTATAGGCCCAGAAGTACATTATTTTTAGTAGATAATGCCTGTTTTCCAAAGTAGTTCCATCGGTTTACGCTCCCAGCAACAATGTAATTTCAGTTGCTCCATATCCTCACTGACATTTGTGATTGCCAGTCTGTTTAATTTCAGCCATTTGGTGGGTGGTAATTTTCACTTCCCTGATGAGTAATAATGTCAGTACCTTTGCATATTCATGTTGGTAATTTGATATCTCTTTTGTCAAGTGCCTGTCTCAATTTTGGCAAGGTACAATTTATTATTGACTTTTATGGTTAGTGCTTTTTCTGTTTTAAGAATTCTTTTCCTGTCCCAAGGTCATTCAGATATTTGCCTATGTTTTGTTCTGAAAGATTTATTGTTTTACCTTTGGATTTTAAGTCCATGATCCATCTTTCATTAATTTTTTTGTATTCTATGAAGTAGGGGTCAGATTCCATTTTATTGAATTTACTGGGGTGACATTGGTTAATAAAATTATATAGGTTTCAGGTATAATTCTACATCACCTGTATATTGTATTGTGTGTTTACCACCTCAAGTCAATTCCCCCAGCATCACCATTTATCCCCCCTTTATCCTCTTCCACCTCCCCCCACCACCCTTCCTTCTGGCAATCACCATACTGTTGTCTGTGTCCATAAGTCTTTTTTCTTTTTATTTGTTTAACCCCTTACCAATCCCACCTAGCCCCCAACTCCCTCTCCTCAGATTCATTGTTTTCCATATGGATAGCCAACTGACCCAGCATCATTTATTAAAAAGATCATTATTTCCTCCAATGAATTGCAGTAATGCTTTGGACATAAATTGAATGACCTCATATATATGTTCACTTTTTTATGAACTATCTAGTTTGTTCTATTGGTTGATTATTTGTTGGTCAACATCACACTGTCTTAATTACTATGATTTTATATAAGTCTTAATAGCTAGAAATGTAAGTACGTTGCTTTGTTCTTGTTTTTTAAGATCACCTTAGGTATTCCATTCTAAGTCCTTTATATTTCTTTTCTTTTTTTAAAAAAAATATGTTTTTATTGATTTTAGAGCGAGAAGGGAAAGGAAGAGAGAGAAACATCGATGAGAGAGAAACAGCAACATGGATCGGCTGCCTCCTGCACACCTCCTGCTGGGGATCAAGCACACAACCCAGACATGTGCCCTGATCAGGAATCAAACAGGCAACCTATTGGTCTTGGATTGATGCTCAACCACTGAGCCACACTGGCTGAGCTAAGTCTTTTGTACTTCTCTGTAAGTTTATTATGATCCTGTAAATTTCCTACTGGGATTGTGATTGATGTCGCATTTAATCTATAGATCAATTTGGAGAGTACTGATATCTTAATAAAATAGAGTTTTTGAATCAATAAACATGGTATATTCCTCCCTTTACTTACTTAAGTCTGCTTTAATTTTTCTAACCAATGTTTCACAGTTGTAGAATTTGTAGAATAGAAGTCTTACCTGTCTTTGGTTAGATGTATTCTTAGACATTTTCAGTTTTAAATGTGGCTAAGCAAATAAGCCAGTACTTAATTAAGAAAGGTAACCCAGCCCTGGCCGATTTGGCTCAGTGGTTAGAGCATCGGCCTGAAGTCTAGAGAGATCCCGCTAAGGGCACGTACCTCAGTTGCAGTTTGTCCCCGGCCCTGGTTGGTCATGCGGGTGGCAGCCATTCAGTGTGTCCCTTTCACGTCGATGTTTCTCTCTCTCTCTCTCTCTCTCTCTCTCTCTCTCTCTCTCTCTCTTCTCTGTCTCTCTCTCTCTTCCTACCTCTCCCTCCCACTCTATCTGTACAAAAAATGGAAAAATGTCCTCGGGTGAGGATAAAAAAAAAAAAAAGAAATGTAACCCAATAAATTCAATAAATTGAAAAAAAAGAAAAGAAAGAAAGAAATGTAAGGCATTACTAGCATTCCCATTACCTTGTTTAAGAGGTAAAAAGAACACAAACCAAATGCAAACTAAATATATAATACAAGTACAGTGAAAACTATCTGGATTCTCCTACTTTCCAAGAGTTGAACATATCTGAACATATATTATTACTGGAGCAATGTTCTATTTACACAGCTTAGGGCAGAAAAACTCAATGCTCCAGTCAAATTCCTTTCGTTTCTTTGCCCCCTCTCACCCTCTACTGGGCGTTCACACATCCCATAGCCCTGCTGGGAATACCTGTCCTCGCCTTCCCTTCCCACCTGCTACTAATTGCGCACTCACTCTCCCGGAAGCAGTAACGTTTCTGAGAAGCCTATCCTGAGCCACTGGGCAGAACCCAGCAGTCCTCTATGTGCCCCAACAAGATCCTTCAGGTCCCCCTCCTCGCTGTGGACTCTGCCCTTTGATTGCTTGAGGGGTGCCTGTCTCCCCTACTATATTATGAATTCTACAAAGGCAGGGTCAGTGACCGCCTAATTCACAATTTTATTTCCAGAGCCTTGCACACTGCCTGGCATATATTAATTTCTCAATACATATCTGAAGGATGTACTGTGAACTCTGGGCAGAGCAGAAGAGTGGACCTTGTTTCTTGTCTTCCTTGAATATGGAGTCAGGAGAGACCAACCACCGGGCTGTCCCACAGGAGAATCAGTTCAAGGGAGGCCCATTACCCCGGAATTCAGTAGTTGTCTTATGAGTGCTATATTTCTTCTTCGTTTTTATTGTTGATAAAATATAAAGTAATAAAAATGAGTTAAAGAATGACCTTGAAAGAAGACTATTCTCCCAGAATAGCCAGGGGGTCTAACATCCAGGATTTACTCTACTTTGGAAAATGCACTGTTTTAAATTTTGGTGTTTTTTTTTTGGTATGTGATAGCTTTCTGTTTGTTCACTTTCGTGGCCCATTATCCTTTTTGTTTTGTTTTATCCTCACCCAAGGACATTTTTCCATTTTTTCTTCAGATAGAGTGGGAAGGAAAGAGGGAGGCAGAGAGAGAGAGAGAGAAACATCGACATGAGAGAGACACATCGAGTGGTTGCCACCCACACAACCCAACTAGGGCCGGGGACAAACTGCAACCGAGGTACGTGCCCTTAGCAGGAACCGAACCCGGTCTCTCTGGACCGCAGGCTGACGCTTTAACCGCTGAGCCAAACAGGCCAGGGCCCATTATCCTTTTTGAAAGGAAACTCACTGTCATGCCAAGGTGGGCAATACAAGTGAGAATCTTCACACGGGGACCAAATTCCTGGGCAGTATATCCCTGAATTTGCTGCCCCTGCATGACAAGGACTTCAGTGACATTTCCCTACTTTTCCACTGCACAGTGGGATCAGGCTAGACCCTCCAACCACAACTTTCCAAAGGACTTGAGAAAAACAAAGGGGAAATGGATAAGAAAAGGAAGGAATAACTAAACAGGTTTACAAGATTTCATTTGGTTTTTCAGCTCTTGGTCTATGGGAGCAGGGAGGGGTAGTACCCATCAAGCAGAGACTGGCACCTAAATTTCCCTGCCCTCGTAAAAGTTTTTTTTTTTTTTTAAATCCTCACCTGAGGTATGTTTTTATTTATTTTAGAGAGAGAAAGGGGGAGAGAGAAAAACATCGATGTGAGAAAGAAACATCAGCTGCCCCCCATTACATGTCCCCACTGGGGGTGGAACCCGCCACCTTCTGGTGTACAGGACAATGCTCCAAACAACCGAGCCACTTGGCCAGGGCCTAAAGTCTTTAAACAAGAAAAGTAGAGGTTATATTTTGACTTTTAAACATCACCCTGAACACCGTCTTCCCCAAATCTTTGTTCTCTTCAAGGCTGCTCTAACCCCCAACTACCTCTGGTCCTATCCCACAGTTTGAACAGTATAGAGATATCAGAATACCATCCAGTAAGAGGTAAGCACATCTAAGGTGTGTGTGTGTTGAAGACAGGGTTGGCAGACGGGGTAGTTTCAGTATAATGTCATGCATTTAGCCAACAAATAATTATTAAAACCTATGGCAGGGTGGTGGTACAGTGGAAAGGGCATCCAATCTGGGGCAAGAAAGCCTGAATTCTAGGCATGGATCAGAAGCTTGCTAGCTTTGTAATGAACATTTCTGAGTTTCTGCCATTAGAGCTGAAAAATAAGCATGAGATCAGTTAAGACGAGAACTGATCTCAGAAACTTTCTTTAAAACTGGAAAGCACTATGCTATTATCATGGGTCATGTGCAAGGTCCTGTATTTAGCACAGTGCAGGCCAATTAGGCCTCTCTCTGAGGGTGCTTGTGAGGGTAAACAGGATAGAAACACTTAAAAACGATGAATAAAGCATGATCCCCACGATCAACGAAACTGCCGGGAAGACAAGATACCAGCACAAGTAATAGAAAATAGTCACACTGGAAAAGTACTCTAAGAAGGGAATAAAATTGAGTAGGATTTACAGAAACGAATTTTTCTGCATATGATCCCTAACACAGAAAGCTACTTCTTAGGTTTCAATAAGAGGTTTATCTCACTGATGAAATAAAAAGAGCGAGGTGCTTTGCTAGTGTCTTCTACATGCAGAATCACAGGGATTGTAATGTCCACAGAAGACCAGGGTCATTGTGCATTCTTAACGGGTAAACGTGTGTCCGCCACACGGGGCGGCCAGTGCTCAGGAACGTCCTGCGGTGCCTGCTTTCCGATAGGTGATACTCGCCGCGTCCTGTCTCTGTAGAATGACGTGGGGCTTTAAGTCATGGACATACATCAAGGGCGGGTGCCGTTTCCAGGCTCCAAGAGACGACAGGAAGGGTGACACTGCCTCTGCCACAGCTGTACTTGTCATCTATCCGATGAAACGTGCTCAACAGCGAAAGGGTTCCGCTCTTTACTCTGAAATAATAGCTGAATTCATATCACGGCTTGTTTTGTGAAGAGGTGAAATAGAGCAGAAAGAAGGAAATTTGCTTTAATCATGCCCCTGAGGGAATGCATCACAATATAAACATCGCCAGAGTGCTTTCTCTCTTCCCACTGCTGGCAAATACTCCTCTTAGAATACATTTAGGTTTACAGAAATAATTCATAACTTGAAATAAAACCCAACAACCGACTATGGATTAAAAACCTATTGTGTGTTAAATATACACTGAGGAGTAGAGAAGGGTTCAAGGTAACTTTAACTTGGAGACGGGAGAGATCTATTAACTATCTATTATCTATTAACCATCTTTAACATCATTTTTAAGATATGAAAAAGTGAAAAGGAAAAGATGTAAGTTAAAATAGTTCGATCTTTCTTTGGTTAAAAAAATAGAAAAAAGTCAGCTCAAATTCAAACTTAGGCAATACTATGAGGCAGTTAAAACTGATATTTAGAATAAAACTCAGCTTTAACCTTGATCTTTTAAGAAGGATGACTGAATATATGAATGTGCCTAACGTATAAAGTGCACTTATGGAACTTTAAAACAAATGATCTATCATCCATCCATTTATTCACTGATCAATGATTATGCTTAAGCAATGGTTCTCAAAATGTGCTTCCTGAACCAGCAGCATCAGCATCACCTGGGAGCTTGTTAGAACTGTAATACCCGGCCCACCCCACCTCTGCTGAATCAGAAAGTAGGATGGGGCTCAACAATATGTTTCAACAAGCCCTCCAAGTGATTATACTGCATGCTCAGTTTGAGAGCCAGCCTCCCGGATTAAACAGGTTAAAGACATGCTCTTTGAGTCAGAGAAATTTGGGTTCAAATATCTGCACTTAAACTACTGTCTCTGTGGTCTGGAACAAGACATTTAATCCCAGCCTCAATTTTGAAATTAGCAAACAGAGACACTGTACCTTTCAGGACTACTGTGAGGATTAAAGGAGGAAATATATACAGATGAGGTCTATGGTGTATATACATCATGCACACAATGTTTGGGGCACAGTAAGCACTCAGTAACTGACATCTGTGATTCCCAGGCATAGAAGACCCTGTGTTAGGTGATGCGTCACTCAGCCATGGCTTTTGTCTTTAAGGACCTAGTCTGGAAGGCGAGTTACACTAGCATGCAAATATTAATGAGACAAAGTAGAAAGTATTAGGAGGCAAAGAGTGGTGTATAAAGTGCTCTGGGAGGCTGAAAGAATGGAGGAAGTAACATATGAATTGTTTTTGAAAAAAGAGGAAGCTTCTGGATAAGCACAGATCAAGGGAGGCACATTCCAGGTGAAAGGAACATGGGAGGAGGACGGGAATCATGGGATACAGAATGTGACTAATGGGATGAGAGAAGAGTGAGCACGTAATTCACTGTCTAAACGGGGGCACTTTGCAAGTGAAAGGGAGCATCGTTTATAGTTCAGTCAGGACAACAGATTTAGAGGAGGCCACGCATGTGGTCACCCTGGAGAACAGGCTGCTGGGAATTGGAAATGGATGGCGAGTGGGCTGGATTTGTGCATTGAAAGGTCTCTAAGGACAGGTTGAGGACGCTGTGTTTTAGGTCCTGCTGAAAGCCCTGAACAGGGAGGTAACCGCAGTGTCAGTCCTTGGGAAGATTACGACGGCAGCACTGTGTAGGCTGCTACAAGAACGAAGAGGAGGGTGTGGGTGAAAGAGATATTTCCCAAAATGGTAAGATTCTGAAACCAATGAAGTGTGTCAGGGAGAAGTTGAACCTGAAGCTAATAGTTCAAGCTTACATCAACAAACAAAAGGAGGTCAAGAGAAGGGGCAGGTCAGGGGCAGGTCACGAGTTCACTTTCGACACAGGTATTCCGTGTGAAGGGCTCTGCTACATACAAGGTGTGATTGCACCCCAATGTGCCACTGATACGGCGAAGTATGACCACCAGTTACAACTGAGTTCTTATTTCAGTAAGGCTCTCCCCATACTGAGAAGACAAGCCATTCACTATCTTAAAAAATATATATATTTTTATATGTATATGAGTATAATAGATATCCCCCTTTTTTCCCATGACCCCCTCCCCTGCCTTTACCCCACTATTGTCTGTGTCCACTGGTTATGCACATATGAATACAAGTTCTTAGGTTTATCTCTTCCCACTCCTCTCCCTCCTTCCATTCAACATCTTGATATAACAATACAATATATTGCTTTTTTTTTTTTTTTATTTAATGGGCACTTAAAACTGGGCAACAATGAATGCTTGTGTTGTGCTTAATATGGACCAGGCTCTGTTTTACATACTTTACGAATATTACAGATTGACTCCTCATAAGAATCTTATGAAGTTAATGCAATTAATATCATGATGCCCGTTTTTCTGATGAAGACATCGAGGCACAGAGAAGGGGAGACCTGCCCAAGATCACACTGCTATAAAGTTTGGTGCCCCAGCTGCACCTTGGGGAGCCCGGCTGCAGAGCCCGGACTCACCATGTGCCGGGAGGTTTCTTATACTAAAGCTACCTAACAGAACTCGATGGAACTGGGGTTGGAAAATAAAAGCCGTATTAACCTACAACTGTCCTGGGGTGTCTGTGATTTGTATGAGAAAAAACAAACAAAAACCAAAACCAGATTTTGAGGCATTACTTCCAGTTATAATGGTCAAAACTGCTCTTAGAGATGCAAAATAAATAGAAGACTTAATTCTTAGACTACTTTTGAGGAATACGTATTCACATCCAAGAGTATAAAAAAACACTGTCACAATTTCCTAACATGTAATGACACGTGTATTTGGCTTCCAGAAGTCTCATCATTTCACTCTGGAACCCCCCCCCCCCCCCCCCGTTCTCTGCTGGAGCAGCCGGCACAGAGCTGCCGAAGTGATCTCCCCCCAAACTACTCTACCATAGTCACTTCCTTTGCCCAGGAGCCTTCATGATGACATAATGATGAATGTCAGACACCAAGTCACAGAATTAAGACTCAAACCAGAGCCACAGTATCACCTTCCAAATGGTGGGATCTTCTCAAATCACCTTTAGTATTATTTTCAATAGTGAGTGTGGGGTAAGGGTGGGAGCCGGGCAGGGATTTTTGGTAGAATAAATTCAGGGATTATAAACACAGGAGAGCAGGAGGTAGCTGGGCCTTTAGAACCCTTCTGAAGGTGAACAAGTGTTTTGAATCTGGGAATAGCACAGTGGCTGGCAACCCGAGAAGAGGCGGGAAGGCCCCGGAGAGAGGGGGAGAGAGCTCTTGGCGCTGGCTGCCCAGGGCAGGGGAGGAGGCCGCGCTCAAGGGAATCAGGCTCTGGTTTTGGCAGGAGCATCCCCTGCATTCCAGCTCCCAGTGATGCAAGGAAGAGGGCAAGGCTCCCCCGGGGAGGCCAAGTGGGGGCGGAACTCTCAGAACAGCCGACGCTGAGGCCACGCTTCCCAGGGAACCAGCCTCGACAACCAGGGAGCAAATTAAAACACAAACCAAGACAGGAAGTCTTCATGGGCTTTAGATGTCACCCTCCTGAGCTTCCCAACACCCACAGCTCATCTCAGTCACAGTACTCATGTTACAGGCATTTGCCTAGATATGTGTCTCCCCACTAAACACGGGGCCCCTCCAGAGCTGGCCTCTGTAGCATCTAGTATCCCCGAACCTTAGCCTAGAGCCTGGCACAAAGCAGGTGTCCTGAATAAAACGCCTGTGAATGAATAAATGAATGAATGAATGAATGGATGAAAGGAAGAAAGAAAGAAAGGAGAGTAGAGCTTTGATCAACTGGAGTCCTTATACTACTACCAGGCTTAGAATTCACTTGGTTTAATCCTATTGTTTTACAGATAATGTGAGCCCCCGGGAGGTTAAAGGGCTTACTAAGGGGCTGGGGGTGCAGGGTTAGTGCTAGAGCAGGACTGGGAACCCAGAACACAGGGCCCATCCTTCCTCCTCGCCCTGCTAGGAGCACGGAGACAGCTCCCACAGTCATTCTGTCTGTTGGCCGTTTGTTGGGAATGCTGAATACATTTTCCCATGGAGACAGGTTTTTTCTTCTTTTTTTTTTTAAAAAATGGTGGTTCGGTTCCCAGGCCAGGCCACAAAAGCCTATTTACCCCATAGCTGAGCTCCGCTATAAAATCAGCGGTAGCTCTGAGGCCTCCCTGAACCCTCAGCTCCGAGTCCACAGTCTGGGGGGCAGGTGGGCAGCTGGCTCTGCAGGGGGGAGGGCAGAACTCCCAGGAGCAGACCAGGAGTGCAGGGTGGGGGCTGGGCAAGGGGCTGGGCAGGGGGCCTGGGCAGCAGCTGCAGGAGGCTAGGCAGCCTCTGAATGCCTTGGTGGTTCTTAAGTGGATTGTTTGTAAGTTGGGAACTGTCTGTACTTAGAAAGGCGGATTTCAAGAGGTAGTGGGGATCCTATTTCACTTGAAGGCCCACAGTAATGAGGGTTCTTTATTCATAATGAAGTAGCCACTAATTGGAGGGACAGGCTCAGGAGGCCTGCTGGAATTTTGTACTCCTGGACCAGAACTGAGTAATATTATGCAGTAGCTTGGCAACACCTTACTTCTGCATAAAATCCATATAAAAACCCACCATGAAGTGCCTGTCTGACATTCACTGTGTTTATTATTAATAATGATAATAACAGGGTGGTTTATACACAGCATTAAGCTACGAAACTGAATGAATTCTCAGTTCCCTCCAGCGCTCCCCCGCCCCCCAGGCAGACTAGGACCGTTTGGAAACCCTTACTCTCCAAGTGGCCTGAAAGCTTCCGTGTTTACCCCGAGGAGACAGGCTTCAGTGTCTAAGGGCTCGTCCAAGAGATGGTCTCCACTTCCTCTGCCTCCTCTACCTCACACATGTCGTCCAAGCAAATGCACAGGGAAAGAGTGAATGTACGAAAGAAATCATGTGCGTGGAGCTAAAAAAGTTTCAGTAGGTGAATCGATTATAATAAGGTAATATAGTTAGGCTTTCTGGACTTAATGAAATGCGGCCAACTGCACTGGAATGTTCTGGTGCCCCCTGGAGGATTCTCAAACCTAACAGAACTGGTATTTAGTCCTTTGCAGATGTCTGAGAAAATCCTACAAAGGCCAGGAGTTTCTTCTCCCAGGCTCGGATCAACTCAACCCAACTCAGTCGCACGCAGAGGGACAGAACAGGAACTACATCGAACGTGGAAAAGGTTTCACCCGCCATACGTTTATCGTTAGAATGTGGGTTTTTGGATCAAGGACAGAATCTATTTTTGGTTTGCGAAGTTTATGCATCCACAGTGCAAAGTTCATAGTTCCATGTGCAATCTCTCAATTCTCCTGGGCTCAGTGTTTAGAGAACGAGGAAGTTTGCTTCTGTGAGCCTTGCTTTGTCTTACACAGACACTCTGGAAAGTTAAACATTTAGCTTCTAAAATGTTACTGCCCTGGCGTTCCTCAGGGACATGCCTTCAATATGATGATGACTACACGGACATCAGAGTGGTTTATTGCAGAGACACAGAGCAGTCAGCAGATGCAAGAACCACTGTCTGACCCCAGTAAACTCCAACAACAAGCTCCAATAATCTAATAGGATCATAGCGGCCCATCGCCCCCACCCCCCAATTGACACCAGTGACTGGAATCTCTAACTTGGTGCATAATGCGACAGATACCATCCAGCCTTAGATCACTACATCTGAGAGACAGAGACCAGGTTTCACGAAACTTGCCAAGACTCACGCTGATACACTGTTGTAACTATTACCACCATAGTTACAATAGAAAGACAATACCATATGTAAAATAATATAAACGTCTACAGCTGTCACCTTGTTTCAGTACTATGCTATCACACACTGAATGTTTAATTTCTTAATTTGAATAATAATATAAAGGAAGGTATTAATATTCACACCGTGAAGTCACCGAACATAATTTCAGACTTTCAGAAAATCCGCAAGGGTCCTTCACATTCCTGGGCACCCAGATTCCCAGAATGTCAACATTTACTATATTTGTCTTTTTCTAAATACACATGAACACACATTGTTTTATTATGAACTATTTAAGAGTAACTTGTGGATATTATATAATTTTATTCCTAAATATTTCAATGTGTATTTCCTAAAAATAAGGAATCCTCTAACATAAACACTATAATTATCAAAATAAAAAGTTAACATAGAAATATCTTATCTATAGAATCTTATTGAGATTTTATCACTTTCCCAATATCTTTTTTCTTTTTTGTTTTTTTAGTATTCATTTATTTAATTCTATTTTATTTTTTAAATTTATTTAAAATAAAATAAAATTCAATATCTTTTATAGCAAAAGAAAATCTAGAATCATGTACTACATTTAACTGTCATAATTTTTCACTCTCCTCTAACCTGGGTCAGTTCCTGGGTCTGTCTTTGTACAGGCCAGGTATTTTACAGAATGTCCTACATTTGTGGATTGTCCTATGGGTCCTCGTGATTAGATTAGGTTAAACACTGCTGGTAGCATACTTCAAAAGTGTTTGTCTCTTTTTCTCTGTGTAACATATGAAGACACACATGATGTGGATTAATCCAATTACTGCCAATGTTAACTAATCTTTTGGTTAAGATGGTGTTTACCAGGTTTCTCCACTTAGAATAACTATTTTACTCTTTGAAAATAAAAAGTTGCTCGCAGGGGTGTACTTTGAGACAATGTACATATCCCACCCTCAAACTTTATTAGTTTTAGCATTCGTGGGTGAGTCTTGCCTGTATCAATTGTTTTCATGGTGGCTTGCAACGCGGGTTTTCTAATTCCATTGTTCCTTTTATATTAGTAAGCTTTCTACTAAAGCTTTCCCTTTATCTTACCTATTGGTTTGCTTATTTGTTTATATCAATATAGCTCATGGATACTTACTTGACTCAGTAGTGTTAAATTTACTATCATTATTTATTTAAATCAGTGATTTATTTTATGTATTACGTTGCCCCAGATTTGGCCAATGGGAGTCCCTTCAAGCTGGTTCCTGTGTCACTCGACATGTCCCTGTCATTCTTTAAGCACGATCTTACTTTTTGGCATAATGAGGTATTGCAAGTCTTTCCCTGCCTTGATCTTGGAGTCAGCCATTTCTGCACGGAGCCCTGACTCCTTGCAGTGGAGAATGGGTGTGTGGAAACCAAGACCTTGGCTGCAAGTATGCTCATTGCCACCAGGGTGCAATTACTCCACGGCCATCTCTGAGGACAGAGCTGGGAAATGTTTATACACACACATAAACAAATGTGTATATATATGTACACATGCACTCCATATACACAACACACAAATTCATATTATATCTATGCATACCTGTATCAGCTTACATATACATGTATGTGCATATGTTAGAACCTAGGAAGTCATATACCTGTATGTCCAATTTTAATACAATATTGCAGGGGTCATTCTATTTTTTTTCCTTTTACCATAATTATAGCTTCCTTCTCCCAAAGTGCTAAACCTTACAACCAGTATTCACAATTAACTTGCTCAATCCTAGAAGGTACAAAAACAAAAAAACAAACAAACAAAAAAACGGGCTTTCAGAATTGCTCATCTATGCTTCTGCAAAAAGAGAGGTCTACTAACAAATTCAGTTTTTTTTAGTTGTTTTTGTTTTTGGCCTGAGAGCAGATAGTCATAATATTGGGTTCAAAAGCTACGTGGGCTCACTTTCCCCCCTTTCTTCTTCAGTGTGGTTGCATTATTAATTTGAGATATAATTTGTTTCATTTGATTGTTTGTATTCAATTGGAGAGTCCCTAAACATCCTGTGGGTCTTATTAATTTACATTTCTATTTATTTCATTCATTTTTTTGATATGTAAAATATTAATATAATTCCACAGGCAGGTCTGTACAAACTAGCATACGGATAAAAGTGTTATCCCTCCTTCCTTTCATCTCCTTTCCCCCCACTGCCACCCGTATCCTGCAGGTAACCAATCCCGACGTGCCCTAGTCTCAAAGTCAATATTCTCCCTAAGGTTAGAGCAAAGCAAGATTACCTACTGTCATACGGCCATTCTACATTGTACAAGAGGTATTAGCCAATGCAAGTAGACAAGAGAAACCAATGTGAATTTGAAAAGAAGTAAAACTATCACTATTTGTAAATGATATAATCCTGGACTGTGAAAGACTTATAGAATGGCAAAACCAAATCAAAATAAAAATTTCTGTAAAGCAGCAGGTTATAAAATATACAAAGGTAGAGAAGGCTATGTTTATAATAGCAATAAAGAAGATAAAATACGAATAAATTTAGCATGAAATACATAAAAGCCTTATAAGGAGAATTGTTAAATAGCTTTAAAAAATAAAAGTAGACTTGACTATATCTTCTGCTTGGTTTTGAATAAGAATGCGTACGTAATAAAAACGTTAGTTATCCCCCAAGTTAATTTATAATTTAAAACAACCCAATAGAAATGCCAAGGTGATAGTAAATTTCATATGGGAAAAATAAACACGCAAGAATAGCCAGGAAAACATGTAAAAAGAAATGTTACAAGGGGGAAACTAGCCTAGCAGACATGTTTACTAAAGTTTTTTTTAAAAAGAACAGTATGGTACTGGCACATGAAATGAGCAGAGACCTGTGGTATAGAATAGAAAATAGGAAAATAGAAAAATAAACCCAAGTACATTTGGGACCTTAGCATTATGATAACTATAGTATCTCAAAATCACCAGTCAAAAAAATGAATTTAGCAGCTCTGGTCGATTTGGCTCAGCGGTTAGAGCTCTAGCCCGAGGACCAAAGGGTCTCTGGTTTGATTCCCTGGTCAAGGGGATGCACCTGGGTTGCAGGTTCGATCCCCAGCCCTGGTTGGGGTCATGCAGGAGGCAACCAATCGATGTCTCTTTCTCTCCCCCTCCTTTCCATTGTATCTAAAAATCAATGGAAAAATATCCTTGGATAAGGATTAACACACACACATGCACGCAAATAAACTTAGCAAATAATTCTGGGACAACTGAATAGGCACTTAGGAAAGATAAAATTAGATTCATATTGCACACCATGCACAAGAATAAACTCCAAATAAACTGGGGATCTAAAGGTCAAAAATAAAACTATACAAGTACTAAAGAAAATTATAGATGTATTCCTCTTCAACTTGAATGTACATAAAGAATTTCTAATTAGGTCTCAAAGCCGAGATGCAGTGAAAGAAGTAACTGATAAATTTGATTATATAAAAATAAAAACTTCTGTATAGTAAAACAGCATAAACAAAATCCAGTGATAACTGACAGAGAAAATATTTGCAACATATATTTTAGATAGAAGGATAATATCCCTAATATATGAAAAACACTTTTAAATTAAGAGAGTAAGGTTAAAAATAACCTCAGAAAAATGAAAAAAGACATGCACAGATAATTTACAGAAAAGTTTAAAAGTGGCCTTAAACATATGAAAAATTATTCACCCTCACTCATGACAAAGGAAATGCAAATTTTACATGACTGCGCATCTCTTTCGAGCTATTGATCCATGTGAACAAGCAGAGACACTGCGATTGAATGGTAACAATAAGTGAAGGGATTTCTGTAAAAACCATGCTAATTAATTCTAGTATCATAACAATATACTTCAAATTTGTGCAGTGTTTGTAGACCAAAATTTTTACCTTCTCTAACTAATAAATTATCTATAGTCTATTTAAGGGACTGCTAGGGAACACACAGTTCTCTGGGAATGAAGCGAAAAACCAGCCTGTGTGTGGTTCATCAGAAAAGCCTCACACTGTGAGCACCAGAGGTAGGCAGGATTCAGAACAATGACTAAAAAGAAACCACAGAATTTAAGGATGGAGGCAGAGGATTTACATGAAACTCAGGAAGCTGGAGTTTCAGGGCCCCTTCTAAGACCTTGCACCTAATTTTATACGTTCTTTTTCCTACAGAGTTCGTTCCAAATATTGCATAAACTGGGCGTATAAAACCTGGATCTGCCCCAGATAGAAGGTCTTTAAAAAACACTAAAGATGAGCCATTTGATTTCATAGATGAAGAAACTGAGGCCCAGAAAGAATCACTTGATGAGGTCAAAATGTGGATGTCAATCATTAATTAAAAGTCAGCCTTCCCTTGTGTTCCCTGTAGAAAGGACTATATTGTACTACTTGGTTACACTGCAGTAATTGCCCTGGCCAGGCCCACAGGCTCTCTGAGGGTAACGGCCTCGCCCACAGCCTCTGCTGAAGGAGCCACCTTCGCCTATTCCCTGGGGAGGCATGGCTTTGTGGTTTACCCTGTGACCCTGTCCCTCACCCCCACCTCCATTCCGTCAACACAGCTGATTAGACCTGGGGTTGTCACCTGACCCAAGGGAGTCATTCCATCTGGGTCAGTGACCTGTGAGGTCATCTGGGATAACAAGCTCTGCTCACACACAAAAGACATTGATGAACTAGCCCAATCAAATTCTCTCTCCTGGAAACTTAAACTGGGAATATGGAGAGAAACAGATAATTAGCCGTGGGGAACTAAATAAGACCAGACCCAGAGAGCAGCGTGCACTCAACTAGGAACCCGTGTTCTCGCTGCTGACTTAAGCCAGTCTGCAAACCCTAAGACACTTTCCTTCTAGCTTTTCCAGGTCTGGTTGTGTGGTTCTTCCAGAAAGATTCTGATAGCTGCTCTATTTCAAGGTCCTCCTTCGAATCCCATCCGTTGGAGAGCACCTGCTCCGGGTGTAACATGCTGTACCAGCAGACACTCAGCTCCATGTTTTTGAAAACCTTCACAACAAAAGGCAGAAAAACCACCTTCAAGGTGAGGTCTGAATCCATCTCCGAGGAGGAACTGTGCCTTTGTTTGGGGGAAGGGCGCTTTCACAGGTCTTCGATTACACAGAGGCAAAGCCAAGGGCGTAGCTGGGCAGGGGGCAGAGGTGAGATCCTCCAGAACAATGACTAACGGCTCCTCTTCCCCTTGGGCAGAGGGCTTCTCTCAGTTTCCCTTTAGAGCAGTGAGATTTCTGTGGCCCTGAAAACCTCCATGGGGGGCAATGGTACTCCCAGGTGGGAAAGTGAAGCTGTCTCCTGTGACATGGGGACGTGCTGGGGACCGAGGGGAGAGGCATTCTCCAGACGTCGACTCTGAAAGTACTTGGCTGATGAATTCTATGAGGAGTCACACATAGAGAATTGTAATTCCCTCCGGTTTACAGGATGACAGGGATGACATGTGGAAGGTGACCTGGCGGGATGGAGGTTGACAGCTGACAGAGATACGTGACAGCCACAGTTGAACTGAAGAGCACAGCCTTCCTATGGGGTTCACAAGAAGGCGTGGGCAGGGACCTCTGGGAAAGTCCTGAACCTCCAGGAAAATTAGGGAAAAGGCCTTGGAGCATCATTATTTGACTGTCAAAGTGAAGTGTGACCACGGTAGTCTAGACATGAATGGGACATAATAGGTTCCAAAGAACCTCACAATCATGGTAAGTAATTATAATCACCATGCAGTATCCCGTAGAAAAACAAAGGAAGACTTTTGTTTGGTATGAATAAATGCATTTATATATAAAGAATAAGTTTATGCGTCCACTATTATTTTTTAAGCAAGCACTGGAGAACGGACTCAAACAACTAATTAGGAAACTAATTCATGCTCTGGAGGTAGGACCGTCTCCAACGTTGGCTGGTTCAATGGCTCTGGAAAGTCCTGAAGGACTAAAGCTCTGATTTCCTGCTTTACCATTCACAACATGCCGCCTGTGCCATTATCTGGCACCCGTCATGGTCCCAAGAAGGCCGAGGCAGTTCCAGGGGTCACATCCAGACAAGATAATGTCAAGGTAAGTACAGGAGTTATCTTTTTCTGAGTATCCTTAAAAGCAAGAACACTGTTCCCAGAGGCTCACTGCTGCCTAAATGACTTTCTCTCACCTCTCACAAGCCAGAACTGGGTTACCTATATATACTAAAACCAGTTAGTGGTACAGAAGATGAAATGATCTAGACTGACTTAGACCAGTGGTTCTCCAGCTTGTACATAAATCAGAATCACCCGGAGGACCTTATTAAAATGCAGTTTGCTGGGTCCCACCTCAGAGTCTCTGATGCAATAGGTCTGGGCTCAAGAATTGACATTTCTAACAAGTTCCTAGGTAATGCTAATACAGCTGTTTGGGGACCACGTTTGGAGAACAACCGTCTTAGACTAACTACCTGGGGTAGAATGGATGTTGGGAGTCGACATCTTATCCTTATAAGAGATAAGTTTATAAGAGGAGTATGATATCTATTCTGGAATTATTTAGTTCTATGCATTTGCTTTTGAAAATTAAAGTTTCTGTAAGTTGTGCATGAGACAAACAATACTGATTGTGGTAGAAGCCAAAATATGGAAGTAGAATGCAAGCTAAGGGCCTATGGCAGAAATTGTGGTTTGAGTAAATGTCACCCGTTGTCAAACATCCACCCATCCTGCCCTGGTCACTGTGCTAACTAACCCTCCCTCCTCCCCTTGCGTACTTCTATTTTCCTTTTCAAGGCTGAGGCAGTACCAACCACCTACCTGCCGAGGTGGTCTGGACCTCAACTTGTCTCTTGGCAGAGAAGACAATATGAGCAAAGGGATGAGTGTAAGAAACAGCTCATTGTTTGGAGGAAACTAAGCAGCTTGAAAGTTTTTGCAGCAGAAAATATGAGGCTGGAAGTGGTGTGAGGTAAGGCCCTAGACATGGACAACAGCAAAACCACAGAGGGCTTTGTGGGATGTCGAGAAGCTTGAATTCGAGCCTGTGGCCTCAACAGCCACTGAATGGAGACATGAAGTGGTTGGATTTTGGTTTCATTTTGATCACACCAGGGTGTGTGCAGGCAGACTTGAAGCAGGGAGGCCTGGTAGGGTGGGTCGTCCAGGCTGAGGTGGAAGGCACGGATCTGGGGAATATTTAGAATGCAAAATCTACAAAGCTGGTGATCTCCCTGATGTACAAGGTACAAGACAGTAGGCATCAGATATTTCTTAGGTGTTGATCCTCAGTGAGAATTAAGTGAGCTGGTGATGGGGTTGCGACACGGAGTCGGGGAGATGAAAGCAGTTGTAGATGCCCTATATTTACAGTTCTGGCCCATCTCCACATGAAAGTGAAGATACTCAAGGGGCAGTTGAGCATATTAGGATGGGTTTGAAGGACAGCACTGGACTAGAGATTCTGGAATCAACTAGTTAAATCAGTAGCATGAATAGATCATTCAGGAAAAGCATGAACATTAAGAAGAATATGTAGCCACGAACGGGACCGGGGGAAACACCAACATTAATATGGCAGGCAGATGATCGGGCGGCAGTGAAAGACTAGGGACGATGATTTCAGAAGGTCAAGGTCATAGAGTCTGAAGCAGGAGGGCGTGGTCACATTGTAAAATGCTGTAGAGAGGAGATTTCTTAAGCTAAGGCCTGAAACACTGCTAGAATTTGGACTTTGGGAAGTCCTAGACATTTCAGGAGTAGCAGGGCTGAGTTATAAGGAGATAAGTAAATGGAGACACATTTTTTGAGAGTTTTCCAGGGAAGGGCATAGAAAGAGAGCAGGGGATGCCGAGAAGGATGCTCTCTGATGACTGCAAATCTCTCACTCCAGGAGGAGGTGTGGCCACGAGCTGAGAGTGAGGATGGAGGACTAAGGTGGGGGAGGTTATGAAGGTTTGGGATAGCCAGGAGAGGTAGCTGCTCTCTAGGTGTTCTGAGAGGGTTAATGTGGCTTGTTCCTGGGGCCCCTTCATTGTCCAGAGCATTTGCAATCATGAATCCAGGAAATGATATATATTTGAAATGGGTAGGTCACTGAATCTCAGAAGATCGCTTTGAATAATGTCTGATGAAACTCACAGGTTATGTAGCAGAGGGCGTTTTGCAAACATGACCACGACAATATTTCCAGTTCCACGTGAGAGAGGCCTTAAAGAACAGCACGTAGAAATGATGCCGTGTGACTTCCAATCAAAAGGCAATGCGGTTTCCAACCTGCTCTTCAGCTGGAGATGCTACCCCGCTGTGTGGACGCCCCGCCTGCCCACGTGTCCAATGGTTGATGCTGGCTGCTGGCTGGGTTCTAAGGGCAAGCATCCCAGGAAAAAGAGCCAGTCCAAAGCTGTATTGTCCTTTGCCTTGGAAGTCACAAGGGTCATTTCTTTGCCCTGAATCAATTCCTGACCCACAGAATTAGTGAGCATGATAAATGGCTATTTTATTCCACTAAGTTTTGGAGTAATTTACTCAGCCACAGTAAAACATAAAACTGAAACAGCATCCAAATAGCCACTCAAGTGAACATGGATATTAGGAAAATATTCCTGTATCCCAGACAGTCATAAGATACATCGATCATTACTGTTTTGATCCCTCTTGATTACAAGATAATGGTTTTATTCATTTCCCAGACTTTGGCTTAAATGTACCCTGAATAGCTATGTCTAAGCTACAAGTTTATACCTAAAGTGGCCTTTATTCAAATACTTTACTAACTCTGAGGTTTTGTTTTGTTTTTTACTGTTTCTGTATTTATAATAATCGATATTTTATCACATCTAGTTTCCCAGTGTACCAGCCTATTGTCAAAAATAACTACTTCTCAATACTACCTCCTGAGCATTAACACACACACACACACACACTCTTTCTCACACACACACTCTTTCTCTCTTACACACACACACACACACACAGCTGATTTTTAAAAGTAGGTCTTAGCAATATGTCAACATAACACAGCTCAAATACTTTTCAGATCATTAGGGAGTAAAATAATTAAAATCCTCAGTAATTTATAAAAAATAGCTACGTAACAGCTCAGAAAGCACATGTCCATAAAACGGTGTTTTAAAACACTGATCATGGTTTCTACTTAATTTCTATTTTCACATTTTGGAGCTCAAAGGCAGAAAACTGAAATAATCATATTCTTTCGTTTTGGAGACATTACTTCTCTTCTAGTTTAGACTTCAAGCACATTGGCAGTTAAAGGAAAATAATATAAGGTCTTTTTTATACTAGTGAGTAGACTATATCAGCACACTCTCCCCTCCCCCACAGCAACCTTGACTTCACCAGAAACTCCCTACCCCCAAAACCACCAATTAAATACCATGCTCTTTGATCACAGCTCTCTCATCTCGGGGCTTGCTTTTTCAGGAACCCTCAGTGTATGAGCCAGGACCTCATTCTCACTGATGCTTTAGATCCACTGACCTCCACCCTCACTTTCCTCCTTATCTAGCTTGTACTGCATGGGTATCACCTCAATCACTTTTTGGCTGCTATCCTCAACATGTCTTATTTCTACTCATGTCACAACTACCTGGAAAACTCCAACTGTGGACGGACCCAGTTACCCACCTTCTCGTGTCTGTGCCTGCAACACCTTGTGTGCTGCGGAAGTCGCCCCCTGGGGCAGTGGGACTATCCTATAACTGCACAAGTACCCCTACAAGCATCCATGGGGCGCTTGCATGAGATTTAGAACAAGATGTTACCTCCTCAACACCTTTACTTCTCTGTCAGAAAGCTGTCCTGGTAATCTTGGTTTTGCAAGAACAAGATACTTGACTCTCATCTGCCAGAAACTTGTCATAACAAATAGACAATGTTATGATGTAAGCAGTGCCCCTCTTAGGTATGGCAACCTTGCCGTACACAACCCGCACAGCTGTACCTGGAGGTCTCGATGAAGACCCTCAACCAGGCGCTCGTGCCACTAAATGTTTCTTTAGTCAAATACGTCATGCCTTCTCCTACCACCTTAAACCCAACTCTTTTTTCCCCCTTTGTTCTCAGAGGATGTCCATTCCTGATACTTCAAGGAGAAAGCTGGAGCCATCGTATGGGAACTCCTTGTCTCCTATTATCAGATGTACAAACTTCCCACCATTTGTTCCCTCCGTCCTTCCTTCTGTCCCTCCCTTCCTCCCTTCCTCCTTCCCTTTCCTTCTTCCTTCCTTCCTTTGCTCTTCCTTCCAACCACCACTCCACGTGTGTAGGCTCTGTATTCCAATCCTTCTAGTCCTCCAGGTGAGGACCCACTGGCTCCAAGATATTCCTTTGTCTTCAACTTTGCACACTATCTGATCCCATTTCCCATCTGTGGTCAAACACTTCAGTGTCTCCTACCAGGAAAACCACACTCTGGCTCCTGCCCTGCTCTGTACCCTCCTCCCCACGCAGGCTTCTCAAAGAGAGGTGGCCCCATACCCAGGTCCCCTTTTCCTCTCTCCCCTCACTCCGCCTTCCACACGTGCTCCTTACTCAATAATTCTATAAAACACACTTGTCTGATGTAAACCCAGGAACACCTTTTATACTTCATCGCATTTGACAGAACAGTGGGGACATTCAGGGTTGACAGATTCTTCCTTTGAAATACATTCGTTTTTTGGCTGCATTAACACCAAAGAATCTTGCTTTTTCTTTATATCTTTGGCTTCTCTTCTACTGAAATTCCAGTCCCCCTTTTCCTTTGTATTCCAAATCCTCTCCCGAGGGATCTCATCTTTTCTCTTTTCTCGTGTACCTCAATCACAGATACCAACAGTTCCTAAATGTGCATATCTCACCTGGTCTTTTCCTCAGCGCTCCAAGCCAAAATATACCAGGCTGCTTGGCTCTATCTCACCCTCTTCTCTTATATAATACAAAGAAGGAATTATTGTTCTTATGTCTCAAACTTAGTCGTGTAAAGACAGGAAGGAAAAATGCTAGCAGCAGAGATACTGCTGGTTCTGAACACACCTTATATACTCTCTTACTTTCTTACACACACACACACACACACACACACATATGTCTCTCCAAAACCTGGCAGTACCTCTGTGTTTCCCATATGAGGGTGGTCACTATAATGCTTGTTTTTTCCTTGTTACTTTCCCTAAAAATAAGCAGAGCCTTCGTCTCTGGTAGTACTTTTAAGCTTATTTCCTGCTATCACCCGACTGGAAAGCGTGGTTGGTATAACCAGTCTGGCAACCAGCCCTCTACCAAGTCATGTTCAGGCGGAAAGGGGCATCAGGGCTGGGATCAGCCGGGAAAGTGCCTCTGTGCCCGGTTACGTCCGGTTCTCCCGGTGACTACAGAAGCCTGCCTTCCTCCTCACAGTGCCGCTCTCATAGCGCGTGAGCAACGCCTTAAAAATGGGAGATGAAAACAACAGAGTACCCTGTGAGTAGTTATTATTAGAACACGTGTTTCTCCTCTGGCTTATAAATGTTAATAGAATACATTTAGTTTACAATAAAGTGGCAAGTTCTCCCAGTTTAGGTGGAACTTCATGCCCTCCCTGAGGTTCTGGGGGGCCAGGGATCTAGGGAAATGCTATACCTCGACCCTCCTACTCATCTGAACACCAAGCAACCAAACATATTCGCTCTCTTATGAGTATACTTCTTATCTCCCCAGCTAAACTGTAAAACTGAGGAGGGGCAGTTTTTCATCTCTGTCCTATTTTTCCATAGCATCCAACACAACAGGCACCCTCAGTAATTGGCCACTGAAGGCAGATCAAAGAATGGAAAGTGAGCCTAGAGATTCTGCTGACATATGGCCAAGTCAATTTATCTTTGAAGTGAAGGCTCTCTTTGCAAATGTAACTTTTTGCTCCAGAATCAAAGCAAAATGGTAAAAAACACAAATACTGCCACAGAGAAGGGAAACATCTAGGAACTCACGCTGGGATGATTCTCAAAACGTCTCCTTTTAAAAACCCAATTCCTTCCTCAATCAACATTCCCATTAATTTTCTAGCCACTGTTCTTCATAGAAGGGTCATTGCGGCTCTCTGGGAGCCTCTTGGCAGGAGGCTCCGGGGCGGGGGGAGGACCCAGAATTCTGATCGGTATTTCAAGGAAGCACTCTGCTTTAGAGAGGGAACGACCTAAGACGTGGAAAGGACAAGGCAGACCTTCCTGGCAAGATGATGAGGAATAGCAAAGTCATAAACTGTTCTTGGAAACAAGAATCATACTTTGGATAACAAGGGATTCTCAACTAGAGAACAAACAGAAGATGCTTGCCAGCATATAAAAAAGGAACAAGATTTCTGGTTGAGGCAAAGGGAGAAAAAAATAGTAAGAGGTCCCAATCACAGTCACAAAGCACAGTCTCCTTTAGTTCAGGGTCCCTGTAGGGTGTCCTGGGCCCGATCTGGAGGAAGCATGTGCCAGGTGGACACAACGCAGCCGGGTAAGGCAGAGAGAGGACTTACCTGTTTGGAATAAATGCCAAAGGCTTTCCAGACCTCTGCACTAGAAAATGCAGCTATCACGTGGGCAGATACACACCTGGATCTAAACGGGACACAACAGGATTGCCCACGGGCTTCTGCATCTACAACATCCAAACGCGCCTACCTCTTACTACTTGAAAATTTTGGAGAAGATAGGATTTAGGTTTTGTGTGTGTGTGTGTGTGAGAGAGAGAGAGAGAGAGAGAGAGAAGGGAGAAGAGAAGGCAAGGAGTATGAAAGGAGCAAGCTAGAGAGGGGGTCATATGTTTTAGGGGGTCTTCCAACACTGGGGTAGGTACAGTGAGAAGCAAGAGAAGGGTTCAGCGCAAGGGGCGTTTTAAAGAAGTCTCGTCAGGATATAAAGGATGACTGACTGGATAAAGGAGATGAAGGTCAGGAATGAGGTTTTAAGTGTGGGGCCTAGGAGACCAGTCGGCCATGGACAAAGTCGGTCAGCTGTAAAGAGGAGAGGCTTGTCTGGGGGGGAGGCTGGAAATGGAGAGACGGCACAGTCTTGTGGAGTTGTCTGGACGCTGGCGCGTGGACAGTGAGAAACCTCAGTGTTGCCTAGAGGTTCTCATGTATCTTTTTTACGAAATACTTCTTAAATTTACTTCTCAATTACCGTTGACATACAATATTATATTAGTTTCAGGTGTACAACAGCGGGATTACGTGTTTCTATAATTTATGAAGCGATCGCCCCAAGTCCAGCACCCAGCCGGCACAGACTGAGCAGGACAGCAGAGCTCAGAGAGCGAGCTCCAGCAGGCAAAACAGAATGTGAAACTGAACTTGCGAGAGTTGACGAGCAACTTGAAGAATGTGAGAATGAGGACGGATGAAGGACCTGCTGGAGATTTCAAGAGGTGCCCGGCCAGTCAGCTTGAGACAGAAGAGGCTCCAGTTCGTGGTCAGTGGTGCAGTGGGTTCTGCGTGAGAATGTGGGTGTTCCTGTTGAGGGAAATTGCGGTCGTATTTTTTGGAAATAGGTCAATGGGCCTTTCTGTTCGCATGTCCATGCACCTGACCTTCTTCACTGTCAGTCTAGAGACAGAGGGTGGCTTCAAGGATGCCTTCCCCTCTGCCCGCCTCCAGGACACAGTCAGCACGATGCTCGCCTGGGAGAAAAAGTGGGGTGGAATTCTGGAAGAGAATCCCCAAAGAGACTATTTAAACCAGGGCTAATAGGAAGCAGAATTTCGAATAGACTCAACATTTACACTGAAACCAGGGAGGCTGTTTACACTCATCTAACTGACAAGTCTACACGTCCCCACCACCCACACTTATTGAGAAACCACTTCAGGTCTAGAAAATAAGATGTGTGTGCAGAGATGACCTGAGTAAATGTACCACCCCTCCCCCGAGCCCTGCCGCGTGCTGTGTGACACTGGGAAAGTTACTTAACCTCTCTGAGCTTCACACTCCTCAACGGTGATGAGGGGATCACAGTGTCCACCCTTCGGAGAATTTTAACAAGCCCATTTGTGTCAAATGCTTAGAGCAGTAGCTGGCATGTGATCAACTTCTAGTAAAATATTGCTACCTTTGTTATTATTTCTCCTGATACATTCAACTTCAAAGTTTCTTTCGTCCTATATAAGAATGGCTGGATCTCTGTCCAGAAATGACAAAATACTATATTCCTGACATTCTTTGTGTCTCTCTGTATCCCACAAGCCCAGAAATGTCATGCTGGGACAAATGACAGTTGAGAATTACTATTTTCCTACCATCCCTGGCTTTTTCTCAACTTCTTGGTACTTACTACAGAAAGTAACTCAAAGCCAGTACGTTGTTTCTCACGAATAACATTAGCCGTAACAAACCAGAGTAACATGACGGCGGCGTTGTCGGACCCGGTGGTGAAGGCTTCTCTGTTCTAGGAGCTCCGGTTCTGAAAGGATGGACCAGCTTCGGGCAGCAGATGAACCACATGACACAGCAGGAAGGATTTATTCATACTGCTGTAGGCATTTTTTTAACAGTGCCAGATTGCTCTTGGAAAATTCCCTGCATTTAACATGTATAAATTAATTCTCAAAATTGTTTGCTGCGTGCCCACAAAGCAGCATGATCCTGAGTAATCAATTCGAGATATTAAATAACCTGGGCTCCTTCGAGCTCTTTCGGTTTTCTGAGTCAACCGGGAGAATGCTGAGGAGGGGGGGTAGTCGAAATTGGAGAAAAGATTTAATTAGCAAGGTTAATATTGATTGTAGATGAGCAAAGTAAGTATATCTGAGAGTCTGTGGTATATAAATCTCTAGGCTCGAGGGCTTAAGCAAACATGTATGGTAAGTACCAAGAAGCAGAGTAATGACTCATGTAGTAGGTAAGATTCCTGGGAATCAAGCGACTTTATTTAAGTAACTTTTCCCTATAATTCAAGTTTACTCTATTAAAAAAAATAACTTTAAAATTAGAAATCTTCATTCAATAGACACCTGTCTTCTTGAATGTCTGACTTTGTTAAATATACCAAAGTCACCATTTCTGAGGGATCAGTCGTCACTGTGAGCTCAGCTATGCCGAGGTGGTGTGTTGAGAAAAGATGTCTCAAGGTGTGCTCCACAGACCCCAGCAGGGGAATCAGCAGGGAGCTCACTAAGAATCAGACTCCTGGTCCCCAGCCCAGACCTCATCAATCAGAATCCTGAGATGGGGTCCAGATTCGCCATGTCCAACTGGCTTTTCAGATTCTTATACTCAACTCAGGCTGGAAAGACCTAACTCAGGGTTAGCTGGATGCACAGGAAGACGTCCTTTATGACTGGAAATGTCGCAGGCGACCTGCTCACTTCCTGTGTCTGTTTGCTGTAGGGCTTCTGTTACTTCCCTGTTACAAGTTAAAAACCTTACAACAGTGTATTGGCTTTCAACCTACCAGCCATCACACACTGGATCCTTGGCTGGGGTGCCGGCCTCGGTGATGTCCCCTTTGCATCCACGAGCCTTTTACCATCCACCCACTCGGGGCCCTGAGCTTGAAATGCACTGCTGCAGGATTCGGGCACGGATCCCAAGGAACCCACGCGGGACAGCAGCCGTTCCACCTCCGAAGAAGGTGGAACCCGAAACAGGCTCAAGGCCAAGTGCAGAAATAAGACTCGATGTTCAGAGACAGACACATTGATGGGCTGGCTCGGTGAGGGGGGGAGGGAAAAAATCCAGGTACTTATTACGGGTGATGGTAAGAAGAGGCCCTGGGCTCAGAGACACTGAGTGCGGAGGACACAGAACCTGCTGGAAGATGCGGCTGCTAGCTGACTGCATAGCTGGGTCCCCACCATAGACACGTTCTCCCACAGTCGCCCCGCACGCCCGCGGAGCGTGTGTGGGGCGAGGCTCTGGGGCAGCAGTGGTGGGAGCGCGTCCACGCTGGCCTGGAGGACCTGTTCCCGTGCGTGGGACGGTCCCTCAGCCCCGCGGCGCCTCACTGGTGGCGGCTGTGGAATGACACGCGCGTTCACGCCCCCACGGAGCCGGGGCTGAGAAACAGCGCTGTGCACTGAAGAGCGTTTTCCAAATATTGAATCAGAAACTGTCTGCACTGTGTACACACTGAAGTAGCTGCTACATCGATCTGTAACGCAGGATGCTAAGAAAAGCCCGAGGCTGGGAAAAAATTCAAATATGGTAAATGTGCCGCATACATGAACCTGTCGCAGGGTTCACCGCGGTGCCCACCTCGCGGCCGTGTCGGCGCCGGGAAGAAACCGAGGCTGACAAAAGGGCAGCTTTTCGGCTTCTGTCCCGCTCACGTTTCACATTCGCTGTGCTTGTTTTCTCCATCGGAGAACAAGTGAAACAGTTGATCAAATCTCCTTCTGATTTTCAAAATCCTCTTTCCTAACATC
Organism: Molossus molossus; assembly: GCF_014108415.1. NCBI lineage: Eukaryota > Metazoa > Chordata > Mammalia > Chiroptera > Molossidae > Molossus > Molossus molossus. Next base: position 28,971,026 of record NW_023425401.1, on the reverse strand, counting down.
ATCTTCTTAATGTCTGCTTTCCCTACACAACGCATTTGGAAACCGAAGGACGTGGGGCATGAGGACAGAAGAGGAGCGAGGAGCTCCATACAGAATACAAGAGGTTTTGCCCCAAACTTAAAATCCATTAAGGATAGGAAGGGAGGGAGTCTAAGCTAGGAAACCTAACCCTCGTCCGCCTCCACATCCGTCCTTTTAGCTGTTACTTTTTATTTTAAAGTGGAAGACATGAAAAAAATTTTTTTTCTTTTTTTAAAAGGCAAAGCTAGTTCTTTCAGCAGAAAATTAAAATTAAAAGCAGACGGAGGCCCGGATAATAAGTACCAATAAAAGCTTTAGCTGACATCGCTTTAATTTACAAATCGCTGGCTTTTCCTGGCAGGGCCCGGGCGGGGGAGCGTGGCCTACGCAGCCTGGATGAGGAAGACATGGTAAGCTTTAAAATGAAAGACGCGTTTGACCTTTTCCTCTAAAACACTTGATTTGTGGTGACCGTGATAAAACCCCACTGAAACCTGAGTATGCCAGGCAGCCTCTGGAAAGCCTACGTCCCGATGCCTCCCGGTTGCATCTGATTTGACGTGAACGCTTCCAGTGCGAGCCCAATCCGTAATGTGCGCACAAGAAGTTGTGCAGCTTTGCATCTGCGTGCGTGTCCCTTTCTTTCTACGCCTGAGCTTTAGGAGTCCCTTGCAAGCATATTAAACATAAACTCGTGATAAATAAATACTAAGAAGCCAAAGGGATCTAGTTTGACTTAGGACAATGAATACGACTTCTCCAGAAATTGTAACGACGAAATTGGGCTTCACAGGAGAGTAAACACTCCAGATTTTGTTTGTAACGCCTGGAAGAAGACTAATAAAAGGGAACCGATCAAACGGCTGGATTTCAGAAAGGTAGCAGAAAACAAACTTAGAGAAAAGAGGTGAGAGCCACTGCAGGGAAAGGTTCTGACTGAGCGCGTTGAATAGCATGAGTGAGAATCAGAAGTGAGTGAAACACACAGAACAACTCATTGCAGCCAGTGGACAACCTCCAAGTTCAGAGATCAAATGTCAGCCTATAGGATGCTGCCACCCAACTCAAGGGCCCCAGTGTGGGGCACAAAATGTGGAGGCTGTGCCCTCGCTCCCTCTTCGATTCCGTTTTTGGGAAAGAATTTTCTCCACATTCTCACTGCTGCGAAACATAGAACATGCTTCTTCTTCCAGGACGTAATCGAGGGTACTGGGGAAGGTTATCTACTTCCTCTCTCCCCTTTTCCCTGTTCAGGATAAGCAGAACTCTGCTTATTCCAGTTTTCTCAGAACTGTGAAGGCTTTTAAAAGCAACCTCTCTGAACATGGGGGTACATATATTCTTTCTGATTGGTGTTTCAGGCTTCTTAGGGTATATTCCTAGAGATGGAATCACTGGGTCAAATGGCAGTTCAATTTTTAATTTTTTGAGGTAACACCATATTGTTTTCCATAGCGGCTGCACCAGTCTGCATTCCCACCAGCAGTGTACTAGAGTCCCCTTTTCTCCACACCCTCGCCAACACTTGTTGTTTGATGATTTGTTGATGGCGGCCATTCTGACAGGTGTGAGGTGATACCTCATTGTAGTTTTAATTTGCATCTCTCTGATGATTAGTGATGTTGAGCATTTCTTCATATGTCTCTTAGCCATTTGTATGTCCTGTTTGGAGAGGTGTCTATTTAGTTCCTCTGCCCATTTTTTAATTGGGTTCTTTGTCTTCCTTTTGTTGAGTTGTATGAGCACTCTCTATATATTGGAAATTAGCCCCTTATCTGATATATCATGGGCAATGATGCTCTCCCATACAGTGGGTTGCCTTCCATTTTGATGATTGTTTCTTTTGCTGTACAGAAGCTTTTGAGTTTGATGTAGTCCCATGTGTTCATTTTCTCCTTTGTTTCTGCTGCCTTAGGTGATGTATCAGTGAAAATTCTGCTGCATATGATGTCTGAAATTTTGTTGCCTACATTTTCTTCTAGAATTTTTATGAATTCATGAATTGAGTCTTTCATCCATTTTGAGTTTATTCTTGTGGATGGTGTAAGTTGATGGTCTAGTTTCCATTTTTTTTGCATGTAGCTGTCCAATTTTCCACTATTTACAATAGCTAAGATCTGGAAAGAGCCCAGATGTTCATCAGTAGACGAATGTATAAAAAAGCTGTGGTACATATACACAATGGAGTACTATGCAGCTGTAAGAAAGAAAAATCTCTTATCCTTTGAGACGACATGGAGGGACCTGGAGAGCATTATCCTAAGTGAAACAAGCCAAACAGAGAAAGACAAGTATCATATGATCTCACTTATTTGTGGAATATAATGAACATAACAGTCTGAGGAATGGGGTAGTCCCAGAGACGTGGAAGCAGGGTACAGACTGACAATCCCCAGAAGAGAGATAAACCACAGAACTTATATGCATGTATGCATGAACAATGGACATGGACAACAAAGCTGGGGACAGGGCGGGGAGGGAGAAACATCTGTAACAAAAATAAATTAATTATAAAATAAAATAAATTAAAAAAATAAAAGCAACCTTCTCCTCTTTCCTGGTTTGGGTGGGTTTCCCTCGGGCGTTCATTTGGATCCTTTTGTGATCTTCTCACGGGCTCTCCCTGTGGTGCGGGTGGCTACCGAACATGACTTCATCCTCCAACCTCCTCCGTCTGCTGCCCTATGACATCACCTTTGGAACCGAGCTCCCATCTCCTCCTCTAAAGCCTGCCTTCTCTCGTCCCTTCTTATTAAAAACAACAAAAACCCTCCCTGTTTTCATCCACTTAAGAGGTTCTCTGTCCTCATCCCCTTTCCTTCTACTACATCTCATCTGTTCTCATTCTAATCTCATCATCCCCGTCATTTTTATACAAACTCTTTTAAGGGTACCGCAGGCACCAGCACAGAAGTTAAGGCACAAGAAGGCCTCGGGTGAAACTCCCACCTCACTCTCACCTCTTCTCAGCTATCTCGTGGCATCCCCCAATCTCATCTCCTGCCCAGAAACTACTGCCAGGTTCTCCTGCTTCTTCCCCCCACCCCCTGATGTAAGAGGGAAAAACTGAGAGAGAACAAGATCCTCTATGTAGCATATTTCACTCAACTAGCTTCTGTTCAGCTTCCCAGTCTATTGGAGAAATCTCTTCATCTATTTCCCATGCATGAATCTGCGGGGTCTGCATATGGTTCTTCCTCCCTGTGTGGGGGGGTATTTTCCAAAGTTGCTTTGCCTGGACCTCTCTCAGAACATGATCTAATACCCATGAATGGTTTTTGCTTATAAGAATGCAGAGTCCCACCTCTTAAAGCCTGGGAGCGAGGGGTGAGGGGGGGGACTCTTTAAAGGAACAAAGCAGAAAAAAACCCTCCATCCCTCAATTTGTTTATATAATTAATCTATCTTGAGAAGTATCCCTTATTCCAATGTCAGGAGTCACCAGAAGCACCACAGTACGGAATCAGCATCTAAATGACAATGGTTGTCTCAGAATCACAGCTGGGGAGTGAATTTAAATAGATGGATGGACAGATAGATGGGTAGTTGGATAGAAAGAGCCAATCAACTGTGAAGTGTTACCAAGCCCTAAAATCATATTTCATTTGATGGGAACAACAGAAGCCTGATTAATGCATGTGGGAATTTCATTTCAAAGTCATATCAATGGCCTTTCAAGGACCTGCTTTTTCTTAGGGCTCCCTGAGTTCATGTCAAATTGGCTGGTTTGATATTTGAGGGGTTTCATTTATCTTGTGTGGGGTGATGATTTCGTTTGGGCTAACTGCTATATGATGAAACAATGTTTTCACTCGGGGTCATTTTATTGTACCTGAAATTGTCCTGAAAGTTTTCTGCCAGAAGGGTAGCACACATATTTAAAGCTGCTTTCTGTTTAAGGTTTTACCAACAACTCATTAAAAGGAGGCAAAGTGAAGCCACTCTTGGAGAGAAGAGTTGAAAGCGGTGAGGAAGTGTGCACCCTTTAGTGACCATAAACTGGGTAACAGGAGGGCCTCCCTGGCTCATTTCCCTCTTAGATGAGGTTGGTCTCAGTTCACTGGAGACCATGGAATCAACAAATCTCTCTCTTGTTTACTTTTATTTTATTTCAGAACTGTGAATGGAAAATACCAGTGTTCTACTGACTCACTCTTTCACAGTTCAAACACTAAAGTATGGATAGATTTAGGTCTTGGGATACAACGGGATTCTGAGTTTCACTGAGAGACAGGAACCCTGGAAAACCAATGACAGTCGATGGCCCACTATGGGGCAGGAGCTGCTTGGATAAACCTTGCTAGGAATGCTTTGTTGGGGGTTCCCAAAAATACTTCAATCATCTTTTAAAAATGCTCTTTAAAACTTTTCAACATGTTTTAATGACAAATGAGCACAGACTGTAGGCTTTTCCAAAAGCAATTGTGATTTAGAGCTTCCTTTCTGAAATATTAACACTCCATAGCCAATTTATAAATCCAGTCTGATGTAAAAGTGATGATTTAGACAACCATCAAATCATTATTATTTTTTCCTGTCACTGAAAAGTCCGGCTGCAAAGAAGAACGTCTTGGAAGAAAATTCTTTCTGACTCTAATAAAGTAACTTAGAGTACTGTACAGCTACTGGCCTGCCGGAGATGGTAGATATATTACCCCTGTTTGAAATTAAATAAAATCCACATTCTCTTTTGTGTGTCTAAGAAAACCATTTTTTAAAAATGATCTTGCCATTTAAAATGGAAAAAGCCATTTTTAAAAATCAGAATAATAGCTTAGTGAGATGGATTCCCTAAAGCATCAACATTTTAAAAGGAGGGTGCTGGGCTCGCTCACCAGGGTGCAACAACTGTCTTCTTTTATACTACATTCTAGAAGGTGGTAAAAACTGCACCTAATTTGTCATGAGAGAAGAAGAGGACTAGCTAGGAAAGATGATAGTGGAGCTGTTAACCAAAAGGAAGAGGGTAATATAGATATGACAGACTTGGAGACAAACGAGACAGGTAGTCACTAGTAAATCACACGATTTGGACGCAGTGATTTTCCATATAACCGTAATCGAAGATGACACCTTCTTCAATAGCTACCAAAAGCAGACGGAGGCAGATGGGACAGTCTGTGGTGGTTGGGGAGGAGATGGGGGAATGGCGCCCTGGGCACCAGCCAGCCCTCTGACCCTGCAGCCAAAAGCACAACATGATGAAACATGGAAACCATGAATCCATCCAACAGACTCTAGCTGCCAAGGCACTGAGAAGCCCTTATTTTGAGATGGGCGCGCTGTATGGCAGCATTTCAATCTGGAACCTGATGGTTCTACTCAGTACAATCTGTATGTTCTGTACATTATCATCCATGAAATTCTAGCAACCAGGCTTGCATATGACATCTAGTACACATAAGTCTTTGGAAGAAAAGCCAGACAATCTGGCAAAAGGAAAACGATCCTGGGCCAGATTAGTTCACACTTCAATAACTCATTTTCATCCAGAGTCCACTCTGAACTGGAGAGTTAAGCAAGCTCTCCCCTCAAACGATCAGAGAAATGCCACCTGCAAACATCCACTATTTATTTCTCTCAAGAGAGAAGCAGCCCTCTCTAACCCCCACATGAAAAAAAATCTATTTTAAGCCAACACATTAGCTTTTACAATATGTGTTTATTTAAAAAAAAAAAAAAAGGCACCAATGTTTACTATTCTCATAGAAATTAGATCATATAAACTATAAATTAGTATTTATAGACAATATTTTCTCCGATGATAAAAAATCAAATGACTCCTTGCTTAAAGCCCGAGTCTCATTTTTAATCAATGGCAGGATTAAATTTCATTCAGTAATACAAACATTTATAAGATGCATATATGTTTGTTTATTATGTATCTGGGGTTCAGAAGAGGGTCTGGAAGAGTTATTTGCACACCATGTTTATAGCAGCACTATTTATAATAGCCAGGAGGAAGAAGCAACCCAAATGTCTTCACTGCTAAATAAATGAATAAAAGGTGGTATATACATACACTGGATTGCTGCTGAGCCTCAGAAAGGAAATGCTGCCACATGCTACAACATGGATGAACCTTGAAGGTGTTGTGCAAAAATGAAATAATTCAGTCACAAAAACACCAATACTGGATATGATCCCACTTATATGAGGTATTTAACGTAGTTGAACTCATAAAAACCACAAGTAGAACGGTGGTTACCGGAGGCTGGGGGAGGAGAAATGGGGACTGGTTGTTTAATGGGTATTAGTTTCAGTTTTGCAGGATGTAAACGTTCTGGGGATTGGCTGTACATCAATGTGAATGGACTTACCACGGAGCTGGACACTGAGAAATAGCTCTGACGGTAAATGTTATTTTGTGTATTCCATAATTAAAAATGTTTTAATTCCCCAAACTTCTTAATCTCAACACGTGCTAGAAGTGCCTATAAATCAGGGGCCAGCAAACTTTTCTGTAAAGGGGCAGAAAGCAAGAATTCTGGCTCTGTGGCCAGAGCAGTCTCTGCAATCCTACGAGGCTGTGCCAGGGTATTATGAAAGCAGCCACAGACATAAGTAAATGAATGGGTATGATTGTGTTCCAATAAAAAACTCGATTTGCAAAAACAGGCGGCTGGCCTGTGGGTCATAGGTCTCTGATCCTTGAAAAAGTATTAATATCTAAGTAAGAGATCAACATGATCAGTTTGTAAACACCGAAGACTCTTCTACCCAAGAATTCTGAGTGAAACATTCTTTCCTGAAGTCTAAGAATAGCTCAACAGCTAAGACCAGGCTGACCCGGCAAGACCAACACGGCTGTGAAGTGGGAGGAAGACTATACTGACAAAAGGCATGTTAGCCCTGCTCCAGCCTCCTCTTCCCTGCAGACCAGCGTAACAATGTTAGAGCTTAATGATTTCGAAAGAACAATAAAAACGTTACAGCTGGAAGAGAGCTTGGTGCTCATCTAGTCCCTGTCTCTTCCTTCAGTGGATGAGAACAGTGCAGTAGACTTACAGAACTAGCTAAGTTGTCACAGCTGCTGCAGCAGGACCAGGAATAGAGTCCAGAGCCATCCCAACTCTGAGCTCATGCGCCCTCCTCCTCTCTATTTCCACGCCAGAGCACCAGCCAGCCAGCCATCAGCTCCTCGAGAGTTATCTGTTTCATGCATGCTATTCCACATGGTCTTGGCTTAACCCTGAAACTAATTTCTGCTATTCACCAAGTTCAGCAGGGGAAATCAATAAAGACACACAAAGCCCAAAGGCCTCATCTCATGAAATTCAGAAATGAAAGCAAGGGTGTAATTATTTGTTCCCTTCCCCATTGTGCCCTGCGAAAATGGCATGTTTTTCCTACGGCGTTCGGGTAGCATAAAAAAAAGAGCAACCCAAGGGTGGGGTTTAGCAGCTACATTCAGTCTTCTTGGGCACCACAGTAAACGGGCACCCTAGTTCAACAACCGAAATAAAACGAACGACAAGCACACAAATGAAAATGGAGGGTTATGAAACAGCTATCACAAAGAGGGTTCATTTCGCAGAAGGAAATTTCGCCCCATCCAAGAACTCAATCCAGCGCACGGAATTTCAGAAGAAGACAGAAGAGATAACGGGCCAGGCCCCCACCCCGTCTACGTGTGAATTAAGCCAAGCCCTCAGAGTCAAGATGCTGCTTACACAGACAGTGCTGCTCCATCGCAGGACCCACGGCTCAAATTCTCCACACTCGCGCAACACAATGTGTTGGGGTGTGTGGGGCGGTGTCCGTCCCCGCCCTTGGCACTGAACCAAAGCAGAACACTGGTTTAAACAAGAAAGCTTGGGAGGCCCAGGCAAAGCGAAAGGCCTTTCTCACCGAACGGGGAGATGGCTGAGAGCTGATACTCCCGAGTTATTACTCGGCCTCTCCGGCACTCATGGGACCTGCCCTCAATCGCTAAAAGAGCCCGACCTCTGACAAAGACCAATGATTTTAGCCGTAATTAATGATACTGTCAAATTAATTAACCCGTCTTTGTCCACAGGAAAAAAAAAACCCTCTAATGTCAATACTGCTGTTTACTAGTCCTTGGCCAAGCTCGACAGAGGCGAACCTTCAGTCAGGACACAGGAACGCCCCTGACTGATGACCCTAATAAGGCCCCACCTATAAAGCCACCACCATTTGTTAATAAACCTTCTCCCAGGGACATATCCTTTGATAATATGACTTGGGTGAATTAATGGCTTCCATAAATCGAACACTATTTTAAATAGACACAAGCCGGAGAATACGGGGGCGATATCCACATTTCTTACCTTTTAGATCCCCTTCTGAATTATGGTGATGAAACATAAGACAAATGCTGGAGGGTTTCATTGAGCCATTTAATAAATGGCCCTCATGACAACGCCGGTCGCCTCGTCCTTGTCTATAAGGACTGCAACTCATACCAGTGCCCACGTATACGTTTCATGTGATCTCTTCAGAGGATTCGAACTATTTTCTTACACCTAACACAGCTTTTATTCCACTTAGAATAATTACCCTCCATCCCATTTCTGACTTGCAAGAAAAACAAGACACTTAGCTGACCACAGGAGGACCCTCTCAAGGGCGTCGGGCTGCAAAAGCGCTTCTGGGAGCTCACAGCTTAGGCTGATGTAATCGGCTACAAGAAGCTGGCTTCTATTTTTAAATCATACCCTTTTACTCTGCCTTCAAAGGGCACATATATCACCCGATGGAACTGCTCATAAAATACTTCATGGTGTAGCCTCCTGTCCATGTCCCTCCTGGGGTGAGTCACTGTCAGGGGGGGCTCCCGCCTCCACAGCGCCGCCCGCCCCGCCCACCCAGATGCGTCCACCGCGTCCTAGTGCTCAGTCTGACGGGCTGCAAGTGACCACTCTCCAGGTGTCTTGTTGATCACCGTCGTTTTGACAAGGAACAGATGAGCTAGCAGGGTCCTATTTGCGGGCTGGGATCAAGCTTTTCCACCTCTTTGTATTTCCATCCCCAAATACAGGCACTTAACAAATGCGTACTAATGCCGCTGCCGAGGGCTCTGTCATCCGGCCTGTGTGCTTCAAAGGCTGCCAGAATGGAAACAGATTATTTACTTCGTTTGATTTTAAGTTTTTCATTCATCATTTCGGGCATGCTCCCTGTGTGTTATTAAAAAAGTTGCTTAGCATTCAGAAAACACTATGGAAACAGCCTTGGTTGGAGGTGAAAGAAGACTTGGTCTCGCTCTTTATTTATTTATACTTCCTTTGCTCGTATCTAACAGGAATGAAGAGCTCTGTGACTACAGTGGCGCTGCGGGGGAGTCTGGCTATTGCCCTCTTCGTTCCACAGGCCCCCATGTCCTGTCTGGGTTCACACAAAAGCCTCCTAGCAGCGTTCCCAGACTGAAGGCTTGGTCCTTGCAATCTTTCACATTAAAATCTGAGTGCGCTAGCCCTGGCTGTGTAGCTCAGTTGGTTAGAGCATCGGCCTGTACACCAAAGGGTGGCAGGTTTGATTCCTGGTCAGGGCACATACCCAGGTGGCAGGTTTGATCCCCGACTGGGAGGCAGCCAGTTGATGTCTGTCTGTCTGTCTGTCTGTCTCTCTCTCTCTCCCTTCCTTCCTCTCTAAGAGCAATGAAAAAAATTCAGAATGAGCTATCAAGAATAGTGATTTAATTATGTCCTATCCCCATCTCAAACCCTTCCATGCCCTCTCAGGGAGCTGTCCCTTGTGGTTTGGCTCTGCTGACCTCAGCAGCCCTGGGTCTGGGCACCACCATCCCCACATCCACTGTGCCTTCCATGTTCTGGTTGCAGGGACCTTCGGGTCCTTAGATGTACTTTCCCCTAAAAGCTTTTATCTCAGTTACTTCCTCAGCCTGGAACTCTGTTCTGCTGTCCCTCCTCCCTCCACCTAGCTCCTCCCACCCCTCCTTCACATCTTGATCAGATGCCCTTCCTGCAGGCAGCCCCTCAGGGTGGCAGCCTGTGCTACCCCGTCGGGCTTCCCTGCTCTGCCCCCAAGGGCCTGCACATGGCAGGAGGGCGGTGAGGCAGCTCCAATCTCACTGGCTGGATGAATGAGTAAATGAGTGGACGTATACTCAAGACTACAATCAGGGGGTTTCCACGTGTGAGGCATGAATTAGCATTCTGTCTCCTCTGAATTCAAAGAACAGAATTTATAGCAAAATGCTACTTTAGTTCAGGATTCATCAGCTGAAACTGACTGTGGCAGGAAGATCCGAGGGCGGTGGTTCTCAACCTGTGGGTCGCGACCCCTTTGGGGGTCGAACGACCCTTTGACAGGAGTCCCCTAAGACATAACAGTAGCAAAATTACGGTTATGAAGTAGCAATGAAAATAATTTTATGGCTGGGGGTCACCACAACCTGAGGAACGGTATTACAGGGTCGCGGCATAGGGAAGGTTGAGAGCCACTGCCCGAGGGAGGCTGAAGTTCCCCACCCCACAGTGGCACCTAAGGAGCCGGGGCTTGACCTCTCACCCAGAGGACTGAGAATGAACACTTTCCAGAGAGGTCAATGGAGATCCATTTAATACAGAATCCTAACTGGGACAAAACACGAAAGCTCGCTCAAAGTTAAATTTCATGTTATGAACTCCAAGCGAATAGCAGACTCCACAATTTAAATTCATTCCAAAGAGGGCAGCAAGCCACAAATTAATACTGCTACTGCTTACCTGCAAAACCACACATGTCAATTTCCAAAACATCTTAAGGTCAGTTGCATGTGGTGAGAATGCCCTAGAGGTTTGAGAAAACACGTTTCTGGCCCCTCCGACTCCACGGCTGGAAACAGGCCATCGGCATGGGTGCTTACTTGGGGACAGGTGCTAGGCTGCGCCTGGGGTTATGGCAGCAAAGAACCAGTCCAGTCCCTGTCCCCATGAAAGTCCAGCCTCGTCAAATATATACACGCATTTGACTTCTCAAATTCTTTCCTTAAATTCTAAGTACACCATGTTCTGCTATTAAATTAAATCCAGTACACATGGGACTGGGGTAAGGCATCGCTTCAGCTACTTCTTTATGGCAAAGATTTTTTTTCAACCATATTTTCCAAAATCAACAGACTGATCACACTAAAGAGTGGGTAATGTTTCAACATGCAAACCAAATGACGAAGGGCTTGGTTTTCATTTCATCCTTACACAGCTAGTAACCACCCTCCAAAACAAAACCAAATAAACACAATTCCACATGAAATTCTCTGGCCTTCCAGAATAATCATAAGTTTACTTTTATTATCTGGCACATAGAAGGTGCTCAATAAATGTTTGTTGAATGAATAAATCACAGGACAGGCATTATTACTATGAAAGTTCCCTTTTAAATTTTATGTATGTTCTTCAATCCTCCCCCCCTTTTTTTTTCTCTTAGAGAAAATGTTATGCATAATTTTCTAGGATTCTGACTTTCAGTGCCCTGTCTGACCCTGGGCTAGTCACTTAAAATAGGTACCATTTTCTTCGGCCATAAAATGAAATCTTTGCCTTGGTTATTATGAGGGTTAAAAGCTGTAGTAGATATAAAGTGACTGGCACCATACCCTGCAGATAATGTTCAGGGTTTTTTTTTTCCTTTCCTTTTTCTTTTTTCAACCTCTCCATTCCATTCCCCAACCTCCTTCAACCTCCAAATAAAGTATCAAAGACAAACTGAATTATGTGCCTGATAAAAAAGTCAGGATATCTCAAAGGTGACCTGGGCTCACCAACTCTAGCTAGCAACTCTTGAAAAGTTTTATTACTTTGGGGCCCTGATTTTCTCTTTTAGAGAATGAGTGAGTTTCACTAACTCATTTTTATTTATTTTTTAATCCTCACCCGAGGATGTTTTTCCATTTATTTTCAGAAAGAGTGGGAGGGAGAGATAGATGGATAGAGAGAGAGAAACATCGATGTGAGGGAGACATATTGATTGGTTGCCTCCCGCATGACCCCAACCAGGCCAGGGACCGAACCACAACCGAGGCACATGCCCTTGACCAGAATCGAATTCGCAACTCTTTGGTCTGAGGGCCAACGCTCTAACCGCTGAGCCAAACCAGCCAGGACTCTAACTCATTTTTAAAGGACTTTTCAGTTCTGATTTTCCATGAGCTCAGAAGCCTGCCTTACCAAGAAATTAGATGCTGCTAACACATTAAGGTCATCTGTGATCAGACGTAAAATGGACTCTGATTTCCCTCATAGAGAGGGATTCTAAATTACCAACCAGAATAAGACTTGACTTTTAAAAGAATTTGTATGAATCTAATACCTAGGTCAAGAACTGGTAACCTTATTCTTAAGCAACAGAGGTCCCTCCTCCCCCTTCACATCTCCTATCCAACATGTCACACACGTCCCATACATCCAACCTCCTGTGTATGAGAGGCGCTCCCCATTCACAGTTCTGCAATGGTGTGCTTAAAAAGAAATCTAGGGATTTTGAGCAATATTACTGAATCATTTGAAATGAGTAATAAGACAGTTGATACAATATTATGTCAAACCTAACATTTGCTTTATTTTTTTCTTTCACACTCAGAAATATCTAAGTCAACCAAACAAAGAACCCAAGCCTGTACACGCAAACAAACATCTCTCTGCATTTTCATAAATACTCAGTGCACGACTGCCACCTAGTGGTGGGATGTATCCTTGTTTGAACAAATCTCCAAACAGCTAAACTGACAGATCATTAAAAAACCAAGGAATCACTGTTCTCTGCTGCTCACTAGTTATTTCAGGGAAATTTAGGAGCATACTCATCTCCTTGGCTAGATCTTTTCCTCATACAAATTTCTGAAGAGGTCTATTACACATGAAGTCAATACCACATTATTTAATCCTACAACTAAACCTGATGGCTTCTGAACCAATTCACAAAACAAAGGAGCATTATTATTCCATTAATTGTAATAATCATTAGTAATTAAAAAGGATTTCCACAATAGTCTGTCCTCACCTTCCAGTTGCATTTGATCTAATCTTGATTTTTGGTTACGCATGAAAAGACATTTAAAAGTGACAACCTCACAAAAGCGCACATTATATGAAAATCTGACTTCAATTAGAACCAGTAACTAAGTCCCAGCAGTTTCCAGCTGTCTCTCCACTCGTATCCTTAGAGAATTATAGATCACATTAATTGGTGTTCTGTCACATAAAAAGACACCAGTGATGATTAATTATATCCTTGGTGCTTTTGAGTTCTGTCTTCTTCACTAGAAGGATTCAAATCACACCTCATTACCTTCCAGCAGGTACCCCTTTGGTAACCCTTGTAAAATCACCTACCTTCCTGAACTTCTCCATTTGCTTGTAGAGGTCTGGATCAAGCTCCTGTGACACGTCCTTCATCCATAATAATGCCCCTCTGTATTCCGTCCGGCACTGCTCCATGCGGTTCACCGTCAGCCAAGTGTCCGAGATGGCCCGATGCCGAAAAGTCTCCACTTCTTGGTGAAATCGACACAGAGGATTTCGCAAGGCCAACCTAGACCAAGGATAAGGCCACAATCTTGAAACTAAGTGGGCTAGAAATCTGAATCCTTGACAATTTACCAAGCTTAACCTCATGAGCCTAGCACAGTGCCTGGAACACAGAAGATGCTGTAGAAATGTTTGATGAATTCTAACTGAAATGCATGCGAACTGAGGTGCCAGCCAGAGATGATTAGCCATGTACTGATCTCTCAGATTACTGTTACTTAACTGTACTTTTGAGAAGTATTTCCATCAGTATTGTTGGGCATGGCTTCACGCCTAGGCAAAGAATACTCGCTGGAAGCTTGAACCAATCCTGTGTTAATGGAGAAAGGTCCAGGAATAACTATTTTCCATGTCTACTCTTGGCCACTCTCTGCCTGATGCTCCTCTGAAGGCTGGCCCGCTGGGGAGGGACGGGCCTGTGTGTGATTAGGGTCTCCCTGGCCAGGCCATTTTTGATTATTCTCCAAAGGCCTGGGCATCTGCTGCTTGACCCAACTGTCAGGGAATGAAGCACAAATAGAAGCATTTTTTAATGGTCTAGGAAGGAAGAGAAGTGCATGTACAGAGGCCTTACTATGCCATGTGTTAGGTACTTTCAGTAGGTTCTGTGATCTGATCCTTACGAAAAAACAAAACTTAAGGATATTACACCAGAAATGAATGTATGTTATACAAGGAAGTGGGTGTAAAATAATTATAATATTGGCCATAACATACTATCGTTTATTCAGCAAAAAAGAGATAATAATAATGCTTGATACATATCAAACCTTGAATAAAATATTTATTGGAGGGGGAGGGGGATACTTCCACCTTCCTACCCTAAACAGTAATATCAGATGAATTACACTCTTTAAAAAAAAAAAAAGTCATCCGCATGACGTTGCAGGGCAAAGTTTCAAAAAATGAAAATAAGATGAATATTTACATTTTAATTTAAACGCAAACTTATCCAGGTGGAGGGGACAATGGTGTCAGTGAGCTGAAGCCAGGTCCTGGCAGTTCTTCAATGTGGACGATGCCGTCCATGCAAACAGCCCCATAAGATTATGGATACAGCAATAAACTGTTTAAGGGGAAAATCCTTTTACTATTTTCTTCGGTTTTCCTTTTTGCCTATAAAGCACTGTATAAATATTCAGCACTTCTTTAAAGTCAGCTTGCTCACATTGGCCTACCTAGGTGTTGCGAGCTGTTTTCAAAGGCATATTGTTGTGTCATAAAGTAAGCCTGCGCTTTATCAGCACTGGATTAAATTTAATACTCACTATTCATCAAACTGAATGAGCAGTTGTAGCAATGACTACCAAAGAAGTCAGCACAACAAACGCTGGAGTGAAGGTGTATAAAATCGAAGCCTTCTATTGAAAGGGAGAAAAAGTCCACAGCTGTCCCCCTAAGGATCCTGTTTATTTCTGGACTCGTTTTTTTTTTTTTTTCCCCCACTTCCCTTGGCTTTTGCCATTTTTCCTAAACTGGCTGAAAGAGCATCTTGTGAATAAAATATTCCCGATTTCTTTGACTGTTGTCAAGTTGGACCAAAACTTTTGAAGATGAAATGACATGATGACAGAGATTAAGATCTTGGAGAAAAGAAAAAGACATATAAAAGCACCTCATTTTTTCCTATAACTTGTTTCATATAAAATCAGACAGGTAAAAAGCTCTTCACTTGTGGTATCAGGGACTGATCCAGACCAAGGGAAAACTCAATGAGCGGAACTATCAGGCTCCAGGGAAAGACTGTCCCACGTTTTCATTCATGAAAATCTACCCAATGGGAACAGTGGATGAAGTGCCTGAAGGTCTACTGCAAAGACATTTATCCTGCAGTGGGTGAAGGTGGAAGTGCCCAGGAAGTGCACGCAGGGTCCGGGTGAACTCTATCACGGATGCTTCGACAACAGAATACTATGCTATGGATGTTTACAAAATGTATATATAAACATAAAAAGGTGGTTTGTGTTATTTGATCAGAAAAATCAGTTTGCTAAATAACCAGCATGCAATACTTTACAAAAATTGTATGGTATAATGCTGTTTATATATATATATTTAAAATCCTGGCACATCCCAAATTATGTCCATTCAAGGTCCGAGAATTCAATGTCACGCGAGTTTTATGTAATCCTACTTCTTCATGTTTAGGAGGACTGCTGAGGATGCCAGGTACCTGGTAAGTAGCTGAGCACCGCGAAACCAGAGCCATCCTACAGGAGGCCACCGTCCAAACTGCAAAGTTGCCTAAGCTGCATTACATTACGGACTCCGGGGCAGATTGCTAGTTTGTAGCAGTGATACTTTCATGTATCGTTTGCATTGTTTTTGCTGACTTCTTTTACTGTTTTTATCTGTATCCAAAGGTCAGATTCTATAAACTTCAGGTATCAAATGTGTGCTGTGTGAGATAATTTGACATATAAGTCTGAAAGGGTATCACTAGATAGCCACATTACAAAACAACCATGTGATCAGTAATGGTAACTTTTTTAGTGATGTGTCCTGAGATTTAGTTTTGTTTCCCATAAATGGATGCTGATATTGACTTGCAGGTCTATATAAGAATTTTCCCACTGAAATTAGTAATAGTTATATGGTTAACAAACACCAATTTAAGAAAGATTTTTCAAGAATCAATTATCCTTGTATATAATAGAAAGTATCAAGGGGTCAAAACTGGATCGTCTCTATTAAAATCTGTGTGTGTGTGTGTGTGTGTGTATGGTGTTTATTTTGTTCTTTTGGTCTTTCCTGTTATTAAATTTTTCTAGAATGAAGAGTTATCATTTTCATAAGGAAAATGTTATAAAAAGATTAAAAGAAATTCAAGATTATAAGGAAACACTTTCCTTGGAAAACTGGGGTATAGAACTTTTAGAAATGGGCTCATTCAACTAGGAAAGTTGGCACCGCTCACGAGGTCAGGGTCCAGATATCATTGGGAAGAACCAAAATGCCCAGGAGTGGCACGTTCTGACATGGTAGGTCTCTCTTCCACTCCACCTGCCTTGGTCCCCACAGGAAGACGCGTGTGACAGGCCTGCCCTTGGCCCCAGGGAGGGAAAGCAGTAAGAAGAAATTAATAGGAGAAGAAAATGTTGGACAACTGAGGAAGTGAAATTTTTGTAGCCTGAATATTTTTGGAAACTACGTTTAAGCCTTATTTAGGTATAATCCTGCCTAAGACAAGTGAGTGACATTTTTGGAGGCTTGCTAGTTACTGGGGATGGAGGAGGAGAAGGTGTCAATTTCTCAGGCACAAAGTGCAACTTGTGTGCCAGGGCTCCCGCTTCTTCTCCACAGACCATAAAAATGAGTCATGGTAGCGTTAAAAAAAGAAGGCACTGACCTAGCACAATTTTCTCTGCACCAGAGCTTCCCAAACCTGAATGCGCATGGAGATCAACTGGGGATGTCCTTGAAATGCAGATTGAGACTCAGCAGTTCCGCAGTGGGGCCTAGATTCTGCATTTCTCACAGGTGCCCAGGTGGGGCGGCTGATATTGCTGTCCAGGGTCTGAGCAGAACAGTTCGGGGCATCGTGAACAATACTGCTCTAAAGTTAATTGGTCCACTGAGAGCAGAGAAGGAACCCTTCCACCTGGTCTCATTAGGCTCCCGCTTTGATCAGCTGCTGGAAGGGGACCAGGCTGATTGCTAGGGGCAAGGCTCAAGGTCAAATACAAGCCTAGGACAGTACTCAGTGATTGGCATATAAAATGCCCCCTATAGACCAGAAAAAATATGAAAAATCATTTTTAAAATTTTTAATACGGTGGGGGGAAAAAATCGTGTCTGTTATCTTAACCAGAAAATACGTACCAACAGACTAACAACTGAGAACAGAACAGCCTGTCAGTCTCAGACAACAGTCTTCTAGGAAGCACTGGGCAATTCCCCTTCGTGAGTAAGTGGGTCCCACATTCTCAGCAGATCCCCCAACCAGAGCCCCAAGGAAGGCCACACACCTTTGCTGGGAAGAAAAGCAGAGGGCCTTTCCTGTCGCCTGCATCATTTTTCCTGCTCTGGTTTTATCTTGGAAGCCTTGGGATCGGAGAAATTTCCCCAGTTCGTTTTCTTCTTGAGACAAGGCTGGTGAGGAAGAGACCAAAAGGAGCCATGAACAATGAGCATTTTTATTACAGAGCAAAGGAGAGAGACAAATCCCAAGGTCCTCTCTCCTCTAGAGTCAAAGATGAGATGAAATTAAATCCAAGTGACAGGCTACAAGGTAAGCTCCCCACCCCCTCCATTGAACTTTCATGCTGTTCTTCCATTTACAAAAACGAGAGATCGAATTCACTTGAGTACATCTGTCAGTGGGTTTGGTGCCCTGTAATCGGAACCAGAAAATGACCTCTGTACTGAAAAGCGAGCCGATAATGTGCTGCTTCGAGTCGAAATGAGAAAGATGAGTTTGTCAAGTGTGACTGTGGGAATCTTCGGTGGCTGCCGGTAATGAAGGGTCAGTTTCCTTCTGTTTTTCTCTCTCACTGACTTTTTGATCTCTGCTTTCTGAGTTACATTCTACTGGATTGTAAAGCCATTCAAACACCTTATCCATGACCCAGGTTTTCGGTTGGTGGTGGGGATGAGGATTAAGGGTGGGTAGGTTGATGGGGTTTTTAAATGCGGAGCTGGACCCAAATCTGAACTGGTTATGCCTAATCTTGGTCTTACTTTTTTTTTTTTTTTTTAGTTCATGCATAATTGGCATACAACATTGTTAGTTTCAGGTATACAACATAATGATTCGATATTTACACTGGTCCTTATATTTGAAGACAACCTCGGATGATACTACTGATGAGCCTAGTGACTGGTCCAAGCTTTCTACAGACTGGTTTGGCAGTGAATAGAAATGTCTCTCCTGACACTGCCCTTCTGTTAGAAGTATACCCTAAGTAAGTAGTAAAATGGGCTCAAAGATGTACATACAAAGATAGCCATAGCATCATTGTTTCTAAGAGCAAAACACTCTTTTTCCCTATAGTGGAGATGGTTTAATCACACACAGTGCACCCACAAAGTGAGCAGCGAGCTGTTACAAGTCACTGGTCCCGAATGCACACTCACGCACAGCTGAGCAAGGAGTGACACCAGAGCTTCCTGGAATGTATTTTGTCTACACACAGCATTTGCTAACGGATGTACTCTGAACACTACTACTCTGATTTCACATTTCACATTATCTGTCTCTAAAACTGCTTTTTATTATTATTATTTTTTTTAATCCTCACCTGAGGATATTTTTCTATTTATCATCAGATAGAGAAAAAGAGGGAGAGAGAGAAACATCAGTGTGAGAAACACACATCAACTGGTTGCCTCCTGCATGACTGGACCAGGGCAGGGGATGAACCACAACCGAGGTATGTGCCCTTGACTAGAATCAAACCTGCAACTCATTGGTCCGTGGGCCAATGCTCTAACCACTGAGCTACTGGCCAGGGCTAAAACTGCTTTTTACTTTTTGTTTTTTTTTTTAAATCCTCACCTGAGGATACTTTTTTCCATTTTATCTTCAGATAGAGGGGGGGGGGGCATCGTCGATGTGAGAGACACATCGACTGGTTGCCTCCTGCCCAAGCCCGACCAGAGCCAAACCGACCAGCACAAAAACTGCTCTTTAAAAGCTACTGGGATTCTTGTCCATTTCCACGAACCATCAGATTTCTTTGAGAATGCACCCGGTTCCTGACCCAGCCTCTCCAACGTTGGCTACAGAGTGTTCACCAGGAATCACAAACCCAAAGGTCAAGGTTAAAGTCTCTACTGCTCCCTTATTGATTTGTGACTGTGGTTCAAGCCCCACATTCCAGAGGAGAAGACACTTTTAGAATCTGTTCTTCCTGCGAGATGAATGACTATCCTCCTACCTCTTCTGTCTCAAACTCAAGTTCACTGGTCAAAGTCCCGCTCAACGGCGACTTCCTCTGTGAAGCAGTTGATCACTATTTTTCCATGATAGCAATGCCCCTCAGCATTTGTTATTAGAGTCTTTGCAGATGGGTGTGTCCATTTCCCACGAGTCTCCAAGCTTTCTCAGGACAGGGACCTCATGTAAACTATGGATTCCCCAGGTAAATGCTTGGAAAATGGAATTAACTAGAATTTCCCCTTGTTATCCCTGTATACTTTGTTTTACTTTAAATGCTTATTTGATATTTATGCCATGGTTCTATGTAGCTTTGAAAAATTTCTATAATTATAAGAATTTTTTTTTATATCTTTTATTCCTTCTTCTCTTTACTAATGTGAGACTCACACAATTTCACAATGAATCTTTCCCTATGGAGAGCAATTTCACATTCTTGTTCAGAATAGCATGAGGCCACTGTCACCATTTTTACCTTGAAGCCTCGAGTCACCTACACATGAACACATTTAGCTGAAGGCTAGGACGAAACCCATTCATGGAACCTGGGTGATTACGTGGTTGGTGAAATGTACTCTCCCCTAAATAAACCCAAGTAGGTGGAAGCAATGGAAAAAACATTTTTAGTTACTTTGCACACTTGGGGATTGAACTTGGGGTGGTGGACAGGTTTCTCCTTGAGAGCTAGACTCTGACTAATTGGCAGTGTTGCTCAGAGGGTGATGGAAAAATTTGAGCTGCATCAGGCCCTAGGTTGGATTCCTTAGAGGTGGCCATCATTTTCTGAGAAGAGACGTTTATTCCTTAACTCTAATGTTAAAAATTCAAATACTGCCTGTCCAGTGTGGTTCAGTGGACTGAGTGTCGCCCCATGGACTGAGAGGTCCTGCCTGGCTTGATTCCAGGTCAGGGCACGTGCCCGGGATGTGGCCTTGATCCCCAGTAGGGGGCGTGCAGCCGATGGATGTTTCTCTCTCACATCGATTTTCTATCTCCTTTCCTGTCTCTCTAAAAAAAAATCAATAAAAACATATTTTAAAAAAATTCAAATACTGAAATTAATTCACAGACATTTAAAATTCTTCTAAGGTAAGAGATAACTTAAAAGTTTTTTTTTGTTGTTTTGTTTTTTTTATCCTCATCCGAGGACATTTTTCCATTTTTTTGTACAGAGTGGGAGGGAGAGAGAGGAAGAGAGAGAGAGGGAAACATCGATGTGAAAGGGACACATCGAGTGGCTGCCACCTGCACGACCAACCAGGGCCGGGGACAAACTGCAACCGAGGTATATGCCCTTAGCGGGAACCGAACCCGGTCTCTCTGGACCGCAGGCCGACGCTCTAACCACTGAGCAAAACTGGCCAGGGCGAGATAACTTAAAAGTTTATGAGTTTTTACTTTACTGGGGTTTAAAAATTCAGACAAATAAAAATCTATTCATATTTAATTGCTGATTAGATTTTCCGATGTGCCCTAAAACGGCAGCTAAGGAACTATAAAAGCAATTAGCTCGGCAGCATGAATTCGCTCAGCACAGAGTGAATGAATTTATGAATGACCTAAGAGAAATGAACAAGACACATGACACCTGCTCTGATGAAGCTTCCGTGGAAGCAGCAGGGGACAGAAAATAAAAAAATATGGACTCGCAAACTCAACACCAGAGAGTAAGAGAGATTAGTAACTGCTTTGGACTGGTGGTCAAGGAAGGTACCTCTGAGCAGGTGACCCTTAAGTTGAGCTCTGAATGACAAGAAGGGGCCTCTCTTGAGATGATTAGAGACAGGACACTCCACACAGGAAACAGTGGGTGCAGAGGCCTCATGTCACACGGCGGGTGAGGACGACGAAGGCTGGAGGGGTGAGCTGTGCCCCTCACGTGGAAATTTATGAGCCAGGGTATGGAAGTCTGGATGTTATGGTAAGTGCTACTAGAGGCTTTTTGGCAGAGAAGCAGTATGTTCCAATGTACATTCTTTTAAAACTTTAAATTGTGGAATAATTTTAGGCTTATAGAAAAACTGTAAGAATTCAGAGTTCTGTATACCCTTGGTCAGCTGCCCCTAATGTTAGCATCTTACAAACACCAAGGCACAATGATCACAGCTGGGAAATGAGCACTGGTATAACAGTGTTGACTAACTAACTAACCCCAACCTTACTGGAACTTTACTAGTTTTCCCATTAAGGTTGCTCTTCCGTCCCAGGATCCCAGTGCACTGAGCTGCTGTCCCCTCAGCGCCCTCCAATCCGTGGCCGTTCTCAACCTTTCTCGTCTTTCATGACCTTGATGCCCTGTAAGAGTATCTGCCAGGACTTCTGTAGAATTCCCCTCACCATGGGTTTGTCTGAGTGCTCACTATTAGACTAGGGTTACAGGTTTAGGGGAAAGAAAGCATACACGTGGCGTGCACGGTATCTGAGCTCCATGACATCGACATGCATTTCCCTGGTGATGTTCACCTCGATCTCTTCTTCAGGGCCTGTCTACTGAGTTTCTCTACTATAAAAGGATGATTTTTCCCCTTTCATAATTCTTAAAAGTCTTGAGGGTGAAGTACATGAGACTACGCAAACATCCGGTTTCTCCTCAAACTTCCCAGCACGAATGATAACACTCGCAGAGCAGCCGAACGGCCACAGTCCTTACTGTCCTGTCTGCCTCCTGATGACCTTGCGGCGCCCTCCTTCTTCCTGTAGCTAGTCACTGGAGTTATTTTATAAGGAGGAGCTCTCTCTCCTCGTTTGTTTATTTCCGTATAGGCTTTATGCATATTTATTTTACTTTATGGGTTATAATGCAACCCAATCATTATTTATTTTGCTGCTCCAATCATTGTTGACCACTGGGAGCTCTGGGAGGGCAACCTCATTGCTCTCTGGCTCGGGGGACCATGGACTGGGGCCGGCACAGTGGAGGCAGGCAAACCAGTTAGGAAGCCGATGCAGCCAACTGGGAGAGGGAAGGTGGTGACCCAAGACACTGGCAGTGAGGGAGGAGAACCTGAGAGCTATTTAGGTGACAAAATGGACCTGTAACTGAAATGAATGAACGCAGGACACAGAGATGGGTGTGTGTGTGTGTGTGTGTGTGTGTGTGTGGTGTGCCATGTGCCTGATTTCCTCACTGCTCGAGACTATGGAGTTACAGGTGTGGAGAAGTCTTAGCTCCAACACTAGTAAGTAGTAACACAGATCGTTTATGGAATTCTGCCTCTAAGTCCTAGGACTTTGTACTTACCCCAAATCGTCTCAATAAAACCTTACTAATGAAGGAAAAAGACCAGTGGTTAATTCGTGATTATTGGAAAGGTTTGGCGGCAGTCAGAAACAGAAAAAGTTCCCATTTAGTCTCAGAAATATAGAAATTGTACTATTGCCATCACCTACCAGGGGAAATAGAAAAACATACCAACATACAACTTTGTATTTATTAGCATTTCAGAGACAACTCTGTTGGTAACCATT
The DNA here is from genome assembly GCF_014108415.1 of Molossus molossus. Lineage (NCBI taxonomy): Eukaryota > Metazoa > Chordata > Mammalia > Chiroptera > Molossidae > Molossus > Molossus molossus. Next base: position 28,948,166 of record NW_023425401.1, on the reverse strand, counting down.
TTAAGACAGGATCACCATGGGAAAGTCTTGTTCCCTAATAACACAACATCCAACATAAAAATGTTGATGAGGAAGTGTTATCAATAAAACATTGTCAGTGAAGTCACTGTATGTGCCTTTTCACTCCATCTGGTCCTTTTTAAAAGAACAAAATTAGAAATAAGAGAGCCAGGGCAATCTAGAAAACAAAAAACAAATTAAAAAATTCCCAGGCTATAAACACTGAGAAAACTTTTTTATAATTAGAAAAATAAATGGCATGTACTTAATCAGGGAGACCCAATTCAAAAATCCTTCTGTTTTTGTACCTGCATTGAAAAATAAACAGCCTATGTAAAGGATTTCGGATAAAATTATTAAAGACTCTCCTCTCTACCACTCAAAGAGCAAAGACAGATACTCCTAACTAGTAGTTTTGTTTTTGGTCTTACTTCCTAAACATGTGCAATGAAACAGTAGGGCAAAATATCCTATTTCTAACTGACCAACATTCACACTTATGGTATACTTACAGCATATTCTCTTTTGATAGAGTACAATTGCTTTAGACAAGTCCAAACAGGTTCTCTGAATTGAATGAAACAGCTGTAATAAAAATACAAACAAAATGCTAAATAAAACACACAGCAGTGAAATAAAAAAATAATTACACTGAACATCATCACGGTGTTTGATCTGCCCACTGAAAACAAAATCACATGCCCACATGTGCTTGGTGCTACGTGGTGTACTACACAGAAACCGCGCCTGAAGCCTTCCAATGTGCTCCTATTGTTCTGTACTTATTGGAATTCACCATCTCTGCCATCTAAATGAAGATCTGCAGAACAACGATTTCCTCCAGACAACTGAAATAATAGCTGAAAAACAGAAATCCTAAGTGAAGGTCCCAAGTAGAGGACTTGGAAAACCAGAGCCCCAATATTCATTCATAATCTAATTTATTTCTTTTACCACTTTCTGTCTTTTTTTTTTTTAATGGAGAATCTGTCAATTAAGCATCATATTTAAAACATGTAATTAGCTTAGTCTGTGATCCTAATGTCCTCTGTGGCATGCTACAACAACTCTATAAAAAGCAAACAAAAATCAATCAGCTGAATGTTCTGTCTGTTTAGAAGACATCTGGTGAAATAGAGCTTATCTAGCAGGCCCATCGCTCCGTATTTTCCCAATGATTTCATAAAATATACAGAGAAGAAACCGAATGTCATGCTCTATAGCCATCACAGAAGAAATGACAGGAAAAGCAGGTGGGCTGTACTTTTAACTCATCATGGACCTGGTCTTTGCGTCAGAAACTGAGACAGCTCAGGAGACGATGGAACAGATACTTCACACTTTCTCTACCAACCCGGAGGCCAGGGCTGATATCAATTAGAAAACCTGGCAGACAAACAGGCAAGGTTTCCCTTGTCCCCCTCGAGCTGACTGGCCCTGGTGATGTAGCAATTATGACCTGGTACTACAAAGCACTTCATGATTTTAGTCCAAACAGACGATCTGCTTCATAATATAGATGACCAGATGAATAAAAATGAAGGCATACATATATACTTAAAAGATTAAAACTATTCCCAGGAATGCTTATTATGATAAAACTTGGACACAAAGAGTATAAATTTTACTGGATCTCATTTCATTTTAATGCATCCTCTACCTCTTTAGAAAAGAAAACAACAACAACAACCCTTTACCATAAAACAAAGTAGAAAATCAGCAGTCAGAAGTCTGTTCCCTAACAAATGCTTGATATCAGTATTCTGGGTCACAAACCACCAACACACAGTAACTCTCAAATACGGGAGCAAGGACATTCAAAACGTGCATTCAGGATCTGATCTGTTGTTACTGGTCACTTTTTAATACCGAGGTATAAATTAAATACAGTAAAAACGAAGACCTCTGCAGTGTTAGTTCTGTGAGTCTGACAAGTGTACACACTCTTGTAACCACACCCAAAATAAGATAAGAAACATTTCCACCATCTGGTCGGTCTCTGCTGTGGCAGCCACTGAAAGACTTCTGTCAGGTTAGTTTCGCTTGTCCTTGTACTTAAGCACTATTTTTGAGACAATGATTTTACTGACAAGCGATTCTGACAAATATTTGCACTTAGTGTAACATTTCTACATTAACTTCCCAACAGATTGTAATGAGATCTGACCATTATTTTAGCTTGGCACACAGCTTTCTGTGCCAGCAGAATAAAAGTTCTTGTTTTAGAGGCTTGCCCTGTGTGGATAACAGTGTAAGATCACATCATAATGGTTTGTACATCGATTTTGTATGTTTTATTGATGGAATCCAGTCTCTATCTAAACATGAACATTGGTATTAACATTTCTGCAACAGAAACTTTTATCATGTGTAAAATTACTAGTCACACCAAAGTACTTTGGATGCTCTGTGCCTAGGACAGCAGCTACTTGGATTCAAGTAGAGTTGATTCAGTAAAAATTCTGCTGCAAGAGTCTAAATAGAAGTATAAAATGGCTGTATTGTGTTTAATGTACTAAGAATTAACATGTTAAATTCCTTTTTCAATGAGGCTTGTATTGACTACATAAGGCTATAAGATGTGAAAAACATTCGTAACTTACAATAATTTCAACTATATTTAGAATGCTAACATCAGAATAGATACCTTCTGGTGGTACTTTTCTCCACTGGAGCTATCTCCATTAGAACATCCCTGTTAAACCCAGCTTCTATTTGAACAATTCCAAAGACAGGGGAAGGATTGGGAACTAATATCAATTGCATTAACATATACACTTGTTCAGTTAATAGTTCCTGAATGTGTACTGTGTGACTAGCTGAGGGCACAGTGGTGCATGAGGCTGACATGGAATTTGACCTCCTAGTGGAAGAAGGATAGGTAAACCAACCAACACTTGAGATAATTTCATGAGAGATGAGTACGATGAATAGTGGCCCTGGGTCTGGTTCTACCCTTGGATGCATAGCATGAATTATCCCTCTTCCATATGACAGACTTACCTATACAACAGACAACTAACCTATCTCCCTTAAAGCTCTCCCTCCATTCCAATATAATCATGGTTTCCACCATCCTGGCCACCCTTCTTGGAAAGCTTCCTGAAATCTTGAGCTTTTTATTTCAGTCCTATTAAATATTCAGCTCATTAATTTTAGCTTATATATTAAATCTGGAGATCACTTTGAATTCTTTCAGGTCATGTTTTTCCTCTCAGTACCCTGTCATTCATAGAAGTACACTTTTAAAAATTTAATCTTAACTACCAGCAAAATATCCAGGAAGACGGGGAGTCAGTGGGCCTTCTACCAGTTACGTTGGTATTCCAAAATCAACCAGATAGGAATTCAGCCTCCTGTATTATTAATCAGTCTCACTAAACATCTGCTTAGTGAATTCACTAATTTTCCAGGGTAGAACACCAAGCCTACTGGAATCTACTTTTCAGGACCTTTGGTTGTCATTCTGATTTTTTTCTTTTTTTTTTTAATTACTGATTTTAGAGAGAGAGGAAGGAAGAAGGAGAGAGAGAGACAAAGAAACATCATGTGAGAGAGAAACATCGATCGGATGCCTCCTATACATGGCCTGACTGAGCATCGAACCCACAACACTTTGGTGCACAGGACGATGCTTCAACAAACTGAGCCCCTTGGGCCAGGGTCCTTTTTCCTTTTTTTTTTTTTAATCCTCACCCGAGGACATTTTTCCTTTTTTTGTACAGATAGAGTGGGAGGGAGAGAGAGGAAGAGAGAGAGAAACATCGATGTGAAAGGGACACATCGAGTCGCTGCCACCCGCACGACCAACCAGGGCCGGGGACAAACTGCAACCGAAGTACGTGCCCTTGGCGGGAACCAAACCCGGGTCTCTCCGGACCACAGGCCGACGCTCTAACCACTGAGCAAAACTGGCCAGGGCGTGTTTTTTTTTGATCCTCACCCGAGGACATTTTTTCATTTTTTGTACAGATAGAGTGGGAGAAAGAGGAAGGGAGAGAGAGAGAGAAACATCGACGTGAAGGGACACATCGAATGGCTGCCACCTGTACGACCAACCAGGGCCGGGGACAAACTGCAACCAAGGTACGTGCCCTTAGCGGGAACCGAACCCGGGTCTCTCCGGACCGCAGGCCGACGCTCTAACCACTGAGCAAAACTGGCCAGGGCCTTTTTTCTTTTATTCTTTGTTACAGATGTTTTTCCTTTTTACCTCATTGACACCCTTCTCCCAATTCCACACCCCCCCCAGCACTGCTGTCTATGTCCATGGTTACGCATACATGCATACAAGTTCTGTGGTTTATCTCCCCCCTCCCCGGACCCCATCTCCCTCTTGAGGTTTGTCAGTCTGTACCCTACTTCTATGTCCTGGGTCTATTTTGTTCATCAGCTTGAACATTTGCCAGACCCTAGTGTTGACATCACTAGCGGCGGTTCTTTAATTGCATTAACATTTACCGACAAACACTTACTGAGAATTTACCACATGCTACGCATTCCAACTAAGTGCAAAAAATAAATGAGTAACTGAGGTATGTGGGGAGTTACATGAGCATTTGTGGTTTATTTTTGTTTCTGATTTTTTAATAATAGGCTGGGATTGAGTTTATCTGTTCCCAGATTTCCCTCATGAACTAGTTGTTCACAATAGATTTCAAACAGAAAGCGCACCTATGCTTGCCCAGGTGAGTCCACTCTGGGACCATGACTGCAGCAGGGTGACGGCTGGGACAGAGAGAAACCCGGTGCTCACCTCCAGCTTGGCATCCAGGTCCGCGTCAGAGGCCACAACGTGCTCGTCTTCCTTCTTCCCCGTGGCTTTGATGAAGGCCTGCTTCGTTTCCCAGTACTTCTGCTGCATCTTGTTTACGACGGACTTATCCTGAGCATAGCGATCCTGTAAGTCCCAGGGGTAACTGCTAAAACACATTGAGAGAGCTCTTTTATTCACGACCTTTATAATGACCAAGAGGGTTCAATGTGAACAAACTTAGCCAAACATTATACATTTGCAACATCGATAAACACAAATTCTTTCTTTGATGGTTATTACACCATAAAAGTTAATCAGCTTGGACTCCAAAACCTTAAAATTAGTGGAGAAATAAAATAACATTTAGGAAATGGAGAAACTGAACCTTGCAGAGAGTTTAGATATCAACAGGTAGGACACACCCCTTGAAGAAGGGAAGAAAGTGAGGCCTAGCCAGGCAGGGTGACAGGCTTAAGTCAGCCGTGAGTCAGAGATAAAGCCAGACCCCAATGTCCTCTCCACTCTGGCATTACAGCCAACAGAAGTGATGGCAGAAATGCAGAGATAAGGGGCTGAAAAACAGCATGCTTAAAATCTGTCACAGAGGTGCCTAAAATAGTCAAACTCATAGAATCGGAGAGTAGAATGGTGGCTACCAGGGGCTGGATGGGGTGAGGAGGAAATGGGAAATTGCTAATCCGTGGTCATAAAGTTTCAATTATGCTAGATAAATAAATTCTAGAGATACAACACTGCGCCTAGAATTAACAACGAGCATTGTACACTTAAAAAATTGTTAAGAGGGTAGACTTCTTACCAAAGTCAAGTAAAATCTAAAAACATTGAAAAAATATCTATTACAGCCCAGCTGGTGCGGCTCAGTGGATTGAGCATCGTCCCATGGACTAAGAGGTCCCCCTCGATTCCCAGAGAAGTCACGTGCCCAGGTTGTGGGCTCCATCCCCATTAGGGGGCATGCAGGAGGCAGCCAATTGATGTATCTTTCTCACATCAATGTTTCTCTCTTGCACATCAGTGTGTCTCTCTCTTCCTTTCTCTCTAAAAAAAAATCAATAAAAACATATTAAAAATATTTCTTAAAAATCTATTACAGATTTCTGATATTAAAACTTTAGTTTCTTAAATATAAATGCTTAAAATTTACATTCTTCAGGAAGAACATAGTGAAGATCAAATAAAAAACCATGTGAGAAAAAATTAGGAAAAAAAATTGAGAATGGAATGGAACTCTGTAAAAGTGAGCAGAATAGCTCAAACTGACAGTTTGCTGTTGGTCCATCCTCCCCCACGCTGTCTACACCCTCCTCCTCCTCCTCCAGCTCCAGCTCCAGAGGCCCACGCAGGACCTTGGTGTCTCTCCTACACAGACATGCATCATAGTCCACGCATGCTGCTGCCACTCAGAATGTGCCAAGCCTGTGTCTTAAAACATGAGCTGCCTTACATTACCATATCTCAAGACCTGATGGTTTATCATCTCCTTCCAGATAACACTTACAATTTTCAACTCACAGATTTATTCTTAAAATGGCATAAGGGATTTCAGATGACTTTCTCAGCAATGGTTATCTTTAGAGAGACAAGTAGGACTGGAGAGACTTTCATGGTTTAAGTTTTATTATGAGTTTACATAATAGAAAGTAAGATGAAAATATCTATAACTTTTATGTAAAAGATAACCTCTCTACAGAGTATGTTCATTAATAGACTGGAAGGATACACCGCCACCCCCGAATGGGGAATTGGGTAGATTTCTTTATACTGTATCCCCTCCCCCTACAAAAGGTCACAACTTAACAGAAAACAATTCCATTTTGAAAAGATGAAAGGGACTTTAAAGATCTTGTGAAAATGCCTCACTCCACCCCACGTCATTTAACAAAAGAGGAATCTTAGGTTTTGAAAGGTTAAGAATCTTGTCTAAAGTCACACAGGATTACAGCCCAGGCCGCTCAATCCCAGCGCTCACGCCAATGGTCTCTGCCGCTCTTGGATTTCAGCAGCAGGTAGTCAAGTGGCAGAGTGAGTAGGAGACAGATTTTGGGAAGGGCCCACTTTGTGGGGCTCTGCAGTCTCCCTTATACAGGTGACTCCCCCAAGCCTGCTGCCACACTATGACAGCCATTAAGAGGGTCCCAGGACGGAACCATCCCCTGTCTTAACAAGGCAAGATGGAACAGTTAAAAAACAGTCTGACAACTCTTAGTTAGAAAGCTGTCAAACAGGGATACTCAGGGAAACTAAATCCCCTAACCATTTATTAATTACCTTTTAAAACTCATTACATTTTAAGAGATGCAAAAGTTCTTTTGAAGTTTGACATTTGATATTAAAGAGGATTTGGACCTGACTGCTTCTCTACTGAGAGAGGAGGGATTAAAAAGTATACTCTTTGTTGTAATTAATTGTGCATTTGATAAATAAAAAAATATGCACTACATTTTTTTTTTTAATCCTCACCCAAGGACATTTTTGCATTTATCTTCAGATAGAGTGGGAGGGAGAGAGGGGGAAGAGAGAGAGAGAAACATCGATGCGAGAGAAACACATCAAGTGGCTGCCACGCACACGACCCCAACTGGGGCTGGAGACAAACTGCAACTGAGGTACGTGCCCTTAGTGGGAACCGAACCCGGGACTCTCTGGTCTGTAGGCCGACGCTCTAACTGCTGAGCCAAACTGGCCAGGGCTGCGTGCACCACATTTTTCATGATACGAATTAAAGGTGGTAACACATGACAAAGATCTGCTTGCCTGATGGGTCAAGCATTCAGAGGGGTTCAGAAACCTTGCTTGAAACAGGTCTGGAATTTATAAGGTGTCGACCATGTTGCTTAGTCGGGTTACAGTCACATAAATACCACCAATGTGCTAATATCACTCTGTGATCACCACATCTATTTTATTTACCACCATTAATTCCAACAGTGACTGGCTCTTGAATGTTCATGAAGGTTGAAGTCGTGACTATAAATGAATGAGTCTGAGTCTGTGTTCATTCATTATTTTATAGTTTCCCTACATAAAATTCCCTTTTAACCCTAACATTAGAAGTTGTAGCCCTGGCCAGTTGGGCTCAGCGGTTAGAGCATCGGCCTGCAGTCCTGTGAGACCCGGGTTCGGTTCCCACTAAGGGCATGTACCTCGGTTGCAGTTTGTCCCCGGCCCTGGTTGGGTCGTGTGGGTGGCAGCCACTCGATGTGTCCCTTTCACGTAGATGTTTCTCTCTCTCTCCCTCCCACTCTATCTGAACAAAAAAATGAAAGAAATGTCCTCAGGTGAGGATTTAAAAAAAAAGAATGATAAAAAAAAAATGTATCAACTCATTACATTTTAAGAAATGGCGGGAAGAAAAGCCTACATTAGATTCTCAAGAGAAAAGTTATATATAAAAACATTTCTTAGAGAATACTCATTAGATGAAGACATATAATATTTTTGGTTGCTTGGTTTCCATGTTACATTTAATAGGGATATTGAACTTGACTATACTCAACACTGGATAGGGACGAACAGGTTATTCATTGCTAATATGACTCTTGGTTTTTCTATGCAATAGACATTTATTGAGCATAAATATGGGCTTTCCTCTTTCGTTAGCCTCTACCAATTCAGAAAAGACAACACGTTACTTACCATTTGTGTCCTGACATGTTTTCTTCTTCTTTTTCTACTGTTGATGATTTGGGGAGAAGGGGCAGGGAAAAAGCATGAGAGGGTAAGTTATATTATAACCTGAAATAAAACAAATATTTTAACAGTTACACACTATATTACAGTTATATGTTCATCTGACACATAAAAATTCCAATCTAAGCCATTTCTAGCTGTATTTTAGGGGCCCAACCCTATCCTACAATAACACTGTACACTGATGTTGAGAATAGTTTAGCTAAGTAACACTGGAAGAAATATTCCAAATGAAGTTTAAGAAATGAACAAGCAGGTTGGATAAGAAAGGAAGGCTGCAGAAGACTATATAGAGTGAGACCATAGCATACAAAGCAATGCGATATGCTATTAAAGTATAGGGATATGTATAGTGAAGATGTAAAGAATTGCTTAGGGATGGTGAACGCTAAGTTCCAGAAAACAGTTACCACTGCGGGGAGGGGGGGATATTATTCAAGAGGTATATGCAGGGACTTCAACTGTACCCACGGTGTTTGTTATGCTAGGTGGCGAATATACTGCATGTGTGTGTGCCTCTTTAGAGATTTAAATATTTCATAATCACTATTTCTAAAAATGAACCAGCCCAATGCACAAACAACCAACCAAAAAAAGTTGATTTGCTAGAATGAGCTACCAAGAAGGGTAAAAGAAGGAAAATGTGTTTATTTCAGGGTTTTTTTTTTTAAGTTAATAAATTTTTATTTAAGGAACGTCACGTGTTCTGAGTCCTTCCACTGCCTTTGTTTTTCCCGAGTTTGATTCTTTTTAATTTTTATTTATTTTTTTTATCTTCATCCGAGGACATTTTTGCATTTATCTTCAGATAGAGTGGGAGGGAGAGAGGGGGGAAGAGAGAAACATCAGTGTGAAGAGATACATCGAGTGGTCGCCAGTCCCATGCCCAACCGGGGCTGGGGACAAACGGTAACCGAGGTACATGTTCTTAATGGGAACCGCACCTGGGACTCTTGCGTCCACAGGCCAACACTCGAACCACTGAGCCAAACTGGCCAGGGCCCGAGTTTGACCCTTAATCCCCCCCTTTTTTTCTCTCAATCCAGTTGTTTATTTCAGTTTTTACCAGACTAACATTGTGTCTTCACCTCATTTGTAAATACAGGAATCACTTGATGCCTTTGCCCCTCACTCCATGGGCCCCACTCATGGAAGCTAGTCAACCAAGAGGGAGGGGCAGAGCCAACCAACCCAGCCACACTTACCTACCGGTCACGGGAAAGAGTCCTGAGTTCACTACCTAACGGGATGGCCTCTGGCCAGACAGACCGCTGGCCGCCAGTGCAGGCTCAGCGTCCAAATGCTTCCGTGCTCCCACCTAATCAGTGCCATCCTTCTCCCTCTGCCTTAGAAAGGGTCCTGACAACTAGTAGCTCTAAAATGCTTAAAGTTCCCCGGGCTTTTAAAAAATAAGTTAATGGAACTAAATTGAGTGTTGCAATTCCAGGCTTCAGGTGAGAGGAAGGAGGACGTTTTCTTAGTGGCCAGATGCCATGGAATGACAGCATCCCACAATTAGCATCTCTTCCTCTGGAGGGCATCCAGGTTTCTGGACGGGTTGCTTTGGAAATGACATTCATGATGAGTCAGCCTTGCCCTCCGCTCGGTAAATCATGGAGAGGCCATGAACCGCCCACACAGCCTCACAGCAAGGACACATTTACTTTATTTAGCTCAAAGCTTCCATCACAGTTTCTCAGAAAAAGATGCTGCTCAAGGAAATGAAATTATTATACTCTTTCCTTGAGTTCGATTTCACCAGGAACTATTAGGACAGTTAGTACTTTCTGATTAATATTTTTATTGTGGTAAAAAAAAAAAAAACTCACATAAATTTACTCTCTTAACAATTTTTAAGTGTATAGTACAGTACTGTTGACTATCACATTGTACAACAGATCTCCAGAACTTTTTCATCTTGCATGACTGAAACTTTATACCCACTGGGCAACTCCCCATTTCCTCCTCCCTCAACCCCCAGCAACCACCATTGTGCTTTCTGTTTCTGAGTTTGTCTTAGCTCCTTCATGTGAGTACATCATGCGACCTTTGTCTTGTGACTGGCTTATTTCACTCAGAACAATGTCCTCAAGGTTCATCCATGTTGTAACATCTGACAAATTTTCCTTCTTTTTTAAGGCTGAATAATATTCCCTTGTATGTGTGTAGCACATTTTCTTTATCTGTTCATACACTGAAGGACATTTATTTTTTATTTTACTTTATTTTTTTATCTTTATTGATTTGAGAGAGAGAAGAAGTGAGAGGGAGACAGAAATAGAAACATCGATGAGCGAGAACATCGATTGGCCGCCTTCTGCATGCCCCCCACTGGGGATTCGGCCCACAACCTGGGCATGTGCCCTGACCGGGAATCAAACTGGTGACCTCTTGGTGCATGGGTCAACGCTCAACCACTGAGCCACACCGGCTGGGCCACTGATGGACATTTAGATGGCTTCTGCATCTTGGCTATTGTGAATAATGCTACAATAAACATGGGTGTGAAGACACCCCTTCAAGATCCTGTTTTTATTTTTATATACCCAGAAGTGGGATTGCTAGACCACATGGTAGTTCTATTTTTCATGGGTGAGAAACATTCATGCTTTCCCCCCAGTGAGGGCACCATTTCACAATGCTCCACCAACAGTGCTTCAAGGCTCCAATTTCTCCACATCTTCACCAGAAACTTGTTATTTTCTGGATTTCTATTTTTTTTTTTAGCAGTCATCCTAATAGGTGTGAGGTGATATGTCACTATGGTTTTAATTTGCTCTTCCCTGATCATTAGTGAAGGTAGGCATCTTTTCTTATGCATATTGGCCATTTGTGTCTTCTTTGGAGAAAAGTCTATTCAAGTCCTTTGCCTATTTTCTAATTGGGGAATTTTTTTGTTATTGCATTACCACAGAGGAGTGCTGGAGATTCTGGAGATTCACCCTTTATTAGAAATATGGTTTGCAAATATTTTCTCCCATTCAGTAAGTTGTCTTTTCACTGCCGAATATTTAATTTGCTACAACTTTTTGATCAATTTTTGATCATTAAATTATCTAATAATTTAAGTCTTTTGTGGTAAAATAGATAATAAAATCACTGAGGAAACTGCCCCTTTTACCTGGATTTCCAAGCTACTTCCAGATTACGATGCCACGTGGCAGTGTTCCTCAGGGTGCTGTTTACAGGCACTTGCACTGAAACCTTCTGGAGTGTTAACATGCTGATTCCTGGGCCCCACCCCTTAACTGCCGAACTAGAGTCTCTGGGAATGGGTCTGGGAACCTGCGTTTGTATAGGCTTTGCAAGTGATTCTTAAGCACATTAAAGTCTGAGTACCACAGCTAAAAGACACACAGGGAAAATTCTTTCTGGAAATGGACTTTACTTGAATAAACTGCTGGACTATATGCAACTTGAGAAAAGGGGTCATGAGTGGCAAAATCAAGTCCACTGCACAGGCACATCTGAATGTCTCAGGACAGGGCAGAGGCAGCCAGAGCCTGCATCTCCTTTCATGTAGGGACGATTAAAACACAACCTGAATATTTCCTGACAAAACCATCTCATCTTGCTCTAGTACTTCCTAAACCCATTGTCAAAACCAATACTTTAAAAAATGGTTACAATTGCCATCCATTCATTTATTTCAGTTCATCGGTTTGGTTTATCAAAAATGCATTAAGCATCTAATTAATATGTGCCAGGCACTGTCCCTGGCCTCAAGGAACTTACAGTCTAGATCGATTCTAAGCAATAGAAATATACTATGAGCTACATATGTAATTTTAAATGATCTAATAGCCATGTTAAAAAAGTAAAAGGAGCCCTGCCGGTGTGGCTTAGTGGTTGAGCACTGACCCATGCACTAGGAGGTCACCAGTTCGATTCCTGGTCAGAGCACATGCCTGGGATGTGTGCCCAATCCCCAGTGGGGGGCATGCAGGAGGCGGCCAACTGATGTTCTCTCTCATCAATATTTCTATCTCTCTTCCTCTCCCTTCCTCTCTCTCTAAAACCAACATAGAAAAAAATTTTTTAAGAAAATAAAAGTAAAAGGAATGAATAAAATTATAAAAAGTAATATACTTTATTTAACCCAGTATATCTAAAATATTATTTCAACATGTAATCAATACAAAAATTATATATTTTGCATTTGTGTTTTTGTAACAAGTGTGAAAGCAGGTGTGTACATTATACTTACAATACAGTACATAGCCACTGGACCTAGCCACATTAAGTGCTCAATGGCCACATGCACTTAGTGGCTACAGTACTGGACAGACAGGAAAGACAGACATATAAACATAATTTCCAGACTCATGAGACTCTTGACATTTGCAAGGGACCTATAAAAATATCTTCCTGAATTCCCAAATTTGTAAGTTCTGCTGTAAAAATATCATTTCCCCTGCCAAGTGCAATAAAGTATGCAATTAGCTAATACTTCAGGTCACGATTCTGCAAAGGAAGCTATTGCTCCACTTCTCCCACTTACGAACGAAACCCCAAATGAATGGAATCATGTCTCCAACTTTTTAATGGCACAGAGAAGACTTCCTAAAGTTCTGCTTGTCACCACCTTGCCTTGGGGGACAAGCAAAGAAGAGCAAGTACCAAGTTGCTTATGGACTGTGCGTGCCGTGAGAAGAAAAAAAAAGCACCGATATTGTTAAATTCAGCACGACTTGCCCACAGGAATGGCAGATGAGCCAGTAATAATTAAGACCTACTCAAAGAAGTAGGGGTCCAAGAGTTAACAGATCAGTGAAAATCAAGTTCCTAATTTTGATGCAACAATTCTGAGGGTGGGTAGGGTGGGTGGGTTAGTGAGAAACAGGCTAAGACAAGAAATAAAGAGGAACGATGTTTCCCTGCTCAGAGATGGGACTGCTGTTGAGGTCAGCACCTCCTGCTTAGGTGACACTATGACCATCAACCTAATTCTCTTACACTTTTCCAGGCTGCACCTTGATGGGGATGCAATACTTTCACCTCCTGCTCCAAGGCCGGGCATTAAAACCACAGCTGTTCTCGGCCACATCTGTGTGGGGAGAACTTGGAGAACAGGGAGGAGGGATACTCTGTTCAGATTTTGTACTGGGGTTCTGTACAATAATTATGCTTGTTTTCCTCTATGCTTTTCTTATGTGCTTGCTGTGGTGTCTTTTTTTTTTTTTCTTACAGCATACAAGTTAGACATTTATATGACTTACAAAGTGATGCTCCCAGTGAGTCTCGTACCCCTGACGGCACAAGTAATTATTACAATATTATTGTTTATACTCCCTATGCTGTATTTTACATCCCTGCTACTATTTTGCAACTGCTCATTTGCACATCTTAATCCCTTCACCTTTTTCACCCAGCCCGCCAACCTTGCTCCCCTAGCAACCATCTGTCTGTTTTCTGTATCCGAGTTTATTTCTGTTTTGTTTATTTTATTTTTTAGATTCCACATATAAGTGAAATCACATGGTATTTATCTTTCTCTCTCTGACTTATTTCACTTAGCATAATATCCTCCAGGTCCATCCATGCTGTCCAAATGATAAGATTTTATTCTTTTTCATGGCTGAGTAATATTCCACTGTGCATATGTACCATCTTTTCTTTATCCAACTGTCTATTGATGGATACCTAGGTTGTTTCCATATTTTGGCTATTATAAATAATGCTGCAATGAGCATAGGATGCATGTATCTTTTTAAATTAGTGTTTTGGGTTTAATTTTTTTACCTATGAGTGGGGTTGCTGAGTCATATCATAGTTCTATTTTTAATGTTTTGAGGTACCTCCATACTGTTTTCCATAGGGGCTGCACCAATTTTCAGTCCTACTAATAGTATATGAGGGTTCTCTTTTCTCCACATCCTAGCCAAAACTTGATTGTTAATTTATTATCATTTTATCCACCTGTGTGGACAGGCTATCACTATTCTACTTGTTTTTATTTCCCATGGCTATTGAAAAGCAATTCTGAACAAACTAGATGGCCAATACATAAGCAAAAGTTTTTTCTAAATACCCTCAAGATACTTTTCTGATTCTGCTAGGTTCACAGAATGCTAAAGCAAGCCTGATTTAAAAGAAGAGTTTGATGCATCGCTACAAAGAAGAGAAGTCAGTCTGTCCTCGGCAGCCTTAAACCCCGATACTGAATTTTCTTCCTTGGAGATAGAACATGGCAAAGTATTTTCATTCCATAAAGGCTTCCTTCAGCAGCACTGAACATTTGTTCTGGCCCAGAACCCCTTTCTATGAGCTTATGGAGTTAGCTAATGGCACCTCTGATTATATCTGGATTATGCAAATAATCTAAAATTCTTAAGCCAACCCTTACTCGGAGTAAAGGTAATACCAGTAGCTATATTTCACCATATCAGTACCTCAACTTGCAAAAATATTTCAATTAGCTTCCTCCTGAACCACACTTCCTGTGTAGTTTCAGGTTTACATTAATTACCCTTCCAGTATTAGCAGATCGTTCTCTCCCATCAGTGAGCAGTTTTTCTGTTAGCTGGAGTACTAGCTGAAACTGAGTCCAGAATCCCCTTTCCTTGTATCTCTACTGAACACAAAGTGGATTCTCTTGAATTACAGATCTGAACCACTGCCAAATTTGGGATTTTCCTCTCTAATTTATTCAAAATTGTTACTTTCTAACTAAAAATTGTCACTATCATAGAGCTCTTCAGTGATGATGTGCACACCATTTCTAGCTTTCTATGGGAAGTGAGCTATTTTACCCCTGTAAGAATCATGCATTTAAAGAGAACAGAACAGACTTGTGAATCCATAAAAATTCTAGAAGAAAATGTAGGTAACAAAATTTCGGACATCACACGCAGCAGAATTTTCACTGATACAATGCTGAAGGCAAGAGAAACAAAGGAAAAAATTAATATATGGGACTACATCAAACTAAAAAGCTTCTACACAGCAAAAGAAACAAGTATCAAAGTGAAACAAGTACCAAAGTATCTACATGGGAGAGCATAATTGCCAACAATACGCCAGATAAGGGGTTAATTTCCAAAATATATAGAGTACTCATACAACTCAACAAAAGGAAGACAAAGAACCCAATTAAAAAATACTCAGAGGGCCCTGGCTGGTTTGACTCAGCAGTTAGAGTGTCGGCCCGTGGACCAGAGAGTCCTGGGTTCAGTTTCCACTAAGGGCACGCACCTCAGTTGCAGTTTGTCCCTAGCCCTGGTTAGGGTCGTGTGGGTGGCAACCACTTGATGTGTCTCCCTCACATCCATGTTTCTCTCTCTCTCTTCTTCCCTCTCTCCCTCCTGCTCTACCTGAAGATAAATGCAAAAATGTCTGCGGGTGAGGATAAAAAAAAAAAAAAAAATGGGCAGAGGACCTAAATAGACACCTCTCCAAACAGGACATACAAATGGCCAAGAGACATATGAAGAAATACTCAACATCACTAATCATCAGAAAGATGCAAATTAAAACAACTGTGAGGTATCACCTCACACCTGTCAGAATGGCCGCCTTCAACAAATCATCAAACAAGAAGTGCTGATGAGGGTGTGGAGAAAAGGGGACTCTAGTACACTGCTGGTGGGAATGCAGACTGGTGCAGTCACTATGGAAAACAATATGGTGTTTCCTCAAAAAATTAAAAATTGAACTGCCATTTGACCCAGTGATCCCACTTCTAGGAATATACCCTAAGAAGCCTGAAACACCCATCAGAAAAAAAATATACATACCCCTATGTTCATAGCAGCACTATTTACAATAGCTAAAATCTGGAAACAGCCCAAGTGTCCACCAATAGATGAGTGGATAAAAAAGCTGTGGTACATGTACACAATGGAATACTATGTAGCTATATGAAAGAAAGATCTCTTATCCTTTGAGATGACCTGGAGGGACCTGGAGAGTATTATGCTAAGCGAAATAAGCCAATCAGAGAAAGACAAATTCCACATGATCTCACTTATTTGTGGAATATAATGAACAAAATAAGCTTATGAACAAAATAGACCCAGAGACATCGAAATGAGTACGATTCAGTCTGACAAACCACAGAGGAGGGGGTGGGGGGAGGGATGAGATAAACCAAAGAACTTATATGCATGTATGCGTAACCAACGGAAATAGACAACAATGATAGTCGGGGTTCGGGAGGAGGGTGTTTGGGAGGAAAAGGAGAAACATCTGTAACAAAAATAAATTAATTAAAAAACTGAGAAGATACTAAAAAATAATAATAGAGAGAACAGAACAGAGTCTTACAGTATTATTGGCGTGAAGTGGTACATTTGTACTATCACATAGGAAATTGACTCATGCCCAATCACCAGCTTCATAGCACCACACATCACTGAGTAAGATGCAAATCTGTTTACATTCCACCATTCCTGAACCTGGGATGTGTCCTACAACTGATACTTTGTCAACTGTTTGGCAGTCATTTTTTTTTGCTTCGTGGAACATAAGATGGTAAAAGATCTCATGAGTAATGGTTTCTTATATTTGATGCAATACAAAATAATTGGTTAAAAATCAATCCTCTGTAAAATTACACGTCCCTACACGCCACAGACTTTGGGGGCTGTCTGTGTATAACCGAAAAGAATCTGAAGTGAGGGAATGCCAAGTGTCATGATGGAGGAAGGTGCCCAGGATTAGAAGAACAGAGAGGAGAGGGCCCAGAGCTGGCTTCCTCCATGGCCTTTGGGCTGAGTTTCTAAGAATCAGCAGTGGCTGGCCATGTGAAGGTTAAGAGGTTGTGTGTGCATGTGTGGGGCAGCAGTGGTGGGTGGATTCTTCCAGGCAGAGGGATAACAAATTCTTCCACGGTAGAACTGCATGGTGTACATACAACCACCCATAAGCAGATGTGCATTCCCATAACAAAGAAAGAAGTGCTCAAACGGGTCGCTCAGGTGGTTGAGTGTCGTCCTGTACACGAGAAAGTTGCAGGTTTCATTCCTGGTCAGGGCACATACCTAGGTTATGGGTTTGGTCCCCAGTTCAGGTGCAGGAGACAACGAATCGATGTTTCTCTCTCACATCAATGTTTCTCTGTTTCTCTCTCTCTCTCTCTCTCTCCAATTAATAAAAAAATATCCTCGGGTGAGGATTAAAAAAAAGAAAGATGATGTGACTGGGGAGACATAGGAGCCAATCTCTGAGGCCACCTGTTGTCACTTGCAGCATTTAGATATATTCTGTAGCCCCTGGAGGGTAGACAACGCTATTTGTTTCACATATAGTAAACGCCTTCTATGTCAGGTCTGGAGAGTTCATCTTGGACTATAAAAAAATGTTGGAAGCCTGTGGCATGTCTCTTAGATCTAGCTTTCCATTGCATGACACCAATTTATATAATTTTCTGCTGGTTCCATATATCCATTATTTCAGAGATTAGCTTCATCTAGAAATGTTGGCCATTTCCAATAGTACTTTGTTTTGTCATTGGGTTTATTTCTCTGGTGCAATCTCAGAACCATGGAAGTCACATAATTTAGAGCCTACAGGAAAACAAGACACAATCAGATGAAGCTCCTTCCTTTGAAAAGGGGGACCTGTGATCAAGAGAGGTCACTGAGGGGTCTGAGAGAACAAACCAGTCAGCTCCAGGGCCTGAGCTTCAGTGCAATGCAGGCTCCTGATGGCTTGGCCGACAAACAGAAGAAATACAACTGTCAGTGGTTCCAGCCACCGAGTTTTTATAATAATATTTATACATTTCTTTTGCTTCCAGTATTTTCCATCTCTTTCCAGAGGTTTATATCTAGTCACTTTCTCTTATGTCAATAATGATATTTATAATTTCCCATAAGTGTGTGAAGTATAAATATTAAAGCAGTTTCAGTAGAAAGAGAGAACAAACTGAAACAATCCTCTAGGCATAATTAACCATACTTATTATTTTTTAAATATTGATTCACCAGATCATGTTCACACAGTTGAGATGAGAGATCCCTATGGGGGGTGGGAAGTTAAATTTTTTTCCATCTTCTCAAAAGCTAAACATTAACGTAATTTTAACTAGCTTTTATGTTTTTCCCATCTCTCAGATATCACACAGCTTCTCCTTTTAGATTTTGTTAGGGCTATGATTACTTGGGTATTCCATATAACTTTAACTGAATTCTGTTTCTAGTTGAGTTTTATGTCTTCTACAAATGGTTTTTGACATTTCATAAATTCACAACTAAAAGTGAAACATGATCATGCTTTAATTTTGTGAGTCATGCTTTAATTTTGTGAGTCATGCTTTAATTCTGTGAGTCAGCAAATCTTAAAAGAGAATTCTAACCTTATTCAAGGCAGCTAGAAGATGGATGAGTTTTTATTTAAATCCTATGCGTGAAAGTCACTGTTAATATTTGAATTTTAGATGATCATTTCATTCACATTTTGAAACAGCTTAGATATTATTATATTGGCATTAATTAAGCTTAATGGTGCTTTAAACCTATTAAAATCACATCCCTAAAGTAAATATTTTTTTTTATCCTCACTTGAAGACATTTTTCCATTTTTTGTTCAGGTGGGGGGGGGAGGGAGAGGAAGAGGGAGAGGGGGAGAGAGAGAGAGAGAGAGAGATGTGAAAAGGGACACATCGAGTGGCTGCCACCCACACAACCCAACCAGGGCCGGGGACAAACTGCAACCGAGGTACGTGCCCTTAGCAGGAACTGAACCTGGGTCTCTCTGGACCGCAGGCCGATGCTGTAACCACTGAGCCAAACCGGCCAGGGCTAAAGTAAATATTTTAATACCAATATAAGTTGTCTCCCAATATGCTGCTCAATGTAAAATAAAACCCTTAAACCCATGGCCATGCCACACACTTCCTCCTCCTCCAGGTCATTCCACCCACCTGCCCTTCCTCTGCTTGTCTGTAAAACAGTCGAGTAGGCTGGCTGGCATCTAGAATGCCCTCAGTCACAAAAACTACAAAGCTAATTTTAGTTACTTTTAGAGACATGAATATACAAGATAAAGTTTAGAGATGATGAATACATCCTTTTTAAAGATGAGGAAATTGGGGTTCCAAAAATGGAGAAAATGTGTCCAAAATCAGGGTAAAGATCAAGTTCACAAGGAGGAATACTGAGACTGGAATATGAATCGCAGCTGATGCCCTCCTCCTTCCCTTCTTCTGTTCTAAGAGATGTTTCTCCAAGGAAAATATCTAACATAGCATCCCATTCTAAGAAACTAAAACAAACAGCCAAGGCATTCTCCAAAAGGTTTCCCTCTTGAACATTAATATTAGTTAAAAATATCAGTCATGCCCGGCTGGTGTGGCTCAGAGGTTGAGCGTCGATCCATGCACCACGAGGCCACCAGTTCGATTCCTGGTCAGGGCACATGCCCAGGTTGTGGGCCAAATCCCCAGTGGGGGGGCATGCAGGAGGTGGCCAGTCGATGTTCTCTCTCACTGATGTTTCTATCTCTCTCCCTCTACCTTCTCTCTCTCTCAAATCAATAAAGAAAAAAATAAATAAAAATATTAGTCACTATTGAGCAGTCCAAATACGGCCAGTCTGAATTCAGATATGATTTATATGTAAAATATACACTAGATTTTGAAGACTTAGTACTGCTCACCAAAAAGGTAAAATATTTCATTAATCTATATCTTATATTTTATATTTATAAAAAATATATGTATTTTCTATTGATTTATATAATAAACTATTGATTTATATAATTATATTATGTATATGTAAACATATATTTACATATTCTATTATTTATTTCTATTTTATATTTATTTATATATTATATATGTATTTTTATATTTTATGTTGAAATGATATTTTGAATATATTAGGTTAAATAAAATATATTACCTAATTTCACCTGTTTCTTTTTAGTTTTTAGAATGCTCATACCAGAACATTTTAAATTATATATGTGGCTGCCATTATATTTTTATTGGACGGCCTTGGTCTATGGCATTAAGCAAATCAACAAAGAGCTAGAAATTAATTCCATAACTAAGGTCACTGATATCTTCTACAGATGCAAATACCTTTAAACAGTGCTTTCTCCCCAGAAACTCTGATAATTATTTTCATAAATGTCATTACAAAAATAAAATCTCAAATGTACACACTTACGGATATATACAAAAACTATACACATGTGAGTGTATATGTACATGGTTTTTATAAATGACCTACAAAATGGTTGCACTATATTTTCATATTAAGTTTCTTTAAAATGGTTCAAATCTATCTGCAAAATGTACTATTTGTTTCAAATCAGATTAATGTGAGTGAGAAATAGATGAACTACTATAAGAACATAAATGTGAAAAGATAAGAAGGAGGTGGGGGA
The DNA here is from genome assembly GCF_014108415.1 of Molossus molossus. Classification (NCBI taxonomy): domain Eukaryota; kingdom Metazoa; phylum Chordata; class Mammalia; order Chiroptera; family Molossidae; genus Molossus; species Molossus molossus. Next base: position 28,927,366 of record NW_023425401.1, on the reverse strand, counting down.
GGTAGAAGTGGGTATAAGGCAGATAAATGGTGATGAAAGGAAACTTGACTTGGGTTGGTGAATACCCAATCCAATATACAGATGGTGTTTTATAGAACTGTATACCTGAAGACGATATAATTTTATTAGCCAATGTCACCTCAATAAATTCAATAAAAAAGAAAAGGATAATCTCTCTCCCTACCTCCCTCCTTCTCTCTCTCTCTTTCTCTACATAAAAATATACACCTACATTTTTCTCTCCCTTCTCTCTAAAATCAATAAACAGCCCTGGCCGGTTTGGCTCAGTGGTTGGAGCGTCGGCCTGCAGTACAGAGAGACCCGGGTTCGGTTCCCGCTCAGGGCACGTGCCTCGGTTGCAGTTTGTCCCCGGCCCTGGTTGGTCGTGTGGGTAGCAGCCACTCAATGTGTCCCTTCACATTGATGTTTCTCTCTCTCTCTCTTCCTCTCTCTCCCTCCCACTCTATCTGAACAAAAAATGGAAAAATGTCCTCGGGTGAGGATAAGAAAAATAAATAAATAAATAAATAAACATACTCTGGTGAGGATTAATGATAATACTAATACAAGAGGAGGGAAGACTCCCAAGCTCATTTTTACGAGGCCAGCATGATTCTAATTCCTAAACCAGAAAAGGACACTACAAAGAAAGAAAATTATAGGCCAATATCCCTGATGAACATGGATGCTAAAATCCTCAACAAAATATTAGCAAACCACATCCAGCAATACATTAAAAAGATGATATCCCATGATCAAGTGGGATTTATTCCAGAAATGCAAAGTTGGTAAAATATCCACAAATCAATAAACATGATACACCACATAAACAATGAAGGATAAAAACCACATAATCATATCAATAGATGCAGAAAAAGCATTTGATAAAATCCAGCACCCATGTATGATAAAAACTCCACAAAGAGGGAATAGAGGGAACATATCTCAATGTAATAAAGGCCATATGTGACAAACCCACAGACAACATGATACTCAATGAAAACTGCATTTCCCATACGATCTGGAACAAGACAGGGATGTCAGCTTTTACCTGTACTATTCAACATAGCACTGAAATGGTAGCCACAGCAATCAGACAAGAAGAAGAAATAATAAGCATCTAAACTGGAAAGGAAAAAGTAAAACTGTCATTATTTGCAGATGACATACTGTGTATAAAGAACCCTAAAGATTCCACCAAAACACTACTAGAACTGATAAATGAATTCAGTAAAGTAGAAGGATACAAAATAAATATCAAGAAATCAGTTGCATTTTTCTTTTTTTTTTTTTTTTTTGGTTAAGCCTCACCCAAGGATACTTTCCCACTGATTTTTAGACAGAATGGAAGGGAGAAAGGGGAGAGAGAGAAAGAGAAATATCAATGTGAGATAGACACATCAATTAGTTGCCTCCTGCACGAGCCCAACTGGGACTGGAGATCAAATCTGCAACTCAGGCACTGGCCGGTTTGGCTTAGTGGTTAGAGTCGGCCTGCGGTCCGGAGAGACCCAGGTTCAGTTCCCGCTAAGGGCATGTACCTCGGTTGCAGTTTGTCCCCAGCCCTGGTTGGTTGTGCGGGTGGCGACCGCTCAATGTGTCCCTTTCACATCGATGTTTCTCTCTCTCTCTCTGTTCCTCTCTCTCCCTCCCACTCTACCTGAACAAAAAATGAAAAAATGTCCTCGGTTGAGGATGATAAAAAAAAAAAAAAAAAAAATCTGCAACTCAGGTATGTGTACCTGATCAGGAATGGAACCCATGACCCTTTGGTCAGCAGGCCGACGCTCTAACTGCTGAGCCAAACCAGCCAGGGCTCAGTTGCATTTTTATACACCAATAATGAACTATCAGAAAGAGAAACTATGGAAACAACCCCATTTACAATTGCATGAAAAAAAATACCTAAGAATAAATTTAACCAAGGATGCAAAAGACCTGGCCCTGGCCAGTTTGGCTCAGCGGTTGAGTGTCGGCCTGCAGACCAGAGTGTCCCGGGTTCAGTTCCCACTAGGGTCACGTACCACCAAAAAAAAAAAAAAAAGACCTGTACTTGAAAAATTTTAAGACACTGAAGAAAGAAATAGAAGAAGATACAAACAAGTGGAGCATATACTGTGTTCATGGATATGAAGAACTAACATCATTAAAATGTCCATACTACACAAAGCAATCTATATATTCAATGCAATTCCTATCAAGATACTAATGGTGCATTTCACAGAACCAGAAAAAAATATTCCAAAATAACCATAAAAGATCCCAAATAGCCACAACAATCTTGAGAAAGAAGAACAAAGTCAGAGGAATCATGCCACCTAATATCGAACTATACTACATGGCCATAGTCATCAAATCAGCATGGTACTGGCATAAAATCAGACATGTAGATCAGTGGAACAGAATAGAGAACCCAGAAATCAATCACATTTTTATGGTTAATTAATATTTGACAAAGGAGGCAGGACACACCAGGGGGTAAAGTCTATTCAGTAAATGGTGTTGGGAAAACTAGACAGATGCATACAAAAATAATGAAACTAGATCACCTTCTTACACCATGCACAAGAATAAACTCAAAATGGATTAAATATTTAAACATTAGACTTGAAACCATAAAAATCCCCAAAGAAAACATAGGCAGTAAAATCTTGAACATTTCTTGTAGAAATATTTTTTTTCTGCTATATATCCTCAGGCAAGGGAAACAAAAGAAAAACTAAGCAAATGGGACTATAAACCCCAAAAGTTTTGCACAGCAAAGGATATCATCAACAAAATGAAAAGACAACCAACCCACTGACTCATAGCTACAGAGAACAGACTGACAGCTGTTAAAAGGGGAGAGGGGTTGGGGCTTGGTGAAAAAGGTGAAGGGATTAAGCAAAGTAACAAAAACAAAAACCTCATAGACACAGACAACATTGTGGTGATTACCAGAGGGAAAGGGGGGTGGGGGGAGGTAGAAGAGGGTATAGAGGGGATAAATGGTGATGGAAGGAGACTTGACTTGGGGTGGTGAACACACAATACAATGTAAAGATGACATATTGTAGAATTGTACACCTGAAACCAATATAATTTTATTAACCAATGTCACCCCCAATAAATCCAATAAAAATATTTACATATACCTACAAATATAAAATGTATACAAAATTACATATATATAATTTATATGCAAATACATAGAAATTAATGAATGGTTAAATAATATTACAGATGTGATGGGGAAAAAATACATGAATATAGTGACCACAACTCCATGAAGTCACACATTAGGATAATGTCAGCAATCAGAATAATTAGAGAGACACTAATGTTTACAAGGTTCTTTTTCTTAAATTTTTTACAAGGTTCTTTTCTTTAACATTAAATTCATAATAAAGCATCTTATGTCTCCACAGGACCACTCAGAGGTTGGAGGGAATTTATAGATAATGTAGTCTAATCTCCTGTTTTCATAGAGGAGGGGAACTGAGGCCCAGGACTGAAGAAAATTTCCCAAGGCACACAGTAAGCCTTTTTCATTCGTATTAAATTACTGAAGTACGCAGACACCAACGTGTGGCTTATCAAATGTCTATGCCGTGCACAGGTCCTGCACACAAACCACCACAGCTCCTTGCTCTGGTAATGGCATGGATTCAAGGACTTTGCTGGGTAAAGTTGTGGTCACTAAATCATGTTTGAGTTTGAGCTGGCTTAAGAGCAAGGGGTGAGAGCAGCTCAGGCAGAGGAGGGAGAAGCAAAAAGAGGACCTTAAAATAAAAGTAAGCGAAAGAAAGTAGATGGCAAGAGAAAGCACTGTATTTTCATGTACCCCGACTGACAGAGCCACCTCGCCTAGCTAGCTATACTGGGTCATCAGCTGTTGATATGTGAAAACTCATAAAAGATCCCTTTTCCAGGTTCTCTCTACTTTCTTAGGGAAGAAACTTACAGGATTAAATAGAAGCAATGCCCAGAGTGATTAAGGCATCAGACTGGTTATTTTGATGGGGATCAGGAAGGACAGGGCCATCGGGGGTAGAATAAGTAGAAAATAGCTCAAAGGCCCAGAGCTCCAGGTTAGGAGTGCAGAGAGAAGCAGGAAGCAAGAAGGGGGAGTGGTTTAGCATCATGCAAAGTTTACCCACTTCACAATGATACCCATGCTGCCTGTGGGAACACTGAGGAATGAGCATTAGTTATAAGGACACTCAACCCCTGGCTTTCAGAAAGCAGCAGGTGGAAGAAAACTCCCCAGGGCAATGATGACCAGTCTCCCTTCTCATGCGCTGCAAGGAATTATGGCCCTTGGCATTGCACTGGGCATCTTCTCCCACGTGCAACTTCCAGCACCATGACTAGAACCACTGCTGTTCATTTCTTTTTCTCCCCCTTGCCCCCTCCCACTTTAGTCCATCTATTATTCCTCCTCTTTCAAGTTAATCAACCTCCCTTTCTGCCCTCAACCCATATTCTTCCACCTCTTTCTTCCTCCAGTTACCATCTTCTTCCTTAACTCCGCAGAGTTCTAAGCCCACACAGTCTGGTTCCTTTCCTCAACATACCAGGGAAAGTTTGTCCAACTCAGGTGCTCATCTCACTTGACCTTTGACTAAGCTCCCCTTCCATTCTCGGAAACACCATCTACACTTTCGTTATCTTTTCTATTCTCTTTGTTAGCTCCTCTTCCTCTGTACCCACATCTCAAATATCAGTGATCAATAAGGTTCCAACCTTGGTTGTCTTCTATTACATCTTACTTGCTCTCTCTAGGTGGTTTAATCCACTTCTGTGGCTTCAACCAATAGCTGTGTGTCAATGACTTCCAGAATTAAACACCTCTCCAGAGATTACAATAGGGAGATGGAAGGGTGGATCTGATCTGAAGAAGTATTTAAATTTGCATCTCCTTATGGTAATCTTCACCTGGACAGTCCACAGGCTTGGCAAATTCAGCACATCTAAAGCTAAACTCATCTTCCTCCATCCTTACGCCCAAATCAATCTTCTTCCTGTGGTCCCTATGTTAATTACCAGCATGAAATCCACTGAGAGGCCCAAGTTGAAACCTTGACTTCTCTCTCATCTTTTGCAGCTAGTCTCCAAGATCTCTCCGTTCTGCCTCCTGAAAAGCTATTAACTACCTCTTCTCCTTTCATATTCACATTCAGGACTTAGCCTGCAGAGGCAACACTATCCCTGTATCTGCCCACTCCAATCTTTTACACCACGGTCTGAACTATTACTATAATATGCAAATCTAATTATACCACCCTCCTACCAGAGAAAATTTCATACTTCTTGTCCCCTTTTCAAAAGATTGTATAATCCCTCACACAGAAGTATTCCTTCTGGTCATTTCAGAATGCTAGTGCTTTCCTGAATACACTATGCCACTTGCAGTTTCCTTCCACTTGAAATGTCCTCCCCTCCTTGATCCAGTTGGCCAACTTATACCTACTGCAAGCCTCTCCTCAAATGTCACCTCCTCCATGAAGCCTTCCCCAACCCAACACCTACCCTCCCACACTCAGGGGCCTTCCACTCCTGTCCTCATCACTGAGGAATTAACTGCCCCCTGCTGGTGGTCCCCTGCACTCCCAACACTCTCCTGCAATGAGCTCATTACATCTGCATCTCCTGCACTAGACTGTAAGTCCCTTGAAGGCAGACACCCTAATTGGTTCATCTTTGCCTCCTTACACCAAGCAAAGTAACCTAAAACAGCAGCCCTTTAGTAAATCGTGATAGACAAAGAGCAATAATTATGTGCTACCATTTACAGAGCACTTCACACACATGAAGCGCTTAACCCCATTATCTCATCCCCATACCACCACCGTGAAGGGGATACCAGCCCATTGCAAGTGAGAAGAAAAAAGTGAAGGGATTAAGTTAAACATTGTCCCGGCTGGTGTGGCTCAGTGGTTGAGTGTCGACCTATGCACCAAGAGGTCGCCAGTTCGATTCCCAATCAGGACACATGCCCAGGTTGTGGGCCAAATCCCCAGTGAGGGGCATGCAGGAGGCGGCCAATCGATGTTCTCTCTCATCGATATTTCCATATCTCTCTCCCTTTCCCTTCCTCTCTAAAATAAATAAAGAAAAAAAAAGAAAAAAAAAAAAAAAGAACTACAAATGGTAGTCACAAAACAGTCATGGAGATGCAAAGTAGAGCATAGGAAATACGGTCAGTAATGCTGTAATAACTAGGTACAGTGCCAGGTGGGTACTCGAAATACCGAGGGACCACTCTGTAAAGTATATGATTGTCTAACGGCTATGCTGTACACCTGAAACGAATACAAAATAATACTGAATGTAAACTATAATTGAAAAATAAAATAAATAAAAAAGGAAAAGAAGAGCTTGGAAAGGTGAAGTAGTTTGCCCAAATTCAAATTCAACAACTAGTAAATTCAGATCTGCTTTTGACTCCTGAGCTCCTGTTTTTAACCCCTGCTTTCTACTCCTGGATGAAAGAAATGGATATTGGGCTCTGTTTCTATAAAAACAGTATCTTCTAATCACAGGCCTAGGCCCTGCGTTAGTCCCAAATCCATTACCACCACGGCGCTGGTGCACACCAAACCTCGCTGGTGGACTGCTGGTGGCTCTCAGGGGGGCTCGTTCACCACAACGAGCTCGTTGGGCTCTGGCTAAGTATGCACTCCCCCAGAAATACGCAGAGAAGGCTGGATTTCCCTTAAGTACTTTTAGGTTTCACACACTGGTATCCATGCCCTATTCTGGGAACAGAGAAGTGGGTGTGAGGGATGATGGTAAGTAACAGAAGAGATTTTAATGCGAGCTCCGGGAAAGTAGCTGCAATACTTCCTAGTCCCTCCCTGCACAGATCCTCTCACCACCTAGAATGAGAGGACCTTTCTACACTCAAATCTAGACTCCCGGGGGTAACAATATACCATTATCTATATAATCAGTGGTCCATCACTGAACACATACACCTCGTGTCCCCCCCTCCCCCGTACTGAATTGCATTCCATTCTTTTTCAGTCACCCTCTTTTAATTTTTAGTATTTTCTGTTAAATGTATTCTCAAATTGACCTCTTTATTTTCTCTAATTCTAATGACAATATCTGTCCCTTATTTTCCACTAAGATCTCTACTACCACCAGGACTATTAGGCACATAATTGGAATCAATCCTGTGCTTACCCCAATTAACACATTTAATCCTCTCAGACCACAGATGATTTGCACTTGCCTGAGGTCACTCAGCTAATAAGGGCTATGCATGCACACTGGGCTCCAGCCATGAGGACTACCTGCCGGTATTCTCTCTCTTCGTACTCCTGGATACCGTGCTGGGAAGTCTCCATTCGCAACCCTTTTCACCTGCCAAATCCCTAGTGGTCCTTTAAGGTTCAGGTCAAGGGTCCCTGCTTCCATGAACCTTCTCAGGTTTTCGCTCCTCCATCTCCCACCTGGGTGTGGTGCCCCTGATGTGGGCTTCATCCCTCAATGCTTTTGATGAAACAGAATTGCCGGCTGACTTCTGTATTTCTCCCTTCCCAGGTTCTAGGCTCCTCCAGAGCAGGCTAGGGTCTGGGTCTTGTCTTGGGATTCCCAGTTCCAGCCCAGTGCACAGCACATGGCGCAGACTCAACAGATGCTTGCCGAAAACAGAGTAGTGACCCCACTTCTCTGATTTGGCCAAAGGCCTGGTAGATGATGTTATCCAACTTAGCTGGAGAGATTTCTCGTCATGAGCAATTCCATTTTCTCAGCTTTCCATGAACTCATTGTCTCTTGCTAGGTTTACATTCGGACAAGTGGTTACCATTAGTTCAGGAACAACACGTTTCAGACACTGGGATGTATGCTTCGTGCACACTATGCTTATCCCGACAACACTACCAAGGAGACATCATCCTTATTTTATAAATGAAGTTCAAAATCAGTTATCATCCTAAGTAACTGGTCTCCAGTCACACAGAAGGAAGGCTGGGTGTTAAAAGTATGTATTAAATGCCTTATTATGTACTGTCATCCCTGTCCTGGAGAGATTCATTAATATTTAAAACTACTTCTACACACACACTGCATATATTTGAATGCTGGAATAAAGAAAGCATAGTCAACTAGGATTTAAAGAGGGTCAAGGTATTTCGACCATATGCATTATCCAGGACATCTGATGAAGGTCATCTTAATTTTTTTTTTTTATCAGATTGATAGGGATTATAATACTTATCTCAAAGGGGGTTGAATATGTAGCTTTGTCAAAAAAAGAGGGCACTGGCCCATTTTAGAGCACTATGTTGGATAGAGCTTGGTGCAGTGTTTCTCAAAGTGCATGGAAGGACCCAAAACATCAGAGCCACCTGTGGTGTTAACAGGAGATGAGAGAAGCTAGACTGGGAATCCACATTTAACAAGCCCCCAAATGAGTCTATTAGATGGAAAAGTTTTCTAAATGCCAGGTAATCAACAATGTTTCTCAGGCTTTAATATACACACGAATCACTTGGGGATCTTGTTAAAATGCAGATTGCAATCCAGTGAGCCTAGTGGGCAGGTTGAGATTCTGCATGTCTAACAAGGTCCAAGGGGAAGCCGATGTTGCAGGTCTGTGAATTATATCTGAGTGGCAGGGGTTTGGAAGATCCATCCCCACTGGAACAAATTAGCTTTGCTTTGTTTCTGGACCACAGATTGCATTTCCCAGCTTCAGAAGTAGTCCAAAAAGCCTCAACTCTCAGTACTGGTACAAAATCACCTGAACTACTGAAAACCAAATCAGAACATCGTCCCTCTCACCAGGGGAAAAGCAGTAGCAGGCTTTTCAGATACAGATAGCACATATATTTAGCATATGAAAGAAGAATTTACTGCAACTTCTTGAGTCCTATTTACTGTGCCAAGCATTTTTTATACGTGTGAAAATTAATAAATAGAAACCTCATTTAGAGAACTCTCTCAGTTGTCATTCAACAACACTACTGACGCCAACAGGAGACATACCTTGCATCTCTAACAGGAAATAATACTCCTTCACTACCACAGCAGGAGAAAGAAAAGAGTCTTCCTGGCCCAGTAACAGCTGCCAATGGGAGCCAGCCATAACTCCGCCAACGACAAGTCACTATACTTCGAACTTCCGATTTCCTCCAATGGACTCTTCATTTACAACGGTTCCTTATAAAAAAGCGGTCTTCTCCTTTGTTTCTCTGCACTCAGGAGTGGTTGGTTCGCCACTATATCACGTCCTGAATTGCAATTCTTTGTTGTCCCTGAATAAACCTATTTTCTGGAGATATATCTGGCTATTTGTTAAAGGCCAACCTATATTGTCACTACTCCCCACCACAACCCCACAGAGTGGATATTCTGTCTATGGACATGATGATGTAGAGAGCTTAAGTAACTTGCTCAAGGTCACATGGCTGGCTAGTTGGTGCAGTTGGGGTTCCTATCATGCTCCATTGGGATCCAAAGCCTACATGCTCTCTGCACATCCTCCACAGCGCCAGATAGGATTGTGGTATAAAATGTGGCAGGGTGGGGCTGGGGGGGATTGGGGAAAAAAGTTTACCCTGTATCAATCTGAGTTTAAAGCTCTGTGGAGGCAGATTCTAGATGAGATGAAGATGCAAATAAGGTTAATTAATTAGTGACCTATGTTATCTCATGAACAAAAACATGCAGACAGCAAACTTGTCCACGGTTCTCCTACATCTGGTAATGCAGATGGAGCAGAGCGTGCACTAGTTACCAGTGCACTGATCTTCATGTTGCCACCTCCCCTCAGGCCTCTAGCTGTGAAGCTCAGCCAGGTAGGAGGAACAATTCCTCCTGATACACCTGGCCTACTAACTCCCCTGCCTTCTCTTGTATGAGGTCTCTGTGAACTTAAGGTTCATATCAACACAGATTGTCACTGCCCTGTCATTTCACAGTGGCCACACCTCCCTGCCTCTGATAAAACTGCCTGTACCTGAAAAAACATGTACTGTGTAGTCAAATGTCTTGAAAATGCAGCAATGTTTAAGGTTTTCTTTTGGGTAAGAAAATTGTCTGTATTTTTCACACAGTTGATGTGGAGAGTGAAATACTCAGAGAAAGAGAAAGAGGCTCAGAGAAAGCAGTCAGCTAAATACCAAATGGGGGAAAGGCAGCTATGAAATAAGCTGCCCAGGGATTTACCACCCAGTGTCGTTAGTATTTAATGGCCCATGGGTGAAGTATCCACAGCCAGTATTCTTTAACTTCAGGTTTCTTCACTATTACAATTTGTACTCAGAAGCTTAACTGACTTTTTCTAAAGATCTTTTATATTTACTATAAATAATACAACTATTTACCTACACGTTGCAAAAAGATACATTTAGAAAGCCACATCTCCTGCAATTAAATATCTATGTATATGATGGTCTAAACCCAGTGACATTTGACTATGAAGAATTATAAACTGATTTTACCCCTACGGTATACTTTGCACATGATGTTTCAAAAATAAAAACTGAAACCTAAAGAGAAACTGGTTTGAAAATCCACTTAAAAGTATTTTTAGAATGTGTGTGTATTTTCAATAGAAAGTAAGCAACTAAGTCTGGAGCATTAATTTCAAACCAATAAGCATTTCCTATTTCACCTCCCAACCCCCCAAAACAGTTCAGATCACAGAAAATCTAAACTAAAGGTCAACTGAAACCAATTTGAGATTTCTCGGGACAGACTTGACTGAAATGTTTGCAATGAGTCATAATGTATAGGGCCTTAATGGCTCATGCTTTATGTGCCTTCCTTCCTACATTCAATATCAGTATCATTCTCAAACCAGCTGGTGCTATATTTTCCTGGCCCTGATCATTTATATACTGGATCTCAGTTACCGAGGTTGCCAAAAGCACCCCTTCTCGTGCTGATATTTTTAATACTATCTAAACAGAGGAAAACCTGATTCTCTTTCTAAACTAGGAAGGGCTCCCTCCAACCAGGCAGTTAATACCTTCCACCAGCTAAAGGGCGCAGTACTTTAAGACCCCCAAAGAAAAACTGAAGGGGCCTAGGGGGCACTCCAAGTAAAAAGTGCGAAAGGTTAATAATGGGGAGTCGCTCTGGGCAAAGGCAAGCATAACAGGATATGTCCGTTTCTAGAGGAAGCAGGAGCTGCAATAGCCCCGGGTCAGGAAAGGAGGAGTCAGCAGCACCCAAAGGAAACGGGCGCACCGGGTCTGCAGGGACCTGGCTTGCTTAGGGTCTCTAGATCCAGTCGGGTCCGAGGCAGGTGACCAACCTCGTTCGCAGGGGACCAGTAGCTCAGGCCTCCCGGCAGTAGCGGTTATAAAGAGGTACCCATCTGCTCCGTGCCACCTCCGCCCAAGATGGGTAATGGGGTGAAAAGAAAAGGCAAACACCAGGCGCCACGGCAGGTGAACTTGTCAACAAGTCAGCCCCGGGTAAAAGGACCTTGAGGTCCTGGGGCCGGAGCCGCCGGGAAGCGAGGCGCAGAGTGGGTGGGCTGGGCTGGCGCGGGCGGGGGTGCTGCCGGCGCTGGGGCGAGCGATGGGGCCGGAGCCCGAACGCCGTCCTCCCGCTCCCCCGGGGCTGACGCACGCTCCCATGGCGCGCGCTTCCGCCAGATCTGCCCAGGCCCGAGGGAGCAGGCGGGGGAGGGGAAGGGGCTTCAGCGGTTCCCGCACTGGGATCAGTGGCAGGGGAGGCGACCCGCCTGTCACCCGCCGCCCACGCAGGGCAGAACTGGCAGTCCCAGGCTGGCGCCCCGACTGCCCCGGCTGCCGGGCGACTCGCGCTGCAGCCTGCAGCCCGCCCGGCGCGCCCCCACCCCGGCCCCGGAGGGCAGGTACCTCGGAGCCCCGGCCCCCAGCAGCCTCCGGGCCGTGGTCGGAGCGTCCCTCCAGCTCCCTCATCCGACGTCAGCGTCAGCAGAAGGCGAGGGAAGAGGGCGGGGGAGCGAGGAGCCGGCCCTTCCTGCGGCGGCGGCCGCCAGCCGGAATAGCAACCCGCGGAGCCCGAGCGCCGCAGCGCAGCGCAGCGGCCGGGGGGAGCGGGCGCGGCGGCCGGGGCACCGCCACCGCCCCCTCCCCCTAGCTCTCCGCGCCCGAGACTCCCGGGGGGAAGCCCACCCCCGCCCCAGAACGCCCCGGGATCTGCATGAGGGAGAGGGCTGTGGCCTCACCTCGTTTGGGGTGGGTCCGGGATTGGGGGAGTGAGTCTCCCCCGGTCTACTCCCTGGGGTCTGACCTCCACCACCATCTCCTGGGGTATCCCCCGCTAGGATCTTCGGCCCAGGGTGACCCCGCCCCAGCTCTCCCTCAGGTGTTCCACGTGTCCATAGCGTTTACGTCACAATGACCTGGCCGACAGGTGGGAGCGATAATGAATGGTTCCCACTGTGCCCAATGTAGGGCATGCTACTTGCTTCTACTATAGATTTCTGTGGCTTTGGGGGACAGGAGACTTCATGACTTCATTGCCAAGAAAAGTTACAGAGGCCTGTACCTGTGAATCAAGTCTGGGCTTAAAGGAAAAAGGTTGTGTGGAAAAAACAAAACGAACAAAAAACGGTTTATGTATGTATATGTATATAATGTTTTCATTCCCATACAGTCATATATCTTTTATACTTTTTATTGATGCTTATAATGATTTCATCTTCTCTTCTCTTTTGTCATCAGGAAAGAAGCAAACCCTGTTTTTATAGCACCCTACAGTCATCACGTGAAGAAAAAGTGCTGGAATACTAGTTCCCAGAAGTATCTATGCTGAAAAGCAATCCCAATGTGCTATGACTCAATCCCTGGTTATGTTATATATTTGTTAAAAAGTTTATTGGGTAGCCACTGACTGAAACAATTTAACAGGGTGGAATGAAAGATGGTTATTGAATAAAGATGTAAACAAATCGAAAATCCACAGCTCACATGAATGAACTGCTTATTATGTGCCAGGCACATGCTGTATATTTTACATTTAATGCTTACAGCAGCCCAGTATTGTAGGTAAAATTATTATTCCTGTTTTACAAATGAAAACACTGCCCAGATTGCCATAAAAGCATTCAGCTACTAGGATGTTGAATAGTTTAAATCCAGGGTTGTCTGAACCAAGAGATTTAGCTTAATCTCAAGATAGAAAGGTAGCTGGCCAAAATGGATAGTAAAAATGTGTAGAAGATGCTGTCATTTTAATAGAAAGGTAGTAAGATAGTATAGCTCCTGAAATGTACAAAACCCTTAAAATTGACATTTTTCTTTGGATATATTCCTTGGGGATTCTGTCTGTCATTGGTAGGTTTGAGCCTGCCTCAGTATGGCACAAAATATACAGCTGAGCAAATATCAAGTCTTTAATAAATATTTATGAATAAACAAATAATAAACATGGTCTACAAAATAGCAAATTGTTGAAAATCTGAGATTCAGGAGAAGTTTGGGGAGAGAAAAACATTGCTCCTATATTTGGTTTTTATAAGCAGTATTCAGACTGACCTGTTAACAACACAAGCTAAATTACTTTCCTGTTTGTAAGAAGGAAATGGGGGTGAGGGGAGAAGAAGGGGGAGCAAAACCCTTAAAATGAGGAAAAAAATTCCTGCAAAAAAAAAAAGATGACTAAGATATTTTGTTTAAAAATATTTGATTCTAAGAACCATTAATTTATGCATAAAACCTACTTGGAGTTTGAAAAAAAGAGGTTAGGCGTGTCCAGGTTGTGGGTTCGATCTCCGGTAGGGGGCGTACAGGAGGCAAATGATCTATGTATTGCTCTCACATTGATATCCTCCCCTCCCTCTCTCTCTAAAAATCAATTTTAAAAAATCTTTAGAAGAAAAAAGAGATTATAATTTTTTAACAGAATTAAGTGCTTTTTAAATTTTTTTAACATAGTAGGTGCTCAACAAATGTTGGCTGAGTGTATCAATCAGTTCATTAAAGCACGGAGAGAGAAATAGATCGCAAAATGTCCTGACTCTATAATGTTCTCCTCTCCACCAGTGGTGAGTTACTAGTTAAGGAAAAAGTACTAGAAACCCTATTGATAAAGGACTGGCTTTGCGGTAGATATTTACATTTGTTACAAGAAAGACAGTAGAATGACAAGTTGTGTGTGTTCACAGTATCCCCTCAAAATACACATAATTGGAACATAGGCATTAGGGGAAGTGGGCAAACAAAGCTGATTTTTATAACTAATGACTCAGGTTTCCTTTTACTTTTCCAAAGGTCAAGGTGGAAAGCTGAGCTATGAATCTAACTAACAACCTGCCAGGGAGGCTGGAATGCCTTCCAAACACATGTCGAAAAGTGAACAGACATGTGATACAGCACTGTCTGGTCAGCATGGCACTGACATTCCGTAGGCTCCCAGAGAGTTTAAGATAAAGCTTTAAATGACTTTTCATCATTATTAATGCTGTCCTAAATATTAGGATAATATTTGCGGAATAAAATAATAAGTTCGTGCTCCGTCTACCTAAGCTACAAAGAGTGCTTTCCTTCCCATTTGAAAATGACTCCACCTGTAACACTTCCATCTGATTCTGGGCATCAAGTTGGTGTTTCATTCTTGCAGAGCTAATGAGAACTGAAACAGTTTCTAAGAAGAGAATGGCTAGTGAATGTTGGAATCTGAAATGAAGAAGGAGATAATGTGCATTTTCCAGAGTGGAGCAGGATAATATAGAAACTTCTCCACAGAAAATATCCTTACACGTTCAGTTCAATGATTTTCTTTTTAATGGCTTCCCAGGTTCAAGATGTGCTAAGAGGACCACATGAATTAGGAATTCTGTTGGGCTGCCATTCACAGAGACCCAGAATAGCAGTGGATTAAATGAGAGAAGGTTTATTTTATTGCACACTAAAACTGATTTCAAATAATTTTTTTAAAATTTAAAATGGGGGATAAAAAGAAGTTGGGAAGCAGGCATTTCAGAGCTTGTATGGCCTCCAGTAAGTCAGCAGGGTATGGCCCACTTCTTCCATCGTTCTTAGCAAAGTAATAGCGCTTAAACGTAAATCCAGGTGAGGATGTGGAGAAGTAGGACCCTTCAGACATTGCTGATGGGAGTGTACAAGATGCAGCCACTTTGGAAAATGGTCTGGAACTTCCTCAATGATTAAACAGAGTTACCATATGACCCGGCAATTTCACCCCTAGGTATATTCCCAAGAGAAATGAAAACCTGCATCCACACAAAACCTTGCACACAGATGTCTATAGCAACACTATTGAGACGAGTCAAAAGGTGGAAATAATCCAACTGTCCATCAGTGGATGAATAAATAAAGTGTAGTATGTCTATACAATAGAATATTATTGGGCCCTGAAAATGCATGAAATGCTGATTTATGCTGTAACTTAGATGGACCTTAAAAGCACTGTGAAGTGAGAGACGCCAGTGACAAAAGTGTATACACACACACACACACACACACATATATATGTGTCCATTCACATGAAAGTCTAGGATGGGGAATTCTGTAGAAACAGAAAGTAGATTAGCAATTGTTTAGGGCTGGATAAGAAAAGAAAAAATATACGTACATATAAATGTGCATATGAACGTATACAAACTCTTCGTCTACATTAATACAATACATTTAGTGGACTGTTGATATATATTTTGTGTGGTCTGAATGCTCCTTATGCTCTCACCCAATATGAGCAATTAAGGCAAAATACCCTTCTTCCTCTTGGAGGTTGGGCACCATGGTGCCAATGAGTGCTCTGTCATTCATCCAGACATGTTTATAGCCTACAGCTCTGAATCATTTTATTTTTGGATTCATCTTTGACAGGACTTATGGTACCTTTTTCTAGAGTACAATGCTAAAGTAGAGCTTAAGTTGTTGTTATGTGTTTAATAAGAGCTATACATATAAATTTCTTCATTAATAAGGAGGAAAATCGCCCTTGCCGGTTTGGCTCAGCGGTTGGAGCGTCGGCCTGCGGTCCTGAGAGACCCGGGTTCGGTTCCCGCTAAGGGCACGTACCTCGGTTGCAGTTTGTCCCCGGCCCTGGTCGGTTGTGCGGGTGGCAGCCACTCGATGTGTTCCTTTCACGTCGATGTTTCTCTCTCTCTCTCTGTTCCTCTCTCTCCCTCCCACTCTATCTGAACAAAAAAAAAAGAAAAAAATAAGGAGGAAAATCACTGTTTCTTCAGAGTTGCTGAGAGATTAACATTAGATACTCTATAAGAATAAACTTTGAAAATTTGTTTTGAAAATTATTGAAAGTATTGTCTGAATGTTATTGGTGATAGAAATGTAAAAATGGTTTAGCTAAATGTTATTGGCAAAATAAAAACACTTATTCCCTGTATTGTGTAATACTTAAAGAGCAATTAGATGTACTCAGAACATGGACTAAGTATCTTGACCAAGTTTGTTTTAATTCTTGTTTTCAATATGCTCTCTACAGAGCAAAACAAAGCTTCTGTCATACCCTCAGCAGAAACAATTATATCTTTAAGCAAATTTGTGTGCGCATGTGAAAATAGAACAAATGTTTAATTAATAGCATTAACTTTTGTTAATTAAAATTAACTTCCCTTCACTTCAAAATTAAGGCTACAATGAAGAGAGGTTTATTTTACACTGAGGATAAAGGTAATTCTTTTCATTGTCCAAGCAGCTTAGATTTCTGCATAAATAGTGCAGCTCCACACCCAGCACCATCCATTGCAACTTCTGCAAGAAAGTCACATGCTACCTAATACGATCCTGCTTCTGACTAGGTACTGGGCTGGGGTGGGGGCAAACCTTAACCTAGAATGTATAGCTGAGCCCTGGTCATGGCAGACATAGGGCTCATGACCCTTCAAAGAGTCAGGGTCCAGTACAGAACAGGACTTGACTGAAAGATTAGGATGGAACTTTCAAGGTTCTCTCTCTCTCTCTCTCTCTCTCTCTCTCTCTCTCTCTCTCACCCTTTCTCCCTCTCTCCCCCTCCCTCTCCCTCTCTTTCTCTCCCTCCCTCCATCCCTCCCTTCTTAAGAACTCAGGTGCGGATAGTGAAGGTAATTCAAGGGAAGCATTGGTCAAACATTTGGTTTAAGAGGCTGAATTAGGACTCTAACCCTATATCCTAACTCCCAATCGGATGCACTTTTCTTTTTCTACTTTTAACTCCTTTACTAACTTGCTTTGGCAGAGACTGTTAATTATTTCCCAATACTTATTCTCCATTTTTTACTACAGTAATATAAATTTCAGCTGAGTATGTTGGTACACAGGAAATGACTATATTTTCTAACTTCCTTTACTGCAAGGTGTGGCCATGTGACCAGGTACTGGCCAACAGGATGTGACCGGAAGACGTGTGTAAATTTTGGGTCATGCCCTTGAAGGAAACACACATTCAACTTTGCCTTCCTACTTTTCCACTGGTTGGATCACCTTTGAGCATACAGGTAAGGGCAATACATAGGGGACAGCAAGGAGCCTGGACCCCTAACCACATGATCTGCCTTCTGCCCTGGTTCTCCTATGTGAATTATTTTATGAAAATGGAATAAAGTTCAATATTGTTTAAGCCACTATATCTTTGGGTATTATTATAGCCCAGCTTTTATCCTAATTAATCCATCTGCTCCATGATATTGGATTAGATCTTTATTTCTCATGTTTATTCTAAAACAATAATTCTCAATCCCTGGGTCACAGGACCATGATGGTCTTTGGTGTTAATGCAAAGGATCATGGGATTTGAATCCCTAACAACTAAGCTCTACAGACAAAACACCAGCTTGACAAATCAACAATACAATTTTTAAAATACATATGTCCCTGGCCGGTGTGGCTGTTGGTTGGGTGTCGTCCCATGCACCAAAAGGTTGCTGGTTCAATTCCTAGTCTGAGCACATGTCCCGGTTTTGGGCTCAATCCCTGGTAGGCGTGTGCAGGAGGCAGATGATTGATGTTTCACTCCTACATCAGTGTTTCTCTCTCTCTGTTTCCCTCCCTCTCTCTTTAAAAATCAATTAAAAAATACATATGATGTGATCATAAAACAAAATTTTTGAAATGCAGGTATGTTGTTGATGAATCTTTTAGTTTTCCACATCTGAAAATTCTCACCTTTGTTTCTGTAATATTTTTTCATTGGTAAGGAATTCTAGGTTGATTTTTTTTTCAGTATTTTAAAAATATTGTTCCAACATTGCTCCTAGCTTGCATTTGTTTCTGTCATCCTTATCTTTGGTCCTCTGTGTTCTTTTTTTCCTCTGGCCGCTTTTAAAGATATTTCCCATTATCATTAGTTTAAAGAACTTTGGCCCTGGCTGGTTTGGCTCTGCAGTAGAGCGTCGGCCTGCAGTCCAGAGAGACCTGGGTTCGGTTCCCGCTAAGGGCATGTACCTCGGTTGCAGTTTGTCCCCGGCCCTGGTTGGGTCGTGCGGGTGGCAACCACTCAATGTGTCCCTTTCACATTGATGTTTCTCTCTCTCTCTCTCTTCCTCTCTTTCCCTCCCACTCTATCTGAACAAAAAAAAAATGGAAAAATGTCCTCAGGTGAGGATGAAGAAAAAAAAAAGAACTTTGATTATCATGTTGGTGGGGTTTGTTTGGGGGGGGTATTGAACCTCTTGGAGGTGTGGGTTTATAGTTTTAATCACACTGGGGAAAACATCAGCCACAAGAATTGCCAACACAATATTAAAGGAGTGGAACAAAGAACTGACGTGACTTGACTTCAAGACTTACTATAAAGCTACAGTAATCAAGACGATATATTGTTGGCAAAAGAACAGGAAAATAGATAAATGAAACAGAGATAGAGACTTCGTAAACATAATCATCGGATCTTTCACAAAAATAAAGGTAATTTAATGGAGAAAGGATAGGCTTTTCAACAAATGTTTCTGGAACAAATGGACCTTCACATGCTGCAGAATGTGTTAGCAGAGAAAGGAAAGGGGCTGTGGCGTAGGCAGGAATCCATGTCGACCACACAGGTATTTCCATTACGCTCCCACCACCACCACATCACTCCAACCACCCCAATGCCGAGCCAGCATTGGTGAAGTGCCTTCAGTACCCGGACACGCTATGCCCTCTGGTTTCTGGGTCTTTGCACATAAATTTTGCCCTGCCCAAAACACACACTCTTTCTTTCATGTACCAGCATTGGTCTGTGTGACTCCTACTTCTTTCTCCCTTTGGGCCTCAGCTTAGATGTCACTTCCTCTGGAAAGTTTCTCCTCATCTCCAATATCACAGCACCCTCTTGTTAGTCCTGTCTTAGAGCACATCAAAAAACAGAAACAAAAGCCAAATGAAGAACAAGAGACCTCTAACGAAGATGAGATAAATGAGGTGCAGTTAAGCAAATTAACAGAACTAGAATTCAGAGCCATGATCTTGAGGAAGCTCAACAGCATGTGTAAGGACATGAGCACCATGAGTAAAGACATAGAAATGTTGAAAATCAACCAGTTGGAAATTAAAAACCACCAAGAAGAAATGAAGGATGACATATCAGAAATAAAAAACACATTGGAAAGTCTAAATAGCAGAGTAGAGGAAGCTGAGGACCGGATCAGTGAATTAGAAGATAGGGTAGAAAAAATCAACCAATCAGAAAACCAAAAGGAAAAAATAATTTAAAAACAGGAAAACAGCTTAAGAGAACTGTGGGACAACTGAAAACATAATAACATTCGCATCATAGGAGTCCCCGAAGAAGAAGAAAATGAGCAAGGGTTAGAGAATATATTTGAAGAAATAGTGACAGAAAACTTCCCTAATTTGGTGAAGGAAGAAGGTATTCAAGTTCAAGACACACAGAGAGCCCCAAGTAGGAAGAACCAAACAAGCCCACACCAAGAGCCATAGTAATTAAAGTGCCAAAAATTCAAGACAAAGAGAGAATCCTAAAAGCAGCGAGAGAGAAACAACAGGTTACCTACAAAGGAAACCCCATAAGGCTCTCAGCTGACTTCTCAACAGAAACACTACAGGCCAGAAGGAAATGGCATGAAGTAATCAAGGTCATGAAAAACAAGAATCTGAATCCAAGACTACTCTACCCAGCAAGGCTATCATTCAAAATAGAAGGTCAAATAAAGAGCTTCTCAGACAAAAAAAGGCTAAGAGAGTACATTAGCACCAAACCAACACTGCAAGAAATGTTAAAGGACTGCTGTAATTAGCAGGAGAAATGGAAGAAAAATAGAACCACACTAATAAAAAATGGCAGTAAATAAGTACATATCAATTATCACCTTAAATGTAAATGGACTGAATGCTCTCATAAAAAGACACAGAGTAGCTGATTGGATAAGAAAGCATGACTCATCTATATGTTGTTTACAAGAGACCCACCTCACAACAAAAGAATCACAAAGGTTGAAAGTGAAGGGATGGAAAAAAATCTTCCAAGCAAATGGAAAGGAAAAAAAAGCTGGGGTAGCAATACTCATATCTGATAAAATAGATTTCAAAATAAAGGCCATAACTAGAAACAAAGAAGGCGACTACATAATATTGGAAAGATCTATCCAACAGGAAGATATAACCTTGATAAACATATATGCACCCAATATAGGAGCACAAAAATATATTAAAAATCTTCTGGAGGACTTCAAGGGAGAGACTGATAGCAATAGAATCATAGCAGGGGACTTCAACACCCCACTAACATCACTGGATAGATCCGCTAGACAAAAAATTAGCAAAGAAAGAGTGACTCTAAATGAAGCACTAGACCAAATGGATTTGATAGATATCTACAGAGAATTATACCCCAAATCTACAGAATTCACATTCTTCTCAAGTGCACATGGGACATTCTCAAAGATAGACCACATGTTAGGGCACAAACTAAGTCTCTACAAGTTCAAGAAAATTGAAATCATATCAAGCATCTTCTCAGATCACAATGGCATGAAACTAGAAATCAAATGCAACAAGAACATGCAAAGACATTTGAACACATGGAGGCTAAATAGCATGTTATTAAACAATGAATGGATTACCATGGAGATCAAGGAAGAAATTAAAAACTTCCTGGAAATCAATGAAAATGAACATACCACAACACAAAATCTATGGGCTACAGCGAAAGCAGTTCTGAGAGGGAAGTTCTTAGCACTACAGGCCTACCTCAAAAAACAAGCAAAGTCTTTAATAGACTATCTAACCTCACAACTTAAAGAACTAGAGAGCAAACAAAAAGCGAACCCCAGAGCAAGTAGAAGGAAGGAAATAGTAAAGATCAGAGCAGAAATAAATGACATAGACACCAAAAAAAAAACAAACAAAAAAACAATTCAAAGGATCAATGAAACAAAGAGCTGGTTTTCAAAAAGATAAACAAGATTGATGTACCCTTAGTTAGACTCACCAAGAAACAAAGAGAGAGAACCCAAATGCACAAAATCAGAAATGAAAGAGGAGAAGTAGCAACTGACACCACAGAAATACAAAAGATTGTTAACAACTACTATGAACAATTATATGGCAACAAATTCGACAATCTAAGCAAAATGGACAAATTTCTAGAAACACATAGTCTCCCAAAACTGGACTGGGAAGAGATAGAAAACTTGAACAGCCCAATAACAACAGAAGAAACTGAAGATGTAATCAAGACTCTCCCAGCAAACAAAAGCCCAGGCCCAGATGGCTTCACGGGGGAGTTTTACCAAACACTCAAAGAAGAACTAACACCCATTCTCCTCAAACTATTTCAAAAAATTCAAGAACATGGAAGACTTCCAAACTTGTTTTATGAAGCCAGCATAATTCTAATTCCAAAACCAGAAAAAGACACTAAGAAGAAAGAAAATTATAGGCCAATATCCCTGATGAAACATAGACGCCAAAATCCTGAACAAAATACTAGCAAATCAGATCCAGCAATACACCAAAAAAATTATCCACCATGACCAAGTGGGATTCATCCCAGGGATGCAAGGCTGGTACAATATTCGCAAATCAATAAACACGATACACCACATAAATAAAATGAAGAATAAAAACCACATGATCATATCAATAGATGCCTAAAAAGCTTTTGACAAAATCCAGCATCCATTTCTGATAAAAAAGCTCAGCAAGGTGGGAATATAGGGATCATATCTAGACATAATAAAGGTCATATATGAAAGGCCTACAGCCAACATCATACTCAATGGGAAGAAACTAAAAGCATTTTCCTTAAGAACAGGAACAAGGCAAGGATGCCTAGTTTCGCCACTCTTATTTAACGTAGTACTGGAAGTCTTAGCCACAGCAATCAGACAAGAAGAAAAAATAAAAGGGATCCAAATTGGAAAGGAAGAAGTGAAACTGTCATTATTTGCAGATGACATGATACAATACATAGAAAACCCCAAAGACTCCATCAAAAATTTACTAGACTTAATGAATGAATCTGGAAAAGTAGCAGGATACAAAATTAACATAAAAAAATCAATGGCATTCTTATACACCAATGATGAACTCACAGAAAGAGAAACTAAGAAAACAATCCCAATTACCATTGCCGCAAAAAAATTAAGATACCTAGGAATAAATTTAACCAAAGAAATAAAGGACCTATTCGTAGAAAACTACAGGTCATTGAAAAAAGGAAATAGAGGAAGATATAAAATATTGGAAGCACATACCCTGTTCATGGATTGGAAGAATTAACATCATTAAAATGTTTATATTACCCAAAGCAATGTATAGATTCAATGCAATCCCCATCAAAATACCAACGACATACTTCACAGAATTAAAACAAGTACTTGAAAAGTTCCTATGGAACCAAAAATGACCTCGAATAGCCACAGCAATCTTGAAAAAGAAGAACAAAGTTGGAGGGATCACGTTACCAGATTTCAGGGTATACTACAAAGCCACTGAAATCAAAATAGCCTGGTACTGGCACAAGAACAGGCATATAGACCAGTGGAACAGAACAGGGAACCCAGAAATGGACCCAAGACAATATGCTCAATTAATATTTGACAAAGGTGGCAAGAGCATACAGTGGAGCAAGGACAACCTCTTTAATAAATGGTGTTGGGAAAATTGGACAGCTACATGAACAAAAATGAAACTAGACCATCAACTTACACCCTACACAAGAATAAACTCAAAAATGGATGAAAGACTTAAATGTGACTCATGAATCCATAAAAATCCTAGAAGAAACTGTAGGCAACGAAATTTCAGACATCATACGTAGCAGAATTTTCACTGATACATCACCTAAGGCAATAGAAACAAAGGAGAAAATGAACACATTGGACTACATCAAACTCAAAAGCTTCTGCACAGTGAAAGATACAATCATCAAAACGGAAAGGCTACCCACTGTATGGGAGAGCATAATTGCCAATGAAATATCAGATAAGGGGTTAATTTCCAATATATATAGAGTGCTCATACAACTCAACAAAAGGAAGACAAAGAACCCAATTAAAAAATGGGCAGGGGGACTAAATAGACACCTCTCCAAACAGGACATACAAATGGCTAAGAGACATATGAAGAAATGCTCAACATCACTAATCATCAGAGAGATGCAAATTAAAACAACAATGAGGTATCACCTCACACCTGTCAGAATGGCTGCCATCAACAAATCATCAAACAACAAGTGTTGGCGAGGGTGTGGAGAAAAGGGGACTCTAGTACACTGCTGGTGGGAATGCAGACTGGTGCAGGCACTATGGAAAACAATTTGGTGTTACCTCAAAAAATTAAAAATGGAACTGCCATTTGACCCAGTGATCCCACTTCTAGGAATATACCCTAAGAAGCCTGAAACACCAATCAGAAAGAATATAGGTACCCCCATGTTTGTAGCAGCACTATTTACAATCGCTAAGATCTGAAAACAGCCCAAGTGTCCATCAGTAGACGAATGGATAAAAAAGCAGTGGTACATATACACCATGGAGTACTATGCAGCTGTAAGAAAGAAAGATCTCTTATCCTTTGAGACTACATGGAGATACCTGGAAAGTGTCATCCTAAGTGAAATAAGCCAAACAGAAAAAGACCAGTATCATATGATCTCACTTATTTGTGGAATATAATGAACATAACAGTCTGAGGAATGGGGTAGTCCCAGAGACGTGGAAGTGGGGTACACACTGACAATCCCCAGAAGAGGGGGTTGTGGGGGAGAGATAAACCACAGAACTTATATGCATGTATGCATGAACAATGGACATGGATAACAAAGCTGGGGACAGGGCAGGGAGGGCGGGGGAGGGGGAACCAGAGGGGGAAAAACGAGAAACATATGTAACAAAAATTAATCAATAAAATAATTAATTAATTAATAAAAAATAAAAATAAAAGACTGAGAGCAACAGTGACCTGCAATGTACTTCTGGGTGCCTGGTCTAGTACTCTGTGACAGATTGATTATTTTAAGTTGTGCCTTCATGGTGGAGGAGCAGCAGCTTATCATCACAGGAACAGTTCTTGTGGATTTGTATTTGTTTTCTCTGCTCACGTTGCCTCTAAAGCATCGCAAGATTTCATGCGTGGCTTCTGATTGATGGAGTCACTGCACTGCCATACAAGTAAAGCCATAGGCTACTAACTGCCTGGCCCGACTGTTTAAAATATCCAATCACCCTGATGAAGCTAGGCTCCACTGGAATGACAGACTGGAAACTTAGCCACACACTAAGATGTAGCACCTTATGATATCGGCACGCTATGTTGCAGAACGCAGAACATGAGTGGAGCCAGTGACCCACACATTTAATATCGTTTTCACACCAAGAATGGAATGCAACCTAAGACCCAGGGGTGAAGGCACCTCTTACAATTACACCTATTCTTTCACTCTCAAATATTTTGCTTTAACTCTTTAAAATTATTTCACTCTTTTAGCCTAAAGAATTCAGTTCTTAGTGGAGAAATGCTTCATCCAAGGGTTAAAAAAAAAAAAAAAAAGTAGGCTTTATTTATTGGTAGCCGAGACTCCCACCTGGACTTGTTGGGTTCTTTGTGCAATCAGGGCAAAGATCCTTGGCAAGCTGTGGTGTTGGCCAAAAGCCAGGAGACCTTGGAACAGACAGAGAAGGAATCTATCTTTTATGTCAGTATCAGTCTTGTGGATGCCTGCAGAACAGAGGGCTGTAGCTTGCACCGATATTTCCTTGCTAAGTATACTATTTATTCTCATGTTTCCTTTTTAAATGAGAATTATAATAATGAAACGTTTTTCTTTCCTCTTTCTTCCAACTTAGCCAGAGTTAATTTATGTTCCTTGCAACCAAAGAACGTTAGTTAACAAATACAGAAATTAAAGACTACCTATGTACAGGTTTTCCCTGCTATCTGAAAGCAGGGCATTCCTATGAAACCTTTTATGAGCTGAAATGGTGTAAAGCGAAGCAGCAAATACCATTAATTTACATGGAATAACTTCTGAGTGTTTTTAGACCCACTGTTCAAAACGTGCACAATGTCTTTATTTTGTTAACCGCAATCGAAATGTTTAATTACCCCCAGTTTTATGCTAAGGGCAACACCCTTAGAAACTCTCAGGCTTTTCTGATACATTAGGACTCGTTTTGTTATCAAATGCACAAAATAAATCAGAACAAAGCACAAACCCAGTTCAAAGCCATGGTGACTTGATGCTGAACGTCGTTGCTGAATGTAGTTTTCGGGGAAGGAGCTTCGGGGTGCCCCTCTAGCTGTTCAGGGCGCATGCTTCCTCCATAACAGTTCTGCAGAACACTAAAGCCTATTCTCACCTTTTCTTGTAAAAGTGAAAATCCTCTTATGATTTCTTTCAGTTAGTGAAAACAAGTCTTTTGTAAAAGTGAAGTGACGTAATGCAAAGATTCAAAAAGCAGGGCATACCTGTATACAGTGATCCTAGATGGAGTTGCTCAATTTCAACTAAAAATCATCAAGTATTTGTGAATTAGAAATCTACAAGAAGAAGAGAAGTCTTCCAAGCTGCCTTCTTCCTTCACGGGGTTAAATTGCTCTCCCTCTTCCCTTGATTTTTGCTGAAGAATCACAGCATGAATTACTGGAATAATGATATTTATTTTTCTAAAGTTAAAATTTGGATCTACAGAGGAGATGGCATGGGGAGGGATAAAAAGAACCAGGATTTTCCAATGTATGAGCGACCATATCAATTCTTTTTAAAAATCAGGACACTGTAAGTGTGAGTTATGTTGCTGCTAATAAATAGTGTGGAATCACAGGTGCAAGGCAGCACTGTCCCAGGCAAACCATAATGTGGCCAGTCATTGATCACATTTGAGAAGCACCGTTGGGTGAAAATAAATTTTAGTCCTAACAACTCAGACAATTCACATTTGAACTGATTGTGGTATAAGTCTTCACTATATATGGGAAACTTTAGGCCACAAGAAAATATAGATGGAAGTTTATTTATTTTTCATGTGGGGAACTGCTGGCGTACTGTGCCCCAGAAAATTCATATAAGCTTTGGTCAGCTTGTTTTGCCCAGTGATTTTTGAGGTAATTCAAGTATTTAATTTTATTTTTAATTTATCTTTATTGTTGAAAGTGTTACAGATGTCCCTCCTTTTTGCCCCCCACTGACACAGTCCTCCCTCCTGCCCTCATGACATTACCACACTGTGTCCATTGCTTATATATATTTGCACATCAGTTCTTTGGTTTATCTCTCTCTTCCTGCCCCTCACACCCCTTCCCTCTGAGGTTTGTCAGTCTGTCCCCTACTTCCATGTCTCTCGTTCTATTTTGTTTATCAGCTTATTTTGTTCATTATATTCCACAAGTAAGTGAGATCATGTGATATCTGTCTTCCTCTGACAGGCTTATTTTGCTTAACATAATACTCTTCAGGTCCCTCCATGTCACCTCAAAGGGTAAGAGATCTTTCTTTCTTACATCTGCATAGTATTCCATTGTGTATATGTACCACGGCTTTTTTATCCACTCATCTATTGATGGACACTTGGGCTGTTTCCAGATTTTAGCTATTGTAAATAGTGCTGCTATGAACATAGGGGTGCAAAAATTCTTTCTGATTGGTGTTTCAGGCTACTTGAGATATATTCCTAGAAGTGGGATCACTGGGTCAAATGGCAGTTCCATTTTTAATTTTTTGAGAAACACCATATTGTTTTCCATAGTGGCTGCACCAGTCTGCATTCCCACCAGCAGTGTACTACAGTCCCCTTTTTTCCACATCCTTGCCAGCACTTGTTTGATGATTTGTTGATGGCAGCCATTCTGGCAGGTGTAAGGTGATACCTCGTAGTTGTTTTAATTTGCATCTCTCTGATGATTAGTGATGTTGAGCATTTTTTCATGTGTCTCTTGACCACTTGTATGTCCTCTTTGGAGAAGTCTCTATTTAGGTCCTCTGCCCATTTATTTTTTTTAACTGGATTGATTGTATTTCTTTTGTTGAGTTGTATGAGTACTTTATATATTTTGGAAATTAACCCCTTATCTGATGTATCATTGACAAATATGTTCTCCCATACAGTGGGTTCCCTTTTCATTTTGATGCTGGTTTCTTTTGCTGTGCAAAAGCCTTTTAGTTCAATGTAGTCCCATTTACTAATTTTTTTCATTGTTTCTTTTGACCTAGGTGATGTATCAGCAAAAATTCTGTTTCATGTGATATCTGCAATTTGGCTACCTACATTTTCTTCCAGGATTTTTATGGATTCACAACCTATATTTAAGTATTTCATCAATTTTGAGTTCATTCTTGTGTATATTGTAAGTTGATGGTCTAGTTCATTTTTTTTTTTTTTGCATGTACCTGTCCAATTTTCCCAACACCATTTATTAAAGAGGCTGTCTTTATTCTATTGTATATTCTTGCCTTCTTTGTCAAACATTAATTGAGCATCTGTCTTGGGTCGATTTCTGGGTTCTCTGTTCTGTTTCATTGATCTATATGCCTATTCTTGTGCCAGTACCAGGCTGTTTTGATTACAATGGCTTTGTAGTATAAACTGATACCTGGTATTGTGATCCCTCCAACTTTGTTCTTTTTCAAGATTGCTGTGGATTTTCAGGGTCTTTTTTGGTTCCATAGAAACTTTTGGCATTTTTGCTCTAGCTCTGTGAAGTGTGCTGCTGGTACTTTCAGAGCGGATGGCATTGAATCTATATATTGCTTTGGGTAGTATAGTCATTTTAATGATGTTGATTCTTCCAATCCATGAACATGGTATATACTTCCATTTTTTATGTCTTCCTCTGTTTCTGTTTTCAATGTCCTGTAGTTTTCTGAGAATAGATCTTTTACACTCTTGATTAAATTTATGCCTAGGTATCTTAATTTCTTTTTGTTGCAATGGTAAATGGGATTGATTTTTTAGTTTCTCTTTCTGAGAGGTCATTATTGGTGTATAAAAATGCCATCAATTTCTGGATGTTAATTTTGTATCCTGCTACTTTGCTGAATTCATATATTAAATCTAGTAGTTTTTTGGTGGAGTCCTTAGGGTTTTCTGTGTACAATATTGTGTCATCTGCAAATAATGACAATTTTACTTTCCCCTTTCCAATTTGGATGCCTTTTATTTTTTCCTCTTGCCTGATCACTGTGGCTAAGACTTCCAGTACTATGTTGAATAAGAGTGGCAAAAATGGGCATCTCTGTCTTGTTCCTGTTTTTAAAGGAAATGCTTTCAATATTTGCCCATTGAGTATGATGTTGGCTGTACGTTTGTCATATATGGCCTTTATTATGCTGAGGTATTATTCCTCTATTCCCACTTTGCTGAGAGTGTTTATAAAAAAATGGGTGCTTGATTTTGTCAAAAGTTTTTCAGCATCTATTAATATGATTATATAATTTTTATGTTTCATTTTGTTTGTGTGGTCTATCACATTTATTAATTTTCACATATTGTAGTAGCCTTGCATCCCTTGCATCACTTGGTCATGGTGAATAATTTTTTTTTTTATATATTGCAGGATCTGATTTACTCACATTTTGTTTAATATTTTGTTTGGCATCTATATTCATCAAGGATATTGGCCTGTCTTTGTCTGGGTTTGGAATTAGGATTATGCTGGCCTCATAAAAAGAGCTGGAAAGTCTTCCTTTCTCTTGAATTTTTTTGGAATAGTTAGTTCTTCTTTGAATGTTGGTAAAACTCCCCTATGAAGCTGTCCAGACCAGGGCTTTTGTTTGCTGTGAGTTTATTGATTACTGCTCAATCTCCTTGTTGTTATTAGACTGTTAGGTTTTCTGACTCTTCCATGTTGAGTTTTGGAAGTTTGTTTGATTCTAGGAATTTGTCCATTTCACCTAGGTTGTTCAATTTGTTGGCATTTTTTTATTCATAGTATTTTCTTACAATCATTTGTGTTTCTGCAATGTCAGTTGTTATTTCACCTCTTTCATTTCTCACTTTATTTATTTGGGTCCTCTCTCTTTGTTTCTTGGTGAGTTTGGCTAAATGTTCATCAATCTTGTTTATCTTTCCAAAGAACCAGATCTTGGTTTCACTAGTCTTTGGTGGTGGTGTTTTTTTTTTGGTCTCTGTGTCATTTATTTCTGTGCTGATCTTTATTATTTCCTCCCTTCTATTAATTCTTGGTTTTTCTTTTTGTACTCTTTCTAATTCTTTCATTTGTAGGGTTAGATAGTTTATTAAATTTTTTTTCTTGTTTTTGAGGTAGGCCTGTAATGCTATGAACTTCCCTCTCAGGACTGCTTTCACCATATGCCATAGATTTTGTGTTGTGTGTTCATTTTCATTTGTTTCCAGGAAGTTTTTTATTTCTTCTTTGATCTCCTTGGTAACCCATTCATTGTTTAATAAAATGCAATTTAACCTGTATGTTTTAGGATGATTTTGAGTGTTTTTATTGTAACTGATTTCTAGTTTTATTCCACTGGGTCCAAAAAGATGTTTGGTATGATTTCAATCTTCTTGAAATTGTAAAGACATAGTTTGTGTCCTAACATGTGGTCTATCTTTGAGAATGTCCCATGTGCACTTGAAAAGAATGTATATTCTGCATCATTGGGGTGAAATTTTCTATAAATATCAATTAAATCCATCTGATCTAGTGTGTAGTTTAGGGTCTCTGTTTTCTTGTTGAGTCTTTGTCTAGAAGATCTATCCAGTGCTGTCAGGGGGGTGTTAAAGTCCCCTACTATGATTGTATTGCTGTCAATGTCTCCCTTAGCATCCTCTGGCAGTTGTTAAATATATTTTGGTGCTCCTATATTGGGTGCATATATGTCTACCAGAGATCTATCCTCTTGTTGGATCAATCCTTTTAATATTATGTAGTGACCTTCTTTGTCTCTTCTATAGCCTTCATTTTGAAGTTTATTTTATCAGATATAAATATTGCTACCCCAGCTTTTTTTGTTTGTTTCCATTAGCATGGAAAAATTTTTTTCTATCCCTGTGCTTTCAACCTATCTGAGTCTTTTATTGTGAGGTGAGTCTCTTGTAAACAACATATGTATGAGTCATGCTTTCTTATCCATTCAGCTACATTGTGTCTTTTGATTGGAGCATTTAATCCATTTACATTTTAAGTTATGATTGATATGTACTTATTTATTGCCATTTTTGTTTATTATGTTTATGTTTCTCTTCCTATTTCTTCTGCTTATTATAGCAGTCCTTTGAACATTTCTTGCAATGTTGGTTTGGTGCTAATATATTCCCTTATCTTTTTTTGTCTGGGTAGTTCTTTATTTCACCTTTTATTTTGAATAATAGCCTTGCTGGATAGAGTAGTCTTGAATTCAGATCCTTGGTTTTCATGACCTTGATTACTTCATGTCATTCCTTCTGGCCTGTAATATTTCTGTTGAGAAGTCAGCTGATAGCCTTGTGGGGGTTCCTTTGTAGGTAACCTGTTGCTTATTTCTTGCTACCTTTGGGATTCTCTCTTTGTCTTTAATTTTTGGCATTTTAATTATTGTGTTTCTTGGTGTGGGCCTTTTTGGGTTCTTCTTACTTGGGATTGTCTGTGCTTCTTGAATTTGTATGCCTTTTCCTTCACCAAGTGAGGGAAGTTTTCTGTCACTATTTCTTCAAATATATTCTCTAATCCTTGCTCACTTTTTTTCTTTTCTTTTCTGGAACTCCTATGATGTGGATGTTGCTACATTTTATATTGTCCCACAGTTCTCTTAAGCTGTCTTCCTGTTTTTTAATTGTTTTTTATATTTGGTTTTCTGGGTAATTTTTTTTTTACCTTGTCTTCTAATTCACTGGTCTGATCCTCAGCTTCCTCTACTCTGCTGGTTATTCCTTCCAAAGTGTTCTTCATTTCTGCTTGGTGGTTTTTCATTCCAATTGGTTGATTTTCAATGTTTTTATATCTTTACTCATGCTGTTGAGCTCTTTACTCATGCTGTTGAGATTCCTCATGATCATTACTCTGAACTCTACTAATAACTTGCTCAATTCCATTTCATTTATCTCTTCTTCTGTATAATTCTCTTGTTCTTTCCTTTGGGGTCTGTTTCTTTGTTTCACCATTTTGGCTGTCTCAGTGGGTTTTGGACACTGCCAAATAATCCCTGTGGATGTTGTTGTTCTACTGATTGTGGCTCCCTCTACTGGGTTTGGATGAGTGTGGGAGAACTCATGTTAAATACCACTGTCAAGTCTTATATTTCTCGGTAGTTTTGCGGGCCAAGCAAAGGTTCAGTTATCTTTTAGCTTTTGCCTGCAGGCTGTTAGTCTCAGTTACTTGATGAGCCTCAGGTTGCAGCCCTCAGCTGAATGAAGTCCCTCAGGTGTACAGGGTAAGAGGATTTCCAGTGGGTGGGACAATGGCTTTTTTTTTCTTTCTTTCCTTTTTCCTTCTTTGCTCGCTGGTAGTCTCTAGCTGTTAATGAACCTTGATTTGCATTTCTCTGGTGTTAAATTCCTGAGGGAGGGGCTGTTGCGCTCCCTGGGACTTTGGGAAGGGGATCTGAGAAGGGGCTCTTTGAGTAATATGGCTACTGTCCTATGAAGGAGTGATTCAGCAAAAAATCTCTGGTGTCCTCCTTCCCAGCTCTCTCCCCTGTGTCACGAACCCCCAACTCTCTTCACACAGTTCCAGCCCAGTCCGCTCTCCCTCTGCTGGAGCCCAAGGTGAGTGGCTATAGCTAATTTAGTGCTCTGGCCCTTCAGGGAAGTGCCATTTTCCCCTGCACCTCTCCTTGCTGGACAAAGCCTCATCTCTGGTGATCTCTGCCAGGTTTTATGCAGGTGCCTTTCCCTGTACTGCCACTCTGTGCTGAGGGGCTTCCCCTTTGTGATGGGGAGCTGCCACTCTGCGCTGGGGAGCTAGCTTGGGGTTTTAACCCCCGACTTTTCAGAGAGAACTGCTCACAGGTAAGATAGCCCTCAGCTGCTGTCCGTGGGTTCCTAGCCCAACCTCTCTTACCTCCGCAGTTCCTACCAGCCTTGATTTGTTGTCCTCATTCTGTCTCTGGTTATAAGGGTTCTCTCCAACTGCTTTCCAGTTGGTGTTTGCCCAATGATTTGTCTTTATTTTAGCTGTAATTCCAGTTTGGTTCTGGGAGACAGTCTGTGTAGCTTCCATTCACTCAGCTGCCATCCGTATTTTTCTCTTACTGTGCCCTGGAGGTGGCAGCCGGTCAAGAACTTATTCTCCCTTGGTTATATCCTGTGGACCCAGGAGCAGAAGCCCCATTGGCCACCAGCACAAGGAGATATAGAAGTGTCCACTGGCCATGGCTACGAACACCTCTTGTTCAAGTATTTAAATCACAACAATTCTTTTCTTCTTTCATTCATCTCTCTGTCCCTCCTCCCTTCAGCCATTTATTTATTAAATACTCATTGCTAATCTAGAAGACTGAGAAAGTCAGAGACTGGGAAAAACCCAACCACAGACCCACATCCCTCTTACTATCCAAAAAACACAGACAGCCCAGCTCTGCAACTGGTGTGACTTGGTAAGGTCCTGTCAGAGGTTTAGCCCAACATGATCAAAACTAAAACAGAACAAAAAAGAAACCATGCATTTTACTTAATTGCTAGTTTTACAGTTAACCAGAAACACCCTATCCTTGAATGTTTAAAGGACTAGTTATTCAGGGCATTTGTAAGCTATCTTAGAATGTAAGTATGAAATTATGCCTCTGTCATCTGGCACAATTGTTGTCATGTTTAGAGTCACACTTGTGGGTGAAGATAAAGTTTCACTTTGTTCCTTTCTAGGCAATATTAGAGACCAGATCAAGTCAGAAAAGTAGGTACCTGCCAGGGAGGAGGAAAACAGTAACTGTTTCAGGCTACTAATAAAATATAGTATTTGCTGCAGAAGTGAATGAGTAAATTACATGCATGGTGACATGGATAAATTAATGTTCCTTTAAAGAGTTTGAATTACTTGCCTCATTAAAATGATCCCCCTCCCCAGTTTTTAAAATTAACAGTTACAGAGAGCTTGGAAGAGCTTTATAATGTTTACTTTTTCTCTCCATTATCAAAAAGAAAAAGAATTTACTTAGGAAGATAATATCATTCTTTGATCTTTGTTGATGCTGTGTTATCTTATAAGGTTGTTTGAAAAGACCTGGAACGACATGAAACACTTTGATGGAGAGAGAAGTATTTTTTAAATGTTATTTTTTTCTTTGACCTTTCATCTTTCATACTAATTACTGTAAACACAATTTAAAAATCATAAGCTGAAATTCTTTATTTAGGTTTAGTTCTCCTTAAGGAATTCAACAAAAAGCAAATGCCGCCTCTAAATAAACCTTTCTCATGCATAGGCCATAGGATGGTGTGTGTATTTTCTGTAAAGTAAATGTCGCTTTCAGCTGTTAACCCACATTACTCCAGGAAATTTTCTAATGGTTGTTTTAGATGTCTTCTCCTTCTGTAAATCTATTACTGTGAAACTAATTCCTTCCTGACTTCCCGTTATGTTTCTCTGCTATTGCATTATTGGTATTTATTGTGTGGGAATGCTCTGTCTTTATAAATTAATTTTGCCTTTTTATTTTTAATTTGTTTCAATGCTCTTGATTTTTTTCAACTTATACTAGCATTTTTATTATTAATTCATACTTAAGTGAGATTTATTGTTTGCAAAATTTAATTAAAAGTTTCTCCTTCCTCAATACATTAAAACTGTAATTATTCTTGGATTTTAATATTTTCTATTAGTTCAAATCAATAATGGAGAATAAAGACATTCATACATTGATCTAAACAATTTTCCTTTACTTTCCTACCTTTCTAGCAACTACTTAAATATTATGTATTTTATCACTTTTTGGATCCCTTGAATGTAAAAACTCGTTCTTCTATCTCTTCTAGGTAAAGTTAGTTATTCTATAATTCTTCATATATATACTCATATATCCCAACTTGTGTTATTTATTTTCTCTGTGATCATTCATTCAGCCAGACATTTACTGAGTACTTTTCATGTGTCAGACACGTATTAGGCCATGTTTATTTGTTATTGTTTATTTATAATTGCAAATTATTTAAATTATATTTTTAAAGCTGTTCACAAGACGTATGCTTAAAACAAAGTCTGTTGTTCTGATTTGAACATTATTTTCTTGCATATTAATTGAACTTTAGTATGTTTATAGATTTGAGAAACATGACTACTAAATACATTAGTAGTTCTAATAATTCTAAAACTACCCAGTGAAGCCTTCCATTATGTGGTCTTTGTGCATGTATAAAATTTCACTGAGACCTGCAGGAAATGACAGAAAACTTGATGACCTTTATTGGCAATGATTTTATTTATAATGGCAAGTTAAACACAAGTGAATATAAGTTAAAACTTAATATCACTTGTGAACCAACTTGGTCAAACCAATAATTTCGTCTCGCATAATAAAAGCTAGACACGTGAAAAATTCTTGGCAGTCAAGTTAAAATGATTCCATTTACTAAATATTGATCTTTTCCAAATAAAGTTTTGTTTTTAGATCTTTATAGATTACTCTATGAGAAAAAGGAAATAAATGGAAAACAGACACTTTGCTTAGAAGAATTAATTAATTGGACGCTGTTGCGATCCCCCGGCGCTTTTCACGCAGGTTTGGCGGAACAGAGGGGATAGTATAGAGCAACTCAATGCAGTGGGCATCCCAGAGTAGCTCACCAGGACGGGAATTCTTGACTTTGGCCTCTGCTGCCCTCAGGGCTCACATTTTGCCTGATTAGACCCAGGTCTGGCCAGTATCTTATGACTTGTGATACTGTGATTTGTCACAAATATATATTTGGTCTTTGTCCCCTTTCTGAACAGAGCTCCTAAAACCCTTGGCATTTCCTAAGTGGAGAGACCCATAAAGGCGTCTTTTGTTATGTTAATGAGGTGGCTCTCTGTCCCAAGCCTATAACCTCCAGGAACAGGAGAGGGGATGGAGGTTAGATGAACCAACCATATCCATGTAATAACGAAGCATCTCTAAAAACCAAATGACAGGTTTCCAAGAGCTTCTGGTCTGGTGAACATATGGAGACTTGGGGAGAGCGGTGCACCTGGAATGAACTCTATGTGTTTCTTCCATGTGGCTATTCCTGAGTTATATCCTTTTCTAATAAAGCAGTAATCTAATAAGTAAAATGTTTCTCTGAGTTCTGTGAGCCATTCTAGCAAATTAATCAAACCCAAGGAAAGGTTTATGGGAACCTCAGAAGCACCTGAACTTTCAGCTTGTGTCTGAATGGAAGAGGGGGAGGTGTCTTGTAGGACTGAGCTCCTTCAGCTGTGGAATCTGATGCTATCTTTGGGTAGATAGTGTCAGCATTGAGTCAAGTTGTTGGATACCCAGCTTGGTGGTGTGGAGGGAACTCCCCACCATACACATACATTGGAATTGGGCTGTTGATGTCATAAATGTTTAAACCTGTAGAGAATTTTAATGAGTTTATTTGAGCCAAACTGATGACAACTGCCAGGAAGCAAAATCTCAAGGCTTGAGAAAATGTTCCAGGTCAGGGGACTGGCAGTTTTACCATTTATTTTATACATCAGACTCAAAGGAGGAGGTATAAGGAGGGTTACATGAATTCACTGGTGGTAGATTAGGAAGCCTGGAGAAAGCAAAGTGGGGAAATCTGTGAGACTGGATAAAGAATAAAATTAAGAGATAAAAACTTTTACATTGGTTGGTACAGGATAGTTAACAATATGGTGACAATAACAATGAAAGATTCTGTGGTCTTGTGCAGTGATTGTGCCCTGAGGGGCCTGGAGAAAGGAAATTATTCTGACACTGCAAAGGTATGTTATTTTAGTTGCAAAAAGACAATAGACAGGCTTAGTTAAGGTAAAGATTGACCTTTAACAAGGAAGATACTAGCCTAGGACATAACTACCTGCCATGACTCACTTTTAGTCAGGAAGTTTTAAGTTCAGATGATCCTATGTGGTTACTTGAGGTCTCTGAATTTGTAAGGCCGCCATGCAGACCTCCCCTAAGCTTGTCAGGTTGGGTCTTTGGCCCCTTTTTTGTCCACAGGGCTTAGAACCATTTTAGACTCATATGTTTTAAAGCCTCATTATAGGTATTCCTGATGAGATGTAAACTAAATGTTACAGAGGAAAGTTATCAATTAATGGTGGAGGCTGGACCTGAAAGGTCAGATTGACATGAGAATTGAAATCTCCATTTAGATTATTGCAAGTTGGTGTTATGAGAAGTATCTATTACCCAGCAGAGAAAACCAACTGAGGTAGGGTAAGTGGTGAGGGTTAGAGGGTGGGGGGATGGGTAAAAGAAAAATGGAGCTGATAAGCAAGAGAATAAGGAAAGGGGAGGGAGAGAGAGAGAGAGAGGCTATTTAGCTTTTCACAGCTAACTTGATTTTGGCCCTTCCTGAGGGCTTGTTTTATAGCTTTTCTTCCTTTTCCCCTGCTTTAATTTTAGTGACTCTATCTCATGAATTCAGAAGACCCTAAATAGAAATTCTAGATAGAACCTTGATCATTACTTCTGACGCTACACGAAGGAAACTTTAATATCTGCCCTTCTCATAATGCAGCCTCAACCAATGCACGGGGGTGGAGGGAGGGAATTCCAGTCTTGTTTTCCATGAAGGGAGATACTGGGGAGAGAGTTGTTGTTTTTTTTTCTCCTCTAACTATATGCTAAGGAACAATGGTCTGATCTGATTGGTTAGAATCTCGTGTTAATTGAGCCACCGTTTTACAACCAAGCAGGGTCTATAATAGACCTAGTAATATTTGGTGTTCAGTGTTTGCTCTCTCTTCTAATTTCTTAATCCACAGTTTGTTATAGTAAAAGAGCCAGAGCCCTTTCCTGTGTGGGAAATAGCCCAGCCATTTTCTCTCTGAATTTGCTTTATTCAGATGGCGATCTAACTTAGGCTGCTGGCACACAAATAACAAAAGTATTGGCAGCCCTGGCCAGGTAGCTCAGTTGGTTAGAGCATTGTCTGAATATGTCAATGTTGCAGGTTTGATGCCCAGTCAGGGCACATACAAGAATCAACCAATGAATGCATATTACAAGTGGAACAAATTGATGTTTTTCTCTCTTGCTCGCTCTCTCTCCCGTCCTCTTTCTAAAAAATCAATTAAAAAAAAGAAAGAGTATTGGCTACTTTTTGTCTAGCATCTTATTGAGGCAGCAGTGGTAGCAGCAGTTCTTTGAGTTTTGCTATGCCGTCCAAGGACAACAAGAAGAAAAAAGGTGCTAGAAAGTTAGCCATAGTCTTGTTTGACAAAGCACCATATGACAAACCATGTAAGGCAACTATAAGCTTATAACCCTAGCTATTGTTTCTGAGAGACTGAAGATCCAAAGTTCCTTGGCCAGGGCAGCCATTCAGGAGCTCCTTGGTAAAGGACTTATTAAACTAATTTTGTTACCGGACAGCACCTTGAGTTGGAGGGGTGTGTGTGGCTATCCCCTCCTTACCTCTTGTTAGTCTCTTTAGAAAGATTTCAGGTGAGTGAAAGATAGCAGCGTTGAAGCATAGCAAGCAAATTTATTAAGAAAGCAAGGCAAGCACATTTATTAAAAATACACTTGGTGGGCATATAGCACAAGCTGGCTACCCAACTAGTCTGAGTGCACATCCAATAGGAGTTCAAGGGGTTTTATACCCTTCTCCCTATAGGTTTCAAAACTTCCCTGCCAGATATGTTGGGTAACAGACTAGGTTTCAAAGTCCCCTTCTACATTGTTGTGGCTTATCTTGGGATGTTTGTATATACGTCTGGACATCTTATTTGGCAAGTCCTAAAGAGGCTGACTACTTTGTTCAGTGAGTGAGATAAAACTTGCCCTTCTTTTCCCCCTTCCTTTCCTCCTGCCTTAGCAGCTATCATTCCTGACTAAAACCCCCCAAGTCTGTCCTTGGGTTTAGCTGGCACAAATGGCATTAATTGGGTCTTTTTTTCTCTATTTTCCCAAGCCATAAGGTCTTGCGATTCACAAACTGGCTTCAAGCTGCCCAAAGTGTTTGGTCTTGTTTAATTTTCTTGTCTTGGTTTCCCTATGCCACCTGCCCAGGAGTATTCCTAGCTTCTTAGTATCCTGCTACAGTTTCAAAGCACACGGTTCAAGTAATTTACACCAGAAACACCAAAGATGGGGCCGCCCCAGCTGCTGGCGAAGACGCAAGAACAACAGGTCCCACCAGCTGTACATTTTGAAAAATAAAACTATTAAAATTTTAAAGAGTATTCTCAAGCTGCCCTTTATTTCCTGTCTGCACTGACATGCTTACTCTCTGAGTAAGAGATACTGGAGGAAGGCAGAAATGAGTGGTACCAGGGCCTCACGGTTAGCTTTTCTTATTTCAAATAGAACTTACATTCAAATGATATTTAGAAATTATGTAGGTCATATATATGTTGGATCTTTTGTTTTAATAATGTGAAAAATTATCATGAACTTTTATTGAGCCTTTTTATAGTCTATTTTATTAGTTGAACTTTTATTAGAGAAACGCATACACACTGAAAGGTTACACTTGGTTTCAAAATCCTCAGATACAGGAACGTCTAAACAAAATTCTAGTTCAGCTTCCTCCACTGAGACAATATTGACAGAACGCCTGCTCTGAGCCTGGCAGAACGCTGGGGGCACAAGATGATTCACCTGAACCACGAGCAAGGACATAGCCTTATTTATGCTAGATTTAAAGTTTGCAGTGCTCTGGGAAACACTTTGAAGCTG
This sequence comes from Molossus molossus, assembly GCF_014108415.1. Taxonomy (NCBI): domain Eukaryota; kingdom Metazoa; phylum Chordata; class Mammalia; order Chiroptera; family Molossidae; genus Molossus; species Molossus molossus. The sequence continues at coordinate 28,888,264 of NW_023425401.1, read as the reverse complement.
TTGCCAGCTCAGTAGTTTGAAATACAATTCTGAGAATTATTTAAACATTGTGTAGTCTGTGTTTTCCAGTGCTTATCTCCTAACATCCAGAGATGTTGCACAATCCAAATGAAGCCCCAGGCTCTGCTCCCTACATCCCACCTAAGGGTCTCATCATCTTTCTGCTCGGTCAGATCTCTTGCCAATCACCCTAAGAGGGAATTCCATCTTCTTGCATTATACAACTCTTGTCTGAACTGGGTTTACACATCTTTGTGGTTGCCAATGTTCCCAGGACTTAATATTTTATCTTTGAAAGTGTACCTTCTCTCTGGGATTTATTTTTCACTTGCATTTCCTACCTTTATCATTGAAAACATCTATAAAATGTATAGGTTTGATCTTTTTTCTTCTTAAGTTAGTTTTTTGCCTCCCCAGAAGGCACCGGTTATACAGTCACTTGCAAACAAGGCTAAATCATTTTTGTTTCTAATTCAATACCTAAAATAATGTTCCAGCTCTCTACAGACTATTGGTATTATTTTCTTAGTTGGATCCACGTGGATTTGGCTTGGTAGAATTTGAACAGCCCATGCACATAAAAGTACGTAATACAAGCAACTCATTATGGAGCAGGATTAAATAAAATGACTGTTTGTGGTTATCAGTGTGATGCTTAATGGACCTGCTCTGGAAGAATCATGGCATTTTATAGCTCAACATCTTGAAGAATTCAGACTGTGATTAGGAGAAGCCAAGTCTCACCAAATGTAGTTTAAAAACTTTGACAGGTGTCCTATCCTGAATCAGATACCTAATGTTTGAACTTTATTTTTTTCCTAGAAAATAAAAAATGAGAAAATATTGGACAAAAATACTACCTGATATATATGTAGCTAGATATAGATAGATAGATATAGATATGCCTCTCTATATATCTATAGATATCTGTCATTTCTACTCAAATATGTTTTATGTATTATGAAGAGACCTGTATATGAGAATGTTCATGTGTGTCATCCTGGGATATTTGACATTGATCCATTTCCCTTGGCATTATGAGCAGAGGATCTACGTGGTGGGCTTTGCAGCAGAGCAGAACAAACAGCAAACATTTTGACTGTAGCACCCATTACAGCATTTTTTCTTAATGAGGCCTATTTCTAGCTGGATGTATTTGGATTAACTCTGGTGCTTGCTAAGAGCTCAATAAATGGTTATTAGAATGAATGTATGAATGAATGAAGGAACGAATGAACTTGAAAGTAGAAAAATAAAGCTAATTCTGTGCTCTTCCTCTAAGAAGAATGTCTAAAAATAGACTATTTAAATTACCCTCAGCAGTTGAATCTAGTAAGGACAGGGATAAGGTTTAAGTAAAGCCAGAACAATGCATCTAGGGTGGGAGTGAGGTAATGAAAAAAATATAGTGATTTGTTGAGGACTTACAATATACCTACATCATGCTACAAACTTCCACAGATGTCACCTTCTTTAAATTCCATAATAATCTGTAGACAAGGTATTACTAGCCTTGTTTTGCAAGGGAGTATAGATGGGCTCTGAAAGTTAGGTAACTACCCAAGATTACACAGCCTAGAAGTTGCAGAACCCAGATTTAAACTTTCAATGCCTTAGCTAGCAATTTTATGACAACTGTCTTGTCTGGATTTCAGTGTTCTTCTGAAATGCAATGGAATGTTATAAGGTAAGTTTAAACATGAGAAGAAACGGAAAAAAAAATTGCGTAAAGATTTCACTAATAAGGATTTAGGAAATACAAACTAACCTAAAAGATACAAATTCCAGAGCAATTCATGTCCTTTATTTGTTTATGATTTATTTCTTCATTCAATAAATATGAGCCTAAGCCACTGGCACCTGGTATAAGTCTTGGGTGCCTCTTTGGTACCATGTTGCATTTTATTTGGCTCTCCAAAGTGAAATCTATGTTTGCGGATTCTATTCTTGAGTTCACCCACTGATGCTCACTGGTAATCTGCCTCTTGATTTGCAGTTGGCGGCTTCCCAGCTCATGAGAGAGGCCAATATAATGGAGAGTGGAAATCTAAAGGATTCATTTCTGCTGATAAGGCACCAAGCAAGTTTTCCTGCGGCTTTGGTGATCTGAAAGGCGGTCTCTCGTTTATTATCGACAAGATCTAGATTCTCTGGTTGTATTGCAAAGACAAGCTAATGAGTATATATTACCCAATAACAGATGCTGAACTATTTAATCTTTCTTTGACATTGGAAGGTGACCTAGGAACACGAGATGTTAGAGACAGGTTTCCTTGTTGCTTGTCTAACCAGTTGCCTGTGCACTAAGTACATTTGATAACAGGTGAAATACCTAAAGTAGATTAAAAGTAAACCGGTTGGTTTGGCTTAGTGGTTAGAGCGTTGGCCCACAGGCCGAAGAGTGCAGATTCGATTCCCAGTCAAGGGCACATACCTCGGTTGCAGGTTTGATCCCCAGCCCCATTGGGGTTGTGCAGGAGGCAACAAATCAATGTGTCTCTCTCACATCAATGTTTTTCTCTCTCTCTCTCTCCTCCTCCCACCCTCCCTTTCTCCCACTCTAGTAAACAAACAAACAAACAAAATCAGTGGAAAAATATTCTCAGATGAGGATTTAAAAAGAAAATTAACCAGCTAACTGTGAGTACAACAGAGATAAAGTGAGCTTCAAAAATTCCCAAGTGCTTTAGCATACTGTGGCTGTTATGAGTCCTTTATGATGGACTTCAGTGGACTGGTTATGTCACAATGGGTAGGTATTAAATTCTCACGGAGACTTTCTTATTTCTCTAAATTTGATATGCATATGAATCTACTGGGGATCTTGTTTAATGCAGGTTCTGATTCAGCAGGTCTGGGGTGAGGCTTGAGATTCTGTATTTCCAAAAAGCTCCCCAATACTGTTGATGCTGCCGATTCAAGAATCAGACTTTGAGTATCATGGATGTAAAATTAAGGGTATTATCAGCCCTCAACTCATAGGAATTTATAAAACCATTCTGCTGTGTGTGTGTATCATATATATAAATTAACAAATAGAAACTTTATTTAAAATGGAGTTAGGAGGCTAGAAGAGGGAATTCTCACACACCTGTCACTCAATGCTACTACTGATCTGAACAGGAAGACATACCTTGCATCTCTGACAGGAAGTGATCCTACTTTAATACCTCAACAGGAGAAAGAAAAGATTCCTCCTTGCCCTGTAACAACAGCTCAGCCAAAGGAAGACGGTTATAACTCAGCCAATGAAGTCATGGAATGGATTTTCACTCTACTTCAAAATTTCAGTTTCCTCCAATGGGCTCTTCATTTACAACAGCTGTTCCCAAGCTCACAAAAGCATTCATTCCTCTTCTTTGTTTCTCTGAATTTGCTCATGGTTCACCGTTAGACTACATGTCCTGAATTGCAATTCTTCATTTTCCCCCAATAAACTCATTTTTCTAGAACAATATTTGGCTGTCTATTGGTTAAATGTCAATAATATATGAAATATATTTGGTGCAGGACTCATGGTATAACAACAAATCATCTTTATTTTCATCTTTCCTGCTCTGTTCACATTTATTCAGCAACCATTCGTACCCCTGGATAAAAATTTCCCCATACTCCATGATTTTTCTGCTTATAGTTAAGTAATAGATCATTTGACTGTCAATTAAGATCACAAACCAGGCTCAATTCAGTAATTACATTTTGGGACCCAAGACATTAACTGACCTTGATTTAACAGGCAAATCTCCCTCGGCCCAGCGCGGGCCTGCTTCCTTCCACCGCGAGTCTGCCCTGGAGAGAGGCCCTCAGTAGCTTCTCTCTATTTACCCAGCTTGGACATTTGGTGTAGAGCGATTTTTTCCCCATGGGGCACTTCTGTGGAGTCTGTGATTGCAGATGCCGGAGGCCTCCCTCCTGCATGCAGTTCCCTGCCTGGCAGAGCCATTGGATTCCAGGTGGCCACCTGCCCTCTTGCGTTGGATCCTGGGAATCTGACCTCACGGTCAGCTTCTTGCTGCTCCTCCCTCGGACGCCCACTGCGCCAGACCCATGAGGGCCCTGGCTCATCTGCTACCCTCCCGTGGTCCAGAGGAAACAGTCCCCATCTGTGGCCCTCGAGCTTTGCCCGGCAGGAGGCAGATGGCAGGCCTGAGGTCCCCGAAGTCGGGAATGCCCCACTCAGGATGGCCCAATGGACCCGCCCGAGTCCCTCTCAGTAGAGTGGGGGATGGTAGAGACTATTAACAAGGTAACAGCTCTTGTCTGAGTGTTCTTGTCACAAATATTTCTTCTCCCTCCCTCAGTCCTTTCACATTCTCAAAGTGGGTCAGAGGGTTTAGAAGTCATGGGATAGATTTTCAGAAATTTCCTTTGAAAATTTTTTTTAAAAGGATCGAATTTTTTACTGTTGAAGTATAGTTAACATAGAATATTGTATTAGTTTCAGGTGTAGAACAATTATTCAACATTATATACCCAACAAAGTGATCACCACAATAAATCACCATATGTAATTATTACAATATTATTGACTATTTTCCTTATGCTGTCCATTACACCCTGTGACTTATTTTCAGACACATTATATTAAAACTGTAAAAAGTTAATGATAAATAAAGAAGTCTCAAGGCAGCCAAAGAAAAAAGACAGTAGCCTACAAAGGAAATCCCATCAGATTATCATTAGATTTCTTAGTAAAAACCCTATAGACAAGGAGACAGTGGAACAATATATTAAAAATATTGAAAAAGAGAAAACACCAGCCAAGTTTAATATATCCAGCAAAGTTATCCTTTAGCTATAAGAAGAAATGGAGACTTTCTTACACAAACAAAAGCTGAGGGACTTCACCACAAGACTTGCATCACAAAAAATGTTGAGAGGACCTGTTCTGCCCCAAATTCTTTATATAAAAGTTCAATACCCCACTTTCAAATATCACTCTCATTATTAGCATTATATCAGAAAGTCAGCAGCTTAAGTTTAGTGAGAACCACACACCATGAGCCATGAGGTAGCCGTGATAAAGTTTCCATGTTATAAGTGTAGAAACCAAAGCACAGAGAGATTAAGTAGAAAATGCTGAATGTGAACCTAAAAATTTTGCTCCTGAGTTTGTAATCTTAACCGCTGTGATAGGCTTCTGGTAGAAAACTTCCAAATATTTGAAGACAATATAATGATATAGCTGAACGAGAATATTAAAAAGCAAGTGGTATGTTAGACCTGCAGAGGGAAATCTTTGAATAGCATTTTTTTTTTTTTTTTCAGTTCTGGGTATTAATTACTGTTGTCTTAAATGACATATCCTCGGGTTGCATTTCCTAAAGTGTGTTCCATGAAACAGTAGGCCCATGGTTCCTTCAGTCTCAGCACAGTCACTGCATGCCACACGGGGAATTCTGTCCCTCTTGGAGGTCTGCCATCTACTACCATGCTACGGATTCTGAGAAATCCTGTAAAAAAGGAAAAGTGGACTTAACCCCAAGTTATTTGACATTGGATTTTTTGGTTGTTTGATAGATTTTGTTAACACTGATAACATTCGGTGGAAGTTTCAGAGGACTGGCTTTCGAGAATCTTGTAATGGATCCACTGATGAAGGTAGAGATGAGCGGAAGTGCGTTCCATGCTTTTCTTCCTTTGGCTCTAAAGAGTGTTTAGTTTGCAATCACCTTTGTGCAGTCACTTAGACTTTTCCAAGCACATTTTAAACTTAACTCAGAACTCAACCCCTGGATCAGCAACACTGAAAATAATAAAGCAGTGAAGTGCACATATACATCTGTGTAGGATGTGAGGTTTGGGGCAGTGATTCTCAATCTTGTCTGCCCATTAGCATCACCTGGGAAGCTTTTAAATATCTTATGCTCAGGCTGCAGCCCAGGTCAATTAAAACAGAATCTCGCCGGGGTAGGATCCCAATATCTAAATCTATTACCAAAGAAATCAGTGGGTCTACCTTTCCCATCACTAGTGGGACTGGAGCTTTTGGGGTGCTGCTGGAATAAGCCTTTCCAGAGGCCCCCCCTGGAGAGGGAGATGTGGTAAAAGGCTTTATTTGCAGGGGGTACATTCCTCGGGTTCTAAAGTCCCAATTCCCTTAGTCCAGTCCTGGAAAGGGGCAGCTGTGATTTCAGCAAAGCTAGAAGCGGGGCCAGTGTCCAAAGTTTCTATTCCATGGTGGGGTTGAGTCCAGTGTAGTAGCATCAGGCATCAGACTAGTCACAGTCCGTTGGTCCATCGTGTGGGTCCCACATGGCCATAAGCCACCTGGATGAATGTATGGGAATGCTCCCCCTGCAGCCAGAGTCCCAAGCAGGCCAGGAGAACCAACAACACCAAGAGAGAAACTTCCTTTGTTTAGGATCTTAAATATTCAGATTTCATGCCCTTGCAGTGGCCACACCTATTCTGGCCACTGATTGTTTCCAGGTGTGATTGACAGGCATCTTCCCAGAACACGCACACCTTACTGGGCATGCGTCTAAACTGCCTCTGTCCGGTCCTTTTCCCCATCCAATTTCTTGGAATAGATTTGGAGAGCGTTAACTGCAGCTTCCTGGCAAAGCTGTATAAATGGCATGTCTATATTATCTAGTCTTCCCTTGGCTATAAAGAATGTTTCCTTCCGTTTTCTCCTTTTCCGTTAAATAATAACCAGGTTATTATAATAGTATCACATCTAGGATCTGATTTGACCTTTCCACAGTTCATGTGATAAATACCTAGATAGGTGAATTCAAACTTCCTTTGAAAAGGAGATCAAATGATCTACCAGTAACAGATTTAGCCTGGCTGAAATAAAATGGTTAAAACATGTAAGATTTTCTTTCTTAAAAAATGCATACTACTTAACGTTTCTACCTCATGGCAATTATCTAGGATGTTCCTTATTGAGGTTTTATAATTTACGACCTTTTGTGTAAGCCCTCTTTTCTCATTTGGCTGGCATTTGTCAAGTTTATATTTCCAAACTGCACTCTACTAAAAATAACGAAATTAGATCAATATAGTTATGTTAATGGATGTAATATGCAGCTCATTTGAAAGAGAATGGCAATACATATTTTCATAAGTTCTACATTACTCAACTCATTGCCCAGAAATGTGTTAATGATATAATGCTGGTATTTTGAATGTCAGAGAGTTCTGCTGATGGCACCTTAGAGATAAAAAGCTACTTAACGTGCAAGAAACTGGAATGAGTGGCTGCACTGAATAAATTTAAATTATCTTTAATGTCCTGTTTTTAGCAGCAAATTGTATTCAAACTCATCAACTATTATTCTTAGGACTTAAATAAATCAACTATGCATTTCTGTTCATCTTAGCTCACACAATTCTTTGTCATTTTGTTTGAATAATGAGCATGATTAATTCTGTTTGCCAAATAGAAAAGCATAATCATGGAGCTAGAAAAAACACAATGCCAACATTATGTAATTTAATAAGAACGATCCAGGAGTAAATTTCTACTTGCCATTTTCTTGCTTCAAATCTCGGTTGCACACACTTCCTTGTTTTCCTTTTGGTTCTTGATCTTGCCATGTATTGTTTTTCTGTTCGAGATTACCATTTGTAGTGGGAAAAAGAATACTGATGATTTGTATGAAGTGGGGGAACTTCCAAGATATCTCTGCGATATCTTTAGGAAATAGAAATCTATTCCATGTTTTCTCCCTGAGAAGGCAGAAGTCGTAAATGGAAAGGAGAAGATAGGAATGTAAAAGATGCTTGTTGGAGTATTTAAATGAGGGTGAGGATGCATAAGGAGTCTTGTTGGAGAGAAAATGGATTTACATAAATGGAAGACTACTTGCTAATCTATAGAGAGAAGACAAATGACTAACAACAAAATATATTAACATTTAATCTTCCTTATATTTATCAAAAAAAAAAAAAATAGAGAAACTAAGGAATAAAGTAATCCTAGGTACAACCACATAGTGAAAAAATCATTTGTAAATTTCAGATGGGAACTACTTTCTAGGGACTACTGTTTACATATCATCTTCCTAAAAAGAATATATTTAATTGGACTTTGATTGGCAAGTCCTTGACTACTTCCCTTCCCTTTGTGAAGATCTGTTTTAACAGGCAATACCCAAGAGCGTGGCGTTTTAAGAAGTGAAAAGATAAGCAAACACTTTGTCTGAATCTGAGCCCTGTTTGGATATCATTCTTCCTAGCTGTAGTTTACTAACCCAAAGGGATTAATTGAGCTTGTTTCTTTTCTTCTTCGAAATAAAAATACACGAAAGAGAGAAAGTACTAGAAAAGGAGTTTGAAGTTGCTAGACGGAGCCCTAAATTCTCTGTAAATACATAGGAACTAACTGGAGGTGTGGTTTTGAGAACTGGCCAGAAGAAAAGCCATTTAATGTGTCTCAGACCCAAAACTGTGTGAATGAGCCAAGAGCCTATTTGCTTAAACCAATGGTGACATCTGGTGGCTGCATATGCTAATGACGGCTTGAGATCCTTCCAGCTGTCCTGGGGCTTGGTCAAGCTTACTTCTTAAAAATGGCCGCCTTTTCCATTTGAAAATGTTCCAAGGGCCAGCTGAAAGTTTCACTGGTCTCTGTAATTCACTGTTAGTGAGTTTTAAAAAATTACAATTAAGTAGATGAATGAACAACATGTTTTTCAGTGATTCGTAATTCGATAATCTTTTCTTTTAAATGCAACACTAGAAACAAAGCTCTCACTTCCTCTGGCTCTGGAGCTACCTCTCCGAAGCAGATGCTGCTGCAGGCATGCAATTGCTTGGATTAGTGCAGCCTGTTGAAAGATGAACTTTCAAGAGTTTATTTGAGCAAAAATCAATTTGAATAGATTGTCAGATTTCAGCCAGAACAGTAAATATTCCTGGCAGTATTCAACAACCCCTTGGATGCAAAAGAAGGTGCAAAAAAACCTACCTTCGCAAGATCTAAAGCCACTCCCAAAGATAACCAAAAGAAATAAAGACAAAAATCCCCCTGAGAGTTGGCAACAGTCAGTAGGATCCTAGCTGCAAATGGGGTGCAAACCACATTTCTGCCCAGGCGTATTTGGGGGCATCCAACCTGATGGTTGCCAAACCACATTCGCAGGACACAGAATGAGGTAGACCAGAAGGCAATAGCGATCCCTAGGAGAGAAAGGATCAATGATCAATGGGTACCCAAAAGCAAATTCAGCAGCACAATTCAAAGATCTAATTCTTACTTTTGTTTTTTTGCCTGCCAATCAGAATTTGGGAAGAAAGGGAGGACGTGAAATTTTCTTTTCCTCTCTGCAGATACAGATACAGATCTGGGAAAGCTGATGTTGGTGAGAGGTCTCACCCTTCGATGCTTCTGCCTGTTTCCCGGGATCGCGCCTGCAGGCTCTGAAGTGAGTGGGGTGACCCAGTGGATCTCACCTAGTAAACAGGAACTGTAGAGGAGGGAAAATGTTTCCCTCTGGCCTTTAGAGAGAGGGCTTGGCCGACACCCCTTTTCCTCTAGGGCATTTTGTAAATTAATAAGTTTATCTAGGTTAAAAGTGGTCTGCTGTGGCTACTGTAATTCAAGGTCATCTTTGGTAAGGTTAACCTGCTCGGTCAGCCTTAAAACACAATTGTATTCACCTGAGGCCACAGCCCAGTTTAAGTGGGACCCTGGCTGACACCCAGCCGGGTCTGGTTTCTCAGTCAGAATAAGTCTGGCCTGGATCCCACCCTGTTTCCCAGCCAGAACCAGTGTGTCTTGGACCCAGCCACATTTCCGGGTCAGAACCAGTTGTCTTGAGACCCAGCCCGGTTTCTCAGTCAGAACCAGTCTGTCCCCAGACACAGCTGGTTTCCATGTTTGACCCGGTCACACACAGGCCAGTTTCAGGGCCCAGTCCGGAAGCAGAAATGCTCAGATCGGGTCTGAAAGCTCAGGACGCGAAGTTGTGGAGCAAGGATCCGAGAGCCACTTCCCACGGCTTCAGCCAGAAGGCAGAGCTCCAGCGGCCCAGCAGGTGCCCATCTGGTTGCTCGTTGCTCCTGGAGGCTGTCGGGGTCGCCTTTGGTTTATTCTTCTGACCCTAGAACTACTGAAAGATAAGATGACACATATTAAAAATTCTAAGAGTTCATTTGAGCAAAGATTGGTTTGAATTGGGCAGCATCCGAACTAGTGGATAGAAAGAAGCTCCGAGGAGCTGCAGAGAACGAAAGACAGCAGAAGGGAGAGGGAACAAGAGCGTTTGTCTACCGGGGAAAAGTGGTTGGATATCGCAAGGTCTCTCTTTTAGGGGCCGCAGGGGCCTGTCAGGCAGATGACCTGACTAGCGCTGAGCAGGGGATTCCTGATTGATGGCTTTGAGCCCATTTCTGGGAAAGCCAAAACTGTAATTAAGTCTTGGTTTGGTGATGCGGGGCTTGGCATAAGCAACTCCATTTAGGGCCTGGTGTCTATTTTATTTCTTAAATAAGGCTTATACTTAAAAGTAACTTGTTTATTCTCTCCATTATTTAATTCCTATTCTTGTGTCAGTCTCTGTGTTAGGCCGGCAACGAAAGCACAGCCCTCAGTACTGAGGCCTGTGGTTTAGAGCTTGTGGGCCAGACACCTCGGGGGCCTGGGCGGGGCTCCTTTGTGTAAATCTAGACAGCGGAAAGGTGAGTTTCAGTGCTTATTTTGTCATCGTTTCCTGGTTGGCCTTTTGTGTTTGTGAGATCCTCACCGCTGCCTTCGGAACCCCAAGTCTCTTCCTCTCAGACCACTCTTTGTTTCTCTACACAAATGGGCAAGCCCACTTATGGAATGCTAACTCGTTCCCCACAGTTACTGTGTACAGCTGATGATGTGTAGAATCTTTTTTTAATTTAATTTTATTTTTGTTAGAGATGTTTCTTCTTTTTTACCTCATTGACACCCTCTTCCCCATCCCCCCCACCCTGCCGCCGGCTTTGTTGTCCATGTCCATTGGTTGTGCATACATGCATATAAGTTCTGTGGTTTATCTCTTCCCTCCCCCCACTACCTCCTCTTCTGAGGGTTGTCCATCTGTACCCTACTTCCACGTCTCTGAATCTACCCTATTCCTCAGACTGTTATGATCATTATATTCCACAAATAAGTGAGATCATGTGGTATTTGTCTTTTTCTGCTTGGCTTGTTGTGCTTAGGATAATACTTTCCAAGTCCCTCCACGTCATCTCAAAGGATAAGAGATCTTTATTTCTTAGAGCTGCATGGTACTCCATTGTGTATATGTACCACCACTTTTTTTGTCCATTCGTCTAATGATGGATACTTGGGCTATCTCCAGATCTTAGCAATTTTAGATAGTGCTGCTATGAACATGGGGGTACATATATTCTTTCTGATTGGTGTTTCAGGCTTCTGAGGGTATATTCCTAGAAGTGGGATCACTGGGTCAAATGGCAGTTCAATTTTTAATTTTTTGAGGTAACACCATAGTGTTTTCCATAGTGGCTGACCAGTCTGCATTCCCACCAGCAGTGTACTAGAGTCCCCTTTTCTCCACACCCTCACCAACACTTGTTTGATGATTTGTTGATGGCGGCCATTCTGACAGGTGTGAGGTGATATCTCATTGTTGTTTTAATTTGCATCTCTCCGATGATTAGTGATGTTGAGCATTTCTTCATATGTCTCTTGGCCATTTGTATGTCCTGTTTGGAGAGGTGTCTGTTCAGCTCCTCTGCCCATTTCGTAATTGGGTTCTTTGTATTCTTTTTGTTGAGTTGTATGAGCACTCTATATATTTTGGAAATTAACCCCTAATCTGATGTATCATTGGCAATGATGCTCTCCCATACAGGAGGTTGCCTTTCCATTTTGATGACCGTTTCTTTTGCTGTGCAGAAGTTTTTTAGTTTGATGTAGACCCATGTGTTCATTTTCTCCTTTGTTTCTGTTGCCTTAGGTGATGTATCAGTGAAAATTCTGCTGTGTATGATGTCCAAAATTTTGTTGCCTACATTTTCTTCTAGAATTTTTATGGATTCATGGGTCACATTTAAGTCTTTTATCCATTTTGAGTTTATTCTTGTGTAGGGTGTAAGTTGATGGTCTAGTTTCATTTTGTTTTTTGCCTGTAGCTGTCCAATTTTCCCAACACCATTTATTAAAGAGGTGGTCTTTACTCCACTGTGTGCTCTTACCTCCTTTGTCAAATATTAATTGAGCATAACGTCTTGGGTCCATTTCTGGGTTGTCTGTTCTGTTCCACTGGTCTACATTCCTGTTCTTGTGCCAGTACCAGGCTGTTTTGATTACAGTGGCTTTGTAGTATAACCTGAAATCTGGTAATGTGATCCCTCCAACTTTGCTTTTTTTTTTTTTCCCCCAAGATTGCTGTGGTTATTCGAGGTCTTTTTTGGTTCCATGTGAACTTTTGAAGTATTTGTTCTAGTTCTGTGAAGTATGTCGTTGGTATTTTGATGGGGATTGCATTGAATCTATAGATTGCTTTGGGTAATATCGACATTTTAATGATGTTAATTCTTTTAGTCCATGAACAAGGTATGTGCTTCCACTTTTTATATCTTCCTCTATTTTTTTTTTTTTCAATGTCCTGGAGTTTTCTGCAAATAGGTCCTTTACTTCTTTGGTTAAGTTTATTCCTAGGTATCTTAATTTTTTTCCTGCAATGGTAAATGGGATTGTTTCTTTAGTTTCTCTTTCTGTGAGTTTGTCATTGATGTATAAGAATGCCATTGATTTCTTGATGTTAATTTTGTATCCTGCTACTTTGCCAAATTCATTTATTAAGTGTAGTAGATTTTTGATGGAGTCTTTGGGGTTTTCTGCGTATAATATTATGTCATCTGCAGATAATAACAGTTTCACTTCCTCCTTTCCAGTTTGGATCCCTTTTATTTTTTCTTCCTGTCTGATTGCTGTGGCTAAGACTTCCAGTACTATGTTACATAAGAGTGGCAAAAGTGGGCATCCCTGTCTTCTTCCTGTTCTTAAGGGAAATGCTTTTAGTTTCTTCCCATTGAGTATGATGTTGGCTGTAGGACTTTCATATATGGCCTTTATTATGTTGAGATATGATCCCTATATTCCCACATTGCTGAGCGTTTTTATCAGAAATGGATGCTGGATTTTGTCAAATGCTTTTTCAGCATCTATTGATATGATCATGTGGTTTTTATTCTTCATTTTATTTATGTGGTGTATCACATTTATTGATTTGCGAATATTGTACCAGCCTTGCATCCCTCATTCCTGGGACAAATCCCACTTGGTCATGGTTCATAATTTTTTTGGTGTATTGCTGGATTCGATTTGCTAGTATTTTGTTCAGGGTTTTGGCATCTATGTTCATCAAGGATAGTGGCCTGTAGTTTTCTTTCTTTATAGTGTCTTTTTCTGGTTTTGGAATTAGAATTATGCTGGCCTCATAAAACGAGTTTGGAAGTCTTCCTTCTTCTTGAATCTTTTGAAATAGTTTGAGGAGAATGGGTGTTAGTTCTTTTTTGAATGTTTGGTAAAACTCCCCCGTGAAGCCATCCGGGCCTGGGCTTTTGCTTGCTGGGAGAGTGTTGATTATATCTTCAACTTCTTCTGATGTCATTGGGCTGTTCAAGTTTTCTATCTCTTCCCAGTCCAGTTTTGGGAGACTATGTGTTTCTAGAAATTTGTCCATTTTGCTTAGATTGTCGAATTTGTTGCCATATAATTGTTCATAGTAGTTGTTAACGATCTTTTGTATTTCTGTGGTGTCAGTTGTTACTTCTCCTTGTTCATTTCTGATTTTGTATATTTGGGTACTCTCTTTGTTTCTTGGTGAGTCTAGCTCAGGGCCCATCAATCTTGTTTATCTTTTCGAAAAACCAGCTATTTGTTACATTGATCCCTTGAATTATTTTTTTGGACTCTATGTCATTTATTTCTGCTCTGATCTTTACTATTTCCTTCCTTCTACTTCCTCTGGCGTTCTTTTTGTTTGCTTTACTAGTTCTTTAAGTTGTGAGGTTAGATAGTCTATCCGAGATTTTTCTTGTTTCTTGAGGTAGGCCTGTAGTGCTATGAACTTCCCTCTCAGAACTGCTTTCGCCGTATCCTATAGATTTTGTGTTGTTGTGTGTTCATTTTCACTGGTTTCCAGGAATTATTAAATTTTTCCTTGATCTCCTTGGTAACCTGTTCATTGTTTAATAACATGGTATTTAGCCTCCATGTGTTCAAATGTCTTTGCATGTTCTTGTTGCAATTGATTTCTAGTTTCATGCCATTGTGATTTGAGAAGATGCTTGATATGATTTCAATCTTCTTAAACTTGTGGAGATTTAGTTTGTGTCCTAACATGTGGTCTGTCTTTGAGAATGTCCCATGTGCACTTGAGAAGAATGTGAATTCTGTAGTTTTGGGGTGTAATTCTCTGTAGATATCTATTAAATCCATTTGGTCTAGTGCTTCATTTAGAGTGTCTGTTTCCCTGCTAATTTTTTTTTGTCTAGAGGATCTATCCAGTGATGCCAGCGGGGTGTTGAAGTTCCGTCCTATGATTATATTGCTATCGATTTCTCCTTGGAAGTCCTCCAGAAGATTTTTAATATATTTTGGTGCTCCTATATTGGGTGCATATATGTTTATCAAGGTTATATCTTCCTGTTGGATAGATCCTTCCAATATTATGTAGTGGCCTTCTTTGTCTCTGGTTATGGCCTTCATTTTTGAAATCTATTATATCAGATATGAGTATTGCTACCCCAGCTTTTTTTTCCTTTCCGTTTGCTTGGAAGATTTTTTTTTCCATCCCTTCACTTTCAACCTATGTGAGTCTTCTGTTGTGAGGTGGGTTTCTTGTAAACAACATATAGAAGTTATGCTTTCTAATTTAGTCAGCTACTGTGTGTCTTCTTATGGGAGCATTTAACCCATTTACATTTAAGGTGATTATTGATATGTATTTGTTTATTGCCGTTTTTGTTTAGTGTGGTTATATTTTTTTTCCTATTTCTCCTGCTAATTACAGCAGTCCTTTTAACATTTCTTGCAGTGCTGGTTTGGTGCTAATGTATTCCCTTAGCCTTTTTTTGTCTGAGAAGCTCTTTATTTGACCTTCTATTTTGAATGATAGCCTTGCTGGGTAGAGTAGTCTTTAATTCAGATCCTTGTTTTTCATGACCTTGATTAATTCATGCCATTCCCTTCTGGCCTGTAGTGTTTCTGTTGAGAAGTCAGTTGAGAGCCTTATGGGGGTTCCTTTGTAGGTAACCTGTTGCTTATCTCTTGCTGCTTTTAGGATTCTCTCTTTGTCTTTAATTTTTTGGCATTTTGTTTAATATGTGTCTTGTTGTGGGCCTGTTTGGATTCTTGTTACTTGGGGCTCTCTGTGATTCTTAAACTTGAATGCCTTCTTTCTTCACCAAACTAGGGAAGTTTTCTGTCACTATTTCTTCAAATATATTCTCTAACCCTTGCTCATTTTATTCTTCTTCCGGGACTCCTATGATGCAAATGTTATTATGTTTCCAGTTGTCCCACAGTTCTCTTAAGCTGTCTTTCTGTTTTTCTGATTGGTTTATTTTTTTGCCCTGTCTTCTAATTCACTGATCCAGTCCTCAGCTTCCTCTACTCTGCTGTTTAGACCTTCTAACGTGTTCTTTATTTCTCATATGTCATTCTTCATTTCTTCTTGGTGGTTTTTCATTTCCAATTGATTGATTTTTAACATTTCTATGTCTTTACTCATGGTGTTGATGTCCTTACTCATGTTGTTGAGCTTCCTCAAGATCATGGCTCTGAATTCTAGCTCTGTTAACTTGCCTAACTGCTCCATATTTATCTCATCTTCAGTAGAGGTCTCTTGTTCTTTCATTTGGCTTCTGTTTCTGTGTTTCACCATTTTGGCTATCACAGTGGGCTTTGGAGCCTTCCAAATTTTCCCTGTCAGTGTTGGTGTTCTGCTGTTTGTGGCTCCCTCTCCTGGGTTTGGATGAGCCAGGGAGGACACATGTTAAATACCACTGTCAAGTCTTACTTTCCTAGTTAGATCTGCTAACCCAGGAATGGTTCAGCTATCCTCCAGCTTTTTGCCTGGATGCTGTCAGTAGTGGTTACTTGAAGAGCCTTGGGTCCTCAGTTGAATGAAAAACTTCCTCAGGTGCTCAGTGTAAGGGGATTTCTTGAGGGTAAGGCAGATGCTGTTGTTAATGAGCCTCAATTTGCATTTCAATGGTTCACAGGTTGGGGTTGAATCTCCGAGGGAGGGACCACCACCTCTCCTCAGAGCTCTGAGAAGGAGTAAAATGGCCACCGTCCTGTGTGGCCGCAACTCAGCAAAAGCTCTGAGCGCTCTCTAAATCCTGAGTGTCCCCACACAGTTTCTGTCCAGTCTGCCCTCCCTCTGCCAGAGCCCAAGGTGGGTGGCTGTGGCTATTTTAGCGTCTCTCCCAGCTCTGCCCTGTGGAGCCACTTGGGAGTTTGACCCGAGGGCGCTGCTCACAGCTAAGCCCCCTGCTGTCCATGGGCTCCCAGCCCCCCTTTGCGATTCCGTAATCCTACCAGGATCGAGTCAGTGTCCCTGGTTATATGGTCCTTGCAAGCTGCTTTTCACTTGCTTTTTCCCGACGATTTGTCTGTATTTTAGTTGTAATTCCAGTTTGGTCCTGGGAGACGGTCTGTATAGTTTCCAGTCACTCCGCCGCCATTTTGGAATTCCTCTGTGATGTGTAGAATCTTGATAGTCCCTGTGGTATCGAGCGACCAGCGCTCCCAGCTTAGTCAGTCTCCAGACTATTCGGCCAACTCAGAATTCTGCCTTTCTCAGTCTCTGCCATGCTGCTGCTGCTGCTGCTGCTGCTCTTCTTCTTCTTCTTCTTCTTCTTCTTCTTCTTCTTCTTCTTCTTCTTCTTCCTTCTTCCTTCTTCTTCCTTCTTCTTCCTTCTTCTTCCTTCTTCTTCCTTCTTCTTCCTTCTTCTTCTTCTTCTTCTTCTTCTTCTTCTTCTTCTTCTTCTTCTTCTTCTTCTTCTTCTTCCTCTTCTTCTTCATTTACCATTATTTGCAATGATCATCTTTATTACTTGTCTGTTGTTGTCCTAACTCCCCACCCTCACCCCTACAATATAAGATGACAAATCTGAGTCTCAGGGCATTTAAAACAATTTCCCTGAGACTTGGATTGGGGAAAAGTGGGGATCCTAACTGTGGTCTTTAGACTTCCTAGTCTAGAATCTTCACAGGCACCCAAACTGCCTGGAAGGATGAGACCCTCCTATTCAATTCCTCCTCTTCAGCTTTTCCTTCTTTAATTGCTGTCTGTAGTTTCTGGGATGTTTGTGGACAAGAAAGTGGATCCAACAAGAGACACAGTGATTGGAGCCCCTGTATCCTCTGTATCCTTGTTCACTATGGCTTATGACACAGGAAGTGGAGACCTGAGTTAAGTGTATATTCAGTTTCACTTTGCATCAAACACTGACAGGTGGTTCAAACAAATCTGAATTATTTATAAGCGACTGTAGGCAAATATTTACTCTAGGAACACTTGCCATTTTATGCTGAAATCATTTATCATCTCTATTATTTAGAGCTGCACTTGGTGTTATCATTTATTCATTTGTACATTGAGCAACGAGCATTAATTCAGCAGCTACTGAATTAAGCAGGCACACTTTTATGGAATGCTTACTATTTTCTCCACAGTTAATAACCAGACTGGGTTATTTTCTTAAGCATTTAGGAGTCAAATTTGGTTATTTACAGCTGTATTAAAAACAACAACAGCCCTGGCCGGTTTGGCTCAGTGGTTAGAGCGTCGGCCTGCGGCACAGAGAGACCCGGGTTCGGTTCCCGCTATGGGCATGTACCTCGATTGCAGTTTGTCCCCGGACCTGGTTGGTCATGCGGGTGGCAGCCACTCGATGTGTCCCTTCACATCGATGTTTCTCTCTCTCTCTCTTCCTCTCTCTCCCTCCCGCTCTATCTGAACAAAAAAATGGAAAAATGTCCTTGGGTAAGGATAAAAAAAACAACCAAAAAAACAACAACAACATTTCTCCTTCATCTGTGTTTTCCCATGTAGTCTAGGGGAGGATGAATTCTGGAGCACATAGCAGTGACATAGAGGATGGCCCGTTATCTCTCCCCAAATTCTAAACTTTGCATCTGTCAGCGCCTAACAGTGCTTGTCACGTGGTAGCTGTTCTCTATATAATTGTTAACTGAATGCCTGAGTTAATATAATGATAGCATCTTTCTGCTAAAATCCTCTAAGGGCCTCCTATTATACATACAATAACTGACCTTCAAGCTCTGCTTACCTTTCTCACCTCACTCACGCAGCCCCAACTACACCGGTCTTTTTTTTTATCCTCACCCGAGGACATTTTTCCATTTTTTTGTTCAGATAGAGTGGGAGGGAGAGAGAGGAAGAGAGAGAGAGAGAGAGAGAAACATCGATGTGAAAGGGACACACCGAGTGGCTGCCACCCGCACGACCAACCAGGGCCGGGGACAAACTGCAACCGAGGTATGTACCCTTAGCGGGAACCGAACCCGAGTCTCTCTGGACTGCAGGCCAACGCTCTAACCGCTGAGTCAAACCGGCCAGGGCATGCACTGGTCTTTTTAAACTCTTTCCTATTCAAGGACTTTTGCATGTTTTCCCCTCTGCCTGAAATACTCTTTTCTCTGTCCTTCAGGTCCCCTTTAAAATGCCCTGTTCTCAGGAAGGTCTTCCCTGACCTCCCTATTTAAGTAGGTTCCCCTACTATCCTCCACTGCAGCATCTTGTTTGTTGCCTTTGTAGGATATATATAAAATTTCTATTTGCCTTTGTTCCCCAGACAGCTAGCTCAGGGCCTGCCTATAGCAGATACACTGTGATAGCAATTCCGAAATAGGACAGTGAATAAGTAAGCATAAATGAGATTGCTCGGTGTCTTTTTTGAACATCTGGAGAGAATATGTAGGTAAAACAATTTCTTTTCTCTCCATATAGACCTCCAATTTTCTCTAATCTTCTGGAGCTAAGGTTCCTCTAATCTTCTAAAGGGTTAAGAGCATTTCTTCTTGGTCTATGCATCACATAATCCTGGTTTCCTATTTTGTAGGTAATTTCTGCCATTAGAAGCTTCCTTTTGTAGAAGCCAAAGTCCAGGTGCTTTGTTACAGCGATCCGAAGGGAGCGAGACACCAGCCTTTCTCACCTCACCCAGCGGAAGCCCTGTCATCCCTGAGTCTAAGCCCCCGTCATCGCTGGCCTGGACTATTCCTGCCTACCTATATTTTGCCCTTCACATGACAACCAGAGTGAATTTTGAAAATAAACCAAGTAGATAGTTTGTCCTGGCTCTGCTATATCCAAGCATCTGGGATGATGTTATGAAATCTCTCTGGCCTCAGTTTCCTTATCTGTAGAATAGGCACGGTTATAGCACCTATCTCATAGGCTTGCTAAATGATTAAATGAGTTCATACTTGTCAAGCACTTAGAGCAGTCCAAGTACATGGTGTGATGCTTGAACTTTTCAAACTCAATAACTAAAATTTCCATTGTTTCTTGTTACACTTAAACTCCAGACTCCTTACCACGAGTCTCTGAGGTTCTCTATTATCTTGTTTCCTGTCTCTGCCTTCAAACTGTTTATGACTCTTCTCCCTGTTCATTGTTCAGTCACATTGGCCTTTCCTCCAGCCTTTCCATCTTAAAATCTGCTTTTTTCAAAGCCCAGACACTCTCCTTCTGGATCTTTGTTTAGTTCTCTCTTCAGCAATTCAAGTCTTTATTAAAACATCTCCTCTTCTGAGAAGCCTTTCCTGACCACTTTATCTCTCACCTCTGCTCTAGTCATACTCTCTTCCTGTATCTCTCTCTCTTTTCTTTTCTTACCAGTTGCCATAACCCGCAATTACCTTATATATTGAGTTATTTACTTATTTCCTGTCTTCCATACTCCCAAGATACCTCCATGATATCAAGTACTTTGTCTGCTTGGTTTACCTTTGCATCCCAAGGATAGAGAACAATACCTGGCACCCAGTAGATGCTCCATACATATTTGATGAATAAATTGCAAACAGTCTTATAAGTGCACTTCACCATATGGTAGAATTTTGCTATTACCCTCTTCTTGGTACGGCATAAAATCTATGGTGTCATTTAATTTTCTTGAATCAACTATAAGCACTTAGCTGGGATTAAGCAAATTCCAAACTTATATAATTATAGTACAAGGAATTGTTTTGACCTCCCATAGTTGCATGTTTCAGGGTTTTTCAATGTATTTTTAGTGCCCTGAGTTATATAAATAGGTCTGCAGTGTAATTTTTTTCAGTCAATACCACTTTTATTAAAGCATTATGTAAAAGTGCTATCTCTGGTCTTCCCTGACAGATGCAATTTAAATTCTTTGGAATAGGTGAAAAAGATAAAGAAAGAAATAAGGCCAGGGTATTATCTTAAGACTCAGAGCCTAACATGCTTTGAGGAATGTATATTCTGATTCATGGCACATTTTATCCATTTGGTAAGAATGGAGTATAGTGATGACCTACTGCAGAGTTACACACAAAACTGTAAAGGAATATAGAGAAGGGAGGCATCCATCCTGACTGGACAGGGCTTTGGACATAACAGTGGTGGTATTCATCAGAATACATGAGATATACATAATTTCTCCACATCAAAATCTATAGGGCAGTGCTGGGACAGCAGCGTTAGCATTATGTACGGTGAACCCTATATTTCTGGGGGGGGGGGGGAATTTAGTGCCTATAAATACTCATACTCTTCTAGAGTTTTGCTTTGGTTCTAACACCTTGGCTCTGTGATTACACTTTGTTGGCCCCTATGGTCAGGCATCCGTCAGAGGTGGCCCTAAAGCAATGCGAACCAAGAGCTGTCCTGAGCATTCTCAAAGGCTTCACTCCATCAGGACATTAAGAAGACCCCCCCCACCCCCCACCCCCCAGTGCTAGCCCACAAGAAGAATACTTCCTGGTTGCATGTAAATGAGGTCTTAATTCTTCCAAGCCTGATTTATATATATTTTCCAGCATTTTTATTTTTTTTAAAGAGTGGCATATTGTGTTGGGAATATTTTCTTTACTGAATCTATTGAACTGGTCATTGTTAGTTATTTACCTAGAACAATGTGCAATGCAAAATAGAATATAGAACATCTTGAAAAACCTGCCAGAAGGTAAAATCTCTGTTTTCTACCTCTGACTTAAAAAAAATTTTTTTTTTATTATTTGTTTTTATCCTCACCTCACCTGAGGACATTTTTCCATTCTTTGTTCAGGTAGAGTGGGAGGGAGAGAGAGGAACAGAGAGAGAGAGAGAGTAACATCGATGTGAAAGGAACACATCGAGTGGCTGCCACCCACACGACCAACCAGGGCCAGGGACAAATTGCAACCGAGGTACGTGCCCTTAGCAGGAACCGAACCTGGGTCTCTCAGGACCGCAGGCTGATGCTCTAACCGCTGAGTCAAACCAGCCAGGGCCTACCTCTGACTTAATCAGTCACTATAAACTTTGAGTTTCTAGTTCATGTATTGCTGTAATGTTTGGATTTTAAATAAAAACAAGATTACATTTATACTCATAACAAAACATGGAGTTAATTTAATCAAATCTTAAGTGCTGTGGTGGACAGAGCCTAAGGTAACCCCAAAGGTTTTCAACTTCCTGGTGTCCACACCTTTGTGTAATACCCTCCCTTTGACTATGGGTGGTACCTGTGACTCGCCTCAAGCAAATAGAAAAAGCCAGAGGTAATGGAATATCACTCCTGTGATTATATTATATGGCAACAGAGATTATTCTGCATGGGCCAGACTTAATCAGATGAAAGACTTTCAAAGAGGGACTGACCTTTCTCTGAGATGAGAGAGCCTGTTTTGCTGGACTTGAGGAAGCAAGCTCCTATTATGTGACCTGCTTTTTGGAGAGGGACACCTATCAGGGAACACAGTCCTATAACCACAAGGAACTAATTCTACTAGTAACATAGTGTACTTGGCAGAAGACCCTGAGCTTCAGAAAGGAACACAGCCCAGTTAGCACCTTGACTCCAACTTTGAAGAGAGGACCCAGCTAAGCTGTGCTCCTAAAACAAGCACTGACTTTGTTCACACGCACACACACAACTTCATTATAAATGAGTTCTGTGATGCCCAATATAATGTAACTATCTTCCATGTGCGATTTGCTACGTAAGAAGTATTCTAAGATTAATGTGGGAAACATTGTGATGATACAGGGCAGGTGGGGGAAAGGTTATCTGTGCAAAATAAAGTCAAAGACATTACTTGGGGAGATATGAATGTCTCTCATAGAATAGAGAACTTTGGAACAAAAGTAATCCTATTGGAGGTTAGTTGTGTTGCTTTTGCCTATGGAAGGAAGAATTTCTCACCGCACCCAACCATTTCCCACGGCCCCTGGGAGCGAAGAGAGGGGGAGGGAAGGGAAGCCACAGCCACGGGACACACAGGAGAGCCCACTCCTCCCCTTTTTTGAGCAGCAACACTAAGTGCAAAGGAGAAACACCGTCTGCATTCTGTTCTCCAGGCGGGGAATTGCTAAAAGGGATGGATGAGGACCCAATTATTTCAGTAGGGGGGGTGATAGTTAAACACCTGAGGCTTGGGAGAGGAGGGCAAATTGGGGGGGGGGTGGCAAAAATACTAGAGGGGAAAGGGTTAAGGGGAGGTAGAAGAGAGACGTAAAGCAGAATCGGATGGGTTGGTGAACACAGGGCTGTCCTTGCAAGGCCTGGAGTAAAATCAGGTCTTCCTTCTGCCTGATCAACATGGCCCAGCCCTTTCCTACACCCCACATCTAAAGAAAAGGGTGGCCCCTGTGTCAAATGAGGGGAGTGAGATATCTAGGCCGGTGTCCACAATGCCTGAATCCCTCATTTCCCTTCCTTTACTTCCTACCTCCCAACACACCTCCCTCCAATAACAGGCACCCGTGGGGCTGGCCTGGTAATGATTACCCTGTCAGTAAAGAATTGCTTAAAAGATGCCTGCGACTGTGACTCACTGTGGCCAACTGTGCCTTGGAGGACGGCTACCCACAGACGAGGCCCGTTTGGAGAAACAGTAAGTGCCCTTCTCTTTACCGTGGTGGTTCAAGGCCAGGTCTTTAAGTCTTTAACAAAGGAGCTTTCACACAGTTCCAGGTGGAACTGAGAGCCCTCGTAAAACCATTAGGAATCCAACCGAGGATTTCCAGTGTACCTGACCCTGAGGGTAGGAAACATGCTCTGCCCTGATGTCTTCCTTCTCTGTCCTGTGGTGGTGGTGGTGGTGGGGGCGGGGGGCATGGAAACCTGACCCAATGAGGCTGGCCGAGCCAAAAGAAAGCATCGCAGAAATGCAAAGCAGTCCTCACGTGCAGTAGGGGGTGGTTAAAAAACAGAACAAAGTGGCGTAATTAAACCACTAAACAAATGTGAATAAAAGCAAATGATTATTCAGTGTGCGGAGCATTCAAGATACAGGTCAATATTCAGAGAATGACAGGAATTCCATTTAGAACCATTGATGTCTGCTTCTAAGACATGCAAATGTGGCCAACATAGGAGTCCTTCAAGGGGGAACTTAAACCCCAGCCCATCCCTCCGTTTATTCTTGGCCCCACCTCGTCTTCAGCCCTAGACCCTTGAGTCTCAGAGATGGAAAGAAGCTCATCTCTGGGTGGGAAAGCAAAGACCAGGATCTGCCGCTGTGTTTCTAGGTAGCGTTACAACATTCCCACTTCAAAGGGGGACCCTCAGATTGGCCTCATCACATTATCCTGACAGCAGAATGGCTGTATCAAAGCAGCTTCATCAATAGATCATAAACTCAAAACAGAAAACAGGCGCATTACCTCAACACAAGAGTAGCTGTCGCACCGTCTGCCCTTGTGAATCGCCTCACTGACATCCACAGTAATTAAGTCGGGTCGATCACAGCTCAGCAATGACCTAATTCCACATCCAGCACGTCCCAGGTGTTTGTTTATACCAGCGATCAGAACAGGGCTACCAGGCCGTAGAAGTAATTTAGGTGCCACTTTATAAACAACGGGGATCAATTTAAAGTGGATTGACTGTGGTAAGTGACTCAGGGTGGAATAGTGAGATCAAAATTGTAATAAATAATGTCTACAACAGGAAGAGAATGTGTCAAGAGGAAATTATCTTAACTGAGTTACTAAAATCCTTCAGCTGAATGAATTCTGTTAACAGCTACTTACCAAGTGCCAAGTATGTACCAGGCGTGGGGCATCGCAGGGAATGAAATGGACAAAACAATTCCTTACCTTCATGAAGCTCTCAACTGTGCACAAGGGGTGGTAGCAACATTGAAAATTAAACATGTAGTCTGAAAGTGACAAGTGCTATGAAGAAAAATAATGCAGCCTGGCCGGTGTGGCTCGGTGGTTGAGCATTGACCCTTGCACCAAGAGGTCGCCAGTTCGATTCCCGGTCAAGGCACATGCCAGGTTGTGGGCCCGATCCCCAGTGGGGGGCATGCAGGAGGCAGCCAATCGATGTTCTCTCTCATCAGTGTTTCTGTCTCTCTCTTCCCCTACCTTCTTCTCTCTCTAAAATCAATAAAGAAAAATAATGTAAGGAATGAACATTTCACTTCTCTTCTGTCAGCACACTCTGATAGTTTTACTTTTCAAATATATTGAGAAGCCAGTCAGTTTTGCTGCTTCCACTACTTGGACCAAGACACCACTGTGTCTAAGGCAGAGTAACGCAGTGGCCTCCGGATTATATACCCTGTTTTAACTTGAATCCTTTCAGTTTATTCTTTTTTTAAATCCTCACTCGAAGATACACTTCCATTTATCTTCAGAGAGACTGGGAGAGAGAGAAATATTGATGTAAGACATGTTGATTGGTTGCCTCCCACACGACCCTGACAGGGCTGAGACCGAACCGAAACCAAGGTACGTGCCCTCGACCGGAATCGAACCCGTGACTCTTTGGTCCACAGGCCGACACTCTAACTGCTGAGCCAAACTGGTCAGGGCCTTTTCAGTTTATTCTTAATACAGCTTCCAGTCGCCCTGCTAAGAAAATGTTAGATCATTTCATTTATCTCCTCTAAACCCTCCAGTGGTTACGAGAGTAAACGCTCAAGTATTTGTAGCAGCCATCAAAGCCCTGCATTATCTGGCCTGTGTTTTCTCTTTGGGTCCATTTCTTCTTCTCTCTGCTCTACCCCACCGGCCTGCTAGCTGTTCCTTGAACACTGGGCATCTCCTGCCTCAGGGCTTTTGCTCTTATTGTCTGTTTGCCCAGAAATCACCTAGTTCATTCTTTTTGCTGTGGATGCCACCAGTGCACATCTCCTCTGGTGTCTGCCTGGGGCTGTACTGGTTTCTTCACAAATTTAAATAAGCGAGGGTTTGATTGCAGTGATCTCCTTCTACTGGTTTCGCCTGCCACACTGTCGAGCACCATATGAAAAGGGTGACATCTTACCATGTTCTGCCCATCACTCTCATCCATTTACCTTATTACTAATTTTCTCATTTCACCCTCAACGTATTCATTGGACCTACACTCTTCTCTTCCGGAAGTAAGCTCTTGGCCCCTTTGCACGAGGGCCCTGCTCCATCCTGGCGACGTGCACTTGAACTGCCTTGAGAACGCTCCTTCCTTCTGGTTCCGATCCGGGAAGCATTTCTAACCCAGCTCGGCTTCCACGGAGGGGGCAGGATGTGAACATCACTAGCTTGAGAAGGCAACTTCCACTTTATGTTAGTAATAAATAGGAAAATGGGGTTCAATGTATAACATTTGACCTTAGGGCTGGTCACGACCCTTAGGGTGGAGTGGAAGTTCTTCACTCAGCTCTTTATTCTAGAAAAAGCTTCCCTTTTCTCATCCCCCCTCACTTTGGAAGAGGAGGAAATGTAATTTTGATTGGACATTTAGATCATTAATCAGGCCACTAACAGGAGGGCTTGTTAACAGGTGTGTTCTCGGAGGAGACCTGCACTTTTTTTTGCCTATCTCGCCCCCCCGCCCCCCGCAGCAGTGATACATTGTTATCTTCCACTCTGTTTGGTCCTTTCATGTGGCTGAGTTGGGGGCAATTTGGTTATTTCTGGTTTCCCATGATTCAGACCATAGCATCTTAATTCCTCCTTTATTTCTAGTAGCCAATGTTTCAACTGTATACTGCTGTATAATAATCACCTAAACCTTCGTGGCGGACAACCAAAACCACTTTTCTACCTGCATGAACTCTGCAGCTAGGAGTCCGCACAGCACACAGCAGGGCTGACTCGTCCCTGCCCTCTGGTGTCCCCCAGCTGGGAGGAAGGAAGGTTGACGTGACTGAATGACGGGAATGGGATCATGTGGAGGCTTCTCCCCTCACATTGTCTGGCTCCTGGATTGGGATGACTTGAAGGCTGGGCTCCGCTGAGATACTGTGAACTGGTGTTTCTACCTGTGTCTTCTCCATGTGGCTTGGGCTCCCAACAATATGGTTTCATTGCACATTAAAACGTGGTATAGAACTATCTAAAACAGGACTGCCAAGTCACGAAAATAGCTTTCACAGATTCTCTGTTCCAAAATCTCTTAGGCCCTTGTTCAAGAAATCATCACTCCCGTGTTCACATACAGTCCCAGTAGGGACGCATCGTGTGTTGCGTGGTGTCCGGCAGAGTACACGCAGCCAATCAGCCAGTCCAGGCGGGTGAACCGACAGGGCAGAAACTCTCAGATTTGTACTGGGCCTGCAGAGTTAATCATTTAGAGGAGGGATATAAGTTACCATTGCAACTCAGAAAGAACAGCAGTGTGGACGATTGAGTGTAAGAATCACTAGATCAACACAACTCATTAGCTCTTTAAGACAGTGTACTGTGGTAGGGGACCAATCTTATGTACTAGTTAAGGACACAGATTTTGTTGGGACACAGTCGGGTCCACATTCCTCGCACTATTACTTAACTGCCATACTCCCTTGGTAGCATAAAATTGACTACTGGACTCATCTCCGGGCTTTTTTTGTGGACGGGAGGGGAGAGTAGATGAGGTAATGTCTGCAAAGCCATGGCAAACGCTGATACACAATCAGACCATCTCTGAGAGTCCACTGATGACCCTGAATTGCAAAGAGAAGGGCGCATTATAATACGTGATCTCATTTACTTAAAGAAACTAGGAAATGCACCATAAATATCATGAAGATTACAATAATAAAGATTATAAAGTAAAACATCTGTATCAGACAAGGTCCTGACAGGTAACAGTCCATTCAAATCAGGTCATTTGAAGAGAGTTTTGCAGATGCGTGGCAGGGTGCAGGGAAACCACTGGGTGTAATGCAGTAGAGAGCGGGGTGGGGATTCTCACCCTGGGTCTACGGGTGAGGGTACGGGGTCACCAGGACTTAGACACGGTGAGGCTACGGGAAGAGGGCTGCTGAGACCTTTGGTGGAAGGATGCTGCCAGCCTCTGGGGCCCTTCGAGGAGGGAGATGGAGGACTAAATACCCTGTCCCCCTCTCTGATCTGCTGGTGCTCCCCATTGGAACCTTCTGGAAGCCAGTGGGCAAGGCAGCCAGCTGATGAGGTCCACACAAGTTAGCTTTCTGGGCCTAACAGAGTGAACAATAATATTCCTTTTCTTTTTTTTTTTTTTTATCATCCTCACCCGAGGACATTTTTCCATTCTTTGTTCAGATAGAGTGGGAGGGAGAGAGAGGAACAGAGAGAGAGAGAAACATCGATGTGAAAGGGACACATCGAGTGGTCGCCACCCGCACAACCAACCAGGGCCGGAAACAAACTGCAACCAGGGACATGCCCTTAGCAGGAACCGAACCCAGGTCTCTCTGGACCAGAGGCCAATGCTCTAACCGCTGAGCCAAACTGGCCAGGGCACAATATTCCTTTTCAATTCCAGGCAAGAAAAGATGAAAGATCAACAATATAGCCCTGGCCTGTTTGGCTCAGTGGTTGGAGCATTGGCCTGTGGACCAGAGAGTCCCGGGTTCAGTTCCTGCTAGGGGCGTATCTCCCTCAGCCCCCCAAAGATCAACAGTATACAATTTGTAAAACTTAAAGCAGAATGTAAAGAAGCCCTAAGGGCCTCTCTGTGTTTGCTACGCCTGCTTCCTCCCCCTGCTTTGACGTGCTGTGGACATGTGGTGATTTAAGATGTGCTTAGCACTGAACAGTGTCTGCAGCTCACTGTTGAACACAGCCCTTCGTCTTGTACCCACATTGCCATCCTCACTCAACAGGCCCATCAGGTGCCGAGAGCTATGTTGGAAGCGGTGGGAGAAACACGCTAAGGGGGGAACTCGATCCTTATCTCGCAAGAATGTGTAGTTAGGGAGGGAGGACAAACCTGTGATAGGCAGCCATGTAAGACATATGATGGTGCATGTGGCAGGCGTTCTGAAGAGGGTCATCACTGAGGACCTGGTGCAGAGGGAAGTGCTTGGAGGGGAGAGTGCAGGTGGGCGAGGAAAAAAGAACATTTAAGTTACAAAGCACGCCCTGGCCGGTTTGGCTCAGCGGTTAGAGCGTCGGCCTGCGGTACAGAGAGACCCGGGTTCGGTTCCCATTATGGGCATGTACCTCGGTTGCGGTTTCTCCCCGGCCCTGGTTGGTCGTGTGGGTGGCAGCCACTCGATGTGTCCCTTTCACATCGATGTTTCTCTCTCTCTCTCCTTCCTCTCTCTCCCTCCCACTCTATCTGTACAAAAAATGGAAAAATGTCCTCGGGTGAGGATAAAAAAAAAAAAAAAAGTTACAATGCACATAAGCAAAACAATGATATCTGGGCTCCAGCAGCATGAGCCAGGACAAAGATTACCCAGTAAGCAAGATGGAGCCAGACTGAGGGTTAAAGGATCTCACATCTGCTTCAGGAAAAAATGTAAATCACCTGGGAACAGGCAGGGTTACTCTTTGGTTTCTCGCCCTGGTAAATCTGGAGGGAATGCCAGGGAAGAGATAAGAGCAATCCCTATCTTATCTTTCTTGATTAACATAGAATCAAGACTTTCTTGATTAACAGAGAATTTTTCAAGGCAACCAGGTGAATCCAGTCATTTTTGTCAGTTTTTCTCACTGCTGAATTGCAAGAAGATGCTGACTTAGGATCTTGAAATAATGAGGTTGTTGGATTTACATAAATTAATAAGGTTGCGGGGAATTTAACTGATTCAAACACCTTCTGAGACTGAATAGTTTATTAACTGACAACTAAAATAAAGTTAGAAATTTGCAACATCACCACACTTGGGGATATGAAAAGAATTGTGGTGTATTTCAAGGGTGTCACTTTCGACTGAGTCTCTATAAACAATTGTATGCATAATATCATGTTATTTCTGTAAAACAAGTTTTCTAATTTTTTGTGTTTTCAGGGTTTCTATAGTGAATTTTTAGTGCCCTTAATTGGCACTTCCTTAATTTCATCTTGGCGGAATTCAAGATGCTTCTTTCTTTCATCGGTGCCATTAGTCCATTTACCAAATGTAGCAACCTGTGCCGTGAGCAAGGAATGGAGGTTACAAGTTGGGGGGTGACCCCACCACAGTCTTCAATAACTGCAGGGGGTGAAAAGAAAATCACGTTTGTTTAGAAACTTCTGTCCACCAAGTCCTTTTATGTGTACGATCTTACTGACAACTTTTCACAAGATGGAGTTGGGGTTTGAACCATGGACCATCCAGTTTTTTTTTTTTTATCCCAAACCTCACTATCTTTATTTTAACATAATCTAAGAATTAGTTCTCAGAAGCTCACAACACTTTCATTAGAAGCTCACAAGTGATGTCTCTTACCTGGAGGAATGCCAATGCCACACAGAGATACAGAACTACACTTATTTCCCGCTCTCTCAGAACCTTGAAGGAATTCGGTCTGATGCCTATGTTTCCTTGAACGATCTAGAAAGTGAAAGGACATGGTGGGCTACAAAAGAAATTCACC
This sequence comes from Molossus molossus, assembly GCF_014108415.1. Taxonomy (NCBI): domain Eukaryota; kingdom Metazoa; phylum Chordata; class Mammalia; order Chiroptera; family Molossidae; genus Molossus; species Molossus molossus. The sequence goes on along the minus strand of NW_023425401.1, from coordinate 28,858,343 downwards.
TTCCGCTTTCTCTTACTTTCTTTTTCCTTTGAGAGCCTGAGTTGTTTTTTTTTGGTTATGATAAATTAACGTAGTATTTTGTTGTTGTTGTTATTTTGTGGTGTGTGATATATTTTTGATTTGAGAAGGGCAAGGCAGGCAGAGGAGAATTTCAGTTTTAACTGGGAAGGGATTCATTCGGGTTGACCTGGAAAGCAGGTGTCTGCAAATGTTTTGGTATTTGGGTACTGCGTGCCTACTTTGTGTTGACTGCAGACACCCTGGAAGAGAAAAATATGGCCCCTGCCCTCAAGCTGTTTTATTCAAGGTAGGGCTTAAGGCAATGCATATGAACATCCTCATTTTTTGCAGGGGAGGGGGGTAAACATTGTATTATAAAAAATAAATAACAAGAAACGCCATTGAACATTACTAGAAAAGAGGAAAGGGAAGTAAGCTGGATAATACAGAATGCTGAGGTTTTTTTGTTTGTTTCTTTGCCTCATTTTTTTTAAAGATTGTGCAATATAGCACATACAGAAAAAGAGCCGAAAGCATAAACATATAGCCTAGAACAACATTCATGTAAAAACGACCAGGTCACAGAAATGGAATGTTGTCTCTCCTCATAAGTCCCAGCATGCTTCTCTCTTATCAAGACCCTTCCCCTCCAGAGGCAATTCTCATCCTGATTTTGTAGTTAGGACCCCTTTACTTTCTCTTGCTTTATCGTTTTACCTATGGAGAATGTATTCCTAAAAACTGTAAGGCTTATTTATTTATTTAAACCACTTTTGAGCTTTATATATTTAAAATCGTATAGCATGTACTCTTACTAGTTTTATTCCTTAGGTGCTTGATATTTTTGTTGCTATTTTCTTTTTTTCATCCTTACCTGAGGACATTTCTCCATTTTATGCTTAGATAGAGCAGGAGGGAGAGAGAGGAAGAGAGAGGGAGAAACATCAATGTGAAAGGGACACATCGAGTGGCTGCCACCCGCACAACCAACCAGGGCCGGGGACAAACTGCAACAGAGGTACATGCCCTTAGCAGGAACTGAACCCAGGTCTCTCTGGACCGCAGGCTGACGCTCTAACCGCTGAACCAAACCGGCCAGGGCTTTGTCACTATTTTCAATTGTAATTCAAGGGTGGTTTTATATAAACATGTTTAGTAAAGTATGACATAGAAAAGCGCACAAAACACAAAGATGCAACTGAACAAATTATCACAAAAAACCCTGATTATCTCTACTTGGATTAAGAAATAGAACATGACCCGGAAGCCATTCTTGTGCCCTTCCCAGTGATATCCTTTCTCTTCCCAGAGATCTCTTCTAATTTGACTTCTAATGCTACCATTGTGCATGTTTTAAAATTTTATATAAGTAGAATCATGCAATGTGCATTCTTTTTTATTTGGCTTTGTCTCAACAATATATGTTTTTGATATTCATCCATGTTCTCGCATGTAGCAATAGTTTGTTCATTGTCATTGCTTGTAGTTCAGACTTACCCTAGCTAATGGCTGTTTAGTTGACAACTCTTCATTTATAATGGCTCTTGAAAATTTATTTTATTTTATATTTTTGGTAATGATTTATTTCTATTCAGTATAATGACTTTTTCAACCCCAAAACATATTAAATGAATATGTTATAGGAAGCAATGTTTTAGTATTATGATTTTAGACACATCCCCTAAAATTTTTGAACAGCTGTTCTAATTGTATGTTACATTTACATGAACCCAAAATGTGTTTTCTTGCATGAACACACCAAGAGAAAGGCAGAAGTACCCTCCTTGACTCTTCCGACTGCTGTGTGAATGTTGTATTTCCACTTGCTTTCAATTGATCTCATGTTTACCTATATTTTGTCCTTTTTTTGTTTTACAGTGCTACTACTTTGCTTATAGGTGTGGTTTGAGTTAAAAAAAACCATAACCCCCTCAAAGGTAAAAAAGTTGTAATAAAAAATGGTGCAGAAAGAGAAAAAAGAATGAATACAATAAACCTTTGATCATATTACATTTTATGTTCAAAATATTTAAACTATTGCTTATTACTTATATAAACTTATTTTCATTATTCAATTGATATTTTCTATCTGTGAATATTATTTGAGTCTTTGTGATTGGAATAAAATGCATTAGTTTTTTGGTTTTTTTTTCATTAAAACAAACAGATATTTTTCTCTGAATGTTTTTGGCTTAGTGGCTGAGATACTGTGATTTATAATAAGAAATATGTATTTGTTCTTCTTCCACAGTTCCTGGCACAGAGTTCTTAAAACCTTGGCATTTCCTAAGTGATGAGAACAATTAAGGTGTCTTTTGTTATGTGAATGAGGTGACTCTTGGATCTCTTCTAAGGATGGGAGTTGGTTGCTAGGAGACTCAATCATGTGATTGGTGGGTTGGAACTTTCAGTCCCAACCCTTTGACCTCCGGAGAGAGGAGCTGGAGGCTGACTTTGGAGATGACGGCCAATCATGCATATGTAATGAAGCCTCCATAAAAACCCAAAGGGAACAGGGTTCTTGGAGAGCTTCCGGGTTGGTGATCAAGGGGAGATTGGGGGCGAGCAGTGCTCTGAGAGGGCATAGAAACTTGTGCCCCTTTCCACCCCTTGCCCTGTGTATCTCTTCCATCTGGCTCTTCCTGAATCATATTCTTTTATAGTAAACTGGTAATCTAGTAAGTGAAATGTTTCTCTGAGTTCTGTGATCCTCTCTAGCTGGTTAGTTGAACCCAAGGAGGAGGTCATTGGAACCTCCAGTCTACAGCCAATCAGTCAGAAGCATAGGAGAGAGACACTTGGGCTGTTCACTGGTATCTGAAGTTTCCAGGGGTGGGATGTTTGGGAGCAGTCTTAGAGGACTGAGTCCTTAGCCTGTGGAACCTGATGCTATCTCCAGGTAAAGGCTGTCAGAATTGAGTTGAATTGTAGAACACCCAGCTGTTATCTGAGAATTGCTTGGTGTGGGGAAACCACTCTCCACACCTTGGAAATGATATTCAGAGTCCTCAGTGGCAGCGTCTTCAGGAGTAAATTAAAGACACTGAGCAAAGGATAGGTAGGTATATGCCATCTTATGACTATAACACAACTTATTTACCCATTGTATTACTGATGGATATTTTGGCTGTTTTCTGGTGATTAAAACAAAACAAAATAATGTTTCTATAAATATCCTATATAAGTTGTTTGGTATATATATACGATTACTCTAATCTTTGCAAACAGTAGGTATTGTCAGTCTTTTAAATTCTACCCATTCTAGCATATATAGTGATACCACATTGTGGTTTTAACTTGCATTAAAAAGTTGAGCATCATTTCACATGTCTATTGGCCATTTGGATAGTCTCTTTTGTGAAGTGTCCATTCAAGTCTTTTGCCCATTTGTCTGGCATAGATATTGACTTGTAGGCATTCCTTGTGCATTCTGGATACTGGCCCTTTTTTATTGGTGTAGCAAAATATATTCTCTTATCATATGACTTGTCTTTCCACTCTATCAGTGGTGTCTTTTGGTAAACAGAAATGGATAATTTTATTGAAGTCCAGTGTATCAATCTTCCCTTCATGGTTAGTGTTGTCTTGTGTGTGTTGTTAAATAAATCTTTTTCTATGTCAAGGTTAGAAAGTTGTTTGCCTGTGTTATCTTTAGGATGCTTGATTGATTCACCTTTTATGTTTAGATCTACAATCCACCTGGAATTGATTGTTTTTTTTTTTGTATGATGTGAAGTAAGGGTCAAGTTTTATTGTTTTCCACATGGATAGCCAATTGACCTAGCCTCATTTTTGGAAAATACGACCCATTCCCACTGTTATATAGTGTCATATTTGTTATAAACCAAGTGACCACATACATGTTTGTTTGTTTTTTTCTGGGCTCTTTACCCCTTCATCGATCCATTTGTCTATTATATATCAGTGGCACACTAGCTTAATTCTTATAGCTTTATAATAAGACTTGATAATCAGTAGAGTATATTTTCCAACTTTCTCTTCTTTATGTTTGTCTTGGCTATTATTTTTCTGTTGCATTTTCTGAAAACTTAAATGTCAGGTAGTCAATTCACACACACACACAGCTAAAATTTTGGGATTACACAGAAAATATAGTTCAATTTAATTTGAAGAGGACTGACATAGTATATCCCTTTTTCATTTAGATATTTAATTTCTTTCAATAACATTTTATCATTTCCTGTGTAGAAGTCTTATATATCTTTTATTAGATTTATCTCTAAGTATTTGACATGTACATGCTATTGGAGATGACGTTTCAAAACTTCATTTTTCAGTTGTTTGGTGCTGGAATAGAGAACAATAATTAATTTTGGTCTTATATCCGGTGACCTTGCTAAATTTGCTTGTTAGCTCTGGCCAGTGTGGCTCAGTTGGTTAGAGTGTAGTCCTGTACACCAGAAGGTGGCAGGTTCAATTCCCGGTCAGCGTACATACCCTGGTTGTGGCTTTAATTCCTGGCCGGGGCATGTACGGGAGGCAACCTATCGATGTTTCTCACATTGATGTTTCTCTCTTTCTCGTTCTCTCTCTCTCAAATTAAAAACACACACACATAAAAATTTGCTTATGAATTCCAATTACTTATTTGTAGATTCTTTAGAATTTTCTACATTCTGAATTATATTGTCTGTGTATAATGGCAGCTTATTTCTTTGAGATTCCCCTTATTCCGAGGGTGGAGGCTTTGGAGGTCCCAGCCTAAAGCAGAGGGTTTAACAAACCCCCAACCTTGATGGCTTTGGACTTTCAACTTTGGTCTCCCCTGCTCCTCCAATGGAAGGTTTGCTGCTGACTGTGCAGCTCAGCTTCTCATAGGCAAAAGCAGCCCACACTTCTGGGTTCGCTCCCCTTCGGCCTGGTTATTCCTCACTCCCTTGTTAGCTCTTTAAAAAAAATTTTTATTGACTTTTTTTTTTTAGAGAGAGAGAGGAAAGGAGAAGCAGAGAAGCATTGACATGAGAGCAAAACATCAATCGGCTATCTGTCTCCCACACACACCCCAACCAGGGATCAAAGCCACAACCCAGGTATGTGTCCTGACCGGAAATCAAACTGGGACCTTTTGGTGCACAGGACAACGCCCAACCAACTGAGCCATGCTGGCCAGGGCTCTTGTTAGCTCTTTAATGCTTTTAAGAAGTTGTTTTAAAACTATTTCATCCAACATTTGCTAGTTTGTTTTCAGGGGAAAGATTGGTATTAATGACCAAGTTTGTTCCTATTAAAAGCAGGAGCTCATTGGATATTTTTTCTTAGAAGACAAAGGGTGCTGGGCCTGATAACTCAATTCTGATGTCTGCTTGGGAGCAGAGGGATGGGCCATGCAGGGGTGCAGGGGACCGGCAGAGCCAGATCAGAATGACCTGCTGGCTTTGGCTGTGCTCTGGGATTGCAGTGGATCATGGACAAAACCCAAACTGTAGAACTCTGTGTATTGAGGACAGATGTAAGGAATGCAAATGGGAATTTCTTCCCCATCTATGATAAATCCAGTGATTGGAGTTCACCCAAAGCTGCTTCTCCCTCAAGCATCCATTTATTTTTAATTCATGGGATTGTAATAGCACATGAAAATTAGTTCGAGGTGAAATTGAGTTCTAAATTGGATAGTTCAGGTAAGTAGGTACGGTGATGATAAACAAGGTCTTTTACATGTTCAGGGACCAAGGATGCCATTTCAGAGTATTTGCTAAGTCAGATCTACAAATAGTTGGCCTATAGAAATAGTACAGAGAGACCTTACTTGAAATGGTATTTATTATAGTAGATTTTTACTGTAGTAATTCTGGGCTGGGTTTTCCCAGTATAATATACATGCCAATGAGACTCCAGCTGAAAACATATATAAAACCTTGCGCTAAGTAGCCTCCTGCCCTAGCAGTGAGCCTGGATGTGCACCGTGACTGAGCCTTCTTGGAATGTTGTTCCCTTTGCATTCCACGTTTTAACCTGTTTGAAAAATCCTCTGTTTCCTTAGGAAGCATTACCTCTTTAAAAATGTCTTCTAGCCCAGGCCGGTTTGGCTCAGCGGTTAGAGCGTCGGCCTGCGGTCCCGAGAGACCCGGGTTCGGTTCCCGCTAAGGGCATGTACCTCAGTTGCAGTTTGTCCCCGGCCCTGGTTGGGTCGTGGGGGTGGCAGCCACTGGATGTGTCCCTTTCATGTCGATGTTTCTCTCTCTCTCCCTCCTGCTCTGTCTGAATAAAAAATGAAAAACTGTCCTCGAGTGAGAATAAAAAAAAAAAAGGTCTTCTAAAAAAAAAAATAAATAAAATCCATCCTTCGCTGCTTATGGAGCTGAAGGATCGGCAATCAATTTAAATTTTCAGATGGAAATGGCGGAAGACCTCTGGGAGCTTCTGATTCCAGCATCCATTTGGCTCTAGTTGATTCAGGGACACCTGAGCCCTGGGAAGTCAGCCTTTTCTCTTTCTTTGCTCTCTAAGTGTCCAGAACCTGGTAGATTCTTCATTTTCTGTTATGAAAACATAGTTTTTAACTACATAAGCATTTCCGTGAAGTGGTGTTTTTCACTTTTATTCGAGGCAGCATTTTAAGGAAAATGACTGTGTTTAATAAAACGTACCTGCTGTAAAGTTGGAACCTGTCTGGCTTAGGTGGTTACTAACCCTACACGACAAAAACATCTGGATGAACTGCCATAGCTAATATTTTCTAAGTGAGACCCACGCTAAAGACTGCCTATTTTATTAGGGCTCTTTTGACTACACTTTGTACCCCAATATTAGAAACGAACCTTTAATCACTATTTACCAATACAATATAAAGTAGTACATCGTGAATGAAGACAAATCTTTTCAGGCTATAAGAGCAATTTTAATAAAATCGAACTATCAGGTATGAGAAGGAATAAATAACAACAACAGCAGCCACCACAAAAGCCTCAGATAAACATCACCCATGTACATGTGAGAGTGCCGCCTTCCCTCCCTTGATGACATTAACTTAATTAAATAGGCAAAACCATGAATGTAATTGATCTTGTAAACTATTGCCTAAGAAAATAGTGGTGAACACACATAAATACTTGGGTAGGCGAGAGCCGAACAGAGTACATTTATATTTCTAGTTGGCTTAAAAGGCTTTATAAATTTTATGGGCTTAAAAAACAGCAAATATCTTACAGTCACATTTTATGCTGTTGGCCTGATATTTCAATATTTAAAATCCTGGATGTACTTTTTTTTTTTTTTTGCTATTTATTCCCAAACAAAGGTTTTCAACAGAGAAGACCAAACTAATGTTATCAGAAGCATGAGAGACATGACTATCAGATTAAAGTGCTTAAATGGCAATGAAAACAATGAAAAGCGTTGCTGTAGCTCCTGGAGAATCAAACATTAGAGAAATGTGGCTAAGGCGCAACGTGGTGCTAAAACAAATCCCAAACTGCAATTCCTTTGCAACAGTGCTATGTTCAGTGTCAAAACATGACAGGTAGTTCTGTTTTGCTATATTGAGATACCTTGAGGAAAGCCAGATATTTGAGGTTTACAGCCCCTGTAATTTAGAGACATACTATTTATTTATTTATTTTTTTGGCAAAGGGGGGGGGGCATGGGAAACATCTGTATTAGTGTCGACAGTAAAAAAAAAAAAAAAGTACCTACGGTGAAATTAGAACTTCTTTAAATCAACTCCATTTGGAGGAAGAAGAAAGGAAGACAAGAATTAGATACTCAGGCGCTAAGTAAGGAAAATAGTAAAACAAACAACAACTCTAAGACTCATATAAATGCCAGTGCTTTTTAGAATTATAAACCATTACTTCGGACAGTCAGACAACTAACTAGTATTTTCATTACTTCACACTGTCTTTCAACTGTTTCTTGGCTAGTGCTGGGCAAAGTAAAATCTGGACACCCAGACAGGTTCTCTTTCATCACGACGAAGTCCCCACAAACTTGCTTGAGAGATGTCTTAATGTGTACAACTAGAAGAGGAGAGACAGAGGCTGGAGGGACTGCTATGTGACAGTCACTGGGGATACAGAGATGACCAAGGCATGGTTCTTGTCTTTAAAGGTTCCATGACTAGTTGGGAAGCCAAATATGTGAGCAAATAATTGTAAATACATTATGCTGGGCACTCACTACAAAAGAGATTTTTATAAAATAGAGACGTGGGAGAGGGAGGGAGTAGGGTGGTGGGGGGTAGGGAGGGCGTAGGGAGAACCCAGAAAGAGGTGTCCTTGCACTGCATACTTAAGGAAAACCATACTTAAGGAGTTCACTAGGCAGGGAGGAAAGAGAAGGCATTCTGGCCCAGCCGATGTGGCTCAGTGGTTGAGCGTCGACCGATGCGCCAAGAGTTCGCCGGTTCAATTCCTGGTCAGGGCACATGCCCAGGTTGGGGGCCTAATCCCCAGTGGGGGGCATGCAGGAGGCGGCCAATCGATGTTCTCTCTTGCCGATGTTTCTCTCTACCTCTCCCTCTATTTTCCCCCTCTCTCTAAAAGCAATAAAGAAAAAAAGAGAGAGAGAGAGAAAGGCATTCTGAAAAGCAAGGATGTGCACACACCCGGAGGTGTGTAACAGATCAGAGCCACACACAGAGCTCAGCGTGTGATACTGGGAACGGTGAGATGGCTGGAGAAATGCTGACTGAGGATGACAGGCTCAGGATTCGGATGTTGTCCTATAGGCCAGGGGCACACAGGTAAGGGTTCTAAATGGGAGCATAAGGTAATTCCATTTGCTCTTTACAAAGACCATGCTCTCTGCCCTGTTGAGAGCTGATTGGAGGAAGGAAAACTGGAGGGAGGAAGGTTGATCCGGAGGCCAGTGCCAGAAACCAGGACGAAGTTGTGGTACAGAAAGGTAACTACCAGATTTCAGACTGGAGTTATGGTGGTGTAATTCACTAGGACAGGAAATACAGGTTTGGCAAGGAGTTTTAGACTTGCTGTGTTTGTGACTGTCAGTGATATCTCAGTTGATAAATGACAGTGTCGAGGACAGAATGTGAGTTTTATTTTTATTTTTAAATATGTTTTTATTGATTTTTTAGAGAGAGAGGAAGGGGGAGAGATAGAAACATCAATCAGCTGCCTCCTGCACGCCCCCTACTGGGGATCAAGCCTGCAACCTGGGCATGTGCCCTGACTGGGAATTGAACCAGGACCTCTCAGTCCATAGGACGATGCTCAATCCAAGCTGAGCGTGAGTTTTAAAAGAAAACTGTCCCTTCCAAGTTTAATGGGCTGCCACTCACTCTCAATCTTATGTTGAATAGAGTAATTAGTAATTAGCTGAGCTGATCTTAGATTTGAAAAAAATGGAAGGAACTAGTTTGGGGACAAGGGAAAAACTGCACTTACTGGATGGTGGCAGCTGGGCAGCTGGCAGTGCATGATGCCACCCAAATCAGGTGAGTGAAGAAATGCCAACTTCCAGGAGAAACAAGTCCAGAGAGAAGACAGGAGAGCTCAATTATAACACATTAGAATTTTTTTCCTAGAGGGTCCTGTTTGCTCTACTGCCAACAATTTCCAACAGTTGGAATACCACAGGAGGAGCCTAACATTTATATCTGAAGTGCTTTTCATGTGAAGTAGGTACAATCTTATTTGGAAGAAGTCCATTTTACAGATGAAAAACCTGAGGCTTAGAGAGTTGAATAACTTGCTAAGTGGTTGAGCCAGATCTCTCTGCCTACCAAGTCCATAATATTCATTCTACTCCATCATATTGGATCCTGTGAGGAGAGAGGGAAGAAAATTAATAGAATGAGCATGGGTGTTAAAGGGAAAGGATGGCTAACACTGTTTACATGTGTTTAATGGATACAGGTCCTCGGAAAAGATGTTCCTGTGTCTTCTTTTTGCAGTGCCTGGTTCCAAGCCTCTTCTCAGACCCTCCGATCTCTAATCAAGGCCCTGAGGATTGCATTTAAAATAAGCCAAATTCAAAAATGATTATTTTACTGTTTCCAGATATCATTTAATCACTGGTTGCAAGCTTGCCATCCAGTGGCTTTGTTTCCCAAATTATCTAACACGGTGGGAACATATTGACAGTCTTATATGTTGAGAATATGCAGACTAGATAGAGGTTTGTTCGTACTTAAATTTCATAATCTCTTTTTGTCCTCACAGCAGTCCTTCAAGATGACAGCATTTTTCCAGTTTCAGAGTTGAGGAAATGGAAGGTCAGGGAGGTTAAGTGACTTACTCAGACCAGCACAGATAGTAAGAGTTGGTGCCAGTGCTAGAAATGCACATCTTTTGACTTATTAGCAATATTTTTTCTCCAATACCACACAGGCATGTGTGGATGTGTGTGCAGATTTAAAGAGAGAGAGAGAGAAGAGGGAGGGAGAAGACATGTAAAGAAAAGGAACGCAAAGCAATCCAATAAAAATTCAGGGAACGGGGAACTGACAGTTTCTTTGCTTTCAAATGTTTCCGCTATGTCTTTCAGGCACTCATTCTTTTGTTTTGTCCATCTTTTTTTCAAAGATCCTTAGGCTTTAAAAATGTCAGTGAAGTGCCACTTGCTGTATACACACAGGTTGTCACTAAAGGGTCCTGGAGGCTGGGGAGGTAATGGAGCCCAGAAATCTATTGCACTGTGGTCAAGCACAGCGCCAGAGTTTCAATTTCCTTGCTGGTAATGAGCTGAACTTAATGGTCTAAAACAGACCAATGGTACAATGCTACTCGATGCAAATGACAGCAACTGTGAATGGCATAAATGAGAGGCTGACTCCGGGCTAGGGATCTGCTGTGGCGTAAGCATCATTGATTAGAGTTGGAGCTTTCCCTTTGAGAGCCACTGTTCAGAGGGTACAGGACATGGGCAGAACTCTTAGCACCCCTTGGGTTATAGTTCCTTCCACTGTCAGGGTTAGTGGGTGCAGTCGAAGTGCCTGAACTTTCAAAGTGTGATGCTGAATTTTTTACCAAGTAGTGCAGACATCAGACTCATTCAGGCAGGGCTCTCCTGCAGCACTTCTGTGCTTTTCAGAATGTATTGATTTCTGCGGATTGGCCATTGTTGACCAAAGATTGAGTGGTTGTTTGTCTTGAAGAGGGGCAAAGATGGCAGCCAGGCATACCTACAAAGCTCAGTGACACCTTTCCCCTGGTTGTCTTGTCTACTGTGGCTGTTAAAGGTAGGCCAATTAGTTAGTTCCTTCAAGAAATATGTATCTAATATATATATACCCTCATGTTCATAGCAGCACTATTTACAATAGCTAAGATCTGGAAACAGCCCAAGTGTTCATCAGTAGACGGGTGGATAAAAAAGCTGTGGTACATATACACAATGGAGTACTATGCAGCTGTAAGGAAGATCTCTTATCCTTTGAGATGACATGGAGGGACCTGGAAAGTATTATCCTAAGCAAAACAAGCCAAGCAGAGAAAGACAAATATCACATGATCTCACTTATTTATGGAATATAATGAACATAACAGTCTGAGGAACAGGGTAGACCCAGAGACGTGGAAGTAGGGTACAGACTGATAATCCCCAGAAGAGGGGGTGGGGGAGGGAGGGAAGAGATAAACCACTGAACTTATATGCATGTACGCATAACCGACATGGACAACAAAGCTGGGAACGGGGCGGGGGGGATGAAGAGGAGGGTGTCAATGGGGGAAAAAGGAGAAACAGCTGTAACAAAAAAAACTAATAAAAAATAAATAAAATTAAAAAAAAAGAAATATTCATCTAAATTTGTAGTAGGCAAATCAAAGTATCTTCATAATACAGCTCTCAAGGTGCAGAGAACACACTCTAATGTCTCTTTCCCCCTTGGATGCCATGATTAAAAGAAAAAAAAAAGCTGTTTCAGTCAAGTATAGAAAATAAATTTTAAAGAGTCTGTCAAAATATTAAATGCATAAGTAAGAGCGAGAGAGTTAAAACTCTTCACTTGCAGCAGACTCAGGCTCATTACTTTTGATGAATGTTTTCCTTTTTAAGAGGAATAGCTAATATAAATAGACCAAAGAGGATATTTAAAATATATCCATATATTGCCTTTTGTTAAGATCTTTAACCCTGGAAAATCATGCCCATAATCGTAGCTCATTATCTTAATTAGATCTCTCCTACATTATCTCACAATTTATTCTCATTGCTTCATAGGTGATCAGCCTTTCGAAACGCACGTGAGCAGAATTTTCTGATTTGTATTGTGATAGTGTCTGTCTTCTCTTTCAAACTCTGTTTAGATCTTTGGGGTGTCATAATGGTGATGCTATATTTAATTAAAAATTACATTAGAAAGATATTAATATTCATTCTGATGAATGAACACAGGATTAACTCAAGAATTAAAATCCCTAGAATGGCTAATGAGGTGAACTAGGCTGGGAAACCCATAAAAACAGGGATGAATCATAAAAATGACTAAAAATCTGAGGCTTTTCTTTCTATTTTCATGCTCTGTGTACAGGCCTCTTCAGTAACAAGTCACTTCAAGGTGCGCTTGCTCCCAAGAGTGTGATGGCGCCTGATGTTCCTGACCCACCACCCTACCCTCAAGCTCCAACACCTTAAAGGGGTTCAAGATTAGGTTGTCAGAAAGCGATTCCTTCTCTTTCTCTGTCCCTCTCATTCAAATTAAAAACATAAGGTATAGCTATGTCAGTTAAAATGGGTTTTGATGTGGGAATAAGTACTGCACTTTGAACTTTCTGGGTTGTACGATAGATTTGGGAGAAACACTGCAGTCGGGGAAGGCAGAGCCCAGGTTAGCTAACTGGAAGGATGTGAGAAACACGTGGAGGAAAGCTGAGTCATTTCAGCTAAGGCCACCTAGTTCAGCAAGTCTCCAGCTGACCTGTTAGCTGACCGTAGACACATCAGTGAGCAAACCAAGACCAGCCCAGGTCACCGGAGCTGCCTAATCCAGCCAGACTTGGGAAAAATAATAAATGATTCTTGTATTATACCAATAAGTGTTGGGGTGTTTTTATATAATAAAAGCTAACTGATATATGAGACATCCCTAGCTCTATTCTCCATTCGTTTACTCAAGAATTAAGTTCTTGGTCAAGTTCTCTCTCTCCAGCTCAGTTTCTTGGAGTCCCCTGGCAGTGTTTCGTAAGTGCTCATGAAAAGTATGGTGATCAGCTAAATAACATCCATTAGATCCTACCACCCTTTCTGTTGGATACTGCTGTTCCATCTGGGATGTTGATACTGCGTTCATGGCAGCCATTGCTCCTACCTTTTACTAGCTGGTTCTCTGGCTTTAACAGGTGCTTCAAGGTGCCAAAACTTTATTGTGGGGAGGGTGGCAAAGTTATAGAAATGTCTTGCTCCTCGTTTTATGTCAGTCTCTGTTACATGGTTATCAAAGCTATGTCAATACACTTAATGTCTTGAAGAAGTTTAACTTGAATAAAATTTTGGTATTATTCATAGCCCTCTGTCTTCCTAGGGCTTAGAAACTGGGCCAGAAAAATAAATGAATGAAGATGCCATGTTCTGGGAGAATACTTCTCTCCAATGATTAAGCCTTTGCTGTTGGGTGAATTTTGTCATGCCCAACTCTTTCCTTCCTAAGGATGAATTCTTTCCTTGGAGGCTCCGTTGTATTCCCAGTAAATACACTTATGTAAGTTTGCTGCACCATGGTATGAAATATACCCAGTTGTGTTGAAATCATGACCTGGGATGAGGCTGGGATATCCCATTGCAATTGTTTGGAAATCTGCTTCCTATGTCCAGAGAGAGGAGCATTGGGAGCCATCTTGTGGCTACGCCAGATCAGGGCAAGGGAAATAACAGAAGATTTAGGCAGGAAGTTACATACCCCTTTTGCTCACCTTCCACTGGCATGATCTGGTTACACAATTTCATTTGGACAGGTGCTTGGGGGCTTGGAAATGTAGAAAAACACATGAAATTAGGTAGGCACGTACAGTCTCTCTCCACTGTCTGCTTTCTCGTCATCAAATTCCAATTACTCCCTTCTTCACACACATGGGACATCTCAACCCAGCCTCAGGGGAGATATCCCAAAGTTCAATCCTTTCAGTACATGAATCTCTACTGAATACATAGACCTGATTCTTGTTTAGGTGACCTGTGAACTGAAAGGAAAATTATATGAACTTCTTTCCTCTACTGGACACATATAGGTGGAAAGAATAACCTTGGTATACATTCCACTTGAAAAGGGGGAGGTTGGGGGTACACAGCAATGATGAAATCCCACTGGAAAGACAAAGTGAAGGCTCCGCTCTCCTGGGCTGGCGAGTGTTCCTGCAACAGGCCTCAGAGAGCCTTAAAGTCCTTTCATCCATTGTAGTCCTGGGCTGTAAGCTGTGCCCTCTGAGATGTTCTTTCTCTTCCACTATCTCTTCAGCTGCATCTGAAGCGGGTATTGGGGAACATGGCTTCTTTGGGAGCTGCACAGTTTTCTCAGTGACCTTCTTTGTCATGGAACCCTGGAGACCCAAGAGTTACAAATCTCATTTTTTTTTTTTAGTGTGGACTCATGATTTCCTTAGTAATGCAGTTCCCTCACAAATATAGTAGGCTTTTCATGTACTTGCTTCCAATCCATGTACTAGCAATCACATCTGAAGTTATTTTCTAGAGTGAAATCTAAAACCTGCTTTGGTTCATTGCATCTTACTTCCATGCACTTCTCTGCCACCTTCCCGGGGACTACCTTATAGGTGTCTAAATGAAGGTGGGAACCTTAATCTGATCTTCATCCTGAGTCATTTCATCCAATGGGGAAGTTTCACTGTGATTTTGTTGCACAGTCTGTTGAGACCCAAAGTTTTAGTGTTTGGGCTCTGCAAGCAGTCACTTCAATTTGAGAATCTCCAAGTTTCTGAGCTATTCCCATCCCTTTCATTTCTGTTGTGGACCAGCCACGGTTTTCCTGAGCTTACTTTATCCTTATAATCTTTTTTTTTTATCCTTACCCAAGGACACTTTTTTTGCATTTATCTTCATATAGAGCAGGAGGGAGAAGGGAGGAAGAGAGAGAGAGAAACATCGATGTGAGAGAGACACATCAAGTGGTCGCCACCCACATGACCCCAGCTGTGGCCGGGGACAAACCTCAACCGAGGTACGTGCCCTTAGTGGGAACCAAACCCAGGACTCTCTGGTCTGCAGGCCAATGCTCTAACTGCTGAGCCAAATTGTCCAGGGCTATCCTTATAATCCTTTGTCAAACACAGCCAACATTCATTTTCAACATTCTTCCCTGAAATTAGTGGGCTCAGAAGCACACGATCACCTCCAAAATTACTGCAGGAGATAATTTTACCAAATACTTTCCCACAGTATACAATGGATTGCCATTTTCTGGGCCTCCAAATTAGGTTCCTTGCTGCCCTCCGTCTAATTGCTAAGCCATTGCTATACATGTTAGGTTTCTTTGTTATAGCCTCTAATCACTGGTGCAGTTTTTGAATTTGTTAGGCTAGGCTAGAATATGCTGTGGAAACAGCATATTCCCATCCAAATCTAGTTATTGAACACAATGAAGTTTTATTTCTTTTTCATGCAAAATCTCCAAGATCTTGTCTTATTCCACGGTACGCCATGGTTATAAGCCACCATCAGATCAGAGTGGCATAAATCGTGAGGGAAGTGAAAAAGGAAGTCCAAGGTGGTGTTTTGCTTAGCAAACTCAGATTACATGTCAGTATTATTATTTAGGCATATTTACTTATATGTTTATTTGACGTGATTAAGAAAGTTTATAGTGCTTGGGTCATTGGTTTCCCTCCATTGAGAAGAGCCATTGGTAAGAATAGGGAGAGGAAGGTATTTTATCAGATTTATCAGAATGAAAATTAGCAGGAAGTTTGTGCTAGTGGACATATAAAATAAAATCTCCTCTGTTCTATTTAATTTTTTTTTTACATGGGAAACTAAATGACAGTTGCCCTTTCTTCTGGTGGTTTATTGCTGGAAAACAAACACAGATGTTTTTGTTTCATGGGTTACACAGTGCTCTCAGCAACCTTGAGAGGTAGGCATAGCTGCATAATCATTATCTTCATTTAATGGTATAGAAACGAGGCACCTGCCACAGTTCCTGGCACATTGGAAATCTTAAATAAATGTTGTGAAATGAATGCACAAGTGAATAAAAGATTGAATGATGAGTAGCCCTGGCCCAGTGGCTCAGTTGGTTGGAGCATCATCCTGTACACCAAAAGGTTGTGGGTTTGATTCCTGGTCAGGGCATAAACCTAGGGTGTGGGTTTGATCCCTGGTTGGGGCAAGTACAAGAAGGAGGCAACCAATCTCTCTCTCTCTCTTTCTGTGAAATCAATAAACATATCACTGGGTGTGGATTAGCCCCCCCCCCCCGCCCCACAAAACTTGGATGAGTGAATGAGGCAGATTAAATGACTAGTTCTAGAAAGGTTAGTAAGTGACAAGATCTAACCAAGTTTTCCAACGTTCTGTTCACCCTGCCTCCAAGCAGCTTCAGAATGCAGGCTTACACTTTTGCTATAAATATTTTCTTTAGAGTTTTGCTGATGAATTGAAGTTTCATAACAAAAAGAAAGCAGATGGCTTTTGGGAGGGGCGGATTCTTGCTCTTTGAACTGTGTTTCTATTTTGCTTGTTTATGCAGAGTGTGCACTAAGGTTGCCAGAGCCTTAATTTCAAATCGCATCATTTAATAAAATACAATAAGGAGAATTAAGGGAAAAGGCTTCAGGGGAACATCCTGCTTATTATTTCTGTAATGAGAGGACTATTTTTTCTCCCATCAGTGCCAATGATGGGTTTTTTTTTGTTTCCTTTCGTCCGGGCACAATTGCGATATTCAATGCGAAGTGCCACTTTAAAGCCAAACATTCAATTCCTCCTAATTCACAAGGGAGAGAAGGATCAAGTTGTGCAGCTGGGAGGTGATGTTTCTTCCCAGCAGCTGTCATTGAAGAGACACGTGCAAACCATAGAAGTCATTTGTCACAAGAACCCATCCAGAATTTGCTATGTGCGTCTCCCTTGCTAACGTGACATGAAATAGTGAAGCTTTCAAAATCAAGCACGGAGACTTCGTTGTGTTGACATGAGCAAAATGAAATGGAGAGCTGAGGCAATTAGGTGGATAAGTCAGGCCAAAAATATCCAACCACCGAGAGAAAAAGTTTCTTTATCTCGAATTATTCAGAGCGACTGTCCGTGTTCATCAATTTATCAGGATAATGAATTTTATCCTATACTTTACGTTGTCACTACAGATATATCTTTTGCCTATGAATTTGAATGACTTTGTGATATTTTATTTCACTGGAAATTATAATAGGAGCTGAATGAGCAAGCACTATGTTAAAAGATTGCTACTGCAGCCATGAAAGTGATCCAAGAGAATTTAAACTTCATTACTCAATAGTTAGCAGATACGGCTATTGGAATGGGAGAAGAGAGGGAGGTGTGAAATCTGTTGAGAATCAAATGCTTGTAACTAATCTGTCTCTCCCATTTAGCATCTCATTGTCCTAAAATCCCTTGGTCTGTAGCTCCCCATTGGTCTCCTGGTCATTTGACAACTGGTTAAATGAGCCTGAAAATTTCATAAAGTTTCATAGAAACAATAATATCTTATTATGTTATACACACAAGTGTATCCCTTTGTGTATTTTTAATACCCCTTGTTTATATACAAAGAGAGAAATGTTTCAAATACATGAAGGATAAGCAAGGTCAGTTCTTATGTCTGCCCGTGCATTAGCATTGAGCTTCCTACCTGGAATCCTCGGTGTGCGCCACCTTGAACTATTCTTCCTATTTCTTTAGGTTTCCAGAGCCACTGAAATCATGGGTTCGGGGCCCAGGGTCTCCCAGGACACGGAGGGAGAATTTCTGAGCACCTAGCTAATACTTTGAGTGGTCTAGTCCTGCTAGAGTCTCCTACATATCAGGGACAACTTGCCACTCAGAAGTTGCAAATTATGAGCATGTTCATTGAAGCAATAGAATACCATATAAAAAATAAATGCTTAATATTGACAAACATTTTTATCTTTATTATAAAATTATAACATGAATGATTCTACTGCTTCCAGTCACAATAATATTATAAAATTGTGAGTATACATGCTGATTGAAAAAGGAGTGCAGCCCTGGCCGGTTTGGCTTGGCGGCTAGAGCATCGGCCTGCGGTCCAGAGAGACCCGGGTTCGGTTCCCACTAAGGGCATGTTCATCAGTTGCAGTTTGTCCCCAGCCCTGGTTGGGTTGTGCGGGTGGCGACCACTCGATGTGTCCCTTTCACGTCGATGTTTCTCTCTCTCTTCCTCTCTCTCCCTCCCAGTCTATCTGAACAAAAAAAAAATGGAAAAATGTCCTCGGGTGAGGATAAAAAAAAAAAAAAAAAAAAAAAGAAAGAAAAAGGAGTGCATGGTAGAAAATCATCAGAAAAATATAAAGGAGAAAATAAAAATCAACTGGAATTCAATTGTCCAAAGAGAACCTCTTTTTGTGGACTAAATGTTCAGACCCTCCATCCCCCAAAATTCATAGGTTGAAGTCCTAATCCCAATGCGATGTTGAAGATGGGGTCTTTGGGATATAAAGCCCTAACCCAATAGGGCTGGTACCCTTGCATAAAAAAGAAGACACACTAGAGCGCGCTCTCTCTCTCTGTCTCTCTCTCTCTCTCTCTCTGTCTCTGTCTCTCTGTCTCTCTCTCTCTGTCTCTCTGCCCTGTGAGGACACAGTAAGAAGGAGCCCATTCACCAGTCAGGAAGAAAGCTCACCAGAAACTGTGTTGGTACCTTCATCTTGGATGTCTAGCCTCCAGAAGTGTGAAAAATAAATTTCTGTTATTTAAGCCACATATTCTGTGGTATCGTTATGGCAGCTCAAACATACTGATATAGACTAATATTTTTATATACTTTATACTTTTTTTTTAATCCTCACCCGAGGACATTTTTCCATTTTTTGTTCAGATAGAGTGGGAGGGAGAGAGAGAGGAAGAGAGAGAGAAACATCGACGTGAAAGGGACATGTCGAGTGGCTGCCACCCACATGGCCAACCAGGGCCGGGGACAAACTGCAACCAAGCTATGTGCCCTTAGCAGGTCTCTCCAGACTGAAGGCCGGCACTCTAACCGCTGAGCCAAACCGGCCAGGGCTATACTTTTATACATCTACACTAAAAAATACATACACACACATTCATATATACATATACGGCACTGAAACCAATGGTTTAGTTGAGTACTGTCCAACTGAAATATATTGCAAATCACATACACAATTAAAACATTTTTATTGGCCATGTTGACAATTTTTCTAAGAGGTGAAAATAATATTTTTAGTTAATCCAGTATATACAGAATATTGTCATTTCAACATGTAATCAATTTAAAAATTTACTCTTGAGATATCAAACATACTTTTTATATTCTAAGTCTTTGAAAACTGGTGGATATCTTACACACACAGCACAGTGCACTTTCTGCTGGCCACGTGGCAAGTGCAGTAGCACCAGTTTGGACAGAACAGGTTTTGAGTTGGGACTGGGTTTGAGCTGGGACTCGGTGCCTTATTTGCCAAATGGCTTTAGGCAATTTCATCGACCCTTTAAGTCCTGGGTTCCTTGTGTTTAAAGTGGAGCTTATCAAAGTATCTTTATAAAAGAGTTGTCTTGATGCCTAATTGATATGATATGTAGAACATATGTACAGTATGATAAATAGCACTTAAAAAGATTTAACAAAAATTATTGTTGTGGTCATAGAATATGAATTTTATTTTATAATAAAAGCTAATTTGTATATTTAAAACCATTTTCTCAACCAGTAATATCTTTCCATAAAGTCTAAAAGAATAGACATGTGCCAGGAAGTAAAATGTGTTACCATTAAAGATCATTGCATCTCACATGGAGGGACCTGGAAAGTGTCATCCTAAGCGAAACAAGCCAAACAGAGAAAGACCAGTATCGTATGATCTCACTTATGTGTGGAATATAATGAATATAACAGTCTGAGGAATGGGGCAGTTCCAGAGACGTGGAAGTGGGGTACAGACTGACAATCCCCAGTAGAGAGGGTGGTGGGGGAGAGATAAACCACAGAACTTATATGCATGTGTGCATGAACAATGGACATGGACAACAAAGCTGGGGACAGGGGGGAATCAGTGGGGGAAAAAGGAGAAACATCTGTAACAAAAATAAATTAATTAATTAAATAAAAAATAATAATCACGCAAATCTAAAAAGAAAAGATCATGTCATCTCATTGCAATGCGTGTGTGTGTGTGTTTCTGCCCACAGTTTGGGAAAAGTACAAAGGTGAGAACATGGTATCACAAAAATTCTCCGGGGGTGAGATGTACCTTTATTGAACTGAATTCCAAAGCGTAATTCGTTACCTTGTGTTGAGCTCAGGCAATATTTGTAATGGTGGTGAATGATGAAGTGCTTTTTAATTTCTTCGCTGATTGGCATCATATTACCCCAACCATTGCTGAATTAAATAGCCATTTTTATTTATTGATAATCTCAGCAAAAAGGCTAAGAAAATCAATTCTGAACATGAATTATGGCATTTCTTTGAATATCAACCATTTCTGTGTTTCTGAAATCTGCACCATGGTATCCTGTCTCTCTGAGTGGTCATTATTAATGAATTCTGGTTGCACCTTTTTCTGTGCTTGTTATAATTTTTGTCAGAAAGATAATAGCAGTTCCTGGCAGAGTAACCTTTCCAACACTCTGTAAGTTGATTTGCTGACAACTCCTATCCTCAGTTCTTGGAGCTAGAGGAGAAGAGGTGGAGTGGAAAGGTCGATCAAGGGACAGAGATTATCAAGAAAGTTTAAGTAGCTAAATCATTAAAGTGCTGATATCTTTCCACATGACAAAGATATTAACAAGAAGAGGAAATAGTATAATATGAAAACATTTTTTTATGAAATGAATATAATGGGATAGAAGAGAGGAAATTATACCAATCTACTTGCAGTCATTATAGTCTGGATATTGGTCTTTCTTACTCATCTTCACGTGTTCTAGTTCCTGCTCTCATTTTCTGTCAAGAATAACAAATCAATATGGCATTTTTGTGAGAAACTGAACTGGCCTTAAAACCATGTTCTTTTAAAAATAAAACTGTTACACTCGTTATTTCTTAATATATCCAGTGGAAGCTGATACCAAAGTGATTTGATATCCACGACTATCCATTTAAAATTACTAGAACAGACTCCACTATAACAATAAAAATAAAGTTTTTTAAAAAAAGCATAAAAAAGTCAGTCATTTTACATTGTTCTATTTTCTCACTTCCCCCACAGAATTTTATCCCAGTGAAGTAGCTATATTTTTGAGAGTTTTACATTGATCATCCTATCATATTTCTTTGCTACAAAAATATTTATAAATTCAATTATTTTTCCTAAATTTTTAAGGCTCTGTGAATTAAAATGTTTTTTTCTCTATTGAGTTATAACATTTTTATTAATTACTAATTTATAAAACCAAACTAAACATATTAAATATTTGGTATATTGTTACTGCAAACCATTAAAAATTATTAAAAGCTCATTTCTTAATGTGATGAATTGTTTCTCTGTGTGTGTCTGATTGGAAGGGGAATTTAGGGTGTCTTAATGAAAGAATGCTTCTTGGCCCTGGTCGGTTTAGCTCAGCGGTTGGAGTGTCGGCCTGCGGACTAGAGAGTCCCAGGTTCGGTTCCCACTAGGGGCACCTACCAAGAAAAAAAAAAAGTAAAAGAATGCTTCCTGGACAGCAATATCTCAAATTATCTCCTGAGATAATACACCTTAAGGAGCTGAAATCTGAGTGGGAAGTGTGAGTTTCTTTTGTGAAATGGAAAAAGAATAATTGGAAGGGGAGTGGGATGGGAAAAGAAACCCCAGCAGATATAACTGCAGGTATAGTTGGTGCCCTTGTAATCATCTGGTTGTTATTTAACAGGAAAAGAGTAGAAGGGAGAGTAGATAATATAGGCATGCCATTTATACAATTTGCCAGAAAGCTGAAGTTAACACTCTTCAAGTCTGTTCCTTACTAATTGATGGGGGAAGGGACTGGACAAAGGTGATTTAGATGCATACCCAGTAAGGTCTGGGCGATATGGGAAGGTGCCTACCTGTCAGTCACACCTAGAAACAGGAAATTGGCCAGAACAGGCGTGGCCACTGCAAGGAAGTGAACTCTGAACATTTAGCCCCTGAACAAAAGAAGTTCACTCTCTTGGCCTTTGGCCCTCTTGGGACTCCTGTTGCAGGGGGATCATTCCCTTGCATTCACCCACGTGACACATGGCCTGGTAGGCTCCACATAGTGGACTAATGGACTAATGCTGTTCCAGACCCAGCTTCACCATGGAATGGAAACTGGACACTGGCCCTGCTTCTAGCTTTGCTAAACCCACAGCTACCCCTCTTCCAGGACTGGGTTAAGGGACATGGGACTTTGGAATATGAGGAATGTAACTCCACAAAAAATAAAGACCATTAATTCTCCCATTTGAGTCATAGAAAATTTCTATTCTGAGGATACCGAAAGAGCCACCCCACTCCCTCGAGTGTCAGGGAAATCTGGCCCCCTGATTCCTCCTGCAACATATTCTCAATTTTAGGAAAGAATATAATGTATGTGGAAGCTGAGGATCTGATTAGGAAATTGAGCATCTTAAAATTTCTGTGTTCATCTATCTCTTTCTAATAATCTTGAATCCCCGGGGGTCAGCAATCCCTTTTGGAAGACTTCGATTATAACTTTCCCACAATTCTTAGTAGAACATTGATGAATGGAAAAGATTTGAAAAAACAACAACAACAACACTGTCAAGCTCTCCATCATATTTTAAATGCAAGGGCAGTGTTTGATAAAGAACAAGCTCAATCAGAGTGGTGTAGTGGAAGGACCCTGGGTTTGAAGGGCTGACTTTGACTCTTTTTGTTTCTTTTTTGCTCATTAACAATTAAACTGCCAGTTTTGTCATTAGTGAATTGGGATCATCTAAAAATAGATCCTATAAAGTTGCTGTAAGAATACAATGAAATAACACAGTTAAAGCACCTGGATCATAAAAACATATCATAGGTGCTCAATAAACAACACTCAGAGTTTTACCCAGGTATTTACCTGTTGACTCAGGGATAGTCTCACTGGTCGTTTTATGAGAAAAGAGGAAGAAACAACAACCTACTGCTCTTCTAAACTCTGCTTGGGAAATTGTTGGACTTTCCTCGGCCATCTGCAAGCACAAGGTGGCATCTGCAAAAGCCACTAAGAGAGAGGGCTTCTTTTTTTTAGACACTTATCAGCTGAATACAATGCCCAACACACAGCTAGAAGGTTTCATTTCACCAGAGAAGAACTCTTGCTTTGAAATGTTTTCAAAGTCCCCATGACAAAATATTCTTTCACAGTCTCTGCATCAGTGAGCTGCTTTGTATTTCTAGTGCAGCTAAGCAATTAAAAGAAGATGAATAGATGTATTCCGGCATGTGTGATAACAAATGGCATACTTAAGGTGACAAGGTTTTCTGTGTTAACTGGCTTTGCAGTCACTCGCAAGTTTTTGAAAAATATTCCCTTTTATTGGAAGTTTTCCCTGCTCGATCTCAACTTAAAGACTATTTTTTCTCAAAGCCCATTAGAGTAGGACTTTTCAAGTCATCTTTGATGGGACAAAATATATGTATATATTCCCTCTGTGCAAAGGAGCTGCTGCTTTTTTTTTTTTTTTAAATGACAGCTCCAAATTGACTAAATTTTCACACCAAGCTGTTCAACATTACAAAAGATGCTCATCTTGTCTGAGAATGATGAGACTTGAAGGAAATTGAGGTGGTGCCTCTCTGTGGCTCATGGTTTTCGGTAAGGTCAGTGCCAACTAGGAAGTCTCTTCAAGGATCTGGGACTCAAGATCATTTTAGATCTAGACCATTCCCAGGAGCAGGGAATAATGGGAATTTAGATACCATTTTGGTTGCAAATTGGTGGAAAGAGAAAGCAGATGGCACTAGGGCCCTTTTAATTTAATCTTCTGTCTCATCAAGTCTAATTTTCTTTCTCTTGCTCTTTTGGAAAATTGACCTACCCTGGATTTCAGTTAGGCTCTCTAGTTATTTGAGTTTATGTTTATTAACCTCCTGCTTATTTATGTGCTTCTTTTTGCAGCTTCAGGAAATAGTGTGGCATAAGGTAACACATCGATTTGGAGGAAGATGAGCCTGGGTTCCGGTTCTGACTCTGATACTTCTGGCTCTGTGATGGTGGGAAAGTTACTTGACTTTGTTTAAGCGTCAGTTGCAATGAGGTCCTGGGATTGATCACATTTCCTAAGGATCTTAAACAGTTACCTACTGTTTAAGAACCTGTCTTTGCCATCAGACAGACCTGGATTCACAGAGCTCTTCCCCTTCATAACTGAAACCTTGAGAATTTTATTTAATCATCTTAGACATGCTTATTTCCTTACTTAAAAAATAATTTAGATGTTAAAATAATAATAATTACCTTGGGTGGTTGTGAGGATTAAAAGTGATAATGTATGTGCTTGATAAAGAGTAGTTCATATTAGCTGAGAACTCTTATTCTAAAAAAATTCTGAACCAAAAAAATAAATTCTGTACCATTGCAAGGTCATTAATGAAGACTGAAATCATAGGTCGTTGGAACGGGACTCAGATGATCTCATCCACATCTCTGATTTTACAGATGGAAACAAAAACAACAGCCCAAGTAGAGGTTAAGTGCCACGCTCCAAATCCCACACCAAATTCCAGCCCTACGCCACTCCTCACACTAGGTGCATGTGGCACATTCAACAAATAACTATGCTGTCATGTCAAGAATTTGCAATTTTGCCCCAAATCAGTGAACTCACCAAAAGAAATCCTTATGATCACTGTATTCTCTTTTCTACCTAAATCGGCACCTTTTCAAAAGAAATGGCCAGATAAGGTAGAGAGTTCAATCTTTAGCATAAGAGTTAAGACATTAAAAAAAAAAAAATTAAATTCATTTTAGAAAGAGAGGAAGGGAGAAGGGGAGAGAGAGAAACATCAATGGAGAGAACATTGATTGGTCGCCTCTTGCATGCCTCCTACTGGGGATTGGCCCACAACCTGGGCATGTGCCCTGACTGAGCATTGAACTAGCAACCTCTGGGTGCATGTGTCGATGCTCAACCACTGAGCCACACTGGCCCAGCGAAGAGTTAAGACATTTATCAAGACAGAGTCCTTTGTCCAGTGAGACTCCATCTGAACCTTTCAGTGAATGAAAAAACATCTGCCAGACCACTCAGAAGAATTGTGATGCAATTTTACATTGAATGTTTAGATTTTGTATTCCAGTTCTTATCCTCTCCATAGATGTTTCCAGCTCTTTCAAACCACAGTTTCTCCAAGGATTATTTTTATGGTACTTTCACAGAAACATTTGTCCTTCAGTTCCATTTTAGACACTTCACTTCATTCAGCTGAAACTAACCAGGCTTCCCAGCGGAGAAAAGGGAAAATGTGAACATGTAACCATAAAACAAATATGTATTTTATGATCTGCATTTTGTGAAGTTACCTGGCTGGCTGTGTGTTCTGGGTAAATGGTGCCTTTGGACATAATGAATCTCACTGTCTGATAGACAGACTGCTTGAAGAGGTTAGAGCACTTCCCAGCCATTTAAAACTCTAAAGTGGGGACATTAAATGACAGAATGCCTTCCAGTGTTGTCACAGCTTGCATAGCAAACGCATCTTGCCATTTCACAGTTTCCAAGCACGGTGTCTTTTATTTTTTTGGTTGATCCTCCTCACCCGAGGATATTTTTCCATTGATTTTTAGATAGAGGGTAAGAGAGGGAGGAGAGAGGGACAGAAGGAGAGAGAGAGAGAAACATCAATGTGAGAGAGACACATGGATTGGTTGCCTCCCACACAACTCCTACGGGGGCTGGGGATCAAACCTGCAAGCCCGGTACATGCCCTTGACCAGGAATCAAACCTGAGACCCTTCGGTCTGCGGGCCGATGCTCTAACTGCTGAGCCAAATCGTCCAGGGCTACGGGGTGTCTTTTAAAGATCCCCCTTTCACTGCTGTCCTCACTCCCCACTCTTCCCTCCTACACTAGAAAAGGGCCTCGTGCAAAGGCACAGAGAATAAATACTGTACAGGATTTATCTACAAAACATGTTGAGGCTGGAGCGGCAATGTTTACCCGTTTTCTCCAATCTCCATCTGAATAAATAACCTGGTGTCGTGGGGTAGGCTGCTCTACAGATAACGAGTTTTAAACTCATTCATCCCGAGACATTTCAACTGGTATAGTTTGCCTATCAAATGGATTTAAAATTGTATTGTCACTGCACTGCTTTCCACGGTGATTGCTTCTGCGCTGTGGCTCCATGCCTCAATAGACAGTTTGATTGTATATATCTGCTGCTTTGTTCATATGATTGTGTTTGTAATAGTCTGTAATGCGCAACCCTGCTATCTAGAAATAAAGCCAAACGTAACCCCTCCCATGATTTTAACTAAGGAGTCCATCTGTTTCTAGTGCTCTTTTCTGATGACTCATTTTCTTTCTTTTTCTTTGTTCCCCTCCCTCTCTCTTTCTGTCCTTTTTCCCCCCTCCCTCCCTCCCTTTCTTCCTTTCTTTGTTTGATATATGTTTTTCTTTCACAGTTTAGGTTTGATGAATATTTCTGTTGAATTTTTGTGAAGAAAAGATAAGTTATCAATGCATTTTCTCCTAGTTAATGGCCTCAGTAGCCTATCATTTCTTATCTGAGCAGCGTGTGCCTTGAACAGGCTGTGAAGTAGGTGAGGCTGGCTTTCGCTTGGTGATCTGTCCCCAGCTGTCACGGAGTAGTCTTGGATCTTTGATTGAAATCAAGGACTGTCATTTGCCTCATACTTCGCTGGTTCTAGGAAGGAGGCCAGGATATTTTCCCCTGGAAAGAGAATCAGCTATATTTCCTTCAAATGCCTACATTTCACTCTCAGGCTCAATTATCTATAAAAAGAGCTTTTATAGCAAAGAAACTTTACCACAGAGAAATGATAAGTCAAATGGAATATAAAGAACACCATATTCCAAACTCTCTCTGATAAGTAATTTAATATTAACTGAAATCTGCAGTTGCAGAAGAAAGAAAAAAGAAATAAAAATAACGGCTGCTTTCTCAAGGGAAAGGTTACTAAGCTGTCTTGCTGAAGTTGGCTCCTGTGTCCTTTCCACAAAATCACCCTCTTAACTACTCTCTGACTACAATCCTTAAAACATCAATATCGGTATTACAATTTTATTAAATTTGATGCTGACTCAAAATGACGAAACGTAGGACATCACTGAATTTCAAACTGACCTTGACATGTGGAGGAAAATGGGCAGCTAAAAACAGGTTGAACTGGCTTAGTCTAGACATAAGGTGAGGAGGAAAGACTATGCGTACAGAGACCAGAGGGCCAGAACCTCAGGTGCACAGGGCAGAAAGCAGGTCGGGAATATTACCTCCTCGGAGAAGACTTTTCTGACCACCCAATATAGAACCCAATTAAGTGTAGAGCACTCTTCGTCCCTCATTTACTTTATTTTTCATTATATATTAAATGTATATATTTAAAAATGTGATTTTATGTGGACTTCCCACTCATATAAGCTCAATGAAGGCAATAACTTTGTTTGGTTTGCTGCTGTAGACTCAGAACCTAGAATAGTTCCTGGCACTAAATGCATAGTTGTTGAAACAAGTAAAAAGTGGAAAATATAAATTGTCCATGTTGCATTGTAGCCGAAAGATTGAAGTAAGAGCACTGATTGCTAATAATTCTCTCAGTCACTCAATGTATTTTAGGCTTCATACACAATGGTGACATTAGAAACTTGTCAGAGATCTTGAAAAGATAGATGAAAAATACATTTAATTCAGTCTTTGCAAGAATTTCCTATGGGGTCTCTTACATTTGGAGAAGTCAACGTGGATTATCTAGGGAGGAAAATATTATTGAATAAATGTAGAAATATCTAATCTTTAGTGAACAATAATAGCTAACATTTCTAGAGTGCCAGGCAATGTTTTAAGCACTTTATATTTATGAGCTCTTTTAATCTTTAAAAACAGCCCTTTGAGGTTGGTTTTGTCATGAGGCCCAGGTGTATAATGAAGACTTTTCTGGCTTTTGTTCCTGGTTCTTGGGAGAGAGCCTCTAATTCCTTGGAATTTCCTGTTATAGGAATGTCTTTGTTATTTATGGTGGGCTTGCTTGTTCAAGCTAATGGAATGACTCATGGAAGGGCCCTAGGTAGTTTTAGAATAGGGGCTGACTGTGCTGGAAATTGATCAGAGGGTTGGGTCCTTGAACCATGCAACATCAGTTCTACTTCCTGGGAGGGGGGTAGGGCTGGAGACTGAGTTCAATCATATGGCCAGTGATTCAGCCAATCATGCCTCCATAAGGAAACCCTCCTGAAAACTCTAGACACTGAACCTTGGGTGAGTTGGGTGATGTGTCCTGACTCTACAGGGAGAAGGCATGAAGTTTTGCATTTGGGACCCTCCCAGACCCTGCCCTGTATGTCTCTTTTCACTGGTTCTGAGTTGTATTCATTTGCTATAACGCAACTGTCATAGTACAGCTCTTTCTTGAATTCTCTAAGTTGTGTTAGAAATTTATGAAACCTGGTAAGGGGAACCCCAAATACGTAGCCAGTTGGTCACAAGTGCAAGTGGCCTGGGAATCCCTGAGCTTATAGCTATTGTTTGAAGTAAGGACACTCTTGTGGGAGCCTGAGCCCTTAACCTCTGAAGTTTCACCTAACTCCAAGTAGTTAGTGTCAGAATTGTATTGTAGCCCCAGTTTACCGATAGAGAAATGGAGGCATGCATAGGTCAAACAATCTGTCCAAAATCTGACAGCTAATAACTGGCAGCATCAGGAATTAAATCCAGGTTATCCACCCACAAAAATGTCTGCTCTTAATCGTGATGCTATTGTCTCTCTGAATGGAAGAGCTCCTTTCTGTTTTCAGTGGATGTAGGGTTGGAATGGATTGATTAGAATTCATTACCCTGCGCACACTTTGATTTTGAACTTCTGGCATCCAGAACGGTGAGAGAGAAGTCTCTGTTGTCTTAAGGCAATTTGTGACTCTGGGTTACCACAGGAGAGGGAAACAAATGCAGTATCTCAACATAATGTGGCCAATGTGATCTAGCCCCATCTGAAACCTGCTTCCCCCTAGTTTTGCTTCCTCAGCAAACAGCAACCTTATTCATCCAGTTGCTAAAATCAGAATGTTTTCCACCTCCATTTCTCTCCAGTTCCATTGTTGCTACCCTGGTCAGAACCACCAGAATCTCTCATCTGGGTCACTGTAATGAATACCTTCTTCACTGGTTTCTCTCCTTATGTTTTTGCCTCACCGCTCTTAGAATACAGTCCATACTTACCCTGGCTCACAAAATCGTGCCTATCTGTGCGACTTCATCTCACCTCACTGTGCTTTCACCATGTAGAAATTCTTTATGTTTCTCAGATAGACCAACTCATGTTCCATGTCCTTACTGCAGACTTTTGCACCAATGTTTCCTCTGCCTGGAATGTACTTCCCCGGCTTTGTCTATCTTCCATTACTAGGATATAAGCCCTGTATAGGGAACTTGCTTGACTGGTTGACCACTGTTTTGCTAACGCAAGAGCAGTCTTTAGCACATAACAAGAATTCAGTAAATATTTGTTAAATGAGTAACTCTCATTCTCCCCGCCCCTTAAAAATAATATTGACATAGTTTTTCAAGCAGAGAGCCTTGAAAGCTTGGGCAAGTTCTTATGAGAGGGGTGAACAATCATCCAACATGCTCCTTTTTCTTTTTTTGCTAATCTTTACTCAAGGATATTTTTTCCATTGATTTTTAGGGAGAGAGGAAGGGAGGGAGGGAGGCGGAAAGAGAGAAACATCGATGTGAGAGAGATACATCTATTGGTTGCCTCCTGCATGATCCTGTACGGGGGCTGAGGATTGAACCTACAACCCAAGTACGTGCCCTTGACTGGGAATCAAACCCCAGACGGTGGGTGGATCAATGCTCTAACCACTGAGCAACACCATCCAGGGCTCTTTATTTCTTTATAAGAGTTCTTTATGCACTTTAGTTTCCTTACTGGCTTTGTAGAGTTCTCCCTGCTGTTGACATGTACTGAACACCTAACTGGTAAGATTACATGTCAAGGAAAAATATACATGTTTATTTCTCAAAATATGTATGGAAGCTCTAAGTTAATATGAGGAGGAGGAATCATTGTATAAAATGAATAACTAAATATGATGTTACATGGTGCCTACAAGACATTAAGAACCTAATATAATCACTTTAAGTTACTTACAGTAAAAATAATTTTACCATTTACCTATAGGTTTAGAAATTTTTATTGTCATTAAAAACAATGGAAAACAAATCAGTAAGTTTCTAAATAAGGACTGCCTTTTTAAAAAGCTTATAATTGTACTCACTCTTTCTGTTTAAAATATTATTTTAATTCAATATCTATTTTAACTCATGCTTTAAGAATTTAAATTATAGGCCGATGTAAAAATGCTTGATAAACACATGTATTATCTTAGTACAAGTAATATCCTAACAAGTAGCCCCCTGACACAAAATGTCTATTTTTACATGGTCTTTGCGCACAGAAACATTTTTAAATGCTTGAAATGAAAATCAAAGAAAAAATATTTAGAGACACCTGAAAATTACATAAAATCCAAATTTTAGTGTCCATAAAACATGGCTATGTTCATTCATATGCACTATCTATGGCTGCTTTTCTCATTAAAATGACAGTATTATGGGCAGCAAAGCCTAGCTATGTATTATCTGACCGGAAGTTCCCATTTTCATTCTCTACTCGACGCAGTGAGATACTTATTATTCCTGTTAGAGCTGAGGCAACAGAAATGCCAACAGTAGGTCATTTGTCTGAGACACCCCTAAAACACTGGAAATTCCTGTGTTTTTTCTGGATTCAGATTTGCATAGTAGTGAAAGATACAGGTAACACTTTTACACGTAGCATAGTACTGAGCAAGTACATAGGACAAAGGAGGGACATAAAGATGGTCAGGGGCAGCAGGGGAATCTGTCAGGGAAGCCCACGCCAGAATGAATTCCCAGCCCGCGTTGTTTCTCTCAACATCTAAGAGCTTCTTGTAAATGTCCCAGGTTTAACATGGTTGAGGGTCAAACACTGGGGGCATTGGGAGTGGGAAGGCATCAGACGGGAGTGTCTCCTTTGGCAAACATATTTCAGTAGATCACAGACACCATACCAACTTCCCAATTAAAAAAAAATCTCGAAATAGACTTGGTGGAGCCCTCTAACATGTACTAATATAAAGAAGAACAGCCTGGGTGCTGAGAGAGCTCTGAGGTCTGACCTTTCTCAGATGCCCCACTTCCAGTCCAGCAGAGAATGAGTTCAGATGCAGATGCACGCTGCTGGCACGGAGCCCAAATGTGGCCTCAGAGCGACCAGATTTGTATGTGTACTGATAACCACTTCCTGGTCCAACTGGAAAGGAGATTCAAAAGAATAAAGGTCTACACTGTAGACTTTGCCAGTGTTAGAAGGAAATGCCTCCTTCCTCTGGTCTCAGCTATATATATATATATATATATATATATATATATATATATATATAAAATCACACATATATTTGTACACACACACACACACACACACACACTTCTTTTCCCTGTGAATTTGATAGTTGCAGGCTTGTAGGATTCATCCCACTTCCCCTTTCTGCCTGTGTCTTCTAAGAAATGGACATTCTTTGACATAACCTAACATCATTATCATATTCAGGACATCTAACATTAACATAACACTATGGTACAATATACTGTGTGTATTCAAAATTTCACAATTGTCACAATAATGTCTTTTGTAGGCTCAAAAGGTCCCTCCCCCCAAATTTAAATATCCAGGATCTAGTCAAGACTCAAGTGTCTCATTTACTTGTCATGCTTCTTTAGAATCTCTTCCAGCGGGTCTCAACCTCAGGGTTGCGACCCCTTTGGGGGTCGAACGACCCTTTCACAGGGGTCGCCTTAGACATACAGTAGCAAAATTACAGCTATGAAGTAGCAACAAGAATAATTTTGTGGTTGGGGGTCACCACAACACGAGGAAATGTATTAAAGGGTCGCGGCATTAGGAAGGTCGAGAACCACTGCTTTAGATACTTCCCTGGCCCTTCGGGGCATATTTGAAGAGTGTGGGTTAGTTGTTTTGCACCTTGTCCTTTCATTAGGATTTGTCTGTTTTCTTTTGATTCAAGTTAAACTTTGTATGTGTGTGAATACAATGAGGTGATGTCGTGTCTTTCTCAGAACATCTAATTAAGAGACACATTAGGTCATTATGTTCTAAAAGGTGGGGTTCAGCCCTGGCCAGTTTGGCTCAGCGGTTAGAGCATCGGCCTGCGGTCCGGAGAGACCTGGGTTCTGTTCCCGCTAAGGGCACGTACTTCGGTTGCAGTTTGTCCCCGGCCCTGGTTTGTCATGCGGGTGGCAGCCACTCGATGTGTCCCTTCACGTCGATGTTTCTCTCTCTCTTTCCCTTCCTCTCTCTCCCTCCCACTCTATCTGTACAAAAAATGGAAAAATATCCTCAGGTGAGGATTAAAAAAAATAATAAAAAAAAATAATAATAAAAGGTGGGGTTCATCAGATTTCCCCACTCTCAAACATACCTTTTCCTCTTCGAAATTAATAAGTAATCAGTAGAATGATACTTTCAGACTGTGTGAATATTCTCTCTTCAACAATCTTTCACCTATGTTTTGGAATCTATTGTTGAATCTCACCCGAATCAGTTACTACTGCGGTTTGCCAATGGTGATTTTCTAATTCTTCCAACCCTTCTACACTTTTAAATTAGAATTCTTCTGAAAAGAAGAGCTTTTCTTTCTCCACCCCTCTTAAAATATTATTTACTTATAATGATAACATACACTCATATGCATAAGCAAATACATGTAAGATATATTTTATATCTGTATGGACTGATGGATTTTAAAAATTTCATTGAGTTATAATTAGCTTCTGCCATTCTTCATTATGATATTCAAATCAATATCAGTTTACTTTATTATTTTTTTATTTTTTCTTTATTGATTTTAGAGAGAGAGGAAGAGAGAGGGAGAGAGAGATAGAAACATCGATGAGAGAGAACATCGATTGGCCACCTCCTGCATGCCCCCCACTGAGGATTTGGCCCACAACCCGGGCATGTGCCCTGACCGAGTATCGAACCAGTGACCTCTTGATGCATGAGTCGACACTCAATCACTGAGCCACACCAGCCGGGCAAATCAGTTGACTTTAGATCCACACTAACTTAGTTCTGCTGCTGAGATCTATGTAAATGTGAGTGTAACCTGGATCATAACTCTACTGGGAAATGTAAGATTATGACTCTTACGAGTTGGAAGAGATCTTAAGCATTACCTTCTGGTGGACAGTAGGAATGGTCTGTGTAATGTCTTGTATCCATCTGTGGAAAATGTCCACGCTACATACTCACTTCCCCTGGAATGCCTATCTTCCCAGTCATGATGCCCTTGTGCATCTGATTCATCACACATCTTCTGCCACCTGGTGGTAGCTTACTGAGCCAACAAGAAGAAACCAGGCGAAAACCCAGCCCTTGGGCATTTGGAGACTAAAGCAGGACCTGTGCTAAACTAAACCTCAAGAAGTTCTATGAGGTAGACACTATAATCCTCATTTTACAGAGTAGAAAAGAGATACTCCAACATTCTGTCAAGGTCATGCAGCTTGTAAGTGGTGGAGGCAAATCTGAACCAAATTTAACTTGGAAGCCTGTGTTAGTGTGTCCGTGTATGTGTGTGTGTGTGTGTCTGTGAGAGACAGAGAGAAACGGAGTATTATTTACTATTTAATGAAATTAGTATTTAAATCACATTTAATGGGAGATAATGAAACTGAAGTTAAAGTAAGTTGGAATAACTTGCATAAGGTCACACAGAGAGTAAACGTAGTATAATTACAATTTGAGTTAAATATTTTATGATATTCTTTTATTTGCTATACTGACTTGAGAACCATCTCTCATTTTTAAAAGACATTGATCTGGGAAAACATGCATTTTGAACTTATTACAGTTTACTTAGAATCAATACTATATAATTTCCCATACAATGGAATAATTATACTTCCATTTCCCTCCTTTTAGCCTTTGAACTGTATTTGTCATGTATTTTATTTATGCATATGCCATAAAGCCCATAATATATTGCCAGTAGTTTTGTTTAAATAGTAAATTTTATTTTCAAATGATTAAAAAAATAAGAATAAAATTTTATACCTTTATCCATGTAGTTACCTTTTCTAGTGCTCTACATTCATATGTATAGATCCATACTTCCATCTCATATGGCTTCATTCTGCCTGAGGGATTTTCTTTAACATTTTTTTTTTTGTACTGTACATCTTCTGGTGGTAAATTCTTTCAGCTTTTGCATGTTTCACATGTCTCAAAAAAAAACAACCCACCACCACCAAAAAACCAAAAACCACCCACACATATTATTTTGCCCTGGCTGGGTGGCTCATTTAGCTGGAGTATCATGCCGTATACTGAAAAGTTGTAGGTTCTATCTGCAGTTGGGGTTTGTACGGGAGGCAATCAATCAATGTGTCACTTTCACATTAATGTTTCTCTCTCTCTCTCTCTCCCCCTTCCTCTTTCTCTAAAAATCAATAAAAACATATCCTCAGATGAGAATTAATAAAAAAATACTCACAGTATTTTGCCTTCAGTTTTTGTAAACTATTTTTTCTAGATATAGAATTCTAGGTCAACAGATTTTTTTTTTCCTTTTGGTATTTTAAAGATGTTGCTTCATTGTGTTCTTGCTTGCTTTGTTTTGGTTGGGAAATTTGCTCTCATCCTTATTTATTTATTTTAATGTAACATGTTCTCCCTCTCCCCAATCCCACCCACTTTTTCCTGGCTGCTCTTAAGGTGTTCTCTTTATCACTGGTTTTGATCAATTTGATTATGATGTATTTTGACAGTTCAAGTAATATATCTTATTCTTGGGGTTTGTTGAGCTTCTTGGATCTGTGAGGTTATGGTGTTCACCAGTTAAAAACATTTTTGGCCGTCTTTTTTTTAAAGCATTTTTGGGGTTTCTCTTTTTCTCCCCCTCTGCTTCAAGGACTTTAATTACATACATATTAGGCCACTTGAAGTTGGCCCATTGCTCACGATGCTTTTTATTTTTGTTCATTCTTTTCTCTCTTTTTTTTGTTTCATTTTTGATAATCGCTATTGCTACTTCTTCAAGTTTACTATTCTTTTCTTCTGAAGTATCTAATTTCTTGTTATTCCTATCCAGTGTAGTTTTCATCCTATCTTAAAGTTTGATTGTCTGAGGCTTTCTGGCTTCACAGAAGCTTCCTTTAAAAAAATGAAAATATTTCTTATCCTTACTTAATATATTGAACACATGGAATACAGTTATAATAATTATCTTAGTGTCCTTGTCTGTTAATTCTAACATTGGTCTCAGTTCGAGTCAGTTTCAATTGATTGACTTTCCTCCTCATTATGGGTTGTATATTCTGACTTCTTTGTATTCCTGGTAAGTTTGAACTGAATGCCAGACACAGTGAGTTTTCGTTGGGCACTGGATATTTTTTATTCCTATACATATTTTTGTGGTTGTTTCTGTGATGCAGTCAAGTGACTTGGAAACATTGTGGAACTTTCGGGTCTGGCTTTTACAATTTGGTAGATATGGCCAGACCACCCTTTGGTCTAGGGATAATTATTCCTCATGTCTAATTCATAACCCTTCTAAATATTCTACCCAATGCTTTATGAAAAATGTGGTTTTCCAGTTTGGTTGGTGATAATGGGCACCAATTCTTGTCCTGTGTGACCACTGGGTACTCTTCCCTTTAATTCACTGGTCTTTGGTAGTTTTCTCAAATGAATGTGATGAATACTTGAGGGATATTCTCTGGAGATTTCCATGCTTCCCCGTGCAGATCTGCTTTCCATGTGCATATCTCTCCTTACTGTACTCTGTCCTGCAAACACTGTCTGCCTTGATTTCCCTGAACCCGAAGCTTCATATTCTCAGCTCAGAGAGTCTGATGGGCTCTGCCTGGTTCCTCCCTCCCTGCTAGGAGCCCGGAAAAGCTCAAGCCAAAAAGCTGCGGCAATCATGAGGCTCACCTTATTTATTTGCTGTCTCTCAGGGGTCACTGTTTTTTGTTGACTGATGTCCAATGTCTTGAAAACCATTGTTTCCTGTATTTTGTTTTTGCCCTTTTTGTCATTTTAGATTATTTGTTACTCTCTTGGCTGGAAGCAGAAGTCCCTTGTTCTAGCACTTTAAAGATCTGTCTCATTGTCTCCTGGCCACTATGGTTTTTGATGAGAAGTCAGAGATTTCCCTATTATTCTTCTCCTTTGTGTGACAGTTTTTTCCTTTAGGCTGTTATTAAAATATTTCTTCATTTTTGGTGTTCAACTGTTTTACTCTCAAGTGCCCAGGTATGCTCTTCTTTGTATTTGTTCTCTTTTTGGTTTGCTCAGCTTCTTTGATCTGTGGGTTGATGTTTAACGCCAAGTTTGGGAAAATTGAAACCATTATATCATTAAGTATTTTTTGTGCCCCAATCTCTCTCCTATTCTTGTGAGACTCTAACTGTATGTCTGTCAAACATCTTCCTACAGAACCACAGGACACCAACGTGCTGTTCCTTTTTTCTTTATTGATTCTAGAGAGAGAGAAGAGAGAGGGAGAGGCAGAAACATCAATGAGAGAGAACATCTATTGGCCGCCTCCTGCATGCCCCCCACTGGGGATTGGACCCACAACCTGGGCATGTGCCCTGACCGGGAATCGAACCAGCAACCTCTTGGTGCATGGGTTGACACTCAGCCACTGAGCCACACCAGCCAGGCTGCTGTTCATTTATTTTTTAATCCTCACCCGCGGACATTTTTCCATTTTTTGTTCAGGTAGAGTGGGAGCGAGAGAGAGAGAGAGAGAGAGAGAGATAAACATCAACGTGAAAGGGACACATTGAGTGGCTGCCACCGCACAACCCAACCAGGGCCGGGGACAAACTGCAACCGAGGTACATGCCCTTAGCGGGAACCGAACCCGGGTCTCTCTGGACCCCAGGCTGACGCTCTAACCGCTGAGCCAAACCGGTCAGGGCTGCTGTTCATTTTTTTATATAATTTTTATCTTTGTTTTTCAGTGTGGGTAATTTCTGTTGACTTATTTTTAAGCTCACTGATTTTTTTGTTTCCATTGTCTGATTTTCTCTTAAGCCCATCCATTGAGTTTTTTATTTTATCTTTTATACTTTTTAGTTTTTGAATTTCCATTTGGTTCTTTTTCTGTAGTTTTCACTAATATTCTCTACATGTTGACTTTTTCTATCCATCATTTCCTTTAAATCTTTTATCATGTTTATAACAGTGTATAAGACTACTTCTCTGATAAGTCCCACACCTGCATCATCCTTGGGGACTACTTTTTATTAACTATTTTTTCTTTTGACTTTAAGTCATACTTTTTTTTTTTTTTTTGCTTATTTGCAGGTATAACAAATAAAATAACATATTTCTAAAAATACATACGGGGTATTATGGATAAGACATGATTTATGGATTATGACATTTTCTTTAAAGAATGGTGAGGTGTTTTTGTCTTTGTTTTGTTTGTTTGTTTCTGAAAGTTTATTCATGGTGATTATTGAGATCTTGTAGAGTGGTGGTTTTCACCAGGCATAATTTTGCTCCTCCGATGCCCAGGAGACATTTGGCAACATATGGAGATATTTTTGACGGTCACAACCTGGGGGTGGTGATGGCACACAGTCAGCAGAGGATAGGAATGCTGCTAACCAGATCACAATCTACAAGAAAAGCACCCTACAACGATTTCAATCGTGCTAAAGTGGACAAACCCTACTGCAGATGTTTTAGTTGTTGTTAGAAAGGGTCTATTTCAGTCGTCCCCCCCACCTCCCAGTCCTAGAGCTTGCACCTTATTTGGGGCCTTGTTCTTATTTCAATGTGTAGCCTTCCTGGGGTCTTAGCTAAATGCCCCCAGTACAGGTTGAAGTCTTTTTATTGCACTCGGACTGGCTAGAACTCCAAAGTTACTCAGCACTTTACCCTCTCTGGTATCGGCATTCAGAAATCCCTTCCCAGCAGCCATTCTCTGGGCTGCTGAACAAGTGCAGTCCAGTGCTTGACAACAACTGCCTGACGTATTTTGTGCAGCTTTATAGCTTGCAACGGGAGTGTCGTTCCCATAGCCGCCATTCCATCATGGCCAGAGGCAGAAGTCTAAGTACTGGAACTTGAATCTCAACTCTAAATCTTAGGCTTCTCCAGCATACCTTGAGAGAAATGAGGTATTCTTTTAATCAGAGGTAATTCTTTGATAATCTATGAAGCTGAAAATGCAGTTTTCTTCTCTAGAAAATACTAGAGATGAACATTTCTGCTAGATTTACCTTCTTATCCCCTTCTCCAAGGCCTTTTTCATGCTGGGTAATATGACCATACAAATGATGCCTTCTCTCTACCAATGAAAATAACAGCTATTGTCTATCATATGCTTTCTAGTGCCAAGCACTGTGCAAAAAGGTTTCCATGCATGTTGTTTTATTCAATGCTCTCAGCAGCCCTATTCTTTCCTGTTTTACTTATAAGGAAACTGAGGCTCGAAGAGATTAAGCAACTTGCTAAAGATTTTACTGATGAAGTGACAGCTGAAACAAAGATCTAAGTCTGTCTGACTCTAAGCTGGAGGCTGCGCAGGGTGGTAAGTGGAGGACCTCACTGGCAAACACATTCAGATGCGCAGAAGTGAGTGATGGAATCCCACCTAACAACAGCGAGACTGGGAAACACAGTTTGGCTATGTACTCAGGAAGAAAAGAGAGTGGGTTTTGATGAACAGTAAGCTAGTCCCAACCACGCCTCATTAAGCCAAATTCTCCCCTTGGAAAGTATTTACACACTTTCTACATGCAGTTTTTCTAGGCTGGGGACCTAGTGCAGTGCCACAGATAATTCTCTAGGCTAGTGGAAATGAACACAAATCATGTCCCGAGAAGATTTGTGTCTTTAGTTCATGTACTGCATTGTCCTTCACAGGATCAGTAATAGTTATCATCACCTCTAATTTTAAGCAATACATTTTTATTCTTAATTTTGGACACTTAACATTATTTTCATTAAGGCACTACTCATGTTCTCCCGTCATTTCTGCCTATCACGCCCCAGACCTGGGCCACCGTGGAGTCGACGCCAGTGTCTTGGCCTTTATCCTGTCCATGCATAGACTGGGCTTTCAGACCAGCGTTCTCCAGGGAGAGCTCCGGGCCTATAAACACAAAGGCGGTCAGGAACATTCTGGCTGCCCTGAAGACGATATCAGTGCAAAATTAATAGTGAAAATACAATCACAGTTGCTTCTTGGCCTTTTGGCTAATATCAAATGTCCTATCTGTTCTTATCAGTTTAATATCTGATACCTTCTATACAAGGATAATACGTGAAATAGGTTTTTGGATCAGGGAGATGGAAAATAAGTTTGTTTTGCACACTCAATGCATTGAGCTGGTATTTTCATACTTCCAGGAAAGGTGTACCCCCGGGGGTTGGGGGGATAAACACAACTATGAGGAAGACACTTCCATAAAGGGCTGTTGAGCTTCCTTTAGGGAATTGTGGTGACTCCTGGGAGACCAACAGTTAACTTAGAAAGAGGCAAATCTGCAAAGCACGTCAGTCAGGTTGCTTTGCTCAGTCTACCTGAGTTTTTCCTTTGATTTGAGTATGTTTCACCCATCTGTTTGGTTGGACTGTATGAACAAATTTTTCAGATTTTACTCCTACTGCACCTGCCTTCATTCAGGACCCCCTTATGCCACTTCCAATTATTTCCTGTCTTTACTATCTTCCTTCCTAATGCATCCTACAGAGACTGCCATTGTCTTTCAAAGTGCAGTTCACGTTGTTCTTGCTCAGACACCTTCGGCACCAATGGCATCTTTCCATGTCCACCTCATGGCTCCATCTTACATCCTGAACTGAGCCTCACATGTGCCCCGATCCAACCAGACGGGTGCCCTCTGTGTTTCCTCATGTCACGCTCTTCCGAATGCAGTTCCCTGTGCCTGAAGGCCTTCGCATTCTCTGCTCCTCAAAGTCCTACCCCGGTTTCAGGGCCCAAGTGAAAATCTGTCTCTTCTGTGAAGTCTGCACACATGTGTCTGGTGAAATAAACTCCTCTCCGGCTCTGCTAGTGCAGCACTCGGTACGGTCACAGTCTGCTTTGTGTCCCACCTTCCCGATGAGGTTCCCCGCTCCTGGGGAGGGGGGGTCAGTGTTTTGTGAGCCTCCCTGCCCATCTCCCACAGTGCCCAGCATCATCCCTTGTTCCATGAAGATGCTTAGAAATACCGATTGGGCAAAATGAAAAGCAGGATGTAAAATCAACTTAAAAAAAAAATCTCGTTTATATCTCACATATGAATGAAATCATGTGGTTCTTAATTTTTTCTCTGACTTTTTTTTAGTGTGGTATTCTCAAGATCCATCCATGTTGTTGCAAATGGCAGTATTTCATCTTCTCTTATCTCTAAGTAGTATTCCATTGTATACCACATCTTCTTTGTCCAATCTCCCATTGAAGGACACTAAACTAAAACCAAGAATTTATATGCATGTATGCATAATCAATGGACATAGACAACAATGCTGGGGGGCGGGGGAGGCAGGATGGGGAGGAGGGGATCTAACAGGGAAAAAGGAGAATCATCTGTAACAAAAATAAATTAATAAAAATTGGAGAAAAAAATAAATAAAAATAAAAAATCAATAAAAACATATTAAACAAACACACAAACAAAAAACCAAACCAAACAAACAAAAACTCATAGACACAGACAACAATATAGTGGTTGGGGAGTTTTAAAGGGTAAAGGGGGCCCGGCCCGTGTGGCTCAGTAGTTGAGCATCAACCCATGCACCAGGAGGTCACTGGTTCAATTCCTGGTCAGGGCACATGCCCAGGTCGTGGGCCAGGTACCCAGTAGGGGGCATGCAGGAGGCAGCCAATGGATGTTCTCTCTCATCGATGTTTCTATTTCTTTCTCCCTCTCCCTAAAATCAATAAAGAAAAAAAAAGTTTTAAAAAGGGTAAAGGGGGTCAAATACATGGTGATAGAAAGTGATTTGACTTTGGGTGGTGGGTACACAATGCAATATACAGATAATGTGTCATAGAAATGTACACTTGAAACCTGTATAATTTTAACCAGTGTCACCACAGTAAGTTTAATTAAAAAAATGTCCACAGTGAATAGACAATGGTAAAAAAAAAAAAAAGAACTTTAGCCTGAATTACTCTGGACGTAATAATAGACTGTTCTCAAAATGATTTGATAATATGAGATAATCTACATATACACTACCTAGAAGTGCATTTAAGTGGCTTTTTTTTTTAAAAAAGATATTCCTTCAAACAGTTAATTTTTAAATATATATATAGTATCTTTTGACAGTCCGCTTTTCTTAAAGATAACATCATATGCACCAATTAGGTAGGAAGGAAGGTTGGAATTGTCCCTGGAAAATATATTCTGATTTCCAGTTTCCAAGAGGCATCTTAAATGAGAGGTATTGCGTGTGCCTGGCATGTGCCACTGCAGGGGGCTTCTTTAGCCACGTCCTGGATGCAGTTTCCCACCTGGGCTGGTTTCCCCCGAGAAGCAGAACTTCTGCGGAAGCACCGTGCAGGCGCTGCTGGGCGGTTGGGGCGGTTGGGGAAGGCTGCTGCGGATGAGGCCGAGCCTTCCGAGAGAACGTGGATCTTCATCAACATTCTACATGCGTTCAAACTGTCATTCAAAGAGTTAACATCTGTGAAGAATAAAAAATGCAACGGAGAGGTTTCAGGCAAAGCATGGGGAGACTGATAAAATTATCAGTGAATTAAATTCAGACAGATGGCTTTGGAAAGGAATGAAGTACACAAACCTTATGTAGAGTATAATGACTCTCAACTCACTCTGACAGGGGCTTTGTCAACAGGGTGAGCCTATTTTTTTTTTTCCAATCTGGATTTTAAAGCAGTTGGAAATCAAATTCTTCTTTTCTGAAGGCGTTGTTTAATACTTAAAGCAACAAAAACAACAATAGCATCTAAAGCCACCTGGACAACCTAAGACTCTATAAAGTGCCCAGTGTAGGTGCCCAGCTTGGGAGAAGGCACATGGTAGGCACTGAGCATGCTCCTCCTCCTCACTGTCCTTAGATTCACTGCCCACATCAATAGCTCCTTGGCAGTGAAAATATTTCTACAGAACACAGGCCAATCATTAGCTCTGCTTATAACAGCAGGATGCCAAGGGAAGCTTTCAGCCATTAAGCACACACGCA
This sequence comes from Molossus molossus, assembly GCF_014108415.1. Classification (NCBI taxonomy): domain Eukaryota; kingdom Metazoa; phylum Chordata; class Mammalia; order Chiroptera; family Molossidae; genus Molossus; species Molossus molossus. The sequence goes on along the minus strand of NW_023425401.1, from coordinate 28,815,839 downwards.
TGCGCACGCACACGCAGAGAATAAAGGCCCCGATACACTGATTTCTGCTTTTTAAAAATTTCAATTTTAATCGTTGTTGGTTGCATTAAAAAATAGAGCATCCCCCCCCCCCCCAAATAGATACAGTATCCTAGTTAATAGTATCCTTTCCCATGTAGACAAAAATGATGGGAAAATAACGTGTTACATCTCCCAGGGTTTCTTTTTCCATGTGGTTTCTACATTATCTTCACTTGTGTGGCTTCAGGGACCCCTCTTTCAGGTGACAGGCCCCCACATATTCACGCCTGGATGCGGATGGCCAGGCTGCTGCTTCGCGGTGGACTCTGCCTTTGTTCCAGACCAGATGTTCTGTCTCTCCCTGGTAACAGTTTGCATTGTGGACCTTATTACACGGCGCTCTTTGGAACTGGTGCCAGAGTAGCCTCGAATCCGCCAAGAGCAGCGCTGAATCAATGAGACAGCTGGCGGCCTCCCTGGGGAGGGAATGTTTTTTACCTTTTTGATTCATGCAGTCTCCGCTCGTTCAGATCCAGGATGCCATGAATGATTTTTCTTAGCGACAGGTGAGAACAAAAAAGCTTTGTAAACCTAATTCAATAGAAGCTGGAGACTCAGTGTGCTATTGATTAAACGAAGACGGTGAAGAGGAAGTGTACACACAGTCCAGATGCATTTTCCCCATAATCGACTTCAGTGCTTCTGCCCGTGTTGGACTGGTCGGGTTTGCCGCGAGGGGAAGCTTGAAAAATCAAGAGTGTTCTGTTTATTGACCTAGGATTAGGATTTTAATCATGTCTCTGAGATTGCATATTATCTTCAAGAACAAGGGGGGTTACTCCTTTTTCTTTTCCTTTAGTGATAAAAATTCACTGATCAATGGCTAACTTTGCCAAAAATTCAAGGTTATTTTAACGGGCTTAATCATATCACCCAGGATTTAATGTTTGGGATGCGTTTATATATTAGGGCTATGGAATTTGGTAAAAATCATCCATGTTGACACTCAAGCAAAGGATTACAACTCAGTTTAGGTGCTTGCCCAGGTCATACACAGGTCAGCACACTTTTTGATTCAGCAAGAATGTTAGACCAGCACTCCCTGGTTCCCCGTTGCTTCGTGGAAGCCAGCCAGTTCTTGAGCCACCGTAGTTAGAGGACCCGTATGAGATGAGATGGCACAGTCCTGGAAGCTCTAGTCCCGGTGTGGCTGAGAGGCAACACTGCGACAGCAACAGAAGTCAGGGACCCTGCAGTGTGTCGTCCACATCAATCATGGCAGATGTATTGGCAACATGATGAATGATACCCAGCCACTGACCTTGGGGTTAGCCTTTGTCACGTAAGCAACAGAATAAGTCAAAGCAGTGGTCTTCCTACCATCAAATAGGAGCAATAAGCTGTGACAGCAGCGCAGGGAAAATGAACATTAGTGTCAAGTGTTGTTTATATTTCTGAGTCAGGAAGAGCAGGTATCTTACTGTTCGACCTGTGAATGAGATGGGATTTTTTAGGGAGTGGGGTGCTGGAGAAATGTCATCATTGCATGACTGTAGCAGTATGACTTTTTCTCTCTTTACTAAGGTATAACTTAGAGAGTAGTGAGTCTGTAGAGTAGACTCGCTCATAGGGTGAAAACTTATTGCATAGATTTCTTTAAACCTGAAAAAATTCAATCTAACCAGTGAGCAAATCTCATACACACTAACGTTTCAACTCTAGTTGCAAGACATTGGCCCATATACACACAGTTTAACATTCAGTTGCTGACAGATGGCATGGTTTGAGAATAGAAACAATTTAGTCTGGGATTCCTGGTGATTTTCCCATGTTGGTCCTAGAACTTGTCTCTCAAGCTATCTCCCAAAACTTCACAGTTACAAATGACTTATCCCAAGTCCCCTTTCTGAGTTTGACTATTGCTCGATTGGTCGTAACAAAGAAGGAGAAACTCTCAATAATATGCAGTGGGCCATTTTGAGAGCTGGGTAGCTACAAACAATCAAGCAGACAGAGAAAAGATAACGATCAACTTGCTTCTTAGAAGACAATGAGGTTAGAACAGACTGGAGCAAGGTCTGCCCATTCATTTCCCAGATGGCTTTATGCCAGCTTTATCAATGAAGAGAACTAGTAGCCCTAACCATTCCCCTATGCCAGTGGAATCACCGAAAATCCTGTCTCGTCTCTTTTGGAATCAATATTTAAGAAGCAAAAGACCCAGATGTCACAAGCTTGTCTCCCCTTCCAAGCCAAAAGGTTCACGGTGGAATCCTAAGGCATCCAGTCAAAGTGAGCCAATCAGGTGATGCATTTACACTGAGGGGTTAGACTCTGCATATTTCCAATCCAGCCAATTCCAGTTGGTAGGTATGTTCCCCCAACTATCTTCCGTGTGCTTGCCACTGTGCCCACCATATGTAAAGAGCTTCTTTTAAGGCAAATGAAGGAGACATTGTTTATCATGGCAGTCTTTATACACTTTAGGAATTTCCGGAGGTGGGTATAAGCTGAAAATGCTTATAGGGTCAGGAAGGATTTAAGGGGGGAAAGGAGGAATATTATATACATACTAGCTTTATAAAGGAAATCTAGAGGTGTTTCAAAGTCAACCTTCTTTCTTTTGAGAATGATGCCAGGGAGGAAGACCATACCTTCCATGATGCTATAAGGCATTTGTCTGATCCAGCAAGACATTTCTTATGTTCTCTAGTTCTTGCAATGGGAATAGATACTGAGAAGCCAAAGGACCTAGATGCACTGTGCTTGGCGGCGTGGACTGGTGTCTAGAAGAAGATAAGGTGTAAGCCCCGATGGCATTCTGGATACATTTCTTTCCTTTCTGGATGAATGCCTAAGATGCTGCTAGACTGAAAACTGAATTAGTTCTCTTGGTAATCTTTCCCATTCTTTTCGACTGCAGGATGTATAAAACATTTCTCTTTGGGTCTATGTATCGTTTTGAGATCACATCATGATAACTTTATGTGTGTGTGCCAGGAGGGCAGAGTTGCAAAGCAATTACTCAGCAGGGCTGGGGAAAGATGCAATTACCAGAACACGTTTTAGCCCTGCTTGTCAGAGTGAGCTTCCCTGGGCACAAGGGAAGCATTAACTTGGGCAGTGTCCCTTTTTTGGAGGCTTAATTTAGTTTTTTTCTTCCCTTTAATTGTGTGATTCCAGTATTTTAGCTACAATCCCTGGGCTGTAAGAACCTTTAAATAGCTCTTTATTATGAAGCAGGGCATGAGTTTTTGAAGAAGAATAAACAGAAAGCTGCATAATTTGTAGGAAAACTGCACGATGGACTTTTTCTTCACAAGGAACATTGGGGTTGCGTTGGCACAAGCCAAATACCTTTTTAATGAATAGTCGGTAATCAGCCGCAGCTACAGTAAGTGCCTACATTTTTTTCTTTCTGTGCCACGAGTGCATAAATTAAGCATCTGATTCAGACTGCTGCCAGGAATGCGTATGCCCATTGCCACCTGCCCCCACCGGCCCAATCTCCTGCCTCAGCTCCTGCTCAGCTCAGAGCCTTATGAAAAATGGAAGGGAAGGCTCTTTCAATGTGTTACATTTCCATCCACTTTAAATACATGGTAAAAAATATTGACAATACATTCCACTTTCATTTTCGGATCTAGACCAGTTTCGATTTGAAGACAGCAGTTTTATGTTCCAGAATGTAAGGGGGAAAAAAGTTTATACCAAGCCATGAAAATAAACTAAATTGCCAAGGTATCTTTTTTATTTCTATTTTTAGAAGATCTTTATAAAAATAGGCTTTCGAACTTACTCATTCCCCTAAGATTTTGCACATACTATTTTCATCACTTGGAATGTATTTCTTTCTTCCCTCCCTCCCTCCCTTCCTCCCTCCCTCCCTTCCTCCCTCCCTCCCTCCCTCCCTCCCTCCCTCCCTCCCTCCTTCCTTCCTTCCTTCCTTCCTTCCTTCCTTCCTTCCTTCCTTCCTTCCTTCCTTCTTTTTCTCCTCCTCCACCTCTTCCTCATCCTCCTCCTTTTTCTATTCTCTGCTTCTCAATATTTTTATTTCTAACAAAAACCCAAACAAAATACTTCAGGAAATCATTATTTTTCTAATCTCATCTGTAGCCAGATCCTGCTCACTCCCCTACTCAATGGTTTCTTCACCTCTGTGAAGTTAAAGTGAACAGATAGTTATTAATTTATAACAAAGATGTTTTCTTAAAAGTTTAAGAGTATTTTTAAAGATCTAGACATAGTTTCTAATGGGAACAATGTTATATATGGTAGTTATGGCTCCAAGTCAAGCGACACATTTCTTTAACACAAAGTATGGGTTAAGTACTATAGTTAAATTTAAAAAGTAGCATCAGGGGACTTCCGGTCAAGATGGCGGGTAGGTAACTGCGGTATCGCGTCCTCCCACAACCACACCAAAGTTACAACTAAACTACAGAACAACCATCATTCAAAACTGCCTGAAACCAAGCTGAATGGAAGTCCTACATCTACGGAATTACAGCAGCAGCCACATCGAGACTGGTAGGAGGGGCGGAGGGGACGGGCTGGTCCCACACCCCCGTGTGGCGGATAAAAATCAGGAGGCTCCGGCGGCTGGGAAGGTCCTTCCTGAGGACTGAGGGGTCCCCGTCCCACACCAGGTGCCCTGCTCAGGGTTCCAGTGCCAGGAAGAGAGTCCCCATAACTTCTGGCTGGAAAAACCAGCGGGAACTGAGGCTCAGGGAGGCTGAGGCGGCTGGAGCCCCAGGCAGCTCCTTAAAGGGCCCGCGCACGGACTTATCGGACTCTCTCCCTCTAAGCTCGGAGGGGAGGCAGCTCCAGGGGCACCAGAGACACACAGGGAAGAACTGAGCTGTTTGGCACTGGAGCGAGGGCTGGAGAGGGGGCTTTCTCCGGGACAGACGTGCTGTCAGAGGCCTTTGTTCCTTTGGTGAGCCCTTCCCTGGGGCGGCAGACAGTCGCCATATCTGGGACTCCAGCAACCTGGCTCACACTGGTAGCCCCACCCTGCTGACTCCCTGAGGCCCCGCCCCACCCAACTTTCAGGCCCACCCAAGCTGTTGCCACTTGCTCAACCAAGGGATTGGCCGGTCTTGGATCCTGCTTCAGGTTTTTCCTAAATTCTTTCAAACGAGCAGCATCTGGTCTCAGCGAGCCCCATACCTCTCATTAAGTAATACACAGAAACAAACACAGGGAGGCAGCCAAAATGAGGAGACAAAGAAACAGGTCTCAAATGAAAGAACAGAACAAAACCCCAATAAAAGAACTAAGCGAAATGGAGATAAGCAACCTAACAGATACTGAGTTCGAAATACTGCTTATAAGGATGCTCAATGAACTTAGTGAGAACCTCAGTGAACTTAGGGAGGGCCTCAAGAGCATAAAAAAGGACCAGTTAGAAATCATGGATACACAGTTAGAATTGAGGGAGTCATTAACTGAAATAAAGAATAATTTACACAGCTTCAATAATAGAGTATGTAAATCCAAGGAGCAAAACATCGATTTGGAATATAAGGAAGCAAAAAAATGCCCAATCAGAACAGCAAAAGAAAAAAGAATCCAAAAAAAATGAGGAGAGTGTAAGGAGCCTCTGGGACAACTTCAAGCGTGCCAACATTCGCATCTTGGAGGTGCCAGAAGGAGAAGAGAGAGAACAAGAAATCGAAAACCTGTTTGAAACAATAATGGCAGAAAACTTTCCTAACTTGGTGAAGGAAACAGACATACAAGTCCAGGAAGCACAGAGAGTCCCAAACAAGATGCACCCCAAGAGGCCCACACCAAGACACATCATCATCAAAATGCAAAAGGTTCAAGACAAAGAGAGAATCTTAAAAGCAGCAAGAGAAAGGCAGCTAGTTACCTACAAGGGAGTTCCCATTAGGCTGTCAGCTGATTTCTCAAAAGAAACTTTGCAGGCCAGAAGGGAGTGGCAAGAAATATTCAGAGTGATGAAAAGCAAGAACCTACAACCAAAATTACTCTATCCTGCAAAGCTGTCATTTAGAATCTATGGACATATAAAAACTTTCCCAGACAAGAAAAAGTTAAAGGAGTTCATCACTACCAAACCGTTATTATATGAAATGATGAAGGGTCTTTTTGAAGAAAAAGATAAAATGTATGAACAAAAAAATGGCAATGAATACATATCTATCAACAATGAAATCTACAAGCAAAATGAACAGGTAGAACAGAAACATTCTCATAGATACAGAGAACATTTTGTTGGTTGCCAGTTGGGAGTGGGGATGGGGGAATGGGTGAAAAAGGTGAAGGGATTAAGAAGCACAAATTCATTGCTAGACTGACAAACCTCAAAGGGAAAGGGGTTGGGAGGGGGTGGGAAGAAATAAACCAAAGAACTTATATGCATAACCAATGGACACAGATAATAGTGTGGGAAAAGGTGGGAGTGGTGCGGGAGTGGGGAGGAGGGGATCCATGGGGGAAAAATGTGGAACATCTGTAATACATTTTACATCCAACAATAAAGATTTGGAAAAAAAAAAAAGACAACAGAGAAAAAAAAAAAGTAGCATCAAAAAATAATATTGTGCCCTGGCCGGTTTGGCTCAGCGGTTAGAACATTGGCCTGCGGTCCAGAGACACCCGGGTTTGGTTCCTGCTAAGGGCATATACCTCGGTTGCAGTTTGCCCCCAGCCCTGGTTGGGTTATGTGGGTGGCAGCCATTTGATGTTTCCCTTTCACGTCGATGTCTCTCTCTCTCTCTCCCCCTCCCACTCTATCTGAACAACAACAACAAAATAATAATATTGCAATGTTGACAACAGAATAAAACATTAGAGCTTTATGTATGCTGGCAGTGTTTTAAATCCTTGACAAATACTTGTGAATTGATTTTTCATAGTATTTCTCTAAGGTATGTACTATGATTCTGCTGATTTTTACAGATTAGAAAACTGAGGCACCGGATGGTTTAAGTAATTTCTCAAGTTTACTTAGCTAATATGTGGTAGAGCTGAAATTAGAGTCCAAAAAGCTAAACAACAGCAACAACAATCCTATGATTTCAACTGCAAGGTTAGTTTTATGTGTTTTGTTTTGTTTTTACTTTGGTAATTGAGGTATAGAAGAAAGAAAATTTACAAGACAACTCCAGGAAATATATTCAGAAGATAATTTTCGGACACTGTTAGGTGCTTTAGTCACTGGCAAAATGATTCTATCTAATTCTAGCTGGTTGCTGCCTTCTTATCAAGTTTTTTGACTTACAAAAGCAAGAGAGAGAAAAGGTGTAAAGAAAGGAGAAAGCAAATGAACATATTTTTTTATATATGAATTTGGTGAGAATTCAAACCAAAGAATAGGAAGGGAATTAAAGAGAATGTTTTTTTGGTTTGTTTTTGTTAATCTTCACCTGAGGATATATATAGATATTTTTTAAAGAGAGAGTGGAAGGGAGAGGGGGGGGGGGGGGAGAGAAACATCGAAGTGAGAGAGACACATCAATTGGTTGCCTCCTGCACGACCCTGACTGGGCCAGGGATGGAGCCTGCAACCTAGGTACGGGCTCTTAACTGGAATAAAACTCAAGACCCTTTGGTCTGCAGGCCAATGCTCTAACCGCTGAGCAAATCAGGCCAGGGCAAAGAGAATTTATGAGGAACAGATTTTTAAAACCTAAACAATGAACATCAAAAGAAAAAAAACAAAACAAAACAACGGGGAACTGTGACATATACCCAAGTTCCCTTGTAACTGATCCAAGAAAGAAGGGGAAAAAAAAGACTTCACAAATGTGGAGTCTGATGGTTTCCTCAAAGGCTCACAAGGTGGCAGTGTTGTCTGAGACAGCTTTGTGATTACAATGGTTTAGCCAGTGCCCAGGGTTTGTAAGGGAAATAAAGGGGTAAGCATGGAATATGCATTATTCAATTGTTACAACTTGGAGAAGACCTTACTCAAGACAGTTACTTATTTAACATTTTTGAGTTTCTTTATGTTCTTTAACTCAGTAAATTCTAGTATTTTAAGGACAGAAAATATGATATCTTTCCACAGCTCTTGCAGCTGCGTTTCTCATATTTGGAGAAATGGCAGAGATCATTCTTACAGAGAGCAACGGCTAAACCTGGCCATCGGAGAATCGCCTTCCTGAGCAAGGTCTTTCTTCACTCAAGTAAGGGTCTTACCTGGTAGTGATCATAGTCACCTAATTCATATTGTGGGGTAAATGTCATCCAGCATTCAGTATCCTGATTTGTATGTAAAACACTTTGTAGTTTGAGTCTGAAAAGGACCTGTTGTGTCATTCCATCAGCTAGAAACAGTGACCTGTGCTGCTTTCTTCTGTACTTCACTGTCACTTCCTGAGGAGGGGGCAACGTCGGATGGAGGAAACTCAAGTGTGGATTAGGGTAGAATGCAAACACTGTGCACAAATGAAATGTTTAGCTCTGCATTCGGTAAGCAGAATTTCAGCAAGTCAGGCTCAGCAAATGTGTTGGATGGTCTGGTAGGCCACGCCCCTTCTGCAGCCCACTCATTAATTTTCGGAAGCCTGACAGAATGGCTAAGAGGGTGATCCATTTCAAGTGTCACTCCTGGCGTGCTCTTAGTCTTATGTAAAAGGAGTTCCTGACAAGTACTCCTAGTGCCCTCAAAATGTCTCCTGTTATTAAATATGGGGGATAAGCTGAAATAATGAAAATGCCCTTTTTCTGTCACCAGAGTGATTTGTTGAGAAGATGATGTAATTAGGGTCTATTACTGACTTTTAGGTGGGTGTGAGTACTTAAGCCAGCAAAACCTTGGAAGACAGAAACACATTTCTGGAGAACTACTTTGCTTTTGTGGAATCGTATGGATGTCGTTACTCATTTCCAAGTTATTCCATAAAGTTAGGTGAGATCCTAACTGTCTCCTCCTACTCCCTACCCATTTTTATTCTAATGTGTTGCTTTAATCCTGGGCAGATAACTGGTGTCACTGAGCTGCCCCCAAGAGAGCTGTGGGTGGTACTGTAGACATCTCCCTAGCAGAAGGACAGAGTGTCTTTCCTTCCGGTGTCTCCTCATACTCACTCCCCCATCTGCCCTAGAAATCACCTCTCTCCCTTTATGCCAAGACATAGGCAGTGTATAGACATTTTGACATCTATTGGTACTAGAGCATTTGCTGATGTTGATCTTAATTTATTTTCTATCCAAATATTTTGTCAACTTGGTCTCAATTCCCTTTATATCCTACTATTTGATGAACTGATAATATTCCCAGTGTGCTTGGTGAGAAAAGGGGAGAAAGTCGCTGCAGAACCCAGTTACAGAGTATCTACCACGAAGATGTGGACACGATACAGCCTTAAGGTCAAACACTGCCCGGCGCTGTGCGGGAGGAGCAGTGGCTCATGCGAGTGCCTGCTTGCCAGGGCCAGGCAGTTAAAAGAAGCAAAGGGCACAGGCTTCGTCCGGATGGAGAATGAGAGACCTGCTCGTCCATTCAAAGGGGCAGCTGCTACTCCACTCCTGCCCTTCGGGATGTGCAATCTATGTGCATTTACTTGGTTTCATGCTAACTAATCAAAAAAGTATACATTGTCCTGGCAAAGAGGAATGACGGAAGGAAGGAAATGGAGTGAAAAGAAAGAAAAAGAAAAGAGAGAAAACAAGAGAGGAGAAAACAACTCTGCAGGCCTGGAGTCCATGGGCAGCTTGTTTGTGACTCCGAGCAGAAATACTATAAATTCTGGAGACAGAGAATTGTAATTTTGTTACACCTGGGAATCTTAATGTTAACACAGTGTTCTCACAGAAGTTGGAGCACAAACACTTTTCTGGATGAATGTTCATCCAGTCGTTTAAAACTCATCAGAATGTGAAATTCTGAACTAAGTTGGGAAACAATAAACCTAATTAAACATCACCGACTGTTAAAACACAAAGAGCTATTAATTTATAAACTAGTTGGATTGGGTCCAGCTAAAGTCAAACCAGAGTTACATTCTAAATGCTCTTTTACTTTAGAAAAAATCAAAGATCACGAGATGATATTTTTTGGTGACATCTCTTAACAAGCCATGCGGATCTTCCATAGGAGCCTTTATTAGACCAGTGGCATTTGAAAGAATTAAGGCCGACTTGATGTAATTGACTCAGAGTGCATTAAAAGAAGAGAATTTGTAAAGGACGTTCAAAAACACAGCCTTCCTTCCACATGCACTAATATCAATGATCTCATCTGTGTTTTGAAAAATAATTTTTTTTTCTGGATTGTTGTCCGAAATATGTTTTACAAACCAAGTTGTTTTAATTTCTTTCCAGCAGTTAGGAATTGTTTCATTTGTCACAATAGAGCTGTCAGGCTGTTGATAATCACATTGGCTTTGATGTCCATCGGAGGAGACACACAAAGGGAAGGTGGGGAGACGTTTGACGCGACACTCCCACAGATGCAAAGTGACCGCCTAACGGAGCGAAGGGCCGGTGCAGACAGCGTGGCGCGCAGCTGAGGACGCACAGCGCCCACTGATGTCTGAGCACTGGGCTGGGAGCCCTTCCCTTCAGAAATGGTTCTCAGACATTTGCCTTCGAGGAGGGCCGCGGATCTCCGGTGCCCTTCCTTTCATAATCCAACTTCAAATGAGCTCCAACAGAGGGGGGTGTAACTTCAGCTTTCCTCCCCAGTGGGTTTCCTCCAGCGATTACCCAGGGCCTGGGGACTGCGCGTCCGGCCGAGCTCTCCTGGGAGTCCTGAGCGCACCCACGCCCTCAGGCCGCGCGGTCCTGGCAGGAGGCGTCTGCGCAGTGTGATCTGGAGAACGTGGGTCTCACCCACGGGGGCTCTCAGTAAAGCTAAATAACACCCAGGGGCGCCTCTGAGTCCTTAAACAGTACTGGGGGCCTGAAGTGTCGGGGTTGTGTCTTCTGGGAGCGACTGGCTAGTGGTGGCTGACTGAGAGTCCTGAGCCCTGCCTCTGCCTAGCTCTGTGGAGGTTCCAGGCTGTGCAGGGAACCCCACTTTCCTGGCTCTGTGGGGGTCCAGGCTGTGCAGGGCACCCCACTTTCCAAGCTCTGTGGGGATTCCAGGCTGTGCAGGGCACCCCCCTTTCCCAGCTCTGTGGGGGTCCAGGCTGTGCAGGGCACCCCACTTTCCAAGCTCTGTGGGGGTCCAGGCTGTGCAGGGCACCCCACTTTCCTGGCTCTGTGGGGGTCCAGGCTGTGCAGGGCACCCCACTTTCCTGGCTCTGTGGGGGTCCAGGCTGTGCAGGGCACCCCACTTTCTAAGCTCTGTGGGGGTCCAGGCTGTGCAGGGCACCCCACTTTCCTGGCTCTGTGGGGATTCCAGGCTGTGCAGGGCACCCCACTTTCCTGGCTCTGTGGGGGTCCAGGCTGTGCAGGGCACCCCACTTTCCTGGCTCTGTGGGGGGCCCAGGCTGTGCAGGGCACCCCACTTTCCCAGCCTACGCTGCTGCTGGCCATGGTCAGATACCTGCCAGGGCTCACCTCTCCCTCCTTGGGCTGTCAGTCATGCTGCAGCCCAGCGGCCTTGCCCTCGTGTCTCTTTACTGGGTGCCCATTTACAGGTGTAAACAATGTCAGTTCCCTTCTTGTCTTTTGCCAGCCTTGTGTCAAGCACAAGCTTGTCAGCAACCTGTCACCCACAGTTCAAAACACCCCTGCTCCTTGTCGCCCACACTCATCTGCACTCTGGCGCTGGACCGAGGCTCCGTGCCCGGCTGCAGGTGCCACTGTGAGGCACGAAGGAAGACAGGGTTAGGAGAAGCTCTGAACTCAGACACCTGTCACAGGTAATGTCTCTATAAGGCCATTTCAACAAGGCTGTGGTACTTGTTGTTTTTCCCTACACCCCTCCCACCCTACTCATCACTTATCCACATGCCCACAAGTAAGGACTTCGGTAAATATGAAGTGGGATTTAAATGGACTTTAGGACTGAAAGATGAAGGTCAGAGACAATACCAATGCAATGAATGGGAACTAAAAGATTGCAATTAAATCGTCACTAGTACACCTCTGTGGGGAAGGTGCTAAAGGAACAACGGGCTGGGAAGAAACAGCCATAGAGCCCTTTAAGGTGCTGCACAAGAGAAGAAATAAGCTCTTTTGTTTCAGATGGAGGTGTATTGCCTCTGAGGCTGATTGGTTTTGTCGTAGGACTACCTTTTCCTCTCTGCAAATATTTCATCTCTCTTTTTAAAATTTTTTAGCTTCACTGGAGGACATTTTTACATTTGTCTTCAATTAGAGCAGGAGGGAGAGAGGGAGAAAGAGAGAGAAAGAAACATCACTGTGAGAGAGGCCGGGGACAAACTGCAAGTGAGGTACCTGCCCTTGGTGGGAACCAAACCTGGGACTCTCTGGTCCGCAGGGCGACGCTCTAACTGCTGAGCCAAACCAGTCAAGGCTCTCTCTCTTTTTGTTCTTACTAGATGTAGAAACATACTTCCAAATAGCACTAAATTCACTCAAGCCGAATTTCTTCAACAGTAAAAAAGCCACGCAATCACCAGATGTGTGCGACGTATGTACATTTCATCCCTGGACTTGTCTGTCTGAACAGTGAGTCTGGACACACGTACACACTGCTCCATAATAATCTCTATCGAGTATTTGCCTGGATAGGCAGTGTCTTAGGTACATAACGTCTGTAATTAATTTTATGACCTCGGCAGCCTTCTTGCAATTCTTTTTCTTAGCACCATTGTGTACAGAGTTAGCATAATATTAAAATTTTTTTAAAACAATTTTTATTCCTTAATCTGCTAACCTATTTCCAGTCTGTGGCACTCTAAAAAAATCTCTCTTTTATTCTTTTGAAATCTTTTCTTTCCTTTCAGCTGCAAAATTGTATAATTAGGTGGTATGATAACATCGGTAAAATAAAAAAGAATTTCTCAAGATTTAACCCATATGTGCTATCTTTAGACAGCAACTTGCAAGGTGCCGGGGAATGCGTGGCCTGTGCATTTATGTTTGGACTGCACTTTTTTCAATAATTGAAGTAATAGTTCAGGTGTGGACACATTATATAAAGTTCTGTAATAGTTCCAGTTTGTTCAAATTTTTATCCCTGTCGCCAGCCTCCGCTGTATTTACTGACCGCATTTGTAAGTATTCTCTAGAAGCTCTAAGAGAATTTAACCTTCTCTTTTGGAGGCCAAGGAAAGACCCACAGAGAAGGCTCTAAAGGGGTCTTTTTATATCTTCGCATTTTTCCAATCAAGCAGTGCATTTTACCCTATTTAAGTTTTGAGAGTCACACAGAGAAAAGGCACAATTTCACTCATTTTTGCTCTATCAGGTATGTACGCCAACAGGCATGGACTTCATCCACCGAGAGGAGTTCTCACTGCTGATTGCGGAGAACTTCTTTTCAGAATTCCCTGGTAGCAGGATTTTTATTACAGTTCAGTCCAGAAACACAAGCATTCCTCTGGGCTCTCCTTTTCAGTATGTGTGGAGCCGAAGCATGTGCAGAGTTCAGGAGCCGCGTCTCCCCTCCGCTTTGCTCTGGGTAAATTGTTACAGATCGCACACTTGGCACCGTCTTTACAAGCGTGACAGACCTTTCCACTTAGTTACAGGGTGTGTTTCTAAAGACAAATTAAATCTTTTCCTCCGAGAGCAGAGTGATTGTTCCCCCCCAGCCATGAAAGATCTGGTTAGCTCACGGTGTGAACAGGATCCCCCCTATTATCACATAACGTTCTCACTGTGCGACTCCTGAATGCCGTCACGCGATTGGGGATTGGGTGCCATCAGGAAGCTGCTGTTAAATAGCCTTGTACCGTGTTGGGGCAGCCTGGAGCCAGAATCTCCAGAAAATATGTGTAAAACGCCTCACATTTCTGTCATTTTATTATTATTTTTTTTATCCTCACCCAAGGATATTTTTCCATTTTTTGTACAGATAGAGTGGGAGGGAGAGAGAGGAAGGGAGAGAGAGAGAGAAACATCGACGTGAAGGGGCACATCGAGTGGCTGCCACCCGCACGACCAACCAGGGCCGGGGACAAACTGCAACCGAAGTACGTGCCCTTAGCGGGAACCGAACCCGGGTCTCTCCCGACCGCAGGCCGACGCTCCAACCGCTGAGCCAAACTGGCCAGGGCCATTTCTGTCATTTTAATTAAACAGTTTAACACACATATTTTCCAGAATTGGTAGCCCACGCACCCCCTAAATGTCCACTAAATATTCTGTTATAAATACATTAAATTCTCATAATGGATTTAAATGAAATGCAATGGTACTAAATGAAAGTACACTGATTGCTAGAAAAAATAGTTTTGTTAACGTTTCCAAGGTGTCCTTTAATTTGACGTTGAACCAAGGGCAAATGAAAAGCCAGGACCTGACGTGGTCATCCCCATACCTGTCTTAGGTGGGGTGCCCCAGAAGCAGGCCCTGAGAGGAGGATTAAGGTGTGAGTGGTTTGCTAAAGAAATGCTCCCTGGACAAACCCAAAGGAGTAAGCGCACCAAGGGTGTGATTCCAGGCTAATGCCCCTGGGAAACACATGAGGCTAGAGAGCTGGGCTTTCTAGACCCTGCACTCCCTGAGTCATTGGCTAAGCAATCTTGAGGGCACAGCAAGCTGATGAGTGGCTTCAGGGCCATCTTTCATCGCCGGGTAACAAGTGTCATCCACTGCGGGTCAATGTACACTGCAGCCAGAAGAGGCCGCGGCCCAGCAAATGGTCCCCAGGGCTGCTGGGCAGAGCGTGGTTAACACCACAGGCTACTCCTCTGTGAAAGCTAGCCTTAGCTTCCCAGTCCCCCCTCGATGTGTCCCCAAAGGCTAGCTATTTTTTCCCTTTCGTTAAGCCTACTAGGTTTCTAGTCCATTAATAGGAAGCTTGAATGCTGAGTCGGAGTGATACTCTGGAGCCCACTCGAATCTACTCGTAAGAGCTGACTGTGCACATCTCTTTCTGACCTAACCCCTTTGATGCAGTGGGAGCTTGGAATCAACAGTGGTGGGAGGACTCCCATATGGAAATCTGAAATTGTTACAAATCAGGGCGGCTTTGAAGTGGGGAGGGCAGGGCGGGAAGCAGGTTGTTAAATGATTACCATCATACCACTGTGATGCTCAGCTAAAATGTTAAGAGAGACACGGATATTATTAAAAGTGAACGCACATTCCATGAAATACATTAAATGACATGAACACATTTTGTAATCATCAGTGCAGACAAATGTAATTCTTGAAGCAATCGCCTATGAAACATACAATATACAAAACTCCTCTCCAACGCAACTAACCGGCAATATACTGTGAAAGTCATTGTGGAAGAGGATTCATCAGTTGCTCTGGTACGAGGCCAAAGCTACTGCAGACAGAGTTCAGTTATCACTTTCTTTAATTCCTTCCCCAAGATGTCTAGCTAATCGTGTTATGACTCATGTTGTTTTCCTTTCCTTTTTTGGCCTTTGACATTACAGGATGTTTTTACCCACCTCTCCCTATATACTATGGGATACTTTTACATAAGAAAGGCTTAGAGATCATTTTAGTTTTTAAAAATTAGGGAGTCTGTCTGTGTTACTTATGGAAATAAGGGGAAAGGATATTATTCATCTTTCCACTCGTGCCAAAATAAAACTCTGGAGGTGCTTTAAAGTTATTGAAATTAAGCTCTAGGTTTGGAAAATTAAAAGGGACTCGGGAACTTTTACAGCATGTGTGTGGGACCGCACGGCCACATTCAAAGCACCGCGTGCAATGCATCTTGAGGCTGAACAATTAGGCTGAGCACCGCGAGGGGGCCTTGCTAGAGGGGCATGTGCGGGTCGTCAGGAATAATGACACTGGATGGAAGACCTGCCACCGACTCTGAGCAAAATAAACCTCATCAGTTTCGGATGCCAGCATTAGTGGCTTTGTCGCATTTGCATAGAGGGGGGTGGCCCTCCAGGCCCAGGGCAGCTTGGGGATGGGGCAGGGGGCAGAGCAGGGCTGTAAACACTGGACGCTGTACCAGCCCAGCCCATCCTTACACCATGATATGGGAAAAGGGACACAAAGCGTAACTCAAGCAACTTAACTCCTGGAAGTCTAATGTCTGCTCTTGACGTGTAAGTCTGTGCGTGTTAACTGAAAAATAAAAACAAAACAGATCAAAAACAGACACATGAAAAGATAGCAGATGGCCAAAGACACATGATGGACACGGGGAAAGGACAGTCGGTTTGGCAGTTGTCATGAGCAAAGCACAGTTTGCTTCCGTTTGTGGCTGAGGGTCCAGCTTTCTTCTTGTCCTTGTCCTTCCTAAGAGGCTGCTGCAAGGTGGCCCGCAAGGCCTGAGGCTATAGGGCCCCCACACAGCCTTCCCAGGGGTGAAGGCTGTGGACTCCTCCTCCAGCTCGAGCTTCTCCCCACCTTGTTCATCTCCTCCTGGTGGACCCGCTTGAGGTGCTCAGACTTCTCCCGGAGCTCCTGCCCTTCTCCTTCTCCTTCTGCTCCAGCTCTGTCTCCTTCACCTTGTCGATGAACACCTGCTCCGTCTCCTCCCCCTTCCTCTGCAGCTCCCTTAGGAACTCCTTCCTCTTGGTCTCAGCTGCTCCTGCAGGTGAAGGGCTGGCTGTCCCCACACTGTCCTGGAAGACCCTCTCCCGTGTCTGACCTGGGGTCACCAGCCATGGGGTGATTGTCCTCTCTCCGTCTGGTTAGAAAGCCACACACCACTGTTCCCTGGGGCCCAGCCCGCCTGGCTCCAGGCAGGCTCTGCAGCAGCGATGTCCTGAGCCCAGTGCAGTGGGCTGCAGCCAGCACTGGGCAAGGAAGGATTTCTGGGGTTATTACTAAAGCATTGGGAACGTGTTTTTCCCCCTTTTCCTTCCTTCTTGCATATTCTTCCTTCATTTTTTAAAATTCAATAAATACTCAATGAGCAATCACACGTACCCAGCTTTATGCTACAATTTTGGAATACATCAATAAATGAAGCAGACAAATATTCCTGCCCTTGTAAAACTTACATTTTAGTGGCGGGAGACAGGCAATACACAGAAAAGCACCCTGTGATGAGCAAACCATATAGTCTGTTAGAAGATGGTACAGCTAAGAGGAAAATAAAAATCGGAGGAGGGTAATGGAGAATCAAGTATTCTAAGTGTGGGATGTCAGTTGCAAATTTAAATAGGATGGTCAGAGTAGACTCAGAGAAGATGACATTTGACTCAAGACTTGAGGGAGAGGAGGGAGTTAGCCGCACGGATAATGAGAGGAAGTTTCCATTAGAGGCTATCGAGGTGATCGCTAAGTGAAATAGGCTAGTCACAAAAAGGCAAACATTGTATGATTCCACTTACAGGAGGTACCTAGCGTAGTCAAATGTATACAGGCTGAAAGTAGAAGGGTGAGGAGAGAGGAGAAGGGAGAATCATTGAACGGGTGTAGCGTTTCAAATTTGCTAGCTGAAAAGAGATTGGTTACGCAACGATGTGAATGTATGCAACTGTGGAATTCTATACTTAAAAGTGGTTAAGATGGTAAATTTCTCGTTTTTTACATTTTACCACAATATAAACACATCTAGTATCATCGGAAGTTTCAAAATGTTTTGATAACCAGTTAATGAATGGTACTTTGAATCAACAGGACAGGGAATTATCCATATCCACAGTTTGTTAATCCAGAATCTAGACTGTTCTGAGGGTCTGTCTGGCCATCCGGGACCTGTGCCTATGAGTATAAAATGGGGGAAGAGGGAAAATTAACCAAGGCTCAGGTGATCTGCTTGAGTCTCGGGGTTCCTTTCAGGCCAGTAGCTTAGATTATGGAGGAATTCATTGGCTAAGCTATGTCCTTGTCCCGAACCCTTAGAGGTGGAAATGGACTCCAAGGAGGCCCCAGGGAGAAACTCTGGGGCCAGATTCTCCCCAAATTGGAAGATGTAATGATCACACTAACAGAGGCTGGGTTCTTGTTGGCAGTACAGATTCTCCAATCTAGAAAGAGACACAACAGTTGGCACGTTGGCCAGGTGAGCATGGTTGTGCGGTGACCAGTGTTTATAAGGTGGCAAACAGCACGCAGTTAGGGGTGTGCTGTTTGTGCCCTGCCCCAGGTGCACTGAAGAATGACTGGGGGCCGAAATCCAGCCCACACTGCTCCGAGCTTATATCTTGTTGCAGGGCTCTCTCTCTTCAGAGGAAGGGGCAAGCTTTATCTTGTACAAAGGTGTTCTGCTTGCGCGACTCTCTTTGAGGGTTTGCATCTTCCTAGAGGGGCCTTTTCTAATCCATCTGCCCAGAGAAGGGAGCCTTTCAAAGATGTATTCACGCACTGTATAGATTAACAGTGTCTCTCATTCCAAAAGCACGCTACCAGATTAAGTGATTTGGCTAGGATTCGGTTCATACTAAAAATCCACAAGTATTTTTCAGACCTCAGGCAGGGGGTGGAGGGTGGGCAGAAGGTAGAAGGGAGGCGGAGATGGAATGTTGATGGTTGACGTGATGGTGGAGCAAGTCAGGATGAAAGGGTGGCCAGTGTGCCAACGAAATACCTAGTTGACATACCTCTTCATGAACATAGCTTCATTCATATTATATCATTTCTGTGATACCACGTGGCCGAGCTTGTCAATGGGTGCAGACATGCTTTGACATGCTCATGCATACTGACATTTTTATCATTCCCTCTCTACCATGGCTTCCTTACTGGGTCCTCATAGAGTACCCCAGATTTAGAGAGTATGCAATTATGTGCATCACTCTTTGGGGGGGAAGTCCATAACATTAATCAAATTCTCAAAATGATTCAGGACCCAAGACAGGTTGAAAACCAGAGTAGATAAGGAACCTGGTCTCCTCCCTCCGAGTCCCTGCAGTCCAGACACATGTTCTATCTGATCCCATGTCTGCCTGTATCCCAGCATCCTCCATGGCTCCTGGAACCCTGAATGATGCGCTCCCACCGACCAAACACCCTTCCAGCTCTCAAGGACCCCAGATCACATTACTAAAGTGGGTACAGTGATTCCCTTTCTACTGTGTCAGTCTTCAAATGTTTTGCTCGTGTTCCCCCAAAAAGAATTTTGAAAAAATTGTTTACAACCTCACATCTAAAAATCGATATATAAAAATTTGGTTATTAAGTTGAAATGGTTACAAAAGATGTATTTTCTGGCATATTGCATATCCTTTATAGTTGCATAAAACCTTTGGAGTCTCAAATATAGCGCATTCAGTCGATTCAATTGTCCAACATATAATTTAATTAGCATAGTTCTTGGGGTGGAATCTATTAGCCCAATCAAAGTTATTTTCTGGCCCCCCAAAAATGTTAGACTTAAAAAAAACAAAAAACAACAAATGTTTTACCGCATTCCTGCGATAGCCTCAGTCTAAATTAAAACTGTTAGGTTTGAAAATATATGAGTAATTGAGAAAGTGAGATGGGGCTGATATATATATATCAGAGAGAGAGGCAGGCTCTGGTCATTATTCCTTTCTGTGCTCTCTGCTTTCCTCCCTCTGCGCCACTGAACCCACCCTCAAAGGTATTTCAAATTTGTTTTGCTTTGCCGGTGGTTTTACACTCTGGGGCAACTTACCACAGCAAACTAAGTATGGGGATAAAGTGTGTTTTCTTTTGTCCAGTGGGAAAAGGGGGAAAAAGAAAAAGAAAGCTGTCAGAAGGAGAAGCACTCTTAAGTAGACCAATTAAAATTTTTGTTTCTTTTTGAAGTAACTTTAGATTTATAGAAGATAGCGAAAATAGTCCAGAGAGGTTCCGTATACCCTTCACCCCACATGAGCATGCTGAGCTCTCCCACGCTCTGCTTGTAACCGCAGGGTCCTGTCTCACCGTAGACTTGCAGTTTTCTTCAAAGTGGGGATGGCTCTAGGACCCACAAGTCCTGTCAGGAAACTAGGGCATCCCTTTTCCCAACAGAGAATGGATGGCTAGCAGCCTGAGAAGTATTTCTCGGCCAGGTCAGACAGGAAATTCTCCCCACTATGGGAAGCACATCTAGAAGGTAGCAGCCAGATCTATTCTAAACCAATAAGTAACCTCTAGGCACCTGCTGTTACGTACTACTGCTACCTTCAAAGCAGATCACTACCCTGTAACCCAACCGCTATCACAAAGGGAGCAAAGGAAAGGACCCATCGGTTCAGCCACTGGGCAGTACTCAAGCTGTTTCCCCAAGTGACTTAACCTTAGAGCAAGCATGCCATCTAGGTTAGTCTTTGTAAGATTTCTCATCTTACAAAGTTCCTGGTTTCTTGTCTTTTTATAGTAAATGGTTCCTACAAGTTTATAAGCATTACTATTTCTGATGAAAAGAAAGGTGTGTATTCCTCAAAACAAACAAACAGACAAACACCTCTCGCTTCTGCTAAGGTTACTATCTAACAAAGCCACGGTATAGTTATCAAAACTAAGAAATTAATCGATACAGACTTTACAGATCGGTACACATTTCACTAATTTTTCCTTGGGTCCTCTTAAACTCTTCAGTCTTTCTTTGTCTTCCATGACTTTGGCACTTTTGAAGCCTACTTGTCAGGTAATTTGTAGCAGGTCTATCAATTTGGGTCTATCTGATGCTTTCTCATGGTTAGACTGGCGTTATGCATTTTTAGCAATACCCCAGAGGTGAAGGGCTCTCATTGCATCAGATTGGTCATCAACCTGACCTATTATTGGCGATGTTAAACTCGATCACTTTGATAAGTGCTGGATACACTACTTCCCTTTTTTCTATCTTCTATTTGATAGAAGAGAGTCACCAAATCAGCCCAAGCTGATGGGGAGAAGAATTAAGCTTCCCCTCCTGGACAGAGGAGTATCAGAGAAGGTGGCTGTATGTTAAAGCCATAACCGTAAATAATATTTTGGAGGAGATTCTTTGAGTTTAGTTATCCTGTTTCTCATCAGAGTTTTGCCCACGAATGTTAGCGTTAGTCAGTGGATCTTATCGGCAGCAGTTATTACTGTGACTTCTTGGCTCCACTCATAGCCAAGTAACTATAAGAAAAACTTGTCCTCCATTTATTTATTTATTCAATATTTGTATCTATCACTACAGATTGATTTATATTTATTAATCCATTATAAACGGATACTGCTGTGATTTATTTTGTTGCACAATTTCTTCCAGTGTTGGCCTATTGGGAACTCTCTCGGGCTGTTTGACATGCTCCTCTCTCCCCCCATCCCTACTCTTTCTGCTTCCTTATTTTCTGGCATTATAAATTATTCCAGGCTCATCTGGTATTTCCGTTGCCCTATCCCTAGAATAATTAATTTCTTAAAGGGGCCTCGGGTCCTTTTTTTGGAGAATAGTGCTTAGAAACCAAGACGTGGATGCTAGCTAAGTGAATAAGTTTGAAGTAAGTGGGGATCTGGAAATGGATCCCTTTGAAGCTATTTATACCCACATATCCTCTGGATAGTTGTGTGTTGAATGTTAGGTATGTAGAAGGCTTAAAGATACAATGTGTGTAGTATAGGCTAAATGCCTGAGAAATCAGTTCTCTGAGATGTTAGCAGCAAATGTGTGTCTACAACCTGTGTCATATGTGATAGCTGCCACACTTCATGAGGAATAAAAGCAGGGGCAGTCAAAGCTGGGGAGGAAAAAATGAGCCCGCTAACGAAATGCCATGGATTAACCCCATTGCTTTGTTCATAAGGTTCCTTAAAGCTAATCAAGCTCAAATCTATAATTAATTGAGTGGCATTTCTCATCTTGAATGCTTACTCCAAACCCATTAGTCTCTGCTGCAGGGGCTTTGGGTAGGTATTAAAATCTCTGCGTCGTGGCCTGGTATCCTCACGGTTTCCTCTCTCCTTCCAAATACATTGCATTAGCAATTTCCTGCTTCACTGCTCCTCCCTATAAAACATGCTGTAAGGTTTCGTCGTCTTACAGCAGAGCTGAGTAACAGCACTTTCATTTCTCTTTGTAAAATCAGCCTTCTGTTTCGTGCCCGGTGTCGGCCTCACATCGGCACGGCCACCGGGGCTTCGAGGAGATACCAACGGCGAAGGAGCCAGGGAAGCCGCCCAGTAGCTGATGTCAGCTGGGCAGACCCACCCGGTGGGACATGTCTGAGATCAGTCGCCCAGCCTGGACACACACACAGGGTAACTGTGGGAGCAACTGGGTTCTGCTTGCACTAACCCTGAAATCTGTGGGCGTAAGGAAAAATTGGGTCCTAAAGGTGGGTGCCCCTGTTATTTTTCTCTTCTTTTTAGGTTGTTGCGGCATTCCTCATTGAAAAAAGACACACTTGAGCCTCTCAGAGAGGGATGGTTGACGTTTCTACCCCATGTAGAAACAAGCCAAACAAGGATCATTTGAATGACACGTGGCTCAATGTATTCAGTGGCTGCAGACCTTGCCTGGAACCACCCCATTTACAGGTGAACTGTGACACCTACTGAAGTAGTTCTAACAGTTTTGAAGATGAAGAAACATATTTAATGCCACACCCCCATGTCTAAAAAGCCCCAATATAGCAGTTGTATTTTTAGAATCTCTTAAGAAAACACTGGTGACAAAAGCTATTATGAATTCACCAACGCTTTGAAATAAATGTGTACTTTTTTTTACAACAATAGGTACATACAATGGAAAAATAAAGATACATACTATTTATTTAATTTAGAAATAACTCTTGGTTCACATGTTGATTCTGGGACTCCTCACAATAAGCTTGGGGCCAGGATCAGAGCATGAGAGCCCAGCAATTATAAATAGTAGTTGATTTACTTAACTGATATTACCAAGAGTTCTTACTTAATTAAGGGGTGGTAAGCAAAGCAAGATCAAGCCTTAGGGGCAGAGGCATAACCTCAGAAAACTTATTAATAAGAACAATACTTTATGATATCAAGTGACACACACACTTTTTCACTGTTTAATCAGAATCCTAAACAGAGAGTTTAACCCTTTTTGAAATCACTTAATACTTGGAAGTAGGGGGTTGAGTCAGTTAAGTTGTAGTTGGTCACGATGAGAGCAAGACTCGGTTCTAATCGGCATTGGCAGGGTATGGAGACTGCCCTTACACAGCAATGTCACAGCGCGGCAGTGAGATACCCCTCTGATAGTTTTGGAGAGAATTAAATCAGGACAATTTCCTATGATAGCAATTTGGTAAAATGCTTTGAAAACCTTCAACACCTTGGCACGGTAATCCTACCTCCGGGATATATAAAAGAACTTCAGCATTTTTTACGTTGGTAAAGAATGTAAAACTATCTACATTTTCAGCAATACAGACATGGTTAAACTGATTATGGTTTATTGACTAGATGGAAGATTAAGCAGTTGTTAAAAAGTGGTATTTACAATGTATCCATTAGGCATATAAATGCAGAGATGTTATTTAAGAAAAAAAAAAAAACACAGTGTATCAAAAACTGTGTCCCACATAGTATAAAATGACTGTGGAAATAAAATTCCACAGATTTTTATAATAAACCTGATTATCTTTTATAATAAAAACTCAATACATTTGTTTGTTTTCAAACTGGAGTACAAATTAGTATACACACACACACACACACACACACACACACACACACACACACACTATTGGAAAGCAATATGTAAAATAGCAAGAAAATTGGCTTATTGGCTTCAGAAACAAGCCGGCTTGGAATAGCCACTCCCCTTGTTTACATAATGTCAGTGACTTCTTCCCTTATAACGGAGTTGAAAAGTTACGTCCCACAAAGCTGAAAATATTTCCTGTAGGCTCTTTACAGGAAAAACGTGCCCCCCATGTCCTGGAGGGCGCGGAGGGCGGTAACACCCTCTGGACAGTTGCTGTGTCGGATGGTGGTGTGAGCTGCGGAGAGCGAGCGGCAGGGTCGGCGGACGGAGGGTGCAGGGTCCGGGTGAGCCTGCGCTGTAACCAGGGTTGGGGAGGACCTCTCCGAACGGCGACCGGGAGTGGAGACCTGACGTCACTGAGGAGTGGCCTGCAGGGGTGTGGAGGAGAAGCACGTGCCAGTCAGCAGGATCTGGAAGGAGCCTGAGACTCAGGGTTCCTGGGTTGGAGAAACGTGCCCGAGGAAGCATCTGAGGGAGGAGGTGAGTGGAGGAGATGAGGTCACAGAGAGCAGAGGGCAAACGGTGGGGGTGCAGGGCCTGCATGCCTGAGGGGCCTTTTACTTCTCTGGCTCCCATTCGGCTGACTGGGGAAGTGGTGAGAAGACTGCACAGAGGAGTGAGGTGACGAGACCATAGTGCAAAGGACCCCTTGGGCAGACAGGCTGAGGAAGGGCAAGAGGGAAGCCATCAGTGGGCGACAGCAGGGGTGCAGGCAGTGGGTCATGGTGGCGGAGACCACAGTCGTAGGTGGGATGAGGGACAGAGCAGCCCCAGCTCTGCCTCACCCACGCTCTGTCGAACATGGATTCTAATCACCGAACTGATCATTTAGGCCTGGGTCATGCAAGGCAGCACTTACCTGCAAAAGACCTAACCTTCTCATGTGTCCTGTCAGGAGAATTGGAACTCTGATAGATACATCCATAGTAATAAGATAATTGGAGGGGGCTAATGAAATCCTGTGGGCAGTGCTCATTAGCTCTTTAGAATCAGAGCAGAGCTACTCTTGAGCCTCTCATTAAAGCTGTGAAACACACTTTCTAGAGGAAAGAGAGTTACATAGACACAGATTCACAATATTCTGCATGCATTTTTTAGGGTGCTTACCACCTCTGCCTCTGGGATTTAACATTGAGAACCCATCCCTTTGGGGTTATCTACATCAGAGCAGTGGCCTTAAGGCTGAGACATGAGGTCCAGCAGAGGGGACCAGGCACTGCCCTGTGTGAGTGGGGAGATACTTAGGCACATGTGCACTGTATGCACCCTTTAATCACCCGGAGCATGTCACCTGTGGGGAAGAACTATTTTAGTTTGGGTGTAGCTCCCATCGTATTGAAATAAAATGGTATTATTGACTAATTCTCAAAACAAATTCGTGAATGGTGTAAAATCTTGTAAATTTTCCTTGGTACAAGAGTCAAATGTCCCTGTTGAAATATTTACTTAGAAATTGAGTACAAGGTGATTTCATAACTCCCCTTGAGCATCAAATGGCCTTTATTACATTTCTGCTCCCATTTGTGTTTTGTAAATGAAGAAATTGAAGCAGTTTTACAAGGATCCTATATTCTTCTCCCTTCACTGACTTGGCTGGAAATGGGAGGAAAAGGCCATTTAGGCCTAGATGACGGGCTCTCGCCTGCCTCCCATACACCTGGCGGGAGCTGCCCAGCAACGCTGCCTTTTTCATGAGCAGACGAGGCTAGTTTATTACCCTGCCGTGTATCTGGGTTTGAAAGATCCAGACTGCAATTCTATTTCCTAACACAATGCTTTTATCGGACCCAATCCTAGCGCTTATCTAGAAGCAAAGCCATTTTTCTGGTTGTTGGATCCCTTGATAAAGAGATTCGAGAAAGAGAAAACCAGAACAAGAATAGCAGGATATTTTCTTGAGGCTCCTACAGAGACTATCTCATCCCCATGTGTGTTCAAGAAGAACAATGGAATGTGTTTTCTTAGTAGTGTTGTTAGGCTGGGACATCCCCAACATATTTGACATTTGAAGGGGGTCGTTTGTTAACATTACCTTTCCCCTACATGACAAAATTTTCAGGAATTATCACAAAAAATAGACATCTGTAGCTTTTATCTATAAGAATAGTGCCTAAAGCTTTACCTTTATGTGGTCCTCTGTCCAGCCGTTGGTTTAGGATGATTTCTGGTTGCCTGATGCTTCTGATAATATAACAACGTTCTGCCATGCCTCCCTCTAGTGAATCTTTCATGCAAGGTAGTTTTTTGAGAATGAAAAAGAAGAAATCTGAGAGTTTGGTAAACTTATAGAATAGATTATGTGAATAGTTGTGTACTTGCTTGCTACTGAATTTTTATTATGTATGTGTGGCATAACTTAATCTGAGACATGCTTTCATTGTAATTCTTGGTAATGAGGATGTGGTGGCTGTCACTCACTTTAACCTTTTTGGTGAGCACTATTTCTAGTATCAAGAACCCGAGAGTGACCCTGGCCAGTTTGGCTCAGCGGTTAGAGCGTCGGCCTGCAGTCCAGAGAGACCTGGGTTTGGTTCCCGCTAAGGGCATGTGCCTTGGTTGCAGTTTGTCCCCTGTACTGGTTGGATCATGCGGGAGGCAGCCGCTTGATGTGTCCCTTTCGTGTTGATGTTTCTCTCTCTCTCTCTTCCTATCTCTCCCTCCTACTCTATCTGAACAACAACAACAACAAAAATGGAAAAATGTCCTCAGGTGAGGATAAAAAAAAAAGAACCTGATAGTATCTTCAACCACTTTTAAGTCTGCTCACAAAAATTGGGTATTCAGTGGTCATACTTTGTTTACATGTTTCCTTGGCTGTTTCTGTAGGCTCAGTACTTATATATGTAGATGTTCCACTCTGAAATGCTCAGATGAATCAATTGTAAAGTGACTTACCTTCTAGCAAAACGTGATCAACCTTATGATCGCATCAGTTAGCCAGGAAGCAATGATAATTAGGCATTATTAATGGGAACGAACCCCAAAGATGTAAAAGGCTTTCAGTTCAACAAAAGTGACAAGAGCCCTTCAGCAATTTAAAATGATTACAAGAAAAACATAGAAAGTAGCTTTACCATAAGATTTCAAAATTAAGCTATGAAGTCTTCTTGTTTTTTTTTTCATTAGGATGTATGATACCTTTGCAAGAAATGGTTGGTTTGGTTTAATAGGTGAGCTGGGCTACAGCAGTGTGTGAAACACTAGGTGGCGCTGGAGGACTGTAATAATTGACCACAATTAGAGCCCTTTACAAATTGTCAGAATCAAGAAAAGTACGAAATTTTACGTTAAAAACAATGCAAATAATCAGATTCTTTCTCTTCTTACTATAGCTTCTCTCACTAAAAACCCAAGTGCAGTTTTGTCGTGAGTGAGATAAGAGTTTATGCAGTGTTCACCGCCCAATGACTTGACAAAACAAATTACACTGGAGAAACAACATCTCTTTGTTCGCATGCTCCCGTTTTCAAATTTGGTTGATCCTCAAAGTCATGGTCTTAGTTCTGTTAACAGCCATCAACTCATTGTAAACCGTCTACACGGAAATATGCTTGATAGCCACCTTTCCAGTGACGGACAGTTTCCTTTCCTTTTTTTTTTTTTTTTTAATTTAAAGGGTCACTGTAAATCTTGGAGCGTACATAGCGGAGCATATGATGAAAGGTGAAGGCTGCACCTTCATTCTCCATTTGCTCATGTTGTAAAAAAGAGTGAAAAATGTCTACTGCATAAGCTGATCTCTTTCATGTTTCATCTTCACTCTTCAGCTGAAAGATCCATTTCATAATCAATCATTTCATTGAGGGTTTTTTAAATTTTAGTTTTGGTTCATTTTAATGGAAAGGTATCCTCCACTTTCTGGAAGTCAGTTAGGATTTGGCAAAGGAGAAAATAATACACAAGGATTATCATCGTTATATTTCTACTCTCTTTTTGAAAATGATAACAGAAAGCATATATCTAGTTTTTCAATCATCTTATTTGTCAGATTTCTCTGCAATATATGGAAAGGTTCCATTCACATTAATTAATTCTGAAACTCAAGACAGAAGTAGAAGCTAAAATTCAAAATTTCTATATTGCAGATTCACAATTTGCAATGAAAACAATCAAAAAGCATTTAGTGTTATATAAAGTGAGAAAAGTAATTACTAATATACAGTTAAATTTATAAAATTATTTCCATTTTATATGTATTTATCAAAGATAATTTTTAATTATAAAAATAACACTTTGTTTTTTATACACAACTCCTCTGAAGATCGCAACATAACCTCAAGTTTTGGGACAGATGATTCCAGGGTATAAGCTACAGACTGAAGGCACCTTGGATGGACACCTGGGATGCTGAGCGAACTCTTTGGCTGCCTTAATTAGAGATTCCATTTCCTTTATAGCATCATATGTTGCCATATAGCTTTCACTTCTTAGAACCCATGACAAAAAGTAAAGCAAATAAGGTTGCCAGAATTTTGTTTTTAATCTTGAAGGATCCAACCCTATTAGAATACCTGTTAGTAAATTTTCACTCTGATATCTAATGGTGCCCCAATGACCTAGGAGGGTTAAGAAAGCTTTCAAAATTCACAAGTGGTTCTATACTGAGGAAGTAGAACATCTTTTAAAAATATATTTGAAGTGTGGAGTTTATATAGGCTCAATAAACTATGTTTTGTTCTCTTAAGTTCAGAAATCTGAGCAAAATATCTTATGGCAGAAAGAAATCCACTCCAAAGAGGAAATTTATTCCCAGAGAACACTTTTACCTGATTTTCAGAAACTCAAACTTGTAACCCATTACTGTTTGAGTCAGTGGTAGTTTGAAAAGGCTTTCTAGACATAAAGCATCAAAAGCAAAGAGAGTTATTAAGGAAGCTTCCACTTTGTTTTATTGACATTTTAGGTTAAATGATTAAATCAATTGTAAGTTTAATAGTTCATATGTTATTAAGGAGGAGAAAGATAGAATTAAATAACTATAATTTCATTAAAAAACAAATTTAGCAAAACTCATTAATTCTAAGTGAAAAAGCTTGGAAATTGCTTTGAATTAGATTTTGAGTGGTTATTTTTTTAAATTCTCACCTGAGGATATTTTTTCATTGATTTTTAGATAGAGTAAAAGGGAGGGAGGAGGGAGAGAAACACTGATGTGCGAGAGACATGATCCTGACCAGGTATTGAAACTGCAACCCAGGTACATGTCCTTGACTGGAAATTGATCCCATGACCCCTTGGTCCACGGGCCAATGCTCTAACCACTGAGCACAATCAACCAGGATTAGTGGTTTTATATTTTTATTTAGGAAGCAAATACAGTGGAAAGAGGAAAGGACTGGATTCTAGAGTCAGAGATTTAGGTTTTATGTCCTGAATAACCTTGAATAGGTCAACCTCTTTAAGACTATTTTTGTTATACTTTATGAAATGCTTACTACTCACATCTTATGGATCCTGAGAGGACTGAAGAAGATAATGTATGATGTATGAAATAACTATGTAATAGGAAGCACTTTTAATCTATCTATCCATCCATTCATCCATCCACTCATTTATATATCCATCCATCCATTCATAATATATTCATCCTATCATGTATTAGTCCTTCATTAAGTGTCTTCATATGTGGTAATATTTTGTTTCTCATTTGATTTTTTATTGATTCTGAAAGTGTTATTTGATGGATAGAATAAATAGAAAACTAAAAGCTTGGCCTAAGATACTTTTCATTTTTGTTTTTTTCAGATAGAGTGGGAGGGAGAGAGAGAGAGAGAGAGAGAGAGAGAGAGAGAGAGAGAGAGAAACATCAGTGTGAGAGAGACACATCAGTTGGTTGCCTCCTGCACAATCCTGACCAGGGCTGGGGGTTGAACCCACAACCAAGGTATGTGCCTTGACCGGGAATTGAACCTGTGACTCTTCGGTCTGTAGGCTGACTCTTTAATTGCTGAGACAAACTATTCAAGGCCTAAGATATTTTTTAAAGTGGAAAGTATATAAAAGTAGAGTTTTTGGATCCTGTAGATAGTATAAGAAAGGCCATATTATTGAGGGACAGATGATAAACCTAAGATCTAGAAAATCATATATTACAGCAAAGAGCACTGAAAGATGAGATTAGGGTTTTTTCTTGGTTAATTTCTGAAAGGAGAAAAATCCTGAGTTAGAGGAGAAATTTGCAGGCAAAAATAATATCATAATTAAAATGACAAGTAAAAATAAGCAGCCTCTTTTCAGAAAATGTTCAATAAACTATCATAACTAAAGCAGAGAGCAATATAAGAAAATACAAAATGATACATTTTCAATAGGACCATTTTAAGAAGGATCTTAAAGGTCCAATTGAGGAGTAGAAATTTGACCTACATGCTTCTTAAAATTATAATCAGGCAGAAGAGCTAGAAAAGGGGGCAGAGACTGTCTTAGAGAAATATGTATTTAGTTCATCACATTTTAAAAATATGTTTTCATTGATTTTAGAGAGGGGGGAGAGAAAGAGAGAGAGAAACACTGATCAGCTGCCTCCTGTACGCCCCCTACCTAGGATCAAGCCCCCATCCTCAGGCTTGTGCCCTGACCAGGAATCAAACCTGTGACCTCTTGGTGCCTGGGATGACACTCAACCAACTGAGCCACAATGGCCAGGGCTCATCACATATTTTTGACTACTCACCACAGGCACAGAATTGTACAAAGCACTGAGGGGTTGTTGCAGTGTAAAAGGAGATATTGATTCTCTTCACTATGAGCATCCAAATTAGTTTTAAAGAAGATATAAACATAATCAGGAGTTAAATATCATTGAGAGTAAAAGATGATAAAATGCTGAAATGAGAAGACTGGTACTAGGTGGTACAGAGACTCAAAGAGAAGGAAATTAAGGGATGGAAGAACATCTTGAAAGAGTAGTCTATACTCACTGTGCATATACTCTCTCTGTCTACATTGCTTTCTTGAATCTACTCCATTCAGCATCCCTCTCATTCATCCATTGAAACTGCTCTTGTCAATGTCACCAAAGACTTTCATATTTCTAAATTTAGTGGTCATAGCTATTCTCACTTGACTTAACGAAGCATTCGATTATGTTGCCTACTCCTGTTTCTTGGCTTTCTCTTACATCAGTGAGTGTTTCTCAGTCTCTTTTACTGGGTCCACCCCACTCCTGACCTCATAATAATGAAGTGCTCAAGGTCTCTTCTTTATCTATACTGATTCCCTTGATGATCTCATATCTTTAAATACCATATAAATGATACCTAAATTTATATTTTCAGCCCTAACATTTCCCATAAATTTTTGACTCATACTACTCAATATATTCTTGTGGATGTCTAATATACATCTCAAACTTAACATGTTAGCTTATCTCAAACTCACTTGATTTTTACTCTCCTTCTGCGTACCTTCTTCTCTCACAGTCTTCCTCATATTAATCAGGGTACTCAGGGAAAAAACCTTGGCTACAACAGTATCTTTCACATTCTTCATTCATTCATCAGCAAAGTATATTATCTTCCTTCAAAATATATCCAGAATTGGTTCACTTCTCATCACATCCATGTGACCATGTGATCATGTGACCATAATGTCTTGCTTGGATTATTTCAACATATTTTAACTGTTGTTCCTGCTTCTGCTCTTTACCCCAGAATAATTCTTTTAAAATGTGAGTCAGATGTGTCACTCCTTTGCCCAAGGTAAGGACTTATGACATCAAGTCCTTCCAGTGCCTGTCACCTCTAACCTTATCTCTTTGCCACCTCTTCTGGGCTCACTCTTCTCCAGACACAATGACGTTTATGCTGTTCCTCTAATACATGAGGTGTACTTCACTCGCCAATGCTTCTCCCCAGAAAGCACTTACTCCAAATAGCCACATGGCTTACTCCCTCTTTCCATTTTTACTCAGTTGTCTTCTTCTCATGAGGACTTCCCAACCATGGCATTTTAAAGTGTTACTACAGTTTCATTCTTGGCATTCTCTGTCTCTTTTCTCTTCCTTATTTTCTCCATAGAACAACCTATCACCACCTAACTTACTATAAATTTTACTTATAATTTATTTATTGTCAATCTCCCTTCTCTAGAATATAAACTCCCTAGAGACAAGGATTTGTATTTATTTGTTCACTGCTGTACTCACAGAACTGAGAACCACGCCTCATTCAATAAATTCTTATTGAATGGATAGATAGATAGGATGGATGGATGGATGGATGGATGGATGGATGGATGGTTGAAAGGATGGATGGATGGATGGATGGATGGTTGGATGGATGGATGGATGGTTGGAAGGATGGATGGTTGGAAGGATGGATGGATGGATGGATGGATGGATGGATGGATGGATGGATGGATGGATAAGCATCAGGGAGGAAGGCCTTGATCTAGATAATGAATAATGATTGGATTTGGAGAGATTCAGAGGAAGAGAAAGTGCATAGAGAAGGGCATTCCAGGGGGAGCAACATAAGAAAGAACTTAGGTTTGAATGAAGTCTGTTATAATTTGAGAATAGTAGAGCAATAAACTGAAGCAAATGTTCATGGGAACACTGAGATATTAATTCTTGATGGGTAAAATGAATACTATACTTTGATAGGCCTTAACTGCTACCATTATAGATTCAGACAATATCCTGTGAGATAAGGTTTTTAAGTTGCAACCCACCACCTTCTAGGGTAAGGTTTCTCAAAGTGTATTCTTCTGACAGTGCTCACCAGGGTCACGTGAATGCTTGTTAAAATGCATCCTTTTCAGGGTCAAAGCCCAGACCAATAAATCATGATTGAAAATGAAGCCTAGAAATGTACATTTTAATAAACCATCCAGGTGAAAATTTAGTAAATTAAGGTTTGGAAACTACTGTCTTAGGGTATCCTAGATAGTCATCAGTTCTAGGATTGTTTGGGGATGGACAGAAGAAAGAAGGTGGGCTGGAGAAGGCGATGGGTGTGAATCTAAGCATTCTACACCAGATTTAAGAAGAGAAGCTTTGGGTTTCTGTGTTATATATGTTTCTGAATGAGGGTTTTCTTGAAAAAATGGTTTATTGGAAAAAGTAAATATATAAAAATAGCTCTGACATGGAAGGGGGGCTGGGAGGGCAGGAAGAGATAAACCAAAGAACTTATATGCATAACCAATGGACACAGAAAACTGTGTGGTGAAGGCAGTGGGGTGGTGGGATGGTGTCAATGGGGGAAAAAGGAGAGACATCTGTAATACTTTCAATAATGAAGATACATTAAAAACAATAGCTCTGCTATAGACATGGGAAGATAGAAGAAATTTTTTTTTTTTTTTTTTTTTTTTTTTACAATTGAATAACAGCAAATATGTTGTTTAAGAAATAATCTGGAGGTGGTATAAGGAATTGATCAATGCATCAGGAAAACATTTACTGAGCATCTACTATGTTCTAAGTACTATATTAGGTGCTGGGAGGACAAGGGTCAATAGTCCCTAACATTATGGTACTCACAGTAGGGAGATTAATGGGAATTGGCAGAGGGGAAAAGGCAGGGTTTGACTGCAGTACATCCTGAGTGAGATACTAATAAGGGGTGAAACAACTAAAATTTGAGACAGGTGTTTTTTTTTTTTTTGTGTGTGTGTGTGTGTGTTTTTTTTAGTGTACTGGTGAAGAATAAAGCTAGAATGTGGGGACATCTGGAAACTTTTTTGGTACCAAGGCATGCTTGGCCCTAGAAGTGATGGGGGTTAATGAGTCAGTCACTGAGTAACCTATTTAGACCAAATTTCTCATTCAATGTCTTATTCTGAGAAAAGTCTTTGAGGGCATTTGGGGTGAGGGAGCTTATGCCTTCTGGCCTAAGCATCCCACTCTTGTCTGCTTCCTTTTGCTCATTTCACCCAGCTGATATTTGACTGAAAGCTTTTTGCAATTCTGCACTATTCAAGCACATCACAGGTAAAAACTAGCTATTCCAGAGTGTCTGATAGGCTTCTTTGCAAGAACTGCACTAGTCTGTTTTCTGGACACTGTGCTTTCCAAGTGTGGCTGAATGTTCAGCTCAGTCTAGTTCAAGGCAAAGCAAGGGGTACAAAACTGAAAATATAAATTTAGATAACATTTAGATATTATCAGTATATACATGGTATTTAAAAATATGAGATCATCAAGGTAATAAGTATAGACAAAGAAGAGACCTTGAGCACTTAGTACTCACCGAAATGGAAGGAAACCAAGAAAGAGGAGTAGGCAACACTATCAAATACTTTGATAAGTAAGATTAGAAATGACCTCTACATTTAGACACAATCCAGTAGAGAAGACAAATGTATAAACAACATGGTGTAAAAACTTGTTGTGTTTTATTGCACACATCTCTGAGAAAAGTAGAGAGGAGGGGAAGTGATCTCTGAGCAGGGGTTTGTAGGAAGATTATTAGTTCACCAAGAGGATGAATTGAGAGGATTCAAAGTAAAGGAGAAAAGGTGTAGCGGCCCCAAGTTGAGACATACAGTTGTGTGTTGGAAGCTCTGTGGATCTTGTACTTGATGAGTGTGAAGTGTGTCATCAAGCAGGGGCCAGGAGGCAGAAGATGAAGACGGAGAAGTGGACGGAGGCTAGCTCAAAAGCAATCTTCTGGGCTGAGCTGAGGAGTTTGACTTGATTCCGTAAGCAGTGGGAAGTTGTGGAGAGATTTAAACAAGTGTGTGACGTGAACATATTTCTGTTTCAGTCTGTCATTCTGGTGG
Organism: Molossus molossus; assembly: GCF_014108415.1. Lineage (NCBI taxonomy): Eukaryota > Metazoa > Chordata > Mammalia > Chiroptera > Molossidae > Molossus > Molossus molossus. The sequence continues at coordinate 28,781,527 of NW_023425401.1, read as the reverse complement.
CACTGAGGAGGGCGTGTGTGTGGAGGTAGAAGCTGAAATAGGGGGAGACCAGTTAGAGGGCCATTGCTATGGACCAGAGGACTGACATGAACCTGAGTGGAGCACTAGCAGGAAAAGGGTAGAGATATGAGAAATAATTAGATGAACAATTGAGAGGTGTTAGTAATTTTATTTTTTATGTGTAATTTTATATTTTGATGTGGGGAGGGGGAAAAGGAGGCAGAAAGGAATCTGATATGTAGGTTTTCCAGGGTGGTAGTGGTGTCACTAATTAGTTAACTTTGGCTGTGATAATCCTGCAAAATAAATAGCACCTAATACACACACACACACATACACACACGTAATTATATTATTATATACTAATATATATATTTAATCCTCACTTGAGGATATGTTTTCTTATTGATTTTTAGAGAGAAGAGTGAAAGAGAGAGAAACATTGATGTGAAAGAAAAACATCAATTGGTTGCCACCTGTGTGCACCCTCACTGGGCATCAGACTGGCAACCTTTTGGTGTATAGAACGACGCCCCAACCAAATGAGCCACCTGACCAGGGCAATAACTCCCAAATCTCGATGGTTAAACAATGACCATTTATTTCTCACTTCTGGATCTGCAGGACCACAAGTCAGCTTTGGTGGTCATGCTCCGGAACACAGGGCAGGTTCTGGGCTGCTTCGTGAGTTTTTTTTTTCCATTTCAGGACCCATGCTTAAGGATTCAGCTTCTACCTGGTGTGTGCTGTTCTCCTGGTGGCTAGAGGAACAAGTGGAAATATACTGTACCTTTTGAAGGCTCTGATTAGGACTGAGAGGAAGCCTAAGGAAGTATTTCCTAGGAAGTAAAAAAGAAAAGAAAGAAAGAAAGAAATTTTGCATACATGGGGAGGTATACTTCTCCACTGCAAGGTCACTTAGCAAAGGAAATAGGCTTAATCCTATTACAAGTAGAGAACCCCAGAATCTATCACACCCACCAACAGAATATGTGTGTAATGTAAAGATAAAATGTGTTCAACCTGGCCAGTTTGGCTCAGCGGTTAGAGCGTCGGCCTGCAGCCCAGAGAGACCCAGGTTCATTCCCACGAAAGGCATGTACCTCGGTTGCAGTTTGTCCCCGGCCTTGGTTAGGTCATGCGGGTGGCAACCACTTGATGTGTCCCTTTCACGCCGATGTTTCTCTCTCTCTCTCTCTCTCTCTCTTCCTCTCTTTCCCTCCCACTCTATCTGAACAAAATATGAAAAAATGTCCTCGGGTGAGGATTAAAATAAAAAAGATAAAATGTGTTCAGTTTTAGGCATATTGAGTCTAAGTATCTCTAGGACATCTAAGTGAACATATAGACAATTAAATTGAATAGCCAAGAAAAATATCAGAGCTGGACTTAACTTGCTGACCATTGGATGTAAGTAATAAAAGAAACCATGGAAATAGACAGGATTTCCTATTCAGAGTGAAAAGAGAAAAAGAGAGTTACTGATGGAGCCCTGAGAAGTACCAATGTTTATTGTATGAAGATGAGTCCATAGATAATCTGAGAAGCAACACTTAGAGGATTAGTTGAAAAACTTGGAGAATGATGATACGGAAAATAAAATAGTTATAAGAAGAAAGAAGTGGAAATAAGTGGTCCAGTGGCTTTCATATTTAAGTTGGCTTTGATGGAGAACTAGTGTGAAGGTGATCTTATCTAATCTGAGAGATTTCCTCTCAAAAATTGCAGATTTTTGCTCATAGAAGCACTAGGAAGACAGTGGGATTACGTACCTGGCACTCTGTAAATGGTAGTCATTGTTATCCTATTAAAAACTGGAGCATTAAGAAATTACCACTAAATAATACAAAATTTGATGTTATACTCATTTCTATCAAAAACATTTTATTATTAGAGCCAGAAAAGGCAGAAAAATGTAATATTATGTATTTTTATGGCAAAACCCTTGAAATTAATTCTGGTGAAATTCTGGTGTAGTTGTTTTTGTTAAGTTGACATTAAAAGGGAAAATTGAGAAGGTTCTTGCATCCTTGTGATATCTCTTATTTAAAAGATATCTAATCCCAGACATTATTCTTGTCAGTCTAATATTTGGGTTGAAGGGGGCCATTTGTTCCTTGCCTGTGTAAATCCTCTTGTTTTCAAGTTCTGTCTTCATATTGCCAAATCAGGATAAAAGCTGAAAAAGCATGTATATTTCAGAATATCCAGGCATTTTAGGGCTTGGAGATGAAATGTGCATTTTCAGACATGTTTTCAGTTCTCAGATTTCTTCCATCCCTACGTGGTTCAAACTCCAGTGCCCAGCGTTCCTTCTGGCTGAAAGCATACACTGTATTTTGCTTTGTTAACAGAACTGGTTATCAAGTTCTTTGTCTTTAATGATTCTGCTTTAGGGAATTGCCAATTAATAATCCCCGAAGAGACCCCCATGAATAATTTCTATAATTAGACTATAATGGAAAGATTTGCTTATTCAAAATATTTAATAATTTTTCATTATGTTTTCTGGGCAGTGACCCTGATCTGCCCATCTTTTACATTCAACTGCCCCTTTAAATGCTGACTTTCTTCTCTTTTCCTTATGGTGCTCATTCTCTTTTTAAAGTTTGTGAGTGTAAATGAAACTGCCTTACCTTTAACAACCCTCTGTCCTCACCTAGCAGAATAAATAAAATATGGATACAAAGACTGAGCATATAAATTACCCCTAAAAAAAGAAAATGCCTTCTACATAAAGCCCTTGGTTCCCTTTCCTTTTCTTTATTCCCGAGCTTGATGGCTATTTTCTCTCTCTAGTCCAATGATCTTGTTATTAAAGCATTCTTGTAAAGGTAATTTAGCGCACATGCCTTATAGTTATTAACCAAGTTCTACTACATTCATATACCCAATCACTTTGCAGATGATACTTCCTCTTCCCACTAGCAAAACAGGTTGCGGGGTGGAGAGGCCAGGGGGTTTCATAGTTGTCCTGAGTGACATTTAAGAATTCTGCAGAAGTAGTGAAAATGGCTTTGGGTCTTTTTAAACAAGCACCCGTAAATATAATAAGGATGCCACTCTGAATGTCGATGCTCATCAAAGACATTAAAAAACATTTGCAGAACAATTTATATTAAAAAATGATATAATTAATACAATTGCGTTAACCCTCGGCCTAGAAGAAAGGTTATGAGGACGGAGAAGAGAAGACATGCACAAAAGAGGCCTTTGTGCAAACCCACGGACACAGCTGACTTAAAATCTTTGAAGTAAAAAAATCTTTTTTTAATTTTAATACCTTTGAAAATTGTAATGCAGCATACAATTATTATTTGTGAGGTAAGTTTTTGAAATGAGATGACTTCACATTTAATTATCCAGAAACTGAATAAAGGAATTTTGGAGCTGGAAGATACTTTAGACATCATCTAACTCTACTTCCTTATTATATATATATGAGGGGTCTGAGGCCAAAGGACTCTTCAGGCACTTGCCCAAGGTCATAAAACATGCAAATACCAGGTTATACCAAGGTCAGGGTAGAAGAATAATACATGCTTTGTAAGTTTTTTTTGTCACTGTTAGGGAAAAAATAGGCACAATGCAGTGCTCTGTGTACACAGATATATAGTTTGGCCTGACGCTTAAGCAAGACCACAGCTGGGTGCTTCATAACAACAGGTTTCTGTTTTTACTTGGATTTGGGGTAAAAGATAATCATACATTTTAAGAAAGGTTCATTTTAAGATAGTTTTATAGAACTCAAAGTTAAGCTCTTTCTTTTCCTCTTCTCAGCCCCAAGATAATTCGTACTTGTAACTCCTGCTCTTCCTCTCTCCATCAGAAAAAGAGAATCGTGTAAATGAACCAAACCAAGTCAACCAAAACAGCTCATTACAGTTAACAGAATTATTAGTATATTTCAGATGAATTCTAATTTTATTTTCTTCTTGTGTTCAGGGTCATGATTTAATATCATTGTTTTCTACCCTGGCCGGGTGACTTGGTTGGTTGGAACATCATCCTGTACATCAAAAGGTTTCGACACGTATCTCGGTTGCAGTTTGTCCCCGACCCTGGTTGGGTCGTGCGGGTGGCAGCCACTCGTTGTGTCCCTTTCACGTCGATGTTTCTCTCTCCCTCCCACTCTATCTGAACAAAAAATGAAAAAAAAAAGTTTCGGGTTTGATCCCCTCACCCTTCTCTCACTCTCTCCCCTTCCTCTCTCTCTAAAAATCAATAAAAACATATCCTTGAGTAAGATTTGAAATACACACACACACACACACACATGCACACACATTTTTTTCTTTTGAGGTCAGCCCCTTTAAATTCTTTTCAAATATATATTTCCTGGAGAGAAATATATATTATTGCTTTATATTATTCATTTCAGAGCTGATCAGGTAGACTTGGGGAAAAGCAGAGGGCAGAGGTTGTGTTATCTTTTGGTGATCATCCATGCTAAGTTTATATGTATATTAAGTTACATTAAACACAAAATTTAGAAAGAGAGCGATTTCCGAAAGGATTCTCAACATGAGTAGAGTCTAAAAACATTGATACAAATATCCTTCTCCTGACGGATAATCACACTTCTGTTCTATCCTGTAAGGCTGATGTGCTCTACAAGATGTGTTCTACGGGGGCACTTCAGTGTAGGCTGACACTGTACACAGAATCATGTCTGAGAATCCCGCCCTTATTGGTTTTAGTTCTTTTAAAGTAAATGTTAGGAAAGAAAGAGGGTGAGTGAGCCATCCTTGTCTCCCCCACCCTCTAATATTATGTCATTAAAATTAGAGAGATTTAGCAGAAACAATGATTAAGATTTTCAGTGCTACTTGGCTCAGTCTCCTTTTCTGATTGACTACTACAGGAAATAAAGACTTCTGCAAAAATACACACACACACACAAAGACATTTGACTGCTGTTTTATAGCCTAGGCCAAGTGTCTCATAGGGCTGGGTAAGAGTTGAATGTCTGGGTAGAAGGTCTCAGGTCATTACCATAAAAAGCTTTTTGGCACCCTGCGTCATAGAACAAAGTGTCAGGCCAGTTCCCATTACCAGGAGCCTGTGGTGCTTTTCTTAAATAATCAGTTCCATTCAGACAGAGATTTTAAGGTCCTTGATCATCTTTCTATTTCACAAGCAGTAATTTTTTTTTTTTTTTAAGGCTAAATGGCACTAGAGGTAGAATGGCTTTGAAGTCTGGTTTGGAAAAGAACTTGGTATATCCCAAAGCTGGCCTGATTCTTTCTCTTTCTTCCCAAAGGTCAGAAGCAAGTTTAGCTCTGATAGCCTTGTGCTTGGGCATTTGGGTAGAGGCAAGCTACATAGACTCCAACTCCACAGACCATCCACCCTAGGAGGGCCTGGGAGCTCCTACAAATAGGGGTCACTTTTAGGATGGCCTCCTGAATCCCAGAGGGTGGACGCAGACAAAGCTTGCCTTGCCTCACCTTGACCCTTCAGCCTCAGATATGAGTGCCCTGAGACATTTATTTTTCTTCTTTAAACTTTTGAAGAGTGTGAAAAACCTGGTAAGTGAGGATAGCCAAGATAACATTGCAAGTATGCTATATATAAATGTGTACTTTTTCTTAAGTGCATTCTCAGAGTCCCAATTAGAAAGTGTGCTTCACTGTCTTACACTGCATATGCCCCAATGAATTCCAAGAGGTCACAGCGCAGAGTACAATTTGGAGATTAGAAGAGCTTGCTCTTTAAAGAGCTATTTTTAGCTCTGGCTAGTTTGGCTCAGCAGTTAGATCTTCAGCTGGAGGAAGGGGTGAAGGTTCGATTCCTGGTCAAGGGCACGATTCTGGGTTGCAGGTTCGATCTCTGGCCCCAGCCTGGGTAGTGCAGGAGGCAACCAATCGATGATTCTCTCTCACATCAATGTTTCTCTCCTTCCCTCCCTCCTCCCTCCCCTGTACTCTGTTGGAAAAAAAAAAAGGTAAGAGCTATTTTTAGTTGGAAGGGAGACTGTAGGCCTCAAAGTGCCTGGTTGATATGTCCTACAGAGGGAATCTAAATCGGAGGTGTGATTCCAGGGACAGGTCTCAGTGTGGCTTCTCTGCTGTTCCAGAAAAGGGTGGTTTAGCTGATTGTTACTGCTGTTGAGGGAGTGGGAGGTTACTAGCGTTCCCCAAGGGAACTCAACCTGTGTTTCCCCAGGACCTCTTGTGTAGAGGATACATTGTATCTGCCCCCCACCCCCACCCCCAGCTCCCACCCCTCCCTTGCATTGATGAAACTGTAGAGCTTGAGGTGTCCAACAGCCACGTTGGAGAAAAGGAGTCCCTCACACTCATTAGAAAGCAGGATTCTATTTTGATGTTACGAACTTGGGCTCCAGAGATAAATTTCAACCCAACTCTTACAGATTAATATCAAATTGTCATCCTGCAAAGTGTGCATCATTCCAGGCCATGCTCTGGTGAAGAACAGTCTTGGAGAAGTAACAGGCAAGGTAGGGGGAAGAAAAATGCCCTCAGCAGAGCCGGGACTTGTGGACGGAGTCTGAGCAGGCTGAGGAGGCGCTGGCCTCCCGCCAGCACCAACCACAATGGCCCGGTTCCGGGATCTCAGCAGACAGGGGCCAGGTTGCGCGCTGGAGAGAGCAAGGGGAGAAGAAAAGGACACGGGGTGATAGGGAATAGCAGGGGTGAGGATGAGACAAATATACCGAGGTGGAGAGAGTCAGAAATCGCGAGAGAGACATACAGAGATAGGAAGACCCTGAGGACAGTCTGGGAACCAAGAAAGACGAGAAAAGGAGAGAAAATATCCCGAGAGGTAGAAACAGCAAGGGAGAGATTGAGAAAGACAGAGACAGACCTCCAGTCAGAGCAAAGAGACCAGGACTGGGAGACCCCGGTGGAGTAGGAGGTGTCAGGAAAGAGGGAGGTGGCAAAGTATCCCCAGCGTCCCCCCTCCACTACCCGGTAGCCCTCACCCCCACCCCACTCCTCCTCTTGCTCGGCCCAGCCCGCAGAGAGGAGTCAGCGCACAAGGTCGCCCAGTCCTCTCGGCTGTCGCGCGCTGAATGGCTGGCGGTCCGCAGCGCCTCAGCCTGGGGCCCCGCAGCCACAGGTCCGCGGCGCCCAGGGTCGGCGCTGGAGGCCGGCGGGGGAGTCCTGCACGGTCCTGCGCCCCTTCCTGCCTTACGTACCGCCCCGCCACTCTCCGGGCAGTCGCAGTCCTACTCACGTCCCCCGGGGACGGGGCGCTGTGGCCACCAGAGACAGCACAGCAGCCAGGTCTCCACGCAGGCCAGGCCCGCTGAGAGCCTGGGAGCGGCATCTATTTACATGCGGTACCAATTAGTCTCCGAGGCATCGTTCCCCCACGTGCCAATGTAATTGCCCGTATCAGGGAGTAGGCACGCGGAACCGCGGACCTACGAAGAAAGCTCCATCGGGTCTGCACCCCTACCCACAGCGCACTCAAGAGTGTCCCTCAGGGGCTGGGCAGAACCACAGACAGCGCCGGCGACTCTGCTCCGGAGTCGCTCCGGGGCTTCCCAGCGTCGCGGGGACAGGTGCGGCCGCTCCGTGCGCCAGGAGCCTCGGGGTTCTCGCCACGCTCCCCCTCTTTCAGAAATTCGGACTGCTTGCAACTGCCGTGCGGCTCTTTTTCTTCTGAAAGGCCAGTGTCTTATCTCTCAAGTTCAAGTTCTGAGGACTTGCCCAGTCTCCTCCCCTTAGGTCATTTTTACCATCCTTCGGCAGCCTCGGGAAGCTGGGGGCTTGGACTGCTCGTCCCAGAGCCGGCGCCGGGTCCCAATCCGTCCAGCGCAGTATCCCGGTGCATTCGCCTCTCTCCCTCCCTCTCCCTCCCTCCCTTCCTCTCTTTCCTCCTCTAGTTCCCCCCTTCCTCCCTTGCCTCTTAAGTTTCCTGCACCGTAAATCCAACTGTGCCAAGCCTAGGGTCCCGTGGAAGCAATCCTGAGCGCGACCTGGGCACCGGGACACCATCTCCGCCGAGGCTGGAAGCGGCAGCGGGACCGGTCCCCCCGGAGCATGGAGACGAAGCGCCAGGGAGGGCATGTCCGGGGCGCTGGAGACGCCAGGCCCGAGTAGCTCCTCCATGGAGCCTGCCCAGAGCGGTCCCTCACCGGATTTGCCCCCTGGTTCTGTACGGTACGTACTCTTCGCCTCCATAGTCCCAGAGGGGATACCTTAGGGTGGGTGTTAGCGATGGGGCACTGGGAAGGGGCGGCGGGGAGGGTCACTGGTGGTCGGGGGGCATAGAGCGCGCTAGGTGGGTGACCCTCACAGACCCGGGCCCATTTGTACTCTAGAAGTTACCACTGACTGTGTCCCTTGGCTTGAATAAAAGTAGTGCCAGAGGGGTGTGTGTGTGTGTGTGTGTGTGTGTTTCTGTAGGTGCAGTGTGCTCCAATGGGTAAACTGAGCCTGGCTTTCCTGTTTGCAAATGTTACACTCTCTTTCCCCACCCCCACCCCACGGAATGTGTGGAGACACCCAGCACCTAATCTTGGTCAGCTCTACCTAGCCCCTTTCCTCTTCCGTGCCCCTCCTCGTTCAGTCTCTCTCTCTCTCTCTCTCTCTCTCTCTCTCTCTCTCTCTCTCTCTCTCTCTCTCTCCATCTCTCTCTACTGGTGTGTACGTGTGTGAGCACTGCCAGGGCTGGCAAAGAACCAGCCACCGCGTTTAGTCCCAGCCGCCCCACCATCAAACACTAGGGCAGGTCTCGCTGCCAGAGACACTTGGGCTCCAAACCAGCCTGCACGCGGCTCTGCGCCCTGCCACCTCCTGTATCCACCGCCCGGGAACTCGCATCCGAGGAGCGCGGAGCGCAAGGCGCAAGGAGCCCCTCATCTTCCCAACCTCCTGCCCGCCTGCTTGCAGACGTAGCGCTTGCTGCTTTCAGGCGCTGGATTTACTCGCTTTTCAATTTTTCCTGCCCCCGCCTCCGGGTTTTTTGGTTCACCCCTCCCCGCCACGACCCCCTTTCCTTGCTTGGTAGCCAAGCCTAACCTTGCCCGCGTGGTCATGGGATGTCTAATTTCATTTATATCTAGGCTGCTGAGAGCGCTCCTTGCTCTGTAAAGTGGATGTCAGGTGGATCTATGTTTTTGAAGGAACAAAGACTCAGCGAAGGCAACGCCGAGGAAGTTTGAGACGCGGGAGGATGCAGGCTGCGTGCTGGTACGTGCTTCTCCTCCTGCAGCCCACCGTCTACTTGGTAAGTCGCTGCTGATCCCGCGCCCCCGCAATCCCACCCTGGTCGCGAGGCCGAGCAGCTGGGGGCGCGGGAGGAGGGTGAGACCGCCCGTTCAGCGAGAGCAGCGTTCCTAGCGACTGTGTTGGAACAACTTTGGCAAGCTGGTCTCCGGATCCCTGCGGGATTTTTCGGGGATCCCATCCCCATTTCCTGCTCCAGTTCCCCCCTCTCCTGCGAGTGATTCCGATCTGCGCTTAGGGCACACTAGACACCCAGAAACCCAAGAGATAGTGGGACGGGTTGCTTTATGACAGGAGAGGGCAGAGAAGACATGAACTCTCGGATTCATCCACAGAGTTTAAATGAAAGGAAATAGAGGGGGAGAGTGGGGAGCACGAATCTGAATCTGCTCTGTGACTTTGAAAGTGAATCTACCCACTTAGCCGCCTCCCCACCCCTCACCCCCCAGTTGGGACGTGTGCACATAAAGAAGTGCAGGTAACTTTTTGACTTGTAGGGTTGAGCCTGGACAAGTTTAACTATCAGGAGCATCACAAGCGATCAAATAGTTAGGTCAGAGATACTCTGATAAACATGTAGTGGCTACCTCTCCTCCTTTTCCCAATCTCATTTCTTTTACACCAAATAACCGAACTGGAACCCCAGTTCCAGTGCCAAGACCCTTGTTAGGGAATGGCAGATGCTGTCAGGAAGAGAGTTCCAGGCAAAGCCATAGTCCCAGTTTTCCTAGAGCCGTTTTTAGGGGGTCTGGACTTTGCACATTGTTGTACCTGGGGGAGGGAGGGAGTGGCCAGAAGCGCTTTATTGTGGTGGCAGTGGATTGGTAGCTGTGGACACCTCGCGGAACCGAGACGCAGAGTGCAATTTCTAGGGTGTAGTTTCAGGGAGGGCCAGGCGCACTCACACCCTGCTGTAGAAGTTGTGCCCAGGGCACCCACCCCCATTTGCCCACCTGTGCGCCTCCACAGCACACTGACGGCTCAGTGTGTTCTAATTAGGGGTAAGGAGTGCTGGGGTGGTTTGGGATCTCGGATGGGGCCGGATAAATGGGATGAGAGTGGGTGCTGTTCTTTAATCCCAAGAGTTTCAGAATCCACAAGTCTGGGAGCCAAAGAATTGCCATTCCTGCAACTGAGAACGTTTCCAAGCTGTTGCCCTGGTGCATGTGATATCAGGGCTGCTAGTTGTGTGAACTCTGTGTGAGTGTGTAAGAATACGTGTGTGTGAATATGTATGGGAGGGTGTGTGCATTTAACGGGCGTCAGCTTCAATCCAGGAACCCTCAATGTTGCCTGTCTTTGCACTTTTATCGCCTGACCATGGCCGTCGCGGACGCCAGAGGGCGCTGCGTGTCAGTGTCCTCGCCTACAGGACACCTTGGGGTAAACAGGTGAAAGCCCGGGCAGCCAATCCAAAAGAATAGTCTTCCTGACTGTCACCGAAGTCTGTACCTTCCCTGGCTGGAACGCAGACGGAATGCAAAAAGTGTCCTTCCCATTTCCCATCTTCAATCTTTCATGCCCCCACCTGTGTCCAGTAAACCCACTGACATTGAGAGCCGAGAGACAGGACTGAAAGTTTGGCCAGAGGAAATACAGAAATTATTTATTGAGAGAAAGGGGAGGGACTGCAAAGTGAAAGCTACAGGGGGAAAATATTAACCATTTCCTGGATTATGGAAACCCTCCTGCTCCTTTTCTCTGCATACCTTTACGCGTGACCAGAACCTCAGGACCATTCTTACATCCTTGAACTGTGGGAATACACAGGGCAAAGGCTAGCAGCTGAGGTTCAGTATATTTCTTGGAGCAAGTTATTTCGATATTCTGGAAAATAATCTATCAAAAGCAGAAGTGAAATCAATATGTTGTGTTAAATTTTAAATGTGTTTGTTGGCAGTTAAACCGTTTTCCACTCATTACAACAACAGTGCTGGATTTATTCTAATGCGCTGCGTTCTCAACAACAAGCGCATTAATTCTCCTTTAATTGTAAACTGGGAGCATTTGAAAACCGTTCAGTGTGCAAATTATGCTGATTCAATTACCGTTTAGTTACAGACTTCATTACCTGAATGCCTTTTGGCAATTCAGAGAAAGAAGACCATTTTTCCAATTTCACTCCAAACAATACCAAATGTGAACAATAAAATAGAGAAGGCGATTTACAAACCCATTTTTTTTTTCTTTCTCTGATCTAAAGTTGTTTTGTGTGTTGGGGATTAGAATCCACACGCACCACAAAAACAAAAGGCTGGTGGCTATGACCCAAGGCAGTTTTTCCAGGGATTGTCATACCACAGTTATTTGCCAGCAGAATCCCAAACTGTTTTCTTGGAGGAGCAGGAAGCTGACTTTTACCCTGGAAATGAATTTAAAAGGGTGAATTGGACAGTCAGGATAGTTTGGTTTTAGGCAACCAAGTGAAGAGCCTTGATTGAAACTCTAGGGCAATGAGACAGACCAAGAAGTAGCCAGAGCTTCTTTCTCCATCTATTTTACTAAACACCAGAAACAGCAATTGAATTTAGCATTTATTGGTAGCTGTACCCAGGAGCATCCAGACCTTTACAAGCAACTGCAATAGGTGCACGCAGGTTGTCAGGAGCTGATTCAAGGTACACTCCAAGAAGGCAGGAGTGGCAAATCATTATTTTATTTTGCCCCTCCCCCGACCTTGAATTGACATAAGCCAGGAAGGAGTTAAAGGGGTACATTTTGTTTTTATGAGCTCACACCACAAGTTTGGTGACAGGGACAATGCATTGCCTTCTAGCCCATAGCACAGTATGCCTTTTCCTTTAAGCTCCTGGAATCCCAGTTATGTTTCTCAGGTAGTAATCACCACATTATGTCCAGGGAACAAGATTTGTTTAGGTAACCCCTATATAAAAATAATTAGACTTCTGCTTATAGAGAAATACAGTAAATACTCTCAAATTTGGGAGGAACTTATTATGAAAAACAACTTTCTAGCCAGCAGTTCAGTACTCCATATTTAAGCCACAATTGTCTGCCTGTGTTTGGGTGAATGTACTCAAGGTATGTTTCTTGGCCCAGGGTTCTTTGAATGTTTATTCTCCATTGAGGATTTTTAGTCTTTTTGTGCTTATTGAGAGATGGGTCTGTCTTATTTCAAACTAGAAGCTTATTTTAGTGCTGCAGTAGAAAGCTAATTAGAAATGTGTCTGCAAAGTTACCCTCTAAAGCATATTAGATCATAAAAAATTATCACAAGGCTAACTCCAGTCATAAATGCAGGGAAGTGGGAAATTATATATTTTTTAATAAAGAGAAGGAAATCATCTGTTTATTGAATGCTCTGTACTGAAGATTTAAAAGTCTGAATTCAGCAGGAGAGACATCTGTGGCATAAAAATACTTGTTAAAAATAAAAAAAATTTCTGCAATTTTTATTCTCCCATCAGTTCTGGACTAATTCCAGAATATTTTTGGTATGATTTAATGGGGGTAACAGGACTGTAGCTTTTAACTGAATTGAAGCACACACTGGGTGAACTAGGGAAATGTGATTTCTGGCTTTGAGGGCTGGGTATCCTAAACTGAGTTATTCTCAGTGGGTCAAGCTGAAGGAAGGATAGGCCAGGGCACATAGGGAGAGCATCTCCCAGCAGAAGGCAGAGAAGTCCTGTTTGGGGGCTCACCTGTGACAATTTTTAAGAATTGATTGTAATGAGTGCTCCCTGAGCATGTCAGCTAAAAAGTTACTCAGAAATTGAGTCCAGAGAATCTGACGAGGAATTGAAAGATGTTATTGTGATCAATCATATCCACAGTACTAGTCTAATGAGAAGAGGAGATCATCCTCCAACTTAGGTCCCACTAGCCAGTTCTGCTAGGAATTAAAATTGATAATAATATATATATATATTTTAACCAAAATGGACAAGAATTGAAACTTCTTCCTAAACCTTGGGCTTAAAAAACATTTTGAATAATCTATTCCCTTGAATTTAGGCTGTCCTTAAAATGTGAATTCCATACCAATTCTTTACTAGAGATTAAAGAGTCATTGGTATATTCATGGAATACTACCTCTGCACTGTCCAAGCCAGACCCTTCAGGTGAATCCACTCATTGTGAAGGTGGCTGTTAAGAACTGTGGAAGCTTAGGGGAAAGCAGCGGGAGAGACACCACTAATGTCTGTCCTTTGCACCAGGTATATGTACTTTTCCCCATCCTTTGAAAAGTAAGCCAGCTGCCCACTAAATCTTTAATCAATTTGAGCTTATACCTGGGGGGAAAAACAACAAAACAAAAAACATGTTAACTAACTAACTGTGACTATTCAGTGTTCTCTATTAAGGCCAGTTCTTGGAGGCAGTACTAAAATCCCCCCATCCTATTGCATTTCCTGACCCTTCTACTCAGCCTTGCTGCTATAGGATTAAACCTAGATTTTTGAAGGAGCCTATGCCCCAGTAGCACACCATGATAATTCATCAGTCCCAAGACATATTCCAGGGCTCCATGAGAGAAGCTGCATTTTCCTGAAATGCTCAACTCTCCATTGACCAGGAAAGCAGCTTTTTGGGTGTGTGAGAAGCCCCTGGGTGGGTCATTCTTCTGTCTCACTTCCAGGAGGATTATCATGGTCTGGGGCCTTCTAGAGATATATTCTGAGAAACTACCTTCTGTATTAGAAGGGTTGAACCAGAATTGCTCCAAATTCCTCACCCTATATTTTCCCCAGAAAGCCATTAAATTCCTGGCTCCTCTTTCTGTGAAGTTGATTTCCATTTGGCTTTGAATTGTTGACGGCTATTTCCTCCTTAATGAAAGTGTTGTCAGGATGAAAAATATATAGGGTGGCAGGGAAATTGTTTTTTTTTTTTTTTTTTTTGAGGTAGGTGCCCAATGCTCTACTTTTCTATCTGTGGGAAGATTTTCTGCAGACTACAGAAATTGACAGCATTGTCCAGGTAATAACCATTGTCGACTATTTTTAAAAGGACATTTGAGTGATGAAAGCATTTGGATAGTGCCTTTTCAAATAAGCAATTTTCTGTCTTGGGGTTCTTTGATTTTATAGGGGGTGGGGAGAAGGGGCCATGCATTGGCAAGGAGATGGCTTCCCCTTTTCGCCCAGACCTTAAATATCGATGTACTTGCCAGCTTCTCTTGGAATTCTGAGGTCTGGAGAGCCCTCGGTGAGTTTGGCTGGCGCGCGTTGTGTTAAGGGTCAAAAGGGAATCCTGAGAATAAGGAATGTTACTCTCCCTGCACTCCTCCACCCATAAAGAGAGCCAATGTAAGCTCTGAAAGTCCGTCTGCTCTCAAGTGGCAAGTTAGGAAGTGGGCCATTCTTTCTGCTATTTTTAAAGAAAGTGCCTAGCTTTGATTCGATTCATCAAAGTTCTCTTAAAGCAACCACATCCTTTAGGAACTTAAGATCTGTTCTAAGACCCTAACATTCCTTGACGTTTTAATTAATAGAGGGAGGCGGGCTAGTCCTCCGGGCCGGGCGCTGTCGGGTCCGCGGCTTCCTGGAGCTGCGGGTGGCTAAGCGGGTCGCTCCCTCATCTTCCCCTACATGCTCTTAGCCACCATCCGTCTAGTCCCGTCGCACGTTTGCAGGAATTTGCGGTCTTGATTTATCTGCTGCTTAAGTTCGCGACCAGCTCTTTTTCTCTATGTCAGCACTAACTCCTCCCGGAGCTTGGTAAACACGGCCCGCACATTTTTCTGCTGCCGATTGGCATGTTGACGACTCCGCTTGAAGGAATGTGACAATAAAGTGAGAAACCAAAGCTTGGCAAGCACTTAATCAAGGATAAAAAGGTTCTGCTGTAAGGATGTCACTCAATTTATTGTGAAAGTCGAATGAATTACGTTTAATGAAAGTGCTCCCCAGATGAATATTACCAGCAATTTCCTGAGTTGGCTCTGTCAGCTCGAGATGAGGAAATGCCAACCCAGATCAGAAAAGTGCGCCCATCTCAATTACTATGCAAGCTTTCCAAGAGCGGCTTTTTATTGAGATGATATATATTGGCGGCTTCTTGATGCCCCTACACGCGCCGGGAGGTGCGTTTGCGCCTTTTCCAAGTTTGACGTCTGCCCTCGTGGGTTGCTGGCTGTTGTTTCAACTTACTTTGAGCAAGCTGCATTTCTGCTGCCGGCTAAAAACTTAATTACCTCCTCTGTAAACAGCTTCCCCGATATATTTTGTTTACTATGGAGGTGGGGACTGGCGGGGGGTGGGGCGGAAAGAATTCCCTCGCTCCGGTTCCCTTTGTCTTAGAAAATTCCTTCGGCGTCTAGTGAGGGGTTCCCGAGGGTAGAAAGCTGTGGCGCCTGGAGCGGGGGCGTTGGGCTAGTGCGCACCGTGGGGTCCCGAGAACTACAAGAGACCTGCACGTGCCTCTCAGGCTGAGGCTACAGAGAAGCCTCCTCCGGCTCGTACTTTCTTTAAATTAATGAGGGTATTTTACTTGTTCAAGCCGGAAATAGGATGGGGAGGGGGGTGCATAGGCCGCAGTCAGAGCGTATCGTCTCATCTGCATGAGAATGGAGAACCCAGAGGCTTTTCTTGTACTGTTCCTTTCTCCCACAATAAGACAAATTGCTGCTTAGAAAAACCGAGTGTTTCCTTAGGAACTGGCTCTTGGGGACTGCGCATCCCTGCTGAACCTGACTCAGGCCAGGCTTCTCCCATCACCCCGCAACCATAATAGATTCTGACAGGAAAGATCTAAGGTAGCGGCGGCGAAGGGTACAAGGGGAAGTTGGGCACCTTCGTCCTACAGGAGGGAGAGGGTGTCCTGCTGACACCGCTCGCCCCCCGTCTCAGAACCCCTCCTCACCCATCGATATGAAGGCTGTTGCAAGTCGTCCTCTACGGTTAGGAACAAGAAACTTTATTTGACGTAGGCTTCATACCCTCGACTCAGAAACTCAGACCTCTGACCAAAGCTGCGGAGTGTTAGGGCCCAGGGAAGTTTCCCAGCAGGAGTCGCTGCCGCCACAGCTGCGCGCTCCATTGTCTGCTTTAAGCCTCAGGTGACATCGAAAAGTCCTAACTGATTTATGAAAACACAGGTGCAGCCCTCTCGTTTCTGGACCCCCAAACCTTACACCAAAGCGTTGTTTCTGGGGAACTCTTTGTGCCGCCGCCATGCTTCGGTGCTCCGGGGGCAGCTGGCAAAAACTGCAGCAGTTCTCCGGAGTGAGGCCGCGGGCACCGAGGTTGAATGGGGCAGTGGCTAGCGGCGGGGCCAGCACGAGTCCGCAGAGCGGTTCTTCAGGACCAAGGACAGCGTCACAGGCTCCCGCCTGATTGTGTGCGGGCTCCGTTCCTCTTGAAGTACAGTTGGCATTTTCCGCCGGCACCTCACTACAGTCCAGTCTTGAATAAAGACCCAGCTCACCCACCCAGTCTTTTGGGAGCATAAGCTCCGACCGCTGGATCCTCAGCGTTTGCTGAGTTCAGAACCTCTGGTTTGCACCTCTTACCCCACCCTTTGCGTGGTTGCAGCGTCACGTGATTACCACTGATTTAATCCTGGGTGGAGGGGAATCTTTCTTTCTCTCACTTTCTCCTCACCGGGCCCTATTCCCTCCCACAGCGCCCAGACAGAAACGTGAATCATGTAAAGTAGAGCTGTAAGTGTCCTCAACAACGTAAAATCCTCGTTTGGCAGATAAGTAAACTGAGATACGGAGAGAGGAATCAACTTTCTCGCAAGAGTAAAACCAAGTGGGGAGAAGTGATTCCTGCCCTATCTCCCACCTGCGGGGAACACGACTGGAGCCACCAAGACGCCCACCAGGATTAGGAGCCTTTAAAAAGCATTTTGTGTGGGGGTTGGGTGTGTGTATGTGTGGGGGAGGGGCGAGGAGTCCTAATTATTATGAATTTCTAAACGAGCAGTAATTATTCACGGGGAGCAGGACAAATCACGGCCCGGACAAGGGAATCAATATATTTGCTATGGAAAGTGCCTGGTTCGCCTTTAATGCAGACGAATAGGGAGAGAGCCTCATTATTTTTCGTGGTTAGGCTCCCCAGCGTGGAGTCTGATGCAGCCTGGAATCTATCATCATTAGACCCCAGACCGGGTGGGGGAAGTTTCTATTTGTTTACTTAGCAAAATAAACAAACCCCTCCCCTAACCCCCAACCCTAAATAACCCCGAAACACTCAAGCAAAACCATCGTCCTGCCTCCCCTCCCCTGCCCCTGCCCCCTGGCTCCGGGCACATTCTCCCGGGGCTTCTCTGAGTGCCACAGAGCAGACACTGCGGTCACTTCGCGTGTGCGCAGTTCCTCCTTGGCCGCGGTCACCCGTTTGATTTGCTCCAGAAATAAGCGGGGGAGTACCAAGCGTTGGCGCTAGGGGTTCTCTGTGTTAAAGGCGAAGACTGGCTGGGAAGTTTCGTCTGTTTCTCTCGCCTTAGTTTAAGACTCAGTCCTTTCAGGACACCGGAGTCTGCACATCCCCGCAGTACTAAAGGGGCAGAGGTCTGGCAGGTAGTGCTCCATCACCCCACGTGAGACGTCACTCGGGAAAAGGCAGGCCCGTGAGAAGAGAAGGAATCTGGAAGTGAAGCGGGTCCGGAATTGAATAGGAAGGTACCGGTGAGACCGGTCTTCGTTCCCCAGGCGAGATGTCCTCCGTCCTGCCCGCCACTGTTTCAGGGAACTGTGAACGCGGCCCCGCCTCCACCCGCTGAAGTCGCTGAACTGTTCAGGGTCTGCCTTCTGTAGCATCCCTACCCCCAGCCCCGCCCCGTTTCCCCAGCCTTCCGCAGTCCGCACCCCGGGCCCAGCCTTTCTCACTCTTAGACGTTGTCTGACGGGTCTGGTGGGCAGCTGCTGGGAGGAAATTTGTATTCTTGTGCCAGTGTCTTCACTACTCCCTTTAACGCCATAGTTCGTATGGTCAACTGAGGTGTGCGTTCGAGTGTGTGCGCGTGTGTATGTGTATTTCTGAGTGCTTGGCTTTCATCTGGCAGGTTTCTTCCTTATTGCAGCTGATCAATGACTGCAGATGAGAAAGGGTGTGGTACTTAAAAAAGGAACTCCTTAACTGGAGTACAATGAATCATAAGAACGTTAATGAGAACAGGATTTAAAATTGTGGACTTCCAGGGACTACAGTAGTAAGAATGTACTTCTCCCCTTGACTTTCCTTTTCCTCGGAGCCCAGCCTTTCGTGGTGTATTGTGATTACCTGAGTGTCTTTGTTTCCTCGCCTTCAGAGACAGCCAGCCAACACAATACCCGGACTGTATGATCTCCTGGAATCATTCCCTCCCACCACCTTAATTTTTAGAGGCTTTATAATTACACTCTGTGAGATGTATGTAGCATACATCCAGTGGAGAGTCTTTTTATTTTTATTTAGGTAGCATGCTGAGAAAGGAAAATTAAGGAAGTGCTTATATAGAAGTGAAACACCTGCTTTGATATTAACAGAAATGTCCTTTTAATTTACGTTCTTTTTAAGTCTAAAAGACTCTTTTCATGAGACCATATCCTAGATTCATGCCTCTTTTTAAAAATTTTTTTTTGAGCCATGCCTTTTTAAGGAGAGATCCCAATAAAGTGAAAAAGACATATTAACTTGTATTAACTTAGTGGAACAAAAGGCCAGGCCAGCTACTCATTGGATATGTACACTAGTCTTAGCATGGCAAAGCTACAGTATGTTGCAGGAAGCTGAGCAGAAAGAGCTAGCTGGCGAGAGCTGCAACACCCTCCATTTATCTGCCTCTTCCTGCCCCTAACCACATTACAATGCATACGTTTACACACAGTATAACAGGGCCTTCCCGAGCCAACACAAAGACATCATTCTGCAAACCAGCAGGAATTTTAATAAAATTGAAATTCACAGACTAAAAGGAAGGAGGCACAGATTTCCTTCTTTAAGATCCGTTATTGCCAGAAAAATTATGATAGAAAGTCTTGGAGAAAATTTCCTGGCTTAGAAGAGCCTTTTTCATTTACAGGTTAAACACACAGACACCCAGCAGACCAAGTCTGAATGTAATAATGTGCATTTGTACTTCTACTCTTTGAAGAATTCCATGGAAAATTATAGTGGGAAAGTATTTTGTTCTCATAAATTGTTGGCCTTGAAATTCCAACTTGGATTTGATAGTGCCATTCTGCTACCTGACACTGCACTGTTACCTGTTTATGTCAGCACTTGCAGCTATAGAATGAAAGCAGTTTTGGTAAAGGGAAACTACTGGTAAGATAGCTGGAATTTGTGTGTGTGTGTGTGTGTGTGTGTGTGTATGCCAGCTTCTCCAACTGAACTTTAGAAAATGATTTTTCTCCTTGTAACCTTGTAGCTGAATGTTATTAGAGGCCCACAGGTATATAAAACAGCTTATATAAAATTAATGGACTGCTTTACATTCACAATCTCTTACTTGTGAAGCCCTTGTAAAATATTGCATCTATTTGAAATAGGAAGAATATAAAATCAGGTTTTGTATGCAATCAATAGTTGTAAATGGTTTGGTGAAATATTTGATTGTTTTGAGTGAGTTTGACTATGTGATGAAAATTTACTGTCTGCTTTTGTGCACTGGTATACTAATCATAAGGCTGCCTCTTTTATGTACTTGACCAGTTTTGAAACTGACTGTAAGATTCCAAGGCAACATCTAAGTATGTAATCAAAATTTCAGGAAAGATGCATGCATCAATTTACCGGATTACAAAGAGATCCATGGATCACTATGAAGCCACAAATGAGGAAGAAATAAAAAGAACTCTCTAACATTCTCTTATTATTTTTTTAAAATGATTAATAATAGATTTATTGGAGTTGTATACTCTGAATATTTTATATGCATTTTTAAAACCAAAAATGAATAAAGGTTTTAATTTAGTATCAAATTTATAAAATGAGATTTTTCTGAATATAATGAAATTATTAATATAAATCTCTTCTTGTTTTCCATAAGTGTGGGTAAAATTTGGAAAAATTGGAGGTCCTTATTATCTTCTTCAAAACATATGTTTCTCTATAGTCTGTTATTTGGCTTATGGATCTCTAAGACATGCCATAAACCCTACTATGAATTTCTTTTTTCTTACTGTGCATTTTCATTTGGGGAATGAATAATTTTTCTTCTCTTTCCTTATTGGACTGAGAATTATATGTGGCCCAAAAGCATAGTAACATTTTTTTTCTTTAATTTTTTTTCTTTTATTGCTTTTAGAGAGAGAAGAAGTGAGAGGGAGAGAGAGGTAGAAACATTGATGAGAGACAACACTGATTGGCCACCTCCTGCATGCCCCCCACTGGGGATCAGGCTCACAATGTGGGCATGTGCCCTGACCGGGAATTGAACCAGCAACCTCTTCATAACTGGGTTGATGCTCAACCACTGAGCCACACTGGCCAGACTTTTCTTTTCTTTTTCAGTTTTCACTTGAGGATATAATTTTTATTGGTTTGAGAGAGAGAGGGGGGAAGGAGGGAGGGAGAGAGAGAGAGAGACCTACAGACAGAGAGATAGACATCGATGTGAGAGAGAAAAACATCAATTCGTTGTCCCCTGTATGCACCCCAACTGGGGATTGAATCCACAACCTAGGTATGTGCCCTGGCTGGGAATGGAACCTGCTCCCTTTTGGTGTACAGGACTACACCCCAACTAACTGAGCTACCTGGCCAGGGTAGCACAGTGGCATTTTCAAAACTTTCATCCCCCTGCCCCTGATTTCACTTGAAGGTTGCATAGTTTAAACATAGTCTAACTATCCTTGCAAAAATGGCCACTGGACCACTGTGTTTCTTATTTCTAAATAAGAAATAATGCTGTAACTTACCAACCACCTGCATATATTGCTCCTGCTGCTCAGTATTCCATGGAAAACTCTTAAAAACATGGACTGGATTACATGAGATTCATTATACTTTCTGTCTGAGAAGTTTTCAACGAAAATGCCATAATTAATCCCAGGTTTGATTCGAAAACCTATTTGGAGAATGATGAATTGTGATTTGTTGTTGGAGCAGCTGTGGTGTTGGTAATGGGGCTGACTACATGATCTCTGAAATTGAAAGTATAAAATACCTTTAATCACATACTTTTCCATTATTTGTGAATACTTTCTTGTACCAGGGCACTGTCATTTATTGTTTTACAGAATTAAATGCAGAGAAAGATGCAAACCACTACATATGAAAGGAAGTTATTCATGCATAGTCAGTGCAGTATTTCTCTGGTCTTGATGTGAAACTTAATTGCTATTGATGTAGAGATTTTGCAGAACATGGCAGAGTTTTTGCCTCTTTCACAAGAAATATGTAATTGAAGGATGAGTGCCTCATGTTAGATATTCAACCTTATTTCTTTTGGCTTAACAAGGCAGAGTTCTGAACAGCTGCACCAAGAGGCAGCCACAGCCTCTAGCCATTGTCAAGCTAATGCAGATCTGGTGTTAGCACCTAGGAGCTGAACTACCCCTTTTGGACCTGCAGCTCTGCCCTCAGGCTGAAATGCTCTGGAGCATGGAGGGAGGTATGGTAAGTGAATGGCTTGGCCCAGGATGTTTAATCCTGCCTTGCATTCTTGACTGAAATCTTTCACAATTAGAATGGCTCTAGATTAATGTGTGGCTAGATGCATTTGCACACCTCCCAGATTGATGGATTCCTCCTCACTCCCCTTGAACAGATGATGAAAAGAATAAGAGGCTTGAAATGCAAATGCACATATGGAGAGATGGTTGGTATCCTACCAAATACCACTACTTGCAGCGAGATGGATAATGTCATGGCTCTTCCTCAAGTGTCAGCACTGAATTCATGGTAGAAGTAGATGAGTTATGATGAAAAGGTGGGTGACTTCTTGGTCCCTATGAGGACCTGGTCACAGAAGGGAGAAAACAGGCCCCTTTTCAGTCATCCCCAAATCTCTCTCTCCCTCCATCTCTCTCTCCCTCCTGTCAATTCTTAAGGGAAGCAGCTTTGAAAAAGACATTAGGGGGAAAGAAGGGAAGAGATGGCAGTGTATTTTCTTAATTTTGTGACCTTGGACAAACTTTTTAATCTCTTAGATCTCAATTGCCTTATCTTTTAAAATGGGGTTAACAACTTATTACCTCATAGAGTTATTGAGGATTAACTGCATTAATGTGTAATAAGAGAATAAAAAAGTGCCTGGCACTTAGAGAGGAAGGTTTCTGGACCATGTTTCCATGTTCCCAGCACAACCCTAATAGAGATGAAATGCAAGGCCTAATTCTACCCTAGGACCATCCTATCTTTTGTTTCCCTCTTAGAGCTGGTTGATTGTGTAGTTGCCCAATCCTGCCCAGAAAGCCATATGTATTTAATGTGAATAGGAATCATTGTGACTAATATCAGAAGAAAATGACTATTTCTACAACAACTAATCAAGTGTTTATAGAAATGACAAGTCATCGACAGGCCCAATGAACAGATTGCCTCGTTGAAATGAGAATTGTTGTGATATTTTCATTTCATGTGACTAACACTATGGATGTCTATTGAGATCTGATTTAAAACATTTATTTATTTGTGAGGGGCATTTTGCTTTTAATTACTTTTATTTTAACACTTGGTATTTGCTTAAAATTTGCACACAACATAAGCAAAACATAGCCTACTATAGTTAAACATTGAGGGACCTTTGGCCCGGGGATACAGGTAACTTGACTCCCTTAGAATTTATTATAGTTGAATGTCTGGATGTAACAGTACCTTAGCTCCCTGGAGTACTAGATGAAATACTTTGATGGAAAGAGAGCCACAGTGCCCTTCTCATATTCTGCTCCGAATATCTCCTGTATGCCAACATCTGCCTCCTTCCAAGGCATTAGCCTGGGTACCTAAGAAAAGTTCCTATACAGAAACACTCTTTTGTGTCTTGGTTGTGACATGAGAATGGAGATGGTGTGGGGCTAGTGGCAAAGGATAAAATGTTCTTTTTCCTATTTACACCCTATGCCATGCACTGTGGCAGGACTTTATTTAGCATGACTTTTTTTCATTTAGTTCTTTTAATAGCCCTATGAGATGAAAGTTACTACTGCTATCAGGAAAGTACTGTTAATGTCACTAATATTAATATGTTAACATGCACATCCAAATCATATTATTGATAACATCCCATTTTATAGATAAGGGAGTTGAGGCATTGAGAATATGAGTAAGATGGCAAGATTCTATCCCATGCAGTTTTATTCCTGAGCCAGTGCTTTTAATTACATCATAGTGTGTGTGTGTGTGTGTGTGTGTGTGTGTGTGTGTGGTTGCATATAATGGCAGGGGATGAGAATGGGTCTCATTTAAAAATATTTTTAAAAGAAGTAACTCTGTTGCTTTTCACTTTAGTTAATAGTTATTTTCCATTCTTCTTGGTAGATCTCATTTGGGTAACTATAGTGTGTTGTTGGTGCTACTGTGATTGAGCAATATTATTAGATGTAGTTCTTATTCTGCATGAGGGGCTTCCCATAAATGGGGGAGACAAGGTAACAAATGTAGGTTTGATACTGATGGCTGTGATTCTAGCCCGTGCTGATGGGGGGGTGGGACACAGTCTTCTTAGGAAGTCTGCATCTGTCGACCTGACCACTATGAAAAATGATCCCTGGGCCTCAGGGTAAGGTAATAAGTGAGACCGGGGCATAAAGCCCAGCCCTCAGAGTCATCTGTGATGGAGTTTAAAATGATCCATAACATCTGTATCTCTCCTAACAATTCACACAGCTGCTTTGTGAACTACTTGCCATGTCCGGGCAGGAGGAGGTGGGGAGAGGAGAGGAGAGTTTATTTATAAGGGCATAACTATGTGTAAGAGGCATACACTCTAGTTTCTTCCATGGCATTTATTCTCCTGAGTCCGGTGTTTCCGACAGCTTACCAGATATAAAAAAGAGATGCAAATCCACATTCTTTCACAAGTAAAATCTTTGCACAATGATACAAACTAAGAAATGTTTAAAAAAGTCTGTTTATCTTAACACCTTCTAGTCAAAATAGTCCCAAACATTCAACTAGCTTAGCATAGGCATTTTCACTGTAGTATGTGATTTAAATAGAAAATAGAAAAATGCTCACAAAATATTTTATGGAATTACTCAGTTATGTTGGATTTAGGAATTTTCTATTTCTGAAGAATAAAAGTAAATCCAAGATACTCCTGCCCACAGTAGAAGGCCTCTGGCAGGAGGTGAGTGGGGGAGTCTAGCTCCATTTCAGTCATGTACTACATTTGACCTTGGGAGAGCTTAGTTATGCCTCGGGGCAAAAAATTAAATGTTCCATTTTGCAGCAGTATCATCTTTCACCTTTATGTGGATTTAAAAATGTAAATAAAATTGCTTTCTGTAAATGGTATACATGAAGGTCATATTCATAGTCTCTGCAAGAATTCAAAATGCCATTTGACCCATCATTGGCTCAATAGATAATAATGTTTTCTATTAGTTTCTAGTAATCTACTTTTTAAGCATTTTTATGACTCAATATTTTTATGCCTAGTTCCTAGTTTGTGAAATAGGAAATCAGAAATAAACCTTTTAGCACTTCATTGTAGATTTATTTATAGAATATGTGCTTTCAACTTTGAACTTTTAAAAATGCCAAATCTTCCCAGGAAACATTTCCTTTGTTATGAGACTGATTTGGCTGAATATCTGCAATGAGAGAAGAATGTGCTTTTGAAAAATTTTGAGGGCTCAATCTTATTTCAATTATCATCTGTTTTCCTTTTGCTTATTATTTTCCTTGTAAATCAGTCAGGAAACAGGGTTTGTGTACCCTGACAGCAGAGTGCAACCAATAGACTTAGAAAGTAAAGTAACTGCTTTTGAGAGGGAAGGGAGAGAGAGAGAGAGAGAGAGAGAGAGAGAGAGAGAGAATTCTTTTTTGGTTGGAATTTGGATAAGACCCTGTTAGATCCTTGTATTTAATTGTCAGCTGTTTCTAAAGCACAGGTGCTTTTATCAGCCACAGTAAGAGTTTCTTTTTCTTACTAACCATGAGCTGAATGAATTATTTTGGGGAAGATGAGCAGACCAATGTCATCCTAAGTTCTTCTGTCTTTGGAAGATTATTTGGTTTGTTGAGTAATAAGTTGAGATAGATCACTCTGTTTCAAAAGTTTCTAGTTTTGTTTTTATTGTAGAGTATCAGTCCTCTCTCTGAGTAGATATGTAATGAATATTCAATGACTAAGGCTCTAAGACTAAGGATGATAACAAATTCCTGTTTGCTTGGACAGTCCTGTTTTATGCCTATTGTCTATATCAAGAATACCTTCACCTATTTTCAGCAGTGTCTTGGTGTGGATAATAAATTATATACTCATCTCACACATGATTCGGTGTTCAAATGGCTGATGAGAAAGGTTGATTATGAGCCTTTTTGAAAGACTTGTGATTATGAATGATTGTTGAATAGGCTAGAAGAGCGTTCCCATCTCTGTTTGATGCTCCCTTTCTCACGAGGCATTCAGGGTCCTCATACACTCGGATAATCAGGGTCCACTCTCATGATGTGCTTCATGGAATGTAGTCCATATTCTTTTATTTAGAAGTCTGGTAAAATTTTTAAATTAAATATTGTGCATTTCACAGTCATGGGAAAAGCTAATGGGAGAAGAATGACTGATTAGCCACCCACAGGTCTTGCAGGGTGGCATCAGTTCGATAAAATTGCTGTGGTCCAAAGGCCAGAAACTGAATGTTGCCAGTGCTTCTGGAGTTAACACTGAGCAATAGAATCACTCTAATCAGAGTATCATTTTGAAAAATATCTGAAACACAAGTGGAGCACATTCCTTTCAATATGATAACTCTAGAGAGTCCAGTTGGTAATCAATATATATATTGATTACTTTGAGGTTATTTCATAAGAGGCCCTGACAGAACACAAAGTGGAGTTGAAGGTTCCTTTTATCTGTCTGTGTCTTCCTATCCTTGAGAGCATGTATCACCTTCTTACTTCTCTGAATTCCTCTTTTCTATGCTGACAAACCCATTTGGTTTTTTAAAAACACTCTCTCTTTTTTTTTTTTTGTTTCAAATATATTACTGTTACTGATGCAACTTCAAGCAGTTTTTCAGGGGAATATATTTTTTGTTGATTTTATTAGATTCTCTCAAGTTTGTTTTTCCCTTACAATAGCTTGGTTCTTGTTGGACTGGAACCTCATTGACATCCTTAACTCTATCATGCTTAACATCTCCTTTTTAGGGCTCTGTAAGGGCTTGAGACTAGGAAAATGAACATGCGATAGTGATTTAATAGGTTTCTCTTTCATATCTCAGCTCGGATTATTCATGACGTGTAATTCGAGCAGTTATATCGGCTCCTAGGCAAGGAGGGGAGGAGAAAGCGTTTTCCATGCCTCTGTTCAAATGCTTGGCCTTTTAAAAGGTTATTATTGTTGTTGTTGTTATTATTTTACAGTAGACAACTCTTGGTTTCTCTAAATTTCTTGGATTATAGAAGATGCCTGTTAAGCATTCAAGGAGTAGGGGGTGGTTGAGTTGCTGGGGGATTGGCAGAACCACTTCACAAACTCTCCTCTGTGCTGCAAACACGCTGCAAAGAACTGGATCCTCCTCTGTAGGAAGCTCAGGAGGCGAATGTGCAGCCACTTTGCGTTTCTGGGTAAATCTCACGAGCACCTGTTTCTTAGGAACCCAATTTACGCAGGTCTCTGGCAAGGATAGAGTTTTAAAAAAATTTATTTTTGCCCCGTTGGTGTGGCTCAGTGGTTGAGTGACAACCCATGCACCAGGAGGTCGCCAGTTCAATTCCCGGTCAGGGCACATGCCCAGGTTGTGGGCCAAATCCCCAGTGGGGGGCATGCAGGAGGCCACCAATCGATGTTCTCATTGATGTTTCTATCTCTCTTTCCCCTTCTTCCTTCCTCTCTCTCTCAATCAATAAAGAAAAAAAATGTATTAATGTATTTTTATTTTTAATTGTGGCAAAATACACATATATAAAACTTACCATCTTAACTAATCTTAGGTGTACAGTTCAGTAGTGTTAAGTACACTCACATTATTGTACAACCAATTTATAGAACTCTTCATCTTGTAAAACTGAAACTATACCCATTAAATAGCAACTCCCATCCCCCCCTCCCTTCAGCCCCTGGCAACCACCATTGTACTTTATGTCCATGAAATCTGACTGCTCTAGGTAGCTCATAGAAGTAGAATCACACAGTGTATGTCCTTTTGAGACTGGCTTATTTCTCTTAGAACAATGTCCTCAAGATTCATCCATGTTATAACATGTGTCAGAATTTCCTTCCTTTTTCATTGCAAACATTTTTTAAAAGGTCAAATTTATCCATCTTTTTATTTATTGACTTGATTTGCGATCCTAGTTAGAAAATTTAGCCTATTCACAGTTAATACAGGAATTCGTTTATTTTTTCACATTTATAATGCTGTTCCATTTGGCATTTATATCTTGTGTATGGTACAAAGTATTTGTTCTAATTTTAGTTTTTCAAATGTCTAAACAGACATTCTAGCATCATTTATTTAAAGTCCCATACTTGCTTCAGTAACTTGAGATGACTCTTTTCTCCTGTAGTAAACATCCCTGCGTCTGCTCCCGCTCCCTTGGTCTGCTTGCCCTGTGTGCACCAGCAGCACCATGTTAGCTATAAGGGCCGCCTAGCTTTATTTACCATGTTGGAGC
This sequence comes from Molossus molossus, assembly GCF_014108415.1. Taxonomy (NCBI): domain Eukaryota; kingdom Metazoa; phylum Chordata; class Mammalia; order Chiroptera; family Molossidae; genus Molossus; species Molossus molossus. The sequence continues at coordinate 28,753,635 of NW_023425401.1, read as the reverse complement.
TAATCCTTTCCCATAGCTTTCCCCAGATTTACTGAAATAAAATTGATATATAACATTATGTAAGTGTAAAGTGTACAATGTGATGGTTTGATACACATATATATCGGAAAACATTTACCACAATATGGTTAGTGAACACATCTATCACTTCACATAATTACCATTTTCTTCTTGTTATGGTGAGAATATTGAAACTCTACCCTCTTAGCAACGTTCAGGTATACAATACAATATTTTTAACTATTCTTACCATGTTGTACATTTGATCCCCAGAACTCATTAATTTTATAACTGAAAGTTTGTACCCTTTGATCAACATCGCCCCATTTCCCCCTCTCCTCAAGGACCTGGCAACAACCATTCTACTCTCTGTTTTTTGTTGTGTTTTTTTTTGCGTTTGATGTTTTTAGATTTCACAGATCAGTGAGATCATGCAGTATTTGTCTTTCTATGTCTGACTTATTTCACTTAGCGCAAGGCCCTTGAAGTCCATCCACGTTGTTGCAACTTCTTCTTTTTTTATGGCCGAATAATCCTCCTATTGTATATATGTCACATTCTTATTATTCATTCATCCATTGATAGACACTTAGGCTGTTTCTATATCTTAGCTATTGTAAATGGTGCTACAGTAAACATGGGAGTGCAGATATCTTTTCAAGTTAGTGTTTCATGTCTTTCAGATATATACCCAGAAGTGGGATTGCTGGATCATATGATAATTCTATTATTAATTTTTAAAGGAATCTCCATACTATTTTTTATAGTGGTGGTACCAATTTGCATTCTCACCAATAGTATACAATTGTTCCCCTTTTTCCACATGCTTACCAGCATTTATCTCTTGTCGTTTTGATAATAGCCATTCCAACACCTGTGAGGTGATATCTCACTGTGATTTTGATTTACATTTCCCTGACAATTAGTGATGGAGCACCTTTTCATGTACTGTTGGCCATTTGTTTGCCTTCTTCTTTGGGAAATTGTCTAAGTCCTCTGCTTATTTTTTTTTTATTAATTTTTATTTTTTGCTATTAAGTTGTATGAGTTTCTTGTATGTTTAAAAATTAACCCCTTATCTGATATATATGGTTTGTAAATACATTCTTCCACTCCATAGGTTGATCCACTTTATTCATAGCTTCTTTTACTGTGCAGAAGCTTTTCTATTCAGTGTAGTCCCCCTTGTTGATTTTTGCTTTTTTCCCTTGTGCTTTGGTCTCATGTACAACATATCATAGTCAATACCAACATCAAGGAGGAAGAAAAAAGATCATATGCCATGCCAAGAATTTTACTCCAGCCTGGAATCTAAAATGGAGTAAAAGACAAAAATCATCAGGTTTCTTTTCAAAGATATTTTTTTTCTTTCTGTAGAATTTGGGGTGGGGAGAGAAAACATTTGGTATTTAGAAACAATATTAAAATATTACCCTTTTCAATAAGCTGAACAGTAGACACGAGCTCCTGCCTTCTTAGTCACTCAACAACTGAAAATGATTCTAAATATTTTAATCAGCAAGAAAAAGACCAAAGGGGGAGAAAAAACCCCAAAGAACAAAAACAGAAATCACGCACAACCACCAAAAATTTTATGGAAATGTCTCATTGGTTTTGAAGATGGCTGTATGTCCCAAACAGGCTGTTTTTGCAGTGAGGTTTTTTCCCTAAATACACAAATGGGCAAATATACTTTTAATTAAGAGCTGTAAGAACCACTTGTTTTATTGATTAAACTTTCTTGGGTGAGGAATTTCTTTCTTTCTTTTTTTTCCTTTATTGATTTTAGAGAGAAAAGAAGGGGGAGGGAGAGAGAGATAGAAACACTGATGAGAGGCAACATCAATTGGCCGCCTCTTGCATGCCCCTCGCTGGGGATTTGGCCCACAACCTGAGCCCGTGCCTTGGCCAGGAATCAAACTTGCAACTTCTTGGTGCATGGGTCGATGCTCAACCAGTGAGCCACACTGGCTGGGCCGGTGAGGAATTTCTGAATTGTGTAGGTTATAATTGTTCTGAAGACTATAAGGATATTAGTACTAGTGAGTTCCAAAAGTGAGTGACTTTTCTAACATATACCTTATACACAATTTTGAAAGAAAAAGTTAGAGGACTGCCTTTGGGACCTGGAAGATTGCCAGTGAACAATGAGATATGGCTGACATAATAGATGATTTTCTATGTCTTAGGTGTTTAGAATTTAGAGAGGATGATCAGTTTTAACCACTACAAGGTCTGGGACAAAGCATTTCTCCTCTGCATTGTGGAACAAACTTCCCTCATGACACAGTTCTTCATCTTTGCCCAGCCCTTAGTTTTTTTTTCCATATTTGGCTTCTAATGACAAAAGTGGTGGAATTAGGACCATTAATGGAGAAGATACTCTGATGATGTGTTTTGGCCACTAGCTCCCCTTTCTGACCCCAACTTTATCTCTCTTCACTGTATCTAGGATATACTCAAAATTAAGAATGAACGGGAAGGGTTGCATTTAAAAAGAAAAATGTGGTTCTAGAGAAACAGTGCTGGTTCATGGTGAAGGTAGAAAGAATGAACCAATTTCTCTAGCTATCAGTGTCCACTGGAATTCCAGTATTGAAACCAGAGTTCACATTCCTATTGAGCAATATAATAATTGTTGTCAACCATGAATTTCTCTGTACTTGGGAATTATCACAGCCAAACGTTCATTGTTTCTAGGAGCTACTGAATTTTATTTATGTGCTCATGGTAAGCTGTGTTTCTGAAACAGAAAATGGAGATATAAAGAGATTCTACAGAAGTCTTTCTTCTTTAGTAAATGCAAAGACAGGACATTAAAAAAAAATAGAGTCCAGAAGTCTCACTTATACTACTAGTTTTATCATTTGCATTGCCATGCATATGGAGTGAGTGAATCATGGGCCACAAGGGCTGGGCTTTGTGTCTGAAATTATCAGAGGTAACCTTGCAGTGGAATGCCATGCTATTCCATTCCATAAGACTCCAAATGAACCAATGAATTATTCCGTGAACTATATTGTTACTTCTCCTATATGTAAATTTAACAAAAGGGGGCCACAGCTGTGTTTGCAGAATTGTATGGCTGAAAAGAAAATGAATTGGCTTAAAATAAAGATCAACTTGTGGCCACTTTAAAAGACTAGTCCTGAGATTTTAATCAGCTGGCGTAATATTCCATGCATGAAGAAAACTGATATACTGTACATTGTGTCTTAATGAGTAATCTCTGGTCCTATTGTGTGTGTGTGTGTGTGTGTGTGTGTGTGTGTGTGTGGTGTGTCATTGAAAAAGGAAATGAGTGCATCCTTTAATGGAAATCAGGGCTGTTATAGCTTTAGCAGAAGGGTGAAAGGTAATGCTTTATTTCCAAGCCAGGGCATTTGTGCTGACAATGAGAGCAGACTTCCCATATTCTGTACACCATCTGCACAGCCTTGTGGCCTGGGTTGCCATTTACTGTCCAGAGAGAATGGCACTTCCCAGAAAGGATCAGAATTGGAGCAACGTTCCAGCCTGGGATTTTAACATTCACAAGCCGTGTGTGAGCACAAGTTGGGAGGAAATTGCCTGATGCTTATCAGCATCTACTTTTTGTCACTTCTCTCCAAAGTATTTGGGCCAATATTCAATATCAGATGGTGTTGGAAGCCACTAACCTATAAAATATTAAGTGGTTTGTTACATTGCATATTGGTGTGCCTTTTATTCATTCAAGCCAAATATGAGATGCAGGGTTTTCTTTCCATGTGTTCTAAAGGCTATTTCTTTGCTAATTATTTCTTTGCTGACCCCTACAGAACAGGACAGTTCTTTGAAATGGTACACACCACTCTTGTGAAGTCATCAGGCACTTTTCTAGATATAACTTGTGCTCCAAAATGGGAAGGGAGGGAAGCTGGGTGTTGGCAACTGATTGTATAAATGGTGAAACTGAGGCATAGGACAGTTAAATAGCTTACCTGAGTTACACATGTTGGAGTTAGAATGCCACTGATTTTGATGTTGCCAGCAAGAGAAATGAAGAGCCACAGGATTTCAGACTATACTTACCACTTCCTGTGTACATAAGGGTGAAAGTCTAATATATTGACTTAGGAGGATCTTACCTAAACGTATGTTTGTAAGGGAGATAAATAATTCTGTTCACCCTGGTAGTAGTTGATTAACTCATTGATCTCTGACTTGGGAATAATAAATAACGAGAAATTGTTGTCATTGTTCATCATTATTTCTTAATGCCAAGGTCGCTGTAGTTTGAGCAATTGCATGAAATAATCTGCCCATCTCTTTAGAATTCACAGAGGCTGTGGGACCTTGAGTCTAGTCCAAGTGGCTATGTGTGCTCAGCATGTGACAAAAATGATGAATGGAGATGCAGGTTCAAGGGAACAAAGGTCTTATTGGAATGACATCTGCTTCTCTTCCAGGCCAAACATGGCATACCAGAGATCAGTGAATCATGGTGGACGAGGGATTTGACAGGCTTGGAAACATGACTTTTGTTCTGGTCTATTTGATTTTGAGCAGAAAAACCAACAAAAACAAAAGTAGTTGATTTTCCATCAAAATCCACAAGGCTATATTACATTAGCAGCAAAAGGAAACAAGTCTTTGGCTTTATGAGACTTTTAAGCCTTGGTTGCCTTTTTATATCTATTCACTTATTAAGGTCCAGCTTGGTGAAAGCAACATTTTTATTTTGATTTGTATCCTTAATTTGTTTCTTTGCCAATGATTTCAAACTCTCTGTTCCCACCACTCTCCCCATCACTGTCTAAATAAACTCTCTAATTCTCAAACCATATTAAATTGTCAGAATGGTGGCACATGATCCTGGGTGTACTTCCAAACACTGCTCTAACGTCTACAACAAAGAATCTCTTAGTTCTACAAAGTGCAATTGCATATTGGTGCTCAACAGGTGGACTTAAAAAAAACACTTTGTGGAATAATACAGGTGAGGGATGATGATGGATTAGACCAAGAAAATAATAGTGGAATGGACTCTAAATATATTCTGAAGATAGAGTTAATAGGATTTGTTGATGGACCAGATAAAGGAACTAGAGAAAGAGATGAGAAAAGAATTTAGCTAACAATTTGGGGTTAAGCAATTGGAAGACAGGAGTTGGGGCCATCATTCAGCCACTATTAATGTACATCATTTTAATGTAAGAATCAAGCAAATCATTTCTGAAAACTGTACTGGCATTACTAAACTACATCTATTAGAGAATATTATTCTGAATCTGTGGAGAATATGATTGACAAAGAAAAACTAATAGGATATGGGTGAAGAATATGATAGCTATGCCACTAAATTTTTCTAGTTTTAACTGTGACAATAAATGTATCATTTACTTTGCCTCTGTTGTTTAGGCTAGGAATATAAATGTCATGAATAATAATTATTATGTTATCAGGAAACTACATTAATGTAAAATTACAAACATTTAAATAGGAAAATAATACAGTATTTTTGTTAATATTGTATGTTATTACACAACATTATAGAATATTTATCTGTATATACTTAATTTTTTTTCCAGCATAGTCTATTATCTCTTCATATAACCACAAATTTGAAACATCATTTTCAATAGGTGTTTATATCTATATAAAGATATTTGGGTCTTTCTCTAGTTAGTTAATCAAATCTTATTTTTATGCTTGAGAATTTAGAATAATTTTGTTTGCTTATAACTGTGAAAGGTTTTCCATTCCACTATGGTGTAATAAAATAGTTTGACGTAAAAAAAACAACAACCCACAAGCCTGGCCGGTGTGGCTCAGTGGCTGAGCATCAACCTATGTACCAAGAGGTCGCTGGTTTGATTCCCAGTCAGGGCACATGCCCAGGTTGAGCCCGATCCCCAGTGGTGGGCATGCAGGAGGCGGCCAGTTGATGTTCTTGCTCACTGATGTTTCCCTCTCCCCACCCCTTTCTCTCTAAAACCAATAGAGAAAAAACTTTAAAAAAAACCACAACACTTTGTGTGAGCTATGGGTTTTTCACATCTTAAATGGATTTTAAGGGCTATTTTCAAACTCTTTAGTTATGGAAAAGGCATTACTTCTTGGTGTTTCCACTTACTATCTGGTGGGATTAAAAAGATGCTCTTTACTGTGCAACCATTTCACAACAGTTGGCAATTGAGGCGAATGAAGCGAACCTCTACTTCTCTGGTCTAAGTAGTTTAATTTTCTTATGTAGTTCCAGAGCCTCTTCTCAAATGAGGGAACAAAACAACCCACAGTTGTAATCTGTGATTGGTATATGCTGAATCAGAGTTGGGACACCGATGGAGAAATGTTTGTCAAGCTGTGCAGCTTAGAATCACGGAGCCCGTGACAGCTGGCCTGGGGGCCCACTTTCTTAGCATAATTGAGAAATGGAGGGCCTAGTCACACACCATAGTTTTTATTGGTAGGATGCTTCTTATTGCCTTAATTCTCACCAAATTCTTCTTAAAAAAACAGTTGAGAGGTTCCTCAGAAGGCAGGTAAATGCACTGCATTGGTGCACTGGGTCATGTAGCTGCTGGCACACCCCCTCACTGTTCATCCTTAGGTTTCCTCAGCATCTCTTCAGATTGAGTTCTCAGTGGGGGCCACACAAAGTGCTCCCGTATCTACCCCTTGCTTCTCAGCCTCTGGCAAACACTAGGTACAGGTTATTTCCAACACCGCCCACTGTCTGTGTGTGTGTGTGTGTGTGTGTGTGTGTCTGAAGACTAAGATAGGCATTTCTATCATCTCTGTTACCATTGATTAAAATATTTTTTAAAATTTTAGAGCTATAAAAATTTAGAAATTATTCAGACCAATTCCAGTTCACTTACTTGCTAGTCCAAGGTCGGAGGCAGGTTCTAGAGCAGTTCTTAATGATGTTATATTAAATGTGTTTATTTGATTCTTGAGACCTGTTTTAATTGAATTGATATTTATTTATTTATTTTTATTGATTTTTAGAGAGAGAGGAAGGGAGAGGGAGAGAGAAATAGAAACATCGATGAGAGAAAACATCGATTGGCTGCCTCCTGCATGCCCCCGACTGGGGATCAGGCCCACCACCTGGGCATGTGCCCTGACCGGGAATCAAACCAGTGACCTCTTGGTGCACAGGTTAATGCTCAACCACTGAGTCACACTGGCCAGGAGAATTGAAATATATTTAAAAAAATATTAAAGTAAGTGCTGGGCCACAAACTGGTCCTAACGAACTGATGTCTGACGAGACTGCCCTTTTCCCTTCATGGTCTGTAGGACTATGCTGATGGGAAAAGATAACGTTGTTCCAGGAGGCATGGAGGGTCTTTTATTTTTAATTTATTGAGTTGAGCAGTGGAGAGAAGACCAGAAGAGTAACTGAAGACCTAATACTGATTCTTCTAGTCTTGGGCAAGGCTTAGAATTTACAGCCCCTCGTCTTTATGTTAAGGAAAAGGAGCTGAGGAATAAAATGACTAGTTTAGTAACACATACCTAGTTACAGGAGGAGTAAGGAATAAAATCCTGAACTTCTGACTTCAAATCTTTCAATATTTACTCCACCCTAAATTTTTCTCAAAGTTACTCAGCTTCTCCAAGTCTCAGTTTTCTCATCTTTGAAGTGTTGTCTGTGCTATTTGCTTAGCTATTTAATAGGGTTAGTGAAAAGGGTAAGATGTGATAAATGAGAGAGAGAGAAAGAGAGAGAGAGAAGAAGGGAGGAAGGGAGGGAGATAGGTGTTACAATAATTTAGTGGAGTAGGAATTATGAGTGAAACGTTGCAAATATATCAGGTTGAAATAATATTGATGGAAAGGATCACTTTACACGACTTTTTGAAAAGATGCCTTCTGGCCTGGAGTGGAATTCGGGGGCAAGTTTGAGAAGGAGCAAATGACTCCACTTTTTTCTTATAACTAAAGTTATAAATTGATTGTTGTCTTGGGGACATTCTTATCCACAAACTGATAATTACATAAAATAGCCTCCTTACCATATAGTAGCTTATTGATGCTGGTCTATTAATGATTTTTCTTTAATTTATTTTTCAAGCAGAAAGAGTTAACATAATGAACATCTTGGATTGTCTCTAATAGTGTGGTCTAATAATTTAATGTTTATCTATGAATTTTAGTATTTTTTAGGCAAAGTAGTTAATGAGAACGTAAAATTATTCTTTTTTTTTTTTTAACCTGAATTCTAGATGAAATGATATGAAGGATGAAGGAAGGATGATTAATTTTATCATGTGGAGACTTTACTGGATTTTACAAATTAAAGCCAAATACCCTTCACAAAAAATTCTTGGAGAAGTGACAAACCAATTTATATTCCATTAATTTAACTCTATTGAGGCAGAATCATGGACTTTTGTAATATAACTCAAAATTAATCAAATTGCCCAATAGTTTAATTACAGTTTTACCAACAGCGAAAACAACTTTGAGTGCCAGAGTTTTAAATGTTAACTACATTTCCAGTGTAATTTGGGGAAATGTGCAATTGTTCACTGCCGGGCCATCTCCTTCCTTCCGGAAATACTAATGCAAATCCGGGCAGTATTTCCCCCTACTAATGCCTTCAGCTTTGACACCAGTTTATTAAGCCTGTCCGTTGTGGGTTGTGAAGGCTGGAGGAAACTGTGAGGTTAGGAAGTCAAAAACATCCAAATAGAGTGGAAAGTTAAGGGAAATTTAAGGGGAGAGGGGAAGGATTGGTAGTAGATACAAATCCCATTCGGAAGTCTGTGTGTCTCTGCAAAGAACAACAGAAAGCAATATAGGGCTAGACAGGCAATACATATTTGTTGCATGAATGAATTCATGAACAAATGATATAGTGCTGAAGACCCCTTGAAAATGAAGGCAACCCTGAGGCATATAAAATATGGAAGCTTAGCTGGACTGCGCTGTGCCATGATGACCCATGGAGTTTAATAAAATGAGTGGCTTTCCTTAGGATTACAGTTCAATGCGACGTTTCTTGTTTTCACATTTGGTCCTCTGTTAGCTTCGTTCAGCTTAGCAGATCAAAAGCTTCTTTGCGTATAAGAGGAATGTAACAAATATCTTATTTAAAAATATAAGAATAAGATATCATTTTTTTTTTACCCAGCCTAAATTTTTGAAGTTAAAAATGTAGTGAATTTTATTTATCACTTATCAATTTTGCTTCTCTGTTCTTTTTTTATTTATTCTCCCTAATGGCCACAGACTTCCCATTCCAAAGGAAGATGAAGGTAAAGAGAGACTCTCTTGTTATCTTTTCTTGTCCATCTAGTTGTTGTTTTGATCTACTTCTATTAATAATCCAATTTTTAAAAGTCAAGCAGCAGTGTACAAATCTAGGTGTTTAAACCTTGAGAGCACAATCGATTCCTCTTTGCATGATACTTTGCTTAGGAGCTTCCTAAAGCAGGTCTGTTCTGTAACAGAATGGGACCAACAGGAAGGTGATCAGTGGGAAGGCTAACTTTCAATCCTTGCATTGCCCATTGGGCTCACCTACCACTGATCTTTCCAGATGCAAGTTTTGAATGGATTTTACTTCTTGCACTCAAGATTTTTGTGTGTTTGTTTGTTGTTTTGTTTTCGTCTCCTGGCATAATGAAAAGTGGAAAGCAAAAACAGCATGAGCCTTAAAGCAGACATTCTTGAGTTGAGTCTCAGCACTTCTTTTCTTGTTTTTTTTTTTTTTTTTTTTTTCTGGGCTCTTTGTGTCTGGAGCATTTCAACATTAGGTCTTGAAAGTTTCGGGCTTGCACTGTGGACAGACTACTGGAATTACTAAAATATTGCTATTGTCGATTTAGAGAATCTGAGAGCTGCTTGGAGATGAGCTAAGCGTTAGGTTGCAGAAGAGAACATCTGGAGAGTGGACCCTGTCCTCCACATGTACTGTCCAATGTTCAGTTTTCAGTTCTTCATCCTCCCTCTCTCACGTTCCTTGATCTGGAGGGGTGCCAGTTGGCACAACTCTCTTCTCACTCTCCACTTCTGTCTGTCTGTCTGTCTCTCTCTCTCTCACTAGTTGAAAAAGAGTAACTTCAGCTACCACCAGGTTCTGAGGAAGAGGAAAAAAAAAGAGAAAATGTAAAATTAAGGAGCCTAAGAGACAAAGGAAGACCTTGTAGAGACTCTGGAAATGGAATCATTAATTTAAAGTAGATAGTATAGTCTAGGTCATTCAGTTTCCCCCCATCTAAATAACTTTATTTATTTTTTTGCTAACTTTAAGAATAACAGTCTCCCTCTTTCTCTCTCTCATCTCTCAAGCGTATGCTTTCTTGTGCAAATCTAATAATACTGCAAATTCTTAGATGTGGAATTGGCCAAAAGGCATGTACATGTAAAATTATGATAGATGGTTCCAAACTGCCCTTCAAAAGTTTTGTCCCAAATTCTATCTCCGCAAAGTATGAGAGCAGTGTTTCTTACATCCTCACCAAATCTTTGATTATTAGCATTTTCATAGATGAAACGTAGTAACTTTATTATTTGCATTTATTTAAATTTGACGTAGTTTGACTACCTTTCGTGTGCTTAGAACCAATTGAATTTCTTTTTCTGTGGGCTCTTTATGTCCGTTTTTGGGTTAGTCACTCCAGCTTTCTCAGCTTCAGCTTCCTCATTTGTAAACAGGGTTTTCAGGACTGAATGAGGATGCAAGAGGGCTTTGCACAGCACCTGGCAGAAAAGGGCAAGTAATAAAGGTTGACTGTTATTATTGTTTTACTTTTTCTTCTGCTCCTTATCAGCACCTGTGTCGTTGTCCTTTGGGCCTGTTCTGGAGTTCTGGATTCCTCTTTCTAGCCCTATTTTTTGCTTAAAACAGTATCTTCCCAGGAACTTTTCTCCTCTTTCTTCTCTACCTTAGTGACTATTCATGCTCCAACGTAATCAGGGTTGACAGTTCTCAAAGTTCGTCACCCCCCCCCCCCCATATCTAATCAGGTGCCATATCTTATCAATTCCATTTCAATAATCAGTCCATTTAATCACCTTTCTTAGCCATCCCTAGACATTTTCTTTATATACATTGGTAGAGCCTTTCCCACCTTCCTTAACTGTGACCTCTTGCTTCTTCAATCCATCCTCCCCACTGTTTTGGTAATTTTTCTCTCTATAAAATAAATGAGTTATTAGGCATCTTTAAAAAATTATTTGATAACTGCCTGTTGTCCACAGTTCAAGTCCAGAATTCTCAGCCAGACCTACCTTCAAAGCACTTCCCAATTTCAGTCTTCCAGTCTTTTTAAACCCATTATCCTAGTCCTCTCCATGAACCCAGAGCACCTTGGTAGCTAACCATACTAATTGCTCCGTTCTCCCAGGGGTGGGCAACCTCCAGCCCACTGGCCATCTAAGGCCCGAGAAATCAGTACCAGCTACCATCTCATGCCTCACCAAATTAGTCTGATGAAATATAGCAGGCTAATTTGTAAGTTGATAATTTTGTATGGCCCTCGAATGATGTTGTAAACATCCAAATGGCCCTTAGCAGAACAAAGGTTCCACACCCATCCCTAAATGTGCTCAAGTTGTTTCCCCCAATACCTACCACTGGCCTGTTGAAGTCTTGCCCATCCCTTGCTCTTAGGGACAGTTCAAGCGCCAGTCCTTTACCTGGTATTCGTACACATTTGTGGCCAGTACTGATTTTATTCATATGAAAACAGTATTTTGCACCCAAGAAACCCTTTGAAGTAATGTGGCTGGTGTTACAATAGAAGTCAAGCAGATCTAGATTTAAATCCTAGTTCTGCTCCTTGGCTGGTTTGGCTCAGCAGTTAAGAGTGTCAGCCCGCAGATCCGAGAGTCCTGGGTTCGGTTCCCGCTAAGGGCACGTCCCTCAATTGCGGTTTGTCCCCAACCTGGTTGGGGTTGTGTGGGTGGCAAACACTCGATGTGTCTCTTTCACATCTCTCTTTCTCTCTCTCTCTTTTTCTCTTTCTCCCTCCCTCCTTTTCTCTCTCCTGCTCTATGCAAAAATATCCTCCGGTGAGGATTTAAAAATAAAAACAAAATCCTAGTTCTGCTAAGATGACCTGGGAAAGTTATTGAAATGGAATTTCCTCATTTATTAAAATCTAGAATAAGAAACAAAACGGTAGTATCTAAGAGTTTAGTGGAGTGAAAGGCGTGTGGGGGATGTATACTTCCTGCAGTTCCTTATCCTTGAATGTCCTTGACAGCTCGGAGAAGCCTCTGAGAATTCGGAGTGAGGGAACTGTTCATTAGGTTGGCACTTCTCCTTGCCAAGGGTCATACCTTGCGCTCCGGAGGGCCTCACAGTTAGCCCAAGCAGTTTAGACTTTGGACTGTTGATGTTTTGGGGTGTGGAAGGGATACTTTGGGATATTAATCTGGCAGTGTGATATAGGCCAGATAGGAGAGAAGGAGGCAGCGAGACCAATTAAGAGGTGGATGCAGATGCTGGAATCGGGGGTGGGGCCAGGGCAGGGGGCAGGGGGCAGGGGGCAGGGGGCAGAAGCTCTCATTAGGAATGCTCGCACTCACAACAGGAAAAGATATGGCACAGGAGGTCTTCCCAGAATCTAAAAGAAAAACGTTAAATTGCACAAGGAGGTGCTTGTTTGATGGAAAAACGTGAGTGAAATCCAATGAACACATCCAGGGGCCTATTTTGGCATCCTTACAGAAAGACCTCCAGATTTTCCTTTAGAGTTGCTGATATAGCCCCATTTCAGTGTGATTTATATAAGGAATTTAGAAGAGTGGAATTTCCTCCTTACTCCTGTATGCTCAGGTGACATTGGGGATTGTGTCTCCTGGAGGATTAATTACCATAAAAGGCCTCTCATCCCTGAAAGCCTTCCTTTTAGGTCATGGTCCAGCGCAGCCCGGGTCGAGCGGGACAGGCGTGTGTGTGGGTTGCCTGCAGTGGCCCTGACAAATAGATAGATGAGCTCTCCTTTGCCGTATTGTGCCATTAGGCTCCCGAGCCAGTGTAGCGCAGGACACCAGGAAAGTATTGCAAAGCAGGGGGCATTGTCACAGTCCCTTTCCAGCTGTTGGCTGTTAGCAACAACATCCATTCTGCTGCTGACACCCTCTCTCCCCAGCGGCACTTATGCTTAGAAATTATTTAAACTACTTAAAGACAGTAGAATATTTAAAAGTCAAAATGCCTGCTTTCTAATTATTCCCTAGACCTCACTTAGCAATAGCTGGCTTCATGTCACACACTGTGACTCTCGCGGGGATTTCAGCAGCCCCCTGAGCAGAAGTGATGGGGTTGGCATACTAGTAACAGAGCTGGAGACAGCTCTGCTCTCAGCCTTAAAGAGAAAGGCAAGAAACCTCTCGCCACTCGCCGCCCCCCCATCTGCTCCAAAGTTTCCTATGGAGTGGACAGGATGACCTCAATGGGTGGTTTGCAGGTGTTTAGGGGAATCTTGAGGCTATTCCTTGAGTTGCTTCAGTTCACTCAGGTCATTTCTAATGAAATGATCTGTGAAAAATGGGAAACAGTGAAAGGGTATTTGGTACTGTTGGTCTCTCTTGACCTTCTCTGACTTTCCTTTTAATCCTCACCCAAGGATATTTTTCCATTTATCTTCAGATAGAGTGGGAGGGAGGAAGGGGTGGGTGGGGGGGAGAGAGAGAGAGAGAGAGAGAGAGAGAGAGACAGAGACTCATCGATTGGTTGCCTCCTGCAGGACCCCAACCAGGGCTGGGGATGAACCACAACCCAGGTATGTGACCTTGACCGGAATCCAACCCGAAACTCTTTGGTTGAGGTCTGTCACTCTAACCACTGAGCCCAACTGGCCAGGGCCCTAACTTTCTTGAGCATCTTGAAAAGTGGTGACAAAATGCAAACAAATTAATGAGTTAAAGAAAATAAAGACCAGGACCATCATACTGTCAGAAAGTGTTTAGAATGTCTTTTTTTTTTTTTTTTAAATTTGCTTTGTTAACTCTTGAAAGTGGCATTATGCAGCTAATGGGGTTGATAGATGAAATACAACCCTCGTCCATATACAAAACGGACAACAGCTAATCAGTGATTTGGTTCATCAACCGATATGGGAAAGGTGAGGTCTCTTTATTAGGTCAGCAGAACCAGTGATGTGTGGAGGCACTAAAACGAGGAAACGGATTAGGCTGCTCTTTGCAATCTTAATTACAAATTTTTATGAACAGAAAAATAAAACGTAGACTGGAAGAATGAAGGTGTCTGCCACGTTTGCTGGAATTCTGGTCTCTTTGTTTCATTTTTTCCTTTAGCCTCACATGTAGATAAAGATTCGAAGGGACATTATGAATTCACATATTCTTAGTTTTTAATATATTATTAAGGAAGATGAGGTGTGAAAATGCTTTTATCAGATTTCCTGTGACATTACTCCTATTACCCATTTAAAAATTGTTTAAACCTAGGACAAACTTAGGAGAGTCCTTTGTCTCCTGCAGTCGTGTGCGGGAGGTTGGGTAGGGAGGGTAGTGGTCATGAGCCCGGGGTCCGGAGTCATTAGGGCTGAAGTCATTAGGGCTTTTCCCACTGTGGAACCTGGGACCCTTTCCTTAATTTTTCTAAACTCTAGTAGCATCTACATTTGTAAAATGGAGATAATAGCTCCCCTAGTGCTGTTTTGAGAATAAGAAATATAAATGAGAGAAATATAAGACACTCATCATACTTCTTGACACTTAGTGTTGAGTGAATATTTTTTAATTAATTGGGTCTGAGTGCTGTAAAATCCTCCCTCTGAACAGTACATTTGTCTATATGGAAGTCTGTGACTAACTTTGGGCCTCTTCTAGTATGGCCAAGTTTAACTCAAATCTGATTTAAAAGGTCAATGAATCTTATAGGTCAATGAAAGGGTATTAGTAGCTAAAAATTGCTAAATGAGGACCTATAGAAGCATCAGGTGATGAAGCCTGTTCTAGAGTCTCCCTAAAGCCGTATTATGTACATTTGCATATAACTGGCATATGATTTACAGATGCTTCCTATCTGTTCTGAGATATTTTCAACTTAGGCTTTTATTATAGCTCCCCTTAAGACACTGATTTCCTGTTTCCCTAATTGACTTGCAGACTTTTATATCCTCTGTTCTTTATGTTGTTAATTTTCTAAAAACACGAGTCTCCGCAGCAGATGTGTAAGGTAAGTGAGGGTAGAGTAGGGGGCTGGCATTAACCTTTGCCAGGGCATTTTCGCCTATGTATGAAAAGGTTGAATTTTCAGTCTAGCATCGTTAGTCTTGCTACAGCTTCTTGGAAGTTCATGGATATCAGGTTGTAATTAGGACCAGTTGGTTAAGATGGTGATCAGTAACAAGATAGCAACTATTCTCAATTTAGAACTTTTAGATTTAAAGTGATTAATCATAAATAGTTATTTTTTTTTTTTTTCAGAAGAAAGGAGTTACTGGGTATTCTGCCTATTTTCTTCTAGAAATTTATTACCAAGCACTGTGATATATTTTAAGGCTAGTTCCAACTTTCTTGAGATCTCATGCTATCAGTGTTATTGATTGCACTCTGTGGTGATGTCTGTAATTTGTATGCAGTTAATTAATAAAGTCTATTGAGCACTTAGTTGCGAAATAAATTGCACAAAAATATAAAAAAGATGAAATAAATTGTGATTTGTCTATACTCTATTTAAATGAAGCAGAAAAAAATAAGAAAGGAAAGTGTTTTGTACCATGTTTTAATATGCTTTCACTAAAATTTCTAAAACAAACATACAGGTTATCAGATAAATGATAAACATAAATCCTTCCAAAATATAATGTATCGAACGCTTTATGAAATCTTAAAGTTGGCCAGAGCATTAAAAATAAAGTCAAACAAATGTCTTAGCAAATGGCCAAGAAAGAATAATACCTTAGAATTTCTTCTAAAGTGGTTAGGCAGATTAATTTTGAGAAGTTGAAGAAGATTTAAAACCAGTTCAAAAATTTAAAGCCCATTTGCATTTTATTTTTGAAAGCCTCTTCTCTGAAAATGCTGACCATTCGAGAAAAGCCATGCTTGCTACTGTCTGCATTTATTTTCACGTCTCATTCTATCCATGAGATTTAGTCCATGAACAGAAAATCTTTAGCTTGGTTTTGGATGTTGAACTTGTGTTCAAAACATACATCCCGTGTCCTGCTACTCGTCATTACTCACCAGTGATCAGGGCTCTGTAGCCTGAGATGCTTCTCCACGCCTGAGGTCCTGCACTTCCCTGGGAACCTCTGAGATAACACTGGCCTTAGATCGAAGGTTCAAAGCTTTGGGTTAAGTTTCCTTGTTGCTTGCAGTTGATCTGTTAAAGATACTTTTTCTTTCTTTGTTAAGTTTTCTCCTAACAATTATGCCATCATGATAATTTCAGTTCTTAGATTCAAGGGAAAATTCTAATTGTGCTAAAAAATTACCTGAGATAAAATTCTGGAAAGTTGGTTTCATATAGAAGAATTTATCTCATTTCTTTCTATTTCTGGAAAAACATATAAGGCAATTAATCAATTTTTAAAAATTGTTACATTTTATCTTTGATTTCAAGACTACTTCTCTCCCATGTTATTGATACAATAATCTTGTTTTTAACCAAATGCTATTTTTTTTTAAATTCATACGTTCAACCTTCACCTAAAAGTAAATATTTAACTCTAAAATATCTTTAAGATATAGAAAAAAGAAATATTAAAATGTAGAAAAATAATGTCATTTATTTTTTAGAGTTCCATATCCTGCAAAGAAAAAGGAGAAGACCTTAAACATCATTTTAAAGCAATAGTACAAATTTTTGACATCAGCAATCTCTGAAATTTTGACTTGGGCTTTTCTAGATTTGCACAATGTATTTATGTGGACTTTTGAAAATGACTTCTCCTACAGTGACCAATGTACTCTTTATGATAATAGTCACATAAACATAAATATAATCTTTATTCATCAACACATTTGTATTGAGTACTTCTCAGGTCCACACAGGTGCTGGGTGATCTAGCTCTAGCTGGAGTTCTGGGCTTTGTGAGAGCAATCATCCAGGATCTAATGATACAGAGGGCAAGCCTGTTTTTGTGTTCTTAGCTATTTCTTCTCTGAGTCCTGTTTCCCCCAGGAATGGTTCCTTCTGTTTCTCTCTCCTTTTCCTTTCATGAAACTGCTGGTCTTTTATCTTTGTTTTTCAAAGTATGTATGGTTTCATGAAGCAATCAGTGAGATAATTAGATGATTACATCTAATCTTGAATATGTTAACTATGAATGAGTAAAATAAGTGCACTATGAAAGCCCCCAGAGATCTCTGCACTTTACTTCTATTTACATGTGGATTGAAATGCAGACTGTGTTGAGGGCAAAATATATCCCATTACTACTATTGCTACCTGTAGAAGCCTACTATATATGTATAGCTTCTACTATAAGCTAGATATTATGGTGAGCATTTGATATACATTATCTCTAATCCATGCAAACCTTTGGTGAAATATAATCATCATTACTCTAATTTTATATGAGGAAGCTGAACTTCAGTGACACTGGGCTTGCTCAAGTCCACGTGGCCTGTGATGGGAAAATCTCTGATTCCATCCAAGTTCTGAACTGCGTCCAAAGCCCACGGTCTCTCACTCTACTACTTGGCCTCCGAGTATATCTTAATGTTGAAAGTACTATGCAATGTGGATTGTGTGACTTGTCTATATAGTTAAAGTGCCTGTGTGATAGGAATCCAGGTCAGGTGCAGACAAATTGATTGAAAGTACTTTTGGGCTGAGTTCAGCTTAAGAATCTAGAGTTAGCCATGGCTCAACATGCCAGACTTACAAAAGAGACACTACTTGCCATTTATGCTGTGTTTGCATTGCCAGATGGATCACACAGAGATCTGCATTGAACACTAAAATGGTTAAACGTAAATTTCAATTTTTTGGTGCATGTGTAAGTGGTATTAATATATAACGTCTATGAATAAGAGGAATTTAAGGAATTGAAGTTTTTGATATGTGGTTAAGAGTTATAGACTAACATTCCTAACAAATCCTGAATCTGGAAATAATTTTCCTATTAAGGGAAATGTTTCACTTTATTCACGGTGTATTTAAAAAAATTTTTTTTTTATTAATTTATTTTTTTGTTACAGATGTTTCTCCTTCCCCCCCTTCCATTGACTCCCTCCTCCCTATCCCTTCCCACCCCACACTCAGCTCTGTTGTCTATGTCCATTTGTTATGTGTACATGCATATAAGTTCTGTGGTTTACCCCCTCTTCTGAGAAATGTCAATCTGTACCCTACTTCTATGTCTCTGGGTCTATTTTGTTCATCAGTTTGTTTAGTTCATTATATTCCTGAAATAAGTGAGATCATGTGATATTGTCTTTTTCTGCTTGGCTTGTTTCGCTTAGGATAATACTTTCTAGGTCCCTCCATGTTGTCTCAAAGGATAAGAGATATTTCTTTCTTACAGCTGCATAGTACTCCATTGTGTATATGTGCCACAGGTTTTTTATCCACTTGTCCAATAATGGACATTTGGGCTGTTTCCAGATCTTAGCTATTGTAAATAGTGCTGCTATGAACATGGGGGTATATATATTCTTTCTGATTGGTGTTTCAGGCTTCTTAGGCTATATTCCTAGAAGTGGGATCACTGAGTCAAATGGCAATTCAATTTTTAATTTTTTGAGGTAACACCATAGTGTTTTCCATAGTGGCTGCACCAGTCTACATTCTCACCGCTAGACCACCAACTTACACCATACACAAGAATAAACTCAAAATGGATACAAGACTTAAATGTGACTCATGATTCCATAAAAATCCTAGAAGAAAATCCAGGCAACAAAATTTCAGACATCATATGGTGCAGAATTTTCACTGATACATCACCTAAGGCAACAGAAACAAAGGACAAAATGAACACACGGGACTACATCAAACTAAAAACCTTCTGCATAGCAAAAGAAACAACCATCAAAATGGAAAGGGAACTCACTGTATGGGAGAGCATCATTGTCAATGATACATCAGATAAGGGGCTAATTTCCAAAATATATAGAGTACTCACACAACTCAACAAAAGGAAGACAAAGAACCCAACTAAAAAATGGGCAGAGGACCTAAAGAGACAACTCTCCAAACAGGACATACAAATGGACAAGAGACATATGAAAAAATGCTAAAATTCCCTAATCATCAGAGACATGCAAATTAAAACAACAATGAGGTATCACTTCACACCTGTCAGAATGGCCACCATCAACAAATCATCAAACAGCAAGTGCTGGCGAGGGTGTGGAGAAGAGTGGACCCTAGTATAATGCTAGTGGGAAGGTGTGTTGTTTTTAAAACTCTCAGAAATGTATACTTTCTTTAAAGCTGAACCATGTTTAAATTTTAGACTGTTTAAGGCCAACCTCAGCTTTGTAGAGGAAAATACAGAGTGGGAACAGAGATAGATCTCAGGGAGAGAGACCTGGAGCCTGGCTGGGTCCGTGGGGCTGGGGCAGACCTGTACTGGAGACTGGTGAGAGGCTGTGAATAAAACAAGCAGCTGCCTTTAAGATCCTCTTTTATGCATTTCATAGTATTGTTTTCATATGGATTTTTATAATGACTCTTTATCACATTCTTGCAAATATCCTTTAATAACCATAAAAACTTTGTTGCAAGGTGCTGCATTTTTACAATGTTTTCATGGCCGATGACTGGGAACTCTGCTTCTCTTCAACAGTTATGCCTCTGGGATGACAAAAAATAATCTTTTAATAAAATAGAAGGAAATAGCAAGATGTCCTGGTCATGGTGATGGGGTCTTACAAAATTCTGTAAGATAGCTAGAGGTTAGGGCAAGGGCAGAAAAGGGAGTAATTATGTGAAATTTCCTGGGTTTCCTTTTTGGACAATTAGGCATTTGGGCTTCCCGTGGGTTTGTATCTGAAAATCAGAGCTACTTTGGCAGCCTGGTCTTATCCAAATCAAATCTGAATGATCTATGCGCAACTGCCAAGTTTAACATCTCAGTATTAAAGAGAACAAGCAATGAGACATGATCATCTTTGAATTTCACTCTTTAAGGTGACTTCAGGCCACTGAAGCAGCACTCTATAATAAAGGTTGCATTTAGGGGATTTAAGTAGAATGAGCCCTCACTCTGAGAGGAAGGATATGTGAGGAGTAAAAACTCTGAGTCACAGGAACATGATTAACATAAAAGATATATTCTCATGAAATTGACCTTTCGTTCAAAAGAGGGATGGAAGGACAGAGGACTGAGAAAGATGAATATTAAAAGTCACAGTATCTCAGTTTTACAACTCAGGGTAGAAGCTGCTGAGTCAGCGACTGCTTTGGAAATAGACTGTAAATAAAACAGAAGTCACGTCTCTTAGGAACTCATTTTGTTGCTTTCTGTAGAACAGATCTTGACCTAGCATGGAACATCGGCAGCGTAGATTTGTCCATGGCTTTCAACTCACTGGAGAAACTACTTCTAAGTTTTTTCCCCAAGATTTTTTATTGAGCCCTGGTTGGTTTGGCTCAGGGGTTGAAGTGTTGGCCTGCAGACCAGAGAGTCCTGGGTTCGGTTCCCACTAGGGGCACGTACCAAAAAAAAAAAAAAAAAAAAAGATTTTTTATTGATCTTTAGAGAGACATCAATGTGAGAGTGAAACATCCATTGGCTGCTTCCTGCACTGACCTTTGGTGCATGGGAAACGCCCAGCCAACTGAGCCACACCAGCCAGGGCACCACTTTTAAGGTTTTTATTCTTGAGCTATGTACATTTATTCTTTTGTTCCTTAGAGAATAGATCAAGAATTTTATGGAGGTTTGTTTTTCTCATGAAAGCAAGGGCCTTATTACTTTTTCATAATTTCTCATTAGCATGCTTCATGGATGCTACCTTGCTGGAAGATATAAAATAGAATTTTTTATAAATATGTTTGTATTGATTTAGAGAGAGAGAGAGAGCGAGCAAGCGAGAGAGAGAGACATCGATGTGAGAAACATCAATTGGCTGCCTTCTGCATGTCTCCTTCTGGGGATCAAGCCTGCAACCCGGGCATGTGCCCTGACCAGGAATTGAACCGGGACCTGTCAGTCCATGGGATCATGCTTACTCCACTGAGCCACACCAGTTGAGCTAAAATAGAATTTTAATTCTCATTCAAAATAGCAGATTACAAAACAGTATAGAGTGTAATCTCCTGGTAAATGATGTTTACCATAATGTTAACACTGATATTTTTCTCAAGAGGGATTATGGATAAATCTTACTCATTTATTTTTTGCTGTCCTACAGTGAGGCCATAAAAACTGAAAATGTAAAATATTATTTTATCATGTCTACAGTGTAATAGCAATGAGACATTTATTATGCATACCGAACTTGGTGGCCTCTCTGATTCTTTTCCTTTTATTTCCATCGGTGATGTGTCTTCTCTTTGTGCTAAGAAGTAATAAAAATAAGTTATTAATATATTTTCAGTCACATTGGAATTGTACTAATTTTTAATAATCCTGTTGTAACTTGTATAGAAGCTCTGCTTCTGTTTGACTTTGTTAAAATCATTTAATTGCTTAGGGACTGTTTCTTCATCTCTATAATAAGTGGTAGCACTAAATGATCTTTAAGATCCTTCTGGAATTCTATAATTTATGAGTGAGCATTTTTCAAAGTACTTCCTTATTTTTATTTCATTTGACTCCCTGACCTCCCAGTGAGGGAGATAAGATCATGCTAAGAACATCGCTATTTTACAGGCGAGGGGCTGAGCCACAGAGGGGTGGGCTGGGTTGTCCCAAGTCACCCTGAATTAGTATCAGAGTGTGTGAGGCTGTGGCTGTCCTAATCAGGCTCCGATTTCTGTCCCTGGGCCGCCTGCCTTGTTACCTCCAGTGTTCTCAAAGCCCTGGCCTCTGGAGATGCTGTGGATGCCATCCTCCTGGGTGGACCAACTGCTGGTAGGAAAGAGGCTCTGGCTGGGACACCACATCCCAAGAACGCCTCTGTGGCAGGAGAGGAGACAGACGAGCTCACCTGGCCAGGGCAGAGGAGCTTTGATTGCAAAATCATCCGTCTCCACCTAATAAAGTGCGAAACTAGGCTGAGGATGGAGCCAGCTCCTTAGCCACAGTAGATTCTGTTTGCCTAATGGAGGCAGGAGCCTCGAATGCAAGGATCTTGATTAAAAGGGGGAAACACGTGGTTTTAGCACCTAGTCCAGGCTTTCCCACAGATTTCTAGAAGTTTGAAAAACCATTACTGCTCTGATGTTCCAATTTCTCCATAGTTCAACAAAAGAGTCCATCTACCTCCCCACTGAAACATCACCCAGTGTAACTTACATAAAAGGGGTAGATTACTACTAGTTTTATGTGTTGCCCTCCAATTCTAGAAGCAGAGATGGATCCATGGGTAAGAGCCACTTTTCTAGTTAGGGTGTTTAGATATGGTGCAATGATGGTTCTTTCTTACTATTACCATACTTGGGGTTTTCAGGAAACATCTTTGGATTAATTCTTCGATGTAGGGACATGGCCGCTGCCAAGAGCCTAGAACTGGAAATGCTTTGTCAGTGCAGCTGTTCTTATCCAAGGCTTGAAAACCATTGACGGAAGCAGGCTGCATCGTCTAAGTTAGCTGTTTCAGTGCATCACACCCAGGCTATGTTATCCCTCATAAATGACCGCGAAAGCCTTTTCCCCACTGCTCTTGATTCTCTCATGGTGACTCTTTGTCTGTGCTCTTGACAGGATGACAGTTGGCTGACACTGCTGAGCTCCGGTGTCCTTTCATACCTCCTGCTGTCCAGGACTGGCCATGTGGGTGGGAAGATTCAGATTAAAACCCACTTAAATAATTGCTCTTATTGGAGCAATTTCACTATTTATTGTACTATACTGTCAGTTCCAACATCTTGTCTCCCTCTGTCAAACTTCATTTCTATTTTATCAGGAGTTCGTTGCTTGTTGCTGTGTTTTCTATATAAAGAAGCTCATATTAACCATTTACTAGATTCTAAAGCCATTCTGAGGCACGCCACAGCGACTTGAGGTAGATACTCCAGTGCCATGCTTTTGTAGGAGAGAAGGCAGCTGCCAGACTACAGCAATGATAGACCTTCCATTTAGTTAACTCCTCAGTCCAGTTTTACTAGTCTAGCGGAATCTATCCCAAAGAACAGACGTTTCAACTTGGGCAAGATGTCATTTCCCCTTTATAGGCTACTCAGATTTCATTTTCCACTTGAGCTGCTGTAGTTATCCTGAGCTCCCTTCAAATTACCCAGGGGCTGGATGAATAGCTGGATTCACCTGTGAGTGGACAGCTCATTAGCCAATCTGCGAGGGCCTGCTGTGACTATTTTGAATCAAAAAGCCAGGTTTCTAATGGTGGATAACCAATTAACAGCAAAATGTACCCTCATGAATTTTAACCGTTGCCTTGTCAGAAGTCTGAGTTTGATGGTCTTTTCCATAATATTGATTTTTCTTATTAAAATTGAGACCATGAGAGGACTTGGTTGGAATTAAGAACCAGGCATGTAAAGACAATTTCAGGATTGTGATGATTGTTATGCATGCTTTGTGTTATTTTGTTCTTCCTCTTCAAAATTGTTGGCACAAACAATCTTGATCGCAAGTTTCCATGTGATGAGTTCTGAGAGAAAGGATACAGAAAAAGAACTAATAGCAAAGATTTCTAGTTTTGATGAACTATTCTTATTATTGTATATATTGTACAAAATTGGAAAATACAGAGAAGTATAAAAATGAGAAAAATCATCCACAATCTCACTGTACAAAATAAATTTACACTAGCATTTTTTTTTGTACATCTTATCTTCTTGGCCTTTATCTCTACTTTTATCTCTTTTTTATACACATCTAATATAATCCATATACAAGTGTACTAAATTCTATATGTTGAGACATATTTATAAAAATAAGTAGGTACTCTGCAAACTATTTGTAACCTGCTTTTTTTAGTTCATCATCATATGTGAACATCTCCATCATATACATACATTAGGAAACATGATTACAATAGTTGAATAGTAGCTCACAGTGTTTCACTTAATTCAGTCCTAATTATTGTTCTTTTTTTTTTTCAACCTCAGTTTCATGTTCCTCTCTCTATCATTAGTACATTATTCCCCTCCCACTGGCTTTTTCTTCCCTCTCAGTTGGACTTCAAGATGAAGACATTATGAAGTTTTGGCCAAAGTAGTTCTTGCATGAACCTTCTCCCAAGGTGAACAGAATAAATGTAGCCGAGGCCCGAGTGTCAGTATAGAAGCATTTGTGAGAGCAGGAATGCCACTAGCAAAGTCCTGGAAATCACCTCTACTTTTGGAAGGTCGTCCTTGGGATTCACTCTGATTTGGAGGGTGATGAGGTGTGGTTGTCCTGCAGCGTGTTATTCTCTTTGCTTTTCCTTCCACCTTCTTAGACTCCTTAAGAAACCCCTAAATTCCACTTGTTTACATTTTGTGTGATGAGCTCTAGGATATGAAGCCTAGAACTGCTGCAGGTATCCTGAGCTCCTATTCTTCAGGTATCAGATTCCCATTCTGGCCGGTCCCCCAAGGCTCCATTGAAGCTCTTCTGCTTGGTCTCCTCAGAGGGAACCTGAGGGACTTTATACTTCTTTTGATGTGTCCCTTTAGTATGAGCCTTCCTGTTCCATAACCAAACTGTAAATTTATACCATTAATCTTTGGTGTAAAAGGAATGGATCATTTGGGAAGATTTGGAATTAGGTACATGAGGCAAATTTGGATGTGATTTACCATAATATCATGATTAAAGAAAATTATGGAATGGAGATACTCTATAAGAAATAGCAACAACTTTACATAAAAACCAACTAAACCAGAAAATAACCCTCTATGAATCACATGAAACCAATGCCTTCATATGCCTCCCCGCTCTGCTGCTTAGAGCATGGTAATCAGGACGATGATAAGAGAACATTTACCTTTTAAAGTGTTTCTTTGTTTTGGTGGGAAGCTCTTTCAGTGCCTTAATGCTAGTGTTTCCCAATATTTGTATTCTTTACTTCTCCACCCCTCTGTCCTTACTCCTCCCCCCATTAAAATAAAAAGGATCTGCTATCACACATATAATCGTGGTTAAGGACTGCTAAACAATTTGGTTGAGGTAAAACATAGTCATAGTAAAGTGTTATCTCCAACAGGCATTTTTAGATCTCTGATCTGTATTTCTAGTTTTTATTTCAGATAATAGTCATATCATTCACTCCTGTCCAACCTCTCAATTTCCACTCGCCTTGCCAAAAATGATATTTTAGTTGATCTGTTTTTATGGCAGTGGGAATGGGGGCGAGTCTGAAATGATACTCACATTATTCCATTGGTGCACTGATCCTGAAATTTAAGTTTTCTTCTGTGGCAGGTTTCTTAACATTTTTGTCCCTTTTATGAATATGAAAATATTTATGGATTCCCCATTTTAGAGAATTTGTGTTTTCTTCTCCCATTATGTATGTATTTAAAGGAAGTTCATGAACCCTTGTCTACAGCACCTATTTTTAATATCACTTCGAGTGGTGTCAGTGAATGTGCGAAAGCCACGGTTCTTTCTCTATCAGCCAATCAATCACCTTCTTTCCTGACGCACTTGACCTACTTAATCTAATGCTTTGCTCTTCTTTCAGGCCTGGTTTGTGTCTTCATGTCTCCAGCATAGACATACCCTTTGGCTCTCTATCCATAGGATCTTTTTTCCTCAAATCATTTCTTATCTGAGATCAAACTAAATTCATTGTCTTCCCTTTCAACATTATTCAAATCTTAGCTTGTTTTCTTTGCCTCAAGACTCCTAGATTCATTTTTGATGTTATTTGACACATACAGTATTATTTTAGTTTTTAATGGTATTTTTACTCTAAACTACTTCTGCTCTGACATCCTTAAATGTAACCTTAGTTGTTGTTTCTACCTTAGCTATGAAGTATGTGAGCAAAAGGCATGCTTTCCTTAAACAGATACATGAACATGCTGTATGTTAAAAGATAATAAATCTATCATTACATTTAAAACCTCACAGTACTGTGGAACTGTTCTTACAGCTGACTTCTAGAGCAGATTACAAATGTTTCTCCCTGCCTATACCCACCCCCAAATGTATTTCAAACTGAAGACTGGCTGGAATTTTAGCTAAAGGAAGGCATCTAAGTTCAAATGTGGTCATATTTTTTTTGAGTCTCTCTTAAATCTTATCCCACAATGCACTGTGTTTGCATAGTTGGGAGAGCGAGCAGAGGAAGAATTTCTCCTCTCCTTCTTTTTGGTTCTAAAATGGAGACAATAGTCTGAGACATAACTCTATTTTTTTTTTTAATTTTTTAATTTTTTTTTAATCCTCGTCCGAGGACATTTTTCCTTTTTTTTTTTTTTTTTTTTTATTCAGGTAGAGTGGGAGGGGGAGAGAGAGAGAGAAACATCGGTGTGAAAGGGACACATCGAGTGGCTGCCACCCGCACAACCCAAGCAGAGCCAAGGACAAACTGCAACCGAGGTACATGCCCTTAGCGGGAACCGAACCCGGGTCTCTCGGGACCGCAGGCCAACGCTCTAACCACTGAGAAAACCAGCCAGGGCTGAGACATAACTCTAAAAAGGTACTTCCCTGATGTTTTCATAAGCAACAAGCATAGAAAAATCTGGTCCACCCAAAGGTTTCTCCACTTTGTGATTATTTACACTTTCTCGTCTTTTAATGGTTATGTTAGAATATAGGTGACTGATGACTTTAGGTTATTATGTCAGCTGAATAAATATGTATCTCCTTGAGGTGAGGAAGACTGGGGAAGCAGCAGTAATTATCTCTTGAAACTTCTTAGCTTTTCACCTAGAAGCACATATTAATGTACTATAGGACAGAGTGAACTATATGATTAAAAATAAAGGAATATGGCTTGGCTGGTGTGGCTCAGTAGTTGAGCGTCGACCTATGCACCAAGAGGTTGCTGGTTCAATTCCTGGTCAGGGCACATGCCCAGATTGTGGGCCAAATCCCCAGTAGGGGGTATGCAGGAGGCGGCCAATTGATGTTCTCTTTCATCGATGTTTCTCCCTCTCCCTCTCCCTTCCTCTCTCTCTAAAATCAATAAAGGAAAAATAAATAAACAAATAAAGAATATGAAAACGTGCTTAATTTTATCACAAGTCTTTCATGGTCTTCTTAATATAATTCTAGGTTTAATGGCATTTTAGTGTTTTACTTAGACCAGTGATTCTAAATAGGAATCATTTCCTTTTGCAGGGGTGGTGGTGGGCAGGATGGCTGTATCATGAAGAGAACTGTTTGGTGTGCTGCCTTAAGGGAATGTTTTCCTGAGCTGAAAAGTCATCACTGCCTCCTTAAACCTATTGTCTTGCCCTCACTTATGTTATGGTAGAAAAAGGCTGAGGACCAAAGAGATAGATTATCTTAAGGGACTTCATTATTATTTCTTGTTTGATTTTTTGATTTCTAAATACATTGTAAAACTGTACAGGCATATTTCGGGTTCAGTTCCAGACCACCACAATAAAGTGAGTATTGCAATAAAGTGAGTCAGAGTCTTTTTGCTGGTAGAGGATCTCACCTTCAATTTGTGTAAAATGCAAAATCTATGAAGCACAATAAAGCAAGGCACAGTAAAACTATGTATGCTGCAATGGCCTGGACCATATCTGTCTCATTAATCATCTTATTAATCATTAATCATCTTACTAATCATTAAGCATCTTATTAATCATTAATTTGATCCTCATTGTCATACATATAGTAGGTGCTCATTAGACATTTTTTTGAATGAAAAAAAGAATGAAAACATGATAACTGGGAAGACACTGCAGATAGAGATTTCTCTGAGGTTTAAGCTGGATCATTTAGTTAGTAGTTAGCTTGCATGGGCACTTGCAGAAATTTACCACTTCTCCCCACCCCTCCAAAAAGCCATGAGAAGAAAACAGTTAAGCAACAACATAAAAACTGATATTATTACTTAAAAATAAGCTAAAATATTAAGAAAATGGCTTGATGCATGTGGATCAATCAAATCAAAATGAAACATACTTGGACATGAGAGGATGTGACTCAGGAAAGAATCAGAAATAAAAAATGTCAGCTAAGAAATAAAGAATAAACCAGAATAAACACAAAAATGATTTAACACAACAGATACTGCTTCCGATGAAATATAAGGTGAAAAGAAGGAAAATTGTATAGATCAAAAGAAAAGAAGAAAGAAAAAAGTTTTGAAAGAAAGAAGATCCGCCCTGGCCGGTTTGGCTCAGCGGTTAGAGCGTCGGCCTGCGGTCCTGAGAGACCCGGGTTCAGTTCCCGCTAAGGGCATGTACCTCGGCTGCAGTTTGTCCCTGGCCCTGGTCGGTTGTGCGGGTGGCAGCCACTCGATGTGTCCCTTTCACATTGATGTTTCTCTCTCTCTCTGTTCCTCTCTCTCCCTCCCACTCTACCTGAACAAAAAATGGAAAAATGTCCTCGGGTGAGGATAAAAAAAAAAAAAAGAAAGAAAGAAGATCCAACATCAGTACATTAGGAATCCCTGAAGAAGTGAACCACGTAAACACAACAGAACAAATTCTAAAAATTGTAATTAAGAAAAATTTTCCTGAAATTAAAAAAAGGATTTAAGTTATACAAAAAAAAAAAAAAAAAAAAAAAGTGCTTGAAAATATCACTCCAGAATGAATAATGCTGACTTATTGAAGTGAAATTTTCTGGGGAAAAAAAAAAAATCATTGGAGCATCTTGACAAAACAGAAAGTGACTTCTAAGGGAAAGAAAATTAGATTATAATCAGACTTTCTCTTTACTTTTGACAACAATGCTTTATGTGGGAAGGAAATAAAGTAAAATATTTAAGAGATGCAAAGAAAATATAAGCTAAATATTTGTATTGCTAGAAAAACTGACCTTCAATTGTAAAGAGTACAAATTGTTATTAACATATAATGAACCAAAGAGTGTGGTTCCCATGAGATTTTTTTGAGGAATCTACTAGAGAATGAACTTCAAATAATGAAAATAACTAGAGACATTGTCATTAAGAGTAGTGATGAATATTGAACATATAGTTACTTGTAGAACTAAGAAAAACAGGGCTAATGGGACTAGTATTTATAACATAGCGGTATGCTGTAAAGTGTAGATAAGGAATAACTATAAAAATGGAGAAATCATGCATATGCAAATAAATGTTTAAGAACTGTTCTTATTCATTATGTTGATGATAGTATTAATTAGCATTGTTATTGGAAGACAGTTATGTATGTAATATAAAAAAAAGTAAATGAGAAATTATGTGATTATCTAATTCTATCTTCCTATGTGGTTTGAGAATTATAATTTTTTGCTGTGGAAGAAAGGAGATATAGATGTAACCTTGAAATGACTGAATAAAAAGCCCCCTATATATTTTTTCACTTTAATCAATTAATTAATTTTATTAAGATGTCCTTCTTTTCCCCCCATTGACACCTTCCTCCCTCCACATCACCACACTGTTGTCTGTGTCCATTCGTTGTGCATATATGCATATAAGTTCTTTGGTTTAGCTCTCCCCCCCCCCCCGCCCCTTCCCTCTGAGATTTGTCAATCTGTTCATAACTTCCATGTCTCTGGATCTATTTTGTTCATCAGTTTATTTTGTTTATTATATTTCACAAATAAGTGAGATCATGTGATACTTGTTCTTCTCTGATTAAAAACCCCACATTCTTGAATTAGAAATATCAGTATAAACTTATGAAGTATTGGATGTGTAAATATATGAATGTATATCTATGTCCTATGTCTGCCTACTGGAGAGTTCTTGAAACAATGAGCAACCCAGTGGCATCGCACTCCTAGCATCCAGATTGAGGTGACTTTGAAATAACATTTTCCGTAAAAATCAACTAAGACTTGGAGAATCAGCTAATTCTAGGTCTGAGGCTGGAAATGTGTATGATTAATCTGGCAAATCTTGTCATTCCGTATAGCTAGGAAGTTATCAAAATCTACTGGGGTTATGTCAAAGAACGCAGGAACCAACTTTAAGAGCTTCCCATTGGGACAATTTAAACTTCAAAAGAGCTAATCATTGTAATTGAATAAAATCTATAAATTATGCTTCAATTCATGAATATATAACTGTATTTTGAAAACATAGCCACCTTCAAAAGATTCTAGAGACCCAATTCATTTTCTTGAAAATGGGTAGATAAAGGAAAAGAAACATTTATCCTCTCTTTCCAATATGAATCACTGGGAAACCAAATAGCAGATGAGGGAGAGCATTTATTTACAAAAATATTTCAACAAATAAGTGAAAAAGAATGGATAAAATTTAACTATCACCGTTTTACAGACCCTAAATGCATTGCTAGATTGAGGCATTAAGCCTCAATAGTTACTAACTGAAAAAGACAGATAACCAGACATTAAGTGCTTTTTGATGAAAGACCACACTTATTAAAATCTTTGCAAAAGGGTGGAACCAAAACCAAGTCAAGGTTCTGGATCCAGCTGCCAATTTGCAGGATATACACAGGGCACAGGAACTGAACTGAACCACGTCAGTCAGCGATATCTGGACTGTGAGAAATTATACAGGTCAAATGTTCCAGATCCTTGAACCAATAAATTGTAAAGCAAAAAAAAAAAAAAAAAAGGGATAGCCGAGAAACCTGTGGATTAAAAAAAACTTAAAAAATGTATCACATCTGCCCTGGCCGGTTTGGCTCAGCTGTCAGAGCATCGGCCTGCGGTCCAGAGAGACCCGGGTTCAGTTCCCGCTAAGGGCGCGTACCTCGGTTGCAGTTTGTCCCTGGCCCTGGTTGGTTGTGCGGGTGGCAGCCACTCAATGTGTCCCTTTCACGTCGATGTTTCTGTTCCTCTCTCTCCCTCCCACTCTATCTGAACAAAAAATGGAAAAAAAATGTCCTCGGGTGAGGATTAAAAAAAAAAGTATCACATTTAATAAATGTGATTGAAAGTTAGGATAGTGGTTAATTTGGGGAGGAGGAGGATAGGTTTGAGAAGGAATGATACACACAGGTGGGGTATCTTCGGTGGCTCTCAAAGATCTATATCATGCCTTAGGTTGTAGTTGCGGGATGTTTGTAGTTGCAGGATGTGTGCCTTACAATAACCCATTCAATTATACATAGGTTTTGTGTGTGTTTTCTGGTGTTTTACTTTATAATTAACAAGTAAAATGAGAGAAAATAAGATTAGGTGGGATTTTTTTTTCCTCTCCCAAGTAAATTCTGTGATTCTTTCTCTGCTCATATATGTGGTCTGAGATTTTATAGAAGCCCAAAGTCCAAAGACTCTTAGGGTAGAGGGCAAATCCATCTTTACATGAGCGTATGCCCAATGATCCAGAGAACCGACATGGTAACACAGACACACTTTCCTTTTGGAATCCAGCATTTGTCTCCGTTTTATTTGCCTCCAGGGAAAACAACGTGACTTTCAAGGCTTGTTGTCATCAGTGAGAATTTCTAACACTAGGGTGTCGGGGAGCGGGGCAATAAATCTCAGTGGACTAAACCTCTACCCTAAGTGTCTTAGCACTCCCTGAATAGCTGCTAACAATGACTTTGAACTGTTCTTTCTAGAAGCTAGAGTTGATCTTTATTTAATCTATCCATCCATTGTGTGAACTTGGCCACCTGGGAATTATAAGGAGAAAAATGAGTCACCAAGACTTGTACATTGTGCAAGGCAAAGGCTCCCTCCCCGCGAGCAGTCCTAGAACTTAAATCTTTTTTTTTTCCTTAGTGAGTCACTAAGTGTTTGCAATCATGGTCCACACATTTAGTCGTTGTCAAGATGGATGTTTCTAAAGGAATTATTTTTTCATTTCACGGTGAGATTCTTTTTATCTTCTAGACACTTCAATTACTGGCAGAAACTGGACATGAGAGGCTCAAGTAGTGAGGTTTCATTTGTACATCAGTGCTCAGGGAAGGGGATCACACATGTACTGTGTCGTGTCCCATGTCTGATGAGCAACGGCAGCTTCTTTCATGGACACTGACGGAGATTTCTGACACTCCATTCAGGGTTTTCCTTTTCAGTCAATATCTTAAAAAAATAAAAGAACCACTCAGCAGTGATTACAGTCAACTCTTTTTTTCTTTACAGAACTTGTGTACAAGAAACTGCTTCGTGCATAATGCTAGAGTGACTGCAGAGGGCTGAAGGCAAATTATTTGCATTGGGCCATAGAGCATATATCAGAGAGGTATTAGCAAAGGGGCAGTTTATCCAGTTGCAATGGTGATTGGATGGGTATAGAAACATCTTGGGAGGGAAAAGAAACTTCTATAGAAACATTTGTTAGTGGTTGAGAAAGATTAAAACAAATTTTTTTATTGAATTTATTGGGATGACATTAGGTTAATAAAATTATATAGGTTTCAAGTGCACAATTCTATAATATATTGTCTTTATATTGTGTTATGTGTTCATCACCAAAGTCAAGTCTCCTTGCTTCATCATTTATCCCCCTTTCCCCCTCTCCTACCTCCCCCATCCTCTTTCTTTCTTTTTTTTCAATCCTCAGCTGAAGACATTTTTCCATTTTTTTTGTTCAGACAGAGTGGGAGGGAGAGAGAGGAAGAGAGAGAGAGAAACATTGACGTGAAAGGGACACATCGAGTGGCTGCCACCCGCATGACCAACCGGGGCCAGAGACAAACTGCAACCGAGGTACGCGCCCTTAGTGGGAACCGAACCCGGGTCTCTCTGGACCGCAGGCCGACGCTCTAACCGTTGAGCCAAACCGGCCAGGGCCCCATCCCCTTTCTGTTTGGTGATCACCACACTGTTGTCTTTGATTTGAGGGTTTTAGAGTCTTGGGGAATGAAATGAATACTATGAAATTAAACACAGAAATCAGAGGTGAAATAGTGAGCTCGTTTGCATTGTTTTTGGATTTCTTTGTAACTTAAAAGAGACATTTTACTGAGAGAAAGCTAGCATTTGGAGTAAGTAATGCGATTTATAAAGCTGAAAAAACAAACAAAGCCACCACCACTGTACAAGTGCTTTATCTTGTTCTAATAACTAGGTTTTAAAATGAATCTGATGACTTCAGCTACAGGAGCCCTCTGGAATTTTTCAGACCAGACTCAGTGCTGCAGAACAGGCTGACCAGGACCCAAGGTCCCCTTTGGATGGCTTCATCTTGGCAACATGGAGTCCTGTTGACTTTTTACGGAGCTCCCTATAAGACTGGCTGGGGAGGCCCTGAGCATCTGGCCAATGTAGCAGAATCTGTGGGCTGGGACTCTGCAGAAGCTTTGGCCCAGCAGAGTGAAACTGCTGAACTTCAGCTTTTTCACCAGTTTGCTTCACTTTACAGAGCAGCCTCAGCTTGAACAGCTGGGGCTAAATTGCAGGGGAGAGTGTTTCCGTGAACTTCGCTGGTTTCCCAAGTAAGTGCGTGGAATCCGGCCACTGTCAGCAGTGCCCCGTCACCACCATCTAACTGTGCCTGGGTGAAATGAGGGTGGTTTCATTTCTCTTTTAAAGTCCATTTCCCACACCTTCGGACCTCCTCTAGTCAGGCCCACTTCCTTCTGTTTTTAGCAGGGAGCTGTTTAAGGGAGGGGACTATCTGGAGGCACTTACTGCTCCTATGACTTTGGAGGGGTGGTCTTTAGGTCCCCCTCTGGGCTTCCCAAGCCTCAGCTGGCAGATAATGTAACTTAAAGTGCAAGGTAGCTTGCTCTAGCTCAGGGTGTAAGTCTTAGTGTTCCAGGCCTTTTCTCTCTACTGAACTTTTGGCCTTTTAAATCAAGGTGGTGATGGTTTGACATCCATTTCTTCCTTCCTATGCCCAGGGCTGACATTGCTCAAGATCCCTGACTCCTTTCTGCTAAATCTGTCCTCTATCTCAGGATACTTATTAATATGGTCAACCAATGAGTTAGCCTAGGTGTTAAATCCTATTCGCTATCCTTGGTAGGTGGTGCTTGGGTGACAGTGGGGTGGAGTGACCCAAGAGACAGGTGGGCTGTCCTTGCCCCAATATCATAATGAACAGAGTGTTGGACAGAATGGTTAGAACCATGTTCTTGTCTCCGCTTTGCCATATGCCAGTTAACTACAACTATATTTGATCTCTTTGAAACTTAATTTTTCTCATTGGAGTACATAAAATTCCTGTTCTAAATACCTTGCAGTTTGTTGCAAATCTATAGGAACAAACAGATGGATGTGGATGTGTTTCACAAGTAGCCTAGTGTGACACACGAAGAAGCTGTTAGAAACGCAATCTATTGCAAATCTCTTCTTCCCTATTTCCTAGACTTGCAGTAGCTTCTAGGTGCTAGGTTCTTTAAGTAAGTCCTAAAATCTCAGTATTAATACTGCTGAGGAACTGGGACTCAGCATATCTGGGTTTTTGTTTATATTCTAAAGTCAATTGCTTACAAAATCTTGGGTTTTTGCATCCAGTTTGGGCTCTGCATCCAGATTTGTAAAACCAGAAGGCTAAATTAGATAGGTGGGTGGATAGCATTGTTTTTAGTACTCGAAAGCACATTTGTAATGAAATCTTGTGAAACCCTAATATACAAATGAGATTATATAAACGAAGCTGTGCTAAGTCATAAGGGAGTGAGGTGTCCACACACCTGCCCATCTCACCTCTGCAAGTGTCCCAGAGGCACCCTTTGTGGTCCCCTGGGTCCCCTGGAACCCAATTTGAAAACCAGTAGACCAGATGTTCTACAAGCTCCATTCTAATCTTTAGCATTCTGTGATGGCAGCTGAGCAAAGAAAACGAATCTCTCAATACCTCAATCAACTTTCTTATTACACTATAGAAATGACTGGAAATTTATAGCCATGACTATGCAAGCCCAGCCAGCAGCTAGATTAAATGTCCCAGTTGTTCCTTTGTTTTCTGTTAAAAAGTAGACCGTTCAGGACGTCTGAACCGTCTCTTACTGTCTACGGGGCTGTTTCATTAAGCCTTGAAATCTCCATACTCTGTCCAGCAGCAGATTCAGGTCCACAGGAAT
Organism: Molossus molossus; assembly: GCF_014108415.1. Taxonomy (NCBI): domain Eukaryota; kingdom Metazoa; phylum Chordata; class Mammalia; order Chiroptera; family Molossidae; genus Molossus; species Molossus molossus. The sequence continues at coordinate 28,718,609 of NW_023425401.1, read as the reverse complement.
TTGGTTGGTGCCATCCATATGCTGGGTATGATGCTAATACCAGGCTTGCAAAGGTCACTAAGACACAGCCCTACCTCAAGGATCTCACACAACCACAGTAGCTTTGAAACTGTGTCCACCGAATTATAACTGAAACTTTATACCTTGGGCCTTATATATCAGGATTTCATTTGGTTTTGAAAGGTTGGTACACCAAAATAGTGTGATTCTTGTACTCGAAATATTTGGTCTGCTTTATTTGCTGTAGCTTGTCTGAGTCCGCACATGACACAGGGTGACTGATGCCTGTCACTGAGGGTCCAGTGATGGTGGCTACCAAGAAATAGGCTTTGGCCCGCATGTGTGATTTCTACAAACCATTGGAACTTCTTTTTAACAAAAATAAGAACAAATATGTTAGATATTTTAAAAACATGTTTTAAAGATTTTCTAGAAATTACAGCAATAATGAAATGAAATTAGCCCCCCCTTTTAAAAAATTGTATACAACATAACCACTTGATAAGTTGCTTTAGGATTATTTGTTCTGAACTTGGTTGAATAAGTGTCATATAACAGAGTTTTTTAAAAAAATGATGAAAAAAATCTTCAATAAGTGATCATATTTTGGGTGTAGTGATAGAAAAATGGATATAATATAGGTATGTTTAATTTTCTATTTTCCTTCAATAAAAATAACAATCTCCTTTTTTTTTCCATCTAGGAAGAACATTGTAATGTTCATTTAGTAATGGACTTTTTCACCTTTCAGGTGACATTTCAAATATGGTCAAATACCAAAACGACATTTAAGCTCTATCATTCCATGCTATGCTTGGCTATAGAGACCATCACCTAAGCAACTTACCAAAAAGATAGAAGAGGTGAGGGAATCATGAGCACGAAGTGCACTTGTTAGGACGCCAACCCCAAACTGAAATCCAATTAAATGACAACCTATCAACTCATCCTTCAGAGTGTCCTGTTTATGGAGATCTTAAATGTTCCCGTGAGAGGAACTTCTGATTTCTCATTACCCCTGCTTGTTCCACAGAAGGATGATGCGAAGAACTACCATATTCTCCAGGTCCCATGAGATTCTGTTTTCCTTCAGGAGGTAGGAGAGGGTACCACTTGGGCAGGCTAGAGGTCTAATAATTTGGTGTGGAAAGGCCTCACAAGACCTAACTTCCCATTGGGAAAGCATTTTCTTGTGGTTTAAATATAGTATTAAAAAAAAGAAAACCTATTTTTCAACTTCAGGCTAATACATTTCAAAGGCTACATCAGAGATAGAGTGTGAGAAGCAATAACTACAAATTATTTTCCTGATAAGAGCTTTTTGGAGTCAGGTATCGATTAGGACCCTCTGTGAAAATGAGAGGAAGCTAGGGTTGATAAGCTCAAATCAATGTCATAAAAACAAGAACAGTAGCTGCCAGAACCATCTGTGGGTTAAACATCTTGGGTGTTTATCTGACATCGACTCTGGTTATAATGATCAGCATCAACCTGCCTGTTTTCCCTTTTCCAGCTCGTCAAGCTAGAATAAAATGCTTAGCCCTGGCTGGTTTGGCTCAGCGGTTGGAGCATTTGCTTGCGGACCAAAGAGTTTCAGATTCGGTTCCCGCTAGGGGCACGTACCAAAAAAAAAAGAAAAAAAAAAAAAGAATAAAATGCTTAGAAAACATTACCCCTTAGATTAAAAAAAAAGATATTATGGAACTTGAAATGCCCCCATAATATCACTTCTTTCTTCACCTGAGTTTGGACTAGTTGAGAAGTGTCAGGAAGATTAGTCTAAAAATTCATCTTTATTTCTGTTAAAACAAATTTTTGGAGAGTGTGGCTTTTATCTGCTTGCAAGTGGATTTTCTCATTTTGAAGGTAGAATGAGGCAGAATTTCTATTAGCTCAATGTGCAAAATGGTACCATGTGACTCCTGATGTAAGACACGGAGTGCACGGCCGGTGTGGCTCAGTGGTTGGGCATCGACCCATGCACCAGGAGGCTGCTGGTTCGATTCCCGGTCAGGGCACATGCCCAGGTTGTGGGCCCAATCCCCAGTATGGGCATGCAGGAGGCGGCCAATCGATGTTCGCTTTCATTGATGGAGACTGCACTCTCCCACAGACCAGCTATCTAAACTCAGATAATTCATTTAACTTGTCTGAATCTTTGTTTCCTCCTCTGTAAAGCACACATAATAAAGATCTACCTCTTTCACTTCATTGATGGATAGAAGAAGCTGAATCTAGTCCCTGCCTACCTCTTTAAAACTCATCCAGGGCTATTCCAATTTTATTCTTGACGTTCCAGTTTTACGACCTTTCTCTGTTCCTGTACACATCAAGCTCTTCGTTGCTTCAGGGTTTTTGCTATGCAGTTATCCTTGACCTGGAGAGGCCTTCCCATTTTTATTGATCTGGTTAATTCTTACTTATTCTTTAGTTCTCAGATTAAATATAACTCCATTAATTAAACCTTTCTTCACCTTCCCATTATTACCTGTCCTTTATTATTTCTCACTTATAGCTCTTATAATTCAGAATTTATATTTATTTAAGTGATTATTTGTTTCATGTCTATTTTCCCTGACTGGATACTATGCATATAAGAATGGGACTGTGTTGATATTGTTTACCGTTGTATACTGAGAGCTTTGCAGAGTACCTGATGTATAATAATTGCTCAGTAAGTATTTATTGAGTGAATATGTTAAGTGCCTAGCATGCAGTGTGTGTTCCATCAATATTAGTTTCCTTTTATTCCTCCTCAAAAATCATTAGCTCACTGGTTTATGTGATGGTATCACTGAAAAGCTTTTTTCTTGTTTGTTCATTTTATATCTCTACCTCCCTAAGTAGGGTACTTACAAATTAGTACTATAGCTCCACTTTTTAAACTGTGTTTTTATTGATTTTTAGAGAGAGAGAGGAAGGAGAAAAAGAGAAAGGGGAGAGAGAGAGAGAAAGAGAGAGAGAAAGAGAGAGAGAGAGAAACATCAATAAAAGAGAAACATCAGTTGACTGCCTCCTGCACACACCTCACTGGAGATCAAACCCACAACCCAGGCATGTGTCCCGACTGGGAATCGAACCAGTGACCTCTAGGTGCATGGGCCAATGCCCAACCAACTGAGCCACACTGGCCAAGGCAAGTACTATATCTCTTTAATCATTCTTAAAATATAAATGTTTTAATTTAACTTTACTCTCCAGCTTACCCTAAAATAAGTAACTCTATCCAAAATGTGAAGTCTTAGAGAGTAAAATTTTGGAATTCATTTAACAAGGGCAACTTCCTCAACTGGGGTGAGACATGGGAATTTGAGATAGTATGTGGCAGTGGAGAGAGCTCAGAGTTTAGTGTCAAATGTGATTCTGAGTCCCTCTTTCAACACGTACTCACGTGACAGTGATTTAAGCTTGACAGATCCTAATTTTTTCATCTGTAGATTATCGAGGGTCACATGAAATAACATATATTAAAAAATATAAAGGGTTATTACAAGGCTCATAGGGTCACCAATTATAGCTTGGTGAGACTGGGTATTTACCAGGTCCTGCCATGGTACTGGTAACACTTTGAGCATTTTATTTTCCACAGTTCCTCTTCTTAATTTGTTTAATGTTGAAAACAATATCTAACTTCTAAGACTCATAAAAATACTGCATGGAAGCATCAGTCTATTTTAGGTATTTTTGCTATTCCTTTTTTCTTTTTCACCATACTATGCTATGGTACCGTTTAGATATAATATTATCCTAAACATTTCTGTACTATCATTATATGACCTATCAATTTATAAATCATATATTAGTTGACTTCCCCTCTTAATACTTATTCCATTTAATCACTTAATGACTGGTTAACTCTAGAAATTAAACTGATCAAGCGATTTTCCCAAAAGCATAAAGTGAATATTCTCATAGAAATCCAAAAGACTGAAACCCAGGCCCCACATCTTTTAGTTTTGTGTTCTTTCTTCCAACTGTGGCCGTTTATGGTACTCATAGAAACTACACAATGTGTCCTTCATTTATAATCCCAATTACTGTATTTTATTTTAATTTAGATTATTTGGGTCTTCTGACAGGTAATGGAGGATGTCTCTTTCCCATATCCTTTCGTGTCGGCATCTCTGTCTAGGTCAGTCACCTGGGAGCTGTGGGACCCAGCATAAGTGACTTCACCTTTTCGAAACTGTTCCTCATTTGTAAATGGGACAGATAGCAGGACTAAACTCAAAGGCAATGAAGGTTAAATGAGATAATCTATGCATTGTCCCTTGTATGGTTTCTGGTAGATAGTAAGAACTCAATAAATAACAGCTTTTGATTCTGTTATATGACTGGCCATCAGATCTCTTTTAATATCCTATAGAATCTCAATAACTGTTGTGAATTCTGTAGTAGTAAGTCTTCCTCATCTCAGTATTGGTTCTGGTAGAAGGCTTCAGATTCAAACCATTGAGAGAGGCATCTTATTGAGTTCCTTGACTTTGCAAATCATAACATATGGAGGTCTGAAGGATGGGACCTGGATATAGAATTCCTGCTTAAGAGGATTTCAGATGATTGGCAGCCTCATTATCAGAGGTGGAAATGTGAGGGTAGCATAACCGTGACATCTGCCTCTCCATGTGCTAGGGTGGATTTGGCCTGTCTGCTTGTGAGATGTTCTCTTCTCCCCTCAGTGCTCCGTATGGGATCTGTGGAAGGTGAGTGACCTTTCCAGATGGAAGTTAGCTTTTCTGCATTCAAGGGTGAGTTGTTATGATGTCAATAGTCCGTTACGTGTTGCAGTTCCAGAAAATTCTGGTATCATAGTTCAGGTTATTGAACCACTACCCACCAAAATGAAGAAGGAGAAAGGAGTTGCGATGTATGAGGGTGCATGTTGTGCTGGGCCATGCTCACAGTTGTGCCTGCAACACTGTTGGAGCTCAAGCTGGGACTAAATGGTTGAGTGGGTGGCGCTGTTACTGTATTTGAATGATTGACTCACTCATGCGTCTGTGGGCTGTGCAGAGGAAACATTCTCTTAGCTACCAGTGGCCCTTCCAAAAATAGTGTCTGTCAGATATCAGGAGTTCCCAGTTTAGGAAGAAAAGCTGAACATTTCTGCCTTGGGGTTCTGATCTACAAAGCCACTTTGACTGGTGGCTCGTTGGTGTTACAAGGGGCTCGTTGATAGGGTCTGCCCAGCATACCCTCAATTCCCTGGCTGAACATGCAGTCTCAGTTCAGCTCTGCTCTAGGTTCAGGGACCAGTTTCATGGTTGCATCAGGAGGATTTCTCTGCATCTCAATAGCTTGGCTGCATCTTATTTTGAATTGATGTCTGGTTCAGAGTGATTGGATTCTTGATGTAATTAAGCAAACTTTCACCATTATTCTCTGAGCCTGTACCTTGGTTCCTCCAACTCTCAAGTCCTGTTGCATCCTTACTAGTGAAGCCAGGAACACACAGCCCTGAGACCCAGCCTTGAACGGTGTTCCTTCTTAACTTAATCTTGCTCTCTAGACCATTTTTCTCAAGGTAAACTTATTCAAATATCATCCTTCTCTGAACAATAATAATATTAATATTCTTTTCTACTAATGAAAAAGGTTTTCATAAATGTTACTTTCAGAGAAATTAACCAAATCACTCTGGCAGTTCTTCAGATTAAGACTAAATAACAAAAATAAATCAAGAAAAATTCAACAAATCCATGAATGGTATTCTAATTAGTACAGTACTTGCTGGACTAACTTTTCAATTCACTTTTATCAGTGTTTCAGCTGGAGGCTGGGAGGGGCAGTAATGATGTATGTCCTCAAATACAGGGTGGGCAAACATGGATTTACAGTTGTTTGTATGGAGAATAATACAATAACAAATAATAATGCAAGAATAAACTCTGTTTCTTATACTTACAACTGTAAACCCACTTTTGCTCCCCGCACATGCTCAAGTTGTTTTTGCAAACTTGGTAACCAAACTTTCTACTTGATACTTCATAAAAAGGGCCCGATTTTTCATTTTCACTCCAGCCTGTGGGAGTGAAGGAATGTGGACGAGATTATTCACTGTGTGCAGTGTTACACTTATGATGGGGGAGGGCTTTACACCCTGTGAAGCAGACCAACATTTGTGAGAACATCTTGACTACCAATGTTTACTAAAAATCTGTGTTGAAAAATGTGAGAACTATTGTTTTCCATGCAAGATGTCAATAGTTTTATAATGGCAATAAATATTTAAGGGAGGAAGGAGACACAGTGTTCAACTTATTCTGAAGCTTGACATCCCAAGCTATATAATTTAATCACAACAGCCCCACCCTCCAGGTCTTTAATATTTTACCAAATACATTTCATGAATAAATATTAGCTAAGTACTTCTGGAGTTTGTGATTAAATATTAACAGAGTTATCTTTACAAAGTGCATGGGAACATTTCACAGGACTGTGTCTTTGAATTCATCGTCATCTGAAAGTGTGATTTCACCAGGGCAATGAATAATAAAAAAAAAAATTGTAATTTATCCTAATAAGCTTGAATGGGAATCCACTTGCTTTGGACATTTCTAGCCAAGCATAATTTATTCCCATCCTTGGCTGTGAAACAGTGTGGATCTTCTTAACTGAGTCCCTGACAGATGGTTTCAGCATTTTCAGGACTCTATTTCCAATCATTTTGCCCATATTGCAAAATTGGCCTTGAAAAAGGGTAAAGAGTTGTTATGCTGCATTAACATCCCTTTAGAATTGCTTGCTGTGAAGGGCATGAAGAAATGAAGGAAATCAAGAGAGTAATGCTTTAAAAATATGCTTCTGGAAGTTAGAAATGTTAGCGACATATTGATGGTCCCAGATGACATCACAATCTCCATTTAACTTTGATTGTAAATCCCAAAGACACGTTAAATGCAATAATAAAAACACAAATATTCAGTTAATGTGGCTCATAAGGCATTCTGATAGCATCCATCATGTGAAAAGTTAGAAAGGACTCTAGTTAAGGCTGACTTCCTGTCATCTTAAATCCTGCTGATGGGTGCCCCCAATGACTATTAGATGAACAGAGATTCTCATAGTACTGTTCATGTTTTGCTACCGGCTCATAATGAAAGCACTGAAATATCTATATTAATTTTCCAAGAAACATGAATTGATCACATTCAGCATGCCAAATTTTCATTTTCTTTTGCAGCTTTAGCTGACTGACTTCTTCATCTGAAGTGCTGTTCCCTTCTTTTTGTCGCCTTTTAGTTTATGATCAAAATCAATGAGAACTGAAGCTTTCCACAGCCATCTATAAAATGCAATTACTGTATACAACACACAGTAAAACTCCTGTGGTGTGTATGTTGAGACATAATTTATGCCACTTACCTCCAGAGAGGTATCGATCTTTTTCTGTGAATGTTTCACAAAAGGGTCTCTTGAGCGCAAGTGCAAGGAAATATGGGGCTCCTGGGGCTGGTCTATAATTTGATTAATAATGACCAATCTCTTGAACTTGACTCCTCACTGCACTTTCATTGTGATCTGACCTTAGAGTTTTGTTCTTTCGCAGTTCTTTTCAGAGGCATAGTTATTCCTACATTTTGACATGCTAATCTTGTTACTGGCCTTATCCAGGGCATAGCTCTCGTCAGGTTTGGCAGCCCTGTAGGGGGATGAATACTAAGTTTGGTGTCAGAAGACCTTAGTTTGTTTTCTGACTCAGCCACTTAATAGTTTGTACCTTGGGCACACTGCTTACTTCCCGGAGTCTCAGTTTTATCCTCTGTAAAATGGAACCAATAATGCACTGCAGGGGATAATGTTTGCTGAGGATCAAACGAGATATTTAATTTATTTAGTCAACAAACCTTTACCAGTTAGGTATTTTGGCAGGCTTTGGGAGACATGATGGTCAATAAAACAAAGGCTATTTCAGCTTTTGTGGAGCTTATATAATCAGCTGGTATGTAAATAAACTCCATGTACTTGAACATGTTACACATATGGAAGGTGACATCATCATCATCACTGTTATGTTGTCCTTGTTGTCATGCCTGAGGGTGAAAAGCAAAATAATGCTGATGCTGTTCCTGACAGTGGTCCCATTGGTGGAGGGAGCAGTTAGAGCTAATGACATGGAAATTGTTCTAAAACTGCACAATGAGCCTTCTTAATGCTCCAAAGCTTCGCATTTCCTAGTTTATCCCCTTACATTTGGCAGGAAGCTCTACTTATTATTTCTCTTGTAGTCAGAGTGTTGTAAGTGAAAGAGACAGAAAAAGAAAAAAAAAAAAAGAAAGAAAAGGTCTTTCCTTTTCACTCTTCTAAAATATAATCTGCCAGAGTCAATGAGCATGGGAAGTTCATTTTCAAAGAATAAACATGCCTGTTTTATTCACGATCCCTCAGGATTTTATCTCGGGTCCCCACATGATGGATAATCCACTGTCAGCCTAACTGTCTTTGTGAGGCAGGACAAATTTGTGGTTAAAGGGTTGTGGCTCTTTGAGCTCAAAGGTTTTCGTCATCATAAGGGTTATAGGATGCAATTTTATGTCTCCCCAAAAAGGTGGGGACGATGGTTAGCTTACTTGGAGGGATGTCTCCGTCTGAGCCTGCAGTACTAGTCATGGAAGGAAATGTGCTTTAAGTTACCTGCAGTGCTAACCCCGTAGCCCTAGCTGTTCCAACGCTGCAGAATGAAAGGAAAGGAGGGTTCAAACCCAGGACTTGGTGGATATGAAAAATGGTAGCATGTAAGTAAATGACGAATGGTCACACCACCTTGTGTTTTGACTTTGCTTACTGCTGATGCCAGAACCTCATGTTCTCCTGGAATATTGTCTGTACCATGTGAAGAGAGAACATTTTGTTCCAGCGGAATGAGGGAACAGTTCAGGCTAATTTACCTTGAAGGAACCTGAGAGAGTAGTATAAACTTCATTGTTATATGACTACAATATATTTTCTCACCTTGACCTGGAGTACGTGTCCACTTTTGGGATTAGAGGAAAATTAATTGCCTATTTTCAGCTCACTGAGGTCAGCAATATAATAAAATGCTCATATATATGCAATCAGAAAGATTATGTGGTCAAGGAAACTTGCCAGTGAGGTCAAGGTCCACCTTTTGCTGATGAACAAAAGCTTGGGAGGAGCCACTTCCAGTTAGAGGAGATCCTCATATGTAAAGGAAAGTGAGCCTCACTTCCTTCCTTCTTGGGAAAGCTTACTTAGTCTTTCTCTTAAGGCCTTCAACTGATTGGACGAGGCCTTCTTTAAACTGAGAGAATTTTTCCACGATTTCAGGAATAACATGGGGGTACGGCTGGATAAAATCCATGGAATGGGATATATTACTCTCATTGTTTGCTTAAATAAGAGTGAGAATGCAAAAGTAAAATGAAGGAAAGCATAGGGTGCATAGCTGATTTTTTATAAAAAGTAATTTTTCTTTATTGAATTAAGAGAGAGAGGAAGAGAGAGGGAGACAGATAAAGACATCAATGAGAGAGAACATCGATTGGCTGCCTCCTGCATGCCCCCCACTGAGGATCAGGCCCACACCCTGGGCTTGTGCCCTGATCGAGAATTGACCTGGCCACCTCTTGGTGCATGAGTCAATGCTCAACCACTGAGCAGTACCAGCTAGGAGCATAGCTGATTTTTAAAATCAGTTTTCTATTAGGAAGGGTCATACCTATACATCTTAGAATTTTTACTGCCTCTAGTTTTGGGGCCCTTACCAAGCCTGAGGAAGTCAGCAGGCTTACAGGAGGAATACAATGGCGTACTTGGTTTTCTATTTCCTTCATGAATTTTCATAGCAGAATACAAATTTTAGGCAGAAAAGTATAATTTCTCTAGGTAGATATTTGCTTCTATAAAGAGGAAAAAGAACTAATATTTTTTGAATAAACAGATTGTGTTAAAACCTGTGATAAGCAATTTTACATATATTATTCAATTTTTCTCTGTGTATCAAATTTTGAGTTAGGTATTATTATTACTATTATTTTTACTGCTGAGAGAGCTAAGATTTAAACCTGTTGTGCAACTTTACTTGACATTTCTTATTTGTTAAATGAAGCTAGTAATACCTTTTCCATAGATGTTTAATGATATAATGACTATAGAGTGAAGATCAGTAAAGATTTCAGAAAATGATTACTTAAAAGTTCTTTTTACTATTTTTGCAAGTATATTTCCTCCCCAATTACTTGGACAATATGCAAACAAAATGTCATCAATCATCTGAATGGTTTATCTTTGGGAAGTGCCAACCAATTGGTTCAATCAAGTAGACAGAATTATCTTGAGCTTACATCGCTGAATTAACTGTTCTTGTTCTAGGCATATGTAATTTCATGGATGAATTCACATATGAGATACAACTGATTTAGTGGGTCAGCTTTTATGGACATGCAGTAATACTTCGTGGTGGTGAGAAAATGGTCCTTGGAGTCAGAAAGACCTGTTCAAATCTCAGGGCTACATCCTGCCCATACCTTCACTGAAAGCTATCTCCCTGGTTAAGTTTCTACTTTTATTTTCTCATCTCTACATGGGGGTAGTATACATTTTTATGAGGTTTGAAGAGGGATGTTAAAATATCTTGTATTTGTCAGAGTGCTCCAGAGAAACATACCCAATAGGATGGATATATATATGTGTGTACACACACACACACACACACACACACACACAGGGCAAAAGTAGGTTTACAGTTGTTTGTATGAAAAATAATATAATAATTAATAAGTAACAATATAGGAATAAACTGTTTCACATACTCACAACTGTAAACCTACTTTTGCCCTACCATATATATATATATATATATATATATATATATATATATATATAAAAGAGAGAGAGAGAGAGAGAGGAATTGATTTATAGGTACTTATTTCAAGGAATTGGCTCATACAACTCTGGGGACTGGTAAGTCTGGAGTTTGTAGGGTAGACCAGGCTGAGTTGCTAATACAAGAGTTGATGTTGCTGTCTTGAGTCCAGAGGCAGGTTGAATGCATACTTTCTTCCTTCTTGAGAAAGCTTACTTAGTCTTTCTCTTAAGGCCTTCAACTGATTGGATGAAGCCTACCTACTTTGTGAAGGTGATCTGCTTCACTCAAAGCCAGTCAGTTATATCTAAAAAATACCTCTACAGCAACAGCAAGACTGGTGTTTGACCAAACATCTAGACACCATAGGCTAGACAAGTTGACACATAAAATTAACCATTATTCACTATGAAACAATGCTTGAGAAATTCCAAAGCTAGGTGAATTTATAGAGTAAGTGATCTAGAGCCAACCTCACACTTTTGTGACCTTTTTCACACTAAAAATAGGAGAGGGTCCAGGGAGAAGAAGAGGAGTCAAGGCTTGTGAAGAGATGTAATTGAGGAGGCACAGTATGTTGCGAATCTGTACCCCCCCCAGCCCCCTTACCCTAAGGAAGGGGGTGGGTTACCTCCTTTGCCTCAAGCTTTGTGAGGAAGATTTCCATAAGTCTCCTTGGAGAACTTGCAATGTATTTCTTGAAGCTGAGAAGACCCAGAGGACCAGGACTGACACATGTGTGAGAATATAAAGTGACCTGTGGTAGCAGTATAGAAGTGGCTGCCAGGGGATTGGTGTGGGATCCTGGAATTTTTGGAGAAGGTAGGTGGTAGTGTTTCTGGTGAACCACAGTAGAGAAAGCTTTACATGGATGGTCATGGCCTCTCCAATAGGGCCCCCTGAGGAGACAGAGAAACCCCATGGCAAGAACCTTGAGGATGATCACTAGATTTCTAGGGCAGAGGAAGGAGTAGTTGTCACCTGGTCAGGATAGATATATATCAATTGACTTTTCATATTGAGATTCTCCACATAACCCACTAAAGCACCCAGTGGAGAGTCAGTTTCAAACTCTGCCTCACTCAGAGTGTGTGAAGGTCTTTACACACAATGGCAGTTCACGTAAGGTCTTGTGTTATCCTTTATCTTTCTCTTCTCCACCCACACAAGATCCCCTCCACCAACTACAGAGGTGCTGGTATATGTGAGGGAGGTGGGGAGCACACATGCCCCTCTGTCCCATTCTGCTGTCTTCCAGCCTGGGAAAGTCTAAGAAGTTTTAACATGAAATTAAGTTCAGAGTTTGAGTAATCTCATAACCTGGGCATTGCACTTTCTAAACTGAGATTATGTTTGTAATTTAGAGCAATTTATCTGCAATTTAAAAGAACCCAACAGTGAGCAGAAAAGCCTTGGGACCTGCTCATGTTTTCATGTGGGGTCAGTGAGAGGCAAAAGAAAATTATATCTCGAGTTCCCAACAAACAGTCCTCAGAGCTGGGTCCCCAGACCCTTCACTTCAGTGTTGCCTGGGAAGTGTTAGAAATGCAGCAGAACCCAGCTCCCCACCCCACCACCTCTACTCCCAACCTACCGACTCAGAAATTCTGGGCAGTGGTGGTCAACAGTCCTGAGCCCTTCAAGTGATTATGATGCATGCTAAACACTGACTTGGATCAGTTTTGTCCTAGAACGAGTGTCTGACATTAGCACAGGAACAAAGCAGTGTCCTCCTACCATGCTCAGATAGATCTATTTAATGACCAATGCCTCTAACAATAAATATCAAGGAGATATGTAAATAACATAAGATTTAACCTGTGCCCTTACAGCAGTAATATTGCAACTGATCTTTCCTCTTCTGGATGAGATAATCATCTCTGCTCTGCTTACTTTGTGAGAATATTGTATCAAATAAGCTAATGCATTTGAAAATGCTTTTTAAACCATGAAGCACTATACATATGCAAGTTATTATTATTACAAGTACCTTATTTACATGGACATCAACTTCATTTTGAACGTGATATCCCTGGGGTTTGCTGATCATTTAGCTTTCATTATCACACCTGTCAACCAGTTCCTACCACTAACCAATAAGGTATCAAGCAGAAGAACCAAATCAGAGGGGAAAATTTGTCAAATCATGGCTGAATGCTTTAACTTGAGTGAGAAAAAGTAGAGTTGATGAATTTTGTCAAGGCTGAAATTGGATATTTAGAATAACTTAATGACTACTGGTTTATTAATCCCCCTGGTGCCCCCCCCCCACTCATACAGACTTTCAAAAATGTTTCTGCCCATCATATGGACACAATCTTGAGTGAGGTTAATAACAGTTGTAAACAAAAAGGAATTTAAGGATGAAATTCAACGTTTTTGAAGTTCCATTTGTGGAAATTTTTTTTCCATATTGAAAATAGTCTCTTATTTTGCTTATTGTTATTGTAACATCTTTTTTCCCCAGTTCTGTTGAGGGATTAGAACACAACAGGATGTTGCTTTTATAGATACTGATAATTGTGTCCAGTATTGCTGGAAGTCAATGATCACACTATTTTGAGGAGCTATTTTGTGCCAAGTCCTAGTGTCACTGGAGGAAATAGGATTCTTCCATAGTATCATGGGAAATGCATTTCAGGGGTACACACACAGGAGGGTTTGGGGTATAGTGGCACAATTTATTGCTGCGAAAACAAAGGACCGCCCCCAGGTACACCATCCCCGATGTCTCATCCAGGACCCAGTGGCTCAGCTTCATCTCCCTGTGGAAAAGGTCTAGCCTCTGGGGCTGCAGGCCTGCACTTGTCCCCACCAAGTCCAGGAGGAGGGCCAGGACCTGGAGCTGCTGTGCCATTAGCCTGGCACCTCAGGTCCCGTCGTCTGACACCGTCTCTGTTCCCATGTGGCCTGTAGTTGGTGCTGTGGTTCGGACTGCGAGGCTGCTGAAGACAGTGAACACCTCGGGCCTTAAGTTTTGATTATATTTTCTTGGGCTTGGGTGAGAGTAGGCTTTCTCCCCAACTATCCAGTCCTTTTTCTGGATCTTCTAGGGTTTTATACCTTATTCTATCTGGTCTTTTCCCTGGATATTCCCAGGCTAGATTCCTGTCCTACCTGGTTGCCATTTTGACTCCTGCTGTACATGCCTCGTACTGTTGCTTTGTCATCTGGCTTCTACGTCACATACCTCAGCAGAGGAATTCCTCCCTTGCTGTTCATCCTCCACCCGTTAATCTGGGGCAACTGGCTGGTTGTTCCCTGGGTACCTTGGAAAGCTGCTCTCTCCTGCTTATTTGGGGGTTAACGCCCCTTGGCTGAGGGTGCGGCTGTTCCCTGGAGTGTCTGTGAAGCTGCCCCTTCTAGTTAATCAAGCTGAATGTCTGATTCCATTTGCTCTCTTCCTTTGTTAGTAACTACCCACCTACCTAGGGTAACCTTAGGGAAGATGTCAAGTGATATTTGCTCCAAGTTGTTCTTAGAGTTTAGTTAGATTTAGACCCCGGGGAAAAGAAACACACGATGTCAGTCAAGAGTGGTATGAACAGTCTGTGCTGGGTTTGGGAAAACAATGCAAGGGCATGGTGGCTTCATTGAGAATTTGGGATGTTAGCTCTGATCAGATAGCACATATTGTGTTTAACACGGCAGCTGGCATTCCAGCAGCTTGGACATGTGAATGGTTATCACAAAGTACACAGATTCTACATCGTGTAAACCTATTGGTCAAGGTGAGATGAAGCCATAATGCTCGTGGGAACCCCCAGCACGGGTGCCTGGGCAATGATGTGAGACTGGGCTACACCAGTGGAGACTTCTTTTTCAGTTTCTACATCAAGAGACCATTCTTCAGTCCTTGTCATCACCACAACCGAAGGGAAGAAGTTGGACGTAAGAATCCTTCTTCCAGCTGAGACAGCCCAGATGGAGTGCTCAGGAGACCCCAGCCAGGGCTGTCTTACCAAGCCGGTGCCAGGGCTCCCAGCAAACTACAGCCAGGGCTCCAAGACTGTACTTTCATTAAGTGCCCAGGCAAAGACCAAGACTTGGGAATAAGGGCCCCGATACCAACGCCAGCCCACAAAGGCCTGTCTGGCTTTGAAGATTAGCAAGAACGGGACTTGGATTTGGCTTAACTGGCTTGCAGTTTGGTTAACTACTGAGCTACTAAAACAAACTGTGAAGACAAGGAGACAACGAGTGAGTGGGTACAGCCCCTTCCCAGCGCCTCTCTGGTTCCACACAGAGACAGATGTTCCCAAGTTCTGTAACTGATGCTCATGCTTGGTGGTAAAGTACGTCAGAGAAGCAAATAGCTGGACTCCGATACCAATCAGCCTAGTTGCAGGCTTCTGAGTGTGGGCCTGGACCATGGCGCCCCGTGCCATCCCAGACCTCACTGCAGAGGGGAGGCTGGACAGCAATGGGACTCCTCTGGCTGATCTCCACGTCCCTCACGAGGAAGAACCGTCGACAGAAAACCCTCCACATCCTTACACTTTGTTTCAGGTGACGTCAGTGCACTATAAAATAAAGCAAATATGATTTTTATAATAGACTGTGGGTTCCAATATTCTGAACAAATCTTTCTGCCATTTTCATGTATTTGTGAGTTAAAATACTGCATCCAGGTATTATTGTGTGCACTTGAACTGGCAGAAGTTTACTGACCATTGTGGCCAAGATTCTGGAAACCGTAGAGGAGAAAATAAGACAAGGCTTTTTTGTGTCTGGGTGTGTGTGAACTTTAAAAGATGAAAAAGGGCTCAGTGTTCTTGAAGTGTGGGACTTAAGTAATGGTCTTTTTGTATTTTAAGTCTCAGTTTCTCTTTGACAGCATCAATTCCCATCTGTCAAATAGCCCCTGACAGTGACAGCATTGGATCAGGTCTTTGCATTTCTTAATTTATAGTTACTGCATACAATTTATGACTCATTGATTTGTGGAAACAATCCCTGATTGGGAGTCTTTTTGAAGTTTGCTGAGCTGGGGAGAGGCAGTATATCCGGACGATTAAGAGCACAGATTTTCGGATCAGACTGCTTGAGTTTGAATCCCAGCCTGGCATTTCCTAGCTCTGTGACCTTGAGCAGGTTGCCAGCCAGTTCTGTGATTCAAAGAGGATACCTGCCTCGTTTGGCTGTTGTGAGGATTAAATGAGTTTCTGTATTTTGAACCTTTATTACAGTGCCTAACGTGTAAGTGTTTACTATGACTGTTTCCAAGCACAAGCCTCTTTTGTGAAGGGCACTATATTGTCTAGTCTTCTCAGGGTTTTGCCTGCTGCTATAATATCAAATTTTTGAAAGGAACTTGTTTCTTAACTAGAATGCTAATAGCACTGTCTGTAACCATCAGTGCTCGCTGATGTATTATCCATAATCCTGATAGCAAAATAAAAATTTAACTAACGTTACTTTTTTAACCTCACCTTTCTCAGAATCATAAAATTTTAATGCAGACCTTCTTCAGTTAGGCCTCTTAATTTTTCAGACAGATAACCAAAAGCTAAGTAACAGAGGCAGAATTGGAATACTAGCCTCCGTACTCTTAGCTCTTAGACGTCTCCAATAAAAGTGTTCAAAGGCAAATCCCATGGACGAGGTCTCCGTAACTCTAATCTGGACTATGATCATGGAAGGTGTCTCATTGAATCCTTTTAATGATGCTTGTTTTTGAGATGGGATCTGAAGCATGTGTTTTTGGTCTTTGCTTTTGGAGCTTTGAGAAAAAAATCTGTCAGCTGTCATAGATGTGATTCCTGTCATCTGGCTCTTGTGAGCATTAAGGATCTTGTCATGTCTAAATTTCATAATATGATGTGGCTATCAGTTCTCACTGCTGAACTGACATTGGGCTTTCCATGTACATAATGCAAAAATGAGAAACTGTAATTTGTTATCAAGTAATGAAATGGCAAATAACCGGTTCCCGAAAGCTTTCAGGGGTGGTGTGAAGCAAGGTAGGAATGCAAAGCAAGCCAGAGTGCCCGGAAACAGTGGTTCTCACGCTCGGCAGTGCAACGCCTGGATCCCAAAACCTTTTAAAATCCAGATTCCTGGGATCGTTCAAGCCCTTGGAATTAGTCTATATAATAGGTGGAATTATTGTTTTGAAAAATTCCATGGTGATTCTGATGAACTACTTTCCCAAATGACACATTAAAACAGCCTTGAAACTTGGGGCTCATACTTCAGATATTAGAATCAAAGCACCTGGAGACTGGTAACTTAATGTAACATCCAGTCTAACTCTACATTTTATAGGCAAAGAAAGTAAGATTGAGAATGGCTTATCAATTTTAGGATCATAGAGGTTTGGAGAAGGAAGAAAGTTTATAAATGATCTGATCTGCCGTATCACAGTCAGAGCAGCAAGCTGAGATCTATCAGAGCCCCCATCACAGAGATAAGGGGGCTATCATGGGGCATAGTCAAGGTTCCTCCAAGGTCGTGAATGCACAGGAGGTGGAGACAGGAATCAGAGGGCATGGTCCAAAGCCTATATACCCATCAAGTTGATCTGCATACATCTTTGAAACTTTTTTTTTTTTTCAATATTTCACATTTAAAGAAAAATTTAATGTAAGATGCCATTTGAGGTTGGATTAGTTTTGATTATTGTTTTGGGGGATTTAGTACAGTGGAGAAAAGAGATATTTGGCTCTTTCCTGGAAAAGACCTGGGAGACCTGAGATTTGTTCCCACATCCAGTGCTAATTAGCATGTGGGATGGTAGGTAAGTCATTGGCCTCTTCTAGCTTCAATTTCCCTATCTCAGTACCCACAGGAATGACATCTTCCCTAAGTACTATGCAAGATCATTATGAATATAAACATTTAAAAATGTACAGGGAAGTACACTGAAAAGTACAACAGTTTATACATTCTAACCTTGTTATATGGGCAACTATGAAAATAGAAATGCCTTTTTATGAAATAGGGGTAAGTTAGTAAACAAGTTTAATTTATCATCCAGCCAGTGCTAATATTTCCTACCAATTAAAACACTAAGATATGTATGCTTTCATGATATATTTGTTTTGACATCAATTTTTTTCATGTAAATTTCTCATCTTTACCTAGTAAGACAGGCAAAAGGTTTTGTTTTATTAAATACTATATTTAATGGCAAAACTGCAATAAACTAGAAGGAAAACAAATAGTTTATCTTTTCCCAATGACAAGTCACGGGGGACATTTATATGATGCTAGATCTGAAACTATACTTAATGCTTTCTTTTCTGGCCCCCATATGAAAGGATTCATATAATAAACACTTTAAGAGTGCTTATTATGTATAAGGCATTGCTTTATACTTAACAAATAGGATTTTATTAATCATTCTACGTCAGTCGGGTCCAGCCAGGAGACAGAAACCACAGTAATTTAAATGGTGAAAGTAAAATATAAAACAATAATAAGCATAATGTGGGATTGGAATAATGAAGCTTGGCTACTAAGAAGTAAAGAAAACTCTAAAAAATACAGGACTAGCAGATGCTGGAGCATTAACTTCTTGGCCTAGCTAGAAAGTTTTTGATGTAGAAGAAGCAGCCACTACCCCAGGCTGAGATAGAGCTCCCAAGGAAGAAATAAACCTAAAAATGACCCCCTCCGACCCAGGATTAAGATCCAGACCTCAGTGGAGAGGATGTGGCCATGGCCCACTGGATGGCAGAGGAGATGCCTCACTGGTGGAACCTGCTGGAGATTCATCCTCTGGGGGTGGGATTGGGGCGGGGGAGCTGTTCACAGGGATGCACGGAAATGCACAGCTTGCTGCAGTATCGCTCAAGGAAGTGCCGGGGTTGAGGAAGGCTGCTGGCGGCTGGGGGCTGCTGTCCGCTGCACGCTGCAGTAGACGAGTGTTGGAAAACCCATTCCCTGCAAGAGCTGGACACTGGAAGGGCCATGAGCTCCAGCATCCTGCTGAATGAGAAAGCTGGAACTGGGGAGGAGGACCCCTTTCCTCCTCCAATGTCTCTGCAGCGCCCTCTAATTATGATGCTGAGCATCATGCCACTTAGCAAAGGAGGAATACTTAAAGGTCCCATCTGTAATTGTGCAGAGCAGGCAACTAAAGTTGAATTTAGAGCTTTGAGGGAATAGATTTGAGGGTAATTGGAACACCTATCAACAGTTCTGTGGACTAGGTCCTACTATCCTCCCCATTTTTTAGACAAGGAAACTGAGACAGAACGGTTAAACAATTTGCCCAGGGAAGGTCACGTGGGTAGTAAGGGAGCACAGCCAGGATTTGAACCCTGGTATTCTGGCTCTGGCGTCTAAATCACTCCCCTGTGCAGCCTCTGTGTCTATGTCCTACCTGTGATGGATGTTCAGTGTTCTCTCATGGCTTCATGTGTTACAGTCACTGCTGTCCAACTTGATGGGCGTTCATAGACACTGCATGCAATCCTCAAACTTTAGCACAAAGTTTTCTTGTTGCCTTTTCTTTTTTAACTATTCTCCTGTTTTTTGTTTTTTCCCTATAGTTCTTCATTTTTACAAACCAAATCTCAAATCTACTCTTTTGTTACCAATGTTCTCCATGTAACATTTTTACATCCATACTTTCTCT
Organism: Molossus molossus; assembly: GCF_014108415.1. Taxonomy (NCBI): domain Eukaryota; kingdom Metazoa; phylum Chordata; class Mammalia; order Chiroptera; family Molossidae; genus Molossus; species Molossus molossus. The sequence continues at coordinate 28,699,200 of NW_023425401.1, read as the reverse complement.
GCCTTTGGTCTCCTAGTCATGGCTGAGACATGTTTCTGTCTCAAGATTAATAGTAAATGAATGGGAAGCCAGTTGTATCAGAGAAATCACTGGTTCTGAAGTCCATCGGTTTAAATGCCCTGCTAGCTACACAGCCCTGACAGGGTAAAGGATATCCTATAGCATGGTACCCTACATGTAGTAGGAGACTGAAAACTTTTGAAAAATTTAATTTTATGTCATTTTAGATTAAATATTTGGTTTTGCTCTGCACTAAAGGGTCAACGTTTGCCTGCTTATCAACAGAATGTGGAGCCTCTGACCCTCTGCAGGCTCTGCTTCTGTCTGTGCATGCCCTTACCTACCTGTTCCTAATTCCTAACCTCATTCACACCTCCCACTTGGTCTTTAAAACTTTTTGATGACCTGGGCTCATTTCCAATGCTGATAACCTGCTTGCTTCTTGAAGGCTTGCTCCGGCCTCCTCTGCAGTTCTAGGTCCTTACTGTCTGTCTAGAATGTGCCCCAGAGGAACCTGAGTGGACTAAGCAGTCATTGGTGAGCCCTGCCCCACTAGAACATCTGTGTCTAGAGAGAAACACTAGAACTCTGCCTTGCAGATTGGATTCCTGAGCCACTCAGCAGAAGTTCCTGGGGGAAGCAATGTAAGAAAAGTCGTTTTAAAATCACATTTTTACATTAGCAAACTCTAGAGATACATAACCATGTATATTAGATCATTTTTATAAAACTTTTGGTAAAACTTGCACGTTTTGTGCCCAATAGGTTTCCCATGTGACTGAAGATTTCAGTTCACACTGAACTTGTGCATACACTGAACATTTAATAGCTGTTGGTTGAATAACTGTGTAAGACACGGTGTTTGCGTTCTCAGTTATCAGAGATCTCATTGTTTGCTGGAAAATGAACTTGAAGAAGAGGCAGGTGTCTCTGTACAAGCTCTTTCCCAATGGCTAGCCTTCTCCTTGAGGACACTTGCTCTTTTAAAGTACTCTCACTGCACACGGATGATTGTTTCCAAACTTCGATGTGTGTAAGAACCACTTCCCAAGCAAATGAAAAATACAGATTTCCGGGACTTTATCCCCAACCACTCTGATTCAGTAGGTCTTCAAAGGGACCCAGGCACCTGCATTTTTACAGCATCCAGTGTGGTTCTGATGTCTGTAGAGTGATGATCACACTTTCAGAAGCATGAAATTTGTCTGTAGAGAAGTTGTTTGGGGGGTTCACATTAGTAGAGGTACTCTCTGGGCTGAACTCCAAAATATCACCATCGAAGTTGTGGTGATTTTCACAAATAATTTTATTGAATAATTTACATGCCATACACTTCACCTGCTTTAGTGGAACATCCAATATTTTTAGCATATTTGCTGAATTGTCCAGTCATTATTGTGATGGTTGTTACCTTCCCTCCTTTGCCTGGGTTCATGTTCAACCAAGCCCATTATGCCAATGGGTGATGATGTGCAATACGGTTCCTTATTCGAAAGGCAGCAAAGTGTTTTGGGAGTACCAGAGAGTCAAAAGACCCAAGTTTGAGCTTTGGCAAGGGACATGGCCTTTCTGAATATTAATCACCTCATTTATAAAATGGAGATAATAGTAATTGATATCTCTTCTATAATTTCTCTTGTGAAATTAAATGAGAAAAGCTATTTAGTGTGTAATCTGTAAGTGTATGAAATTATTTAATTGTTTACCTACCTTTGGTCACTCAATTACTGGGTTAGGAAGTGAAGCTGTATTAATGAATAATACAGACCCATCTCTGCTTACCTCGAACAGGTAGTAGGGAAACCGGCATGGTCCTATGGAGGGTAGAACAAAGAAATTTGACTTGAATGGGAAGAGGGGAGCCTGTGTAGAAAAGTCTCACCCAAGGGACTAATGTTTGGGATGGACTGGCAACTAGGCCGGGGGATGGTGGTGCTGGCATTCCAGGGGGAAGGAGTGGGGGACAGCTTTGCAGAGGGAACATGGTACATTTGAAGGATGTGAACAAATGCTGCAGTAGCTGGAGGGCAAAGCTCAAGGGAGAAGGTCATACAGTGATACCTCGGTTCTCGAACGCCTCGGTTTTTGACCAAATGGAGATTCGAGAAACTTTTGTCTCGGAATCCGAACAAATATTTGGAACTCGAACTTCCGAGATGAGCCAAATGGCGTTCATTCGGCCCAGCGCGCCTTGCTTGCGTCATCAGTGTGAGTGCAGAGAGAGAGAGTCACGCTTTGTGGAGTCACGCTTTCCTATTGGTTTCATTGCTTCGGTTCTCGAACAATTCGGTTCTCGACCGTCCTCCTGGAACGAATTATGTTCGAGAACCGAGGTATCACTGTACTAGGGAGCAGGAGTCAGACCCTGTATACTCTGTAGTGAAGGTTCAAGGCCTCAAACTTGAAGGGGTCCAGTGTGAGCAGGTGTGTGTGACATGACTAGGATGTGACTGGATTTGCCTTTCCAGTGCCCATTCTGGGAAGATGAGTGGGGGGTGATGTGAGGGAGGATGATGCCAGAAGGCCACCCAGGAAATTACTGCAGCAGTTCAGGGAACAGACGATGGTCTAGGGTGGTTGAGGTAGACCTAGAGTAATGCTGGTGCATTCAAAGTAGATTTAGGTGATGAAGTTGATTGGATTTGGCTATGGTTATATTTGGAGGGTGTGGAGAAGGTGGTATATGGGTAACTGATTTCTGACTTATGGAATCAGAGAGTGGTGGTTCATTCACTAGGTATGAACATTGCAGGGACGGAGTTTGAAGGTGAAGAGGGATATCGTGAATAGAGGGCACTTAGAACTGTACCTGGCTGATGGATGAACCGATGTCAGGATGATAGTGTTGATCTCCAGATACCTTCAAGGCATCCTAGTGGATATCTTGAGCTGTAATGAGCTATACAAACATTGGATATTACTATTATTCTAGTCATAACATGTAGCAAGCAATGTCTTAATGCATTTTTTAATTTTTTTAACTTATACTTCACAATCACTTAGAGCGTTAATTCCTTCCCGAACCATGTAAAAGGAGGATTTTACTGTATGAAATAGGAGCCCATGTTTCATACTCGTCCAAGTTTATTGATTAAAGCTGAAAGCTTTAGCTAGATCATTCCTCAGAGCTCCTCTAGGGAGTGTTACATTAGCAAGATAACAGCAGGATTGTAAATTAGTACAGTTTACCGACCCACAGACATTTGTCACCCTCCCCCTCCTCACAAGAGAGCAGAAGGAAAATAGGCAGTCTCTTCTCGGTGCCTCCTGCCTCATGATTTGTTTGGCATAAATTGCTACCTGCCTCGTGGCTGGGCAGTTGGCTAATTTAAAGACTGAATGCAAAAGCTCTGGAAACAGGCAAAGGTGCTGAGGCAGAGAGCCAGTCAATAGGGGGAAAGGGGAGTTAACCTATTAGTGATGAAATCAGGAATGCCCTTTAAAAAGAATCCCTGTACTTTGCCCAGCTGATATGAGTACAGATCATATTACTGGTCACTTGGTGCCCATCCAGTGTTTCTGATTTCAACATTAGACAGTTTCCAGTTTAATCATTGTTAAATCATGGCTGATATTTTTTCAGGGAAACAATACTCAGATACTTGTGACTTCGCTTTTACTTTTCTATTATAAATTTAGTTGTCTCTCTGCTTGTGAAACAAAATCATAATTAGATGAATATTTGCATATTTACAGGTGTATTTCAACCCATGGAATATCCAGATGTTTTTGGCTAACGAACTTAGATTGTGAAGGGCACATGGACTTAGTGGTTCTTTGGTGTGTCTGATTTAGGTTAGTATTCTTTTTGCTTCATTAATTGTGTGGTATTTTCTATGTTGAGTTAATTCCCTAAACTTTGCTAGTCTCATATATAAGACAGAAATGATAATAATATTACCTCCTCTCCATCATAGGGTAATTGCCAGAATTAAATGAAGCAAACATCTGTTGTAAATATCTGCAAAGTGCTTTGAACAGTGCCTGCCACATGAAAAGTGTTTTGGCCCATCCTGGCTGCTATAACAGAATACTATAGACTGAGTGGCTTCTGAAAAACAGAAATTTATTTCTCACAGTTCTGGAGGCTGAGAAGTCTAAGCCCAAGGCACTGGCAGATTCAGGCTCTGATGAGGACTCACTTCCTAGATCATGGATCGCTGTCTTCTTGCCATGTCCTCATGTGGTGGTGGTGGTGGTGGGGTGAGGGAGCTCTCGGGGGCCTCTTTCACAAAGGCACTGATCCCATTCGTAAGGACTCCACCTTCATGACCTAATCACCTCACAAAGGCTCCCCCTCCACATACTGTCACATTGGAGATTAGGTTTTAACATATGAATTATATGGGGACATAAACATTCAGCCGATTGTAATATGCATTCATTTAATGCATTCATACTTACTGTTGGAGTCTCTTCCTAGCTCAACATGGAGAGAGAGAATGTGTGTCTCTATTGTGGGTTGAGCACTGTGGATCGAGTATGAGCCAGACCAAAAGAAATCGCCCTTCACTTATGAGATCTCATATTTGCTCATCATCTTTCTTCTGTCTAAAATGTGAATCCCGGGAGGGGCAGAAGCTCCATCTGTTTTTCTGAATAGCTGCAGTGTGTGGCCCTGTGTACTGTATAGGGTCAATCAGGGTATGTTGAATAAATGAATACATAGTACAGTGATTTTTAGGTTTTTCATTGGTCTTCAGGTCTCTGTGGAAGGGAGAATTTGGGGTCTTCCAAAAGGAGAAGAGTCCATCTGAGGCTACTATTAACATTCCCATGGCCATGTGGGGAGTGGGGGGTACAGTATACAAACTGCGACAGGATGCATGGCCAAACAAAGCTGATTCTTCCAACACAATCCCTTATAACACAATCCCAACAAGTGATACTTGTAAAAGCCACTTTGTATGTGTGGGTGTTTCCTCATTTTAGATGATCACATTCTCCTGAGTTAGGCACGAAGCACCTTGAAACAAAAACTCCAACACTTTGTGTAATTCTGACTTCTTTATTAAATGACATTATCCATTAGTGCATGACTACTGAATCCGCTGTTTACCAGCCTGAGACGAGCTGCGAAACTCACATATATTATTTAAAAATTAAAATGTTGATTCTACAGGGTTATTGAACAATCCACATCATGCTGATTTAATACTGCAAGATGGAATTAAACTTGGAAGGCTTTTTGTCTAATTTAAGTAGCTTAATTCCACATTAATAAGTATGTTGTGGTGTCTCAAATAAATACCTTGCTTTGGAGGAAACACTGTCAACTGGATCCCTGTCATCTATAGTGTTGTATTCTTTCCTCCTTTCTCTTTTCTGTCTCTGAGTACAAATATCTTCGTTTGTCTTGGGTCTACACTAATCAGAGTCACCCCGGGGAAACTGGTGGTGAGCCCTATTCCCCCCTCTTTTATTCTCCCCTCTTTTACTGTGTGTGGGCCTGTAAGGGAGCTTGCAAGGGTCTTCTGTGGGTAGAGCTTGTGTTTTATCTGAGGGAGGAACTGAAAAACTCAGTGTGACCCAGGTGTTTTTGAAGTTTGTTACCATGAGCTTCACAAACACCAGAGAAATAGTTAACACGTGTTCCAAGGAAAGCAAAACCATTGTGGGATGTCTCATCGATGCCTTTGTGTGGTGAGGAACAGGAAGTGTGGATGCCATTTTATCTTGTAGCTGAGAATTAGCAATGATTATTTCGAAAGCATCTGCCTAATGACAGCTCTTTTAAACTTCATCAGGAAAGAGTTAGTGAAGAATCCTTAGTTATAAATCTTGCATTGAAGGGATATACTTAGATGTTTACTGTTTCAGGATCACTAGCTCTGAGCTAATCCCAAACTTGAAATGTTGACGACAGACTCTGACACGCTAGATGCCAAGCATTACTCTAAGGAATGCTCCCCCATATGGCTGAGAATGTTGTTTATATCTGAGGGAACCCAGCTGAGAGCCAGTGGGGCCGAAATCCAGTTGTGTCAGAAGGCAAGAAACATGAACTTGACATTTTGCCTATCCCTGGCCCTGACAAGGCTGTAAGTCAATGATGAATGTAATCATAGTATTATTAGTAATTCTTAATGTTCATCACCATACACTAGTATTAAGTGAAATACTTTCACAAACATTATTCATATAATTCTCACAACTACTCTGGAAGACAATTGTTATTCTCATCTCACAGATGACAAAATTGAGGCTCAGAGAATTGGAGACACTGTCTGTAGTAGATTTGGGACTTGAATCCAGGTTTTGTTGTTGTTTTCATATACTCTGTACATACAATTCTAGCATTAGCCCCATTAAAACCATAGGGTCACAGGGAAAGGTATACATTTTGAAAGTTATTTTATGTGTGATGATTAAAGAAATATTGCATTTTGGTCTTAGATGGGATGAGAAGTACAGGAACAAAAGCATGGAAATCCTGTTCCTTTGGAGGGAATTATATAAATATATACTCATATAAAATATAGGAATATATAACTTTAAAAGATACTTACGTATGCATCTGTTCGTATGTGTATATATTTAAATGTGCCCACCATTAGTATTTATTTTAAATATTCTGTTACAGGGTGAAAGTGAGGGAATAGTACACATTTGAGGTACTTGTTACTCCTAGCTGGAGCTATAGTCTCTCTCAATAAACACTTGCCTTTTGGCTTCAATTTATTTAAGTTTGAACTCCTGTACCCTTTCGCTGGAAGCTTCCATTTATTTTGTCATGAGATCTGAGGAAATAAATACCTATAGAATGTAATACTGGTCTGGTCTTCTTTGCCTCCTTGGCCTTGGATCAATAAAGGTGAGGCTGTAGTAGCTGTTCTCAACTTGGCAAACAAACCTTATTTTCAGTAGAACAATGGAGCGTGGTTTTAACTGGAATCCAAAAAGAATCAGACTTGAGTTGTGATTACAGACACGTCTTCTGAAGAAATAATGCAATGTGTATAGCATAAAACAATCAGTCTGACCCTTAATGGTAACAGGCAAATGGGGCATTAAGAATAGCTCATTTATAAATCCTTACTATATTACCAGGCTTTGTGTTGGTGACTTTCTGAATTAATGCCTGAGAGTTTATCTCCTTTTCTGTAGAGGCCACAACTCTTATGTTGGAGGCTGCCAACCAGCATTTTTCATCTCTGTGGAAACTGTCTTGCCTATGAATATTGTCCTGGCCCTGGATTTCAGATCTCTGCTGCGACTGGTCTTAGGTCCAGCGAGATCTGGCACCCTGCCCCTTCTCTCAGGTGTGAGGCCATTGTGTGCAGTGTAGACTGATCACTCATCAACTAGAGACCTTGAAGTGTCTCCTTCATTTTATGAAGACTGGAGACGTGCAACCTTCCATAGAACCACAGGGGAAGCTGCACCCTGTACCCAAACGATTTGAGGAAGACATTTCCACCTCCACCCCAGCCTCTGGCCCCAGAGAAAGGGTGAGCTATGTGCAGCAACATAATACAGCCAATAGCAGTTATTTCTGTTCTGGTGCATTAGATTCTTAGCTTCACATCCTTACGCAGCAGGGTTGTAGACCCTGCTGAAGACTCTGGCACAATTTCAGTACTAGTGCAGACAGTTTCAGTAAGACATCGGCCAGGGGACAGCATTAAAGGCATATTTCCTTTTATCAAGGTTGACTGAAAGAAAGTAGCCACCCAGATGTCCTAACAGCCCAGGAATGGGCAGCCCTGCCCCAGGAGCTCTGGCCCTTGGAGCCCAGCCAGGCCAGATGCTAGAGATGAATCTCACCACAGCTGCAGATGCCAGGGCTGAAGAAGCATAATCCAGAGTGTGACAGCTGCCAAACTAGCCCCCCGAGTGCCCAAATGAGTTGGCTCCTCTGAAGGAGATGACAGGAAGGAACCAGAGGGAATGCCGTGGCTCCTCTCCAAATGCAGCATTAAAGCGAAGCCAAGAGGACGTTACAGTTTCCTCTGTATTTTAAGAAGCACAAGGAATCCCACAATAATTTGAACCCAGCGTATCATTGCCATACCTGCAGGGGTTTGTGAACTAAATTCTGTACAATTTTGTGATCCTTTTTGGTGCTTAAAGTATTCATTCATGCAATCAGTTGACAAACATTGATTAAATGCCTACTGCGTGGCAAGAAGGGAGAATACAGAAGTTCAATAAACATTTAGTAACTTACCTTAAGGTAGTGGTTCTCAGACTAGGGCTTTTTGAGCACAGTTAACCAAGGAGGACAAAAGAGTTTGGGGCTCACGCCTGGCTGGTGTGGCTCAGTGGTTGAGCATTGAGGTCACTGGTTGGATTCCCAGTCAGGGCACATGCCCAGGTTGTGAGCCCGATCCCCAGTGGGGGGCATGCAGGAGGTGGCCAATCAATGTTTCTATCTCTCTCTCCCTCTCCCTTCCTCTCTCTAAAAGTAATAAAGAAAAAAAATGTGTATATCTATATCTATATCTATATCTATATCTATATCTATATCTATCTATCTATCTATCTATCTATCTATATTAAAAAAAAAGTTTGGGGCTCACCAACCCCAACTTTTCCCTTGCCAGTGGTGGAAAATTTGGGAGGGTGATTATAAGAAAGTTACTTTAGAATTACTGATCTATCTGGTTCATATTTTTTCTTTATTGATTTTTAGAGAGAGGAAGGGAGAGGGAGAGAGAGATAGAAACATTGATGAGAGAGAACATTGATTGGCCGCCTCCTACATGCCCCCACAGAGGACTGGGCCCACAACCTGGGCATGTGCCCTGCCCAGGGATCAATCTCTTGGTGCATGGGTTGATGCTCAACCACTGAGCCACACCAGCTGGGCTATCTGGTTCATATTTGAATCATAGTTCATAATGTAATGTAAACACTATAGACTAAAATAATATTGATGCAAATATACATTTCTTCACATTATAGGATGAACCAAGTAACCCAAAGTAAATTCATGATGATGAAGTTAAATTAATAGTAATTTCTTACTCCTTGAAACAGATTCAAACTTCACCCAATTTATAGTCCTGATAATGTGCTGCTAATAAGATATTTTCACTCCAAATGCAAAATCCCATCTATCTGCCTGTGCGTGTAGAGGAGGAGCTTTGCAATTTTGACCAGCATTGCATGGCTACCCGACTTCCTCGTAGAAAAGTGAATTTGAATTCTAAGTACACTCTCAGAAACACTAATGTTCGTTTGCAGATACTACTAAGTGTTAGAAACTTCTGGCATGCTGGGTACTTTCCTAGCAGGTAGGCCTCAGTGCTACGTTAAAATGAAGGTGTATAATATTGAGCTTCATTACCTTAAGGTGTTCTCTGCATGTGGACGCAGTCAGTGTGAGAATCGCTAACGCGGAGATGCCCCTGTAGAAGGTACTGCAGAAGAGGGAGGGGAAGTGCCCGCTGCCGAAGTCCTGAGGGCAGGTTTCTTGGGATTGGTGCTCTTTGCCTGGGTTATAAACATGGTGGAGGAATTTTCCAGGTGGATGAGGACACTGAAGGGCATTCTGGGTGAAGGAAACCAACGGTACAGGGATCTGAAGAATTTTCTACAGGTTCTCAGTCCCTTACCTGCAATTATGAAATCCTCATAGCTTTAAAACCTGAGGGTTTTCTTCACTCATCTGGCAACAAACTGACCTGAAGTGACATGAGGCTACATGTAGTTTTAGTTTATCCCCATTAATATTAATATTCACATATTTCATTGCATAAATATTAATGTGTTGATTATAAGGTATACTACCATACATTAATGTGTTGATTATAAGGTATACTCTACACAATATTAATGTGTAATTAATACATAATATTAATATGTATTAATATGTTGATTATGAGGTTGTATACTACCATAAAGTATGCTATGTGCACTATAACATTTCTAAAAAAAAACCTGAAAATTTCTGAATTCCAAATTACATCTGGCCCTAGGGGTTTTGGGCAAGGGATTGCATACCTTTAGGTAGTTACAGACACCTCATTATGGTTTGGGGAACAAGGGACATTTCGAGGTTTGGGTGGGAGATAGGATGGAAAAGGTAAGAAAGAGTCATTTGAGTTCCTTGAATTCGCCTTGAGCTCACCGGATTTCACAGAGAACCGTATATGTCATATGGTTTGCAAGACTTGCCTGTACCCTGCTGCACGTATTTGTTTCCTGGGGCTCCCATAACTAGGTGCGGTGTACTGGGCGGCTTAAGTAGAAAGTTCTTGTCTCACCGTCTGGAGCTAGAGGTCTGAAATCAAGGTGTCGGTAGAGTTGATCCCTCCGAAAGACCGCGAGAGGGTGCGTGTCACACTCCTCTCCTTGGATTTGGACGGCTGTCTTCTCCCATGTCTCTTCCTATTGCCTTTCCTCTGTGCATTGCACAGTGTCCAAATTTCCCCTTTTTGTAAGGGCACCAGTCCCATTAGATTAGGACCCACCCTACTGACCCCATCTTAACAAACTACATCTGTACAGCCCTCTTTCCAAAGAAGGTCACTTTCTGAGGTTCCCAGGGTTAGTACTTCAACATGTGAATTTTGGGGGTATGCAATTTAACCTGTAACCCTCCACATGTCGCCTGTTCCCAACTCCTTCTGTTTCACGCATTGCTAGACTGAAGATGTGTTGTTTCTCCCTCATAGCGTCTCTTCCTCTTCAAGCATTTATTAAGCTTTAATATTTACAAAACCTGTAAATTTATTATTAGCCTCATTTCTAAGGAATACTCAGAGAGGCCTAGTAACATCTCTATGGTTACACAATAGTGAACTTGGGATTCAATCTTTGGCTTTTCTCCCTCTATAGACAAGCTTTGGGTTTTTGCCCAATGTATTGAAAATGGTTAAGCCATCAAGAAGGATACATCTCCAGACACTACCTCAGGGTAGTACATAAAACCTCATTTACCCCTTTTGCTGGTCACATCATGGCTATGGACTCTTGAATGTTATGGGGAATGTTAAAGAGATGGCTAGGACCTGCCTGCCATCTCTTTGATGTTTGCACTATCAGCTCTGATCCAAACAGGTACTCTGCAAGGTGACATATCAAGGTTGCCACTTTCACACTGTGCTGTTTCACCAGGTGAATGCCCCTCACTCCATCTCCTACCCTTCCTCCCTCTTCCCCTTGCTACAAGTCAGCATCTCAAATAAAATAACATCATGCAGATTACACACTCTAAAAGAAATTTACTTTACTGTCTTATTTTCCAATGTTTTACAGTCAGTTTAATTCATATGGCCCATATGTCGTCTGTCCCACACAGAAGCAGATGCATCCTTAATCCTCGTCTCCCTTTCCAAAGAGCATCAGAATAAACAGAGCATTGCTGAAAGCGATGTGTGTGCACGTACACACACACACACACACACACACACACACGAGATGGCGAGAGCAAGAGTGAGAAAGAAAGAGAGAGAAAAGAGATGGTTTGTAGTTTACAAAACAGCTAAAGTGACCTTTTTTACTAGTTTCTATTCTGGCTGGGCTGTAAATGTGTCCCAGAGGGACTGATTTTGAGTGAGGTGAAAAGCCTGCATTTCTGGGCAGATGTGTTTCTAGATGGGAGGTGGGAGAAAGAAGAGAACAGTTCTGTAGAACTCCCACGAGTCTGTGTGATTCTGCTTCATCATCCTCAATTAATATTTATTCAGTGATAGATCATGGGGCACATGGCACTGTATGCTGTTCCAAAGGGTAATATTTTATTTCCTGCCACGGGGCCCTGGAGAGTTGCCACATTTCACAGCTAAATGGTAGAAACTTGAACAGTTGGTTAAAGGGAATCATTCATATATTGTTTATAAAATAACTTCACAGTCTTTGGAATCAAGAGAAAACTTTTATAGATATGTATTATTTTTAGCTGATTATACAGAGAAGAGGAGAACTGTATATATTATAGTAAAAACTAGCCCCCCCCACGCTGTGTATAGAAATAATAAAATTCATGAATTTCATATTCCTTTTCACCAATGCATTCCAAAGTGCTTTAGATAAGACCTAATATGTATTTGGAGTCATTGCTGGGAAATGTGTTTATTGCAGGTGTTATCATCATCCCCATTCAACAGTTGGGAGAACTGACACATTGAGCATTTTAATGATATCAATAAACTCACGTATGGAACATGGATCTGATCATCACATTGGCACTCCAAGCTAGGGTAAAATTGAATAAAATATACAGTTTTATTCCTTATGGCCCTTGAGTTACTTGTTACTCTGTAGTCCTATCTCCCTGCAAATCTTCTCCTCTTTCTTTCTTACTCCCCCCCACACCCCACACCCTACTCAGCCACTCACACACTCATGCACACACACCTGGTATTCTTGCCAAGCTAGACTATTCACAATCTTCTGTCTTAGTTGCTACCACTAAACCTTGGCTTTCATTGTTTTCTCATCTGTAACACCATATGCTATTATCCAAGTTCTGCTTGCTTAAATCTTAGGTATCATTAAGGAGGTGCTCAAATTCCACTGATTCTCAAGGTCTTTTTAGATACTACTTCCTTCCCATCCATTAGTGAGATCTTCCTTTTTCCCTCTTCTACCATTCATTACACATCTTTTGGACCATGTATTATAAATCTCTTCCCTCCCATTTCTCATGCTTTATCAAACTTAGATTTTCTTATTAGTTCCTGCATGTCTCATGTCATTGGCTGGGTGCTCTCTGGGACCCTAAGGCATTTCAATCATCATTTAGTAAGCCAATTAGTCAATCAGTCAATCAAGAATATTTGCTAAGTTGTTCACTGTAAAGTAAGAAAGCAAACACAGATCAAAGAGCATTATAGTGAGCCTCAAAAGTCTATTTAATACTGTTTTCTTTTTATTAGGAATTCAATTGTTTTTTTTTATGAAATATTTAAAACTGTTCAGATACTACTTGGAGCTAAGAAATACCTTGATTCTTCTGATATTTTTCATTAAGTTGACCAATAAAGGTAATACTCCCCCCCCCCCCCCAGGAAAGTATTTTCTCCACACCAACACTGGAGTGGGAAATTGCTTTATCCAAGTTATTCTTGTCTTTATATCTAGTTGCCAAGAGGCGGTAGAACTCTTGAATCTTTTGAATTTAGAACTTAGTGAGAAGTAAGACGAGAAAGAGAATGAATATCTTGTCATTTATTCACACTCAAGTGGGATTATAAAGCTCTTTATCAAACAGAACCGTTCATAACTGTGGAGAGGTCCAGTCCCCAAAGTATAGAAGGACAGATGGAAAAGAAAGAAGGCAGATCTTTTCCCACCACGATCCCGTGTTTGTCCACCGTAGGGTTTTTTCCTTTTAAAGTTAAATCTGATAGGCTATATAATTTAATATTTAAGAGAGCATGCATAAATCAGTAAATTACAAACAAACATTAATGTAGTGATGGATTAATTCAATTGACAAATGTTTACTGAGTACCTATTTTGTGCAGGCACAGTGTGAGGCACCAATTGTGCAACAGTGAAAAAGACGGGGGCAGCAGTTGCCTAGCTGAGCATGTAGACTAGTGTGTACAACAGCAACTCAGCAGTGAGCAACAGCGGAGTGTGACCAGGCCCTCACCCGGACACAGGTTGCTGCAGGGACACGGAGCTGCCTCACCCAGACGTGCGTTCCGAGGACGGTCCTCTGTAAAGTGGGGACTGAAGGCTATGTAGGAGTTAACTGGTCAGAATGAGAAGAGGGTTCTGAGCAGAGGGAAGGACGTATGCGAAGGTCTGGGCTGAAAGAGAATGTGGCATGTGCGAAGGTCAATGTGGCTGCAGCACAGAGTCAGGAGGCACAGCTCAGTGCTGCCCAGGTGTGAGGTTTGTCTCTGTGGGAGCTCATCATCTGACGGTGGGGAGAGAAAGACAGTCTGCTTTAAAGAAAAACAACAACATATGTTTTTATTGAGTTTTTAGAGAGAGAGGAAGGGGGAGAGAGATGCAAACACTGATGTAAGAGAGATACATCTATCGGCTGCCTCCTGCACACCCCCTTGAGGGGATCGAGCCCGCACCTGGCCATGTGCCCTGATCGGGAATCAAACCGGGACCTCTCAGTCCATGGAACTGAGATCAATCCGCTGAGCCACACTGGCTGGGCTGAAGTGGTCATTGCACAGTAGCTTTTACATATGTCGCCTGAGATCTGACTCTGAATTTGAAGCAGACAGATACACAAAGACTAAGCGTGCTCTGATCATTTCTCTTTAAAGAGAACATATGGCTCTGGAATCGTACACCTTCCCCCAAGAGCTCTCCACCCATATTGGCGCCTGGGCCTCTGTTTATAAGAACAGTAGAGCAGGGCTCAAGGAGTGGGGAGAGAAATAACATTAATTTTCTAATCCTCTGCTAGGGACGATTACATAGGGGCAGATTCTAGCGACACTGTGAGATGACATAAAACACCGCTGGGAGAGGGCTGCAGAGATGATCCTTGACATCTTTAAAGAACTGTTAGAAGTGAACAGTGCTGCCTGGGACTGTGTAGCAGTAAACAAAATTGTAGGAGAAATGGAAAGTTTCATATATGTTGAATGACCTGCAGAACTGCCTTTCCACCATTGCAAAATTTGTCAAACACGCAGGTAAAAGTTGGGTAGAAATAGCAATGCTTAGGTGCTGAACTTCAGTAGTCGTTGTGCGTGGTACTTTGCAAGCCTCAGGTATGCCCTCATCTAGGTTATGACACAGGACTGCTGCTTAGCAGATGTGCAAAAATGTTATTGAAGTTGAAAGATCAATCTGAAATTCAAGGAAAACCCTAAATTTATTTTTTTCCATGTTAAGAACAATTTATTTACTTCTTTTGCACTATCTCTAGCCCTGAATTGGGTACTGGATGTGTAATATTTGTTGACATATTGAAGGCGCATAGTCTTAATAAGAGTGGCCTAAGAAATGTGTTCATTGTCAACATAGCTGCTGCGATGTCTCACTTTTCCCAAGGTGTTTTCACATACTTGTCCTAACTCACAAGTAGAAAAAAGAGGAAAGAATATTGATGGTAAACAACAGAGAAAAAAAATTTAAATACACATTAATTTTGTAGCTGAAATAGTTCCCTAGGTCCTTCTACCTGCTGACCATTGTTTTCTTTCAAAATGAAAATAATATCAATTTCATAGGATTTTTGGACAATACAATGAGATAGGTATTTCTATATAAAGCATGCAGCAGAGGGCCTGCTCAGAGGAGGTATTTAATTGTTATTTGTCTTCTCTTCTTCCCACTACCTTCTCCTTTACTCTGAAGATCCAAGCGTCTGAGCTACATGGCTCAGCCTCATTAGTATTATCTATTTATTCTGAGTTACTTATTGTTTTGCCAGGGATAGACAGAGGTTTTCTTTATGTACTCCTATAAGGGCAAGTTTTCTTAAATAGAGTCAAGAAAAGGAAAAGCAATGCATTAAGTACACTGAAAAATATACTTTTTTAAATGGTGAAGCAAATGACCAAACATTAATTAAAGCTTCCCTTTCGAAAATAGATAGTTCCCCAAAGAGCTGATGACTATATATTCTGTAATTCACTTGTTCAAATTCAGAATGGCTTCACCTTATTCAATTTAGCAGCAACCTTTTCCAACATTACAAATCCTATTTTGTTTTTAGCAGTGAATACATTTAAACTGAAATCACATTTGAACGAGGGGATTCCAAGAAGAGAAAAGGAATAGACTACACAAAGAAAGAGTTATAATATAGAACAAGCCCATTCACCACTTTTTTTTCGCTATGAAATTGAGTTGTCAACACTCCTATCTTGATAAATTACAAAACAGCATCTCTTTTCCTCTGCTTCTTCTCTCCTCCCCCCATCTTTTGCCCTTTTACATTTGTGTCCATTGCTTGAAAACCAGGTATGGGCTGAAGGATGTCATAGTAAAAAAACAAAAACAAAAATGAGAAATCGGCAAACAAAAGCTTATTGCTTTTTACTATTTTGTTAACACGAAAGAATATATATTAGTGGGCATGTACTTGCAGATAAAAGAACATATAAGTTGAAATGGAAAATTTATAAAAAATATGTTAAAATCAATGCCACATTATCAAGTAGATATAGATACATGTGCTAATGTTACTCCCCAGCTATCCTCATGATAATGCTTGTTAGTAATTATTTATATAAAGGTTTGCACAGTATATATTTTTATTATATAAACAATGAGAGTATCAACCCCAAATTTAAAACTGAGAAACCTGGACTGAAAAGCTGCTTGGTCATGGTGTCATGAGACTCTGGAATAATCTTCCAATCTGTCACGGTGACCTGGATGAGGCACTCAGAAAATCCATTGCAGTGACCCATTCTCTCCTGACAGTAGCTAGACAACCTAAAAGAGAGGCATTTTTGCAAGTCACTATCTGACTTTTCCAGGCAATTCAACAAATTTTTTAGGGGGGAAAAAAGCAGCATTTGTTTTCCTTCAAAGCATTTTTGTTCTACGAATGAGATGACATGGTTTTTGGACTGCTCCCTGCAGGAGGAGAAGCCAGACAGAAGGCAGCTTCCTCTCGGTGCTGGCAATTATAACAAAGTCATAAAACCCCAGGTAAATGGGAACTCTTTAAACATTTGCAGATATAAATCCGACACAGTAGGAAAGTGACCCAAAGGGAAGTGCTTATTGATCCATTTCCCCCCAAAGCTGTCAGTGACGAATGAACATCATCTAATTTAATAGGAACGGCTCCAAGCCAGCAACCTTGCAGGCACTCTTCCTGGCTTTTCTTGGGTGGCTGTTTGACTCTGACCAAGAAACTTAACCTTTTCGGGTATCATTTTTCCCATCTGTTAATGGGCATAACCTTATCTCACTCTGAGTCTTTCTATCTAAGGCTGGTCAGGGGAAATGAGCTGTTGGGTTGTATTGTATCACAAACATATTTCTTGCCAGGTTTTGTCATTTCATTTTTTCCTCAGAAGGGTCTTGTCCATCATTGTTGGTTCTATTCTGTCCTAGAGTACAAACCAGTGAAGGAGGAAATTCTGACATCCTTGCTACATCATTTGTCTTGTAAGCTACACTCTTTCTGCAGCTAGGAAGTGGGGTAAAGAACTATGGAAGAGAGATAACTTGATCAGATATGATATTTTCCCTGTCAGCCTTCGGATTAAATCCATCAATAAATACTTTCTAAGGTGTTCTAGTATACATGAAGGACAGTTCTAGAACTCTGGCAGGGTCCCAGGGATGTGTGTGATGAGTGCCTTGAACTGAAGGACCCTGGAGAGCTCAGGCAAGCCAACCCATGACCAACCAAAGCACAGTTTAACTCATTGTCATCACTGACGTCCCAGTCTACCGGGGAGACCTGATAGAAACTCACTGTGGTAGAGAACACTAGGCTAGGGCTCAACCATATTCAGTCTTCCTATTCTTTTGGGACATTTGGGAATGATATACTTCCCAGCCTCCTTGTTGATAGGTGGGCTGTGTGACTAGTCTAGTCAATTATATGTGTGTGAGTGTGATGTGTGTTACTTCGAGGCTGGGGCATTGAAGAGCTGAGATAGCTACCTTTGTGCTTCCTCTTCCCCCATCCTGGTATATCTGAGGATCAGGCATTGAGATGGCAACATCCGAAGATGGAGGGAACTTGGATTTCCGAGTCTCTGAATGGTGGTGAGACCCTGGTCATCCTTGTTGGACTTTATGTGAGTGAAAAAAACAACTTTTGAAGGATAAAAAAAGTAAGATATTGGGTTTCTTTTTTAGATACCACAGCATAGTCTGGCCTATGCTGCCTAATGTTATGTTGAACAAAACCATAAGAATTAAAGGTCAATATAAGACAATGACAAAGTGATTGTCACCAGGAAGTGTAAGAATGATCACCAAATGGGAAGGAAGGTCAATGAGTTTCCCACAAGGAGGGATGAGATCAGTATTCGTGGAAGTGGTTTGAAGGAATGGAAGATTTGAGTGGGAGGAAGACAGGGACAGAAGGAACCACGTTCCAAGAAGGCAGTCCCTGTAGGGCGCTGTGAGCCAAGACATCCGCAGCTGTGCAGGAGAGCCTCTGGCACTGCCGCCTTGGAGAAAAACCGAAGTTCTTATCATTAAATAATAATAGCTATAAACCTCTACCCACATAGGTAGTTCTTGTTCTTAATTAAGAGGCAGTGTTTTAATAGTTGGGGCTGAAATAGGGGGAGAGTATCAGACTTTAGTATGTGGAAGAGATCAAGACGGACTGGAATTCAACAAGGACAATAAGGACCTCCAGGCAGTGGGAAGCCATTCTTATGAAACCAAGGAGACCAGCGTGAGTCTAGCTCCATCTCTTGGTCCCACTCTCTACTGTGCTAATTTTCCAGAGGTGGGCTGTTCTGACAGCACCAGCATACGTTTCTGACATGGTGTTTGGGCCTGTCGATCAGTTAGTTCCCACCATTGATGATCATGCCACAACATTATCAAAAGTCCCATATAAAATGAATCCAATTTGCTTTATGCCGTTAATATTATTTTATTGGGTATGCATTATTGATTTTATAGAGTAGACAATTCTTTGAGAGATATGTTCATAAATTTCTATCAATTTCACCATCATTCTTTTAAAGCACAGAAGATGCTGGGGAGGGACTTAAAATTCAAATCTGCATTTTGTGATTGTTAATTTTACTCCATTGTCATTTAGATTAATTTCCTCCTAGGTTACAGAAAATGAATTTTTCTATTTAAAGGCTGAATTGCCAGCTCAAGACTGGTTTTCTCTGTCTGTATCTTCCCTAAACGGCCAAAGCTGGATTCATTGCTGCTTTCCACGGGGGCCTGTGTGCACCCCGGTTCTCTGACAGTGACAGTGTTAGACCAGGCTCTGAGCTTGAAGTCCTGCAGGCTCTGCAGAGTATGCTGGGCACCTGTGGGACTTCCCTTCGGAGAGTGTTATGATGTGACACAAAGCATCCATTGCCTTCGGAGGCAGATGGGCCTGGATTTCAATCTCAGCTCTGTCACCTATTAGCTGTGTGACTTTGGGCAAACCTAGTTACCTCTGCTTCCTTGAGTTTTCTCATCTGTATAATGGAAATTCTGCAGAGATGAAAATGATAAGAGATGATGTGTTTCTTGCTTGAAGATAACAGATCCTCAATATGATCATTGCATGAATGAACCTAACTGGCAATGTTGTCAAACTATGATCCTAGGACTTTCTTGTGGCCACACTGGGCCTGATTCGGTGTCCATCTTGAGCCTGCATCTCCTAGAGTTAAGGCAGAGAGCCTGTTGCTGCCTCTCACACGTGGTACCTTATACCAGGTATACTCAGAAGTCCCTAATATTGGGAGATGTTGCTAATTTGACCTCTGTGGTACCAATCTGTGTCTCAATACCAGGGTCCTCCAAACCAAGGTACTTCTATATGAAAATTCTTAGTTTTTTTTTTAATCTCAGTTTTGTATGACAATGACTGAAGAATTTGATAAATATGACGATACACTTGCTCTTTAGTGAGATTTAAGTGTAATTTTCTCTATCCTAGCATTTGTAAAACTGTGTCCCAGGGAATACTAATTCTCTGAGATGGTCTAAATATTCTTAGAAGGAAAAAGATAGGATTCTAAGGATTAAATGCATCTGGGGAAACGTGGGTCATATAGTTTTCTTCCCCTTACTTTTAGTTTAGTATTTCTCAGAGCTTTTACATTTTAATTTGTGCCATGGACACTGAAAGACCCAATGTAGAGCAGGCAGACAACAAATATCTGTTCCATGAGCGAACACAAAAATGAATGGCCAAGTTAAACCTAGATTGCTCTTTCTGAATCCGGTTTGGCACCTCATGAGCTTCCCTTCCCCCGTCACCTCTCATCCCTTTCTTGCAGGGCCTAGGCCTGAATTGTTCTCCTTCTTCACGAGCCATATATTTTTGCAGAAGTATGTGCCCCTGTCCTGCTTCTCAGGTTGTGAGAGAAAACACCAGTGCTTCTGGTATATTAAGGATTCAGGAAAGCTATTTTCATGCTCGTGAATCCTTGTATTGGATGTAGTGACCCAATGATTCTCAGTCAACATTGTCTTTAAGTCTGGCTCTTTCCCCCCTGGAATGCCAAGCTCTTAAAAAGAGCACCCCAGGCAGGAGTTGGCTTCAATGGTCAAGCAACAAGGCTGCTTCAGAGGCTCACCTGCCCCGTCCTTCTGCTCCTTACTTGCACTGACTCGGCAACTACCCACCGGAAATCACAGGGAGGCTCGTTGGCTTGGTCCATACTCTTTGCCCAAACAAAGGAGCCTCTGAGAAACTGAGCACTGCCTCTGATTTAGAGAGACAATGCAGAAGCGTCTCAGCACAGATCAATGTATCATTCTGCTTGGATCATATGGGCTATGACACCTTTTAATTCCTAAGTTTTCTAATACCAGCCAGGAGTGCTATGATGATTATATCTCATCAGGAATTTCTCTATAGTCATTTCCCCATAGAACTTCCAAAATAAAGTACAAAATAAAGTACACTACTAGCTGACATTCAGCTAAACCAGACCTAACAGCCCTCTCCTCTTTCATCATTAGCTGGAGAAAGAACAGCCATTGGGTAGGATAAGGTGAAACTATTTTTAGTGGCAGCTCCTATTTTGCAGAGATCTGGTTGGGATTATTGTTGCCAGGGCCCGTAGATTGACCTGTCACCTCATGTGAAGAGCACCAGGGATCAAAAGCCCAATCTACACAAGATGATTGGGCAATGGACAGGGAGGAGGAGGGTCCTGAGGAGGGAGATCAGATGGTCTCTGAATGGCCTTCAGGATCTTATCTTCAGTGCATTCAACTGGTATTCCTGCTTCAACATCTTGTCCTTTTAGAGAAAAGTAACAAGTTTCCTCATTAGAAAAATGATAACAGAGAAGACAAGTCAGGTCCACGTTATCAGGAGGGGAGGACAGTAGTCCAGACCGGGACTTAATCATTGTAAATTTGGCATGAATTAGTACAGGTGGTCCACATTTTAAAATGAGATTTCTCCTCTACAGACCCCTAAATGAACATATTTTCATGGGTTCAGACTCTGGCAAGGAGATAAATGGACTTGTTGGATTAGCTGAATCGTTGACCTGTCCTCCAAACAATTCATTCATCCAGTATTCAACTCTAAATTGTTCAACAGATATTTCTCCCTCCTTGAGAGGCCTAGCTACAGTGATTTAACATGGCAAAAAGATACACATAATGAATGTACTTTTTAGTTATGGAAAAGAAGAAGCACAGGATGTGGGAATTGACTGAATGGATTTTGATCCACCATTAATGGCCCATGACATGCTAACTATCTATTTCTAACTGATTGTTTAGTGCAAAGAGTTTCCTGGGGAAGAGGCTTCCTTCTATAGACTATTTTCTTTGCTTAATTTTCACTGTGTCGCTGACAGAACTCATAAGGGTGGTTTTGTGACCCAGCTCCAAGAGCACAGTAACTGATGCTTTGAATGAGAGAGGAGCTGTGTATGATGGAGCGGTTTCATTTATAGAAAACACAGGCTGGAGGAGGGAAGGGAACAAAAGCTGCTCTTGCAAAGGGCCCTTCCTCCCCTGAAGGGTGAGCTCAGAGGCCCGTGGCAGTGCCCACCACTGGCAGCACAGATTGTGCCCTTCTCCACAGTGCCTGGCTGCCTGCTGTGGCGACAGCTCGATGGGGAGCAGGAGTGGGTGGCAGAGCCCACTATGCCTGGGGCTGCAGGCTGGATAGATTTCAGGAGGGTGTGGTGGGATTTATTGCATGACTTTGGATTGCAGAAACACTCTTGTTTTTTCAACAGATTGCATCCCACAAGTAAACAACATGCACAAACACACGATTTGTTTTAACATGAAATCTGCACAGATGAGGTGCCAGGCATGGACCATATTGAATTGTCTTTTGTTTTAAGACTCTTTGTCCAGAATGATGCCTTATTTGCATATGAAAAATATGTTCTTTTTTGCAGTGGTCTCTCCCCTCTTATTTTTTCTTTCAAGGAAGAGCTCCAGTTAACCATTGAGAAGCTTAAAGTGTTTACTTTGTTGAAGAGTAGAATAGAGGTAGTGCTGAAAGAGGAGACATCAGACAAATTTCACATACTTGTTCAAAGAGTAAAGGGGGTCAAATATATGGTAATGGAAGGAGATTTCACTTTGGGTGGTGAACACTCAATACAGATGATGTATCATAGAATTGCATGCTTGAAGCCTATATAATTTATTAGCCAGTGTCACCCCAATAAATTTAATAAAATTAAACAGAATATAAAGTTGCTTTCCTATTTCAGGTGGACCCTAAAAGAAGAGTAGAAGCTTGCAAGACCGAGAGAGTATATCTATTTATTTTTTATTTCTGCCTTACTAATTATTATAAATTTAGCAGTTTAAAACAACAGCCATTATCTTGGAGTTTCTCTAGGTCAGAAGCTCAGCAGGACGTGTTTGGGTACTTTGGTTAGGGTCTTACCACCCTAAAGTCAAGCTACCAGTTCTCATTTGAGAGTCAGGGTCTTGTTCCAAGTTTCTTGGTTATTGGCAGAATTCAGCTCCTTGCAGCTATAAGACTGATTCCTATTTCCTTGACACATGGCTCCCTTCATCATTAAGTCAACAATGTTACACTGAAACCATGCTGACTTTCCTCCCTGTCGCATCTCTCTGACTTCCTCTCGTGCCCTTCCCCAGTATGAAAAATCCTCTTGGCCATAAAAAATAACATTTTCATGGGTATGGCACTGGGATGGGGGCATGAGGCAAAACTCTGTCTGTCATCAGGAGGGAGAAGGGACTCAAGGCAGGAGCACAGCATGAACAAAGATGTGGGTATGGTAAATATGGGAAGGTCAAAGGAGACACTGTTGATATTTTTAGTGTTTTTATAATCATGAGTATGATTGTATTTTAGAAAGAACACTGGAGTTAAGAGTTATGATGGGGATCTACAATGGGCCAGACCCATTATTCACGTTGGCAAAGGAAGTCTTCTCTACTACTACAAGTACAGAGTAATGGTTAGGTGTGAACGGCAGAACCAGGTGGCTGGCGTTCAAGTCTTGGCGTTGCCATTTGTTAAATGTACTACCTTGGTCAAATTATTTCATTTTTCTAAGCTTGAATTTTCTCAAATGTATCATGAAGATAATAATACCTAGCTTCTAGAGCTATTGTGAGGACAAATGAGCTAAGAATATCCTGACATAGAATCAGTGGTCAATGCATGTTTGCAATTTTTATTATTGCCTCCTCCTTTCCTGTGTCAGAGAAAATGGTTCTGAGTCACGCAGATCCAGCTGGGAATGGTCTGAATTTAGTCTTCCTGTCCTCTCTCTTCCACTGGCTAACTGTGTGATCCTCCCTTCTTTGTGTCACAGTTTTGTCACTTTTAAAATGAAGGGGATGTTAATTACGCTAATCATGTCTAAAGTAAGTTGGTGATGTTAGAGCACTTTGAAATAATCACTGGTTATTTATGAAACGTATATGATTAGCTAAAGGAAGACAACCCTCATTTCTTTGAGCTCATTTGTTATTGGTCACCCTACAATGAGTGGAACAAGTCCAGAAAATTTCCTGTGGGCCTATCATGCAATCAGACATAAAGAAAACCAATCATCAGGAAGAGCATGTTGGAAATGGACTTGCCCCATGAGTGGGCAGAGCCACTGGCTGCCTAAAGGATGTGAGTTGAGAGGGGTCAAAAAGTCAAGCTCCCCCCACACCCCACCAAATCTTTTCTATTGATCTTCTATCAAATGCCCCAAATGCTAATTTTGGAGATTTTTTTTTTTTTTTTTTTTTTTTTTTTTAGTGAGAGCTGGAAACCTGTGTTCTAGTTTAGTTCTAATTAGCCATAAATCATGTATCCTTTCTGTGAATGGTGGAGGTTGGTCTAGGATGATCTTCAAGGTCCCTTTTTTTCTTTAAGATTCTATGAAAACTAGACTGCTGAGACGGTGGATTTGTAAAATTTTTGATCTTAGTGTGTTAAAGTTGGACAACTGTCTAGTGAGCAGCACAAATTCTAGAAGGACTAAGTCTGAGGGGTGAGCAGGAGAGAAGGTGTGTAGGGTTTCTGCAGGCAGCAATGAGGACTGACCTGCATGGGGTTGGAGTTGAGCTTGAGGGGCATGGAAGAGGAGGTGAGTCTACAGAGGAGTTGACTCACAGGTGACAGGAGAGGACAGGATGCCAGGCAGGCCCTTGCCCACTTTTACAGCCTTGCTGACCATCTCTGACCAGAGGGATCATCTGTTTAGCATCTGGTTTATACTATAAAGTTAGTAACCGATTTCCTGAGCTTATTGAATTCTATTGGTGAAAGCTTCATCTATAAATGAGGCTAATGCTATTTTTTTTGTCTGATGGCAGGGGGTCAAGGTATGGAGCCTTTTGAGGTTTATTTATCTATGTGGTATATATATTTCAGGATGTACATGATCTCATTGGCCTCAAAAGAAGTCAAAGAATTTAATTTAACATTTTATATATCAGAATTTAAGAAAACTAGAATAGAGATCAGATGACCTGATTTTAGTTCGAGCTCTGGCACTAAACAGAGATGAAAACACAAGGATCGGTAACTCACCAGGGTCTCATCCCTTATTAGTGATGTAGAAATAATAATATCTGTGCTAGCAGTCGGTGCAGCTACGTGAGCTACCCTGCACAGAGCTTCGCACTTGGTGAACGCTCCATAACTATGAACTATTATGTTTCCAGTCCTGGCACACACAGTACCTGGAAAATTCGAAAGTCAAAAACACTTATTGAATAAATGGTGAAAAAAAATGTGTGAAAAAGAAAAGAAAAGAAAAAAAAAAGATATGTGAAGTTCAAAGTAAGTCAAAATAATCTCCAAATAAGTACCTGGTAAGGATAAGTTATCCTCTATTTGTTGAACAAAAGCAACAGTTTTCATACATAGAGCAACATTGTAAAAAAAAAAAAAATCCTCAAATTTTAAACATCTCTTCCTACTTAAGTGAGGTAGCTAGTATATTGCTAGTGTGTTACCTTATATCAGTGATGCCTTCTTTGACTGCCCATCTAAAACAGAACTCCCTCGCCCTGGCCGATTTGGCTCAGCGGTTAGAGCATCCACCTGCGGTCCAGAGAGACCCAGGTTCGGTTCCCGCTAAGGGCATGTACCTCGGTTGCAGTTTGTCCTCTGCCCTGGTTGGTCGTGCGGGTGGCAGCCACTCGATGTGTCCCTTTCACATCGAAGTTTCCCTCTCTCTCTCTCTCTCTCTCTCTCTCTCTTCCTCTCTCTCCCTCCCACTCTATCTGTGCAAAAAGTGGAAAAATGTCCTCGGGTGAGGATAAAAAAATAAAAAAAATAAAACAGAACTCCCTCCAATTACCCTCCACCCTTTATTTTGCCTTCCCCCCATCTCAGCTCATACTGTCACCTGACAAGTCTACCTTTGTTTATTTTCTGACTCCCCCATTGAAATGTGAGATCCATGACAGTAGGTTCGTTGCCTGTTTATTTTTCTCCCCAGGGCAAACTTCATTTGTAGAATAGTACACGGCATGCAGTAGGCACTAAGAAAGATGATGGGTTAATAATATCTTCTGAGGATTCTTCAGCAGTAACAATAACTTTTCTTAAATGATGAAGCCCTTTTCGCTCTATCTGCCATTACTTGAAGTCTATAATCTATTACATCCAGTTTTAAAGCAAGAAAAACAGTTATCCTTTTGGGTGGCTGCGGTAGGAATCATTGCATATGGATGGGTCTTATCATCCGAACCTGGAAGTTGTTTGTATATGATCATTTATCTCCTTAGAGATGGTCAGAATAATTGCTTCCCAAATAGAGGTGCCCTGAATCCTGACAGGTACAGAAGTGTGTAAGTTAGGAGCAACACCATTAATTCTGCTCTGTGCCCCATAAAAAATTAATGGCCATAAAAGTCAAATTGGCTTCCTCACCAGCAAATGAACTTTACTACCCGCTTTAGCTTACAGACTCTTAGTAACCAATATGTAAAAAATACCAACCAGGGAAAGATATTTTCCTGCTTTATAGGCTTTAAAAAAACCATTTAATTCAATCTGGCACCCAGACTGAATGTAAAATAGCTGCAAAGCAGTATTGATGGGACAACACGTGACATAATTAAATCTATGTATCAATCCATCAAGTGTAAGATAAAAATCAATCACATGCAAACAGACACCTTCAGGCGGGAAAAAAAGCAGTATTTGCTACCAGCCTGTTCCTACTTTAGACCCTGTTGCTCTTTTCTTGGAGGTTATTCTCACCAGCTACAAGATGATTTTTTGGTGTTTTCTGAGAGCCTGTTTATGCAGGGCTGTGAATAAAATTTAAGAGTTCTGGAGTTTACATGGAGGTTCTAAAGTGACTCAAAGATTTGAGGATTTTTAAAGTGACACGGAGGTTTAAAAAGGACCAAGTGACTTTCCCATGTAGATCACCGTAAAACAAAAAGCCATGAACTGGGGCCTAAAATCCACCTGGGGAAGTGGGTAAACTTGTATCCTTTTGGGCTCCTTCCCAGAGATTCTGATTATATTGATGGTGGTCCCAATGCCATACATCAAAAAATAGTATTATTTGCAGCCACCAACCCTGGGTGAGAATCCAAGCCCCATCATTCACAAATTCTGTGGCTTTGGGCAAGGTAATGAATCGTTTTCTAAACCTCAATTTTCTCTCTTGTAATTCTAGTTTATGGATGATAAAGTGTTCTGGGTACATTCTCATTTAATCCTACTTTATAGGATGGTGTAGGAGTAAATGAGGCAATGTATGTAAAACATTTAACTCAGAGTCTGATAAATATCGCACTATTGCTACTGCCGGCAGCTAAGTTCTACTGCTTCCTGTCCGGGGGGCTGTTATAAGTGCTTTACATGTGTTCACTTTTAAATCTCAGGTCAGCACTGCTGTTATGCCTGCTTTATACAGTTGAGAAAACAGAAGCACAGAGAAATGAAGTAACCTGTTTTAGGTCACACAGCAGTGAGGTGGTAGAGCAAGGACAAGAATCCAAGTTAGTGTGACGTCAAACTCCACGTAATTTATCTGCTTTAATGGTTTATTTTTAGCTGGAGCCCACCCATCTTTTTTTCCTTTTCTAGTTTTGCATTTTGTCATGATCAGCCCTGCTTTGGCTTTGACTTCCTGGTTCATCTTGTTGTCCCCCTAAATGTTCTGGAACCATACATTTACGGGTGAAAGGGAGCTCTTAACATGTACATTGTCAAATAAAAACATACTTCATAGAATTTAATAATTGCAAAAATCTGCTATTCTAAATATCTATATCTATATCTATAAAACCAACAGTAGGTGACAAATCAGAATAATTAGCATAGGTGTTTTTGGTTTAGGGTCCTATAAATCCTTAAGGGGAATCAGAAAGAAAATATTAGAAAACCAAATTGAAAATTTAGTATTGTTTATAGCTAGCTATGGGGTTGTGGGTAATTTCTTTACTGCTTTAGAATTTTTGCACTTTTCTGAATTTTGTATCACAGTGAACTTATAGTACTTTTGCAATCATGAAAGATTGCTTTCTTCAAATAAAAGGCAAATTAATTGCAAATAGAAGCTCACAGCATTACTCTTGTATTTCCTCAGGTGGCTTCCCCCTTCTAGGCGTGCATCCTGGTCACCTCCATAGGAAGCTGATCAATATTTTGGTGCCAAGGGGAGGAAGGAGTGGATGGTGAGAGAGGGAATATTTAAAACCCCTGTGAGCTCTGTTAGAAGTATGCCTCAGTTCACTGACCTTGAAAATTAACCTAGGGTAACCAGAGGACTAAGTCCCAGGATAAACAAACAAGCAAGAAAATTCATCTCCAATTTTGACCAAATGTTAACAATGTGTTGTGTTTTCACGATGCTGAAACTTACTAATCTAATGAAAAACCACATCAGTCAAGCCATTGGAAACACACAAAAATCAATACAGGCGTCGTTTTATAGATCAAGCGATCACTTTATAGATAGAATTTCTCTTCTATTCATGTATTTGTTTAGTTACCTCCTGACACAGTTAGAGGTCACACTGGATTCTGAAGAGATTCTGGTGTCTGAAAAAGAATAATTATGAAAATGCCACGTCGCAAAAGGAAGCATGATAAAAAAAGGCTCTAATACCTTTCAGGGACAAAAAAGAACCATTGAAACATTCTGTTTTCTAATAAAGTGATTGCTAATTATTTTATTTTATTTTTTTGATAGCACAGTGCAATCTACTTACTACTGGCTAGGAAACATCGAGTATAAAGAAATTGTAGAGTGTGTGGAACCATCCTCCACACCAATATGCATTAAAGCTACTTATAATAAGAGTTGCTTGGTAGCTAGTGGGAAAGGAGGCTCTGGAACGAGGCATTTCATAATCTTTTATATAAAAGCAGGGTTTCTAAAGCGGCGTGAGATGTTATTGTAAGTTCTTGAGAATGTAGAGAGGAAAAGCCTGTTATTTGTGCAGGACAAAGAGGAGCTAGCGCACAATAGTGGGAGCTTACATTTATAAATTATAACACTCTCTGCTCTTTGATGTGTTTTCAGATCTGGTTTATCACTTTATCCCTGTCACAACTCTGCATCAGGTAGGCACTTTCACCCCAGTAGAAGAAGAAACTAAAGTGTGGTTAAATTATTTGCTCAAAGTTGTTGATAGGGTAAAACTTACAACACAGGCTGTTATACCTACTAAGTAGGGGCTTACTTATACACTATATTTGACTGTCTTGAGAATCTGTTGTCATGGCACAAAAATAATTTGTTTGCAAAGTAAAAGTAAAGAAGCAAACAAACAAAAAGACAAAAAAAAAAAAAAAAAAAAAGCCCAACCCCTAGTTTGCTTTGTCTGAATAACATTTACTATTTAGATATGTCCAACTCAATAAATGTGAAGTGCAGCATTTTATTTATTTATTTATTTGCATTTATCTTCAGATAGAGCAGGAGGGTGAGAGGGGGAAGAGAGAGAGAGAGGAGCATCGACGTGAGAGAGACCCATTGACTGGTTGCCATCCACATGATCCCAACAGGGGCCAGGGACAAACTGCAACTGAGGTATGTGCCCTTATCGGGAACTGAACCCAGGACTCTCTGGTCTGTGGGCCAATGCTCTAACCACTGAGCAAAACCGGCCAGGGCTAAGTGCAGTGTTTTAAAAAGTTTGGTTAATTGACTGCTATTTTTCTTCTTATCCAGACACTTTGATACCAAGTTGAAGTTAAGATATGGATAGACATTCAGAAGCAAAGCTAAGGTTATCATGATCAAATTGTGCATTCTATAGAAGTTGTTATCTAGGTCTGAATACAGCTAGATGATTGTCACTTTCAGGTTCCGATACCAAAAAAGCTATCAGCAGAAATAATGAGGTCAGATTTAGAGACATATAATAGAATCTCATGCTTCACTTGGGCTTTTAGAAATATCTTTTAAAAAGGATTTTCTAATTGGAGTCCTTGATAGTGTGTTGTTTACTGCCCTTGGTTATGAACAGAAAAAGAGAGAAATGAGTTAACTGGGGTTCCTGTCATATGACCTGTTGTGAATCTGTGCTGATGCTGTCTTGGTGACTGGGGATGACAGGGATACAGCACAGGAAAAACAAAAATAAGAACCAACCAAGACCCTGCATGCATGGTGCTTAGAGTACAGTGGGGGAAGAAAGGAAGAAAGGAAGAGAGAGAGAGAGAGAGAGAGAGAGAGAGAGAGAGAGAGAGA
Organism: Molossus molossus; assembly: GCF_014108415.1. NCBI lineage: Eukaryota > Metazoa > Chordata > Mammalia > Chiroptera > Molossidae > Molossus > Molossus molossus. The sequence goes on along the minus strand of NW_023425401.1, from coordinate 28,669,534 downwards.
GAGAGAGAAGGAGAGAGAAGGAAGGATGGACAGATGGAAAGAAAAGAAAGAAAGAAAGAAAGAAAGAAAGAAAGAAAGAAAGAAAGAAAGAAAGAAAGAAAGAAAGAAAGAAAATATACATGCCATTTCAGGTGGTCATAAGTACTAGGATGGAAACCTGGGTAGAAGAAAGAGGCAAGAGAGTGACTGAGACACTCTTTCAGACAGGGTTGTTGGTTATACAAGGCCTTTTTTTATTTCAAGGTAAAATTTTAATAATACATTTTAATCCATTTATAGTTAGGGAAGAAGGCTGAGTGTTTGAAAGTCAGTGGGTATGAAAAGAGTAAGGTGATATGTGATGGTAGAATCACACATTGCTCATCTTTTGTCTGCCTTGCTACTTCTTCTACTGGAAGCTTTACTCCACATCCCACTTAGCTTGCCCCTTTACCCAGGGGATTCTGGTGACTTCTACCTATTTGCCAGGTCTGAACTTAGATGATCCCTTGCTCAGGCAGGTATTGCCTTTTTAATTCTTCCTAAGTACCCCATTTTCCCACTTTTGTAATAGTAATCCCACTTGTAATTATATATTTCATGCCTGTCTATCCCAATTGATGGAGTTACCAGAGTGTTAAGATCATGCTTCTGTGTTCACCTTTGCATTTTCTTCTTTTTATCCCTATAAATATAATTTATGATAATAAAATAAAAATTTGTCTTCTTTTGGGGGGGAGTTGGACTACCATGCATAAATATATAATAATACCGAGTGCTTAAAATTCATTCCGTTCTTATCACATATTGAGGGGAGCAAAGGTGGGTGACAGTAAGTGGATTCTGGGGTCATAAGGAAATGATTTTAGAACATTTCTGTTTTTGCATTGTGAAGATCTAGCTAGCAATGAACTTTTTTCTGCTGCGGTTTCCTGCTCTGTCAAGAACCATACCATGTAATATATTCCAGTAACTGAAGTCATGAATGGATTTTTTTGCCAGTAGATTGCACATGACTGGGGATGCTAGCTATTCCTTCTTGGGTTTATCTGAAAAAGCACCAAAGAGCTCAATTATAATATTAAAAAAATAGGTTATTATGACCATTGGTAAACTTAACACAGGGAGTGACTCCATCTGGCTCACTTGTTTTTAAAGACATTCTGCTTCCTGGGTAGAAGATGGACCGTCGGGCAGCGGAGTGGAAGAAGAGACAATTTAGGAAGCTACATTCATAGCCCAGACAAGAGTAGGGTGGCTTAGACTAGAGTTGCGGAAAGCAGAGAAGTGGTTGTATTTGAGTTGTATCTTGGAAATAGAATCAAGAGGATTTATTCATGAATTGGATACAGAATGTGAGGTTGCTCAAGGTGCTGCTGATTTCTGCCAAGAGTGACTGGCTGAAGGAAGGTGCGGTTATTGAGATGGTGAAGCTTTGATGGTGAGGGAGTGAAACAGAGTTCCATTATGAATACTTTAAATTCCAGATTCTGAATAACATATCCAATTCTAATTTTTGGACTAAATATGCAAGTGATTACCTTTATTATAATGTTTTAAAATAATTCCTTAACCTGTTGTTCTTTTTAAAATTTATTTTATTTTATCCTCACCTGAGGACATATTTTTGCAGTTATCTTCAGGTAGAGCAGGAGGGAAAGAAGGAAGAAGAGAGAGAAAAACATTGATGTGAAAGAGACACATAGAGTGGTTGCCACCCACAGGACCCCAACCAGAGCCTGGGACAAACTGCAACCGAGGTACATGCCCTTAGCAGGAACTGAACCCTGGTCTGTCTGGTACACAGGCCGATCCTCTAACCACTGAGCCAAACTGGCCAGGGCTTAAATTTATTTTTTGTTTGTGAACTTCTAAGGATAAAGGCTTTTATGCTAACTTTTATCCTCCTTGTATTTCTGAGGCCTCTCACTTAGCTGAATGAATGAAAAGAGGTGGTAGAGACTTTCACATTGCATATTTTTTATCTCCAGACCTTGCTTTAACCTCCCCCACTCCCCTGCCCACCAACTCTATGTGTCATATCCCTGCATTCTTCCATTTAAGAAAAAGCATTAAACTTTTGGGTACTAGTCTCCACTAGCTGTGTGACTCTGGAAACTCCACTCAATATATTTTCTGAGCCTTTCTTCATCTGAAAATTCTGTAATTGGTATTTTTCTCTTTGAGATGTGCAAATCCAATAAGCACTTTCAGGTTTTACAACTTTTTAAAATAAATGTATTTTTAGAAACACACAATTTAGAGATGATTAATTCAACTCACATGAAAGGTGAGGGACATGGAACCCTGAGATACGCTTCTGTGTTTATAAAATGAGATTAAAATAATAATAATAATGACCTGGCTGGTGTGGCTCAGTGGTTGAGCATCGACCCATGCACCCAGAGGTCGCCAGTTTGGTTCCTAATCAGGGCACATGCCCAGGTTGTGGGCCCAATCCCTAGGGGGGGCATGCAGGAGGCGGCCAATCGATGTTCTTTCTCACTGATGTTTCTATCTTTCTCTCCCTCTCCCTTCCTTTCTCTTTCTAAAAAAAAAATCAATAAAAAAAAAAAAATGATAACAACAGTGACATCAATAGGTTTTTGTGGGACTAAAATTAGATAAAATATGCAAAAGTGCCTATCTAGGAATAAATGTTCTATAAATAGTGGTTCTCACAATGATTATTGTTGTTGGATGTCATGTGACTTGTCCAAGAATATGTGACCAGCAACTGGCACATCTGGGACTAACTTGTTTCCCTGAGAGGCACAAGCCTTCCGTTTCTCTTCCAGGCTCTTCTTGTTTGCTCCCCCAGCGATCAGAGCTGAATATGCTTTATACGCTGTGAAGATAGTGCACTCAGGTGGTTTTGGGCATACCTTAGAGATTCGATAAAACCTGGGTTTGAAAGCAGGTTCTTGTACTCTGTACTTGTATGATATTGGATAACTTGTCACATGTTTCTGAATCTCAGTCTCCTCATCTGTAAAATAGGGATCATAATACTGGGTGTGAATCTTAAAGAGACATGAGGAGAATAAGTGATGTAACAGATGTCAAGTACTTGGCAATGTTCATGGCATGGAAAAAGTCAATAAATTATCCTGTCCTAATTATCTGTCCCCTGGCTTGCAACACTTGCTAAGTGGTGGAGGTTCTCCACATTGCCTACGTAGAAGTTATTTTTAGTGTTGGAAATAAGGCTTGCGTTTATTATATTACCAATAACCTTATAGTAATAAGTTATCAAATCTGTGCTTTCAAACAAAATGTAGTTGGCAGTATTTTTATAAGTAGATGTCATGATAATACTTCTTATTCTTTTACCACACTTTTAGCTCATGAAGGACAGGAACTAAATCTTTCTTATCTTTGATTGTTTTTAAAGTCCAACATTGAATATATGAATTGCAAATGTTTCATTAGTGATTTAATTATATGGCATTGCTTCTTATGAATTTATGCAGAACAATAAACCTTTATTAATGGTTTATTTAGCCAAAAAGATGATTTTGATAGGATTATTTTGTGGTTGGTTTTATGCTTCTCAGGAAAATATAACATCCTAGCACACACCACTTTGATATTTATTAGCAGATTCTATAATCTAAAAATCAGTATACTAGTTAATTCTTATTTGGGGAAGGAGATGAATGAAGTCACAGTGCAATCATCCTATCACATGGGAAGTAATTTGAGAAATTAACTTACTTTCCACCTTCACTATTCAAAATATGTCTCCAAACTTTGGGAGACTTGGATGGTGGTTCTTATCAGAATCTTGAGAAAAGTGGCATTTGAAAATATTCCTTAGGTTGAGTCTATTAAGGCATTACTGAGAACTACATTGTCAACTCAATCTATGATTTTCATGGTTATAGTAAGAGCTGATATTCCCATATTAGGCTTAAAATTACTGCTAATGAGAATGAGTCTAATGATTTTTAGGCATGGCAATATACTTAAGGTTAAGCCACTTGAATTGGGACTTCTGCTCACAGTAAAAATAAAGTAGTAGGGGCCAAATGTATACTTCTACTAGAAGCAACCAAAGATGGACAAAATGTGTGAAATGAGTTTGACGAGATTGTCATCGTATTCTAGGCCATAACATGTTTCAATAAATTTAAAAGGATTCAAGTCACACAAAGCATGTTCTCCAACCACAATGGAAATAAATTCGAAATCAATAAAGTTTTAGTCCATTTAACAAATTAACAAGTGGAATTATTTATATTATACAACAAATCAGGTGAAAATATTTGGGAGTTTTAGGGGCGGGAACCTCTCAGTTTTTACCCCTCCAGAGAAAAAGAAATCATGTTAGAGTGTATAAAAATGGCCAATGTAGAAATATTATTTTATTTATAAGTTTACACTGGCAAATAGTGTGGGTACTAGAGGGAAATATGACTTATTCAACAAATAAGCATGTGCTCTTGAGAGATGAATCAGGAATCTGGAAGGTTTAAGGCAGGGTGTAATTTTATTTTCTTCTTGTATTGCATATATAGCCTAAAAACCAGTGAAACACATTTCAGTCAGACAACATTTAAATAGGATATAAAAATTTGAACTAATTTTTTTTTTTCATGATAGTTGTCCTTTTTGGGAATAGACATTTTCAAATTGGTTCTACCATACATGTGTACAGCTAACTCACTTTATCAAGTATTGCTGTTCAACATGAATATTGTTATTATGGTACTGTTCATTGCTTTCCAATTGCCTCTCATCTGCTCCCACATCTGTATCTTTGCTCATGTCGAAACTCCATGTGAAGACCTTCCATGGCTTCCCATGTGGTTTCGAAACCCAGTCTATTTAAGCTCCTATCGTACCTGCTGGACTTTCCTTCAGCTGTTCTGACCTGCCAGTGATGTCCTTTTCTATGAAATCTCATAGAATTTTATATATAATCAACACAAAGAAATAGAATACAGACTCCCTTATTTATTAATTTTTAATTCAGTGGGTTTTAATCTACAGTATACATAATAATTACTTGAGAGTGATGATAGTAACACAGGTTTTGAGCCAACCCCTCAGAAATCCAATAAGACTAGGGGATCATGAATGCACATTTTACCAAAGATCCCAGGGTATCCTGATATGATGGGTCTGCATATTACCCTTTGGAAAGAAACTTCATCTCTTGAATGAATTTCAATAATTTAATCTGTTATGTTCATAGAGATGCACAGTGTCTACTTCTTTTATATCTTTATATTAACAAGTCAAGTGCTAAGCGTATGATGGATGCTCAATAAATGCTCCCAGATCTATTGAAGCAGTGCAGTTACACATTTAAGGTATGCATTCTTCTGTTATTTTTGCTTTTAATGATTGCGTAGCCAGGTATCTTAATTTTAAAAATATTTTATAAACTTGTGATTTGACTTCTTTTTTGAATAATAGAATTTTAGAACTGAAAGGGATTTCTGAAATTAACTTAGCTTGGTTCATTCATTTTTTTGATGAAGCAGTTGAGGGCATGAGAGGGTAAGTGACTTACCCAAGTTAATGCAACTGCTTACTGAGAGCTACATCTATAGAAGCCAAGTCTCCAGGCCCCCAAACCTAGTGTGTTTTTGCTGCTGTATGTGTTGTCTTTTACTAAGAAACTTCTCTGATAACTATGGGTAGTGATGCAAGTGATAAGATTTAAACACACAATTCTCAATAAGTTAAGTGACTAAAAATGTCTTGTCTCTCTAAAGAACTCACAGTTGCTGTTGGCTTTAGCTTATTTGGTCTGGATAATTTGGGGTCAGATAATTTCTTGTCATGGGCCTGTCCCATGCACTGCAGAAATTTTAGCGGGATCCCTCTAATCACTGGTTGCCAATAGCACTTCAGTTTGGTCAAATAAAAAATATGTTTCTAGAGATTGTCAAATGTCCCCTGGGAAACAAAATCACTCCCAGTTGAGAACCACTCCTTTATACAAAGACATAGATTCTTGTGTTCTTGGATTCTTGGAAAGAATCATAAAGGCTCTTTCAAGACCCTTTGGAGACAGAGATTTGTGCAGGGGAGGGTGCTGAGAATTTGAAGCAATCACTGTCTGAAGACACCTTAAGCATATGTTGTAAACAAAAGTATAGTGACGTTAAGGTGCAGTGCAGTGTCATAAAGTACAAAGTACTAAGGCGTATGACGGTGTGATTTAGATGGATTTTTATGGTTTTTTTATTTATATGAATTTTTATTATGCCCCTTTTTATTTCTCAGTAATAAATAAGCTGGAGTGTAAATAATAAGCTACAGTGCATATTATTTCTTTAAGTGGAACATTGTGTTATGGTATGAAGAATGGTTTTCATCTATAAATCAATGTATGTATATTCTAGACATGAAGCATTTATCTTGTGAATTTTTCAAAAGTCTAGAAAAATTATGTAGACATACCCTTTGGAAAATGTAAATACATGTAACACTTTGTCGTATGCAATGTGCCTCATCCTCTCCAGCCCCCTTTCCTTGAGTAGCGAAGCTTAGGGAAACTTATCTGACCACTTTAGGTGAGCTTGACCTTAACAGAATTATTTCTTAATGGATATCTGTCCATCTTTGCTGCTGTGCTGAAGGAAAACAGCTTTTTGCTCCCACAGGATCGAAAAGGTGAACTGAAGTTTAACAGATGAGCAATGTATTATCAAACAGCTGCAAGAGAAAATCTCTTTAGTGCACATACAGATCTAAAATAAAGGACGAGAAATATTATTGAAGAAAAATTTTACCCCAAAGAGTAGCTTGTGGAATAGAAGCAGCAAGGGGGTCATGGATGGTTGAGCTGCAGTCCAGGCTCTGTCATGAGGACACTCTCTGATCTTGGGTACATTTTTATTTAACAGTTAATAATGGAGTTGGGCTAGGTGATCCTGTTCATTGTTGTACATTTACAGCACCAATTCCTATTATTTATATTGCTCAGAATAAAAGATTTTTCAATAGGAAGAAGAGAAGTCTTGCTAAAGAAGTGCCCCATGAATAATGTAAACTTCATCAGGAAGAACTGTCCTCTCCCAGAGAGGAACGTGGGTTTTACTAGAGGACATGTGCACATAGAGGCCTCATACACAACAGTTCTAATGAAAATAAGATAAAATGCTAACCTCCAAATGATTTTCTTCTTCTGTGGTGAAAACAAAAGACTGCATTTGCTCTTAGCAATATTCTGCTCAATTAGGTTCATTGGTGGTTTAACACTTAAAGGAAATAATACTCAGCATTTATAATATTGATGCTTTTCATAATTAAAATATAGAAATTATAAATATCAACTGCTTAGACTCCAATTAGCTTATTGCCATGCAGTAGAGACTACACAGTTGCATTATTGATATTATTTTTCTTGTTCCATCCATGGCCACTAAGCACTGTCAGCCGTTCATATGATTACATCAAGCTCTCATACAACTTAGCTCCCAGCCAAAGTCTGACACGGGCAGTCAATATCTGGTTTTAATTATGTTGATGAGTAAAAAAGGTCACCTTTTTCTATGTAGGCTAAATGCTCACCATGTGTAGGGAGCTCAGCTGTTGCACTTCTGATTTCACCCTAAAGATTGCAACAAAAGGTTGGGGATTTTTTGATGCAAAGTAATTAAAATATGAATGATCTGTATACCTTGTAAGCTTGTTCTTGGATCAGTGTATAAAGCAGAATTTTTTTTCATGTATATTATGACTGTGCACTTTGGGGTAATGATTTGGATGTGTCAGTACCAAGAAAATGTACACTCTTAGCCTTTGAAAGAATACTTAGACAAACATTCCTGGAATTACAAAATTGAGTACATTAATGTATGTTCCTCCTACTTATACCAAAGGGCAGTTGAGTTTGAGAAAGAAAGTTACAGACATGGAGAAAAGTAGGTTCTATCAGATCATTATGAAAACCAGACAGGGCTATTCTTCACTGGTGGTTGCCAGGCCTCTGGTCATGTGTCTGTGGATATCCCTGCCAGATTAATTGGATTAGTGTTCTTACAGATTTGTCTCCTTACAGAAAGGTGTGATCTATGGACTACCTACCCTAGAATTAACTCAATTTCCTCAAATACATACATCCTGGCTTCACAAACACATGTTGTTTCCATAGGTCTGAGATAGAGCTCAGAAATAAAATTTCCTAAGAAAATTTCCAGATGATTCTGATACTCATTGAAAGTTCTCGAACCTCTAACTGAGGTAGCAGTAGCCAGAACTCAGTTAGGACAAATATTTTGTCTTTTGCTCACCTAATTTCTGCTCATTCATTTTCCAGTGACCTCCACACCCTTCTTCATCCCCTGCCATCAACTTATCAAGGTTTCAGGGAACTGTCAACTAATGCCCCACAACGAAAGCTTGAAGTATTAGACCATCTAGTGGACATTTCTATTTTAATTCATTAATTATAATAATGATAATATATGGCTCTATGCATCTCAAACCTTGTATACCTTTACCCTTTACCCTTATACTTCCGGTGCCAGAGGCTGCAGGACATTTTGATGTTGAGAGTGACGTTGGCCCTGGACTTTTGTGTGGTCACTGTGGATGCCTGAGCACACTGGGGAGTAGAAGTACTCCTGGACACCCTCTTAACCTGATATACTCAGCAATAACTCAGGTGTACGTGGAAGTGACTTTGGGCCACATAAATATATGCCGTAATGGTCCAACTAAATTTCTCAACTCAATTTCTCCTTAGGTGGATGCCAGAAATCCTTCAGTCACTCCAAAACTGCGGTGCACAAGGCGAGGAAGTGTGAGAGGGAAAATCTGAGAGAACGAGATAGTGACTTTAATTGATTACAGTTAAAAGTGGCTTCTCTTGCCCTGGCCGGTTTGGCTCAGCGGTTGGAGCATCGGCCTGTGGTCCAGAGAGACCCGGGTTCGGCTCCCGCTAAGGGCGCGTACCTCAGTTGCAGTTTGTCCCCGGCCCTGGTTGGTCGTGCGGGTGGCAGCCACTCGATGTGTCCCTTCACATCGATGTTTCTCTCTCTTCCTCTCTCTCCCTCCCGCTCTATATGAACAAAAAATGGAAAAATGTCCTCGGGTGAGGATAAAAAAAAAAAGTGGCTTCTCTTGCAAATTTTTGAAAAATATATGATTCTGAGAACACACTGTTGACCTTCTCTGCTAGCCCTTCGGTTGAAGGGGCCCAAGTAAGGGAAGGGCTCTGAAGCTCAAGCTTCGTTAACTTCTCAATAGATACAAAATAGATATATAATGAATAGATGGATGAATACAAAAAGTACACATTTTATTCTCCCAGCCCTGGCCCAGTGTGGCTCAGTTATGAGCAACATTGCATGAACCAAAAGGTCACTGGTTCGATTCCTGGTCAGGGCACATGCCTGGGTTGTGGGCCCCATCCCCCACTGGGGGCATGCAGGAGGCAGCCGATCGATGTTTCTCTCTCACGTCAATTGTTTCTCTCCCTTTCTCTTCCTCTCTCTCTAAAATTAATTAAAAAAAAATTGGAAAAAGAAATCTTATTCTCCCAGCATTTTAGATGGGGAATTTAGCAACACTTTGAAGTCACATAACTTAATAACATGATATTCATATTTAAAAGCAAGTTTTCTGTTTACAGACTTTGCTATATGCTCAGTGATGAATACTTCTGGTATAGTCCATCGCTGCCTAGGTGCTATGCTTACTGAGCATTGCCCTGGTTCAGGGAGCAAGCTGTGCAGTAATAGTCTCTCGCCAAGAAAATTTCTATGTGCGAAAGGCCCAATTTCTCTTAAAAGCAATTCAGAAGAATGTGATGGCTAACTATCAGCTTATTTTTTCCCAGATATCAGAACTCTCTGACATAGTTAACTTGTGAGTTCTTAAGACTACAGAGTGGTTGTAAAAATGCTGAGAGAGCCCTGGCCGGTTTGGCTCAGCGGTTAGAGCGTCGGCCTGCGGTCCGGAGAGACCCGGATTCGGTTCCCGCTAAGGGCACGTGCCTCGGTTGCAGTTTGTCCCTGGCCCTGGTCGGTTGTACGGGTGGCAGCCACTCGATGTGTCCCTTTCACATCGATGTTTCCCTCTCTCTCTCTCTGTTCCTCTCTCTCCCCCCGACTCTACCTGAACAAAAAATGGAAAAATGTCCTCGGGTGAGGATAAAAAAAAAAAAAATGCTGAGAGATAGAAGGAGGAGTATTTATATTTTCTGATGGTTTACCACTTGTACCGCATACTATGCCTCTGATGCTGCCTTTGACATGAGAAGGACTTTTCATGTCAGGTCACTAGAGTCAGTGTTGTACTGGGGCTGAGAGTGTGCTTTCTGGAGTTTGTTTTCCTGGGCTCTCTGCTTACTGTGTGACCTTGGGCCAGCAACTTAATCCTATTATGCCATCATGTTTTCATCTTCTATTAAATGACACTGCTTTGAGGACTGAATGAATATTGCGATTCACAAATGCTCAATGAATACGAACAATTGCTCTAGTTATACTTGATCTTGCCTTTGACACTAACTACCTCTTGACATTGGCAAGCACATTATATTTGTGACTCTCAGTAGTTAAATTACAGTTAGGATTGGCCTTGGATCTCTATATAACATCTTGGATCTCTTTTAAAAAAATTGAAATAAAATATTTTAAATGATTTTTTTATTTTCACTTACAGTTGACATACATCGTTATATTAGTTTCAGGTGTATACCCTAGTGATCAGACATTATATAATAAGTGATGACCCTAATAAATCCCACACCCATTCAGCACCATGACTAGTTATTAGAATATTATTGACTCTATTCCCTATGCTGTACTTCGCATCCCCATGACTATTCTGTAACAACCATTTGTACTTCTTAATCCCTTCACCTTTTTCCATCTGGCAATCAACAGAAAGTTATCTGTATCTATGAGTCTGTTTCTGTTTTGCTTGTTCATTTTGCTTGTGGACTCAATTGTTGATATATATATATATATATATATATATATATATATATATATTTATTGCAATTTTATTGTTCATATTTTTTATCTTCTTCTTCAAGAAGACCCTTAACATTTCATGTAATACTGGGTTGGTGGTGATGAACTCCTTTAGCTTTTTCTTGTCTGGGAAGCTCTTTATGTGTCCATTGATTCTAAATGATAGCTTTGCAGGATAGAGTAATCTTGGTTGTAGGTCCTTTCTGTCCATCACTTTGAATATTTCTTACCACTCCCTTCTGACCTGCAAAATTTCTTTCGAGAAATCAGTTGACACTGAAAAAAATTATTTTGAAGTCACAGTTGTTGTGAAATTCTTTGGTTCAATAGTTAAAAGTCTTGGCCAGTTTGGCTCAGCAGTTAGAGCATCAGCCCGCTGCAGACCAAAGGATCAGGTTCAATTCCCAGTCAAGTGCACATACCTGAGTTGCAAGTTTAATCCCTGGCCCTGGTTGGGGTCATGTGGGAGGCAACCAATTAGTGTGTCTCTCTCACATTGATATTTCTCTCTCCATTCCTCCCTTCCACTCTATCTAAAAATCAGTGGGAAAGTATCCTTGGGTAGGATTAACAAAAATAAATACATAAATAAAATGAATAAAAAATGAAATCCCATTTATTCTCTAACATATTAAAAATAAATGGAAAAAAACAGCTTGGTGCATAAGTTGAGCATCGACCCATGCACCAAGAGGTCACCAGTTTGATTCCCGGTCAGGACACATGCCCAGGTTGTGGGCCCAATCTCCAGTGGGGGGCATGCAGGAGGCGGCCAATTGATGTTCTCTCTCATTGATGTTTCTATATCTCTCTCCCTCTCTCTCTAAAATCAATAAAGGAAAAAAAATTGAATAAACGAAAAAAAATCAACAAGTTGGCCTCTTTCTTTCTCTTTGGAAACAAGGATATTGAAGAGCCAGTGTTGTTGCCTAAGAACCAGGAACCCAAACCTTGGATTTCATTACTGTTATGATTCCAGATCCCACCGGAGTCTCTTATCAAATGTGGCCTCATTAAGTGCAAAAGATGATGCACATCTCCCCTAATTGTGCCAAGCTCACTTGTGGCTGACATGAGACAAAATGAAATGTGATCATTTAAAACCCGTTCCTGTACTTGCACATCACAGACATATATCAATGCATGCACAGCAACTTGGGAGTCCACATTTATCTAGGCTCTATTCTGAGTAAGTGTACTGAATATCAAACCTATTAATGTGGCTCTGTCAGTAGTAAAAACTAAATATAGAGCAACTCCCATGTGTTTTCCTGTTTTGAGTAAGTTACCTCAAAGACTAACTCAATGGATTGGTTTTTCTCCCCCTTCACTGATGGTAACTGTTTATAAACAGATTACAGTGTAATCTATACTTTTCGGTAGCCAAGAATTTTTGTAAATGTATTTATAGCCCTGGAAAAAGGATAGACACATTGCTTTCTAATAATAATTACTAACATTCGCTCTATACTAGAAATGGTTTTAAGTGCTGTGTATGTGTCAACTGAGTCATTTAATGTTTGTAGTAGAGAAAGCACAGAGAGACTATGTCATTTACTCAAGACCCCAAAGCTAGTGAGTGATAGAGCTGGGTTCACGTCCAGGAAGTCCAATTTGGGTCTGTGGTTGTAACCACTAAACTGCTCTTATTTCTCACATTTCTCCTTAATTATATTGGCTTTCTTAAGGCAGAGGGACACAATGAGCACTGAATAGTGAGATTGAAACCATGGAATACAAGTGTGGATCTGATGATATTTATGTCTTACTTTTTTTCTCAGTGAGGAAGAACATGATATGAAATGCAACCCAATTTTGAAATAGAACCAGCTTAGAGGTGGTTATAAAACTTGCCTGAGGTGATCTGGAGATACTAGCGAAAGCAGGAATTGGTAGAAGCCTCTGACAGACTCTGTTTCTTAGCTATAGCCACCAGAGAATGTGTCTTCCAGTGACAGTCATCAATGGCTGTAGGGGATAGAAATAACTAGGAGACAATTAGTGATTCCGGAGGGAAGTGACAGACACGAAATGCTTGGGGGCGAAAGGAGGGTTGCAGGGATCTGGTTTATGGTAGGTAATGACTTCATTGCCAACCGCAACTTAAAAGATTAATGATATATTTTAAAATGACATTCCAAAAGGATCGTACTATTCCAGGGCTTCCAAGCATCCATATTGTAAAGTTAGCCCACATGTTTAATCCCCGAAATCTTTTCTCAGAGACAAAGACACTTGGGCGATCCCACCAATTCTTCCCTAGTCTTATTGGGAAGCAGAGTGCTTTTGTATTTCTTTGCTTTTGAAAGCACAGTGTTAATTAATATCAGAAACAATGGCTCTTAGACATATTGTATGTGCACGAATTAAAATACCAGCACAGCCCTGGCCGGTTTGGCTCAGCGGTCAGAGCATCGGCCTGCGGTCCGGAGAGGCCCGGGTTCGGTTCCCGCTAAGGGCACGTACCTCGGTTGCAGTTTGTCCCCGGCCCTGGTCGGTTGTGCGGGTGGCAGCCACTCGATGTATTCCTTTCACATCGATGTTTCTCTCTCTCTCTCTGTTCCTCTCTTTCCCTCCCACTGTACCTGAACAAAAAATGGAAGAATGTCCTCAGGTGAGGATAAAAAAATAAATAAATAAATAAATAAAATAAAATACCAGCACAGATTGGAAAGTAAAAATCATTTATAATCCCATTATTCAGAAACTATCACTTAACCTTGTACCTATGCATATTTATAGTTGTAACTACCTTGGGGTCACATGCACCTACAATTTTGAAAATTGTATTTCACTTTATAGGAGTATTTCTCCAGATCATTACATATTTTTAAAATTTGGGTTTGAAAACACCATTGAATGAATAAATAATAACTCATTTCACATTGTGCTGTAATATGCTCTTATGGTTGGATGATTAGATTGTTTATAGATGTTTTGTTATTTTGAATAACAAGTCTTTTTATGCATGAATCATTGTCTGAATTTTAAAATTATTTTTAGAATAGGCATCTCTAGGATAGGCATTCATTTTCCAAGACTGCACAATTTAAAATAAAATCTTTAATACGTATTATATATATATATATATATATATATTTTTTTTTTTTACAGAAATTTCTTACTGATTTTTTTGGTTCTCTCAATTGTATAAAAGGAGGTTTGTTTCACCAAATCCTCATCCTCATAAATAATTTTCTATATTTAAATGCTGGGGCATTATCTTTCTGAGTGTTTAATTAATTTGATAGGCAAACCATTATATCCTATTCAATTTCCATTTCTTAAATGTTTGTCATCTGTGTTTCTTCTTTGCAAATGAAATGTCTGTTTTCATCCTTTGTCTCAGATCTAAAATATTAAAGAAGTGTCTGCTGCTGAAACGTGTTGAAAGCAAAACGTACTGAGTGCCAATCAAACAACTACGCAGCAGTTTAAAATTTGTTCTTTAACAATGTTCATCAAGACTGTTTTTTATGAACTATGTGGAAAGATTTAGTCAGCATAAATATAGCTTAGGATCTTGGAAGAAGGAAAAAGCATTCTGTGTATGTACATATATTCCTGAGCCTTTTTTACGTCTGGATTCCCACAATGCATTAGAACAACTTGGAAGAGAAAACGAATGAGCAAGCAAGCAGAGTTGTACGAGCATTGTCAGATGTCTTTTCCCCATGTCCAACCCCCATCAGTTAAACAGTCCAATGGCTCCTTTGACCCTGTTCACCAAATTAGCTTTCAATTTGTTCAAGTAGCTCCACAGCTTTGAAGATGTGCATTTCGTGTGAGCGGTTTCCCCTTTAACCCTCTGGTGTTTCTCTTTCTTAAACAAAGAACACAGTTTGCTTAGCTGCAAAATTTGTCTGTACTTTTCAGAAATTAATGTGATTCTTCCCAAGTCTGAGAACAATAATTCCATTTGGCTTCACTCCAGTGGTTTTCAGAAAGAAAAAAATGAGCACGAACTGTAAGGAGAGTAATGATTTGTAGAAATCTGCAGGAGGCCTTGGTCCTTGGTCCAGGAGTGTTACTGCTGACAATTACCCAAATAGTGTTCCTATGCAATTATCCCAGCAATAACCGATAGCAAGCAAAAATTACAGAGGCCTGATGCGATTCATGCCCAGAGGTTTCTGTGTAGCACTTCGTTGGAATCAAAATGGCTATCTTTATTTTTTTCTGTTCTTTAAAGAAAAGACTCAGTCAACTCCTTAGGAGAATATAATTTTCTTCCATCTAATTTTAAATGGCATTAGCACAGCAATCAGACGTCAAGGTGAACGATAAACATGTCTGCTCCAGGGTGCATAAATGGTGAAAATGTCAGGTAATATGGGTACCATCTTCCTAGCTTTTGCATTTTGAATAGCATTAACCTTGTACAGTATAGAGTTATGTTTTCTTTCTACAATGGGCAATCAGTTTTGTGACTTAAAAATATACTGGGCACTGCCAAGTTTTCCGATGGGATGTGAGTGAATAGAAAAAAATTCAGTTCGTTTTGTTTTTCATTTTTGCATGATTACTGCATTGTATTTATTTCCATGATTACTTCAATGTCGCCATTCAACTATTCTTAATTGAAAACTGCTTGTGTTTACTCTTTGCTGCGGAGATTACATTTCGGGACATATGCAGTACGTTTTAAGCAAATCAGATTGGAGGGAAAAATATTTACTTTTCTTCTGTTTTTAAGATGCAGGTATCAATGGTAATGTGTGGAGTATGTTGAAAAGTCATAACCTCCAGGTTCATTTAAGAACTCTGGCAGCCATTTTAACAAAAACTAAATGCAACTCCAAAATGGGAGAGGAGGAGAAACACATGCACCCCAAATCTCCCTCACATGAACTCTTCTATCTAAAATGCCTGGAGCCTGAAAGGCAGTTTTAGTGAAGCTGTTCTGTAAATTGTACAGACTCTGGCTGTAAAACAGAAAGACAGAAATGGACAAACATATATTTCTCTACTCTTTTTGTTTTTGTTAATCCTCACCTAAGGATGTTTTTTTTCCATTGATTTTTTAGAGAGAGATTAAGAGAGGGAGAGAGAGAAAGAGAGAGAGAAACATTGATGTGAGAGAGACACATAGATCGGTTGCCTCTTGCTCATGTCCAACTGGGACCAGGAATCAAATCTGCAACCCAGCCCTGGCCAGTTTGCTCAGTGGTTAGAGTGTCAGTTCGTGGACCAAAGAGTCACAGGTTCGATTCCAGTCAAGGGCACATACCTCAGTTGCAGTTTGGTCCCCAGACCTGGTCGAGGTTGTACAGAGGCAACCAATCTATGTGTCTCTCTCTCTGGCCCACCCCCCCACCCCCGACCATCTGAAGATAAATGGAAAAATATCCTTGGGTAAGGATTGAAAAAAAAATCTGCAACCCAGATATGTGCCCTTTACTAGGAATGGAACCCAAGACCCTTTGGTGCACACGTGAATGCTCTAACCACTGAGCAACACCAGCCAGGGCTATTCTCTACTCTTAATGTATTGAATGGAAAATGGATTCCACTAAACAACTAAGTTATCTCCTCAATGGAGTTTAAAAAGATGACATCCCAAATGATTAGAAATTTGGTTTCATACAAGATTTGTGGGTTTTTTTTTCCCCTGAGGGAGATATTGGGCGTTTTTTGCTTATTATATCTATTAGAAAAACAGAAACGATATAGAAATTTTCTGTTTAAATGCTGAGGCTGAAGTTGCCTGGTCCTTGGTTATTGCTAAATAAATTCTTGTTAGATTAAATATTACTTGGCATAGTCTTGGCTTGAAGCCTGGGCCAGTTTCATGACTATTTGGTTTATTGGGACTACACCCAGGTTTCAGCCCTAAACCAGGGTGGGTCTTAAAGGGATGGAGGGGCTGGTCAGCAGAGTTTCTCAGGGGGCTAAGTTGGTGTATACAGTTAGCCCTCTGTATCCACAGGTTGCTCGGCTGCAGAGTCAACCAACCGCAGATCAAAACTAGTCAGAGAAAAAAGTTACGTTGTTGCTGATGTGTGCTGTGTAGTCAGGCCTGTGATGATTGCGTCTGTACTAAAAGCGTACGGAGTATTTTTTTTTCTTGTCATTATTCCTTAAACAATATAACAGACCACTATTTACAAGCATTTGCATTGTATTAGGTATGACGAGCAATCCGCAGATGATTTAAAGTAGACGGGATGATGTGTGTTACGTCACATGTAAATACTATGCCATTTTATAAGGGATTCGAGCATCCAAGGATTTTGGGTATCCAAGGGGTTCTGGAGCCAATTCCCCTCACACACGAAGAACAACTGTATGCAAGAGTCCAGCTGAAGGTTGATCTACCCACCCAATACTCTCTTTGTCCTTCAGTCTTACAACTAGCCTACCTCCATGGATTTGATGAATCACCAAGACCAACCAGGCTACCATGTTTAAAGAAGGGAATCAACTCTCTTGAGTCGTGATCATCTTAATCATTTGTTCTGTTTGATAAAGACTGTGCAGCATGTAGGTCGTCCCCAGTTTAGACATACTACTAATGACATATGACCACAGTCTTCCGGTTAGTGCTGGGATTCCCTGTGGCAGTGGGAAAAATTTTCAACTCTATTTCCCAGCACGCTTTTTGGAAGAAATTCTTTGTTTAAGTGTGGAGTTTAGTATTAAATCTCTAGAGAACTGAAAAGATCATATTAATAGCCTTAAGAGATAGACAAACTAAGCTTGTTAAAAGCTAATATCTTGGTCCCAACAGGATGTGGGACCTAGAGAGCTCATAATATAAAGGAAGAATATTTTTGAAAAAGAAAAAAGGACATGTAAAGTGTTTGTATACTGTCATTGTTTAGGCGTTAGCCTTCTGCATTTAAAACGATACTGAAGTCATCTAAAAATACAGTAACAGCCAGGGGCATTCTTTCAGTCTAATGAGACACATGTGATTCAAACCTGTAGAGGAGAGAGGTGGACCATATGGTGTGAGATCAGCTCGCATCCATCAGGATGCGCCCGTTGGTGCTTTTTGGATTTGATGCTGAGGGTGTTGTACCTATGAGGTTGCACATGTGCTTGGGCGTATGTGGGTAGGAAAGTGAGTGGCAATCCTCAGCACCCTAAATTGTGATACATCAATACACTTAAAGTGGAAGTGTTCTTATTCTACTCGTATATGTTATTTTCATTTTCTTCACACTTCCACATTATTTTTCATTTTCATAACTCAGGAAAGGCAAAGTAGTATTTGGAAAGCAAAGAGGCTCTCAAGATATCTGTTTTGATATTAAAAGACACAGAACATGGCTGATCTATTTTCTGCGTTCTTTAGCTATCTCAATTTGAAGTCCTCCTATTCCCTAGAAAGGCTCTGCACTTACAATGATATTGTCTGGTCACTAGAACAATAGGGCTTGTAACAGTATGTGAAGGAGGATTTTAAGGATTTTTTTTAAAAAAAAAGAGAAATAGTAAGATCTCAGCTTTTCTAATTGCAATTTA
Source organism: Molossus molossus (assembly GCF_014108415.1). NCBI lineage: Eukaryota > Metazoa > Chordata > Mammalia > Chiroptera > Molossidae > Molossus > Molossus molossus. The sequence continues at coordinate 28,651,142 of NW_023425401.1, read as the reverse complement.
AAATTTTACTTGCTTCTATCAGAATTCTAGAAGGGAAGCCGAAACCAGTGGGAAATTGACATGGTTTTCTGATTTCCATGGGCTTTAAGTCCCTTTTGGATCAGGACATATCTACATGCCATTTTGGGGATGGTAGGGAAGGATAGCTCTGGATGGCAGTGTAGTAGGGCCCTACGGCTGGCTTTGTTTCTGACAGAGTGTAGGTCCTCAATAAGAGGTATTGAATGAAAAGACAGCATGCAACCCGCATCTGCTGGTGTTAAGACCTGTGGTTTGAATGGCCAGGAGTGAACGCAGTCCACTGGCTGGGGAAAACCGACACACACGGGTAGACCGGAGTCCAGTGGGAGTTCTTTCCACTCAGCGCTCCATTGGTGGCTGCATTTGTGAATCAACTAAGAGCAGCTTCTATTGATGTGGTCACTTTGCTTTTAGTTTCCATTTTGAAGTCTGTCTCTTTGATGGATGTGTAAGGAATCCACTTAGACAGAAGACACCAGGCGGAAGATACAACCAGATTTTGAGAAATCCTGGTTCCACTAAAGAGATGGCACGGACTGCTGAGTAAAACCCAGCAAGCCCGTTTGTAAAGAGACCAAGCATGATGTGACAGAGGCACCCGAGTCACCGCTCAGCCCGCTTGTCTTTGAGGGCTGGAGAGAAGGCTTCCGTCTGAAAGGAGAGAAGAAAAACCGTCCCAAGGCCAAAGCACACCAGGTTGTAAAATCTTTGAGTAGAAATTTGTTGACTCCTTGTCCCAATCTCCCCAACCTCATTTCTTTGTTCTTGGCAAGGGCGCCCTGCTAAAATACAATCTCCTTCACAGATCTTGTCTATGACTTGTTCATTACTGGTTTAAAACGATAATATACCATTTCCAGCTTACAGAATATAGCCTCTGTCTGCCATTTGTATATTTATTTTGTTCAAAAATCTGCCTTAAATCTAACCCTTAGGGAAGCTGGTCCTGGCTATGTACCTTTCATCTGTCGTTGGAACAAATGGACCTGGTTTAGGCTGCTCTACTTTGAACCCCCTACACTGGGGTTAGATATTTGGTTGCCATGTGCTTTGGTTACTTCTACACATAGGCGGTCATTGTCCCCAACTCTACTGTTGCTGCCTGAGAGCAGGGACATGTTTACTTAGCAATATATTCTTCCCTCCTCTTTCCATCCAGGACAGACCAATGACTGGCAAACAGCAGGCACGAAGCACATGTTATGGTTATAAATCTTTTTTTTTTTTTTTTTTAGAGCAAAATGGCTTTATTGCATATGCCTGGGTGCAGGTGGGCTGAGCCGAGAAGGGAGGGTTCAACCATGATTATAAATCTTAACATAAAAAGTATCTTTATGATGGACCCACTTAGAGAAGGGACGTGCCATGAACGTGGAGGAAAAAGAGTGATTACATTAAAGGCTGTGTTCTGGGGATCTACTGCCACATTAGAAATGATGCCAAAATGGCGTGACTTTACACAGTGATAATCTGCCATTTACGCAAGGTTTCAAAGGAACTGCTGAACTGTGCTCCAGATGAAGTTAGAGTGTTCTCTGGAAGGGACCTGGAGGATCTACTCCCTGGATTGCTCCCTTACCTGGTAGGGAGGTTGGCTGTGGATCTTGACTGAGGGTTCAGCTGAAAGCGTTGTCCGGGGCCTTGGGTGCTCTCTGGGCAGTACCTGCACAAGGTTCCTTGTGCTTCCTTACAGCAGGATGGATGAATTCGCAGGGAGAGTGTTTCAAAAGGCAGGATGCAAAGCTAACAGGCCGGTTAAGGGCTGTGTCTAGAATTAGTGTAGCCTTACTTCATCAGAATCAAATTCTTCCTCTTCGTGGGAGAATACAGTCTGCCAACTACTGCTTTACTAATGAGACTGCAGTCACATTACACAAAGGTGGAAGGACCCCTTTGATAGCGAACTCTTCTCAGCATTAATGAGGATGGCTAACATTTATTTATTTGTTACTCTGTGTCAGGCAGTAGGCTAAAAGGTTTAGACATGATTACTCATGTGATTCTCACAAATTATGAATATTTCTTATTTCACAGATGAAGAAATTGAGATACAAGGAGGTGATATAGTTTGCTCAAGGTCACAGCTGGTAAACAGCAAAGGCAGGATATTAACCCCAGTGTTCTAACCTTAGAACTCACCCTCTTCTGTGTCCTGTTCAATTGCTATGGAGTGAGGCATTGCAAGGTAGCACGGAGACACAAGAAGTACCAAGGATCATTAGACCAGGGGTTGAGAACTTGGGTTTGGAAGAGTAGCATGGGAGAACTGCTGTAGATTAAAAGAGACTTAATAGAAAAAGAAACAAAAGACAAACAAACGAAAGAGCCTGGGTTTGGGTCCATGGGTACTTGAAGCCTCTGATTATTACACAACATGACTATGTGTGTGTGTCCTTCACTTTTACCAGAATCTTAAAACATGCATTGTAAACTTTAAAATGTTTAAAAGGTATAATTATTTCCCTCTCTCCTAAGGTTAGCTTCCTCTCAAATATCTTACGAGATTAGTTAACTTCTTCCTTTAAAACCTCAGAAAGAGGCATGCATGGTCCTCCGGGGGCCTGTGGCTTGGTCAAAAATCCCAGTCACTATTTTGTAATCCTTAGAATCATGTGTAAATTACTGACCCCTCCCCTCAGGGTCCAGTTTGTAGAATAGGGCTCATGATTTTTAAGGGTTGGAAGGGCACAATCATATTCTGTGTGTAATGTATCCAGCAGTAATGGGCTTTCATCGGTGTTACTTCCTTTAAAGGTATTTTGAGCGTTGCACAGACCTGAAGCACTAACAGCATTTTCTTCTCAAGTGCTTTTACCCTCTCAAGGTAGGACACATTCCCAAAGAAGTTCATGTGCCAAATTGCTTACATGTGGCTACATAAATGGCCCAGCTCATGTTTTAGTATTCAATAGCATGCTAGGCACCATATTTTCCTTCTTCGTATGAAAGCATCCTGCAGATTTAGAGAAGGAATACAGAAAATTAATTCAGGCAATTGCTTCTTTACTTTCTGACCTGTTCTTCCCAGTTTATTTCCAGCTTCTGATGCACTGGTATGTCCCCATCCCACCCAGTTCTATCATAAAGAGAAAGGCTCAAAGTACTTCAAAAAGTGCTTGTTATTACAATTTCTCTCCTGCCTTCCCTAATTTTCTATTTTCTTAATAAAATTTGGGAGAGGTTTTCATTTGAAACTTACATCTGAGCAACACTTTAATTTTAAATGCTTATAATGACTTAGATTTTTGATGAGTTTATTATCAGCTTTCATGAAGAAGAATTTTATCTTTTTTTTTTTTTTTTAAGGACAAACATGAACATGATGAACATGTCTTTCGAGGAGGTGAGAGCTTCTATATGATATGAAGGTGAGCTTGGTCATTCTTCCAGAGTGCTTTACTCGAGTGACCAACCACCTGGACATCCTTCTAGATTCGAAGAGTTAAAACAGCTGAGGTTTAAGAGGGGAGGTTCATGAAGGGTTAAGTGTGAAGTAAGCTTTTGATTTTATCTTTTTATTTTTTAATGTCTGGGAGACAGGGGAGCCAATAAAACTTAGTTACTATTTGGAATGACATATATTATTAATGCTTCCAGTTTGGTCTGTTTCTTTGTTCTTGGGAACTTTTCTTAGCAGTAGGTTCACTTCTTCAAAACTTTGAAGATGGCTAAGCTGGATTCTTACATGTTCTCGACCCAAGTCACCTATGAATCCAACCTTTTTCTTCTATGTGACTGTTACTGATATTTAAAAACTTTTTCATTTCTTTGTTATATTTTTAAGTTAAGTTCCATCAGCCTGTAGCAGAATTCAAGTTATTTGATAGTTAGAATCGATTGTTTGCACTGCCTAGCTCTCTTGCTTGCTTTTAACTGTGGCAGTAATGACTGCCATACTTTGTGTTGAATTTCTACTTTGCTGTGGTTTGTTATTGATGTTGTTTGGTTGGTTTTGGGAGTATGGTGAACCAGAGGAAAAACAAACAAAAAAACAAACAAACAAAAAACTGATCACGTCCTAATAATTTTAGAACATCAATACAAACAATAAAACATTTTTCCGTTGATTAAACACCATGTCTTTTCTTTCGTCTGTCACCTCCTCTGCAGCTTAGGAGATCTATATTTACAATTTCCCTTAGATGATCAAGCCATACTTTCACGAAAACTCACAACCAGACAAACTCATTATTTAGAGCCCCAAATTTAGTAAAAATATAAATGCTTATGATTCCTATTTTCTTTCTAATTCCTCAAGACATAGTGATTGACTTAAGCTGAGAGGACTCATTTTTGCCTCTTAGCCAAGCTCTCTAAAACTTTCAGCAGTGAAGTCCATGGCTACATGAGTTTTTTTGCTCATTTAGATGTAATTAATATATTCAGTGTTGATTGAGAGCTTGGGCTGGGTCTGATGCCTAAGTAGAGATATGTGTAGCCCTTATCAATTTAGGTCTGTAAATTTTATTTTTCCTGCAAGATAACTCTCTAGAGACATACACTTCAGTCGCAGAAATTCAAATATTTAAATGAATACACGATGTCACCAACTTGAGGTAGGCATGACATTCTGGGCCAGTTCTCAGTTTGTTTGCTGGCTCTGATCCATTTGTAGTGGTTGCTGGAAGCACCGATTTGCTGAAACCACAGCTGGGCTGACATGAAACGTTGCCTGGATTAATGATTCCCTCCATGTCTTTCATGAAAGAAAGTGGTAATGAAGAGCCACATATTTGCCATCTTTATTTCACACATTCATTTATTTATTAAGAAAACAGAGAAGGGATCATTTTCACTTCATTTAGATGCTTCAGCTGCAAAACAAGATTCTATTTGAAGGGTTAACATAACTCATTTCTGAACATGTTAACACTTAACTTCAAGGTGTATTTATATATATATATATAATAACAGCATCTATAGAAGTTTATCATTATCAAAGGATTACAAGTTGTGAAGTTTGATTTCTCAGAACCAATCTGCTCCTTTTATGAAACGAGAGATTTTCCCAGACCTGCTCTAGTCCTTGGCGGTAGATACTTCAAAGACTGCTGACATTTGAAAACCAGAGAAGCTGAACGCTGACTCTCTAAAGAACATACTCTAATTCTAGAAGAAAAGGTGATCCGACATGTGTGACTGTATTTGATGGGAGGATACCTATGGTCACAGAGATGCTCTCGTTTCGGAAGCGCCCCTTATTTGAACCCTTATTATGTCTGCTGTGCCCTCCAATGGTAGGTTGTTGACAAATGTGTATTACCCTTTCTGCAGTGTGTAACTTAAATTCCTTTTCCAAGGCACTGGAGCCCTGAGGGGATGTAAAGGGGGTGAGGCAGAGGAGTCTGGGATGTGCTGTCTGGTTCTATAACTTCCTTCCAGGCCATTAGTTGATCTATTAGATCAACTCTCTCAACCTTTGTGTGTAAGTTTCCAGGCAGAGTTGCTGCATTATGGGCAACCACTTTCAACAAGCTGCTCAGGTCAGGGGGTTTTTCTTTGGCATTTAGCTCCCACATACTTAAACAAGACCTCAATTTGCTAAGATTTTTAACACAAGAGGCTCGTTCCCCTGATCCGTTTTTATTATGTCTTCCATGCATTGTTATTCATTCCACATCTGGCTGCAGGTTATGGCATTTTGGCTGCGTTTCACCAGGCTAACCTCTGTTCCCTCTCCTGGGGTTTAGGAAACAGTTCCCCTCTGGATTGAAATATTAATGATCATAAGTACAACAGCAACCCTCTGCTTCTCGAATAATGCAATTCTAAGCCGAAGGGCAGCAGCTCCAATTATAACTACGGGAATCTTATATACTCTCCCAGTAGGGTACTCAGATGCACACACAGGGACTCAGCTGGGCTCTGATACTTGCAACTCGATGCTTCCTTGTGCTTTGGTGTGCTGAGCCTCTAAAAGAGAAAAATGATTCCAGCAAGGAGGTTTGGTTGGTGAGAGTGAACCACTTGCCCACTGCTGAGCGAGCTGTGGAGGAAATTGCCCTTGGGTGCATGGTGGGTCTCCTCCCCTGTCCCTCTGACACTGTGTTGCAGAGATGAGGAGCCTGGGTGACTCTCTCTCTCTCTCCGTTTCTCCCTCACTCCTCTGGGCTGTTTTCAGTAATTACAATAGTGTACCAGGAAATGTAGTAGTAGATTTTATTTTCAGCTCAACTACCACACGGGAGACAAGCCCTCTGCACCCAAGGATAGTCAGCCCAAGGGTGAAAACAAATGAGCAAAGATTATAAAATGGGTCCATCACATGGTGTAAGGAGCCTGTTGTCAGACACAGACCCACTGACGGAATCTTCTGAGGCTGATTTTGTTAGACTGTTCCCTAACTCCAGGCTGACAGTCTAAAGCCTTACACTGTCAGAAGGCATAATCAGATTTTGTAAAGGTCCATGAGTTCTCAACAGGAGGGAAGGGTAAAGAAATGGAGAGCAGAGCACCAGGCGAGGAAAGTGGAGTATTTACATAAAAAGAGGGTTGTGCCACAATAGGAAAACTACAAAAAAATGGGAAAACAAAATAAATGCCAAGAAAGAAACAAACAAACAAAAAAGAGAACAATATGGGCCTGGATGGTGTGGCTCAGTGGATTGAGCATCTTCCCTTGAAGCAGGAGGTCTTGGTTCAATTCCCGGTCAGGGCATGCGCCCGGGTTGCAGGCTCAATCCCCTGTAGGGGGCGTGCAGGAGGCAGCAGATCAATGTTTCTTTCTCATGGATGTTTCTATCTCTATCTTCCTCTCTCTGAAATCGATAAAAACATATTTTACAAAAAGAAAACAATATATGATTAAGTGATCAAATGAGAGTTAGAGATAATGACATTTAGCATTTATGGAATACCTATAGTTTCCAAGAACCATTCTACACACCTGCTATCTATTGACTTAGGGTCCTTGTAACAGTCTCATCAGGAAGGGAATATTTTTATCCCCATTTTATAGATGAAGAACTGGAAGCACACAAAGTTTAAATAACTTGCTCAAGATTAACATTTAATTTTCAACCATTATACTTTCGCTTCCTCCCAAGAGATAAAAGAGCCTTTTTAAGAAAAGGTTGCAGCGGCTGGCTAGATGGATAAGATTGGGCCTCAGAAATTGGCAGAATTGAGCCAGGCAGATGAATAGAGTTAAAGAAAATACCCCAGCAAAAGGCTGTCTCCACAAAAGGGGACATGGTTTTTAAAGGTTGGTTAATTTCCTTAACGTTATTGATGAAATGACTTTCTTTTGCTTCAATAACTTTGAATTCAGCTCCTGGTAGAGTGAAATGATGAGTTTTTCTTTTCCTTCAATGTTCAGTTTCTTGAATGTGTTTTTTACAGATACTATTTAATGACTAACATTTTTGGCTTTTGAGGAATGTTAACTGGAAACTTTAAAACTAACTGAAAAAATAAATACAATTGATAGAGTAACATTAGGATAATATGTAGCATAATTGGTAATGTTCATGATATAGAAATAGTACTTTTAGAATGAGCCCACTTTTGTTTAAAAGTGTATATATTTTTATGTATGCGTATTCTAAAAGACTGGAAAGATATACCGCCAGTTGTCTCTGAGAATATAAAGGATTTATGTTTTTGTTGTTCCAAATTTCTCAGTTTTTAAAAATGACATGTATTACCTGTACAAGCAGAAGAAAAATGCTATTAAAAGTGAAAATAAATTCAGTTCCAGTATCATGTTTTAGAAATGGCTCCAGTAGATACTTAATCAAGTTATGAATCCTAACCAACCATCATACAGCTATCTCGGCTTTTTATTTGGATTAAATCTTCTGACTTTATAAGCCATATAGAACACTGACTTCCGAATCTAAAATAGGATTAGTCAAGCTTCAGAAGGTCAAAATGGAACCAATTCTCCATCACACATTACAAAGAAGACTGTCAGCTCTCATTCTAAATATTAGGTCCTTGGACTCTCTTGCTGCTTTCTTAGTGTACGGCACTATTTAGTTAGGGGAAGAAAAACAACACTGTGTTTTAAAAAAACAACAACTAGGGTGTCAATGGGGAAAAAAGGAGAAACAGCTATAACAAAAATAAATTAATAAAACAAAGAGACAAAAAACTATATCTCAAGGCAAAAATCATTCTTGTTATATTTAGTTACTGGGTATGAATTCATGGAGCTCTTTAAGAGTGCCCATTCATTAGGAATTTGGATATATATGCTTCCTGTTAGCACTAGAATGAGCAATGGAATCCGTGTATTGTATCTGCAGACCAGAAAGGTAAACTTATGGAAGTGTTATATGTTGATGTTACCGTTTTTATTAATAGCATAACCAGGGATGAAGACAAGGGATTGAGATGAAGCTTTAGGAAGCACTTTCTGACCATGATCAATAAGGGGCAGAAAAACACTGAGATGCAGTATGAGGGCTGGTAAAGGAAAAGGATTTCGGAAGAAGTAAAGCTACCTTGGGACAATTCTGGTTGCGGGAAGGAGTTACCCTCTTGGAAATGCCTCTTTCTAATAGATTAAAACAAACTCTGCCAGCAAATGCTCATCTCTTTACCTTGAGTTCAAGGCCACTGTGCTGTCCTAGTAAAACACACAGAAATTCCGTAGGAATGCTGCTTATCCCCGCTAACTGGCCTGTCCGGACTACAGACCCTGGAGAGAGCTTAGCTGGAAATTGATGGGCCATTGAAATTAAAAGAGCAAAACGAATAGCCTCAAAACCAGTGAGTGAAATGCCGGAACTGCTCACTGCCAGGCAGAACTTACACAAAGGAGGGGACATGTCCATCTCAGTTCCACTGCATGGAAAGAAGAGCCCCTCTCCTCTTCCTGCTGCACACACAGCACAAGAATTCACAGGCCCGGCCCACGCTCTGCGCCTGCTGCTCGCTCCTTGGGCAGGAATCCCAGTCACCTCGCCAAAGACGCGCTCTGATGGGGCTGTGTAGTCTTCCCTCTTCCTTGTCTGCTCCCCATCCTAATCTTTTTGAGCAAAACAGATTCATGCCAACTGCAAAAATAATAAAAAGGTAAATATTTTAAACCAATGTAGCAATAAATTAATTTCATGCCTATTCTAAATGGCCCTGTTAACAAAAATAGAACAACTCTGGCGCTTGAGGACTGTGCAGAGGCGCGACTTTGCTGGCTTCCTCCCTGGGATGCGACATGGCTCACAGCTCTTCCCAGCTGCTGCCAGAAGCTGTCGGGCGGTGCTCGTGGGTGCTTAACCACCATCTGGAGTGGAAGTTGGCAACACCTCGTTGAAGGCATACCTCAAACCGAGGGCGAGTGGCTGCCATCTCGGTTAATAAACACTAGCTCCTGTGCTGGATTGGACGTCAACTCCAAGTTCCTGATGGGAAAAGAAAATCAAGGAGGGGAGAGGATAAACGTCGCTTGAATGCTTTGCTGACTGGACATTCATGAGGGCAGGATGCTTTTCTTTTATTCTGGAGCCCAATCCAGGTGAAGTGTGGCCCATCTTCATCCTTAATCTCGTTAGCTGGGACTGGTCCATGGCTGCCTATGCAGATAAAAAGTGCGTGGAGGTCCTTGCTGTTTAGAAGCCAGAGTTTGAAACAGACTTTGCTGGCAATAAATCAAGGAGCAGGAGGCATATGATTATTGTGTCCTTGTTTACTGGACACTATAGTTGCCACTCCGGAAGGCCTGGGCAGTCATTCTATTGAATCTTCTGTTATTTCCTGGACTGTGTCCTCCCAGGAGGACGCAGCCCCTGCAAGAGTCCCCTTAACATTTGGATGAGAGCAGTCAAGGTAGAATAGGAAACTTTTGTTGAGAACCCTTCCCAGGTGATCACTTCTGGCTTATAAAACAGTCCCTCAGAGCAGATGTGACCTGGTGTATTTTTTCTCATGATGATTCTCTGTTTTCAGGTTTATCCCCAGAAACCTGAAGAGTGAAGATGGATAGATTCCAGCCCACTGTCACCCTGGGTGGTTCTTTTCAAAACAAGCAAAGTGTGCTTCTGCTGTCATTAGAGTATTCATTTCTCTCTCTCAAGAGGATTTCCAGGAAGGTGGCCAGAAACTTTGTCTTACACTCAGCTTTTAAGCATGCATGTAATGTAGGATCTTGTCATCTTTAAAGCCAAAAGCACCAAGGAGAGCATGAGCCAACAGAAACATTGAAGGGTAGAATCTAGATTTGCTGCTTAAATCTGATTAAAGAGCTTCGGGTCCACCGATGTGTTTAGGTGTTTCCATCACATATTTTGTGGAATAAGCTGACACTGTCTTTTGGCCCACTGTTACATTTTACCAGTGTTTTGGGAAAAACAGCTTTACAGTGCACTGGTTTATATTTCTAAGGCCATAGCCCGGTGAATTGTAGGGTCATAAAATAAAAGGGAAAAAAAATTGTTCTTTTGGTTCTTCTTCCACAAATCGCACTGTAGCAGAACTTCTTTCTTTGGATTAGGGATGGGAGATTCCTTGTGTGCCGTAAAACAAACATTTCTCTTGAAATTTCCATTGGCTTTGATCATTCCTAACTAGGTGGAATGATGCCAGGTAAGTCTTCCACTGTCAAGGAAATCCAGTCTTTATTTCTTCCTCCTGGTCCACTTTGGTTTCCAAGGAAGCACAGCATTGTAGGGTCTGGGTCTCCATAGACACCAGCCAAGGAGCTTTACTCTCTTTAGTTCTTTGGCGTCATCTCTTCTCCTGATGACTCAGGCACTTGACCCCATGAAATGATTGGAAACATCTCTATGTGACTGCACTGTGATACCCTCTTTTGTATGACCATGATACTTCTCCAACTGAACCTGCTGCTTAACTTAAGTAGAATGTCTAGAGACCCATCACTTACTCAGGTGATTTCAAGCAAACGGGCATTTAGAGAAAGGATTCGTGTGGCCCGGAACTTCAGTGGGAACACGGGAAAACCTAGGCCTCTCGGTTGGCTTCTTTTTCTCTCCTTACCAAGACTTCTCTCATGGAAGGTTTGCTTTCCTCTCACCTCCACTAACTGGTTTCTTTACTGATTGTCTCATACTTTTAGCTTACTTCTTACAGTTCCAACTCCATCTATGGTTTTAACTCTCCTAATAATGGTTAAAAGTCTTCTGGGTTTTCCAGAAACTCTTTCTTGAGAAGCCATGTTCCATTTTTATTTAAGTATCTGGTCCTTTCATACGTCAATTGCTAAGTTTGAATTTTTGCCTTTGGTTTATGATCCCACCTCTGGTCATATCATCTCTAACAGGGGTCTTAGAGTAAATGCTGTGCTTGGGACTTGTGAGGGGGACACTCCCCTGTGCAAGCAGCTGGGGCAGAGCCTGAAATGACTGACACCTGTGGACCAAATGTACTATCAGAATGGATCTACATCTACAGGATCACTGAGTCAGACATATATGTAAAGATAAAGGAGGGATAAATTGTATTTTATTCTGAACTGGAACATTTTGATCTGTTCTGTTTTGAATGACTCAAAGGAAAAATGCAAAATTATGAAACAAAATATTGTAATATTGTGATTTACATAAAATATTTTTAAACTCTATTATTCTCTTTGTCTTGGGTATTTAGTGCCTCTAGATTAAAGCCTGTGTCTTTCTCTGAGGCGGACTGTATTTGCTGCTCTCTCAGGTTAGTTTTCTGCTAGTGAGGCTATGTGGATGGAGTGTGATGTCCATACTAGTTCTAAACAGTTTAGTCCAAGGAGGAGAACACATGGTCCTTGGTGTTGCTCTGGGTATCATTTCATTGGACTAATTTCAGTTGTATAGTTTCTGTGTGTGTGTGTGCGTTTAATAAAATCAGACAGTTTGAGACAGGAATGGCCTTACACCATCTAGTCCAATCTCTTTATATTTATAGGAAAGGGTTATTCCATAACCAGAAAATCAGAGTTGGTGTGGAAATTAGGAGTTAATTTTGCTGAATTGTAAGGCAAGGCTTTTTCCAATGACCCATGGCTAGGATGGATAAAACATGTAACTTTAACATTGATACTCATCACGAGGGCTTTACATACATGTGAATAGAATAGAGCAGATTATGTACTTACTAAAAATATCCCGAGGATGGTAGAGACCACTGTCCCCTGTAACTGGTCCTGAACCAAGATGCCAGGCTTTAATTTCCTCAAATACTTGTAGCACTTAAGATTTCTTTCATATGGTTTTTTTTTTTTTTTTTTGGCACCCAATTTCCTTCACCAATGAATAGGCAAACAAGAACTAATAATGCATTTTCATTAGCTGTGTTCTCCTCCCTGGTACTATGAATTATTTTATCTGATGCTCTGTGCAAATGTTTAGGTCATGATTTTACACAATGCCCAGCATAGCAGCTTATCATATAGATGTATGAAAAAAGCCTATCTTTTGTAGAGTAGACTATGCTAATGCATCGGGGAAAATATTCTTTATTTAAGTTTCTCTTCACAGTATGATGACCTGTTAACTGTCGTTCTATTTATTTTGTGTGCAGATGTCCAAATCTGATGTTTTGAATAACCAACAGGTCATTAGATATCTCTTGCATAATACATAAAAGCAAATTCACAAAATTATAGTTTTAATAGGATAAATGTTTATTGAATCAGTGCCAAAATGTTCTGTAAAGAACCAAGTACCCTGCTGGTACTTGAGGTCTATGTCAACTATAATTTGATGGAGGACTTTTTCATTTGTCCTGATATGAATTATAATTTCTAAGACTACAGACCTTTACCTGGCTCCAAGCCAATACTGAATGCAGTGTTTGACATCTTTGCATTTGTGCCCTGACCCATTTACCCGACAAGGAGCTGAACATCAATACAATTCCAATTTGCAAATGCAAAAAAAAGATAGAATTAGAAAAATGATCATTTTAAAAACTCTTAAAATATTGGCCCTTGAAAGTAGAAGTTAGTGACTTCTAAAATTATTTTGATAAAATTTGTTGGGACACAGAGTATTTAATGGATCAGGCGGACGGTTCTTAAACCCACTGATCAATCTCAATCTCACTAAATTTAGGCCACCAGACATTATGTGCATCCTGATTGGTGCCATAGGACACAGACAGCACCACCTCTGAAGATTTCTGCCAAAAATAGTTGAACCTGAATTTAATTAAGTCTCTAGACATAGCTGCCAGTTCTTCAACAAATAAATGGAATAAGGGGAAAAAAAAGAAAGAGAAAGAGAGAAAGAGAGAAAGAGAGAAAGAAAGAAAGAAAGAAAGAAAGAAAGAAAGAAAGAAAGAAAGAGTGAACCATTATATATTAAAATAAACTTAACAGCCTCACTGATGTGTCTCAGTGGTTGAGCATCGACCCATGCACCAAGAGGTCACCAGTTCAATTCCCGGTCAGGCCACATGCCCAAATCCCCAGTATCTCTCTCATCAATGTTTCCATCTTTCTCTCCTTCTAAAATCAATAAAGAATAAAATAAAATAAAATAAAATAAAATAAAATAAAATAAAATAAAATAAAATAAACTTAACAACCTCCACAACAACTAAATCCAATAGACATTGCTAGGATCCTAATTCAAACATGTCATTCTAAAAAGACATTCTTTGAGAGCAAGGAAAATTGAGCAAAGACTGGATATTGGACTATATAATTGGATATTTATTGATTTTGTTGTGATAATGGTTCTGTGGCTATTTAAAGATACATATTAGGGATACATGGTGATGAACTTACAGGTGAAATAATATGATATTTGGGACTTACTTTAAAATAGTTCACCCTTCCTTCCTTCCTTCCTTCCTTCCTTCCTTCCTTCCTTCCTTCCTTCCTTCCTTCCTTCCTTCCAGAGAGAGAAACATCGATGTGAAAGAGACACATCAAGTGGTTGCCACCCACATGACGCCAACCAGGGCCGGGGACAAACTGCAGCTGAGGTACATGCCCTTAGCAGGAACCAAACCCGGGCCTCTCTGGTCTGCAGACCAACGCTCTAACCACTGAGCCAAACCAGCCAGGACGCTCTTGTCTTTATTTTTGCGCATATTTCAGATTTTTAAAAATAAAAACAAATTACGCCCTAGCCGGTTTGGCTCAGCGGTTAGAGCGTCGGCCTGCGGTCCGGAGAGACCCGGGTTCAGTTCCCGCTAAGGGCACGTACCTCAGTTGCAGTTTGTCCCCGGCCCTGGTTGGGTCGTGCGGGTGGCAACCACTCGATGTGTCCCTTTCACATCGATGTTTCTCTCTCTCTCTCTCTCTCTCTCCCTCCCCACTCTATCTGAACAAAATATGGAAAAAATGTCCTCGGGTGAGGATTAAAAAAAAATAAAAAACAAATTACAAAATAAGCTAACAAAGAGAGCTTTGTCTTTTTTCTAGAAGGTGCAAGATTTTTTAAAACCCGAAATCAGGTTAGACTTGGTAACAAAACGTAGATATTCTCTAAGGTCCTACACCACTGGACCCTGAAGGCTGACAACTTGTCTCTTAGGAAAAGTCTGCATTAGGTACTACTTTGCTACATTGTTGATTGCTTGTCCATGGGCATTAACCCCTATGAGCCATGGAGTTACCATCTGTATTATAAAAATAGTAGGATCCACAGTACATGTTTACAATGAGGTTTACATATGACTTTATATATGAAACACCTGGTACTGTGTCCAGCATGTGTTCACTCCTCAGTAAATGAAGCTGTTACTATCTTTGCTTCAGTTAACCAAGACCAACTAAGTGTCAGGTATGTGCCAGATCTGTGCTAAATTCAAGACTATCTATGGAGAAAAAGAAATGACACCTATTCATAAATGCTTCTGAATTGTTGAAAAAGTTCAATTCTAGGAGAGTGCTGTTTTCTAGATGGAAAAGAGTGAGATATCAGCAATTTCATGTGGTTCAACCTGATAACTAAAGTGTCATTTAATCAGAGAGGTAGTGTGGTGCAATGCTAAGATGGTAGATGCTGGTATCAGACTGGGCTTGAAACTTCGCTCTGGCTTGAACAAGCTGTGTGATCCTGTGCAAACTCACTTTTAGTGCCTTTGTTTGTGGCCTGGAAAATGGGTATATGACAACACTTGCCTTATAGGATTGTTATAAGGATTATGCACAAAATACATAGAACAGTGCTTAGTACATAATAAGCCCGATATATTATCACCATCAGTGCACATATGCAGTGATGTATGAAGATACCCAATTGTGTGAGGTGTACATAATTTTATGAGGTGCTGGGGATTGGTGCTGAAGGAATGATAGAAAGTGAACCCCAACAAGTATTTATATATCCATCTTGGAGGGAAAACAGAACAGAACTGCTGGCAGAATTGTACCACGCTTTTTTCCCCCTGTACTTATGGTAAAATTACCGGGTTATTTTTTTAAACCCCTGCATACATTTTAGCATCTTGTTCCATAATGTTAATGCAAGCAAATAAGATTAAGGATATTTTAGGCAAAGGGCCTGAGATGTACAAAGGCCTGGAAGAAGGAGAGAAGAGTTTCAGGAGCAGGAAGACATGGAGCAGGGTCCGAGTTTAGAATACGAGTCTGAGGAATGGATGGAGCTGGACATGAAGCTGTCATGGAAGCTGGGTGGTTTCTATCTTCTTGGTAGTTCAGTGAGCAAAAAGAATCATACCTAAGTTTTACCCAGAATAGTGACAACAGTGTGCTGATTCTTTGGCATGAAAGGAAAACTTGATGGTAGTCCATAAAAATAACCGAAAACCTTATTATTCAAAGTGTGGTTCCTGGACAGTATCACCAAAGACCTCTTAGAAATGGGAATTCTGAGGCCCCACTTTATCTGTGGGATTAGAACTGCATCTTAATTGCCCTGGCTGGTTTGGCTCAGTGGTTAGAGCGTTGGCCAGTGGACCAGAGACACTCGGGTTCAGTTCCCGCTAAGGGCATGCACCTCGGTTGCAGTTTGTCCTCGGCCCTGGTTGGGGTCATGTGGGTGGCAACCAGTTGATGTGTCTCTCTCGCATGGATGTCTCTCTCTCTCTTCCTCTCTCCCTCCCTCCCTACCTCCCTCCCCTCTGTCTGAAGATGAATGCAAAAAAGCAGGTGATTCAGGAAGGAGCACATTGAAGTTTGAGGAACACTGGTCTGCAGACAGCCAGGAAAGCCTGGGCTAAGGCAGAGACGGGGATGGGAAGAAGAGAATGAGGACCACTAACAGATTTAAGAGGTGAAATGGAAAAGGTTTACTGATATAGTATGGGGATAAGAAGGGGGTAGTTTCAGAGGGTGCACTGAAAATAAATCTGTGATTTCTTACTACGATTTCTGGATGGATAATGGGAAATACAAGAAAGGGGAAGTTTGGGGGAATGAAGGTGAGAAAAATAGTGTATTTTATGGCAAGTTGATTTTTGTTTTTAATCCTCGAGGATATTTTTCCATTTATTTTCAGAGTAGGAGGGAGGGAGAGAAACATCGATGTGAGAGAGACACATCGGTTGGTTGCCTCCTGAATGACCAGGGCCAGGGACAGAACCGCAACCGAGGCACGGTGCCCTTGACCAAAATTGAACCCATGACTCATTGGTCTTCAGGCTAACGCTCCAACCACTGAGCCAAAGCCACCAGGACCATGGCAAGTTGATTTTAAGCAGCCTATGGACATGGAAGAAGATCCATAAAAAGGACTGAGGAAAATGAGTCACATTGTTAACAAGAAAATCTAAAGAAAGTAGTTATTTTACCATCAAGGGCAAATCCAACAATAACAAATGCTAGACTTATTCTGTCTACTGTTCTTCTATAAAAGGGCAGGCACACCTTAGAATTGGTTCTCTAGTGTGCATCAAATACTCTGAAATTCTTTTGAGATTATGAAGTCTAATATTTCTGGTTCCTCTGTTAAGTATAAATACATTAAAATAAAACAACATGTTTGACAATTTGTACGCAATTCCCCATGTCGACTTGGCAAGAATTCCGGCTGTGGAATTTGGAGAGGTTAGGGGGTCCTGCGGATTCCGTGGCATCAATACTAGTGGGTTTCCTTTTTTTACACTTGGTTTGGAAGGATGTGGAGAATTCAGATATCTGAGTTCACTATCTGCTGAGTTTAAATGAAATGCTACCCAGCAGTGAGTTTGAGAGGTTATTTAGCCAGATTGTGGAATCGCTGAAGTATGCAATCGCCTTCCTCCTCAGAGTTGCCAGATTTAACAAGTAAAAAGACAGCACCCAGTTAAAGTTAAATCTCGGATAAACACAAATAATTTTTTCAGATAAAAATATTATAACAAATATTTTAAAAGAGGAATCAAAATCTGAAACTCAAATTTAATTAGGTGTCAGGTATTCTTTAATACCTGAATTATAAGCCAGATTTATTTATATATATATATATAATATATATATATATATTATATATATATATAATTATAGCAATGTTAATGTTTAAAGGGTAATCTGAGAATTTCGCAAGATGGTATGAAAAAATTTATAACATGAATTCATACAATTTGCAGGAAAAAAATGCAGAACGGGCTTGCTGGAAGAATTATGCCATGATTTTTCTTCCTATGCTTGTGGCAAAATTACTGATTTATTTTTTAACCCCCGCATGCCTGTTAGCACCTTGTTTCGTAATGTTAATGCAGCATTTAGTGGGAAGACAGTCTGTAATTAACGCCTAAGTTTTCAAACAAACTGCAGATGTGGTGCTATGAGAGTAGGCGTGATGCTTGGCTTGTGAAGGAGATTCTCGTGTTAGACAGAAGTGCTTCTGCCGACCAGGCAGTGTCGAAAAGAAACTGCATTACACGTGGCGTCTGATACATAGACATAAACCTCCACTTCAACAGGGTCTGGTTTTAGAAATTTTAAGATATAGATCTATGTTAGGTCTTTTATTCAATTTATTCATCAAATATATCCAGCAGAAAATGTGGTTAAAAAATAGTTGGAAGTCCAAAGTATTGTGGGACCACCGAGAAATCAGGAATTAATTCCATAGAGGGTCATGTGAGAAAGTTCCACAGAGGGTGGCATGTGTGCACCTTCCTAGGATATAGAATTTTTAAAAACCTTTTTAGTGTGTTATTTGTTCTGATTATTAGGGTAGCATATGCAAAAATTTTGTAAAGCAGAGGAGACTTTATCAAAACAGCAGAAAACAATCACACCAAATTTCTAGACCTAGAAATACCAATATTATTTTGATATATTTTCTTTCAGTTTTTTTTTTTTTTTCTGATTTTTCACATAATTAAGATCATATTATGTACATGCAGTTTTCTATCCTGGTATTTCACTAAACATACAAACATTTCTTCTTGTCATTAAAAACTTTGTTATCACTTAAACAGCTAACCAATAATCCATTATATGGCCAAATCATTACTTTTAATATAATCCACTAAGTTTGGATTCTTAGTTACCTCCATGGTTTTTTATTTTCTTCTGTTTAAAATTTTATAGCTCTGATCATTTCTAAGACTTGTAAATAGAATTATTGGGATAAAGAAATAAAATAACAATAGCGATCTTGATGCAGACGACCAGACTGCCTTCTGCATCAGTTGTCCCAATTTCGACGAGAAGAGTCAACAGCAAGGAGAGCAGAGGAGCACAGAGATGGGAAAGTGTGGTACATAGTCAGCAATAGAGAATACTTGGGTTTGTTTGGGGTGTAGAGGCATGAGTGATGGATGGGTGAAATCAGGCTGAAAGGGTAGGTTACCACCAGGCTATGAGATCTTTTTTTTTTTTATCCTCACCATAGGATATTTTTTCTATTTATCATCAGATAGAGGGGAGGGAAGGAAAGAGAGAAACATCGACTGGTTGCCTCCCGCATGATCCGACCAGGGCTGGGGATGAACCACACCGAAGTACGTGCCCTTGACTGGAATCGAACCTGTGACTCTTTGGTCTGAGGGCCAGTGCTCTAACCCCTGAGCCAAACCGGCCAGGGCAGGCTATGGAAGATCTAATTGCCACACTACTGCAATACACCTTCCTTCTGCCAGTAGTCATGAGCCACGGAAGGCTTTTGGGTAGGAGAATACCATAAATTTAGAACTTTCTTCCAGTTAATTACAGGTTATTAAATGTCTCTGAACTTTTGGATCATACCCAAATACTATTTAAGGTCATCAGCTATCAAAATTTGAATGTCTGGAAATAAACTATGCCATTGGTTCATCATGTTTAAAGATATCATTGACATTTACCTTATTGAACATAAATTGATTTTTACATACTTCTGTCAGTGACTGCATAAAACACCTGGGCGGTAGGGAGTGCTGGGTCAATTCCATGTCATGGAAACCTTTTAATGTGTACTCCGCTGGTACATAGAACTGTGAGTGTTATCAAGGTTTATTACAGATTTAAGTTGTTTCTAGGGCCGTCTTGTTTAATGATACGCTCTGTAACCATCCTGGCTCAGAGTAGGACCAGAAGAGCAAAAATGCTATAAAAAAAAGTCTATTTCGTTATATGTTGTCTATTTAAAATCAAGAAGCCATGCCCTACCCGCCCCACCCAAGTGATTCTGTTTTTCTGTGGCACTAAATATTCACATGAAAAGTTAAAGAAACGGCTTTAATATCCAGATTTATTTTACATCTTGTAGGCAACACTGGGCAATCTTGTTTTCTCCCATTACGTAGATGCTTTCGTGAAGCAAGTCTAGACTCAGATTAATGTTGCTCAGTGTGGTCAAGGAGATTGTCACTTTCTGAAGGAAAAAGGTGAAATCTGATCACTTCATATCCACGATGCATGCCCACAGGAAGGAACAGGAGCCACCAGCTCTGACAAGTGCACCATGCCTACCAGGGGCTGTCTTCCTGGTGTCATTGTCACATACGCTGGGGCTGGGAGAACACAAGCTTCCAAGTCTGGCATCTGTTTAAACACTGTTGGTTCTGTGTTTCAGATTCAGCTTGATCTTTT
This sequence comes from Molossus molossus, assembly GCF_014108415.1. Lineage (NCBI taxonomy): Eukaryota > Metazoa > Chordata > Mammalia > Chiroptera > Molossidae > Molossus > Molossus molossus. The sequence continues at coordinate 28,631,269 of NW_023425401.1, read as the reverse complement.
CAGCCTTTGGATTCTGCCTCTTGCTGTTGTCATAACATCACCTCTCAATGTAAAGGGGGAAAAAGATTCATAGCACCTCACAGAGAACATCTCTGGCACGGCCACACGTCAAGGGTAAATGAATCAGAAAACTGAGCAATTAACTTTTACTTGAAATAGATAAGACATTAAAAAAAATAGGGATAACATTGCATCGATGGTTCGAAGTAGGTATTCAAGTATTTTATGGCACCTACTGCCGGACATGCTTGGTTGAGAGGGTGAGCATGCCTTCTGCCTTACCCCCGTCTTTGGGGACATTTTGTTAAATCTAAAATGTAAGTAGCCTCCCTGTCTCATACTATGCTTGACTCTGACATTAATGCCGTGTCAGTCAAGTGACTAAAAGAGCATTTCTGATCAGGCTTTCTAATTTTGTCATAAAACTGTGCCCAGAATGAATTTTTGCTTAAAAGGCCAACCATTTAATACACTTTTCTGTTGGCCAATTTAAAGCAAATAAATCAGGTCAGCTCTTTTTGTGACACAAAAGGAAAAAATGATAAGTTTTCTTACTTCACACTTTTTTATATTTAAATTTCTACAACTGAAATGTCTCTTCTTTAAGTACAAGCTGACAGGTCATTAATCCTTAATGTAGATTTGTACTTCTGGGTATTTTGGGGAGAAAACTCATTAAGATTCTTTTGTTTTATATGTAACTGTCCTAATAGAAATTTGGAGTTCATGTTTAGAATTTGTTGAAATGAACAGAAACCATAAAAATCCTTTTTCAAAGGAGTTGAAGTACATGAAATTACTCCTACCCATAGTCAGTGGTGTTCCATTCGTGAATGTCTGCTGCTAACTTTTTTTATAGAAAGAACACAAGTTCTGCCCTGGCCGGTTTGGTTCAGCGGTTAGAGCATCGGCCTGCGGTCCTGAGAGACCCGGGTTCGGTTCCCGCTAAGGGCCCATACCTCGGTTGCAGTTTGTCCCCGGCCCCGGTCGGTTGTGCGGGTGGCAGCCACTCGATGTATTCCTTTCACGTCGATGTTTCTCTCTCTCTCTCTGTTCCTCTCTCTCCCTCCCACTCTACCTGAACAAAAAATGGAAAAATGTCCTCGGGTGAGGATAAAAAAAAAAAAGAAAAAAAGAAGAACACAAGTTCTATAAGTTCCATATGATCAGTGCCAATATATTTATCCCATTTTTATTGTCTGGGTGGGTCTTATGCACTTAATGCAATGTTCTAGAATGCTTTTCTGTATTTCTGAGAAGTGTTGGATTTTTTTCCCTTTCCTTTCTTTAATCTTACCAAACAGTGAGACATTAGGTGCACATCCTGCTTTTCTTTGTAAGGAAAGAGGCTCTGCTTTGGTGAAGCTTTGCCACCAGAGTCCGTAGAGAATGTCTCATTGATCCTGGCGAAGCAATTCCACATTGTGTTAGCACACCACATTTCCCCTTCTTCTTCCTCCCTATCCCTCTCTCTTCCATCGAATGTTTGAAGGGTGTCTACATGGAAAAGAAATGCCACCCAAAAACTTACATTGCAAGCCTGTCTAGAAATAGTTTCTGATCTATGCAAACCTCCCAACTAAATTGTGCATTGGGATACCCCCTTCTCTGATTGTCCAAAATAGCTTCTCTTTTTATTTCAGCCATTGATGATAATAAAAGAATTCATCAAGAGAGACATTATGCTTCAGATTTTACTTTTTCTTTTCTTAAATAAGTCCACCAAAGTCTTCCACAGTCTAAGCTACCTTCTAGGTATGCACTCAAAATCTTCATGTATTCAATCCTTCTACACATAGTGAACACCAGCCACATGGTAGGCACTGGAAACACAATACTGAACACAATAGTCACTGTCTGTAGCCTTGGGGTCAAAGTTGGGGAGAATGGGAGATCACGGTACACAATTTGTCTCACAAGGTATAAAAATTCCAGTTGTTACAGGAGCTACCAAGCAGATCCATAGTGCTGTAAAGTGGAAAACAGGAAGAACTAATTTTCAGTAGAGAGAAGTCTTCCCTGAAGAAGTTACATTTAAGAAAAGAAGGGAATGAGGTATCTTCTAGACAAAGAAGCCCATAGAAGAGCCTGGCCGGTGTGGCTCAGTGGATTGAGCGTGTCCCCTGGACTGAGAGGTTCTGGTTGGTTCCCGGTCAGGGCACACGCCTGGATTGCGGGCTCCATCCCTAGTGGGGGGCGTGCAGGAGGCAGCTGATCTATGTATCACTCTCACATTGATGTTTCTATCTATCTCTCCCTTCCTCGCTCTCTGAAAAACTAACAAAGACATATTTTTTAAAAAAACAAGCCCACAGAAGAAAGTGCCAAGAGAATGTGTGTTCTAGAACTGAAAGAGGATGAAGCACAGCATGTGAGGAGGGGCCTTGTGAGGCGAGATGGGAGTCTCAGCTAGACCCATTCATAGGTGACTCCATGGGCTGCGTGGGAAATTTTCATCTTTAGTCTGTATTCAAGATGTGAAAAGCCATAGGAGACTTTTGAAGAGGGAAGAGATGTGGCAGACCTTTGTTTTTTCAAAGGTCAGTCTGGCTGTTAGGGAGTGTACAGATTCGTAATCAGAGTATGTGTGTTGAAACCTACGTGGAGCTATTGTGACAGTCCTGGGTAGTGGTCGTAGGGAGTGGAGGATGAGACTAGGGGATTTGGGTTAGATAAGGGAGGTGGCAGAAAGGAAGGTGTTCAGGATAAACTACCAGGTTTCTGACTTGCTTCCTATGTGGACGGCAGTTGCTCTCCATTGAAATATTGTCCTATTCTTGGGTTCATTATACTACACACCCCTATAGGGTCAGAGCTATGTTTCTGGAGTGAACTAATAAGCCTGAATATTAAAGTAATCCATTCTGGTCTGCAATGTTCCCTTCTTACTGTAAATGGCCTCTACTGTTTCATGTTCATAATTTACAAATATTTACTCAAACATTTAGAAATTCTTTCAAAAAACAGTGTCAAAGAAATGGTTATTATTAGAACTTTGAAGTGATAATTATAGTAATGCGTGTATTAGTCAGGAATTGTAAAAGCTCACATCTGCCCTGTATTGTTTAATGTATTTGCATAATATTCATGAGGGCAGCTAAATTATGGATTTCCATAACAAGGATAATGCAAGAAAAAAAAAAAATCAATGTTAGTAGTTTCCAAGCCCCACATCATTAAATTTTTTTATGTAAAAAGAAAAGTCCATTTATTTATACATTCTTAGCTATGTTAGAGGGCCAAGAGAAAATAAGACCAAGTTCAAAAATAAGAATTCCTCCGGGGGCCCATCCTCTCTCACTGTTAATATTCACATTCTTTTTTGCTCTTTTCCCCCAAACCAGCAGTTACCATCTTTGCTGCGCTGATTGGGAAACATGTGTGTGGGGTCTCATTAACCGCTTCAGTATTCCTGATTTTTCCTTTGCTGGAGTCAGAAATGATGTAACATCCACTCCCTGGCCCGCCCTTCCATCTATCCATCCATGACTCCCGCCATAGGTCCCGTCACGCACATATTTTAGAGTACATACCACGCATGAAGCACTACAGTAGTGATTCTTGACTGAGAAAAAGTCTGTGGAAGACAAACCTGATGGCCCCCTATGTCCCTTGCCTCCTGGTATCCAGTCCCTGGTATAGTCTCCCCCCACAGTCAATCAGGGCTTGTCTGTGTGACAGATTGAGGATGATGGAGGTGATGATGTGTGAATTCCAAGGCTTGATTCAGTACTGATTTGCCATGTGAGTGATCAGCCTTGCAGGTGGATCTCCCAGCTACTCGAACCTTCAGATCACTGCAGTCTCCCTGGACACCTTCCTGCAACCTCATACGAGACAGTAACATCCAACCAAGTCACTCTCTAATTTCTTTCCCCCCACAAAAACTGTGAAAGATAATAATCATTCCTTGTCGTTTTAAGCTCTAAATTTTGGGGCAATTTGTTAAACTGCAAACGATTCTGATACAGATCCCTCCCATGTTGTAATTCCTTCTGTAGCAGAGGAGGGTAGTGTTCCCATCTCAGACACGTTCCAGCCAATAATAAAGAAAGCTCGGCCACAGCCTCAGCACACAGAAGTTTAGTTACAATTCAAGATTTTTGGAATTCAAAATATACCTAGATAATAGTAGTGACTTAGAATTTTTTTTTTAATTTTAAAAAATCACTACTCTAGTGTTTTATTAATTTTAGAGCAAGAGAAAGGGAGAGGGAGAGATAGAAACATTGATGACAAAGAACATTAATTAGCCGCCTCCTGTATGCCCCCCACTGGGGATCGGGCCCACAACCTGGGCATGTGCCCTGACTGGGAACTGAATCAGTGACCTCTTGGTGCATGGGTCGATGCTCAACCACTGAACCACACTGGCTGGTATGACTCAAAATTTTATAGCAATTTGAAATTTACTTTTGCAGTTTACAAAGTGCTTTCACACAATATATTACAACTATAGCCCATTGAAACTAGTAAGAATTTAAGAAGAAGAGCTAGTTACTAAATCCCTATTGAGTATCTACCATATGCCAGTCAGTGAGTTAGGAATTAGAGTAATAGCAGAGATCTGTTTCTTTTTTCTTAAATCCTCACTCTAGGATATATTTATTGATGAGAGAGAGAGAGAGAGAGAGAGAGAGAGAGAGAGAGAGATTGGTTCATGTGAGAGAGAAACATTGATCAGTTGCCTCCTATAAATGCCCTGCACAGGAATCAAACCTGCAAGAGGGACGATGCTCCAACCAACTGAGCCACCTGGCTGGGGCCAAAAATCTCTGTTTTCACTGAAGAGGGCAGAAACACTGAAATGATTACAAGAGTCATGCTTACTGCCAGGATTCAAGAATCAGTTACTGTGCAAACATAAAATAGAGGAAAGCCAAAGTAGATAAGGGTAAAGAAAGGCTTCTCTGAAAATGCTATAGTTCAGTTGTAACTTACAATATTGAGGAAATTATTTAAGAAAAAAAAATGTAGTTGGTGAAGGTGAGGCTAAATATTCTAGGCATATAGATTCCCAAGTCAGTATAGAGCATACTCTGCTTGGAAAACTGAAAGAAATCAGGCATGAATGGAGCCACACAAGGAGATGATGCTGAAGAAGTAGCAGAACCAGGTATTCATTACCTTGTGGTAGACACACTTGCAAGAGTTACGGGGAAATACTTGAAATGGAGTTCTAGGTTGTATGTGGCTGAGCTAGAACTTGAACTCAGGTTTTCTTTCCACCTGTTCCATTTTATAGCATTTACTATTTCTACGTTACAGTATCCTTGACAAGGGGACAGCAAGCAACCAAATACCTGCTTTCAAAGAGAGGAAGGAAACTAAGATTCAGGGAAAGCAAAGACCTCTAAAAACTCATCTGCGGTACTTGTCTTTCTTTAACTGGGACTCAAGGATACAGAGAACAGACAGCCGGCTGTCAGAGGGGAGGGGGTTGGAGGCTGGGTGAAAAGGGTGAAGGGACTAAGCAAAGAAACAAAGAGAGACTCATGGACACAGACTTCAGAGTGGTGATTGCCGGAGGGAAGTGGGGGTGAGGGGAGATAGAAGAGAGTCAAGGGTGGACAAATGGTGATGGAAGGAAGCTTGACTTGGGGTGATACACACACCATACAATGTATAGATGATGTATTGCATAGCTGTATACCTGAAACCTACATGATTTTATTAACCAAAGTCACCTCAATTAAATTAAAAAGTAAATAAAGAAAAATAAAAACTCATCCGTGGTAGAGCCAGGAACTTGGTTGTTGGTCTAATGCTCATGGAATTAAGGTTTTATGACTGAAATTAGCATGTAATTCATTTTATCCACTTGATTTCCTTTGATCCACATGACTGTTCCACCTGATTTCTAGAAGTGTCTTTACTGTGTGTTGCTGAGGATAGATCCGTGGGGGGCTATTAGAAAACCCTAAGGCTTGTCCGGCTACACCCAGCCCTGTGAAACCCCTTGGGGGCTTCAAGGAACCATCTAGAAAGGAGTCAGGCATTTGTCAGCTTAAATGTCCCTGGCTTCAGTACCTGTAGAGGCCGGAAGCAAAGTATAACAAAAATGACTTCCGTGTTTCTCATGAGGAACAGTGCATAGAGACAGTTGGGAAGAGTCTATGCTATTTCACAATTGCTTTGGCCAAGAACTGAAAAGTGTAAAATGGGTGGTGGCTTCTTGGTAAGGAGTAGGCAATGGGCTGATTCTCTGTGACCTGCTTCGTTGGGAAAGGGGACATAAGCATACGGACTGCACGTAGGACCTTCCACGTAAGAGAACGGGAAGGGGCATGGGGTTCCCGAACACTGCTAGAACATGGGTATGAGTGAAAGGTAGCAGTGGTTGACTAGGTGGTTTAGGGGAGATGGTCACAGACTACTATTATTAAGGGTTTATACTTTCACCGTCTATGACACCTCAAAAGATTGAAGAGACAGAGAAGGAGAAAAAAGAGGGTTTTTCATGAGATCTCGCATTTAACTAACATCCACCGATTTATTCCTGGAAGAAAAAGGTTAAGAAGCCAAGGGTTCTTGAATTACTAACCAGAGACTGCTCCCTAGGCAATGGGAAGCTATTACTTTGCTTTGAGATTAGGGGACTGAGAATGGAGAGGGGCTGATCCTTGGAAAACTGCAAAGCCGCTAAAGAGGTATCAGCTGAATGTATTTCCCTCTTATTTTTTAATGTTGCAATGTCTGAGAAAACAGTTATCAGTCATAGTACTGCCTGGCAGGGATCCAGCCAAACCTCTGGATAGCTGAGAATTCTGGTGATTGGCATTTGAGTGAAGTTCTCTGACATCCAAGCTGAATGTGCTCTATTCATGCAAGCTGACCTGTGTGGTCAGTTTTTTCCCCTTCCTGTGGGGAGAAAGAGAATTAGTTGTGCATGACACTGAGCTCTATCAGGCTTCTCAGCAAATGAAATTCCCTCCAGACCACTTAGGGAACCTCCTTCCTTCAAACTTCAGACCTTCTCTCGGTGAAATATTTTATATTCTGGCACTTGACAGATGGAATTAGCCTTACTTTCTTAGTATTTTTCTTTATGACCTTTGGAGATTATCAGTCCATCTAATCCTCTGGGGTTTCTGAATACATCTCTACCCCTGAGAAATGCTGAACTCCTGAACAGGAAAAGAAGTTGTATTCAAGGACCAAATGGGAGCTCATGACATGCACCTGTCACCTCCACCATCATAAGAGTTGTTGGTCTAAAATCCTACAATGCTTAAGGTTTACTGAAATCTTCTCTACAGAGGGGTAGGGTAAAAAAAGAGAAAGCACGCATTTTTATACCTTTTCTTTCTCACATCCTTTTGTCTTCTTCTTTTCGATAGATATTTATTAAAGACTTGTGTGTATCAAGAATTGGGGGAAACACTAAAGACCATGACATGTTTTTAATCCTCACAGAACACAGCATCTAGAGGGAAACACAGATGTGAAATATACCATTACAGCCCAGTATGTCAAGAGCCATAATAAGAAAGTAGGGAGCAAGGGTTCAAAGCAGTGACATTCGACTTATTTGGGAGGAAGATTGGGAGGGGGTCAAAAAAGGCTCTCCAGAGAAATGCCTTTTAAACTAAGTAATACGGAGTAAGGTGAAATGGAGCTAGACAGAGTGTTTTTTATAATTTTTTTTATTCCTCACCTGAGGGTATTTTTCTATTTATCATGAGATAGAGTGGGGGTGAGGGAGACAGAGAGAACCATCGATGTGATAGAGCCACATCGACTGGTTGCCTTCGTGTCACACAACATGGCCAGAGCTGGGGACGTACTGCAACCGAGGTGTGTGCCCTTGACCGGAATCGAAACTGCAACTCATTGGTCTGCAGGCCATCGCTCTAACCGCTGAGCCAAACTGGCCAGGGCTAGATAGAGTGTTTTAAGCACAGAGACCAGCAAGTTGAAAAGATGCAGAATGGAGAGATGATGGGATTTACATTTACGGCTTTGGGAGAAATTCATGTGGGTAGGGTGAGGTTTGGTGGTCATGATGTTGGAAGAGGATATTACTAAGGTTGGAGATGGACGTGGTGAGAAATAACACTAGAGAGAGAAGTAGGGCCAATCCATGAAGAGTATGAAAGTCATGTTTGGGGATCTTTTCAAGGATAGGCTAGAGGCTCTCTTATCCACAGGGTATAATGACTCTGGCACTGACTTCTGTACTGTTTGTCTACTCTGATTCATTATGGCGTAACAGCATATAGCCTGTGTAAGAACCCAGATTCATCACAACTTCGCAAAATGGGTACAGAGACCTGGCATTTACTGAGCACCTACTGTATTGCCAGGCATGTGCAGTGGTTTATAGGGTTTGGAATTAGAATGTCTGAGTTTGAATCCTGGTGAGGCCATTGCTTAGCCATGTGGCCCTGGGCAAGATACATGACATGAACTCTGGGTGCCTGGGTTTCCTTATCTATATGTAAAGTTTAGATACGAATAGTATCCACTTCATAAGATTGTGTGAATTTTAAATGATGTAAGGTTAGCACCCTGTAGATTCTAAGCATTCAGTACGTTAGCAATCGTTCTTGTTATTATCCCCATTTTACTGGTGAAAAAACTGAGCTGATTTGATAAGTATGCATTCACATTTTTATTACATGTAAATTATTACTTTAGGTTTCATTGGGGGATTAAAGATGAATTGGATGTCTTGCAAGAGGTCAAGGTATAGAAGCCAAACTTTCATACAGAGGAACAGACACACACCTATAAATACAAAGTATTATTAATTGCTATCACAGAAGGATAAAGTGACATGGAATTACAATCAACATTACGGGTTCTGAGGACTTGTTCAAAAGGCATATATGACTTATTCGATCCCTAACCACTGATTTCAGGTGGAATCTGTGTGATCCGATTGGAGACTGTCGTTCTTTTGTGTTTTTTAAATGTAAAAGATGCATGCCTCTTCAGTTTATTGGTGCCTCTCTTAATGAATGCAGCCTGCTGAGAGGTGCCCATCTCTGCTTGCTAGTGTCCAATGAGGTGCGCTTATTCTGCCTGGGGGTGGGGAGTTCAGTGCTTTTGTGTTTCTGCTACAAGCAATCTTTCATTAGGCATCTTGAATGGGGCCTGTCCCATAATACACGATTTCTTACAGAGTAACTCAGTTATTTCAGTGAAACTTGATATGCTTATTCATGGGGAAATCATAACCAGGATCATCGATGGCACGGCCAGGTGTAGTAGAGAGAGTCTAGGACCCAGGGGAGCGCGCTCCAGCTCTGCCCCTCTCACATCTCCGTGGCTCCTCCCTAGGAAGCCTTAAATCTTAAATCAGTTTTGTGAATCTGCTTTCACCCTCACCCTCAATTTGGCAATGTGATATGCTTTGGCTGGGTTGTTTTATTTCAAGAAGCTTCTTTTGTGTTTTAAAAATAAAAGGAAGAGTATGCATCACATATGTTGGCACACTTGCAATTCCTTGGTGTTCCTCTAAGCGACTGGGCAGGGAAGGCAGGCTGCCAGCCTTGGCAATCTTTTCAGATTCTTTTTCATGCTAATTTGCAATTTGTGACAGTGCCATGTTTTTATCAGGAGGGTTTTATTGAGCTTTGGGAAAAAACTACTTCTTGATCTGACTGGGTGGATACTTGACTAGACTCATAAAACTGACTCCTCTTCCAACTATTTTTCCATGGGGATATTTGGGATAATAATTCAGGAAGCTCAGTGTGGAACAGACATTGTCCCTTTACCAGTTATCATGGAGGAATTTGGACAGGAGTTTGCTATAGTGATTATGAAATAGTGACCCGGGGAGTCTGAATGAACACACTGTCTTAGTTGATTAGGTAAAAATGGAACTGGTTGACTATAATTAAACAGAGTTTTCCATCCCAAAACCCCAAGGGACCTGAAACACTGAAATTTCAAATCCAACAACTTTCTGGGAAACTGCACTACAACCCCAGAGGGTAAGTGTGGAAGGGGAGACAATTATGGAGGGAGGCCGTGGTGTGGATGCATTTAAGAAGTGATTTCTGACCTCCAAGAGTAGATAGTTGAGTTTGGAATTCAGGACTGATTTGTAGAAACTTAATAAGATCCCATGTCATATGCCCAGGGGCCAACTGTATCGCTGGAATACTAGAAAGGACCATGAGATACGAGAGGAAATGAGGCCCCTGAGTACTGAGATGAGGTTTTGTTTATTTCGGGAGGGTAGAAGCAAGTCAGAAAGATGGAAAAATGGACCAAGGAAGAGCCTGACTAAAATTTCCAGGGGTAGGAATGGCCTATTTAGAGAATAATGAATAGATTACATTGAGCAAAAGCTTTATATACCATAAAATAAGTTGAAGATTTGTCTTAGAATAAAAGCAGTAATTTTCAAACTTTTTAAAAAACCTTTTATATTCCTGTTGGAGCAGAACCAAAGTTTTTTGGGGTTTGTTTTTCTGCCTTGCTTCACATAGAAGCCTATTGATAGTCTGGGGTAAGATATTTCAGTTCATTTGAGTTGATAATTTTAATTCATAAGACTATGAAGGAAAAAATAAAACACCGTGTAATAATATAGCTATTGGAAAAAAGTCCATTGTTGACATCAGGTAAATGTTCAGGCAGTTCTCTATGAGTATGTAAAGATGGGTAATTGATAACTGATAATCAGAACTAATTTTATAAAGATGGGATCATATTGTACATGCTTTAAAAATTCTATTCTTTATTATTTTTAGTGATAAAGAAGTTCAAACTACAAGTAAACATTTACACATCAGATAATTCAAAATGACATTTCTTTTCATCGACTTGTCATATTGCAAGCGCTATCTTTCTCAGAAATTTTAATATGTATGTGATATTTATTTGAAAATAGTTGATGTAGGATTTTTTCATTTTTATTTTCTAGGTTTGTGTATGTCATTCCAATTCTTATCCACAATACTGCATTTATTCAGGGGTAGATTTTTTTAATGTTAGGAGTATTGTAATGACTGATACTCTTGGATTTGAACAGCAGAAACACACCTTGAACTAACTCGGAACAGTGGGAATTTACTGGAACTGTACGGTCATTTAATGTAGAGCAAGAAGGATAGGGGAAGTTAGGTCTCTCCTAAACACAAGGAATTGACTCTCTGCCTGTCTCTGCATGTTGTCTTCCCTTTGTACCCCCGACTGCACACCCACATGGATGGTGGGGAATAAGACTGCCCAGGGCTACCAGGACTGATATCCCATAGGCCTCCAGAGAAGGCCTGACTCTCTTCCCTTAGTTCTAGCTTGAGAGATTTGGAGGAAAGTCTGATTTGTCTGGCCTGGGTCAGGTGTCCAATCAATTTTGAATGTAGTCATGTGGTACCTGCATAACACTTGAGAGCCTGTTCCTGTACATTGAGTGTGTTGCTAGATGAAGAAGCCAAGCATCCTCCTTCTCCTAACTGGTGTCAAACATGTTTACAAAACTGCACTTGGCTTAAAATGTAGAGAAACAGGAGAAGGACCGTTCAGATGTTCAGAACACTCTAGCACTTCGTTGTTTACGGTTATAGAAATAATGTTTGATCAATGCACAATTTATTTATATGCATGCCATCATCTTTCTTGTTTACCCCTTTACATAGTAGCATTATGTAGAAATTCATGGGGAAAATATCTAGTCTGTGGGAGTTTGTAATTTAAGGATAATGCAGTGTGTTGTTATCAGTGCAGAAAAAAAAGATTCAGAACAAGTTTCTGGTGGAATAAAGTTTGCCTGCTTTCACGCCTGGATAACTGACCTTTGAGAAAGGAAATTTAACTTCTGAAATATTTTTTTTTTCTCTGTTCTGGGCTGTAGAAGCAGACTATAGGGAAACTAATCTTAAAGTCTAAGATGAAAATAGACACCTAAAAGAGGAATCTGGGAGCCAGAGAATTTGAGGTGGAGCTGAAGTATCAGCTTGGCAGGCCTGGCTGCTTCTATTACATTGAGCCACAGGGTGAAAGGTTTAAGAGCTTCTGGAAATTATAATTTTTATGGGTGCAATATTGTTTCCTGGAGGGTTACTATGCAGAGGGAGAAAGTAGCTACGTTCACCAGTAGTCAGAAGAAGACAGCTGAAGACTGTGTGGATACAATCTTGGGAGTGTTCTCTGAGGGAGTGTATACCAGCCGGAGTTCCAGGAGCTGTCCATACGCAGCAAAGGTGAGGTGATGAGGTGGGATCAGACACTGGACTCCAGGGACAGGAGGTGGCAGTGTGGACCACACAAACAACAGACAGGCAGGTCAATGAGTCAGTGAAATGGCAACAACAACAACAAAAAGATCCCTTGAAAAGAAGTTGGTGAATATGAAATTTAGCTGGTGACTGTTAAAGAACATATTCATAGAAAAGACAAATAAATCAGATGGCGGCACTGGTGTTCCAGCTGCACTGTCCAATCGTAGCCACTGGCCACCTGTGTCTATGGAATGTTCTTAAAATTAAGTAAAGTAAAAAGTCAGGTCTTATTCTAGCTCAATAGCTAGAGGCTATTATATCAGGCAGGGCCGGTATAGAACATTTCCATCATAGAGGACGTTTCATTGGATAGCACAGTGAGCCTGAAGTGTCAGTGAACCTGAAGGTTTGATCAACATCATGGCTTAGTTTTCCTCTATTTTCATGGTTTCTGGAGATTGACAGTTGTGGGGAATCCACTTGGATCCTAATGTTAAAATGACATTTAGGGCAACTGAGACTTGCTATTTTATATCACTAGAGAGACAAATACTGGGGTGGGTTTACATATGTACCTTTGTGTCCAGAGTCCCCCACTCCTTCCCTCCAAAAGAGTCTATGCCTCTCTGAAGGCTACCAGGCAAAGACTTGTCTTAGTTATGGGTAGCCAAACCATACAGCGAGAAGTCCCCTTGTGTCCATTCAAGGCCGCACCTAAGCCATATAAGACAGTTGACTAACCAAGATGGTTTTAGATGTTGCCTCACTTCCCAGAGAGAAGTATTCCTATGTCTGAAATTCTGTGGTGAGATCCACTCCTGCGCTTATGTCAGGTAGATACTTTTCCAAGTGTCTTTTCATACAGCCCCTGACCTCTTCCTAGACTGTAGCAATTTAAGGTACTGAAACTAAAACCTATGTTTTCTTGCAAAAACTAAATCTGTTCCATGGGGGGAGGGGTAATGCTAAAAAATACTGGAATCCACCCTGGTCAGTTTGGCTCAGCAGTTAGAGCATCATCCATGGACTGGGGGTCATGGGTTCGATTCCAGTCAAAGGCATGTACCTGGGTTGCACATTCAATCCCCGGCCCCAGTTTTGGCTGTGCAGGAGGCAACCAATTGATGTGTGTCTCTCACAGCGATGTCTCTCTCTCTCTCTCTCTCTCTTTCTTCCTCCCTCCCTCCCTTCCTCTCTCTTAAAAAAAAAAAATAATGGAAAAATATCCTTGGGTGAGGATTAGCAAAAATGAACAAACAAACAAACCACACTGAAATCCACTTTTTGCCATTTGGAAACATTAACTCTGACTCAATGTGTTTATTTTAGTTAAGATCTTCCTTGCCCTAATGAATGATTTGTCTTAGTGATATAAAACTCTTTTCACAGTAATTGACTCCAATTTTGTTAAATTGGTAAGCAATTTGGATTTTTACATTTATTTATTTATTTTTTTTGCTAGATTTTGCTCTTTTTATAGAGTGTTGAGGAAGAATGTCAAGGCAACTCATAGAAGCTCATTCTCTCACTGGCTGAACTGTTTCTATTTTTAACTCAACCTTTTTTTTTTTGGTTTAAATTGCAGCAGTTTTCTGAGGCTATTAGGCTACTATTCAATTAGGTATTGCTTTTGTGTACACAATGGCACCCCAAGAGCTTTCAAGTGCTCATGCAGTTTCAGAAATGTTTAATTTGCTACCAGGGAGTAGCTAGCTTAGTGGAGAATAGCATGAGAAAAGCAGATAGGAGAAAACAGGGCACTATTTCCCACATCTCTGGGGACTAAGGAAAAGTAATAAGAACAATGGAAGCTATCATTTATTATTGAGCCACTACCATGAGATAAGCATTGCGTTTTATCTTCACGTGTTTTGTCTTGTTTGACCTTCACGAGAATGATCTGAAGTAGATAACAGTATTATTCCCATTTTGCTGATGAGGAAACTGAGGCTTGGAGAGATTATTTACCCACTGACAGAGAGCTAGTAAGTGTAGATTTAGGGGTACTCTAACTGAGTTGATTCTAGAAATCACAATTTAACCACTGTTTTACCTTGGTTGACTAAGATGGCAAAGATGGTACTAAACACATTCTGTACCTTCCCAAATGTGTCTTTCCTCTAGCTGCACTGAAAGTACTCTGCTCCTCTTGGGTGCCTTTTGAAGTTACACCTTGCATTAAAAGACAGATTAAATCTCGTCTTCTCAAGAAGACTTTCCATATCTCTCCAGCCAAAATTAACATTATTCTCCTCTCTTAATCCTGTAACACTTTCTGTTTCCCTTATTATCATTTTCCAAGTCTGCCTGTTATTAGAATTTGCATCTTTCCTGTGAGCTTCTAGAGAGTCAGCACTTTAACTCATTTGAGTTCTTTCCCCCCTGTGTACCTTGAATAGTGTCTTGAATATAGTGAGTAGATAATGAAAATACTTTCATTGGAAATTCACTAACAACTTAATGAATATTGTATTTTTTTCTAGTTCTGGGTTGAAAGCAAGGGTGAAAAGGTTGACTTTTCTTTTTTGACAGTCTTGTCATTGCACTTCATTATATTTGGGAACAAGCCCTTTCAAGGTGACCTCCAGAGTTACAAGCATTTATCCAGATACTAATTGTCGACTTTGAGTCTTCTAGGAGCTGGGCCTTTAATGCTGACAGAGACAGGTTGTATCACTCTTCTCTTGGACTTTAGTATCTAAGGGGAAAGGCAGATAATCGTAAGCAAGTTGCCACCTAAATATGTAAGTATAAACATGCTCTGAAGGAAACAGAAGATGCTAGGATGTGTAACTGAGGAAAGGATAGGCAAAGACTTCATGGATGGAGAAGGAGAGAGCCCGGGGATGAACAGAAAGAAGAGTGGTCTTAGCAAACGGGGTATCATGTGAGAGTTCTGAGGTGGAAGGGAGCTTGAAGAATTGAGGCACCATCCACCTGAATGTCATGAAACACAGCCACAGTCACTTCCTGGTGGTCAGTTTTCCATCATGCATGCATGACAGGCCCTGTGTGTATTGACTGCATGGTTGTAGGTTGGACCATGCCAATATTTCAATTTTTTCAGGAGCCTTACTTGGCCAATTATTTAATGGGTAAGTCATGCCTATTGTAGCTTTGTTTACCTTTGAAGATGTACATTTGGTTCAAATTATAGTGTTTCACAAAACAGTCATATTATTTGCCATTTAGTGCTTACATGCCAGGTCCTGTGTTAACCATTTTATCCATAGTATGTGTTTCTTTTAAATCTCTACAACAGGATTCTTGGCAAATTATTCTGTAAAGGGTCAGATAGCATATATTTTAGGCTTTGCAGGCCGCATGGCCTTTGTTGCAACAATGAAACTTTGCTATTTTAACACAAAAGCAGCTACTCAAGATATGTAAATAAATGGGTGTGGTTGTGTTCTGATAACGCTTTATTTCTGGACACTGAAATTTGAATTTTATAGAATTTTCAAATATTAGAATATATATATGACTGATTCGACCATTTGAAATATGGGCTGTAGCTTGCCTATCCCTGTCCTCATCATCCCCATTTTATTGACAAGTATGCTAAGGTCAGGGGGAAGTAATTTATAACCAGAATGGAAATTCAGGTCTGGTAGATTCCAAGGCCAGTGTCTTTAACTCTAGTGCCTCACAGCATTAACACTTCTGTTGGCCTCATGGGATGATTTCCTAATTGTTTCTGGGGTATGAATCCTATTCCCCAACCAGACTGCATGTTTCTCAGAGGAAGAGACTCTTCTGTTTTTCTTGTTTCCCTCCATAGCAATGAGGAATTTGTAGCAGGCATTTCAAAGTGGCTTAACTGTCCTTCAGTTTCTCTTAAAGTGACTCGGAACTATAGAATTTGGGGGAGTACATTGCAATTGTATTTCTATTGCCAACATAATTTAGTTTCCTATAATGCAACCACAAAGAATGATTAGAAATATGATTAAAATTCTAGATGCAACTCCCATGTCACATTTGTAGAATTAGTGTCATATTACCCGTTTTCACATGCAAATCTCATGCAACACAAAAAACTTTATTTTTCTTCCTTTGTGGAATAAATTGCCTTCTAGTCCCCTAAACCATGGGGGATTCTTTAATTTCTTGTTTTGAAATTGTGCCTGTGGAGTCAATTAAAGGTGAAGAGCTTTTAAAGCCTGACAAATGAGTAAATAAACTGAAAATGCTTGAAAAGTTTCATAATCATTAAATAATATGTGGGCAGACTGTCTCGCTGTCTTGTTGTCCCTCTGTCTCTCTCGTCAACTCTCTCCCTAGTTACCATAAAATTAAAACTCAGACGTGACAAAGTTGTCACGGGGATTTATTAACGTCTAAAAAATGGCTGATTTGGGGGGCAATAAGGACTGATTTTGTTATTATTTTTTTGTCACTCCTTTTTATTGAGTTACAAGTTGAGATGTTGGCTTTGTCATTTAAGGTACTGGTCATGCAGATGTTATCTATACATTGAAAGACTTAAACTATATAGTATTGAGATTTTGGTAAAAAGTATATTTTAAAAAGATGTACCATACGTCACATGGCAGAATACGTATCTTTTACAAACATTTCAGCTCATGATAAAATTTTAAGGTGTCAACTAAAAAATGCATTAACACAGTGTTAATAATTCTTCTGGAGGGTACGATAGCCACAAAGTTTGAAGACCACTGATTTAGGGAATTTCTTATTTATTTTTCACTAGTTTTCTTTTAATCCTCACCAGAGGACATGCTTATTGATTTTAGAGAGAGGCGAAGGGAGAGAGAGAGAGAAACATCGATGTGAGAGAGAAACATCGATGTGAGAGAGAAACATCGTGTGCCTCCTGCACACGTCCCACCGAGGACTGAATCTGCATCCTGGGTATGTGCCTTGACCGGGACTCAAACCTGCAGCCTTTCGGTGTATGAGAAGACGATGCTCCTACCTAATGAGCCACACAGGCCAGAGCAGGAATTTTTTTTAACATGGCTTCTCTGAGAGCTGGACTTCTTCAAGATTCCTACTGATTGCCCACCTCTACAGGCACACGTTTTCCCACGTGATGGCCACCTTTGCTCGAAGGGTCCATGCAGGCATAAGAGGATGGAGCAGTAATGATATGCACATAAGCTGCAGTCGTTTGGAAATGCGTTGCTATCACTTTCTAGTATTTGCAGGAAGAGGAAATGTTTTGATGTTTACTCTGGATAGGAACATGAAAGGGCTGTTTTGAAGTTTCCCGTATTTTAGACACGCAAAAGTATGTCATTGTCGAAAATGACAAACAGCTGGAGAAGAGAACTGCTTTGAGCAGCTGGAGGAGAGTTAACACTACCCTGTTTAGAAGTCTGGAGACAGGAGCGTACTGTCTTAACTACAGAGTACATCAGCGACAGGGATGCATAGTCCTCGTGCCTGGAAAGCAGCCATTCAAGCTTAAAAATGTGTCTCTCTCGGCCTGTTTTCTCGGGACAAAGCTCTGAAAAAAAAAAAAAAAAAAGAAATTAAGCGAGTAGGTTCTGACCTCAGCAGCTGAATTCCACAAAATGATAGCAAGGACGGAGGGGAAGAGAAAAGAAGTTTGTCCTCAGTGGAGTCTTCTCAAGGGAGAGTTGGTGGCGGATTCTATTTCTTTGGAAGTCTCCTTAATTTTACTGTGGTTCAGGGGTGGAAGATTAGAGCCCTGGTGTTCCCAAAGAATCCACGCTTCTTCCCATTGGCACGTTCCGAGTTAAACCTCTTATTGTCATGAGGGGGCACAGCCCTTTCATTAGGTTTTCACAGGGAATAAACTTCCTGCGTTTGCTGCAGGCTGAGTATGTATTTCCTAATCAGCAAGGCAGGAGCGAAGAAGCCAAAAGATGAGCCAGCCTAGGGAAGACTCAAGTGTTCCTGTACTTGACTAAAAGCTACCTATGTTTACAAAATGAAGTTTTAACGTTTTATGCTGTTAAGTAGAATCTCAAGGTCATCCTGGTAAATTGTTTGACCTCGATTTTTAAATTGGAAAATCATCACAATCTCCTTTGGAAACATACTTTTATCTGTAGATCAGTAGATGAGTGGATCAAAAAGCTGTGTTACATTTACCCAATGGGATATTATGCAACTGTGAAAAAAAAAGAGTGATCTTTTAACATTTGTGACAGCATGAAGGGACCTGGAGAGTATTATGCTGAGCAAAATAAGCCAGTTAGAGAAAGTCAAATATCACATGATCTCACTTGTATGTGGAATCTGATCATCAAAAATAAACTGATGAATAAAACAGATCTAGAGACATGAAGCAGGGAACAGAATGATGAACCCTGGGGCAGAAAGGGATAAACCAAAGACCTCATATGCATGTATGTATAACCAATGGCCACAAATAATAGGAAAGTGAAGGTAGCGTGATGTGCAGGAGTGGGGAGGAGGGGGTCAGTGGAGGGAATAGGTGGGATATCTATAGTACTGTCAACAATAAAGATTTTTTTAAAAAGTGATAGTCAGTTGCCCTGGCCCGTGTGGCTCAGTTGGTTGGGTGCCCTCCCTTTTTGGATTCCTGGTCAGGGCACATACCCAGGTTGTGGGCTCAATCCCCAGCAGAGAGTGTGGAGGAGGCAGCTGATTAACATTTCTCTCTGTCCTCCCCTCTCTTTTCATGGGTGGGAAAAACTTTTCTGCCAAGGGCCACTTGAATATGTATAACATCATTCAAGGACCATAGAAAATTATCAGCTTAAAAATTAGCTGTATTGCCCTGGCCAGTTTGGCTCAGCGGTTAGAGCGTCCGCCTGCGGTCCGGAGAGACCTGGGTTCGGTTCCCGCTAAGAGCATGTATCTTGGTTGCGGTTTGTCCCCGGCCCTGGTTGGTCGTGCGGGTGGCAACCACTCGATGTGTCCCTTTCACATCGATGTTTCCCTCTCTCTCTCTTCCTCTCTCTCCCTCCCACTCTATCTGTACAAAAAATGGAAAAATGTCCTTGGATGAGGATTAAAAACAAAACAAACAAAAAAAATTAGCTGTATTTGGTCAGGCCAATTTGGTGAGGAGTGTGATGTTAGCTGGTGTAGATTTTGAGGGCCTCATAAGGCCTGCGGGCTGGATGTTCCCAACCCCTGCATAAGAGGAAAAAAGTGGTATCAAGTTTCCTGTGGTATAAAGAAGGATTGTAACTAACTAACCATTTAATTTTAAATATCTAGGCTAATCTCATTATGAGGAGCGCTAATATAAGAAAATATGAAGTAAAGACAACAAACATCGATTTAAACAGGCATGACCTGAATTTTAAAATGTAACAGGATATACAAATAATAATTTATTTCCAACTAAAAGAAAAAAATAAATATAAGTCATATTTACCACAAGTTGAAAAGCTGACAACCATTTGGAAATAATTTGATGAAATTGTCTAAAATGTACACACACACACACACACACAAGGATTTTATAATTTGCTCTATATTGTGGAAATCCATTAAACACTGTAAATATAGATTAGTAATTAGGGATATAATATTGACTTAAGATGCTAGGCAGTTTGTGAAAGATGTTTGATAAAATTAAATTTCTAATGCTGCAACTCCCACAATTTGTGAAGTGTAACTCCCTCTTACAGATTCCAGAGTGTTCTGAGTGTACTGTAGTTGAGCCTCGTTTTCTTATCCTTCGTGTTTCTTTAAGCGGCTGCTTTCCCCTTGAGTTTTAAAGCTTTACGTCCTAATGTGAAGAGCATTGCACAAAGACCATCTTATACCATCACTTTTAATGGGTCATATACCTATTTGTGGCTCAAGTTTTTAACGTTATTTATCCTTCACAGGTTATTATAAAGGCAGAAAAATAACCAACTTAATGATTTTTAGGTTATTAGGTTGAATTTATTTATAAATTAATATTTTATTAACACAAACGCTCTTAAACTCAGTATATAAGTTTGATGTGTCTCTGGTGTGCATGTCGCAGAAGAGACACATGGTCTGTGTATTCACTTATACACCGTGGTGTTTTTTTCCTGGGTATTTTGCATTATTCCTTGGTTACAATGATATAAAATCAGGTAAGGTTAAGGACTAGTGAAATCGTGATTTTCCAAAGTGAGCAGGAAGCTGAGATTGGGAAGTTATTTCCTGCTGAGTAAGTAAGCTCATTAGCTCTTTCTGACTCACCTGGGGAAGTTCTGTTCCGGACAAGAATAACAGCAGTGGTGCAGAAATAAAACCCTAGAAAGGGTGAGTGTGCTTGAGAATCAAAGTTTGAAAAGACACAGAATAATAGCAGTCCTGGAAGGAACTAATGAAGGCATCTAGGTCTTGGGCCTCTTAGAAGAATGTTTCCTGCTAAAATGGCCCACAAAATCTAGCATCGGTGCCTATCAGCGTGTTTTTATTGGAAAGAACTGTATTCTCTCTTTACTTGAGTCAGTTTACACAGTCCAGTTCAATTATGATGTCTAAGTCTTTACCATGCGTGCATCAGAAATTATGAATGCCATTGACTTTTCAGTCTGATAAATTACATTCTTTAGACATTGACTATGCTTCACAGAAAATCAAATTTTATAATTCTCACAATAGTTCTCTAAGGTATACAGTGTCATGATCCTCATTTTACAATTGGGACAGAGTCACAGAGACATTAGGTAACTTGCCCGAGGCCACAGAGAAAGGAGTGGGGCCAGGATATGAAATCAGGGAGCTCCAAAGCTCATGGTCTTCCCACTGCTTTACATCGGGAGATGTTCTGGAAAGCTCATCCTCTAGTAGAGTACAGGGAACACACACTTTCAATATGATAGGATAAATGCAATCCAAGAGCGATGTGCGAGATGCAAGAATGCTACCAAAAAGGGACTGTTATTGTTGACGGAGGTAGTCTTAGCGAAGGGATTTTAGAGCCAGTGATACCAAGGCAAAGTATTGAGGGTCAGGAGAAGCTTTCCAAATGGGCAAGGTGGGCATGGCCATTTACGGCTGAGGAAGGGTATAGGCAAATACAGGAGGCCTGGCACTACAACATAAGTTTGTATAACCACAAGTAGTTCGGTAATGATAACTGTTGAATGGGGTGGGAAGGGGTGGAGTACACAGAAGATGAGAATAAAGAGATGCAACAACGGGAAGGGGTGGGTCTTTTCATCCGTTAAAGGGTCAGATTTGTTAACTAGCTAGGTTGCTTAGGTGGACAAATTTGTGGTGGACAGATAGGATGTGTAGGAGACCAATTAGGGGGCCAGTGCAGGATTAACCAAGGGCAGTACCAGGTTTGGGTGGGCAAGTAGATGGATGGCAGAGAATCTGTGATCAAGAGTACAAGAGCAAGAGCAGACTTGGGGAAGATAGTGAGTTTGAATCAGGATTCTACCATTACTGGATGAGTCGCTTGGTAATAGTTTATATTTTTCTTTTCATCTAGAATTTTTTTAAATGTAAATCTACATATGCCGGTGTTCTAAGTATTGATGCTGAATGATTTATTTTGTGGGAGCAGATACTCAGGAGAGCCAACGTTAGAAAACAAACAGACTCTCTGGGTTTGCTCCCCCAGACTTCAGAATTGTGTAAAGTAGAATCAGAATATGGAGTGAATTCCTCCAGCTCTGCTCAAACAGTCATATCCAAGATATAAAAGGAAGGAGCAGGAGGGGTGAGCAGTAGCCATAACATGTATATTTGGCAACATGCCTTCCTACTCTGAAGACCAGTTATTCTTTAGCTGCTGTTCATACTGATTATACAGAAAATTGCACAACACTTCACTTTGATGTGGCCATTTGAAATGCCCTTTGAGGAAACAAGTGGTATTCCCAGATTGGATCAATGCATACCTGAGAATTCTTTTGCTGCAGACAGTGGTCCTATCATTGCAGTACAGTCAATGAACAGCGATGATATGAAAATGTCTCTCTCTGCTATAAGAAACAAATAGTCTTTGGATGATTATTAAGCATTTTTCTTACATGTTCATTCCTTGATGGAGTTAAGGGCACTAGGATTTAAATCCTGCCCATGCCCACCATAGAGAATATATGTCATCCTCTCCATCTTTATTGCTATTCATACTGAGGTCAATTATAAGCTGCTATTTAATGGTACTGTGACATTCTTCAATTCTTTTCTTTCAGCAACTAAGCAGCTATCCTCAAAGGGATTTAGAAGGAGGGGTATCAATACTTACTAATACTGAGGAAGCCGGGGGCCCTAGATGGCTCTCCTTTTGTGTTCCACCCTTTCTCAATTATGAAATCCAAAATACCTGATAAGTTTTTAATAACTCAGTATTCAATCTTCTCTTTGGTTAATATTGGGGAAAATAGACATAGTTCCTTTTCTTGGTGGTGAAGTCATAATTGAAGGATAGAAGCTGTTATCTCTGCCCCTCCCCTCCATCATAACGAGACTGTTCTGGGCCCCAAGGGCTTGTGTTGATTTCTAACTAAGTAACCATTCGGCTGTGTTTTCTTTGACCATTTTAATGTTGGAATGGGGGCAGGGGAGAAGTAAAAACAATTCTATTTTTGCAATGAATCACAAGTATCTTTGTATACTGCCAGTATTTATCTGTTTGCAGTTTATAAATAAAATGCCCTTGGATCTATTACTGTTGTCATGATTTGCAGGGAGATGTACAAAGAAATATTTCTATAAAGGAATAAACATCAGTGCTTACCTAGAAATACCTCCTGTTCCAGTTACTCCCTTTTCCTCTGTAGCCTGGTTTGGGGCTTCTGAAGTTAGCCCGATTGCTGCTCATCATTTTATGCACGCTCTTGGCTCTGCAATTTAGTTATTTTTGTAGCAGAGCAAAACCAGCAAAGTATTTCTTTGAGGCTTTTCAGTTTCTTCATTAATTCATCCAAACTGTTATGTGCAAGGTACTGTGCTAGGTGTTCTTGGGAGAAGGGGAGTGACTGGGTGGGTCAGCTAAGAGCCCTCTCCCGAGGAGTTTGTGGTACAATGGAGACAGTACACATGGAAACAGCTGATTCTAATGTAAAGCAGAATGAACTCTGTGTTATAAGAGAAGCAAACAAAAGGTTGTGGGAGAACAGACGACGGAGTAGTTGTCAAAGAGATAACTTCATGGAAGGAGAAACATTTAAACTAAACCTCGAGAGTGAGAAGAATTTTTGTAGGCAGCATGCATTCAGGCTGAGGGATTGCCACCACAGGCCCAGATGTCCTTACGCTCTGTGATCTCCTTTTCGTCACCATTCCCTGACACTGCTGTTGTCCTTGTCTTCAGGATCCTTCTTTTTCCTATAGCTGCACCACTCTTCCAGTCTCATTTATTTATTAAAATCTCACTCTCCATATTGCTAGCAGAGTAAGCTTTGTAACTCACTGGTCTCCTCGTGCTTGGCAAGTGCAATTGTATTCTATTGCCCCCATACCGAGACTAGGATTCCTGTCTTAGTATACGCAGCCCGCCGTGACCTGATAGGTACCTATGCCTGCCACTTCATGTATTTTTGCACTCTAGACTCAGAATCACCCACTTGGCAAGCATGCATTTATACCTATTTGTCTTTTTGCCTTTAATGCCTTCCTCTCTCATCTGCCTGTCAAACACTAAATACAGTCATTTCCATCTCTACTATAGTTAGCAATAAAGACCTGGTTTACTCAACTAGTACTGCAGGCTAGCATGAGTGGAGCAGGTAAGTAGCAACATTACAGAGTGCTGTTTAACCAAACTTATTTATATCTAGTCATGCCCATAGGGCATGAGTTATCCTCATAGGGTATAGGCTTTTATGTGCGTGTGGGGGGAGGGTGTTGGTTGATGCTAGTTTATTAGTAAATAGAATTTTCAGCTTTAGTGAATATGTATCTTTCAGTCATATTGTGAAAATTAAGCAGATACTAGAAGAGATTAATTTTGAAAAAAGAGTGTAAGAAATGAAAGAACAAAGAGTGGAAGAACAAGAAGTGTCTGAGCTAACATTAGTAGCTGAAGGGGAGAAGCTGGCATGGTGGAGGGTGTTTTCCAATATCCACAAATCCCTTACTAGAAAAATATGTATTTGTATGATCTTGGTCCTTAAATAAAAAGTACAATTCATTCATTCATTCATTCATTCATTCATTCATTCAGTAAATGATTATTGAAAAAAAGCCAATTGCAAGACACTGGGTACATGCTTGATCTGGTGCCTCTGCCTGTTGGTCCCTGCCCCCCCCCGCCCCCCCCCCCCAGCCCCTGTGCTAACTCTTCTAATGGATCCTGGTAAATCCGTGCCAGTGATTAAGAGGAACCATGTATAACGCTAACTTGAAAGCCTAGAATCCAGCTCAAGGGAGTTTTGCAAGGCTCATTGTATTTCCTCTTTATGCTTCAGCTCATTCAGTGCTTGACCCACTTGGCGCCTTGGATTGGCTCTCTTTTCTGATGTATTTAAGCTTGGTTACTGGGCTTCACATTGCAATCCTGTGTCATTTATTTGATAGGTGGGATTGGTCATTGTTCTGACCTAGAGTGGTTCGCAGACCCTGATGTCTGTACCTGTAGCAACTTTTAGGCTCTATCTTCCTAGGGTAGGATGGAGAAAATCAGACACAGATGTTCAGAGCAGATTTGTGAATTGTTTGGTGTGATCAAATAGTCCTAAGTCTTGAACTTTAAGCCACTTGCCTTCATTGAACTTTCTCTCTACCCTACTATGGATTTATGTTTGACCTTTGGTTTGAGACATATTTAAATTTTGTTGCATAATATCAATGAACAGCTTTGTTCATTTTAGGAGACTTCATACAGATGCAAAAATTTCATTTGTTAAAGGATAAGCATATATATAAATATATATATTTCTGATACAGTGATCATAAACTTTTCTGCAGCTTATATAATGTTATCTTCGTTACATCTTTGGA
The DNA here is from genome assembly GCF_014108415.1 of Molossus molossus. NCBI lineage: Eukaryota > Metazoa > Chordata > Mammalia > Chiroptera > Molossidae > Molossus > Molossus molossus. The sequence goes on along the minus strand of NW_023425401.1, from coordinate 28,606,238 downwards.
TGTATTTTTTAAAATTAAATCTCACATTACAGTAATCAAACTTCTATTTAGTATACACATTTTAGATTACTGTGGTGTTAGGTCATAGGGGAATCAAACTAAGAGGAAGTAAAAAAGAATTGTTTTTCTTCCCCAATCACTTCTTATTTTTTTAATATGCTTTATTAATTTTTTAGAGAGAGGGAAAAGGAGAGAGAGATAGAAACATCCATCAGCTGCCTCCTGCATGCCCGCTACAGGGAATCGAGTCTGAAACCCAAGCATGTGCCCTGACTGGGAATCAAACCAGGACCTCTCAGTCCCTGGGACGATGCTCAATCCACTGAGCCACACCAGCCATGCTCCAATCACTTTTTAATATGTTAAGGGATAAGAACTAAGACACAGTGGATTCAATGATCCTGCAGTTACCCAAGTTCTCTGTGTGCTGTACCTGTTCTTCAAGATGCTATCTCCAATAGGCCCTTCACCATTTTCTTTTCTCTTTCACAAGGAGAGCAAGTAATATTGTACCAGGTAGGGTAAGTGATGCTGATTCTTGTCCTCACCAATGTTATATATAGATGACTTTTCATTAAAAATAGGGAAAGGGACATCTAGTCACCCTGGTGTATGTCCTGTCAGGACTTGATTCCCTCAAATACAGGAAGTTAGTGTGCTCTGGGTTTATCTAATGCCTTTCCGCTTTATGATGAGAAACTTCTTCACTTCCCAGATCTGTGATCCAACTGGTTCTTTTTCCTGTAACTCAAGGAGCAATGGTGCTATTCTTGGACCAGACTTCAGGGTATTCGGGAAAATGTCATCATTTGCTGGCTGCTAAAGTATTTGGCTTTAAATCAATTTCATTAAAAGTCCTGACCAAAAACCAGTGGATGAATTTGGGCTTAATCAATTCAGAAAGTTAAATACTTATATGGCTTCTAACCTCTGGTATTTATGTAATAGTATAATAAATAGGATAATTGTATTAATGGATATAGTATATCAAGAAAATACACAACTTGCTTTAAAAACACATACACCATGTATGTTCACTGTAAAACATTTAGAAAATATCAGTAAGCTAAGAGCTAATTACCTGTTATCATTCAAAAATACCACTTTTGTGAATATTTTGGTATAGCTTTTTTTTAATAGTTATTTCTCCCTGCTTAAAACAGCTTTGCAAATTATTCACAAAGGCTTTCCAAAATTTTCTTTCTGAAGCAGAGGTCTGATCACATTACTGCTAACTCAAAAGTCTTTACTTGCCATCCTTTGGCTATAGAATAGACTCAAGTTCCTTGGCCTGGCTTTTAAGACTCTTCATAGCTTCCTATCTCCCTTCATTGTTTTGATCCATCTCCAGGTCTGTCATTTGAGTAGGTGTTGCTTCCGGTACTTGGCCCCTTTGTCTCAGATGCTCTCCTCCCATCATTATCCATCTGCTAAGCCAGTTGATATCCTCCTCCACTCAGAATTCCTCAGTTAGAATTAATGCCTTGCTTCACTCTGCTGCACAACTCCTTTCTCTCTTTTAAGCATCTCTCTCAGTCCGTCATCCTTACCTTTATTCTATGCTTGCATGCATTCTTTCTCCACTAGATTTTAAGCCTGAAGGGAAGGGTTAATAATACTTATAATTTGTTGTGATGATTTGTTTAATGTCAGTTTTTCCCACTTTTTTATAATCTAAATAAAGACAGGGCCCACCTTCATAGCTCCATCATTTTCCTGTTGGTTAGTGATATAATAGTGCAGACGCAACAATATTTGAGTCCCATTAACCCTTGTGTAGTTTGCAGATTCTAGCATGGTGCCTAGGACATGGTAACACCCAAGAGATATTGGATGGGTTGAATGACTTGTTTTTGACCACAAGTAAAGAACATGTATGGGACAAATGCCAAAGTGCTATGACTTGTCTAAATCCTTTGGAACATTTCAAAAGAAATATGCTCATTACTTAGGAACTTATTCAGAAGTATAAAGCATTTTGGATAGAAGTACAGGAAGTAAATATTATTTCAGGCAGCAATGAGTATTACAGGGTGTTCTTTGTGATCTCAGTAGTCACTATAGCCTTAGAAACACTATTGCTTTTACTATTTTTGTTTTCTGTTCAGCTGGCCACATCGTCATTCAGATGGGATCAATAATTGTGTCCTCAACTACAGTCCAGGAGGAGTGCTCTCCATTTACTTTACTCAAGTCTGCTTTCATTATTTTGGGTTTTATTAGTCATCACTGTCATTTGCTTAGCTCTTCCACAATTCATGGTACTTTTTCAGGTTTTAGCTACTATATTTAGAATTATTTTTCCAGGTGTACTTTTAAATAGAAAATGATTTTTACTTTGTTTTGGTTGCTCTCTAAGTGACATTGAAAGGTATATAGTTTTCTCACACTTTCTAAGATCCTAAGAGGAAATAGTACATATATTTCTTATCACACTGGACAGTCTCCACAGTCTCTCTTCCTTTATTTGTTGGGGTTTTCTTTCAATTAAAAAAAAGTCACACCTGGTTATGTTTCTGGCCTTACTCATCATTCTCTCTTCATTTACTTTCTGGCAAACTAATTAAGAAAAGTTAGTCTTCAATTCTGTCTGAAAAAATATAAGAATCCTTATTGAAATCTATTCTTTTGCGTTAAAATGGATACCGAAAATCACCGTTCTCTCATGGAACAAATGCAGTGATGATAGAGTGTTAGCTACATTGTATGAGCAACCATGCATGTAATTGAGGAAGAAATGAAAGAAAGTGTGAGGGATTCTGTCCCTTCCTTTAAAGACAGAACTGGCAGCTGCCTTCAGGGTTGGTAGCATTGTCTTGGTCAGTATCGTGTTCTACTTAATAAATTCAGAATTTTATATAATAAGTGATTGGGATTCCGTTGTCATAAAACACCATGTATTTAAAAAAAAAAAAGTCTGTTGATTCAACATTCTCTATGATCATTTTTAATGTATTCTGGTCCTTTAACTTCCAGTTAAATTCTACAAATATTTCTTGAATCCTTACAATATACCCCAACTGAAGTAGGCTCTCTGGGGGGTACAAATGGAGTATAAGATGTTGCAATTAGGGAAAACATTATATTTGCATTTGCTCTTCAGTTGCACTATTCCTGCTTTCTTACTACACGAGGGCCATTTTCCTTCCCATAGCAGAATGCTTTTCTCTCACAGATTTTTTATTAAAACTGACTCATGCAAAAGGGGCTTTGAAACAAACAGTATTAGAATTATTGTTTTCAGTCAAAATTTGAGTTTCCTGTTTATAATTTCTTTCTTTGCATTTTGGAATCTAAATAGATATTTATCCCATTTGTGATTAAAATTTATATTGAATCCTTTTGTAAAACAAGGTGTTATGATCAGGTTCTGTGTGGTAATAGACTACTACTACAATAGCATAATCAAATATGTCTTTGGCTTTGTTTTTACAAATTCCTTGTAAAATTATGGCTGGTCGAAATGCTGATATTCTGATAAACTGGAAATCTGTGGCCTAAAAAAGCTTGACCCTACTTACTCATTTCACATAAGAGATTGAGAGGTTACTTCCAAGTAATTTACATTACATTGAAATAATAATACTTGTCATTTTTTCCCCCATTTTCTGAATTGATGCTGAAATGTCATGTTATATATTACTGCTAATTATTAGACCTGTGTAGCATATTTCTAAGGCTTTTTATGTATACCTTAAGCTTTGAAATGACATCAGGTGAGTTCATTTAGATTCATTCTTAATTGCTAGAGTCTAGGAAGACTGTTTAAGGAATGCCTTATCTCTTGTGTGTGGAAAATGAAAGGTGATATAAAAATGCAGTATCATGGGGTAGCTTCTGTGTAATTTTGGCTCATTGGAATGCCAGTTGGAGAATGGCAAAGGCTAATACTCAACAGATGGCCAAGTCCTAAAACCTATAATAATGGTTGCAGTTATTTTCATTACTGTCATATGATGACACATACAATAGTGTGAAAAGGCTTGAACTAGGTAATCACAGTAAATATACTCAAAGGGAGCAGATGCATTTCAAACAATCAAAATGGTGATGGATATTCAGGCTGAGTGCCACTTTTGCACATATTCTAGGTGCATTTATTGCTAGAAATTAGAAGCAACATTACTTGTCACAGAGAGGAGCTCCATTTCCCCTTTTAGTAATAACAAGCAACAAAAATTGACATCTGTTGTAACACAGGCAGACTATTTCACATTCTTTATGATTGTGTGTCATTATCATGCATATAAATTTAGTTTGCAGATGTTCAACGTCAGAGATCAAAATATCAATTTTGCCTACAAAGGAGTTTGTAATGGATACTGAAAACCTAAGCACTTTTGGAAAATAGATAAGTTAAATCTTTTAGAGTAGGGCCAATAAAAGTCAGCTGATGTTAGGACCAAAGAGCACCAAAAGGTATCAGAGAAGGATGTCTGGAAGTTTCAGAAGATGCTAATATTTTTACTTCTAGCTTTCTTAAGTGCCCATTTTTTATTTTAATCTCCAAAGACTGTAATTTGGAATATTTTTGTTATTTTCTTCAATGCAGGGACTAAAGGCCATATTTTTTCCTCTGAAGGGCAGAATCTGTCATTCTAGAACAACAATTAGATCATATTTGAATAGCCATAATTCTTCCTGTGTCTAATATATAAAAATAGTTCTTGGTGATTGCTTGGGTTGGGGCAGGATAGCAATGACCTACAATGACACTATTAAACACTGGACAACAGAGAAGTTTATCTTTCCATGTATTTAATGCACAATTTAACATTATTGTTCTACATATATTTTACTTTGTTTATTTTAGGAGATATGGATAGAAAATGACAGGGATGGTTTCCGTGTTTTGTGGTCCACTTAAATATCTAAGAATACAAAAATAATTGTTTTATGGAAAACACCTTCTTTTCTCACTCTTCAGCAACCCCAAACCACAAACAACTTCAGCCAAAGGGGGCAAACTCCGAGGCACATATTTTAACAATCTTGTGCCTGCTTCAAAGGCACTGCTAACAATGTGCTGTATTTTGCATTTGCCTATGGGGACTTATCACTCAACGTTAAAACACTTCCCACTGTGACATTTTTTAAACTGTGTCTTTCCTCTGCTGAGCTAACAACATAATGGGGATCAAGGAAACAGCCTGGAACAAGCACAGCACAGAACCCCCGCCAGGCATCGGACGTTAAGGCATGATTTTTGACCCTCTTTTGTGATGGTCACAGATACCGGGCTGTGGCCCTCTCACACGGTGCCTTTTTGAAGGCTTGTTAAATGAATTGGCTCTGTAGTATTGTACATTTGAAATGTTTATGCAGGGTCCAGTTCAAACCTGAGTGTCTATCCTATTATATCAGTGAATATGGATAAAATAATGTATGCAAATCAAAGAGTGATACTGATGACAATCTTTAACGTACCCAAAAGGGCATAAAGTTTGTAGGAAGCTGTGGTTAAATGAGAACTGGTAGGTCTTTGGATGCTGAGAAAGCCCTCTTTTTTTTTTTTTCCTAGATATTTTTCTATCTTGAGAGGTAGAACACTAAGTTGAATGATTATGTATTTTCTTGTGCTTTTTGGAGGTAATATATTGTTAGTAAATTTGATCATCTAAGGCCATATTTTATTGAGCAGTTTTACTTGGGGCTTTGGTTCTGGTTAATTCAAAAAATTCGAACCTGAGTAGTGTGAAATCACATTAGACTGTTTTAAATTTAATAACAATATTTGGCCTGTTCATAATTAATATAGGGTGTATATGTATTATTGCTTAAATAGGTATTTAAATTTTACATGCTCTGGATAATTTTACCTTAAATGAGTTAAAAGCACAATTTAATTAAGACCATTGAAATGCTGAAAGAATGCATTTTGCTTCAAACTTTGCCTGGATGATGTCTCTTTATACAGTACTCATTTACTAGTGGCAAATAAAAAAGTCAATAAATCCCTGTTTCCATCAACTAGACTAATGAACTTCATTAGGTGATCATGTTATCAGTATAATTGCTACAGACTACATTTTGCCCTTGGTTATTAATGCAACAGACTTCTGCAACTTACTCTTAGGAGAATTGCCTAGGAAGACAAGAAATCAGTTTAGCTCTGAAAATAACCTTGGCTCCCTGCACCCCCCCCCCAACTTATCATTAAATCCTCCTGGAAATACTTAGAATATTCCATATAGTACTCAGTTGCAATGGTTTAGAGACTGCTCTTTGGGATATTTTGCCTGACAACTTTGTTTTTGTTATCGGTGGCTATGCCTTTATGGGATAATGTTATGGGTTGAATTGTATTCCCCGTAAGATATGTTGAAGCGCTAACCCCTGGTACCTATAAATCTGACCTTATATGAAAATAGGGTCTTTGCAGATATAAATTCATGAAGATACACTAGAGTAGTAGGGTGGACCTTTAATCCAAAATGACTTGTGTCCTTGTAAGAGAAGACACACAGGGGGATGCCATGTGATGTCAGAAGCAGAGATTGGAGGGATGCAGCTAGCTGCAAGCGAAGGAACGCCAAGGACTGACAGTGACCATGTAAAATTAACTCTATATTAGGTCCCCAAGTGATATCATCTATGTTAGCCGAGCCAGGAAAAGCTATGGAACTCAATATAGGTAAGCAACGAAAAACCAAAAACATGATTTTTGATGATTCTTCAACCTTTTACTCCAAAACGTTAGCAGGCATTATAAAAAGATTCTTTACATTCCTTCTTTACTCTTCATAGATAGAAAATATAAGAATCGGAAAGCAGTCTAACAGATTGACAATGGAAGGAATATGGGAGAAAAACACAAGTCTGAGCTAATTCATGAATTGTTTCAAATAACAAGAAACTGGGGTTACTCAAAGAGCTTTTGTGAGGAGAAACAAGATTGGGATGGAGACTACTTTGAGATACTCTCATAAGGACTTAAGGACAAAGATATGTCTTGGTATAAATTACATTATTATTGATGACTTTTTTTTACAGTTATCTTTAAACTAATATTACAAAGGAAAATCCTTGTCACCTGTGTAACCCTTCATTGTGTATCTGGATTTCTTGGTCTCATGATTTTATGTGAACAAAAAATTATCTCCATGTGATACAATTTTATTATTTCTTCCAAGCTGTTAGAACAAATTTTAAAATTAATTTTAATGTAACAGAGCCTGTAGTTTTCTTATTTTGCAGTTCTAAGGAAGAACTACCTTTGTCTTTTACTTTCTGCTAGGGAAAGGGAAAACATTTATACAGTTAAAATACATAAGGATGATTATTTCTGCCATTCAAACTTTCAAATCCCTTGGTGAAGAAGGTATTGCATTATTAAACTTTTACTTGTTTGATTTAGAGGTACTGCTGTTGGACATGATAAAGAATTTTGAACTTTAATTTTGATTTATTTGCCTGCTAGAGTGATAGATTTGAAGAACTCATAGCATCTTATTTTAACTGGAAAATTGCTAAAAGAAGTAACTACACTTTATAGTCCTAGACAGTTTGGGTTGCAATTTCACATGTGGCTATCAGCATTAAGAGAGACAATTCCTGTGAAGGGAAGTGGCAACTGTTTCCCTTTGAACTTTCTAGAAAGAACATTGTGCCTTTCTATGAACCTAAGGGTAGCTTGACATATTATGATATGGCTACTTGTAATCCAAGAACCCTCCATAGCACAGGGAAATTGAATTACCTAGGAATTTCCATTTGAATGCCATTTTATACACCTGTCAACATTCTCCCTTCTGTTTTCCTTTTATTACTATCTATTTTCAGATCTTCGTTCCCATGATCATGTCACACTTGATGTGTTAAAAGAAGTACAGGCACTGTAGTTTATGCCTTTTTAATAAAAGGCTAGGTAGCTATCTACATGATATGATTCGATGAATTCTATAAAGTCCCTCTTGTCCCACATCTGTCTCTCCCAGCGAGCCCTAGGGCTTGTAGTTATCTTCACGTTCCTTTGGGTTAAACCATGGTGTCTTCAGAAAATAAACGTGTTACATGGAAGGGACAATCATTCTACAGAGATGATCAACTTTCTGAAGAAGTGGACATAAACCAAGGGGATGGCATGGTTTGAATTGTGGATCACTATTAGTGAAGGAATCACCATGGAGGACTCGGAACCGCAAGGATACATTGTGAGAATCCTAAATGCTTGGTGGAAATTTGTGAAGGAAGGCACCGAAAAAAGCAAAAGTAAAATTAAGAGTATGTTCTGTGCAGTACATCCTTGTGGCACATTTGGAAAATATTTTTAGAATAATTCCAAGTGATCTCCTGGGATGTTGGAATTTGTAATTTTGCTGAATTTAAACCGAGTTTGTGGTGAAGTGATGGCGAGAGCCTTGGATAGCTAACCAACCACTCAGCATCTGCTTCTCAGCAGGGTTTTGTTGTTTACACTAGTGCCATGAAATCTGCAGTAACAAGAATGCCACAGAGAGTTATTTAAAATGGTTTCATCAGTAAAACTTTAGGCAGTTAATTTGTGGTGTCAGAAAGTTCCCAGAATACATGTAACCTTGGAAAGGAAATGTACTTTTAGAATAAGCCAAATGCATTTATAAACATTTCAAGATGGTGAATTTCTTGAAGTTGTCAAGTTAATAAAAATACCAGGAATTGACTCCCTGGGAATCCAGGGTATCATGAAGGTAAGTGAGTATGTGAAGTTTATTTTATAGGTATGTTCAATATTTGCGTTTGCTTTCTCTGTTTCTTTTTTCCTTTCCTTTTTATTTCTTTCTTCTTTCTCCCTCTTCCTCCCTCCCTCCCTCCCTCCCTCCCTCCTCCCTCCCTCCCTTCCTTCCCTTTCTCTTTTTTTCCCCTCTCCCCTTTCTTTCCTCCCTTTCTTCCTTTATTTTCTTCTTCCTTTTGAATGTTTATAGTGATCTAATCAAACAGTTCAGGGAATTTGACCACAATAAAGGTGTTATTTTTGGTGAATCTTTGCTTCTTCGTTTTCTTTATCTGCAAACATATTTGCAAGGAGTGAAGATTAAGGGCTACTAGGAACAGTGAACAAAAACCTGACCTACCTTGTACTGTATAAGCATTCTCCAGCTATCACTGTAGATCTATAAATGTGTTGACTTGGCCAATTTTGCCAAGAGTGAATTAATAGGCATTTAACCCTGGCCAGTGGCTCAGTTGGTTGAGCATTGTTCCACACACCAAAAAGTTGTGGGTTCATTTCCCAGTCAGGGCACATATGTAGGTTGCAGGTTCAATCCTGCTAGGGGTGCTTATGGGAGGTAACAGATTGATGTTTCTCTCTCACATCGATGTTTCTCTCTCCCTCTCTCTCCTTTCCTCTCCCTAAAAATCAATGAAGACATGTCCTCAGATGAGGATTAAAAAGAAAATAGGCATTTACATCTCTTAGGTTATAAGAGAACCTAATCCGTTCTGCAGTGTGACAGTACCTCTTGTTACAGATCGAAATGAATATTTAAGATATTCTATGTTTATGTTCTGATTTTTTGACATGAGATTATTATTCATTTTGCTAGCATTCTGTCCTCACAGTATGTCTCATTCATTCACCAACCCCTCTTCCCAGCCTGGTATCATTAACCTTGCTTTGCAGATAAAGAGACACAGAGGTCAACAGCCTTGGCAAGTGTTTTGTCCACTCACTGCTCTTGCTGATATGAGATAAAAGTGTTGAAAAATGTGCAGCTTTATTTCCTTGTTTATCTTGCATGAAGTTAAGTCTCAAATATGCACCAGGGGATTATATATTCATAAACTGAATAAGCCATAATAAAGATGATAAGAGTGTTGTCTGTGTTTTTACCTATAAGCTAAATACATATGTATTTATATTTATATAACCATACCTTTGAGTTTCCATGCCATTATGACCTTGTATTTGTTTGGGTGATTAAGAGCAGATGATGCTGGGCCTTCTTAGTATATAGGGTTCAGAGGTTTTTTCATCATTAGCCCCATTATGTTTACATAGTTAATTTTAATAATTATAGTCGTGTTTTAAAGTATGTGCACACCCCCTTATCCCCCACAAAGCAGATAAGCTTCATTTTAAATGCTAGCAAACCCAGTAACTCAAAAGCTTTCTAACATGGTCTATTGTCCAGGGCTTTTATGGTGCATTTCAACAAAGAGAATCTCTGTGCTCACTCAATTTGCAAACATCTGGAGGAAAATAATGTGATAATTAGGAGGCAACACGGGTTCATCAAAAACAAATCATGCCAAACTAACTTAATTTCTTTCTTTGATTTCTTAACAAGCTGAGTGGGAGCACAGTGGGTATTTTTATTATAGAAAAGCACTTGATATTGCTTCTGAACATTCTTAAAAGGTCTAGGGAAAATGCAGATTTAAGTAAAATGACTGGCTAATGTAGGAGATCTTTGTAGAAAGGAATAAGCAACCATTATTTATCTATGGTTTAATATATAATTAGGAGAGAGCGTTGGGTATATTTTGATAGTTGTTCTTCCAAGCTTATTTCTGTTCATAATATATATGTTTTTACAAAAATGGAACTATACTGTGCTTGCTATTTTAAAACTGATTTGTTTTCACTTAATAATATGCTGTTAAGCATTGTCCCAAATTGACAAGTGTGTCTCTACAGCATCATTTCCAGTGGCTATGTGGTGTTCCACTGTCTGCATTGCCATGATTTAATGACTGGTTATTTCTTGTTAGACAGCTTACATTCTTGTTGTTGTTGTTGTGACTATAAACCATACCAGGATAACTATACTGTAGTTAAGTTTTTCTGTATTGTCATAAGATAAATGCCTAGACATTATATTATTGGGTAAAAATATGACATTATAAGAACTTTATATATATATTCCCTAATAGCCTTCCAAAAGGTTGAATCAACTTATATATATGGTGTCTATAGATGTATATACATGTCTCTCTCTCTCTCCCTCTCTGCCTCCCCCTGCTACTCCCCTTTTAAAAGAAAAGAGAAGTTCCTCCTTAAGAGAAGCAAAATTCACTGGAAATATTTAAATGATGAATAGTTCCATAAATATTTTAGAAACTCCATATTTCATTATACAGCTGTGATGAGCGAATTCCAAAATTATAGCCTTAAACTGACTTTTCTCCTATTTCTCTCTATAGATTTATCAAAAGGAGAGATTCATTTTTGTGGCAGTTATTGTTCTTGTTGAACATCCTGAAATAAGAGTTATTTTATGCCTCAAAGTGACATCAAACTGTTTTCTTTGTTAATATATTAAACAAAGCAAGGTCTTTTAAATGAAATTAAATATTCTGTTTTGTGCTTTAATACTGCAGCAAATATAATTTCTCAGATTCTACAGTTTTCCATTTTCTTTCCTTCCTTCTTTTTACTTGTGCCTCATTAAAATTTCAAATGAAACTGTATGCCACTGATTGGAATTGTTTCTGTTGGGGGGAAATGTACACACTAGATGTGCAGCAGAAATTCAACAGCATTTGAACCCTGCTATTTGTTTGACACAATGGATTTTCAGGAATGGGATTGCAGGAGCTAAATCTAATAAAATTGCTATTGACTATCCCTGCAGGAAGCAGTGTGCATGGTGCTAAACAAGAAGGTTAGAATCCTCAGCTCTGCAGTTTACTGGCTATGTAACTAACCTCTCTAAGTACATATACTCATCTGAAAAATGTAATAATACAAACCCCTAAGGCTATTGAGAGGATTCAACAAGATAATTTAACGAAAGTGCCTGGGACCTAGTAATCTCTCAATAAATGTTAGTGTTTACTCTGATCTCTTGGTGATCCACATTTCCTTTGGATAGTAGGGCCTAACACTTCCTATATTCTTTGCAAAAATCCCTACTCTGTTTGCCCCATATTTGCATCATTTTGAAGCAATTATACTAGAATTGTTAAAACAACTCGTTGTCAATAATTTCCCCTCCCCTCCCTCCCTTCCTCCCTCCCTCCCTCCCTCCCTCCCTTCCTTCCCTCCCTCCCTTCCTTCCCTCCCTCCCTCCCTCCCTCCCTCCCTTCCTTCCCTCCCTCCCTCCCTTCCTTCCCTCCCTCCCTCCCTTCCCTTTCCTAGTATTTATTGTGCACTGGCAGTGTTCTCTGCTAGGCATTGGAAAAGGAAAAACTGATTTGATCTCTTTCCTGAAGGAACTTATATACCAGTGAAAAAGACAATTAGTAATCCGATAATGACACAAATAAATATAAAATTTCAAAAATGCCAGGTGCCTCATCATAAATAATACATGGGTTATACGAGCATTTAGGAGATTTGGAAGACTTCCTGGGGAAACAAAGCAGGGATATAAAGAAAGTATGTGTTAAATAGGTGATGTAGTAGACTTCTAACTAGTCTCCCAATTTCTGCCATTGCCCTCTTAGTGTTCATTTTCTACATGGAAACCAGAGCGATCCTATTAAAATAAAAGTCAGATTACATTAGACCTCTGTTCAAATGTCTTCCCATTTCACTCAGGGTAAATCTCTTGTCCTCGCCTCAGTCTGTAGAGTCCTCTGTGATTTGTTTCCTGCTACCTATATGACCTCTTCTTCCTCTACTCTCTTCTGTTTACCTACTTGTTTCCAGCCACACTGGCCTTCTTGCTGGTCCCTGAACCTCAGAGTCTTTGATCTTACTGTTCTCGCTGCCCAAAGCTCTCCTCATCAGCACTCCACATCACCTTTATACTACCTTTACCACCACCTCACATTTTAACATCTGTTTATTCCCCATCTCTGTTCAACTTCCTGAAAACTCCATAAAATTAGGGATTCGTGTTTATTGCTGAAGTCCCAGCCTCCAGAAAAATGCCTTGGAGGTACTAATGAAAGATGATGAGATATGAAGGTAAGAGCATTTGGGGCTGAGGGAGAAACATGTGCAAAGGCCCTGAGGCAGCTGGAAGCATGCCAGCTAAGAGGAGCGGAGGGAAAGAGAGAAAGAGAGATGCTGTTGAACACAGTGAACAAAAGAGGGTATAGAGTGATAAAGTCTAAAAAGGTAGGAAAGGACTGGAACATGCAGTTATTAAGAATTTTTCCTTAAAAGCAAGTGGAACCTACTAAAGTATTTTAATCAGGGAGTGGGATGATCTAATCAAGTTTATGTTACAACAAACAAAAAGCAAATGAACAAAAACCCCCACTCTGACTACCGTGTGAATATAAGATTGGAGAGGACAGAGTGGATGTGGGCAGATCAATTAAGAGTCTGTAATGTAAACCAGTGACTTCAGTGGGTCAGAAGAGCAATGGATGGTTTGAGACCAGTGGTTCTCAACTCAGGCAATTTTGTCTCCCTGGGGATATTTGGCAACATCTGGAGGCATTTTTTTTGTCATCTCAATTTAGTAGGGGGCAGGGAGAGAAGGTTGTAAAACCATCCAATGAGTAGAGACCAGAATACTGCGAAACAACCAACAATGCACAGGGCAGTTTCCACAACAAAGAACTAATTATCGAGCCCCAATGTCACTAGTGCTGAGACTGAGAAGCTCTTTTATAGGCACATGAGGTAAAAACTCAGAACTTGGTTTTGGAGTAGATATGGGGGTTAAGGAAGGGAGGTATATGGTTAGCTCCTATATTTGGGGCTTACATAAATAAATGGCTAAGAGTGTCATTCACTGAAGAATTGCAATACTTTCAGTTTTTTTTTCTCAGTGGAACCAGTAAGCATTCTACATATGTCTTTTCTTCGATAGTAACACCACCAACTGAAAAGGCAGAATGGTTAGTCATGTTTGCCTTTATGATTGGGATGTGGCATGTTGAGATATATTTCATGACAGTGATAGGAAGGTTAAGGATGATAACATTTGGTTGGATATTTTACTCAACTAACTGATGTTACTGCCTCACTGGCTGTGTTCATACAGCTGGTATGTGTGCCACTGATTCTCACAGCTGGCTGATTCATCCTTGAGAAAATTAGCACACCAGTCACAACTTGGATGTCCAGCTAGTGAGTGGCTATGTAAAGATAATTAAACATTTTAATAACTTTCTATAAACAAAGTGATTTTACATATAATCGTCCTCATACTCTTTATGTCCTTGTAGCGACAAGAAGACAAATTAGTTGTATCAGAGAGAAAATTTAGAGATACTGAGATATTTGTGTTTTTTTATTTTTTGGTTAATCCTTACCCGAGGATATTATTTTCATTGATTTTTAGAGAGAGTGGAAGGAAGGGAGGGAGGGGGATAGATAGAGAGAGAAACATCCATGTGAGAGAGACACATCTATTGGTTGCCTCCAGCACGTACCCTGACCGGGGCTGAGGATCAAATCTGCAACCCAGGTACATGCCCTTGACCAGGAATTGAACCGAGACCCTTTGGTGCTCAGGCTGACACTCTAACCACTGATTCACACCGACCAGGTCAAGATCCTGAGATATTTGTGAAACTCACATTTCATTTGCAAAACTAGGAGAGAAACTGGAAGTAAGGAGTTTGGATTTAGCCTTTTGCTAACATACTAATATCCCCAGAAGTGTAACCACTGAATCATTCCTTCATTTTGAGAACCTCCTGAGATTATACAAAACATTTAATTCAATATACCTATATATTGAATCTGCATAAGAATAGCTGATTGCATTCTTTTTATGTATTTTCTACATTATTTGTTTATGCTAACACACTATCCAGAATGCCAGTGATATCTAATTATGTGTGTCTCAGTTGAAATTACCTGAACCCCATCCCTTCTCTTCTCCCACTACATATTTCACAGAGGGAATCTGGTAGAAGAAGAAAACTGTAAAATTCAAAGATTTTTATTTTATATTTTACTATTCTTAAGCAGAAAAGGTTTAGTATGAACAAAAGGAGGGTAGAGAATGTCAATGAATTTCTGTGGTATCAGTTGGTCATTTTCTTTTTTTGAAAAGGCAGTTGAGAACTCATTAACCTTGATTTGAGGATTGTGTTTGGCCTGGTAAACATTTCTACACATGCCATGTGTTCATGTCATAATTCTGAGGTGACATGCATATCTGAGAAGCATTAATTTCTGTTTGGAAGACTCTCTGTCTAGTTAGCAGTTTATGTCTGATCTTTTTGTTCAGATTACCTTCTAAGTCTTCTATTTCCCTCACTTAACTTCTGTAATTTGCCTCTATGCTCTCTTTAACATTTGTCCCAGCTCAACGGATGAAGTTTATAATTATCTTTCCATTGTGAACCCTTTACTATGGTTTTGGTTAATCCTAGTTTTATTTTGTTTATGTTTGCTTAGGCAAATGATGCTCAGTGCTCTTTAAAGTAATGGAATCAATAATTGAAGCTCTAAGTTTACATATCCTGGCCAACTCAACCAACATGTGTCCATAATATTAGTTATATCTATGTTGAGCAACCTAATTGTGCCCTGTGGATTCATTCAGCTATTTGGCAGAATCAGATAATGTTAATTGAGTGTAAGAAAGTATTTAGATATCGTCTGTCTCTCAACTTATATTTAAAATGGGAAACCGAAAAAAGTGAAAGCACATACCTTGTAAATGGATGGGAAGAATTAACATCATTAAAATGTCCATACTATCCAAAGCAATCTATAGATTCAATGCAATCCCCATCAAAATACCAACGACATACTTCACAGAACTAGAACAAATACTTCAAAAGTTCTTATGGAACCAAAAAAGACCTCGAATAGCCACAGCAATCTTAAAAAAGAAGAACAAAGTAGGAGGGATCACATTACCAGATTTCAGGGTATACTACAAAGCCACTGTAATCAAAACAGCCTGGTACTGGCACAAGAACAGGCAGATAGACCAGTGGAACAGAATAGAGAACCCAGAAATGGACCCAAAGCAATATGCTCAATTAATTTTGACAAAGGTGGCAAGAGCATACAGTGGAGTAAAGACAGCCTCTTTAATAACTGGTGTTGGGAAAATTGGACTGCTACATGCAAAGAAATGAAACTAGACCATCAACTTACACCCTACACAAGAATAAACTCAAAATGGATAAAATACTCAAATGTGACTCATGAATCCATAAAAATCCTAGAAGAAACTGTAGGCAACAAAATTTCAGACATCATACGCAGCAGAATTTTCACTGATACATCACCTAAGGCAACAGAAACAAAGGAGAAAATGAATACATGGGACTATATCAAACTCAAAAGCTTCTGCACAGCAAAAGATACAATCATCAAAACGGAAAGGCTACCCACTGTATGGGAGAGCATAATTGCCAATGATACATCAGATAAGGGGTTAATTTCCAATATATATAGAGTGCTCATACAACTCCACAAAAGGAAGACAAAGAACCCAATTAAAAAATGGACAGAGGAACTAAATAGACATCTCTCCAAACAGGACATACAAATGGCTAAGAGACATGTGAAGAAATGATCAACATCACCAATCATCAGAGAGATGCAAATTAAAACAACAATGAGGTATCACCTCACACCTGTCAGAATGGCTGCCATCAACAAATCATCAAACAAGTGTTGGCAAGGGTGTGGAGAAAAGGGGACTCTAGTACACTGCTGGTTGGAATGCAGACTGATGCAGCCACTATGGAAAACAATATGGTGTTACCTCAAAAAATTAAAAATGGAACTGCCATTTGACCCAGTGATCCCACTTCTAGGAATATACCCTAAGAAGCCTGAAACACCAATCAGAAAGAATATATGTACCCCTATGTTTGTAGCAGCACTATTTACAATAGCTAAGATCTGGAAACAGCCCAAATGTCCATCAGTAGACGAATGGATAAAAACGCTGTGGTACATATACACAATGGAGTACTATGCAGCTATAAGAAAGAAAGATCTCTTATCCTTTGAGACGACATGGAGTGACCTGGAAAGTGTCATCCTAAGCGAAACAAGCCAACAGAGAAAGACAAGTATCATATAATCTCACTTATTTGTGGAATATAAGAAACATAACAGTCTGAGGAATGGGGTAGTCCCAGAGACATGGAAGTGGGGTACAGACTGACAATCCCCAGAACAGGGGGTGGTAGGGGAGAGATAAACCACAGAACTTATATGCATGTATGCATGAACAATGGAGATGGACAACAAAGCTGGGGACAGGGTCGGGAGGGAGAGGGAGGGGGAATCAGTGGGGGAAAAAGGAGAAACATCTGTAACAAAAATAAATTAATTAATTAAAAAAGAAAAGAAAATGGGAAACCGAGTCCCAGAAATAGAGATAATTCTTCACATTTGTATAACAGTCTATGGTTTACAAAATATACCAATAGCCCTTATTTTATGTGATTTTTTTCCCCCAGCATTTCTGTAAGGTAGGCTGGGCAAATATTATTGTCCCTATTTTACCAATGAGGAAATGAAAATACAGAGACATTGAGATTTTCCTCAAGTATTCCAGCAAATGGGTGATGAATCTAGATCTACAAGCTGAGACTTGAGGCTTCACTTGATTAGGTGGCGTTTCCATAGTATCATTCTGCTTCCTAGATGGAGCTTCTCTTCTGTGCTCTGCTGAGAGCACTTAGTGTGACATAGGGACGAATATTATGTTCTGTATGCCATGACATTAAAAAAGCTCGGAAGCATAGTCACTGCATATAATGGAAGAAGAGAGATATTTAAGTCCCTAAACAAGTTTATTGAAAAGTTACTATGTGCTTAACAGGCGGTGAGTCTTGGAAACATTTGCTCAGTGTGCATTCAACTGCCCACTGATACCTGTATCCATTTCCTTCTAAGGAACGTCCCCTCCCACTCTCGGTCTGTGTGGTTCCAGGAAGCCAACTAACCACATCTCTGACCCAGGTTGGAGGTGTGGGCCTCTGTAGGTCTGTGTACTGGCTCCTTTTGTCATGGTAGTTGGCTCAAGGTTACTCATGGGAGCCAACCAGAGTTACTGTGTTGTATAGATTTTTCTCTGTGATTTTTGGGAAGGAGAATGTTGCTACCCTTCTGGAAGTGAACGAGGAAGCACACAGGCTGGGGCTTCTGCCACCATCTCAACTTCTCCTGAAGCTGGGACTGGAACTGAGGAGAGTCAAGAGGTACAGTGAGCACTGCTGATATCATTTGATACCATGCTGAAGAAAACAGCAGAATCCAATTCTGCACTTTAGAGCAATATGAACCAATAAATTCGCCTTTCCTTAAAATAATTGGATTAGATTGTTGTCATTTGAAGCTTGAAGATCCTAATATATTTCTGGTCATACAAACAAATAAAAAATCATCTTCACACTTTCACAAATGGTTAAGCGTTCTGATTTATTACATTAAAGGCTTTGTGGAGACAGGAGAGATTTAACAATGAATGTTCCAATTTGATCTGATCTCTTCAAGCTGAAGTATGTCTTCTTCTACCTTTGAACAGGTGATTCATAACCTATGAATAAAAGTTGTCACCGTACAAAGTTTCACATAATCTACGATTTTCCAGAAGGTGCTCTTTTCAACAAATATTAATTCAACAAATAGTTATTGTTATGACACTGAACTAGGCCACAATACATCATCCTTGCCCTCCAAAAATGTTTAATCTAGTTGGTAGAAAAGATATATTATAGTGGAAAGAAAAGTACAATTCAGTATATAACTAAATATGATATGAGTGTCACTGGGGAGGTCAAGGGAGGACAAGGCCATCAAAGGTTGAAAAATGACAGGGATGGAGTCAAATCATTAGGATTTGGGCAGGTGAAAAGGAAGAAGTCTATCCAGAAGCTGAAGCATAGCATAAATACTCAGGTGCAGGGAAGAATTGTGACCAAGGAAGGAGGAGACTCAACAGGGCAGTTTACAGAGAAGTAGGGTAAGGGAAAAAGTAGCTTGGAAATTTCTATCACTTCTGAGAACAACTTTGGAACGAAGCTCTCTGCCTAGGGTTTGTATTGAGTAGCAACAACAATAGAAAGCCTTTATTGATTGTTTACTATAATACATGGTATTTGGTTAAACACTTCACATAGATTATCCCACTTAATAGTACCTTTACTGTAGATATTATTATTGCCTACATCTTCTACAGAGTTGCATGTGTTTCCCAAGCCTGTGAGGTCACTCTGCCTCTGTAATGCATGTAGTTGCTCTGGTTATGAAATTACCTCTGCTCTTTAAGATAAACAGAGCAGTATTGAGAACCTCATTAAAGCTACAAATTGAGTTAATGTACTTGTGTCATTTTTTTTTTCTCAATAAACCCTGAAGCTAGTTGTCACTATTCCCATCGTATAGAGAATAAAACTGAGATAAGAAGTATTTAAGTAGCTGCTCATACTTAGTGTGAGCAGAGCTTTGACTCGAACTGAGACCCTTTGAAGTCCAGTTCTTTCCTACTTTCGGCTATCAGTGGCTGAAGTGTACATTTCTGAAATTTGGTGTTTGGGTTTATTACTGGTTAGTAAGAAAATAGAACCTAATTATTAAATATTAGAAATAATTAGACAGAGGTTTTTAAAGCCTCTTTAAATTGTAAGTTTGGATTTCTTATTTGTCTGTTTATTTTTCAGGATCTATCAATGAGGCAGATAACAAATATTTATTGAATACTTATTATTGGGTGAAATTATGCATCAACTTAAAAAGAACTTTGTGTGGACCCTACACTAGTGAAATTTAAAATATGTTTGATGGGGGCAACAATACATGACAAATTATATAGTATAAGTGATGAGTAACCTATAAGAAAACATTAAACAACTATTTTGAGACAGTACATCACTAGTTGCCAAATGAATAATGTTACATGAACATTAAGGAAGATGAGTTCAGACAGAGGAAAATAATTGTGGGCACTGGAGTGGTCTGGAGAAGCTTCATGAAGAAAGTATTTGAAGGAAGTCTTGGAGGCAGGACTTGAAGAAGTGAGAATGTCCTGAAATCAGAAGGAGTAAAGGCAGAGAGAGTATTCGATTGCTCCAGGGAGCAGTTTGTCAGCAACCAAGACCGAAATAAGGGAACAGTTAGGGATAACTGCAGAGGTGGGTCAGGACCACTTGAGGAGATCTTAAAGGAAAACGAAGTGGCCTGGATTTTATGATGCAGTCAGAATGGTGGCTGGGAGGGGTTTATATAGAGGGGTGGGAACAGGAAGAATTTTAGCAGAGGGATTACAAGTGAGGAGAGTAGAGATAAAGATTCATTTGGTAAATAAAAGATTGGGAAAATCAGATAAAATAAAGAGGAGCAATTAGACAGTGATTGGGACAGGCCAAGCCTCTACGGTTATAGGGGAAGAGGTAGAAGATAAATGGCATTTCAAGGAAACAATCAGATAAATTCAAGTTATCTGACATTCTCTTAGACAAATGAAACTTGTAAAAAATAAAGAGAAGGAAGTAAAATAAAAAAAGATCAAAGAAATAGAATAATTAAATACAACTACAGCTTGTGAACTGTGACTGAATAGTAGTTTTTTTTTTTTTTTTTAAATCAGCTATAAAAGCCATTTTGGGCAATAAGTAGGAATATTTTAATGGGGACTGGATTTTAGATAATATTAGTGGATTATTGTTAATTTCTAGTTGTGCTAATGTAAGAAATTTTTTTAATTCTTTTTTTTTTTTTTACTTTATTTCTAAATTTATATTTAAAACTTCTTTTTCAATTACAGTTTACATTCAATATAATTTTGTATTAGTTTCAGATATATAGCATAGTGGTAAGACAATCATATACTTTACAAGTGATCCCTCTAATATTTCAAGTACTCACCTGGCACTATACAGAGATATTACAATATTACTGACTATATTTCTTATGCGTTGCTTTACCTCCCTATGACTATTTTGTAACTACCAATTTCTACTTCTTAATCCCTTCATTTTTTTCACCCATCTCCCAATCCCTCACCCCTCTGGCAACCATCAGTCTATTCTCTGTATCTTTGAGTTTATTACTATTTTGTTTGTTTTCTTCTTCAGATTCTATATCTAAGTAAAATCACATGGTCTTTGTCTTTCTCTGTCTGACGTATCTCCCTTAGCATAATACCATCTAGGTCCATTCATTCTGTCTCAGATGGTAAGAATTCATTCTTTTTCGTGGCTGAATAATATTCCACTGTATATATTTACCACTACTCTTTTTGTCTACTTGTCTATTGATGGGTACTTGGGTTACTTCCCTATCTTGGTTATTGTAAATAACACTGCCATGAACATAGGTGTGCATATATACCTTCAAATTAGTGTTTCGGGGTTCTTCAAATATATACCTAGAAGTAGAAACACTGGGTCATGAAGCAGTTTCATTTTTAATTTTTTGAGGAACCTCCATACTGCTTTCCATAGTGACTATACCAATCTGCATTCCCACCAACAGTGCATGAGGGTTCCCTTTTCTCCACATCCTCACTAGAATTGGTTGTTGATTTATTGATGACAGCCTTTCTGACAGGTGTGAGGTAATAGCTCATTATACTTTTAATTTGCATTTCTCTGATGATTAGTAACGTTAAGCATCTTTTTGTATGTCTATGGACCATCTGTATGTGTTCTTTGAAGGAGTGTCTATGCAGGTCCTCTTCCCAGAAATTTCTTATTTGTAAGAGATGTCTGATGTATGCTGAGAAGTTTTGTGATATCTGCCCTTTATTTTAAAATTACTTTGAAAATATATGTATATGTATATCTGTATCTATAACTACATCTTGTCTATGTCCATATTTTTATCTATATTTATATGTATACCTACCCCCATACTCATCCCTGTCTATATCCCTATACTTATAGCTAGATCCCAATATACATATAGAAAAATAAAACATGAAATTATTAAATCTACTTTGTGGGTATAAACATGAACACAATTTTTTTCAATGTTTCTGTATGTTTTGAGATTTTTATAATAATAATTGAACCAGAGGGAAGAGGAAGAAATAGGTCAGGCCTTGGAGCCTAACACAGAGACTTTATGAGTGGAAAAGAAGGAGCAGATGTGCAGGGATAATTGCTAATACTGGGTTATTAGTTTAACCCAAAGCATCAGAGGACTCGCTTAAGCATGAGTCTTGGCGTTAAGGCTTTGCTGATTGCATGTGGTCACATTTTGTATCCAGATAGGAAAGTCTTCAGAGGAAGTAGGTTGGGGGAAGAGTATATAACCAGTTTCCGAAGGGTCTAGTTTCAGGTGAATCTGAGCCTCCCAGTTGAACACTTACTGGAGGAGATGGCCCAAGCTTGGAGGTGATCTGGGCTAGAGATGCCACTTAGTCCTTCAGTCACAGAGGGTGATGGCTGACATTGTGGAAGTGAATGAATGTTATGAGTGAAGAAGTATACAAAAGAAAAACTGAGAAAAATCTTGAGGAATGCCCATTTTTAGGTGATGGGAAGAAGAAGCAGACAGAGCAGACCCAGTCAGAAGGAATAGGTAGTGGCATGGAGAGAAATCGAGGGAGAACATGGCACACATTGGCACTGCATAACTCCTTTTGAACAAATGAATGAATGGAATTTTATACAAGAATGAAGGTTATCAAAGTAAAAATGATACAGAGCCATCAAGAAAATGGGGAAGTGAAGTAAAAGGCATTTGGGATAGGTAGTTAAGAGGTGGAAGAGGTTGTTTTAAACTCAGACTAGAGGTTTATGAGAGAATGTTGCAATAGTTCACTGGGGAAGCACGAGTAGTATCAGGAAGAGAAGCTGAGTTGAGGAAAACTCCCCATTGGAGCCTGCAGATAGAAGAACCTGGGCTTAAATCACAGCTCATGAAAAGCCCTGGGCTTCTATTTTTATTTTCTTTAAAAAGTGTTTGGATTAAGTGATGGCCAAAATTTCTTCCAACACTCACATTCAATTGGCCTTTCTATAAAATATATATATACATAGACAGGACTGTTCTAAGTTCCATATTATTGTGTCATTTTGAGAATCCTTCGTGTCATAATTGTGTGGACCATTGAGACCATATGTAGAATTAGAAACATTTTACCCTTTTTTGCAACTTCATTGATTTATAATGAGTAACTAAAATGGTCAGTCATATATCCATACAACATTTTGGAATAAAATGTGGCTTGGTTGAATAGCAAAACTGTTTTAATTCTTTACTTCCAATATCAAAACGTTTTTTAAGTGCTAAGGAACTATCATAATAGGTAGCTATGCGTTAGTACGATTTCTAGTAGGAAGTTAGGGGGAAGACCTACTCAAAACTCTGTACCTATTCTGATTCCGTTATAAACTTTCCAAAATCCTATCAGGTCTAAATATGCGGAAAAGAATTGTACAGACGGTACCATTCTGCTCAAATGACAAACCTGGAATGATAAATGCCTTCCCTGGTCAATTAGCCTCTGCTAGAGCGCTCAGTGACTAAAAGACATTCTGTGGAACACAGTGTAGAGCAGACTATAAAATATATGAATTACAGGTCTTTTGAAGAGGATAGTGTTGCATCAGAAATCTACCAACTCCTTTCAACTCCACCACCCCGATTTGTCAGAACATTTACCAAAGGCTTGAGCAGAAACTGGCTCGTAACCAGTTTTCTTAACAAAGCTTTCAGATCTTTGTTTTCACAAAAGGAGATAAAAAGTCTGAAATCCTCCTTATGATGCAGGCATCCTCTGTTATCCTAGATCAATGTCAAGCTAAAGACTTTTGGAAAGGATTTTGGCAAAGTGTGATTGTAGATTAACTCGCAGCGTTCCATTAGATAAAGTGACATAATGAGGGATTTTAAACAATGAGTCTTGAGATGACTGATTTTTCTCGATGACCTTCAATTATGTAGTTACGTAATTTTCATTAGGTCTGTGAATCAGTTATCTTATCTGTGATGTGTGGACACTGTTCTTCTGTGTGTTGCTTCAGGAGTATAGAAGATGCAAATATTGTTATTTCTTATGTTTTGGGGTGATCTGTGTTTTACATTTCTGCTAAGGGACTTCTTTCTTTTTAAGCATTGTAGACTTCATTAGCAAACAAAGGATGCATTAACCTGATGAGGAAAGTCAATTCTGAAAGGAGGGAGAAACTTTTGGTAAGGGGAGGGCTAGCATCCACATCATGCTGGGTGTGATGCACAATGGCTGGACATGCATAGTGGGTTATGCATCTTTGGGTCTTCGTCTCTGTTGTAACTTACAATTTTGTTGACTTTTGTGGTCCATAAATCCAACATTTCAAAAGACTATAATCATTGCCATGCAGTTTAATTTCTTTTTGGCAACTTGGAATACTCTCCCCACCAGGTTCTTTTTCTGCAACCCAGTTTAAACCCCATGAGTCTTCTGCTGCCCCGGAGGATCCCTGACCAAGTACTTGATTTTCCATCGTTTTCATTTAAATGGCTCTTTACAATGACTGATAAAGGTGGGCTTCATTAGCACACTTTGCCAGTATGTTGTGCTAATATTGCACGCCAGTTTGTGGCTTCAGGTCATTTAAAACTAAAGTGTTCTTTAATTTCCCATTTTGCAAGTTCAAAATGCTGCTGTGGCACTTCATGATCTGGTTCATGATAATGTCTTCCATTCTTCATACTGGCATAACCACTCAGATTTTATGCTTGAATAACAGCAAACTAGTAATTCCCCAGATGCAATGTGGTGTTTATCATCTCCGAGCCATTATTCATGCTTCCCTTCTTCTTGGGATGTTTTTTCCCACATTCTGCCTACTTAACTCCTACTCATTCAATATACCTCTGCTCGGACTTTCTCTTTCCAAATTTATCTTTTCTGTCTGCCTCACTTTCTTTTTCAATTGAGCTAAAGGCCTCTCTGCACATTCTCTAAATTCTGCCAAACCTCTGACTGTCAACCTCCCATCTTGTTTAAATTTCTATTTGTGTATGTTATCTTCACTAGACAATCTCATTGAAAAGAAGACTAGGATTTTCTTAATCATTTTATTCCAATACCCAGCCCAGTACTTGGAACACAGTAAATGATTAATACTTGTTTATAGGAATTGGCCTACTTGGGAGGAAGAATAAAATTGTAGATTCATGCAAATTTTCATGTACACTTGGTATCCCAACAATTATTTGGGTAGCTGGGTCCCCATGTGTGACCTTGGGAAAGATAGCAAGGGAATGTTCATGGGACAAATAGAGCAGGATAAAAAGTAAACCACTCATTATTTTGTTTATTTATTTTTTATCCTCACCCGAAGACATTTTTTCATTTTTTTTTTTATTCAGATAGAGCAGGAGGGAGAGAGAGGAAGAGAGAGAAACATCGATGTGAAAGGGACACATCGAATGGCTGCCACCCACACAACCCAACCAGGGCCGGGGACAAACTGCAACCCAAGTACATGCTCTTAGCAGGAACCATCTGGACCGCAGGCCGATGCTCTAACCGCTGAGCCAAACCGGCCAGGGCGACCACTCATTATTTTAGAAACAAAGACCATATAGACATAGGCTAGTCCACATGGGAGAGGAAAATAGACTCAGGGAAAGTTGGCAATGAAATAAGTTTTTTAATTATGCAATATGCATTTTTTATCTAATATATAAAACAAAAAAGAGACTTGCAGGCCGTCAGTGCTCCGCATTGCCACGGCAGCAGCACCACCATCCCTGGCTCCTTGAGTAGCAGGATTGCGGGGAGAATGGTCTGACACTAATAGGCAGATTGCCAAGGGGCTGGGAGAAGTTACTGAAGCATTTTATTACTGACACTGAAGAAATGATTATAGATCTTGAAGCAGGAGAGCCTACCATACCGTGGCAATGAGATTCATTGGTTTCCAGAGAGTTGCATTTTGACTTTTAAAAAGAGATTTAAAAAAATGATAGTCAAATGCACTTCAATGGATTAAAAAGAATAACCATTTTAAAAGCAAAAGGGTAGAGGCTGCTAGAGAGTGTATTCAAATCTATGCTTCTTAGCAACCAGACCAGATTTCACCCATAAAAGAAAGCTAGAGCTAAAAAAAAAAAAAAAAGCCTCTTTGGTTCTCTAGAGAATACAAAGGCATATTAGAGAAAAAGGACCACTTTGAGATTTTTTAGATGAAAGGAGGCATGGCGTGGGTATAAAGTATTTTTATAAAAAGAGGAGGACAAGGAAGAAGTGATGTCTAGACTGAATTGGTTATCTTGGGTATACATGACAGCAATTGCCAAAGTGAAAATGAGAGACCATTCTGCCAACGAGAATCATTAGAGCGTTCGGAAGTTATTATTATTTGTTATCATAATGGATACCATATTTTTTCTGAATTAAAGTAAGGGAAATGTTGGGGGAAACTATGTGGATGATTTGGTGATTTAAGAATATTCCCTCAAAGGGTTTTCACAGTGAAGAGAAATGAAGAGGTGCAAATGAAAATGTCACTAATGTGTTACAGAGTTTAGATGTCATCTGTCTTTAGACAGTTTCAATGAAATTTTGCACAGGTGCTTGGTGCTGAGTGGTTCAACTAGGCAGGGAACACTGGAGCACTTCTGTGTAGTTCTTTGGTAATTTAAGGTCAGAAGAGTCATTATAAACAAAACAGAAGAAAAAGAAAGAAAACAAAACAAAAAAAACCTATACCCAACAACAAAGAAACATTTTTTAAAAAGAGAAAGTCAGTGGCAAGAATATAATTTCTGGCAATATGATTGAAAAAAAAATTTACTAAACTGGAAGTTTCATTTCCTCTGGATTAAATGAGGCCTTTTTGTGTATGTAACAAAAGAGAACTATGGAGTGTGAAGAAACGATTCTATTCCTATGCCAAAACAAGGCATAGATTATCTTCAGGAAGATTCAAGTATGTTCTTGAGTGGTATACAAAGAGACTGATGGATTTGAAAGAAAAGAAATGCAAATCAGTCTTTTCTGGATAAACAAAGAATCTAAATTTGGAACTAGAATGTGAAAATTTAGCAGAGATTTGATGCATTGGCTTGAACAGACTGTGGTGCAGTTGTTATCTGCTGAGGTTATTTTACGAGGGCTGCATTTTCCCTTGAAGCCAGACCCCATATGGGGTGGAATGACGAAAGCCTCATATATCTCACTATCATTAGGCTAATGAGATTGGTCAAGGCCACATGCATTCTAATTCTTGGCAAAATTTAAGATAAATCTAGTAAACTGTTCTAATGGCTTTGTGCTGTTTCTGCAACGAAGGAGTAAAGAACTAAGAAATGAATACAAACAAATCTTCAAGCACACGAGGTTCTATTTCAGAAATGCTGTTGCATTATCAAAATCATTCTAAGAAAGCTATTATTTATCCACACTATTGAAGAATTTTATTGTCACAGAGAAAGCTAAATCAGATATTTATGAAAATCCAATATGGAAACAAAAAACATTATACAGCATTTGTTTCTTAAGCACTCATTTTCTACATAACATTTTTTAGCTTTTAAAGTTAAGAGTTCTGAAAATTGTGGTACATGGGATACTGAAAATAGACTAGCTTGGTTCTGGAAACGTTACCCTTGAACTGAGACCAACTTGCAGAATTTACAGCCAATTTCTAATTGCTGAAAAAGTTGAATTGGTAGGAGCCATAATAAATGCTTTCTAATATAAGGCTTGCAATGACTTATGGGCAGTTGGGGGAGATATCATTTTATTTGAAATCTTTGACTAGGTTTTCATAGCTAGTTAAAAATAATGCAAAATTATTTTAACTTTGATGTGTTAGAATAATATTACAAACTGTTATGTGGATAATTCATTAAAATTACTGAAATTGTTCTTTATATTGGTAGGTAATAAATACATGGTATTGTTTATTAAGTAGAGACCACTGGTGAAAAATGTTCAGATTGCTGTCCAAAGACTGAAGTTATGATACAGTGCAGAGCAACCCCCAGTAATAAATGGCAGTACCATCTGCAGTATATTACAAATGAGTCAATTTAAAGCCGTGTGTGGGATTCTCTAAACACAGTTGTAGCTACACAGACCAAGTGAAGTGGAGAGTTTAGAAATTATCTAGTTACATTTATCAGGTTCGGCAGTCACTGTAGATAATTTAAATTCTACATCTCTTCTCCTCTCTGAGAATTAGGTATTTTTGGCCTGAATAGCCTCTGTAAGGGCTTTAAATTTTTATCTTTTTGCCTGATTTGGATGTACTGTACTGAGGTAGCCAAGATAGATGGGTTGATGAATATTTTCCTCCCCCACAGTCCACCCCTAGGTCTAAGAAAAATATACAGTATTAACTTTGCAAGAATGACTCACATTATAAGGCCTTCTGATGGTGGTTCAGTAGCATCACATTGACATAATATTATTATAATAGATTCAATTAGAGGGTGACATTATAGTGCTGGGTCTTGTGCTCATTAAGAGATTTCACATGGAAAGTCATTCCTACTAAGAAATTTTCTAAAATTATAAGGGTTGAGTTATATTCAGTCCAATACTGAATAAAAAGCCAATTGAAGGAATAAAACTGTGCAGTGTTTTGTAATTACTCACTATTCTCAAGACATTTAATGCTACATTTTGTGCCTAGTACTGAATGATGTTCTAAATGCAATGCATCCCCATGTGTGCTCCAAGATTTGACCAAATAAAAACACAACAACAATAAAATATTTTGAGAAAATAATGCAGACAGAACCAGACATTTTGGCATGATATTTATAAATATATGTTATAAGCATAAGTAATAACATGTGTTAATGTTCTCAGTAAGTTATCCTTTTTTTTTATCCTCGCTCGAGGACACCTTTCCATATCTTGTTCAGATAGTGTGGGAGGGAGAGACAGAGAAAGAAACATCAACATGAAAGGGACACATCGAGTGGCTGCCACCTGCACAACCCAACCAGGGCCGGGGACAAACCGCAACGGAGGTACGTGCCCTTAGCGGGAACCAAACCCGGGCCTCTCTGGACCGCAGGCCTATGCTCTAACCACTGAGCGAACCGGCCAGGGCAGTAAGTTATCCTTTATCAGCAAAAGAGATATGCTCCACCAATTTAAAATATTGAACTAATTTTTATATGTCTTAAATTTTGCAGTTTTTTTTTGCCTGTGATGTTAGTGAGCCAAATAAAGTCCAACTATTGATGATTATGTAGAATTTGACTTTATTGTGTTATTTGAAAGTATGAATACAGAAATATTTTTCCAGCATGCCATTATTAAAAGAATTAGCACTATTTCAATGTTTTTACTTTCATTACTTTGATTTATTGTTTTGTTAGTAGTGTATCCATGAAATTACCACTCATAAATACTTTAACAATTTTGAGTCATCCCAATATAAAGTTATTCACAAGTACTGTGGTCAGCATCCACAGGGCCATGAATCATGGGATATTCCAGGTATTAACTCATTTTAATTCTATTCCATTCTTTTCCAATGTTCTCTTGTTAGAATCAAGTTACACTTTATAACTATCATCAGGACATGAATTTGAAAACCATAATTCTTATTTTAATGTGTCTTTATAGTATTTCAAATAGATTTGATCAAGATGAGTATTACATCACCCATTGTACAAAGGTCCTCAGTCTCCTGGTCTGACAAAGAACACTGTTACATAGTGTAGGTTATAGGATATTCTTTAGTGCACCCAGAGATACCTACAATACTGAAAAATAACTAGAGGCTCATGTAGCTCTGAGACCTTGTATCTGCCATTTTGGGGACCAGCCATCCGACGTCTATGGCAAACTTGAAAATTGGCTTTACTTCTTTTTCTCTCCAGGGACTGGCAGCTGGGGAGCAGGGATTTACTTATAATTGAAATTTTCTGTCTTCTAATTAATCTCTTTATTTAAAACAAATATATTGAATTAGGAAAATCTCTTTATGGTAACTAAGCAAAGAATGTTAGCTTGAAGCAAGATTTAAGATATAAAACATCTCACAGTTCATCCAATAGTGTTTTCTCACACTATTTGATCCATTCAGTTTGCTATTGACTTCTATATTGATGTTCTGGATTCTGTTGTTTCTCTTTTTAAATGTCCATCTATCTATAGCTCCCTGTCTTCAGGTCTTTTTTTCTAAAAGCCTCAGCTCTGGCTACTTTGATGCTTGTCAGAGGTGAGTGGGCTATCAATCACTTTAGGTGCTAGACTTTGATTTTTCTCACTTATATGCTTAGTGTCAACTTTCCCAGTATCCCAAATGTAGCAGCTAGAAGAGCGACTGGAGCATGAGTTTTGTCTGTTCTGTTTTCTTCATGATGCTTCTGAACTGGAAAGCACTCTCCTCAGAGATGGTAGCTGTGTGACCAGCTTTCTCCTTGAAAGTTGACATCATGTTATCTCAACTCACTCTCAAATCTGCCTACACAACACGAGGATTTCCATGGTGTAGGGTTGGAAGTATAAGGAAGGGCTCTGAAGTCTCCTACACATTTTCTAACTTGTTACAAGAGTTTTAATATTGCTTTCTGGAATTTTTTTGAGGCATGTTTTATTTAGATGATCATTCTAGTAGATCAAGTATTTAGTGATGAAAAAGAAAGCATAGCAGATATATTTTGGAGAAAATTCTTTACTGTTCTGTGCAATATGACATTAATAGGCTACAGAAATATGGTCAATTCTTTTTCAAATTGCCAGGGATTCATATGTCTAAAATTCATGGAATTTTACAGACATTACCAATAAAGAATCTATACACATCCACATGAAACCAAAGAACTCACCTGAACTCTAATAATGATATGTTACTATAAACCTAATACATTATTAAAATAAGAATAACAACAAGTGAACACTGCAGTCAACTTAAGACATTCTTGTTGACGATCTGACAATAAAGCTTCCTCCCCTATTCATTGTGGGAATATGAAAACACATACACATTGTACCCCAGTGTTGTGTGACAACCACACTTCTTAATAGAATTCTTAATTTAAGCCTCAGTAAGCTCTGGTAATGTGCCAACATTTGTTTATCAACCCAAACTTTAGAAACATTTGATAAACCATTCAAAAGGATATTAGTAGCCTTCAATAATTTGTAAAAAGAACATTCCAGCCAGTTATTCCTAAGGACTGAAGAAAGGGCTTGTAATTTTTTAAAATATGATTTTCTTTTTAAGAGAGAGAGGAAAGGAGAGTGTGGGAGAGAGAAACATCAACCTGCTGCCTCCTGTAGGACCCCAACTGGGGATTGAACCTGTAACCGAGGCTAGTGCCCTGACTAGGAATTGAACCATTGACCTCTTGGTGCATGGGAGGACACTCAGCCAACTGAGCCACACAACCAGAGCAGGACTTGCAGTTTTTATATTGGTCATAGTTGATCAAGATGGCCCTGTGTAAGCTAACAGCAATGTACGTATTTGACAATTACTGTTTCAGATGAACCTTCTTTTTTGCAGAAGAAAAGTCTAGGTCTACAGATAGAAGTGGCTTGTCAGATTGTATTAAAGGGGTGTGTGTGTGTGTGAAGTATTTGCTTAAGAATCTGAACTACTAGGCTATATTCTGGGCCTGATTTTCTTGTTTATTAAAGAGTTTTTGAGAGCATCTGTAAGTGGGGATTTCTCCCTCTAATGGAACCATTTATTCCATTACAGGGCAATTCTGATTGCTTGAAAGTTGAATTTGATGTTAGGCTGAAATCTGTCCCATGGCAACTTCTATTTATTTTTTCATTTCCTGGAAAATGATAAAGTTTGTTTCATACACTTGTCTGAGCATTTCACACCCATGGTATAGCCACATCTGCATTAATTTACAAAGTAACAGGAATGGAATTGTTTGGAGTCAAATCTTTCTTCTGCAGTTATCTGCATTATAGAGATCGTCCAGAAGATTTGTATCCACAAAGAGCTGCCTTCTCTTCACTCTGGGATTCGTTTTGTGATGGAAATGACTCAAGTAACGATAGGGCTTATATTTATTTGCTTACCTAATAGGAAAACAAGCAGACATAAAAAGTTCATCTCTGTCTCAAATCTTTGATAAGTTTTCTAAGAATAAGTATTGAGGACTCCAGAATTTAGAAGTTTCAACTCCTTCACCAGGTATTTTTCAAGTACTTCATTCCCTAATAATTTCTATATAACCTTCTACCATGTGTGGAAATAACTCTTTTGCTTTCTATTATCAACATATAACTGAAAGCACAAACAATATTTTGAGAATGTAGTTATAACATTGGGAATATATTAAAAGAGTGATCTGTAATCATTTTGTCAAAAGCTTAAGTCTTATCTGTCTGAAGCAGTCAACCAGTAGGCAGTTTTTCAAGAGGAAAACTAAAGTGCTGAATAAAACTCATAAATAGAAAAAATGCTATGTCACTGAGCTAGAGGTAAACTTGAATTTCTTCAAATGTTATGGGAATGACAGCTATTAGCAGGCTGAAGGTACAATTCTTTAAGAACGAATACACAGCAGTTTTTTTTCTGCCTTTTGCCCTAAAATCTCACATCACATTCTATTTATTTAGAGAGCTATTGAACTCAAAAGAACTTTAGAGTTTCTTTCAAGTTTCTTTTTCTACCTTTCTCTTTTTAAGGTTGTAAATACATTGAATCTCATGGGTACCATTTGAATTATTCCATTAAATTCTTCAAGATCTTTGTAATTGGTTTCTGGGACTTCCTTCATTATCAAGACCATGGTTAAATCTTAAGGGCAAAGCTATGGTCATAGAAAAAAAAGAAAATAAAGACATGTCAAGGGAGATAATTTGGATGAAGAACCATTGCTTAGTGATTTGCTAGAATGGTGAGTGAAAGTGGCAACTAAGTAAAAGAAAATATTTTAAAAATCAACACCCTATGGAAATCATCTTTCATTCCCTAGAGTTGTTTTTTTGGAAGCATTTGCCCGAGTCTTTAACAATGAAAGGATAGAACTTTTTCTTTTTAACAATTAAAAAAAATTGGCCCAACTGAATATAGTTATAATTGATCCGTTTGCCCAGTTGCTTCAATTAACTGTTAGCGTTATAAGTGTATATTAATATTACCTCCTATTTATTAAAGAGTATGACTCTTAGAGAGAGAGCAAATCCAAGGAATATGATACTTAAAAGTAATGCTTCTTACTTACACCCACTGAAGGTCACTTTATCCAAGGGTACAGCTTTTCTTTCTCTTTTTTTGTTTTTTATTGAAGTTGGACTGCAGCCTGCATAGACTTTCTTTTCCCTTTAAAGATATCATTTTCTGCCTAATTGTGCCCAACTTCATTTATACCGTGAAAAGGATTGTGTTTGAGCTTATAGACTCAGGAGACTCTCTTACTCAATAGCTAAACTCCAGCCACAGCCCTTTGGGATATTTGAGTAAATGTAAGTGAAAGCTCCCTGTGTTTGTCTCTGTGTTCCCTTTAAACAAAAGTTTAACTCAGGACACTATGGAAATATTTAAAGGAATTTATCTGTAGAACTGTCTTCCAGATAAAATCCAAAAAATATTATTTTGGCCTGCAGAAGGGTTCATCAGTCAGCAGAATTTCCAATAGCACCTCTGATGTTTGCAAGCCACCTTCTCCCCATATTAATAGGTAAGGAACAACATCTGCCCACAGGAGATAATGACATTTCTTTAAAATTTTCCATAAAAACCTAACAGCAAAGGATTAAAAAGGAAAGGGCAAATCAAGGTTAGCAAATTGATTTTACTTCCATTGGAATGCCAATTCCAATCAATTAGTGATCGTGGCATCAAGTACAGGCTAAGGCAGACAATGAGAATGTATTTGCACTCAGTGGGAAAGCATGCTGCGATTGATTTTTGATGTCTGCCATGTGTTCAAATGTTGGCATATTTTACCCCTGGCTTAAATCCTCAATATAGGCCTTCAATTATAGAGACCTGTTTGGTTTTCTGACTTACGTCATTCATCTTCTCTTGGTTTGGGCTGCTTCGACTCAACTGAAGACTCGGTTCTTCAGACTTGAAGGCCATTGGATCCCTGCAATAAGTGAAATGTTAGAAAACATGGAAGGTTCAGTAGGAGGCCGACTTTGCTCAGTTGGTCTTCAAGTTCCAGAACTAGGTGTATGGCTTTGATTTTATTAGTTTGTGTTACAGTTCTAATTTAACTGCCTGGTTTTCTCTCCCTTGGTACCCTGGGTATGGTATTTTAATGATTTGTGAACTACTTTCATCTATCTAGGGAATAGAGACCACAGCAGTATGGTCAGATTTTGCACACAATCCAAGGAGATTCCAGGACCTCTACCTTTTGTGCAGCTTAAACCCATGCCCCTCAAACCTCCTGTGCCTCCTCTTGCCTGCTGCTGGGATTAACTTATTTCCTCATCTAGCCAATAAGGCTGGGCTGTCCTTGGTTAGCCTGCTTCCACCACAGACTGATCTGCTACTCTAACAGCTCCTCTTTGTTTAGACACTGTGAATGTCATCTTTTAGATTTTATTAACTTGTGGAATGAACTCCTGATGCTCCTGATGCTCTTTCAGCCTAATTGAATTTGTTGCTAACATCGAGATTGGTATTTCTATTGCATATGTGGTTGAAAACAGAAAATAAGTTATCCAACTGGGTAAATATATTAATAGGAGGGACTCCAGTGACATGATACACAGCAAATCAGAGGAATTTATTTTAAATGTGGTACAGGGTTAAAAAAAATGCATTGAACAAGCTCAGCCCTTACCTGAAATAGAAATTCCATTCTAGACTACCAAATTAAATAAGACACACTTATCCAAAAAATGAAAAGTCTGCTGAAGAAAATGGGAAAATTGAATATATAAATGGATAAGGGGCAGGTGGCCATTAGTTTGAAAAGGAAATACTCCAACTTGTAGCGACAAAGATGAAGAACCTGGAGAGGAGAATGCTGATCTAGTGAAGCAGATGGTCCAAACAAACACTAGCTAGGAAAACAAAGCAGAAAATCTGGGAGGGGAGCCAACATCTACAATGGACTAATAAAAGCGAACAAACACCTCGGTAACCATGTCAGACAGCTAGGAACCCAAATTGGCACTACTAAGCTCATTGTCTTGTACATATCAGAAAAAGCAGAAGGACCACCCATCTGTAGATGCTCACATTCACTATGGACCAGCAGTCACTGAAGAGAATTAGAGCCTTCTCAATGCCAGGAAGACGCTTCAGATTTGCATATTAGCTATGGCTGGTGCTATTTTTATTTCAAATATATCAGCAAACCAAGGAATTATGTGAAATATTGTATTAAGAAGTTGAAATCTACAATGGAGACCTTTAAAGGAGAAGAATGGGAAACATCTATGAGTGGCTTACATAGGGATTGATTATTGTCTTGTATTTTTCATAACTAGTTATGTTTTTGGATAGAAAAAAAAATTTTGAGGGCTTTTTAAGAGGAGAGAGAAGACCATATTAAAAGCTTTCTGGCTCTGTCTGTACAGTGCTGCACATATTAATTCAGTGAATGATTTGTTTCTAGTGTTTTAGTAGTATGATTTTAACAATGAATTCTATAGTTAATTCAATGCAATAAGAATTCATGATATAACCAGTCTTGACTGCATTGCTCTTCACCATTGCAAATAGTTTATTGCTCATATTTTAAAATCATAATAGGGGTTGGGATCTTTGGAGACAGTCAGATTTGGGCATGAATTACCCTCTAACCTGCTGTGTGTCTTTGGACAAGTTACTTAGTCTCTTTAAGCCTTACCTCCAAACTGGATAATAATGTGAAGATAATTAATACCATATAAAGGTATTAAAAGAAATGAAATGGCCCTGGCCGGTTTGGCTCAGCGGTTAGAGCATTGGCCTGCGGTCCGGAGAGACCCAGGTTCGGTTCCCGCTAAGGGCACGTACCTCGGTTGCAGTTTGTCCCCGGCCCTGGTTGGTCGTGCGGGTGGCAGCCACTCGATGTGTCCCTTTCACATCGATGTTTCTCTCTCTCTCTCTCTTCCTCTCTATCCCTCCCACTCTGTCTGTGCAAAAAATGGAAAAAAAAAAAAAGAAATGAAATGTATACAAAGTGCCTCGTATAGTTTCTGGTGTGGAGCAAGCAGTCAGTAACATAGCTATTACCACTGTTTTTTTGTCTGTGCTGCAGAGACATAATAGTCACACAATTGTTAAAATATTTCATGTAAACTAAAAATGAAATCCCAGTAACTAATTAATGATAGGATGAATATTTTCATTTTCCTGATATCACATGATCAAACTTTAGATCTTATTTAATTTGGAAAAGGCTTAGTCTGATAGCTGCATCTATATGGGCAAATGGAGATAGGAGGAGTGATCTGGTGAATTAGACTCTGTGTAGTCAAATTGACTTTCATGCTCAGACCACAGACACTATGACAAAAAGCATGAACTTTTTTTTTTTAGATAGGCAATGCTAAATTGTCCTCCAAAAGATTACCAGTTTTCATTACTACCAGCAGTGAAAAAAACACTTTTTCTACAGTTTTTTGTTTTGTTTAATTTTTGAAAATTTGGTGATCTCATCATTGTTTTCCTGGACATTTTCCTGATCATTAGTGAAGTTGAGCATCTTAATGATATGTTATTAGCTATTTATGGAGCTTCTGTGAATTGTTTGATCTTATGCTTTTACCACTTTTGATTAAATTATTTGTGTATTTCTCACTGATATATAGGAACTCTTTTTATATAGCTATTGCTTTATAATGTATATAACAAATCCTTATTTTCAATGTTAGTTGCCTTTTAATTTTTGATTATATTATATTTTAGTCCATAGAAATTATTACTGTTTATGTCATTGGAATCCTTTCCTCTTAGGCCTCTGGGTTTTCTGTCTACCTTAGGAAGATCTAGTCATCTCTAAATATAAAGAAAACTTTAATTTAAATGCTTTTAATGATTTGTAAAAATGTCTACATTTTTATCTGAAATTTATTTTTAATATTATTTTTTAAAATATTATTTCTTTATTGATTTTAGAGATAGAGAAAGGGAGAGGGAGAGAGAGATAGAAACATTGATGAGAGGGGACATTGCCTGGCCGCCTCCTGCACACCCCACACTAGGGATCGGACCCACAACCTGGGCATATGCCTTGACCGGGAATTGAACTGGTGACCTCTTGGTGCATGGGTCGATGCTCAGCCACTGAGCCACACTGGCTGGGCCAGTCTTTTTATAAATATGACTTTGTTATATATTTTAATATAGTATGACCAGTTCTATTTTTTAAATGATAATCCTATATAATAATTATTATTATTTTATTTTTATTAGTATTGATTTTATGTTGAACTTACTCCTGGGCCATAAGTTTTTGTTTCTTCAGTTTCTCCTGGGATATTTTTTCTTCCATGCAACCTCCTCTTTTGGTTTAGGAACAACTTGCTCTTTCTCAGTAGGATCCTGTCGGTGTGGCTTAACTGACCTCTGAGCTCTGTAATCCTACGCCACATCTTGGAAGCTTTGTTCACCTGGATGTGCTCAATGACCAGAGAATCTATGTCTAAACCCTTGAGTTCAGCATTGCTCTCTGCATTGTTAAGCATGTGCAGCAAAAACTCAGCACTCTTTTTGGGTCACTGACCTTGTGTCCAGCCTCACTACCCCACCCAGGCCAAACTTTGGACAAGTTACTTAGTCTTTTGAGCACACCTACCAACTCCACCATTGTGACAACGAATGGCACACACAGCTTCTGTAAAGTGACATTCTACAGATGCTTGGTGGCTTTTTGAATATGCATATCCTTGATAGCCTGGGTAGTTTCACGAGGGTTCTTAAAGTGAACAGGAAGATTTGAATCTCTTGACTTACATGATTTTGTGGGGTTTTCTGGGTCAAGTGAATAAAGAACCATTTTAGATGAAATTTAGTATCTGCTTATAAAATTATATTTAAAATCTTTTTTAGATTAGAATGAGCTCTCTCTTAATTAAAAAATTAAATTGTGAAGCTTTGCCATTTTAATTATATGAAGTCTTTTATGTAAAAACAAAGTCTTTTTTGGCCATTAAATATCTTTAGTTAAGATTTTTAATTTCCTTGATGTGGATCTTTAACACCAATTACATTTATTCCTAGGCATTGTATAATTTTTATCATTTATAATTATGCAGTCATTTTTATAATTTATTTTAAGCTATCATACCAACCAATCTAAATAAGTGTTTATTATTTTTAAAGTAATTTAGCAATAGAACTTTAATATCAGTTATAAAAAAGAACTATTCTTGGGTCTAGAGCACTGAACCAGTTTGTATGGGTCTCTTCCCATCTCTGTGTTCAGGGATGACACATTGGTAGCTTTCAATCAACCATGGTGGGAGTATTTCCACCACACAAATTGGCATATGCTACAAATCAGGGTTTTCTGTTTTTTCAGAGACCAAATTTTAAACATACACCCGCCTACCACTGAGTCAACACTACTTCACTCCAATTCACACTCCAGAAACAATAATTTCCAACATTTTTAGTTGTTTCTTTGATCATCTGTTACCTGTTGTGAAAATATCATGCTTTACTGGTAAGAGTTATTTTCCTTCTTCATTTTTTTAGACATTGTTATGACAGTTACTTGTGACCCTGGTTGATGAGAATTTCACTTTCTTACACCATCTCTCTCCTTCTCATCCTATTGTAGTTACATCACATTTTAAGTCAGTTCATTAGTCAGGCACATTATTATAACTATGCTAGTATTTTTCACACAAGCTATGTTATATACTACAATTTTGTGTCTATTCTCACACAACCCTTTCATCCTCACTCAAGTTAATAATTGTTATATTTTTATCTGCCTAGTCTTCTATGAATCTCCTACCCTCACAACCAAATATGTGAAACTCCTTTCAAATAAGCCAAACACTTAGTAATAGTTAATATCAGTTTTATTTCTTCCCTTTTGAAGGCTCCTTCTGGAGTCCTCCATCTTTCCTGTTCTATTTTGCTCTCTAGGTCTACAGTGCAGCTGTCGTTGTCAGACTTTCCTTCACCATTGTTCTGGGAATTCCTTTCACTTCGTCTACTGGGATTTCTTCTTCCTGGGCATTCCTTTATTTCCAAGCACTCTCAATTAGCCTCCTTAAAAAAAGTAGGTGGGAGGTACGTTTTGTCTCTGGGACTTTCCATGACTGAACAAATATTTATTCTTGTTCCATAATTGGTCGATAGTTGAACTGAGGATAGCATTCAATTTGGAAATTATTTTTCTCTCGGAATTTTAAAGGAATTGATATTCTTATAGCTTCCAATGTTGCTGTTGAAGTCTGATGCCATTCTCATTCCACAGCATTTGTAGGTGGCCCTTTTCATTCTCTCCTGAGTATTCTTAAATTGAAATGATATGCCTTAGGTGGCACTTTATCCTTCATTTAGTAGATTTTTTTGAGAGTGGGAATGCATGACTGGTTCCCTCTGGGATTTATCAATATTTTTTAATTGGTTATTGAAAAGCTATTTTTTTAAATCCTCACCTGTGGATATTTTTCCATTGATTTTCAGGTAGAGTGGGAGGGAGGGAGAGAGAGAGAGAGAGAGAGAGCGAGAAACATCGATGTGAGAGAGACATATCATTGGTTGCCTCCAGCACAACCCAAACTAGGGCAGGGATTGAATCAAGGTAAGTGCCCTTGACCAGAATCAAACCTGTGACTCTTTTGTTCGTGGGCTTATGCTCTAACCACTGAGCAAAACTGACCAGGGCATAAAAAGATTTTTTTTGTAAATGTTATATTTTAGTTGGCCATTTAATAGAAGGTTTTTATTCTAAAGTTTTCTGTTGATTTTCTTGGATATTTTGAAGAAGCAATATTATCATCAAATAATGACTTTTTTCCTCTTATATTTTCATATGTATTCATTTTTATCTTGTCTTATTTCATTGTCTAGGGTATTTATTTATTTTCTTTTAAATATTTTTTCTTTATTGATTTTAGAGAGAGAGGAAGGAAGAGGAAAAGAGAGATAGAAACATCAATGAGAGAGAGAGAACATCAAATGGCCACCTCCTGCATGCCCCCCACTGGGGACTGGGCCCACAACCTGCACATATGCCCTGACTGGGAATTGAACTGGTGACCTCTTGGTACATGGGTCGATGCTCAACCACTGAGCCACACAGGCTGGGCTGGCTAGGATATTTAGATGTCTCAATGGAGAATAGTAACTGTAGAGCAGATAACCTTTCCTTTTTATGGCTCTAATGGGAATGTTTCTATTATTTTGCTATGGATGTTTGTGGCATATACATTTCAAGTTAAGAAGGTAGCCTTCCATTACTCGCTTAATATGGTCAGCATAAAAAAAAAATGTTTAAAATTTTTGCTAATCTATTTTATCATTGATTTTTGACATATATAGACATATATATTTTTGCATTTTGGACAATTTGAATCTATGATGCCTTGTTTTTTCTTTAAGAAACTGCTGGATTTTTACTAAAGTAATTTTTTTAGAGATTTTACATAAATAGTCGCAAAATAAGGTTTTGAGACGATCTTTTATTCATGCTTTGCTCCTTTTGTTTTGTTATCCGGTTATCATAGTCTTTAGAAATTTTTGGCTAACATTCTATTGTTAATTTAAGAATTTGGCTAGTTTATTTAAATATCACTCATATGAATGCATTGAAGTTTTTAAATTAGCCTAAAGACGGTCAGACTTTATAATTATTGCAAAGGACAATTGAAAGTATGTGTAATTTCTGCCTTATACAAAATTTCTCTATATATCAATTTATTGTAAGCTTATTATTAAAATGACTAAAATTTTGCTTTTGGGTACTTTATTATTTTTACATAGAGGTATAGTAATATGCCCCACTGTGGTAATAGCTTTAGACAGTATCTACTTACATATTTAAGAGTGTTAACTTTGAATGCTATGTTATTTGATCTACAAAATTAAAACTCTGTATTGACTATTCCTTTTATCAATACAAATATAGATCATTTCATTTAATGCTTCTGGTCTGGTATTGGTATTACATTTTATCTGAGAGTAGTAGGGTTCATGAGCAACAAAGAACTTAAGGTAGGGAAGTTTGATGTGTTTCATTTCTGGGCCTCAATTACTACTTAGTTATTTTCTTATCTTTTGTGGAAGTTTGGTTCGCTTATCTCTCTGGCCTGAATATCCAGGCTAAGAGCCCTCTCAGGGAAGACTCTCCTTTGTTTGGAAAATCATTCTTAAGGTTTTATGCCAGGAAGCAAATGTCATTGTTTCTTGCTGCTTTGTTTTTTGTCTTGGAGAAGGAGGGCCAATATTGGCACAGTTGCTGCTGCTTTACTGACGGTCTATTAATTAATTGTCCCAATGATTGCCCTGTTCTTTGAATTTGCTGACTCTAAGCTTGGAGTGTCTCTGGAGCACATTTGAGAAGGAAG
Organism: Molossus molossus; assembly: GCF_014108415.1. Classification (NCBI taxonomy): domain Eukaryota; kingdom Metazoa; phylum Chordata; class Mammalia; order Chiroptera; family Molossidae; genus Molossus; species Molossus molossus. Next base: position 28,565,079 of record NW_023425401.1, on the reverse strand, counting down.
ATTCTCACCTTGGCAATAGCCTTCTTGCAGGTCATTTGGGTTGAAATTTTTTCATTGTGATTCCTGTTAGTTTGATCCTTCTTTATTCTCTTTTTTAGAAATCCTTCTGTGTCTCAGGTTTGTTTATGGCATCCTTTCATCTCGATGACTAGTTATTGTTGAGTTACTTTCTTAGGATCTAACTTTTTCTGCTATGTTGGGTTTTATAAGAACATTTGTGTTCAATCTGCTGTCTTGAATTGATCTTGTCACATTCTTTACAAGATTAGGATTTTAAAAATTGAATATAAGTTATCTAACATATTTAAATATAAGAAATAATATGATAATTGCCACCTAGTTTAAGAATTAGAAGATTATAACAACGATTGAATCTTACTGTGTATGACTACCCAATATACCTCCTTCCCTCTCTCCAAGTGATAATCTAAAATTTTGTACAAATTGTTTCCTTGCTCTTAGTAATGATTTTACTCTATATTTATATTTCTAAACACTATACATAGTTTTGCACATTTTTGGACTTTACATAAATGGCATGTCATCTTTCCCAGCTTACGGTTTATGTTTTATCAATTGTTTGAGATTCATCTCTGTTGATAAATGTAGTTCTAATTTATTTGTCATTTTTGCAGATGTAAGGTATTCCACTGAATATAGAGTTCTTTAACTTATGCAAATCAAGGAAGTCTCTTCTATTCTGTGTCTGAGTTGTGTTTTTTAAGTCTTAAATGTCACTTTAATCTTTCCGCATATTTTTCTTAATTTATTTAGATGATTATATGATTTTTCTTATTAGATATATTAATGTAATGAAATGCATTAATAACTTTTATACTGGTAAATCAATCTTCATATCTGGAATAAGCCCAATTTGGTTATGATTGTGTGTGTGTGTTTGGGTTTTTGTGTCTATATTCATGAGTTGTAATTTTATATTTGAAATACTTTTGTCTGGTTTTAATATCGCTAAATAATTTGGTGAGTGTTCCCTATTTTTCAGTTTCTAGTGACATTTTGTATAACATTAGAATTATATGTTCCTTCAACTTTAGTAACATTGGGCATGGTGTTTTTCTTATGTGAATATTTTTAAGCACTGATTATACTTCCTTAATCACCCAAGTCGCTTTTCCTTTTTGCATTAGTTTTGGTAAGTTACAGTTCTGTTTAAGTAATTAGACATTTCACCTTATTTATCCTTGGCCCATTAGTTACCTATAACTATGTTTAAAATGTCTAATATTTGGATTTTTGTAGCCATCTTCTTGTTATTAAATTCTATCTTAACTTCATTTTGATCAAAGTAATTACATGGCCTATATGAAACTCTTGAAAGTTGCTCTATACCTTTTCATTATAAATTTACATAAATTCCTTATATGCACCTCAGAAAAATGATTATTCTCTTATTTTCAGGAGTAAACTTTTCTATATACTTATTAGATTAAGTGTGTTAATTGTCTTGGAAACATGTTGACCCAATTAATCTTTCTTTTATTTACTTAATCTGTTACATACTGAGAGAAGATACCACTTAAAAAGCCAATACTCTGGCCCTAGCCAGTTTGACTTAGTGGTTGGAGCATTGGCCCACTGACCAGAGTCTCTGGTTTGATTCTGGTCAAGGGCATGTACCTCAGTGGCCTGGCCCTGGTCAGGGTCATTTGGGAGGCGACCAACTGATGTGACACATTGATGTTTCTCTCTCTCTCCCTCCCTCATACTCTATCTGAAAACCAATGGAAAAATATCCTCAGTGAGGATTTTTTTTAAAAAGCCAATACTCTGATGGTGGACTTGTCAATTTTTATATTTCTATTAATTTTCGTTTTATGTATAATTGAAACTCTGTTGATAAATATATATAAGCGTCAAATTGGTATGTCCTTGTCTTAGACTAAAAGGAACCTTTTTACCACTGTGCTTTATCTTTGCCTTAAAATCTGTGATATATTTATATCCCTCTGCTTTTGATAGTACATATTCTACTATTTTCCTTTCAACCCAAAGCTGAATTTTAAAAAAATTTAAATTCTGTCTGCATATCTTTGTCTTTTAACTGAAAAGTTTAGTCTGCTTACACTCATTGTGATTACCAATATAAAATTAATTAAAAAAAAACTTTTTTTGTGCTTTCTATTTGTCATGTGATTTCTACATTATAGGGGGATATGGGGTAACTGGATAAAGAGGTTACAGGGATAAGCTAAAAAACATATATACATATCCCATGGACACAACAATACTGTGGTGAAGTCCAAAAGGGGAGAAGGCCGGGGTAGTGGAGGTGGGCGAAGGATGGGGTAGGAGAGCAGATGGGGGATGTCTGTAATCATGTGAACAGTAAAAATTTTTATTAAGGAAAATGATTTTTTTTTTTAGTAGTCAGTGTTTTCTTCTATCCTATTTTTCTCCTTTATTCTACTATTATTATTTTTTAATCCTCATCCCGGGATATTTTTTCATTGAATTCTATTTTTTTTTAGATATAGTAGGAGGGAGGAAGAGAGAGGGAGAGCGAGAAATATCGATGTGAGAGAGACACATTGATTGGTTGCCTCCCTCATGGTCCCAGGACCAGGGATCAAACCCGCAACTCTTTGGTCCTCAGGCTGACTAATCACTGAGCCAAACCGACCAGGGCTCTCCTTTGTTTTAGAATTTACACTCAACTCACCTATTTCACACAGACAGAACCCACCATGCCTCTCCACAACCAAGACCAGGTAGACTATTTCCTTACCATATCCCTTTGGAGGGTGAATTTTTAAAAATATACTTTTTCACTGATTGTGTAGTCCTTTAGAGAAGGATTTTTCTAGCTTTATGTGTCTAGGTTCCAAGTCTACTGTAAGTGGACCAAAGCCTTGTTCTTGTCCTCATTGGCTATTATTAGAAATTAGATTTATTAAGTTAGCAGATGCCCTTATAATAGTCTAAGCTTAACTTAGTGCTTACAATTTTCTACTTATTTCTACTTCATTATTATGAGTATTTTTCTCACTTTTCCGAAGAATCAGCTATACATTTTAAAAGACATTTTTTTAAATTCAACATTTTTAGTGTTTGGTAGTGGGAATGTTCAGGGGTTAGCTAATCTACCATCTTGCCAGACATAGAAACCCTAAGTGTTTTTTTACGCTATTTTTTATGCTATTTCCTGGACAGGTAAACAGGGTTTAAATTAAAGAGGGGCTTCGAAGCTCTGATATATGGTGAGTGATCAGACATTGGACAATGATACGGGGTGAAACCCACCCACTTGGGGGGAGGGGTCTGTCTTTATCACTCAGGAGCTGAGTTGCTGGTATTTTTGAACAGCTATACAAGTAGGGTGAAGTGAGCAATTTTTATTTGAATTACTTATGATTTGAAGAAGAATAAGATACAATCATTGAGTAATATAGGAAAAGTTTTATCCAGGGTCTTTTGTTTTTAATTTGAGATTAAAATGATTTGGAAACTTCCAAATCTGCTTCTATTAATCACTTCCTAGCTGAAAATATGACAAATTAAAATATTGCTTAAAGAAATATTAAGGTTTACTAGGTGATTTTCATCTACATAAACAGAATATATCAACCATGTGTGTCTTTTATAAAATTTAAAATAATGTTGCCTTGACTGGTTTTGCTCAGCGGTTAGAGCATCAGACCTCAGACTGAAAGGTCTTGGATTCGATTCCTGGTCAAGGGCACATACCAGGGTTGCAGGTTATATCCCCAGCTCCAGTCAGGGCCGTGCAGGAGGCAACCAACTGATGTCTCTTTCACATCAATGTTTCTCTCTCTCTTTCTCCTTCCATCTCTTCCACTCTATCTAAAAATCAATAAAAATATACCCTCTGGTGAGGATTAACAAAATAAATAAATAAATAAATAAATAAATAAATAAATAAATAAATAAATAAATAAAATAATGTCTTATGATCTAAAAACACAGTCCATTTGAATGAACACTAAGCAGGAAGATAGGCAGGCTGAGTTTGAATATTGTCTTGATCCTTGATGCAATTTGGTTAGTTTCTTTGTTTCTGGTTTGTCTTTTACCAATGCCTACCTAACCTGATCCCAAGAGGTGTGAGAATATAGTGGGTTTCTTGCAGCCCTCTTTTTTTAAAGTTTAACTTTCAAACTACCTATCTGTCTATTCTTTTTTTTTATCCTCACCCGAGGACATTTTTGCATTTATCTTTAGATAGAGTGGGGGAGAGAGAAAGGGGGGGAAGAGAGAGAAAAACATCAATATAAGAGAGACACATTGAATGGTTGCCACCCACACACACGACCCCAACTAGGCAGGGACAAACAGCAACTGAGGAATGTGCCTTTAGTGGGAACCGAACCCTGGACTCTCTGGTCCATAGACCGACGCTCTAACCACTGAGCCAAACCGGCCAGGGCTGCCTGCCTATTCTTTACAGTACAACATGCTCCCTTTGACATTTAATAAATATTTCTAGTTGCCACATGGCAATATTCTCTTCTAGCCATCAGTTCAGTTTTGACAACGTGACTGTCATTATTCATTAGGGTACAGGCAATGATAAGAGAAAGAATTGACAATACCATTGCCACAAGGTGGATGCCATGAAGATGAACTTAAGCAGCAAATATTTAGCCTTAACCAGACATTCATTGTACTGATTATGAGTTCAATTTTGAAGAAAATGAACAAATTAAACTGCATGGATAAAATGTTGGAAACATATCATTGAAGATTTATCTAAAAGAGGAGATTTAGTTTGGGATATTATAATTTTAAGTTGTCAAATAGTATTCCTCTGTACCTTTAAGCCTTTTGGATGATCAAATTTAGAACATTTAACCTCGGTTCAGCATTTCAAGTTCATATTTTGTCTTTATCACATGTTGTGATACTTGAAGGAAAATATTTCAAAACAGTTGGTTCCAAAATCAGTGTCTGTAACCTCTGATCATTGTCAGCATGCCTGAAGTATTTTTCAATACTTTTTTTGCAAGTGGTTATAATGGGTAATTCATGATTAAAATACTTATCTTGCCCTCTTTTTTATGTAGTCTATGAATTACTGAGAATGAGTGTAAGTTTATTTTGAAGGCTTGCTTCTAAATTGCATTATTTCTGGCACACAGAACAATCCAGGGTCATTATCCTTTCACCTCCAGCTTGATACCCTGCTCTCTCTCTCTCTTATTAACCTCAGAAAATGTTTAATTCTTTTTATCACCAATTTATAAAGGACTTTTTCACTTTCTGGAGCTGCTAGCTTCAGTATCAACCTTTACTTGACCAAAGAAGCCTTCCATTTGGCCAAGCTTTCTTTTTAAAATGATTTTTAGCCCGGCTGGTGTGGCTCAGTGGTTGAGCATTGACCCATGTACCCAGAGGTCACCATTCGATTCCGGGTCAGGGCACATGCCCAGGTCGTGGACCCAATCCCCAGTGGGGAGCATGCAGGAAGCAGTCAATTGATGGTCTCTCACATTGATGTTTCTATCTCTCTCTCCCTCTCCCTAAAATCAATAAGAAAAATAATTTTTTAAATGATTTTTAAATTTCACAAGCACTAAGTTATAATTATAGAACATAAAACATAAGAAAAAGCTATAAAAATCCCCTATATCTTCACTGCCCAGAAATAACCAAAGCTACACTTTGGTATATACTCCTCAAAATATTTATATGTTAGTATAGCCATGATTTTATTTACCTTATATACAGAAATAAATGGAATCATACTTGACTTATGGTTTTATAGTCTCTTTTTATTCATTCAACATAGAGAGCGACCTACCTCATAGGTGTCTTCTCATATCATTCCTGAACATACCTCTAAAACTTTTATTTTGTATCTGCCCAAAGTCAGTTACATGGATATGCCAAACTTTACTCAACTAACCCTCAATTATTAGAAATCCAGGATATTTCTAAGGACATTAATTTATTAAACACATGTCTGGGCATCTACTATGTGCCAGTGCCTCCTCTGGGCACTGGGGTTTAGCAGTAAATAAGACAGGTAATTTTCTGTCCATATGGAACTTATTTTTGGAGAGTAGCATTCAAATAATCTCTTTTTATAAGTAAGTTACTCTCCCTCATGATCACATAGGTACCTTAGTTTGTTGTCTACAGACGATTCTCTTAATACAAATTAAGGGGGAAAGGCCTTAGGTGTACTTCTCCATCCCTCTACCCTCTAACTGTACAAGTAACTGTCGGCTTTCTATGCTTTTGTTTGGAGACTTTGATGGCACAGAGAAATCAGTGTTCTTGTAGACATCTAAAAGTAGAGTTGGAATTATTAGTATTTATTGACTTCAGAGTCATTTTTTAATATCACTCATTATAAACAAATGCTCCTAACCAAACACATTTTAGTGTATATGAATTACAGTATACTTTTATCTGATTCTAATAGTATATGTACATTTTAGTAGTTGTTTTGGAAGCAAGATTTTTAAAAGGCACCTTGTACTCTAGTGTTGCTCTGTGTGACATTGCTTTGTATCTTCAACCATAAAACAAAGAGTTTGACTAGATGATTTCTACAGTGCTTGGACAGGGAGGCACTGCACTATCATAAAATAGTTCCTATGACTCTGGCAAAAATAACTTCAAACCTTTTCAGTATATACATAGCCATATAAGTGCTCAGCTTCTGGTTCTGATTTCCCTTAAATATGTTATACTATTTTTCTCAATTACAGGAATGGCAGGGTTTTCAATGAAATATAGCTTCTACTCACAACCTGTAACTTTGATTTCTCTCCTTTTGATTCTGGGGAACGTTTGCCCTCTCAAATGCAGAAGAACCACCCATCTACCTCCTCAGAGAATTTTCTCAACTGTTAAGTTGGCCCCTAGCTGATCTTTTCAGGGGATTTTTTTTTTTTTTCATTTTATTAGAAAGATTATGTACCACTGGACCTCATTCATTTTCTTGTTTTCATTTCTTATAGTGCACAGGTGAATAACTCCCCCTCTACACACTTATGCATGGCCAGGGGCAACAATTATCATTAGGAAAGAGTAGATTAAAAGTGGTAATATTAACATAACAATGAGTTAACCTTGTTTAGATTCACTATGTGAAAGTTCAGAGATAGCTAATTAATTGGGCTTTCCTTCCAGTTTTGCTTTTTTCATCTCCCTTGATGTATAAATATATTTTCAGAGGGTGGCACACCAGTAGGACTGTAGAACGCAAAGATCTCTTTAGCCTTTAATTCTTGGCAAACTCTTCAAGTTGCTTTTGAATATTGTCTATTTCTTCTGATATTTCTCCTGGGAGAATTCAGAATTTGTGTTCAAGACTTTTTTTCTTTTTAACAAAAACAAAATTTATTAGATTTTTTTCAACTGAATCACTGACTGCAGATTTCATCATGTCTGATTCCAACGAGGATTTACCTTTCTCAATTGCCATTCAGCAAGAATTTTTAGCTGGAGTTAAAGACAAAGAGAGGAGAGATAAGCACTTATAGTTCAACTCATCTGAAAATGATCTAATTTTTTAAAGTCCACAGAATGAATATGACTGTTTTATTATTCCTAATCTGAATGTATACCATTAAACCATATTCTACTGAGGGAACATATAATACAAATTTATTACCATATAGTGTCACATTGAGGGATTGAGGTGCAAAGGGAATACTCATGCCTTTAAAAATCAGCCCATCCCCAGCTTTGATAGGATTGGCCTATAAAATATCCCATGAGATGTGTGGCAATAGCCACAGTGATAGTGGCTGTAACATTCAGATGTCATCTAAAATTCATAGTCCAGCAGCAAGAGACATCAAAGCTAATGCCAATATCATAACCTTCAGAAATTAAAACTTTCTTGGCATCAATAATAATGGAAGTGTTTGGAAAGCAGTGGTTTTATGAAGGAAAAAACAAATTCAGTAAAATGCAACAATTCAAAATAAATTTCACTCAACACTTGTTTTCAGACAAGTATTTGGCGACTTTAGAAATACAGTATATCTAATAGACACATTCATATGTACTTTCCATGTAAATTTTGAATCCAATTAGTTCTAATACTTATATGTTTATAATGACCTAAGTGCCTAAATTATGCATTCCTAATGCTATGTTTTATTCATCTTTTTATTCTTGGTACTTACCATAACCATAGTGTCTAATTTGTGCTCAATAAGTGTTTGATTAATGAACAAATTTCTAGTTAGTATATCACCATTGTGAAGTATTTAAGAAAGAAATTCTTTCTTGTGTTTCAATTTGTATATTAGAACACATTGTAACCACAGCCACAATAAGTTTAATATGATATGAAGCACACAGCATGAAGGAAATTTTATTTATTCTGATGGTTGGTTATGAACTGATTTTGAGATTTTTTAAAAAATCATGTAAATTTAATGTGGCCACATTCAGATATTTGTTAAAAAAAAAAAAAAGCTTCTTTATCATCCTTGTCATTGATTTGTAGAATATATAATCAAGTAAGCTGAAAACAGTCACTTGAAATCCATCCTCGCCCTAAATTAGCCCAGATTTATAAAAATGTATTTCTATCCAGCGCTCTCTGAAAAGATCTATTACTTTATGGTTCTGCTCTCTAGGTGCTTACACCCCAGTAGGGAAGAAAAGGTCAACCAATTTAGGTTACATGTTTGAAAATAAAATGATATAGAATAAAGTATATAACAGTGTGAATATTTTAGGGGAAGGTAGATTAGTTTTGAACCATTTTAAAGAAATGATGAATTATATAGGCAAGATTTGTATCAGACCCTTAATATTGGAATGCTGTGGCTCAGAAGAATGATGAAGGGGAAGTTAGCGGGAGAATAATTAGTGTGTGTGAATAGAAAAGTTTGAATGGGATCAACTGTCAAATGGGCTTCCTTTGTGGCTTGGGGCCAGAGGACAGGTGGCTTGCGAGGCTGCAGCTCTAAGGCCTACCGGAAGGGCTTCAGGAGAACCCTGGCAGTTTTGAAGGCTAATTAACGTAGTTATAAGGGACGATCACCAGAGTGCCACTGACAAGAACAAAGCTGAGATAAAATGGAATTTAAATAGGTTGATTCATCCAGGAAACCTTACTATCTAGAAAAACTTTGGGTGCCCCAGTACTAAACATTAGTATTGCTTCTTAGACCCTGTATTTAGTGCTATCAGAAAGAACTAGCCTTGAAGAGAAATGGATTAATATAATATAGTAATAAATGCATTGATTTCTTTATTCAATCAACTCAAAATGATTGTTTATTGTGACATTGCCTGAGGGTGCACAGTCACCCAGATAGTCTCAGCCCTGAGGAAATGCGTCAGCCTGTGCTAGGGATGTGCGAGCGGTTGCACAGACTCCAGAACTTCTGCAACATGGAGAAGTGCTGGGAGGGGGTTGGTCTTTGGAAACACATAGGAGTGGCATGATTTTGTTTCTCTTGCAATATTACTTTAGATTAATTAAAAATGATGTTCGTATAAGAATGATAATGGTAGAACCTGTACCCAGCATCTTATTGTGTGCCAACCCCGTGAAAATGTTTTACCTGCATCATCTCATTTTAATCCTCAAACCACCCTACCAGACAGCTAGCTACTACTTAGTTTTCTTGTGGTTACTAGTTTACCGATAAGGAAAGTGAGGCTTTAAAAAGCTGAGTAACTCTAACTATCTGATGGTCACAAAACTAGTCAGGAATAGAGATGGGCACAAACAAAAAGTATACTTTAATCTTCGTGAGCACATGTGCAGAATTTCTGGAAGGAGACATGAAGCAGGAACAGAGTGTGTTATTAACAAAACTACTCAAAATTAAGAACAAACCCTCCCACCTTCGAGTCACTATGCATATTTAAAACTACAATGGCAAACTTGTTGAACTTTCTGGCGTTGAAGACAGGAAATGTGAATTTAATAGCTAAGATCTGGAAACAGCCCAAATGTCCATCAGTAGATGAATGGATAAAAAAGCTGTGGTACATATACACAATGGAGTACTATGTAGCTGTAAGAAAGAAAGATCTCTTATCCTTTGAGATGACTTGGAGGGACCTGGAAAGTATCATCCTAAGCGAAACAAGCCAAACAGAGAAAGACAAGTATCATATGATCTCACTTATTTGTGGAATATAATAAACATAACAGTCTGAGGAATGGGGTAGTCCCAGAGACGTGGAAGTGGGGTACAGACTGACAATCCCCAGAAGAGGGGGTGGGGGAGAGATAAACCATAGAACTTATATGCATGTGTGCATGAACAATGGACATGGACAACAAAGCTGGGGACAGGGGGGACTCAATGGGGGAAAAAGGAGAAACATCTGTAACAAAAATAAATAAATTAAATGAAAAATAAATAAATAAAATAAAATGAATTGGACAGCCCTGGCTGGTTTGACTCAGTGGTTGGAGCATCAGCCCAGGGACCGAAGGGTCTCTGTTTTGTTTTGTTTTGTTTTGTTTTTATCCTCACCCGAGGATATTTTTCCATTTTTTGTACAGCTAGAGTGGGAGGGAGAGAGAGGAAGGGAGAGAGAGAGAGAGAAACATCGACGTGAAGGGACACATAGAGTGGCTGCCACCCGCACGACCAACCAGGGCCGGGGACAAACTGCAACCGAAGTACGTGCCCTTAGCGGGAACTGAACCCGGGTCTCTCCGGACCGCAGGCCGACGCTTTAACCGCTGAGCCAAACTGGCCAGGGCAGGGTCTCTGTTTTGATTCCAGTCAAGGGCATGTACCTGGGTTGCAGGTTTGATCCCTGGCCCAGTTGTGGGAGGCAACCAATTGCTGTGTCTCTCTCACATTGATGTTTCTCTCTCTCTCTCTCCATCTCCCTCCCACCCTACCTTCCACTCTCTCTGGAAATCAATGTAAAAATATCCTCAGGTGAGGATTAACAAAAATAAAATAAATAAAATAAAATAAAATAAATTGAATTGGACAGCAGTGAAGCCACTCACTGAAACAGAAATCCTTTCAGTGATAACAATGGAAGGCTTCTGTGGCACAAGAATAACTGTAAAATATTGATGATAATGGAAGCAGCAGGGCCAAACAAGGAAAAGATTCACAATCCTTCCAAAATAATAGGCTTGGGAGTCGGCAAACACCTTTTGTAATGCAGTGTAGGAACCAGATTAAGGCCATTTTGAAGGTTAAATTTTTTATTTTTAGCTTCCCCCTTTGTCCTTCGTATGTTAAAAATTTCCAGCTTAAAATTGGTTAATTTTACAAAGGAGAAATGCCAATTACATGGAAATCAGGGGACATAACTTATATACCATTTCCTTATTAAAAAAACAAAAAAGTGGCTAACACCACTATATATAATGTAGCCTTAGATGGAATGATCTTTTCCTTGAGTAATCTCTTTTGATTAAGAAGCTGCTCGGTGGCATAGACAAGGACAGCCGTGGTTGCCTTCTCTCCAGATCCCGTCTAAGTAATAAGGAGTCAAAGCAAGAATAACTTGGAATATTGAGGTGTCTTCATTTTCTAACCTCAGAATATTTCAATAGTTGTTTATCCTCAAAATATAGATTTGAAACTTTTAGTTGTCTTAAAGTTACAGCACACCCATCGATACTGTAGGAGAACAGCTGGGACTGAGGATGGGTTATAAAAAGACATCTTTTCATCCTGACTAATACTGATATCAAAGTGATCATCTCCTACAGCTACTGATTCTTAAATAACAGTGTGGCTCATCAAATCCAGACTTATCAAAAGATAAGTCTCACTCAATCTAGTTGGATCTAACAACTGCCTGGAGCAATAATTAATAGATAAAGAGGGGGTACCTTAAAGAGGCACGTTAAAACAAAGACAAAACAAAATGTAAATGCAATTTTGTAATAACTACAAGATATGGAATTACTATAAGAAATAACCAGGTCGAGATAAAAATATTTCAAGTATAAAGATATTGCTAAATTTTTACTTTCCTAAATGATGAGAAGCCCTTGCTCCTCTATACTATTAAAATAATGTATTCTACATGTTTCCAAATACTGAACCACCAAGTATGACTGGCACATAGAACTATGCATTCTAAAACTGAGGAAAACTTACAGATATTTGATATATGCCAAGTACAAAAAAACAATGATCTTGAAGTTGTAAATTAAACAACATGTTAAGTGAGTAAAATTCAAAGACTTTTCAGATCGGCTTCAACCACAGACTTGCTCAGAAGCTTGAAAATGACTTTATCAGTGTCTTATGCCTTGACTTATATTTCCAGTTTAAATGATCATTGCATATTTTTTAAAAATATGTTTTTACTGATTTTTTCGAGAGAGAAAGGGAGAGAGAGAGAGAGAAATATTAATGTGAGAGAGCAACATCAATCAGCTACTCCTGCACGCCCCCTACTGGGGATCGAGCCTGCAACCTTGGCATGTGCCCTGACTGGAATCGAACTGCAACTTCTCAATCCTTAGGACACACTTGATCCACTGAGCCACACCAGCTGGAAAATCATTGCATATTTTAAAAGATATTTCATATTGCATCTGCACATCCCAAGAGAAGATGCATTTGTTTCCATGTTTGATTCGTCGCTGCTGTGTAGACTTGTGACTGGCAGTAAGTGATGTCAATGTACAGGAAGAAAGACAGGCAGTTGCTTGTCGTTTAATTCAGTTCATTACTGTCAGAGCAGGTTCCCTCAGTCTTTGGAGATAGTTTGGCTTAAGTTGCTCATACTTATTCCTGAGAAAGTGTACTGTGATAACTTCAAACATAATTATGATTTTATTTCTTAATTCAGAATTGTGCAAAATTTAAAATGTTACCTAGATGTAGATATATTTGTAAAGTTTGTGAAGGAAAGGCTTGTAATTCTTCATCAACTCTGGATGATAGGCCGGCGTTATCATATTGCCTGTTTGCAAATGAGAAAACTGGAAAGCGGAGTTACTCGCCCAATGTTGGACAGAAAGTAAGTGTCAGAGTCAGGGCTTAAACCATGGCCGTTTGAATTCAGGTTCAATACTTTCTCCACTAAAGCCCAACTGGTGTTTTAAATCTACTCAGTATTGTGGTGTTATCTGTGATGTCTGTGCTGCTGCTAATGCTGTTACTTAAATATTCACGAATACCTGTGATTACAGTCATGCGCCACATAGGATGCTTCGGTCCAACGACAAACCAAATTTATCGTGGTGGTCCCATAAGATTACAATGGAGCTAAAAAATGCCTATCGCCTAGTGACCTCATAGCTGTCATGACAGCTGGCATGATGCTGGCGTAAACAAACCTAATGCACAGCCAGTTGTACGAAAATACAGCACATACAATCACGTATAGTACACAATACTTGATAATGATAATGAATGACTACATTACTAGTCTATGTATTTAACTGTACTATATATTTTTTTATCATTGTGTTAGAGTGTACTCTTTCTACTTATTAAGTAAAAAGGTTGGTGTAAAACATTATGTCATGTTACAGCGGCAGGGGCCTCACACATCTGGTGTTTACTGTGTCTCGACTGCATCATTTTCTCTTGTGCTGGACTTAATATTGTGCTGTTTTGTACAGTAACATGCCATCCAGGCTTGTAGCCTGGGAGAGATGGGCTCTAGCATGCAGGCCAGGTGTGTAGTGGTTCGTGTAACTGCATTCTATAATGTTCAAATAATGATGAAATCTCCTAATGATGCATTTCTCAAACGTGTCCCCATCATTAAGCAGCATGACTATATTAAATATTTGGAAGAGGCAACAAAAAAAGTTATGCTTTATTTTCCAGCTCTTTTGGGGGTATGAATACAAATTGTATATATTTAAGGTATCAATGTGATGATTGGATATACATGTACATTGTGAAATGATTACCATAATGAAGCTAATTAACACATCCATCACCTCACATAGTTATGTGTGTATGTGTGGTGAGAACATTTAAGATAGACTCTCTTACCAATTTCAAATATAATATATGGTATTATCAACTCCAGTCACCATGCTGTGCATTAGGTCCCCAGTACTTACTCATCCTATAACTAAAAGTTCATACCCTTTGACCAACATCTCTCCATTTCCCCATCTCCCAGCTCCTGGTAATCACCATGGTACTCTCTGGTTCTGAGTTTGATTGTTTTTATAAGTGAGATCATTTGTCTTTCTCTGTCTGGCTTATTTCACTTGGCATAATGCCCTCCAGTTTCATCCATATTGTTGCAAATGGCAGGATTTCTTTTGATTTATGGCTGAATAATATTCCATTGTATACTTATAGTATATTTTCTTTACCCATTCATTGGTTTATGGACCCTTAGGTTGTTTCCATGTCTAGGCTATTGTGAATAATGCTTCAATAAACATGAGAGTGCAGCCATCTCCTTAAGATTCTGATTTTATTTCCTTTGGATATATGCCCAGCCGAGTGATTGCTTGATCATATAGTAGTTTTCTTTTTTTGAGAACCCCCCATACAGGTTATGCACTTTTAAATGAGTGAAGCTATTTCTAAATTAGATCATCCATGTTACCTGTTTTTATCTCTTTCAAGATGTTCAGTGGTTATAACACAATAAGTGCTAAAGATGGGAAGCAATGGGCGCAATACTCTGGCCTGATATGGCTGCAGTTCTCTGGGTGTTGGGAGATGGAATGGCTACCTACAAGGACTGACAGCAAGGTCAGAGGATGTCAATAGAGAGAGCTCAGGGCTAGAAAAGTGGGACCTGGGAGTCATTTAATGTATGTGGGGTCATTTAACGTACATAAGTATAAAATATTCTTCCTTGTAAAAATGAGGGAGCTGGTAAAAAATAGTGTTCCCCATGGCCTGTGGGCTGATTCTTCTTTCCCTTCCTGTTGGCAGGCATGATATGCACAATTTTCCTTTTTAAAACCTTTAGGAGGAGCACACACTTGACATTTTACCATGGGTCCCATCACTCTCCATAGTCTTAACAATCTGTCTGGTTCACACATTTGTCATTTGTCTGGCCCCAGTGAAGATAAATTTTAAGGTCCCTTTCTGCTAAAAAAAATTCTGTGGCTTTTTCATCTGTAATTGGCTGAGTGTATATGTCACTACAGTCAAATAGCAGCTAAGGTCTGCTTCTATTACGGACCATAGTGTTTGGGGGCTAAAACACCTGTTTTAAATTTGTTCCCATTTCTTCAGCTGCCAATAAATAAATAAATAAATAAATAAATAAATAAATAAATTCCTCACAAAATTGATTTAATATTTTAATTTATGGAAATTCTCAAGAAGTTCATTAATTCCAGACTCATCAGCCAAAGGTAGCTTTCTCGAACCTGAGCTGAAGAGAGTCTAACCCTGCAATCCACAGAAACAGTCAGGTTCCCAGTGTCTGATGGTCTTCATTCACGAAGATAGCTTCTCACTCTTGAAGAGAGGCAGTCATCTTTTTATTTCTGATGGTGTCTGGCTATAGGGGTCTATTAGCCCCCTCATCCTAATTCTGGTTTTCTTTATTTTCCTTTTCATTGAGTTTATTGGAGTAACACATGTTAACAAGTGTACAGGTTTCAGGTCCACAATTCTACAACACATCATCTTTACACTGTATTGTGTGTTTATCTACCCAAGTCAATTCTCAACCATCACCATTTATCAACCCCTATACCCTCCTTCACCTCTTTCCAATATGTACTAGGTCTTTTATTTTCCTTCAGTCTCAATGAAATTTATCCTTCACTGTTTCGATTGAACATTACTCCTAGTCACTTCATTTATGGGCTGCCTTTTGTCCTCATTAAAAAAGAAAGTAGTCTTTGAAATAAAAGTCAGTGATAAAACAGGGTCTGATATATATTACCATATAAAAGTAATTCGAGAACTTCCAGTGAAGATGGCGGCGTAGGGAAATGCAGTATCGCATCCTCCTACAACCACATCAAAGTTGCAACTAAACTACAGAACAACCATCATTCAAAAACCACCTGAAATCAAGCTGAATGGAAGTCCTACAACTACGAAATTAAAGAAGGAGCTGCGTGGAGACTGGTAGGAGGGGTGGAGGAGCAATGGGTTGGTCCCACACCCACATGTGGCAGATAAAAATCAGGAAGATACTTCACTGGGAAGGTCCTCCCTGAGGACTGAAGGGTCCCTGTCCCACATCAGGCGCCCAGCTCAGGGTTCCAGTGCCAGGAGGAGAAGTCCACATAACTTCTGGCTATAAAACCAGTGGGAACTGAGGCTGAGGGAGGCTGAGGCAGTGGGAACCCCATGCAACCCCTCTTAAAGGGCCCGCATATGGACTTACTTGGACACATACCCTCTAGGCTCCAGCATGGGGGAGGCAGCTTGAAAGGCACCAGAGACAAATTGGGGAAGAACTGAGTTGTTTGGCATTGAAGAAAGGGCTAGCAAGGCAGCTTTCTCCTGGACAGATGTGCTGTCAGAGGCCTTTGTTCCCTTGGTGAGCCCTTCCCTGGGGCGGCAGATAGCCGCCATATCTGGAGCTCCAGCAACCTGGCTCACACTGTTTGCCCCACCCTGGTGATTCCCAGAGGCCCTGCCCCACCCAACTTTCAGGCCCACCTAAGCTGTTGCCAGTTGCTTTATCATAGGATTGGCCTGTCTTGGATCCTGCCTCAGGTTTTTCTAAATTCTTTCAAACAAGCAGCATCTGATCTCAGCTAGCCCCATACCTCTTGTTAAGTAATACATAGAAGCAGGCACAGGGAGGTGGCCAGAATGAGGAGACAAAGAAACAGGTCCCAGGTGAAAGAATGGAAGAAAACGCCAGGAAAAGAACTAAGTGAAATGGAGATAAGCAACACAACAGATATTGAGTTCAAAGCACTGTTTATAAGGATGCTCAATGAACTTGGTGATAACCTCTGAACTTAGTGTGGGCCTCAAAAGCATAAAAAAGGACCAGTCAGAAATGAAGGAGACACTAACTGAAATAAAGAATAATTTACACAGATTCAATAGTATAGTAGGTAAAGCCAAGAAGCAAACAATCAATTTGGAACATAAGGAAGCAAAAAACATCCAATCAGAACAGCAAAAGAAAAAATAATCCAAAAAAATGAGGATAGTATAAGGAACCTCTGGGACAACTTCAAACAAGCCAACATTTGCATCTTGGGGGTGCCAGAAGGAGAAGAGAGAGAATAAGAAATCGAAAACCTATTTGAAACAGTAATGGCAGAAAAATTCTCTGGTGAAGGAAACAGACATATGAGTCCAGGAAGCATAGAGAGTCCCAAACAAGATGAACCCCAAGAGGCCCACACCAAGACACATTATCATCAAATGCAAAAGGTTCAAGACAAAGAGAGAATCTTAAAAGCAGCAAGAGAAAAGCAGTTAGTTACCTACAAGGAGTTCCCATAAGACTGTCAGTTGATTTCTCAAAAGAAACTTTGCAGGCCAGAAGGGAGTAGCAAGAAATATTGAGTGATGAAAAGCAAGAACCTGCAACCAAGATTACTCTATCCTGCAAAGGTGTCATTTAGAATCAATGGTTATATAAAGAGTTTCCTAGACAAGAAAAAGCTAAAGGAGTTCATCACCATCAAACCATTATTATATAAAATGTTGACGGGTCTTTTTGAAGTAAAAGATAGAAAATATGAACAAAGAAAATGGCAATGAATACATACCTATTGACAATTGAATCTGCAAACCAAATGAACAGGCAGAACAGAAACATTCTCAAAGATATAGAGAACATTTTGTTGGTTGCCAGATGGGAGGGGGTTTGGGGGAAAAAGGTGAAGGAATTAAGAAGTACAAATTGATTGTTAGACTGACAAACTTCAAAGGGAAGGGGAAAGGAGGGTGGGAAGAAATAAACCAAAGAACCTATATGTATATATGCATAACCAATGGACACAGACGACAGTGTGGGGAAAGGCAGGAGGGGGGCAGAAGTGGGGAGGAGGGAGTCAATGGGGGAAAATGAGAAACATCTGTAATACATTCAACAATAAAGATAAGTTAAAAAGATAAAAATAAAAAAATAAAAGTCATTTGAACAGCTTTTTGATACCTGAAGTACCTGTGTCACAGATGATTCTTCTTCTTCTTCTTCTTCTTCTTCTTCTTCTTCTTCTTCTTCTTCTTTTATTATTGAATGTATTGGGGTGACTTTGGTTAATAAAATTATATAGGTTTTAGGCATACAATTCTACAGTACATTATCTGTATTTTGTATTGTGTGTTTACCACCCCAAGTCAAGTCTCCTTCAATCAGCATTTATCCCCATTTACTCTTTTTTAAGAGTTTTCTTTGTCATCATAGGGATGTAGGGACAGGGGTGTCTTGTTCCTGTTTCTCCAATGATTTCTCACCTGAAAGGAATTTCCCTGTGTGCACTGCACTGGGATTGCTTTCTAATCCTTGCGATCCATATAGTGTGTCAGGTGTACCCAAGCTGATAGCACCTCTGATGTGGTCTGACCTACCTGTGATGTGGCCATCTTCCTGAATCACCATCATGCTCTTCAACAAGAAATCCCTCAAAAACTTTTCTACCATGGTCTGTGGACAAAGTCAAGTCCACATTTAGTGTCATTCAGCTCTAACAAAGGATGTACATTTTTTATATCCCTTACTATAACGGCAAAAGTATTTTGTACAAATATGTTTGATAAATAACACATATTATTTATGTGTGTATTGGTGCTTAAACAGTTTTATTTCTATGTGAAAAAGAAATAAACTGGGGAAGTTATTAGAGGAAAGTACTATCATGTGGAGAAGGCCATATGTTTGACTAAGGATTTTATCGTATTACGCACCCAGCTGTCCTCGGTCATCATAGCTTTCTTGGACAGATATGTGCCTGAGCATTCTAAAAGCACTTTTCTGATTGCCAATATAAAGTTTGGCTTCAGGGACGATCTTTCAGATATTTGCCAGAAAGAGAGAACATACTGATGCTTTCCCTCATTTTCAGTGAGAGAAACATTTTAGAGTGTTGGAATGAGGTCCTGTGGAAGGTCGTATAATTACCTTCCATTAAGGCCTTTAAAAACAGAATGTCTATTTATATTCTTGGAGTTCTTAATGAAGCTCTTTTTTTTTTTATGGTGAAGGAGTTATTCTGTGATGGTTTCTCAGGTCATTCTGGGTCTTGTTTTGAATAGTTCTAATGTCTTAGAGAAGTTTCGTTCAGAAAAACACCCCTGTTCAGAAAAATTGGGTCTGATACCGGCTCTGTCATAAAGTCATTGTGTACATCTTAATTTGTGCACTATTTCTGAAAAGGGTGTTTAAGGACGAAATTAAAAATAAGTATAAACATTTTGTTGCCTGTTTAGAAAAGACAGAAAAGGAATTTCAAAATCATCTTGTCTAATTGTTTTCTAATCTCTATAGAGTTCAACTGCTGTGATGGTTGAGGCAACTGGCAAAAAAAAAAAAAAAAAGTTTGTATTTTGAATAAATAAAAAGTAAGGACCAAAGTCAAGGAAGATATTATTTCATAGAGGTGACCTAAATGGTTTCAACTCATAACAACTCTATGTACTAACTGCTGTGGGTTATGAGAGGGATTTTTTCTCCATTTTAACTTTGAGGATTTTGTTTCTTCTTTCTCCCAGTGTCCCCTCTACCATCTCTTTCTGCATTTCTTTTTCCAGCTCAAGCATCTGTTCTTCCCCCTGTATGCTGTTAAGGTAAGGGGGAGGGTGACAAAGTGAGAAGTGCCTGGATTTAATATTAGAGAGACCTGGGTTTGCATCTTTCTTTGTCACTTAGCATCAGGATTGCTCTTGTAAAGTTGCATATCCTCAAGTGAGAACACGGAAATAATTTCTACCTCTCAAAGTTGGTACGCAATGAAATGATATCTAGAAAACATCTTAGCACCATTTCAGGCACAAAATGAATTCTCAATAATTATTAGGCATTAGTGGTCTGTTTTCATATGTTGTGTAAAAATTCCACTGCCAATTTGGTTATAATTATGGTAAGTCTGATAAAGGAGATACAAATTGGCTATTTTTTTTTTTATCCTCACCTGAGGACATTTTTGCATTTATCTTCAGATAGAGTGGGAGGGAGAGATGGAAGAAGAGAGAGAGAGAGAAAAACATCGATATGAGAGAGACACATCAACTGGTTGCCACCCACATGACCCCAACTGGGGCCAGGGACAAACTGCAATCGAGTTACGTGTCCTTAGCAGGACGGAACCTGGGACTCTCTGGTCCATGGGCCGATGCTCTAACCGCTGAGCCAAACCGGCCAGGGCCAAATTGGCTATTTAAAAAAGAATACATGAGCCCTGGCCAGTTTGGCTCAGTGGTTAGAGCGTCGGCCTGCGGTCCGGAGAGACCCGGGTTCGGTTCCCACTAAGGGCACGTACTTCGGTTGCAGTTTGTCCCCAGCCCTGGTTGGTCGTGCAGGTGGCAGCCACTCTATGTGTCCCTTCACGTTGATGTTTCTCTCTCTCTCTCCCTTCCTCTCTCTCCCTCCCACTCTATCTGTACAAAAAATGGAAAAATATCCTCGGGTGAGGATAAAAATAAATAAATAAATAAATAAAAAATAAAAAAGAATACATGATAGAGTAAAATATATTTTAAAGACATAGCCACAAATAAAAACAAGCAAACATGATCAACACCAACAGTTTCAAATGAGCTATATGCTTTTGAACCAAATAAATACTGACAGTAATATTAAGTTCTCAAATACAATTTGATGATGGATGCCTATGGTAATCTTTCTTAATTGGAGGACATCATGAAGAAAATATTTTGAATATATTCTTAAAAATGCAAGTGTAGATCGAGGTTATATGTTTGTGAAAGCCAAATGCAATTTTGCACATGACGTTTTTCAAGTTAGAGAAGTTGTCTATTGTGGGGTTAAGAGCATGGATTCTGGAGCTGAGCACCAGGGTTTGTATTGCACATTCATCAGTTAGTAGCTGTATTACCTTGGGAAGCTACCTAACTGTGCTTTGTGCTTTCATGTATAAATTTGGGATAATAATAGTTCTGTGTGATGTAGTTTGATGTGTATGTGTGCATGGATGTGTAACAATGAACTGAGTTAATTCATGTAAAGATTACAAAAGTGCTTGACAAAGAATAAGTATTTTATATTTAGTAGGTGCTATTATTATTGCCATTAATGGTAGTGGTAGCTATAGGGCAATAGTATGTCTTGGAAATTATTGTGTTTGGTAGTCTTTTCATAATTATTTTATGGCTAGTGTTGACTAAACATTGAATATTTTCAGTGACTAAAAAAGCCATGATTTGAGCCTAAAACAGGAAGATCATTATTATAATTACTTTATTTATTCATGGATAAAAAAGTTAAAGAGCGCTGTAGTTCGGAAAGCAATTCCTTATAACAGACTACGGATCTATCATCTATTTGCATTTGCAAATAAAATACAGTGTTGGGGTTGTGCCTAAATTTAAAAAATGGATTTTTTTTTCTAGGAGATATAAATCTATTATGAAAACATAAATCGTACCTCTATTTTATTGTAAGATGCAACTTTAGTCTAAGTCCCTGGTACACACACACACACACACACACACACACTCAATTTATTCCTTGCAGGCAGATATTAATATTTGTATTGTAAAAGTTGGAAAACTGGATATTAGAAATATTTTTGTGGTTTGCCTAAGACAGACACTGAGTACATGGGAGAATTCTTGAGTCTTCACCGTGTTGCTTTGACTCTCTAAAAGTATATTTATTTATTGTTATGGCACTCTGTGGACCTTTGCTATATTTTATAACCAGAATATGTCTCACATTCTTTTTTTTTAAAGTTCTTTCTTGTAAAGCAATCTCTATTAAGATACAAGGGTACATTCTGATGGAGAGCCACCGAAGGTCTGAGGCTGAGAGGCAAAGCTCTGGAGGCAGAAAGGGAAGTAAAGTCACTCTAAAGGAACGCAGGGCTGGGGTGCTCAGAAAAGCAGAAGGCGGCCAGAGATGAGAAGCAGGGGAGAACCTGATCACAAGACATACTGGTAAAATGTAACCGTAGTGACACAGAGGTGAGATTGTAGCTGCACTAATGAAGCAGGTTCTTGTCAATTTTGGGTGAATCATGCTGACAGCCAGCAGCATGCACCAAAGAGTAAATCATGCTCTCTGGAGGCCTATCACAGAAGGGATGCAACTAACGAGAGTCTGTGCATCACTCTGATGAGGTATGGACCAATGCACCTCAGGAACAATTGACCTAGAAACAGGCGAGTATTTTAAGGGGTATCTTAGAGCTAAGCCCCTACCAGTCAGTATGGGCAATTCCAGATGAAATATGCATTTTTTATACGCCAACTTAGGGACAGCAGCCCTGACTTTTCCCTACCATTGTGACACAGTGTACATGGGTAAGTGCTAAATTAGAACAAAGCAGGCTAAATGTC
The DNA here is from genome assembly GCF_014108415.1 of Molossus molossus. Classification (NCBI taxonomy): domain Eukaryota; kingdom Metazoa; phylum Chordata; class Mammalia; order Chiroptera; family Molossidae; genus Molossus; species Molossus molossus. The sequence continues at coordinate 28,542,745 of NW_023425401.1, read as the reverse complement.
CCCCATCTTGGATGCAGGCAAGAGAACAGGCACTGTGGAGTAAGAGAGATCTGGATTTGGATTCTAGCTCTTCCATTTATTTGCTATCAAATTGGTAGGTTATTTCCTATCTTAGTAAGTTTTTTTCATCTCTAAAATGGGACTAAGGATACTTACTTCAAAATGCTTAAGATAGCATATGTAATACCCTGGCACACACTATGTATTTAATAAATATTGGTTCCGTCAGTCCCCTTCTATTTAGAGACAAGAATTGATATACAGTGCACCACCTATATTTTCCTGATTATAATTTCTTCACTTTTTTGCTCCTTTCCTAAATTTTAAGATTCATTCATTCATTCATCAATTAGATCCTGTGCTTTTATAGTGTGCTAGGACCTGGGCCAGGTACTGGAGTTATAGAAATAGAGAGCACAGCCTCTGTTTCCACACTGCTCACAGAGGTCATAGATGACTTTAATACAATGTAGTGAGTACAGAATGCTAAGGGAGCTCCATGGACGGGTGGGGTAGTGGGGTCATCTGTCGAGCCTTCTAAAGTATGAGTATGGGTTACCCAGGGAAAGGAGGGTGAGGAAAATGGTATATTCCCTGAAAAGGATAACATATACAAAGATATGAAGTCTCGTGTAGACAACCATCAGTCTCTTTCAGGTATTTTAAAGGCCATTTATAATATTTAAATGGCTTCCAATAAGTTAGTCAATTCAATTTTAATCAAGGACACCCATTTCTATCTAGTCTCTCTTTTGTCACTCATGGCCACCTTTGGGTCCATCTCCATCTAATTATCAAAAGCTTTCTATGCCGTTTGGCTGCGTAAACTAACCAAGCTCCGGGGCTAGACCTTAGAATTATGGGCACGGTTTTAGATGTTTTTCTAGACAATTTAACTCCAATGGTCAGTGCCACAGATGTGTTGGTTTAAACAATGTGTAATGTTTTGTTGGCTATTAACATTTGAAAGCAGTTTCTTCTATACTTTACATATAGCCTATGAAAAGAGCATTATGTTCAATTATAATAAAAACACTCAAAATTATTCAAACACATGGAGGCTAAATAGCATGTTATTAAACAATAATTGGGTTACCAAGGAGATCAAGGGAGATATAAAAAATTTTCTGGAAACAAATGAAAATGAACACACAACAAGACAAAAATCTATGGCACAAAGGGAAAGCAGTCCTGTGAGGGAAGTTCATAGCATTACAAGCCTACCTCAAGAAATAAGAAAAATTTTTAATAAACTATCTAACCTGACAACTTAAAGAATTATAAAGAAAGAAAAAGAAAAACCCAGAGTTGGTAGAAGGAAGGAAATAATAAACATCAGACCAGAAACAAATGATATAGAGACTAAAAACACAACACCAAAGATCAATGAAACCAAGAGCTGGTTCTTTGAAAAGATAAATAAGATTGATCAACCTTTAGCCAGACTCACCAAGAAACAAAGAGAAAGGACGTAAATAAATAAAGTCATAAATGAAAGAGGTGAAGTAACAGCAGACACTGCAGAAACACAAAGGATTGTAAGAAAATACTATGAACAATTATATGCCAACAAATTGGACAACCTATGCAAAATGGACAAATTCCAAGAAGCATACAAGCTTTCAAAGCTCAACAGGGAAGAGTCAGAAAATCTGAATAGACCAATAACAACTAAAGAAATCGAAGATGTAATCAAGAAACTGTAAACAGCAAACAAAAGCCCTGGTCCAGATGGCTTCAAAGAAGAACTAATACCTATTCTTCTCAAACTATTTCAAAAAATTCTAAAGGAAGAAAGATTTCCATGCTCTTCTTATGAAGCCTGCATAATCCTAATTCCAAAACCAGATAGAGTCACTACAAAGAAAAGAAATTACAGGCTCATATTCCTGATGAACATAGATGCCAAAATCCTCAAAAAAATATTAGCAAATGGGATCCAGCAATATATACATATTTCTTTTTATTCTCACCCAAGGACATTTTTGCATTTATCTTCATATAGAGTGGGAGGAGAAGAGGGGGGAAGAGAGAGAGAAACATTGATGTGAGAGAGACACATCGACTGGTTGCCACCCACATGACCCCAACCAGGACTGGGACAAACTGCAGTCGAGGTATGTGCCCTTAGCAGGAACCAAACCCGGGATTCTCTGGTCCGTGGGCTGATGCTCTAACTGCTGAGCCAAACCAGCCAAGGCGGATCCAGCAATATATTAAAAAAATGATTCACCATGACCAAGTAGGATTTATCCCAGGGATGCAAGGCTGGTACAATATTTGAAAACCAATAAATGTGATACAGCACATTAACAAAATGAAAGATAAAAATTATATGAGCATTTCAATAGATGCTGAAAAAAACATTTTCCAAAATCTAGCACCCATTTTTGATAAAATTCTCAGCAAAGTGGGAACAGAGGGATCATACCTCAACATAATAAAGGCCATATATGACACACCTACAACCATCATCATACTCAATGGCCCCAAATTGAAACCATTTCCCTTAAGAACAGAAACTAGACAGGGATGTCTGCTTTCCCCACTCTTATTCAACATAATACTAGAAGTCTTAGCCACAGCAATCAGACAAGAAGAAAGAATAAAAGGTATCCAAATTGGAAAGGAGGAAGTGAAACTGTCATTATTCGCATATAACATGATATTGTACATAGAAAACCCTAGAGATGCCACCAAAAAACTACCAAATTTAATAAATAAATTTGGCAAATTAGCAGGATACAAAATCAACATCCAGAAATTGATGGTATTTTTATACACCAGTAATGAGCACTCAGAAAGAGAAACAAAACAAAACAAAACAAACAAAGAAACAAATCTCATTTACCATTGCAAAAATAAAAAATAAAAAAATAAGATAGCTAGGAATACATTTAATCAAGGAGGTAAAGATATGTTCTCAGAAAACTACAGGACATTGGGAAAAAAAAAAAAAGGAAGACATACTAAAAGGGAAGCATATACCATATACATGGATTGGAAGAATCAACATCATTAAAGTGACCATACTACCCAAAGCAATATATAGGTTCAATGCAATCCTTATTAAAATACCAATGGCATAATTCACTGAGCTAGAGCAAAAAGTCCAAAAGTTTAATGGAACCAAAAATGACCCTGAATAGCCACAGCAATCTTAAAAAAATAATAATAATAAAGTTGGAGGAATCATAATACCAGATATCGGGTTATACTACAATGCCACAGTAATCAAAACAGTCTATTATTGGCACAAGAATGAGCATATAGATCAATGAAACAGAACAGAGAACCCAGAAATCGACCCAAGACAGTATGCTCAATTAATCTTTGACAAAGGTGGCAAGAGCATACAATGGAGTAAAAACAATCTCTTCAATAAATGGTGTTGGAAAAATTAGACAGGTACATGCAAAAAAATAAAACTAGACCACCAACTTACACCATACACAAGAATAAACTCAAATTGACAAAAGACTTAAATATGTTATGAAACCATAAAAGTCGTAGAAGAAAATGTAGGCAGAAAAATCTCAGACATCACACGAAGCAGAATTTTTGCAGATATATTACCTAGGACAAAAGAAACAAAGAAAAAATTAGTAAATGGGACTACATCAAACTAAAATACTTCTGCACAGAAAAAGAAACCAGCATCAAAATGAAAAGGGAACCAACGGCATGGGAGAACATATTTGCCAATGATACATCAGATAAGGGATTCATTTCCAAAATATATAAAGTACTCATACAACTCAACAAAAGGAAGACAAACAACCCAATTAAAAAATGGGCAGAGTGCCTGAATAAACACTTCTCCAAAGAGAACATACAAATGGCCAAGAAACATATGAAGAAATGTTCAACGTCACTAATCATCAGAAAGATGCAAATAAAAATAACTATGAGTTATCACCTTACACCTGCCAGAATGGCTGCCATCAACAAATCATCAAACAACAAGTGCTGGCAAAGATGTGGAGAAAAGGGTACTCTAACACACTCCTGGTGGGAATGCAGACTGGTGTAGACACTATGGAAACCACTAAGGTGTTTGCTCAAAAGATTAAAAAGGTGATATCACTTTTAGGAATATATCTTAAAAAGCCTGAAACACCAATCAGAAAGAATTTATGCATCCCTTTGTTCATAGCAGCACTATTTACAATAGTGAAGATCCAGAAACGGCCTGTGTCCATCAGGAGATGAGTAGATAGAAAAGCTGTGGTACATATACACAATGGAATACTATGCAGCTGTAAGCAAGAAAGATCTCTTTGACACGACAGGGAGGCACCTGGAGAGTACTATGCTAAGTGACATAAACCAGTCAGAGAAAGACAAGTATCACATAATCTCACTTATTTGTGTAACATAATGAACAAAATAAGCTGGTAAACAACAAAGAGCCAGAGACATGGACATAGGGAACAGACTAACAATAGTCAGAGGGAAGGAGGTGGGGAGGTGGGAAGAGATAAACCAAAGCACTTATAAGCATATATGCATAACCAGTGGACACAGACAGTGCAGTGAAGGTGTGTGTCTTGGGGGGAGCAGTAAGGAGGAGAAAGGTGTCAATGGGGGGAAAAGGAGGGACATCTTTAATACTTTCAACAATAAAGATAAATTAAAGAAAAAAAGAAAAGCATAGAAAAAGAGTATTATAGATGGAATAACCAAAAAGGATTATGGCTTCCTGTTCTTAAGATGTGTATTATCCTACACTTGTATTGTGTGCTATAATGGAACAGGCTTAAAAATGTTTTACATTGTTCCTGGTCTGCTCTGAGTCTGAAATAAAAGAGTCTCATTCAGGAACATCACCCCATCACACTCCACCACCACCTCCTTCTCATTCTAGATCATCATCTTTAGGTATGAATTGGACCTTTATAGTTACCACAGGACAACAATGGGCTGGTGTTGCCTGTCCCCCTGTGGTGTCTCCAAGACCACAGCCCTCACAGGCTCCTGGCCCCGCGGTGCATTGCCCAGTGGATACTGATGGCCTAGTAACTCATACCAGTACTTCACTTTGGCAGACATCAGAACAACCACATTTTGCAGATTTCAGCTAGTTTGAAGCATTTGCTGCAACAAATGTAAATGAAGAACAAGATGATGATGAAGCTGAGAAACATCCAGAAGTCTTGCTGGTTGAAAAAGCTTCTGATCCTGCAAGTTGTCTTCACATTGTCAAAGCAGAGAGTAAAATTGAAAAGACAGCTGCTAGGGCTCCTTCCAAGGCGAGCAAAGGTACAACACCCTTGCTCCAGCACCCAGACCTGTACGAAGGAGATTAAAATCAGAAGATTCTTTAAGGCCAGAAGTCAAAGAACACATATAAAAGACTCGTTCATCACGGCCTTCTATTCCTAGGTCTGTTGGGAAAGATAAGAAAACTATTCAGGCATCAATCAGATGCTATAAGGAAACCAACAGTTTTGGCCAGATTGAATAGTGAACTACAGCACCAATGAAAGGGTGTTCTTGAGGAGAGAAGTTCCCTGGAAGTTCATCTGGAATAACTTCAGCCATTCTCTCACCTGTAAGCTGATTGCTGTTAACTGTGAACATACCCATTCTTTAAGGAGTTTTGGGTGCAAGCCTCTTTAGAGATCCAAATGATCAGCTCACTGCTTAATTCAACATTAAAATTTATTATTCCGTTTTGCCTTATATGTTCACCATTGTATTTAAGTGTCCTTTATTTTTTAAAATTTCAACAATAAAAAGGTCAGGATGAATTTTCCTGAAGGGTGGAAAGAAAAAAAAGAACATTAAGTTTTGTTCAAAATACTCTATCAGAGCAAAGGCTTGAGTTTTGGAGCTCTGTACCTTAGTTGGGTTGAGTGAATGAAAGTAAGTAGCAATAAACATGCTATTTGCATAATGATCCACCTGAGAGCCCCAAATCAGTCTTCACCTATGCACCTGTGAACTTTATTTTAGCTAGGAAAAACTGTTAGAAAAGACATTTTGGACACAAAGGAACCTTTGTTTGTGTATTATTGCAATATATTTCTTTAAAATGTTACTGTGCCTAGCCAAGTCTAAGACAGGGAAATACATGAATCTATAGAGAAAATTCTGAATATATGCCCTTACATTACTAGAAAAGAACTGGTAACCAGAATTCAAGGGGTGCTTATTTATATAGAGAGAGCTTGGCTGTGTCTATAGGGTTCCCAGTGCTTCTGACATATTGGTTCGTTGCTTAACTGGGTGCAAGATTAGCAATTCAAATAAATTTGATACTTCATTATATGAAACTAAAAGGCCAGAAGTAAACATATGGATGAGATGTATAGTTTTATACTCTGTTGTTTAAAATCTCATTATTTTTCACCATGGCCAGTTTAGCTCACCAGTTAGGGTGTTGGCTCATGGTCTGAAGGGTCACAGGTTCAATTCCCTATCAAGGTCATGTACCTGGGTAGCAGGTTCAATCCTGGCCCCATTGTGTGTGCCTCTCTCACATCAATGTTTCTCTCCTCACCCCCCTTCCACTCTATCTAAAAAAATAAATAAATGGAAAAATGTCATCTGGAGAGGATTAGCAAAAAATCTCATTATTTTCAAGAATTAGATAAAGCCAACTGAAGTGATTAAGAGGGAAAGAGACTCTGAAAAAAATATGTTTACTTATCATTTTAAAGTATATTTGGTCAGTGTGGAAAAGCAAACGCTGGTGTAAATGTATGTTCTTGAACAAATATTGGCTGTGTATATTTTGTTGATTTCAATAGCTTCATTTAACTTGTAGTCTCTGAGAGAGTGTACTGATTGAAGGTGGTCCTGTCTGATAGTTCAGACTTGTCTTGACAATGCAGAGCAGTAAATTTATAGATGTGTTTTATTCTTACTAATCTGGTACTGAGACCTAAGAAAATGAAGAGAACAGTTATTAAGGGCCTTCCATTTTCTCCAAAATTCCCCATGATACTTTTAACCAGATTGAAAATGGCAGAATTGCCCTGGCCGGTTTGGCTCAGCAGTTGGAGCGTTGGCCTGCAGTACAGAGAGACCCAGGTTCGGTTCCCGCTAAGGGCATGTACCTCAGTTGCAGTTTGTCCCCGGCCCTGGTTGGGTCCTGTGGGCAGCAGCCACTCCATGTGCTCCTTTCACGTCAATGTTTCTCTCTCTTTTATTTCCTCTCTCTCCCTCCCATTCTATCTGAACAAAAAATGGAAAAATGTCCTTCGGTGAGGATTAAAAAAAAAAGAAAGAAAGAAAATGGCAGAATTGGGGAATCAAACTAAAACTAAAACTTTTCTCAAGTTATTATATTTATATCAGAATTTTGACTCTTTGGAGAGTGTGTTAGTTGTATCCTATTTAAATAGAAGGTCTATCAGAGTGTGAATATAAAAACTGTACAGATTTTTAATGGAAAAACATTGAGAAGTACATTTGAGAAAGGATGGACTGAAGAGAAAGTCTCAGCTTCTTAATAGGAACTGTAGATAGTAAATGAATTATTTGCTAAGATATTTGCAGGGAAAAGCAAGGGACAGATGCTAGCAACATGCGAAGTCCCCGAGAGAGGTAAAGAAGGACTGTGATGGCACAGAACCAGATGATCAAGACACTGGCACGTGAAGTCTGACAAGAGCCCCAGGCGGTATGGAGCCCATCCAATCATTGTGAAATGAGAAAAGGCAGAGATAAGTCTAGGTCCCCATCCTTGGTTTCCAAAGATGCAAAACCTCATATTGAAAGACAGCTCAAATATATTTAATTTAGAACAAGGAAACCAATGATAAATTTACCCATGAACACAAGATAATTTTTATTGATAATATAACTGAGCATTTTTTGCCTATCAATTAATTAAGTTTATTTGAAAGTACTAAAATAAATTGGTAAAAGGGCTCAGTCCATTTTCTTGTGTTCTTAATGTGATTAGATTATAGGCTCAATCCGTGGTCCAACAAACTGGTGCATAGCAGGTATAGATTATATGAAGTTTTTAAAAAATAATCTTTGGTATCAGAGAATACAAGCATCTCAATTTTACATGGTACTAATGGAAAATGAAGAATAATTAGAATGAGTTGAAGTGTGATGGAGCTGGTGGAAACATCTGAGCTAATCTGTTGAGCAGGAGGAAGAAATTCATCCTTATTTTAAGCACTCTCTAAAGAAGGTGTTTTTCCTATTTCTTAGATTGCTGGTATTACTGTCTACAGGACTCAGCAAGTTATGGGTGCAGAAGAAGGCTGTGCTGGCAATTAGTTCAAAGACTCAATAAAATCTTGGCTGGGTGGTCAGTCTAACTGGCAATATTTAAGTTCCCCCAGCATGGAGACTTTCCCCTTTTTCTGTATTCTGCTTAGAACCTTGGACTTTGGCTTTTGCCTCTCTGAGGCACCTCCTCAACTCCAGAGTATCTCATATACAGTCTCTGCAGCTCAGTGTGGTCTCTCTCCAGTTACATCCAACCTTCCGGTGGTTGTCACTTACTGACGCCTACACGGGAGCTGCTTGCACCAGTGGGCAGCGCTGCACGTGTTCAGGAACCAAGGCCTCCCCGGGGTCCCCAGCTCTTACTGCCCTCACCACACTGTTCTCAGCCAAGTCACAGGTTCTCACAGGTCCCATGGGACCTGCTGGGTCGTGGGTCACTTTGTACGGGTTTGGTGCTTCTGCCATTTGCAACTCCAGGCTGTCACCACTGTCTCCAGGTTTTTGGTCTGGACCGAAGCTACTTAGAGTTAATGAATCCTCTTCCCATTTTGTTGTTGTCATGTTGTTTATTGAGAGTGGACCCGCAGCACAGGTGCTTGGGACTCTAACACCACATCTGTTTCATTCTCACTGTCCTCCTCCCCCTTCATGTTGGTTCTTTTCTCTAGATTTATCTTTTCTCTTTTTTTAAATTTCATTAATTAATTAATTAATTTATTTTTGTTACAGATGTTTCTCTTTTTTCCCCCACTGATTCCCCCCGCCCTCTGTCCTTCCCCACCCTGTCCCCAGCTTTGTTGTTCATGTCCACTGTTCATGCACACATGCATATAAGTTCTGTGGTTTATCTCTCCCCCACCCCCTCTTCTGGGGATTGTCAGTTTGTACCCCACTTCCACGTCTCTGGGACTACCCCATTCCTCAGACTGTTATGTTTATTATATTCCACAAATAAGTGAGATCATATGATACTTGTCTTTCTCTGTTTGGCTTGTTTCGCTTAGGATGATACTTTCCAGGTCCCTCCATGTCATCTCAAAGGATAAGAGATCTTTCTTTCTTATAGCTGCATAGTACTCCATTGTGTATATGTACCACGGCTTTTTTATCCATTCGTCTACTGATGGACATTTGGGCTGTTTCCATTCTTAGCAATTGTAAATAGTGCTGCTACAAACATGGGGGTACATATATTCTTTCTGATTGGTGTTTCAGGCTTCTTAGGGTATATTCCTAGAAGTGGGATCACTGGGTCGAATGAAAGTTCCATTTTTAATTTTTTGAGGTAACACTATATTGTTTTCCATAGTGGTTGCACCAGTCTGCACTCCCACCAGCAGTGTACTAGAGTCCCCTTTTCTCCACACCCTCTCCAACACTTGTTGTTTGATGATTTGTTGATGGCACTAGTCATGATACATTAGTGTTCCCTAATATTTTAAGAAATATTTACATTTAAATGTAATTCACTACAGTTTTCAACTTTATGAACTGGACAAATGTATTCTCAAGGTACTGAGGTACTAGAAATTTTTATGAAATAGAATCCACATTTCATTTATCTGTGCATTTCACATATTGGCCAGAATTTTAACTTAATCAGTTTAATATGCTTAATTAACAAACAGTTATCAGGTAAAGTAAGGGACACTCCAGTCACAGAAGAACTATTATTAGAATCCTATTTTCAATTTTCTGCCTTACATTTTATTTGTCATAAATTAATTCTTATTATTTTTGGTGTGAACTGAATGAAGGTCCTTTGATTAAGAATAAATGTCTACTTCATCAGAGGTGTCTGAATTGGGTGAAGGATTGTTTCTTGGTGGACACAATCACCCAGGGCTACTTACTACAATCTCTTCATTAAGATTTAGGCTAAATCATCTATTTGAAAATAATTATTTTTTTCAGACATGCGGTTGTCTTTATGGCAGGGTTACTATCCCCATCATTGAAAACCTTTCATTCAGTGCCATTTATGGGGTGGTCTAATTGGTAATCGTACAAAATTTGAATTCATTTCAAACACTTCATGCTTCAGGTACTCTGACAGGCACTGGGGCCATGGAGCTGCATTAGACACGGCGGGGGGAGGGGGGCTGGTGGTGAAGAGGGCAGAGGGGGCCTTTCTGCTGGAGGAAAGAGCATGCGCAGAAAGCACAGAGTGTGGATAATAACACAGGCTGTGTGACGTCAGATGAACGGTCAGTCCCAGGTGACGTTACAAAAACAGGGAGTCTGCTTTTCCAAACCAAGAAATCTAAGACTGTAGATTGCACTCTGAGCAAAACACATTGCGGGTCTTATAGGTTATTTCCCCAAAGGCTTCAAGAGTAAATGCTAGGTAGTATACACAGATGCTTAAGTAAAACTCGGGCAATGACTGGGAAGCATTTAAAAACAAAATAAAAAACAAAAATTGTTCCTCTTAGAATCAGGAAGCTGTTGCAGGTATGTTTCAGAAAGTGAAGTGCTTTGTCAAAAGAACTACTAGTGACTGGAAAATTGTAGAATTACCATGCAGTAATCAAAGGAGGAAATTCACACAATGCTAGAGATCATTGTAAGAGTTATTGATATGAAGGTAACACCTGGAGCTGCTACTGCTAATGAGGTAGCTTCAGTGGAAATACCTGCTGTCAGCGTATTTTGTAAGCAAAGAAGTGTTAAAACAACTCCCACATAATCCACAGGGAGATTTCTATTAACAGAATGTTAGTGCTGGGAAAGGATCATGGGACAGCCCTGAAGAGAGTATCTGGTCCAAACCCTGGTTTTACACATGAGCAAACTGAAGTTCAGAGAGGTGCAGTAAGTGGCTCAACGTCACACAGCTGGTTAGCAACAGAGCTGATCCTAATGTCCAGTAAAGTGCTTGCCTCGTGTTTTGCTGCAGTCCCTTCATATTAGTTAAAAAAACAACAACAACCAACCAACCAAACAAATAAACGAACAAAATCCTCCACTTTTTCTGTACTTTCAATACTTCTGACACCAAATGCGTGGGTTTTCTACACATTGCAGTTATCACACTACTTGGAGTTAGGTCAGACTCCACAGGTTAAGATCCATCTTGTAGGACCTACCTCCACTTCAGATGCCAATCACAAGCCCAGGCTGTCACCTGCACTGCTGATGAACATGCTATAAATCAGGAGTTCCCACAACCCCTCCTAATTGCAATACTTTATTAGACTAGCTCACAGAATTTAGGACAGTGTTTTACCTACTATTACTGGTCACTAAAAAGGATACAACTCAGGAACTGCCAAATGGAAGAGAGCATACCACAAGGTATAGGGGAGGTTCCCTGCCCTCCTCCAGAATCTTCATGTGTTTAGCAACCTGGTAGCTTTTATGGAGATGCCATTACATAGGCATGATTAATTAAATCATTGGCCACTGGAGATTAAACTCAATCTCCAGCCCCTCTCCTCTCCTGGAGGGCTGGGAGGTGGGCTGAAAGTTCCAACCCTCTAATCACAGAAAAAATGTTTGCTCCTCTGGCAACCAGCCTCTTTCTCCCAGTCATTCATTAACGTAAACTCAGGTGAGGTTGAAAAGGACTAGCTACGTGTTAGCAAAGGATATTGCTATCACTTCTATCATTCAGGAAATTTCAAGGGTTCTAGAAGTTCTGTACCAGGAACCACGGATAAAGAAAAAAAAATTATTATATCACATATTAAGTAGTTATGTAAATAGATATTGATGAGAGAATTAAGAGGCCTTTCTAAGTCTTTTAATTTCAGAGCTATAATAATAATAATCCAGTCCTTTTACTTTAATTAATTAATTGATTTTTTAAATTTTTATTGTTGAGAGTATTACAGATGTCCCCCATTTTTCCCCCATTGTCCCCCTCCACCGGTTCCCGCCCCACCCCAAGCCTTCACGACACTGTTGTCAATGTCCATAGGCTATGCATACATGCATTCAAGTTCTTTGGTTAAACTCTTCCCACCCCTGTCCCCCCCTTCCCTTCTTTTACTTTTAGATTTGAGATCTTTCTATCATATCACACCACATTTTGTGACTAAGTACTTATTTGGTGACCACGGCTATATCTGATGCAGAAATACCAAATTTTAACTGGAATTGATTTATCTTCCTTTCTATAAAAGTTAAGTGATTTTTATTTATTTTGAGATAATTTTACCAGGAAATTTTTCTAGAGATACATAACATATATGTATGACATAGGATTTAGTATTTAATTAAAAAAAATTTTTTTTTCTTTATTGATTTGAGAGAGAGAGAGAGAGGAAGTGAGAGGGAGACAGAGAGAGAACCATCAATGAGAGAGAACATCAATTGGCAGCCTCCTGCATGCCCCCCACTGGGGATCGAGCCCATAACTTGGTCATGTGTCCTGACCAGGAATTGAACCGATGACCTCTTGGTGCATGGGTCGATGCTCAACCACTGAGCCACACTGGCTGGACGGATTTAATAATTAATTTAATAAAACTGCTCAGAGTAGGAAAAGCCCTTTAGGTAGCACTCTCCTCACCCCTTGGATCAGCAGACCACGAGTCCCCATGACTAGGCAGTGGTAGAGGTTGTAGGACTTCTGCAAGGACCATTACATTAGGTGAGGCATTTCTTCAGTTTTAATAGTCATGTGTAAGGATTTTGATTTCAAAATATAACATGTATGGAAATATGTAATTTTTATTTTACTACATTGAGAAGTTTGTGATTGTCACAACAAGAAGATCTTGATCCTTGAGAAACATTGGCACCATGTCAGGCTGAGTTCTAGGTGGTTTGGGGCCATGGCCTGCTTGGCCCACTGGCTCCGTTTCTGTTTCGTCTCACTCCACTACTGGGAGGCTGGCGGAGCTTGTCCAGCTCCCATGGGCCTGGTTCATTGCAGTGAGGCTGGTAGAAGCCATGCCCCTTTTCTAGAATCTGAAAATTGAGATGTAAAACCAGAAGAATCCTGGGGACGGTTATGAGGAGCAGTGGGGAGAAGCAGGAGAGGAAAGAAGTGAGGAGTGGAAGTGATGGGTGAACAAGCCAGCAGAAGGGAGATCTGGATGTGTCCTGGGGGTAGAAGCCATTGATCACCTTCAGCAACACACATGGGGGAGCCTATGTCACTGAAAGGACAGGCGAGGGACACGGTCTGTAATGAGGATGGATTATGATCACTCGGGGTCCTGAGGAGAGACAGAGGTCAGAGTTTAAGGTCTAAGCCAAACACAGGCACATAGAAATCGCTTGGGATACTTTGGGTAGGCATGAGGGAATCCGGAGCTCCCAGCCAGGGCAGCTGGTGCAACAGGAGAAAAGTCTGAGTGGATATACACAGGTGGGAGAGAATTCAGACGTCTGTTAGTGTGCAGGCCTTTGGAGTAGTAATTCCTTAACCTAACTAAGCGTCAGAAGCTCCTTGGTGTCAGATTCCCAGGGTGGTGGTTAGGAGACGCTCTCTGACTTTATAGGTCTTTGGTCGGGATCAGCAATCTGTGTTTTTAAAGACATCCTAAGAGATTCTGACATACAGCTGGATATAGGGTTATATTCCTCTGGAAGTTCTTTACAGTACAAACAAAATGATTCAATGGTTATATTTGAATGTTTGACACAGTCTCTGCAATGCATACAAAAGATTCCCTTTGCCTTACCATATTTCTTTGGTTCATATAAAGATCATAAAAATAGGAGGCAAGACATTTTCCTCCTACCCTTATACCATGGGGGGAAATTTTGTATATCTAGCACTTGAAATAAGCATCAACGGGATCAACATACAGATAGAAAATTGAAGCATAATCTCATGCCCCCAGTGCTTAATGGAAGTGAACACCCAGTGACCAGATTCTGGGCATGAATAAATAGAAGTATTGACCACGAGTCAGGAGAAGTCCTTTGCAGCATTTTACAAAGGATGAGCAATGCCTCTTTAGAAATGTAGCACAAAATATACCATTTAAAGGAATGCACACACCATTAATCTTTTTATAATTCAAGTCATTAAAATATGAAGATGGATTCCCCATGAGGCAGCTTGTTGGAGTAATAAGAGCCCTGCTTTCAATTCAAGAACTCTGGGTTCTACCCCTCATTTAGCTACAGACCCAGTGTTGCAAAAGAACGGAGTGAGGCTTTGTCTCCACAGTCGCCACAGTCTCCCAGGATCTAATATCCTGTGGTATCTGTCACTGTAATTGAGGATTCTCAGACACAAGTGGGTCAGATGTCTCTAGTACAATAGTGGTCCCCAGAAAGAAAATATATCAACACAGCTTTCACTCTGCCAATAACAGGCTACCACTGACAAGATCATCGCTGGGCTTGCCATTTATAGTCCCTAAATTCTTAAAAATTGTTTAATTTTTTTTTTTTTTAAGTGACAACCTTTTTTCCCCCCTGGTTCCTTCATCTATTTTCTTTGTAAAGACTGTTCTAACTGGTCATTCATTCATTTAACAAATAAAATTCAAGACACTGTGGTACTTATGAAAAATCTACTCCCAAGGAATTTCAAGATGAATTGAGGTGATAAGAACTATACAATTTTCAGAAAAAGTAGAAACAGCCCTGGACGGTTTGGCTCAGTGGTTGGAGCGTCAGCCTGCGGAACAGAGAGTCCCGGGTTCGGTTCCCGCTAGGGGCATGTACCAAAAAAAAAAGACAAAGAAAAAGTAGAAACAATGTTAGAAAGTGATGATTATCCTAAGAGTGTAGACTAGGTGAGCTTATTTCTGGGGTGACTGATGCTTTGCACCCTAAAGTCCTGGTAGGATTTGGAAGTAGAAATTTGGTGGGGAATAGCATTTCAGGCACTGAGATGAAAGAAGCAGATCATATTTAGAGAACAGAGAATAGTATAGCTTGGTGTGCAGGACCTGCAAAGGAGATCCCTGGACAATGAACTGAAAAGATGGGCTGACTTAGTGATGGTGAAGCCCGGCTCATGAGGCTCCCCGGTCTGACTTCTCAGAAAGCAATTTCCTCCAGATCAAGCCATTTCTGAGCTCGTTAATTTCTTATTTCTGCCTCAGAGGCACCTTAGCCTTTTGGCTGTGATCACCCTGAGAGTTCGCCTGTTTCCTCACGCCGGGGCTTCTTTGCAAGACGGCGTTTTGACTGGTACCCTGGCTTTGAATCTTGGACTTTGATACGTGAGACTGGGATGCCAAAGGTTAGGTTCCCTCTCTCTGCTTTCTTGTCTGTTTTCTCTCAGGCCACACTCTGATCTTGTTAATTCTTAATCTTATCCCTTCTGTGTGTTTCAAGATGGGATGTATGTTGGAAGAAGAGACTGTGGCTTGAAATAAAAGAGGAAATCTAGGCCTCCTGGCACTCAGCACTAGAGATCTCAGATGTTCAGAGAGTCACTGTCTTACGGTCACCCCGACGTACGTACAGGTATGTGACTGCGAGGAGAGATTGTCTGTGTCTGAAGAAGCTTTAAAGAGCAAACCAGATACAATCATGAATTACATTCTAAATCCTACCTTTGACACCATGAGAAGAAAATTTCAAATCAGTTCTTCCACTCTCCGATATTCTCTACGCTGTTTAACACTTTCCTCTGGAACCATTTTGCTTATTATTATTTTTTTTAACCTATGAAGTTTGCTCCCTCAGTGACCTCTAGAATCAATCTTCCATGTATTTGTGGTGTTAATTGTTTAAATATTTAAAAAATCAGTTTGATGTGGAGTGTGGGTTTTAACAGACTCAAATTCACCGTGTTCTTTGTCTAACTGCATTAGGTACATTTTGGGCTGGTTCCGGGCAGAATTGGAAGTCAGGAAACTTTACCTTGTGGTTCTTTTTTTTTATCCTCACTGGAGGACATCTTTCCATTTTTTGTTCAGATAGAGTAGGAGGGAGAGAGAGGAAGGAGAGAGAGAGAGAAACATCGACGTGAAGGGACACATCGAGTGGCTGCCACCCGCGCGACCAACCAGGGCCGGGGACAAACTGCAACCGAAGTACGTGCCCTTAGCGGGAACCGAACCTGGGTCTCTTTGGACCACAGGCTGACGCTCTAACCGCTGAGCCAAACTGGCCAGGGCTACCTTGTCATTCTTTAGCCTCTTTGCCCTTTTCCTCTCTTGCCAGTGGCCCTGGCTGTTTTCACAGGAGCAGTTTTTGCCTGTTCCCTTTAAGACCTGTCCTTTGGCAATGCTCCGGTAACTCATTCACACTAAGGTGTAGCAAACTGGTATCCTTGGTTTTCCTTTATCATGCTGATTTGCTTTATGCAGTTGATAATATCCGAAGCTATAGGAGTTCTTTTCTAATTGGATGTATGAGGTAGAGAGGCATTCCTGGCTTTTTAAAACAAATCATGCATCCTGTATCCTCTCCCTTCTGAATCAAAACGAGCCATTTTTAAAAAAAATTAAGTATTTCATTAGGTATTTCTAAAGTTCCTTGTTAGGTATGACCTTAATTTTAGCAAGTGTGCCTGATATTTTATACCTACAAGCTTCCTGCTTCTAGTTTGCATTTAGAATACATCCATTCCTCAAGTGTTAGGTGATTTCTGCTTATATCTAATGACAATTCTGTACTGCTGTCAAAATTCAGAAAGCACAGTTATCATTTCACTGTGGTAGGTCAGGAAATTTTAAATTAGATTTGTACTCTTCAAAATCATACTCTGTTTAGACATAAGCAAATTACATGCAAACGATGCAGAAAATGCCAGGTGAATTTGTCACACTGGATCTGACCTTTGGGAGAATAACATGGGAAAGCTGTGTTGTAGGACCAGTGGCAGGGTCTGGCAAGTGGACCATCATCTGTACACAGAAAAACTATAGTTTTTTGTTTTTTTACGGAATTGATCATATGAGAATTAGATTCCTGCTCTGATAAGTTGGGGGGGGGGGCAGGGGAATCAAAGAAGGTTAGTCCCAGGAATGGAATGTGCTAAAGACAAAGGGACAGGTGACATTATTTCACCTGCCTACGTGCCAATACTGTTAAATCAAGGAAAAAAGAGAATAATGTTAAAAATGCTGGCTCAGGAATGCCACATGCAGCTGGAATCTAGGTTCCTTCAAATCAGCTTAATTTTATGATAAACTTGAACTGAGGTCATTCATATCATTATTGTATTTGTGGCCGAGAAAGCGGCATTTTATTCTGATCTACACATTATGGTTCAAAGGTTATGCTAATTTGTTGCCTATGAGAAGGTATTTTTAAGAAAAAAAGCAGGTAAGAAGTTGCACTGTGTGGCAAGATAGGTTTTTCATGAAGACAAAGTTAATCACTATCAATCTGATATCATTTGGATAATGTTAAATAAAGATCTCTCAGTCTCCAAAAATAAATAAATAAATAAATAAATAAATAATAAATAACTAGGCCTCCCCAACTTAAAGCTATGCTCTATTTATTTATTAAAAATTTGATGAGAGAGAACCTCGATTGGCCAACTCGTGCATGCCCCCCAATGGGGATTGGACCCACAACCTGGGCATGTGCCCTGACTAGGAATTCAACCAGTGACCTCTTGGTGCAAGGGCCGACACTCAACCACTGAGCCATACCGGCCTGGCAAACTATGCTGTATTTAAAGTTATCCCTCATCCCTCACCATACTATTCCTTTAGGTAAAATTCACAGCAAATGATCCATCAGTGCTCAGATTCTGAGGCCACCGTGCAGGTTAGCTATGAGGAGGTGGGCCTGGGCGGGGAGAGCAGGCATCGGAAGGCTAGGTGTGGGTTTTAGAGGACAGAGCATTGTCTGCGTGAGCTAATACAGGTGAGTGAGGCATTTGTGTAGCTAGAGAAAAGAAACAAGGAGACTCCAGAAAAGAGAAGCGGAGACAGGGAATCCAAATTTCATTATCTTTTAACTTAATCAAAGAAGACTAATTTTACATCTACTGTTACTCTTTTTTTCCATTTGATATTTAACTTGGGAAAAGTTAACATGAAGATAACTTGGTTGGGAAAAATGTTATATTGAAACACAATTTTAGCTTAATTTTTCTAATCATAAAAGTATGGTTCCTCTTTCTGCTGAATTTATATTTCTGTGTGTTTTTTCCCCCTTCAAAATGCCTGGACATGGAATTAGAGAGAAATGGGTTTAAATACCGGCATTGCTACTTAGGAGCAAAGTGATCTTAGGCAAGTAATAACTGCACTGACCATCCATTATTGCATTTGTGAAATAGAGCTAATAACCTTGATGAGGTTTTTGAGGAGAAATATGATACCTGTATAGCATCTGGTTGAGTGCTAGTACGTGGTATCATTATTATTGATACAGCGACCTCTCTGCCGACACATTCTGAAAATCATTTCTTTCTGAAAATAAGTATATCGGTCAGATTTAATACAAATAAATGAAATTTCACTTTTCTAGAACTTTACCATCAGAACCATTGCTCTGTATCTCTTTTCTTCTCCTTCAAATGATACAGATGTATGCATAGTTACCTTGATGTAAGTAAATTAAGATAACCTTAGTCTAACTTATTTATATTAATACATTTAAAGAGCCCGTGTCTGAAGACTTGAGCGGCTCTTTGTACAGATGCTCTCATCATGACCTGAGCGTATGGCCTCTTCTCCTCGGCCCCTGCAAAGAGAACACTGCTTGCTTCGGCAGAACTCATTATACAGGAACTTGATAAATAGAAATGTAAACTTTTTGTAAGTGCATTTTTTTCTTTATTGATCTTAGAGAGAGAAAAGTGAAAGGGAGAGAGAGATAAAAACATCGATGAGAGAGAACATCAATTGGCTGCCTCCTGCATGCCCCCCACTGGGGATCGGGCCCACAACCTGGGCATGTGTCCTGACTGGTAATCGAACCAGCGACCTCTTGGTGCATGGGTCGACGCTCAACCACTGAGCCACACTGGTTGAACAGAAATGTAAACTTTTTAATAACTAACACTAAAAATTTGTTACATGTCATAAATTCCTTTGCATATCTTATGGTGAACGCAACCTTTTCAGTAAGTTTGTTCTTTTATATTATTTAACGTACTATATAGTATGTATCTTGGTAAATGTGGTTCTTGTTTTTACCAGTTATCACAATATCTTAGATTGCTGCTTCTGTTCTTACTGTGCATATTCTCCTTTCCTTAGGCCAAACCAGCCTGTAGATTTCTCAAATCCAAAATTTCCCAACAGAAGCAGGAAGTATAGGCAAGGAAGCAAAGGGTCATAGGTCATTAATCTGGGTGGAGCAGGTAAAAGACTAGAAAGTAGGTAATATTTGAGCTCAATGTGTTTTATTCAAAGTAGATAAATGGGTTCATCTTCTTTTAACTTGAAGACTTTGGCACTCGTCCAAAGACGGTCATCCTCATACTGCAGAAGCCCATGCTAGAGAGGGAGGAACATGGGTCCTGTCTGTCCCAGCTCATCATCTGGCAGCTTCATTGAGAAACTGACTTTGGGATTCAAGACAGCTCTTCCTTATTAGGACGCAGTGAACAAGCAGGATTTCAGTTCATCAGAGGTAATCGATAAAGGCTGCAGAACTAGGTTCTTGTTTTCAAGTACATCTGTCTACAGAAGCTCTTGGCTGCTGTAATGTCACATTTTAAAACTGACGTCAGCTTCAAGGCACCTTTACTTTTCATGACCTTTTTACTGACCTCTTCTAGTGCTTTCTCTAATTAGCACATTACCTAATTCGTAATGCGCCCTTGCTCTACAGGTATTGGGCAAATGTTCATATATCACTGAAATTTTAAAGAACTTACTTACTGTCGCCTTCATAATCTAACAGGGGAAGAGTGTCTATAGGTTGACTAACTTGATGTAGAAGGATAACCCATATGTTTCAGAGTCAGGAGCACCCAGAATTGAATTTTCTATAACATCGTAATTGGAAAAATAAGGTAGCTTCTTTGAGCCTTAATTTTTTTCACAAGTGAAATGGGTATACTTTCTATTGCATATGTTTTCTGTGTAGATGAAGTAAAAACCAAACCAAAAAGAAAAAAAAAACCAAAAAAAACCCCCAAAACCAACAAACACTCTCAGTCAGCTTCTTGACAGGAAATAGGAAACACTCAGATGAGAAGCTGAGGGAAGAGACTATGATAAAGGTATGGTCAAGGTTAAAGGACATCTACCAGGTGTGATGAAGTATCCTGGGCTGGCAACAGTGGTGAGCCATTGCTATGGCTCGGCCTGCATGAGTAGGGGAGTGGAGAGTTCACAGACCCAGAAATAGTGTGTGCTTGTAGGAGAGAGCCCTCTGGACTGTGGTCTTTGGTAGAGGGACGCGATCAGGGAATAAATATCCTGACTTCTCTTTATCCCCACATACTAGCTAGTGCCTCTGATTCACTCAGAGGGAACACACTAATACAACCCATATGGTTCAGCCTCTGGGGCACAGAGCAGGCTGGAATAGAGAGGAGGGTATCTTTCTCTGTGTCTGCAAGTGTGTGGATCCATCATGAGCATTGTGTTTGCCACCTAACACACAGAGTAAGCATGTACTCTATTGTCTAAGTTGTGAAGTTTTCAATAATGAAAGAGGACACTGCTGTTAGTAATTACTCTTGGACAACAGGCATAGACTATGAATCGTGCCGAACAAATCAGGACTTAACTGTCACCTTCCTAACGGAGCATAATAAGCATAAGGAAATGTGAGTTTCCTTCCCTTCCTTCACCACTTTTCTCAGATTCTTTCCTCTTGTAGTAATGTGGATATTTTGAGAAAGCAGACTGAATTATTTTAACAAAGCAATCTAGACTCATTCTCCCGTGGCAGGCTTTCCAAGTTGGTAATTATTAGTGAGTCCCTTGCTAAAGTCTGTCAGAAGAATGTGAAGGATTTAGGTTATTCTTTAAACCTGAGACCTGATTATCTTGTTTAGTAGGCTTCCTCTGCTTAGAAACCTAATTTGAACACAAAAGGCAGTAGAGGCAACAAAGAGTCTGTTACTCAGTAAATGGATGTATGTACTATGCACATGGGAATACGGTGAGCTATTTATTCTTCTGTGGCCTGTCTTATTTATTATCTTAAAACCAGTTACTGCACACTTTGGTTGCTTTGATTTGGAAGACACCTGTGATTGATATTTTAAATCTGTATAATATTGGTGATTGACCAGGGGTTTTTTTTTGTTGTTGTTTTTTTTTATATCCTCACCTGAGGACATTTTTCTATTTTTTGTTCAGAGTGGAGGGGGAGAGAGGAAGAGAGAGAGAAACATCAATGTGAAAGGGACACATCGAGTGGCTGCCACCCGCACCACCAACCAGGGCCGGGGACAAACTGCAACCGAGGTACGTGCCCTTAGCGGGAACCGAACCCGGGTCTCTCGGGACCGCAGGCCGACACTCTAACCGCTGAGCCAAACCAGCCAGGGCGACCAGGGGTGTTTTTTAATATTATATATAGAACACAGAACAAAAAAAGGAAGAATCCTAACGAATGCAGAGAATTAGAAAATAATGAACATTTCAGCACATGCTGATAGCTACATATAAGTTCAAAGACAAAAATAGTGTTAGCCAAGAGATGTCCAGATGATCAAATGTGATAGAGTGGATTTGGAACAAAGGAAAGTCCAATTGTGAACATGGTGTGTGGTTTTACCTCCTACATATGTACTGGCTGGAATTTTGAACCACAAACTTGGGAAATAAATAACCTTGGTCATTTCTGTTTATGGGTGTTTTAGCTTTTGTATTTATGTTTTGGTGGCCCTGTTTGTGAAGCGCACAACACAGTGACTTGATGCTGTCAATACAGTGACTTGATGCTTTCCTTAGAGTTTTACTGCGATCATTAGCCGTGTGAACTTGAACCCACTTTCAGCGCTCTTGCTTCTGGCTTGCTGACTTTCTGGAAAGCGTTGCCTGTGCCCAGCGTGGACGAGTCCGTGTGTTCACAGGCTCTTGAACTGCTCCCCTGCCGTTCATCCAGATTTGGATGAGGCCTCCTCAAGGAGTGACTTACTCCTTTCCTCCAGAGACTTCTTTTCACTTAACTACTGGGGGAATCACTTGACTGTGACCCTAATTGGTTAGGGTGACATATGGCCTACTCAGCCCTAGTGTTTTTTCAACCCTGTTGGAAGATAGGTTATTTTCTTTAAGGAAAATGCCTACTGCCTTTCCAGTGAGGGTTAATTTTTAAATTAAACAAACATTTTGTTCATAAGCAAGCATTCAACCGGACATTCAACCTGTTCTGTGCCTTCAATGAAATCTTATCTCTTCAGAGTTAAGGTGTCCTAACCATACATTATATTAAATTGTTCAATCAGGGCAGATACAACAACATTCTGAAGGCAGAGTTTTGTGTCCCTTAATTGATATGCTATCAGGGGCCTCCTAAACCAATGTTGGCCTCAGCCCCAGTTAAGAATCAAGTCTTCTGCCCTGGCTGGTTTGGCCCAGAGGTTAGAGAGTGTTGGCCCAAGGACCTGGAAGGTCATGGGTTCAATTCCCGGTCAAAGGCACATGCCTGGGTTGCAGGTTTGATTCCTGGCCCCAATAGAGATCATGCGGGAGGCAACCAATCAATGTGTTTTTCTCACATCAATGTTTCTCTCTCTCTCTCTCTTTCTCTCTCTCCCTTCTACTCTATGTAAAAATCAATGGAAAAATATCCTTAGGTGAGGATTAACAACAACAACAAAAAGAATCAAGTCTTCCTCAAAGTGCAGATTATACGCTCTGCTAGTTTAAGAACAAAAAGTCCATGCAAGAGTTTGTAGTTTCAGTGAGTTCCTTCTGGAACTTTTAGAAGTCACCCTATCAAAAAAAAAAAAAAAAAAAAAATCAAGGAATTTGCACATTTGGACATTAATAAACGTACTTTTATTTATTTATTTATAAATATTTTTTCTTTATTAATTTTAAAGAGAGAAGGAGGGAAAAGGAGAGAGAGATAGAAACATTGATTGGCCACCTCCTGCGTGCTCCCTACTGGGGATCGGGCCCACAACCTAGGCATGTGTCCTGATTGGGAATTGAACCAGTGACCTCTTGGTGCATGGGTCGATGCTCAACCAGTGAGCTGCACTGGCTGGGTGATAAACATACTTTAAAAAAGTCATAAGTAATTATAACAAAATATTTTTACCCCAAATACAAATTTTTAAGTTGTAAAGTGGAAACTGACAATTTTTATTCCATACAATTATCATATAAAGGTAAAGCAAAAACAAAACAAAACAAAAAAAAAGGTAAAGCAAACATTCATAAATAAATTGACTGACGTTTTTGTGTTTACCAAATGCTCTCTGAGTCCTGTTATACATCAGATTTTCACTTAGACAGATATGATGGTATACGGTCTCTATTCTGATGGAATTTACATTTTTTATTTGGTGAGAAAGGCAATACAGAACTACAAAACAAGTAAATAAAAAAAAATTCGAGAGCATAGCCATTGCTGTGTGGACGTTACTAAGTTTGGGAATAATGGAGTAGCTTTCCTTTCGGTTAAAAAACACTTTTGGAGGAGGTAACTTTCAAACCTGGGTCTAGTGACAAGAGGCACCAGCTGCAACCATCTGGGGAGACACCATTCTGGTCAGTAGGAACAGTGAGCATGAAGACCACGGGGCCAGGATCAGCCTGGTACGTTCCAGGCATTAGAAGAAGGTCAGGGAGACTGGAGTGGGCAAGGAAGAGAGGACAATAGGAGGTAGAAAGGGCCTGCAAGGTCTTGCTGTGGCTCGTGAGCCAGTGTAAGGAGTTCAGATTTCATTCTAAGAGCCATGGGATGTAATTAACGGGTTTTACATGAGGGAGTGACATGATCTGGTTATACTCTGATGGTGGGTGGAGAATTAACCATAAAGAAGCAAGAGGGGAAGTCTGGAGACCACCGAAGAACTATTGCACCATCAATGAGAGATGGTGGTGACTTGCACTGAGGTGCTGGTGACAGGGAAGGAGAAAATTAGACAGAATGGGAAAGTCTTGCTTGGTGAATATTTGATTTTAGAATACAGTCTATGTGAATATGAAAGTTAATGACTAGCTTTAGAGGATTGTTTGTTTCTTATTAACAGAACAAGATGTCCTGAGTAAGAGCTCGAGAAGGGTTTATACATGTCCTTGCTATATTACCTGTTCCTTTGTTAGTTTTCTTGGCCTCCTGTCTGAAATAGTGCTGCTGAAACCTTTTCATGTAACACTGAGAAAATTCCCCAGAGTCGCCTCTCAGTCGGCTCATATTGACGGAGTGCTTTGTGTTAGCCTAACTGTCCGCAGCGTTTGTGTACACAGTGTCATTTCCAGGTTTTCACGCTGTATAGAAAAGGGGATGATAACTTCCCAAGCGAGTTAAGAGAAGGACAAATATGATAAGAAGGGATGCTGTGGATAAGTTGATTTGGAGGGTGAAATCACCTATGCCGAATGAATCTGATAAGAAAGAAGGGGATTTGAACAAACCACCTTTAGATAAAACACAGCCTGTAAGTGATATGAAGCCTAAATTACAGAAACTCCTTACTAGTAAGCTAAGGGTTTGGACAAGCCCAGGTCTTACATATTGATTAAATATTTAGAAGGAGCTCTGAAGAAAAGATGGGAAAAAAGAGGCAAGTGAGAGGTCAAGGAAGGAAGAGTTTAGGGTGGAAATTGAGCGTAAGTGGAGTCAAAGCAAGAAGAGGGGAAAGACTGACTCACTTCCCAGTGTCCTCAGAAACCCCCCAAAACCAAACCAACCAACCAAACATAACCTTAGTCTCTGAACAAGGCCAGGCCAATAGTTTGGTAGAAAGAACACTGATTTTAGACTTTGATTCTACACTTCACATTATATGTGAATCCTTTAATAGTACACTGCCTCTTGTCTCAGTTTCCTCATTTATGAAGTAGAGATATAATGTATAAATGACCTTAGAAAAAATTTAATGAGCTGGGGCAGTGTTTGACTCCAAGTTCTATATTTTTTTTAAGTTAAATTTTCAATTACAGTTTGCATTTCATGTTATTTTATATTAGTTTCAGGTATACAGCATAGTGGTTAGACAATCACATACTTTACAAAGTACCCCCCCCCCCAATATTTCAAGTACCCGCTTGGCTCCATACATAGTTATTACAATATCGTTGACCATATTTCCTATGCTGTACTTTACATCTTTTTATCTAAGTGTTGCTGGCAAGAAACTTAACTTTTAAAACTGGTTTTCTTATCTGTAAAATGGGACTAATATTTACATCACAGATTTTTGTCATTACTATCCATGTTATTATTGTTGGAGTTTTTATTATTTAAAAGCTTGGCCCAAAGCAGGCAATCAATAAGTAATTATTATTTTTTATATTTTCTTTTATCTAACTCTTGCATCTTATTACTACTCTTCCTCCATCACAGAAAATCCTTTTCCCCCTACAATGATCAAGTTTAGTCGTCAAATTTGTATAAATGAGTATAATCTTGTTTTAAACCATTTTCTCCTAAGGTAAGTACATGATTTCTTCTTCTCTGTTTGACATTATTATCAATACTTTCCCTTTCAGTTCTCAAGTGACCTGGTTTGAACAACAAATTATATGGTCACTCTGCTTATGGTTCTTGTTGCTCATGTAGTCACTCAGTATGCAATTGGTAATACAATTGTTCACATATATCTTCCAAACATGTCTTTGGAAAAGTCAGTGCTCTATGAAGGAAAGTTCAAGTTCAGAAAATGACTTTCTGAAAAATGCAGTGTCTTATTTACCAAATATGCAATAAATCCGCCAGTAAGCCCTGATTGAAGGTGACACTTGTGATTACCCATCACTCTGGGGACATTCTGGGCCAACCAGATGCACTCCTGAGGGTAGTATCCTCATGCTGCGTGCCACAGAAGTACTTATGATGTTGGAAAACATTCATGGCTTCACTATCTTCGAGTGCAAGTGTAGGGTTGTCTCCGTGACTCAGGTGAGTCATTATACGTACTTAGGGTAAGGTTGAATTGTACCTTACCACCCATATCCGTGTGCTTGTCAAAAGAACCACAGCTTCCTTTGAGAAAATGAGCTTTCTGAGTCCCAGCAGACAGTACAGCATGGTGGTGCTGGGGGAACCACTGGAATGGCATTTTTCTAGGATTTTGATTTTATTTTTCACCCTGTCCATTTGGTGGAACAAAAAGCTCTGTGTACAATTTAGTCTGGATCTAGCCCTGGCACCATGTCAGACTGGAAAAACCATGAAACTTTGAATCCTGAATATTTCATTTCTGCTAATCAGTTATAATAACACATCTATTTTCCTCATAGGGTGATATTTGATTCAGAATTCAATTGATTATTATATGTTCTAGCAGGAAAGCAGAAGGAATTCATAGTGTTATAATGAACGAATGTCAGTCACTTTAATATTCATCTCACCCCCCTCTCCATGCCAACTCCTTGCCCTCCACAATGCAACTAGAAATCCATATAAAGCAGTCACTCAAAATAGACTCTGCCTTCAGATAGCTTGCTAACTATTAGAGGTGTGCACATAAAAAAGTTGAGGAAAATAAAGAAATGGCATAAAATCTCTACTAAATTAAGTTTAAAAAGAGAACATCAGGACAGCATTGGGGATTATTCAGTCCATCTAGCAAAGAAAATCTCTGAATACATTATTATTTGAAACCATATATTATATAGTTCATACTTTTAAAATCATAGGACATAACTTTGGATGTCTGGCAGAACTGAGGTATCAACATTTATTAAAACATTTCTTTTGAAAGAAAAACATGAAATATTCATTGCTAATATTAAACCAAACTTCCCTTTATATTAAATCTGGAATTAGAATAAGGTACTTTTAATTTTTGTAATGGTAGGTGCATTACCCTGTAACAATAACAGCTGAAATTTAAGGTCTGGATGGGTGCTAGGTCTGTGAGGTATACTATCTCCTGTAGTGCTTTCAATCTTTTTAAGAGTTAGGTATTATTATATCCACATCACAGATGATGAAACTGAGGTTAGTACCTTGGTTAGAGTCACTCAGTTAGCAATTGATAGAGACAGTTTTTAATGCCAGGCCTTCTTTACACCTTTACAGAATGAGGTTTGTTTACCAAACTTATTCTTAGTATGTTTTCTTCCTAGATGTTTTCATTAATTTAGTGGAAGTCAATCTACTACTGGTTTAAATGCTTATTGAACACCTTTTTAGCCCTTATTTATCAGATTGTCATAATCAGACTTCCCTGCATGGCTGTTTCTATGACCCTTACTTCTTAGTTTCCTCAGGGATAGATAGCTATAAGATCGCTTTGACTTTTCTTGTTGAGGACTTTTGGATAATTCTTGATCTTCTAGCTAGACCTCTAATACACTAAGTATTTTGTGTTCTAACTTTTACTGCCACTGACAGGAACTAACAGCACTTCAAGCTTTTCTAGAAAGAAAAAAAAAACTCATAAATGTTAAGATTTGGAACACTAGAAATTACTCAACAAATAGAAAATCTCACTTGTCCTTCTGTTGATATTTTTAATAGAGCATCAAACATGTTTGCTCATATGATTGTCCATGGAGTCGCTCTTTTGCTTCTTAATATTTTTAACATTGTTGTACTCCTTACATTGAGGAGAATAACATCATATAATGGGGATGTGGAAACATAGCCTGTAGTAACTGCTAAAATCATGGTTTTACAGAAATCTTGTTTTATATAAAAAAACTCATAGAAGTGGTATATTCTAATTCATTAGTATTCTTATCTATTTTTATATAAAGATATTGTTTTAAATACTTCATGTTAAACTGATATTTCAGGAAGATGTGCCACATTTACCAGTGATTTGAACTATTTGGCAAAGTAACTTGTGTTTTCTGGTGATGCCTGTGCTCCAGTTTGAAAATCATGAAGTTAAATGGTTTCATCCAGGAAGATCCTATAAGAATACTGAGCTTTTTATTCATTTATTCATTTTAGAGGTATATTTCAGCACCCACTCTGAGTAATGACTATTTAGGAATTGGGTAAACACTTATGGCTAATTTCCTTAGGTTTTTGGTTTCATAGTTCTTCCATTCAGGGGAGGGGCATTAACAAATAGCTGTGTAACCCAAAAAGTGTCACGTACAAATCCATTCTATGATGAAACTAAAGGAAAATATTGTGAGAGGGAGTAAGTGGGGATTTCCTCAAATCTGGTAGGTTGGGAAAGATCTCTTTGGGGACGTGACATTTTAAACCGACACCTGAATGATAGCAAGATGCCAGCCATACACATATCTGTTGTAGTTTATGTAATTTCTAGGTATATAGTTCCAGGATAGAGCAAAAGTCCCAGCTTGGGAATGAATGTGTCTTGTCCTTTTATCAGAAAGAAGGCCAGTTGTATAGAGAGTGAGTGAAATGAAGGTGAAGGATGAGGCAAGGGAGCGGGTAGTCAAAGCCGCGTAGATTATGGCCCCTGGAGTTTGTGTTCTGTTCTAAGAGTGAAAGATAGCCGTTGAGGACTTGAAATGGGGAGTGACATGATCTGATTTATCGTTTTCAAAGATCACTCTGGAGGCTGTGTGGAGAAAGGATAACAGAGAATGGAAGGGGCATGACCAGTTAGGTGGCTTGTGAAACGGGACAGGTGAGAGATGATAGTGGCCCAGACAAAACAGTAGCAGTGGTTATGATACATCTGGGATATGTTTTAGAGATTAAGACAAAAGGATGTCCTCATTGATTAGATGAACAGAAATGTTGAGATAAGGACAGAGCGAGGGTCAGATGAATGTGTTACAGACAGAGAAAACTACACAGAGAAAGCCCAAAGCTGGGAATAAGTTTGATGAGTTTTAGGACCAGCAGGAGAGTGTCTGGAGCACAAAGCAAAGAGGATACCGGTAGAAGTGAGATCCCTGAGGTTGACTACAGGCAGGGTCACTCAGGGCCTGAAAGTCATGCAAAAGAGTTTGGACTGTTTTCTAAGTGCAACAGGAAATCAATGGTAGGCTTATCCCAGCAACACAGCCTAGTTAACGTTTTTTAAAGGCTCTCTCTGGCTGTTAGGTAAAGAATTGTTGCAGAGAGGATGGTACAGGGAGCAAGAGTTGAAGAAGTGGGAAAAGATACGGTTGGAGGCAGGACTAGGAGACATCTTGTAACATGTGGGTGAGTCCTACATGATCACACATTTTCCCACTCACATTCCATGTGACCTATGAACACCCAGCTGGAGAGTCTTGAGATTCCATGTGACCTATGAACACCCAGCTGGAGAGTCTTGAGGTGGAAACCTATTTACAGTTATATATGATATAGGAACACACACATTTTTGTGCATAGTTTTAGTTTGCACCAAGTTTTCTAGGAATTCAAGTGTTGTGCATATTGAAGAAAGGATGCAGTTGTTTTGTTCACAACTGTGCTAATAGCTGTTCACCAGTTAGGGAAATCAATTCATTGGCAGCAATGCCACCCATAGTATTAAGTGGCCAGTACTTCACTTCTCTATCTGTATTTGTCATTGTCATCTTATTGGTGACTCTGTGTAGGTATAAACACCTGATACCAACATGTGTTGTAGAGTAATGTCCATACATTTACATATTGAAATACATCTTATGGGACACGGTACTGATATTTTAAAAATGTTTAGGTTACAATATTGATTAATTTTACTTCAGAATGATAAAATATTGTTATATAAAGGGAGTCTATAGATCTGGTAAATTGAGATCCACAGATATAGGTAATGATAGATAACCTGGAAAGCTTAGGTTTCTGGTGATGACTGATGTTAAGCTAGATAGAATTAGACCCACTAGGCTCTTAAATTAAATTAATGTAATTTGCCCCAAACACATAGCTAATTAGCTGAAGATGCTCGTTTTGAATCTAGCTCAGAATGTTTCCAAAGCCCATATTCATAGCATTATACCCATCAGTGTAAAATTTTATTTTCAGAAGTTTATTCATTATAGTAGAATGTCCTGCTAAAATTCTTGGCCTAAGGAAAGAATTTTAAAGCTGTGTCTCTGTTGGTAATAAAATAAAGTTGTTAACTGAGCCAATTTAGTGATTAAATTAATTAAATTTGGAGGGTAAAGACAGATATAATAATTGTTTGGTCTATTATCTGAAGAACAAATTCTGACGGTGGTTTTTGTTCACTTCTAGTTGTTAGGGTGTCTTGTCGAAAAGGCTAGTTTTTTTTTTTTTTTATCATGGTTTCTAATTTAAACTTGAAAATATGTTTCTATTTGTTTTTAATTATCTCACTTATCACAAGCTTTTCTCATATTGATTAGGTAAATATTTTATGACTATTACAAATACAAAACACATAAATTTTTACTTTAAGATTTTTTTAAACAAATACTTAATCACTAGAAAAGCTGTTCAGTTTTTATCTGTAATATTTTCTTTGTAGAAATTTACCTAGTAAAATGTTCTTTTTTGTGTCAGTCTGTTATCTTATAAAGTACCAACAATATCACTGTTCTGTAGAATACTGAGAGGGACTTAATTTGGCAGTAATTCTTATGTAAAAGAGTAATCTTGGTCCCGCTGGTGTGGCTCAGTGGTTGAGTGTCAACCCATGCACCAGGAGTTGCTGGTTTGATTCCCAGCCAGGACACATGACCAGGTTGTGGGCCAAATCCCTGGTGGGGGGCATGCAAGAGGCGGCTAATTGATGTTCCCTTTCATCAAAGTTTCTGTCTCTCTCTCTCCCTCTCCCTTCCTTTCTCTCTAAAATCAATAAGGAAAAAAATAAAAAAGAGTCATCTTGAATCAATATGACACTTTAGTGACCTATAGTTCTCAGGACTATCACCAAAGCATTTTAAGTTTAATGTTGTGAGAATTTGCAACATTTAGAAAAATACACATGGTGGTGGTGGAATATAGCAACACTTTTTTACTATCCCAAAGGATTTTTTTGATAGAATTTTGACAATAGGAGAATAGAAGTTAAAATACTAAATCTGTTTTCTTCCATTTGGGCCACTTTACATTGGAAATTGACATGGCATTAAAAGATTGATTTTTAACATTTCCCTCTTATTGTGAGGCAGTGAATAGCTTGGATTCACAACATCATAGGAGATTTCCTAATCTTCACGTTGCACCTTGCTTTTCATGGTGATTTGTGTCTGGCTTTGTCTTATGGATAGAAAGGGAAGATCCACTTACTGTGTTGAAGATATGAAAGAAATTAATTACACTGCCTGTGGTTACTATCTGCACAGAATCAAATTACTTGGTTTAGGAAATATTTCATCTGTTAAAAATCCAGTGTGGACCGGAGATACTGTGCCTCAACCAAACGAATGGCCAAACCTTGGGATAAATGTACTTTTCATTCCTCTGCCTGTGAAAGGCAGCGTGGCACATGTGCCGAAAGTTCTCCCGAGACACTGTCATCCTTTCTTTACCAAATTGAATTGTAAACCATTCCTATTTAGGATCGTTTATGGGTGGTTTGAATGTTACTTAACAAGCGTATGTTGTGGAGTACTGTTACATATTGCCTAAGAAGGAGGTTTCTATGACTTCTATTTATCTTTTGCATCAGGGTCTGACAGGTAACAAATGAAATTTCTTTTCCAGAATTAAATCCAGCTTCATTTCTGTCTTTCACCTGTAAAGGATGAATCAGTAGTTGCTTCTTGGACAGCTCCTGTACTCGATCATCTTTCATTGCTTTCACAAGTCCTGTCATAAATGCTTTGCGTTGGTCTTGGCTTCTGACTGCTCACGCTAGAGATAAGTGTCTGGGTTTGACAATATAAAATCCTCAAATGTTGCTTTTCCTGCAATTAATAAGTACTTTAAAAGCAGCGTAGGGTATTACATGGTCTTTCATTTCTCTGTTGTATTTGCCTTCTCACACAGTTTTATTCCCTTATGCCTGTGAGGAATGGTATTGCTAGAGCAGGTGGGACTGCCCCCTTTACTGAGATCCAGACCTGCATACCTGCCTTCCATACATCCTCCCCTGGGTGTCCCACAGCGCCTTAAACTGAACCTGAATTCTCTTCCTCCCCATGTTTTTTTCCATTGGAGAGATTTGCAAAGTATTGTCCTTGGGGCCAATCTAGCCCACTGCCTAATTTTGCATGGAATTTCAAAAAGGTGAGGCTAGTTTTCAGACCTTCAAAAGAAAATGAAAAGAATGATATTTCATGACGTAAAGATTAGATGAAATTCAACCTCCGGTATCCATAAACAATGCTTTACTGGAACACAGCCATACCCGTTTGTTTATGTCTTGCCCATGGTGCCTCTGGGTTACAACGGCAGAACTGCATCCTTGTGATGAAGACTGTCCGGCTCTCAGAGGCTTACCATGGACCTTTACAGAAAAGGTTTGCTGACTCCTTCTCCATTTGAGTGGAAGACTCCACCACTCTCTCCATCCTCTTCCAACCTTTCCTCTGATGCAGGGGGTTTCCTGTGGATGTGTATAAGGAATACCTCCAGGCCACATTCCTCTCCCTTCCACACCTTTAGCGCCTAGGTCCTCCTGTCTATTGCCTGGACAACTTCCATAGTTCTTCTGAACCCCAATTTTTCTCCAATAAAATTCAAATTCTTGACTAGTATTGAAGCTCTCATGTGAAAATTAATTATTTCACTACACTATTAAAGATGTCATTGGAACTTTGCTTCCCACAGAAGGAAGTCAAACTCCCTACCAGTGTTAACAAAGCCATTCACTCGTCAACCCTGACTTCTCTAGCGTCACCTCCTTTGGCTGCCTGTAACTTCCACTCCCACCCTTGCACCCTAAATTCTGGCAACACAGTGCTTCCGATGATCCCCCTGACACGTTGCTGTCTTTCGTGACTCTCTGCCTTTGCAATGCATTTGCCTTCTCCTTTACTGCCCATTTGCTTCTTTCCAAATAGCAAACTTGATTTAACTTTTTGAGAGTCAGCTTAAATGTCACATTTGAGAATCCTTTCCTAGCACCTTCAGGTAAAGTTCATTGTTCTCCCACTGCCTTTCAGCACTTCCTGGGTTGTCATCATCTGTGTGGAAATCAGAGCCCTTCCTCACTTTTGTATTCTCGGAACCTAGGTATTCGCTGCAAAGAACGTAGTAAATATTTGTTGCGGAATGAGTCAGTGCTCACATAATTTTAAAGAAATTCTTCAGCTTAATTCAGCAGAGTTAAAATGCTAAAATAATAATCACCAAGTCTGTTAATTCTGTCTGGTCTGGAATGAAATTCTGAATCTTTGTGGATGAATACCCAGAAGTCTCTGAAAGGCATTTCTAAGTGGTGCAGCCTTGATTATTTAATTTCGTGCTTTCCTAACTTGTAAAGTTATTGATTCAAATGCACCGATTTATCTATTTGCTTTTTCCTTCCCCAATATTTATTCATGACCTCAATGTAAACAACAAAAGAGCCCTTTCTGTGCCAAATTTTCTTATTTGTTTTATCTTGGCCTATTGTTTATTTATACAATTTCTATAGGTAGTCATTAAATTTTCAACTTTAGCTTTCAAGAAGAACAGGTTATATATAAATGGTATGTGTCTGTGTTTCCATTATTCCAATTGGTCTATCATTTGGAGATTTAGCTAAGCTCCTGATAGTCTATGTTTTCGTCCAGGTACTGTCCTGGGATTTGCATTACTGCTTGTTCGCATCTCTGTAAAAGGCTACACATGAGGGGCTTTCTGAGCTATTTGGCATGTGCCCTGTAAAGACTGGTTAGATGGAAAAGAATATAAAACTGTCTAAAAGAAGATTTTAAGATTATCTATGTGTTTCATTCATCTGTTATTTTCCTGGTTCCATTTAGTATGGATAATAATAGTGGGACAAGCTTATGATTATACAGTACTCTATACTTATTTAAAGTGTGTTCACCTACATTATGCCTCTTGCGAGGAAGGCATGGATAGTATTGTTATGTGATTTTTTAAAGTGATACATGCGCAGAAAGGTGAAATTACCTGATAAAATTCTTACAGCTCATTAGAGATGTGGCTGAGACTAAAGCCTAGTTCCTAACCCATATAATTGTTCTGTGATTTGGTTTTCTCCATATGAAATACACACTGGTTATCAAGCTCTTGTCTCTCGGCTCTAGAGCTGCCCTTCCATACTCTGATTTGTGGTTCGCGGGCTCGGAGTCCTGTTCTTTACCAGTTGGCTTCCTGTTAGGTTCTATCAAGTGGGGTTACATGAAGGAGACTAGATACTAGGAGGATAATAGTCTGCTTGCTCTTGTCAGCAAATACCTAGCAATAGAATTTGAATAGAAGCATCTTTTGGCCTGCCCTGGACCAGCCTCATCATACCTCTTCAGAGCTACCAGCACCAGAAGGGTAGTGCCTCTATTCAGAGTTCTGAGCCCCAGTCTCCCCATCATCTTCTAGGTTCTGATAACCACATCCCTCCCCTGTATTTCTCCAACCTCAGAGGTGGCAGCTACTTTTTATAATTATTACGTCCATGTAGCTTTAGTGTTCCCTTCATGCTTTTTCAGTCCTTTGATACCTATGAAGCCAATTCCTTATGCTGTCTTATCTTTGTTGAAGGACTTGGTTTGGCCTTGGTTTTCCTGACAAAGTGCTGGATGACCATATGTACACTGATTATCAGGAGTGCTTCCTGGAAGCACTCTCAAAGACAAACTTCGGGCATTGGTTTGGTTATATTCTATTTGTCTTGAAAGTGGTGCTGAACTCCTCGCATACGGTACGCAGTGGCACACGTTTAGACTATTATCTGTGGTTGATTCAAATGAAGTGTCTACTGAACAAAGTGTTGGGGGATCAAATGAGTGCTGAACTTGACTTGTACGGTAATTATAACGACTACAAAGACTATAGGTTAGGATGGCTTTTTATGACCACACTGGGAAGCTTAAAAGAAAAGAAAGAGCAAGCTCATGCTTTAAACCCTTGTTTCAAATCACTGTTGGAGAAATGGAGAGTATTCACAGGAGCTCTAAGAGATTCCATATTTCTTTTTGCTTTAACTTCACTAAGAACAGACACAATGTTCCCATAATTTGTTAGCCTGTGGCACTTGCCGTGTAAGGGGATGTCCAGTCTTCCCAAAGCCCGTCCCAAATGCCTCATATTGCTTCTAGACCCACGACTAAAATCAGATTTTAGAATACTTCAGGGGAACAAGTGTAAAGTCTGACCCAGGATGAGATAGCTTATATTTCAGAATAATTATAAAATTTTGCTAATTTATATTGAAGAGGGAAAACATAAAACTGAATAATGCTGGACTTGTTGTTATATCAATAATAATGTTGATATGGTAAACTTGATAGACATTTATGACTTAGTATTTTAGTTTGTGCAGTTGGAAGTAGTTCTAAAAATGTACTTGGTTAGTTAACTAAAACTTAGACTTAATGGTAGCCTACATTCAATGAAGTTGAAATTCCAGAACTACTGAAGCATAGTAATGAGGAACAAAATCAAAAGGCAAATGGAAAGTAGATACTTTGCGGTAGATTATCTCACATGGATGTCACAATCCATCTTCCCCCAGCTATCACTACTACTGTTACCACCACCGTCCCCACACATGCACATTATATTCCCAGAGAGACCCCAAAGGACATTCTTTTCATTACGCATTGGAAATACATTAACCAGTACAATACCCCTGAGATCATGTTTTCTTTAAGCCTGAGTTCACTGGGGATTTTGGAATTATGAAGGGGCAATGTTCAAGTTAGAGTTAAGGTGAGAGCCTTGATAGAAGTCAGCTGGGGCAATTTAGTATGAAGCATTTTTTACCTGCATGGATTGTTTTTTAGGTTGTAGATAATTACTCAGATATTCATAGGAGCAAAGTTGTGGGCACCTCACTAAAATATCATTTAAACTATAAGAAGACAAAACTCTAGGTCTGTTGACCAGAAACCTGACTTGAGTTGCCACAATGCAGTGTCCTGGTCTGTCACCAAGTTTCCAGACTAAGCCAGTTCACAGACCCAGAGGCTACATCCTCCTATAGATGAACCCAGAAACACTACCAGAAGTATATGTTTAATCTTCCTCTCAGATTTCACCAAAGGGACTTGCAACCACTAACTAGGGCAATTACGTACTTGGAAGAGGAAAATACCCAGGCTTTCTAGAGATTACTAAATATTGCCTCTAAATTTATGCTAACTGTCATAGCCAGGTGGCTAAGTTGGTTGGAGTGTCATCTGGTACACCAAAAAGGTTGCAGGTTCAATTCCTGGTCAGGGCACATACCTAGGTTTCGGGTTTGATGCCTGGTTGGGGTGAGTATGGGAGGAAACTGATCAATGATGCTTTGATGTTTTTCTCTCTCTCAAATCAATAAACACATCCTTGGGTGAGGATTGAAAATAAATTTATGCTAATTCATGGGGACTCAAAATGATAGTGTAGTCTGCTGATCAAATCAGAGGTATGGTGGTGGTCAGGTGACACAGGGCTAGGACTAAGGTGAAGCAAGAGAGGCACTTAGGGTACAAGATTTTAGGATGCATTTACAAGTTTATGCAAGTGCCAGTCTGCCTGAGGTCCAGTCCTGAAATAACAAATGGAGTTTGGGAGAAAGCTTATCTCCTCAGTGGGTTCATGAAACCACCATGTGATTTTTACCCAGTGGAACTCACTTACATGGCAACTGTCAAGTTCCACACATCGGTCCCTGACTCATGAAGTGAGGGCTATTCTGGCAGGAAGGGAATGTGTACATTTCTGGAACTCTCCACCAGGATAGTGAACTTAAAGTAGTAGTGCAGCCCGAGGAAAACTGCAGATTAGTGCCTCTATCAAAACTTGAAATATGCAGGGATGGCAATGTCCATTATGTCCTCATTTAGGTCACTGGGTTGGACTTTGAAGAAGACAGATGTATTTAGAGAATCACTGTAGATTGTAGTAAATGTAAGCACACAGTGATTTTAATTGCAGCTGTGATTTCAGATGTGGTTTCTTCACTGAAACAAATTAACACAGTCACTTGGACCTGGTGCATAGCTATTGAGCTGAAAAGGCTTTTGTCTTTGTAAGCATTTGCGAAGACCACCGGCAGCAGGATCAACCTAACAAGATCAACAGTGCATCTTCACAGTCTTGCCTCAGGGCTGTGTCAACACTCCTCTCTGCCTTACTTTGGTTCTCAAAGAGGATAGTGGCCCAAAGCTTAGTGACTCTGTTAGGATGACGGCCACTATTTCAGCCAGAAACCTGTATATGTGTTTGATTTCCATCTCTCTCTAGCTCTTCACTCTCTCCTGTCCCATATGTACTGTAGTCCAAAGGAACTTATTTGGCATTACTCAACTAGTTATTCTCTTCCACAGCCTTGTGCTCCTGGCAGACCCAGCTTTCCTATCCTACCTAGCCAAAATACACCCAGCATTCAAAACCCAGCGCAAGTATCACCTCCTTTAATTCTCGATAACATTTTATAAGCATTTGTAGCCTAATACTCCTCAGGTTGTATTACAAGGGCATACGTGCACATTTACCCCCACTAAGCTGTGTGTCCCATGAGGAGTTGGCAGTGCTGTCCATTATTACATACTGCCCTTCTGCTCCCGAGTCAGTGACTAACACGGTGGTTCTCAGTACATATTCAATGAGTGATGAGATACACTCCTCTTTGCATTTTTCCTATTTTACCACTATATTGAATCACAGTAATGTTAAAGGCTACAGGTCAGTTTGAAAAATCATAGTAAAGTAGTGTGTATGAGTACAAACAATGGTCATATAGTCAAACTCTGGGATTTGTTAGCTGTGTGACCTCTAGAAAGTTCTTTAACCACTGATTAGACATTATATAATTTACTGAGTGATTACCCCAATAAATCGAGTACCCATCTGACACCATACATAGTTATTACAATACCAGGATGGGCAAAAGTAGGTTTATAGTTGTTTGTATGGAAAAGTATATAATAATTAATGAATAATAATACAAGAATAAACTGTGCTTCTTGTACTCACAACTGTAAACCTACTTCTGCCATTCCCTGTATTATTAACTATATTCCCTATGTTGTACCTTACATCCCCGTGACAATTCTGTAACTACCAATTTGAACTTCTTAATCCCTTCATCTTTGTCACCCATAGACATGTATTTACTGCCATTTGTCATAAATATTTTTTTGTCTTTTCTTCTTCTTCTTAAAGAAGACCTTTAAACGTTTCTTGAAATACTGGTTTGGTGGTGATGAACTAAGAGGAGGCTTCTTTTAACTTTATATTTGTACTGTTTTGTAATTTACTTTAAAAAAAAATAAATTATATTTTAGAAACAATTTACTTTTTCCTTTTTTATTTTTTTTACTAGTTTAGAATCATTTAAATATCACAGCTAGAATGCTCTTCTTGTCTTTTGAATATGATCAATGCTTGCTCCAATAGGAAACATAAATATTTAAATAATTTAATATTCATTCATACATATTAATATGCAAATTTTCATGTGAGTAATTTGAAACAGAAAATATTTATAACACTCTATTACAAAGGATTTGTCTTACATTTTGAATCACTGTGGTGACAAAGAAAAAATCATAGTCTGCAAAGAATTGTTTGTTCTTTTCTTCAGTCAGAACAATTGTCAATATGAGGGACTTAATGCCTGTTAATTCATTCACTCAACTGCCATGAAGGAAGATACGTTGTTCACCCTTTGCTTGTTAAGGTGTTTTAACTTTTGCCTTTGGGCCAAAGTAGATGTTAAGAAGACGTGTACCTGAAGTGCATCTTTTTATATTTCATACCATAAAATTACTTCTACAGGATTGTATTTACTGAATTGATGTCATGCCATCAGCATACCATGAGGAGTGCTATAGGAAGTCAAGTTCTTTATTGATGGATTGCCAGCAAGACACCCTTAATGATCTCTACATCGTGCTACTCAACATGTTGTTCAGAAACCAGTGCATTGGCATAACCCAAGAGCTTGTAGGGAATTACAGGCCCCCGCTGTAGATGTAAAATCAGGATTTGCCTTGTAGTCTTCTCCCCCGATGATCCACATGCGCATTAAAGTGTGAGGCACATGGACAATGTCACCCAGTAGTGTCCTTTTTATGAGAACTCTCATAAAATTATGTTATCATAAACTTATCATAAAAATAATAACATTATTATTATGACTACACATAATTAAGAAAAAAGCCGGTGCTTCTCCAAAACAAGAGTTTTTGTTGTTGTTGTTATAGTTGTTTTTTAATCTTTCTGAACATTGAATTTTGTGGGTGATCCTATTTTTCTCTCTGCCCTGGTCACATCTTGTAGCCCTTGTTATATCTGTGGAGTGGACCATATGGCAGGCTTTTTTGAAAGTACCTATCTTATCCTTTTGCTTGCTCATTTGTATGGCATCCACATTTTCCTTTTGCCCAATATTTTCAATTTAATAATAAAAAAAAAAAAAGTTGTATTGTGGTGCATTGGATGCCTCAAACTTTTTATGAAATGAGGGGAACTCTAAAGAATAAACCAACATAAACAGCCTAAATATTTCCAGGATTTGTTACATAATGTGAGCATTGCAAACCTAGACCCTTCCCTCTTCACTACCTACCCTTCTGAGACTCATAATTCATATTCAGTATGGAGATCTTGAGGCATTCTGGGGTTAAATTTATCAGAGAAGTAGTAATTAAACTGAGCACACCATACTGGACTTACTGAGCCAGAAAAATGGACTAGTGTGTTTTACAAAGATTTTATTTTTTTTTTTAACATTTTTTTTTATCCTCATCCGAGGACCTTTATCTATTTCTTGTTCAGATAGAATGGGGGGGGGGGGGGGGTGGGGGAGAGAAACATCGATGTGAAAGGAACACATCGAATGGTTGCCACCCGCACGACCCATCCAGGGCCGGGACAAACTGCAACCGAGGTACGTGCCCTTAGTGGGAACTGAACCCAGGTCTCTCTGGACCACAGGCTGCCGCTCCAACCGCTGAGCCAAACTGGCCAGGGCAGTGTTTTACAAAGATTTTAAACAAGAGTGGAAGACCCAAGAGATTTTTCACTAAATCAGAACATTCACTCAAACAAAACAAAACAAAACAAAACACATCCCTTTTCAAGAGAACACTGGTGAATTTCAGTCTTCAACTCTTTTACGGGAAAATTATTTTTCTACTCTTTTTATTTTTTTAGCCAGATACAATAATTTTCTGGGAATTTAGAAACCATTTACATCAAACATGTACTGATAAACCAAATAGCAGGTAAATTCTGAGCTAATGTCAGGCTATATTTCTTTACCAGCAGGCAGCCACATAGTTGAACTTACTGCCTCAGGAGGCCATTGAACCAACTCTGGTGGCTGAATAATTTTATGACCAGTAATAAGGCTCACATGTTATACATGCTAAGAGTAATCAAATCTTATACTTCAGGGCATAAATTAATCACTGCAGGGGTCAGAAAAGAATCTCCTTTGCCCTATGAACAGAATTGAATAATTAGGCAGTGGCTGTATTGATATTTCGAAAGTCTTCTCCATAAGGATGAGCATTGGTTT
Source organism: Molossus molossus (assembly GCF_014108415.1). Lineage (NCBI taxonomy): Eukaryota > Metazoa > Chordata > Mammalia > Chiroptera > Molossidae > Molossus > Molossus molossus. The sequence goes on along the minus strand of NW_023425401.1, from coordinate 28,502,133 downwards.
TGAGAACCATCGCGAGTCTTCATGGGGGTGTTTGAGCTCTTGATTAGAAAAGGAGGGGTGCCACAAGTTGAGCAGTTCACTCTGGCAGAGAGAGAGGTTGGGCAGCTTCCTGACACCACACTGTTCAACCTGATTTTCATTAACAGCTCAAAGTGACTGCTATTAAAAAGTCTCCAGGCAGCTGAGGCAAATGGGCCTCCATGCCTATCTGGAAATCTTGTGGTGGATTTTCATCTTTTAATCAAGACTCCTTGTAAGGGGGGGAGGGTGGCTTACTGATGTGTAAGGTTCATTCTCTTTCTTCTGAAGTTCACATTTTACATTTTAAAAAGGCACATTTCCCTAGGGTTGGGGAATTAAACCTTGATTTTTTTCAGTATAACAGGCTCAAGGGGAAACCTGTTAATCAAATGGCATTGAAGGCCAAGTGTAATCAACTGCCAACATAAATCTTTTCAGGTGCGCCTACATGGTTCCTGAATGGAGTACATCAAACGTGGGTCGGTGGTAAAGCAAGGGTACTGTATTCCAGGGAAAACGCATTTTATTTCCCACTTCCTTCTGTCTGCTACACCTCCATATTTAGCCACTTTAAATTTAGATAAAGCAAAATGACTTTCAAGTTATATCCCGGGAATGTTCCTTGTAAAAAGGAAAATTGAAGAATGAATCATTTTCAAATAATGACGGCATCCGCGTGACCTAGATACTCAATACTCCTAGGTAAGAAAACGGAAGCTTTATTGACATACCTATTTATTGACCCCAGTAGTCTTCCAGATGTTTGCATATTTGGTTTTCTTTGCCTTTTCTTGTTTGCACTTTGAAATCAATCAAATATTGTTTTGTGGCTAATACAGCCATAGGTTAGACATATTTATTTGTAGTGCAAAAATGTATGTTTTTTCATCAAAAGATTTACTGTACCCTTCTTATGAGCTGATCACTGGGGCAAACATGGAAGTTGAAATGAAGGCAGCAACTTTTTCCTTTAGAAGCTCATAATCTGGTTTGGAACATAGGATGTGTCAACTAAATACGATTAAGACATTGCAAGCAGTGTCAGCATAAGTGTGTCAGAGAGGCCTATGGGTGTTCAGAAAAAGGGGGATCAGCAGGGCCTGGCATGATTCTTGGTTGAAGGCAAGACTATTGCTGGGAGTATACATGATTTATAGAAAATAGGGGTATCTTGGATGGGCATGAGAGTGTGAGTAGATGTGTGTGTGTGTGTGTGTGTGTGTGTGTGTGTGTAGGCATATGTGGGGGCATGCACATGGTGGGGGACACTGATTGTTGTTGAATGAATAAAGGCCTGAATTCAAGAAAGAGCTGAGAATGAACTGGGAAGAACTGAGGATATGTTTTAATGATAATAAGGAATAGAATTAGGTGAACAGAAGCCTGGTCCTTGAGGAACTTGAATGCCAAGCTAAGAAATAGCCTAGAGATTAAGAAACCATTGACATTTTTGGAGTAGACAAGTCAGCATGTTGAATGCATACTTGGAGAAGAATAATATGGTTACCCAATGGATGGTGGACTAAAGCAGAGAGGGGCCGGGGTCAGGAATACTGGATTGAATGCCATCCAGGGGTGAGATAATTTGTTTATATTACCTGCCATTTACTTCCTGGCTTCTCAACCAGATATTCTACTTGATCATATTGTTTTGTTTGTATATATGGCTATATTTTTCTGAAAGGGCAAGGTGTCTTTTGCCAAAAGAAAGATGAGAGATGTGTCTTGATTTATTGGATGTTTGCTAATGTGACCATAAGTCTTGGTACTGCCTCTTAGGTACCAGGGTCAAGGTACTGGATTCCATGTTTAGATTGATAGTGAACACAATTAAGTATGTGTCCTTAATTGTATGTTGAATTTAGTATGCTCAATTTTAGGATTAATTATCTTTTTTAAAAAAATAAAATAGCCAACATTTTTACAAAGTCATTTTCCTGAATTAAATGTACATTAAATATCTCATCTAGATAATAAATCGCATCTCACCAGATGTCATTTTGCGACATTTTCACGGCACTCTGAGATAGCAAAGTAAATCAGCTGCTCAGACAAATGCCTTTGAAAAGACAGTCAATATTGTTGAGTGCCCACTGAATGAAGAATTCTTTTCTGGGTGACTTGAAAAGATATAAAACATTAGATGACAGGTCTGCCCTTGGTAAGACGGCACCTGAATAAGGGAAAGCGGAAAAGCGCAAATTAAACACTTCACTAAAACCTAAGGAGACCCTTGAAACAGTTATAGCTTTGAATAGATTCATTACTCTGTAGCAGACACCTCACAGACATTATCTCCTTTACTGCTTGCATCAGCCCTATGGATAATATCATTAGCATCTCTGATTGTGCAAATCAGGAATCTGAAATTCAGAGAGGTTGGCTGTCTTGCTCATGGTCATACAATAGCACAGAATTTGAACTTTGGCTCTCTAACGTTTAAGCCTGGCTTCCTTTTAGGCTGGGAAAATTAGTAATAAAAAGGCAAAAATGCCAAAGTTACTGTTCAGTTCCACATAAAGTGATTTGGGAAGGTTAGGAAGAGCGACTGGCATTTTGGAAGAGAAAGTAACACATGTTGGATAAGAGTCCTCAGAACATTTTAGATCATGAAAATGGCAGATTTGTAATCCGGATACAACAGACTGCAGGTGTGAGGCAGTAAACAGGAATAGTCAATTGAGGTGGGAGATGAAGGAAGATGTGATGGCGAGGACATCAAAGGGGGAAGGCAGGCGGGGAGAAGGATGGGCATCTCCTGGTATTTAAAAGACCCAAATTATTCTTGAAAACTTTCCTGTTTTAGTAAAACCATGTAAGCATCATGTAAACGTCAGCTACCTCTTTCCAGTACCGCAGACCCCAAATGTCAGGAAGCCCTGTCTTTTTATTTCCCCTTCAAGATGGCCCAGCGAAGAAATTTAGCTAATAAAAATGTTCCAAATCCTGAACACTGGGATTAGGATTAATAGAATCTGTTGGAGGGGAGCACCGACATTGTTTCATAATCCCGTGTAAAAGTAAGTTTAACAAATATTGACTTACAAAATTTATAATTAAGTGCAGTAGATTTTGATTCAGTTTATTGCATCAACCATAATTCAAAGGAATTCTACCTATGCACCACAGGAGTGTAAATATTAAAGATATTAAGGAATTTTTAAAAGTGTGAAAACTTAAATGGGTATTCTTGAGATAGAGTTGTGTTTCTAGGCTGATGAATGGGGAAGGGTAATTAGTGAAAAACAGGGTGGAGATTTGCTAGCATGCGCGTGTTGCAATATTTAAATACTCTGTACTGATTGTTTCAGAGTCACTGCCCTGAGCCATTGGAATCCCCCTCACCCTGCCCCACCCCTGCTGCTAGCCAGGGACTCTGGGGGTCTCTGGCCCTTTCCCCAATATAATTTCCTCACCTCCCTAAGGTCCAGCATCTAAAAAGATGATTAGCAGAAAGTCTCCAGGACACTGCCCTGGTTCCCAGCACCTATCCTCCAATTATACAGTTATTAACCATTTAACATGCTAAAATAATTGGCTGACTGTGACTGGAATTTACTCAGCCTACTTACTCATCTTTCCTATTCCTTCATCTTTCTTCTTCTACTCTTCTTCCCTTCATAGGTCCCCAAAGGAGCATGCAAGCATGACTTTGTGGATAATTCATCCTTTCTCTTGAATTAAGAATGCCTTCAGGCTTACTAATTTCCTAACTTCTTGCCCTATTTTGCGCTATCATTTGTGAATATGATGGAATAATAACAAACATTTTTTTTTACATTTATGTCTAGTTTTAAATGACTTTGAGGGTAATGAATTCTAGATTTCTCTAATAAATATTAAACCATAAATTTTAAATAATGGGATCGTGTGCATAATACATGTATGTGTATGTATACACAAAAAATCATATTGACATATGTGTGTATCCACACACATATATACACAGTCATTTTGGCTTGATGATTCGGGGTTTAACTATCATAACTATTAATGTATTCCTGGCACAATATTTCTTTAGGTGCTTATAGTGTTCCTTACAATGTGGCACTGTTCTTTCTTTGCATTTCTCCTTGAAATTCATTTGCTTTTCTCAAAACAGTATTTATGTAATCATACTTAATATAAAAAGAGATTTTTCTTTGCACATATTATATGTAAAGCAGTCTTGAGTTCAGCTTTTGATTGAAACGTACTTGTATGGCCTTCTAGCTCAGCTTTAATTGCATTTAAAATTCCTTTCTGCACCTGTACTGAAGATTGCAAACCAATATTAATAAAGTAGGCTTAGAGCAGTGTAGCACCTGAGTGATAGGTTCTTGACAAAAGTTATTTACTTAACTAGAGTTTCATTTCAAAGTTAACATGTCTCTGTGCTCCTTGAATAAAGCACTCATCTGAAAACTGTTAGACATTTTAACCCGATTTAATTTATTCCCTGAAAGTTTAATCCCCTGCTGAAAAGAGTAGTTGCAAGTTTCCCAGAGTCACAATCCGCTGAAGTGAAAAATGTTTAATGACATCATAGGTACTGAGCTTCAAGAGTTTAGTTAAAAATCTTTCTCAAAATGTAAAACAGAGGGCAAGAGTTAATAGAATATTTCATGTAGTTATACTTCAATCCTATTCCAAATCTTTCTAAAGTCACTTGCATCTCTACCATTAAGGCTGTGGTATGAAATGAGTTACATAGACATTTCCAGGGAGTAGGGGGGAAAAAACCATTTACATTTTAAACCACAAAAGCAAATCTCTTCTCAGCTTTGACATTTAAGTGGCTTATTCAGTTCTACATTTGATAAAACTCTCTTTGTAATCACATCAACCAAACAAAGCAAATATTAGGTGCCGACCATCCACAGTATTCTACCCACCTGCAGGAGGAAACAGACCACGGTGCACAGCACAGAGCACTTTGGCAGCCTCATATCGTCATCCCAGACTACAGCTAATTGTGCAGCAGAATTCTATTTATTGGTTACTGAGACATTTTTGGTCTGACTGCCAGAGAGTGGGGATAAAAACAGAGGAGGAGGGAAAATAAAATTTGAATCGACTTTGTTTTTGGCACCATAGAAAGCATTTTGGTTCTCTTTATAGTCTCCTAAAAATCTAATTATTCATTTGGCAAATATACCTCTATAACACAACTGGATAGTTGTTTTAAAATATGCAAAGCACAAATTTCAGATTTAATAGGAGATAATGACCGCTTTATAGCCTGTCAGGTCACGGCCTGTTTGGCCTAGTTACAGCGATATTGCTTCACGGTTCAGCGCTCCGAGCTGATGGTGGCTGGAGGCCAGCGAAGGTGTTGTTGACATAACAGAAAGTAAGGGTTTCTGTGGAACTCTAATGCGATTCTCTAGAAAGAATTGATCAAAAATGTCATGGCTTGGATAGTACCACTCTGATGGGGACATTGGGTGGAATTTCTCTTTCTTTTGTCATTAAAACAAAATGAAATAAAATATATGCAAAAATCTGTAGTTTGAATCTGGTTTCTTTGTAAAGTGATAATTTTACTAAAATTCGAATTATTAGTGAAAATCATATTATGTTTGGGGTATTACCACTTCATAAAGCTATTAGTTCTCTGGCTGTCAGAATGACTTGAAAAGTCACCATTTAGGCAGTTCCCATGGCCAAGGGCATCTGCATTCAAAGCTGGGATGTGAGCCTGTGGCCCTACTTTGGAGTCCACTCTCTTACCACTATGCCAAGATACTTAAAATGTGCCATTTTTTTCCTACATGAATTTAAATTGTGGAAATTAAATTCTCTCATACAAAGTTAACTGTGTGGATCAATATAGCCATCTTGATGGGTCAAAATAAGCCATATTAAAGCAAGTATTACTAACATCTGCCATTCATAGAGAAGAAAAAAATCACATACATTGTCTTTAATTCTCAAAATAATGCTGGGGCAACGGTATTACTATCTTTAATATGTAATGAGATTTAAGTTGAGGTTTAAGAGACTATGGCTTTAAAATTGTCATTTGGCCACGAAGAACCTGCTAGATACATAGTTGAGTGTCTGTATACATGAGCACCTGATATATGGTGAACAGGGTGATATGCTAGTCAGCTCTTTTTAGGAGATGATGATTCAAGTTACACTTAAACTTGAAGTTCTAATTCAGGGTTGAAGCATTAGAAAACCTCTACTTGGTCAAGGTCACTTGGCTCATGATCATTAAGAGACTGTATTCACCATGTATACTCTTATTAAATACCAGAAGATATAGAACCACCTTTCTTTTGGCAACATCAGAACAATCTTGGGACTTGAAGTCAGAAACTGAATGTTGTGGCTTCCTGAAGTGTGATTCTAAGGAAGTCTCTTTGCCAGTGGGCCTCAGTTTCCTCCAATCTATCTCTGAGTTATTGGTATCTACATCCTAGGAATGTTGTTGAAAATCAATCCACTAACATAACACGTTACTATATATGAAAATAATAGCTCTGGCCGGTGGCTTAGTTGGTTGGAGCATTATCCCATACACCGAAAATTCTCAGCCAGGGCACATATCTAGGTTGTGGGTTCAATCCCCATTGGGGTGTATACAGAGGGCAACCAATCAATGTTTCTCTCTCTCTCTTCCTCCCTCTCTCACTAAAATCAATAAACATATCCTTGGATGAGGATTAAATAAAAAAAAAATCTTTCTGATTAAAATAAAAAATTATCAGCCTCAGACTGATGTTTAGTTAATCCAAGAAATAGGTTAAAAAACAAACAAACCAAAGAACACATTAGCTTCATTCAAACAAAATGTGACATGAAAGAGGCCACAAAATGACAAAATTTAATGAGTTTATTATAGGAAAATAATTATATATAATGCAAATTAATTGCCTATAAAATTATTTTAAATAATCTGATTTACAAGGCTATGATTTAGCACAGTACAACAGTATTTTTCTCTCCACAGTTACTCAAAGCATGGCATTCTTTACTCTCAAATCAAGGACACTCTTTCCCCTCTAACATCTTTGTCAATCAAAAGTCTAGACCTTTCTTCTAGAATGATTTGCAGTGGACATCAGAAAAACCCAAATTAAGGAATATTTTATAAATTAACTAGCCTAAAACCTTACATTTTACAAAAATGTAAAGGACAAGTAACAGAAAGAAAGTTGCTGAAGGGTCATGGCAACTAAATGCAATGCATGAGACAGGATTAAATCCTGGGTGAAAAAAATTAGTAAGTAGAAAGGGTACTATTGGGACAGTAGATGGCAGTTGATATTGACTACAGATTAAATTACAGTATGTATCAAGATTAAAATTCCTGATTTTGATAGCTATATTATGGTTATATAAGAGAATGTAATTTTTCTTAGGAACTACTGCAGAACTTAGAAACTTACCCTCTCTAAGGGTAAGTGGACATGATGTATCCAACTTACTCAGAAGACAAAAAAGTCTATATATATGTAGATATATATATGCATACATAGGATCAAATGGAATTAATTGGTGAATCTGGATAAAGAATATATATATGTTCCTTATAACATTCTATAAGATGGAAATTATATCACACTTTTAAAATTACAAAAATGTATAAACAGAAATATTTGTTTTCTAGACAGATTCAAATTGCAATGGATCATCCTTGCAGTCTACCCGAAGAACTAAGATTACTTAGCAAAAGATCATTTCACTTAGAAATGCATTTCTTGACTGTTGAAAAGTAACCTCCACTTGGAGGAAAAACAGAAATCTCACACTTTCCTTTAACATTATGTCAAACTATGACAAATATTTTGACTACAAGCAAATCAGTGATACCCTTGGAAGATGCTATTTAATACCGCACGCAGTCCAACACCCCCAGTGTCAGTTCTGACATGGTTCTCAGCATCTGTTACAGCTCATTTTACTCTGGCTTTACTTGAGCACTCCCTGTTGAGAATCACTGGTTTCCAGGCTCTTAGCAGGAGGGCAGCTCCCAAATAGAGGACCTTTATTCATTAGAGAGTAAAAAGTACTGATGTAAATTTGCTAGAGTGAGCGGACATGCAGATGGATTCGACGTGAGTAAAATGACTTCCCTGAGGTAATTTTTGAACATTTTAAAAATCCTAGTTACTTAACAAGGGCTTGCTGATGGATTTATAGAGGAGAGAGTCTGACAGATTCTTGCTTCAACTTTGCCTTTTTAAAAAGGACAAAGTCTTCTGGAAATAGGAACACACAGGCTTTGGGAAACAAATACAAAGCTCTTGATCTCTCAGAGCCTGAAGAATAGTTCCCTCTGTGTCATAACTTGCTTAACCTGTGACAGTGTTTCCCTGATTTTGATGACCAGGTCCCTCAAAACAGTTCTTGTTCAGACTTAAGTCTCAAAAGGTCCGAGTACAGGTTTGTAGACACAGTCAACGTAGGGACCCTAGCTGCTCCTGTGATACACTGCTAGCGTGGCAGGTGATGTCAGACTTCCATACCCATCCTTCCACAAACTTGAAAGGCTTTAGCAACAATAAGCCAGTTTCTTATTTTGAAGTAGACACTCTAATTTCCGGAGCTCTGGTAAACTCTGGGGTAGACGTAAAATACCAGCTCTCGATGAAAGGAAACTTTGGAACACACAAAGCATGGACTAGATGCCAGGGACCCTCCACGGCCGGTTAAACTCTGCGGCTAACCATCCTGGGAACCTCAGGTGAATTACTGCAGCTCTATGGGACTCAGCTTCCTAAATGATAAAATAATTTCCAAGGTCCCTTTTAGGTTCAGATGTTTTATGACTCTAACTCCAAACAGTCACGGATTTTCACTATACAGCCACAAAGCAGAAATGTCACAGTCATACTGTATTTATTTACACTTTATCAGTTTACAGCAGCAATTTTCAACCGGTGTGCTGTGAGAATTTTTAAAACATGCATTACCTGACTATTTAGTCAGGCACTGACCTTTTTTCCCTTAGCTTGTCAAATAAAAAAAAATGACAACAGTCAACACAACAATAGCTGTCCAGTGTGAATGAATCAACATTATACCTATTTTTTGTCAGATAAGCAAAAAATATCTTTTTTGGTATGCTGCAGAATTTTAGTAATTAGTTTATGTGTCCATGAGATGAAAATTCTTTCAAATCACTGCTCTGGAATAACGGCAAAAATGCCTTTAAGACTCTTTTTTTTTTCTTGAGGATATTTTTTTGCATTTATCTTTAGTAGAGTGGGTGGGGGGCATTGATGTGAGAGAGACACATCGACTGGCTGCCACCCACACAACCCAACCAGGGCTGGGACAAACTGCAAACGAGGCACGTGCCCTTAGCAGAAACCAAACCCAGGACTCTCTGGTCTGCAGGCCGATGCTCTAACCACTGAGCAAACTGGCCAGGGCATGTTTAATACCATTTAAATTTGTCCTGTTAATGGAACTTTTACAGCTCAAGTCTGAGCCTTTGCAAACACATCCATAAAATTGGTTGTATTGTTTCACATTATAAAACCCCACTGCATTTTCAAGCAAATGAGCATTTATGCAAAGAAATAGTGTTAACATATGCCTAACTCCTGTTACAAAGCAAATTATTATTTGTTAATAAAAATGTCCACTTGAATGGCGCAAGAAAAATGCCCCTGGAAAGTCTGACAGTCTTTTGTTGAAGAAAATTCTGTTTTTAGGTTCCCATATGCATTTTCTTTCATTCTAGTCTTAGGATCAAATTTTTGGAAAGTCAAGAAAAAAAACCCAAGAAAAAACAAACAAACAAACCTTTTTTTGCCACCCAAGGGACCACACTCACAATTTCATCAAGTTTCTGATGTTTCTCAAACCTCCAAAGTACAGTTATGTTCACCTAGGCATTTTTGTTCTTATTCACTTTTCACTTCTATTTAAATGAAAATATTCACATTTATCTGGAGATTTTTGTAACATCCCTGACTGGTTGTTTTGGCCTGTAGCAGTCACTCATATTTCCCCAGAAAAATATCACCTTTTCTCTTGCATCTCCCTGCATGTTTACAGAATTACATGAAACCTCCATGAAGGCTCACAATATTAAACACGTTCATCTATACAAAGAAATGAGCTGTTTATCTGTGGATGAAGCAAGCTTATCTAGAAAGGGATATCATTATGTGCGGGTAGGCTATTCATTGAAACATGCATTTATTCATTCAGGGAATATTTATAGAGCACCTTCTTGGAGCCTGGCATTTTATAAAGTGTAGTAAACAAAAATCATGACCAATGTATTAGATGGATCCACCATGAAGATGATAGTTTCAGGGCAGTTGTATAGATGGTAAATAGATAGAGATAATAGCATTACTTTTATGAACAAACAGTACAGGTTGCTCTGAGAGGATCAACAATTCCTGTATAAATGAAGTTCAAGCTGGACTAGAGCATGAGTAGGACTTAACTAATGGGAATGGTTAGAAAGGTTTCTAGGATGGGGAAGCAGCCCATGCAAAGGCCCTGAAGTTGGAAGACAGAGAACACATAAAAAAGTCTGCTGTGAACAGAACTTGGAAGAGAAGCCAGGATGAGGCTGGAGGCATAGAAATGTGATGCATTGACCTAGACTATTTTCTAAATATGTAAATATAAATATCTGATCCCTGTACACCTCCCTTACCAGGAATTGAAGCCTCAACAACAGCTGCTCTAGTTGGTGATGGTGTCTGCATCAGTTCCTTGAGCAATAGCAGATTCTGCAGCCCAAAGAAGAAGTGGTTTCTAGGGTCTTCATCAGTCAGCAGTTATCACAAAGGTTGCTGGTCCATCTTTTCTCAAAGAGATCCGCGACCCTTAGTGACACAATTCTAACTTCAGAACCACAAATAGAGACAGCTGTCAGATGTCCTTTTGTGCCCTCTAGTGGCAGTTGGAGTATTACCCCAGGTCTTTTGAGAAGGGTTATTAAACTACCTCTCAAGAGTTTGCAAATAAGCCAGTGTAGAGACAAACCAGGGAAGGAACCTGACCTCTTCCAGTTCTCCTATGATAGCTCAATCCACAATGTTCAGCAATCCAAATGACTGATACTGTGATAAGTCATTTTAAAGTTCATTAAAGACCAAGGGGATCTCAGAACTCTGCCTACATACATTTTTACCCAACGTCTGTCTTGTAAGTGATGTCTCTTATAGCATCTTCAGTCATTTCAGGTCTGTCTGCTTCATTTCCTTCATGACCCATCTCCTCCTATAATGACTGGGTGAGCATTCTTCTTTGATTTAGTAAAACCATTTACTTAATTCCCTTGGTAACAAAAAGAAGTCTTTTTTTGGGGGGGCTCCAGCCACACCACTCAGTTTATATTTGATGAACTTGCAGCCATAACGCCTGAATCCAGAAACCATCTTTTTGCTTGTATGTGGGATCTCTCTGCCTACATCTCCTTTTTCCTTGGCACCTAGCTCTTCGGCGTGAGATTGCACATGATATGCTTTGAGACAAGAGGAATAGGGGAGGGAGTGCATTAAGACCAAAGTGAGATCTAGCCCAGACTGGTGAACAGCAGGTCCCTCTGATTCCAAAGCTGGCAGTAACTGGATGAGAGATCTGTGGAGGACAAGTGTGTTTACCCAGCGCTAGGAATCCTGCAAGGAAGAAACGGAAGGTCACGGTATAGGTGCCAATCTTCTCATGGGAGGGGCATTAGAAAAGAACAGGTTGGTTTCACAGCTTTCAAGGGAATTGTTTTCGCATGGATGTAGTGGCCTTTGACATTCCCTCAGTATATCCATTGTGTCTTCTCTGACTATGCTTATGAGCCATGTAGGGCCTGGTGCTCTAGGCTGGATGTGTTTCTATAATATATTGCTCTGGCCAGGACGTACCCCAAAATATTTACTTACTCACTGTCATAACGAACTCCAGCATCAACAACCTTTGATGAAAGGGTGAGAGGTTCATTCACTGTGCTAGATTTGGTCTCAGAGCATTGGAGACTCACAGTCCATAGGACTTTTACAGGAGTGTGGAGGAACTGTATTTCCAGGCTCGCTGCCCCCTTTCCCATTTCTGGGTTGACTGGCTTGTTGTCCACCCTGCACCTAGGAAGCTCTGGGCAGTGTCCATGCATTACAGCTTGATAGGAAAGAGGTCCTGGAAGAATGTTTGAACCAATTCAGGATCTAAATGGCACAGGGATGTTCCCTTGCAAACTAGTCTCTATCACTTCATTTATATATAATGATTTCTTCCTTTGTTGTCAATTAAAAGGTTTTCAGATAAACCTCTGGATAATCAGATGATATTAAGTATATTGTCTCTAAAAATTTCATAGTTTTTGTTTCCTCAGGAATTTGAGCTCCTACTGGATACTATTATTAGTACTCAGTATGTTCTCATACACCATTGCTGAGTACGAGAATGTACGTTCATATAGGTTCCTGAAAATGGGTTTGGAAGGTGAATCAATCATTCCTTCTTCGATCCATTCTAGAAAGCTATGTGCTTTGTTTGACTTTAAGAAGCTATAAATTTCCATTAGCACCTACCTAACAAGCCGTATTATGGACAATTGCTCTTATTTACCTCTAATTCAGGGAGAATGACCTGGATCTAACCCAGCTCTTCCTACATATATCACATTTCTCTTTTCTTTAGTGACATCTGGATTTACTGACAAATTCAAATCTCTTTATCAGTTATAAAAAAATGATGCTGAAATGGCTTTGTTTCAGCCAAGAAACAGTGTTTCAGCATGTTATTTTAAATGTTTTGTTCATTATTATAACTACATACACAGGGGCCCTCATATGAAATACTTCTTACACATTTTAAATAGAAGTAACTATAAAATACCAACAAAAGAAGCAACATTTGTATTGTAAAACTGTAATTATATTTTGAAACAATAGATTAAGTGGGGCTATATGAAATAATAATTACTAATTTATCATTGGTATCAATGTCTATATGTCAAAATTTATGTGTGTATTTATATGTTTACAAAGTGAGCATGAAGGAAGGGACAATATTTTCATAGGCTGAAAAGTTCTATTTTTTATAGGAGAAACAATAGTTCATGGCTCCTCACAAGACATATCCCCCCTCCCCTGTGGTTAAAAAACCAAGAACATTTTCATAAGAGTACCTACGGGAAAAGGAATAACAGGGAAAGCTAACTATTATTGTTATACAAGCTCAACTACCAATGACTCAGAGTCAGTCTCCGATATAATACGGTAGGGAACAGGTAGTACCTTATGTTAGAAGTGAGGCATTCTTCATGGGATCATGAGAGCTCATGGGGTAAACACCTAAAATTCTTAGCCATCAGAGGATTCTTCATATTTCTAGTTCTTGAGGATGACATGCAATGTCCGGGTTGGTCGGAATGTCTTCTCCTAAAGTTATGTTAAAGATAAATTATCGCCCCAATTTGCCAGCTCTAAATGGTAACATAACCAGTGTGGTTCCTACCACCACCTACTGCAAAAGAGGACCACAGAGTTTTTACAGTCATGCTCATTTCCATCTCTGTTTGAGCCGCTGGAGCAGATGTAATGCCACCAGTCAGAAGACAGGAAGAGAATAGCATTGTGCTTTCTGACAGCCTTGTTTTCTTTCCTTTGTTCTTGTATTTTTTTAAAGGTTTCATAACCTAGCTAAGTACAATAGCTTTCCTCTGTTGAACTCTTACTGTTTCCCATACTCTAGATGTAAAATCTTCTATTTTAACTCCACAAACATTTAATGAGTAAAGTATCATGTCTACTTGGTAATTGGAGAAAACGTGGCTGTACATGGTTGTTAGTGACAGAGCAGCCGGTTTTGGCTCTAGCCCCATGATCTGGAAGGCAGAGCCTGTTCTTAGTTGCTATGCAGTACAGCCTTCCAGCACCGCCTGGGTTTCGGGAGAGGCATGGAGTTTCTTTTCTGCCTTTCCATTGTGAATGCAACATTGCTGTCCCTGGAGCGCTGCTTTGTAGCAGAAGGAAATGATGTATTTTTGATGTATTAAAACACTAACCCATTTCCTCTGGCTTATCAGACATAATACAGGCACTCCAGGTATTGCAATGATGGGCAGCCTCTAAAATTATAAGAGGGAAATCTCTGAGGGCCACATGTCCTCCCCCCCAAATCTTGATTGTGACTAAAGCATCAGTGAGCCTTCACTATTGATATAGATGTACTAAGAATATAAAGCATACAGGCAATTTATTCATTGCTTACTCTATGTGAGGTATTCCCTCCCCCATTAAAAAATAGCATCATATAGAAAAAACATCCCTCAAAGAGTTTATGGTCCTCTTGAGGAAACTTTATGAAAAAGAGCCTAACATATTCAGATAGAGCTACACGCTTTTCTCTCTAGTAGTTAAGAAGGGCTAGAGAAAGCATGGGAATATGTAGCCCATGTTGTAAGACTTTACAATGCCTGAAATAGAGGAAATCCTAAAATTGCAGCATGAGAAATATAAAACAGAACAAAGTGAATGAAAAGATGAGTGGATATTATACCCAGTGTAAGCTTATGGCCAATAAAGACATTTTTAGGCATGAACAATTCATAGTTTGTCCCCTATGAACTCTATCTAAAAGAATCACACAAATCTATATACCCATAAAAATGAAAATCCAACTCAAGAGAGGAGGGAATGAGGTATCTGACACAATAATGAACAGAAAAACCAATGGAATCAAAGCTAAAAAGGAACTGTAGTTAACGCGGCTGTGAAACAATGTAGAGGTTAAAGGTCTATCACAAAACGTACGTTTAAAAAGTAGAAATATGAGATACATTTGTATTATAGACTTCTATATTCTCATTTAGTAAAGATGATATTGATGGTATACATATAAAATGCAATTTATAAAATATGACACTATTTCTGCAATATGTGTGTGTGTGTGTGTATATATATGTATATATATGCTGAAAATATTTAGGAATAAAGTGCTGACAGGTGTTACCTTTGGGGAGAGGTGGGTTTGTAAGGGAGCAGGGGCTGGTGATGAAGACAGGCCTTTACTGTAAAACTGCATGATTTAAATTATTTTTAAAAATAAAGGACATGCCTTGTGGAGTAACTAAGAAGTAGCTCTTTTACTCACCAGCAGTGATCTTCAACAAGCTCTTTTTGAGCTCTCATAGTCCCATATGTCAGCTGAACATAATAATAATGACCTTAAAGTGTGTGTGTGTGTGTGTGTGTGTGAGAGTGAGAGAGAGAGAGAGAGAGAGAGAGAGACTACATGTATGCATGAATGATTTAAAATAAAATCAGAGCCATATGTAAAATGCTAATTACGATTTCTGGAACACAGTGTGCCCTTAAGCAGTAGCAGTTAATAGTATGCAACATATACTCAACATAGTGAATCATAAAACTGCCAACATGATGTTGTAATCATAGAGCAAGGCCATTTTGTTGATTAGTTATTCACCAATGAGAGATATTACTTAAGCATCAGGTTGTTTAAAATTTTTGTTTGGCTTCAAGTATTCATACAGTTGATGAAATAAATACTTGATTTTCAAAGCAATTTGAGATTATTTATATTGAACAGTAATAGATCAACAGTAAAATGTGCAGGTTGGTAGAAATTACAAGGTATCTTATTGCTCTTTTATAGAAATAGGTACACAAACACCTGGGGGCACTGCTAGTTGGACATAGTCTATAAAAGGGAGTATAAGTTTTATGTAAAATCGCATGAGGCCAGGAGCATAATTGAGGTGGCAAGGAAGCTGAGGAGTGGTTAATATCCAAAAGCGGTGTCTTTCAATAATATCCTAACAGCTAACATATTGATGTTATGATTATAAACCTACACTAAAAAGATATTAGAGAAAGCAATGTGAAAGTATGGCCGTAAGACATAAAAAGGAGTGAGATCAGAGTTTGGCAGCTCTCATGTGCTAACTCTCCCAACATGCACTGGTGGTCTTTTTTCCCTAGTTCTATGCACAGGTCCTGGCCCAGACATACCCTTTCCTGTTAAACCCTGTCTTTGTTTATGGTTGAAAGAAATGACCTTTCTCTTTACACCTATTTAGCAATGTTTTCAAACTAAACGTATACTTTCAAATGTACACACCTCATCATGTGAAAGGTTTTATTATTCTCAGTCTTTCTGAACAATGAGACAAGCAACACCTATACTTTGTGGAAATGGTGTCATTGAATCAGTGAACCAGCTTCTTTCAAATGGACATTGGCCACTCTTGACGCGGAAAATTATACTCAGTTAGGAAGGAAGTATATTTGGTGCTTTCATTGTTATCTTCTAAGAAAAATTGTTATTCATTGTAGGAAAAGGTTCACAGTGCTTGGCCCTTTTGGAATTTCTTTAATTTGACGTTGCTGGGTTTTTCTTTGTACTCATCTTTACGGCATATCCTCCCCACTTCTGTTCTCACTCAAATGTACTGGCATCTTAGGGTCTTTAGGAAACTTTTACTTATTAATTTTTTAAAAAATATTATTTCTTTATTGATTTTAGAGAGAGAGGAAGGAAGAGGGAGAGAGAGATAGAAACATCTATGATTGAGAACATTGATTGGCCGTCTCCTGCACTCCCCCCACTGGGGACTGGGCCCACAGCCTGAGCATGTGCCCTGACCCACAGTTCAACCAGCGGCCTCCTGGTGCATGGAGTGATGCTCAATTGATGAGCCGTACTGGCCGGGCTAAGTGACTCTTAATCCTCACCCGAGCATATATATATATATTTCATTTATCTTCAGATAGAGTGGGAGGGAGAGAGGGAGAGAAAGGGAAAGAGAGAGAAACATCGATATGAGAGGGATATATTGAATGGTTGTCTACTGCACGGCCCCAGCCAGGGCCAGGGACGGAACTGCAACTGAAGCATATGCCCTTGGCCAGAATTGAAACTGCAATTTTGGTCTGTGGGCTGGCGCTTTACTGCTGAGCCAAACTGGCCAGGGCCTTGCTAAGTGACTTTTAAAAAGAAGCTCTTGCCCAGCTGGTGTGGCTCAGTGTATTGAACATCATTCCATAGACTGAGAGGTCCTGGTTCAATTCCTGGTCTGGGCACATGCCTGGGTCGTGGGCTTGATTTCCAGTAGGGGGCGTGCAGGAGGCAGCCATAAATGTTTCTCACATCAATGTTTCTCTTTCTCCCTTCCTTTCTCTCTGAAAAAGTCAATAAAAACATATTTAAAGAAATAAAAAGAAACTTTTTAATATGTTTGTAAAACCAATGATAGAGGGTGTTCTGGACACATGGTTTTCTTTTACAACGATGTTGCTTATTCAGAAGGGCTCAACACCTACTACTATTTTATATGTATATTTATGCGTTTCAAAGATGGAAGTTCTTAGGATGTAACAGTCCAAAAGAAGGAGAAAGGCAATGATTCCTAATTGCATCTGGAGGCAGACGGATTAAGCCAGTTTTTCTTCTTTCCCACCATGCATTATCTTTTTACCACTATCCAAAGTAGCTGTAATAAAGTGGATGTCAAAAGTCAAGGTGCTTTTTTCTTAAGTGCTCTTACTATTAGACTTTTACTTGGAATTTAAAACTTGCCCATTCCTGCCTTTCCTCCTCCCATCTTCTCTTGGTTTCTACAACATTATTTTCCTTCAATTATCCCTTTTTGTTTCTACCTAACCTGGCACTTCTTCTGCCTTTCCTCAAAGCATTGCCATTTCTTACATGTTGTCACCAGCATTATTTTCTATCACCATACTTCATCCACACATACTACAAAATCAACATCGCCACCTCCTCATTTCTCCAGACTTTCGGACACATTTTACACACATTCTTTTAATAGCCTCATCAGAATGACTTGCAGGCACTTCAATGTTCAATGTCCCCATGAGATTTAATTTTGTTTTCCAGCTAACTTGTAATTTCTGTATCCCTTACAGTGTAAGCAAACTCATTAACTTTTCCATGTTCCTGCTTAGCCAATAAATCATCAGGTTGAGTTACTCTTACGTCTGAAATATCTTATATATCTTCTTTTTTTTTTTTCTTTCTCTCTTTTTCTTTGTCACTGCCTTGGTTCAGGCTCACTGACTTTCTGAAATAAAGTATTGCAATTAGTTATTTAGTTATTCTTTCTTCAAGGTCTCTCCCTGCCAATCAACCCTTCCAAGTCCAGCCAATGATTCTTCTAGAGCCAGCACGACCAACGTACTTAAAAAGAAAACAGAACAAAATTTAGTGATTTTTCCATTACCTATAAGACAAAGCGTAAATGTCTCTGTCTTCACAATTTGACCTTAGTGTGCCTTATTTAGTTCGGTTGTCTTTTTGCGAGTTCATTCTCTGTTTCTCCTCCCTATCAGTGCTCCCCAAGGCTCAGAAGTAAGGAGCTACTTTCCAGTCTTGAGTTTGACATGTCCTTCCCAGCCCTTTTCTTTTGCATAGTTTGTCCCTTATGCCTAGAAGGACTCCTCGGGTTCAATCTCTACCTGTCAAACCCTTCAACCCCTTTCATCTTTCAGATCTGAGGATCTCCTCTTCTGCTACATCTTCTCTACCTTTAACTTTGACTAAGGGAATTAGAGTACAATGTTGTACATGGTGTTGGTCACATCCGTCTGTTATTTGCTTAATTGATTCCTCCATTAGACTGTGAACTCCTTGAGGGCAAAGATCATGCCTCATTTATCAGTGAATTTCTGTTACTTAACTCAGTATTAGCAGAGTCTCACTATATAGTTATTGAATTAACAAAATAACATAAATTGGGGTTCTTTATACTGAAAGGGTCTGGCAACTTTCCTATGGGCCCTTCCTGGTTTTCATGATTGATATTCTCTTTAAGATACTGTCCTGCCCCTCTCCGAATCTAAGTGAAAGGGAAGGGAAGGGAGAATAAGAATATTCAAGGCAGTGTTGACGATTACAGCTGAAACCTGCTTTGATTTTGTACCCAAACTGAGATGTTCCAGAGTGTTTTCTTGACTGTCTGCACCAACGAAGAGCATTTCACATCATCTCACTGAAGGCAAATAAATCCATTGCATCTGGTAGTTAAACATTTTAATAGCTGAACGTATGCTCATCCTTTGTTAAGTTTTACTATCTACGCAACCTGGCATTTTTTTTTTTTTTTTTCACCACAGCACTTTCAAGAATATATGCCTTTTTAAAAATTATTTACTTTAGGTTTTAGTTATGTAAAGGAAGATTATTTTAGAAAAAATATTTTTTCTCTCAAATCCTATTATATGTAATTGATTTACATTAAATATTACCCACTAGAATTCCGAGGATATAGCAGTTAGAAATACTAATGTTGAACGCTCAACATAGTGACTGTCTTAGTGTTTTAAATGGGGTATCCTATTTAATTCTCACGACAGCTCTGAGAAGAGGTGGGTGTTATTCTCCTATTTTTTAGAAGAGAAAAACAGAAGCATAGACAATTTAAGCAACTTGCCTGCATCATACAGCTGAGCCGTTCAAGATCACAGCCTGGATTGGGGTTCAGGCAGTCTGACTCCAGAGCTCACACTCACAATTACTACAGCTGTGGAGAATATAATTTAGAACTAAAGTTCTATTCTACCTGAAAATCAGAGGTCTGCCTGTCTGTCATAGTCTTACAGTTCCTTTAAACATGTTGGATCTTCTTCTTTGAAATCATGGCTTCTATGCCCACATTTTTGTTCTGTCACCCTCCCATATGCCACTGGTAAATTGTATTCTAATTCCCTTTTGCCTCCTTCTTTGGGACAATTTCATTGCTGTTTCATGAGCAGTGCACCATGGATGTGTCTCATTACAGCTCCTCTCCTTGATCAAGTGTGTTGATGCTGAGATACAAGTATCAAGCTGATACCAAATGTACGCCTGCATTTATTCTTGCACCCAAAGAATGGGAAACTGTAATTTTAGGTAAAAATAAGGGAATAGGGTATGCATTTATTTTTTAAATTTCTTTTAGATTAGGGAATAAATATATAGGCTTTGTTAAGGACAATGCTTATTTAATTAGGCAAGGGCAGATTTGGATATTTGACCAATCAATTAGATTTCAATGAACCACTCCCCTACACGCGCACACGTGCGCGTGCACGCGCACACACACACACACACACACATACACACCATGTACAAACTAGACACTGAAGCCAAAAGATCTGTACTGGTCTTCTCAATTAATGTTCATTTTAAATTTTATGTTATAGATACTTGGTGTTACAGAAAAATATATTTTGAGCTGTTTATATTAGTTTTGTTATCATGATTATTATATAGTAACTATGGAACTATGAAGGATTATGTTTTTGATATTAAAATAACAATTGTCCTATAGAAGACTGACTTCATTATCAGGCAGAGAGGATAGGTGGATAGCTTCATGTTTTTCTCTTTAAGAAAATGTATATGTTTCTATGCATCGTCCCCTTCCCCAAAGAATATTTCCCTCTCCATTTCATCCCTTTAAGACTCAATATTGAGTTCTTGTTAAAAGAATGGATTTAGATAAAACAACTGTTTTGCTATTATGAGTCACATACTGTTTGAGTGTGATCCATTTCTGGAATGATGTTTTGGCATGGAGAGAATCTATAAACAGCAAACAATTTAGGTGCTGGCAAAAGAGGAGAGGGCGATTCAAAGGGTGAGCAGAAATGAAGGGGACGTATCTAGAACAAAAAGAAAGTTGACAGCAAAGACAACTGTCTCACAATTCCTGATATTTGCCCCAAGATCCATAATGGCCCATCTGATAACGATCTTTGATTCCACACAGAAGATTTGTTCATTTTGGTTAGGGGATGTGTTTAACAGTTTCAGGAGTGACTGAGCATGAAGCTGGTCTGTGCTTCCATTTGATGTGACTCCATCCCTAGCATTATCCGTTTTTCTCTGTGCCACACCCCATCCCTAGGATCTGTTTCTCCACTGGTCATTTGTCTTTCCTTCATTAACTTCTGTGCACAATAGCCTCTGGATCTTTCTACAAGGGCATTGCTATTGTTTTGGGCATCAACTGGACTGAGGCTAGGAGCCTGAAATAGTTGACATAGCTTTTGAATTAGCCCACCCTACCTTTTAGTCTTGGTTTTTCAGGGTGCAGTCATGGGACATCAATCCATGATAAACCTCATTTTCTCTCAGAGGCAATGAATTTATGTGGGGCTAAACTTACAGGATTTCTTAAGCTCAGCACTAATGGAAGAGACCAGCTTTGACTGGTATTTTTTCCCAGGTGGGATATATCACTCACATTGGCTCAGTTTGAAACGGGGGAAGAAGAGACTGTTTGCTGGCTGGTAGCTGGTAGTGAAGAGCTCACTGATCCTACAGAATTTTTGAAAAGGCGGTATGACAAAATCTAAATGACTTTGTTCTAGCTTAGATAACCAAGGTCCTCTGCATTTATATTCTGGGGAAACCATCCCATGCAGGATCTGAGTACTTGGTTGTGTAATCAGGAGCAAAGCTGCTCTCAGGCCAGACCTCCACGTATACCACCGAGCTGCCTTCTTTCTCTAATTGTCTTCACCTATCAGCTCGGGATTCATAATAATGGCTAAATTGAATCGAGCCATTCCCACATGCCAGCCACTGTTCTAAAGGTGTTACATGTCCTAGGTCCCTCCATCTTCACAGCAGCCCTATGAGGTAGACCCCATTATTACCCTCGCTTTACAGATGCAAGAAACTGAGGCAGAGGGAGGTTAAATGACTTGACCGAAGGCATGCAGCTGGGAAATGGCAGAGCTAAGCGTTGATCCCAGGGAGCCTTGCTCTGAAGGTTATGCTCTTACTCTCCAGGGGTTAGGACAGAGTTCTCCTAGCACGCGTGACTGAATAAAAGGGCATTCTCAGGCCAGGGTTGTACGCTAACAAGAGGCCTTCACAGCTAAGTCTATAGCGAGGTCCCTAGAATGCAGGTTTATTCCTGGTGGGCCTGAATTTTAAAAGCTCTCCAGGAATGACCCCTCATTTTGAGACCAGTTTGGAAGGAGACTAGAGGGTCCAATTAGGCTGCTGAGTGATAGTCAGTCTCATGTCCGAGGGAGGATTCCGAACTGGTTCTGAGGGGCCTGGCGATAGAGGTTTGTTATGAAACTTGACTTTTAATGGGCAGCTGGGGACTGTCTTCAACAGCCTTACCCTAGAACAGCCAGCCCTAGGGATGTATCTGTATTGACCTGTTTGGTTCCTAGGAGTCCTGACTGTGCTCCCTCCTGTCCTTGAGCCCTCCATGTCAGGGTCAGCAGTCACTACTTGAAGCCGATGAGGCCATTGTGGAAATGCATTGGTTTCTTGACATAGGTGCTTCTGTAAGGAAATGCTTGTGTAACTACACAAGTGCAGATTTGGCTGCTTGGTGAATGACATTTAGAGTTCCTCCGAAACCCGGGGCTAGTTGGGGGATCTCATTGTTTCTAAAGAGGCAATAATAGGGTCCCAGAGGGACGATTTCTGAATGTGACACTCACAGTCCAACCTAAAGTGGCTTCTCTGTCATTGATCACATGGTTTTGTTTTTTGTTTGTTTGTTTTTGTTTTTGTTTTTTCTTTTCTAGATTGATAATTATGTATAGGACATTGTATGTTAGATGTTTTTATTTATATCTCTTTTCCTAGACCACATTTTAAAATTCTTAAGATAAAAAAAATCTATCTTATGCAATATGTTCTGTACTTATAATAGGTGGTGATAAAAGTTTTGTTTTGACAAGTTAAAATACACGAGTCTCTTAGCAAAACCAAGTTTTTTAACATGATTGTGAGATGGACTAATAAAAGTCTATAGGATGTTGGTTGACATATTTCAGAGAATCATACAGTTTTAAAGCTTATGGTAATTTTGAAGTAGAAAAATCACAATGACTTATATAATTTTTTTAAACGTATTTATATTTTAGTGCTAAGATATAATCATTTCAGTTTGCCTTGTGTTTGAATTCAATTTGATTGATTAACGTGATGTGGCCTTTTGCTCATCAAAGCCAATGTTTTCACAGTCTTTCAGTTATGTTTTGTGTATTTTTTATCCACCTACACTTCCTCTCACCCATCATTATGTAAAAATAGAAGTGGCATTTTGTTATGTATTAATAAATATTAGCCAGATGCTCAAGGTACCTGAGGCAGTGTCATCACTGAACTCTGAGTCTTTGAAAAGGCTTTGCTCTGTGTTGGATGCTCTCAGATACAGAGATGTAAATACTGTTTTCCATTCTGTTTTCAGGTCACATGTGCCAATTTAACCAATGGTGGAAAGTCAGAACTTCTGAAATCAGGAAGCAGCAAATCCACACTAAAGCACATATGGACAGAAAGCAGCAAAGACTTGTCCATCAGCCGACTCCTGTCACAGACTTTTCGTGGCAAAGAAAATGATACAGATTTAGACCTGCGATATGACACCCCAGAACCTTATTCTGAGCAAGACCTCTGGGACTGGCTGAGGAACTCCACAGACCTTCAAGAGCCTCGGCCCAGGGCCAAGCGAAGGCCCATTGTAAAGACGGGCAAGTTTAAGAAAATGTTTGGATGGGGTGACTTTCATTCCAACATCAAGACAGTGAAGCTAAACCTGTTGATAACTGGGAAAATTGTAGATCATGGCAACGGGACATTTAGTGTTTATTTCAGGCATAATTCCACTGGTCAAGGGAATGTATCTGTCAGCTTGGTGCCCCCTACAAAAATAGTGGAATTCGACTTGGCACAGCAAACCGTGATTGATGCCAAAGATTCCAAGTCCTTTAACTGTCGCATTGAATATGAAAAGGTTGACAAGGCCACCAAGAACACACTCTGCAACTATGATCCTTCAAAAACCTGTTACCAGGAGCAGACCCAAAGTCATGTGTCCTGGCTCTGCTCCAAGCCCTTCAAGGTGATCTGTATTTACATTTCCTTTTATAGTACAGATTATAAACTAGTACAAAAAGTGTGCCCTGACTACAACTACCATAGCGACACACCTTACTTCCCGTCCGGATGAGGCTGGACAGGAGGTTGAGACTGAAGCCTGAGGAGTTAAAGGTCATATGACAGGGCTGTTACCTCAAAGAAGAAGGTCACATCTGTTGCCTGGAATGTGTCTACACTGCTGCTCTTGTCAACTGGCTGCAAATACGCTAGTGGAAAACAATCTGATGTAATTTCTGCCCAGTCAGCTTCATCTCTCAGTCTAGTTGTAAATCACCACAGGTTTTGAAGCCACACTTGAAGACATGCTCTCACACATAGATGTACACAGACACACACTTATACACATTTCAGCTTGCATCTGTCACGATTCCTGTCGAGAGGGCTGTCATTGTCTGACTCATAATGGTTCAGGATAAAATCTCATCAAGCTAAAGGATTAACTTGACAGTGAATGGTTTTCTAACACTTGCTGTTGTCGAAATCTCTTTTTAAAGTCTTGAGTACATGCTAATCAATAGTCCCCACTCATGCATTCCTACTGCTTGGAGTAGCTGTACTGGTAAATACTACTGTAGGAGTATATGCTTGTTAAAATGGAAAAAAAAATTATGTCTTTAGAGCTCAGTATTCTTTATTTTATGAACAAGAACAAAGTGTAGTAACTTTTTTCCAGCAAACAGTAGGCACATTCAAGGTGATCCAAGATGGCTCTTTTTTTCTATGCAGGGAGCCTGTTCTCAGTAAAGATGAGCAAACATTTGGAATTTACATGTGGGCAGACACTGGAGTACAGCTTTCATCACCCACCATTGGACTTTTGCAAAGCTGAGACCAGCTAAAGCTGCTTAAAACAAGTTCTGATACTTATATAAGAAGGGAAATGCCTGACAGACACCATGTAAGTTATAAGTGTCTGTCTTATCTTTACTACACATATTGTAACAAATTCAATATCCTAGTCTTCATTTGTATGAATGGTTTGTATTGTATATAGTTTAACCAAGTGTTATTTGAGCTGCTTATTAATATTAACTTGTACTTGTCTCTCTGCTTGTTATTGGTTAAAAAAGAAAAAAAAAAAGGATATGAGGAATCCATTTTATCAATGTAGCTGTGAATTCCATTAAAAAAAGAAATGTACAAAGCATTTATTCAGCTCAAGTATTGTTGAAAGCTATACATATACAACATTACAGTCTGTCTGTATTTAGATATTTTATTTCTGGACAAAATGAAATGTACATAAAAATAAAATGCTTAAAGTTGAGTTTCAATATGTGCTTGTGTAGGATGATGATTTAAATGGTTCTGACAAGAAGAATGTGTTGGAATACAATTATGGTTTTGCATCTCATATCTCCAAATGTGTACAGAACTATCTAAATTGCTATTAGTTGCCCAGTCAAAACAAGTTAGGAGTTTGCAGCTCGAGGCTGGAAAGCAGTTGTGGCATACAGTATTGCACACAGTTTTGGTTTACTGTCATGCTAATTATTCAAGAATACCAAAAATCAATGAACATAAGAAAATAATTGAGGTCTCCTAAATTAATTATAACCAGATAACCAGTTGGTTTTTTCCTTGCATAGAGTCCTTACTTAGCAGAGGGATTGAGAGGAAGGTAATGTCTTTTTCCTTAAAAGAAAGTCAAGGTATCTGAAGATTGTGGCTGACAGTCTACTGTAATGACTCAACCGAGAAAATGACAAGTGTAGTGGCAGGCTTCAGTGCTCAAGTTACCTGTACCCAGTGAGATCAACTCACCTGGACAGCACTGTTGGTAGACATTAAATGTTCTTGTTAAAAATAATTACTGTATGCCATCCCAGCAAAATAAACAAAAGAAGAAATAGTTAAGGTAACTCATTTTTAAAGGCATTGAATTGGAGATTGGGATATGAAGAGTTTCAAAGGTCAACCAAAAAAGCCAAATAAAGAGCACTAACCCATTCTCGTCTTCCCTTCATGCTGCATAAGGATAAATATGTTTTCATGTAGAAAATAACAGAAGGTATTACAGGGAACCCAGAACCACAGAGTTCTGAAGTGAGAACCCGGTGACTGGTTTAACTAATGAGAGCCTTCAACGGCAAGTCAAAGATATATCGTCCTGCTAAATGTCCATCTCTCAGAATTCTCCAATATGACCAGACAACCATTTATATCAATGTATTAATTAATTTGCCATGGGATTTAGAAGCTAATGTTCAAACAGACTCTCTAGCACAACAGGCAAAAAGAGCTTCGTGAGTTCCAGCTGCTACACTTATTTTCCACAGATAAATCTTGTTATTCTGGGGTTTATTTATCAGAGTGATCACTTCGGAGTTTGTTCTCTCTTAGCAAAAAGGGAAATAAGAGAGAAAGGAAAGTAAAAAAAAAAAATTTAGGATCATTTGACTGGTGGACCATGACTTCCATTATGTGGTCTAATCTGTCCTTTGGTTAGCCAAATCCAAGATGAGATGAAAATATGCTTTAATTTCTACTTGTCTGCCCTGCTCTCTAAACTCTTCATGAAGTGTTTATTTTAAAATTTTATAAGCATTCAGAACGTAGATAACTAACATTCAATGAACTGAGTTATTTTTCTGTAGAAGAAAAATAAACATAAAAATAAAACATAGCAAACTTCCAATCAGGTTTTCAATTTTTAAAAATCCAATCTTTCAGGACTTTTATTTTCTGAGCCTGTACACACTTCTCCTAAGCTCTTCATTATCAATGTCTCCATCTGTAATATAGGAAAGTTATGATAGTACAGAACTTTGATTCACAAGATAATGTATTCGGATCCAGTATACTCCTCCTGTTTTAGACAAGGAAGTGGGTGAAGGAAGATGATGGATATGAAGGTTCAAAGGTTCAAATACAAACTTTATTAGGGCAGCTTGTTGCTTCAACAAACTGGTTAAGTTTTTTTTTTGTTTGTTTGTTTTTTAATTCTCACCCGAGGATATTTTTCCATTTATGTTCGGATAGAGTGGGAGGGGGAGAGAGAGAAACATGGATGTGAGAGAGACACATCGACAGGCTGCCTCCCGTGTGACCCCGACCAGGGTGGGGGACCAAACCACAACCGAGATACCTGCCGTTGACCAGAACTGAACTCGCAACTCTGGTCTGAGGGCCGACTCTCTAACCACTGAGCTAAACTGGCCAGGGCAAAACTGGCTAAGTTTTAACTATGCTAGAAAATCATTTGTCATTTGGAAAAAGAAACTGTATGTAACACTAAGGAAATCATCACCTTTCCCTAGAATCTCAGATGCTATTTCACACCTTAGCTAAGACACAGGAAAAAACTTCAGGGTGGAAATAGATGATATCTAATACGAACATGGGTTTGTCATTACCTATTGTTCGTTTCAGAAACATTGTAGTAAGATTGAAATTATGAAGAAATGATTATTGCAGTTTTTTGCCTCATGGAAGAAAAATTATACGTTATCAGTGTATCTATTTATGACAAAAAAACAATGAATTGTCATGGTATAGTTATAATTGGGCATTTTTTGGGGTCCATGGCTCTTGTGAGAATTTCTCTGCGTGAGTGGAGGGTATAAACTGTTAATAGTTCAGTGCTAAAGATCTGGAAATTATTATTCTGCAAGTGATTGAGATACTTGTTATATTTAAAACTGTGGCGTGGGAATTTTCAGGTTCCTACATTTCAGCAATAAACTGTAAGCCATATTTTTGCACAGACTAGATTAAAAAAATCATGAGAAGCCGAAGGAAGTGTTTGTCTTTTCGCTTTTCCCCACTGCTTTACATGTAAGAAGCAGCTTAACCAATAAAAACAGCTCTTTGGTAAAGCAATTTGCGTCTCTGCCATCAACTTTGAATGCCAAGTTTTAGCCTGAAGCAAATTCCAATGGCTGTGTTTATAAACCTTTGAAAGACTTGATTGATGTTCCAGTTTCAGACGTTTATTGATATTTATTCCATTATCAACCTATTTTATATATCTTTTCATTTTAAATAAAATGCAAATCAGTTTATGCATTCAAAAATTAAACATTTAAAAACATTCGTTTGCATAAAAATAATTACTATTTACCTAGTTTGTAGGTGACAAAAATTGAGAACCTTAATAGCCAGAACTGAATCCTGAAAAACAGCTAGGTCACGCTTTTCTCAGGAGTCCCATGTGTATTAAAGAAGGATTTCAGGGGTTAGGAGCATAGAGAAAACAATGTTTCTTAATAAAAACTTACAGCATACCATTGAGTTTTATATCCATTTCTATCAGAAATATTAAAAAAAAATTTATTTTCTTTATTGATTTTAGAGAGAGAGGAAGGGAGGAGAGAGAGAGATAGAAACATTGATGAGAAAGAACATCAATTGGTCACCTCTTGCATGTCCCCCACTGGGGATCAGGCCCACAACCTGGGCATGTGCCCTGACCAGGAATCAAACCAGTGACCTCTTGGTACACAGGTCGATGCTCGACCATTGAGCCACACCGGCCAGGCTCAGACATATTTTTAAGTAACACATTTATAATTTTCTTTTCACTAGGATGGCAAAGAACAGAAATCCCATGAGAGAGTTGCAGTTTTAGTTTGTTTGTGTGAGCAAGGTCTAGAAAAACAGCCTAGAATTAGGAGAGACTGCTATTGCCAAGCAGCTGGCCAAGTGTCCCCAGTGTGATCAAAAGCAGTTTCATATTTATGGTTCTGCATTTGCAGGAATATGCCTTTGATTACTGATGAATTGGAGAATGACTTTAAGGGTCCCAGAAGTGATGGACGCAGAAGATTTGCAGACCTTCTGTCCGTGGCTGTTGCCATTGCAGTTGCTATGGGAGGTGCCAGGTGTTGGTTCTCCCAAATTCTGACCAGTGAACTAGACGTACAGCTAAAGCTCTGTTCACATCCTACACCCCTGGCAGGTGCTGGCTTTCTAGCTCCTAATTCTATGTCAGGCCTCCAAAGAGACAATTAGAATATTAATGTTCTCTGATGATCAAATTCCTTGACTCAAATGCAGAAGTAAACTGTATTTGTATTTAAAGAAATAATGCAATACTCTCAACAATAAAGATCATTAAAAAAAAAAATGAAAGCTGTCAGAATGCTGCTATTGCCAAGTAAGTATTTTTCAAAAAGCAAAATATTATTTATGTTACTGCTTTAGTTTACTCCATCAATTTTCTGAAATGCAATTTTATTTTATTATTAAAATTAATTTCTTTTTTGCATTTAAAAAAAGTTTTCAGAAGATAGCATAGTCAAATGGCATATTGTAAGCAGGTTGAAAATATTCTGTGGACTTTTAAAAATGTACTATAATTGATTTAACATATTAGTTTCATTGTACAACATAATGATTAAATATTGTATATATTGTGAAATGATCACCACAGTAAGTCCAGCTAACTTCCATCACCATACATAGTTACAAGATATTTTTTCTTAAGAGGAGAACTTTTAAGATTACTCTCTTAGCATGTTTCAAATATATAATGCAGTATTATTAACTACAGTCACCATACTATATATTACATATATAGTAACATATATGTAATATATAGTATATACAGTAATATCCCTTCCCCCACCAATCTGTTTTTTTGTATCTGTAAACTTGTTTTTGTTTGTTTTTTGATTCCACATATAAGTAGGCCATTCAATATTTCTCTCTCTCTCTCTTTTTTTTTTTATCCTCACCCGAGAACACTTTCCCATTTTTTATTCAGATAAAGCAGGAGAGAGAGAGGGAGAGAAACATTGACGTAAAAGGGACCCATCGAGTGGCTGCCACCCACACCACCCAGCCAGGACCGGGGACAAACTGCAGCCGAGGTACATGCCCTTAGCAGGAACCGAACCCAGGTCTCTGTGAACCACAGGCTGACGCTCTAATCACTGAGCAAGACCAGCCAGGGCTGCTGCCTTTTTTTTTTTTTTTTTTACTTATTTCACCTAGCATAATGTTCTCATGGTCTATCTACCAATAAATAATAAAAGGAAATTGTCCTTTTAACAGACAAAAAATTATATTCTAATTTTGTATCAGTATACTTTTGATATTAAAACTCCTTTTTACAAGTTAATTTTGGCAATACCCATCCAGATATAGAAAAATATCATATACCTATAATATACTTATACAGACACACATAAACATACAGAGAGATGCAAACAGAAACCTTACAGTTTTCGTTCTAAAATTTTAGCCATGAGTCAGGCACAATACAAAACGCACTAGTTTATAAAAGAATAGTTGGAACAGAATTGTGGTTCTGGTAGATAGACAAAGTTAAAAAGTACCTGTTCAGATGACCAAAGATTTTTATTAAATATTTTTTATTTGCATGCTGTAAGGATTGTTCTTGAGCTTTCTTTCTTTTTTTCCCTTCTTCCTCCTTCACCTCCTCCTTTTCTTCTTCTTTTCTTTTAGAGGAAAGAAAGAAATCTGATTTTATTGAACATTTTAACCCAGTACCTGGGGGTTGATGATATATAATTTTATAACATTTTTCTGAACCCTTGAAATAAGTTAACTTTTTTTTTTTAAAGCTATTTTTACAAGTAATTTTGTCTTTTAGAAGCTTCTGCATGCTAAGAATGCTTTGGTCTCTGAGAGGTTTGAGGTTCTTTCTTGTCAAGGGTGCTCCTTAAAGTGGACTTAGCTCTCAGTTAGTTTCCCCGAAGTGGCCACCGTGATTCCACATTGTCCAAGAGTTTATCCATTTTCCAAAATGGCACAAGATTCTGGTCCAAGGGGAGTATACATATAGGAAGCAGGAGTTTTTTTGAGGGAAGTCAAGAGGTTTAGACCAGGTAGAACCCACCTTTGCCTAGATTCCCTAAGATGTATGAAGTGTGAGTTGTTTCTTAACAGCTGTTTCAGAAAGGGAAATCAGGTGTTTCCCCCCCTTTTGAACAGAATGGAGCTACTTACCAAGAAGCTTCAAATAACAAAATTCAGGTACGTACAATTAAGTTGAAAAGCTCAAAACTCCAAGAGAGCTCAAGAGTTAGTGAGAAAAGCGGTGACTCAGCGGGCTTGTACGTATCAGCCTTTTGTTCCCTGGCCTCAGAGTGGTTGGGGGGGGGGGGGGGCTTCTTTGGATCTCACTTTTGAAGCCATGAACTATTATGTCATTACATAATATGTCCTTCTGTCCTTCTGCTATATGCTTTGAATTTTCTTTTCCCCACAGAGGGAAAACAAAAATGCATGACAGTGTCTTATGCATAAACCTCAAGTGGGTGGAGAGACTTGGAAGGATTGGTCAACCCTCTTTCTTCTGACATGTTTCTCTTATTTATTAATTTTTTTTATTTTCATATCTTCATAAATGAACACACCAAAAAATTGTAACCATTTTCTTGCTTTACTTCTTGAAATTTTTTAGAGACCCAATCTATATACAAAAGCAGGGATTAGAATACTTAATACTTGAGCCTGTTGTAGCCTGGCCCTCTGTGTATGACAGTGAATACGTATACTTATTCCATTTTTGCCTCTTACTAATGTGCATAATTAACATTCTTTTAAGAGAAACCATAAATGTGAAGGCATGTTATACTCCATTGGTTTAACTAGAATCGTGCTCAAAAATATTTTCACGTTATAAATAATTTATGAGCTCTCCCTTCATTGTTAACTAAGCTGATCTCCACCTTTTAATTTTCCCCCAAATTTGAGGAAAAATTGAATTTATCATGAAAATCACACTTGTGTTCAAGTGTGAAATACTTGTAATATTTTATTCCACTTAAGTTATAAAAACTAAGGGGTTAGCTGAGTTTACAAATGTAGTTCTTTGATTTCTTTTATTTACAGGTTTTTTTTTTCTTTTTTGGCCAAATGTTACTCATGTATGACCTTTTTTTAAAAAAAAAATATATATATATATATATACATACACACACATATTGGTGGTACGTGCCCCTAGTGGGAACCAACCGAACCTGGGACTCGCTAGGAACCAAACCTGGGACTCTCTGGTCCACAGGCCGACGCTCAACTGCTGAGCCAAACTGGCCAGGGCAAAAAAATATATATATATATTTAAAATTATTTTTAGGGAGAGAGGAAGAGAGAGGGAGAGAAATATCCATCAGATGCCTTCTGCACACCCCCTCCTGGAGATTGAGCCCACAACCCGGGCACATGCTCTGACCTGAAATTGAACTGGCAAACTTTTGGTGCATGGGACAACACTCATCCAGTTGAGCCACGCAGCTGGGCTCATGCATGACCTTTTTTTTGTTTTGTTTTTTATCCTCACCTGAGGACATTTTTTCATTTTCTGTTCAGATAGAGTAGGCGGGAGAGGGAGAGGGAGAGGGAGAGGAAGAGAGAGAGAGAGAGAGAGAGAGAGAGAGAGAGAAATCGATGTGAAAGGGACACATCAGGTGGCTGCCACCCACACGACCAACCAGGGCTGGGGACTAACTGCAACCAAGGTACGCGCCCTCAGTGGGAACCAAACCCGGGTCTCTCTGGAGCGCAGGTCGATGCTCTAACCGCTGAGCCAAACTGGCCAGGCCGTGCATGACCTTTTGAAGTACATGCTCCCAGCCCCTTGGTACAGACATTTACTTCTTTGGACCATGTGAGCTTTCTCTGACTTAGGCAACTACAGCTTTCACATTCAAGTCTCTGCTACACCAAGAAACGTAGTTCTGAAAATTTAGCAGAGCTAATGGCTTTGACAAAGAAAGTTTGCTGTTTTTTAAAAGCTTGCGATATGTATTTTAAAGGGGGACCTTGGAGCATTAGGGCCCAAAATTCTATATCACATCTAATAGAACTTTTTGGAAAAAGATAAGATCATACAGAGCCAATCCCTCCTCATTGATTACCCCCACTCAGGACAGGTGCTCCTTATTCACACTATGGGCAACAGGAATTCAGTATTGGAGGGAAGATTATGAACATCAGCTTATCTCTAGGGAAAAGCCTTGTGCTCTTAAGGATTGGGGATCTGACAGCAGGAGGCGCTTGCTTCGGGATGGAATCAGAGGAAGCAGCAGACCTGGCTGTGGACTTGAGATGGCTCTATGAAGTATCTAGGCCATTGGGAATGGGGTATAAAAATTGTCATGGGAAAAGCAGAATGTTTTCTATTTTATCCAAGAGAGGCATAAACTTGACAGAGCCCAGTTTACTCACCAGGCCTCGAGGTCGTGACAAGGCATATGCAGGAGCACTTGACTAGACCTGACCCCTGGAGCCCAGGTGGGATGTGTGTCTCCAGGGAGAACAGAGTGGGCTGATGACAAATGAGAATCAGGTGCCATCTCCTGCCAACACCATGGCGTTATATATGCCTTGTGAAAGTTTTATGCAACCTTGGGAACAGGTGGGAAGAACCCCTAGCTAGACTGAAATTGGCCTCAATTGGCTGATATTTTAGAATTCTCCATATGGTGGAATTTGGGCTTAAGATAAAAATTAAATTATAGAAAGGTAAAATTACATTTATTCCACAGTTGATTATGTGACTTGAAATTAACATCTGCTAGATATTATTTCATTCATATGATAGAATTTGTTGATACCTGTTTTGTGGAAGACACCATGCTAGCACACTGAGAAATTTTAATACAGAGATACCTATGTTGAAGGACAAAATAATCTGTTAAAACGCAGAAAGGATTATGTGACCTTTTTGACATTTTCCCTCCAATATAAATTCTTTCTATTGGCTTAAATAGCCTTTATAAATAATGGTTTTGGATTAAAGGAATAATTATGGAGGTATGAAGGAGATAGGTAGAAGGTAAATAAAGTTTTTAACTCACATCTTCAATCATTCTTTTTTCCTTTCTTTTTCAACCATATTTTTAGAGTTTATGGATAAATGCAGAACTCAATTCCTGACACACTGAAGGAAATGGAATGTTTAGGGTATCTTACAGGGCCCTGTCAAGGAAAATGCCCTGCAGTGAAAATAGGACTCAACCTAACTCAGCAGGCTTCAAATCTCACACCCTCTCCATTACACTTCAGGTATTCTTTCCCCACTCTTCCTGGGAGCTCCCACTTATCTATTTATAAAATAGCATTTCTAGACTAAGGCATAGTTTGCAAGTATGTTCCATGAACCCTTAAATTTCCAACGAAGTGCCTCCTGGGCTTCTGCAGTTGGACATGAAGGAGGCCGAGAGGCGGTGGTACGGAGCCATCTGTATAACTTTTCACCCCAGTATTCAGTTACTCAGAACACACTTACAGAATGCCTGCCGTGGGTCATGCACTGGCATCGGTCCTAAGGATACAGCAGTAATAATACAGACAAAGTTCCTGTCCTCAGGTGGCTTAGAACCTAGTGGGAAAAATGGCACTCACCAAAGAAATACACTGTATGTCTGGAGGTACTCAGTGCTGTAAAGACAAAGGAAAGAAAGTGAATGTTGAAGGGTATACACACACACAAACACACACACACATATTTATTTTAATTTTTTCCTTTATTGATTTTAGAGAGAGAGGAAGGGAGAGGGAGACAGACACATTAATGAGAGAGAACATCAATCGGTCACCTCCTGCATGCCCCCCACTGGGGATCGGGCCCACAACCTGGGCACGTGTCCTGACTGGGAAGGGAACTGGCGACCTCTTGGTGCACGGGTCGACGCTCCACCACTGAGCCACACCGGCTGGACTATTCATATTTTTTTTAAATGGTGATTTAGAGAAAGCTCTTCTATGGTGACATTTGAAGGAAGTGAGGAAGCGAGTCGTGTGGATATCTAGGGCAGAGAAAAGCAATCAAATGCCTGAGTCAGGGGCTTTTAAGGAAAGATAAAATGACTAGAGTGACTGGAGCAGAGTGAGTTCTGGAGAGAACCTTCCAAGATGAACTACGAAAGGAAGCAGGGGTTTGACTTTACCTATGAATGGGAAAAGAACCTCGAGAGGTTTCAGAGAAGGTAAGTTATACGATGTGACATGTTTTAAAAGGACCACTCTGATTGCACTGCTGAGAGTGGAAGATGAGGGAAAGGGGGAAGCAGGGAGGCCAGGTGGGCGGTGAGGCTGGCTCCCAGTTAGACGTAGTAGTAGCAGCACTGGCAAATCAGTAGATCCTGGATGGAGCCGAGGACTGACTGATGGACTGTTTGTGGTATGTGAGAGGAAGAAAGGAATCAATTATGCCTGATTTATTTTTCATATTCAGGTTACAGATACAGTTGCTTTATAAAAACAGAATGTATTTTGAAACCTGCTTTGAAATTAACTGAAGTTACAGACACACATGTACCTTCTGATCTCTTTCAACTAATACTGTAAGTTTGCTCGGGTCAACGCTCAACCACTGAGCCACACCGGCTCTCTTTGGAACCCACAGAAGGGAAAATAATTTTATATATTAAAAAGTTTTTATATATTCTTTGTGTTCATTCTGACACTTCATTGTGCTTCAAAGATTTATGAGATTTGCATAGTTTCTTTCTTTAGGTATTGCTTTTAAAAATATATAAAAAGAACTCTTTGATAATATAAGACTTACTTCATATCGATCCACTGTTGAAAATTTGCAAGAAAAATTGCTTTTATGTAAATTGGAAGAAACAAGTAAATAAAAACATGCAACATGTAAATCTCTTCTTGTTAGGCAGGTCTGCATATAATCTACAAATAGGGCAGGGACTCCAGGGCTGGTGTTCATAGAGGTCGAGAAACTCCCCAAATTGTGTGTACAGGGTGGGAAAAAGCATGTTTACAGTTGTGTTTTATGGAAAATAATACAATAGTTAATAAGTAATAATACAAAGATAAACTCTGTATTTTGCATATTCACAGGTATAAACCTACTTTTACCTCACCCTGTGTATACCTTTTTCTTGGAAGAGAGATCCCATTTCCCATCATATTTACAAAGGGTTTTTAAAAGTGAATAAATGCACGAACAACAAAATTGACTTACATGAAATTATAAACGAATGGATGGGACCAAAGGTATCAACAAAGAGAAATTTTGAAAGATGTTATGGAGGATTACTTTAAAAGTATATCTATTTTATACTTATTCATCTGCAGTTTTAAAAATTATTTTTGATGTTGCTAGAAAAGACAGATTTTATGTGTACATATATTAAAACTGAATAAAAATTGACAAGATAAAACAATAATTTAACCTTTAAACTACCTTATTCTAAAATGGCAGGAAACATATTACAGACATACTTTAAAATCAGGTGTTGGCACCAGAATTATCTGTTAATCTGCAGAAAACTTTTCACAATCTGACCTGAACTCAGGTTTTCCAGAGATGTGCAATCAAAACCTTGAAAACTGGGAAAGAATCTACAAATCACAAAATGGAAAGCCTATAATGGTTCATATGGCTAGAAAAAATAAGTGGTATCATTTGGCATGTCATTGTGCTCTGGCTAATGTATTTAATCCATATAGATGTACTGTTATGAGACAATTGATTCACAATTTTTGTGCCTGAAAATTAAATATGGAGAAATTATATTCATTTAGAAATTTACATATATTTGGTGGTTGAACAGCCAGTTATAACCATTGGTTGATACTGATTCTACTCATGTTGTAAAAAAAAAACAAAAGAAAATAAATACAAGTCTAACTATTCCTCTTCATATGTGGAAATTTATATTCTCTTATGCCTCTGGGATAACATTTAGTGTTATTCTGTTGCAGAATAATAGTTTGATAGTTAAAACGATTAAGTGTCTTAAATACTGTATTTCTAAATCGTTGATTCTGGGGAGTATGTAGTTCCATGTTAAATGAAAACCATTGCAGTAAAGAATAATTAGAGTATAAAATTGTGTTTCTATTTTGTCTACTCTTTATATTGATGCGTATTTAATTTGATAATGACTAAATTAGAGGGTATTTACATTTTCCAGCATATTTGAATGTCATAAACCCAACTTTCAAATTTATGGTCAGTTACAGTGGCTTACATCTATATAGCTGTAAAAGCGGTGGTGGTCTTAAGCCCTGGCCAGCGGTTAGAGCATCGGCCTGCTGTCCAGAGAGACTGGGGTTTGGTTCCTGCCAAGGGTGTATGCCTCGGTTGCAGTTTGTCCCTGGCCCTGGTTGGGGTTGTGCGGGAGGCAGCCACTCAATGTGTCCCTTTCACGTTGATGTTTCTCTTGCTCTCTCTCTTCTCTTTCCTCTCTCTCCCTCCCACTCTATCTGAACAAAAATGAAACAATGTCCTTGGGTGAGGATAAAAAAAAAAAAAAAAGCTGTGGTAGTCTTGAAAACAGTGGAAATAAAAGCATAAAGGATCTAAAGTTGTCTTTAACTCTAATAGCTACTCTGGCTAAAATTTCTGAACCAGCCATGTAATTTGGATTATTGGGTGTTTTTTTTTTCAGTAATGTAGCAGGTACTGCCCACTCACCTTACCACGTCAGTCCCATTAGCTCAACTTCCAACTATTTCTTTTCCCGAAGGCTTTCTGTCCACTGGAGTGTGCTTTGCAACAGGTAAGATGTGCCCAGGAAATACTTTTCAGGTGCCCAGGGCCAGGCTTCCAACAGTGACAGGAGGAGCCCTCAGCTAGTGATCCTCAGGTAGGGTACCTTCGGTGTGTGTGTTCCACACTGGTTCACCAAACCCACTGTAGTTAACTTGTTTAATGGAGCACATTTCATTGAATTTCTTTCTTTCCCTGCCTCACTTCTTCACTCCATTTCTGATGCTTCCTATAATCACCTTCAGTATTAACTACTTTTATTCAAATCTTTGTCTCAGGAAATGCTTCTAGGGAATTCACGTTAAGACAAATGTGGATTGCAAAACTTTGATCATGATGTTTGCTCAATAATAAATGTTAAACCATGTCTTTTGTGAATATAGATTTTAAAATCACATGTATTGAGGTATAATTTACATATAATACAGTGCAGTAATTGTATAGTTGAGGAAGTTTGTATACAACTGTGTAACTGCCACCATCACAGTCAAGATACAAAACATCTCCATACCCTAAAAACTCCCCCTGTTCCTTTGTAGTCATCTCCTATCACACTCAGTCTTCCCATTCTCACTGTAGTGTTTCTTATTCTAGAATTTCACATAAAAGGAATCATACATTATGGACCCTTTTTGTCTGGCTTCTTTTGCTTTGATTTTGAGATTCACTTATCTTGTGTTCTATGAATCAATAGATTTTTTAAAAAAATCCTCACCCAAGGATATGCTTTTCATCTATTCTAGACAGAGAAGAAAGGAGAGGGAGAGGGAGAGGAAGAGGAAGAAGGAGAGAGAGAGAGAGAGAGAGAGAGAGAGAGAGAGAGAGAAACATCCATGTGAGAGAGAAACATTGATCAGTTACCTCACTCACACTCCCCAACTGGGAATTGAACTTGCAACTTGGGTATGTGTCCTGATTGGGAATCATACTGCTGTTGTTCACTATTCTGTTTCATTTCTCTGCATATCTGTACATTTTGATGTGTTTTGATTTCATTTTCCCTCATGCCAATGTACTATGTTTCCTTGTCATATCTTTTAGGAATGATGGTATATTTAGAAATTTATACTGTTCCAATACCTAACAGTGGAAATACTAGGGTGTTTGGTAAATGTATGGTTACCTTTGAGGAAAAAACCAAACTGGTTTACAAGGTGGCTTCATACATTTTACATTTCTTTCACCAGGAATGCAAATTATATTTGCCCTATGTCTTTCCCAATACTAGGTATTGTCAGTCTTTTTAATCTTAGCAAATCTAGTGGGTTTGTAATAATATCTCATTAAGATTTTAATTTTAGTTTGCATTTCTCTCATGATTCCTCATGAGACTGGATATCTTTTCACATGCTTATTGATATATATATTTGTGTGTGTGTGTGTGTGTGTGTGTGTGTGTGGTCTGTTAACATTGTCAACCCTTTAAAAATATTTGAGTAGTAGAAGTTCTTTATATATAGGGTTTGGCCAAAGTAGGGTTACAGCTGTGAGTACGTGAAACACAAAGTTTAATTTTGTGTTATTAATTATCCCATTATTTTCACATGAACAACTGTAGACCTACTTTTGCCCTACTGTGTATTTTGGATATCAGCCCTTTATCAGATTTATGTATGTACTACAAATAATTTCCCTCAGTCTTAGCTTGCCTTTCATTTCTTAACAGTGTCTTTAGAAGCACAGAGTCCAATTTATTATAATTATTATTTCTTTTTCTTTATTGATTTCAGAGAGAGAGGAAAGGAGAGGGAGAGAGAGAGATAGAAACATCGATGAGAGAGAACATCGATTGGCCACCTCCTGCATGCCCTGCACTGGGGATCGGGCCCTCATCCTGGGCATGTGCCCTGACCGGAAATCAAACCGGCGACCTCTTGGTGCATGGGTCGATGCTTAATCACAGAGCCACACTGGCTGGGGCAATTTATTATTTTTTTACAGTTAGTGTTTTGCGTAAGAAATCTTTGTCTACTCTGTTTTCTTTCAGACGTGTTGAAGTTTTGGCTTTTTTTGTTCCTTTGTTTTGATCTGTGCAGCATTTATTTGTAGTCAGCTTTTGTGCTGTGTGAGGTGAGGGTTGAAATATTTTTCAAATGGACATACAGTTTTTCCAGCAACATTTGTTGAAAAGACTACCTTTCCCATTTAATTATCTTGACAACTTTACAAAAATTAATTGGATGTATATGTGTGGTCTACTGTTGTTCACTATTCTGTTCCATTTCTCTGCATATCTGTTCATTTTGATGTGTTTTGATTTCATTTTCCCTCATGCCAATGTACTATGTTTCCTTGTCATATCTTTTAAGGAAGGATGGTATATTTAGAAATATACTGTTCGGTTTCCAAATATTTATGGATTTTTCAGATATCTTTTTGTTTTTGAGATTTACATTAATCCCATCGTGGTCAGGGAATATATTCTACGTGGTTTCCATCTCTCTTAATGTTCTGAGGTTTAGTTTATGGTTCAGCATATGGGCTACTTCAGTGGGTGGTGCCTATGCTCTTGACAAACACGTGTGTTCTGCTGCCGTGTGTTGTGGTGTTCTGTAATGCCAGTACGCCAAGTTGGCTGATGACGTTGAAGTATTCGATATCCTTGTCAATTTTAGTTATACTGATTTTTCCATTACTGATAAAAGAGTATTAAAGCCTGAAACTGTTCATTTTAGTTTTGTCTATTTCTTCTCTAGTTTCCACTATTTTTAGCTGCATGGATTTTGAATTTCTAGTATTAGACACATACACATTTGGAATGTTTGCCTTTCATAAAAATTTAGACATTTTTCAACCTTGCTGGTTTGGCTCAGTGGTTAGAGCGTCGGCCTGCAGACCAATGAGTCACGGGTTCGATTCCGGTCAAGGGCATGCACCTTGGTTGCAATGCATCCCCGGCCCTGGTTGGGTCGTGCGGGAGGCAACCACTAGATGTGTCCCTTTCACGTCAGTGTTTCTGTCTGTCTCTCTCGTTCTTTCTTTTCCTCCCACTCTATCTGAACAAAAATGGAAAAATGCCCCTGAGTGAGGATTAGAAAAAAATTAAGACATTTTTTATTATGCTAAATCCTGCTGTTTTTCTGGTAATGTTCTGGAATCTTGAATAAACTTAGAAATAATTGATTAGTGTTTATACAGAAAACCTTTGTAAAAATCCTTGTATCATAAACCTCCTTATGGCTTTATTTTACATTGTGTTCTTTATAGACAGCCATGTAGTTGGGTGTAGTGGATACTGTGATATGTCACTCACAGTCTCTTTCAATGAAAGACTTATAGCCCCAGGTTCTGAGGGTACCGAAGCTGACAGTCTCTCCATGTCAGCTCCTTCAGGGACTCCTCTGCTTCCAGACAGATGTTTGTCTCATCAGAGCTTCTGAGAAATTACATTTCAGGCTCCTGTTGACGTATCAGGAGAAGATAAAACCAGTTTGATTATTTTGCTTCTTTGTAGAATGTGCTTTCTTCTGAATCACCTTTACACTCCACCTTTGTAGTTCCGAGTCTTCCATTAAGTTCTATAGGAAATCAAGTAATTGTCTGCCCATGTTCAAGAATTTTAACAGGTGCTTGTGCTATTAAACTTCCTGTTCTACATTAATAAATGAAATATGGCCTTTCTGTGAGTTTCATCTTCTTTGAAGCTGGAAACTGATCGCAGGTGTTAATCTAGGAAGGGTCATATTTTCTATGAAATATACCCATTCTTTTAAGGAATTGATTTAGTAGTTGATAAATTGTCAAGGTTGCCCTGGCCGGTTTGGCTCAGTGGTTAGAGCATCGGCCTGTGGTCCGGAGAGACCCAGGTTTGGTTCCCACTAAGGGCGTGTACCTTGGTTGCAGTTTGTCCTCGGCCCTGGTTGGTCATGTGGGTGGCAGCCACTTGATGTGTCCCTTTTACATCAATGTTTCTCTCTCTCTCTCTCTCTCTCTCTCTCTCTCTTCCTTTCTCTCCCTCCCATTCCATCTGAACAAAAAAATGGAAAAAAATGTCCTTGGGTGAGGATTAAAACATAAATAAATAAATAATAAATAAAAGTGTCAGGGTTGCATGGCATTATGTGTTGTTAGATTCTCAGTAGCAGCCTCAAAGCAGATTTATTTTATTCCTTTATCCTCGAAACTATAGTGCACGAGTACTTATTGCATACCATGTATACATTGTTAATTTTCATAGGAAGTTGATTTCCAATTTGAAAGCTGAATTAAAAGGTAGAAAACACTAATTGAATGTATATTAGGTCCCAATAACTATCCCAGGTGTTTTATAGAAGAAGTTATCTCTTTGTTAATTTTTTTTTCTTTATTGATTTTTGAGAGAGAGGAATGAAAAGAGAGAGAGAAAGATAGAAACATCAATGAGAGAGCATCAATTGGCTGCCTCCTGCATGCCCCACACTGGGGATTTGGCCCACAACCTGGGCATGTGTCCTGACCAGGAATTGAAACAGCAACCGGGTGGTACATGGGTCAAAGCTCAACCATTGATCCACACCTGCTGGGTGAAGTTCTCTCTTTTAATCTTGAAAGTAACCCTGAGATTTACAGATACAATGTTTTATTGATGGTGAAAGTGAGGGTCAAT
The DNA here is from genome assembly GCF_014108415.1 of Molossus molossus. Classification (NCBI taxonomy): domain Eukaryota; kingdom Metazoa; phylum Chordata; class Mammalia; order Chiroptera; family Molossidae; genus Molossus; species Molossus molossus. The sequence goes on along the minus strand of NW_023425401.1, from coordinate 28,460,263 downwards.
GAGGTTAAGCCTATAAGGTGTTCCTCTTAAGCTATCATTTATTTTTAATTTTTGGACATAATTAAATCCATGTTGGATATAAACAAGTCTTAGATACTGATTTCCTAGACACCTTGCAAAAATGCTGATATTATCTCTGAGTACGTATTTTTATTTTACTGTTCTTAAAGGTATAAACAAATTTCAACATAAAGAACCATTGAGCCTGGCTGGTTTGATTCCTGGTCAGGGCACATGCCCAGGCTGTGGGCCCGATTCCCAGTGGGGGGCATGCAGGAGGCAGCCAACTGATGTTCTCTCATTGATGTTTCTATCTCTCCCTCTCCCTTCTTCTCTCTCTAAAATCAATAAAGAAAAATTATTTTTAAAAAAACAGAAAAAAAAAACCTTTGAGTTGTATTTGCAAAGGCAGTTTAGCAGTTTATTTCAATAATGTACATGACATATTTAACTCGACCTACATACATTAGTGTTGTACAGTAGTATTTGAATTATTAGCATTTAAAAATATATTCACTTTTATTTATACCCTTATTCTGAATCAAAGGGCCAAGATATAATATAGTAAATACCCACTAGCAATGACAAAGTTTTGACTAAATTAGGCTTGTGACTTGAGCATCCTTTTCTTCCTTAAGGTTACTATTTACTCTAGCATTTACCTCTATATAAGAAGAGGAATGTGTACTTAGCATAATTTAGTATTACTAGTAGAGACATTGTGAAAAATATCACAGCAGTCTTTAATGCTAGGAAAACCAGATAAACTATTATTTTTATTATTATTTTTTTACATCAAATGAATAAATTGCATGGAAAGACATATTTTAATAGGCATATGGATTTTTGCATAAAAATAATTAGTTTATGACACCACAGATATAACTGGCAAGGCTAATGCATGGTTATCATTTTGACTTACTATTCTGTTTCTCAGCCATTGCTTAACTTTACCCAGAATATATATGTCCTTTTATGTATATTAATGATTTCTCATTGTATTGGTAGTATTTGAAGAAATGAAATAACATATCAACTACTGATTCTTTATTTTTTGCAGTTGTATTTTAAAAATATATTTTTAATTAAGACTTTGTTTTCTTTAGAGTAGTTAAAACTTGAAGGGAAGGTACAGAGGATCGCATATCCCCTTTGTCCCCACACATGCATAGCCTCTGCCACTATTAACATGCTCTGTCAGAGTGGTACATTTGTTCCAGTTGGCGAACCTACACTGAGAAATCATCATCACCCAAAGTCCATAGTTTACATTACAGTTCAGTCTTGATGTTGTGTATATTCTATGGTTTTAGACACATGTAGAATGACATATATTCATCATTCTCGTGTCATATAGAGTATATTCGCTGCCCTAAAAGTTGTCTGTGCTCTGCCTATTCATCTCTTCCTCCTCCTCAATACTTTGTAATCACTGATATTTTACTGTCAGCAAAGTTTTGTCTTTTTACCATTATATTTTAAAAATATTATTTAACACATTACTGAGTATATTAATGTTCCAGGCATCATAATAGGTGCTGAGAACACTAAGATAGATGTTTTTAGTTGACACACTGTGGAGGGGTAAAAGCAATTTATGTTAAATGATTGGTAATATGATATGATGTGATATGATATAGTAAGAGTATTGCTTTGATAACTCTGATGTAGGAATAAAATATTTTGCCTATAGACAGTATGGGAGGGGATTCTAGTATGTGTTCCCCACCAGCAGGCCTGCAACATGGGCTTGAGTGCAAGTATTTATTCGGGAAGTAGAGAAGTGAGGCTGGGAAGGAAACACAGCCAATAAAAGGGGCTTGTAAGTAAGCAGGGGTAATAGTTACACGTGGGACTGGTAACAGCGTAAACATAACTGAGAGTTCTCTGAAAGCTGTTAACACTAACTGGAGCCTTAATGAAGGCATTCAGACTTAGTTCTAAGACAAGGAACAGAGGATTTTGTGGGGCTCAGACTGAAGATACTTCTGTAGAAGAAAACTGACCGCAGTGAGCATGCTCTCTCTTCTCTCTCGGTTTCAGAACTTTCCTAGCCAGTCCAAAGGTCTTTGAAAGATCAACTAGAAAATATCAGACTAGAGAGAAGCTGATGTTCTCCCCTAAGGATATCTCTTCCGTGGAAATGTTCTGTGAGGAAAGTGGATACCTTTTATTAATCTTTTTTTTTTTTTTTATAAATTTTTTATTTATTTTTTTGTTACGGATGTTTCTCTTTTTTTTTTACCCCATTGGCACCCCCCTGCCCAACCCACCTCTGCCCCATCCCCGGCTTTGTTGTCCATGTCCATTGGTCATACATACATGCATATAAGTTCTGTCGTTTATCTCTTTCCACCCCCCACCCCTTCTTCTGAGGGATGTCAGTCTGTGCCCTACTTCCATGTGTCTGGGTCTACCGTATTCCTCAGACTGTTATGTTCATTATATTCCGTATATAAGTGAGATCATGTGGTATTTGTCTTTTTCTGCTTGGCTTATTTCACTTAGGATAATACTTTCCAGGTCCCTCCATGTCGTCTCAAAGGATAAGAGATCTTTCTTACAGCTGCATAGTACTCCATTGTGTATATGTACCACAGCTTTTTTATTCATTTGTCTACTGATGGACACCTGGGCTATTTCCAGATCTTAGCTATTGTAAATAGTGCTACTATGAACATGAGGGTACATATATTCTTTCTGATTGGTGTTTCAGGCTTCTTAGGGTATATTCCTAGAAGTGGGATCACTGGGTCAAATATATTCAATTTTTAATTTTTTGAGGTAACACCATATTGTTTTCCATAGTGGTTGCACCAGTCTGCATTCCCACCAGCAGTGTATTAGAGTGCCCTTTTCTCCACATCCTCGCCAACACCTCGGCCATTCTGACAGGTGTGAGGTGATACCTCATTGTTGTTTTAATTTGCATCTCTCTGATGATTAGTGATGTTGAGAATTTCTTCATATGTCTCTTGACCATTTGTATGTCCTGTTTGGAGGGGTGTCTATTCAGCTCCTCTGCCCATTTTTTAATTGTGTTCTTTGTCTTCTTTTGTTGAGTTGTATGAGCACTCTCTCTATATTAGAAATTAACCCCTTATCTGATATATCATTGGCAATGATGTTCTCCCATACAGTGGGTTGTCTTTCCATTTTGATGATTGTTTCTTTTGCTGTGCAGAAGCTTTTTAGTTTGATGTAGTTCCATGTGTTCATTTTGCCCTTTGTTTCTGTTGCCTTAGGTGATGTATCAGTGAAAATTCTGCTGTGTATGATGTCTAAAATTTTGCTGTCTACATTTTCTTCTAGAATTTTTATGGATTCACAGGTCACATTTAAGTCTTTTATCAATTTTGAGTTTATTCTTGTGTATGGTGTAAGTCGATGGTCTAGTTTCATTTTTTTGCATGTAGCTGTCCAATTTTCCCAATACCATTTATTAAAGAGGCTATCTTTACTCCACTGTATGGCTCTTGCCACCTTTGTCAAATATTAATTGAGTGTATTGCCTTGGGTCCATTTCTGGGTTTTCAGTTCTGTTCCACTGGTCTATATGCCTGTTCTTGTGCCAGTACCAGGCTGTTTTGGTTACAGTCGCTTTGTAGTATAACCTGATATCTCTTATTGTGATCCCACCTACTTTGATCTTCTTTTTCAAGAATGCTGTGCTATTCGGGGTCTTTTTTGGTTCCATATGAACTTTTGAAGTATTTGTTCTAGTTCTATGAAATATGTCGTTGGTATTTTGATGGGGATTGCATTGAATCTATAGATTGCTTTGGGTAGTAGGGACATTTTAATGATGTTAATTCTTCCAATCCATGAACAGGGTATGTGCTTCCACGTTTTTATATCTTCTTCTATTTCTTCTTCCAATGTCCTGTAGATTTCTGCAAATAGGTCCTTTATTGCTTTGGTTAAGTTTATTCCTAGGTATCTTAATTTTTTTGCCATGATAAATGGGATTGTTTTTTCAGTTTCTTGTTCTGTGAGGTCATCATTGGTGTATAAGAATGCCATTGATTTCTTGACGTTAATTTTGTATCCTGCTACTTTGCCAAATTCATTTATTAAGTGTAGTAGATTTTTGATGGAGTCTTTAGGGTTTTCTATGTATAATATCATGTCATCTGCAAATAATGACAGTTTCACTTCCTCCTTTCCAATTTGGATCCCTTTTATTTTTTCCTCATGTATGATTCTGTGGCTAAGACTTCCAGTACTATGTTAAATAAGAGTGGCAAAAGTGGACATCCCTGTCTTGTTCCTGTTCTTAATGGAAATGATTTTAGTTTCTGCCCATTGACTATGATGTTGGCTGTAGGTCTTTCATATATGACCTTTATTATGTCGATATATGATCCCTGTATTCCCACATTGCTCAGTGTTTTTATCAGAAATGGATGCTGGATTTTTGTTGAGTGCTTTTTCAGCATCTATTGATATGATCATGTGGTTTTTATTCTTTATATTGTTTATGTGGTGTATCACATTTATTGATTTGCGAATATTGTACCAGCCTTGCATCCCTGGGATGAATCCCACTAGGTCATGGTGAATAATTTTTTTGGTGTATTGCTGGATCCGATTTGCTAGTATTTTGTTCAAGATTTTGGCATCTATGTTCATCAGGGATATTGGCCTGTAGTTTTCTTCTTTGTAGTGTCTTTGTCTGGTTTTGGAATTAGGATTATGCTGGCCTCAAAGAAAGAGTTTGGAAGTCTTCCTTCTTCTTGAATTTTTTAAAATAGTTTGAGGACAATGGGTGTTAGTTCTTTTTTGAATGTTCGGTAAAACTCCCGTGAAGCCATCTGGGCCTGGGCTTTTGTTTGCTGGGAGAGTCTTGATTACCTCTTCAATTTCCTTAGCTGTTATTGGTCTGTTCAAGTTTTCTATCTCTTCCCGGTCCAGTTTTGGGAGACTGTGTGTTTCTAGAAATTTTTTCATTTTGCATAGATTGTCGAATTTGTTGCCATATAATTGTTCATAGTAGCTGTTAACAATCTTTTGTATTTCTGTGGTGTCAGTTGTTACTTCTCCTCTTTCATTTCTGATTTTCTGTATTTGGGTTCTCTCTGTTTCCTGGTGAGTCTAGCTAAGGGTCCATGAATCTTGTTTATCTTTTCAAAAAACCAGCTGTTTGTTTCATTGATCCTTTGAATAGTTATTATGGTCTCTATGTCATTTATTGCTGCTCTGATCTTTACTATTTCCTTCCTTCTACTTGCTCTGGGGTTTTCTTTTTGTTTGCTTTCTCATTCTTTAAGTTGTGAGGTTAGATAGTCAATTAGGAATTTTTCTTGTTTCTTGAGGTAGGCCTGTAGTGCTATGAACTTCCCTCTCAGAACTGCTTTCGCTGCATCCCACAGATTTTGTGTTGTCGTGTTTTCATTTTCATTGGTTTCCAGGAAGTTTTTAATTTCTTCCTTGATCTCCTCGGTGACCCATTCATTGTTTAATAACATGCTATTTAGCCTCCATGTGTTGAAATGTCTTTCCATGTTCTTGTTGCAATTGATTTCTAGTTTTATGCCATTGGATCTGAGAAGATGCTTGACATGATTTCAATCTTCTTGAACTTGTAGAGATTTAGTTTGTGTCCTATCATGTGGTCTATCTTTGAGAATGTCCCATGTGCACTTGAGAAGAATGTGAATTCTGTAGTTTTGGGGTGTAATTCTCTGTAGATATCTATTACATCCATTTGGTCTAGTGCTTCATTTAGAGTCTCTGTTTCCTTGCTAATTTTTTGTCTAAAGGATCTATTCAGTGCTGTCAACTGGGTGTTGAAGTCCCCTGTTATGATTGTATTGGTGTCAATTTCTCTTTGTAAGTCCTCCAGAAGATTTTTAATATATTTTGGTGCTCCTATATTGGGTGCATATATGTTTATCAAGGTTATATCTTCCTGTTGGATAGATCCTTTCAATATTATGTAGTGGCCTTCTTTGTCTCTAGTTATGGCCTTCATTTTGAAATCTATTTTATCAGATATGAGTATTGCTACCCCAACTTATTTTTGCTTTCCATTTGCTTGGAAAAATTTTTTGCCATCTCTTCACTTTCAACCTATGTGAATCTTTTGTTGTGAGGTGGGTGTCTTGTAAACAACATATAGATGAGTCATGCTTTCTTACCCAATCAGCTACTCTGTGTCTTTTTATCGGAGCATTCAGTCCATTTACATTTAAGGTGATTATTGATATATACTTGTTTATTGCCATTTTTGTTTAGGGTGGTTATATTTTTCTTCCTGTTTCTTCTACTAATTACAGTAGTCCTTTTAACATTTCTTGCAGTGCTGGTTTGGTGCTAATGTATTCCCTTAGCCTTTTTTTGTCTGGGAAGCTCTTTATTTGACCTTCTATTTTGAATGATAGCCTTGCTGGGTAGAGTAGTCTTGGATTCAGATCCCTGTTTTTCATGACCTTGATTACATCATGGTATACCCTTTTGGCCTGTAGTGTTTCTTGTGAGATGTCAGCTGAGATCCTTATGGGGTTTCCTTTGTAGGTAACCTGTTGCTTCTCTCTTGCTGCTTTTAGGATTCTCTCTTTGTCTTTAATTTTTGGTTACTATGTGTCTTGGTGTGAGCCTGTTTGGGTTCTTCTTACTTGGGACTCTCTGTGCTTCTTGAACTTGAATGCCTTCTTCCTTCAGCAAATTAGGGAAGTTGTCTGTCACTATTTTTTTGAATATATTCTTTATCCCTTGCTCATTTCTTCTTCCTCGGGGACTCCTATGATGTGAATATTATTATGTTTTCAGTTGTCCCACAGTTCTCTTAAGCTATCTTCCTGTTTTGTTTTTTTTTTATCCTCACCCGAGGATATTTTTCCATTTTTTGTACAGATAGAGTGGGAGGGAGAGAGAGGAAGGGAGAGAGCGAGAGAAACATCGACGTGAAGGGACACATCGAGTGGCTGCCACCCACACGACCAACCAGGGCCGGGGACAAACTGCAACCGAAGTACGTGCCCTTAGCGGGAACCGAACCCGGGTCTCTCCGGACCGCAGGCCGACGCTCTAACCGCTGAGCCAAACCGGCCAGGGCTATCTTCCTGTTTTTTAATTGTTTTTTCCTTTTGGTTTTGATTGGTTGATTTTTTCTACCCTATCTTCTAATTCACTGATCCAGTCCTCAGCTTCCTCTACTCTGCTTTTTAGACCTTCCAATGTGTTTTTCATTTCAGATATATCATTTTTTATCTCTTCTTGGTGGTTTTTAATTTCCAATTGGTTTATTTTCAGCATCTCTATGTCCTTACTCATGCTGTTGAGCTTCCTCAAGATCATGGCTCTGAATTCTAGCTTTGTTAACATGCCTAACTGCTCCATGTTAATCTCATCTTTGGTGGTGGTCTCTTGTTTCATTTGCTTCTGTTTCTGTGTTTCACCATTTTGGTTATCACAGTGGGCTTTGGAGCCTGTCAAGATTTCCCTTTGGGTGTTGGTGTTCTGCTGTTTGTGGCTCCCTCTCCTGTGTTTAGATGAGTAAGGGAGGACCCACATTAAATACCACTGTCAAGTCTTACTCTCCTGGTTAAAGTCGCTAGCCCAGGAAAGGTACTGTTATTCTCTAGCTTTTTGCCTAGAGGCTATCATTAGTGGTTACTTGAAGAGCCTTGGCTTCTCAGTTGAATGAAAAACTCCCTCAGGTGCTCAGCATAAGGGGTTTTCCCAAGGGTGGGGCAGATGCTGGTTGTTAATGAGCCTCAATTAGCACTTCAGTGGCCCACAGGGTGGGGTTGGATCTCCAAGGGAGGGGCTGCTGCCTCTCCTCAGAGCCCTGGGAAGGAGCAATATGGCCACCATCCTGTGTGGCAGCAACTCAGCAAAAGCTCTGAGTGCCCTCCAAATCCTGAGTGTCCCCACCCAGTTCCAGTCCAGTCTGCCCTCCCTCTACCGGAGCCCAAGGTGAGTGGCTGTGGCTTTTTAGCCTCTGTTCCGGCTCCGCGCTATGGAGACACTTGGGAGTGTAACCCGATGGTGCTGCTCCCAGCTGAGGCCGCTGCTCTCTGTGGGCTCCCAGCCCCGTCTCGCGCCTTCGCAAGCCTACCAGGATCGAGTCAGTGTCCCTGGTTATATGGTCCTCACAAGCTGCTTTTCTGTTGGTTTTTCCCATCGATTTGTCTTTGTTATAGTTGTAATTCCAGTTTGGTTCTGGGAGACGGTCTGTGTAGCTTCCATTCACTCCGCCACCATTTTGGAATCTCCCTTATTAATTTTTTTTGCTTAGGATTTGATGAGTATTTGTGAGACAGATTGTTGAGGTTGAAAGAGAATCTCCCCAAATAGCAACATTTTTTTTCTGCTCAGGTTCAATACAGTTTGAGAATGTAAGTAAAGGGTAAATTTGGAGGGCAAGAGATCAACTTAATTGATAGTGGCTCTCTATAAGGATGTAATTTATTGTGAGAGCCAAATCCTCACACCCCAGAAATAGGTTGACAGATCCAGCGATCAGGACAGTGCGTTCTCTACTTGGATGGCTTTCCCAGGGAAGATGGAGCAAAACGAGAATTCCTACTTCTGGAGGGATAGCTGATTCTCAACTGGAAGGGTACCGCAGAGTTAAAGATGACAAGTTATTGTTTGAACATGTATTCGTCTGACATACCACTCTGCTCCCCAGGGGCAGAGATTGTGAAGGAGCAGAGAGAGGCCAGGGGTGTCTTTACAACAGATTTTCCCTTATGGAAATCAGGATTTGTGTTGGAGGGGTGGCAAGGGAGAGATGTTCCCTTTTTTACAAGGATTATATTAAAAAGACTAGTGAGATGAGAACAGAGAAGAATTTAATCTAGTATTTTCCCATTAGAAGAAATATTTGGAGGTTGTTATTGTTCAGAATAAAATGAAGAAGATTCTTAATTTTATAACTACTCATAATGATGACAATACAGGGGATATTATAGTATGAAAACATTCTTTACGCTGAGAATTTTCTATATTTTTAACATTTGGTCATTACATTTGGCCATCACATTTATTCTAATCTGTAAGTTTAAAACACTGTTTTACTAATACATTTAACTGAAATTTTACTCTGTTCCAAACTGAGCCTAAGTTAACATTATCACAGTGTTTTTCAGTTTAATGTACACTACGCCATGTTCCAAATCACACTCTATAGCACATCCCAGCAGCAAGAATGTCACAGTAAAAAAATAACATGGTCAAGTAAGTTGAGGAAATACTGAGCTTAAAATTAAGTTTTACTAGGACTATGAAACTTCTTAAAAGTATTTGAACTTTGTCCTGGCCAGTTTGGCTCAGCCGTTGAGCGTCGGCCTGCCGACCTGAGAGTCCCGGGGTTCGGTTCCCACTCAGGGCACATACCACACACACACACACAGAAAGTATTTGAACTTTGAATATAAATTGTAAATCACCTATCATTTTCTTCACACAAAAAAATTTTTTTTTCTTTATTGAGTTCTAGAGAAGGAAGGGAGAGGGAGAGAGAGACAGAAACATCAATGAGAGAGAACATGGATTGGCCGCCTCCTGCATGGCCCACACTGGGGATTTGGCCCACAACCTGGGCATGTGCCCTGACCGGGAATTGAACCAATGACCTCTTGGTGCATGGATTGATGCTCAACTACTGAGCCACACTGGCCAGGCTCACCTAGCATTTTCAAAACTTACTTGACTACTGTCCTTTCTTTTGCAGACTACTTCATGGGAACAATTTTCTTTGTATCATGTGTTGGGAAATAGTATTCTTCAACTTTTCAAATTCTTTCATATAGGTTATTTTATTCCATCAAAATTGTTCTCTCAGGTTGCCCTAGTATCAGAATATGGGAGATGAGAAAATTGGGGTGTGAGGTGACCCTGTTGTATCAAGGCACAGGTCTAGAGAAAGCTAGGAGTGGAACTTGTCTTCTGACTCTCATTTCATTATCCTTTCAACTGTGGTGTTATTTCTCATTAAGTACCATGCTAAGTCCAGACACAGATCAATACAGACAACTGAAAAGTGAAAAGTAAAAAGCTAACATGTATTTAATAATAATATGAGAAAATTTACATTATTCAAAATAAATGTTTCAGACCTATTTCCTCTTATTGATGAGTTACTTTGAGTCATGCAAAAAGGATTGAATTACAATGTTTTGGCCAAACGGTTTCCTTGACCCTGAATCCAGTTCATTTCTTTGATTTTGAGATAAGGTGTCGGGGTGGCATCGATTTTCCAGAAAAACTCTGGCATGAAGTGAATAGAATATCACTCTCTTTTAAAATATTAGAAAAAATTTTCTTTCACTTGATATTTGAAGATGAAGTGTTCATTGATACATTGTTCCACTAATGCAGGTGAAAAACTACTATATAAGAGGTTCTCTAAGGAAGATTGTGAAGAAAGTAAACATGAACCTAATCCTGATTTCTAAAAAGCCATTGTGAAACAGGAGCGGGATAACTTAATAATTCAACCTCTCTAAAATGTGATTTTATAATTTCAGTGTTAAGGACTTTACTCATAAAACCTTGTCTTCTGCCCATTTGCATGACATTTTTTTTTTTTTTTATCCTCACCCGAGGACATTTTTCCATTTTTTGTTAAGATAGAGTGGGAGGGAGGGAGAGGAAGAGAGAGAGAGAGAGAGAGAAACATTGACGTGAAATGGACACATCAAGTGGCTGCCATCCGCACAACCAACCAGGGCTGGGGACAAACTGCAACCAAGATACGTGCCCCTAGTGGGAACCCAACCCGGGTCTCTCTGGACCGCAGGCTGACACTCTAACCGCTGAGCCAAACCGGCCAGGGCAAAGAAATTCTTTATTTTTTTTTATCCTCACCCAAGGACATTTTTCAATATTTTGTTCAGATAGAGTGGGAGGGAGAGAGAAACATCGACATGAAAGGAACACATTGAGTGGTTGCCATCCGCATGACCCAACCAGGGCCGGGGACAAACTGCAACCGAGGTACATGCCCTTAGCAGGAACCGAACCCGGGTCTCTCTGGACCGCAGGCTGACGCTCTAACCACTGACCCAATCTGGCCAGGGCTTGCATGACAGTTTGTGGGTCAAATATCCCTGTTAGCTGAAGCTGGGTGAAACAATTAGCCCGGAGGAAAAATTTTTATTTTTGAACATTTTTTTAATATCAGCTGATAGTAAAGTCTTCCATTGTTTCAGGTCCTTTCCATATGTATTTATAAGGAGTGTTTTTGCTCAAGGTTGCTACTTACCAGTAGCTGCAAATTGTATGGAAATGCATGGGATTTAAGTCTCTTTTTGAGATGATTTATGTCCAAGTCAGTCCTGTAAATCATCACCCCGAAGCGTATTTATGGCTCAGATATCTCTGTTTCCACTGCTCTTCGGCAGGCAGGAGCATCTCATTTTGGATTCAAGTCCTGCGACGGAGAAAAAGTAGCTAATATGATTTTGCTTAAAGTTTGCTCCCATTATTGACATCTTTTTGAGGCCAAAATACAAACAATTGTGTCAGCATTTAATTCTTTGTATTAATTAGTTGAGGCGGACAGTTCCTACACTCTGAAATGTGTTCACTTGACTTCACGATGAGTAGGTGTAAAGCCAGGCGAGTTTTTGAGAAATCCGAGGTAGAATCGGAAAGAAGAGGGAGCTTGGGAAAAGCGCTGTGCATGGATTTGCGTTTTAAGCTGTTTTGGTTTCACTTAGTGCAAATCGTTTTACCTTTCATGAGTCTCAGATCCTAGGCTGTGAAACAAGACGTAGTAATACTCCCCTCTGAGGGTTCTAAGGATTAAATAAGATAATGTTTATAAAGTAACTTAGCATGGCATTTTACACATAGCGGCCACTTCATGAATCCTAGCTGCTATTGATTTTGGTATAGGACATCACTTAACCTGAGAATTCAAATGTAATGTTAATGGCAATACAACATCGTTTCTTTACCACAGAAGCAAGCAAATGGGCTTCTGAAGTTTTCTAAGCCAAAGTTATTCATAAATGACTGTTATTTTCACTACTTCTGTTCATGTGTCCTTAAATGCACCTTTAGTCTAAACCAGTAGCTCTAAATGACTTGCATATTAGATTTGACAAGGGAGCTACGGAGCTTTAAAAAGAAATACAGATGCTCAGACTCCACCTCACACCACTTAAATTAGTATCTTGAGGATGGAGCCTATGTAGCAGTAGTTTTTATTTTTATTTATTTAATTTTTTTATCCTCACCTGAGGATATTTTTCTATTTATCCCCAGAAAGAGTGGAAGGGAGGGAGAAAGAAAGAAACATCGATGTGAGAGGGACCTATTGACTGGTTGCCTCCTGCATGACCCCAACCAGGACGAGGAAGAAAGACAACCGAGATGCATGCCCTTGACTGGAATCAAACCCATGACCCATTGGTCCTCAGGCCAATGCTCTAACCGCTGAGCATAACCGGCCAGGAGAGTAATTTTTCTTTTTGTTAATTCTTACTCAAGAATATTTTCCCATTGATTTTTAGATAGAATAGAAGGAAGGGAGGGAGAGAGGGAGGGAGAGAGGGAGGTAGAGAGAAAGAGAAACATCTATCGATGTGAGAGAGACACATTGATTGGTTTCCTCCTGCACGACCAGACCAGGGATCTAACCAGCAATCCAGGTACATGCCCTTGACCAGGAATCATACTAGTGACTCTTTGGTTTGTGGGCTGCTGCTCTAACTACTGAGCCAAACTGGCTGAGGCATGTGCATCAGTAGTTTTTAAAAGCTCCTCAAGACCCTGGCCGGTTTGGTGCAATGGTTGGAGCATCGGCCTAAGGACCAGAGAGTTCTGGGTTTGGTTCCTGCTAGGGGCATGTACTAAAAAAAATAAATAAATAAAATAAAAGCTCCTCAAGTGAGGTGCAGCCATAGATGAGAACCTTTGGCCTACCGTCTCCTGGCCCCAAGACTGATTCTTCATTTGCATCAGTTGTTTGCAATAAAACAATCAGTTTATTAAGGAAATGAGTGACATCTTAGACTGTGATGCCCAGTCATACTCCCTAAATCTGGGATATGAGCAATATTGGAAACCAGCAAAAAAGTCAAGTTTATAAAATTTGCTTAATAGGCTTTTGGAAGTATAAAAACTGTAAGTAGACAAGGGAATTTTCTGTTGGAGAAACACTGAAAATAGTAGGTTGCCAATTACAGATAAGTCCTCCGTTTTGCTATTATTTTTTAAAAAAACTCACGATCCACTCTCAACTAAGGCTGACCTCAGAAAAATTTAACTGGTGAGAATGAGCAAGCCCTGGGGATATTATATGGCTGGCTGCTTTTTTTTGCTATAAATCATCTGCCTCAGGTCTGATTTGGGTTGTTGTACCTAGTCAGACTGAGAAAAGGAAGAGGCATGTTCCATTATCAGATCAATTTGGAACTGACCAGGTGCTCAACTTGGATAATGCAGCCGAAGTTTGCTTTGACTCCAAACCCTAGATTTAATCAGTGCTTGTGATCCTAGATCATATTAACGTCCCCCAGGCAGACAGCGGGAGTGGTGGTCATTTACAGCATCAATCTTCCTACCCATGTTGGAGTTATAAATCTGGACATTCTTAGGAATCTTGTGACAGTTATTTCAATGTGGATAATAAGTGTTTTTTTATTGACATCTGGTTTAGATAGCTGCCATTTTGTATAAAACTTATATATCCTTGATGGCTGCAAGAACACATTTCTCTTTGTAGGTACATATGTATTACAGTGAATGTATATATACAGGTGCATCTAGATTGCATGTGCAGATAGTATGCATCACTCTGTTTCTGAAAGCATAAAGTTATATATCACTCTACCTTCTTAGTCCCTCTGCAAAGACTACATATTGGTCACAATATTAGTAAAAATATACTATGCTCTAAATGATCTAAGAACTAAGTAAGAAAACTACAGTGATTTGCTTTGCTAGAATTTGACATCTATTTTAACCCATACTATTTTCTCCAGTAAGAAATGAAAGTGTTATTGCCTAAAGAAAAGACATGGCCTCATCTGGGCGAGTAGATATTCTATGTGGACTCTTATGTGGAGAATGATTAACATACACATGAAATTGTTTTCCAAAATTATAAAACCCAGTTTTCAAAAACTCTTAACTTTTGGATAATCTGGATTATCTATCTTGTACTAAAAAGTATGCAAATTATCTGGTTTCCTCTCTCACTGTTCTTTATGTCTGACGGGCCATTACTTTTGACAGGTGGTTTTCTATGGGCAAACCCCTTCTTGTTCGAGCAGTCTGCATACTCCTCTGACGGCTTATTGTAAACCAGTAAAATCTACTACCACATTGAGAACATACAGGGGTGGGTTAAAGTATCCCTCTATAAAGTAGGTTAAATTACCAGCCATCATTACCTGAAAGGTAAATCATAAGTAATGATATGAAATAATAACAATAATAAGAGGAAGAGAAATAGTACAAATAAACAATATAATAATTAGTTAATAAATAATAGTATAAGAATATACTCTGTCTTTCATGTATTCACAACTGTAAAGATACTTTTGCCCACCCCTTTATCTTACATGTTTAATGAATTTGAAATGAATTGAATTATGCCACTCAATGTTGCTCTTGGTAAATAGTTTCCTTGATGTTCATTTCTTTGAAAAGAAAGTGTGGTTGTTTTTGTTTTTTACAATATAGGTTCTCATATATAATTGTATCCCAGAAATGTTTAAAGTATTTCATACATTTTAAAGGTACACTCAACTTGCTTATTATAATGGATTGTATTAGGCAGCATAATTATGTCCTTGAAGGTCAAGATTGCTTTATTGTACTATATGGACTTTTTTAGAGTAATTTTATTAAAAAAAAAATGTTCACTAAAACTTGGAAGGAATGTAGTACACACTATAACTTGTCTCTGTCCTTACCAAATTTCAAAACAAAACAAAGTTATATATAAGGAGGCATCTTTTGGTCTAGTTTTGTTTTTAAAAATTAAAGAAATTCCTATTACTTTTTAAAAAATTGTTGCAAATGACCTCATGAGCAGTCAGAAAACTTATTCAGGCTCATTGTGAGTATGTTTATATATTTGCTTTTTCTTTTTTTTTTTTTAGTATAAACTTCTCAAATGCTCATAATGGGGTATTAGTAAATATGAAATTGCCACGATCTTTTACCTGCTCTTTCTAGTTTTGCAAGTGGTTGTCCCTTTTACAACAGAACAAGGAGAATAAATTAATATTAATTTTTTGAAGGGCAGTTTGGAAGTCTGTACTGAAAGCCTTTAAAAATGCTCACAAATTTTGGCTCAGAAATTCTTCATAAGAATTTATCCTTAGGTGAAAATCAAAATTTTATAGAAAGATTAATGTACAAGAACCTTTATTAACATCTTTTAACATGCAAGAAAATCATGTAATATGAAGAAAAAGGTTAAATGTCTAATAACAGAAATGTTAAATAAATTATGGTATATCCGTATTGTGGGATACTGTATGCTTTTAAAATTCATCTTATCAAAGAGTATTTAATGGCGTGAGGAAGTCTCCTAGTATGTTTCCTGAAAAAGGCAGGATTGCAGGCTGTTTGTATAATATGGTCCTGGTTGTTGTGAGGTGGTGGTAGCCATGTAGTGAGTGTGGCTTTTTGTGTTTCATTACATTCAGAAGGAAATGTAACTGAATGTGAGAGATCATTGATAGCTGGTGGGACACACGAGTAATTAAAAATGTCTTCCTATATATTGTATTGCCTATATATTTTTACAGTTAACATGTATAATTTTGCTGTTAGAAAAATGTTACTCAAAATAAAAGTCACTGTATAGGTAACAAAGATGATAACAAAGCCCCCAAACCATCATTAAAAGACCTTTTTGTTGTTAGTAACTAGGGAAACACAGCCTGCAAGGTGACTGCTCCATAACCAAGAGAGCAGATCATTGCAGTCAGACAGGGAAAGATGAACAATATTCAGAAACCTCCACTGACCCCATGCCAACTCAAAGGCTTTGTGAAGGCTCTGTTATTCTCAAGTTCAACAGCCTTGGCGGCAGCAAATATTTGATTCAGATCAAACAACAAAAAAGCTGGTGTAGGAAAGTTATAAAGACTCAAATGTGAAAAATAATATAAACTTTTTAGAAGCAATTGACAATAAATATCACAAGCCTTAGCTATGTTCATATTTTTTGATTTACTAATATCAAATCTGAGGCTAAATCCTAAGGAAACAATCTTAAATGTTGAACACACCTTATGTATGAATATGTTTAGTGAAGTATTATTTTCAGTGGAAAAATATTCGATGGGGGGCAAATATTTAATAGGGGAATCGTTACACTGATTATGGAGTATTTGCTTGATGGACTATTGTGCAGATATTAAAAATATGGCAGTGATTTTGAAAATGTTTAACACATGTTAAGTCAAAAAGCAGCATGTATCAATGAATTTACATAAAGGGTCTTAACAACTTTGCATAGAGATGCCCTGTATAGAAAAAAGAATGGAATACAATATGCCCAAAAGATTAGTATGGTTCTATTTGGAGGTGGGCCAATTTTTTCTTTTACTTTTCTCTATATTTTTATTTTTTTCTCTGAGTATCCTCTTATAAGGCAGAATAAATATGGCTGAAAACGATGTTAGAAAAAATTGTGTCTGTATGATTTTAGAATGGGGTATTTCCAAAAGAAATGGGGCCTTTAAAGAAGACCCTCAAATGTCCCATGTCCCCTTGAGTATGACTCTGTCCTTCTGGTGGGTCCACCTCCATCAGTTCCAAGGCAGATAACAATCTGTATTCAAATAAGGTTCATGCTCCCAGAAGTCCACACCCAACTCTCACCGGGGAGCCTTGGATCACCATTTATATCTATGTGAAATAGTATGGGGAGGGATTGGAATTAGAACACCATTCAACTAGAAAAAAATATATTTGACGTTAAGTTTGGTTGAGAATTTTTCATTTGAATTCTCACAGACATCTATGGGGGGTGGGGAATCACTCCAATTTCTGCATGAGAAGTAAGTAGCAAGTCAGGAGAGCATGATGTGATGAGAACATAGGAATCTGTGAAGGAAATGTCCAATTACAATTTCCTTGTAGTGGGGTAGCTACAAAGTATTCCATTCTTAGTTGTTCATCCATTGACTCAGATCTCTAGTAAAAGCCCATTGCAGACATAACCTTACATCAGAGGCTGTTTTAGGGAATGAAAGAATCAGAATGCTTTCCACTAGGGTAGTGGCTCAGTGAAGGAAAGGAACAGTATATGCGGAAGAGTAAGATGAACCGAACTAATTAAGGGGAAAGAAGAACTTGGAGCCAGTGATGACTAGGCAGGATATAATGCCCCAAGAATTGCAAGAGAGATTGAGAGAGATACCACTTCACATTTGTTGACGAGTCTATTTTATTTGTATTTCAAAGGGCAAGGTGATACCAGTTGGCATATTATTTATAGCTTTAAAGAATGTAATTTATTATGAGTCTAGGAACTGAATAATGATCCCAATGATACTGAGTAAAATCAGAATGGCCAATCTCCCTTGCCTCTGCCCATTTTTCTTTTACTTATGATAGGTAGAAGAGGTTCTAACATCACACAGATAGGGGAATTTATTTCCTAAAGTTAGTTCATTCACCCAACACTATTTTATGCTGTAAGTTATAGGCAGTAAGGTCATATCGATTAACACAATATACAAAAAGCCCTGCTCTTATAGGACTTAACAGCTACTCTAAAGTTAAAACCTCAAAGGAAAAAATCAACTACAAAAGCAGAGAAATGAAAACAGACATGTTCATCACACTAAAATGCCCATCCACCTGTATTTGAGAAGACAGTGATGATTTTATTTTATTTTATTTATTTTTTTATCCTCACCTGAAGACGTTTTTTGATATTTTGTTCAGATAGAGTGGGAGGGAGGGAGGGAGGGAGAGAGAGAGAGAGAGAGAGAGAGAGAGAGAGAGAGAAACATCGACATAAAAGGGACACATTGAGTGGCTGCCACCCGCATGACCCAACCAGGGCAGGGGACAAACTGCAACGGAGGTACATGCTCTTAGCGGGAACTGAACCTGGGTCTCTCTGGACTGCAGGCTGATGCTCTAACCGCTGAGCCAAACCGGCCAGGGCATAGAAAACAGTAATTATTTTAAAACAACATTATAAGGACTTTACTAGGTCTGGGAAGACAAGAATGTTATCTTTTTGCAGCTTTGAGTTATGGGTTTTTTTCCCCCCTACCAACTGAGTGACTTAAAATTTGGGAGTGCTAGAGTTTTAGGGCCCAAATAGAGTGACATTATTTTTTCTTGCTTAGGTAATGTACAGAATGGCTGGATTGAGAACAATTCTCTAGAAAGGACTTTCCACATTCTGGTTGGAAAAAATTGGAAACAGATGTGGGTAAGAGATGAGTTAAACAGCGAAAATTCTGGTCAGAATGGACCTTGTACAAATTTTGGTGTTTTTCTCTAACATGCTGATTTCATTCATTTCCAAACCAAATGGCCAGACCACAAGAAGTCTCCTGACATCATGCTGAGAATTGGATGTCACTGAATCATTACACTATGGCAACTCCAGTGAAACGAAACACAGACACACCAAAGCAAACCCCACTGAAGCATCATGGAGATTGTATGCTTTTATGACTGTTTGGTCACAAATACTTACTATAGTTTTCACTAGGGAAATGTAGACTAGTAGTCTAATGATGCTTCTGGAAAAAAGATTCAAATGTCAAATGAGTTTAAAAACTATTTCCGTCATGGAGGTTCACAATGCAGATTGGTTCAGTAAGGTCTCTAAGTCATCCAGCAGTAAAGAAACTGCTTTACCTTTGCTCACTCAGAGTTTTATAAAATTTTTTGATCATGAAATCTAGTTTATTTATTTTGATATATATTTTTTTGCTTCGAGAAACATCAATTATCATCCCATTAGTATATTTTGAAAATGTTACTCCAGAATGGTTTATATTTAAAAGATAGTTCTATAAAGAAGAGAATTTGAAATTTATACATGGAGAATAAAGCTGTATTTGGTGGGCACTAACAAACCTAAAAAAAATATTTTTGAGGTCTTTGTGGTTATTTTTTTCTTTTGCAAGTCAAAATGATTTGAAACTAGCAAATAGGTTTCTAGGCCATACGTGGCTGATAGCAATTTGTTGCACAAATTTGCACTGGTAGATAATCGAATTTTTATCACTCATTACAAGCTGATTACCCTCTTTGAAGATGTTCTACTTTTTCCCAACTTTGCATCTGAGGCACACATTAGCTGGGCAATTGCTTGCAGTTTTTGTTTCCTATTCTCTAGTTTTAATGCCATTTGAAGATCCAAAAACTTTCAAGATGCAGTAAAGCAAGAAAGTACTATCCTGCTTGCTAAAAGAAAATAAAACCATTTTCAAGGTATGCTTATTCCTCCAATTTCATGGATGCTAAAGTCCACGAATGGGCTCCATCTCAAGGCCATCCTGAGCAGAATTGCACTGCTTTGCATCTAATGTTGCAAAAAAACTCCACCTGGGAGTCTTTTTTTCCTGGGAGAGCACTTCTTATTACAGATGAGCAGCAGAATTTCCCAGGATTAGCAAATCTCTGTAATGACTTGGGTTTTAGACCCCTGACAGGATATGTAAATACCATGAAAACCACCTCACTGAAAGAACAGCAGCATCCTATGGACAAAATAAAATAGGCTTTACCTTCTTACTTCTGCTGCTAATTAAAATCTTATAGTTAAAAAGCTTATAAGTTTAGATATTTTGTCCTGCATAGTATGATCTTTTCTTATTAAAATATTAACATTTAAAAACTATTTATATTTCATTTGTACAGAAAGACCACTTGTTCTAGACTAAAGTCTAGATGAATGGCTGGATTGTGAAAATCATTATCAGTAAAAAACTTTATCTCTAAAAATAATCCAATAAAAGAAGTCAGCCTCAAAATGAGACCCAAACAGCTTTTAGCTAAAATTTAATCCTGTTACACAGGAGACCCAAAGTGAACTTGTTAGAGTTATCAGCTGCTAAAAATGAACAAAAATTAATTAAATTAATATCTACTAACCTGACATGTATTGATCTTGTATTATGGGTTAGACATAGATGTTGGGAAGACAGAAAGCAAAGTCATACTCTCTTTCCTAAAGAGGCGACAGTCAAGTAGAGGAGAGAGTAACATAAATAGGCAATTGTGCCCTGCCCTTGGAGGAGGGAGGAATGGCGATGTATGAATGTTTCCAGAGGAAGTGATTCTGAATTGAATGTTTGAAGGTGACTGATAAACAAGACTGGTGAGCTGAAGGGATAAGATATTCCAGGTAGAACGTACAATATATGCAATGGGATAGGGCGAAAAGGGAGCACATTGAGTTAGGACAAGGCTAGAGTGAGGAATTGGCACGGGTAGAGGCTCAAAAAGTGGGAAGGGCCATATCTCAAGGAGCCTTGCATGCCAGGCTAAAGAGTTGAGATTTTTTTATCCTGCAGGCAATGAGGGTCATTCATAAATCTTGTTTAGGGATCTCCCTGGTTGGACCCTATTGGGCACATACTCATGATTGGATGGGTGGCAGTTAACACATAGTTAGTAGTGATGAGAGAGAGAGAGAGAGAGAGAGAGAGAGAGAGAGAGAGAGAGAGAGAGATTATAGAACTTGGTGATGGAGGAATTTATGGGACTGGTGGCTGAGTAGTAGTAGTGTTAGAGTGTTGTAACCCAGGAGATCGACCACACTCAGACTCCATTTTTCAGTTTTTGGGGATGTTTTATTACCTGCGCAGGGACTGCAGCCAACCTACACAGAGGAGAACTGCAACCCCGAGCTCAGGGGGTGGGTTGCTTATATAGGGCAGGGTTCATTCAGGAGTTTAGCAGAGCAAGCAAGCTGCATGTACAGAAGCCCAGGCAGTT
The DNA here is from genome assembly GCF_014108415.1 of Molossus molossus. Taxonomy (NCBI): domain Eukaryota; kingdom Metazoa; phylum Chordata; class Mammalia; order Chiroptera; family Molossidae; genus Molossus; species Molossus molossus. The sequence continues at coordinate 28,439,368 of NW_023425401.1, read as the reverse complement.
AGCGATAAGCAGGAGGGAACGGAGAGGGGAGGGAGCTGAGGCGAAAGGGAACTGGGTGAACTGGGTCAGCATACATCTGTCCTGCTATTCATTCCATTATCCAAGTTTTAAAAACTAACAAATTCGAGACAGATATCAGCGGTCAGTCAGGTGCAATACACACATGTTGAACAGTTACAGTTTTATGGGGTAAAGGGAGCTTCAGTTTCTCCCTATCAGTTTCTTTACAGAGCATGCAGGACACTCTGGCCTTGGGGCCGTTTCTGTCCTCCCTTTTCTTGAAGGATGTTGCTTTTCAAATTCCCAGTGAAGGTCAAACTCTAGTTAATTTTTATGGGGCTAAAGCCCTCTATAACATTCCCCATTGTTCATCTTGCTGTCTCTGAGGTTGTTAATTAGGGCAGCTTAAAGACAAGTTGGATTCTAAGGACAGTGAGCTACAACAAGAGAAGGATGAGAAGGATGTTGGGATTTGACAGGCATACTATAATGCTAGTAGGTCCAGGTAACATTCATGTTTGTTATTTAGAATAATTCACCATATAGAGCCAAGGGTCAGAGATTTTGTATTTTGGTTCAAGGAAAGAATGGTGATTCTGCTTGTGATGAAGCAAGAACTTGGATGCCCCTGGGATCCAGGTCTTAGTCTGGGTGGTAAAAATGCCTCCTCTCCTACTCATGTCTGTCTTTCCTCCTTGATAGATGTGTTTTACTTCTTCAATCATTCACTTCTTTTATGTCTTTCCAATTTTATTTCTTTCCATAATGTAATTCTTCCCAAAGTGAAAAGTACAGCTGGTTGTGGAATCAATACTAAAGATGCCTTGTGCTGAGTGCATATCAACTTTATTAATCAAATGTTCAGACATTTCCCCCAATTCATCCCTTCATGTCAGTTTCTTTCCCTTTAAAACACTTTATCAGCCTTCCATACATATACATTAAATCTTTAGTGACCCTTTAAGTTATATATGATACAATATCATTTCCTGACATATGGCAATAGTTCACTTTTTTAAAATCGTTATTTCTTATTGGGTCCCAAATGTTTTTTAGTACTCCAGTCATGCATTTTGGGACATCAGGTGTTCTTTAGATATAAGGAACAGAACTCAACTAAAAAGTAAAGAGAGAAGGTAGGGGATTTTTTGTTGTCGTTGAAAGGTTTGGGAGTCAGATTGCCAATTTAGGATCAGAAATTATTGGCAGACACTGTGAACTGCAGAAACCAGGAATTGGAAAGTTAATTGTGCTGATTCCTCCTCAAGGACTGCATGGTCTCTTAGCTGCTCTCACCACGCACCTATTTCAACCCTCCTCTTTTTCAAGAGCGGCTCTGTTAGGTGTGAACTGGAGATCCCTCCCTGGCCTGGAGGCAATCTCTTCAGGCAAGACTGTAAGAAAAACAGCTCATGTTTGGGTGATACCGTTCTAAAATCACAGGGAAGAAATCCTAATAGGTTCATCTTGAGTTGGCTATTATTCCACCCATCATTTAAGGTTAGAGCACTAGGATACATGGACCAGTGCCTACTCAGCAGGAGCATAGAGCATGATGTCTTGGAAGAGAGAATGGAGAGTTTCTTCAAGAAAGGAATGTGAGGCAGGAAGAAAATAATTGGTGCAGCTGAACCTTATTCCTGAACCTGCTGCCACTTTCCCTCCTTTCCCCCCTCAAAGCATCTAACACATCTCAACCTAACCTAGGTTCCAACTCTTTAATTTAGATGCTAATGAGCAGTGAAATGACCAAACCATGGACATGAATAAGGAAAAGGTAGAGAATAAAGGTCTAAGGGGAAACTCATGAAGAAAATAATGACCCTTTAAATAATCCAACATTACCTGGCAGATGTGTGACCTACTTTCTGCAGGGCGAGAGGAGTCACTCTTCTTCCCAAACTATTGGTGTGGTTACAGGGACCTGAATTTTCTCCTGCCAAAGTAGAACAAGCTGAATTAGTTATATGAATCTTTCTTGAAAACTGCTTGGTACTTAACCTCTCCTCACCCTCTGCTAGCAATTCAGAAGTGGTTATTTGTCTTGTTTCTATTTGTGCTGTTTTATTCTTTTCTTTTCACAAACTGTGCCCTAAGTATATTGCTCTGCTTCCTTAAAAATAAAAATGTAAATGCTCTAGAAGCAAATCACATAAAATTTAACACTCCATTCCTTTTCCTGTGGATAGAAGCTTTCTGGAATTTTTTTCCCTACTTTTAGTATGTGGGTAAAGAGGAGGATTATTGGTACAAGAACATTTTCTCTCCCCTGTGGGTGATTCAGGATTCTAATAGGGGGTGAAGAAGAGTGGTCCTTTACTCATACCACTTCAGCTCCTGGTGAAATAGCAGTTGAGCTTCTGGGCAGGCACAACCATTTTGATGCTGAAGTAGTGGTTCAACAATGAAAACGGACAAACTAGCTTTCACTGGGCTTCCATAATTGTGGTTTGATGTATGGTCTCATTTCAGGAGCTACCTTCCCTAAACGATACTTTCTCCATCGAACAATTGTTCGCTTTGACACTGGCAGAAAAAATAAAGAGAGGGAATTTAATTTTTTAAAAGAGATCATTCACTAACTTAAACGAATGCTTTCAAACCCTTGGTGCTTGGGGTCCCTACCTCAGACAGAGGTATGCCTGAAGCATTAAAGAATACAAGAGTGAGGCTGCTAAACTCATTTCCTTTGAACTAAAGGAGCTCCATAATCTCGAGTGTTTTTATGATCTCTCTGGAAGGTTGATCACGCCCTTCACTTGTCAATTCATTGATCTCCTCATTTTCTGTCACCTCTTTTCCCCTTCACCGTGACAACATACTTCCATAGTCATATCTTGCCCCTTCAGTGCTCCATTCTAAAATTGCTAATTGAAGAACACAGCTTTCTGACCCAAAGTTCCTCTCTTTCCCACTTGCTTGTTCAGTAACTCTCATGATGCCTATTCTTAGGACTTTTCAGCTCTTCCATCCCCAGCCTCATTTCCTAGCTCACCAGCTCTCTCTTTTCTTTTCTTTTATTTTTTAAAACTATGTTTTTATTAATTTCTTAGAGAGAGAGGGAGAGAGAGATAGAAACATTGATGTGAGAGAGAAACATTTATCAGCTGCCTCCTGCACGCCCCTACTGGGGATTGAGTCCACAACCTGGGCGTGTGCTCTGACCGGGAATTGAACTGGTGACCTCTTGGAATGAAACTGGGACCTCTCAGTCCATGGGATGATGCTCAATCCACTGAGCCACTGGCTGGGCAGCTCCCTCCTTTCTTTACTACCCTCACACTCAGCTTAAACCCCAAGGCCTTTTCACATAAAACATCTCTCACTAATTTCATAATTTCCCTTTTCCTTTGGTCACACCTGTCTGGCAGAATCCTATTCCTGGATGAACCCAGCTATCTGCTTTATTTGTACCTGTGCCCAGTAGCACAAAGGGAAAATATTAAAACAAAACAGATTGCTGCTTCTGTACACTCATGACTTTGAACTTTACATCGACTCAGGATTGTTCAGCAGTCCTGGTACATTTCTCTGGCCAACCCTCCCACTCTCCACATTGATATTTCAAAGGGTCTCTACTCTTCTCAGTTGAAAATTCAAAATCTCTACTGTCACTGTCCCGCTCCTGATTTGATTCCTTCAGTGTCAGCATATTATGTTACCCTCTATTGATAGAGACAGCGAAAGATAGGAAGAGACAAGAGAGAATTCATTCTCAAACTTGGTTGTCCTTCTACTTGTTATCCTCTTCCCCCATTATGGAGGAAGACCGAGCCCTCCAAGTCCTCTTGGATAAGTCTAAAGTAACTCTGTCTTCTTAGAAACTGAAGTATTTTTTTAGTATTCTTTTAAAATTTCAGTTTCCCATTTACTGGATTGTTCACCATGACAGTTAAGCATGTTCAAATCACCACCACAAAACATCAACAAATAAATGATCTTTTGTAGCATTTCTTCTCAAAGGAATTGTTCATACCACTGTCCAATACTACTTAATAGGTAGTGTCAAATAAATAAAGAAATTGTTTGAAAATATTTGATAATTTAGCAAAACATTTTATTTTGAAAAAGATTATTTCTGCACAAAAGATTAAAAATCAGTGAATGAATATTTATGAAGGTCCTACTGTGCCGAACTAAGTATTGGAAATATGGGATATGTAGCAGAGTGCTTTCTACATTTTGATGAGCTTACAGCTCAGTAGGGAAGACTAGCAAATAAACAAATATTAACAATCAAATTTGATATATGCTATATGAAGGTATCTGGGACTATGGAAGCATGTTCATAAGCAACTGAAATTTTAAAATGGAAATACAACACAATTTTTATGAAGACAGTATACCATTATGATAAATGTGTTTGTAAATTAAAATAAAAAAATAGTTCTAAAGAAACTCTAACATAGTGTGTATCTGTCCACATATTTTATGTAAATTCCACTTTGTGAGATTTTCTAATTTGGGTCAGAAATTGCACAGTGACTTGAATTGCAAGCTATACACTATTTTAAAATTCTCTGCTTGACCATGGAATCTTTTCAATATTTAAGTGAAGTTTTTCATTTTTGTTTTTGTTTTAATTAACGCTATTTCTTCCAAAGTGAGCCTCTGGTGTTCATAAATTCCTTTTCAGTTTACCAGTTTTGGTGAAATTTCTTGTATAAGAACAAACTTCACAGCAGAACAATTAGTAACACTGTATTAAAAAATAATCGGAAGCCATTGGGAATTTTACCAAATCACATAGTACTTGTAATCAGAAAGAGTAGATATGTGGGTAAAGTAAAATAGTGAATGGTCAGAATAAAAATAATATCTTGTGGAGTTTACATATGTATACATACAGATGTGTTTGTGTGTGCGTGTGTATGCGCACGCGTGCGCATTTGTCTGTGAAGTAGTACTATTTAAAATGTAAATGATCAATAATTCATCAAATGTAAATAGACTAAATACTATAAGTGAAAAATATTGCCAGAATAAATGAAAAGATTAAAATCATTTAGATATTGCTTACAAGAGGGATAGCTTAAATTTAAAGTCATGGAAAGTTGGAAACAAAATGTAAAATACACTAATCAAAAAGGGTTAATATTGTAATATAGTATTATAAAAAGTAGATTTCTAAGCTAAGATACATTCTAGAGATGGGGGATAATTTAAAGTAAAAGAAGGTTAATGTATCAGGGAGACATTATTCTGTATTTGTGTACCTATTAACATATTTATTTTATTTTTATTATTATTTTTAATCCTCACCCAAGGATATTTTTCTATTTATTATCAGATAGAGTGGGATGGGGGAGGGAGAGAGAGAAAGGGAGAGGCAGAGAGAAACACCATGTGAGAGAGACACAGCGACTGGTTGTCTCCCACATGATTGCCTGGGGCCAGAGACAAACTGCAACCGAGGTGCGTGCCCTTGACCACAATCAAACCCACTACTCACTGGTCCATGGGCAGACGTTCTAAATGCTGAGCCAAACCAGCCAGGGCTCTATTAACATATTTTAAAAGCATGTGAAGCAATAACATATATAGAGAACTAACTAAATCCATAATCATACTCTGAGATTTGAAAGTATTTCTTTCAATAAATGATAGAGTAAGCAAAGAATAAGTATGAAGAGAATTGAAGAATGTAGTGGACAGGTATATAATTATATTAAATACAAGTTTATAAAATATATACAAGTGTATTTGTATATATATAAAATATATAATTATTATATAAATATATATACACTTAAACACAAAAATATGTGTGTGTGTGTGTATGTTATATAACCGACAGTGCAAAACATGCAAGTTTTTCAAGGACAGTTGAAAAATTTGTCAAAATTGACCACATCATACTACATATAGTAAGGCTATCTTTTGGTAGTTAATTAATTTGATATAATCAGTAAAATCAAGAAAATAATAGATGCAGGACTGTCATTTGATAATTTCTTGATTCAATCATGATATTAACTTTTGAAAAATTAGGAATGAAAGAAAACTTTCCTAACTTGGTAGCGTACACACAAAATAAACACTAAAACAAAAATTATTTTTAATGTAGGCTCTTGACATTAAACAAAACAATAAAATGGAGAGATATAGTAGATTCTTGGAAATAGTAGATTGGAAATCTCCATATTGTACAAATGTTAGTTCTCCTTAAATTGATTCATAGATTTCATGCAATCCTAATCAAAATATTCAAAATATCAAAAAAAATATTTTTGTCAAATTGACAAGGTTTAGCTTAAAATTCATATGATAATATATGTGAAAATAGCCAAGGCAAACCTGAAGAAAAGATTAAAGCTGTAAGATTTATACTATAAGATATAAAGACATTATAAATTATATTAATAAAAAATGTATTAATTATTCAAGGAGAGAAAAATGGACCAATTTATTGGAAAAGCTAGTCAGAATAAAGAACCACACATACACAAACACTCATTTACCACAAAGGCAGAATTTCACGGTAGCCGGCAAATATAGGCTTTTCAATAAGTGCTGCTGAATCAACTGAAAATCCACATAAAAAATAAATTGTAAATGCTGTCACACCCTATACAAAACCCACTTCCAGAAGGTTATAGATAAAAATGTGAGAGCCTGGCCAGTGTGGCTCAGTGGTTGTGCAGTGACCCACGCACCAAGAGGTCTCTGGTTCGATTCCCGGTCAGGCCACATGCCCAGGTTGTGGGCCCAATCCCCAGTGGGAGGCATGCACGTGGAGGCCAATCAATGTTCTCTCTCATTGATGTTTCTATTGCCCTCTCCCTTCCTCTCTCTCTAAAAATTAATAAAGAAAAAAATAATAAAAATGTGAAGGAAAAATAATCATCATAAGATAGCATATTCGTGGTCTTTGTGTATACAGAGATGTCTTAAATAGGGCAAAAAATACCCCACCTAAACTTTTAGGAAAAGAAGCCTGTATTATAGTTCTGTAAAACCAAAACATTTTTTTCACCCAAAGTCACCATTATTTTGGTTAAAAGGAAATCCAGAGTTCAAGAAGGTCATTACAATATTATGATTGAGAAAGGGAGCTTTTATCCAGAATATATAATGATCTCCTATAAATCAATAAGAAAAGATGGTAAACTAACAGAAAATTGGGAAAGTATTTTAACAAGTGCATTATAAAAGAAGATATTCAAATGGCCAACATAAAAGGAAGGGGACTCAACTCCTTAGGCTTCAACTGAATGTACATTAAATCTCTGAGCTCCTAGTGCACATTTCCCAGAACAGCTAAAACCAAATCACTGATCTTATGGAAACTCACAGGTTTTGGTGGGAGTGCAAGTCATTACAACCACTTTGGAAAGTTGTTTGCTATTTTCTTTATTTTTATTTTTTTCTCCATTTTCTCTTTTTAAATTTTTCTTTTATCTTTATTGTTGAAAGTCCTACAGATGTCCCCCCTTTTTTCCTCCCTATTGATTCTCTCTACCCTGCTCCCGCCCTGCCCCGGCCTTCACCACACTGTTGTCAATGTCCATGGATTATGCATATATGCATATAAACTCTTTGGTTAATCTCTTCCCACCCCTCCCCTTTCCCTCTGAGATATAAGGCACTTCTTACACACAAGCCATAACTGCTTTGCTTTGCAACTCTTGCTCCTTCCTGGTTAGCTCCTTGGCAGGCTAAAACACAGCAGCAGTAAACAGACTAATTATTTTCCTATACAGAAGCCTCAGTCAGAAAACTCATTAATTTCATCTGTGCCAAAAGCAAGTATCTTCACAGTCCTCCCTGCTTCGCCTTTTAGGTGACACAGAACACCTGGTTGCCAATTGCTAGCTGACGATAATTAGCTTTCAATTATCACCAGTTATATTTTCACCTGTTCAATTTGCAAATTCCTGGATTTTTTGGCTTGCCCTATGAACAAGTTCTGATCTCTTCTGTCTTCTGTACACCTGCTCTGTCGGAGCAGGGGAACAGTTCTCCGCTGGGAAATTCACCGTCATCTGCCATCCTGTCCAGTTTTATCCATCTGGCGTTGGACGGCACAGGCTCTGCGAGGAAAGGTTTGGAGAAACCCAGGTTCTTAGTTCCGCGGTCCTGGAAGTGTTTCTGTGATTTTTCTCACTTTGTTCAAAAACAGCCAAATAACCCTTTATTTCTGTAGAAAAACTTTCTTAAGAGATAAGCAAACCTTAGCCAGACAATATAAAGAAAGAGTGAATTTTTGACAGCGGGGGTCTCCTAAATTCCATAGTGGGTTAAGATTCAATAAACCAGGAAATGAGATGAAGTTAAAGGAGATAACACAGTAAGATTTTGACAGGGAACAGGAAAACTCTCCCAGTAAAATTTATTGGTAGTTATAGTTGAAGACATTTATGTCAATTCAACAGAATATATTCATTTAGTGTCTGATAGGTGGTCTTGATAGAAACATAAATTAAAGTGGAATCCTCTAAATACAACACTGTGCACAAGGCAATATAACAAAATAGGATATTAAACCTAGTATTTAGTGGATACGTGACATTGATTTATGCACTGAATAACATGAAAATAGCTTATATATAGGAATTTTAAAATGTCATTGAAAACAACATATAACAGAAAATTATTTACTTGCATAATATAGTTTATTTTCGGTTTAAAATCATTGTTTAAATTATAAAACAATAATAAAATCACGACGATAAAAGAAAAATTTTAAAAAGAGAAAGAGCACCTTTCTGTACCTTTATAAATATTTAATTTTGCTTATTTTATCATCCTTACCAACATATATTTTATATCATTGTAGCTATAGTTTACAATAAATGGGTTTTTTTATTTTAAGTGTGTTGAATGATTTTCTGTTTCTATAGTTTACATTACTTTAATGAATGCAGATTAAGTTCACCAAAATGATATATTCAACGAAATCATTCACTTATCTTGGGGCATTTTTCTTGCATCTGTTTCTTAAATTATTGTAACACTGCAATGGACATTCTTCTGTTTTTATAACTTTTAGTGTTTTTGTGGGGAGTTATTTTTTATCAGTTACTATATTTGTGTCGTGGGTATGATCTAATTTTTATGTGCCTTGATATATTACCAAATTGCCTTTTCAAATATTACCAATTGTGTTTTTTGATTCTAAATCTGCATTACTAAAATGGTAACATTTTCAACTCCTTTTACCTTTTTTGTCAGACAATATATTTTTACCTTAGTATTATTACAAAATAATTTATGCTTAATGAAGAAATCTTTAAGCCCTGCTGGTTTGGCTCTGCGGTTAGAGTGCTGGCCCATGGACCAAGGGGTCTTGGGTTTGCTTCCGGTCAAGGGCATGTACCTCAGTGGTGGTTCGGTCCCTAGCCCTGGTTGGGGTTGTGTGGGAGGCAACCAGTCAATATGTATCTCTCACTTTGATGTTTCTCTCTCTCTCCCCCTCCCGCTTTATTTGAAGATAAATGAAAAAATATCCTCAGGTGAGATTATATATAAAAAAGGGAAAGCTTCAAGTTATGAAATTACAGAGAAAAATCCCAAATTATAGATTCTATGACCTAAAATCCTTTAATATTTTGAAATATACTAATTCAGAATTTTATAGGAACATATTCTAAAACCCCATTATAATATTGATATGTGACAATCAGCACTTCATAGTATAGTCTCCCCAATTACATTTTGGATTTTTTAGCCATACACCTGATGCCCTATATTTGTTTTGAATCTACACAGAGCATTTCATGGTTCTATCATATGACAGATTCAAATTGAAAAATTTTTGAGGTCCACTGTTTTCCTGGAAGCAAGCGTTTATATTTTTAAAAATCCTATTTATTGGGATTGTGAGTGTACTTGACTATTGTAAGTGTGTGCTACCTCCCAAATATGATTCATTTTTATATTTATTCATTCACTCAAGGGACATTTATTTAGTAGTAAGGAAAACACAAAGAAGGGCATGGTCATGTCACGAAGACATAGGCTAACCAGAAGCGTCACTGCAAGAGTAAAAGATTGACAGACAAATGGGTCTTCATGAAGTTCAGGTAGGAAAGAGAAAGGAGCATTTTAGGAGAAAGACACTCTGTGATCAAAGACTCAAACATAGCCCTGACCGGTTTGGCTCAGCGGTTGGAGCGTTGGCCTGCAGTACGGAGAGACCCGGGTTCAGTTCCCGCTAAGGGCATGTACCTCGGTTGCAGTGTGTCCCCGGCCCTGGTTGGTCGTGCGGGTGGCAGCCACTCGATGTGTCCCTTCACATCGATGTTTCTCTCTCTCTCTCTGTTCCTCTCTCTCCCTCCTGCTCTATCTGAACAAAAAATGCAAAAATGTCCTCGGGTGAGGATTGAAAAAAAAAAAAGACTCAAACATATAAGAGAACCATGATTTGACAGTAGCTTGAGGGGAGGAAGAAGTGTTAAAAAACAAGCCCGGAGAAATAAGCAGGGGACAGATTAGAGCGGCTGTGACATGTCAGGCTAAGTATAGGTATCAAAGGCATGGCAAAGCAGGTATTGACTTAGTAATAGAAAAATATCTAACCGTATGTAATTAAACAAGGTATTTATTACACTGATCCCCAAATATCCAACATTTCAGAAAACATGTTTTATCTAGCTAGTCAGTATAAACAAGTATATATAGAAATTACTTCTTTCCTTAATCAAATCTATTGGGCTGACCTTGGTTGATAAAATTGTTTGGTTTCAAGTGTATCATTCTATGATACAATATCTGTATATATTACTTTTTAAATACTAGATTAGATAGTCACTGTTTCACATATATGCTCACAACCTAATAAATGAAATCAGTATGTTTTATGAACATCTCCCTTATGACAAATGGGTGAAAAGGCCGTATTTGGCTTCATCTCAACTTAAGTTTAACATTCCTGTCTCTAAGCATCATTAAATACCATGCCATCTCTTAAAGTATCAGGTTCTAATTTTGCAAATCTATGCACTAGAATACAACCTATTCCTGTACATTAGCACTCTGATTTTTTAAAATGGCAGTAAATATAAAGGAAAGAAAAAGTATGGAATATATTACTCAGGGATGATAGCTAAACTGAGCCGCCATGGATGGTCCGAGACATAAAATATATACTCAGTGTGTACTCAACAATTTTAAGTGATTTAGGTTTATCAAACCAAAGTTAATGGCTCCAAGCATACATCAAAATATACACAAGTGATGTCATTTGACCCACAATGAGCATTAATGCTGAATCTGAATGTGCAGGACCAAGTATAACGGAATTCAGAATATTCCATTTATGTTTAAGCATTTTGTGAGTATTACAAATAGCATGTCTGAAGTCTCTGTGGGCTTCCCTCCATCAAGATTTGACTCGTTTTATTTCAGCTGCCAGGGGATATTTTATAACAGGCACTATAAGATAATACTCCAACTTCCTCATCCTTCAGACTTCTGCAGGAAATCTGTGCCAGATAAAAAAGAATTTGTAGTAATTATTAAATTCTCTAATCTGGTTTTTATTTCTGAGCCTCAGATAAGAAAAAACTGAGTTAGAAATGGATTTGATTAGTACTTAATTCCCATCTACTTTATTCTGATTTTAGCATGTTCATTGTCACTGCAAAGTTGTAGTATCTGGATTTTTATGCACTTGTACACGGCTGAAGTTTTTCATTGCAAATAGTACTAAGAAATGGAGTCAAGAAGAAAAACATTTGGGAATCCTAAAGATCCAGAATATACCAGTGAGTTTTCTTTCTCGATTTATTTGAATAGTCTGTAGCTGTTTGCATCAATAAGTCACTTCTATATTAATTGCTGGCTTCAGTAGTTCACTGATTCTGTGATTTATATTTGTGGAATTTGCAACATATCATGTAGAAAGTATACTCTGTTGTGTTCTTGGATTGCCTGGCACTTCTAAAGTGATAATATTTTTAGTGTCTTTATTCACCTGATGCAAATTGTGTTGACTATTTAATCTAAAATCTATACATATCTGGGTTTTAAAAATCATTTTCACTGTGGCCTCTCATTTCCTGACAATTGATGAGTTTATATAAACCACCTGTACTTATTGCTCTCTGAAAAAAATTTTTAAAAAGCCCCAGAGCTGAGATAAAATCTAAATATTGAATAGCAGGGAATCAATTATTAAAATTATAGTATTAGCACTCTGTGGAATGCAACTCACTTATTGCAGATGTAGAATATTTAATTAAGTGTGGCTTCCAAATGCTTCATTTAGGTATGGAAATATTGACAGTGTTCCAGATTTCAACAAATTTATATCATCCAGCTTTCCTTTTTCCCAGAGAGTAAATATGTAAAATAATTTTTGCCAATTAGATCTGAGAAGAAGTTTCCAGGTAGGAGCAGATTTATCTGTCTTTTCCTTTCATTTCTTGGAACACAGATATAAAAGTGAAGGTAAAATAACCATTTTGCTTTAACAAGATAACAAAAATAAGGGTAATATCACATTCTAAGAAGATTATATTTGTGTTAGCATCATGGTCACGCCATAAAAGAACTGCATTACCTATGCAACTTAGTGTGTGTATATATAAAATCCATTTTTGGTTAAGTCACTATAGCTTAGGTTTCTTGTTATTTCTAGCCAGGTACAATCCCTAACTCATATAATAAACAAAAATGTTTACTATAAATAATGCTGAATTAAAAAAAAGAAAAATGTGAACTTTTGCTTTTGAATATAAGGAAATAACTGGTATGAGAATTACCAATCCACACCAAAAAAGTTAAAAAATGGAAGCAAAGTGAAACCACTTTGCTATAAAATTATAGACATGTGAATAAATGTGACCAGTTTTTAAAATATTGGACACCAGGCAGCACAGAATTGAGATCCCTAAGAGAAGAGAAACCAATTGCTGGGCCTACATTTTACCAGGCTTACTGTCTGGAGGCAGAGTCTGGATAACAGCACAAGAAAAGGGAATTCATGAAGAATCTGTGAACCTGACTGATTTAAGCAGTCGTGGAGTTGTTCTTTAAAAATTATAGACATATGAATAAATGTGACCCACAATTAAGAAAAAAAAAAATCAGTCAGTAAAAATAGTTGAAAAATGACTAACATGATGGAACTTGTCAGACAAAATCATTAAAAAGCTGTTTTGCTCAATATACACAAAGATTTAGAAAAATTAAACTATAAAAAGTAAGTTGGAACGTCTAGAGATGAAAATATAACATTCAAAGTTAAAATTTTACAGGATAGGATTAGCAACAGATGACATGCTGCAGAATAAAGAACCAGTGAACATGGAGACATAGCATTAAAACCATCCAAGATGTAACAGAATAAAAAGAGTGAAAAAAAAACTGACAGCACCTCAGTGACCTGTGGGACATTATCATATTTCTTAATGTATGTGAAATTGGAGACACAGAGAAAGGGTGTCCAGGAAGAAATATTTTAGTAGTAGTAATAGTAGTTGTAGTAAATATGGTTCTACAACCTTTTAAATTTAATGAAGAGTATCACAGCCCCAAGAAAGTCAATAATCAAAACAGGATACACATACACACATACAGTATGGTATATCAAAATCAAATGAATTAAAACCAGTAATAAAGATAAAATGATAAAAAACAGCCAGTGCATCTTGCAAAAAAATAAATAACTATAAGGAATGTCAGAGGTTCCTTATCAGAAACTATGCAAGACCTGAGACAATGGAATGACATCTCTAAGTATTCAAAGGAAAAAAAATGACTGTCAACTTAGAATTCTATCACTTTTTCTTTCTAGAATAAAGAATAAATAAATACTTTAGCTCTTTTTAAAAAATGACTTTATTTTTTAGTGCAGATTTAAATTCATAGCAAAATTGAGGGGGAGATACAGAGATTTTTTCCATGCCCTACTCCCAGCCTTCTCATTATCAACATCCCCCATCAGAGTGGTATGTTTGTTATATAATTGATGAAATACATTGACCCATCACAATCACCCACAGTCCATAGTCTACAATATGGTTTACTTTGGGTAATGTATATTCTGTGGATTTGGACAAATGTATAATGACAGGTATCCATCATTATGGCATCATAGGATATTTTTGCTGCTCAAAAAATCCTTTCTGCCCTGCTTATATATCCCTATCTCCACCTCAGCCTCTGCTGACAATGATTTTTATGTCTCTCTAGTCCTTCCTATTCCAGAATGCCATATAGTTAGAATTATACAGTATGTAACCTTTTCAGAGTGGCTTGTTTTACTTAGTAATATGCATTTAAGATTCTTCCATGTCTTTTTGTGGCTTTGTAGCTCTTTTTTTTTTTTTTTTATGTAGCTGAATAACATTTCATTGTCTGGATGTACCACAGTTTATGTGCTCACCTATTGAAGAACAAGTTGGTTGACTTCAAGTTTGGGCAAGTATGAATGAGGCTGCTATAAACATCTGTGTGCAGGTTTTTGTGTAGAAGTAAGTTTTCAGCTCTTTTGGGTAAATACCAAGATGAGTGATTGCTGGATTTTTTGGCAAGAGCACATTCATATTTGTACGAAACTACTAATCTGTCTTCCAGAGTGTATGATCTTGCATCTCACCAGAAAAAATGGGAGTTCCTGTCATTCCACATCCTCACCAGCCTTTGGTGTAGTTAATGTTCAAGATGTTGGTCATTCTAGTAGACGTGCAGTGGTATCTCATTGTTGTTTTATTCACATTTTTCTGGTGACATATGGTATAGAACATTTTTTCAGATGTTTATTTGTCATCCGTACATATTTTTTGATGAAGTATTTATTAAGGTCTTTGGCCCATTTTTAATTTTTTTATGTATTTTTGAGTTTTAAGGAGGTTTTAAAAATATTTTGGATACCAGTCCTTTAGCATATGAGTAATTGAAAATATTTTATTTTTAATAATCACGTGTTTCTCAATATTATTTGTTATGTATTTTTCAGATGAGCTCAGGTTTACATTATGAATAAAAAAAAGTAATAAAAGAGACAAAGTTGGGTTTCCAGGGCTGAAATATACACATTATGTTTTGACCTATTAGGTAGGTTTATCAACATGATTCCAAGCTATTTCCTCTAGTATTTTATAAGAAATCATGATCACTTATAGAAATTAAACTTTGTTCATTTAACTCCAAATAACCTATTAAAACATTATAAATTTGCTATTATGTCTAAATGACAGCATTAGTTTTCAACGTAAATAAAACTAAATTTGATTTAACAAAATGATAGATTAGAAAAATCATATATGTATGTATCTTAATCCCAGTATCTAGTGTTTCCAGAAAATCATCTGTAGAGAACATATTTTAGTTCATTTCACACTGTGTTAATTGTATCACACACTGTAACCATTACCTTTTACCAAGTACAATTACTCTTCTAATAAAAACTGATGAATTTAACAAGAAATTATTAGTTCTGTTTGATCTATGCATGAACAAGTGGTTGACAGAAAATACTTCCTAATCAATATTATATTCCCTTTACCATTCCTTCCTTCAATTTTATAATTGAATTACATGCATCAATTTTGTTAAATAAACAAATCATAATTTAAAACATTTGCGTACAAAATACCATAATATGTAGTATTAGCTGTAAGGAATACCCTCTTTCAGACCAGAGAAGATAGTGTCCTCCTGACTGTTCTGTCATTTGCTTTTTATTCATTCTGAATATAAAGACAAATATTTAGAAGTTATTAATTTTTTTTCTTTCTCATTTTTCTGTCTCCCAAATATCTTTGAAATATATTTATATATTCTCTTCTTTCTCTGTCCCTGCTTATGCAAACCATCATTATTTCTGAGATCCCAATTTGCTGTATCTCTTTCTTCCCTCCCATTTTTCTAACATAAATTCCATTACCTTCAGAGTAAGGTACAAATAACTTAGAATAGTGTAAGAAGACCTGTGGACTCTTTCCTCTGTTTTTCAGTGTTTTTCTTCCCTGTGGCATCCAGTATTCAGTAATACTGGATAATTTGTTGGTCTTCAAATATTTTTTAATGTTTTTGTAGACTTGCCTTTGAATATTCAGTTTTCTCTGCTTGAATAGTTGACCCTAGACTTTCTCTGCCTTCTACCCTACTTTAGCACATTTTCATTCCACATTCAAGAAGCAAATTTAAACATTTTTTTTCCTCAGTAGGAGGGCAAGATGTCAAAGTCTATCTTAAGCATAAATTTCATCCTAATAATGCTACAAAAGGATCTATATTTTTTAACCTATTGTCCACATCAATTTCTTATTTGTCTATTTCTACCATATTTACAAACAAAGCCTTCAAAGAATTTAAAATGAAGAGGCATGCAAATCAGTACCCCACCCACATCGACTCCTTACCTCTTCAAGGGACATCAGAAATAATAATAATTAATAAAACTCTGGGAGCAGCCCTCAACCTATTATGTAGGAAAGTTGATGTATAGATAGCATAATTTCTTTGCCCACAGGTTGGGATATATATGAGGTTTTCCTCAAAGAGATTAAGATCTAGATACTTATGGTGGAAACTTGCCAGATAATTCACACTTTATAGGTTCTCTTTTCTTCCTTCTTATACTGCCCCATCTCCAAAATAAACTACTTACACTAAAATCTTTGTCTAACAGTCTTCTAGGTGAACACATACAAAGAAAGACTTTGCTATAATCCCACTTCTGCATTAAATTATTTTGTCATGTTGTAATCTGTTAATGTTAAGCTTTGCTAATCAGAATAATGTAGGTGTTTCAAAGTAAATAATGATAGATTTATATAAGAATATAAACTTATGTATAGTTCCATGTACATAGACAAACATAGAGCATATAAATTCATTCAATGTCAAATAAATGAAAGTAGTTTGAAGGTTAAAAATTAGGACAAAATAAATCAAGGATGTCAATATAAAACCAGTCACAATCTGTGAGTATCTTGGTTTTATTAGACTTATACACTTCTTCTCTAAGCATGGGGAAAAAAAAATCCCTGAGTCAGTCTTAGCACCAAAATATGACTTGGATCCGTATGTGTTAGGCTTTGGTTAAATTTTAGGTTTTGTTATTAATTTCTTCCACTTATTCCATAATAAAAAGTCATTGTAACTGAATATAGTAAATCAAAAAGCAAAATAAAATAAAAACTATACCATTCATTATTTCTCCCTAAAAGATACCATTATTAGAAATCTGACATAGTTTTCCACACAATTTTTTGTAGGTACAGGTTTATATAAACATAGGCTAATACTCTTTATACCATTTTGTGAACTCTCTTTTCCCCTAAAAAGATTCTAATGTTTTCATATTATTAAAAGTTCTTCTGTAAAATTATTTTGATGGTTATAGAATACTCCATTAAACATGTTTTTTTTTGGTTTGGTTTGCTATTACAAGTGATGTATTTGTAAATCCTTAAAGTTTAAATTTTAAAACGGTTACTGGTTATAGGACCTACCCTTGGTAATCATACCTTAGCTTACAGAGTCTTAGGAAATTTTACCAACTGGCATCAGAGAGTCAAGTAAGTCAAGGTCTTAAACCTACTTCAAATGTCTCTGCTCAAACTGTATTTTATTCGAGATCTGTCTCCTATATAAGACAGCTTCCCAACTTTCACTCTCATTAAAAAAATTTTTTTTCCCCTTTATTGATTTTAGAGAGAGAGGAAGCAAGAGGGAGAGAGAGATAGAAACACGGATGAGAAAGAACATAGACTGGCCGCCTCCTGCATGCCCCACAATGGGGATTTGGCCCATAAACTGGGCATGTGTCCTGACTGGGAATGCAACCAGTGACCTCTTGGTGCAGGGGTCAATGCTCAACCACTGAGCCACACCAGCTGGACTCACTCTCATTTTAGAATGAACCTTCCCACTTACTCTGCTTCCTCCCGTAACACTTATTACTCCCCGGCTTATAACAGCTTGAAAAAACCCTTTGCAATCCTATAATCTCTAATTCTAGCTATTGCCTCCCATTATCATAAAAACTAACATGCCCAAATAATTAATAGGACATATATTTTCTTCAGTTTAGAGATTTTTGTTCAGATGTTATTTAGTTGCTAATTTTCTTTTGGGTTCTTGGACTATTTTGATATAAATTATCTGTTTATTTGCACCAGAAAAATCACAGGGTGAAACTGATGCTGTCAACACAGAGGAGGAAAAGAATGACCTCTAAATGTGTATGTAGAGTCTGAGACCCACATGAGTTCTCTTGAAGCCCAGTATCAAAGTTAGGTCATACATGTGACCATTACAACCCTTAGGAGAGTAAATGTAAATAATCACTTGCTAGGTGTCTACTATCTATTGTATGTTAAAGTATACACCAAAGTCATTATCTAGCCCTGGCTGGTTAGAGTGTCGGCCTGCAATCCAAAGCATCTTGGGTTCAATTCCCCATCAAGGGCACTTGTCTGGGTTGCAGGTTCAATACCTGGCTCTGGTTGGGGTCATGCAGGAGGCCAGCAATCCCTCCCTTCCACTCCATCTAAACAAGAAATCAATGGAAAAACATTCTCCAGTGAGATTAACAAACACAAAAAGTCGTTATCTATATTTTTCCCATGGAATATCTTTCTAGTAGAAATAAGTGCACAAAAGTTATGAGGCTGTTACCCATTCATTATTTTCACTTAGATTTTGTTATGTTAAAGGTGTTCATATAATTTGGAGTAGGGGAGATTTGGAGTAGGGGAGTAGAAAGAGTTTTTCATTTACTCACATTTTGTTTGCTCTTTTAAAAATTTGTTTCCCTTGTTTGATGCTTTGGGAGCAATAACAGGTGTTTGAGAGGAGGAAACTTCACTTTCCACTGTTGAGCTCAGGGTACCAGGGGACAGGGAATTCTATATGGATGCTGCTGCCCATCAGCCCAGGTAGTAACACGTGAGATTAGATTATTATTTTAGCTCTTTAATAAAAAATATTTGTGTTTTTTTTTTGTTTGTTTGTTTGTTTTTATCCTCACCCGAGGACATTTTTTGATATTTTGTTCAGATAGAGTGGGAGGAAGAGAGAGAGAGAGAGTAACATCGATGTGAAAGGGACACATAGAGTAGTTGCCACCCACACAACCCAACCAGGGCCGGGGACAAACTGCAACCGAGGTACATGCCCTTAGCGGGAACCAAACCCGGGTCTCTCAGGACCGCGGGCCGATGCTCTAACCGCTGAGACAAACTGGCCAGGGCAAAATATTTGTTTTTTAAAGCATGACATTATTCATCTGCCTTTAGAACCAGCTTTAGCAGTTGACACTAGAACCTCTAGAGTTGATTCAATATACTGGGCCGATTTATTAGATTCTATAGAAAAAAGCCTCTTGATTAAAATTAGCTTATAATTAATGCAACCAAATCCCTCTCTTGTCCCAGAAATAAAAGTGATTTTTAAAATTTATATAATAGCAATAAAGAAAAGTAAAATATATATACATTTAGGTTATAAAAACTAAGAAAAATAATTGTTGTGTTTGGTACACTGTGGAAATTATGTTTAGTATCTTTTTGATGCAACATCACACAAATTCTACCCTCACCTTTGGAGGATTAATGCCACAAATTACTCAACCTCAAAAAATCAAAGCAACACACAAAAAACAAATAAAAATATTGATTATTTGGTTTATTACAAATTGAATAATTCACATTTAATCCAAAAATAAAGGCACACATTTAGAAGGTAAGTCTAAGGATAGAAAAGAAATTTGCAATGCATGGCCCTCCAAGACATCAAGACCCAAAATATATAAAGATTTTTGTATTTAGCAAGAGACCACTCTAAATAAAAATAGGCAAAAGATATAAAAATTCAATCCAAAATAAAGGGAAACTGTATGTCATTTAAACATCTGTGACTGTGTGTATTCTCAATAGTAACCAGGAAAATGAAAATAGGACATTAGTGAGATACATTTTTAATTCCAATAAAAAAAAGTCTAACAGTTTCAAATGTTTATGAGCATGTGAAAAATAGGTCTCATATGGTCTGCCAATATAAATTAATACATCCTCAATGAAAAGCAATTTGACATTAATATAATTGAGAGTACAGATAACATGCAAAACAGTAATTTTACCCCTAGTCATACATTCTGAAGAAAATCTTTCAAAAAAAGCTGGTGAAACACCAACACATCAAAAGGACCAATATATGAATCCTCTCATATACATCTGATATCTGAGTGCAGCTATTACACAAATCAAACCTGATCAGAATTGTGAGATTCAATAAACATGAATTCAAGCCACTAAAGTGTGGAGTAATTTGTTTCACATATAAAAGGGTAGCATATCCAACACGTCTACACTATATATGTATGAATAAAAAATACAGTGAAAAAAATAGGATTAAATTACCATATGGACCAATAATTAGAATAATATTTTTCCCATATGGGGTAAGATATTTGTTTTTGTTACTCTCTCCATGGTTAGAGAAAACCAGAAAAGTACCTAGGAACAGAAGTGTGTTTCCCTTCCCATTCCAAAAACATAGCTGAACGCTTTGGGTCTTGAATCTGGCCTTGCCTGCATCAGATGATCTTTGGGGACTTTGGTATTTTGCAGTCAGAGAGAGAATTTGCTTTGTCTTCATCAGTTGAGAGAGGCTAGTTCTTTGAGCTGAAGTAGCTGAGTGCCCAGATCTAGAAGGAAAAGAAATGTAGGTCATTCCAGAAGCAGACACGGAGAAAAGGATCCCAATGCCAGAGATTCATTTGGAAAGTGCAACACGAGTAACAGTAAAGGAGAGAAGTGAGGTAGGAAAATGAAGGAGACGGAAGGTACTTTCTTCAGCCTGCTCTCATAGGGCAACTGGAGCTGCGTCCTGCAAGGAAATTATGAAATGGTACACCCCACCTGACTCAGAATCACCTGTGCACCCCTCTCACCTCCCACAGGATGGGGAGAGCTGGAATATTTACCCACTAACTCCAAAGGGTTGAGGCCTATTTTGGTAGGAGGTTGGCGTTACTTCCCTGGAGTTTCCAGATGGTTATAAGGGAGAAAGGCCTTTCCTGACTCTGAAAAGGAAAAACAAAACCCTAAAGCATAGAGAGTTCATCAGAGAACAGTGAAGGTCCAAGAGATATGGGCAGGGCCTCATGGCAACTGCTCTAAGAATCTTTCCTATAATTGGACAAAGAAGAGGGATTGTTGATTGGGAAAATTCCGAGACTGGTCTATTTACCCAGCGGCTGGGGAGGGGGAACTGGGATGGCTCCAGTTGCCATGGTTACTCTGAACGGAGACCCTGCGGGCAGAGTAGATAAAGGCTAATTCTGGGTTTGCTCCCTGGCCCTTTGACCACCAGGATCTTCAGGTGCTGATGCCCTAAGGCAGCCAGGTATAGCAGATGGAGGAACAGCAGCTTCAACCTTCTAAGCCCTGGGAGATTTGTGTATTGTAGGGAGTGAGGTGCCCCACTGCCAAATATGATTAAGGTAAGATTTTTTGCCTCATTGGTAAGTGGGACATGGGCCCGAGGGATTTTGAAAAATAAAATCATCTGCATTTCCTGCACCTAAGTGATATGGAACAAATTAATACTTGCAATGCATAATGTTGATGTATTTTATAGTATTATGTAAAAATGTCTCCTGTTGTTGGGCATCAATGGATTATGCATTAATCAAGATGATCATCCTTGAATTTTATCTGTGTCTAAGAATTTCCTCAGGAGAAACCCTTAAATGTGGAATTCTGGATCAAAAGACGTACACCGTTCAAGTTTTAAAATATCTTGTAAAATTGTCTTTCAGTGTGGATATATTGTTTTGTACAGTGTTCCACAATGTACTTGGGGTTTTAATGATGCCATTTACAAGCATATTTTTAACTACATGAACTATTCTTAGCTTTCCTGTATTAATATTCTCTAATATCACAAAAGAACAGAAAGTCATGAATTATCAGCAAAAATCTATCAATGCCAGATTATTCTTAATTGTTATAGTCTAGTTGATGTTCTTCCCACTTTTAAAATATTTCTGGAAACTTTGAAAGAATTCTTTTATTTGATGTTTAAGTTATCCACACCTATTTACTAAAGTTACTTGCTTTGTCTAATATTAAATTAGTTTAATGTCAAGAAGTCACTAGAATTCTAGTTCTGTGACTCATTCTTTTCTAGCTTTGTTTTTATTATCTTATTTATTTAGTTTGCATGATAGAAAACTGACAAACAAAATTCCATGTGTATTTATAAATAGCAGTTAGTTGATTTACAACACTGTAAACTCCCAATAAGTAAAAGGAAATGAGAGAGTTTGCATTTTTTATAAAACTAGAGTCTCATCAGAATGTAATTTTAAAATTGGCTTTTAGAGTATAATCAAGCATTTGTCCAGTTATCTTTAATTGATCTGCTATAAAAATGAAAGTGCAAATTATAGATGAAATTATAATATATTACAAATCAAATAATAGGATAAAATAAAGCAACAAAATAGGATAGGGATTGTTTTTGTTTTTTAAATCTGGGCACTCATGGGCCCCCTAGTATTTTTCAATATTGCTAGTGTGGGGGAAAAAAACTATCAATAACTTAAAATGAACCCAGAATTTAAAATGATATAAAAAAACATGTATCATTGGTTAATATGTTCTCCCATACAGTGAGTTCTCTTTTCATTTTGTTGATGGTTTCTTTTGATGTGCAAAAGCTTTAAAAAAAAACACATTTTTTTTCTTTACTGATTTTAGAGAGAGTAGAAGGGAGAGGGAGAGAGAGAGAAATATCAATGAGAGAGAACATCAATTAGCTGCCTACTGCATGCTCCTTATTGGAGATTTGGCCCACAACCAGGGCATGAGCCCTGACCAGGAATTGAACCGGCGACTGCTTGTTGCATGGGTTGACATTCAACCACTGGGCCACACTGGCCCGGCAGATGTGCAGAAGCATTTTAACTTGATGTAGTTCCATTTGTTCATTCCTACATTTACCTTTCCCTAGGAAATATATTGACAAAAATATTGCCACAAGAGACATATGAGATTTTACTGCTTATGTTTTCTTCTAGGAGTTTTATGGTTTCGCGTCTTACATTTAAGTCATTTATCTACTTTGAGTTTACTTTTGTGTATGGTGTAAATTGGTGGTCTAGTTTTATTTTTTTGCATGTACCTGTCCAATTTTCCCAACACCATTTATTGAAGAGACTGCCTTTGCTCCATTGTATGCTCTTGCCTCCTTCGTCAAATATTTAATCGACCATAAAGCATGGGTTGATTTCTGGGTTCTCTGTTCTGTTCCATTGATCTATATGCCTGTTTTTATACCAGTACCAGGCTATTTGATTACAATGGCCTTGTAGTCTATTTTGATATCTGGTGTTGTGATCCCTCCTCTTTGTTCCTCTTTCTCAAGACTGCTGCAGCTATTCGGGATCTTTTTTGGTTCCATATAAATTTTTAGAATATTTGTTCTAGACTTGTGAAATATGCCATTTGTATTTTAATAGGAATTGTGTTGAATCTATAGATTGCTTTGAGTAGCATGGACATTTTAATTATGTTAATTTTTCCAATCCATGAACACATATTTTCCAGTGGTACATCTTATAAGGGGTTAATTTCTAACATCTATAAAGAAGTTATAAACTCAACACCAGGAAGACAAACAATCCAATTTAAAAATGGTCAAAGGACCTGAATATACACTTCTCCAAAGAGGACATAGAAAAAATAGACATATGAAAAAATGCTCAACATCACTAATCATCAGAGAGATTCAAATTAAAACCACAATGAGAAATCATCTCACACCTGCCAGAATGGCTACCATCAATAAATCAATAAACACCAAGTGTTGGCAAGGATGTGGAGAAAAGGGAACCCTAGTGCACTGTTGATGGGAATGCAGACTGCTGCAGTCACTGTGGAAAACAGTATGGAGTTTCCTCAAAAAATTAAAAGTGGAACTGCCCTTCGACCCAGTGATTTCACTTCTGGGAATATAGCATAAGAATCCTGAAACCCCAATTCGAAAGAATATATGCACCCCTGTGTTCCTAGCAGCGTTATTTACAATAGCCGAGATTTGGAAACAGCCCAAGTGCCCCTTAGTAGATGAAAGGATCAAAAGCTGTGGTATAGCCCTGGAAAATTTAGCTCAGTAGTTAGAGCATGGGCCCTATTGAGGGGTCTCGGGTTCGCTTCTTAGTCAAGGGCACGTATCTGGGTTTCAGGTTTGATCTGGCCCCGACTGGGGTCCTGCAGGCAACCAGTCAATGTGTCTCTCTCACATACATATCTATCTCTCCTCCTCCCTCCTTCCTTTCCCCTTTCCCTCCCTCCCTCACACTCTATGTAAAAATAAATGGAAAAATATCCTCTGGTGAGGATTAAAAAAAATAAAAAGCTGTGGTACATACATAATGAAAAACTATGTGGCCGTAAAAAAAAGAAGGAAATCTTATTCTTTGCAACAGCATGGATGAACCTGGAAATTATTATTCTAAATGAAATAAACTGGTCAGAAAAAGACAAGTATCACATGATCTCACTTATATGTGGAATCTAATGAACAAAATAAATTGATGAACAACATAGAACCAGAGGCATGGATACATGGAACAGACTGACAGCTGTCAGAGGGGAGGGGCAGGGGGGGAAATGGATGAAAGAAGGTGAAGGCATTAGCCAAGGAACATATATGCACAACCTATAGACACTGACAACAGTGTGGTGATGGCCAGAGGGAAGAGGGGTGGGGGATGGATAGGTGGGAAAAATAGGGACATCTGTAATAGTGTCAACAATAAAATTAAAGTTAAAAAAAAAATAAAATAAAAAACAATAGAATGATATAAAAAGAAAGTGCTTACAATTTGGGGTTTCTTTTCATTACTAAAGAGAGTTCTTTGACAGGCTGCTTGTTACTGGCTTGTCTAATAGCCTGGAGAAACTACTCAGGCTGCATGGGTGAAGGGCTGATTATGGCAGCAAGGGGAGAGGGGATAGAAATTAATGAGCCCAACTCTCCTCCGTGCTGTTACTCCCTTACTCCCTATTACTAAATTTGGCTTGTAAAAATGCTCTTTTTTTTTTTGCCGGAAATGTTCAGAGAAATGAATGAGATCATGGACTTGAACATCACAGAGCTTGGACCTCATCCATCTCTTACTCGTTAAATGACAAGTTCTGCAATCTCCTTGAGCCTCAGTTTTCTTGTCTATATAATGGGGAAAACAACAGCGATCTCATTGCATAATTGGGAATATCAGCAAAGACAAAAATGCGTGCATTGTCTAGGTTTGTATGTGACATTTGTTAACTCTCAAAGGATAACTATATTATTTTAATTAGCTCTTTTAGCTATTATTTCTACTACTGTTATTATTGTGATACTTTACTGTTTTGGTTGGGGATTATGTCATTTATTAGAAATGAAGGTAGCATTCCACTGGATTCAAGCTCTCTACAAACCACACTTAAAAATGAATTCCAAATGATTCTTTTTACTCTTGTTAGTAGAGTGGGCTTTCTCTTAGGTCTGTGCAAGAGGGATTCTTACTAAGAATTCTTAAGATTCTTATAAGTCTGTGTTATTGTCCAGAAACTTAGGATACCCATGTGAGCATTTTTATAATTCATTCTTGAGAACAGCTGTACTATAAAATAGTTTAGTGGTTACCCAAACTAGATGATGATCAGAGTTACCTGGGGGGAGTTTAAGACATACAGAAACTGAGGTCCTACTCCCGCCTTCTGCAGTTCCCAGATGGGTTATCTGTATGATAGGGAGCACTTCTGATGGTCAAACCAATGTGGCAACTGTTTCTGTATTTGAAGATTAATCTTTAGAAGTGTTACACCTTCAGTAAAATGGAGTAAAGACACTCTCCTCCCCTCTTTTGGTACTTAACGTACTAAATTTGAGGATTAAATTTCCAAAACACTATGAGGAGTACATGTGTTTTCTCCCTTCCCCTTTACTCTTCTAACAATAGACCATGGAGTTATTGTTTCCTCCATACTCTAGGGTCCCGGCTCTGGACTGTGTCAGCACAGGGAGTGCACATTAGTCCATGGATGCATCTCATTCAGTCCACAGAAATCCCTTCTTTTGGGGCTAAAAGACACCTTTAAAAAATATTCAAAGAAACTTGGAGAGATAATTCTTTTGTGTTTACATTTGGAATTATCTGTTTTAAAAGCCAACAATTTACACAAAATTCTAGGAAATCAAATGCAGCTGAAGATGTGAAAGATAAATATGAGAGAAGTTCAATGACTTCTCTCTCCATTAGGTTTTCTTTATCCAAAACTATCATAGCCTCTCTTCATTCCAGGTTTGGGGAATGAAATACCCTCAGGGACCAAGCAGGTGGAGACTCTTGCAAAACGGTTTCCTTAATTGACTAAGTTAAATTCTTTCTGTATTGTGTATTTGCTGGTCATGTGTGTGGTGATGGTCTTTACTTCTCAGGCATGTATATTCTTCCAGTTTTCTTGAAAGCTGGTACTTTTCTTTGCTTTCTAAATTTTGATAGAGAGATGAGTCCCACAAATATTTCATTTTTCTCTTAACCCTGCTTTAAAAAAAAAAAGTGACTGTGCAGGTATCATGATAAATGGCAGCTGACACAGAGTTTCAGTATCTGGAGACAACAGGGAGTAGTGAGGATGATGATGAATGGAAGATTCATTCACTATCTCAGGAGTACAGCCATTCCTTAACTTACTGTTGCACGGTAGAAATACAGACTCAGTGTTTCTGGATCTGATATCTTTTTTATTAAAAGGTCTCCATATTTTTAAGAGAGGAAAATTAATTTAAAAATTAAAAACATATTGTTGGTTTACACAGTTCAAGGCAAACAAAACATGTCTGTGGGATAAGATGTGGCCCATTTTGTACCTTCCAGTAACCTCCATTCTAGATCTTTATTTATTTAAAGCATAAAAATAACCAGGGATCGATCCTTGGTATTAACCCATAGTGGTGACATGCATGATTTTTCCACATTCAACCAAAATTAAGATTTTAAATTTTGAATTTTTTGCAGCTTTTTATTATACTTGGCTAACATTGGCATACAATACTGACACTAATGTAGTGTCTCAGAATATCAGTTGGAAGCATTCTTAGAGAAATTTTTATCTATTCATTTTTCAGATGAAGAAACTAAGAAGGAACTGAAGTTGCTAAAAATCATGCATCTAGTTAGTGGTAGAATCAAGGTTTGACCCCGAATTCTTGAGTATCTCTTCAGTACTTGCTCTACCTTTTCACCAATGTGCCTTCAATGTGTTTATTAGTTTGTTTATTATAAGGCCTCGTAAATAAGATTCAATAGACACAATTCCTTTATGCATTTTTTTTCACTGATCTATTTCAAAAGACAATACACATATGGATTTGGCACTTAAGCAAAATTTAAAATGACCTCTTAAATGTGTGCTTTGTTTTGATACTTCAACATAACTTAGATTTAGTGATAAGAGATGTAAAATGGGCAAACCAGTGCCTTATTCCACATATTGCTAAATAACTAGTTTTCTACTTAATTATTGGTCGTATTTTTAGCATTGAATAGTAAAGCTTCAGGAGTTGGGAAGTAAGGCACACACTGTGCTCTTTTTTTGTTGTTTTTTATTTTCTTCTGGAATTCATGATGAGCGAGGTTTTCCTAGAGTTATTGTTTTGGCGTCTTTACTTTGACTTTGTTCAGCACATTTATTGTAACTAGTCAATTCCAGATCATTTCCCAATAGAATTCAGATCTTCTAACTCAACCATATTTAGGAAATAGCAGGTGATAATGCACTTACTTAGCTTCTCTTCAGAATCCGCTATTTCTCAGTGCAGAAAGAAGCAGCCACAATCCCATTTGCAGTGTTTATTACCTCTCAGAATCAGTGAGCAAGCATCTTTCCAGGTCCTTTTATTTGTCTGTCTTGTCTATTGGCTATCCATTTTCCATTGTTGTCCCAGGTTGGCTGCCAATGGTATATTTCTCAGCCACTTAATAACTTTACTTAGACAGATTTATAAGAAGCCAAGTGCTGTCAAGTCCATGAGATGTATAGATTGAGGTTTTCTTCGTCTCCTCCACCCCTTCCAACTTTACAGTATGAGTCTGTCTCCTTAATAGCACTTCGGTCTTAATAGAGTGTGTCTTTCAGGGTCCGGCTTCAGCTGTATTATTGGAGCATGGCTCATGCTCATCTCTTCTGAGCTGGACTGCAGTTAAATAGGAGCAATTTATTTCTGCTGTTGTCAATATCACATTTCATGAACCTGAAACTCATTACATTTTTTTTTCCCCAAATTACCTTGCTTGGCTTTGTAAGGGCATTTCGTATTTGCCACAGATCATTCTTTCAGATTTGGAAAGAAACTTTTTGTTACACTTCTGATTGGTATAATAGGCTGCCATCTAGGCTTAGGCTGGGCGGAAGAAGAAAAGAACACCTCTGACTACAGAAACCACGCTGGCCAGGCTCAGTCACAAATAGTGGTTGTGGAGTATTGAGCTCATGATGCAAGGGAAGGGGGAAAAAGAACCTCTTCCATTAAGAAGTTTATAGTGATATATCATAAAGACTGGAAATGTGTTTTTTTCCAAAAGGAATTTAAGAAATCAAGGTGTCCCCCATCCAAAAAATATACAGGGTGTCTGTAGAGTCTCTTGCATTGTGCAAATGAAATGTATTTTAATAAACACTGGCTTTAAAATTAGTCAGAGTTGTGTATACATTTTTTGAGGACAACCTGTATATCTGAGTGGCAGCTATGAGTATTATAAAGGACAGTGGCTTAGTGGACATTGCAGTATTGGACCCAAATAAAATTGTTTTATTAAATGCACATTTTGTATTGCATTGGACCCTTTACCATTTTTATCTGTATGTTTCTCTAGAGCAGGAATTGACCAACTATGGCCACTACCTTTTTATATATGGCTCATGACCTAAGACGTGTGTGTGTGTGTGTGTATATATAATTTTTTTATTTTACATATTTTATTTTTAACTCATCTTTATTGTTGAATGTATTACAGATGTTTCCCCCCTTTTGTTCCCCATTGACCCCCTCCTCCCAAATCCCGTCCCCCTCCTGCCTTACCCATGCGATTGTCGGTGTCCATTGGTTATGCATATATGCATAGAAGTTCTTTGGTTTATCTCATCCCGCCCTCCTTGCCGCCTTCCCTTTGAGGTTCATCAGTCTAACACCAAATTTGTACTTCTTAATTCCTTCATCTTTTTCACCCATCCCTCCAGCCCCTACCCATCTGGCAAGCAACAAAAAGTTCTCTGTATCTAGGAGTCTGTTTCTGTTCTGCTCGCTCATTTTGTTTGTAGATTCAATTGTTGATAGGTATGTATTAATTGTCATTTTATTGTTCATGTTTTTGTTCTTCTTCTCCTTCAAGAAGACCCTTCAACATTTCATATAATACTGGTTTGGTGGTGATGAACTCCGTTAGCTTTTTTTTGTATGGGAAACTCTTGATATGTCAATCGATTCTAAATGATAGCTTTGCAGGATAGAGTAATCTTGGTTGTAGGTCATTGTTTTCATCATCTGAATATCTCTTGCCACTCCTTTCTGTCCTGCAAAGTTTCTTTTGAGAAATCAGCTGACAGTCTTATGGGAGCTCCTTTGTAGGTAACTGATTGCTCTTCTCTTGCTGCTTTGAAGAGTCCCTCTTTGTATTTAACCTTTGGCATTTTGATGACGATGTGTCTTGGTATGGACCTCTTTGGGTTCATCTTGTTTGGGATTCTCTGTGCTTCCTGGTTTGTATATCTGTTTCCTTCACCAAGTTAGGGAACTTTTCTGTCATTATTTTTTCAAATAGGTTTTCAATTTCTTGCTCTCTCTCTTCTCCTTCTGGTACCCCTATGATGAGAATATTAGCATGCTTGGAGTTGTCCCAGAGACTCCTTACACTATCCTTATTTTTTTGGATTCTTTGTTGTTGTTGTTTTTGCTGTTCTGATTGGGTGTTTCTTGCTATTTTATATTCCAAATTGATGGTTTGCTTCTTGGCTTTACCTACTCTACTATTGATTCCCTGTAAATTAATCTTTATTTCAGTTAGTGCATCCTTCATTTCTGACTGGTCCTTTTATATGTTGTTGGTGTTCTCACTAAGTTCCTTGGAGGTCTCCTTGAGTTCCTTGACTGTTTCACTAAGTTCCTTGAGCAACCTTATAACCAGGGTTTTGAACTCTGCATCTGATTGATTGCTTATCTCTATTTTGTTTAGTTCTTTTCCTGGAGTTTTATTCTTTCTTTCATTTGAGACATATTTCGTTGTCTCCTCATTTTGGCTGCTTTCCTGTGATTGTTCTATATAGTAGGTAGAGTTGCTATGTCTCCTAGGCTTTGTAGGGTGGCTTATTGTTGTAGGTGTGTTGTGGGATCCAGTGGCATAGCCTCCCTGACCACCCCAGCTGGGCCCTCTAGGTGCACTCCTTGTGTGGACTGTACACCCATCTGTTGCAATTGAGTCTTGATTGCTGTTGGTATGTCAATGTGAGGGTTTTACTCAGGCTGATCAGCAGCAAGGACTGGCTGTGCCCACTGACCATGGGCCTCTGACTACCTTGGAGGATCAGCTGTGTGGGGGCCCACCACACAGAGCAAGATTTACTTCATCAGGGCTCTGGTACCCACTGAGCCCACTCATTGAGTGTGTCACCTGTGGAGGTGGTTGGGTGGTTGTGTTTCAATCTGTTCTGAAGCTGTGCACTGGGTGTGCTGGCTTTGGGGCAAGGTTAGCCACTGCCTGTGTTCTACCCGTGTCCACCCAGCATAAGCTATAAAGTGATCTACAGATGGCTGCTTCTTGTGCTGGGCTTGGGGGTGCCCAGGAAAAGCCAAGTTGTGAACCAAGTCTGGCTGCTTCTTGTGCCAGGTATGGGGTTCACTGGGACCAGATGCTGCTTGTTTGAGAGATTTTAGGAAACTCTGAAACAGGATCAAAGATAGGCCAGTCCTATGGTAAAGCCATTGGAAGCAGCTTGGGTGGGCCCAAAAGTTGGTGGGGCAGAGCCTCAGGGAATCACCAGGTCAGGGCCAACAATGTGAGCCAGATTGCTGGAGTCCCAGATATGTTGGTGGTCTGCTGCCCCAGGGAAGGGCTCACCAAGGGAACATCAGCCTCCGCCAGCATGCCTGTCCAGAAGCAAGCTCCTTCTTTAGCCCTCATCCCAAGGCCAAACAGCTCAGTTCTTCCCTATATGTCTCTGGTGTCTTTCAAGCTGCCTCCCCTCCGAGCTTAAAGGGAGCAAATCCAAGTAGGTCCATGTGCAGTGGGCCCTTTAAGAGGAGCTGCCTGGGGCTCCTGAAGCCTCAGCCTCCCTCAGCCTCAGTTCCCGCTGGTTTTACAGCCAGAAGCTATAGGGATTCTCTTCCTGGTACTGGAACCCTGAACTGGGCACCTGGTGTGGAATGAGGACCCCTCATTCCTCAGGAAGAACCTTCCCAGCCGAGGTATCCTTTTGCTTTTTATCCACCATATGTGGGTGTGGGACCAGCTCATCTGCCTCCCCTGCTTCCTACCAGTCTCAGTGTGGCTGCTGCTTTAATTTTGTAGTTGTTAGACTTCCATTTAGCTTGATGTCAGGCAGTTCTGAATGATGGTTGTGTTGTTATTTAGTTGTAATTTTGATGTGGTTGTGGGGGGAGGTGAGTACTGAGTTTACCTATCCTATAGTCTTGACCGAAAGTCTGCTTTGATATTTTTAAATGATTGAAAAAAATAAACTTTCAGGACACGTAAGCATTATGTAAAATTCAAATTTTAGTGTCCATAAAGTTTTATTAGAACACAACCACTGTCTTGTTTGTGTTAGGTCTGTGGCGGCTTTCATGCTACAACAGCAGTCTTGAGTAGTTGCTATGGAGACTTTTTAGCCCACAAAGCCTAAAATTACCTTTTCTGGTTCTTTACAGAAAAAGTTTGCCCGTTCCTGTTCTAGAGCACAATGCTAGGCAACCAGGCATATGTTTTCTTTTCTTCTCTCCATCCTGCTGTTTTAAAGAAACTGGTAACAGGAGCTACAAAGTCAGGGCTGGCTCTCTGGCCAAATGGAGTTTCATAAATGGAATGATTTCAGGATACAAACAAAAAGTCCCTCTACCCACCAGGGTCTCACTCAGTGTTCTGTCAAGACACAGCTCTTCTATTCTTGTCTGATTTGAGTCATTCCTTCAGTTCAAAGATCCAAAGGTAATGGAGGGGGTCATTTTTATAGATGACTACAGAAAAACCTTTTAGAGTAGAAAAAGTCCTAGACTGAGATGCAAGAAAACAGGGACACAGTTGGAACTCACCAAAGACTGCCTCAGCTCCATGCATTTAGGCAAGGCACTTGACCTTTTTTCAACTCTCTTGTCTGTGTGGATGATGAACCACAGGCTCTCTAAGGTTTGTTTTAACTTGGGAGTTCTGATTTTGTATTTCCTGATATATAAGAGGGAAGCCCAGTGTATTATTTGCACTTCTCTTATTACCAAGCTTGAATGTACTACCTAAATGAATTGTTGCTATGGAAAGATGTAGATAATTTGTCTTTTAGTGCACATCATTCACCATTGTATCACCAACACCTAGCACAAAGGAGATGCTTAATCATCAGTTCTCAGTTGATGAGTAAACACATGCATGAATGGAATAGTATGAGCATAACATGCTTAGCCTGTCTGCACCATGTCCCCAGAACTCTTCCTTTTAGTGGATTCTATCTTTGTTATTTGCCTTCTTATTTATAACCACACCTTAATACTTGTGAATTGGAAATGAACGTACCCTTTTGCTATCCCGCTCATAACCATGGCCTAGGTTCCCAGATGGCCTTATGCAGGCTTTGCTTACCCAGAAATAACAAATCCATCAATTTAGCTGGCACATGGGACCCTTGGCAAAACTCTGCCTGCCAGTGAGGCTGAACTCCTACAGGTGGGAGCTAGAAGCCTTGCAGGGCTGAGAAATAGCTTTAGAAAGCTGAGTCAGAGGAGAAAGCATCTAGTTTTTTAGATTAACCCAATGATTAGACAACTTCAGCAATAAACTTTTATACTTCTCAAATTTCCCCAGAGCTAGTTCTCCATTAAATGGCAAAGTACTGATGATCCCAAGTATCTTAGCTTTGTAGGCGTTTGCACTTGGAAGCTTCTGTAGCTCTAGTTTGTTTTTGTTTTGTTTTTGTTTCTAATTTCAGAGGCTTCCTTATTTCTAAACAAGTGTTGAGCATATTTCAGGAAGCAAAATACACGGTCTTTGTCATTAAGAAGTTCATAATTTTATTTTAAACCTTAATAAAGAGGAAATATTTAGAAATGAACGTTGTATTGGGAACGTTTCTCTTGAAAAAGGAACTATTGAAAAGGAGCCTCTTTTATCATAGTTTCTGTTTGTTTATTTTCTTTCACTTCTGTGGTGGCATTATTCAGTTTTCTAAGATCTAGAAAGACAGAAAAAGCTATTAATACTTTTTTTTCTAACACCTAACTTCACTGGATTATGAGAATTTAATGACGATGCTTCTTAGCCAAGCAACTGGAGCATTTCATAAACAGAATGAAGTAAATACAAATATTTGCACTTATGCCCTTTGCCCTGTGGTTTAAGGCCTGATAGCTATGAGAAGATAATGGGCAGAATGGGCAAAGAAGAACAGAACAAAATTTAAAGAACACCTATAATTATTCTGTCTTCCAAGCTGAATGATATCAATATAATCTGTA
Source organism: Molossus molossus (assembly GCF_014108415.1). Lineage (NCBI taxonomy): Eukaryota > Metazoa > Chordata > Mammalia > Chiroptera > Molossidae > Molossus > Molossus molossus. The sequence continues at coordinate 28,405,696 of NW_023425401.1, read as the reverse complement.
GGCTGCTCTCGGCTAAAATTCACTATCGATTGTCGATCAGAATATATTGTTAAGTATTTGTTTATTGTCATTGTGTAACTAACATTGGTGTGTTTTTTACAAAATCATTGAAAAATGACTGTAAAATAGAAAGACCAACTTTAGGTCTCCCTATAACTAGAAATCCCATTTTCTAGAGTACATTTGGGCAGGCTGTGGTACGGATGAGGAGGGAAAGAGGAGATCTCACCCAGACAGCTATTTCTTTGCTTACTCGGAGTTTTTGTGTCTTTACACATGTAAGAGTTAGGATAAGAAGATCTAGTTGCATTTCTCAGTCAATCTTTGATAAGTATGATTTTAAAGGGGAGACATTTCTTAACTTTCTCCATAAAATTTCTGTGGGAGCAATCTTAAGGGAACTTTTTCTCCTTCCACTTTTAAAGGTTCTGGTTTTTAACCTAAATTTAAATATTTAGAGCAAAGGTAGAGTGAACTAGTATGATGCTGTCTTTGATTTTGATAGCTTTATATTGATAACAACATCATTATGTTTATTATGTGCACATTGATACCAGAGCAAATGATAAATAAATTTAAAAAGTTGCCAAAGAGCAACAGATAAAAATGGCTAGTATACTGAGAACGTCAATAAGCCAGTAATAACTCTAAGTAATTTGTAAATGATAAAATTTATTTTCAAAATCTGTGAAACAGGTACTCACCTTTCTTTACATTCACAGACGAGGAAAATAAGTGTTTCCGCAACTTGCCCAAAGTGACACAGCCAGTAAGTGACAGAGCCGGAGTCCAAACCCAGCCAGTCTGGTCAAAGTCCGTTGTGGCACCTAATTAGTTTTTTTTTAGACATTTCTCTGAACTTACTGTATTTGGCACAAAAAATATCATGAATTTATTTGATTCATCTTTCATTATTGCATTTTCCAAAATCTGTTTCCTGGGAAAAAAGTTCCATGTGGTAGTAACTCATCCAGGGGCTGCTTGTCTTACACAACCTCAGGGCTTTTAGCAGGCGAACGCGCACTGTGGTGCCCCCAGACCAGGGGAGCACAGTGTTTCCTCTCCTGATCGCACCTTCGGAAATACCTACTTTACACTGATTTCAGTTTACAAACCTGTGCTACCTAATACAATAGCTACCAGCCAAATGTAGCTATTTAAATTTAAGTTAATTAAAATTAAATTTAAATTCTTATTGCTTAGTTCCATTAGTCACATGTTAAGTGTTTAATAAATTCATGTGGTTAATGGCTACTATGTAGAACAGTGCAAATATACAGCATTTCTATCCTCACAGATATTTCTGTTAGCAGCACTGATGTGGGCTTTTGTGACTGCATAGAGGGAAGTAAATCTGTGTAGGTCACTCAGCTACCTGTGCAGGCAGATGCTTATTAAATTGGAAGTGAATCTGAAGATAAAAGCAATGCCTTTTGACTAACTTAACTGGTTTTTCTATTGAAAATAAATATTTTGATTAAAATAGAATTGTAGTAGTATTTAGGAATAACTAATTGTCTATGTCTGTGGCAAAATTCAAAAGATTTATAAGACTTGGAGTTATAAAATTAAATATAGACAGCAAAATAAAGTAGAGGAAAGCAATCATCGAAGAAAGTTTAAGTTAATCATTGATCTTGAGAGCAAGAAGCTGGGCACAGAGATTCCCCTTTCTGTGTGCTGGATAAATAAAGCAAATCTAACTGTAGATGTAACTGCCATTCTTATGCCTCAGATGCCAGAGAAATAATGATTGTGATACTTAGCTTGATAAATCGAATGGATTCTCCCATCAAAGTTCCATTAATGGGGGTAAAGGTGATAAAATAGACCTGGGGTTACTTTTAGATACTTAGCCGGAAATTTTGAAAGCAATGATCTATAGGGATCAGACAGGTCAGGGAAAATACATGAAGGGAGACGGAATAGAGCTAGGACAGGGAGTGGATGGGAAGGTGGTTGCAATACAATTAGACTTTCCCCCAAATCAATACATCGGATGCTGGTTGCCAGTGAATCTTAATCGCTCTATAGTAAATGGAAATCAAAACCCAGATTCATTAAAGAAAACGGAAACTAGTTGAAGTTAGGGAACAAAGTACGTATTTATGTTGCCAGACCTAGATAACTAGAAAGCAAGGCATCGCCACCATCTGGAGGTAGCTGCTTTGAATTGCAAGTACACCATCTCAGAGAGGAACCCAGTTTTGTAAGCTTAAGTGAATACCTAGAAAAATCTAGAATGTTATGTGGTATTCAATATTATTCACACTGATGACATTTTAAAATTTGAAGACTGAAGTTTCAAAGATATAAGCAAAATTGTGATTCACTTAAGAACAGGAACAATGGTATTTTAAATTCGTATTTGTATCAAAGTAATGTGTATTAATTATATATTTTATAATTACACACATACAATTATAAAATACACGTACATTACATTTTTCTATAAAGGAGAATCGATATTTGCTCCAGTCATCAATATTTCAAAGACCCTTTTCCAAATTTGCAATTCAATGGGTAAATAATAATCTATTCTCATTTCTTATTCATCAAGAGGTAAGATTGACTTCTTCTTAGAGAAGGTAAAGGTAGCCCTCTTCCGTCCAGTTGTTTAAATCAATATTCAACATTTACATTATTATCGCTGTGTAGGTATCGTTTCTTGCTCAAATATACTTTATAGATTGCATTTCTGGTTTTTGTTTAGTTTTTCTGTGGTTAATTACTGCTTTTTTCTTTGTTCAGTTGTCTTTATCACCACTTATTTTTACTAAGTTTTCCATTAAAATCATAAAATATTTTACACAAGCCACTTCTTTGGAGACATTCCCCAAGAATCCCTCCGTATTTCTGTTTCATTCTGGACTAGATATTCTCTAGTTCTGAGAAGTTGTCATTCTGGGACTTCCCTGTTCTATTCCCGTGGTCAGAGGGAGCGCTTGTGTTCTCTGCCTGGTATTCAGGTTTCCTCCTGGCTGCTGTATGTCCTCATTTGGTACAAAATGCACATCTTTTTAGTTTCCCGAGAAAGAGGAAATGTGATTTTGTGTGTCTAAAAAGATCTTTATTTTATTTCCTAGTTCATCATTTTGACTGAGTGAACATTTTTACATGAGGTATGACTTAATGGGTTTCTACTGAGAAGCACGAAATTATACAACTCTTTTATACATAATTTTATCCCTATAAAGTCCTTTATAATTTTCTCTTTATTATTCATCCTCTAAAATGTTACAGTGATGTGACCTAGAGTAGGTTTATTTTCATTTACTTATTTATTTATTTATTTTTAGAGCGAGAGGAAGGGAGAGAGAGAGAAAAAAATCATCGATGTGAGAGAGAAACAGTGATTGGCTGCCTCCTTCATGCCCCCTACTGGGGTTCGAGCTGGCAACCAGAGCAAATGCCCCAATCAGGACTTAAACCTGGACCTCTCAGTCCACGGGAGGGTGCTCAGTCCACTGAGCCACACTGGTCAGGCTTCATTCATTGTTTTTAATGCCTGGTAAGAAGTCTTCATCTTTTTCCCCCTTTATTCTGGGAAGCTTTATTCTCTTAATATTATTTAAAGTATACATTTCTTTTTCCCTCATTCTCACTTCAGGAAATCCTAACAGATTAAACCTTCCGAATTGTCATTTATATTTTCTTATTTATTCTCATCTGTTTTCCATTTATTTTCCTTTTCAGTTTTCTGGAAGATTTTCTCAATTTTATTTCTAGCACTTTTATTTCACATTGATTTCTGCTGTTGTTTTTGATCTTTTGACAGTATTTGCTAAAGCACCAAAGTGCATGAATCATTAGTATACAGTTCAAAAAATCATTACAAAGTAAAGACAACATGTTACCTTTACCCAAGTCAAGAAATGAAATGCTCTTCATGCCATTTTATGCCCCTTTCAATCACTATCCCTTCTCTCATTCCTAAAGATAATTAATTACCATCCTGACTTATAATACCATAGATTAACTTTTTAAATAAAACTTCATATTATATTTCAGGTGCTCTCACCAGACACACACTCACGTGCGCACACACATGCGAGTGTGTGCGTGTGTGGGTAACTGTGAGGAAATGGATGTGTTAATTGGCTTGACTCTAGTATTACTTTGCTATATATATGTGTAGCAAAAATCATGTTATATGCCTTAAATATGTACCTTTTTAAAATTAAAAAATAAATAGAAATGTTTTAAACAAAAAAAATAAAAACAAACTTCATAGTAATGGAGTCATATAGTTTTGCATTTTTAATTTCTGGCTTCTTTTATCTCAAAATTATATTTGTGAGACATATTGTTATTTCATCTAGCAGTGTCTTGTTCATTATCATTGTGGTATAATGTTAAATTGCACATTATACAAATATACCATAATTTATATATCCATCCTACACTTGATGAACTCTTGAATTGTTTTCATTGTTTTATATTATGAATAATGATGCTATGAATATTCTTATTGTTTCATATATTTTTGTGCATAATGATGTATTTCTAGGAGTAGAATTGCTGGTTTTAAATGTATATGTTTATATTTTGGGAATACTACCAAGGTATTTTCAAAATGGTTGTACAACTTCCCTCTCTCCCAGTAGTGTATGAGGAGTTCAGATGCATCACATCTTTTCAAACATGTGGTATCGGTGATCCTTTAAATTTTAACCTTCCTTTTTTTTATTGTGTGGTACTATCTTACTATGTTTTAAATTTTTTAAATTATAGATGATTAGTGGAGTTGAACCTCTTTAAATATTTATGAACCTATTCATGTATTTACTGGCCATTTGAATATCTTTTCTCTTGATGTAGCTGTTCAATTTTCATTCTTTTTCCATTTTTCTGTTGGATTAATTACCTTTCTTAATATGTGAGAAGTTTTACATATTCTCAGTGAGTGTTTTATTCATTAAAGGTACTACAATTATCTTCTTTTACTTCGATTTGCTTTTCTTCACTCAGATGTTCTTAATTTTAATGTAGTCAAATTTATCATCTATTTCTACTAAACCCAGTCTATTTTGTCTCCATTAAAATTTTTAACTTTCCCAAATTCATGAAGAAATTTTTTCTGTCATCTTAAAGGCTTTTTGTTTCACATTTTCTATGTAGACCAACAATACACCTGGAATTGTTTTTGTATAAGGAATGAGGTAACAGCCAAGTTTCATTATTTTTCTTTCATATGAATTTACAGTTAATCTGTCTCATTTATTATAAAGAAATTCTATTCTCCACTGAACTACAGTGCCATATTCATTATAAATTATCTGCTTCTGTCTGTGTAGGACTGTTTTGGACTCTTGTATTCCCTTCATCTGTGTATCTATCCTTGAGTCAGTACCTTCATATTTGAATTCTGTAGATTGTTTTAAGTCATTATATCTAATTGTATAAATTCTCCATCTTTTTCCTTCTGAGAATTTACAATTCTATAAACATTTTAGGATTGATTTTTTACTTCTATAAATATGGGATTTTGACTGGAATGATTTTGAAACTATACATCAATTTGGAAAGAATTAAAATATAAAATCTTTTAATCCATGAATGTCTATATTACTCTATTTATTTTTAAATATTTTTTCTTTATTGACTTTAGAGAGAGAGAGAAACATTGATGATAGAGAACATCAAGTGGCTGTTTCCTGCATGCCCCGCACTGGGGATTGGGTCCATAACCTGGACTTGTGCCCTGACCAGGAATCGACCTGGTGACCTTTTGGTGCATGGGTCAATGCTCAACCAGTGAGCCACACCGGCTGGGCAATATATTACCCCACTTATTCAGAATTTCTTTTATTAATGTTTCACAGTTTTACTATCATATGCGTAGGTGCTTTAACTTTACTTTTAAAAATTAACTAGATTTAAAAATAATAAACACTTTTATTTTTTAAAAATTTATTCATATTTATATCACATAAAACAGCATTTTTTGAATCTATTGGTTTTATATAAACTTTAGAATATTCTCTGCTTGTGTCTCTTCAAATATTGCTTCTGCCTCATTCTCTTTGCTTCTGGGATTGCAATTTCAAATATGTTTGATCTTTTAACTATATCCCATATATCTTTTAAACTCTTTTATTTTTCATTAATTTGTTTATCTAAGATAGATTTTTTTTTTCTGATCTACTTTCCAATTTTCAAATTCTCGCTTATGTCTATGTCTGCTAAATCTATATATTGTGTTCTTTTGTATACTTTTCAGTTCCAGAATTTCTAATTAATTGTTTTTATTTTATAGGTTTCTCAAAATTCTTAATATTTTTTCTGGTTCTTCAAATATGCGTCATAGCTGTATTTTAAGTATATGTCCTAAAATTCCATTATGTGGCTTTATTTTGCTTTTATCAGTAATTAGTCTCATGGTTTTCAGTTGTCCTTATATGCCTTGCTCATTTTTTATGACATACCAGATACTGTACATGAAAAATGATAGACAGAGTTTGAAGTTCTCGGTAAAATTCTATCCATCCACAGAGGATTCACATTTGCTTCCAGAAAACAGCCAGGCTACGGACACGTGGAATCGCAGACTTGACCAGTGCAGTCAGGGCATCGGGGTACGTCGATGATGGATTTCAGTCTCTAACAGAGTTCAGTGTGTTTTTGGTTCATATGTAGGCCTGCACTGTTGCCTTTCATGGTCACAATTTGAAGTGTGTGTTTATCAGGCTGGGCCACCGAGGCAGATGCTAAATCTGACTTTCCCTCCTGCTCTGTGAGCCTGCTGAAAACAGTGAGCGGGTTCCAGCGTCCCAGCTGCCATTGCGATTTGGCAAATGCCTGAGGGTGGAAAGGACTGCAGGCCGACAACCGGCCTCCCCTCCGCTGTTGCTTCTTGGGCCTGCGCACTGTTGCTTCGATGGGAGCCTTCTGATGTTTATAGAGTGACGTTTTAAAAAAGTCCTCTTGGTTTTATCCCCAGTGAAAGAAATCGTCCAAAACAATGCAGCTTGCCATTGTCAAAAGTGAAGGTCCTCCACGATATTTCATTTACTTTCTTTCTTATTCTGTATTTATAATTTCTAGCCACCCCTGTTCATTCTTGGCCTCAATATTTTCTCTGTATTTGGGAAGATATCAATTATTTTTTTCTTGTACTGCTTTTTTTTTTTTCATTCCAATCTTTAGTCCCCACATTTTTTATTTTTATTTATTTATTTATTTATTTCCTGTTGGTCATTATTTTCCACAGTGGAGCTTATCTGAAAGCATATGATGATTTGTTGTGATGACTCATATTGAAGAGCACCACACTGTATTCCTATTAAGAACTCTTTTAGTGGGGTTGGAGATTTAAAACTGGTCTCTTTTATCCAAGGGGTATCAGCTGCTTTGTGTCAGGATATATATGTACATTTCTTCTTTCCCTGGGACCTGGGGAAAATCCTGACATATACAGCTTATTGTGTATCTGATGGGTTGATCATGTTGATGAAGCCATGCAGTGCCAGTAGGTTTGTGGTTTCATCATTTAAACATATCACTTTTCATTTTCTCTCCCAATACTTAGAAGAGCTATTCTCTACACATCCCCACCTTCAAGTGTGCCTGATATTCCCAGATCTTGAAATTTTCTGATTACATTTCTCCAAAAAGAAAGCCTATATTTCTTTGATGGTATAAAGGAAGATTTTAGCATGGCTTCTTAATAAGTGAACAGGAAACCAGGGGTCCAATTTTCAACCGATCTCATTTTCAATTCTATGCCTCACTGATCCACTGAGTTTGTAGTGTTTCTAACATAAATTAGCTGCTTTTTACAGTGGAGGTATCAAAAAAGACAAAATTAATGCATTCAGTACAGCAAATTTCTCTAGAATTCAACTGTGTCCTTTTAATTTTGTGTTTGCCTCCTAGCCCAGTGCTTGCTATGGGTTGGATAATTATTTGGTGAATCTAACAACTCTAGAAAACTTGAAAGTGTCTAAAAATTTTTTTTTTAATTTTGGGTATTTTAAATAAGAATAACATAAATAATTAAAATGATATCTTTGCAAAAACACTTGTAGTCTGCCACCCTACATAACAAATACTGTAGGGATAATTTTAGGGAGTATTTAAGTTATAATCATTTTACTGGGTACAATATGAGTCTTTATTACCATGAGCCAAAAATTCATTGAGAATGCCACATTTTTGTTTTGGACTCTGTAAAAAAATTAATGTAAGCCAAATCATGGAAAGTATTAATATAGATAAATATTTGGCTGTTTTAATGAATCAGAACCAACCAGTGATGCGAATACCTCCCCGTAGAGTTGTCAGATAGAGTATACATGGAATAAGTAGAGCTGACAATATGAAGAACTAGAACTCTACTAGCGAGCAGGACAGCATCAGTATTACTGCAGCCAGAGTTCATCCGGGTTCCATGCTTTAGTTTATCTGCCATACCTTGTGTAACCGAGATTACTGACATCGCTCTTGTTATTTAGTTACTTTTTTAGATGTCATTGAACAAGATATTGAAATAGTCTCAGTCCTGGAAAAGATGAACAACTGTCTAGTTTGAAATCTTATCCTACCATGAAACCATGTGTAGGTGAGACTGGAGTAAAGTATCAGAATGAGAACACTTGCTAACCAGTACTTCCCAAGCAGAACATTGGTGGGACACTGTATTGAGGTGGAAAGAACCTGAGCTTGAAATCAGGCTGATTTGGGTTAAACACTGATTGGATCACTTACTAGTTCCATAATTTTACCCATTTTAGTCTTAGCATTGAAATGGAATAATAATATCAACTTCAGAACAAGAAATAATGTCACAAAATCAACTTAGCACATCACAAATTTAATAAACGTTAGCAGTTGTGATTTTTTGGCCCCTGCTTTTTATTTTAGCTTCTTCTCTTACCACTCTATTTACCCCTAACATACTCTCCTGACATAGAGGTATAAAATTTCATCAATATTCTAAGTATTTTTTCACTTGTGGTTTGCTTTTTCCCTTCCCTGCATGTAATCTTGCCTGGATAAATCCTATTTCTTGAGGTCTCAATTTAGATACATTTTCTCTCAGAGCCTTCTCAAAACCTCCAGGTCAGGTTCAGTGCCCCTTCTCTGTATGTTCTCGTAGGACCCAATCAAGCACTCATCACACTGATTTAAAACTGCCTATTGGCGTTTTCCACTACATTGTAGGAGGGTAGAGACTATGTCTTTTTTATTGTCAAATCCCCAGCTTTTGTTACTAAGAGGGGACTTTATAAAACTTATTGCGTAAATAACTGAATGTGTACTGGGGATTCATTCATAAACATGAAATAACTGATGTTTAAGATTTTTGGTGTAATGGGCATCACATTTCAGAGACGGAAGCATACGTTACACAAGTAAAGATGCTCCTCAACTTGTGATGGGGTTACAATTGTAACATTGTAACCAAAGAACTTGTTTACATATATGCATAACTCATGGACACAGACAATAGTGAAGTCCTGGGGTGGGGGGTGGGGTGTTGCTTTGATAATATTCTTTAGATAAGATTAACATTTAAATCAGTATATTTCCAGGGGGGTCAATGGGGAAAAAGGGGGAAACATCTTTAATACTTTCAACAATAAAGATAAATTTAAAAAGTGCATTTAATGCACCTAATTTATAAAACATCATAGCTTAACCCAGCCTACTTTAAACGTGCTTAGAAAACTCTTTAGCCTACAGGTGAGCAGTTATCTTGAGTTTTATCTCAAGAGTAATTGCCTTTGTCTTCTCACCAGAAGCAGGAGAAATAGATGAGCATTTTGCATACATAATGACATGCTAAAACACAGTATCCAAAAAACACTAGCAGCCCAGTACACTGCAGTGCCGGTTGTTTACCCTGTGATCATGAGCCTGCTGGGAGCTGCAGCTCACTGTAGGTACCCAGCATCATGAGAGATTCTCAAACCACATATTGCTAGCCTGGGAAAAGATCAAAACTCAAAATTCCAAGTATGCTTTCTACTGAATATGTATCACTTTGCACCATCATCAAGTTGAAAAGTCATGAGTCTAACTATTGTAAGCTGTGCATTTCATAATTACACAAGGGGTCATTAAATTACAATTATTATGGGTGCTAACACAAAAATCATGTTAGGAATTGAAGCTTATAATGAGATCTTGACCGAATTGTGAATGGAGAATTGTCAATCTGTGATTGTAGGTCTTATGTGTTAACTTGGCTAGACCACAGTACCCAAATATTTGGTCAAGTGCTAATCTAGGTGTTGCTTTGAAGATATTCTTTAGATAAGATTAGCATTTTAATCAGTATATTTCCAGTAAAGCAGATTATCCTCCGTATATTATTGCACCCCATCCAATCAATTGAAGATCCTGAGACAAAGACAGATATCCAAAAAAGGAAGAGTTGTGCCTCCAGACAGCCTTTGAACTCAAAGCCACAAGCATCAACTCTTCACTGGGTCCCATCCTGTCATCCTGCTTTGAAAAATTTGAACTTGGCAGCCTCCACCATTGTGTGAGCCAATTCCTTAGAATCAACCTCTTTCAATACTTACATATCCTTTTGGTTCTGTTCCTCTTGTTCTCGAACGCCTCAGTTTTCGACCAAATGGAGATTCGAGAAACTTTTGTCTCGGAATCCGAACAAATATTTGGAACTCGAACTTCCGAGATGAGCCGAGTTGAGCCGAATGGCGTTCATTCGGCCCAGCGCGCCTTGCTTGCGCCATCAGTGTGAGTGCAGAGAGAGAGTCACGCTTTGTGGAGTCATGCTTTCCTATTGGGTTTCATTGCTTCGGTTCTCGAACAATTCGGTTCTCGACCGTCCTCCTGGAACGAATTATGTTCGAGAACCGAGGTATCACTGTACAACCAAAGAAAGATGACCCTGAGGAAGTGATGTTTGATTTGAGCTTTGAAAGAGAAGATAGAATTAATATGTGCAAGAAGAGTGAGTAGAAACAACATTTCAGCGGAAGACAAAACATGTCCAAGAACCTTCAGGTGGGATGACACACTGCATCTTCAAAGAATGAATGCAGAGAAACTAGGGGGTGGGGGGGGGGGGTGCCATGAAATGTATTGGTACAGCATGCAAAATCCGATTGTTAGAATTTGGTCATTTTTTTTTAAGAAAATTCACACAAGACCATCTTTATTTGTATTTTACTATAATTATTAAACTACTTCATTAAATTAGATCTACGTAGCATTAGTATTAGCCATAATTGAAATCATCTATACCCTTTTCATCTCTACATTAGTGGGGTGATCAAGAGAGAACAACTAACTGCTTTTACCACCCAAACTCAGGCACATTCTAGGAAAAGTAATGGGAGCAAATCCCCTGCTGCTCAAATAGATGTTGAAAATGTGAGAAAAGATCAAGTATCTGCTACACTGAATCAAAACATCAGTAAAACATTAGCAGAGCTTGAGTGAGCCTGACAAAAGTTCACGAAACAATTCACTGGAGATAATGAGAAGGAAGTTTAAGTGTGAGGCAAGCAGAATGAGATTCAGATTATTTAATATTCCTTAGTTATTGTACTTTTAAAAAATGCAATTTGGCCTTATCTTAAAATGTCAGTGCACATTGTTATAAATTTCACTGCACATTTATTCATTGTGTAGCTTTTTGAGGCCTTTTCATGCTGTTGTGCATGTTCTCAGGATTCTCAAATATTTCTGAAACCACACATGTAGTAGTGTTAAAGAATTAGGAAAAAGCAAAAAGACAAAAGAAAGAAGAAAAAAATTAAAAATAATTTTATTACAGATTCTTTTACAGTAATACAAAATTTAAAAATCAGAATATATTTTATATTAAGGGACATAATAGCAAATGAACACACTAAGTATTTCCTATAGTTTCTTAAGTCAGTGTTTTATAATTAAAAAGTTGGGCGGAGCCTTGGCCGGTTTGGCTGAGAAGTTAGAGCATTGGCCTGCAGTCTGGAGAGATTTGGGTTCAGTTCCCACTAAGGGCACATACTTCAGTTGTAGTTTGTCCCTGGCCCTGGTTGGGTCATGTGGGTGGCAACCACTCGATGTGTTCCTTTCACATCGATGTTTCTCTCTCTCTCTCTCCCTCCAACTCTATTTGAACAAAATATCGAAAAAATGTCCTTGGGTGAGGATAAAAAAAAAAAGTTGGGTGGAATGGTGGGAGAATGAATTCATTACAGTATAAGCTGAACACACATTACTTTTTTCCCCTAAGAACATGGTGAATAACCTTATAGAGGTACATTAATTTCTGCATATTTTGAAGGAGCCTGAACAGGGTGGGGTGACAGCAATGAGGACAGGGTGTAGTGATGGTCCAGATCTTCCAATACTCAAGTGGCCAATGCCTAGGGAGCAGGAATGGCTGACCACATCTCAGTGGTAAATGAACTGAGTATGTAACAAACGGGGCATTAATTATCAGTCAACTGTACTTAGAGCCATGGAGTTAATTCTTCCAGATTTATTGAGATATAATTGACAGACAATTGTGTAAATTTAAGATGTACAATGTGATGATTGATATATACATATTGTAAAATGATTATCTCAATGAAGTTAATAATCACATCCATCACTTCAGTTAGCATTGTGTGTGTGTGTGTGTGTGTGTGTGTGTGTGGTGTAAGAACACTTAAGATCTACTCTTTTAGAAAATTTCAAGTATAGATAAAGTATCTTTAATTATAGTTTTCATTCTGTATATTGGGTACCTAGAAATGATTCATCTTATAAAGTTTAAACACTGATCCAAATCTCCCCATTTCCTTCACCCCCTTCTAAACCCTGGAAGCCATCAATCTATTCTCTGTTTCCATGAGTTTAACTTTTTTAGATTCCACATATCAGTGAGATCATACAGTATTGGCCTTTCTCCATCTGACTTATTTCACTTATTAAAATCCCCTCCAAGTTCATCCATGTTGAAAATGGCAGAATTTTCTTTTTTATGGCAAAATAATACTCCATTGTGTATTTTTACCTTGTCTCTATCCATTCATTAATTGATAACATTTAGATTGTTTTCATATCTCAGCTATTCACAATAACACTGCAATCTCTTTGAGATAGTAGTTTTGTCTCTTTTGGACATATACTCAAAAGTGGGATTGTTAAATCATATGATAGTTCTATTTTTAATTTTGGGGGGAACTACCATATTGTTTTCTATAGTGACTGTACCAATTTACATTTCCACCAAACTGTACAAGGATTCCTTTTTCTCTGCATTCTCATCTGCTTAACTTTTGTCTTTTTGATTATAGCCTTTCTAAAACGTGTGAGGTGATAGCTCATTGTGGTTTTGATTTGCATTTTCCTGATGATTAGTGATGTTGAGCTTCTTTTCATTCATCTGTTAGCTCTTTGTATGTCTTTTGAAAAATGTCTGTTCAGGTCTTTGCCAATTATTTAATTGGATTATTATTATTATTATTTGCTATTGAGTTGTATAAGTTCCTTATATATTTTGGGTATTGACTCCTTATCAGATGTATGATTTTTTTAATATTCTCACATTCTGTAGGCTTCACCTTTTCATTTTGTTCATTTGTTCTTTTTCTGTGCAGAAACTTTTTAATATGATGTAGTCCCATTTGTTGATTTTTGCTTTTGTTTCCCAGACTGATATTAAAGAGCTTTCCCCCTACATTTTCTTCTAGGAGTTTTATGGTTTCAGGTTTACATTTAAGTCTTTAATTGACTTTGAGTTAATCCTTGTAAATGGTGTAAAGTAGGAGTTCCATTTCATTCTTTTGCATATGAACATCACCCTGTAATAGTTTTTTTTTTTTTTTGTAATGCTCTTATATGGCTTTAGTATCAGGGTAATGCTGGCCTAGTGAAATAGGTTTGAGAGCATATCCTCTTGTATTTTTTGGAGAAGAACTGGTGTTAATTCTTTAAATATTTGGTAGAATTCACCACTGCAGCCATCTGGTGCTTGGCTTTTTGATCACTTTCAATCACCTTACTCCTTAATAATCTGTTCAGAGATCCTATTTCCTCATGATCCAGTCTTTGTAGTTTGTATATTTCTAGCAATTTGCCCATTTTACTATGTTATCCAATTTGGTGGCATATAATTGCTCTTAGTCATTTCTTATGATCCTTTTGTAATTTTTTTCCCACTTATCTTCAAATAGAATGGGAGGGAAGGAGAGAGAGAAAGACAGAGAGACAGAAACATCAATGTGAGAGAGACACATCGATTGGTTTCCTCCTGCACGACCCTGACCAGGGCTGGGGATGAACCGCAACCGAGGTATGTGCCCCTTGACTGGAATTAAACCTGCCATACTTTGGTCTGCAGGCTGATGCTCTAACCGCTAAACCAAACCAGCCAGGGCCCTTTTGTATTTTTGTAGTATCAATTATACTGTCTTCTCTTTCATTTTTAATTTTACTTATTTGCATCTTCTCCCTCTTTTTTTGGTTAGCTAAAGGTTTGTCAAATTTGTTTATGTTTTCAAGAACCAACTCTTCATTTTGTTAATATTTTGTATCATTTTATTGTGGTTTCTATTTAATTTATTTCTGCTCTAATCTTTATTATTTCCTTCATTCTGTTAACTTTGTACTTAGTTTATTCCTCTTTTTCTAGTTTCTTTAAGTATAATGTTAGATTGATTATTTGAATTCTTTTTTCTTGTATTATGCATTTTGGAGCTGAAATGTCCCATAAAAGATTTTGGGAGGTTAGTGGTTAGTGTTGAAGAATGCCTTGATAAAATCTAGAGCAGGCTTGTCCTTACAGATACTGGCTCCCATCTGTGGGATGGACAATCATGTGTTTTTGTTTGTTTGTTTTTTCATAATAATTACTTTCTAATTTAAAGTCAAGAAATACTGGGGTGCAGTTTCAAATATTGCTATCCCTAGCATTATCACATTAATATTAATTTTAAATCATGGAAGCAGAATTAGATTATTGAGCAACTGCTCAACATTTATTACAAATAATCTCATTTAATCCTTATAAACAAGTCTATGAAGTGGGCACTAAATACTTTATTTCATAGATTTAAATAAATGGCTCAGAGAGAGAAGTTAATTTAAGAGGATGAATATAAAGGAGAAGAACCTAAATTTAAACTCATTCTGTTCATCCCAAATTCTGTATACTTTTCAGTGTACTCATTTGAAGTAAAATAAAATGAGGGCAACACTCAGCTCAGATATACTCATTGCCAATTCTGCACTCCAGAGGAAACCCAAACTTATATATAATGTTATATAGTCTGAGAAATTAGAAATAATGCATATGCTCCTGACATCAAAAAGGTCTTTGGAAATTCAGTCTCCCCTTTATAATCTTTCTCATGGTCCTTTAACCTGGGTCAACAACTAGTTTGGCTTTACGTTGATGCTGAAACTTTTGCTCCCTGAATTTTCACATCTTCATGTTCTCAAATGCCTATGTGCCGTTTTCTAGGTTGGCTAATAATCGATTTTTTTAACTTCTTTTTCTTTTGCGTTGTAGTTAGTTTATTAGTGCTCTGGATGATTGAAAAGAGAGTAGATTAAGTAGACAAGGAGATGTTGAGCATCCGTGATACTTTAACTGTCACATCTTTAACATCCTGTTTGGAGTCAGTCAGACGAGAGAGAGAGAGAGAGAGAGAGAGAGAGAGAGAGAGAGAGAAAATAATTACTGAATCTTTGGGTTTTAGCAACTGGCCATGTTCTGCCAGGAGAATTTTAAAATTGCTTAAAGCCTTCTCATTCTCAGATAGAGAGAGTATTGCTATAGTGCTAAGAAGTTGCTAACTTTTAAAGTGTACAAGTCTCAGCAGAAGCACTGAAAATGACCAGCAGAATCACTTACGGGAATTAAAGTCTGTAACTTTTGGGCCAGGGATAATGTTCAAGGCCAAGGGAACTGGCTGACTCTACAGGACTGTGTTGTTCTGGAGTCCCTGCTGTTTCATACTGTGTGTTGGTCCCTTGCTTTCGTAGCCACTTCCAGTTTGTCTTTGGAATAATATTATTTAGTAGAGTGCATACTTACAAGGATTGAGAAAACGAGACATGACTAAATAAGGCATCAGGGAAAATTCCCAGAGTTAAAGACTTAAATCCTAAGGAAATAAAGGATCTCTTGTTTCTTCAATCCTGAGACCACTTTCTGGGTTGAAGTCTATTTTAGCCCAATATTCTTAGCTCTCAGCCTGGTACTCCTCTCCTGTTTCACACTGTCTCTCTTGTCCCCCAGAAGAGAACAGGAACAATTTGTGAACAACACACCAACAGAAATCATTACTGCTCTTCACTTCCTTTTGTGCTGCGAACCCAACAGCTGGGAAAATGAGAAACATGAGCTTCAGTGGTAGATTTTGTTGCCAGTGGTTTGCCATGCAACTAAATAAAAGTCCTGTGCTCTTGTTTACTTACTAAATTCCCTTTCTTCTTGAGAAAGGGATAAGCTGCAAGTACTGCTTAATATCGCATTACAGAACAAAAAATTACAGAGACGCATTTGGTTTAAAAAAAATTAAGTATTGGGGTGGGGGTGGGCGAAACTGATTGAACCGCGTGAAGTAATATATCAGCTACAATGTCCAGATAGACCAGGTTGCTTTTTGTTTTTCTTGGGCAGCCAGCCTTTGGTATTAGATATAAGATATTATACTCACAGAAGATTAGTAAATGACAATTTTTAAATTATAGTAGTGCTTTGCTGCATGAAGAACATTTTAAATATGAGGTTTGTGTTTTTTTTGGTTCAAATAACATTACTTCCTGAAAATGACAAAAATGAAAGAACTAGCTATCCCTTAATTTCAAGCAGTGTTATCTCAAGCAACAATAGTTCAATGATTTTCCTCTTCTTTTTAATGACCTAAGCTCTGGGTAAATGATTGATAATGTTTGCTTCATAGTCACACCAGTAAATTCTTATCATGAAATTATCTCTTCATTTTTCATGAGAGATTACTGTGAGTAAAATAATATTTAGGCAATATCCAATATTTACCAGCCTTTTCCAGACATATCTAAATTACAACAAGCAGTAGGCTCCTCTACTGCGAATTGCTGTATTTCTACAACAGAAATTTATTTTTATTTTTCTCATAGCCCCTACTCAATAGTAAGGGTAACTAATTCTAAGGATAATGGTGTCATCAAAAAATTATGTGGATTATTTTTGCATAAACCCAATCAGTCTCTGGAAAGCAGATATGAAATAGACTTTTGCTGTAGAAATATCATAACTTTAATTTAGTCACATATACACATTTATATGTACATATTTATTATATATAAATTTATACAGTTGAAAGTGATATTGAAATCCTATTTATTTTATAGGCTTACAACAGTGCAGTTTCTCTTAGTATTTAAAATTTAAATATAGCTTTATGAATTAAAGCAAAATAAAATAAAATCTTATTTGGAGGCTTTCTATCTGAAATCCAGAATTCATTTACCCTACGATATAGTTGGGAGGATTTGATTTATTTTATGTTAACATAAGTTAACACCAACTTAATTTTCAATAAGTTTTGTTTTCTATTAATCCTAAATCATTTTCAAAGAAAATACAGTGTATAAAACAATATTTTTGGAGATTGAGTCTCTGTGACAATTCCTTAACCTAAAGTGATTTTTGAGAAACTTTGTTAAGCTTCAGTTTATTTACTTAAAAATAAAGGGCTGAGTTGTTTCCAGGGATTTTATTTCTAGTATTAATGTTCTATAAATAAGTTTTATGGAAACAGGCCTTTGTTTTGTTATGTTATACACATCACTTTGGCTCCTTACTAAATCTAGCAGATTTGACCTGTTGAATACTTGGTATAATGAACTTAGCTACATATTCGATTTGGTTCAAATACATATTTATAGTTACATAGAATGTCACTTTGAAATACTTTATACACGGAATATAAAATTCTTTCATGCAAAACAAACAAAACAAAAAAAAAAAAAGGAAAAAAATGTAGAAAACTAAAGAGAGTACCATAAACAAGAAGTGAGAGAACATTCAAAACAATTGACATCAGATCTCAAGCTCCTCACTTAGTCTTGGTTTGAGTCCAGACTGATGTTGACAGACCAACATTATTATTACTCTGTAGTCATACTTTAAACCCTAGAACCTCTAGAAGCTTCAAAACTGCGAGCTGTTTTGCATGAGTTACATGGTAACCAATCATACCAGGTAGAGAAGGAGGGGGGTACATATTCAAGCACACTCATTTTGATATACATGTGTTTATATTTCCTTTCTTTGTGATAATTTCTTTTTAGTGAGTGTTGCCAAACATGGAATGGGAAGAAGAAAAAGAAAACCCACATAGAACAAATATGCAGAAACAAATTGAACTAATTAGTAAAAAAACTAGACTCTATCATTTTCTCTATTTTTTAAATTATTTTATTTGATTTCTTTCTTTATTTTTTTCTTTTTTATTAATTAATTTTTGTTACAGATGTTTCTCCTTTTCGCCCCACTGATTCCCCCCTCCCTCTACCTCCCCGCCCTGTCCCCAGTTTGTTGTCCATGTCCTCTGTTTATGCATACATGCATATAAGTTCTGTGGTTTATCTCTCCCCCACCACCCCCTCATCTGGGGATTGTGTCTGTACCCCACCTCCACGTCTCTGGGATTACCCCATTCCTCAGACTGTTATGTTCATTATATTCCACAAATAAGTGAGATCATATGATACTTGTCCTCTGTTTGGCTTGCCTCACCAGGATGATACTCTCCAGGTCCCTCCATGTAGTCTCAAAGGACAAGAGATCTTTCTTTCTTACAGCTGCGTAGTACTCCATTGTGTATATGTACCACAGCTTTTTTATCCATTCGTCTCCTGATGGAAACTTGGGCTGTTTCCAGATCTTAGCTATTGTAAATAGTGCTGCTACAAACATGGGGGTACATATATTTTTTTCTGATTGGTGTTTCAGGCTTCTTAGGGTATATTCCTAGAAGTGGGATTACTGGGTCAAATGGAAGTTCCATTTTTAATTTTTTGAGGTAACACCATATTGTTTTCCATAGTGGCTGCATCAGTCTGCATTCCCACCAGCAGTGTACTAGAGTCCCCTTTTCTCCACACCCTCATCAACATTTGTTGTTTGATGATTTGTTGATGGCGGCCATTCTGACAGGTGTGAGGTGATACCTCATTGTTGTTTTAATTTGCATCTCTCTGATGATTAGTGATGATGAGCATTTCTTCATATGTCTCTTAGCCATTTGTATGTCCTGTTTGGAGAGGTGTCTATTCAGTTCCTCAGCCCAGTTTTTAATTGGGTTCTTTGTCTTCCTTTTGTGGAGTTGTATGAGCACTCGCTATATATTGGAAATTAACCCCTTATCTGATATATCATTGGCAATTATGCTCTCCCATACAGTGGGTAGCCTTTCCGTTTTGATGATTGTATCTTTTGCTGTGCAGAAGCCTTTTAGTTTGATGTAGTCCCATGTGTTCATTTTCTCCTTTGTTTCTGTTGCCTTAGGTGATGTATCAGTGAAAATTCTGCTGCGTATGATGTCTGAAATTTTGTTGCCTCCAGTTTCTTCTAGGATTTTTATGGATTCATGAGTCACATTTAAGTCTTTTATCCATTTTGAGTTTATTCTTGTGTAGGGTGTAAGTTGATGGTCAAGTTTCATTTTTCTGCATGTAGCTGTCCAATTTTCCCAGCACCATTTATTAAAGAGGCTGTCCTTACTCCACTGTACGCTCTTGCCACCTTTGTCAACTATTAATTGAGCATATTACCTTGGGTCCATTTCTGGGTTCTCTGTTCTGTTCCACTGGTCTATATGCCTGTTCTTGTGCCAGTACCAGGCTGTTTTGATTATGGTGGCTTTGTAATATAACCAGAAATCTGGTAATGTGATCCCTCCAACGTTGTTCTTCCTTTGCAAGATTGCTGTGGCTATTCGAGGTCTTTTTTGGTTCCATATGAACTTTTGAAGTATTTGTTCTAATTCTGTGAAGTATGCCATTGTATTTTGATGGGGATTGCATTGAATCTATAGATTGCTTTGGGTAATATGGACATTTTAATGATGTTAATTCTCCCAATCCATGAACAGGGTATGTGCTTCCACTTTTTTATATCTTCCTCTATTTCTTTTTTCAATGACCTGTAGTTTTCTGCAAATAGGTCCTTTATTTATTTGGTTAGGTTTATTCCTAGGTATCTTAATTTTTTTTGCTGCAATTGTAAATGGGATTGTTTTCTGAGTTTCTCTTTCTGTGAGTTCATCCTTGGTGTATAAGAATTCCATCGATTTCTTGACGTTAATTTTGTATCCTGCTACTTTGCCAACTTCATTTATTAAGTCTAGTAAATTTTTTATGGAGTCTTTGGGGTTTTCTACGTATAGTATCATGTCATCTGCAAATAATGACAATTTCACTTCCTCCATTCCAATTTGGATCCCTTTTATTTTTTCTTCCTGTCTGATTGCTGTGGCTAAGACTTCCAGTACTATGTTAAATAAGAGTGGTGAAAGTGGGCATCCTTGCCTTGTTCCTGTTCTTAAGGGAAATGCTTTTAGTTTTTGCCCATTGAGTATGATGTTGGCTGTAGGTCTTTCATATATGGCCTTTATTATTTCTAGATATGATCCTTCTATTCCCACATTGCTGAGCGTTTTTATCAGAAATGAATGCTGGATTTTGTTGAAGGCTTTTTCAGCATCTATTGATATGATCATGTGGTTTTTATTTTTTATTTTGTTTATATGGTGTATCACGTTTATTAATTTGCAAATATTGTACCAGCCTTACATTCCTGGGATGAATCCCACTTGGTCATGGTGGATAATTTTTTTTGTGTATTGCTGGAGCCGATTTGCTAGTATTTTGTTCAGGATTTTGGCGTCTATGTTCATCAGGGATATTGGCCTGTAGTTTTCTTTCTTTTTAGTGTCTTTTTCTGGTTTTGGAATTAGAATTCTGCTGGCTTCATAAAATGAGTTTTGAAGTCTTCCTTCTTCTTGAATTTTTTGAAATAGTTTGAGGAGAATGGATGTTAGTTCTTCTTTGAATGTTCGGTAAAACTTCCCCGTGAAGCCATCTGGGCCTGGGCTTTTGTTTGCTGGGAGAGTCTTGATTATATCTTCAATTTCTTCTGTTGATATTGATCTGTTCAAGATTTCCATCTCTTCCTGGTCCAGGTTTGGGAGACTATGTGTTCCTAGAAATTTGTCCATTTTGCTTAGATATAATCGTTCATAGTAGTTGTTAACGATCTTTTGTATTTCTGTCATGTTAGTTGTTACTTCTCCTCTTTCATTTCTGATTTTGTGTATTTGAGTTCTCTCTCTTTGATTCTTGGTGAGTCTAGCTAAGAGTCCATTAATCTTCTTTATCTTTTCGAAAAATCAGCTCTTTGTTTCATTGATCCTTTGAATAGTTTTTTTGGTCTCTATGTCATTTATTTCTGCTCTGATCTTTACTATTTCTTTTCTTCTACTTGCTCTCGAGGTTTCTTTTTGTTTGCTCTCTAGTTCTTTAAGTTGTGAGGTTATATAGTCTATTAGAGATTTTTCTTGTTTTTTTGAGGTAGGCCTGTAGTGCTATGAACTTCCCTCTGAGAACTGCTTTTGCTGTATACCATAGATTTTGTGTTA
This sequence comes from Molossus molossus, assembly GCF_014108415.1. Taxonomy (NCBI): domain Eukaryota; kingdom Metazoa; phylum Chordata; class Mammalia; order Chiroptera; family Molossidae; genus Molossus; species Molossus molossus. The sequence goes on along the minus strand of NW_023425401.1, from coordinate 28,384,109 downwards.
TTGTGTGTTCATTTTCATTGGTTTCCATTAAGTTTTTGATTTCTTCCTTGATCTCCTCTAGTAAACCCATTCATTGTTTAATAACATGCTATTTAGCTTCCATGTGTTCAAATGACTTTGTATGTTCTTCTTGCAATTGATTTCTAGTTTCATGCCATTGTGATCTGACATGATGCTTGATATGATTTCAGTCTTCTTGAACTTGTAGAGACTTAGTTTGTGCCCTAACATGTGGTCTATCTTTGAGAATGTCCCCTGTGCACTTGAGAAGGATGTGAATTCTGTAGGTTTGGGGTGTTATTCTCTGTAGATATCTATTAAATCCATTTGGCCTAGGGCTTCACTTAGAGTCTCTGTTTCCTTGCTAATTGTTGTCTAGAGGATGTATCCAGTGATGTCAGCGGGGTGTTGAATTCCCCTGCTATGATTGTATTGCTGTCAATTTCTCCTTTGAAGTCCTCCAGAAGATTTTTAATATATTTTGGTGCTTCTATATTGGGTGCATATATGTTTATCAAGGTTATATCTTCCTGTTGGATTGATCCTTTCAATATTATGTAGTGGCCTTCTTTGTCTCTAGTTCTGGCCTTCATTTTGAAGTCTATTTTATCAGTTATGAGTATTGCTACCCCAGCTTTTTTTTCCTTTCTGTTTGCTTGCAAGACTTTTTTCCATCCCTTCACCTTCAACCTATGTGAGGCTTTTGTTGTGAGGTGGGTCTCTAGTAAACCACATATAGATGAGTCATGGTTTCTTATCCAATCAGCTACTCTGTGTCTTTTTATCAGAACATTGAATCCATTTACATTTAAGGTGATTATTGATATGTACTTAATTATTGCCCTTTTTGTTTATTTGGTTATATTTTTCTTCCTATTCTAATTTCAGCAGTCTTTTTAACATTTCTTACAGTTCTGTTTGGGTGCTAATGTATTCCCTTAGCCTTTTTTTTTTTTTGGTCTGGGAAGCTCTTTATTTGACCTTCTATTTTGAATGATAGCTTGTTGGGTAGAGTAGTCTTGGATTCAGATTCTTATTTTTCCTGACCTTGATTGCCTCATGCCATTCCCTACTGGCCTGTAGTGTTTCTTGTGAGAAGTTAGCTGAGAGCCTTATGGGGGTTCCTTTGTAGGTAACCTGTTGCTTATCTCTTGCTGCCTTTAGTATTCTCTCTTTATCTTTAATATTTGGCATTTTAATTATTATGTGTAATTATATTTAATTACTATGTGTGGGCCTGTTTGGGTTCTACTTACTTGGGGCTCTCTGTGCTTCTTGAACTTGAATGCCTTCTTTTTTCACCAAATTAGGGAAGTTTTCTGTCACTATGTCTTCAAATATATTCTCTAACCCTTGCTCATTTTCTTCTTCTTCGGGGACTGCCATGATGAGAATATGATTATGTTTCCAGTTGCCCCACAGTTCTCTTAAGCTGCCTTCATGTTTTTTAATAGTTTTTTTTTCTTTTGGTTTTCTGATTGGTTAATTTTTTTTTCTACCCTGTCTTCTAATTCACTGATCCGTTCCTCTACTTCCTCTACTCTGCTGTTTAGACATTCCAATGTGTTCTTTATTTCTGATATGTCATTCTTGATTTTTTTTGGTGGTTTTTAATTTCCAACTGGTGGATTTTCCACATTTCTTTGTCTTTGCTCATGCTGTTGAGCTTCCTCAAGATCATGGCTCTCAATTTTAGCTCTGTTAATTTGCTTAACTGCTCCACATTTATCTCATCTTCAGTAGAGGTCTCTTGTTCTTTCATTTGGCTTTTGTTTCTGTGTTTCACCATTCTGGCTATTACAGTGGGATTTGAAGCCTGCCAAATTTTCCCTGTTGGTGTTGGTATTCTACTGTTTGTGGCTCCCTCTCCTGGGTTTGGATGAGCCAGGGAGGACCCATGTTAAACACCACTGTCAAGTCTTACTTTCCTGGTTAGAGTTGCTAGCCCAGGAATGGTACAGTTATGCTTCAGCTTTTTGCCTGGAGGCTATCATTAGTGGTTACTTGAAGAGCCTTGGCTTCTCAGTTGAATGAAAAACTCCCTCAGGTGTTCAGCATAAGGGGACTTCTCAAGGGTGAGTCAGATGCTGGTTGTTAATGAGCCTCAATTCGCATTTCAATGGCCCACCTGGGTGGGGTTGCATCTCCAAGGGAGGAGCCACTGCCTCTCCCCAGAGCCTTGGGAAGGAGTAAGATGGCCACCATCCTGTGTAGCTGCAACTCAGCAATAGCTCTTTGCACCCTCCAAATCCCGATTGTCCCCACCCAGTTCCAGTCCAGTCTGCCCTCCTTCTGCTGGAACCCAAGGTGAGTGGCTGTGGCTATTTTAGCGTCTGTCCTGGCTCTTCACTGTGGAGCCGCCTGGGAGTTCAACCCGAGGGCACTGTTCACAGCTAAGGCCACTCCTTACAGCTAAGGCTGCTGCCGACCATGGGCTTCCAGCCTCCCCCTCGTGCCTCTGCAATCCTACCAGGATGGAGTCTGTGTCCCTGGTTATATTGTCCTCGCAAGCTGCTTTTCTGTTGCTTTTTTATCAATTTGTCTTTATTTTTGTTGTAATTCCAGTTTGGTCCTGGGAGACGGTCTGTGTAGCTTACATTCACTCTGCCACCATTTTGCAATTCCCTCCTTTTTTTTTTATCCTCATCCAAGGACATTTTTCCATATTTTGTTCAGATACAGTGGGAGGAAGAGAGAGAGAGAGAAACATCCATGTGAAAGGAACACATCGAGTGGTTACCACCCACACAACCCAACCAGGTTCGGGGACTAACTGCAACCAAGGTACATGCCCTTAGCAGGAACCGAATCCGGGTCTCTTTGTACCACAGGTTGACGCTCCAAATGCTGAGCCAATCCGGCCAGGGCCTTTCTCTAGTATTTAATATGACTTTGAGAGTACATAATCTCTGCAAGAACAGTTTGGAAAATAAAAGAAGGTTATTCTAGTTTGAATGTATAAAAATTAAGTGTTCTGAACATAATAATAATTAACTCAGGAAAACAATGAAATTCACTCTCATGTTAACATGCAAGCACCAGGGGGATCCAGGAAAACTATAATAGTAAATTGTAGTTGTACATTAATTACACCGTTTGACAAACTGAACATTGAGTTGCTTATGTCCAATAGCCCTTATACAGGCAAGATCACAGACATAGTGTGAGATGTTAAAATGCTGGAAATCCGTCATCCCGGGAGGATTTTTGCCAATTAGTTTAGGAATAAAGAATCCTGCCTGGCATGAGGCTGCCCAGCAAGGTAGAGGATCAGAAACAGGAAAAAAGAAATATTTTATGAGAGCAAGCTGAAAATCAGCAACTCTGCTGGCAGCACAAAACTATGCTTGAAAGCAACTTGAGGATTTGGAAGCTTTCATAGTGGATTGCATTCTAATTTTAGAGGTCTGTTTGGAGAGATTTGCTGTATTTCTGGCATTAGAAATTTGTGTAAAGATTATATGATGTGCTTATTCATTATGATAGCCTGCACATAATGAAGAATTTCATCAACTGCTGTGCATATATTACAAAGCAATTGATGAGACCATTTTGGGCCAGTTTTATCACTTAAAATAAAGGAAATATTCCTAGATATTTAAACATCTATAAAAATTGATTGGATGAATATTTATTTTCTAAGTCCTTGTTTGGAGATGATACATCACGATAGGAAAAAAATTTTCGCACATCACAGTGAAAACAAAACCCAACATACATATATACATATACATATATATATATATATATATATATACATATACATATATATATGTATATGTATATATATACCGACATATACATATAATCTTTAAATAACTGCCCAGCCAGTGTGGCTCAGTGGTTGAGCATTGACCCATGCACCAAGAGGTCGCTAGTTTGGTTCCCAGTCAGGGCACATGCCCAGGTTGTGGGCCCAATCCCCGTGGGGGGCATGCAGGAGGCAGCCAATCGATGTTTTCTCTCCTAGATGTTTCTCTCTCTCTCTCTCCCTCCCTCTTCCTTCCTGTCTCTCTAAAATTAATAAAGATAAAAAAAATTTCAAAAGTCTTTAAATAATTAAGCTGCTATAAACACATGAAAGGGACTGACTGAGGTATAAACTTTATTCAGAGTTAGCAACAGGACTTCTGAAAAAAAGAAAAATACATTTTCTGTTCATTCTTTTTTCATCCCCTTATTTCTAAACTCTTTTTCCTTGATTCTATCTTGAGATCTCAGAAGCCCATGTTTGTTGGGTAGATGATGGCGTTCTAGCCACTCTTTGAAAATCTATAAGGGTTTGCTTGCCTGTATTGGGTCTTTTGTCAGCTTCCAATTTGAAAGTTATGATATAATTAAAAATTATTAAATGACTGGAGTAACTGAATGACAAAGCTAGGGGAATGTAGGAATCATGAATTCACTCTATAATTATAATTAAACTGATTGTCCTGACTGTACTTGATACCCTTTACACATTTCGTAGTAAAACTCTAGTAGAACTATCTACAAGAAATAGCCAAGGAAGTCCTTCAGCCTGAAAGAAATGACAGCAATGTAACTTGAGTCCACACTTGGAAAGCTGATGAATATTCTACTGAGATCCGCCCCCAAGGCCTCCCCAAAAATCTTTGCCTTAGGAAACATTTAAAATCCTTGAGAGGAAGCTCTCTCTCTCTCACACATACACACCCAAGTGCCCCCTCTCCTTGTTCCTAAGCCCATGCAGCCCAGCTAGGGCTCACTTCTACCTCTGTGACTTTCTAAATAAACTGTTGCTTGTATTTTAGTTCCTTGGCTCTGAATTATTTTCTTAGCCAAGCTCAAGGAGCAAGGTGTAATATCTTGTGCTATTTGCCTTTAACAGAAATAGTGAGAGAGAGTGGACATTTTGTCATAGTCTTGATCTTATCAAGAAAGCATCCAGGATGTGAGGGCAATCTGGCTGTGACATCTGTCACCCCATTGATCGCCAGAATTGATTCGGCTGATCTGGCTGGCTAGGCGGGTGTCCCCTCCTCCCTCAACCGATCCATGTTCGTCCCTCCCGAAGCTGCGCGCTCGGTCGAAGAGGATGACCTTCCCCCCAGAGGAGAGGATAAGAAAGCATCCAGGATTTCACTATTCAGTGTAATTCTAGCTGTAGATTTCTTCTAATGGCCATTTGTAAATAAAGTTGAAGTTCCATTGTATTGATAGTTTTCTAAAAATTCTGTCACCAGTTTTAAATGCTGTTAAATGTTGTTTTCTTCTCTTTTATTGTTAACGTGGTTATTTACATTGATTGACCTTCAAATGCCCTAAATTTTCAATCTGGTAACACATCTATTAGCTTGTGATATATTTTTTTATAGACATTGCTACTTGTTTGCTTGAGGGTTTTTATTTATTTATTTATTTTATCCTTACCCAAGGACATTTTTCCTTTTTTTATCCTCACCCAAGGATATTTTTCCATTTTTTGTTCAGATAGAATGGGAGGGAGAGAGAGGAAGGGAGGGAGAGAGAGAAACATTGACTTGAAAGGTACACATCGAGTGGCTGCCACCTACATGACCCAACCAGGGCCGGGGACAAACTGCAACCGAGATACGTGCCCTTAGTGGGAACCGAACCCGGATATCTCTGGACCACAAGCCGACCCTCTAACCGCTGAGCCAAACCGGCCAGGGCTGGTTGAGAGTTTTTAGATTTATGGTTATGAGGGCTATCAGTCTATATTTTTCTTATCTTATAAACCCTTTGTCAAGATTTGGTATTCTGATTTCAAATAATTTAGAAATTATCCCTTCAGACTTTATTTTCTAAAAAAATTTGTATAAATTGATACTCCTTCAATATTTAATAGAATTTGCTAATAAAATCTTTTGCGCCTGTAGATTTCTGTGTGAGATATTTAAAAAGTTTTAATTTTGAAATAAGTTTAGATTCATAGAAAAGTTTTACAGATAAAACAGTTTGGTATATCTTTAACCCAGCTTCCCCTATTGTTATTGTCTTGCACACTCAGGTACCTTTGTCAAATTTAAGAGTTAACATTGGTATAATACTTCAATTAAATTGCAAATTCAGATTTCATCAGTGTTATAAGCAATGTCCTCATTCTTTTCAAGAATACAATTCTGGATACCATGTTGTGTTGAGCATCATGGCTCCTCAGTCTCTTCCAATCTATGACATAATCTTGATCTTTTCTTGTTATTAATAACATTGACACTTTCAAACAGTACTGGCCAGGTGTTTGAATGCAGTTCAATTTAGGTTTGTCAGATGTTCTGGAATGATTGACATGGGTTCTGAGTTTGGGGGAAGGATATCACAGAGGTAAATTACCTTTCTCATTACATTTATCAGGAGATTAATGATATCAACATACCTCATTATTGGTGATGCTAACCTTAATCCATTGGTTATGGTCATATTTTCCAGATTTATCCATAGTAAAGTGACTAATTTTTTCCTTTTTGGGACTTTTAAAAAGTACAAAATGAAATCTTTAACATATATATAGCTATTTATATTTTCTATTTCTTTCATGATTTTGTTGTGGTAAGCTGTGCTTTGCGAAACATTTGTCTATTTTAGTGTTGTTAAATTTATTGTTAAATGTACTAAGTATCTAACATGTATTGATTTCTACTTTAATTCCACTATAATCAGATAATAAATTTTGTAAGAAATCAATTATTTGATATTTTTGAGACCTGTTATATAAACCAGTATATGGTCTATCTTAAAAATGGTTCATGTGCATTGAAAAAAAGAATGGGCTTATTGCAATTGGGTGGTTGTTTTTTAAACAGTTGTTTGGTGGTGTGATCTTTTAGTTTTTGCTTCACTAATTTTTATGCTTTGCTATTAAAGCATACACTCTTAGAATCTTTTGCTTTCTGGTAACTTGTCCTTTAAATATTATATAATGTTCCTCTTTCTCTCCTATAACATTCTTTACCTTGAAATCGACTTTATTTGATATTAATTTAGACATGCCAGTTTTCATATTGTTACTGTCTGCATATTATAACTTTTTCATCATTTGCTTTTAACCTATCTTTGTCATTATATTTAACACACATTTCTTGTAGACAACACAGAGCTTAGTAATACTCTGATTTTCTAAGGAACCTAGACTCTAAGATGAAGAGCCTTCTTCAAACCCATGAAAAGTGAACTTGTTTGCAGAAATTGCTTCAAGGTTTCTTTTAATTTTTAAATGAATCAGAAATAGAAAGTTGCTTCAGCAGTATATTAAATAGTAGATTAGGAAGAAGACAGGTATCAAAACAGCTCTATCAAATTTACTAGAAGTAGTGGTAAGGGTTTATGGTCAGATATATGGAATTTGAGGACAACTGTCATAATTATCCCAATTCCTTGGAACTATCCACAGATTTTTGGGGCATTGGATATGCCTCAATGGACTTTTTTAGTTAATTATATTTTATTTAAGTAGATACAGTATGTAGTATTTTTATGCTTTGATTTCCAACACAAGCACTTATTTTTATTTTGAGTCATTTAAAAATCTATAATGTTTTTATGTTGTAAAGTTATGAGAAAGCATAGCTGTCATATTCACTAGCATTTCATCTTGGGAACTAGGGATTATCCTAAAGTAAATTATTTATTTACTATTTATTTTATCTGAGTGATCCTGGTAAACTAAGAATCTTTCAAATATTAATTATAGTTATTTTTAAAGACCCATTTATTAGAATATAAATATAAAAAGTAGTATAGTTTCTAATTTGTTTTTCTCATTTCATTTGTCATTAATTTTCCTACTCTGTAAGGTACGTACCTGTACAACTTTAAGTTTACATAAACTAGGAGAGAACAGTAATTGTTGGAAGAGGCAGGTCTTAAGGATCATTCTGTTAGCATTAAGTAAATTTGAGGTGTCATATAAAAACTTTTGTTCCTTTGACCACGTTTAATAGTAATGAAATGAAATGTTTTAGTTCTTTTATAGAGAAATAAATCTGTAAACACCATTTGCATCTTATTTATTAGAATTTTTCAGATCTAAAACATTACTTGTTACACACTGATTTATCACTTATTTACAATTTAGGACAAATTAAATATTCAGCAGCACTTGTGAGGTTGTCTTGCACATAGTGAATAAGTGGGATTTCACTGATCAATACACACATACAAGTATGCATATTTAGGTATATACTTAGTTCCCCTTGTTGCCACTGGTTGATAGGTGAATTACACCTCAGAGCAAAATAATGCAGTTGATATGACAGAAAGCACTTTGGATGACGGCATACATGTTAGAGGTATTTGCCTTTGTTGGATTGTAGGTCAGTAAATTGAACTACTTAATTTCTCAACCAAACACATTAAAACTAAACAGAAAATTCTTGATCTAGTCTAGAGTAGGAGAAATTCAAGGACATTTAAAGGAATGCTGTGCACCTATTAGTTTACATTATTTGGGCTATTTTTAAAAATAGATTCACAGCCCTGGCCAGTTTGGCTCAGCGGTTAGAGCGTCGGCCTGTGGTCCGGAGAGACCCGGGTTCGGTTCCCGCTAAGGGCATGTACTTCGGTTGCAGTTTGTCCCCGGCCCTGGTTGGTCGTGCGGGTGGCAGCCACTCGATGTGTCCCTTCATGTCGATGTTTCTCTCTCTCTCCTTCCTCTCTCTCCCTCCCGCTCTATCTGAACAAAATATGGAAAAATATCCTCTGGTGAGGATTAAAAAAAAAAAAAAAAAAATAGATTCACAGACACATTTGGTCAAAGACTTGGTTGAATTACCTTAACCATATGTAAATATTGTCCTAATATAACTACTTAAAATGTAAATTTTAGAAAATTTAATGTAAAGGAGAGTCTTTCCATTTTTAACTACTTGATTAGTTGATTGGTGAATTGGCTAGACCTTTACCAATTCTGAACCAATTAATCTAAAGTAAGAATTCTTTATTCTAATGTACAGATACTTAGATATGTAACATAGCAAGTATAAAAATATTGTTTATAGAATCTAGGTGAAATATATAGATGTATAATGTACATATCTTTAAAGGTCTCTGAATTCTCAAAAAATTTTTATTAGAAAAAATTGGGTCTCATTTCTTGCAAATCCCATAATATTACAGCAACAAACTATTAATAAAACTCCATTTTTCTACATTCAATACCTCTAAAAATTTTACTTTAAAAGTAAAAATATTTAGCCCTGGCCAGTGTGGCTCATTTGATTGAACATTGTCCCTTGCACCAAAAGGTCACCAGTTTGATTCCTGATCAGGGCACATACCCTGGTTTTGGGTTTGATCCCCAGTCAGGGTGCATGGAGGCAACTGATGGGTGACTCTCATTCACATCGATGTTTCTCTCTCTCTCTCCCCCTCTCCCTTCCTCTCTCTCTAAAAAATTAATAAAACATTATGAAAGTAAAGATATTCAATTCTTGTGTCTAGTTTTTGTCATTTTGTCTAATGAATATATGTGCCAAAAAAATATTCTCTTTACCAGTTCCAAAATAAAACATCCTTGCATACACATAAACCAACATAAATATAATTATTGGGTTGTTTTGGAAGAGGTATATACTTTATATTACCCATTATTGCTTGATTAATGAGTAATAAGCAGGGTGTATTACTCACCAATTAGTGACATAAAGATGGGTCTCCCACTCCCTTCTGTTTAGTTGAAGACCAGGTGATATTTTGGTTGAGTGCTGTATTTATGTTCTTTTTTTTTTATTTTATTTTAATTTTTTTTTACCATATAATATTTTAAGTTTAATCAAAAGCCAACTTAGAAAGGCCATTCTGCCTAAGAGATATTTTTCCATTAAGTATTATGACATATTGGTGGCCTTGAGGGATTATTGGTTTTTGAAGGAATATTAACAGCTGGAAATTTGCATTTTAATACAGTTCTCCTCAGCTAGTCAAGCAATTTTATTTTTAAGACCTGTGACAGATTTCAAAGCTGTAGTTCTAAAGCAATCTAGTAAGTAGAGATAACATAATTTTATTACAAATAACTAAGTTTCTAATAGTTCTTTTTTTCCCCTCAAATTTTAGCTTGAGATGTCAGGAAAATCAACACCCAAATTTTCTATCTGCACTAAAACCAGACTTGATAATTGGAAAAGTGAGGCAGAATTCTTTTTAAGCCTCTACTTTCAAAAATTGAAGAAGAAGAAAATAGCACATCTAATTAGGTTTCTCTGATTAGTAGTTAAAAATGAAGTTGATGCAAAGCAACCCTTCATAACAATAGTTTCAGTCTATCAAGGTGGTTGTCCCTGGGGGAAATGATTGCTGGGATAGCAGGAGAAAATGTTGTGAAATAAGAACAGAATCTGCCCCCCACTGATCCTGGTATTAAATACATGCTCAGAATTGCTATTGAAATTAATTGAGGATTTTGAGTCAGAATCAAGTGACTTATTATCACTTAAAATGGTGGCAGTGAATAGAACTGAATGCTAGCCTTCACAATTATGCATGGATTTTTCTTCTAAAAATGACTAAGTGGCTGAATACTTTAGGATGGTGTAACAAGAATCAGCAATTTCCTCTGATTCATTTTGAGTCTGAAATTAAAATTTGATTTCTTACTAAAATCTGAAATGACAGGACAACAGCATGGACAGTTGTTCATTTGCTAATCACCAAATCAAATCATCCTGAATTCATTCCCTCAACACATTGTAGTATATACAAAGGCATTCTGGGAGAATGGAAGACTGGAGAAGGAAATCTAAGAAATTTCTGGAAAATGAATGTAAGAATATTACAGTTCTTACAGTACTAAATTAGCATTATCACTATTATAAATGTTTTTTTTTTTTCAAGAAATTCCTATTCAGCAAATGTCACCTCATAAATCATTAAATTCTAATCCTATAGCCTTTTTTAAATTTACCCATATTTAGTCATTTTATTTAGTGTTTTACTCTATTTCCAGACAGAAAAAAAAAAATAAACAAAGTTAGCCCTGGAAAACTAAGAGGTTTTCTTCTTTTGATAGCTTTGGCTTCTCTTAACTTTCACGTATACTTTTTTTGCATTTCCATTAAAACCATATCAAATGGGTAGGAACAGATCCTATCCATGTTTTGAGGGGTGCCTACTATATTGCTTTTGCTGGGTGATATTAAAACATGATGTAATAAAGAGCTAGAATCCTATTCAAAAACACAAGGTGATTGAAATAGACCTCTGTTTTCTAGATATAAAGTAATAATTACTTTCCAATGTAACTGTGATTAGAGTGGGTTTTAGGTCTAAATTATACAACTCTCTAGCTCTATTACCTGCATTTATTGGTTGGAGGATCTGGCCAGTGATGACTATTTACAATGGAATTTTTATGAACAATGTCAAATATAAAACCCAAAACGAATGTCTGACAAAATTTTTATTTGTTTATGGGATATTTGTTTACAGTACTTGGTTTTCAGACCACCGCACAACTGAAATGTTATGATTGGACTATGAGCACCTTAACAGAATTTTGATTTCTTAGAAAAGGTATGTGTCTTGGAATTATATATAAATGTGTTCATAATCCACTTATATTCTTGTAACACTGTGATTATGGATAAGTAATTTGATTTCTGAACCTCAGTTTATTCATCTCAAAAATGGTGATTACTTCTGCTCTTAAGGTGAAGAACAAGACAGAGGATTGAACAAGAATAAAGACAATATGACACTTTGTAATTTGGCACAGAAAATGTGCTTAGCCCCTGGCCAGTTTGGCTCAGCAGTTAGAGCATTGACTCCTGGACCAAAGTGTCGCAGGTTCGATTCCAATCGAGGACATGTACCTTGGTTGTGGTTCGGCCCCGATCCTGGTTGGGGTTGTGCAGGAGGGAACCAGTCAGTGTGTCTCTCTCACATCAATGTTTCTGTCTCTCTCTGCCTCCCTCCCTCCCACTCTATCTGAAGATAAACAAAAAATGTCTTTGGATGAGGATTAAAATTACAACAGTAATAATAATAATAATAATAATAATAATAGTAAAGATAATGTGCTTAGTAAATGGTAGTTATTTCCTTCTGCATCCAGGAAATATATTTTTTCTTTTTTTCACTGTTCCTCAAAGACAAAGGACACCTGTATCACGCTGATTTACTTGTAAAAGTGCTTGGGTAACAGTCTGAGTCTCTGACAGTTAGGAGACAAGCACTGCTTGTTCCCAGGAAATTGAAGGCCATGAAATTGAAGGTTCATGAAAAACCAGAACTCTAACAGTGCTTTTTCATTTAAACTCCTGCAACTGTCCTGGCTTCCTCCTGCCCCAAGTCAAAGCCGAAACTGTCCCATCGACCCAGGGTTTCTTTTTTGCAAGTCTTAATTTGGTGTTTCCCTTCTTTGGTTCCTTTGTGGTTGATCTTGGTGGCAAGGGAACCAGGAGTCTTGGTAGTGCTGGTTCAGCATGTGGTAAAAGAAACAAGCATCAAACCTTGGGGGCTTCTTGTGTCAGGTACTGTGACAGGTGCTGGGTATACATGGGTGAACAAAACAGATTCACATCTCTTACACTTCAGGGTTTTACATCTTAGTGGAGAGATGTATTTTAAACAAATAAGCATGCAAATAAATATGCAATTCTGATGAGGGAAGAAACCTATTCTTTGAGAGAAGTGGCACTTAGGTTGGGAACTGAGAGTAAGGAAGTGCTGGCTAGGGGAGATGGGGTTTGTGGTTGAGGTTGAAACAAGTGGCATGGCAGAGCATTCTAGGTGGGGAGCAAATGCATTCATGAAGGCATGGTGGTAGGAAAGACCTTGCTTTACTCAAGAATCAGAATGAGAGCCACTGTTGCTACAGCACAAAACATACGTGTAGCCCAAGAGAACATGAGCACTGCTATCTTTTTCACTGTTCTACCCCCCAGTGCCTAGAATAGCACCTGAACCCAGAATTATTTGTTGAACAGAGGAATTCAGTTAGTAGCTTTCCAACAGATGACAAAATCTTTAGCAAGCTTCTGTTTCAGGTTTTACTATTTGGTTCCAAGCCCTAAATTCTTCAAGTTTTAAAAGATGTTTTGAGGTATTTTTAACAGATATCCTGCTTGGTATTTATTTCTCTTTGTGTATATGAGTGTGTATGTGTGTGTGTGTGTGCGCATGCGTGCTTCTTTTGACAATCTGAGGAATTGTGTCCCTTAGTATCATTGTTAGGACAAGCATATTACCCATGAGCATATGTCTCTAAGACCCAATATAAAGTATTTTAAAGAGTTACAGATAGCTTTTTAACAAAATATGTTTACGTAATATGTCTGATATATATAGTAAGAGAGAAAGATGACTTGGATCCGTTGAGCAGTATTGAGGAGAACACTGGGTAGGAGCCAGGCAGAGCTGAGTCTGGTCTCTACTTTGCCAGTAGTAGTCATGTTGGCCTCGGCAATTAATTACTTGTTTCTGTGGCTCAGATTCCTCACCTATGAAATAAGTCTAAACACAGAAAATATTAGTGAGATATTAAAGAAATTCAATCTGAGACATCAACAATTGCTGGTAAGGAAGGCCACTGAAAGCCCCTAGAGTCACAGCCAGGCAGGTGCTTCGGAAGTGACTGCACAGTCCTATTTAAATCCAGAGGAAACCCACGTGGTTTCCATGTGCATATTAAACTAGAAGAGTAATACATGATGATATGGGTAAATGTAATGTGACAACAGAGACAGGAGAGAAGAAATGTCTACAAATAAAGCCTCAGAAAATAGAACAGTCTGGCGGTACATGAAGTAGAGAGGGGATGTGATCTATCTATCTCCATAGGCTCCAAGGACAGTCATGTGTAATAATTAACTTTATATAACAAAAACTCTGGTTATTCGACAGCCAGTCAACCTAAAACGGTAACAACTTTCTGCCTGACAGAAGTTCTCAGCTTAGTGGGGGAGAGAAGTATTTAAGACATTGTCTTATGAAGGTAAGAGATTTTTATGTTCATATAAACCGAGGAAAATAAAAAGAGGAAAATGTGTTTTGTCTTACTTGGAGTCAGATAAGGCTTTGATGCAAGTGACACTTGTGTTAGATCAGATGTGTCCTTTTCTGAAGGCTGCTGAGAGGTCACCCATGATACACCTGACAAACTACTTCTCAACTGGGATTTGCTTATTCAGCTAAGCCACTTACGTATGGCCTATGTTTTTCTCAGCCTTCATATATCTTTTTGAATCCTTTCAATCTTTAAAATCTTATGGGGTAGTAAAAAATTTTCAAAACATTCTTGGAATCTTTGGACTAAAACTCATTTATTAGAGCAAAATATGCCATTATAATCTTATTTTTTTATGTGTGTTTCTTATATTCTTACTTTCTTTTCAACGGCATCAACCAACTTATTATTGAGAAAAAATTTGCTGTCAATGTAAAGATCAAAGAGAATTCTCTGTTAGATGTGTTCTGGTTTTCTCTCTAAATATTTAGGTTAACAGATAACGTGAAATAGAGTTGGCATCAAAGAACTAGCCCATTTGAAAATTGATATAAAACATTAGACCTGATTGCAGAAACAATGCCATTTTTAAGTCCCAAACCCTTTCTGTGAAATGAACCTTTCTAAAAAAATAAACTAGTTCATTATTTAATAGCAGTACACAAGTTGGAAGAGTAATGGAGAGAACTTGAGGATTTATGGGGAAGTAAAAAAAAAAAAAAAAACCCTGAAATTTGTAATATCGCCCATATACTGTACCTTGTGAACCAAGAACTCAGAGGCATTATTAATCAGACAGTTTCATACTGGTTCTAGGTACCACTTAGTGAAAGTAAGGCCTATTAAAGTTTTATTTGATATATAACTCAAGGATCAATGTGCATTTGCAGTTTGAATTTATATGTTAAAGATTTATCTATGTATAAAATGCTTTCACACCTTTGATATCCATTTGAACTCCAAACAATCTTGTAGAATCTGATTCAGACCCACTATCCACATGGGGACACTGGCTCTTAGAAGGAGGTAAGTGCTCCTGTGTCACAGTGCCAAAGGCATGTGTCATACGTACATATGTAGGGAATGGCTAATTACTGTAGTGATGAAAGTAGACGATGTCCATGTTCTTAGGGAGTTTATATTTGAGTGTGTTCTTTGGTGGAGAAAGGAAAGAACCCAATGAAGAAACAAGGTAATTGAAGCGAGTGGTAAGTGCTATGGGAGGGAGGTGGTCTTGGCCTAATTAAGTGGTCAGAGAAGTCCGCTCTCAGGAAGTGACATTTGAACTGGGAACCCTGTGATGAGGAGGAGATAGCCAAGATCTGAACAGAGATGGTCCCGCGGGAAATTTGTATGAAGAGACACTGCAACAGTATGTTTATGCCAAGTAGATTATGACATAGAGAAAAGGCTCTGGTTAAGGTTTCCATAGCACATGACTGCTTTGGAATGTTTGGTGTAAGCACTGCCTTTAAAAAAAATGTTTAGCCCGGCCAGTGTGGCTCAGTGGTTGAGTGTCGACCCATGCACCAAGAGGTCACCGGTTCAATTCCCAGTCAGGGCACATGCCCAGGTTGTAGTCCAAATACCCAGGGGGGGGCATGCAGGAGGCAGCCAATCAATTTTCTCTCTCATCAGTGTTTCTGTCTCTCTCTCCCTTCCTTCTCTCTGAAACCAATAAAGAAAAACAAAACAAAACATGTTTATACAGTTATTTCCCATATACATGCTCTTTAGTATTCAAGAGTGTCCTTGCAATTCTACAATAATTTTAAGGGTAAGTTTAGGTTCAGGCTGTGCTTTATTTCTTAAAAAAAAATTCTCATATTCCCTGGCAGCTGTAATATACCATGAATATTAAATTAAAATCAATTGCACACTTACTTATCCTACTCTAGGGATAAAAAGCATAAGCTAACTGAGAATTAACTTCCACTTTAAAAACATGACTTCATTTCAAAAGCTTAGGGTACTATCTGAGAAAGTTTGCTATCCTCATGTCTCTTCATTAGAATTCTTATGAAGAACTAGTTTGGGTAGAAGTAGGAGGATGAAACAATATTAAAATGTACATCAAGCAGACATGAGATCAACTCAACTTTTTTTCCTGGGAACTTGAATACCCTCAGAATGCGTAGTAGATAGGAATCGGAGCTTCTCCACACATGTGAGTCCACTCCCACTGATTAAAAAGCCATGTTCAAACTAGCAAGAATCTTAATATTCTCCTAGTAATTACTTTAAGGCTGACTGCTACAAAGAGGGGGGAAGGTGCACTTCTGTCCAGAGGAACCACAAGTATGAGCAAGTAAGATCCCAGGGCTCTGGCTATTGGTGAGGTCAGGGAGCTGCGACTGACCATAGCATGCCTTCAGATCTGTCCTCAGATTTAAGCAATGTGAAATACCCTTAGAGTTGAGCACAGAGAAATGCATCCCAGGTTATTTATTATCATGATAGAGTGTTACATACAGTGATATATTATGAGTGCATGGAAGGTTAGGGAGATGGTAGAACTAACTACATACTTTAGGAAAGGGCTAACTGAAAAGTGAGAACGTTTTATCAAGACCAAGGAATATGGGGCAGAGTTAATTCACAACACAAAGTGACTGGCTTATGTAGGATTTTGTAGGTCAGAATGGATATTTGTCATGGAGATATAAGTTAAGCCGTCGTTAGCAAAGGTGTGATATTGAAGTCTATGGGATGATTGATATTATTTAGGAAGAAAGTGTGAAGATAGTAAGGAGTTGATGAACTGTGTGCTAGTTAATCCTAACATTTAAAGAGAGGGTAAAGCCCTGGCCCGTTTGGCTCAGCAGTTAGAGCGTTGGCCCGCGGATGAGAGAGTTCCAGGTTCAGTTCCTGCTAAGAGCATGTACCTTGGTTGCAGTTTGTTTCAGGCCCCGCCTCCAGCTCTATCTGAACCTAAGTGCAAAAAGGTCCTCAGGTGAGAATAAAAAAAAAGAGAGATAGGGCCCTGGCCGGTTTGGCTCAGCGGTTAGAGCGTCGGCTTGCGGTCCAGAGAGACCCGGGTTCGGTTCCCGCTAAGGGCGCGTAGCTCGTAGCTCAGTTGCAGTTTGGCCCTGGCCCTGGTTGGGTCCTGTGAGTGGCAGCCAATCGATGTGTCCCTTTCACGTCGATGTTTCTCTCTCTCTCTCTGTCTCTCTTCCTCCCACTCTATCTGAACAAAAAATGGAAAAAAAAAAAAAAAAAGAGAGAGATAGGGTAAAGGAGATGAATCTGAGTGTAAAATGTGAAAATCAGAGATGTAAAATAAGACTAGGATATTTTGATGTTATGGAAGCCAAGGAGAAGTATGTTTCAAAAACTAATGGTCAATTATGTTTCATCATGCTGAAAGATAGGAAGAATGAGAACAGAAAAGCCTCTATTTGGTTTAGCATCCATTGGGTTTAGCAAAATTGAGGTTATTGGTGATCTGGCCTAAACAATTTAGGTATACTAGTAGAGAGGAAGAAGCCATCATGGAGTAGGTTCAGGTGACAGGCTGTATATTCAAGGAACTTTTTCAGATACCTGGAATGTGCATCTGAAATGGATATATACTGGCAGTAGTTGGACTGGGAATGCAGGAGTTGATGTTTTGTTTGGGAAATGGTACAGATTCAGAATGGGCCAAATCCATTAGAAAAAGAAAAAAATGTAGAAGGGGACAGAAGTAGGAATCCAGTGGAAGACTTGCCTTCAGTTTGAGGAGAACCACCTATACCTGTCTGGACTGAAGGAAAATATGGATAGAGAAACTAAAGGAGAAATGGAAGGGAGTTGCTAAGTTTCCCTTCTCTGATATATAGCTGGTATGGGAGTGGAGGAAAGCTATTAAATCTATGGAGATGATTCAGATCCAGCATCTAAAACCATCAGAATTATACTCCAGGGGCTTCTCCCTGTGTCCTGTGCTGAGCCTTAGGTTGCATTCTCATTACTGACTGTATCTAGAGAACATAGCAATTCCAAGAAGGCCACTCTAGATGAGATAATCTTTCCTTTGCTACCCATCTCCGGGGAGTGTGAAGGCTTTCAAGACATTGCAAATTTGGCCAATTGTAAAAATGTGAAGGAAAAAACCCTACCATATATGTTTTCAGATTTGTCCTCGAATTATCTGGCAAGATAAAATTCTAATTTAATTTAGGAAATTGAGACATTAAGAAACTAAAAATTCATATAGTCAGTAAACAGCAGAGTAAGGTTACCTTCTTTTCCTTCAGGAGAAGGATAATGATATAAATAACCCCCAAATGGCTGCTTCTTCTAAGTTATAGCAAATTGTATAGTATTTCATAGCTCTGGAAACTTGAAATTTCTTTGATGTATTACTGGATTCAATTGGCTAGTATTTTGTTCAGGATTTTTGCGTCTATGTTCATCAGGGATATTGGCCTGTAGTTTTCTTTCATTGTAGTGTCTTTTTCTGGTTTTAGAATTAGAATTATGCTGGCCTCATAAAACGGGTTTGGAAGGCTTCCTTCTTCTTGAATTTTTTGAAATAGTTCGAGGAGAATGGGTGTTAGTTCTTTGAATGTTTGGTAAAATTCCCGCGTGTAGCCATCCGGGCCTGGGATTTTGTTTGCTGGGAGAGTCTTGATTACCTCTTCAATTTCCTTAGGTGTTATTGGTCTGTTCAAGTTTTCTATCTCTTCCCAGTTCAGTTTTGGGAGACTATGTGTTTCTATAAATTTGTCCATTTTGCTTAGATTGTTGAATTTGTTGCCATATAATTGTTCATAGTAGTTGTTAATGATCTTTTGTGTTTCTGTCGTGTCAGTTGTTACTTCTTCTTTTTCATTTCTGATTTTGTGTATTTGGTTCTCTCACTTTGTTTCTTGGTGAGTCTAGTTAAGAGTCCATCAATCTTGTTTATCTTTTAGAAAAAACAGCTCTTTGTTTCATTGATCCTTTGAATAGTTTTTTTGGTCTCTATGTCATTTATTTCTGCTCTGATCTTTACTATTTTCTTTCTTCTACTTGCCGTGGGGTTTTCTTTTTGTTTGCTTTCTAATGCTTTCAGTTGTGAGGTTAGATAGTCTATTACAAATGTTTCTTGTTTCTTGAG
The DNA here is from genome assembly GCF_014108415.1 of Molossus molossus. Taxonomy (NCBI): domain Eukaryota; kingdom Metazoa; phylum Chordata; class Mammalia; order Chiroptera; family Molossidae; genus Molossus; species Molossus molossus. Next base: position 28,365,102 of record NW_023425401.1, on the reverse strand, counting down.
GTAGGCCTGTAGTGCTAAGAACTTCCCTCTCAGAACTGCTTTTGCTGCATCCCATAGATTTTGTGTTGTTGTGTGTTCCTTTTCATTGGTTTCCAGGAAGTTTTTAATTTCTTCCTTGATCTCCTTGGTAACCCATTCATTGTTTAATAACATGCTATTTAGCCTCCATGTGTTCAGATATCTTTGCATGTTCTTGTTGCAATTGATTTCTAGTTTCATGTCATTGTGATCTGAGAAGATGCTTTATATGATTTCAATCTTCTTAAAGTTGTAGAGACTTAGTATGTGTCTTAACATGTAGTATATCTTTGAGAATGTCCCATGTGCACTTGAGAAGAATGTGAATTCTGTAGTTTTGGGTGTAATTCTCTGTAGATATCTATTAAATCCATTTAGCCTAGTGCTTCATTTACAGTCTCTGTTTCCTTGCTAATTTATTGTCTAGAGGATCTATCCAGTGATGTCAGTGGGGTTTTAAAGTCCCCTGCTATGATTGTATTGCTGTCAATTTCTCCTTTGAAGTCCTCCAGAATATTTTTAAATATATTTTGGTGCTCCTATATTGGGTGCATACATGTTTATCAAGGTTATATCTTCCTGTTAGACAGATCCTTTTAATATTAAGTAGTGGCCTTCTTTGTCTCTAGTTATGGCCTTCATTTTGAAATCTACTTTATCAGATATGAGTATTGCTACCCCAGATTTTTTTTCCTTTCTGTTTGCTAGGAAGATATTTTTCCATCCCTTCACCTTCAACCTATGTGAGGCTTTTGTTGTGAGGTGGGACTCTTGTAAACAACATATATATGAGTCATAGTTTCTTATCCAATAAGCTACTCTGTGTCTTTTTATCAAAGCATTCATTCCATTTATATTTAAGGTGATTATTGATATGTACTTAATTATTGTCATTTTTGTTTAGTTTGGTTTTATTTTTCTTCCTATTTCTTCTACTAATTTCAGCCGTCCTTTTAATATTTCTCGCAGTGCTGGTTTGGTGCTAATGCAAAATTACTCATCATGACCAAGTGGGATTCATCCCAGGGATGCAAGGTGGGTACAATATTCACAAATCAATAAATGTGATACACCACACAAATAAAATGAAGAATAAAAACCACATGATCTTATCAACAAATGCTGAAAAAGCATTCAACAAAATCCAGCTTCCATTTCTGGTAAAAATGCTCAGCAATGCGGGAATAGAGGGATCATATATTTACATAATAAAGGCAATATTTGAAAGACCTACAGCCAACATCATACTCAATGGGCAAAAACTAAAAGCATTTCCCTTAAGAACAGGAACAAGACAAGGATGCCCACTTTTGCCTCTCTTATGTAACATAGTACTGGAAGTCTTAGCCACAGCAATCAGACAGGAAGAAAAAATAAAAGGGATCCCTATTGGAAAGGAGGAAGTGAAACTCTCATTATTTGCAGATGACATGATATAATATATAGAAAACCCTAAGACTCCATCACAAATTCACTAGACTTAATAAATGAATTTGGCAAAGTAGCAGGATACAAAACTAACGTAAAGAAATCGACGGCATTGTTATACACCAATGATGAACTGATAAAAAGAGAAACTGAAAAAACAATCCCACTTACCATTGTGGCCAAAAAATTAAGATACCTATTTATAAACTTAACCAAAAAAGTAAAGGATCTATTTGCAGAAAACCACAGGACATTGAAAAAAGAAATAGAGGAAGACATAAAAAGTGAAAGCATATACCTTGTGCATGGATTGAAAGAATTAGTATCATTAAAATATCCATATTACCCAAAACAATCTATAGATTCAATGCAATCCCCATCAAAATGCCAATGACATATTTTACAGAACTAGAACAAATACTTCAAAAGTTCATATGGAACCAAAAAAGACCCTAAATAGCCACAGCAATCTTGTGAAAGATGGACAAAGTAGGTGGGATCACCAGATATCAGGTTATACTACAAAGCTATTATAATCAAAACAGCCTGGTACTGGCACAAGAACAGGCATATAGACCAGTGAAACAGAACAGAGAACCCATAAATAGACCCAAGAAATTGAGTCCAATTAATATTTGACTAAGGAGGCAAGAGCATACAATGGAGTAAAGACCGCCTCTTTAATAAATGGTGTTGGGAAAATTGGACAGCTACATGCAAAAAAATGAAACTAGACCATCAACTTACACCAAAAACAAAAATAAACTCAAAATGGATAAAACACTTAAATGTGACCCATGACTCCATAAAAATTCTAGAAGAAACTGTAGGCAACAAAATTTCAGACATCATACGGAGCAGAATTTTCACTGATACATCACCTCAGGCAACAGAAACAAAGGAGAAAATGAACACATGGGGCTACATCAAACTAAAAAGCTTCTGCACAGCAAAAGAAATAAACACCAGAATGGAAAGGCAACCCACTGTATGGGAGAGCATCATTGCCAATGATGTATCAGATAAGAGGTTAATTTCCAAAATATATAGAGTACTCATACAACGCAACAAAAGGAAGACAAATAACCCAATTAAAAAATGGACAGAGGAGCTGAATAGAAACCTCTCCAAACAGGACATACAAATGGCTAAGAGACATATGAAGAAATGTTCAACATCACTAATCATCAGAGAGATGCAAATTTGAACAACAATGAGGTATCACCTCACACCTGTCAGAATGGCCGCCATCAACAAATCATGAAACAAGTGTTGGTGATGGTGTGGAGAAAAGGAGACTCTAGCACACTGTTGGTGGGAATGCAGACTGGTGCAGCCACCTTGGAAAACACTATGTTGTTACCTCAAAAAATTAAAAATTGAACTACCATTTGACCCAGTGATCCCACCTCTAGGAATATATCGTAAGAAGCCTGAAAGACTAATTAGAAAGGATATATGTACCCCCATGTTCATCGCAGCACTATTCACAATAGCTAAGATCTGGAAACAGCCCATCTGTCCATCAGTAGACAAATGGATATAAAAGCGGTGGTGCATATACACAATGGAGTACTATGCAGCCGTAAGTAAGAAAGATCTCTTATCCTTTGAGATGATGTGGAGGGACCTGGAAAGTATTATCCTAAGCGAAACATGCCAAGAAGAAAAAGACAAATATCATATGATCTCACTTATTTGTGGAATATAATGAACATAACAGTCTGAGGACTAGGGTAGACCCAGAGATGTGGAAGTAGGGTACAGACTGACAACCCTCAGAAGAGGGGGTGGTGCGGGGAGGGAAGAGATAAACCACAGAACTTATACACATGTACACATAACCAATGGACATGGACAACAAAGCCGGTGACAGGGTGGGAGGGATGGGGAGGAAGGTGTCAATGGGGTAATAAAGGAGAAACATCTGTAACAAAAATAAAATTAAAAAAAAAAAATTAATTAAAAAAAGAAAAAAAACAGTTAAAAAAAAAAAGAAACTTGATGTTTCTCTGTTAGATTTACTTAAAACATTATTTTTGTTGCCAAAGTATTTAAATGTGCTTCCATGCAGAGGATTGAGCTCATGTTAGAATTTCCCGATTGTAATACATGTCTCTTCATTAGAAAATAAATTCAGTTAAGAAATGCTTAAATATCTAAACACTAACATGCATAAATGAAATTAGATGAATGAGAGATGAATCATGTTGCTATATCAATATTCCGAGAATGATGTTTAAAATCAATCATTTCCAAAATTGTTTAGAAACAATGACCAAATCTCTGCTCTTCCTGTAAATACTCATAATTATATTTCAACACCCGCTTTTAAATGACTGAACTCTCTATGGAAGGAATTATTTTGAATATATTTTCTTTATACATGGAGCCTAACTGTGTTGCCTAGCATGTAATAAACAAGTAGTAAATATCGGTTGGTTGAATAAATGAACAAATGAAAAGAAAATGTAGTATCTCAGTAACTATTATTACTAAATAATAGCCATGTCATCTCTCGAAATGCTGCTGTTAGTGAGACGTGGATTTTTAAAAATTAGTTTCCTCCATCCTGACTCATAATTTGATCATAACTCCATAATTTATTCAACTTCTACAGCATTTAAAGACAGAATAAAGTTACTGTGGTTACAATGTATCCCAAAATTCATAAAATACTTCCAAAATAGGCAAAGGAAAGATTATAAGTAAGACTACCATTTTAAATCATTTACTTCAAGTCAGGACTAAATGACTCATAGCACTTTTATATATGTGAACATTTCATTATTAAAAGTTTAATTACCAGTATTATCCCCATTTCTATTAAGAAAATATTTTACATTGCCCACTTCTATGAATGGAGTTATCAGTGTCATTCAATCCACTGGAAACCTGAACATCAGTTCCATTAAGCTGATGGAGTTTGCTATTGGTAGGTTAAATAGAATACATTTTCTATGCAAGTTTCCCATGCATTCAATCAGACTCTTGTGTTAATAGTAGAATACAATTTATAAAATAGGTTTCCTGTTGGTTTTCATTTATTTCTTTTAGGTTCTGGAGTGTTGATAAATTCAATGACAGTGCCACTTCTTACTGTTTTTTAGATTAATTTATTTTTCTGTTATTTCTTTATAAATGCCTGACAAGTACAATAATCACTGCTAGTAAATTAATACATGGAGGCATAGACTAACCACATTTGTTATTTTCTATTAATGTTGGTTGTTTCTAGCTTGTCAAAGCACATTAAAAATAAATTATATTATGTGAACACTAAAATTAACTTATTGTAACATTTCTTGCAGTGCTGGTTTGTTGCTAATGTATTCCCTTAGCCTTTTTTTTTTTTTTTTTTTTTGTCTGGGAAGCTCTTTATTTGACCTTCTATTTTGAATGATAGTTTTGCTGGGTAGAGTAGTCTTGGATTCAGATATCTGTTTTTCATGACCTTGTTTACTTCATGCTATTCCTTTCTGGCCTGTAGTGTTTCTGTTGAGAAGTCAGCTGAGAGCCTTATGGGGGTTCCTTTGTAGGTAACCTGTTGCTTATCTCTTGATGCCTTTAGGATTCTCTCTTTGTCTTTAATTTTTGGCATTTTAATTACTATGGGTCTATGTGTGGGCCTGTTTGTGTTCTTCTTACTTGGGGCTCTCTGTGCTTCTTTTTTTTTTGATATTTTGTTCAGATAGAGTGGGAGGGAGAGAGGAAGGGAGAGAGAGAGAGGGAGAGAAAGAGAGAGAGAGAGAGAGAGAGAAACATCAACGTGAAAGAGACACATTGAGTGGCCGCCACCCACGTGACCCAACCAGGGCCGGGGACAAAGTGCAACCGAGGTACATGCCCCTAGCGAGAACCGAACCCAGGTCTCTCCAGACCACAGGCCAATGCTCTAACTGCTGAACCAAACTGGCCAGGGCTCTCTGTGCTTCTTGAACTTGAATGCTTTCTTCCTTCACCAAATTAGGGAAGTTTTCTGTCACTATTTCTTCAAATATATTCTCTAACCCTTGCTCATTTTCTTCTTTGGGGACTCTTATGATGCAAATATTATTATGTTTCCAGTTGTTGCACAGTTCTCTTAAGCTGTCTTCCTGTTTTTTAATTGTTTTTTCCTTTTGGTTTTCTGATTGGTTGATTTTTTCTACCCTGTCTTCTAATTCACTGATCTGGTTCTCAGCTTCCTCTACTCTGTTGTTTAGTCCTTCCAATGTGTTCTTTATTTCTGCTATGTCATTCTCAATTTCTTCTTGGTGGTTTTTAATTTCCAATTGATTGATTTTCAATGTTTCTATGTCTTTATTCATGGTGCTGATGTCCTTACACATGCTGTTGAGCTTCCTCAAGATCATAGCTCTGAATTCTAGTTCTGTTAACTTGCTTAACTGCATTTCATTTATTTATTCTTAGGTAGAGGTCTCTTGTTCTCTCATTTGGAATTTGTTTCTTTGTTTCACCATTTTGGCTATTTCAGTGGGTTTTAGAGCCTGCCAAATTTTCCCCGTGGGTGTTGGTGTTCTGCTGTTTGTGGCTCCCTCTATTGGGTTTGGATGAGCGAGGGAGGACCCACGTTAAACACCATTGTCAAGTCTTACCTTCCTGAGTAGAGTTGCTACCCCAGGAATGGTATAGTTATACTCCAACTTTTTGCCTGGAGACTATCAGTAGTGGTTACTTGAAGAGCCTTGTCTGCTCAGTTGAATGAAAAACTCCCTCAGGTGCTCAGTGTAAGGGGATTAGCCGAGGGTGGGGCAGATGCTAGTGGTTAATGGGCCTCTATTTGCATTTCAATTGCCACCAGGTGGGGTTGAATCCCAGAGCTGTGGGAAGGAGTAAGATGGTCACTGACCTGAGTGGCCGCAACTCAGCAAAAGCTCTGAGGACCCTCCAAATCCCGAGTGTCCCAACACAGTTCCAGTCCAGTCTGCCTTCCCTTTGCCGGAGCCCAAGGTGAGTGGCTGTGGCTATTTTAGCGTCTGTTGCGGCTCTGTGCTGTGGAGCTGCCTGGAAGTTCAACCTGAGGGCCCTGCTCACTGCTAAGGCTGCTGCCGACCATGGGCTCCCAGCCCCCCTCCCAGTCAGTGTCCCTGGTTATATGGTCCTCGAAAGCTGTTTTTCTGTTGCTTTTTCCTAACAATTTGTCTTTATTTTAGTTGTAATTCCAGTTTGGCCCTGGGAGATGGTCTGTGTAGCTTCTAGTCACTCTGTCGCCATTTTAGAATCCCAAAATTAACATATTTTAATACATGCACCTATTTTTGTCTTCCATCCCAGATTGAAATCCATTACTAAGACTGATATTTTATTCCTTTTGTGCTTGAAATTGAATTCTACATCAGCATAGATAGTAAATATTTATTTGAGAAAATAGAATTCCTCCAAACAAAAGAGAATGTCTCCTCCTAGTTAAGTTGCTTGTAATGCTCAAGCAATATATTTTACTTTGTCATTATTTTCAATTGTTTTTTACTTGGAAACACTTGCCATGCCAGTGAATTATTATAACTAAGTAACAAGTGGAACCCTAAGATTTCTTTATTTTGGTAACTGCTTGCCAGGAACTATTTTGTTGTTGTTGTTGTTGCCACATTTTCAACCTTGCTACCTTCTCTGGTAATGGGTCACCTGGCACAGGATTCTAGACCAAGGAGTGTTGTTTTTTCTTAATATCCCTTGGAGCTCGTATCAGATTTCTATTTAGGAATTATCAGGACAACATGTATTCTAATTGTACTCTATCAGTAGCAGTAAAACTATTATATGGTTATATATTTTCAGGGGAGATGCTGGTATATCATTGTCTTGTGTGGAAAGGTTGGACAGAATGAAAGTCAGATAGCAACCCTAGACTGTAAATATTCTTGTCTTAGGTACTAAAACTATCTAAATTGTGCCAAGAGATTTTTTTAAAGGCAGATCTATTTCTCTATAACAGAAGAATAACACTTCTTTTTAAAAATTTATTATAATTTTATACATACGCAAGTAGAGAAAGGACAATGAATCTGTGTGTACACCATTTTCAGAAACTCAATTTTCTGACATTATAGAGATGGCTAATCTAAGTGAACTAATGACTGGGTCACAAATAACTAAATGTTACCTGATAGACCTTATACCTGAAAAAGTCAAAGTTGTCTTTCCAGCCTTTTTCTTCTCAGCTGCTATAACACATGATGAGAAAGTCTGAGATTTAAGCAGTATCACAATTTACTAATACAATTATGTCTTTATTGAATAGCACATTTTCTTTTTGTGAAAAATTTAAGGATATAGACTTTGTTCCCACCCTAAGGAATCTTACCTATTTATTGGAGAAGAGAATATAAAGATATTATATTTGCATTAGTCCAAGCTAGACTCCAGTTACTATCTATAAATAGACAAGAGCGATTAACATATTAATTAGGATCATATTTGCATTTCTATTGTCATAAAAAAATCTGTGTTCTAATTTAGATTTCCCTGTTATATTACTGTCTTTACTGCCTCTCAGCAGGATATAATCAGCTTGAAATTTACATGAATCTGTGAATAATACTGGCTTACATTTGGCGGAAGGAACCACATTTGGTCAATATTTCACAGCATGACACTTCTCCAACATAAAAGGTTGCACTCAGATTATTAGAGAGTGATGCTTTGCGATACAGCCATAAGTAAAAGAAACAGCAATGACAAACTTAGCTTATAGCTCTATCATGTGTTTGGACATTAACCTGTGTTTGTTCTTTATCCCAGAAAATGACATGCAGATACATATGTATAAAATACATATGTGTACTCACATTGAGAAAAAAAGGTCTTAAAACTAAATGTATAGATCAGTGCCTGACTATGCTAAATGAAGAACATCTCACAACATAAGTAAATTTTGCAAGGAAAAATAAGGAGTAGAATGAGCATATCTGATGATTAGAAAAATGATATACGACTATTATAGGTAGGGGGCAATAGGAAGAAGTGCTCAGAAATGGGAAAGTAATGGACTTAAAAGGAGACTGCAAAGATGTTGGGAATTGAAGAATCCTGGGATTTTAAAAATATTATTATTATTATTTTATTATTTTGAATTTTAACCAGAGAGCACTAGAAATCTAGAATGAGACTTTCATATGTTTTAACCATGAAACATTTAGAAGCCTTGAAATAGTATTATAGATAAAAGTCCTCAAACATTAGTAAAAATAATGAGTAATGGGTTTTAGTACAATGGCTAATTTCTCCCATGCTCTTCGAAGCGGAACATGCCTATCTATGTTGAACTTGGAAATCAAACAATGGCATAGATGGGCCATGTTTTTATCTGAGCTACATGTATTTAATAACTATACCCTCATAATTTTCCGGTAAAAATTTGTCCTTTCACAGCAATTAATCAACAATTACAAATTTTGGCCATTTGATAATGAATTAAACAAAACATGACTGGTTTACTTTATAATATTAAAAGTGAGAACTTCATTGATTTGATCTTGTTATCTTCTAAGGCATATCATCCAGACCATAAATACTTATTGAACTGAGATATTCAGCAGAAAAGCAAGGCTGATTTGATGGTGAAACTTAGCTCCCAGCTGAGATTAGAAGCCATCATTTCGAGGAAGATCTCTCTGTTACAGCAAATGTTAAGATGGGTTTGCTTATTCAGCAGAGTACACAGTGTTAACTGTTTTGCTTCGATACACTTATTCTTATTAAAGCCCCAATTATTGTGGAGAGCCCTTTTTTGATTAATGTTGCTATTTCTATTTGATGGCTTTGCCTCAAGGTTATAACTGTGTTGTGGAACATAATGCAGTTTAAGCTTGTTAGATCAATCAATTCCCATATCAGATAGTCATAAACATTTACAAATATCTTTTAATCTAAAAGTTACATGATGATGTATTTCAGAGGCTCTTTAGTGTAACTCATACCAAGCAACCATCCATGTATCTGAAACAGTTTACTTTTATAAAAATATTTAAATATGAAAAATGATACAGCATCTTATAGGATGTTAAAAAATTACATAGTGGATGGATTAGTTTATTAATTGTATTCTACACAAGGCATTGCATGATTTTTGAGAAAATAAAAGGTACTGCATAATAAAAATCCTAAAAAAAATTATTGTTTTGAGATACAATATATATAATACATGACTTCAGGGTTAAAAAATAATTATCAACACAATCAAACACAGACAACTAAAGGTCATTATCAATCTATACATATTTATGCAGGGAGTGCTTCTTGGAACCCAAAGGGGGACTAATATTTCACAAGACACATTTTGGTGTTCAAGCAGCTAGATTTTTCAGATGGATGATTTTATTTCACTCATGGCTGGGGATGATGTCCGAAATCCAAAGGGGAACTCTGAGTGTTATTGATACTGGCTTATATAAATCAGTACAAATACCCTTTAATTAATGCAAAAATTGACTGATAAAAACAAAAATGTAGCCAAATACGAATGATCAGCTAGGAGCTTTGTCAGTATACATAGTACTTATTGTATCATATTAATCAAATGAATCAGATTGTCGATAAATAAAGCATTACCATATTTCACAAAGAATATAGAAGATGGATCTAAGATTTTACATCCTCCAGAAAGGAAAAGCAAGACAGAAGTTTAACATGCTCTCTGGGTGCCAAACACTCTGTTGATGTGGGGAAATCGGTGTTGTTGTTATTTACTGTCAGTGTCCCGTGGTTTAATTGGTAGTATAAGTATATGTTAGATAGCAAAGAAAAAGAGACTCTTCGAGAAGTTCCACATGACTTGATAGAACAATGTTCATGTTGATTTTAAGTACCACTGGCTATTTTCTCACACAATGGTGATTTTGAAAATATCAGGACTGAGCAACACAGAATAACAGTAGGGGCTCAGCGATGATTGTGGTTAGATCAGTCAGAACTCCATGATCCTTTGTCCATAATACACAAAGTAATGCTCTTCAGAGAAGTGGATGTGCTATAAAACTGGATTGGGGTGAGGAGCATCCTGGAGCCCCATGTTTGATAATTAAGGCTTTGTGTGAAATGAAAAGAAGTGCCCTAGTCTGAAAAAAATTAACTGTTTTATTTGTCTCATAATGTCAACTGGTAGAAAATATAGCAAAGGAGTAGCATATTAAAGTAGTTTTCTTAATTCCTATACCCCTTGAACTATTTATGGCTCTTTCCCTGAAACGATTCACATGTAATAAGAACAATGTAACTAAATATAAGGAGATGTAGACCACATTAAACGTAGTAGGCATTATTATTTCATCACCGATTGCTCATATGTGTACATGTGGATGCACACACTGAAACTGTGCTTATATCTTTTTACATTTGTGAACACATACATATAGTTATGTGACTTTAAAATGAAAGATCTTTATATGGTGATACTGTCTAAAGAAGTTATAAAATACCAGAAATTCTTTTGAAATAATTTTACATTTATAACTATTTCTAAAATAAAGTACTGTTTTTTTAAATCCTCACCCAAGGAAATTTTTTCATTTACTTTTAGACAGAGTGGGAGGGAGGAAGTGAGAGAAACGTTGATGTGAAAGACACACATAGACTGGTTGCCTCCCACATGACCCCAACCAGGGCTGGGGACCAAACCACAAATGAGGTAAGTGCCCTTGACCAGAATTGAACCCATGACCCTTTGGTCTGCATGCTGACGCTCTAACCACTGAGCCAAACCAGCCAGGGCAATAAAGTACTGGTTTAAGTAGAAGCTTGTAATTTAACATATTATATGTGAGATATATATATATATATACACACACACACACATTTGAATTTATATATATATTTGAATTTGATCACATTCACATCAAAATGTCTGATTCATTACATATTTTCTTGTAGCAGTCAGCGCTTTGGCCTGAATCTTAAGTTCTCATCCTACATGCTCCATTAGCTTGTTGGATGGCTACTACAAATTATTTTACATCTTTTTTTTTTTTCTTCAAATTATTCGGGGAAACAATAATTCTTGCATCTCTCTCCTGCATCATTAATTTTCCCATCAAAGTGATTATTTACATTAGTAATGAAACATGCTGTATTTCTCCTGTTATATACAATAACAATCACAACAACTATCTTTATTCATTTATTTTTCATCCTCACCCAAAGATATATTTTTTTCACTTACCTTCAGATACAGTGGGAGGGAGAATGGGAGGGAGAGAGAGAGAGAGAAATATCAGTGTGAGAGAGACACTTCACCTGGTTGCCTTCTGCATGACCTGACCGGGGCTGGAGACCGAACCACAACCAAGGTACATGTCCTTGACCAGAATCGACTCTTTGGTCCAAGGGCCAATGCTCTAACCGCTGAGCCAAACCGGCCAGGGTGCAACAACCATCTTTAGATTGTATATTTTCTTTCTCTGATGGTTCGACACAATACTTCCTTTTACTGAAAAAGTTCTCTAACAGTGTATTTATGTTGGTAATCTTTACTTCTTTTCTCCCTATTCTATCTTAAATCTGTGCATTTCTGCCTTTCTCTTGTAGCAGTCATGGAATTGACTACTGTCAAGATCACAGTGACTCCGGCTGTGAAATGAGATGGGTAATTCTCAGTTCCTAGCTTACTTGACCTATTGGGTGCATTTGACACAACTGGCCATTTATTTGCCCTTGAAACAATTTCTTCGTTTGGATTTTCATTTCCTTTTGGTCTTTCTCTTGTCTTGTTGTCGTCTTTTTTTTTTTCTTGTCCCAGTCTCTATTGCTTAGTTTTCCTTTTTTATTCAATCCCTAAGTGTTGGCGAGCACAGAACTCAATCACTGGACCTCTTCTCTTACAGAAGCCCTCTATTTTCTTTAGATTTATGTCTGTGAATATCTTTGAATCACTCAAAATTAAATCAGGATACGGAACCACATGGTGATTTGAAAAGTGAATGTTTAAACAGAAGATTGCCTACAGAGGGGGAAGAACTCTGAAGAATACAGGAATGCACATGTTAGGAGCAGCCACTACCTCTAGGCCTACGACAGAGCACCCAGGACAGAAACAAATATGGGAAGAATTTCTTTCCTCCAGGGATGAGGTCCAGATTTTATTAGGCAGGGTAGGCATGGCCAACTGGATGGTGGGAAAGTCACTGAGACACTGCACCATGGAGTGCTCTGGGAAGCTGTCTAACTCCTGGGGTCCCAGAGAAAACTGCCCATAGGAGGTGCCGCTGGCTCCTCACTGCCTCCAGGCGGAAGCCTGCCAAGAGGAGCACGTTTCCAGGAAGAAGAAACCTCCCATTGTCCCTTCAGAACCTCTACTTAGGAAGTGTTTCCTGGTACCAGCTGGCGAGGGGCAAATACGCTAGTGTCATAAACAGGATAAATAAAGGTAGATGTGATCTCAAGAGGTAATAGAGAATTGTATTGTAATGTATGGTACTTTTCTTATCCAGAATAAAATGTTTTTTCTCTCTGTGTGTGTTTCAAAGGAAACATAGTCATAAATAAGTGTTTTGAAGTAGACAACTGTGTGTATCTTTTTAATATTTTATTTATTTATTTTTATTTTCTGAACTCTGGCCCCAACCCTAATGTATCTTGAATAATAATAATAAAAATAGAACTGTGTTGTAGGTATAAATATATCATGATCTTTATATAAGTTATAAGAAGTGAATAAATACTATTGTTATAAAATATGAATAACTGTGGCCAGTGTGGCTCTGTGGTTAGAGTGTCTGCTCATGCACCGAAGGATTGTGGGTTTGACTCCCTGTCCAGGGCATGTACCTGGGCTGCAGGTTTTTTTAGATTTTATTTTATTTTATTTTATTTTTAATTTAATTTTTGTTACAGATGTTTCTCCTTTTGTACCCCATAGACACCTTCCTCCCCATCCCCCCCCACCCCTTCCCCGGCTTTGTTGTCCATGTCCATCAGTTATGTGTACATGCATTTAAGTTCTGTGGTTTATCTCTTCCCTCCCCCACCATCCCCTCATCTGAGGGTTGTCAGTCTGTACCCTACATCCACGTCTCTGAGCCTTCCCTATTCCTCAGACTGTTATGTTCATTACACAGTGGAACCTCGGTTCTCAAACTTAATTTGTTCCGGAAGGCTGTCCGAACACCGAAGCATTTCCCCCCATTAGAAATGATGTAAATTGAATTAATCCATTCCAGACCCCTAAATGATTCCCTGTTTTAACCTGTCTCATATACTCTATGTGTCTAATGTACTGTTTAATCTACACATAAACACTTTAAAACTAAAAGGACAGACAATGTAAATGAAAATTTAACAAAAAGGAAATTAAATGTACAGTAAAAAACGAAAATGTAATAACAATAAGCAGCACAAAAGCAAAAAAAAACACAAAAAACCGAAAATATTTACAGCACAATTTCCTGAGATGTTAACAGCAATAAATTAACTCAAACTCACACCTTCCCTCCTTGTTGCCCGAGAGGCTCGCGATGGATTATACAGATATCAACACGAAAGGGTGGCCAGGTTGAGAAGCAAATCGTTCGAGATGGGAGACATGCAAGAACCAAGGTTTGACTGTATTCCACAAATAAGTGAGATCAGGTGGTATTTATCTTTTTCTGTTTGGCTTGTTTTGCTTAGGATAATACTTTCCAGGTCCCTCCATGTCGTCTCAAAGGATAAGAGATCTTTCTTACTTACAGCTGCATAGTACTCCATTGTGTATATGTACCACTGCTCTTTATCCATTCGCCTACTGATGGACAGTTGAGCTGTTTCCAGATCTTAGCTATTGTAAATAGTGCTGCTATGAACATGGGGGTACATATATTCTTTCTGATTGGTGTTTCAGGCTTCTTAGGGTATATTCCTAGAAGTAGGATCACTGGGTCAAATGGTAGTTCAATTTTTAATTTTTTGAGGTAACACCATATTGCTTTCCATAGTAGCTGCACCAGTCCGCATTCCCACTGGCAGTGTACTAGAGTCCCCTTTTCTCCACACCCTCGCCAACAGTTGTTGTTTGATGATTTGTTGATGGCGGCCATTCTGACAGGTATGAATTAGGTGGTACCTCATTGTTGTTTTAATTTGCATCTCTCTGATGATTAGTATTGTTGAACATTTCTTCATAAGTCTCTTGGCCATTTGTATGTCCTGTTTGGAGAGGTGTCTGTTCAGCTCCTCTGCCCATTTTTTAATTGGGTTCCTTGTCTTCCTTTGGTTGAGTTGTATGAGTACTCTATATATTTTGGAAATTAACCCCTTATCTGATGTATCATTGGCAATGATGATCTCCCATACAGTGGGTTGCCTTTCCATTTTGATGTTTATTTCTTTTGCTGTGCAGAAGCTTTTTAGTTTGATGTGGTCCCATGTGTTCATTTTCTCCTTTTTTTCTGTTGCCTTAGGTGATATATCAGTGAAAATTCTGCTGCGTATGATGTCCAAAATTCTGTTGCCTATATTTTCTTCTAGAATTTTTATGGACTCATGGGTCACATTTAAGTCTTTTATCCAGTTTGAGTTGATTTTTGTGTATGCTGTAAGTTGATGGTCTAGTTTAATTTTTATGCATGTAGCTCTCCAATTTTCCCAACACCATGTATTAAAGAGACGGTCTTTACTCCATTGTATGCTCCTGCCTCCTTTGTCAAATATTAATTGAGCATAATTTCTTGGGTCCATTTCTGGGTTCTCTCTTCTGTTCCACTGGTCTATCTGCCTGTTCATGTGCCAGTACCAGGCTGTTTTGATTACAGTATGGGCTTCAGGTTTGATCCAAGACCCTCTGTCAATGTGCATGAGGGAGGCAACCAATCAATGTGTTTTTCTCACATTGATGTTTCTGCCCCCTCCTCCACTCTCTCTAAATGAAATCAATAAAAAAGTATCCTCAAGTGAGGATTAAAAAGTGTTTTATATATATATATATATATATACACACACACACACACACATAAAGAATATAAATGTAATATTGTTCCATATATGATGAATGTTTATTTTTATATTTGTCATAATTCTGTTCACCTTTATTTTGGAATATCTTTTTATGGCATAATTAAGATGTCACAGATCTTTTTAAGGTCACAAAAATTGGAACCCTTTCCTTTTCCTTCTTGATATATTTCTTCAGAGAAAGTGAAAGAATTTCAGTCATCCCACTGACCATATACCAGAATTAACTGTAGCACATACAAAAATTGTACTCAGTAGTGATGACATTTCTTCCACTATGGGTAATGAAAAAACATAAGATCTTGGCTGGGTGGTGTAGCTCAGTGGATTGAGCATCCCAGGGACTAAGATGTCCCCGTTCGATTCCTGTTCAGGGACATATCCAGGTTGCAGGCTCAATCCCAGTAGGGGGTGTGCAGGAGGCAGGCGATGGATGTATCTCTCTCACATTAATGTTTCTATCTCTCTCTCCCTTCCTCTCTCTCTAAAAAGTCAATAAAAACATATTTTTAAAAATGTAAAAAAACAACAACCAAGATCTAAAGTATTACTTAGCTCTATTATTTTTTACCCCTTGTAGGTGTGTCTATTCACTAGCAATACTGCAAAAACCCCATCGTTTAGTTAACTTACTGTCAACTCTTACTGAGTTGGTAAAACAGGAGCATTTCACACATCACTGGAAAGCCAAGGAAACTATTTTCGGATCATTACTACAAACTCTGAAGGATTGTTCACAGAATTGCTTGCTTGGCATTGATGTTCTCTTCCTTGAGAAGGCTGCAGTGACCCACTTATGATCAAACTTACCTAAGCATACTTGATCAACTACCCTTCTGTGTTAACACAACATTGTATATAGCCCTCTATTGACACTTTTCATCTTTTATAATAGTTATGGCATGGTCTCTGGCTTATAGATACATAAAACTTCTCACTGAATATATAGGAATATGAATATATGACTATATATATGAACTAATGGGCATATTATCATAGAAACAAAACAAATTTTATATTTTCTAATATCTTACTAATATACCTTAAATGTTCAGGTTTAGGCAATTTTCAGTATTATGCAACAAAATTAATTAGGCAGTTTTGATTTCTTCTTTGATTCTATCCTCTGCGTTATACCCAACACAAATATCTATGTTGAATAAAAGTAAAAGTAAGATTCATCTAAATTATGACAATATATCTTGTGTATCTTTGTTATCCATGGTTTATAAAAGAAAATGCATGTAGTTCAAAGAATATTAGTAAATTTTTAGTCAATGTCCTATCCAAAAGTGAGTTATCTATCTTCAATTTTTCTACATATTGCACTGATTATCTACTTGCATTTTATAAAGCCTCATTTGTGTTTTCTTCACCAAATAATGTATCATGTCTGATGCATCTCTACAACTTTATGGCCTTTCATAATGACTGATACAGAAGAGACTGTTAAATACTAATTTAATTTATTTTATTCAAAAAACAATTTATTTGTAGTTTTGGTTCTAGATATGGAAAAGTAGCTCTTTATCCAGTTATCTCCCCTAGAAGTAACACATTTAATCTCTGGTAATATTGAAATAGCAATTTGAGGACATTGAAAGGTAACTAAATCAAGCAGAAATAGAGAGCATGTAACTCTTGAAGTAAGGAAAGACCACTGGGTGAAATACACTTTGATATGGCTTTCTGCAGAGAGCTGGTCAATGTTGTGTGCACGGGAAAGCTAGAAATAAAGAAGGACTCTTGAGGTATCAGAGTATGAAGTTCATGGATGCAAAGGAAGCTACTGGTTCAGAGAGAAAGTTAAGCAATGGAAGAATTCACAGAGGGTGAGCCCAAATATTTCTAATATCCTCTCCTCAAATCCTACACACACCCAGAAGGGTTCCAAAAGTCCAAGGAAAAACAGCTGCTGAACTCTTAAAAGTTGAGCCTGAATTTGACTCTCTTCCCACTGCTTGGCAGACAGAATCTGCAGTTTGAATTCTCCTATATATGAGGTATTTGGTAATAAATGTTGTGGGCTTTCCATTGAAACTCAAGATTGGCATATATTTTAGGGTTAGTGATTACATTTTAGGACTAAAAATGTCGCCCCAGGTTAAGACCCAAACCAAAATAGATGCCTTCTACCAAAGTATAAAGGCAAGGTGAGTCATTAATTGAACTGGTTTCAAGAAGGAAAATCCATACACTTCAAAGGAAGATAAGAATCCCAAGTTCCTATAATGTGTTATTTACAACCTAGTACACTATAAACAACTTGAAACAAACCAATGTCCCTTGTAAAGGCCTGGGAAAGAGTGACTGATGGTTAAAGGAAAAAGTAGGTAAAGAATTAGATCACAAGATGAATCAAATGTTGGAACTAGCATGTAAGAATTATTGGAACACTATTTACCCATTAACTTACATATTGTCTATGGGTATTTTTGTGCTGTATTTATATATACAATTATGTTAAAGGACTAAAAGAAATGATACTCATAGTGAGTAAATATATGGGTCATATTAGAGGAATAGAAACTATAAACATGCACATTCTAAAACTAAAAACTATAATTTCTGAAATAGAAATTGTAAAGGGTTAATTAATTTAGGATTACAGAAGAATGGGTCCACAAATATGATGACAGATTGATATAAATTATTCAATTTTAAAAATGTAAAGATAAAAGGATAACATTTTAAAAAATAACAGTACCCCAGTGGCCTATGAGATGGTATCAAGGAGTATAAAATATATTTAATTGGAGTCCCAGAAAGACAGAGAGTGATAAAATAAGGCACACAATATTTGAAATAAATAATGGTTAAAAATGTCCAGATTTTGATGAAAAACATTAAAATATAGATCTAAGGATATTAGCAAAGAGCAAGCATGATAAATACAAAGTATAATATACCTAGTTGAGGATTATATATTTAACAAAAATAATCTTCAAAACTGAAGGTAAAATAAAAACTATTTCAGAGAATAAAAAGCCAAGAGAATATTTTATCAGCAGACCTGCAGTATAAGAAACATTGAAAGAAGTTATTTAGGCTAAAAGGAAATGACAGCAAATAAAAATTTAAGTTTACTGAAAGGTATTAGTGCACCATAATTCGTAAAAATATATGAAAAAATATGAGAGGCTTTTTTTTTTAACCTTCTCTTAACTTCTTTAAAATACAACAAACTAACTAAAAATATGGTTTTAATGTTTATAATATATGTATAATTAAAATTTATGACTCAACAGCACAAGGAGTGGATTTAGGTGGCATAAATAAAATTGCATTGCTTCAAAGTTCTTGCATTTTGTGTGAAATGATACAACAATAGCTATGATAACTTAAAGTAGCTATGATAACTTAAAAATGCACATTTAACCCTTATCTCTAAATAATAAAAAGAAGCATGGAGAGAGAGCTAGTAGAGCAATTTAAATAGAATATTACAAGATACTCAGTTAACCCAAAAGAAAGCAATAAATGAGAAAGAAAGAAACAAAAACCAGTTGGTATAAGTAGAAGGAAAATAACAAAACAGTGTACCTGAGCATAGCCGTATTAGTAATTCCATGAAATATGAATGGACTAAATAATTATAAGACAGAGATAGTTGGACTAGATTGGAAGCTGGCAAACTATGACCTATATGCTGGCCACCTGTTTTGATAAATAAAGTTTTATTGGAACACTATTACACCTGTTAACTTACACATTGTCTATGACTATTTATGTGCCATAATAGCATAATTCAGTATTTGCAAAATATGACTCTTAAAAAAAATCTAAAATATTAGATTTGTATTATTTTAAGATGTTTGGCAATCATGGACTAGATAAAATACTATTTGGTTGTTTCTTATAAATTTGAATTTATACCTACCCTATGAATTTGAACTATATATTCACGAGCAATAAAACCATATATTCACCAAAGGTGTGTATACAAATGTCCATAGTAGTGTCACTTACAGTTGTCTCAAACTGCAAGCACATCCTTATCCATCAACTAGAGAATAGAGAAGTAAAACTGTTATAGTCATATAGTACAATGCTACCCACTGATGAAAAACGTGATTCAATCACATGCATGAATCCTAGAAACTTTGTATTGAGTAAGAAGGCAAAGGCACATACTGAATATGTGCATTCATATGAAGTTTAAAAAGACACAACAGTAATCTTTGTTTAGAAGACTGGTCATCTATTTGTGATTGAGGATTGAGAGAACTTACTGCAGTGATGGAAATATTGGGTATTTTGATTGGGTGCTGTGTAGTGTATGCTCCCATCAAAACTCAGAGTTTCGTAATTATGATCTATGCATTTGAGCATAATTATCCGAAAAGACAATTAAATATACCTTCATTTGTCAACTGAAAAAAAAAAAAAAAACTCCAGGAAAACAAAAACAAAAAAGAAATATTAAAATATTTTCTTTCTGAAATTTCAAATACATACTACTTTTGACCATGTGGTAATTTTTTTGGTTCAGTATAATGTTCATTTTATTTTGGGTACTAGTATAAAAGGAGATGATAAATTATCCTTTAGCAAATTACTTAAATTATTGTTTTTATTTTATTTTTAGAAAGTGTTTTGCTGTTAATAGTTTCATTTACTGTCTTCATAAGAATATAAATTAAATAAGGAAGGATGGTATATCCACTCATCTGTTGGCCAGTTGCATTGAATCCAGCTTTTTTTGGTTTTGTTTTGATGTTCAACACTCACAAACTGTTAAGCCTATACAAAAGCTTTTCAGGATATACATGGATTTCATTACCATGTCGATCCTTGTTTCTAAATTTTCTCAATTGCTTTGCAAATGTTATTTAAACTTTAAACATTTGTGAGTAAATTGTATGATGCTATGAACTTTATGGAATTTGATTATATCTATAATAAAGAGTTGCTAATAAGGCTTATTACATAAAATTATAACAATGATGTACTATGAAAAAATAATAATTATTTTTGGAGGGTTGGGAATGATTTGAAATAAATGCACGAGGAAAGTGAAAAATCTTTAAGAGTATCTGTGAGTGAGAGAGAGAGAAAAAAATAGATAATTTATTTGGATATCAGGACTTACAATCATTTCCTTGTAATAAGGACTTCCAAAAAGCTAGAATTAAAAACAACAACAACAACAACAACAACAACAACAAAAAACAACAACAAAAAGTGCCAAATAAAATAAGCAGCAACACCATGAAAGTGGGACTTGTAAAACTCCTGGATTATGTTTAAAAAGACTCATATAAAACTCATTATTTCTACCCACTTTAAACTCTACCTGACGTCTCTTTCAACTAGAGCTAGTGACTTTGAGTGACTGGACCACTTGCACAAAAGTGGGAATATGCAAATATTTTTCTCTACTTCTGCTTAACTTTGCACTGCTGATGCAATTCTAGGCACAGTTCTAAAATAAACACATCAGGAAAGAAGGAGGGCTGGCGGGTGGGGGAGTGGACCTGGCGTGTTGCCTACATAACTGGCTCAGTGTATACATTTGCTGTCCTCCCTGATGCTCACATGCAGCTCTACACTGTAAGAGGAAAAGCAACCTACTGTTTAAAATGCATTTAGGGGCTATGAAGGTCGCAAAGAAGTGTGCTTTTTTTTTTTTAGTCGGTTTGAGGTTCAATTCTAAATGCTTTTACTTTACTGTGTAAAATCTCTCTCTTGCTGTTTTGAAAATTGTACCTGTACAGAGAA
Organism: Molossus molossus; assembly: GCF_014108415.1. NCBI lineage: Eukaryota > Metazoa > Chordata > Mammalia > Chiroptera > Molossidae > Molossus > Molossus molossus. The sequence goes on along the minus strand of NW_023425401.1, from coordinate 28,344,012 downwards.
AGGTCTCATTTAATTCAATATTACTTTACTTTTATATATAGTCTTTCTTTTCAATCATGTTCCAGAAGGCTGAGTTAAATAATACTCCTTCAAAATGAAAATTAAAAAGAATAATAAAATAAAGTCAGGGAGAGGAAAAGCAGATGTCCAGTAAAATGGTGAAACACTGAGATTGATAATTTTATTATCATTATCCACAGAGTCAAGTCTTTGGAGGAATCTTTCTTATTGTTGTACCACTACAGGAAAATAGGAAGAACCATAGCTAAAGAAATACCTTCAGTGTCAGTACAGACTGATATGTTTCCTCTATTCTTTTTGTTTGTTTGTTTGTTTGTTTGTTTGTTTTAGAGAGAGAGTGGAAGGGGGAGAGAGATGGAAAGATTGATGTGAGAGAGAAACATCCATCGGCTGCCTCCTGCATGCTCCCTTCTGAGGATTGAGCCCAAAACCCGGGCATGTGCCCTGACCAGGAATGGAACCAAGACCTCTCAGTCCATGGGACAATGCTCAATCCACTGAGCCACACCCGCTGGGCTGTTTCCTCTATTCTTTCCCCCAAAGACTCATGCCCCTTCTTTGGAGTTGCCATATTTAGCAAATAAAATTACGTAACACCAAGTTAAATTTGAATTTCACATATACAGTGGATGCTTTGTTTATGTATTTCCCATGTAATATCTGAGACATACTTATCCTTAAAAGCATATCTATTTAATTTAACCTGATGTCCTATATTTTACTGGCATGCTCACACACTCGAGAGGAATCCAGAGGTGGTGTTTCTGTGGATAAAGGGCTAGAAGAGAGGCCAATGTAAAGTTTTGCTTAAGACTCTGGTCTTTAAATATAACTCATGACATCATTATGATTTTACAAAGGGACAATGAATGTATATTAGAAGGCAATGATAGCTTTACCTTCTATCTAGAACATTTTGCATGATGCATTCTCTAGAGGGAGGTTGCAATAGCATCCATGTATGTGCATGTATGTCTTTAATTGTCTCCCAAGATGCTAGGTACTTCTAATACCCGTAGCTCCTTGGTATTGGCTGGAGTCTTGTACATACACTTGCCTCCATACTGCAGATTCCAGACTCCTCATCCAACCACACACTTCAGTCTCCAGGACACTTACCCTGTTAACTGAGCAAGACGTATTTACACGTCCTAGTGAGAGTTCACGCCTGTTATATGCTGCGTAATTAAAAAGGGAATTCCCCGGTTAACAGGTTAATAACTATAAAACTCCAACTATTTGCCCTTTTGTGAAACACAATAATATCATAAACAACAATATTGTTTTTGTTTTATAAATGTACTTGTTCAAATTTATTCTTAAATAAAATGAGTATCATTGCCAATACATTTCACTGGATTAAAAAAAACTATTCTCTTTAGCCACTCATCAGACTAAAATTGATGATAAGGTATCACAGTTTTTCAGGCTGATGATAGTTTCAGCTTTCATATGGGGTGATTAATTCAATAGAGAATGTACTTCCCTTAACAAGTAGGCTTATCATCCAGGACAGATTTATCCATCCTATTAGGGGATTAATGGTACTATGAATATATCAGGAGCTCAAAATGCAGACCTTTCTTTAGAATATTTTATCTACTCTTGATAAATCCTACTTAATTCTACCATATACCATATACTTTATTTACCTTCCAACAGGATTTAATCTCTAAATATATTACAATATTTTATCTTGTGAACTTATTTACTATTGAGAAAAATCAAAATAGTATGTATGGCAATGACATTTAGAAACACTGATATTTCCCAAAACCTAGTGTCAGCCCACAGATAAGTGTGCAGAAGAAAAGCTCTGAACCCCACTGAATACAATTAATACAATCAGAAGCTTATAATTAAGAGTAAGAGAGTGAATACATGTGTAATCATCCTTAATATTGGTGTCTGGCAAGCAGGCTTTTCAGGATTCATTAAAGAGTTTCACTGATACTCTGTAATAGGATGTGAGTAATAGGATTAATATAGCTATGGGCAGTGTTAGGCCAGCTGGCAATAGATCAATCCAAAAAGCAGAGCATATTAAAAGGATTATAGATTAGCAATTAGATGGCTTCACAAGAAAGGAATAGTTCCTTGAGCATCTCAAAAGGTTAACAGAGATAGAATGTCAATTTTTTCAGTTTATAATCCAGTAGTGCCTGAAGATGAGAGAAGAGATGGGATTTAGGCTATGATCAAGACTGACATAATCAAACAAAATGACCCTTCAGTATCAGCATCTGGATTTCAAAGGGAAGAGATCTTAGTATATGGTAAAGAGAACACTTGTGATATAATAATGAAGTCCTTTTGAAGGACAAAAGTTTAGGTGTTAGAGTTCTTGTCATAGGCAGTTATTCAGATCTTATATTCAGCATTAAGCTTCCAAGCATTTGTGAGATCCCTGGTATATGTAAGTCAACTCTCAGTTTCTGTGGATAACAGTCAATGCTCTGCATTACGGCTACCACCTTCTATTGGAATTTCAGCTTGACACATACTTTAAATTTTTCAGCAGTATATATAGCTTTCTGAGTTTCTGTCTGCTTTATTGTTTTCTACTGATATATTTCCAAGAGGTGGTATTATAGTGCTTTTGATTATATCATATAAAAGTCTGGTGTAAGAACCTGCTCATTTTTAGGATTTGATTTTTGATGATTTACCACTTCATGACTAAGGAATTTGCCACTGTAACTAAACTGTTTTCAGGAAACAATTTCTGTGAATACCCTCATGAAATGGTATAAAATCAATACTGTTCAGGATTGTGGAATATATACCACTGTTTATTTGGTTTAAAAATCAGTGTGGAGCCTGGTAAATACATCTGCTGTGTTGCATTAAACAGGAGTGTGTGGCATGGACCTCACGTCTCTGGCATGTCAACCCCATTATTCTGACCTTCAGCTGCTCTGCAGTCTTTGACCTTCTTGATTAGGCAATTTGGTGCTATAATGGGAAAAGTTTAGTGTTTAAGAGCCAGGTATATACAGTGGTGCTTTCTTCATGTATAAGCTTCTCTATTCTACTCATTGATTTCACCGGAATTGAGCTCATGAATTTCCATGCACAGTTGACTCACATATTTAGGTGCAAGTTCTCATGTCTGATTTACTACATGTAATTTAATACATATAATTTACTATATGTAATTGATAAAGGAATGCAGCCTATGGATAAGTCTGTCAGGACAATATAAAAGCTTATAGCCTTAGAGTCCTATTTCAAGTTCATTCACCGATTAATAAACATGTGGTGAGTCAACCTTTATTTATATGCTAAATTAGCATATTTTGTCTTGATGTTCGACAATGCTAACACAAATATTATATTCAGCAATTACCTGAGAACCTGAAATTATCTGCTCATTTTGAAAGAATAGATTTTCAGATTTCTGTTCAATCTTGATATGAGTGTTTTTATGAAGACGCTTGGCTTTCCAAAAAGAAAGAAGAGGGACTGTGGGCTTGTTTGACTCAGAAGGTTCAGAACTCATTCCCATATACTGCAGTGAAGGGACTTTTCTGACACTTCATTCTTTGTAAACATTAACATGGGGTTCTATAATGCTACAATGCCTCAAAACAATAAGTGAATGAGTAAATAAACAAAACAAACAGACATCAATATGTATAGGTTTATAACCAATATAATACTAAAAATGGTGGGGTATTTTAAAGATTGGAAACTATTATAGGAATAGTGTGGCTGAAGTAATAGTCACATTTGCAGCTGTGGAATGTGTATTTCAGAGCCCAGCAGATACCTAGAGACTCAGGCAGTCCCGCTCCAGGGCAGCTAGGATGGAGGGAGGGAGTTGTTTATGTGACTGTCAACAAGGAGAGCAAGGCACATGTGGACAGTCACAAAAATGGAAAATCGGGTGATTAAATGGCAGGCATGAGTTTGCCATTAAGTTTTTTATCTGGACAAAAGGTTTTCATGTGTAGAAATGTTAGACAGGGTAGTTTGGTCTGTAGACTACAGAATAGGGCTTGTCATTAATTTATATTTTAAGAAAGGGTTTATGAAATATGAAAACAATCTGTTCCTATTTTTAATTCCTTGAAATTTTTAGTATAACTTTCTCAATTGCTTTGTATGATCTTTTTAGGTGTACTTTATCTGCGTTAATTTTCTGTTAAATGTGTATATGAATAACATGGATTTCATAGAAACTTTCAGGTTTTGAGTACAATTTCACTTAAAATACCTTGGTTGTTTTAAAAATAATTCACTTTACTTACTAGTGGGTTTTTTTCCCCCACAGTTTCTAATCTTACAAATGATTTATAACTTAATCTGGTTCCAATTTATCTTGAATTTTTTTGCTATTAAATTTATGATTGATTTGTTAGAATGAATACACTTAAAATTAAGATTTTTTTGTTTATTACTACTTAAAATATAGATTCTAAATTTTAATTATTATAATTTTATGTTTTATTCCAGGTTTTATCTTTGAATTGTTTTTATTTAAGTTAGCCTTTTAAAAATATCAGTAGTTGGCTTTTTGTTCATATTCTGAAATTAATGTATGATTTCATTGTATTATGGTGGGAGAATATAGCCTAAATTATACTGACTTGGTTTTTAAGATTTTCTTTAACAGGGTGATGAATTGTTAACAATAAGAGGTTAATTATTTTTGCCTCTCTCACTTAACTATCAGTTTTGTTATCAGCTTAGAAATGTTTTAAAGGCAGTTTTTATCCCACTTCAATGAGCATAATCCAAAAGGAATTCCAGGGAGATGATGAAAAAGTCACCAACATTTCTGCTTATCTGCTATGACTGGAATGTCATGCAGTGTTCAGAGGAGAAGCTTCATCATTGGGTTGTGCAGGATGAATTGACTTAGTCAGCATCAGAGGCCAGGGCAGGGCAGGCCGGGCAGTGGAGAGCATGCAGGCAGGCACCCGGGACAGAGCCCCTGGGAAAGGGAAGGACTGAGTGTAGCCCCAGCTTTCTGCATCGGGTGACTGAGTGAATGAATGGGCGATGCTCTTTATCAAGGTGCAAATATAGACAGATTGGCAGAATGGAGATCTCAAGTCTGGAATTAGCCACACGAACATACAAGCTTACCATTATTTGTACTTTTCAAAGCAATTTCAATGTGACATCTCATTTTGTCCTCATAACAAAATAGTTGACATCTCCATTTTACCGATGGGGAGATTAATGAAATTCAGTGATTTGCTGAAGGCCACAGAGCAACTCAGGAGTGGACTCGGGAATCAGATTCTGGTCTTTAATTTATAAGTCCAGGGCTTTTTCTACTATGCTGCTAGAATTCATATTGTAACTATTTGTCATTCCCTTAGGCACAGGGGTTGTATACCGTATTTTGAAATGAAGTAGATGCTTATTCATACCTTTTAATGTATATTCATTATCTATCTATCTATCTATCTATCTATCTATCTATCTATCTATCATCTATCATCTATCTATCTATCATCTATCATCTATCTGTCTATGAGAAAAGAGTTGATTTCCTGACATAACTTCTTTTTATAGACTCCTAATGTATCTCCAGGAGATACTACAAATGATAGCAAAAAAATTTTTCAGAACCATGACACTAGTTCTGGAGAAAAGTTCTTCCTCAAGGCAAGAATTTAGCGTAACTGGTGAAACGAAAGCCGTTCCTTTCATTACAAATAGCTTAGATCTGTAGTCTCCTAACTCCCCCTAGCCATGAACTTCAAAGCCCTCCCAGAGTGGTTCTGTAACAGGTTTCTTATTTTTCATTTGAACTTCTTAATCAATCTTCTCCACTACCTACCCCTCATGCTTTAGAACCAGAGGAAATACACATCTGAATTTTAGCTGCATCAGACACGAACAAAAGCTAGGAGCTAGAATGAAGTTTTCCATTCAGTCTTGCTGTTTTCCAACTCACCCTGGAAAACTTTCTGCGCTCCATCTTCCTTAAAATTAAACAGTTTGGGTTAGTCGCTTGTGCTTGCTAAGAAGTTTGTGCTTTTAAAAAATGAATTTGTGAAAAATACAGCAGCAATTTAATTATGATCTTAAAAAATAGGTAGTGGGCCGACACACTGGCTATATGAACTCCACACTATCTAGTTCATCCATGTATGATTTCAAGAAAATACAGACTTGCAATATATCCCAAAGGCTGCAGTGATTTGTGTTTACTTTCGCTTATACCAGGAACAATACATAGGAACTGGGGTTGTCAAGAGGGCAGAAAGTAGCAGGAGGTAAAATTAGCTTCTAACTTGAGATATGAGGGAGACTGTGTTTTTAAAAATTGGCTGCAGTAATATTTCTGATCCTACCTATTCTTCTAGGACCTTGTCAAACCACAAAAGGAATGGAGTCGATTGTCCCTCCTTTTGTAACTTGGGGGGTGGGGAGCTTTGTGACTGCCTTGATGCACAGAATGTGGCAGAAGGAACACTACATTTTTTTTTTTCTTTGTTGATTTTAGAGAGAGAAGAAGGGGGAGGGAGAGGAAGTGAGAGGTGGAAACATCAAGGAGAGAGAACACTGATTGGCCGCCTCCTGCATGCCCCCGCTGTGGATTTGGCCAATTACCGGGGCACATGCCCCTGACCAAAGACCAAACTGGCAACCTCTTGGTGCATGGGTCGATGCTCAACCACTGAGCCACACCAGCCGGGCAACACTACATGGTTTTGAGGGTTATGTCCCAAGAGCAGGATTGAGCTATCTGGCTTTCTCAGGAACTATGTGTGGGGAGCTGAAAGCTCATATGTAATGAATCAGGATTCCCAAAGCTTCCATGCTAGAAAGACCTTAATCAGACCACACAGAGATAAAGTGAAATGCCTGAAGACCCTCCACGGTGACAGCCCCACCTGTCTGAGTCTGCCCACATGGTCTACCAGATGTTTAAGTGAGCAAGCCTTAAGATGATTCCACGCCCAGTTTTCAAACTGCTCCAGCTGGCACTGAGCACACCATAGACAAAATCCCCCACGGAGCCCTGCTCGGATGGCAGATATGTGTGGAAGCCAAATATTCTTACTGTTTAAGCCACTGAATTTTGGAGTGGTTTGTTACTCAGAATTTGATAACCAGAAAAAAATGCTATATATACTTTAAAATATGTGGTATCAATCATTGTTTCCTTCATTATTTAGGAAATAGTATCAGTTTATGCATTATTTATGCAGTTCGTATCACTTCTTCAGCCCATCTGTGGGATATTGCATCCTATTAATGCTATCCTGGGAATGTAAAAAAATAAAAGTAACACCAGGTTGTGTTAGAGTCTTTTTAAAAGCAATAGTTGGGAAAAGAGAATATAGAAAAAAATTGCAATAGGAGGATCAAGTAAGTTATAGAAATGACTTTACTGTGATTTTCCATGGGAGTCAGTGTTACTTCAGGCAACAAACAGTGGCTACATTCCACTTAGAAATCACTTAATGATTTCTAGTACACAGAGTCTTCAGCATTTCTGCCTCAAACTGTAGGGCAATAGTATTTCAAAAAATGTATTACATTTATTAGGGTGGCAATGGTTAATAAAATTATCTAGGATTCAAGTGTACAATTCTATAATACATCATCTGTATATTGCACTCTGTGTTCACCACCCAAAATCAAGGCTCCTTTCGTCACCATGTATTTGACCTCCTCTACCCCTTTCTACCTCCTCCCTCCTTCTTTTCTCTCTGGTAACCCATACTGTTGTCTGTGTCTATAACTTTTTATTTGTTTGTCTTGTTTGTTCATTTGTTGCTCTCGGTTTTATATCCCACACAAGTGAAACCATTTGGCTCTTGACTTTTTCCGTCTGACTTGTTTTGCTTAGCATGATATTCTCAAGACCCAACCAAGTTGTCGCAATTGGCAGTATTTCATCTTTTCTTATGGCCGAGTAGTATTCCACAGTATATATGTACCACCTCTTCTTTATCCAGTCATCTATCGAAATGACGCTTTGGTGGTTTCCTTGTCTTGGCCACCGTGAATAATGCTGCCATGAACGCGAGGGTGCATATATCTTTACAAGTAAATTTAAAACATATTTTTGGTAGATATCCAGAGAGGGATTTCTGGGTATATGGTCACTCTATTTGTAATTTTTGAGGAACCACCACATAGTTTTTCGCAGTGGCTCTGCCAACTTACATTTCCACCAGCAGTGACTGAGGGTTTCTTCTTTCCCAGTTTCTCCCCACTTGGAAGATAATCTGTCATTTTCCTTCATTAGACAGTAAATACGATTTGACTGAACAATTCTCCATGTTTCATAAAAGTCTTAAACACAAACCCATGCAGTGAGAAGATGGGATTATTATATAACAATATGTACAAAGAGTGAATTGGGCTTGATACCCAGCATGGACACCAGGGAGCCCACTGAGCCACAGAAATGCCTTTAGATTCTCATTCTCATGGGACAAAGGCTCTGTATTTTACAGGTGTTTTGCAGCTCTCTCATTCCAAGGTGTAGCGGGGTGGAGTCAGCTGCCTTCAGACTTCAATAGCTCTTTCTATAACTTGGCTAATGAGCAGGAATTGGGCTTCAGAACATGTTTATTTCTTTAAAAACAAAGCCTTCATTTCATCCTTGATAGGAAATTCAGTTGTTATCTAATTACAATTATTAGGTACTTTCAATTATATATTTATAGGTTGTCTCTGTGGTCTCTCTTTCTCTCTCTCTCTCTCTCTCTCTCTCTCTCTCTCACACACACACACACACACTTCCTTATTTACTGACCCCTTGGAGGAGGTATAGGTATAGGTAACATTTATAGAAATGTACAACTACTTTCTTTATAAGAGTATAAAGAAAAAGGTGGGTTGAAGAAGGAGATAAAATTCAGTGTTCTCAAGTGAGACTATAGTATGAAAAGAAAAAAAATCCCATGATATTATATAATTAAGTACTTTCTTTTTATTCTAGAGTCACTAAGTCTCTAAGACATGCGCTGTTTAGCAAAAACATAACATTGAAATTTTATTTCTGAGGATTAGATTATGCCAAGTTGTTCATTTCCTGAAAAAATATACAAATGGCTATCAAATATATGAAAAAGGCACTCAATCTTACTTAAAGAATAAGAAAAATACTCTAAGTTATGATTTTTTTACCTATTAAATTGGCAGAAGTAAAAACCCAGCAAGCAAGTGGAGAAAGGGGCACACTCAAGCATGTTGCTGGCGATACCGTATTTATGAAGAGTACATTTGCTTTATGTAACTGCTGTGACCAAGTGGTGGACCTGGTGGCTTTGAACAACCGAAATTAATATCTCACAGTTGTGGACACCAGAAGTCCAACATCAAGGTGTGGGCATGGCCACACCATCTCTGCGGGCGCGAGGGGAGCATCTGTTGTAAGCCTTTCCCTCTGCTTCTGGTAGTTCCTTGGCATTGCCAGACAGTTATGGCAGTATTTCTCCAATCTTCCCATGGCCTTGTGTGTGTGTGTTTCCAAAGTTTCCCTTTTATAAAGACACCGATCACGTTAGACTAGGAACCCAACCTATTCGCGTATAGCTTCATCTCAGCTAATTAAAACTGCAGTGACCCTATTATCAAATAAGGTCACATCCTGAGCAAGGAGGTGCTGAATTCGGAGGGGTGGGGGCAACACAATTCAACCCATAACAGAAAGCACTTTTCAGACATAGGTTAAAATGTAAAATACACGTAGCCAGTAAGTCAGTACTAGGTATTTATTCTACAGATAAGCTCACACATGTGGAAGTACAGCAAACATGACTGAAGAGTAAAGATCCAGTCACAGAAATATTACCAAGTTATACCGTGATGTAAAAAACTAGACGTGCAGCAGTTGTATGACATTCTGCTAGTTGTGTGAATATGAGCCTGTGTGTGGGTACACACACATACACTTATGCAACTATATATCTACAACGTTTTACAGCTCCTCCATGAAAAGGTGCGTCTCTCTATTCCCCGTTCCTTTAAGCTGAGCTGCCTTTGTGACAAGCCTTCACCAGTAACCTGCAGCTAAAATGACTCTGTAAGAGTTCCAGGTCTAGGGTTCAAAGGTCCTGTATCTTCTACTCTTGCCCTCTTGCTGTCTTGAGACCACCATCAGAAGCAGCCAGGCTCGGCTCTTCTGGGATGAGAGGCCTTGGAGAAACAAAGTCCCCGCTGCACTGCCAGCACCATCAGAAATGAAAATGAGGCCACATTGGACCTTTCACCCCTCTTTGAGCTCCTGATGGCTGTAGTCTATGAGTGACCCCCAAAGACATCAGCAGAAAACCAGGCGAAGCCAGCCCAGCCCAAATTGCTAAAGCACAGAATCTTAAGTAAAGAACAGGGTTGTTATTTGAAGCCACTAATTTATGGGTGTTGAATGTCATAGTAATAATAGTTAACTGGTGCAAACCAATATATAAATGGGCATGTGTGTATGTATCAATGCATGCGCACATGCGCACATACACACCCGCATACATACACATACACGTTTATAAATAAGTAGAATATTCTGGACTGAGATACAGGAAATGCATAACAGTAGCTGCCTCCAGGAAAGGGAAAGGTGGTCTAGGGGACAGGAGAAGGAGGGAGACCAAATATATTATTTGTTTTATTTATTTATTTATGAAAAATTTTTTTCTTTATTTTTTTTTTTAGAGAGAGAGGAAGGGAGAGGGAGAGAGAGATAGAAAAATCGATGAGAGAGAACATCAATTGGCCACCTCCTGCATGCTCTCACTGTGGATGGGGCCTACAACCTGGGCATGTGCCCTGACCGGGAATCAAACCGGCGACTTCTCGGTGCATGGGTCGACGCTCAACCACTAAGCCCCACACTGGTGGGACTATATTATTTGTTTCAATGTATACATTTTATAACTCTTTTAAATATTGTGTCATGTACATATATTCTCTATTGAAAAATAAAATAATTAAATTTTAAAACTTAGTATTTTATTAAGAGATCAAGCAGTAGGATCTGTTGGCAAGTTATTTGTTGATTGTGGAACATGCCGCCTTTAAGAAAAGGGAGCGACAGTGTTAGAGAGGAAATACTACAGAATGGCTTTGTGGTGGAAATAGTAGGATTAGTTTCTGAAGCCCTTTGATCCTAAAAATTCACAAAATATTATCAGAAAATAAGTCAGCAGTGTGGCTTATTAATGAGGACCCAAGCAGTTTTACAGATCTCAGTGATATTTTGAGCAAGAACTGATAATCAAAGTGGATGAAAAAGTGTTAAGACATCTTCTGCAGTCACTTAACAGTCTCTGTTCAAAAAAAAAGCAACCAAAAATAAAAGCCACAAATTCAAAACAATAAAAAACAAACTTTTAGTTTATTTTTTATATTGCTTATTAGAAAAATACACATGTAATTTTTAGCTCAAGTGAGCAATTTCCCAAGTGTGCTTTTTTTTAAAAGCACAAAGAGTGAGCTTGTGTGTGTGTGTTTCTGTCAGGCTGTTCCATTTATAAAATTATTAATTAGGAAAAATGTCTGTATGAGACTTTCATTGTGAGATGTTGCATAATAGGCATGAAAAAAAAATAGAGAATACCACTTGGAAAAAGTTCAAATTACTGGTGATTAGTAGAAGAGAGATGGAGAATAATTCCAAGTCAGCAAGTGAAATATTATCTGTATAATGCAGCTAATTAGGTAAGTTCTATTTGAAATGACAAAAATTCAATTTAAAAAAAAAAAATCCTCACCTGAGGACATTTTTCCATTGATTTTTGATAGAGTGGGAGGAATGGGGGAGGGGGGGCAGTGATTTGTTGCCTCCTGCATGACCCTGACCAGGGGTGGGGATCAAACCTACAACCCAGGTATGTGCTCTTGACCAGGAATTGAATCTGTGGCCCTTCTGTCCTCTGTCCAATGCTCCAAATGCTGAGCCAAACTGGCCAGGGCCAAAAAGTGAATTTTTAAAATTCTCCAAAATCTTTACAGAGGAAAAATAAGTTGTGTTAAATGACCCCCCCAACACACACACACACACACACACACACACACACACACACACACGCCTTGTAATAAAAATAGTTACCTGAGAGCAAATTGTTCCCAGGAAGACATGTGTTATTTTTCGAAATTCTATGCTTTTAACAGTCATAGATCTATAAACTGTGCAGAGCAATGACAAACATAATTTTAATAAATGACAAGATTTACATCGTTGCAGTAGTTTTTTAAATTAAAAACCTCACAGAATTGAAATTATAGAAAGAAACGCAGTGAATTAAAAAATAATTTTACTATAAAACTAATGTTTTAAGTACCTGTTATGTGCCAGGTATTTGTATTCATTATCTTTCATCCTCAAACCTACCATCCCTCCGATTGCTTTGATTCTTGTCTCTCCCGACTTCAGTACTTACTGATGTTTCTTCTTCAAGAATATACCACAGATTGATCTCTTTCTCTGCATTTCACTGCTCCGACCTGCTCCTTGGCCACTGATTATACCACAGCCTCCAGCTCCCTGTTTCTCTTTTTCTTCCCTCCATTGATTCTCCACATTGCTGCAAGTTGATCTCAAATCACAATGAATTAAAACTCTTTAATGGCTAACCATGATTCTTAGAATAATATACAAACTACTTACTCTGGGACAGACAGTTCTGCATGACCTGACTCTATTCCTCTCACCCTACCTCAATCCACCCTCTCTCAGGGGCTGAACTATAGATACCCCTGTATTTTCATATTTCCCTAAAATGTCTGCTCCAAACTCAGAGCCTTTGCAAGTGCTCGTTACTTGGCTTGCAAAGACACACTATTCTTTGCATTTTAGCTCCTGAACTCTGCTTAAAGTACCCCATGTTGGAGGGTTCTTCCTCAAGCATAATATGGAAAGTATGTAGTACCCTATCCACGTGTGATTCTCTATCTCACTCACCAGGAGATAATCTTCACAGCACTTCTTACAATATGCACTCGTTTTTTCCATTTCTTTATTGCTTATATCTTTCTTTTCTCTTTTCTTTTTTTTAAAATCTTTCATGATATATATTTGTTTTTCTTTATGATAAAATAAGTTCTAAGACTCTCTCACCTAGAAATCTTTAAAGCTGATTTTTTATTAAATTTATTAGGGTGACATTGGTTAATAAGATTATATAGGTTTAAGATATACAATTCTATGATACAGGATCTGTATATTGCATGTGTGCCCACTGCCCAAAGTCAAATTATCTTCTATCTCTATATATTTGACCCCCTTGACCCTTTACTGCCTCCCCACCCCCCTTCCTCTGGTAACCGCCATACTGTTGTCTGTGTCTATGAGTTTTCTTTTTGTTTTTCTTGTTTGTTCATTTGTTACTTTCAGTTTTATATCCCACATATGAGTGCAATCATATGGTTCTTAACTTTTTCTGACTTATTTTGCTCCTGAGGAAATGCTGAAGATATATACTAAAAAACCCAGAATACAGGAGGGTTATCCAACTTAAATTAAGTAAAAGTACTATATTTATGTAATAATAATTACATTTATAGTATTTAAAAATGATTTAAAAGGGTACAAATTTTCATCTGTAAAATGAATAAGATTTGAGAATCTCATGTACAACATGGTGACTATATATAGTAACACTGTATTGTATAATTGAAATTTGTGAAGAGAGAAGTTATTAAATGTTGTCACACACACACACACACTATATGTATATATATATATATATATATATATATACATATATATATATATGTATATATATGAAGTAATGAATGATATAACTAGATGAAGGAATCTTTACAATGTATACACATATAAATCACCACAATGTACACTTTAAACATTTTACAGTTTTGTCAATTATACCTCAAAGCTAAAATTTTAAAAAGATGGAGCCCAGGGGGCGATAATGGCTTCTATATTTTTATATTAATTTCTTTGAAAACCCAGATGGAATGGACAATTTCCCAGGAAAAAACAAAACGTTACGCCAACTCTAAATGGAAGAGTGTGCTTTTAATCAGTAAAGTATACTTAACTATAGCAAATTAATTATGCTTTTTACAAATATAGTAAAACCTTGATATAATGGAGTAATTTGGATGGGGGTGTCCATTAAAACCAAAAGTCCATTATATAATAAAGGAGGTTTTCCGAATGCATATGTTACCTGCTTTTACTTATGTAAACGTGTTTGTGTAATTAAAATTAAGTATGTATGATGAGTTTACTTTCATAGAAAAGTTTCCTATATGTGTTACTGTAATTTTAAATTTATATTGACTAGGTCTAGTGAATGCGGCATTCACTAATCACTGCTAGTGAACAGTTGCACATGGGGCGTGGCTTGTCGCACATGGGGCATGGCTTGTTGCACATGGGGTGTGGCTTGTCGCATGTGGGAACATCCTCTGGCAGGCTAACACTACTGCAGAAAGTGTGATCACATGCTAATCATTCTCTGAACATTAATTATGAGTGGTGACTCTTGGATTTAAATACGCAGACATTTGTTAAAAATAACAGTGAATTAAAACAAAAAAATAACCTTTTAATTTAATTATGAACAAATCTTGATTAAAAGCATTTCAAAATTGGCGGGGTGTTAATTTTCACCCATGACATACAGACCAGAAATTTTGTCCATTAAATCTAAAGTCTGTTAAATTGAGATCCACAAAATTAAGGGTTTAGTTGTATTTCAACAAAATCAGAAACAAGACAAAGATGGCTGTTTTCATTCAATATTGTAACAAAGGTACTGGGACAAAGAAATTAAAGAAAGATGAGAAAAGGTGGTGTAAAGGGAGAGCGAGAAAAGAGAAGGGGTAAGACTGTTGATTCTTGTGGACATGATAGTGTCTACATAGAACATCCAAAAGAATCTAGACATATAATTAGAATACCATAATTAAAAAATTGTGATTTATATCAGGAATAACACAAAAAAGTTATATTTTGTCACCAGCATTTCTAATGAGAAAATATAGGAAAAATTGTATTCATTTTTCTTGATGTGCAAAATAGCAGTAGAAAGAAAGTTTACATCTTACTGAAGGATATGTAAGACAATGTGAAAAATATTCAGTAATGAGAAGGCTCAATTTTATGAAGAGGTCATTTTTTTCTCATTTAGGCAAATGTTCACTCCAATTCCCATCAAAAAACCCTATATGATTTTGGTATGGAACTTGATAAGCTAAATTTAAAGTGTATATAAAATAGTAACTATCTAAGAAGAACCAAGATCATAATCAACATGAGGAATAACAAAGGGAGCGGGGTGTTGTGATGATTTAGTTAGTTATTTAGTACCCATTTAGTTATCAAGACATATACTCTGGGCGATAATACAGTATGTACTGATGCAGGAATGGAGAAATAGATCTATAAAAATAATAGACATTTCCATGGAAGACCTGAGCATGTATGCATCTTAGAATATGATAAGAGAAACCCAAGTCAGTGGAAAAATAATTACCTGTTCAATAAATAGTGTTGGGATAATCAGCCTTTCACTATAATCTATGATGAAATGCACCTTTTTTTTTGGTGGGGGGGGGGGAGGAATTTAAGCACCTTTGAAAGCAAAGTGTGTCCTAAAGGCAATTGCACCTTATAATTGCTGTCAATCAGGTGACAATTGTCATCTACACACAGTAATATATTTTTTATTTTCACTCATGTTGATGCCAGTCACCAAGAAATGCAAACCAAGGCAGGAGTTTTGGCTCATCCCTTGGAGTAGATGAAAATGTAATGAATGTCTAGACTCTAGAGTGACTGGTTTGAATAGAACTATTATTAAAACAATAGACATTACCAGCAATTTCTTGTTTTCTTTGAAGAGAAACTGCTTTACTTCTAGCAATGTGTGATCCAGTCAAAGAAAGAAACAAAACTAGGGTCTAGTCAAAATAAAATGAATTGAAATCTGCAGAATAGGCTTCAGTAGACTGAAAGAAAATCCCAGATCTAACATGCTGCACTCTTAAATAAGATGTATCACAACGCTAAGTGTTGGTGAGAAGCAAAGGAGGGGTGGAATTCTCTAACACTTCTGCTAGTACTAAATATAGTTCAAATTCTTTAGAGGATGCTTGAGGAATATTTGGTAAAAGTGAAAATGCATACACGCTGTAACTAGAAATTCTTTTCTAGTTATATGCTACTCTTGCATCTCAAAGTGACGTCTTTGGACCAGCGGCAGCAGCAGCATGACCTGGGAGTTTATTAGAAATGCAACCTCTTAAGCTCCACCCCTAACTTGAATCAGAACCTAGAGTTGAACAAGATCCCTTGGTGACGTCTATTAAGATTAACATTTAAAAAGCATTGCCTTAGTCTGGCCAGTGTGGCTCAGTGGTTGAGCATCTACCCATGCACCAAGAGGTTACCTGTTCGATTCCTGGTCAAGACACATGTCCAGGTTGTGGGCCTGATCCCCAGTGTGGGGCATGCTGGAGGCAGCCTGTTGGTGTTCTCTCTCATTGAGGTTTCTATCTCTCTTCCTCTCACTTCCTCTCTCTCTAAAACCAATAAAGAAAAAAAAAAATTTAAATAAATAAAAAGCATTGCCTTAGAGAATCTCTCACATACCTTTCAAGGAAACATATAACACATATTCATTTCTTTTTAAAGAGACAAATAGAAAAACAACACAGTTGTCGTTTTAACGAGATGTGCATATATGAGAAAATATATAGCAATTAAAGTACGTGAAGTAGGTCTACAGTTGCAACACTAATGGATGATAATATTGAATAAAACATGAAGTTACAGGACAATAAATACTCTATGGTAACATTTATATAAATTAATAAAACACTATATATGCCATATATAAGTAGACATATAAAGATAGAAAACATACATGCAAATGTGTGTTAACGAATTGGGGTCTGGGAAGGGAGAAGGAAGGGGGCAGAAACTTGAAGGAGGAAGTGAGGAGCTTCAACAGTATCACTGCTGCCTTTATTTCTTAAAAATAAAGAAATATTGAGAGATGTCACTATTATTGTTTACTGGGAATAGTATTGCTATGTTTTTCACTTTCCTAAATATAGTTTTAATTAAAAAATAAAAATATAAAAAGTTGCACAAAAACATAAGACAGTTCACAGAAAAAGAAAGATAAAAACTGTTAAGCATATAAAAAACAGCTCCATCTCCTTAATTAAATAGATGTATAATGATGAAATACTTTAAAAATTATTTTTTAACCATCTTAGCAAAAAAAGAGGAAACTTGATAAATAGGTTTTAGTAAATTAAGAAAGACTCTCATACACTGTGGCTATGTAAAGTTAAATTTTAAGTTTGGTTTATATATGTCAAGATTTCTTAATGTGCAAACCTCATAGACTCAACAGTTTCAATTCCAGGGATTCAGTGTTTTAAAACTAACATGTGTGTATAAAAACTGTGTTCACTTATGTTGATGACACCATTGCTAATAATAAGACAAACTAAAGATTAAATGAGAATAAACAATGATTGGTTACAGCATAGGGGATTTGTTAAAATATAATAGATACATCAATTCTTTGATGTAGAGGAGTGGTCAAAGACATGAGAGACTTTAATTTTTACTTTATGAATTTGTTTTGTTCAACAAGAATAGTTTGGCCCTCGCCAGGTGGCTCGGCTGTTGGAGCATTGTCCCATACACCAAAAGGTTACAGGTTCGATTCCCGGTTAGGGCATGTACAGGAGGCAACTGATTGATGTTTTTTTCTCTCTCTGTCTCTCTCTCTCCCTTCCTTTTTCTCTAAAAATCAATAAAAACATATCTTCTGGTGAGGATTAAAAAAAAAAAAACAAAAAAAGAGAATAGTTTGATTGCTTTTGCATTTAGAAAAATTACCATTTGTCAAAATATTTAGGTCCTTTTCATTTCTTCTCATACAATATAAATCTTTGTAATTCACTATTTTTAAGTCAGTGCATCACTCTCTCTTTTCTCATGTGATTGAGAACAGAATATCTCATTGTTGCTATAAAAAAAAAAGAAAAAGGAAGCATGTTTTATTTGCTATGTATTAGATTCTGAGAATGTAGTTAATTAGAAATTCGAGTGTTTCTTTGTAATTCTTCCCCACTCAAAATAAAATATGTAAATTTGCTCTCCATTGTTGACAGCGAGGGAAATAAGAACATGGCCAAGGTGCAGGGTTTCATGTCAGTCGTGCGTTTTGGTATTGTTTTATGAGAAAGTGTAGTCATTATATTAAGAAATTCAATGGATTATGCCTTTTCAGTCATTAACACTGAAATTTTATGATTTATTTAATCTTTGAATCCTCATTAATAGTTAAGCATTATGATTTATTTAAATTGATAAAATTTTATTAGATTTTAAATTTTAACATTAATCAAATTAAATCTCGGTCATTAAATCTAGTGTTATTGGAGAAGGCTCGTGAAACACCAGGAAGATGGGGAATGAGGTGGCTAGCACCGACTGTAGCCATTAATCCTTTCAGATAAGTGCACTTCAAATTATCAACTTGTAGAATGCAGAGGCCAGGTTTTCTTATTTAAGTTTATCTGCCACTGCCCTAAAATTTTATAGTCAAGTGCCTAGAAAGTGATCTTACTAATGACTGCTAAATTTAGGTAAGGCGTAATATACATATCTACACATGTAGTTATGGACATGAAATTACCTTTTTCAAAATTATGGTATGATACAATCCTCACATTTATGTATCTCTGTTCTGTGCGGCTGCTGCATTATTTTGCGTTGCACACCTGCAACTTGTTTATAGGCAGAATCCTTTTCTTTTACAGGGTAGAGAAGGAAATGAAATAGTACGGTTTCTTTCCCATGTTGTTCTTGTTTCCTGACAAGTAAATAGAAAGTGTTACCAACATCAGTTTCAGGTTCTTAGCAATGACAATTTCATGTAGTAAAATATAATTTTTGTGACTTTATCTCTTTTATTCTGGAGTCACTGACCTGGCCACAAAAAACTCAATTTCCTAGAGCATTTTCTTAGACAGTACTTCAAGAAATGTCATTACAGCACTAGAGAACTGGCACTTTTTGTGCCAAGATGTCATTCCTAATAATACTGTGTCTGAGAAGTGAAGCTAGGAGAAATATGTAGTAGGGTGGTGAAGGACAGGTTTGCTTCATCTGTAAATAACAGCTTTTTGTGGGATGATGATCTCACCGATGAGGCTCTCTCCTCCTCTTTATTAGGCTATTCCGCAGCGCCGGCGAGGCTGTCAAGGACGCGCCTGGGAACTGGGAGTGATGATGGAAAACTCGGTTCTGTTTCCCACTTTGAAATCATTCATGAGTGCACTCCCGCTCCCTCCATTGTAGAGGTCGGGTTGTGATGGAAATCCTCACATCTATCCTTGCTGCTAAGTCCAATTCTTCTCTGTGCTTACTCTGCAATTCAACAGAAAATTATTTAAGGGGGTACAGTTAGGTAATGGTGGGAGAATCATGGCCCATATTCAGATATGGAGATTCAGTAACATACATTATGGCTACGAAAGCTCTGGGAAGATTGTCCTCAACGACTGAACCAGAAAAGAATGAATGAGTTCAAGTTTTCCCTAAACAAAATTGTCCAAAGGATAGTGTCTGTGCTCCTTTTGAATCACTTTGCAAAGAACCTGCAATAGCACCACACTCGTGATCACCTAACAATTTCTAAAGAGATGATAGTTATACTGAGAATATATTTTATGTATTTATTTATTTATCTATCTATCTATTTATTTATTTTTGGTACGTACCCCTAGCGGGAACTGAACCTGGGACTCTCTGGTCCGCAGGTCAATGCTCCAACCGCTGAGCCAAACCAGCCAGGGTACTGAGAATATATTTTCAAAGAAAGATTCACCATAGGTCAAAGGGCAGGAACCCACTTCAAAGAAAGCATCTTTCACCAGGGACCAAAATGTATCATTTCAGGGGACTTAGGGACAGATAGTAACACGCTCACTACATAGTTATTTCTGTAGTTCTAATTAGTCAGAATGTCAGAGTTATATACAAACTTTTTGCTAAGGTAAATGTGACCCAAAAAAGGTACTGTTATATATGTCTCTCTTCACTTCTGACAATTCAGATATTTTCATCTTCTCCTTAGGTAAATAATGTTACTCCATATCTTCTATTTGGAACCAGGGATGATCCTTCCAAATGCCTTCTTAACTTTTTTTTCAGATGAAGAGATTAGGAAGGTTAATTAAATTTGTCTTTTAAATGGCAGATCCGGGACTTAATTTGGTTCCATTTGGTGTCAAACCCATATTTTTTGTTAACACTGTTATATGGTCCCTTGTCCTTTTTTAATTACAAGTACCAGAAAATTCAAGTTAAACTAACTTAAATGGTTGGTTTCTACTTGAAAAACTGAAAACTCCAGAAGCATTACTACGAGAATAATATCCAATCCCCCCCTGCCCCACCCCATCATTTCTAGCTGTGTCTGAAACCCACCTAGAGTGGGCATAGACCATGCTCCATCTGCAACTCCCCCTGGAAGGGAGTCCAAAGTGTTTCATAACGGGATCGGTCTCAATGAGCCTTTTTAAAATTATCTCCCTCTATTCAGTTATTTGTCTTTTGTGTTTCAACTAGGCAGACTAGGTGTTGGTCCAGGGCCACACCCCCTGTACCCATATTTTTTTAATTAAAGAAAAAAAAAAAATCCTGGCATTGCTCTGTTCTTTTTTTTTTTTTTTCCCCACATCTTTATTGTTGGATGTAAAATGTATTACAGATGTTCCACATTTTTCCCCCATTGACCCCCTCCTCCCCACTCCCGCCCCCCTCCCACCTTTTCCCAAACTATTGTCCGTGTCCATTAGTTATGCATATAAGTTCTTTGGTTTATTTCCTCCCACCCCCCCAACCCCTTTCCCTTTGAGGTTTGTCAGTCTAGCAATGAATTTGTGCTTCTTAATCCCTTCACCTTTTTCATCCATTCCCCCAACCCCTTTCCCAACTGGCAACCAACAAAATGTTCTCTGTATCTATGAGAATGTTCCTGTTCTTCCTGTTCATTTTGTTTGTAAATTCCATTGTTGATAGATATGTATTCATTGCCATTTTGTTTGTTCATACATTTTATCTTTTTCTTTAAAAAGACCCTTCATCATTTCATATAATAACGGTTTGGTAGTGATGAACTCCTTTAACTTTTTCTTGTCTGGGAAAGTTTTTATATGGCCATCGATTCTAAATGACAGCTTTGCAGGATAGAGTAATTTTGGTTGTAGGTTCTTGGTTTTCATCACTCTGAATATTTCTTGCCACTCCCTTCTGGCCTGCAAAGTTTCTTTTGAGAAATCAGCTGACAGCCTAATGGGAACTCCCTTGTAGGTAACTAGCTGCCTTTCTCTTGCTGCTTTTAGGATTCTCTCTTTGTCTTGAACCTTTTGCATTTTGATGATGATGTGTCTTGGTGTGGGCCTCTTGGGGTTCATCTTGTTTGGGACTCTCTGTGCTTCCTGGACTTGTATGTCTGTTTCCTTCACCAAGTTAGGGAAGTTTTCTGCCATTATTGTTTCAAACAGGTTTTCGATTTCTTGTTCTCTCTCTTCTCCTTCCGGCACCCCCAAGATGCGAATGTTGGCACGCTTGAAGTTGTCCCAGAGGCTCCTTACACTATCCTCATTTTTTTGGATTCTTTTTTCTTTTTGCTGTTCTGGTTGGGCGTTTTTTGCTTCCTTATATTCCAAATCGATGGTTTGCTCCTTGGATTTATGTACTCTATTATTGAAGCTATGTAAATTATTCTTTATTTCAGTTAAAGCCTCCTTCGTTTCTAACTGTGCAGCGATCGTTTCTGACTGGTACTTTTTTATGCTCTTGAGGCCCTCACTGAGTTCATTGAGCATCCTTATAAGCAGTATTTTGAACTCAGCATCTGTTAGGTTGCTTATCTCCATTTCGCTTAGTTCTTTTCTTGGGGTTTTGTTCTGTTCTTTCATTTGGGACCTGTTTCTTTGTATCCTCATTTTGGCTGCCTCCCTGTGTTTGTTTCTGTGTATTACTTAATGAGAGGTATGGGGCTCGCTGAGACCCGATGCTGCTCGTTTGAAAGAATTTAGGAAAAACCTGAAGCAGGATCCAAGACAGGCCAATCCTATGGTTAAGCAGGTAGCAACAGCTTGGGTGGGCTTGAAAGTTGTGTGGGGCGGGGCGGGGCGGGGCCTCAGGGAGTCAGCAGGGCGGGGCTACCAGTGTGAGCCAGGTTGCTGGAGTCCCAGATATGGCGACTGTCTGCCGCCCCAGGGAAGGGCTCACCAAAGGAACAAAGGCCTCTGACAGCACGTTTGTCCCCGAGGAAGCCCCCTCTCCAGCGCTTGCTCCAGTGCCAAACAGCTCAGTTCTTCCCTGTGTGTCTCTGGCGCCCCTCGAGCTGCCTCCCCTCCAAGCTTAGAGGGAGAGAGTCCGATAAGTCCGTGCGCGGGCCCTTTAGGGAGCTGCCTGTGGCTTCAGCCAGGTCAGCTTCCCTGAGCCTCAGTTTCTGCTGGTTTTTCCAGCCAGAAGTTATGGGGACTTCTCTTCCTGGCACTGGAAACCTGAGCGGGGCACCTGGTGTGGGTCGGGGGCCCCTCAGTCCTCAGGAAGGACCTTCCCAGCCGCGGGAGCCTCCTGATTTTTTTCCGCCACACTTGGGTGTGGGACCAGCCCCCTTGCGCCGCCGGGCCGCTGCCGCCACCCCTCGCGCCGCCGCCCCTCCTACCGGTCTGGATGTGGCTGCTTTTTTTTTTTTTAATTCCGTAGTTGTAGGACTTCCATTCAGCTTGATTTCAGGCGGTTTTGGATGATGGTTGTTCTGTAGTTTTGTTGTAACTTGGATGTGGTTGTGGGAGAACACGATACTGCGTTTCCCTACGCCGCCATCTTGACCGGACCATTGCTCTGTTCTTAATTCTACTAGTTCTTCGCATCTGCTTCAAGACCAGCTTTTCCATCAACATTTTGTATCCTTAACCTTAATCCATTGGACCAATTCTTATAGATTTGCGGTTTATATGTTATTTAAGTATCAAAAGTCAAATCAGAGCTTAGACTACATTATAGAAAATTAGCAAAGAATGAGCATTACAATCATTCTGTCTCACCAAACTCTTCTAAAAATTTACCAAGGATAATGATGATGGTAGCTCACATTTAATAAGCACTATCTGATAGCCAATTTAATTTTTTTTTGCATATATGACCATATTCAATTCACATAAAACCCTTATAGATATTTGTGTGATCACTATTTTACAAATGAAGGAATTAAGGCCATAAGAGTGTAAGCTACTTACAAAGGCCACAGAGTTAGTGCCAAATTTGAATTCCTATGTGACCATCATACTGTATGTACCAAAGGATATGGTTCTTTAAGAAGATTGCAGAATGATGGTTGCTTACCCAACAGGTAAAAATCAGGAAGGAAAAAGAACCTAAAATAACTTTAAAGCCATTTTAGAATGAAGTGGGACAAGAAGACTTAGGGGAGACATGATAAGGAGAAAATTTAGGGTAGATATGTTTACTGTCTTCAAGTATTAGGCAAGCTGTCAAATAAGATCGGAATGAACTTATCTTGAGATAAGAGAGTAGAATTAGAAGCATTGGGCACATATTCACCTACATTTTAAAAAGCTACATCTACCTGTCAGAGCTATCTAAAAATAATTGCAAAGAACCTTTTGACAGAGAGCAAATTTCTCATCTCTGGACATTTCCCCATGTTAGGTTGATTGATATCCGGCAAGAAGTTAGTCGATGGAATTCAAGTATCAGAAACTAGTTAAAATACACATGTTTTAAGAGCCTAAATATTCCATGAATTCTCAGAAGGGTGTTCCTTGGCTTTTGGAACTAGGAGGTAACATAATACCACTGATACATCCGGGATGGAAAGCAAATAAGTGAAACAGGAAAATAGAAAATAAAAAGGGAAATGGGGGAAGGTGGGCGATGCCTCAGAGATGAGTGAAAATGATAAACCATGTCATCTAGATCCGTTGTGCCCAGAGAGGCCCCGCTGGGCAGAGTAGCTAAGGCACAGAGTGTTGATCCACCAGATGGCCTTTCTCTGACCTTTCAAGTGTTCACACATTTAATGGTGGTTTAGAGTTGGCGTTAGCTCAGTTGTTTTTTCCCTCTGAGACAGCTTTTCCCTCTTTAGCTAGGAAGGCAGAGATCTGACTCTGTTGTGGAGAAAAAGCTATTAAAATAAAATTGTGGTGTATAAAATGGAGACAATTTTTTGATCATATTTCAAAGAATTTAAAAGGAAAGACAAGAAAATCAATAAATGCATGGATTCCTTTACACTTTAAAAAGAGCATTCTTTCCTTTTCCAAGTCTGTTTCTGGGTGTTCCTGCTGGAAAATTAGCCCCTAACACCCATATTTAATGGATATTTACTTGGTAAAAGAATAAAATAGTAAACGGAATGGTGAAGAGTTCAGTTGCTTCTTTCTCTTTCTACTTTGACAAGTGATAATACCTGCAATGTAAACCATGTAACTTTCTATTCATTTATTTACATATTTCTCTGCTTATGATTTACTTATTTCTTTTGTGGTAGGAAGATTGGCATTCACTTTCAATTCTGAAGCGTAGAATCAAGTCCTTTGCATTTATTATAATACCCAATAATACTTTGCAGATTTTTGTTCATGACAAAACAGTAGTCTATGACACAGGAACTTCTTTCTTACTGCCTCTCTACCAAAACCATAAAGCAAATGTTACATGCAACCCTTTAGCAAAGAGAAAAATCACAATAACAATAAAATTCCCAGCAATTTGTGAGCGCAGATCTCCATTTTAGATGCTTTGATGCGTTATTCTTAAAAAGCAATCCATCTTGAAAATAAAGAATATTCTTTGCCTGAGGGGGTTTTCTCCAAACCAAATCTCTTCCAAATCTATTCTCTTCACTAAGTATAAAAAAAGATAACTCTGCCTCTTGTAATTACTCTCTGAAATAGGAAATTTTGTCTTGATTTATCTATATCTTTTTTTTTTTTTTTAATTCTTGCTGGGAATATTAGAACATTTATTCTCTCTCTCTCTCTCTCTCTCTCTCTCTCTCTCTCTCTCTCAGATTTACAGATGGGTTTAATTGAACTTTTTTTATTTTGAGATATAGTGGCTTTACATTTACTAGTAAGACATAATGTAGAGAGATACTATTTATTCTTTACTCTGTTTACTCTATTAGCAGCATTTTGCAAAATTATAACATAGAATAACAATCTTATTGACATTGATAGAATGAAGATACAAAACCTGTTCCTTACCACACCAATCCCCCACTCATCCCTTAACCCTGGCAACCTAATCAATTCTCCATTTCCATAATTTTGTCATTTCAAGAATGTTATATAAATGGAATCATGGTTCATCTCGGTCTCTCCGGCTTGCATAACAAAATACAGTAGATTGGGTGGATTAAACAACATAAATTTACTTTCTCACCATTCTGGAGGCTGAGAAGTCCAAGATCAAGGTGTTGGCCAGTTTATTTCCTAGTAAGAGCTCTCTTCCTGGAGGAGACCACCTTCTAACTGTGTTCTCACATTGTGCAGAGAGCACAAGCAAGCTCTCTGGTGTCTCTTCTTATTAGGGTACTATTCCCATTATGAAATCCCCAGCATCGTGACCTCATTTAACCCTATCCAACTCTCTAAAGCAACATGCGCAAACACCATCCAGTTGCGGTTTGGGCTTCAACACCTGGATTTTGGATGCATGCTAGCATTCAGTCTGTAATATATAATATAAAATCTTTGGGGATTGTCTTTTCTTCACTTATAACTTTCTGAATCATCCACATTGTATGTAGTATATGTATTAGCAGTTTTTTTTTTTTAATTGCTGAGTAGTATTCTTTGCTATGATTGTATTATAGTTTGTTTAATCTTTTATCTGTGTACTAATAGTGTTTGCTTGTTTATGTGAATGTAACTTTTCTTTCCTCTGGAATAAATGCCCAGAGGTGTGTAGCTGGGTCATATGGAGTGCACGCTTAGTTTCTAAGGAAACTGTCCAACTGTTTTACAGGCATGCTATACCTTTTCAGATTTACACAGTGATTTCTCCCATTTTGTAGTTGGAATGTTTTTAATTGTTGAGTTATGGAAGGTATATCTTCTATATCCTCATCTTTATTGGATATGTGATCTGTAGATACTTTCTACCAGTTTATAGCTTATGTGTTTTATCCTCTTAATAGGGCCTTTAGCAAAGAAAAAAATTGATAATGTTATCGATGTTCAGTTTATCAAGTATTTGTTTTATGGATCACGCTTTGGTGTCAAGGCTAAGGACTCTTTGTCTAGCTCTAAATCCCAAAGATTATTAATTAAAAATGTTTTTTATTGATTCTTTAGAGAGAGACAGAGAAATATGTGAGAGAGAAACATCAAAAAACTGCCTCCTTCATGCCCCCTCCTGGAGATTGAGCCTGCAACCTTGGCATGTGCCCTGACGGGGGATCGGGGTCGAACTGCGATCTCTCAGTCCATGGGACATGCTCAGTCCACTGAGTCACACTGGCCGGACCCAAAGATTGTTCATGTTTTTTTCTTAAAGTTGTATAGTTCACATTTTACATATGGGTCCGTGATCCATTTTGAATTATAGTTGTATAATATGTGAGTCTTAGATTGAGGTTTATTTATTTATTAGCCTATAGATACTCAATTATTCCATCACAGTTTGTTGAAAATTTTCCTCCATTGAATTGCAGTGTCTTTTTTTTTTTCTTAACTGAAAGAGAATTCCAAGAAAAGCACAGAAATAGTTCCCTATCCTGAACTATTTTTGTTCTGGGATTTTTTTGGGGGTGAAATTCTAATACATTCTACATGCCATCATATGTCTTTATAACCAGACAGAAACACAAGCTTCAAAATTGTTCACAATTTTCTTATTTTTCCAATAAGTTACCTATATTCTCACTTGTGTTATTAACAGAACTTTCTCCTTTAAACTTGCATCTATCTTTTATATTCTAAAAAAGCCAGAATCACTTACCCATTCCAAATGGGGTCACAATTAGCATATGATTGGTTTATTAATATCATTTTATCTTACTGCCAAACACAATGAGATTTGGAGACTGTCCTAACAGATGAAACCTGTGCCCTGCTATGATGACTTTTTGCCAGCTCAGATCCTTGCTGGGTTGGTAGTGGTCTCTGTGTGCGGGTGGCCTCCCTTCTTCACTTCCGGCCTGGTTAACAGCTGCTGCTGGGATCCTGAGGCTGAAGGCCCAGACTTCAGCTCTTTCAGTTAATACACAAATTACTCAACTTTGTACAAAGTAAACCAGAGAGTATGAAATAGCCCTGTTTAGGGCATTTTTTACACTTTCTCCTTTGCTCACTCAACTCTATCTTAATCTGGGTTTACCCAAGCAATTGATAAATTATCTTTTAAATTCCCAAAACACAAAGGTCCTTCTTCTGAACTCCTCTCCTAGAGAATTGGGCTACTCACTCTCAATCTTCCAAGGAAGGCTACTTTCATCAATTCCAACATGATTCATTTCAAATCCATAAAGTAGAGTTCATGGCTCTGCACTCATCAAATTAAAAAAAAAAAGAATATTTAACAAATACTTCAAATGAAAGCTGTTTTAATCGCTAAGAAAGGGTCCCATATTTATTTGATCTTATAATTAGTTTTCACAATATTTCTTGGGGCTTTTGTATTCTTAATATCTATATAACACTTTTTTTCTAAAGCTTAACCTAAAGAAGAATGGGGGAAAAAATGATTTCTGGAGCAAAGGAATGTATAATTAGGAAGGTAAAAATGACCTTCTGAAGGTCGTATCAAAGTTCTGGTCCAGGTCTATTTACAATTTATCTTTAAACTGTGTTACAGAGACCTACAAAATGCCAACTATATTCTAAGAATTGTTATTCCAATTGAAAGCTTTAAGGAGATCTGCAAATCAATTTTCTCTTAGACTTCATGTTCAAAATGTTTTATTTGAAGAATAGTGAAAGAAAAAAAGAAAGCATGTACTTTTATTTCACATATATACAATACATACAGTCTGGTCCCTGAGGTTTGTCTTTATTTGCAAGGTCACTTGCTTGCTTTGAGTTACAGTGATACCTCGGTTCTCGAACGCCTTGACTTTCGACCAAATCGGTATTCGACCAGGAGATTCGAGAAACTTTTGTCTTGGAATCCGAACAAATATTTGGAACTCGAACTTCCGAGATGAGCCGAGTTGAGCCGAATGGCGTTCATTCGGCCCAGCGCGCCTTGCTTGCGCCATCAGTGTGAGTGCAGAGAGAGAGTCACGCTTTGTGGAGAGAGTCACGCTTTACACTGAATTTAACCCTTAGACATACTGTACACTTTTATTTCTTGTTGAGACTTATGTTTTTCTACATATTATATACAAATTAGGCCAGTAAATAGGCATTTTCTGGGGCTTGGAACGAATTAATCCAGTTTCCATTATTTCCTATTGGGTTTCATTGCTTCGGTTCTCGAACAATTTGGTTCTCGACCGTCCTCCTGGAACGAATTATGTTCGAGAACCGAGGTATCACTGTATCTATGCTTCCTCTTCTCAGTCACCAAATTGAATGTTGTTGTAGAAACTCAATAATCTTGGTACTGAAAGGGGTAACATATTGTTCTAAGGATAGAGAATTTATAAGAAATTAAATGCTACTTTGTGTGTGTGTGTGTGTGGGGGGGGGGTGGCAGGCATCTGATGTGTCCTTTAGTGGGGGGAAAATGCCTTTTGTTCCATAGAATGGCAAGTTAATGTCATAATAGTGTTACCAACTTTGTGACTTGTTATTTCTTCAAAGTCAGATCTTAAAAAAAACACCCAAGGAAGGGTAAAGCAAAACTATTTTTGGGGTGTAAATATATTCATTTTCTAGTCCAAATTTCTGGCTGTTATCTGTATAATTATTGGTTTGACTTAACATCAGTATACAAAAAAATTCTTAAAAAAATTTTTTTTAGTTAAATTGTGACAGCTGCTTTGATTTTGACAGACATCCAGTGAGGCGTTTCTGATGCAATATAACAGTGCCAGCCATGACATTAATTGCATCTTTTGTTGGAAATGCCACATGTAACATTTCAAATAGAATCCAAACACCAGGATAACTATTCATTTATTTCCCTTTGCAATAGAACTCTGAAATATTAGCCTTCATTTTGTATTTTTCAGTTTCATAATTGACTATTTCAACTATATTCACTGATCGCAATTGCCAGCACTATCAGTTAACTAGACAGTCTAATCAAGCATGTCTGTTATCAACAGCATATTATATCCCATCCATTTAAAACGAAGATGTTAAAGTTATAAATTATATTTTATTTTAAGGGTAAAATTAATTTTAGAAACAAACAAGTCAGTATCTTTTTCCCTAGAAAGTCATAAAATATGACACATAACTTTGGGTTTGGAGACATTGATACGAATGTATATAAAAGAATGTTAATTGCTTCAACTGCAATTAGAGTTTCTTGGGTTCTCTGTTGCCTCCTTTTCTTTTCTTTTTTTGATAGAAACATCTTACTTAGTATGAGTTGCACTAATGTTATTATGGCTAAATTACTACATTGCACACATTCATGTATTCATATATTGATTTAATAAATATTATGAAATCTATTCAGTGCCAGCACAGTGGTGAGTAAAACAATAACTGGTTGCTGCCTTCGTGGAGGTTACATTATATCAAATGTTTCTTTCAAATAATGCATAGTGAGTGTCATCAAGTGACCCATGTTTTCTTGTACCTGCAATCAGCTTTACCATTTTAGACCTTTGTCTAGAATCAGAGGTCCGAATTTTATCCTGTAAGCACTGCACTCACTTTTATCCTAATTCTACCTGTTCTGGGTTCAAGTTGTACTTCTCATCTACCTACTAACTATCTACTACCTATTTTCTATTTTTTTAAATAAACATCCATTTATAAGATCGCAGTTCCAACCTTGGGAAAAAAAATTTAAATTATGAATGTTTAAAATGTAGGAAATTAAAATATCTCTATCCATTTTCTAAACTGGTATTGTCATGCAGTGCACAGAAAACAAATAATGGGCATGACAATAATTTAGGCTGCCCACAGGAAACACTTTTACTGAGTCTATCATTGCTTTTGAGGTTCAGTCATGATGATCATTTGCTATTTCATAAAAAGTGTTTCTACATGATAATGTCAGTGCATTTACCAGATTTGTATTCATATTGTTACAGTTTTTTTTAAAAATTGCTACTAGCAACTGGTGCCATCCAATGTCCTTAGAAGCATTAGCCAAAATATAAAAGTCCACTCTCCATTATTGACGAGGCCACTAGAGAAAGAGACAGTTAGAAATGAATAAGAGTATATTGATTATCAGATGTTATTAAGATATCAAAGGGACTAAATGTCCTCCATTTGCTATTGAGAATCTTGGGACATTAATTGGGACTTAATCAAATGATGCATTACTTACCTGATTACATAAGATGTTATCATAGGCTGTTCAGAAAGCATGCTTTCAGTTTTGATCCATTACTTAAATGTTTAAGTGATTGTCAAGGTTCTTAACTTTTATCTGTATACTTGCTTTGAGTGGATTTATCTATTCTTATAATTTTAACCATTTTAATGGCTCTCATATCTAGACAACTTTCCTAAAGATAATTTTTAATGGTTTGTTCTACATGTTTATATTTTCCTTTTGTAATCTGGCACCTCCAAAATTTAACTGAATTGCTCCCCCAAATTCTCTTTAACATTTTGTTTCTCAAACTGTTGTCTGCTTCAGTTAGCTAGTAAAAAATATTGGTAATGGCTTTATTTATCCCATCATCCTAACATCCATCTCTAAGTTACCAAAAGGGATCAATTTTTCAATTTTCCCTCTTATAGGTATTCTATTTTTCATTCCAAACTGTTTCTCATAGTTCTCTTTAGAAAATATGGAATTGTTCCTATTCATTGACTGCTAGCAAATCTTTATTATTTCATCTCTCCAGACTTCTTAGTCTGATATTCAAGACCCTCTACACACTGTAATCTCCTCCTTGTTTATTTTCCTACTTCTACTCATCCCACTTCCAAACTGTTCTTTACATATACCAGGGGAACAAATTAAAAGTGTAAATCATTTAGCATAATACCCTCTAGGTTCATTTATGCTGTTGTAAAAGGTAAGACTGCATTATTTTTCATGGCCAAGTAGTATTCCATTTTGCATATATATCACATCTGTTTTATTCATTCATCTATTGATGGACACTTGGGTTGCTTCCATATATTGGCTATTGTAAATAATGCTGAAATGGCCCTGGCTGGTTTGGCTCAGTGGTTAGAGCGTCAGCCCGGGGACCAATGAGTCACGGGTTCGATTCCGGCCCAGGGCTCGTACCTCAGTTGCAGTTTGTCCCGGCCCTGGTCGGGGTCATACAGGAGGCAACCAGTTGATGTGTCCCTCTCACATTGATGTTTCTCTCTCTCTTTCCCCGTCTCTCCCTCTCTCTTTCTCTGAAAATAAATAGAAAAATATTCATGGGTGAGGAATTAAAGTAATAAAAAATACAAATAAATAATGATGCAATGAACATAGTGATGCATATATTCTTTTGAATTAGTGTTTTGGGTTTCTTCAGATATATTCTCAGAAGTAGAATCACTGGGTCATACGGCTATTCTATTTATAATTTTGGGGGGAACTTCTACACTGTTTTCCATAGTGGTTATACCAATGTGCATTCCTACCAATAGTGCACTAGGATTCCCTTTTCTCCACATCCTTGTCAACATTTATTTTCTGATTTATTGGTGATAGCTATCCTGACAGGTGTGAGGTGGTATCTCATTGTAGTTTTGACTTGCATTTCTCTGATGATTAGTGATATTGAGCAATTTTTCATATGTGTATTAGCCATCTGGATGTCCTTTTGGAGAAGTCTGTTCAGGTCTTCTGCCCACTTTTTTTTTTTTTTTTTGGTATGTGTTCCTAGCAGGAACCAAACCTGGGACTCTCTGGTCTGCAGGCCAGTGCTCCAACCACTGAGCCAAACCGGCCAGGGCTTCTGCCCACTTTTTAGTTGGGTTGTTTGTTCTCCTGTTACTGAATTGTCTGAGTTTTATATAAATTTTGAATATTAATCCCTTATCGGATATATCATTTGGCAAATATCTTCCTCCATTCAAGTGGTTGTCTTTTCATTTTGTAGATGGTTTCCCTTTGTGTGCTAAAACTTTTTAGTTTGATATAGTTTCATTTCTTAAAATTTTTGTTTCCCATTCCTCATAAGATATGTCAAAAAAAAATATTGTTAAGAGAAATGTCCAAGAATTTACTGCCTATGTTTTCTTCTAGGAGTTTTATAGTCTTTATTACATTTCGAGTTTATTCTTATATATGGTGAAAGAAGGTGACAAAGAAAAACAAGTGATTTCACTTATATGTGGAATCTAAAATTAAAATAAACAAAAAAATAGAAGCAGACTCATGGATACAGAAAACAGACTATAGTTGACAAAGGGGCGTGGGTTGGGGGCCTGGATGAAGGGATTAAGAAGCACAAATTGGTAATTACAGAATAGTTACAGAGATATAAATTATGGCATAAGGAATATAGTCAATAATGTTGTCATTACTATGTATGGGGCCAGGTGGGACTTAAAATATCAGGGGATAACTCTGTAAAGTACGTGATTTTCTAATCACTATGCTGTACATCTGAAACTAATACGAAGTAATAGCGAATTTAAACTGTAATTGAAAAAAAAATTTAAATGTAAATCAGATCATGTCCCAGTGCTGCCTATAAAAGCAATGTTATACGCTTCCCATTGTTCCTAGAATACAATCCGACTTCCATACCCAGCTGAAGAGTTGTTTGCTATCTGGCCCTGACTACACACTTACCTTCCCAAAATCTATTTGTGCCACTCTATCTTTTGCTTGCTATGTTCTGGAAACATCGTTCTAAATAACCAAGAGTACATGGTTAATAAGGTATTTTTTAAGTACTAAATAGGATGACAGCGAAATGATGTGCCCCACCAACTTAAAAAGAATGGCAGGAGAGAATTACATTGAGAATAATTTTTATAGGTCATTTCACATTACCATTAAGAAAGAAAATAATAGCAGTCTATTTCCCCCCTTTTTATTGAATTTATTATGTGACACTGGTTAACAAAATTATACAGGTTTCATGTGCACAATTCCACAACACATCATCTGTACACTGTACTGTGTGTTCACCACCCCAAGTTAAGTCTTTATCATAAGGACTTGTCATTAGTAGGCTCCTATTTTATCATAGAAGTTGGAAAGCAGTTGAGTTGTGATTTTTTACACAATTCATTAGTTTGTATGGATGCATAGATACAGATATACAACTTTACTCAAATGAATATAGTCAAACCACAGACATCATAATTATTCAGTTTGTTGTGCTTTTATAAAAAAAAACAGACTGTTCACAATTTTAGCAGATTTAAAAATAGTCATCTTAACACTTTCACAATCTTATTATCTTTAACATAGTCACTACTCAAGTCATTTTCAATACATTTTTTTATATTGTTTTTTGTCTGGTTCACCATCAACGGGACACCAGTCTCATTACATTATGTTCATAAATTATCTGTTTCCTAATTTAATACTTATTGAAGACCTGTTGACATGTAAATAACTGTGTTGTGTGCAATACAGGAAAATTAGCGAGGAAGGTTGAGTTGCTTTTGCCTGATTGGGAGACTCTAAGAACACTAGTAACTGTCTTCTCTTGTATATTCAGATTCTTCCCATAATTCTTTTATTTTCTTCTCTGAAAAAGGTAAAACTCTTACGAAGTCTTCTAATGAGCTGAAATAGAATCAAAAGACATTGGGTTCTGGAGGTGAATTAAATTGGGTGCTGGAAGAAAACCTTTGCGGGAAGTAGATTGACCCCTAAGAAGTTTACGTTGAATTATTTCTATGTGTGTTTGTTTTATTAGCTATTATAAGAACTTTATATGTCTTAAATAAATTTATTAAGAGGTTTGCCATTTTAGAAGGGGAAATGACTGAAATTAAAGGCCTGATTAATTGTGTCCTGATGCATTAATGAAGGGCATACAGAACAATATACACTTGTCCCCAGATCCCTGAGTTGTCATATCATAGTATAATATTTTAAGACATATTTTAAAATTAACTAAAGATATTTTTGGATTATATCAATGGTCAATATTTACTAGATATTTTAGGCTGAATTGTTAGATGACAATTTGTGTTATAAGAAAATTGGTAACTTTGTGTCAAAATTAAATTAAGAATTTGCCATTGGGGAATTATAATTGATTTGAAATACTTTTTAAATATGAATTTATATTGTTAAAGAATTTTCTTCAAGAGAATATATAATTATTCCTTTAATTTTCTAAGATGAACTCTTTTAACTTTAAAGTTCTCTGTCTCACCTGTTTATTCATTTTTATAGTTATACTACTAAAAATTTTACGGGAAGCTGTCTGTTTTAACACTGATGTGAGCTGTGGTTGTGGATAGTTCAGAAACAGAGAATTAAATCTGCATGAAATCATCACATTTCCCTAGATGTCACTGTGAAATTGGTACTTTTCCCTGAAATTGCCATGAAATTATAAAAATTATTGCATCTTTGTCTCTGGATATCTTGCTTGGAAACATAAAGCAGACCAAGTCTTTCTTATACCTCAGTTCCTGTGATAGCTAGTTATTCATGAATCAGTTAATTAAGCACTAAGAGAAAAATCTATATTGTTTATATAAAAATTATTTCAGAATATGAGCGTTATTAATGTTAAATTTTAATAGTCAAAGAGCCCTAACTTCTGTTTATTTTCAATGAATGCAGACTGTGACATAAACAGATTGTCCTTTTTTTTTTGCCAGTTTCACAATTAATGGTTATCACTCTAGCCAAATAATTCATTTTATAATATGCATTATCATTAAGATTGGCTAAATTGATAAATTCACCATGACAAAGACTACTGTTTTCGTTGTCTATGGAAATGATCTTTCCAGTATGATTTAAAATAGATACTTGTAACACACACACACACACACACACACACACACACACCATTGAAAGTTGGTACAGATCTTCAAATATAATTTTCCCCCTATCCATATTGGGATTATATGTCTCTATACTCTTAATGACATGTTTGGACATGTGACTTGTGTTATCCCTCTTTAAATGATGACTACTGCTCCCTTCTCTATAACCACACTTGATATATATGGTTTGCCTAGCCCAATAAATGTGAGTAAAGGGACTTTGTGCTACTTCTGAGTACAAACCTTAAGAGTCATTGCATGGTTCTGCCATAGTGTTTTCTGTTTTTTCATACAACTGGAAATCTTCAGTAGGGGTGGCTCCTTTATAGACTGCCTGAGTCCTGAAATAAGAGGAAAGAAACTGAGTTGTAGCAGCACATAATGAATATGGGGCATGAGTGAGAAATAATTCTTTCTTCTTTTAAGGTAAATCCACTGAGAACGCAGTATTTGTTTCTGCAGCAAACTTTACCCAAAATTGACTAATAAAGTGAGCGAATCAATAAAATTCTTTCTACTTCTTGAAATAAAAGGCTATTTATCAACATTTATGTTCTCATTTTTTGATTAAAAATAAAAGACAGAAATGTTACCATGCTATTCACCCCTCATATTTCTGACAATTGCTCTTGACGTAAAACATCAAAAGATGATCTAACTGATCAAATGCAGCATTGAATCAGTAGTAAAGATGTGTTTTAGCATTTGATGTAAAATCTCAGCTTATGATCCTGAAGTAAGTAGATCCATAGTTAACTCTTAATAATACATCTCCTTTTTGTAGAGTGTATTCTCACAGAATAAAATAAAATAGATCTAATACCAACTATTCTATCTTAAAACACCTAGTTTCTAAATCATTTGTGTTTTCTATAGATAATTAAACATTTATTTGCTACCTACTACATACTAGTATGTTAATATTATTGAGTGTTAACTTTATGCTTGGAATTGTTCTGAGCACTTTTAATTTTATTGACTCAATTTAATTCTAAGGTGGATACAAATAGTACTGCCATTTTACAGTTGAGTAATACTTTACAGTTAGGTATGGGAAGACTGGTACCCTGGTCATAGTACACAGCAGAATGAGGATTTGAGCCCAGTTAGTCCATCCCTAGCATCCTCAATATCCTTAAACACTAGCTAAGCTGCCTTTCAAATCACTAGGGTATTTTTATATCAGTCGTTATTTTAGGTTCTGAGAATATAACAGTGAGCAAGATAGTTAAGAACCTATCGCAATGGAACTACAGTAAATTAAAAGAAACCGTTATAATTTTAATTTGTGATATACGTTCTAAAGAATAAAGAGGAGAGAGTAGCCCTGGCCAGTGTGGCTCAGTTGGTTGGGCATCAACCCCTGCACCAAAAGGTTGCTGGTTGGATTCCTGGTCAGGTCAGGGTGCATGCCTGGGTTTCTGGCTCATCCAGGTAGGGGGTGTGCAGGAGGCAGCCAATAGATGTTTCTCTCTCACATGAATGCTTCTCTTTCTCTCTTTTTTTTCCCTGCCTCTATCTCTCAAAATCAATAAAATTATATTTTTTAAAAAGAAGGGAAAGTAAAAGAGGTGCTGGGAAGGAACAATGTGTGTGGAAAAAGGAGAACCAGGAAAGTTTGATACTTGGAAAACAATAAAAAAAGTGTTTTAAAGGAATGAAGTGTAACAATGTCATAAGCGGATGAGTATTGAGTAATGAGTTTTGACTAGTCTTTGATTTTGGCAACATGAGAATCTTTGGTGAGGTTGGAAAAGGTGGTTTCAGTGTATGCATTTGTATAAAATCCTGAGTGAGATTAAGCAAAGAAGGAAAACCTCTGTTTCTGCAGTTTGGAGTACTGGATAAGCATTTCCCTGAAAACAAAAATCTTAGTAACCATAAACAAGAACATACTGACAAAAGTTTTCAGTAAAATGTAGAAAGAAATTTACTAGATTGCTTATTAAAGAAATGAGGAATCCTCACAAGGCAAAGACAGCAGGAAGCTGGAATGCAGAATGCGCACCCTCAAGCTAGTTTTGATATGTAGAACCCTCCTTAACTCTGCTGGTAATGGAAGCTTACTTTGGTAGCCAGTAGGTACAAAGGGGTCAGGGGATTAATCCTAGAGCCTGTCCAAGTAGAAAAATCTGACTTTAGACATTGGAATAAAGCTGAAACTCCAGATGAATACAATCTCAATGTAAAAGGGAACTAAAAGTAACTTTATTCCCAAAATGAAAGTAAAGAAACCACGTCTATTTAAACATGGTGCTAAAGAACAGGGACCTCTGCCTTAAGTATTTGAAAGCAAATTCTGAATCTTACTCTAAATTTTTGCCTATCAGGTAAAACAAAAACAAATTAACAAATAAAAAAACTGTAATCCAAAATCCTTTTAAAAACGGCATATCACACTGGCCGGTTTGGCTCAGCAGTTAGAGCGTCAGCCTGCGGTCCAGAGAGACCCGGGTTCAGTTCCCGATAAGGGCATGTACCTCGTTTGCAGTTGGTCGCTGGTCCTTGTTGGGTCATGTGGTGGCAACCACTCGATGTGTCCCTTCCACATCGATGTTTCTCTCTCTCTCTCTCTCTCCCTCCCACTCTATCTGTACAAAATATGGAAAAATGAGGATAAAAAAACAAACAAACAAAAAAAAACTCGCATATCATCTCTGGAGGAATGCATTTTCCATGCAAGACTCAAAATACTAACATAAAGTACAAGAAACTTAAACCAATGATAAAAACTAAAAAAATACCCGAGGAACCCAGGCTTCACATCACAACTAGGGTTGCCCCCCAAAACTGACAACTAAAACAAATCTGTATAGTATCAAACACTGCAATTATAAATTTAACATTTTAAAGAGAAAAATATAAGTTAGAAATTAAAGATATAAGAAGGAAAATTAAAAATGGTATAAATGGTTTAAACAGCAAAGTGATGCAGGTGAGAAGAGAAATACTAAGTTTGGGAAATTCAGAGGAATAAATTACAAAACTGCAGTAGAAGAAAATAAAGAGATGGAAAATATGAAGGTGAGGTTAAGAGACACTAAAACACGCATGAACATGTCTAATCTATATCTGTCCAACAAAGAACAGATACAACGTTTAAGAAACTAGATGTAAATATCCTACACAGGATTAATAAAAAGGTACTCAGATTCAAGCATAGCATAGAAAGACTTAGAACAACAAGGGTAAAGTGAATTTCTTAAAGTCAAAGAGGAATAAAAAAAAAAAAGAAAGAAAGAAAAACAGTTTATAATTGAACTGGCAATTAGTGGATCACTGCAGAAGTAAAAGATAGTGGAATAATATTTTCTGTATGGTGACAAAAACAAAACAAAACAATTTTTAACTTAAAATATGTAGCAAGTGCCCAACTGGTGTCATTCAGTGGTTGAGCATTGACTCATGCACCAAAAGGTCGCCGGTTCGATTCCCAGTCAGGGCACAGGTTGTGGACCCAACCCCCAGTGGGGGCCATGCAGGAGGCAGCCCGTTGATGTTCTCTCTCATCAGTGTTTCTATCTCTTTCTCCCTCTCCCTTCATCTCTCTCTAAAATCAATAAAGGAAAAAGAAAATTAAATATATGTGTGTGTGTGTGTGTGTGTGTGTGTGTATATATATATATAATAAGCAAAGATATCTTTTGAAATTTAAGGCTTAAAATCAAGACAATTTTAGAAAACAGAAGTAAGGGTCATTTAGCACTAATAGAACTTACACCAAAAATTCCTCCTGTGGAATATATTTGAGAGACAGGATTTTGATTTAATTTTAAAGGTCTGAGAAATAAGAATTGATGCATACAGAAACTGGTTAATATGTGCGTTGTAAATAAACTTTGCATGAAAAATAAAGTGTGACATTTACAGTGTTATATGAAAATATATAACTAAAATGCTGAAAAATATCGTCTCATAAGTTAGAAAGAGGTGGTGAGGAATAGTGATTTGTCTCCTTGTGCTGTTTGAGTGGAGCATGTAGATATCTCAATGCTGAGCAATATAACTCTTGTTAAAAATCCTGCCAAATCACCAGAAGAATAGAAATATAAATTAAATGCATAAATTCAAAACAAAAAGGGAAAAATGGAATGAAAAAATAATAAATACATCAAAGTAAATAAATACAAGAAAGGAAGAAGAAACCAAAAACAATATAGAAAAGGATAGAAATAAATCTAAATGAATCAATAATCACACAAAAAAATTGCAATGAAAAAACAATGATTCCAGAAGGATTTAAAAATCCATCTTTATTTTATCTTAAAGAGACTCACAAAAATATAAGATTGCCTTCTGGTTTTCAGGCCAGCATGTAAGGAACTTAGACATTGTTACTCTGTCCTGACAAGTAAGCAGCTAAACTAACTGAAAAGTCTACAACTATTCTTTTTTTTTATCTTCACCCGAGGACATTTTTCGATATTTTGTTCAGATAGAGTGGGAGGGAGGGAGGGAGGAGAGAGAGAGAGTGAAACATTGACGTGAAAGGGACACATCAAGTGGCCACCACCCACACGACCCAACCAGGGCCGGGGACATTCTGCAACCGAGGTACATGCCCTTAGCGGGAACCGAACCCGGGTCTCTGTGGACCGCAGGCTGATGCTCTAACCGCTGAGTCAAACAGGCCAGGGCTCAACAACTATTCTTAGGTCATTGAGAGAAGTGAGGTCACAGAGCAAACCATCAGATTTCACCCATACGTGAGATAAAAACAGAAAGCTACAAATGAATAAACAAAACGAATTCCTGGACACAGACAACCATATGGTGGTTACCCGAGGGAAAGTGGGTAAGAGGAGTGAAAAGGTAAAGGGGATCAAATACATGGTGACAGAAGGAGCCTTGATTTTGGGCGGTGGGCTCACAATGCAGTATACCGATGATGCATTATTGAATTATACACCTGAAACTTATATGATGTTGTTAACCAATATCACCCCAGTGAATGTAATTAAAGTTTTTAAAAGAACCTAAATTACTGAGAGTTTACCAGGGTCTAACTGATCTGGTGGAAGGGAAATACCCAACTCCTGCTCATTCTAGCCTTCCATGTGGGTGCAAGAAAGTACGACCCGATAGTTTTCTATGTGGGTGAAGGGAAATACCTAACCCTGGCCCACTAGGGGCATACTATCCCACAAAAGGACAGACGAAACCTGAGAACCAATTGTGAAGTTCATATTTCAGAAGCACAGTCTCACTAAAAGACTGAGACTTAATAATAGGACTATAGAATACTATACCTCTCTTCACACTGACTACCACATTGCTAAGGGCATATTTACCTTGTTCCTTTTACCCAGTACATCATGTCTGGCTATCAAAAAAATTAAAACCTACAAGACATACTATAAGGCCAAACCACAGTTCCCTGAGACAAGGTGAACATTAGAAGCAGACTCAGATAAGACACAAATGTTAGAATTACCAGAATGTGAATTTAAACAACTATGATTAATATGTTAGAGGCTCTAATGGATAAAGAAGACAGCATGTGAAAATAGATTGGCAATGTAAGCAGAAAAATGGAAATTTTAAAAAAACCAAACTGAAATATCAGTGCTAAAAAACACTGTAACTGAAATTAAAACTGCCTCTGATAGGCTCATCAGCAGACTGGGCATGGCTGACTGAAGAATCTCTGAACTTGTGGATACATCTATAGAAACTTCCAAAACTAAAAGGCAAAGAGATAAAAGACTAAAAAGAATATATATAATAGAATAAAAAACTATGGGGCAACAACAAAAGGTGTAACATATGCATCATAACATGTCCATAGTAATATGTATAATATGCCAGAAGGAGAAGGGAAGGAAGATATAGTGGAAGCAATAGTGACGGAGAATTTTCCCAAAGTAATGTTGACACCAAACCACAGTTCCAGGAAGTGCAGAGAACACCAAGCAGAATAAATGCCTCACCCCCCCCCCCCCAATTACATGTAGGCATATCAAATTTAAACTATAGAAAAAATTATTTTTTAATCTTGAAAGAAGCTATAGGAAGTAAAAATCTACTTATAGAGGAGCAAAGATAAGAATTACATGTAATTACTTTTTAGAAACTACACAAGGAAGAAGAGAGTAGAGTGAAATATTAAAACCACCAACCTAAAATGTTTTACCCTAAAATTATTCTTCAAAAGGGAAAGGGAAATAAAGACTTACAAGCAAATAAAACTTGAGAAAATTTGTTGCCAGTAGACCTGTCTGTCATGCAAGAAATATTAAATGAAGTTTTTGAGAAGAAAAATGGTATCAATTAGTAACTTGGATTTAAATAGAGAAAGGAGGAGAATTGGATAAAAAATAAGTAAAGGTAAAATAAAATTTTTAATTTTCTTATTTTTAATTGACCTAACAGTTTGTTCAAAATAATAACAAAATATTCAATGATCTATACTTATGTATAATATAATAATAAGCATATTAGGGTTATACATATCTGTGCAATGAATGACAGCAGTGATATAAGGGACAGGAGAGAGGAAGCAGAATTATTTTGTTATAAGATATATTATCCTTGAAGCAATATAGTGCTATTTGAAAGTGGACTGGGATTGATTATAAATGTATAAATCTAAGTCTCAGGCAATCAATAAAATAGGGGAGGGGGGTATAACTGATATGATAAACAAAGAGAAAAAATGGAATCATCTGACATGTTCATTTAAAAAGTGTAACAGAAAAGGTAGATAAGCAGAAGACAAACAATAGAAATGAAGAGCAACAAATAAAGGCAGTAATAAATATGGTAGATATTAACCCAACTAGATCAATAACCATGTTAATTGTCAATGGTCTAACTATGGCAATTAAAGGACAGTGAATGTTGGACTAGGTCAAAAACAAGACCCAACTATATGTTATCCACAAAATAACCAATTTAAATATAACTAAACATACAGAATAAAATAAAAGAAATGGAGAAATATATGCCATGTTAATGAGAGCATGAGTAGCTATATTAATTTCAAACCAATCAGATTTAGAACAAGGAAAGT
Source organism: Molossus molossus (assembly GCF_014108415.1). Classification (NCBI taxonomy): domain Eukaryota; kingdom Metazoa; phylum Chordata; class Mammalia; order Chiroptera; family Molossidae; genus Molossus; species Molossus molossus. The sequence continues at coordinate 28,301,960 of NW_023425401.1, read as the reverse complement.
TATCAGGGTACAAAGGGCATTACATAATGATAAAGGTTCATTCTGCAAGAAGACATAACAGTCATTAATGTGTCTGATTATAACAACAGAGGATAAAAATATATGAGGCAAAAACTTATAGAATTTCAAGGAAAAATAGATAAATCCGCTATTATGGTTGGAGGTTTCAACAAGTCTTCATCAGAAATGGATAGATTTTAGCAGGAAAAAAATCAGTAAAGACATAGTTTAACTCACCACACCATCAGTCAACTGAATATAATTGACATCTATTGACTACTTCATCCAACAACAGTAGCATGCACATTTTTCTTAAGCTCAAATGACACATTCACCAAGATAAATGATATGCTGGGTTATAAAACACACCTTAAGACATTTAAAATAATAGAAATATACAATGTTTGCCCTCAAAGCATAATATAATTAAATTAGAAACCAGTAGCAAAGATTGCTAGAAAATACCAAACTTTGTGGAAATTAAAACAACATACTTCTAAATAACACCTGATAATCCAAAGAGAAATTAAATAATATAGAGACTGAATGAAAATAAAACCACAAATTATCAAAATTTGTGGAAAACAACAAAAGAACTGCCTTAAGGGAAATTTTATAGCATTAAATGCATATATTAGAAAAGAAAAATGAGTTAAAATTAATAATCTAAATGTCTACCTTAAGAAACTAGAAAAACAACAACAGTAAACTAAATTCAAATAAGTGAAAGAAAAAAAAATTAGAGAAGTAATTAGAGACATTGAAAACAAGAAATCAATATAGAAAATCATCAAAACCCAAGCTACTTCTTGGAAAAGATCAATACAATTAATAAGCCATTAGCCAGCTTATTAGCCTGGATAATCAAAAGCAAACAAAGACATTACAAGAAAAGAAAAAAGAGAAAACACAAATTACAAATATCAGAAAAGAAAAAGGGGACATTACTACAGATCCCATGGATGTTAACAAAATAACAATGGAATATTATGAACAACTTTATAATCACAAATCCTAAAACCTAGATGAAATGGACCAACTCCTTGAAAGACAATCTGCCAAAACGTACACTAGAAGAAACAGATAATGTGACTAGACATATATATTAGAGAAATTGAATCAATAATTAATAACCTTCCAAAACAGAAAGCACTTAGGCCCAGATAAATTCACTGGTGAATTCTGTCACACAATGAAGAAATTACACCAATTCTATACAATCTCTTCTGGAAGACACAAGCATAGGAATTACTTCCTAACTCATTCTGAGGCCAGAACAACCCTGATAATCAAAAGCAAAGACATTACAAGAAAAGAAAACTACAGACCCAAATATCTCATGAACGTAGATGCAAAAATCATAGACAAATATTAGCCATATTTATGCTCAATTCTATGGCTGCAAATTTGATAACCTAGATTAAATGGACAAACTCCTTGAAAGATACACTTGCCAAAAATCACTCAAAAATAGACAATTTGAATACACATGTCTACATAGATATATTTTGTTTTAAACGTACTAAATTACAAAATTTTCTTTGTAATACATACAATATTGGAGGTTTATTTCAGCAAACTGTGCATTCCTGTCTAACTCTTTTTGGCTTAAAGTAATTATGTGGGATCATGAAACTAACGCTCTCTGTTAGGACACAGTGAAGAGCATATGGAGAGATCAGCTGTCCCAAGCATCAGCTCATCACCAGATAGATTTTATAAAGTGCACCAGTAGAACTTCTTATCTTAGATGTACAAATGAGTCCATGAAGAATCAAAGAAAGTTTTGCGGTTTTGTAGGCCTTCACAAGTGTGCAGGTTCGGTAACATATTTTATTTTATTTTATTCATAATGGAGAGAACCAACACCTCAACAACTGTGGCTGCACTAGACTTTTGTCTTTGGTTTGGGCTACATACAAAGAGAGATAAAAGGGACCGAGAACATCAGTCCCCTAGTCCAGTTGTCTATTAACAGGAAAGAGAAATAAGGGTTAGCCTTCCCCAATTCCCCAATTTGTATGAGATGTGTCCATTTACATATGTGTATAGCATTTTGTGTAACTCATCATAATAGTGTTTTAAAATTGCTTTTTCTAATATCCATTATAGTGAACTCAGAGGGTAGTAACTATAATGTTACCATCGAATCTCCAGATATACAGGGCATTTTCTTATCAAAAATTATAATGATAATAACGTATCATGATGTATATGATATATCCTTATATAATATATATATTTTTCAAAATTTATATATCCCCTCCTATCAATGCTTTCAATCCTGTGAGGAGTGTGCTATTATTTATTAATCCCTTTTTACAGAAGAGGAAATTATGACTCAGCCAGGTGAATCTACTTGCCCAAGTTACTACATACTTAGTAAGTAATGGATTCAGGATCCAAGTGTACGCACTTTAATTACAGAAGCAGCACTCTTAACCATCACATTAAACCACCTAACATAGAGTAAGTAGCCTCTTCTATGTTAGAAGATTAAATAAATATAATCGAGGGAATAGACATGTGAAATACAATTATAATACAGGGTGGGGCAAAAGTGGGTTTACAGTTGTTTGTATGAAAAATAATACAGTAATTAATAAATAATAATACAAGAATAAACTGTGTTTTGAGTACTCACAACTGTAAACCCACTTTTGCCCCACCCTGTATAATTCAATATACTGTATTGAAAACAATAAGTACAAGGTATGCTCTATATTTTTATACTATTTATATACAATATACACTTGAATTAGTCAGAGAACCTTCACAGAACAAGAACATCTTGACTGAAATTTATACTACTATGTTAAGAAACATTTTTAGTTCAAATGAAATATAAGAAATTTTATTTTATCTCCCTCAGAGTATTACCTCTTAGGTTCTTACTCTGCCTTACCAATTTATCTAGTTAGGAATTAGTAAAATATACTATAAATCATTTAAAAATAGTTGACACATCCTGTCTGTTTGCATTTCCCTATATATCTTCAGCTGTACTTTTATTGTGAAAAATGAGTGAAGACCAGAATGCAAGATCACCGTTTCTTTTTTATTTTATTTTTTTATTTTATTAATTAATTTTTGTTACAGATGTTTCTCCTTTTCCCCCCACTGATCCCCCCCTCCCCCTCCCTCCCTGCCTTTCCCCAGTTTGTTGTCCATGTCCACTGTTCATGCATACATGCATATAAGTTCTGTGGTTTATCTCTCCCCCACCACCCCCCTATTTAGGGGATTGTCAGTCTGTATCCCATTTCCGAGTCTCTGGGACTACCCCCTTCCTCAGACTGTTATGTTCATTATATTCCACAAATAAGTGAGAAGATCACCGTTTCTGATGGCTGAGAGGGAAGTATCCTGTTTTTAGAAAAAATCATCTGTTAAATTCCATATTCTTGATTGAATTATAAGCATTTGGTTTAACAGACTGGGCTTTTAGAAAAAGAGATACTTGTTTGGATGAAACTACGGAATGTGATGCCATTGATGTGCCCTTACTTTATATTTTCCAGATTTAAGGTAATCTGTTGAGATAATGGAATCTTGTATGTTTATCTATGAAATAATTAATTTTAAAGCAAAGCTTCTCAAATGATTATCTTTTTTGGTGAAACTTACAATGTTCATAATGCAACCAAATTTATGGATTTTAATTTTCAAAAGACATTATCAAGGTTCTTTAATTCAATTTTTAATTTCTCTGATAGTCACTAATGTTCATGCTGCCTTACCCATGCCCCCCTACCTCTTCCATTAAGTTGGAATTAAAATATAAAATAACATTTAAACATTTCAATTAAGGGAACGGTCAAATGCTAAAATGAAACAATACCTCAAAAAGCAAGTTCTTTTGGGGCAGATACAGTATTTCTGTGTCTAAGTGCCCTGCTACAGGGGGAAACATTTATACAGGTTTTGTGGGTTTTCATATTATTGAAATATAAGGTTTACATTTTCCCTAGGGTTTTGCACTGCTCCCCAGTCCCAGTTTATTTTAAGGTGATATCGTTTGAGATGTACAGAATAGCTGTTTTTTCCCTTGAAATGGAGGTTTCCAATGAAACCAAATTAGCAAGAGTGCTAGTACCCAGATTGTGCTTTCTAATTCCGGTCTCCAAAAATGTTACTAAGTCTCTTTGGAGAAATGGTGATTCCAGGACTGAGTTAGGAAATACATAAGATGAGCCTGGGACATCATGTAAAACCAGGAAGTAAGACGTGCCCACCTACCACCCAAAACTCTAAATTCACATGGCAGAGGTATGTCAAAAGGATACAGGAATAAATTGAAAAAGCTCCCAATGGCCAAAGCTGAAATAATTTAAGGAGTAAAATAAAGAATAATTAAGTTATAACCCAAATTATAAAGTAAATATGAGTTCATATTGACATAAATAAATAATTAAATGGGGAGGACAGACTAATTTTCAATACAGAAAAATTCCAAATAATTTATGTAGATACTTAGCCCTCTGGGAGTTAAAGCGAAACATCACATTTCTTTAGTGTGCAATGGGCATTGTGACTTCCTTCCAACGAGTACAGTATAGAAAGGAGGAAAAATGAGTAACTTTAGAGTGGAGATACCTGGCAAACACTATCCCAAGCCAGATGATCAGGGTTAATATTGACAGTGAAAAGTTATATTGATAGTAGGAACCCTTGATACAATGTGATGAGAATGGCACTTGACCTCTGTGGTATTTCTCCCCGGTTCAAATCACCACAGTGTAATTAGGAGAAAAATATCAGACAGACTTGTGGACATTCTACAAAATACCCAACCAGTACTTCTCAAAATTATCAAAGTCATCAGAACAAAAAGAAACAAAAACACAGGAAACGCCATCACAGCTAAGAGAGCCTCGGGAAAATGACAAATGTAATGTGTCCTGGATGGTGTCATGGAACAGAAACATAACATTAGGTAAAAACTGAGGAAATATGATACTATATGGACATTGGTCAATAGTAATGCATCAATATTGGTTCACTAACTATAACAAATGTATCGTACTAATGTAAGATGTTGATAGTAGGGGTAACTGGGTTTGGGGAGTTTAGTAACTCTGTACTGTCTTTGAAATAATTTTGTAAATCAACAATTATTCTGAAATAATTTATTAAAAATATCTAATGGTTTATTGATTCAGATTAGGGGTTTAACCAAGAAATCCTGAAAGATTGAGCTCTCTTGCTTTTTGCCCACAAGTGATAAAATTGGGACATAAATATGTTTTCTGTAGTAGATCAGAGAGAGATTTTGGTGAATCCATTTGAATATAGACATTGAACACACCCTGCTGCCACATATTCAAATATATATGCACACTCAAATGATAACTCTTCTTTTCCATATATTGATTTTTCAGTGATATAACTGAAAATATATGTGAGGGAAATTTCTTTCAGCAGAAATCACGTAACGAGGCAGGTCTAGCTGACATGGAGTTCTGGCTTCTTTCTCTCTAATCCATGTGTGTTCCTACAGTGGCATTCATTGCATCATAAAGGAAGGGCTAATCTTCAATTAAAGACACTTAAGTAACTGTAGTTGCTTCTGAAAGACTGTATTTTGGGCATCCAAGTAGGTTTCTTCATTTCTTCGAAAGCACAATCAAAAGATCCGTTGAAAAATAAATTGTGCAACGTTGGTAACAGGTTCTCCCGATACAGTGATATTCTATGAGGACAAGCCTTTAACTATATCTATCTCTAAAACTATCTAAGTCAAATTTTCATCTTGGAGCAAAGCAAATAGGATGTTCATTGTTTCTGTGCGTTACGTGCACAACTGGACCAGGCTTCCCTGAGACACGCTCTAGGGCTGTTAGAGAAGTCAGGAGAAGCCCATCGCCAGCTCATCTCCATGCTCACAGCAGTCATTTTTGTGCCCCACAAAATTGTTCACCTTTTCTGTTCAGCTCTCCCTGTTTTACAGTTGAAGAGCCATGCTTATTTTCTTATCAACAGACTGTTACTGACCCTGGTGGGTCAGGGACCTCAACTTGGGGTCATTCTGCCCAGTGTCACTCATACCAATAAGATCAGATGGTATTTGGCAAAGCAAGTCGAACACTTGATTACTTGGCCAAGGAGCGGAGAAGGATAATCAGATACTCAATGATTCTTCCCAGTCGATTCTGGGGAATTAGGGAAGTATTAAAGCGTCTGGGGCGGGGGAAGCAGATGGGTGCAGGGGTGGGGATTCCTGAGGAAGGGGGGAAGTTCTTAGATTTCTAAGGAAGCATGTACAGATTTCAAACATGCCTGGAACATGCCTAGCCATACTTTGCATGTCTTATTTTAATGTTAAATCTTTATCCCTGCATGACATTTTAGTATGCTAATGTAGAAAATTTCATCAAAAGGTTGTTTGGGAGGGGGTTTCTGGTGTCATGTTATATTTTCCGGTGCAAACTGATTTCTTGATGGTGGCCCTTAAATTCCTTGCTCCGTTGCTGCTGGCGGCTTAGCTGGCCTTGGAATTTCTTTCTTTTCTTGACAGCTCATTCTGCCTTTGTCAGGAGATGTGTTGGAGAGCATACGAGACAGTGGGAGTTTAAAGATTAACAAACGATGTGGCAGTAGCACAACCCAGTGACGACAGAACCTCTCTTCTGATTGAGAGCAATTTGCCATCTTCTTTAAATTAATATAGACAATTCCCTTCACTCTCTGCTGGATTGGATTTGAGATGTCCCGAGGACACCATTTTTCCCTACAGATCTCTTAAGTAGTCATTTTATATGTCTATATGGAGTATGTCCCCAAAGGTCAGAAATGAAATCCTTTACATTTTTTCCTAAAATTAAGCATGACTAATTTGAAAGATGATGAGTAAAAATTACCTGTTAATACCGATGTGTTTTATAGTTCCTTCCTTCCTTCCATTAAAAAATATAGTCAGCAATTTCTATGTGTGAGGCATCTAAGTTCTGTTTTAAATGCAGCATACTCCCTGTTTTAATGAATTTTATGTTTGTATCAGTTTTTTGTTGCTGGGCACCAACTGACAGGCTTAGTACAATACACATTTACTATCCCACAGATTCTGGGGCAAGGAACTTGGGCACAGTTTAAGCCCTGCCCATATCCAAGAGAAAGGGAATTATGAATAAGCATGAGTCCCATGAAGTGAGGATCATTGAGGGCCGTCTTTGAAAGCTGCCTACTACAGATTCCAGCAGGGATCCTCACACTCTCTGCTCTGTGTGTATCACTGGCTCTCTGCATTTCTCTCTACTCTGATGTTTCTGCAGCTGCCTCTTGAGTCCGCTGGGGACATGTCCTCATCCAGGTACAGATCAGGGTCCTCTCTCTGGTAATACTGTTCTTAATTTTTATCTAAAATTTCATCACCAAATAAAAAGGTGCAAGAGATCATTTAAAAAAATAGTTTTAGCTCTGGCTGGTTTGGCTCAGCGGTTACAGCATTGGCCACAGACCTAAGAGTCAAGGGTTCAGTTCCGGTCAAGGGCAAGTACTTCTGTTGTGGTTCGATCCTTAGCCCTGGTTGGGGTTGTGTGGGCGGCAGCCATTTGATGCGTCTCTCTCACATAAATGTTTCTCTCTTTCTCCCTCCTTCCCTCTCTCCCACCCTATCTGAAAATCAATGGAAAAATATCCTCTGGTGAGGATTAAACTAAAGAATATTTTCATAATTATTGAAGGCTGAAACTTGGAAACCTAAGACAGCATCTAGCTTTTTATAGGCATTGAGTAGGTACATGTACTTTCCCAATGTTATAAAATAATCAAAACAAGAACAATGCCTCCTGGTCCTGAAATCTTCCTGCCAGTCTTACTGCTTCTCTAAAGTGGTATCCTGTCTGTGATTATTACACTCATCAAATGACTGTTTCGATTTTCCCTGAACGGTAGCCATATCTGGTTAAATGTTTCTGGATATTTCAACTTGAAGTTCGATGTTATATTTCTACAGAGGATAAGTAGAACCTTTTCCCTGCAGATGACTCAGAATATTTCCCTAGGGTAGAAATAATCATATAAAGGGGAATGGACTACTTTTAGGTTATTCATTGTATAAAATGTGCTAAATCTGCAGAATTAACTTTGTGAGATCTGAAACAAGTTTAAAATCCTTATGAGTAAATAACGCCTTGAATAAAGGGGCCAGCTTCAATTCAAAATATGTTTACCTTATCCAATATTGGCTAATGTAAAATATTACTGATTTCTTTAAGATATACATTGCTTTGGAGAATTCATGCAAGTGTGTTTGAACACATATATGAAGTTTATGACATCCCCCTCCACGGACACACACACAGCATTTAAAGGGCATTTGGAAAATAATTAAAGACAATGAACTAAGCCTCTTATACAATGATCCATTAGTAACCCACACAGAAAAGGAACTCTTCAGCAAATAAGCATACATAGCTTCCAGAGTTGAAAGGTCCAAGTTACATAACCAAGCAGTGCAGAAGGATGTGGGTATCTGTATCTACACATAAAACAACAAACGTCAATTGCTCTGCTTGATTTTTGGTAATAAAATGAATGCAGGAGCCCCATTACCTGAGTGATTGTAGCCCTTTTGCAGAAAGAATGGGGATTTTTAGCACCTAGTTTTCCCTCTGGAACACTGATCTATTATGTGATCACATTTATGTTATCCAAACATAATTGACCACAAAAAAATAGTTTTCTATTTATTTCTTGAACTGCCATAATGAAATTAAGAGATTATTTCAAAACTGATCTTTGACTGCATCCGATCAGATTGTTGAGCTATCTTCTTGCATTGAATGTTTTTTTCACTAAAATATAGGGAGTGATGCCTGCTAACACTTGGCAATTAAGGCGGTAGAGGGACGTTAAGTGGCTCTACCAGCTAGAGCAAGACCGCCAGGAAGCACAGCCTGTTTTCCATTGTGTCAGCCCTTGTTGTGACTGTGCTTAATCGAGAATTGGAATGATTTGAATTATGATGCAAAAATGTCATGGCTCATGGGAGATGGTGATAATGATAATGAGCCAAGGCTTGTAGGCTATCTGTGCTGGCTGCCTGATTTGTCCTGATGGGCTTGCTCTTCTGTGCCTGGAGGGTTAGCATTCGTCTTTGACAGCATCCCCATTAAACCTCACTTTGTAAAGAGCTAGGGCCTGGAAAACCGTCTCTTATGCTTCTGTGATGTGTGACAGTAAGGAACTCCTACATCTTTGACTATGCCAGGGACCCCACTTAAAACTTGTGCTCTTGAAAACAGTCAAATCAGAAGGCACAAACATTTCCACTTGAAAATAAGATTTTTTTATTTAAAAAAAAAAAAGTGCCGTTATTAAACTCAGCATGAGAGAGAATCTGAACCAGGATCTTCATCAATCAGATTAACTACTTTTCAAGATGAAAACAGACGAGGCACAGTGTGAGGCTGAGGAGATATTTATCAAAAGCCATATTAATAACCACATTCAGCTTTTTCCTGACAGTTTCATCTGAGGTTCCATGTTTAACATTTGAGTATCATATGTTTTTGTCAGGATGAGGCTGCCAAGAGCATCAATTAATTAATTCCTTTGAAGTACGGTTCAGAAAGGTAATAAAGTAACTGTCCCTAAGGCCACAAGCAGTAATGGTAAGCAACATTCTGGAGCTAGACAATTTGTTACTTCAGAGAGAAATTAAAAGCAAAATGTCTTCTTGGGTCCACCTAAGAATAAATTCAGGTATATTTTTGCAAAGTGGCAACCAGGTATATATGCATTTATCTATTCATAAACACAAACACATATTCAGGTTGCATAATTGCCTCCCTAGATATGATATTCCTCATTTACATGCTAGTGTATAGTCTAGCATGCACACACACACTCACAAAAGAATGGCCTCTTTAATTTGTTTTATCTAAATGGGCTGTAAATAGGCCAAAATTAAACTTGGAAAAATAATGAGGAGAGTTTTATATTAAGATTATCAACTGCACTTCAGTGTTTGAGAAAATTTAATTTGGGAGGTTTAAAAAAAAATCTCAGCTCATGAAAATTAACACTTCAAGTGATGCAGCTCGGAAAGTGGAAGGAATTTGTACCTTGTCTCAGCCCGATGTAGGCTGCGTATATTCAGGGACGTATCCTGCCATATCCACTTTATTTAGGGCACATCAAAGGCATGGCTAATGTAGTTTTCATTTCATTGATGTAATATCAGCAATTGGCAATCAACCAAACCACAGTAATCTGAGAGAGACTTTGTGTATGTAAAGTGTCAAGCTAAAGTGGGAAATAAAAATAGGGCAGGTGTGTGCTGATGTGAGTTCATCACACATGGGGTATTTTTTTTTTTTTTTAGTCTAGAGGCCTATTTTCTATGAATAATTTAGAATGAGTTCACTCTCCGTTACTTGAAGCTTCCCAATACCCTGTCTGGGATTTCACAGGTCCTTGAACTGCTCTTTATAGAAGGCAGGCATCAACGTTCTCCAGGTATGGGCAAGGGGAGTGAGGATCATGCATTGCTGGAGAACAAATGATGAGGTTAAACATTAGCCATAGTCATAGGAGTTGGAGTCATTAAACAGTGCCTTTCAAACCTCAATGGTCAGATGTTTTCTGAATCACTCTTTCAAAACATATTTATAACGTTAAAATATCCAGTTGCTTTGTACTTTCAAAGGGGGTTCACAAAAGTCATCTAATTTCCTTCTCACATATAAACCAAGACAGGATGAGTTTAGAACAAATGAAGGAGGAGGTCTTGGCAGGGGAAGGCAAGCCTGGAGAAAGGCTGTCTGCCCCATCTGCAAGCGACACCGTCGGCCTCTTTTTAATATAGAACCACAGCACCTGTGATGACAATATGGGCTGAAAAGAGAATGAATCATGACAAAAGGTGAGTTGAGGGGGTGGGGTGGGAGTGGAGGGGAAGAGGGTGAGATTCTCCATCTAAGAGTGGGACTTTCCAAGACATAGACTTTAAAATATGAAAATACCTTATTCTAATTCGATGGGTGATTAATGCCACCTAAATCTTCCATTCCCTGCCACTTCTTCTTTATGGTCTGTTTTACTAAATTACCATCTTTAGCTTCTGTTATAAATATTATGGTAACTGGGAGTTGTTATAAGTCATTCTACTGCCTTGATTTGTGCTTCTTTTTTATTTATTTATTTTTTGAGTTCCATTTAAATCCTGTCTTGTCATTTGCTTCATGCATTTATTTCCTTTTAAATTATTTATCTTCTAATCTTATTTGTTCTTATGGTTTATTCTATTTATCTTAACTTCTAAAACATCAATATGGCTTCAATTTATTACCTATAATTGTGACAGTAAGAACAATTTATTTCAGATTTATTTATTGAATACTTATCGTATACTAGGCATTATCTTTTAATATATAAACTAGGTACAATTTAGAAACATCTCTTACGACACTTGTACTGGTGTTTGCTATTCTGAGTGTGAGGTTGAATATTGTTTCTGATGAATTTTATCATTTGCACTAATTTACTAGATTTTCCATTTATGTGTGATGCCAATGTTTTCTCGAGGTATATGTTTTTTCATATTACTTTTTAAAAATAACCCTATACATTATGTATATTAATAAAAATATTAATCTTTGCCTTTCTAGCCAATATTAATTGATTTATATTATGTGCCACTCATTATACTTTTAAATATATAATCTTATATACTTTTCTTGAGAACCTTATTAGTCTTGTAATCCCCATTTTGGAGTTGAAGAAAGAATGGGAGAAATTTACACGTTCTGTAGAAAGTTACCTAGCTAGTAACAGGTAGGCAAGTATTGAAGATTTTGTATATATAAAATTTCAAACCCATGTGTTTAACTTCATTTTATGCTACCTCTCTATCTACTGTAATTGTTTCCCCAGGCTTTTACTTTTAACTTTGTTAACAGTTTCTCCAAAAAAATTGTTTAATATTTATGTAGTCAAATCCACCCGTATTTTCCTTCGGGCTGTGTGCTTTTGCTTTTGTTGTTAAGCTTAGGGGGACTTTACGTGCTCCAGCATAAATGTCACTTATATGTCCCTTTACCTTAGTGTTTGAAACTTTAAAATAATTTCAATTACAGATCCTTTCATAAAATTATGAAAGAGAAAGCCTTTCACTCAGAGATATGTACAAATGTCCACACAGAGAAAATTTCGCCTGTCACTTCAAGGTGTTCATGAAATCTCTGAAACCCGTGCATTGAGGTAAAAAGGCCATATTTTAGTTCTTAAAAAACAAACAAAAAACTTAATTATTTTGAAATGCATTTTTCTAAATGTTAAAGGCTAAACTGTATCCTCACCCCCCCACCAAAATTCATATGCTGAGATCCTAACCCCCAGTGCCTCAGAATATGACTGCATGTGGAGCTAGGGCCTTTCTAAGGAGATAATCAAGGTAAAAATGAGGTCATTTGGTGGCTCCTGATCCAAGGAATCTGGAGATCAGGACACAGACACAGACAGAGGAAGATCCCATAAGGACACAGGAATAACCTAGTCATCTGCAAGCCGAGGAAAGAGGACTGGGCAGAAACCAGGACTACCTCCACCCTGATCTACGTCCTAGTCTCTAGGAGACAGGGGAGTTTCCTGTGGTTTAGGCCGCCTAGTCCGTGCTACTTTGCTATGAACCCAGCAAGCTACTATAATGAGATAAGGGTCTAATATTTTTGTTTGCTCTTTTTTTACATTATATACTCATTGGAGAAATCACTTGAATTATGTTCTCAATCCTTACTGAGTATGTGTATATTGATCCATACTGTGTACACACACACACACACACACACATACCTATACACATGTGAACTTCTTATTCCATTTTTATTCATAGGCTAAAATCATGTGCCGTTAATTACTCTTGTTTTTAAATAATAATTTAAAGACATGAAAGTCCTCTCACATATCTTATCTCCCCCCTTTTGCATGTGGCAAACAAACTGTAGAATTGTTTTTAATATTCAAAGAAATTGGTTATATATAGAATAAACATCTTTGCAATACTTAGTCTAGTCTTTAAATTTAAGGCAACCTACATGTCTCTCTTCTTGTTGAGCTTATTTTTCTGTCCCTCAGTATGAATTTCTACCGTTCTTCCCATGCTTTTGCATTTCATAGTTTGTTCTTTCCTAGATGTTTTTATATTTTTGGTGTTATTATGAATAATAACAGAGTTTTCTTCAAATGTTGTTATCAGCTAGGTTTGGGGCAGTGTCAGTAGTGCCAATGATGATGATGAAGATGATGGTGATTGAGCGTCTGTTACCATCCCAGCTGTGTCATTATCTCCCCTTATTTTCTTTTGCTTCTCTTTTATCCTTGCCTCTTCCTTGTGATATTTATTTTGAGATTTAAATATACTACAGTGTCATTAACAAACATTAGGGTAGATGGTCCCAAGTGGTTTGGCGCTTAGAGTCTTGTAAGAATACTGATTCAGAACATTTTAAAGATCTTCTTCCTAAAGCCTCTTCTTTATAGTATCTTCTTGTGTGTGTTAAGAGGAAGAGACTCTTCTGCTTTGCACTTTCATACATGGCCTTCAGGTGCTGCCCTGCCAAAGCCCGACACTCAGCCTTCTTTTAAGGCAAATAACTAGAGGAACAATGAATGGCAGATTTCTTGTCTACCTGTGACCCTTCTTGTTACCTGGGAGTCTAATGCATTGTCTTTGTGCATTTTATTGTATTTTCTTCCTTGCTCTTATCGATCAAAAAAAACGGGAGGTTCTGTGGAAATTAATCTCACAGGGTGATCTGATTATAAATTCCTAACTGGGCATGTCATGGTGGGTAGTCATGTCCCAGACATATAACTTCTTCTTTTTATTTTCTTAAATGTATCTTTATTGTTGAAGGTATTACATATGCCTCCCCCATACCCCCTCATTGACCCCCGTCTTCCCAGCTTCTACCCTGCCACCTTCACCACACTATTGTCTGTGTCCTTTGGTTGTGCATATATACGTACAAGGTCTTTGGTAGGGTATATAACTTCTTTACCAAAAGAATTATCTTTGCCTTAAGCAAGCCCTGTCCCTTGCTTCTATGTATTTCTGGCACTTTGAAATGCCCCCTTTACAGCCCTCCTTCTGATATATGACCACCCTTTCAGACCCCTCCTTCTAAAGTGTCAGGGCACAGCCCGCCTGGTGTGGCTCAGTGGTGGAGCGTTGACCCATGCACTAAGAGGTTGCCAGTTTGATTCCCAGTCAGGGCACATGCCCAGGTTGTGGGCCCGATCCCCAGTGGGGGGCATGCAGGAGGCAGTCAATCAATGTTCTCTCTCATTGATGTTTCCATCTTTCTCTCCTCTCCCTTCCTCTCTCTCTAAAATCAATAAAAAGAAAAAAATAATAAAGTGTGAGAGCACATAATATTAACTGATTTGTAATCCAGCCTTGGCCTTGCTTCCCAACCCTCATGTAATCTTCCTTGATTCCCTCCTTAATTTCAAATGCATAAGAGAAGCTGCAACACTGTTATTCTCTGGAGCATTGAGATCTTCCTCCCCAACACATGTCATCAGCTTGGGCTCAAATAAAGTCATAAAAACTCTCTATAGGTTTGGATGATTCTTACATAGACACTTTTCTATCTGTGCTCCCTCCTCTATCCCTACCAGATAGATACTGTTAACCTCAAAACAAAGGGTCAAAGTGCAAAGCAACAAGCATTTCTTTGAAATCCAAAATAATCACTATTTGGAAGCACCCATTCAGGCAGAAACCCAAATAGCGTTCAGGATTAGGAAGTGATGGCAAGGGGGATGATGAGAAAGGAAACAGAGTCAACGACTAGGAGGAATGTCTGTGATTCTTAATAAGCTAAGGAAAGAATTTCTATAGGTACAGATAAGCTAACCTGGTGATGCTAATTCTAACGAGGGTCTTTAATTTTCAGTCCATAGTTAGGACGTCTGCTTCCTTGTTGGCTTTGCAAACAGCTCTGTGGAACGTGTGCTGCAGGCCCGCCCAGAGGGGCTGTGGTCCAGCTTTAACTTTCCGAGGTTTGAGGCAGGAGAGCGCAAGGCATTTCCTCTGGGGTGGCAGCTCTAACGCCGGCTCTCGGCGGCTCTGTTTCTATTATTTTTTACAATATGCACTCACACACTTTCTTACATTTTCTAAACTGTAGCTATCATTCAAAAAATTAACTTTTTTCAAGCGAATTTTCCCTTCCTTAATGACAAAAGGCCTTTGCATTCTGCCTACGGCACTCTTACCTGAGATCGTGAGGGGCCTCGTGGGAGGACCACAGGGGCAGTGGTGTTGGTCACAAGGCAAGAGTGGAAAACAAAACAAGCTATTTACGTAGGCAGGAACATGGAAAGAGTCTGAAAATAAACTCGTTTTGTAATGCTGAGGCGGAATTGTTTGGGAGCCTTCAGAGAGTGGGTAGTTGGAAATAAAAATGAAAGCTTAGGCAAGAGATTTTTCGTTGGGCAGTACTGGGAAGTCATTTCCATTTTTGTGGCCGCCCTCATTTTCTTAAAAGCCATGTAGAACCACAAAATTTACCTTTGAAATGTTTGCCGATTTATTTATTTTTTAATATTTGATCTTTATTGATTTTAGAGAGAGAAAAGGAGAGAGGGGGAGAGAGATAGAAACACTGAAGAGAGAGAACATGGATTGGCCACCTCCTGCATGCTTCCCACTAGGGATCGGGCCCACAACCTGGGCATGAGCCCTGACCAGGGATTGAACCGGTGACCTCTGGGTGCATGGGTCGACACTCAACCACTGAACCACACTGGTCAGGCAATTTGTGTTAATTTTTTACTTATACCCTACTCCCATTGACACCAACCATTTGTTTAAAAAACATCACAACTGTTTTCAAACTCTTGTTCCTTTCTCTCTTCTATAAGGCCCTCTTCAGACTTGGATCAATATAGTAAGTTGTCAAAAAAAAAATTTGCTATAAATTGTTTGCAGAATAAAGTCTATGCTGTTTTGCAAGAGATAGGAGCTTGCTTAATTCTTTCCTTTCTGTACATGTTAACTGGGCTCCTGTGAGGTATCAGGTTATTCTAGGTTGCAACTATGAAAAAAATAGTGTCTTTCCCCTCACATCAAGCACAGTATAATGGAGATGTCAGAAAGGTTGATAAAGCTACTTTTGTAGTCAAACAAGCTATGGCACCTTTGTTTGAACCTTGCTCTGCAGACACACTCTCTCTACAACAGTTGCTCTTTCCACAGCATATAGGTCCTTATTTTTGCGAATGGTCTTCTTTGACTATAATGTCCTGCTTTTTTCCAATTATAATGTGTCACACTGTGTTGGTAAATGTTTATCAAATAAATCTCATTGAAACTTATAGTGGGCTTTCAACTGATTTCTTTCAAAGACTGTTTAGCCCAGAAATCCTTTTGTAAGTTAAACAAAGGTTTCTTCTTAGATCTTCCAGAAGTGCCTATCCTCACACCCCTGCTGCACAAAGTACTGCCATTCCTAATTGCAATCTAAAGTGAGTTGCTACCTCTAAAATTATTTTTTTTTCTAGTGGGTTTAGGAAAGCCCAGTTGTCACACAGGTTTTGTTAATAAATAAGAAAACAGTTTTTACGTATTTGGCTAGCAAAGAGCATACACAAAACTGTTTGCAAGAAAAGACAAGACTACATCAAACACATACTTGGAATTGATACATAGTTTCAAAGACAGACTGCTGAGGTTAATTGTGACTCCTTGATACATTTCAATAGAGCAGATTAGTATTAATGTTATTATTTTTGTTTCCTTTTTTTCCTTTCTCTTTTGTTAATCCTCACTTGAAGATATTTTTTCATTTATCTTCAGATAGAGTGGGCGGGAGGTAGGGAGGGAGGAAGAGAGAAAAACACTGATGTGAGAGAGATGCTTGCCTCCCGCACCGCACCAACCAGGATCAGGGACAAACCGCAACTGAGGTACGTGCCTTTGGCTGCAATTGAACCCGTGACTCTTTGGTCTGTGGGCCAACACTCTCACCTCTGAGTCAAACCAACCAGGGCTGTGTTTGCTTTTTTTATAGTTTGTATTTTTTCTTTTAATCTCAGAATTGTCCTGCTCTCATCAATATTGCCTGATTTCTGCAAGTTCTTTCTTATTTTAAATCTGATCATATTACTTTACTTCTGCATAATTCCAGTGATGACCCTAAATGCATTAATTCTGAGAAATTTTAAGTAAATTGAGAATACCATGATAAAAAATTGTGGTTAGTATAAAACAGACTTTAAAGAGAATGCACAACATAGACTATATAACATCAGCAGGTAGGTTGTGGCAAATAACATATCTTTTTATTTTAATTAATGAGACAATTTAATTATTATCCTCTTTGCTTAGTATATACAGGTTTACCCTGTGACCAAACATTTAAAGCATACTTTGGCTAACAAACATCAGAGCCAACAAATGTTTTATTTCTAATATTCATGAAAATGTGTTTTTCTTTAAAATTTCTATTTGTCAATACACTTATATAAAGAAAAATGCTTATATAGATATGGATACAGAATATGTAGAAACAATTAAAAAGTGTGTTGCCCAGTTCTCATGCTGTCACAGTCTTTATTGAGAGATAAAAGTCAATATCCAATTTCTTACTTGTGAGTGATCAGTTGGATATTTTAAAATGATATCTCTTGTTCTCTTTATTTGTCAAGAAACCATAATAACACAGTATGACAAGAGGCAATGAAAAGAAACAGTATTTAATGAAAAGATTTACTATGGTGAAAGAATTGTAAAAAGACTCAAATACACACAAACCCCCGCCAGCATGGGCAGCAGCTGCTCTGGCTTGGGGCTGTTACCTTGTTCTGCCTAAGAGACCTTCAGTAAGCCTCTTAATCTTTTTACATATCAATTTCTCATTTGTAAAATAGACTTAATAGTAAGACATAGAATTATGAGGAGGAAGTGTGATAATGCACATAAAACATTTAGACCATAGTATCTTTATTTTTTAATTTCAACTTATTTGGGTGACATTGGTTATTAATATTATATAGGTTTCAAGTGTACATTTCTGTGATACATGTTCTGTATATTGCATTGTGTGCCCACTACCCAAAGTCAGAGTCACAGTGTCTTTAAAAGTCAGTTCTTTTGCTATTTGTGTTCATGATGGGAATCACAGTAATATGATTCTCAAAACTATGCTTTAGTCCCATCAACTTCATTACCATGCTTTGTAGTTGTAGTTGATGGTGCACATCAGTGCTGGTGAGAATCAGTGTGGTGGAGTGTGAGGTAAGGAGTAGTTGGGGTTAGCAAATCAGCTTAAATTCGGGTTCTTCCATATATAAAACACCTGTCCTTGGACATGTTTCTTAAGGTTTGAGTGTGAATTCCTCAAGAGTAAAATGGATATAAAAGAATTACCTTTCATGGTTTGTAAAATAAATTGTAAAATAAACTGCTCAGCAAAATGACAAACATAGTAAGTCTCAAATATTAGCGCTTCTTTTTTCTTTAAATAATACTGACTCACTTAGGTCAGTCACCTGGGTCTGATTCTTTGCCCACGTTGATGTGAATTTACTGAACTAATGCTGTTTAGTTGGGGTGACTCGAAACCATTTAGTAAGCAGTGGGTTGAACTACTGCTCAGCTGTTGCATATCAATTAGAAAGCTACTGTCCTCAGCCAATCACGCATGCGTTGACCACAAACGCCCTATGATAACGTTTCAGTTTCTGTGCAACTGATATTTTATTCCAGGTAAAATTTCTGTGGGGTGAAGAGAGTGAACACAATGAGGACAAGGACTGAGGTAAGTAAATGGCTTTCCCTATGCCAGTACCTTAGCGTCTATTTGAATGTCCGTAGCTTTGGCTTAGAGGCCTCAGTCCGAATGTTCATTGTAGTTTCATCAAGGGGAAGTGGAAAAATCGAGAACTTCCAAAGCCAGTAGCCTCAGTGTTGGCTGCTGTCGCTGTGGTCCTCCCTCCAGGAGTCTCTCCCCATTCCCGGACTCATCAGTATTCCGTACAATTCTGGACCTGCGTTTTCCGAGAAAAGTTAATCAAGTTACAGCTATTCCTCCTTGGCCTTTGACTCGAGTACATTACCGAGGCTTGACCTTGTGTTAAGGCAGCCTGTCCTCACCTGGAGGACAGGACTCTATCCGTTTAAAGATCTCTCAGGAACCACGCAGGGTTTTGTAGAAGTGACAGATACAGTGCCCGTGCTGGAGGAAGGTGCTGTTCCAGGCTTATTTTATTCTCTTGTTGGTCCAGAATGGAAAGCTACAGACCAGATAGTTTGTCGGTGGAGGGTAGTATCTGTCACACAAACGAAGAATCATTGTGTGTTTTGTGTATCAGTTCAGATGTTTGCTTTTTTTAAAATTGTATGACTAGCGGTAGCAGCCACAGTGGTAATAGTAGTAGTAATATTTTCAATAGTATTCTCTTAAGCTTATATATTAAAAACATTTTAAGAACATATTTTCTTTTTTTGTCAGAATAAGTGGCCCCAATTGATCTTAACAAGCTTCACTGGCATTGATGCCATCTAGACAACAGAACATATTTTTGCATTTTTCTAAACATGTAATTAGATAATTTTGTTTCTAATTTTTATAACTATGTTACATTCCCTTAGGCCTCAGAGCATCGTTAAATTCGAAAATGCCAACAATTAAGTATTTTAAATCACTTAAAAGTCAGAAAAAATCAAATTCATATGCTTTCTACTAATTTACTATCAACAATTTTAATTTAGATTATTTTTGGAGTGAGTGAGGCTGGTCAAGTTTACAGAAAAACATAATTTTGAAAACATGAGAAAGGACCGTGCTCCTGATAGCTTGGTCTACAAAGTAGGCAAGTGCAAGCTAAATTATGTCAGCTGCTTCCTAGTGGCATGACTCACATCCAGGCCTAGGAAAATACGGTATTTTTTATTTGACTTAATTTATTTCCCTAAACTAGAGAATTCAAAGTCAGATCTCTAGTTCACTTATATCCAGAATTTTCTCTGATGGTAAGACCAAGAAAAATCAGAGAAAAAAAAAATGCAAGTTCTGTGGTATCTTTTAAACTTAAGGATGTCTTCATACTGAAACATATCTATCTTTCTATATATCATTTTCAATTTAATATTTTTATAAAATGTTCTCATATTTTAAGATTTGTTTAAGTACATATATTAAATATGAGGTTATATTTTTGTTATTTGTATAATATTTTATTACAAGGAGGTACCATAGTTAGTATTATTTATTCCCTAAAACTGGAAATGTAGAGGATATATGCTATTATAAAAAACTTTGAATCAAACTTTTTTTTCACCGCCCAGCTGGGGTGTAGTTCAGTGGACTGAGCATCGTCTCATGGACTAAAAGGCCTCGGTTCGCCTCTGGGTCAAGGTACATACCTAGGCTGCAGGTTCAATCCCCTGACAGGAGGCAGCCGATTGATGGTTCTCTCTCACATCGATGTTTCTATCTCATATTTCTCTCTCCTTTCCTCTCTCTCTAAAAATTCAATAAAATTATTTTAAAAAACAAAAACAAAACATTTTTTTCCACTAAATGTATGGATTTCTGATTATTTATTTGGGGATATTAAGGTAAAATATAAGAATTTTTATGTTGCTGAATAATAAAATGTACTTTTTAATTGCATAAATACTTGCTGGACAGGACAAAGTGAGACTGAGACATCAGTAAATGTTTTTTTTTCAAAAGTTCTTGTGAGACACTAATAACTCAAGTAAGTGATGAAGGTGGGAACATTACTAACAACCTTCCAGGACAAGAAGGGTTATAAGTAAGTTCTATGAACATTATACTGTATGGCAATAAATTAAAACACCTAGATAAAATAAACAGATTCTTAGAAACAAATTAAACTGATAAATATAAACTGACTCAAGATCAAATATAAATCTCAACAGTATAGTAATGAAAAGCCTCTCCCTCACCCCCCCACCAATAAATAAAAGTTCAGGATCAGATGGTTTCACTTGCAAATTCTACAAAATGTTTATATTTTATAGTATTATATTTAAAAGAAGAGGGAATACTTCCTAACTCATTCTATGAGGTCAGTACTACCTTGATATCAAACCAGGCAAAGATATCACAAGAAAGAAAATTATAGACCAATATCCCTTATGAATATAAATTTAAATATCCTCAAGGAAATACTAGCAAACCAAATCCAAGAGCATATTAAAGGATTATATACAATGACCAAGTGGGATTTTTCTCAGTAATGCAAGGTTAGTTCAACATAAGAAAATCAGCCAATGTAATAATACCACACTTTACTTGTATGAAGGAATAAACAACACGGATCGTCTCAATCAATGGATAAAAGTCATTTAAGATAGTCCAATACCCTTTCATGATAAAAGCACTCAATAAACTAGGAATAGAAGGGAGTTTCTGCAACAAAATAAAGATACAAAACAATAACAAAAAATAGACAAACGGAACTTCATCAAAATTAAAACTTTTGTGCATTGAAGAACATTATCAATGAAGTAAAAAATAACCTATAAAATGGGAGAAAATGTTACATCATACATCATATAGAGTTTAACATCTAGAATATAGAAATTAATATATTTAAAATAATTTCTACAACTCAACGGTACTTTTAAAAGTGGGCAAAGGACTTGAACAGACAGTTCTCTAAAGATGTACAAATGGCCAATAAGCACATGAAAAGATAGTCAGCATCACTAGTCATTAGGTAAATGCAAACCAAAACCACAGTAAAATATTTCTTCAAACCTACTAGGAAAGCTAAAATAAAAAACCAAAAAGTAACACATGTTGGCAAAGATGCAGAGATCTGGAACCCTTGTCCTTGCTGGTGGAAATGTAAAATGGTACAACCACTGTGTAAAACAATGTGTGATTCTTCAGAAAGCTAAATATAAAATTATCATACGACCTAGCAATTCCACTCCTAAGTATATACCCCAAATAATTGGGAAAGAGATTCAAACAATTACTTATATCCCACTGTTTACAATAGACAGTGGGGAAAACAACCCAACACTCCACCAACAGATTAATGAATAAATGAAATGTGGAATATTTCACATTTACAAATATACATATAATGGAATATTATTCAGTCATCATAAGTAATAGAGTCATGATACATGCTACAACATAGGGGGACCTTCAAGACATTAGGCTAGGAAAAATAATCCAGACACAGGAAGACAATTATAAAATTCCACTTATATGAAATATTTAGAATAGGTAAAATTATAGGGAATCAAAGTAGAATAGAGGGTACCAGGGCTTAGGAAATAGGGCACTGGGAAATGAATGCTTCATGTTTACAGAGTTCTGTTTGGGGTGATGTGAAAGTTTAGGAAATAGTAGTGACAGTTGTACAGCACTGCAGATATCATTAAGACCTTGAACTGTACACGTAAAAGTGGTGGAAATGGCAAATTATATGTTATACATATTTTTACCACAGTAAAAATATTTATAAAAAAGTTCCTATGGGCTTTCAGAAGACAATCTATCGTTAGATCCAGAATAGCTAACCTTTATTTAGGGCTAAATATGTTCCAGTTTCAGTTCTGAACAATTAAAGCAACTAATTCATTGTACACTTTCAGTAACCTTATGAGGCAAGTACTCTTGCTATCCCCATTTTACAGAGGAGGAACGTCAGACCAAAAGATGTTGAGTGATTTTCCGGATTCAGGATGTAAACCCAGATGGCTGGTTTCCAGAGGCCACACTTATCCATCACACAGTGCTGCCTGCATTCATTCAGGCCTTCAATCCATTATGACCTGTGTCCTATAAGAAAGGAAAGTTTTGACACAGGCACAGGAGAGAAGGCCATGTGACAACCAAGGTAGAGATTGGCACTGTGTAGCTGCAAGCTAAGGAGTGCCAAGAATTGCAGACAACACTGGGAAGGGGCAAGGAAGGCTCCTCCCTTAGGACCTTTAGAGGGAGCATGGCTTGCGGACACCTTGATTTCTGACTCTTAGCCTCTGGAATGGTGAGAACATACATTTCTCTTAAGTCATTGGAGTTGTGGTGATTTGTTATAGCAGCCCAAGGTAACTAATACAGATAGGGTGCAAGTATTGTTATTTTTATAATTTTGCCAAATATCTGCAGATATGTTTTATTAAAATTCAGAATCCTCCTGACTGATGTTTCATTGTAGTATGCTTGTAGTATATTTGTATCTATATATAAGGAAAGAAAATTTTCTCCCAACTTTAAACATCTATGTGTTATAAAATTTGTATTATTCTCATGGTACTGATGCTGGCATTATATATTGATGATGATAAACTTTAAAAAATATATATGATTTTATTAATTTTTTTTTTTTTTTTTTTTTTTAGAGAGACAGAGAGAAGAAGAGAGAGAAACATGAGAAACATCAATGTCAGAAAGAAACATCAATTAACTGTCTCCTGCACGCCCCCTACTGGGGATCAAGCTTGCAACCTGGTCATGTGCCCTGACTGGGAATTGAACCAGGACCTCTCAGTCCATGGGATGATGATGCTTAATCCACTGAGCCATATCAGCTGGGCAATAATAAGCTTTCGCGTCCTACAGCTTTGTCCTAGCAGATGATAGTAGATAGCATAAAGAATAATCTGATAAAAGAGTTATATTATTAAAATTCATTTGAATGGAAAAAAGATCAGCTATGGAGAATTTGTAATTGTTTATTGAAAATAAAAAAAGTAAGCAAACAAATTTCACAGCCATCTTTGTTGAACATATTTAATAATGATCTATTCTTGTTTCCACCCCCCAATCGACATAATGAGTTCAAGCCCAGTGTATTAGAAATAAAGTCTGCAAAGGCTATCCCATGCAGCATGGCTCTTTAAAAAAAATTCTTTCTTTATTGATTTTAGAAGGAGAGGAAGGGAGAGGGAGAGAGAGATATAAATATCAATGAGAGAGAACATTGACTGGTCGCCTCTTGCATGCCCCCCACTGGGGATCAGGCCCACAACCTGGGCATGTGTCTTGACCAGGAATCAAACAGGTGACCTCAACCACTGAACCACACCAGCCAGGCATGCAGCATGTCTCTTATTTCCATTGCTAGAATGCACAATTTTAAAAAGTTAAACCCATTATGCACATAATTACAAAAACTTGAATAAGTATTTGAAAACAAAAATATTTATGTAAATGGAATTTAGACAACCATTTAAGGATAAATGTAATCAATGGATCTATTCTGAAGGAGTAAAATATCTAAACATTAAAGAAAAACAATACCAAAGAGTGTACTTTTTTTGTTTTACAGACATTTCAAAACATGTTATGAAAACATATATCATGTTTCTTTTTAAAATGGAGTTTCTTTCTGAATAATGAGCTCCTAGAGTAATTTTAAAAGCTTATTTGAGACTATTAATCTTGAGATTGCTCTTCCTTACTAAAAATGAGACTCTAACCAGTTGGCTTGGTCATAAAATCTCATCAAGGCTTGACATTCTGTTTTAGATTCTGGTCTCTATATTGGGAATTGAGATAATTTATAACCAAAAATTCTGAGAAGCAATTTGCCATCACCATTACTTGAAATTTTAAGTACAACAGAATTTGAGATAGAATTTTCCAAGTATCTTAATGGTTATTGGAAATTGATTCAATCTTTGACTCATTTTGACCCTCTGCTGGGAATGGGAGACAGCAGTAAACAAGGCAGATACGATCCCTTCCTACATGGAGTTTATAATCTAGCAAGAGTGGCAATCGTTGATCAAATAATTATAAATAATAATTTTAGTACACAAAGAATATATAATGAAATAATTATTTAGTTGAAATTGTAAGAAATGTAATAAAAAATAGTGTGCTGTATTAGTCAGATTCTTGGTTGCAAGCCATAGAAACCCAACTCGAATGATTTTTAACATGAGAATTCACTGGCAGGTCTACCTAAAGGATCCAGGGGTATTCTGACTTCAGGCATAGATGGATTTAGGTGTTCAATCAGGGTTATTGGAAATCAGTTTCTTTCCATGATTTGACGTTGCTTTCTACAGTTTGTCTTGAATTTCAGGCAGAATGGTGTGGCTAAAGTCACCACCTGCAGTTCTAGGCTTATACTCTACTTGTTTAATAATTCAAACAGAGAGTGCTACTTACCTAAACACTGCCGCAAAAGCCTAGGAGATGACGTTCTTTGCCACATTTTGTCCATCTGTAAATTGATCCCAGTCACGTTCATTGGCTGATTCTTGGTTTCCCTATTAGGTAAGCTCATATTCCAGGGACATCTATTATGAACTGAACTCAGTTATTGTGGACTAAAAAAAGAAATCAGTTTATTTTCTAAAGGAAACACTGAAATATTATCTAAAATACACACAAACAAAACAGGTTAAAAATGCTGAGAAAGCAATAAAGCAATTGGTTCGCACAGCAGGTGGATATCTTTCACTCCACTGCTCACTTTATATGTAAGTAGACACTAATTACATATAAATGTAAATCTTGGGTTCAGTTTAAAGTTTATGAGTAAACTGAAGAGATATTTCCCTTAGCTTTCCTAAGGTAGAATATTTCTATGAAATGACAAGATCACGTGTTTTCAACATGGTTCTTTAGATGGCTTGGCAAATAATTCTTTGGGTTTAAGGTACCCTGCTTTTATTGACAATCCAGGTATAATTTCACTATCTAAATGTTGCCTATTGTTAAATGGTAGCCTTAAAATATTGTGCTTCTTGAGATAAAAGCGAGATCATTACATCTTAATGTTCTGAAAAGATAATTTGAATATATTTTGAAGAGCTATGCTGCATGCTACAAAATATGAAAGATTCAATGGCAAAATACGTCTCCTTTTCACTTCTGTTCCTAAGCCACATTTTTAATTCATAGAAGCAAGCTAGCATGACAGCTTTTTCATATCTTTCCATAGATATATGTTCATATAAAAAGGATGTCATGTTCTAGGGCATGGACTTGTGGACTGGGAAGCTCTGGAATGGCCAGTAAAGGGGGAAGTTTCCATCAATATTGGGATGGAAGTTACTTCAGATAATGGAGAACATTATATACCAGGTCATAGTGTGAGCAATTTGTTCTCAGAGAAACTAAAGGTTTTGGAACAAGAAATTAAGAAGTTATCTACAGTTAATAAGTCAGCAATGTATAAACTGAAATGAAGAAGAATAGATTTAAAATTGGTGGGACCTATAAGATATATAGAAATGGAAGTATGTGCACTAGAATGAGGGTATAGAAATGAAGAGTATGAGATAAATGAGAGCTGTCTTAGATGTAAAAATCAATACGACTTGTCAAGCCTGGCCGGTGTGGTTCAGTTGGTTGAACGTCATCCCATGCACCAAGAAGTCGCCGGTTCAATTACTGGTCGATCCCCAGTAGGGGGCGTGTAGAAGGCAGCATGCCAATCAATGATTTTTTTTTCTCTCTCTATCCCTCTCCCTTCCTCTCTCTGAAATCAATAAAAACATATTTTTAAAAAATAAGACTTATGAACTAATTTGACAGAAGAAGGAGTGAGAGAAAGGAGTTAAAATGAATCTGAGATTTTGACTGGTGAGTGAGTGGTTCTATCAATGAAAACAAGAAACATGGCCGAATTTTGGCTAGAGATAAATTTTCCAAGAAAAATTTATATTGGGAACAATCAGAGATCAGAGAAGTATGAGAAGCCAAGGGAACCTATTGATAGCTACAGAGACCATCAAGAAGGAACGCCAAGAAATAACTGTTGGTTCTGGAGATAGAATATCATTAAGGGCCATTCGGAAATTCCTTTGGGTGTCACAGGGAGGATAGAAGCCACAGATAAGAGAATGCAAAGTGTTTTGCTTTAATGTTTGGCCTCAGTATGTATGCTTTCTTGCTAGCTGTAATCCTTGGCATTATGCTTTTCACATTCAGTGTGGGAACATTTTCTATTAATTTTACTCACTAAGTGTCTTTCACATCTGTCTATCCCATTCTTTTCCATTCTTACAACATTTTTTTTTCCCTCTAGTCAGGTTCACCAGTGTCTCTCTTCTTAACTACTGCAGTAAAATCCCCCAATCCATGTTCTATATAGCAGGCAAAGCGATCCGTCAAAATACACATATTTGATCTTGGCACTATAAAGTTGGATACTGTTTAATATAATCCCATTAGTCTTCATTTAAAGACCAAACTCTTCAATATGGCTCCCTTACCTGTGAATGATTTGGGTGTGATATATCTCTCCAGCTTCATTCAGCATTTGTCTTCAAACATTACAATCCAATTGTACTGGCTTCCTTTGACTTTTTTAAATATGTTAATCTTCATTACCTACTGGATTGAAATATCTATTGGGCAAGAAGATATGATATTTTCCCCATTTTTTTCTTTTTGTCTCCCTCAACATGGGGCATAGTAAGGTAGTCAGTTTTTAATAAATAATTTTGGAGGAAATGTATTTGACATGGTCCCTCTCACAATGGTGATAGTGTTCAGTATCATAGAATGGTAGTTTGGAAGGCATTCAAGATCAGTAATACCTACTTTTAAAGTGTCTTTTGTGAGCAGGATGAGATCTTTTTGGATAATACAAATGAACAGGAAAACTGCTGATCTTAGACATTTAAATCATAGAGCTGCCTGTTCAGAAGCATGATTTAAATTATTTTTTGAAGATATTTACTTTCATGATGGATTTAAACTAGTGAAACCTCTTAGTATCTTATATTTCCCCTTGACCTACAGAGTTTAGATTTAAATTTTCATGTTAGTTCTGTTTATAATCTCTAGGGCAAACATTGGTCTCATCAGCCTGCGTGGAATTTGGTATTATCATGTTCATAGATGTACATTGTCACTGAAATGATTTTAAATGCTTAATATTTCTACTTCTGGTAACTTTAATAGATATAGGTTTCAAATTAACAATGAAATATATTAATTGACTTGCTAGTAATCTGATTTATGTTAACTGCTTAGTATTTTTATAATTTTTGTAACAAAAAATCTTTTCCCTGTGCGGGTTATTCTTTCGTTGGCTTTCTTTACCTTTTCCGCCTGTTCATCTCCCCTCTACGGTGAATGTGGGTTCCTGATTTACTATAGCATTGAGGGACTATAGATTTTTACTTTCTTGCAAGGTAGGATTGATTGAATTTCTTTGGTATTGCGTGGTAAGTGAATGGCAACTCCATCCTCTCGGATGAGTGACAAGCCAGAATCTTCCCTTTCCTCCGTCGCCACATGCAGTCCATGAACAACCCCAAGGGTACAGTGAGATGTGTCCTGGGTAACACGACTTTCCCTTTTGCTTCTCCTGATCTCAAGGCAGTAAATTCTGGTTGATTTCTTCAAATGGAAAGACCAGACATGATATTGAAAGCTGGAGTAAGGGAGAAGCGCTTTTTATCTGTTCTTGGTGAAGCCTCAAGAAACAGCAGCTGAGAAGGCAACAGCAGGCATCTGCTGTGGGCTTGGACAGTGTTTCCGGTACTGCGAGAGCGGTGGTATCAGTCAGCCCAGCAGCCTCAGCAGCTGCACACATCGCTGAGCGCACAGCAGCAGCGAGTCCTCCCTCAGTCTTGATGGCAAAGCATTTGAGGCTCTGGTTCTGGCAGCAACCGCCACATTGATGGGCTTCTGCAGTGCCTGGGGCTGGTTGGCATTGTGGCTTCCTGTGGAGCATCCATGGTGGTGGTTCCCAAGCAGATTCCTCAACATAGCAGTCCTAGGCTCTGACTTACATTATTTTTTCTATTATTTTTCTAGTCTGAGGAATTGTGTCACCTTTATGCATTTACTATTCTCTGAGCATCCTAGTTTTCTTTCTTTTTCATCAACTTTTTTATCTGATTCTCCCTGTTAAATACACTTTGTATGAAAAACCTAGGATAGTTTCTGTTTGTTTTAACTGGGCACTAATGGGACAGTTTAAAATTATACTGTATATACATCATTTTTTTGTTGTTAATCCTGATACAAGGATATTTTTCCATTATTATTTTTTAGATAGAAAGGAGGGGGAGGGAGGGGGAGTTGGAGAGAGAGAAACATCAGTGTGAGAGAGATACATCAACTGGTTGCCTCCTGCACAACCCCGACTGGGGCTGGGGATCAAACCTGCAACCCAGGTAGGCGCCCTTGACCAGGAATAGAACCCACAGCCCTTCGGTCCATGGACTGTAGCTCTAACTGCTGAACCAAACTGGCCAGGGCTAGCTTCCATATTTATCATTATAAAATTAATCAAACTGATGAATGTTGATGAAAATAATCTTTATTTTATATTACTATATAGTAACATTACATTGTAATATATGAATTATGTTGTATTATTTTGTGTGAATAAACTACAATTTATCCATTCTAACTTTTAGTTTAATTTCTAGTTTCTAGATATTATAAAATTTTGCTATAAAAAATATTGTATAGCCCTGGCTGGTTTGGCTTAGCAGTTAGAGCATCGAACCATGGACCAAAGGGTCGTGGGTTTGATTCCCAGTCAAGGGCATATACCTGGGTTGCAGGTTCAATCTCTGGCCCCAGTTGGGGTCATGCAAGAGGCAACCAATTGGTATGTCTCTCTCACATCAATGTTTCCCTGTCTATATCCCTCCCTCGCTCCCTCCCTCCCTCCACTCTATCTAAAAATCAATGGAGAAATATCCTTGGGTGAGGATTAACAACAACAAATAATGTTGTATATGTCTTCCAGTGTGTATACACACACACACACAACATACGCATACATATATATATATATATATATATATATGCATAATATATATAAAATATATACATTCTATTTGGATATACAACTAGAATTGAAATACTCGTCTCTGGTCTATAAGTATTGGTATTTGTATATTACTGTTTAGCATGTATGACCACCAGTTTTCATAGTAGATGTACCAATTTATATTTTCACCAAAAGTCTACAAGAGTCCCAGTTCTTTCATATTCTCTCCAACACTTGATATTCGCTCTATCTACCTTTAGTGCCTTAAAAAAAAACAATATTGATTTTTCTTAGAAATCAGCAATTTAGAGAAGACAAGGTGGGACAAATGGCCTTTTCTCTAATTAGCATTATCGGGCCAATTTGAAGGCTGGTGACTGGAACCATCTGAAGTTTCACTAATGTATATGTTTGGTGGTGGATGCTGGGATCCATTGGCTACGATCCCAAATGGGAATATGGCAGAAACAAATAAACACAGGGATGTGTATGTGGCTCTCCAACTTTTACCACTTCTCCAATAGTGTAAATATCTGTACCAATTTCTCTTCATTCACCTCTTTCTGCTTTGTTTTTGTTTTTTTCATGTATCTCATTTCTCCACATATTTTATCACGAGACATCATTATTATTACTTTATTGATTTTTTAAAAAGATTTTTTAGTTGATTTTTAGAGAGAGAGATAAAAACAGTGATGAGAGAGAAACATCGATCATCTTGCCTCCTGCATGCCCCTGCTGGGGATTGAACCGGCGATCTCTTGGTTTATGGGTCGACACTCAACTACTGAGCCACAACAGATGGGCCATTATTATTATTTTAAATTTCAATATTTATTTAGACCTATATGCAAATTTATACTTTTTGGCCAACTTTATTTATCTCTGTTTTATAATAGTAAAATTT
This sequence comes from Molossus molossus, assembly GCF_014108415.1. Lineage (NCBI taxonomy): Eukaryota > Metazoa > Chordata > Mammalia > Chiroptera > Molossidae > Molossus > Molossus molossus. The sequence continues at coordinate 28,271,353 of NW_023425401.1, read as the reverse complement.
GGAATTGTATTTCTTCTGCCTGAAAAAATCTTTTGAGGATCCCATGGGTCTCCTGTCAATACATTTTCTAAACTTTTTCAATGAAGAAAGTATATACTCACACTTATTTTAGAAGAATATTTTTACTGCATATAGATTCTAAGTTGGCAATTATTTACTTTCTGCTGTTTAAAGCTGTCATTCCATTGTCTTTGGCTTTTGGTATATTTGTTTAAAGGCCAGGTATCAGTCTTACTTTTATCCCTTTGAAAATAATTCCTCCTTTCCTCATTTTTTATCGGTCTTACCATTTTTCTCTTTGTCTTTGGTTTATAGCAGTTTTATCAGGATGTGTCTGAGTGGGAGTTCAAAGAGTTTCTTAATTTTGTGACAGGATATGATTTATTAATTTGACAAATACAATTTTGACTAATACCTACTTTAATATTGATTCTACCTCATATTTTCTCTCATTAATTTTTTTATACTCCACTTAAATTTATATTTAAGCTTTTCATTATGTCCCATATATGTCTTTCACTCTTTATTGTATTTTCCATTTTTTACCTGTATATTTGCTTCAATCTAGATGTTTTCTGCTCACCCTCGCTGATTTGGCTCAGCAGTTACAGCATCGGCCTGTGGCCTGGAGAGACCCGGGTTAGGTTCAAGCTAAGGGCACGTACCTCAAATGCAGTTTGTCCCCGGCCCAAGCCCTGGTTGGGTTGTGCGGGTGGCAACAACTTGATGTGTCCCTTTCACGTCGATGTTTCTTTCTCTCTCTCTCTCCCTCCCTCCCGCTCTATCTGAACAAAATATGGAAAAATGTCCTCGGGTGAGGATTAAAAAAATAAAATAAAATAAAATAAAATAAAAAATAAAAATAAAAATAGATGTTTTCTGCTCAACACTTTTTCAGTTTTCTAATTCTCTCTTCTTCGGTGTCTAGTCTGCTCTTAAACATATCAGTTGATTATTATCTATTTTATAATCCCCAAATTTCTATTTAATTGTTATCTATGGACTTTATGTGTTAGTCATAAATTATATTTGTTTATTTATAGGGACATATTAGTAATAAATATTCACCTAAACTTCCAAGTAAAAAGTCATTAAGACAATGAGGGCTATAGATATTTAGGGTGGGAGGTGTCAGTGTTATTTATATTGTATAGTATTTATTATCTTTATTATAATAAAATCAATATTTATAACAAAATTCAAACAACTATTTTCTCTGGTAATCTCATTATCTGTATCATTTGATGGTCTCATTCTATCATGTGTTTGTATTTTATTATTTTGACTTCCAGTGTCTTGGTTTTTTTCTTGCTACAACTTATAATTTTTGAATAAATGCTTATATTTTATATAAAATAATGTTAGATCCCCTGTATCATGGTATAATCAATTCTCACTATTTATATACTATAAAGTCACTGAATTAGTGAATATTGAACTAGCACTCACAGCAGAAATATAGGGTTAGGTTCCTGGGGGCCTCTGGTCACAATATTCTCATCAATCAATATGTAACTTTATTTTATGTGGGTTTCTCTTTAAGAATATCTTATTTAATATATATGGTTGATTCATTAACATTGAACTCACAGCCAGCAGTATTATACTTCACACCGAAAGGTAGTTTATCTAACATGTATATTTTCTCCATGAGGCAAACATGGCCTTTTTATACTTAAGAACACTAGACAGCACTTCAGCGCTATGCTTTGTGGTCATTTTAAACAGTGAAATCACAAAATGAGAAAAAACATTTGGCACTAAAAGGATCACAGAAAGGATACTTATCTACAGTACAGAACTGGAACCAGAAAGCAGAGTGCCACCTTGTTCGACCTCAGCTGAGAGGGTGAGCACTGGGCAACTCAAACTTCCACCTCTCTTGCATGTCCACAGATGACAGTGAAAACACGCAAAGTACTCATTTTAAGGGACTGAAGTACATTTGAGTGAGTAGGCAAATTTGCAAATATGCAATCCTTGAATAATAAGGATTGATTATAGCTGTCCAGGAAACAATTTAATTTTCCCCCTGTGGTAACATCATCTTTGTCCAATCAGTGTGATTGAGATGATTCTAGAATCTTGGTTAAAAGTATTTAGAGATGTTTACCTTCTTTGGTTAACTTTAAACACCAATTTTTGTCTTACTAACACCATCATATTTCCAAAATCTCATTTTAAACTATTAGCAGCTGCCTTTTAAATGCTTGTCCGGTGCACATGCTGCTTTAGAACTCCCCAAATGCCTTCAGAGGAAACTGTATAAAATACTGAACTCTTATCTTTATCGTCTCCTTATCTCTAGGATGATTTTAGTGACTGCCTTCATTCTTGCTTCACTGGAGCCTTAAACTCCAATATTTAACTTCCGAATTCAGTAAGACTTTCATGTCCTCCAAGCCACAACTTTCTGTTTGAACATTACACCCTGCAATGCACATTTGGAAAAAAAACACACACAAAAAAAAAACCCCCCACAGATGCTCTGAGAAAAAAGCAGTGGTAAATATAGGGCTCTTTTTTTTAGAGAGAGAGAGGGGAAGGAAGAGGGAGAGGGAGACAGAGAAACGTAGATGACGAGAGAAAAATACCAATTGGCTGCCTCCTGTACAGCCCCTACTGGATATCAAGCTCATGAGCTTGGGCATGTGCCCTGACCAAGAATCGAACCAGCGACCTCTTGGTGCAGGGGTTAATGCTCAACCAGTAAGCCAGGGCGGCTGGGTTAGGACTCTTTTTATTTATTTATTTTTTCTTTTCTTTTTTTTCAATTTATTTAATTAAATTATTTATTTTTGTTAAGAGATGATTCTCCTTTTACCCCCACTAATTCTCCCCTCCCTCTCCCTCCCTGCCCTGTCCCCAGCTTTGTTGTCCATGTCCACTGTTCATGCATACATGCATATAAGTTCTGTGGTTTATCTCTCCCCCACCACCCCCTCTTCTGGGGATTGTCAGTCTGTACCCCACTTCTACGTCTCTGGGACTACCCCATTTCTCAGAGTGTTATCTTTATTATATTCCAAAAATAAGCGAGATGATATGATACTTGTCTTTCTCTGCTTGGCTTGTTTTGCTTAGGATGACACTTTCCAGGTCCCTCCATGTCTCTCAAAGGATAAGAGATCTTTCTTTGTTACAGCTGCATAGTACTCCATTGTGTATATGTGCCACTGCTTTTTTATCCATTCGTCTCCGATGGACACTTGGGCTGTTTCCAGATCTTAGCTATTGTAAATAGTGCTGCTACAAACATGGGGGTACATATATTCTTTCTGAATGGTGTTTCAGGTTTCTTAGGATATATTCCTAGAAGTGGGATCACTGGGTCAAATGGAAGTTCAATTTTTAATTTTTTGAGGTAACACCATAGTGTTTTCCAAGGTGGCTGCACCAGTCTGCATTCCCACCAGCAGTGTACTAGAGTCCCCTTTTCTCCACACCCTCGCCAACACTTGTTGTTTGATGATTTGTTGATGGCAGCCATTCTGACAGGTGTGAGGTGATACCTCATTGTTGTTTTAATTTGCATCTCTCTGATGATTAGTGATGATGAGCATTTCTTCATATGTCTATTAGCCATTTGCATATCCTGTTTGGAGAGGTGTCCATTTAGTTCCTCTGCCCATTTTTTAATTGGGTTCTTTGTCTTCCTTTTGTTGACTTGTATGAGCACTCTATATATATTGAAAATTAAACCCTTATCCGATATATCGTTGGCAATGATGCTCTCCCATACAGTGGGTTGCCTTTCCATTTTGATGATTGTATCTTTTACTGTGCAGAAGCTTTTGAGTTTGATGTAGTCCCATGTGTTCATTTTCTCCTTTGTTTCTATTGCCTTAGGGGATGAATCAGTGAAAATTCTGCTGCATATGATGTCTGAAATATTGTTGCCTATTGTTTCTTCTAGAATTTTTATGGATTAATGAGTCACATTTAAGTCTTTTATCCATTTTGAGTTTATTCTTGTGTATGGTGTAAGTTGATGGTCTAGTTTCATTTTTTTGCATGTAGCTGTCCAATTTTCCCAACACCATTTATTAAATAAAGAGGCTATCCTTACTCCACTGTATGCTCTTGCCACCTTTGTCAAATATTAATTGAGCATATTGCCTTGGGTCCATTTCTGGGTTCTCTGTTCTTGTCCACTGGTCTATATGCCTGTTCTTGTGCCAGTACCAGGCTGTTTTGATTACAGTGGCTTTGTAGTATAACCTGAAATCTGGTAATGTCATCCCTCCTACTTTGTTCTTCTTTTTCAAGATTGCTGTGACTATTCGAGGTCTTTTTTGGTTCCATATGAACTTTTGAAGTATTTGTTCTAGTTCTTTGAAGTATGTTGTTGGTATTTTGATGAGGATTGCATTGAATCTATAGAGTGCTTTGGGTAGTATGGACATTTTAATGATGTTAATTCTTCCAATCCATGAACAGGGTATGTGCTTCCACTTTTTTATATCTTCCTCTATTTCTTTTTTCAATGACCTGTAGTTTTCTGTAAATAGGTCCTTTATTTATTTGGTTAAGTTTATTCCTAGGTATCTTAAATTTTTTGCCACAGTGGTAAATGGGATTGTTTTCTTAGTTTCTCTTTCTGTGAGTTCATCATTGGTGTATAGGAATGCCATTGATTTCTTGTCGTTAATTTTGTATCCTGCTACTCTGCCAAATTCATTTATTAAGTGTAGTAAATTTTTGATGGAGTCTTTGGGGTTTTCTACGTATAGTAACATGCCATCTGCTAATAATGACAGTTTCACTTCCTCCTTTCCAATTTGGATCCCTTTTATTTTTTCTTCCTCTCTGATATCTGTGGTTAAGACTTCCAGTACTATGTTAAATAAGAGTGGCGAAAGTGGGCATCCTTGTCTTGTTCCTGTTCTTAAGGGAAATGCTTTTACTTTTTGCTCATTGAGTATGATGTTGGCTGTAGGTCTTTCATATATGGCCTTTATTATGTTGAGATATGATCCCTCTATTCCCACATTGCTGAGCGTTTTTATCAGAAATGAATGCTGAATTTTGTTGAAGACTTTTTCTGCATCTATTGATATGATCATGTGGTTTTTATCCTTCATTTCATTTATGTGGTGTATCACATTTATTGATTTGCGAATATTGTACCAGCCTTGTATCCCTGGGATGAATCCCACTTGGTCATGGTGAATAAATTTTTTTGATGTATTGCTGGATCCGATATGCTGGTATTTTGTTCAGGATTTTGGCATCTATGTTTATAAGGGATTTTGGCCTGTATTTTTCTTTTTTGTAGTGTCTTTTTCTGGTTTTGGAATTAGAATTATGCTGGCCTCATAAAACGAGTTTGGGAGGCTTCCTTCTTCTCGAATTTTTTGAAATAGTTTGAGGAGAATGGGTGTTCTTCTTTGAATGTTTGGTAAAACTCCCCCGTGAAGCCATCTGGGCCTGGGCTTTTGTTTGCTGGGAGAGTTTTGATTACATCTTTAATTTCCTTAGTTGTTATTGGTCTGTTCAAGTTTTCTATTTCTTCCTGGTTCAGTTTTAGGAGACTATGTGTTTCTAGAAATTTGTCCATTTCACTTACATTTTGGAATTTGTTGCCATATAATTGTTCATAGTAGCTGTTAACGATCTTTTGTATTTCTGTGGTGTCAGTTGTTACTTCTCCTCTTTTGTTTCTGATTTGGTGTATTTGGGTTCTTGCTCTTTGTTTCTTGGTGAGTCTAGCTAAGTGTCCATCAATCTTGTTTATCTTTTCGAAAAAAACCAGCTCTTTTTTTCATTAATCCTTTGAATTGTTTTTTGTTTTTTTTTCCTTTGGTTTCTATCATTTATTTCTGCTCTGATCTTTACTATTTCCTTCCTTCTACTTGCTCTGGAGTTTTCTTTTTGTTTGCTTTCTAGTTCTTTGAGTTGTGAGGTTAGATAGTCTATTAGAGTTGTTTTTTGTTTCTTGAGGTAGGCCTGTGAACTTCCCTCTCAGAACTGCTTTCGCTGCATCCCATAGATTCTGTGTTGTTGTATGTTCATTTTCATTGGTTTCCAGGAAGTTTTTAATTTGTCCCTGGACCTTCTCGGTAACCCATTCGTTGTTTAATAACATGCTATTTAGCTTCCACGTGTTCAAATGTCTTTGCATGTTCTTGTTGCAATTGATTTCTAGTTTTATGCCATTGTGATCTGAGAAGATCCTTGATATGATTTCAATCTTCTTGAACTTGTAGAGACTTAACTGTTTCCTAACATGTGGTCTATCTTTGAGAATGTCCCATGTGCAATTGAGAAGAATGTGTATTCTGTAGTTTGGGGGTGTAATTCTCTGTATATATCTATTAAATCCATTTGGTCTAATGCTTCATTTATAGTCTCTGTTTCCTTGCTAATTTTTTTTGTCTAGAGGATCTATCCAGCGATGTCAGCGGAATGTTAAAGTCCTCTGCTATCATTGTATTGTTACTGATTTCTCCTTTGAAGTCTCCCAGATGATTTTTAATATATTTTGGTGCTCCTTTATTTGGTGTATATATGTTTATCAAGGTTATATCTTTCTGTTGCATAGATTCTTTCAATAGTATGTAGTAGCCTTCTTTGTCTCTAGTTATGGCCTTCATTTTGAAATCTACTTGATCAGATATGAGTATTGCTACCCCAGCTTTTTTTTCTTTCTGTTTGCTTGAAAGGTTTTTTTCTATCCTTTCACTGTCAGCCTATGTGAGTCTTTTGTTGTGAGGTGAGTCCCTTGTAAACAACATATAGATGGGTCATGCTTTCTTATCCAATCAGTTACTTTGTGTCTTTTTATCAGAACATTCAATCCATTTACATTTGAGGGGATTATTGATATGTATTTATTTATTGCCATTTTTGTTTGGTGTGGTTATATTTTTCTTCCTATTTTTCCTGCTAATTACAGTAGTCCTTTTAACATTTCTTGAGTGCTGGTTTATTGCTAATGTATTCCCTTAGCCTTTTTTTTTTTTGTCTGGGAAGCTCTTTATTTGACCTTCTCATTTGAATGATAGCCTTGCTGGATTGAGTAGTCTTGGATTCAGATCCTTGTTTTTCATGACCTTGATTACCTCATGACATACCCTTCTGGCCTGTAGTGTTTCTGTTGAGAAATCAGCTGAGAGCTTTATGGGGGTTCCTTTGTAGGTAACCTGTTGCTTATTTCTTGCTGCTTTTAGGATTCTCTCTTTGTCTTTAATTTTTGGCATTTTGATTACTGTGTGTCTTGGTGTGGGTCTATTTGGGTTCTTCTTACTTGGGGCTCTCTGAGCTTCTTGAACTGGAATGCCTTCTTCCTTCACCAAATTAGGGAAGTTTTTTGTCACTATTTCTTCAAATATATTCTCTAACCCTTGTTCATTTTCTTCTTCTTCAGGGACTCCTATGACACGAATGTTATTACGTTTCCAGTTGTCCCACAGTTCTCTTAAGCTGTCTTCACGTTTTTTAATTGTTTTTTTCCTTCTGGTTTTCTGATTGGTTGATTTTTTTCTACCCTGTTTTCTAATTCACTGATCTGGTCCTCAGCTTCCCCTACTCTGCTATTTAGACCTTCCAATGTGTTCTTTATTTCTGATATGTCAGTCTTCATTTTTTCTTTTTGGTTTTTAATTTCCAACTGGTTGATTTTCTTTTTTTTTCTTTTTTTTTATTAATTAATTTTTGTTATAGATTTTTCTCCTTTTCCCCCCACTGATTCCCCCCTCCCCCTCCCTCCCTGCCCTTTCTCCAGTTTGTTGTCCATGTCCACTGTTCATGCATACATGCATATAAGTTCTGTGGTTTATATCTCCCCCCCCCTCTTCTGGGGATTGTCAGTCTGTACCCCACTTCCCTGGTTGATTTTCAACATTTCAATGTCTTTACTCATGGTGCTCATGTCCTTACACATGCTGTTGAGCTTCCTCAAGATCATGCCTCTGTATTCTAGTTCTGTTAACTTGCTTAACTGCACCTCATTTATCTCAATTTCGGTAGAGGTCTCTTGTTCTTTCATTTGGCTTTTGTCATTGTGTTTCACCATTTTGGCTATCACAGTGGGCTTTGGAGCCTGCCAAATTTTCTCTGTGGGTGTTGGTGTGCTGCTGTTTGTGGCTCCCTCTCTTGAGTTTGGATGAGCCAGGGAGGACCCGTGTTAAACACCACTGTCAAGTCTTACTTTCCTGGTTAGAATTGCTAGCCCAAGAATGGTTCAGTTATCCTCTAGCTTTTTACCTGAAGAACACTCACTTGTCAGTTGAATGAAAAACTCCCTCAGGTGTTCAGGGTTAGGGGATTTCCTGAGGGTGGGGCAGATGCTGGTTGGTAATGGGCCTCAATTTGCATTTCATTGTCCACCGGGTGGGGTGGAATCTCCGCAGGAGTGGCCGCTGCCTCTTTCCAGAGTCCTGGGAAGGAGTAAGATGACCACCATCTTGCGTGGCTACAACTCAGCAAAAGTTCTGAGTGCCCTTCAAATCTCAAGTGTCCCCACACAGTTCCAGTCCAGTCTGCCCACCCTCTGTCGAAGCCCAAGGTGAGTGTCTGTGGCTATTTTAGCTTCTGTTCTTGCTCTGGGCTGTGGAGCCACTTGGGAGTTTAACCCGAGGGTGCTGCTCACAGCTAAGGCCATTGCCGACCGTGGGCTCCCAGCCCCCCTCTTGCATCTCTGCAAGCCTACGAGGGTTGAATCAGTGTCCCTGGTTATATGGTTCTACAAGATTCTTTTCTGTTGCTTTTTCCTGACGATTTGTCTTTATTTTTATTGTAATTCCAGTTTGGTTCTGGGAGACAGTCTGTGTAGCTTCCATTCACTCCACCACCATTTTTGAATCCCTTGGGCTCTTTTTAATATATACTATTTTTTTTTCTCTAGAATTTTTGTCTTCATATCCTGGGTGCCTAAGTTGTTGTTCTGTGTTTCCAAGGGAATTTTTTTTTTTTTTCAAGGTTTATATTGGCTATTGGTGGGAAGGTTATTCTGATACAAGCTATCCCTTTTGTGGCTGATAGAACAAGTCTGATATAATAATTCTTAGTGAGTAAACAATCAGTTTACTTACCAAATGGTTTTAATGATGATTATTTAAACATGTATTTTAACACCTACTGTGTGCCGAGAATTTGGAATAAAGCATTAAATAAAGTGTATATAGTGGCTTTCCTCAGGGATCCTAACAGCTAATGAAGAATATAGAAAAGTTGAGCAAATAACATTGTGTTTGTTATAAGGCTGATAAGAGTAAAAATTCATTGTGCTATAGGAATACTTATGAGGAGCCCTTAATCAGTTAGAAGGTAGAGGAATTTGGAAGAAAAAAACTAAAGGAATTCCTGGGACCCTCTGGTCACAATAGATAAGATTAAAGGGAAAAAGGTAACAGCTCATAAGAAGCATAAATTCTGTTAAGAAAGTTGAATTTTATTCTAAGCTTAAACCAATTTAGAAGTGTAAAATGAATAATAGTATAACTTTAGAGTTTATTTATTTATTATTTTTATGGTATGTGCCCCTAGTGATAACTGAACCCGGGAGTCTCTGGTTTGCAGGCCGACGCTCAACCGCTGAGCCTAACTGGCCAGGGCCTTTTGAGTTTAAAAGTGATCACACAGGTTGCATTATTAACAACATATGGGAAAAGGTAAGATTAGAGGTGGGATTCCAGATGGGAGGTTATAAGAGTAACACAGTTGAGTGAATTGAAATATTTATTTTTTACTCTATATATGAAATATTTATTTCTTACTATATATAAATATATATACTATATAGTAAATATATATACTATATATATAGTAAAAAATAAATATTTCAATTCACTGTCCTCACTCATCTGTGTTACTCCTATAATCTCCCATCTGGAGTATATATATACTTTATTTTCATTGTAAAGTATTGGAACAAGCCAGGCATGTATGAGTGTCCAGATTGTGAGTCTTCCAGCTCTCAACCTTACTCCCTAGAGTTAATTACTGTAACCACTATCAACAGCTTGGTGAATGAATATCACCTAATAATGTTTTAAATATATATGCATATATACAAAAGTAGTATATTGCAATTTTATTTCTCCCAGGGTGATAACCATTTATGAAATATCAATTTTTTATATACATTGATCCTAAAAATGTGAGAATTCAAAGAAAGTAAAATTGCTCTAAAAATAATGATTTAAAGACTAATATGAGGCCTGGCCAGTGGCTCAGCGGTTAAGCATCGAGCCATGCACCAGGAGGTCACAGTTCAATTCCTGAACAGAACAGATGCCCAGGTTGTGGGCCTGATCCTCAGTAGGGGGCACGCAGGAGGTGGCCAATTGATGTTCCCTCTTATAGATGTTTCTATCTCTCTCTCCTCTCCCTTCTTCTCTCTCTAAAATCAATAAAGAAAAGATCAATCTTAAAAAGAAAGGCTAATATAAGGAAAGGAATAAGTGGCCTTGAATGGAAAATGGGGTGAAGGTGGGGGGAGAGAGAGAGAAAAATTGAAGAGTAGAATGAGAAGGAGAATTTGTCAAAAGAACAGAAATGTCCCCAATGGTTGTTCAATTATTTTTCTATGCTCTATGTAATGTTTTCCCTTATTCTATTTCCCTATAATATTTTGCATAAAAAGTTATTAATAGATTTAATTTGGGAAGAAAATTAAAGTTTTGGATCTTGTTTCATGCCTGACTGAGACAAAAACAGTATGCAAAAGACAACCCCTCATATGAAGAATATGTACCTGTCTATTTATCCTGTTCTAAACATACACTTCTCCATATATACTGAAAATCCATATGTAATCTATGCACATAAATATATGCATACACATGTATATACATTTTTATATGTACATGATATGAATATAAGTGCGTAATCACATAATACAATAGAATTGTGCCACTTGCTCTTTTCACCATGTGGAACAGCTATGTTTACCCCTGCATGTATCAATTTTTGGAGTTTTTTGAGAGTTGTCACAATTCCAAGACCCTCCGCAATTAATTTCGCCAGTTGCCTTTTGCAAACTTTTTAGGGTTTCTATTCAGAATAATATCTGATCAAGACTCCTAAAGAAGATTGTTTTTTTGCATACTTATGTTTTCTCTAAAGATTGCATGTGTGGTAATCATAACATATGGGCATGTTTACATGAAGATTTTATGTGCTGTGAATCTGATATTTAGAAACCTTTACCTATCTGTGTTCCCACCAGGAGCACTTGAGGGCTGAGCCTGTACTAGTGTGACTTATGCTTTTGGTAAAATGCCACAGGCATGAAACCATCTCCTGGAGGCAGGCAAGTGGTGTCAGAGGCGATTTGTCCTGCCTGCTTTCTTTTCTGGGAGCTGTGTCTGGGTTCAGCTGCAGCAGTTTGAAGGATACACCCCTTCAGCTATCTTATTGTGGGTTCAGTCCTTAGTCCTTGCAAGACCTACTTGATGTGATAAGACATTCCACGGTTGGCTTTGCATATTCCTGATTCTCTCTCTGTTCACCAAATAGCATTTTAATGTTTTGTTTGTTTGTTTGTCTTTTTTAGATAGAGTGGAAGGGAGGGAGGGAGAGAGAAAGAGAGAGAGAGGAGAGAGATTGGTTGCCTCCCTCATAACCCTGAGCAGAGCCAGGATCTAACCTGCAACCCAGGTACCTGCCCTTGGCTGGAAATCAAACCTGAGGCTCTTTGGTCCACAGGCCGATGCTCTAACCGCTGAGCAAACTGGACAGGACAGCATTTTAGTTTGTTTGGTTGAGCCAGTTCTGATATTTCTTGGCTAATCAAGGGGAATATCCCTTTCCCATAATGACATAGAGTCACATTTGGACTAAAACCAGTTTTCTCATTCTGATAAGATTTTTCTCAAGAGTGAACTTACTTCATTGGGATAACATTTCACTCAATTAGTGTACAAATTTTATATTCACAAGCATGTTCAATAATACTCACTCAACACCAAAAGACATAATAGAGAATTATAATTATATAAAGTAACATCATTTCCCTAAATTGCTGGTAATGTAGTAAAGCATTTATATGAATCATGTATAACATAAAGGTAGCAAATTATTATTATTAAATATTTAATACTTAAACATTACAAACATAATTGTTTTATTATATGTATGCGAGTTTGCAAACATCTAGCTTAAGTAGTCAACTTTTTATCTAAAGAATTAACTATTTTTATGATAATTTAAAATTTGGCCCTTAAAAGACTATATTAGATAATGATTTGTACTCATTCTTAAACAGAGGTAATTTCTAGGGAATGAGTTTATTATTGGATTTTTTGTGTGTTGACAAGATAAATTTGATAATTTATAATTTTTAGAGAAAGTATGTTATAATGTGCTTTTACTAAAGAAATGCATTGCCTTAATTAAAATAATTTATTAATGTAAGGAACACTAAGAGATTTGTTAAAAAGTAATTAAGTGGTAATATGAACATACAATAGTTTCTATCGGGAAGTCATTGGTTATTGGGCAATGAGGCTCTCTTGACCTTACAACTGAGTTTTCTTTAGAATGACCTCATAGTCTGAAAGAAAATATGTGGAACACAGGAGGATTTAGGTCAAAACCCCATTTGAATCATTATTAAATATTAAAAACACATTGAAATGTTCAATAACTTGACTGAAGATTATGTCAGAATTAATTTTTACAAGGATGCAAATAAAACTGTGGTTTAAACATTTAAACTATTTTACAGTCATCGTTGAAATATACTGAATGTTTTTCATGACATTAGAAATTTTAAGTTAACAATATTTACCACTCAAATGTTAACTATTCATAAAAAACTTTGAATCTATCTATTTACCATCGTGTCTAGCACAATACTTTAGCCATACAAATATTTAATTAAAAGGGGTGGGGGGGAGCAGGAAGAGATTAGCCAAAGAATTTATATGCATGTATGCATAACCAATGGACACAGACAACAGTGAAGTGAAGGCCTGGGTGGGGGGCAGGAGCAGGGTGGAGGGAGTCAGTGGGGGAAAAAAGTGTGACATCTATAATACTCTCAACAACAAAGATAATTTTTAAAAAATGAGTGCCATGTGGTGGTATAAAAGTGAATCAATTATAAAATTAGCCTAGACAACTAGGTGTCTGCATTTAAGCAATGATTTATTTAAACTCTTATAATAATACTTTAGTATATAGTTATTGTTATTTTCATTTTCCAGAAGAAAATATATAATATTAGTATTTGCAAATTACAACTTATCAAGTTCTTACTTAAGTAAAAGTAGCAGCCCTAGGAGTATACATGTGATTAGTTGAAAGAGTAGCTGACATATGTCACGTGCTTACTATGTGCTAGGAACTATTCTGTTTTTACTGTTAAATTTTATCTCAACTCTGAGATAGATGCTATTATTCCCTCCAACTTATAGTTTTATGAGTTAGTATTTTAAATACTAAATCAATGTATATTATAATACAGAGTACAGTTTTTGAAAAAAATGAATGTTCTCTTTTGTTAAAATTATATACAGCTATTATAAAAAATAAAATAAAAAAGTCAAAGTAGTCCAAAAAATACAAAGGAAAAAAGAAAACCAGATAGGTTGTTTCTGATGTATCTGAGATATAATCATTTGTTAACATTTGAGTAACATTGTTCCAGACTTATCTCTATAAAAATATAAAGGCATATAGATAGAAGTAATTTTAAAACCTGAGATTGTGTTATACATCTTTTAACATAAACCACTAGATAAAATATATTCTGTTACCGAAAAGACTCAGACAGAACACCGGAGGAAGCGAAGAGTTTCCTTTATTCAAGCATGCCGACCCAGAGGGGGCAGTCTCCAAATACTGGGCCCCAAGCTGCAGGGCGTGCCTAGCTGTATAGTGGCTGGGCGGGGCATTCTTTCAGTGGGAAAGCAGTGGGCGGGGCATTCTTTTGGCATGAAAGCAGTAAGCAACTTCAGTAGCAGGAAGGAAGTGAGGTCATGTCATTGTCATTTCTTTTTTTTTTTTTAATCCTCACCCGAGGACATTTTTCCATTTTTTGTTCAGATAGAGTGGGAGGGAGAGAGAGAGAGAGAGAGAGAGAAACATCGATGTAAAAGGGACACATCGAGTGGCTGCCACCCGCTCCACCAACCAGGTCCAGGGACAAACTGCAACCGAGGTACATGCCCTTAGCGGGAACCGAACCTGGGTCTCTCTGGACCGCAGGCCGACGCTCTAACTGCTGAGCCAAACTGGCCAGGGCGGGGGTTATGTCATTTCTAAGATGGTGGCTCAATTAAAATGGTGGTTTATTTCCTCTGTCGTTCCCCATTTTGATGCTATTAGCTGCTATTGCTGCCAGTTGCATCATGATACAGATCTCTATAATCTGGGTCTTCAGACCTTTGCAGCAGTTGATATCTGTACTGATGCTGTTGGAGGGCCAATATGTTGGCAGTGGCCCGCCTGGTTACAGTGGACTCTAAAGTTTGGACTATGGTCCGTATTATGAGGTACTCCAACAAACCTGTCTACCCAGGGGCCCGTATGCCTGACACTTCTGACTCTGGTATCCAATAGTCCCTCCCAATTTCCCCGTCATGTATAATTTATTGTCCCAGACCCATGTGGGGGGCCCAGCCTGATCGCTACCTGGGAGATAGCATTGTAGTCATTCCGCGGGCATAGCAGTGGCATATGTGAAGGGCGATGCAGGGAATTTATAGCTTGCTACTCCTGCAAGTCGTATCCTTTCTGAAGGCCTGCTACATCTACATATAGGGGCTTGAATTGGGGCAGGGTCTGCTAAGCAAAACATCCAAAAGCACAGACAAGCCCAGGATATGTTCCCCCGAGAGCCAGTCACTCCCAGGTGTTCCATTCTCTTGGGGCCACAGTCATCAGTCCAATTCCTAAGATTATAGCAAAACTTCCCACTGCAGTCAGGTACCATCCTGGGCAATGGTCCATTCCTCTGAGCCTCTGTCAGTGCCTGGTTTCCTTTTCAGCTTCAGGGTCGGCAGCCGTGGCGGCTGGTCCTCTGGGTCCCCGTTCGTCCTCCTGGAATCCGTGGGGTCTGTTGCTCTCTTGGCTCAGCTGTGATGGATCCAGGGGGAGATTCCTGCAACCTTAAGTACGGTAGGGGTTGTTAGTATGACAAGGTGGGGCCCGGTCCATGTGGGTTGGAGAGGTTCCTTTTACCAATCTTTAATCCATACATAGTCCCCTGGTTTATGTAAGTGGGCTGGCCCCCTTCGTGGTAAGGGTCCTTGGCCTAATCCTACTGATGTATCTGGCTAAGTGTTCCCCTAGCTTCTGGAGGTACTTAGTCGGCCCTGCTTCCCCTATAATCCAAAACTCTCCTCTAGGTAGGGGTAGTGTGGCTGGCGGCCTCCCATAAACTAACTCAAATGGTGTATGCCCTGTGGCGATAGGGGCGTTTCGTACCCTGATTAATGACAAATGTAGCAGGTCTGGCCAGGGCAGGTCGGTCTCCTGATGGAACTTTGCAAGGGTTGCTTTTAGAGTCCGGCTCATGCGTTCTACCTTTCCTGAGCTCTGAGGGCGATAGGCCGTGTGTAGCTTCCAAGTAATTTTTAATTGTGCTGCTAGTTCCTGGAGCACTTTTGCAACAAACGCTGGCCCGTTGTTACTGCCAATGGTCATAGGCAACCAAAAGCAGGGGATAATTTCCCTGAGGAGGGTCTTGACTACCTCTCTGCTTTTTTCTGTCCTGGTGGGGAATGCTTCTACCCATCCCTAGAAAGTACAGAATAATATGAGTAAGTATCTGGCTTGGCCTGATCTCAGTAAAATCGATCTGTAGGTCCTCAAAAGGCTGTTGCCCCCCGTGTTGTATCCCAGGAAGCCTTTCCGGGTGACCTGCTGCATTGTTCCTGGCGCAGATCAGGCATTGAGTCGCTGCCGCTGCACATAGTCCAGACATGTTAGGGAAGTAGTCATACCTCCGGAGTAAGGCCTCTAGGGATGTTTCCCCTGGGTGTGTGAGGGCATGGCATTGCCTGACGGGATTGCTGGCCTGGCCTTGGGGAATGTAGAGCCATTTGTCCGGCAGTTTCCATATGCCGGTGGGCGTTCGGAGGCAGTTTTCTTGTATGGCCCATTTCTGTTCCTCTGGGGTGTAGTCTGGCTGATTGAGGTTCAGTTCTAATAGGGTACCCTCTATGGCTGGGGTATTTGTCGGGGCCTCCCTTTCTGTAGCTGCTGCCTTTGCTGCCTGATCTGCCCTTCTGTTTCCCTTGGGCTACTTCTGTCTCTTCCTTCTGGTGGCCCTGCAATGCGTTACTGCTCCTCCCCGAGGGGCCCAGACTGCTTCTAGCAGTCGAAATATTTCTGCCTTG
The DNA here is from genome assembly GCF_014108415.1 of Molossus molossus. Classification (NCBI taxonomy): domain Eukaryota; kingdom Metazoa; phylum Chordata; class Mammalia; order Chiroptera; family Molossidae; genus Molossus; species Molossus molossus. Next base: position 28,255,061 of record NW_023425401.1, on the reverse strand, counting down.
TTTTTAATTTCTTTCCCCTAGGCTGCTTTTCTTTTTTTTTTAATTCTCACCTGAGGACATTTTTCCACTTTTTTGTTCAGATAGAGTGGGAGGGAGGGGGGGAGGGAGAGAGAGAGAGAGAGAGAGAGAGAGATACATCAACGTGAAAGGGACATGTCAAGTGGTTACCACCTGCACAACCTAACCAGGGCCGGGGATAAACTGCAACCGAGGTATGTGCCTTTAGTGGGAACCGAACCCAGGTCTCTCTGGACCACAGGCGGATGCTGTAACCACTGAGCCAAACCGGCCAGGGCTCCCCTTGGCTGTTTAGAGTCCTCTCTCTTGGTACATTTCCCATGGATATGTATGGTGGTGAATGCATACCAAGAATCTGTGTAAATATTAACCCTGTTTTCTTCTGTTATTTCGAGCGCCCTTATTAATGCCCAGAGTTCTGCCCTTTGGGCGGACCAGCCAGCTGGCAGGGGCTTTGCTGCAATTATTTTCTCATTGTCCACGACAGCGTACCCGCCATTTGTTCCCCCTTGGTCATGTACCTGCTCCCATGGGTGCAGAGCGTTAAGTCTGGCTTGTCCAGAGGCTGGTCCTGCAGGTCTGGTCAGCTGGCATGACCTCTGCAGTTGTCTCGAGGGAGTCGTGGTCTGGTTCTCCCAGCTCAGCAGGGAGGAACGTAGCTGGGTTTATTCCCTGGACAGTGCTGACTTTCACTCGGGGGTCCTCATGGAGAAGTCCCTGGTACTGTGTCAGTCTCCGGTTGGAGAGCCATTTGTGTCCCTGTCCAGCCAGAAGACTAGATACCGTGTGGGGAACAAATATGTTGATCTCTTGCCCGAGTGTTAGTTTGTCTGCCTCCTAGAAGAGAATGACAGCTGCAGCTGTGGCCCTCAGGCAGGACGGCCAGCCTGCTGCCACACTGTCCAGTTGCTTAGACAGGTGTGCAGCTGGCCTATGCCATGGCCGCATGTGCTGGGGAAGGGCCCCTAATGCTATTTTCTCCTTTTCGTGCGTGTAGAGGTTGAAAGGCCGACTGGGGTCTGGCAGCCCTAGGACTGGTGCTTGCCCAAGATGATCTTTTATAGCCTGGAAGGCTTTCTCCTGTTGAGCTTCCCATTAGAGAGGTGCTGTGTCCGGGCCTTGCAGCACTTGGTACAGTGGTGTGGCTAATGCTGCATACCCCGGTATCCAGATTCAGCAGAACCCGGCTGCCCCTAGGAACTCTTGAAGATCCCTCCATGTGGCTGGAGTTGGTAGAGCCATTATGACCTGCTTCCTTTGCTGGCCCTTGGGAAATGAGGAATCCGAGATATTTTACCTGGGCCTGGCATACCTGTGCTTTCTTCCCGGTACCTGCCTTTGTTAGCAGTTCAAGGAGCCGGCAGGTACCCTCCCAGCACTGGTCCTATGTGGGGGCGGCTAGCAGGAAATCATCTACATATTGTAGCAGCACCAGGTCCATTTCTGTATCAGGAAACGGTTTTAAGTCTCTGGCCAGGGCCTCTCCGAAGAGAGTGGATGAATTCTTAAATCCTTGTGGCAATCCGGTCCAGGGCAGTTGGGTCTTTGCTGCAGTGTGGGAGTCTTCCGGTTCGAAAGCAAAGAGTGGCTGGCTCGCCTTCGCAAGTCAGAGGCAGAAAAACGTGTCCTTCAAGTCCAAACAGGTGAATCAGGCCGCCTCTGGCAGCAGCTGGCTAAGGAGCGAGTGTGGGTTCGGTACCATGGGGTGCAGTGTGATTGTTGTCTCGTTCATGGCTCGCCGGTCCTATACCAGCCTGTGTCCGCTCCCATCTGGCTTCTTCACTGGCAGCAGGGGAGTGTTCCGGGGAGACTAGCCTGGGACAAGTACACCTTCCCTCAGATGCTTCTGGATGACCTCTGTGATGCCTAGCCTGGCCTTCCTGGGGGTGGGGTACTGGCGGATCTGTTTCAGTCTGGCTCCCAGCTTCAGTTCTATAATTATAGGCGGATGGTTCCCTGCCAATTTTGGCGGGTTGCTTCTGCCCAGATCTTTGGGTATCTCTTTCGAAGGCCAGTCCCCCTTCCCTCTGTAGGCTCCCGTTGGCCTTCCTCTGCTTCCTTATATAGTCAATATTCTTCTTCCTGGGGAACTAAGACTGCTATGAGGTGTGGGTGCCGACTTGTAGGTGAGCCTCTCCCGATGGGCGAAAGGAGATCTGGGCTCTTGCTTAGAGAGCAGGTCACGTCCCAGGAGCAGAACCGGGCACTCTGGCATGTACAGGAATTTGTGCTTTGCCTGGTGGCCCCCAAGTTCTACAGTTTGGAATTGACAAAACTGTTTGGGGCTACTAGGCTGTCCGGTGGCACCAATGATAGAGATCTTGCGCCCGGAGGGAGGTGCAACTGTGGCTGTTTCTAATAAATGTTCTGCCCCAGTATCTACCATAAAGGGGAGGGTTTAGCCCCCTACTGTCATTTGGACCATGGGCTCATGGGGGCCGAGGTGTATGAGCCAGGTCTCCCCTAGTCTGAGTCTGGGCCTGCCAGACTGAGGATGGTAGGCGCCTGGGCCCCAGGTCCCGATTGCCTATCGGCCTGCCTTTTCTTCTTTCGGTTGGGACACGCTCTTTCCCAGTGCCCCCTCTCTCTGCAGCATGCACATTGGTCTGGTTCCACACTCCAGGGTGCAGGTTGTTTTTTCCTTCTGGCCGCTGGCCTTTCCCGGGTGGCAGGGGCTTTCCTAGCGCGGCTGCTGGGAGGGCTGCCTTTCTCTCCATTCTTTTTCGAGCCTCCCGCTCAGCCGCCTCCTCTCTGTTATTGTACACCTTGTTGGCAATCTCTGTTAGTTGGCTTATGTTCATTCTGGCAAAGCCCTCGAGTTTCTGAAGCTTCTTCCTGATGTCCAAGGCTGATTGGGAGACGAACGCTGTGTTGACTGTTCTCTGGTTGTCTGGCCCTTCAGGATTGAACGGAGTGTATATCCAATAGGCCTCACACAGATGTTCGTAAAAATCCCCAGGGCATTCTGGGTCCGCTGAGTCATGTTAGTGACCTTTGACATGTAAGTAGGCCGTCGGGCCTCTGCCCGGATTCCATGGAGAAGGACATCCCCGTATCTCTGAAGCACGGGCCTTCCTTCTTCTGAGTGGTGGTCCCAGTCAGCTTGGGCCTCAGGTGCTGCTGCTCTTGCCCATTGGACTGGGTCTAAAGTGCCCATGGGCACCATGGTCTCCAGGTATCAGTGAACTTCCTGGAGAATGCACCTTTGCTCTTCCGTGTTGAACAGCGTGAGGAGTAGTTGTCGGCAGTCATACCAGGTGGGTTGATGTGTCTGCATGATGGACTCCATAAAGTCGATCAGGGCCTGGGCTTTCTTCGAGTAGGATGGAGTATGGTGCTTCTAGTTGAAGAGATCAGTGGTGGTGAACGGTTGGGAATAAACGATGGTCCGTCCTGGCTGCTCGATACCATCTGGCCCAATTTGTGGTGGGGCCTGGGTCTCCCTGAGAGGCATCTGGAGTGTCTGCCGCTGCTGGCACCTTGTTGAGACCACGGAGGCCAGGGGCACTTCTGGGGCTGGGGCTGGGGCTGGTGCTGGTGAGACAGATGATGATGGAGTTTTGATTTCGGGGGCCCAGGGAACCATCTCAGGTGGATGGGTCGTTCTTCCTCTGGGTCACCTTTGAGAATGGGGGTCGGCATGCCTCCTTAGATTGAGCCACGAGGACGTGGGCAGTGAGGTCTTTTTCTTTGTTCCAGTTACCCCTTCCAACTTCGGCTTCTTCCCAGCACAGCGTCTGAGCCACTTGGGCATGTCCTGAGCTAGTTCCTGCCATCTGTCCATGTAGATGTCCTGGTCTGGGTGTCCTGGCCTCCCTGTCACCATCAGGTCTCCTGCCCATATGATTCCTAGGCTGAGGATTCCCTCAGGGGGCCAGCCCACCCCAAAACTAGGCCATTCGGCTGAACAGAAGGTTTCCAATTGGCTCAGGGTCATGCTTGGATCCTGGCCCTGGAACCAATCAAAATTCTGCAACATGCATCAAGTACTGTTGATGGGCCTCCTCCCATGATTTCACCTCCCATAACAGCGCAGACAGACAAGGGGTGGGATTTTTGGTTCACCACCTGGCCGCTCCTCTCGCGGGGATTTAGGTGCCTCTTAGCTTTGGCAGGTCAATACAAACCCCTGACTTGGATCAGGTTTGCAGGGAGGGACTGTGTCCCCCAGAACCTGATACTGCCCTGAGCGATATGAGGTCACCACGGTACCACAGGTTGGGGCCCACTCAGACTCCGTAGGCTTATACCGGTGGGGCCACAGACATTCACACTCACTCACACACTGACATTCAACCAAGTTTAAACATTCCCTCCGTTAGAGCTTGCTCTACCTGGCAGCCGGAAGGCCTGAGAGGTGATCAGTCTCTCCTTCCACCTCAAGGGTGGGCCTGTACTTGGGCTCCTGGTCCCCAGGGCACGCACCGGTCCTGAAGCTGCAGTCCCTGAAGCTGGACTCGTTCGTTTCCCCCGGCAGCCCAGGTGGGGTGTGAACCCCACTGGCAGCTGGCCACAGAGCCCAGAGTGGGCAGGGACCCAAAATGGCCGGGGCACGTGCTTCCCTCCGTCACAGGGCTCCATGGAGCGCCCGCAGGGCCACCTCACCAGTGGCAATTGCCTGCTCGTGTGCGTCGTTTCCCAATCAGGGAACCAGATGTTATGGAAAAGACTCAGACAGAACACCGGAGGAAGCGAAGAGGTTCCTTTATTCACGCATGCGGACCCAGAGGAGGCAGTCTTCAAATTCTGGGCCTCAAGTTGTAGGGCGCGCCTAGCTTTATAGTGGCTGGGCCGGGCATTCTTTCTGTGGGAAAGTGGTGGGCTTGGCATTCTTTTGGCACAAAAGTGGTAAGCAATACAGAGCAGGAAGCAAAAGGGGTCATGTCGTTTCTAAGACGGTGGCTCATTAAAATGACGGTTTACTTCCTCTATCAATTCTACAAAATGAAAAATAAGTCAAACTGCAGGGAACTGCCAAATTTCTGATAAATATTTCTCTATAATAATTGACATAAGAATCTAAAGAAATTTTTCAACTTTAGAAGAAAATATTATGAAATATATATTACTTAGTACTTACAGGGCAATATAATTCCTAAGGTCCATTTTGCAAGCTTCCTGGCCAGAAGAGAACAAAGACCAAACATCCTGCCCCAGGAAAACTGACAGACAAGCACTGCAACTGGACACCAGGAACCAAAGAAGCACCCAATCACACATCCACATTCCTGTAGACCAAGCCCCCTGCCCCAAACCACCAATCAAGACCCCAAAACTCCCTGACTGACAAGACTTCCCATGCGTGGACACATAGAAGGATGAAATTCCAGCTCTTACGGGCTCTCATCATTGACCCAATACCATTGGTTCGGTGAAGTGTAGCCCTTCCCTTTGGATATTTTCATCCCCCAACCCCTTTTCTTTAAATAAACCCAATTTTTCTTTATTCACCATCTAAGATTTCTCTTTACATGCCCAGGTACCTCAAACTACCGACTTTCACCTTTCAAAGATGTTTAAGGTTATGAGTTCATTATGTGTGTTTCTTTTAATGTTGCAATTTTAGTCTGTATTGAATTCTTGACAAAACTGATGAACAAATCATCTCATATTTCTTTCTCCTTCATCTCTATATTGTTTAATTATTTTTAAATCATGAAGTTATATACTGCTTTGCAGTTATAAAACCTTTATTCTCTCCTTCATTGAATATTAGCTTTATAGTTATATGTATCCCAAATCTACTCACTACAACGTCTACAATCTGGGATTCTTCAGTCTAATTAATCTGTTAGTCTAATGTATTTTATCATCAAATATCATGTTTATATATGCTATATTTTGAGTGCCGAAGCTTGCTAGAGGATGCCGAGTAATTGTGTTTTTGAAAGATAAATTGCCTGCATATAAATTTCTTATGCCACCATCCATTCTCTCAGAAATATTTAGATATTACTCTACTGAATTCTGAAGTTGAGTGTTATTATGGAAGAAGCTAAAGAAAATATTTTAAAGTATATTTGTATATAATTTGCTTTACCCTTTTCTTTTAAGTTCAACTCTAGTTTCAGAAATTTGCTTCAACTATATGAATGATTTTGGCCTATTTATGTATTCTATCTTTCTATTTTTTTCCCCTGGTTACCCATTATATCCTCTGTCTTCCATATAAAATATAGTCTTTGTGATGTCTTTCATAAAAGTATACTTTTATATGATATTACATTAGATAAGTAGGGAAAAGTTTGTAGAAGGATTTGAATCATTAGCTAACTTCAGTGATCCTGCATGAATACTGTTAATTTGGTCAACATCCATTGCTTTATAAAGAATAAGGTATAGGTTTTTTTGTTTTTGTTTTTTTTTTAATCCTCACTTGAGGACACTTTTGCATTTATGTTCAGATAGAGTGGGAAGGAGACAGGGAGGAAGAGAGAGAGAGAAACATCAATGTGAGGGAAACACATTGAGTGGATGCCACCCTAAAGTATAGGTTTTTAATGGCAAAAATCAAGCTAAGAGTAGTGTTCTTTCTAGTATTTTGTCTTGATTTGTTGTATGGTTCCTATTCAAATAAAAACATATCTTCTTAAAATGCTGATAGAACTGTGGGTTACTAAATTTTAGCACTAGCTTTTTCGACACTTTATTTCTACTCAGTATGATTTGGAAATTAGAAGAAAATCTTAAAACATTGACTCATCTTGGTTAACCATGCTTATTTTGGCACTATTTCTATGGGCTAAATCTTTTCTCTTTACCTTTCATCTTGTGCTTCCAATGATCTAAACAATGGATTATTTTATAGCATTTCAGTTAAGAGATATTTGTTTCCTTATTCTTCTGCCATAAATCTTTGCAGTATCTTAATATTAACTAGTAATCTCTAGCAAACTCCAATTTTAGTAGCTTTTTCACTCTGTACAACTGAGTTTCTAAGAGATTAAATTTTTCAGAGTTGCCTTGATTTCTGTTCTTTCTTAGAGCTTAATGCTAAACTGTCTTTTATTCTGTGAAATCCACAGCATCTTCTAAATATTTTCTCTTTGTTTTTCTTTCTTTCTATTACTTGCAACCAAATAAGCAATTCTAAGTAAGAAAATGAAATGATTCTCCCTACCCTACAAAAATTCTCTGTTCTCGCCCTGGCCGGTTTGGCTCAGCGGTTAGAGCATCGGCCTGCGGTCCGGAGAGACCCGGGTTCGGTTCCCGCTAAGGGCACGTACTTCGGTTGCAGTTTGTCCCCGGCCCTGGTTGGTCGTGCGGGTGGCAGCCACTCGATGTGTCCCTTCACATCGATGTTTCTCTCTCTCTCTCCCTTCCTCTCTCTCCCTCCTACTCTATCTGTACAAAAAATGGAAAAATATCCTCGGGTGAGGATAAAAAAAAAAAACAAACAAAAAAAAATTCTCTGTTCTCTGGCAAAAAATAAAATTTTTAAAATCTGATATTTACAAATTTAGACAAAGCATGAATTACTTGTTTTGAAATATTTGAAATATTTTGTAATATATAAAACCTAATCTTGATCTTTACAGTTGCTCAACCTGTTCTTGCACTGAGACTTTTCCTTATAAAATTTTTATAGCTAGGAAAAGAGTAAAATAGAAATTTAAAAGTGAAATATGTTATAAAACAACAGAATTGAGGTTGAAGTTTGGCAATGTGGCTTGGAAAAGGCAAAGGAACTCCATTATTGTTTGAGAGAATAGAATCAAATAGAATCAAAAGGACGTTTGGTGTCGTGTCACATCATAATGTGCTACAGGAGGAAATCACAGGCATAGTGTGGCATAGTGTCAAGCTGTAACTAGTACATCCAACAGATGATTAAAGAAATATTACGGTCCATATGAAACTACCCTTATGGCTCTGCTCAACCAAGGTAATACAGATATTTTAAAGAGTTTGCACTCTATATATGATATCCAAATTATGTTTCCTCCAGAGACAGCAAATACTGTAAAAGTTCTTTAGAGCCTACTTTTCATTTACTAGCAAAAATAATTAGAGAAATTTACCTTTCAGGACTCAACATTATGGAGAATTGAATGAATTTACTATTTTGTGTATTAGTTTTATATTTCAAAATATGACTTACAATTTATACAATATGACTTACAATCTTTACCAACTAAAGGTTCTTTTTGAGAAGCCTCCAAATTCTATATAATAAAACAGTAACAATTACATTTCTATAACAGTTCTAAATCCATCCTTTGATTTGGAAGAAAAGAGAGTTACTGTACTGTGTGAATCAGGTAGTTTGTCCCAATGAAAATCTTAAAAGAGACTCGGATGCCAACTTGTTATTTTGTCTTATGTTCAGCTAGTAACTCTGTTCCAAGTAAAATATTTTTATAAAAATCTGTCACAAAAAAAGATCCAACAAAAACACATCATTTGTGCTGTCAATAGCCAACCTAAAGAACTATTTAAGAGTGATGATGGAATGATAGCTATATAGCAAAACACCCAAGAAATTTCTAATTGACAGTTTCATAAGAGGAAATCAGTTTAATAACAGTAAAATCAATGCAAGAACCATAATTTGGACACATGCAGGTATATTCCTGTTATGGGCCGAATTATGTTGTCCCAAGTTCATGTGTTGAAATTTCAACCCTCAGCACCAGAGAATATAACTGTATTTGGAGATAGTGCATTTTAAGAGGTACCTAAGGTTAAATAAGCTTATATGGGTGGCCCTTTTCCATGCATTTGGAGATAGGACTTTCCAAAAGGTGATTAAGTGAAAATGAAGACAGTAGGGTAGGGTCCTAATCCAATATGACTGGTGTCCTTATAAGAAGAGCCAGAGAACAAGGAAAGCATACATAAGGAGACAAAGCCATGGGAGGACATACCAAGAAGACTGCCATCTGCCAGCCAAAGAAAGAAGCTCAGGAGAAACCAAATCTACTGATACCTTATATCTTGGACTTCCAGCCTCCAAAACTGAGAAATAAATTTTCACTGTTTAAGCTATCCAGTGTATGGCATTTTATTATGGCAGTCCTAGCAAGCTAATACAATTTCCATCTTCACAAAGCTTTCTTTTTATGAGAGTGTTTATTTTTACCCTCTTAGTATGAATTAGATTATTTTCTCTTCATGTGGAATGAACCAGAGTACATTCAAACCATTATTTATGGTGTAGCTAATTTTTCAAGCTTCTAAGTGTCTGATGTAACACAGGCATCATGCATACTAAATTCACAGTGGCTTAACTACTGCTGTGTTTCTTAAGATCCCAGTCCTTAATTCTACAGCATATGCTTTGATTTTTGTGGTACACTAAGAATTCAAGTGCATCCTTTTGAAACTCTCTCACTAGCAGAGAATAAATCTAGCAAAAAAAAAAAATCTTTTACTGAATTAAATTCATGGTGTTTATATAGTCTGAGAACATAGTCCCAAAGATCTCAATAATGTATCGCACTGTTTTTGTGGGCTCCAACGTTTTCCAGAATGAACCTTTGACTGAATCCTTATTCTAAAGCCTATATGGACTAAAAACATCAGTTGAATACTGTATTCTCCTTGTTCTATTAAATGAAATATAGGTGTATGAAATAGAAAGATAGCTGAATTGAGTCTTGGAAGATTTGCTTTTATTTAGCTATGTTTACCAGGGTTTTTTTTTTGAGACAATTGGTGACCACTGGAAAATTACAAGTAGTTTGCAATTCAAAAGTCTGATATTTTCCATTGAGAAAGCAAGTGGTCATTGCTTTCATATGAACACCACCAGGTCAAGATATCATTTATTCTCTGGTAATCATTCATTCTTTGCAATTAGGACTCTTAAATTGAAATTCCTTTTCCCATTCTTTAGACTGAGTTCCAAACATATTTACACGCATAGACCTAGACATAAACAGAAGGTGCTATCCTTCTGATGACCACTACTCTGTGGCAGTTCTGCCGCATTATAGGGCTGGTCTACTCTTGATATGTACATTGGCTTGCACTGTATGGAGGTTGTTAAATTCTGTAGGTTTTTTGTTTTTTTTTAAAGTGTTTGCAGTAGTACTAAAAACACAATAAAACTAAGAATACATATTCATTAGATGTGCAAGAGTTCTATTCAGAAATTATAAAATGTTATTCATAATATTAATGAAGATCTATATTTGTGGAGCGTTATATCATGTTCATGGGTTGGAAGACAAAAGTTAGTAAAGATGTCAATTCTCTTCAAAGTGATCTGTAGAATCAATTTAATTCTAATCAAATTCCCATTAGGATTTTTAAGTTTCAATTTTTTTTGTTGCTAAACATATAGAAATACAGTTGAATTTTGTATATCAAACTTGTATTCTGTGACCTTTCTGAATTCATATTAGTTCTAGTAGATTTTTAATAGATTCCTTAAGATTTCTACATAAATAATCATGTTATCAAGAATAAAGAAAATTTTATTTCTCACTTTCCAATCTGTATGCCTTTTATTTTTCTTTTGTTTATTCTCTTGCCTCCATGTTAAACAGATTTGGTAAGAGCAGACATACTTGACTTGTGCCCCATCTTAGGAAGAAGGCATTCAACATCTCACCATTAAGTAGAATGTAGATTTTTTTTAGTTATCTTTATTGTTGAGAGTATTATAGTTGCCCCCCTCCCTGCCTTTCCCTCTCTACCCTGCTCCTACCCCCCACCCAGGCCTATACTGCACTATTGCTTCTGTCCATTGGTTATATGTATATGCATAGTTTTTACTATTCTAGGAACATACACAAGGGTCCCCAGACAGGCATATGAAAAGGGTTAAGGAAATCACTAATGTTGAGTGTCTGACTTGGGTCAGGCACTTGCTCCAGACCGTTCCTAAAACAGCACATTAACCCCTTCCAGGGACCTTCTCAAGTACCGTCAAACCTCAGTTCTTGACCGACTCCCATCTCAAACAAAATTCAGTTCTCAAACAAGTTGTTTACAAAAGAAAAAAGTCTCCATTTTAACTTAGTGCCCTACCGACCTGAAAACCCTTTCATACTGATACATCAGCAGAACAAAACAAACAAACAAATGTCTCAGGCTCAAACAAAGGAGAGAATGGGCCAATCAAGTCAGTTTACAGCTAAACCTTGACTTGCTAACATCTCAGGAAACTGTGCTGTGAATATTCTTTTTTTCTTTTGTTGCTGGAAAAATGGATGACTAGCACAAGTTTAAAACATAAACATGTCTCATCCAGGTTTCTATCTCTCCCTCTCTCTTTCTTTCTCTTTAAAGTCAATAAAGGAAAAAATTTTTTTAAGAAAACAAAGAGGCCATCAGGAATGCTAATGTGTCCGGGATGAATTGAATCAATTTACATTATTTCTAATGGGAAAATGATTCCGTTCTCAAACAGCCTTCCAGAAAGAATTAAATTAAAGAACCGAGGTTCCACTGGAGTTATGAGGATCCCCAATTTACAAAAAAAACTGAGGTTAAGATTAAGCTAAAATAGTTATCAAATGGATATTTAATGCTATCTCAAGGTCTAACCCACTAACAGCATTTTAGACCGAGTGTTTGTCTGTCTCTTGTAAGTACACAGGAACCCACTGTGCTTGTATTGTCCTTATGACATTTGAGGTCACCGTGAGCACTGAGATGCAGTCGTTTCCACAGCAAGTGGCCATACCACAGAATAAATCCTTATATAATGAAACATTTGGCCAGAAAAACATTGTCAGATGGACCATGAGTCAGCACAGTTTTTTTCTCCCACTACACAATATGAATCTACTCATCAGGTTCCTTTGTTTTAAAATTGTTTGTGTCCTGACCGACGTTATTCCACAATTTCTCAGTGAAACCATTATATTTTGTTGTGTAATGCTTCCTCTTCTTGAAGGAGTTAAGTGGACTATACAAATTCAACTTTAATACTGGGGGGAAATGTTTATGTTACAGTTTGGGGTTTACAAAAACAACAATAATATTTATTTGGAACCCCAGTGTTAGGCACTGTGCTGAATGAATTCTCACATTAGGGCAGAGAGACAGAATAACTTAAGCTATTTGAGAAGCAACTCCTGTATGAGTGGGTCATCATTCGTATGTAAATTTCCTGTATTGCTTTATTGGCACAGGTTTTTCTTATTTGTACCTTTCACAACTCTAAAGAGAGTCATTCAAGACTCAGACTTGTCATTCCTTTTTGACTAGACAAAAAGCAAAGAAAGAAATGAAGGAAGAAGGTATTTGTTCATGCTAAGAAAGCCTCCTTTAGGAAGCAAAAAGGAGCTGTAATTAGTTCTCGAATACCACCTTATATCCACTGTGCATATATTTCACACACACAAAAATTAATGTTGGAGACCAAAGGGCTTGAAATGTAAAATTACGCAGCTAAACTTGATTTAGAAATAGTTGTAATGAAATTCCCAGTTGCTGGATTGATTTGATATTCTTATCTTGGGAAGAAATTGAACCCTGCAGTATCACCAATATTTTCTAACTCCTCTCTGATTATTGTTATAAACCGACAGTGATTGATTTTGAGTAATTATCCTGAAAAATGAATTAAATTAAAAAAATAATCTTCCTAATTATGGAGGAGTTCATTTTTGTAATTAGTCCCTTTTTAGAAAGAATGATGATTTGACTAACACAAGTGAGTTTCTTATACACTAATTATTTGACTTTGCTTTAAAAAGAACTACATAAGTTAAAGGCCAAATTTTTCATAAAATCCCAATTGTGGATAAACTTCTTCTGGAAGGAAGCAGCTTATAATTAAAGCAGCCAGGAAATCAGAATCAGAGGGCCTGAAGTATATTCTTGGCTAAGCTATCAGTTATCTTTGTGAGCCCAGATGACCAATCTGGGTCTGATTTTCTGCATCTGTAAAATAAAGGAGTTCAAAGAGATGCTCTCCAAGGGCCTTTCCTCTTCCAACACTCTGGTTTTTGTATTATATCATTCTATCTTCTGTAAAGCAATGGTTCATTTTCTAAAGTAACATTGGAGAGCAATTAAGGGGAAGTGTGAAGAAAGACTAGCTAATAGGAGAAATAATAATGTCTTTATGTTTCATTGCTTATAGGAAGATGCTCTCAAGAGTAGTACTTCTTAAACTTTAATCTGTGCTCTCATCACCTGGGGACCTTGTTAACATGCATACTCTGATGCAGTAGGTTTGACTAGAGGCCTGAGAACATGTATCATCGCCAGCACGTTCCTGGATGATAACCTTCCTGAGTGATACACTTCCCGCTGGTTCCAGCGCACAGTTTGAGTAACAAGGCTCTGAGTGTAAAACTATATAGAAGAATCTTGGAAATAGTAAAAAATTCAGATTCCAGGATTAGCTCCAGAGTCAGAGATTGGAATACGGTTACAAACCCTGAATTCTTAACAAGTATCCTGTATGGTACGGATGTCAGTGGTTCAGGAAACAAAACTTAAAACATGTAAGAATTTCTACCATAGAGTCCTGGAAGGGCGTTATCGACTAGCCCTTCTCTATCCTGCCCAGGTTCTCTCTTCAAACCTAGCCACAGACTCATTTATTACTGCCTTTGTTGTCAAAAGGATCTTGCAAAACCAATTCTATGGTTTGCTTGTGTTAGCCTTTTCATTTCATGAGTTATCTGTTGTCTTGTTAGAATGGCAGTTGGGTGTGTAAGGCTTTTGTTTGCTTGTCTTTGTTTTGGGGACTTGATTCCAGTGATCTTTCTACTTCTGTAACAAGTATTTGTGAAGTCAGTATAAAGAAAGCATGCCAGAACGGACAGAAGACCATACTAGAAGAGAGACCAGGCCCTGATTCTAGAACTATTAACCACTCATTTGTTGCTTTTCTCACATTGGAAATGAAGAGATTTGGGGCATTGCCAGTCAAATGATTTACTAAATTACTTGTTGAATTAGTTATATCTGCTCAATAGCATGATGACCTAGTGGGAGCTGCCTACAACAAAAATAACGATCAGAGTTTAGAGGTATAAGTGTTACAATTTACAGACTATTTTAAAGTAGTTACTGAAGTTCTTTTATTGTAAGTAAAATATTTGACCTATTTCACTTGTGAGCATAATAGAAAACATAGGATTAATATATAAACTAGAAATGGTGTACATATGACCATACATGTGTAGGTCTGTTGGGTAATACTGAAAGCTTGTTAAAGAGTGATTTTCATTTTGGAGACTCTGTTAGTCAAGGTTCTCTCCCACAGTACATTAAATACAGACATAGATATATATGAAAAGGTTTATTGTAGGAATTGGCTCATGCAGTTAAAGAGGCTAAAACATCTTGGGGTGTGCTGTCTGCAAGCTAGAGAACCAGAAGAGCCAGTAGTAGAATTTAATTGGAGTGCAAAAGCCTAAGAATTGTGAGACGAATGTTGTAAATTCTGGTCTGAGGCAGAAAGCCTGAGAACCAGAAGCTTTTATGTACAAGGGCAAGGGAAGATGGATGTCTCTGATCAACCAGAGAGCGTTGGAATTCACCCTGCCTCCACTTCTCCGCACAGTACGGGCCCTCAGTGGACTGGACGATGCCAGCCCACATTGTGGAGGGCGATCCACTCTACTCAGTTCACCATTTCAAATGCTAGCCTCTTCTGGAAACTCCCTCTCAGGAACACCCCAAAATAATGTTTTACCAGCCTTCTGTGCATCCCTTAGATCAATCAAGTTGACACATGAAATTAACCATCACAGGGAGAGGGGAAAACAAGGGCATCAAAACTTCATGTAAAAAAATGTAGAGATGAAAGCTGGCGGATTACATTAAAAGCCTTAAAGAACTTCTATCATGTGATACAGTAATTTATCTTCTCTGCATGTCGGCTGAGAACCCTCTCTTGCCCTTCCCATGTTCATCTACAATGTTTCATTCAACACATATTTATTGACCCTTAACCATGTACCAGAATCTGTTTTAGATTTTAGGGATACAGTAGGGAATAATAGAAACAAAATCACCCTCAATTATGTCTCAATATCCTAATGGGATATATTCTAAGGAAGGCGTAAACAAATAAGGAAACTAAACTTTTTTTTTTTATCCTCACCCAAGGACATTTTTGCATTTATCTTCGGATAGAGGGGGAGGGAGAGAGGGAGGAAAAGAGAAAGAGAAACATCGATGTGAGAGAGACACATCGAGTGGTCGCCACCCACATGACCCCAACTGGGGCGGGGGACAGACTGCAATCGAGGTACATGCCCTTAGCGGGAACTGAACCCAGGACTCTTATCCACAGGCCGACGCTCTAACCGCTGAGCCAAACTGGCCAGGGCTGAACCCAGGACTCTTATCCACAGGCCGACGCTCTAACCACTGAGCCAAACAGGCCCGGGCAAGGAAACAACTTTTTAACATGCCAGCCTCAGGTGGTGAAAATTTTTACGCAAAAAAATGAAGTAGAGAAAGAAAATGGGAACTTTTGGGAGGAGGGTGATTGTAATTTCTGAGGGAGGAAAGGCTTCCCTGCAAATACGACATTTGATCTGAGACCTCAGGAAGGTGGGAGTGAGCTCTGCCGTTACATGGATGCTGTCGCTTTCTCCTGATGGAGTGAACAGAAAGGACAGATTCCCTGATGCATGTAGCAAGCTTAGAGAACAGCAAAAAGCTCAACGTGGCTGGATCATAGGAAGCAGAGTTGGGTGGAGGGGAAATAGGTTTAGAAGCTCTGTATGCTGTATTAGGAATTTTGGCTTTTACTGTGAGTGAAATGGGGCGTATGAGCAGTTTTGAGTAAAAGCATCATGTGCTATGATTTTCATTTCAAAGGGATCACTGTGGCTCTTATGTTGAGACTACATACTAGGAGAAAAAAAGGTGAGAGTCAGAAAAATGCACTAGAATAGATGTTGGCAAACTATGGTTTATAGATTAGATCTGACCAACTTCTTGTTTTGGTAAATAAAGTTTTATTGGAATGCAGCCACACATGCAGTTACATATTGTAAGGCTGCTTTTACTTTGTGGAGGAGTTAAGTAGTTGCAGCAGGGGCCTTATGGCCTGCAGTCTAAAATACGTACTATCTGGTTTTCATAGAAAAAAGGTTGCATGCTCCTGAACTAGAAAGTTATTGCAATAATCCAGGTGAGTGGTAATAGTTACTAGCATCAGAATAGAAGTAGCAAAGATAAGGAGAAATGTTAAGACACTGCATGTATTTTGGAGGCAGAAACAAAGCAATGTGCTGACAGAGGAGAGGAATAAGAGAAAGACTAATCACGAATGACTTTTTTACTTTTTATTTTTTTGCCTGAGCAACAGAAAGGACAGAGTAGCCATTTATTGATTAAAAAAAACATTGTGTGAAGGACAGGTTTGGAGGTTTGGATGTACTGATCCTGAGATTAGTCTCTGAGACACCTAACACACCCCAACTGTAGGTCCAGTAGGCAATTGCACATCGGAGTCTACAGTTCAGCAGAGAGGTCTGGGCTGAAAGTTTTCAGCGTATAAGTGATATTTAAATTCGTGCTTAAAATCACGAGGGTGATGCGATAGAAAGAAAAAGTTTTAAGATTACAACTGAGGCTTGGGGATTTTCAGCTTCTGGCGGTCATGTAGATATTGTACAACCAGCAAAGTAGAATGAGAGGGAGCAGACGGTACAATAGGACGGAAAGCAGAGCTCGCGAGACCCTCGATGCCGAGTGCAGAGAGTGGATCAGGGAGACCATCGCCAGCCACGTTAGGAACTGCTGGTCTTTTAGATAAGATGAGGATAGGGGATTTATTGTTGGCTTTGAACAATGTGGAGATAGTGTTAACCTTGAGAGAAGTTTTGGTGGCATATGGAGTGAAATCCTGCTTGGACTGAATTCAAGAGAAAATGAGAAGGAAGAAACTAGAGACAGCTTATAAAAAACAAAAAAAACACAAACAAACAAAACCTGTGGGGAAGTTCTCCTCTACAGGAAAGCAGATAAAGATGTAGTGTTAAGGAGCCCCTACTCCCCCTTTTTAAGATGGATGTAATAGCAGAATGCTTGTATGCTCTTAGGATAATTTAGTCAAGAGGGAAGAAAATAGTATCCTAGACAAAGAAAAAAAATGTGGAGTGATGCATTTGAGCAGGTGTACAGGAGAAGGGATGTCCTTCAATGAAGCACAGGCTGTTCATTCAGACTAACAGAAGGGAAGGCAGAGTGTACAGGCACAGATACAAAGAGGTGAGAAATATGATTGTAGCTGCTTTGGACATTTTCTTCTCATGGCTTTTTCCTCCCCCAGCTTAGGTCAACAGTCTGAGGGTCAAAATGGAGAAGAGGTCTTGAAGGTAGGACAAGAGAATAGAGGAATAGAAGGTATGCAAACATCTAAGGCGGGGGGTAAGTGAATACACTAGGGGGATATACTAGAACTTCTGCTCCTACCAAGGGTTAAGAATCACAACAAAACCTAAATTATAACAGTGAGGTCAGATGGAGATAATCTAAATATCCAACAAAAGGATAATAATAAGATAAATAGTGGTTTAGAAATTTCAGTAAACGACTATTGCAACCATTAAAATAATTTTTTGATATGTTTAATAAAATGGAAAAATCCCTCAAGCAATGTTTGTGGAACAAGAACACCACAATTCTAATGTTCTAAACTATCATTATCACAATTTGACAAGTGGCGTAGATATTAAGACTCCAAAGTTGTGTTGCTGGGAAGCGATGGACAGGTCTACCTGCTTTTTAACCTGGCTACCACAGAGCTTAGATTTGCATTTTATTTTAAGTTCCCAAATTACATGGTTCATGGAAATTTAGCCTTATTTGAAACCTACAACATTTTTAAAAAAGAAGAAAACTATTACAGAGATAAGTATCCCCTATCTTCTACTTGAAAAATTGTTTCAATTGTAACACATAACTTTTTTTTTTTTTTTTTTTAATCCTCATCCGAGGACATTTTTCCATTTTTTGTACAGATAGAGTAGGAGGGAGAGAGAGGAAGAGAGAGAGAGGGAAACATCGATGTGAAAGGGACACATCGAGTGGCTGCCACCCGCACGACCAACCAGGGCCGGGGACAAACTGCAACCGAGGTACATGCCCTTAGCGGGAACCGAACCCAGGTCTCTCGGACCGCAGGCGGACGCTCTAACCGCTGAGCCAAACCGGCCAGTGCATAACACATAACTTTTCACGTAGACTAATTTTCTTTCTTTCTGTTATTTCAAGTCATCACTCTGAACTACTGAGTGGTGTTTTCACAAAAGCTGTTTCTGTGTTCCTGTCACTCAGTACCTGAGCCACACCTTTGTCAACACATTCATTGCCAACTCTTTGTCATTTATATATTTAATTGCTTCATTGAAGTCTTTATGTAAATCACCAATACCTTTAACATGCTAATTCATTCTTTGGAAATTATATATAAAAATTATAGTATTATAGAAGTTGCTTTGAGCAATGTGAGAGGCTTATGTAACTAAATAGAATAAGGTATAGGTGTAGATATATGAAAAATAAAAAATGATGTCAGGTTTTTGGTTTTAGCCTCAAAAGATTTTTTAGGTTTTCTTCAAACGTGACTTATCTTGGCCTCTAACTGCTGACACTTAGATGATCTTACCTAGTTCCATGAGCATAAATAATAATTACCCGTATGCTGATGCTTCCCAAATTCATGTCTTCTGTCCAGGTCTCTTCCCTGAACTTCAGTCACACCTGTTCATCTGTCTTCCTGCCATCTCTCCTAGGGTAATTCAGACATAACACATTCAAACAGACCATTGGAGCTTTCTGCCTATCTCATGAGAATTAAGACCTTCTTAGCAATCAGATTGTTCATATTCCAGAAAATTTCAACATCACTCTGAAAGACTGCAAAAGTTGTTTTCAAGGAAACCAGAGGAACTCTATGAGGGATTTGAATCACCTCAAGGTAGAATTTAGTCTCCTTGGAATGAAAAGAAGCGTTGTGTTGAAAAATAGTGTGGACATAGCAAGGAACTGGCTGCTCTGTACTCATATATAGAAGATGACCAAGGGTGTCACACGGGGCTCCCGTTAAAAGATGATGATATTGCCCTGGCCGGTTTGGCTCAGCGGTTAGAGCATCGGCCTGCGATCCGGAGAGACCCGGGTTCGGTTCCCGCTAAGGGCACGTACTTCGGTTGCAGTTTGTCCCCGGCCCTGGTTGGTCGTGCGGGTGGCAGCCACTCGATGTGTCCCTTCACATCGATGTTTCTGTCTCTCTCTCCCTTCCTCTCTCTCCCTCCTACTCTATCTGAACAAAAAATGGAAAAATATCCTCGAGTGAGAATAAAAAAAAAAAAAAAAAAAAAAGATGATGATATTT
The DNA here is from genome assembly GCF_014108415.1 of Molossus molossus. Taxonomy (NCBI): domain Eukaryota; kingdom Metazoa; phylum Chordata; class Mammalia; order Chiroptera; family Molossidae; genus Molossus; species Molossus molossus. Next base: position 28,235,773 of record NW_023425401.1, on the reverse strand, counting down.
ATGCTACTTCCCCATCTACCTTGTTATTTAGAGTGAGTCTCTTGTTGAAATTAGATATTTCTTGGTTAAAAATATTCACAGGGTTTAGCTGAGGTGAGGCATTGCTTGTTCAGTATCTCAAGTCCAGAACCATGTGTTAATTCTTGAAGGAAATGATACTGAACTTGTATGAAGTTCAACTGTATTGATCCAGCAAGCCACAGCTGTTAAAAACAGAACATTTTAAGATGGTATCTATGTCTCCAGAAAAAGTAAGTCCCGCAGGCTGACATATAATGTTTAAGAGTTGTCTAGCTATGGAAACAACAAGATGCCAGATAAATACTAACACCTATTCATGATATTTTAAAGACTCAATGAAAGCCCTCTATCGGAAAAAATAAATAAATAAATAAGACACAAAACAACCAAGTCATCTGATTTTCCTCTTCAGTCCCAGCTATTTTCGGTTTTTATGAAGGAATCGCCCCTGTATTTGCTCAATGAACAACAAGTTTGCTAGTTCTGCCTCCAAAATACGTCTTTTCAAACTACTCGTTTTCTCTCTTTCATTACTTAGTCCAGTTTCTTCTTCCTAATTGCTCCACAGAACAAATCTCTTTGCAAGATCATTCTGACCACATCAGTTTCCTATGTAAAGCCTCTCACGACTTTCTGTCGTGCTAGCATAAAATTGAAACTTCTTTTCCTGATCGCTGAGATACTACGTGATTTGGCTCCTATCTGGATTTCTATCCATCATGCTCCCCCTAGGTCTTTCTTACTGTTCTTTGTCTTCTTCAAAGACATGGAGCTTTTCTAGTCTCAGATCCTTTGTGTCCATTTTCACCTCTACCAGGACCAATTTTCCATGGCTTTTATTCTTTAGATCGTGGATGAAATGTCACACACTGAGAAGTGTTTTCTGACCATCCTATCTAGAATAGATTTCCCATTTGAACTGATGTTTTCTCTGTCAAAACATCTGCTTATTTCTCCTACAGAACCTACTGTAACCGTTGGGTATCTCGTTTTCCCATGTGCTTTACTGCTTAGTTTTGTCTCTCCAACTTCTCATAGTGAGTCACTGAAACCCCAGTGCCTGACATATATCATATTTTTAGTACTTTTTAAATGAATGAATGCATATAATATTTTTTACTCCTTACAGAAACTATAGCTCACTTTCGTAGTTTTAAAATCCATTAGTTTTCACGTGCAGTCAATTGATGTTTAGATTGCAGGTGATAATTGCCTCCTCAACACTTGGTTATTCCCCACTTTTAGCATTAAAGGATTCTGTTTTCAGCAATTTTTAGAACCCTTTGTTATATTAAACTTCTAAATCCTTTTTTCTTTCTCCCTGAATAATTCCAATGGATATTTATAAGGAAACCATTTAGCTGGATACCCCCAGCTGTTTCTCATTTTCACTTAGATTCTTACCTCTGGGTAGATGCTTTCCCTATTTTAACCACCTCTGAACAATTTTAACATCACAAAATCAAAATGCAAATTAAAAAAGCAGAGAGATTTCTTTATCTTCCTTCCACCATTTGCACAGGCTGTCTACATAAATTTGTAGAAGGTAGTAAAGATAAGACAAAAAAAGGAGTTTGAATCTTTGTGTGTGTGTGTGTGTGGGGGGGGGGGGGTGGTAATAAAAACAAAACAAAACAAAAAACCAGCTCATGTCAAGTGACTGAAATCAGATGCTGCAGACCAGCTTATATAGATCATATTTTTATATCACCAGCCATGACTTTGGCACATAAAGGTTACCATAACTACTCAATTTTAACTTTGGAGATGCCATTTCCAAACTGTCAGTGACCTTTTAACACACATTTCAGAATTTCACAGAAAGATATCATCAGAAATCATATCCTGTCATACTTCAAACTTCTATAATAAACATCTTTGAAAATAAATTATCCTTGGAGATAGAGTGAATTTATGCATGAAACATCTACTTGGTTATCCTGTGTGTCATAGAGAGCATTAGCAATGTTTTCTTCCATGTTCTGCCCTAGAGGATGGTGGACCACGTGGACAGGAACAGAGCCCACTGTTGCTGGTCAGTATAGTGGCCCATATTACCCCTTGTAACACTTTTCTAGAGTCAGAAAACACTTTCACCATCTCATTTAACCTTCCCTAGGCATTTAAGGACCAAAACTTTGTATTTGTCAGTGTTCTCCAGAGAGATAGAACCAATCATATGTAGATATAGATATGGAAATGGGTATGGATCTGGATACATTGACATATAAATATATGAATATATAGACATGTAGATATATAGATATAGTCATAGATTTAGACATCTTGTCCCCAGGACAGAAAAGAGCACATTATAAACTTGGGAAAGTGAAAATGAAAGTAGCCACTCCCCTTACCAGGAGAAGAGCTGTCTAGAAAGACAGAAAGTGAAGGACAAAACATTCTCTTTGTCCTCCTCTTCCCTTCTGCTCAGTCCACAACGCCATCATTCCAGCAGTAGAAATGACCAGATAATTTTCCCAGATTTCTACAACAAGGGTGTTTATTTTCCACTATCCCAGCTACATATTAGGAAAAATTCAAGGTTTCCTTAGAGGAAATGCCAGTACAGCATGTGACACCCCAGTGGTATGTAAGGCAGTAGCATAACCAGCCAACAGAGGGCAAAGACAGACTCCCTATTTTCTGCAGGACTTTCTAGTTTTCCTTTAAACCTCAAGAAGGAGGCAGCAGGTAGCTGGGATGTGGTCTGGCTTGCTACTTCACACCAAAGTCTATCAAGTTGGGTAAAAAGATCCCAGAGAGGAGGAAGAAAGGGAAGCAGTTATGCCTCAGCAGTATCCACAAAGCCATGAGTGCCCGGCACTCAGGGTGCCCAGCTTGGTGTCTGAAGGCCACCACATGGCAAAGTTGTAGCCTACCTAGTCATCCTGCATGAGAGTATCATTAGCCTGACAAACCAGGAAACGGTCCATAGATTTCACTTGCAGTATACAACAGCAACTGATGCCATCTAGGCCTTAGGGCAAGTGATATCTCACATGGAACCATGTACAAGGGCACTGTCATAATGTAGAAGAGGGAGGCAAAGACAGCTCTGGATTTTGAATCAAGGGTACAAAAAGAAAAGGGTGTTCTGGATGAATGTTCAACTGTATTGACTGCTACCAACTAAAGGCTAAAAATCTCCCTTGGACTTGAAGTTTGGAACCATAATAAGAAGAGATTTTGTAAAGAGGAGACAAATCAATGACAAAGTGAGAGAGTAAAGAGTGCATGAGGAAATAGAGGCAGCAACTATGGTCCTTTTAATAAATTTCACAATGAGTGGGAAAGAGATCAAGTAATTCTTGGAAGCAAATGGAGTAAGACAAGATTGATTTTTGTTTGTTATATCATGAGTTTGTTTTAAGGAAGAATCCCAAGTGTATTGTGTTATTTTGGGGACAGAACTAGAGTATAGGGAGAGCCAATAATACTCCCCACAGACTCCAAGGTTAGCAGGAAAGGCAGCATGACCTCTACATTGCAAATAAAAAAACTGAGACCAGATCAGCTAGGTTGGTGAAGGTCACAGAAATGGATGATTTCTTTGGACAAGAAGCAAGACGTATTTATCCACAGTCTTTTACTCTTCTTTGTATTGAATATCTTTATATAGGCGTCAGCACACGGGGGGATGCTGTGACTGCTTAAATGACCTGGATCCCATTCTGCTTGCGTTGTTTGATCAGCACCTGAAGAGTCTGTGTTCTTTGCATACGAGGGAGTCATGGTTGTAACTCCTGTTTCTGTCTGTGAATTTCTTGGTGTTGTTTTCTCCAAGCATGGAGGGTTTTGTCCTTTCCAATGCTGCAAAAGAGGATGATATTCAAGTGGGGAAAGAACACGAAAACACTTTCAGTCTTGGGCAATGGGCAGAGGGAGATGAAGTTTACTTGTGCTTGGTGCTGGGTCAGCTGAAGAGCAAGGTTCTTCATTCTTCCCATGAGTTTAGGGGAAACTACAGTGAGGTAGTTCACAAACATTAGGGAATTGGAAAGAGAATGGTTCTCACTTTATTGGCACCTATTTTTAATAAAAACAGCCGATGGTAGCTAACATTTATTGAGTCCTGGCTACTTGCCAGGCACTTTAGGATAAAAGCACTTGAATATCTCAATGAATCCTTATAATTTTCTGAGGTAAAGTATGTTTTCCCCATATTAGAATAGAGCCTGACATTGAAAATCTTTAGCCCTCGCCCTGGCCGGTTTTGTTCAGTGGTTAGAGCATCGGCCTGCGGTCCAGAGAGGCCCAGGTTTGGTTCCTGCTAAGGGCACGTACCTCAGTTGCAGTTTGTCCCCGGCCCTGGTTGGGTCGTGTGGGCGGCAACCACTCGATGTGTCCCTTTCACATCGATGTCTCTCTCTCTCTCTCTCCCTCCCACTCTATCTGAACAAAATATCAAAAAAATGTCCTCAGGTGAGGATAAAAAATAAAATAAAATAAAATAAAATCTTCAGCCCTGGCTGGTTTTGCTCAGCGGTTAGAGCGTCGGCCCACGGACCACAGAGTCCCGGGTTCGATTCCCGCTAAAGGCATGTACCTCGGTTGCAGTTCGTCCCCACATGGGGACCAAGTGGGGCCATGTGGGTGACAACCTGTTGAAGTGTATCTCTCTCATTGATGTTTCTCTCTCCCTCTTTCTTCCTCTCACCCTTCCACTCTATCTGAAAATAAATGCAAAAATGTCCTCAGGTGAGGATAACAAAAAAATAAAAAAATAAAAAAAATAAAATCTTCACTCTATCACTTATAAGTTATGTGACTTTGATCAGTTATTTGGCCTATTGTGCCTCAGTACCCTTATCCATGAAATCTGAGTAATAATGATGACCCTTGAGTGACAACGATAAACCCTTTTTTCTAGGGTATTATGAGGAACAAATGTGTTAACATTTCTAAAGTGTTTAGAATCTCACAGTGAGCAATATCAAAATATTTGCAAAATAAAATAAATACTTGATTTTAAAGCCCATAATTCTTTCTACCCCACCAGCTCAGAACTACATATCAGTTCCCTGAGTCCTGTGTTGGAACTGATAATGTATTTTCCCAGAGCAAAATAAATAGTTCTAATTCTTGCATTAGTATAATTCAAATAAATCATAGGTTATATAGAATTTTGTGAACTATCTGAGAAACTATCATATATCATAGTAGAATCTAGAATATATTTTCTTATAAAAGGAAAAGAAAGACCAAAGAAAAATTTCTTGTAGGATGGGTTGGAGACTGCTTGTTGATTAAGTACAAGAAATGGGAAGAAAGATAATACCTTTCAGGGAGCTGTCAGTAAGATGGGTTCTGTATCCTAGTTACCAGCCTCAGTTTAATTGCTCAATGGCTGGAAATACACCTAGAAATACACCATGAAATTTTTCATACTCTGGTCTTCACTGAATTATAGGGATAGGAAATGTATCTGAATAACCTAAATCTTTATTGTTGTTGTTGTTAATCTTCACCCGAGGACATTTTCCCTTTGATTTTTAGATAGAGTGGAAGGATGAGAGAGAGAGAGAGAAACATTGATTGGTTGTCTCTTGTAAGACCCCAATTGGGGCCTATGATCAAACCTGCAACCTAGGTACACGCCCTTGCCTGGGAATTGAACCTGCCACTCTTCAGTTCCTGGACCAACACTCTAACCACTGATAAACCTTGCCAGGGCAGTAACCTGAATCATTTGAACTTTTTCTGTTTGTTTGTTCAGATAGAGTGGAGGGAGAGAGAGGAAGAAAGAGAGAGAGAGAGAAACATGGACATGAAAGGGACACATCAAGTGGCTGCCACCCGCACAACCCAACCAGGGCTGGGGACAAACTGCAACCGAGGTACATGCCCTTAGCAGGAACTGAACCCGGGTTTCTGTGGACTGCAGGCCAACGCCCTAACCACTGAGCGAAACCGGCCAGGGCTGAATCATTTGAACTTTTGTTCAACTTATTGTTTTGTTGATTGAACTGATGACAATATCTTTTTTTTAAAAAAGTATGTTTTTATTGATTTTAGAGAGATAGAAACATCAATGAGAGAGAAACATCAACATTGAGGTCACTGGTTCGATTCCTGGTCAGGGCACATGACGGGGTTGCCAGCTTGGTGCCCAGTATGGGGTGTGCTTGAGGCATCCAATTGATGTTGATGTTTCTCTCTTATGGATGTTTCTATCTCTCTCTCCCTCTCCCTCCCTCTCTCTCTAAAATCAATGAAAACATATTTAAAATAAAATAAATAAAACCCAGAGATTTCACTGATTTCAGTTGAGTTCTCATGTGTAAAAATTCTTTGAGGGAAAAAGCATTATAAAACTTGATTTTATTTGGTAGTACTGTTACATTCTATGTTTAAGAACTCTACCAGACTTACATGCTGAGTTTACTCTGAATTATTCTGAAAATTAGAATCAGCTTGAGAAATTGCCTAATCTTGAGAAATGGGTGGTTTTGCTGCATCTGAAATACCTGTTTAGACTGAAGGCACTATGAAGGCTAAGATAAGAGAGAAGAAGGAGAAACTAGTTAAGAAGATAAGTAGAACTTTGTATAAATTAAATATGTTTCTATCTCCTGGAGAATCTCTCAAATGCCCAATACATTTTTGGTAACTCCTAATAATAACCCCAAGTATCTGATGTGATAGTATAGACATGGGTACACCTATCATTTTTTCACTGACATACTGAATATTTTCATTAAAATAAATTAATATCATTTAAACTTTATACATCATTGTCCAAGATAAGAGCAAATTAACTACTTTAATGAATTAGTCATATTCATGAATTATTACCAGGCATGTATATTTAAATTTTTAGCACATGTGTATACTCTCTAAACAAGATATATATACATGATTACTTTTGGGGCAAGTTGGCACAATATGCTATCTTATCTTTATGCTCCTGTTTACTTCCCATCCTGTTCTGTCTCTAAGAGTCCAACTGTAGGAGCCACATCCAAGTACTTTCTTATCTTCTGCTTTCTGGTTGGGTTTGGTCAACAGGCTCCATCAACAGAAGATCAGAAGGAAGGAGGAGAATGATGTAGGGATATTTATTTCCCTGGTATCTCTCGTGCAGCTTGTGATCAGTTGACTGTGTCCTTTTTGGTTTTAACGTCCATCATGAAGCCCTCTCCTTAGAGCTAGCTATCCTTTTTATGTTCCAGAAATAGATTGCACCCATCACACCTAGAGGGTAGTACTTTCCCCTGTTATTACTAGCGTCAGTGTATTATACTCTCTATTGATAACATCTGTAAACCTTGGCCCACCCTTGGAAATAATTTCTTTATTAAAATCTTCTCAAATTACCCCATTTAGGTGATTTGTTTACTGACTAATCTACTAATAGTATAGAAAATGGATTCCCTAAGAGCACTGAGTCTTGGGGTAGTAACCTTCACTGCAAACATCATCTCTTGCCTGCTTTGTTGCAATAACCTCCTATTGGTCTCCCTGCATCTGCTCTTGTTCCACTAAAGTCTATCTTCTACATAACAACCACAGTGACTTCACTAAAATGAAAGATAGATCAGATCAACCTCTGCTTAAATAAGCTCTTGTGGGGGCTTCCAATCGAAATGTCCAAGTCTTCTTTGTGAACCCTAACAACCTCCCCTGCCCAGTCCCCTTACCTCCCACTCTGATCTCTCTTAGTGCCCCTCTCACATAGTCCACTGCTCCATACCCTTCACACCAGACATTCTCCCCTGGAGGATCTTATTTCTGCTGCCAGTGGAATTCTTCCTTGTGGCTTTTTCACACACCAATCCAAGTTTAGCTTCCAAATTGGGGCTTTTCAGGACCCCCTATTTAAATAAAACCCCAACTAGCCTTAGGCTTCCTTACCCAGTGTTTAATTTTTTCCTCTGAAGTTCTTATCACATACTAACACATTTATTTTGTACCATCTTCCCCTCCTTTTTTTTTTTTTTTTTTTTAATTCATAGCAATCGGTTTGTTTTTGTTTGCTGCTGTATTCCAAATGCCCAGAACAGTGCCTGGCACTTAGAAGTAACTTGCTACATAGTAATTGAATGAATAAATGGATACAAATTATACAGCAGAGTTCAGTCATATTTTATTCAGGTCACAATGACTTTAATTGTAGTGAAATACTGATTAAACTAGTTAAATCAATCATCTAAGAAATTTTTGGAATTAACAGTTTTATGCTGATACTTATATCTTTTTAATATACACAAATAGGCAAATTGAAAGTCTTAATTTACTCTTAAATCAGTGATTGAGAATAATTAAGTGAATTTGTAGACCTAGACAGTTGAACTAGTTCTACTGGTAACTCATACTGCATAACCTAAGGAAAGTTACATCCATTTCTGTGTGTTCTACTTTCCTTAGCTGTAAAATTAGGGAGAGAATTAGATGATTTCTAAGGTTCATTCTTTCTCTGAAATTCTGAGAGGTGGTTGTTATATAAAATACCTTTTGAATGTATGATTATATTCTTTAAAATGTCATCTGCAATTATAGTATAATCAATGCTAGGTATCACAGGTAAGTGACATCTACAGGAAGCACATAGTTCTTATCATTTGTCTTCCGTCTTCTTTGCTAACAATATATCACCGAGTCTCTCTCTAGAGGATAAGAATAAATAAAATAACTACAGATGACCCATTGATTGGGACGAAAGTATAGTTTTGAGTTGACTGTTTTCCACCAATATATTGAAGTATGTATGAAATATTTAACAACAGATGAAATACATCAGAGTTTCAGGTTATATTGCAATAAATATTTTTGTCTTTTAATTTTCCGTAAATCGATTGAGTACCACATCATATATTTTCAAATCCAAGCAAAAACTGTAAATGGTCTCAAATGAGAACTTTAAATTGAAGATGAACCTTTTACATTAGACATATTTTTTACTTTTAGGATTCAAAATAGACTCTGAAAAATTCAGGTAAAATTTATAGAGGGCTTCAGATGGTTCTCTTTATCTATTTTTGGATCTGAAAATATGAAGTCAGAAATTTCCAAATTTTTCTCAGTGCCTGTATTGTGGCAGCACAGCAAAAATCAGAAGCTATTTATCACTTTTGAATTTTCACCACCAGAAATATCATTAATTTTAATGATAAAATCCTGTTATACCTTGCATGGAGTTGACCTTTTGAGCTCACAGACAGCATGTACTATATAATCAGAAGATGGTATTATTGTTATTTGAAAATGAAATAGAATTTTTTGTCCTTTCATAATAGCATGACAGACAAAATATATAAGTATCTCCTATATTTTTTCTATGCAAAATGTTAAATGAAATATTCATTTTGAGAATAAATATTTCCTATATATTTATATGTATGTCTTCTTTAAAATTACTGGAAAATAAAAACAAATAAATATACACATTATTTACATGCCTCCAGCAGGTAGCTGGGAATCATAACTTATTTGCCTCAATTGTTTTCAATAAAATCAAATTAAAATCTAAATTACAATTATTAGTTATTAATATACTAAAACTCATGAATGTCTTTTTTCTCCTACAAAATAATTTTCTGAGCCTACGTCAATTCATCTTGACTATGAAACAGAAACAAATTCTCACCTGAGTAAAAGACTCAATGTCTGTCAGACATTTGGACAGTAGAAAATTCTTTTGTTTAGAAAACAAAGAAGTCACAATTTCTGGCCTCTTATAGCTTGATGATATTTGTTTCCATCATGTCACCTTACTTATTGCACAATCCATAGGAGAACGCATTCCACTGGCTTCAAACGTGGGCTTATAACAGGCATCGCACAAAGAAAAGGCTCTCGACATGCATCACAATTTCTTCCTGGCTGCTGCCGTTTCGTATACACTTAGGTGATGCATCCATCCTCATTAGGAACCAGTCTTCCTTATGGACAGACTATTCCCAACAATCAAGCCAGCCAGTTCTTCTCTTGGATTTAAAATACCTTCACAACATTCATTCTCACTGCTTTTCTTTCTGTGGTACCCAATTAACACCAATTTAAAATAATAATATCTCCTACACTTATTTATGCCAATATTGTGCAGCAGACCTTGTGCGTAGGAGGAAATACACAATACAAAAGGCAACATTAAGGGAAGGCATTGCCAAGTACTAGATTTAAAAATAAGCAGGATCCCAATAGAGCAGCTCTGAAAAATTATGTTAAATCAGTCATAGAAGCTTAGAGCATAACTATTTTATACTTCTTGTCTCCTAGCATTTAATATTTATAAAGTGCATTTGTACTTTAAATGTATCTTAACTGTCCTACAATTATTATTTTTCTAATTTTACGAGAGCATCCTCAGGAAGTATACTGCAAGTTAGAAAATTACCTGATATGGAAAAGGGAACAATGACACATGTAGTTGAGAGATTGTGTGATATCGTGGGGTAAAAGCAATTAACTGGAGATAGGAGACAGGGGTTGCCTTTTGGGGTCTGTCATTTGCTGCATTTGTGACTGAACAAATCCTATGGTTCCTAGGTTCTTTAATTTTCATACCTAGCAATGAAAGAAATGGCTGTCGTTCTATTTTTCATATTCTTTGAAAGTTTATTGATCATGTGTGTGAAAGCATTTTAAAAGATAAAATGTTATCTTTAAACATCATTTAAGAATCTATATTTGTCTGTATACCACCACAGCATCCTTTCCCCTTCACACACATACACACAATTGCTTCCCCAATTATAATAATATAAACTGTTGAAAACTCCTCCACATGGGCCTCTACAATTTCAGGCTCTCTCTTCTTTTAACTATTGATTTTTTTGTGTGTCAGATTTTGTACAATTGTCTTACGCTACTTAAAAAAATCCTCACGTGATAGTGTCATCAATAAATAATAACAATGAAACTACACATACTTAGCTGTCAATTTCAAGATATACTAATTCCACTATATCTTAACACAGAAGGTAAAGAAAAATAAATGGTGACGGAAGGAGACTTGACTTGGGGTAGTAAACACATAACACCATATGGATGATGTATTATAGAATCGTATACATGAAACCTGTATAAGTTTATTAACCAATGTCACCTCAATAAATTCAATTAAAAATTAAAAAAGAAACTGGGGTAACAAATAAATCCAGATATATTTCAAAATAGTTCTTTCTGAAGCATGTGATCCACTAGGCTTAAGCCCAATGCTCATTTCCTATGCAAAAATATATTTTGTATTTATTTTTTTTAACTCAAAGCATCTGTAGATAGGCCTGTTTCTTCACTGTACTAATTCCTATTGTTGTGATCACACACTTTAGATGACATCACATCTTGTTTACCAGACTACAGCAACTACTACTACTACTACTTGTTACTACTACTACTGTGTCTTATTTTCTCATCTATATTACAGAGATGGTAATAATAGTACCTACATTTTTTATTTGGTTTTAGTTAGTAAATAAAATATAATGTACATATAAAATCCTTGAAGGAAGGAGCCATATGTTATTTTATGTATATTTTTATATTCGTCATAATATTTAACACAAAAACCATTTCCTGCCCATGTACGTAGTATTTATTCTTTGCCACACTGAGTGTCAGGCAGCTAATATATTTGTGAGTGCTTATAAATATTAAATGTACATGTATTTATGTATTGATGCATATTTTTCAATTTCTTTTTAGTAAGTAGTATTAAGTACCAATTACTATTCAAAAGAACTCTGAGAGTTAAATGTTACTATTCTCATTTCACAGATGAAGAAACAGTGATTCCAAAAAGTTACAACTTTCTTGGAATTACTCAGCTAAATAGTGCAGAACAGAATTCAAAGCACAGGTATTTTTCCTCATCAGTAAATGCTGTTTATATCACTTGACCTAATTGCCAGACACAAATTTAGTCAAAGATGACAGTATTGTAATTTAGAATAGCCAACTGCATTTAGTCTCCTTCCCCACACCCAAGCCTGAGAAGAATCTCTTCATTGATTGGTTCAGTAGGGTGAGACAGGACATCATTTTCCCCACTTTGGAAACTTGAGCAGAGTATGGCCAATTCCACTCTTAGAACATGTGTGACTGCCTCTATGTTAAATCTAGTGATCAAATGCCTTTGAAAGACCCCTTGCCCCACCCAAGCATTATTAGCTTTAAGTAATTTCCTCCTTTGTGAATTGAATGGAGGATATATTCCTTGAGAATGCAAGAATCTCTTTACATAAGTTTAGATGTGCTTTAACAAAATTAGTAAAATTCTATTAACTTATTATATTGCAACATCAAACTGGCAGGGAGGACCACAAATGAATTGAAAATTTTGATGAGCCAGTTGGTTCCCCTGGCTCATGATACTCTCCATATTTTAGTGATGAGTATATTTCTCAAGATTGTCAATGCATTATTACATCGTACTAAACAGAGTGACATTTTCTCACATATTTCTGAAATATACTTTATAAGGTATTTTAGGTAGAAAATTCTTATGTTCCTGGCTGCCCATTTCCTGAAACAAAATAGTTATTCACCTTAATCCTGTATGTTCAATGTTCTGTAAAGTAAATTTACTTTAAATGAGGAACAGTTTTCTATAAATATCCATGTGTAGCATTTGCATTCTCTGGTGAATCTGATTTTATTACTCTAAGCAAATATTCCTTGATTTAATTTGTAAAATATTCTGGAGAAACAAAGATGGCTTTGAACATATTTTCATTTTTTGCTTTTACTGAGATCATGATGCCTTTGAACAGTCCTCAGAAGAATTTCACCTTGCCATTCTGTCTATTTCAAAGAGAGGGAGACTTTGAAGAGCTTGTTTTTTTCTTTTGTAATATATCTAAAGCTTCTCTTACACATAAATGAAATTTCCATTTAATACGTTGGGTTTTCACTGAGAATAGGCTATGCTCGGTGGAAAACAAACCTATTTGTAACTATTTCTATTCTCCATGGCCACCCACGTCCTGGTCGCTAGTCACTCCCGCTGTTCTGCACACAACAGGAACACAGCAGAACCTCAATTTTCCATGGGTATGGAGACTCCGTGTGCATAAAGTTGGTACCATTTGCCCTTTGTTTTCATGAGTCACAGGTTCGCGAAGGAAGCACTATGGGAAGAAAATATGGGGATCGGGAGAAGTCAAGTTCTACTTCTCCTCTTCTGTGCTCCTTCTGACAAACCTGACCGGGGATACAGAGAAAATGCTTCCAAACATCTGCTTTTTCACTCTTAATTTTAACTAAAGAAATTGAAAATATAAAAACTATCTTTTATGAGATGCCATACAAGGTTATGCTATAGCTACCATATATTTTCTATGTTTTCCCTTTTATTAAAAAAAATGTATTTTTCCAGTACTGTCTGAGAATGTGAATTCTTGTTCAGTGGCAATTCTACTTAGTGTGCTTATGTGCCAGAGAATATACAAATCATGATTTGATTTTTAAAATCAAAATAGGATGAGCTATTGATTTTCATCTTTGAAAAAAAAAGAAATTACAACTTGCATGGGAGTAGACATTATAAAGAGAATATTTGGTGCTAAGTCTCAGGAGACCTATTAATTAATTTAAAATTATGTTGAATAATGTCAGTAGTTCACACAAATGCTTGGCAATAAAAAGAAATAACTTTTAATTGTCCTTCTTTTCAATATTTAAATAAATCAAAACTTGCATTCATAGAACTAAAGTTCAAAAAGTAGATGTTAAAAATCTGTGATAATGGCTAAGATAAAAAGACTAGATACCATTTGAAAATTGTGCCCTGGGCTTTGTCTTCTTCCTACTACTATCCATTCTTCTTGCTTTCAAATAAATAAAAATACTCTAATCATATATCTTCTTGCCAAGAAAACTTACTGTATCTCTCTATTTATACTGAAAAAAAAAAAAAAATCCCTAAACTTTCTTTAACTATTAAACATTCTGGATCATGGGTCCTTGATTTACCTTTTTAGTAATTTTGACTTATTCCTCTAAAAAAAATCTCTTTCTACTATGAAATTATGCTATTTGTTATTACCCAATATTTTCCCTTCACTTCAGCTTTGCTTATGCCAGAAATGCAATGCTACATAAACCCTTCTCATTCCACATGTTCAGTCAAAGCCCCCCTCTCTTCTATTCAAATTCAGCCTCAAATATACTGACTTCGCTGATGAACTCTCCCAGTTTATTCTTCTAAGTACTTGTTTTGTACCATTTCCAGTACTTTCTCTACACAACCTAATATATTTCAGTTTATATATTTACTCAATTACACTTCTATTTCCAGGGCAAGGGGCACAAAGATTTAACATCTCTGCCTTTCCCCAGCACGTATGGTAAAGCCCTCTGGAAAAGATGTGGATCAAATCATGAATTGTTCTCGAATGCCTCTGAATTGCTTGATTCCCTTAATTATAAATTAAAGAACATCTTGTTAATTTATAGTTGATAATTTACAATATTCATATGCTATTAAATTCCAATCAGAAATTTAACCTTTTTCTAAAAACAATTGTAGGTTAATTCTGTTGGTTTTGGGGTTTCCCCTTTCCCTTTTTAGTCTTCATCTTCACTCACATTTCATACCCTTTAACTATTTTTAAAACACCTTGCTTAATTTATCCATGAACAAACCTCCAGTGGATTCTGGTGTTTACTAGAAAATGTACAGTTACCTCAGCCTACTCTTTAGTCTTATAATTGCCTTTAGCGGCTCTCCTTCTTCCCCAACTCCTATCATTCCAGCCTAGTTTGTCTTTTCATCTTCACAATATGACATAAATATTTCTATTTAAAATAAGAAAAAAGACAGGACATTATTTACACCCTTACTATTTAATGTTGTTTCAAGTGACCAGCTAATGTAATTAGTAAAGAGAAAGAAAAAGGAGACAGAAATTAGTTAAATGGAAAATGATCATCTGAACCTGATATGACTGTTTATCTGGAACACTCAAGATAATCAACTGAATTTTTATGAAAAGCATAAAGAGTTCTGTCAGGTGGATACAGAGTAATATAAATTACATTTACATATTGAAAAAAGAACTTATAAAATGTAACAAAAGAAATAACATTTTAATAATAGCAACAGAAAGATGAACCATCGGAGACTAAAAAAAGAATGATCAAGAATTAGATGAAGAAAACTTTAAAACACTCTAGAGACTCATGAAAAGATATTTTAACAAATGGGAATCATACCATGTTCTCATAGAGAAAGACAGAAAACTGTAAAGATGTCTATGCACCTTTATTGAATGGATTCATTTAATATGATCCCAATAAAAATATCAGTTGGATAAATTTATGAAACCAAAAGGGTCAATTTAAAATGTATGTAACACTGGAAAAATGGCGGTAGAGTGAGTAGAAGCTACACAGACCATCTCCCAGGACCAAACTGAAATTACAACAAAAATAAAGACAAATCGGCAGGAAAAAGCAATAGAAAAGCAGCTTAGAGGACCACATAACCAGGGACATTGACTCAATCCTGGTAAGCTTGCAAAGACACGAGAGGGGAGCTGGGAGCCCACGATCAGCAGTGGCCTTAGCTGTGAGCCGCGGTCTTAGCTGTGAGCAGTGCCCTGGGATTAAACTCCCAAGTGGCTCCACAGTGCAGAGCCGGGACAGACGCTAAAATAGCCACAGCCACTTGACTTGGGTTCCGGCAGAGAGAGGGCAGACTGGACTGGAACTGTGTGGGGACACTCAGGATTTGGAGGGTGCTCAGAGGTTTTGCTGAGTTGTGGCCATGCAGGACAGTGGTCATCTTACTCCTTCCCAGGGCTCTGGGGAGAGGCAGTGGCCCTTCCCTCAGAGACTCAATCCCACCCAGTGGCCATTGAAATGCAAATTGAGGCCCATTAACAACCAGCATCTGCCCTACCCTCTGGAAATCCCCTTATGCTGAGCAACTGAGGGAGTTTTTCATTCAACTGAGTAGCCAAGGCTCTTCAGGTAACCACTACTGATAGCCTCCAGGCAAAGAGCTACAGGGTAACTGTACCATTCCTAGGCTAGTAACTCTAACCAGGAAAGTAAGACTTGACAGTGGTGTTTAACATGGGTCCTACTTGGCTCATCCAAACCCAGGAGAGGGAGCCACAAACAGCAGAACACCAACACCAGGAAAATTTGGCAGGCTCCAAAGCCCACTGTGATAGCCAAAATGGTGAAACACAGAAACAAAGGCCAAATGAAAGAACAAGAGACCTCTACCGAAGATAAGATAAATAAAGTGCAGATAAGCAAGTTAACAGAACTAGAATTCAGAGCCATGATATTGAAGAAGCTCAACAGCATGTGTAAGGACATGAGCACCATGAGTAAAGACATAGAAATGTTGAAAATCAACCAGTTGGAAATTAAAAATCACCAAAAAGAAATGAAGAATAATATATCAAAAATAAGGAACACATTGGAAAGTCTAAATAGCAGATAAGAGGAAGCTGAGGACCAGATCAGTGAATTAGAAGATAGGGTAGAAAAAATCAAATAATCAGAAACCCAAAAGGAAAAAACAATTAAAAAACAGGAAGATAGCTTAAGAGAACTGTGGGAAAACTGGAAATGTAATAACATTCGCATCATAGGAGTCCCCGAAGAAGAAAAAAATGAGCAAGGGTTAGAGAATATATTTGAAGAAATAGTGGCATAAAACTTCCCTAATTTGGTGAAGGAAGAAGGCATTCAAGTTCAAGAAGCACAGAGAGTCCCAAGTACAAAACCCAAACAGGCCCACACCAAGACATATAGTAATCAAAATGACAAAAATTAAAGACAGAGAGAGAATCCTAAAAGAAGCAAGAGATAAGCAACAGGTTACCTACAAAGGAAACCCCATAAGTCTCTCAGCTGACTTCTCAACAGAAACACTACAGGCCAGAAAGGAATGGCATGAGGTAACAAGGTCATGAAAAACAGGTATCTGAATCCAATACTACTCTACCCAGCAAGGCTATCATTCAAAATAGAATGTCAAATAAAGAGCTTCCCAGACAAAAAAAGGCTAAGGGAATACATTAGCACAAACCAGCACTGCAAGAAATGTTAAAAGGACTGCTGTAATTAGCAGAAGAAATACAAAGATAAATATAACCACACTAAACAAAAATGGCAATACATAAATACATATCAATAATTACCTTAAATGTAAATGGATTGAATGCGCTGATAAAAAGACAGAGTAGCTGATTGGATATGAAAGCATGACTCTTCTATATGTTGTTTACAAGAGACCCACCTCACAACAAAATATTCACATGGGTTGAAAGTGAAGGAATGGAAAAAAATCTTCCAAGCAAACGGAAAGGAAAAAAAAGCTGGGGCAGCAATACTCATATCTGATAAAATAGATTTCAAAATGAAGGCCATAACTAGAGACAAAGAAGGCCACTACATAATATTGAAAGGATCTATCCAACAGGAGGATATAACCGTGATGTGCATATGTGCACCCAATATAGGAGCACCAAAATATATTTAAAATCTTCTGGAAGACTTCAAAGGAGAAATCAATAGCTATACAATCATAGCAGGGGACTTCAACACCCCTCTGACATCACTGGATAGATCCTTTAAACAAAAAAGTATCAAGGAAACAGAGATTCTAAATGAAGAACTAGACTAAATGGATTTAATAGATATCTGCAGAGAATTACACCCCAAAACTACAGAATTCACATTCTTCTCAAGATCACATGGGACATTCTCAAAGATAGACCACATGTTAGGACACAAACCAAGTCTCTACAAGTTCAAGAAGATTGAAATCATATCAAGCATCTTCTCAGATCACAATGGCATGAAACTAGAAATCAATTGCAACAAGAACATGCAAAGACAGTTGAACACATGGAAGCTAAATAGCATGTTATTAAACAACAAATGGGTCACCGAAGAGATCAAGGAAGAAATTAAAAACTTCCTGGAAACCAATGAAAATGAACACAAAACAACCAAAAACCTATGGAATACAGAGAAAGCAGTCCTGAGAGGGAAGTTCATAGCACTACAGGCCTACCTCAAGAAGCAAGAAAAATCTCTGATAGACTACCTAACCTCACCACTTAAATAACTAGAAAGCAAACAAAAAGAAAACCCCAGAGCAAGTAGAAGGAAGGAAATAATAAAGATCAGAGCAGAAATAAATGACATAGAGTCCAAAAAAGAATTCAAAGGATTAATGAAACAAAGAGCTTGTTTTTCGAAAAGATAAACAAGATTGATGGAACTTTAGCTAGACTCACCAAGAAACAGAGAGAGAACCCAAATACACAAAATCAGAAATGAAAGAGGAGAAGTAACAACTGACACCACAGAAATATAAAAGATTGTTAACAACGACTATGAACAATTATATGGCAATAAATTTGGCAATCTAAGTGAATTAGACAAATTTGTAGAAACACATAGTCTCCCAACACGGGACCTGAAAGAGATAGAAAACTTGAACAGACCAATAACAACTAAGAAAATTGAAGATGTAATCAAGACTCTCCCAGCAAACAAAAGCCCAGACCCAGATGGCTTCCCGAAGGAGTTCTACCGAACATTCAAAGAAGAACTAACACCCATTCTCCTCAAGCTATTTCAAAAAATTCAAGAAGGAAGACTTCCAAACTCGTTTAATGAGGCCAGCATAATTCTAACTCCAAAACCAGAAAAATACACTACAAAGAAAGAAAACTACAGGCCAATGTCCCTGATGAACATAGACACCAAAATCCTGAACAAAATACTAGCATATCAGATCCAGCAATACATCAAAAAATTATTCACCATGACCAAGTGGGATTCATCCCAGGGATGCAAGGCTGGTACAATATTTGCAAAGCAATGAATGTAACATCACATAAATAAAATGAAGAATAAAAACCACACAATCATATCAATAGATGCCGAAAAAGCCTTTGACAAAATCCAGTATCTATTCCTGAAAAAAACGCTCAGCAATGTGGGAATAGAGGGATTATATCTCAACATAATTAAGGCCAGATATGAAAGACCTACAGCCAAAAATCATACTCAATGGGCAAAAAGTAAAAGCATTTCCCTTAAGAACAGGTACCAGAGAAGGATGTCCACTTTCACCACTCTTATTTAACATAGTACTGGAAGTCTTAGCCACAGCAATCAGACAGGAAGAAAAAAAATAGAAGAAATCCAAATTAGAAAGGAGGAAGTGAAACTGTCATTATTCGCAGATGACATGATAATATACGTAGAAAACCCCAAAGACTCCATCAAAACTTTACTAAATTTAATGAATGAATTTGGAAAAGTAGCAGGATACAAAATTAACGTCAAGAAATCGACAGCATTCTTATATACCAATAATTACCTCACAGAAAGAGAAACTGAGAAAACAATCCCATTTATCATTGCAGCAAAAAAATTTAAGATACCTAGGAATAAACCTAACCAAAGAAATAAAGGATTTATTCGCAGAAAACAACAGGTCATTGAAAAAAGAAATAGAGGAAGATATAAAAAAGTGGATGCACATACCTTGTTCATAGTTTGGAAGAATTAACATCATTAAAATGTCCAAAATACCCAAAGCAATCTATAGATTCAATGCAATCCCCATCAAAATACCAACGACAAACTTCACAGAACTAGAACAAATATTTCAAAAGTTCATATGGAACCAAAAAGACCTCAAATAGCCACTGGAATCTTGAAAAAGAAGAACAAAGTAGGAGGGATCACAATACCAGATTTCAGGTTATACTACAAAGCCACTGTAATCAAAGGAGCCAGGTACTGGCACAAGAACAGGGATATAGACCAGTGGAACAGAACAGAGAACCCAGAAATGGACCCAAGGCAAAATGCTCAATTAATATTTGACAAAGGTGGCAAGAGCATACAGTGGAGTAAAGACAGCCTCTTTAATAAATGGTGTTAGGAAAATCAAACAGCTACATGCAAAAAAAATTAAACTAGAGTATCAACTTACACCATACACAAGAATAAACTCAAAATGAATAAAAGGCTTAAATGTGACTCATGAATCCATAAACATCCTAGAAGAAAATGTAGGCAACAAAATTTCAGACATCACACTCAGCAGAATATTCACTGATACATCCCCTAAGGCAACAGAAACAAAGGAGAAAATGAACACATGGGACTACATCAAACTCAAAAGCTTCTACACAGTTAAAGATAAAATAATCAAAATGGAAAGGCAACCCACTGTATGGGAGAACATCATTGCCAATGATATATCAGAGAAGGGGTTAATTTCCAATATATAGAGAATGCTCATACAACTCTACAAAAGGAAGACAAAGAACCCAATTAAAAAATGGGCAGAGGAACTAAATAGACACCTCTCCAAACAGGACATACAAATGGCTAAGAGACATATGAAGAAATGCTCAATATCACTAATCATCAGAGAGATGCAAATTAAAACAACAATGAGGTATCACCTCACACCTGTCAGAATGGCCGCCATCGACAAATCATCAAACAACAAGTGTTGGCAAGGGTGTTGAGAAAAAGGGACTCTAGTACACTGCTGGTGGGAATGCAGACTGGTGCAGCCACTATGGAAAACAATATGGTGTTACCTCAAAAAATTAAAAATTGAACTTCCATTTGACCCAGTGATCCCACTTCTAGGAATATACCCTAAGAAGCCTGAAACACCAGAAAGAATATATGTACCCCCATGTTTGTAGCAGCACTATTTGCAATAGCTAAGTTCTGGAAACAGCCCAAATGTCCATCAGTAGATGAATGGATAAAAAAAGCTGTGGTACATATACACAATGGAGTACTATGCAGCTGTAAGAAAGGAAGATCTCTTATCCTTTGAGACGACATGGAGGGACCTGGAAACTGTCATCCTAAGTGAAACAAGCCAAACAAAGTATCATATGATCTCACTTATTTGTGATATATAATGAACATAACTGTCTGAGGAATGGGGTAGTCCCAGAGTCATGGAAGTGGGGTACAGACTGACAATCCCCAGAAGAGGGGGTGGTGGGGGAGAGATAAACCACAGAACTTGTATGCATGTGTACATGAACAATGGACATAGACAACAAAGCTGGAGACAGGGCGGGGAGGGAGGGGGAGGAGGGAATCAGTGGGGGGAAAAGGAGAAACATCTGTAACAAAAATAAATAAATTAATTAAATTAAAAAAATTTTTTGAATGTAAAAAAGAAGGTGCAACCTGGCTGGTTTTGCTCAGTGGTTAGAGTGTCACCCGTAGACCAAAGACTTGCAGGTTCTATTCCAGCCAAGGGCACGTACCTCAGTTGTGGTTCGGTCCCAACTCTGGTTGGGGTCGTGCGGGACGCAACCAATCTATGTGTCTCTCTCACATCAAAGTTTCTTTCTCTCTCTCTCTTCTTTTCTCTCTCTCTTTCTCCCTCCCACTCGGAAAGTAAATGGAAAAAAAATCCTTGGTTGAGGATTTAAAAAAAAAAGTGCATTTCCTGGTGTCACTGTGGTGCCCTTAGCTGGTTCTAGCCTCCTCCATCCAAGCCAAACTCTTCTTCCTGCAGAACCAGGCACATACTCTACCTGCTTTAGGAAGCTTCCATCTCAACTTTCTACGCTCAACTCACAGAATGGTTATTGATTCTTTCATTTCTTATGCGAAACTTGACTTCTTTCTCTTCTTAAGCATGCCTTCTTATGAATATTTCAATTCCTCGCCTAAATATTGAGTCTACGTACACTGTCTTATGCGTTTCTGTATATCGGTAAGTGCCTATCCTGGTATCTGAGTAGATGCTAGTGAGTAGGAATGAGCACTTTTATCCTACTGGATTTTTAGTTGTTTCCTTGATTCTTTATTTAAAGTTTTCACACATTGGCAGAGTTGCTCCTAACAAAATTAATTTATGGGTTTAGATTTTGACACTCGGTTCCAGGTGTTCTGAAATGTTGTGCTGGGTAAAACTGGGCCTAGGCAGTTGGGCATATGGTGTATAAATCTGTGCAGCTCATACAAACCCCATCATTCCGTGAAAGTGGGTGCTGATTTCAGTTTTGTCCTGAGACCAGATGCAAAATGTAGGCTTCCTTTGTAAAGCCAGCCTTGAATGGCTCCATGCTGCCTGGTACGGCCTGGAAGTTAGAAGATAAGGAAAGAAGGTAGAAGCTGAATCTAATAAGATATGTGAAACATCTGTAAGGAAGAGAGAAGAAGATCTAAAAATACAGCAAGAGGAGCTTGAACAGTGTTTCCCAGCCTTGGTGTTGAAGGCAACTCAGTCTCCCATCTAGATGATGACACGAGAGACAGCAGAAGCAAAGACCAATGAATTATTTTATCATATCCTGTTAATTTTTAGTCATAAGGAGTCTTGTAAATACCGTTTTCTTTTGATATTGTTATTTTTTACTTAGAGAACTGTAGTTCTATGATCTTAATATAAATTATTAAAGAAAACAGCATTATTAGTGAGTGGTGATTTCAGAGCCCGGTCTTTGTGAACGTAGCCGACTGTAACTTGAATTCTGACTTTGCCGCTAGTTGATTGGATGACTGTAGGCAGTTTACTGAACTTCGCCTCATTTTTCCCTCTAAATATTCTGCCATAGTATGAGAATTAAAGATTAGAATTTTTTTGTGCAAATGTTGAACACATTGCCCAACCCCTAGCCTGTTCAATACATATTAGTTTAAAAATGCAACCTTTAATATTATAAAGTTTAAAAATATTCATTTCATTCAAAAACTAATCCCTGGTAGAAAAATGTAAGAGCAAGTCCTATGCTCTTACTTGTTCATAAAATATATCAAAAATCTCCTGTCATTGCTCAGAGCATTACATATAGTAGTAGATTTATGTAAGGGTCAAGATAAATGTTACTATCCCATTATCTAATTAGAGTTTCACCAGAAGTAAAATTTGTGGGTTATTACAACTTTTGAATTAAACTCAGCAGAATTTTAATTTTATTATTTTCTTATGGCCAAGAAATGACAAACATTAATTCAGGGTGGTACTTAAAAAAAAAAAAAAAATCCTAAAAACTAAACCCCTTTCAAAATCTTGCATGAATCTTATAGGTGCAGACTATTTTCCCAGCTTCTCAGTTATAGCCCAGGTAGTCTTATATATGTGGTGTCTGGGGAAAGTCACAGGTGTTTTCTGCAACCCATGCTGTTTATCTATAAAAAAGGAATAATTAATACTTAGCTGCTAAATCATGATAGGGATTAATTGCATGTTTATGAAAAGTCTTTAAAGATACAAAATAATGAAAGGCCTAAGTGTTTTCTTTGCTTGTTTAATTAGTCATAAAATGATATTTTCTAGGAATAATACTTAAACTATTGGAATATTATTGCTTAATTTTAGGAGATAATTAAAATATACAGCATCTTTATTATAGAATTCCTGGACAAGAATTATAGCTCTTTTAATTAGAGGATTGAGGAGAGGTTAAAAATCAAGTTTCCATTGATCCTTAACAATCACATAGCAAAGGTGCTTCTTCATGAAAGTTCTTGCAAAGGAGAAATGAAGAATCCATGAAAATATGTACATTAGCATCCCCTTTATCTTAGCAAAAGAGCTTTCGGTGTTTGAAAGAACTGGCCATTTTTTTTCTGTTACTTCTAACTTGTGATACCCTATTTCCATCACTGCTCTCTTTTGGATCCGTTACTAGTTTTCATTTAATACAACATTCTTAGCAAGTTTAATTGTTTTTGGCCAGTCCATACAGAAGCTCTTGGAGCCAGCACAATAGAGCAGGAGAAATGTTATTTAATGGTATAAGGTAGGTTAAGGCAGAAATATAGATCTCAGTAAACTAGGTGATGGTCATGCTACCATGTTCAATGGCCTGTCTAAGGAAGCAGAGACATTAATGACAATTTTAGTAGGCATATTCATCAACAGTAATTGAAAATAAAACATGTGTGAAAGCTGTAGCATTTGCAGGGTTTAGTTTCAGACTCTGGAACATTTTGAACAAGAGAGATCTTTCTGTTTTATGATGCTACTTACCATGAGACTCTGTCGCACATAAAATATGCTGAAAAAGAACTCTTCATTTCATTATCTAAGAGTAGAAATAGCAAAGTATTTTTATAGCATCCCTGTGGTAGGGGCCATGAGTGTTCCTCTCCTGCTCTGTAGAGCTAGTGAGTACCTCATTAGCAGAGCAGAAATCTGAGGGAGAAACAGAAAGTGTGTGTGTCACACATTCATCTGGTGATAGAGGTTTCTTGAAGTAGCAGTGTAGGGTCTTCTTGAAAAGGCAATATTACATATGAATATAAGGCCTTTGAGTTTGAATTCAGGTTAACTTGGTTTTAAATCTCAGATCCACCATTCACATAGTTGGGAGACCTTGGGTAAATAACTGGAACAATTTCTTGTGTGAAATTTAAGTAACAGGAGTACATATTATATAGAATGGTTGATAGGAAGTCTTATGTTTGTGTTAAAAATGGTTAACAGAGTCTCTAGTTAGCACAGGGTAAAAAACAAATATTGCCTATTATTAGTATAGCTCTTTGTTAGCACAACAGTTCTAGTAATAGCCTTGAAAACAGTATGTTTTTATTTGAGCAGTACAGAACAAAATCTACTTTTCATCTGCTCTCCCCAGCCTCCCCACACCAGGCTCTAATTGGTTAAACCACTGATTCTTAACTTTGTTCCAAAGCAAGCAGCCAATGGGATAGAGCATACCTTTCAGGAACTGGCCACACCTGCTTATGCTCACAGGAGAGTTTTTCAGCGGAGAAGGGGATGGTGGGGTGAGTTACAGAGACCTGTGTAATATGCAGAAACCTTTTAGAGATTTTCATTCTTCTTTGAAAATCTCTAAGCACAATACTGTTGGAGGAGGTCATGAGAATGTGACTGCCAGTTGACCTGCAAGCTGGACCTGGGCAATCAGAGGCTTTTCACCTCTTCCATTGTCCTTGGAATATACCTCCAACCCCACCCCCGGGCTAGGAGCTTTCAAGAACATAGCCTTGAGAGAGTAAGGTGTTGAGACCATCTGGACTGAGTATGTAACTAAACCCAGCTAAGGGCTCTATATAAACTTGAAGATTCTCGTGGACAGGTGCAGAGATCTATTTATCTTATGTGGCCCAAACCTCATATATAAGTGCTCTTGCCTATTGAAACTGCTGCCTACCAATCAGAAGCCTGCCTGTGTCTTCAGTTTCTCCTTGCCCATTAGGTCTGGGCACCAGTTTGTAAATCAATAAATACAATGAGGACATGGGAAAGTAAGAAATGACCTCAGGCTAAACGCAAGGCCAACCTTTTAGAGCGTAGGCCTGTGGTCCAGGGTTCCCACTAACTAAAGGCATATATCTTGGTTGCAGTTTGTCCCCGGCCCTGGTTGGGTCATGCGGGTGGCAGCCATTTGATGTGTCCCCTTCATGTCGATGTTTCTCTCTCTCTTCCTCTCTCTCCCTACCACTCTATCTGAACAAAAAATAAAAAAAACTGTCCTTGGGTGAGGATTAAAAATAAAGTATTTGAAAATCCTTTAAAATTTTTTGGATATATTTAAATGCTGGCATGTCTCTGTTACTATATGATAATTTTACTAAGTATGTGAAAGAGAATCATTCAGGACTATTGACTGAATGCAATTCTAGATCAAGATCCATGTGCAGAAACTGAAAATGGCGGCGGAGTGAATGGAAGCTACACAGACCATCTCCCAGGACCAAACTGGAATTACAACAAAAATAAAGACAAATCATCAGGAAAAGGCAACCAAAAAGCAGCTTGGAGCACCGCATAACAAGGGACACTGACTCAATACTGGTAGGATTGTGAAAATGCGGGAGGGGGCCGGGAGCCCTCGGTCCGCAGAGGCATAGGCTGGGAGCTGCGGCCTCAGATAGGACAAGCTTAGTTCTAATTCCAAAACCAGAAAAAGACACTACAAAGAAAGAAATCTACAGGCCAATATCTCTGATGAACATAGATGCCAAAATCCTGAACAAAATACTAGCAAATTGGATCAAGCAATACACCAAAAAAATTATTCACCATGACCAAGTAGTATTCATCCCAGGGATGCAAGGCTGGTACAATATTCACAAATCAATAAACGTGATACACCACATAAACAAAATGAGGAATAAAAACCACATGATCATATCAATAGATGCCGAAAAAGCCTTCAACAAAATCCAGCATCCATTTCTGATAAAAACACTCAGCAATGTGGGAATAGAGGAATCATATCTTGATATAATAAAGGCCATATATGAAAGACAACAGCCAACATCATACTCAATGGGCACAAAGTAAAAGCATTTCCCTTAAGAAGAGGAACAAGGCAAGGATGCCCACTTTTGCCACTCGTATTTAACATAGTACTGGAAGTCTTAGCCACAGCAATCAGACAGGAAGAAAAAATAAAAGGGATCCAAATTGGAAAGGAGGAAGTGAAACTGTCATCATTTGCAGATGACATGATACTATACGTAGAAAACCCCAAAGACTCCATGAAAAATTTACTAGATTTAATAAATGAATTTGGTAAAGTAGCAGGATACAAAATTAATATCAAGAAATCGACAGCATTCTTATACACCAATGATGAACTCACAGAAAGAGAAACTAAGAAAACAATCCCATTTACCATTGCGGCAAAAAAATAAAGATACCTAGGAATAAACCTAACCAAAGAAATAAAGGAACTATTCATAGAAAGCTACAGGTAATTGATAAAAGAAATAGAGGAAGATATAAAAAAGTGGATGCACATACCCTGTTCATGGATTGGAAGAATTAACATCATTAAAATGTCCAAACTACCCAAAGCAATCTATAGATTCAATGCAATCCCCATCAAAATACCAACAACAAACTTCACAGAACTAGAACAAGTACTTCAAAAGTTCACATGGAACCAAAAAAGACCTCGAATAGCCACAGCAATCTTGAAAAAGAAGAACACAATAGGAGGGTTCACATTACTAGATGTCAGGTGATACTACAAAGCCACTGTAATCAAAACAACCTGGTACTTGCACAAGAACAGGCATGTAGACCAGTGGAACAGAACAGAGAACCCAGAAATGGACCCAAGGCAAAATTCTCAATTAATATTTGACAAAGGTGGCAACAGCATACGATGGAGTAAAGACAGCCTCTTTAATAAATGGTTTTGGGAAAATTGGACAGCTACATGCAAAAAACTGAAACTAGACCATCAATTTACACCATACACAAGAATAAACTCAAAATGAATAAAAGACTTAAATGGGACTCATGAATCAATAAAAATCATAGAAGAAAATGTAGGCAACAAAATTTCAGACATCATATGCAGCAGAATTTCCACTGATACATCACCTAAGGCAATAGAAACAAAGGAGAAAATGAACACATGGGACTACATCAAACTCAAAAACTTCTTCACAGCGAAAGATACAATCATCAAAACGAAAAGGCTACCCACTGTATGGGAGAGCATCATTGCCAATGATATATCAGATAAGGCGTTAATTTCCAATTTGAGCACTCCAATGAGTGCTCATACAACTCAACAAAAGGAAGACAAAGAACCCAATTAAAAAATGGGCAGAAGAACTAAATAGACACCTCTCCAAACAGGACATACAAATGGTTAAGAGACATATGAAGAAATGCTCATCATCACTAATCATCAGAGAGATGCAAATTAAAACAACAATGAGGTATCACCTCACACCTGTCAGAATGGCCGCCATCAACAAATCATCAAACAAGTAAGTGTTGGCGAGGGTGTGGAGAAAAGGGGACTCTAGTACACTGCTGGTGGGAATGCAGACTGGTGCAGCCACTATGGAAAACAATATGGTGTTACCTCAAAAAATTAAAAATTGAACTTCCATTTGACCCAGTGATCCCACTTCTAGGAATATATCCTAAGAAGCCTTAAACACCAATGAGAAAGAATATATGTACCCCTATTTTTATAGCAGCACTATTTACAATAGCTAAGATCTGGAAACACGTGTCCATCAGTAGACAAATGGATAAAAAAGCAGTGGTACATATACACAATGGAGTACTAAGAAAGAAAGATCTCTTAACTTTTGAGACAACATGGAGGGACCTGGAAAGTAGTATCTTAAGCGAAACAAGCCAAACAGAGAAATACAAGTATAATATAATCTCACTTACTTTTGGAATATAATGAACATAACAGTCTGAGGAATGGGGTAGTCCCAGAGTCACGGAAGGGGGTACAGACTGACAATCCCCAGAAGAGGAGGTGGTGGGGGAGAGATAAACCACAGAACTTATATGCATGTGTGCATGAACAATGGACATGGACAACAAAGCTGGGGACAGGGCAGGGAGGGAGGGGGAGGGGGGAATCAGTGTGGGAAAAAGGAGAAACATCTATAACAAAAATGAATAAATTAATTTAAAAAAAAAAGATCCTCTTGCAGGAACAACTCCTTAGGGCTCGTCATCACAGTTATGTGCAGACACCCTGTAAGAGACCTGCAGAGGCTGGCACCGGAGCGAGGTACCCACTTCCAAACCAGCTTTAATCTCATTGGAATGGGCTCTTGAGCAAGTTACTTAATCTCTCTGTATCTCAGTGTACTCACTGTAAAACAAAGGTAAGAATAACAAGTTGTGACCTCACAGGATTTTGTAATGATTAAGTAAAATAAAAGGTACAAAGAGCTTAGAATTGAGGGATGGTTTGAGGCTCATAATAACAGTTTAGAAATGTAAATTATTATTATTGTTATTCTATGGCCCTGTGGTAGGAGTCTACTCAAGTATATATTAACAACCATTTAATTGAATAATGGGACTACAGATCATTCCAGGTTTTCGATAATTCAATTTAGGATTTTTTAACTTTATCATGTGTGACAGCAGCATGCATTCAGTACAAATCATCCTTCAAATTTTGATCTTTTCCTGGGCTAGTGATATGTATACAGTACAATACTCTCTCGTGATGCTGGCAGCCATATGATCCAAAGGTAAACAGTCCATACTGCACAGTGTGCTCATTGTGTTAGGTGCTTTTGCTCACTATAGACTAATATAAGTATTCTCAGCACATTGAAGATAGGCTAGGCTAAGCTATGGTGTTTGGTAGATGATTAGGTATATTAAATGCATTTTCAAGTTATGATATTTTCAAATTGTAGTGGCTTTATCAGGATGTAACCCAACATAGTTGAGGAACATCTGTGTATACATTTAAGAGTGATCTTCAATTTCCTTATACCTGGTATGCTTATGAATGAAGGCAAAACCAGATTGAAGCCATTAGTTGTGCAGTTATGTTTAGTGGAGAAATCAGTAACCTTAAGCAACAGTGTTGACTTACATTTCTTTAGGGCTTTATGGATTGCACATTACTATGTATCACGCTTGGCAATTTGCAGAGAGCTCCACAATTGTTGTGTCATTTAACTTTAGCAACAATCAAGCAACTCTGGTTATTATTTTCATTTTTTTAAAATGAGACCAAAATTGGTTAAGTCATTTCACCCTAGTCAAACACTAGTGCCAGTTTGCATAAATCTAATCGAACAAACAAAACGGGTTATAAACCATATGGTGTGTTGGTCTTTCTTCCTTGTTCCCCTACCTCCCCCCTACATTTCTCCTCCTCTCACCTTCCCTTCCTTTCTCCCTCCCTCTCCTCCCCTTGCCTCCTTTCTCTCTTCCTCATCCCTCCCTTCCTCCTCCTCTGTCCTTCTCTCCTCCCCTCCCTTCCTTTGTTTTTTTACACATTTCTTTTCTATTTCCTTCCAACATATGAAATAAGCCTGACCACGCACTATGCCTTATGGGGGGAGCTGCTGTGGAGTCATCAAAAGGGGCTGTGAAGCATCCCTCTTTGGACCCAGCATTGTGGTGTCATAGTCCCAAGCAAGTGAGCCAGGAGACAAATCTGTAAACCTAATGACTCCATGTTGATACTCTAAAAAGGCAAATAGACAGTTGGTAAAGAGGAAATGAGTTGGGAGTGGGGGCTTCTTTAGGCAGAATGGTCAAAACAGACTTCCCTGAGCAGGTGGCAAATCTGATTGCTGCAGGAAGAGGGGTGGCTGGCAGGTGAGACGCTGGCAAGGGTGTGGGTGTGTTCCAGGCAGACGGCATGAGTGGTTTCAGGCCTCTGATGTCTTTCAGGTTGAAGTACCTGGATTGAATCTGTCCTACAAACCCTCCAGGGAGCTGAGAGATGTTCGGGCTTGTGCTTATCAGTCTTACCCTGAATGTCAGCTAGCACTTCATTGCCTGATTTTAGAGAGGCTGCCACGTTTCTCTGCTGGAAACACCATCAGCTGTGACAGATGGGGTTTACCCTGTATCAACTCACCACATCCTCCAGTGCCTCCCCAAAGACCTTTTCTTGTAACTAATATATTCAAGGAACATTTAAATTTTTTCTTTTTTTTTATCCTCACTCGACATTTTTCCTTTTTTTTGTTCAGATAGAGTGGGACTGAGAGAGAGGAAGAGAGAGAAACATCGACGTGAAGGGGGCACATCGAATGGCTGCCACCTGCACGACCAACCAAGACTGGGGACAAACTCCAACCAAGGTTTGTGCCCTTAGCGGGAACCGAACCTGGGTCTCTCTGCACCACAGGTCGACGCTCTAACCATTGAGCCAAACTGACCAGGGCTAAATTTTTTCTTAATGTTTGTTACAGGAAGATTATTATTTTGTTGTTTTTTTTTTTGCTGATTTTAATTCTAGAGCTCTTTGTTGGACCACCAGTGATTTTAACTCATCTTTGGCAGTGCTGATATCTAGAGTTTTTATTCTGATCTAGTAGAGGAGATACAGATCTTTCAAAAAATAATAATACTACTGATATAGACAGGATTAAAAAGAAATCTTATCCCCCAAAGGATGTAATGTAAATAGAGGAGCACCTGGCAAGCTGTCAAAGGGAATCTCTTTGGCTTTATTCTCCTTCCCAAGAGCACAGTGAGCAGGCCCTTTCAGTATATATCTACTGGGATACTAATAAGACGCTAAATGAAAACACCTTTAAAATATCTGTATCTGTCAGTAAATCTTCAGGCTCATAAATCCGGTGGACATGACAAGCGGTTATGGTGTGACTTACACAGAGTGCTTATTCTGCATCTCTTAAGCCAAGCCGTTTAGCATCAGGCATAGAATGCTACTATATTACCTTTAAGGTTTCCTGCAGCATCTTTGGCATTTCCCATGAGACATCATCATGTACATAGCTTTGAATGCAGAGCGATACAATAAAGCAGGATAAAATATGGCTGCAGAATACAGTGATGGCACCGCGGCAGGCCTCCTTAGCTTTTTTTCACATTGAAAATTCAGCAGGACTATTAAAGTGTAATGGCACAGAACATCTTGTTTAAAAAAAAAGCCACAACCCTGTGTGGTATTCTTGTTTATGGATGATATTTATTGCTTTTGTATTCTTATTGTGTGCTTTCAAAGTCAATTGAAATGCAAGGGCTAATGAAACTTCCACCATAACACATTTATTCTTCCCTACCCCAATTGAGTCTACAAGATGTAAATGACTTACATATATCAACTGCTCAGGTTTTATTGTTTTGGGTTAATTTATTCACTGTAATATTCTTAATGAAAGTAATGACTCTTACACTAGTTTGTATATTCACATACTACAGTTTTTTATTAACTCATGTTGGGAAAGTTCACAATGAAGGCCCTACAATACACTTCGACGTTTAGTCAAATATGTAAATGTAATCCACTCAGCAAATATCAATACCATATAATTTTTTAATTTGTTGTTCTTCTTAATTTCAGTTCATCAGAAATGTAAATTTAGGGCATTTCAGGATTTAACATATTAGTCATATATGTCTATTATATTATTTTTAAAAAGTGTACCTGTCAGAATGATCACCTTTTCTTTATACCCAATGTTCATTGCACATTTTATTGATTATAAAGACCTAAAGCAATCCTTTGAAACTTTTATGCTCAATATTTGCCTTTATGTAAACATTTGAAAGTTAAGCAAAGCAAAAATTTTGTAAAATTATGGAAATTATAGACTGGGTGAAAACAGAAGCTTTCAATGTGTACTTAATCCAAACTATATGCTAGAAAAATAACAAGGATCAAACATGGGATTTTTGTGAGATATGGTTTGATAAAGAAACCTAAAATATTCTTCTTTATGTTCAAACCTTTTTCATGTACCTGATGCTTGGTCCTTGCATATATCCAGGAGGCTCTCCCCGAATTTTGCTGAAAAAGTGAATAACATAGTAATACTTAAACTCCTGTTACCCTTAATCCATCTGTCCAAAAGCTGGTCCTATAATTCCTACTTTCTTTCCTAGTTATTTATTAGAAATTCCTTCTCTTGCAGGAACTTAGTCTTATCGAACTCTAATCGGTTTCTATGGCAGTCTGTTTATCTTCCTAAACTATCATGGAACTTCACTGCTTCTAAATTGTAAAAGCTTCTTATAATCCAAATTCCCTAGCCTTGCATGCAAACCAAATGCCAAACTACCTCTTTAGATCTTCCCCATCCGTTCTCCTCATTTATCTTAGGCCACAACCAGTCTTGAAGTCTCAGTATCCTCAGAATCCATTACTTGGAATCATTCTCCCGATGTGGGTTGCCTTCTTGACCCTTGAGGTCCACTACTTCTGCTAGGACTCCATTCAGCCTTTTCTGATAGAATCCCTGAATAAAATATTTGTTTGTTTCCCACAACACCGGCCCCTCCCCTGACAATGATCTGTGTGAATTTCCTTTAGATCTATTGTAGCATTAACAGCAAACTGCTAATAATCTTCCCACTTTAAAATGTTTGCTTCTAAATTAAAGCTCTTGAAGATCAATTACATGTTTGCTTCCTTTTCATATTTTTTATGATGCTTAGCACAAAGCCTTGCACATGTTCAGTGTCCAACAAACATTTGCTGAATGAAATTGAATCCACCATAACATACTTTACATTTTAAAAACTTCAATTCTCCTCCTAATGTCTGCCAAATAACCTCTAGCTCCATTCATTTCCACCCAAAGCCTTATTTTCAAACATATACGTTATTTTAATTGTCCTTTAAAGCAGAAGAATAAAGGAAATGGGGAGATGAAGGAGAGAATGCAAGATGTAGGTGCTATGAAGGTACCCAATAAAGTTCAATCTTGCATGTGATCTGAAGAAAAAATCTGAGAGCTGCCGGTCTCACAGGGCCGGTGCATGCTTCCCGAGGTAGAGAGTGGTCTTATCCATTACGTGAAAAGCATTTATCACATGGTCAGCCTTTCCATTTTAAAGAAAATATGTTTTCTGGGTTTACAAAGGCGGTTTCTTCCTGGTACTGATTTTCCATCTATGTGGCAGCAATTTAAGTTCATCTCTGAGTGACAGCTAATGTTCATCAGTGCGAACTAGTGCGCGCTAGCTTCCAAAGAAACAGCCAAGAAACCCTTCAAGGTATCAAAAAGCTTTTGGTGAATAATCTGTTTTTGATTTAGAACCCTGCACGAAAAGGGCTTTTTAGAGATGTCATGAGTTTCACCGTCCTTTTCCTTCCCTACCCCTGATTCAGCCCGGGGTATTTATAGCACCGTAATGGTTACATTCTCTGTGCTCAAGGCAGAAGATTTTCATTTCTTTATAAAATTAATCATTCATAAGGTAGAAAGAAATTTTTGTGTCAGCCTTTGCATTTTGATCTTCTACTTAGTTTGACACCAACACTTTTTTTGTTTTTGTTTTTATTTCCTAGGTAACACTGAGAATTGATGGAAATCTTTTTTTTTTTTTTTTTGGACTACTCGGTGCACCCAGGAGAATATGGAATGACTGCCAGTTACAGAAATGGAGTTAGGAGGCGATCTTTAAATATGACCTTAGACCGCTCATTTTAGTGTCCGGAAGTGTTTAATTAACATGTGATCAGAACTGTTTTCTTATATCCTGACTTTCCCAAATAATAGTGACCATTCATTGTTTATATATAGAGGTCCTGTGGGCAGAAGCTTGTATAGCCTCCTGATTAATATATATTGGTATTTTGATTTTACAGGTGAAAACATTTAGGTTAAGTAAGTTGCCTAAAGTTACAGGGACAGAACAAAATTTGTATCAATAGCTATTTGACTTCAAAAGCAATGCTTTTAAGCACTCTATTCCACTGACTCCCAACAGTACATTTTCAAGTATTTAAACCAATATGATGTAAACAGCTTTCTCTTCTCATTCTTTGAATTTTGCCCATGGGGACATTGCCTGTTATTTGTTTATAGTATTTGGATATATGGCAGCACTCTTCTTAGAACAGTAATAACAAATGCTAACTATTTTGGGGTCTTACTTGATGATGCTTATAGTTAATTGAATCTGTAACGTCTATTACAACCATACAGGTTTCACCACCATTGAGGTATTGGTCTACTGGTTTGTTTGGTGTTTATTTTCCTCAAGACTCCTTTCCACTTTTAAATGCAAGATTCTAGGTTTGGTTTTTATTTTCAATACTTTCTTCTGCCATATGTCCATTTCGGGAGCAGACTAAGATTGTTCATTTTTGATGAAGTGCTCTGTGATGCAAAACCTGAAAGCTAGATGGAGATTTTTGCATGATGGCAAGTCTGTTGTTTTCAAAATACTGGAATTTGGCATTATCCCATTTTCTCTTTCTTGGTTAATTAGTTGTCTTATCTTGTTCACACCACTATCTAGCTACTTGGCAGAGGGTTGTTCTTTTTCAGCTTCCCATTTTTTTATTTTTAGAGGAATCTC
Organism: Molossus molossus; assembly: GCF_014108415.1. Taxonomy (NCBI): domain Eukaryota; kingdom Metazoa; phylum Chordata; class Mammalia; order Chiroptera; family Molossidae; genus Molossus; species Molossus molossus. The sequence continues at coordinate 28,201,056 of NW_023425401.1, read as the reverse complement.
TCTGTACCTCTGGAGATGTAATTAAAATCAAGTTAAGGAATATGCATACTTTAAATCTGAATTTATTTATGTGTTACATAATGTGGGCCATCAGTGGCTACAAAGATATAACCTTAGTCCGTATGCTAGAATAGTACATAGAAATATACATGACTGTTACATGAATTGAATGTAAACAGGGGGTCATAAAAGAGTTCCCAAAATGGGTCGTGGGATTTCAGAGAAAAAAAATAATTAATTTCGCCCAAGGGATGGCAGGAGAATTTCTTGGAATAGATGACATGCTGTTTGCTTTCTGTTTTAATTTTCTTTTGAAAATATGGTAATTTTATAATTAACCTGAATTCTACTTTTTAGAGTAGAGCAGATAGGATTTTGACAAGTGGATGGAAGGCATCAAGGTGAAAAAAATATACTCTATACATTTTAAATACAAAACATTAATTTTACCCTGAAAAATAAAACACATGAGCTTTGCTACTGACTTTTCTGAAATCATGATAATCAAAGAAGGAAGCAGGGAAGATAAGGGAGGGGGTGGTTGGAGAAGAAGCAAAGCCAAGTATTTTAGGCAAACTTCACCACAATTCAAAGCTTGAATAAGTAGCTGAAGTATAGGAATATCTATAATTTCAGACAATTTCACAGTGTTTTCTCTTCTACTTTTCGTTGGTATCTACATATATACTTCAATTTTATATTTGCAGGCATTTCCTAGTTGATAATTCTATTAAGTATGTGCACCTGATCCTCCCCTTCAGTAAGGCAGAGAGAGTTGGGGAATTTTTGTTCTGAGAAGTTCTTGGTCATTTAACTCTTAATGTACTCCATTCGTGAGAACGATCCAATCCCTATTCCAGACAATATGAGCTTGCTCCCAAGTGTCTAACAATTTTCTAAGAAGCAATTTTATCATGTCACAGTAGTGTGTTGTACAAATGATAGCTTATAAATGACAAGTAGTAACATTATAGTGTTTTCAGTGCTATTCAGATTGTGAAGTTAGAGACATTATAGAGCTAGTCTGTGACTGAAATAGTAGAATAAATATTTTTATTCAAATGCATTAAGTGGTTGGGGAGTCATACATTGAAATAAAATAGAAAAGGAGCACTTTCTCAGAGATAAATTTGACAGGGGAATCTCAGAGGTACTTCCTACATAATCATACTACAGGGAATGAAAGATCCTTTGATGGAATTACAGCAATGGTTTAACATTGAATGACTGTAATAAAGAAAGTGTGGAGGCTGAACATTTTATCAATGATTGAAAGATGCTTGATGCTGCTTAGGCTGTCTGGAGATAACTCAGCCTCTTCGTTTACAAATGTGACCCATTGGGATCCCAGAGACCCAAGACTGTGAGGAGCAGCTCCCTCTTTGTGTGCTGACCCACACCAGAAGGGACACGTGCGCAGGTGAAGCATGCACTCACCCTACCATATTTGTGGGTTGTAGTTGCCACTATTTTCAATTGCAAATGTAGTCAGAAAACAGGAAATAAAGAGACAAGTCCAAAGTACAAAATGAATTCTATACATACTTGTAGAGTTACTTTCAATGGAGAGTGGTGTTTGTCTCTGAAATAAGAAGCAAAGTTTGTGGAATATAATGAACAAAATGAGCTGATGAACCAAATAGATCCAGAGACACAGAAGCAAGGATCGGACTGACAAACCTCAGAGGAAGGGTGGGGAAGGGCAGGAAGAGATAAACCAAAGAACTGATATGCATGTATATGTAACCAATGGATGTAGAGGACAATGCTGGAAGGATGGGGGAGGGTTTGGGAGCAAGGAGGAGGGAGTTAGTGGGAGAAAAAGAAGAAACATTTGCAACAAAAATAAATTTAATTAATTAAAAATAAAATTAAATGTAAAACATAAAAAGAAACAAGGTTTGTGTTTATAACGTTCTTTTGAACAGGAAACAGTAAATGATATGTGGTTATCAAACAAGGCAAAATTACCAATAACAAATAATAATTTAATATATTGGTGGTTCCTGTTGTGGATGAGAAATAGTAAAAATGCAAGCTTGCTGACCATTTACTTTGTCCATAAATGGATAGTGAAAAGAAATCCAGGTAGATGCTAGTATGACAATTATTGGGGTAATTTCCAGTTTTGCTGAAAGTAAAAATACAGTACTTATTTTGCAACTTTCATTGAAAGTTTCAAATAAAATGCAAAGCCTCAAACCTATTAAAATTCTATTAGTAAGACATTAGCATTAGCAACTCATGGAAATATTGGTTCATAAAATCCTAATAAATAGGATCTCTCATCTTTTGAGAAGACTACCAAGGCTCCAGAGGCCTTTAGACCTCCCAATAAAAATATTTCATTTTAATCAACCAGCATTTAATGGATAAAAAATTATTTAAAATTTTCAAAATAAAAAAAAGTAATCATATTCTCAGTGGGCTTAAAACCTTATAAAACTTTGCTTAAGTGGTTATTACATACCAATAGTCTTAACAAATCAAGTGTTAACACACAAATCCACTTGAGGTGGTATCATAGACTATTCAATCTTCACCTCTTTAAGCCTGAAGAAAGGGAAGTTCCCAGATAAAGACAGAGAAGAAGACACTTGGTCCATGTTAACTTATCCTTTCAAAATACTATGTGTTTGTTCCTCTCCATGCCAATCCTAAACTACGTTTACAGATTCATTATCTACAATAAGTGTCCATGCAATTATGGTCCAGCGATACTGATTATTAACGATTCCCTCAAAATGGTAGCACACTCCAGCTTCATGCTGTTCCTTTATTCCTTGCATGCTCCTCTGTTTACGAAACACTTTCAACCTTGCTGCTAGGTGTGGACTCTAACTGGTCCACTGTTCCATCACAGTTGCCATAGCAATTGGTTCAGAAATAAGTACATGATTTAAGGTGTTCTACTCAGAGGAAATGGGTTCTTTTGGTCAGAAAGTTAAAAACGAAATAAGCTTTTCCTTCTGTTGGATATAAGGATATAAGGAGTATTTAGGTTATTGCAGATAATTCACCTATGGTAATGAAAGCATTTCTGAAGTCAATTTGAGGCTGGAATTGTTTTTGTTGTTGTTACATGCAACCAAAGAATTTAAATTAGAATAAAGAGATAATTGTTATCTTCTCTTTATGAAGTAGGATTTTTTTTTGGGGGGGGGGGGATTCATGCCCCTAGCGGGAACTGAACCCGGGACTCTGTGGTCCGCAGGCCAATGCTTCAACAGCTGAGCCAAACTGGTGAGTTATCTTCTCTTTAAAGGTTTACATGATTATTCTGCAAATACCCATTGCTTTAAGATCATACTCTTGTTAGTTCAACAATTAGTATTTATAAAGTTCAGGAGAAAGGCATGGGCTGGAAATAAAAAACTGGGAATATAAGTGAGTGGTATATAAGTGAAAGCTTGAGACAAGAGAGCAGTGAGGTCAAAGGAAAGCTAAGATTGTATGCTGTCCTGTAAGAAAGTAAAACAAGAAGTGAGGAACTGTCAAATGCAGTGGATGAAATAGAACGAAAACTGAGAAACCGTCATTAGATTTAGTAATGTGGAGGTCACCGGTGACACTGAAAAGAGCAAGTTTGATGGCATGTTGGAGGCACATACTGATTCGAGTAGATTTAAACAGAGGGGAGAGACTAGTATGTGCCTGCTGTGGTTGAACACCATTTCATTGCTTATTTGCTATCTTTATAAGCAAAACACCCATCTGGATCAAGCCAAGATTACCCCAGGAAATTTCTCAAAATTTTTAAAATAATTAAAAAAACCCCTCACCTGAGGACATGTTTTCATTCATTTTAGAGAGGGAGGAAGGGGAGGGGGGGAGAGAGAGAGAGAGACAGAGAGAGAGAGAGAAACATTGATCGGTTGCCTCTCGCACACACCCTGATGGAGCATCAAACCTACAACCTTTTGATGCATGGACAACACCCCAACCAACTGAGCCATACTGGCCAGAGCAGAATTCCTCTAATATTTAAAGTTCAAATCATAAATAAAATACCAGGATATATGTGTTTCCTTTAGTATCACTGTTCACAAAGGATATCGTATTGAAATGACTGGCTTAATATAAAACATCTCTTATTCCTCTGTTATTTCATTTTTAAACTTAAGGCCAGATTTATGGAAATTCAAAGGGACCTTATACTTACTTCCTCTCTCTAGGAATATGGTAGGGACTTCAAATAAATGTACTAATTACATGTTCAAATACCATCTCTGTAGCTACTTTACAATTTCCACATATTCTTTTAATAATTAATAAAAAAGCAATATTTTTCTTTCTTTTTAAAAAATGTTTAAAAATATTTTTATTGATTTTAGGGAGAGAGGAAGGGAGAGGGAGAGAGAGAAAGACACATTGATCAGTTGCCTCCTGTGCAGACCAAACCTGTAACCTGGATATGTGCCATGATTGGGAATCAAACCGGCAACCTTTGTGCGTGGAATGACGCTCAACCAACTGAGCCACACCAGCCAGGGCTTAAAAATGTTTTATTAAATTCATTGGGGTACATTACTTAATGAAATTATATAGGTTTCAAGTGAACAATTCTATAATGCATCATCTGTATATTGCATTGTGTTTTCACCACCCAAAGTCAAGTCTCCTTCCATCACCATATATTTGACCCGCTTTACCCTTTACTCTCTTCTTCCTAACCCCTTTTCTTTCGGTAATCACCATCCTGTTTTCTGTGCCTATGAGTTTTCTTTGTTTGTTTGTTTTTTCATTTGTTGCTTTCAGTTATATATCCCACATGAGTGAAACCATATGGTTCTTGACTTTTTCTGTCTGACATTTCACTTAGCATGATAGTCTCAAGATCCATCCGTGTTGTCACAAATAGCAGTATTTCTTCTTTTCTTATGGCTGAGTAGTATTCCTTTGTATACATATACCACCTCTTCTTTATTCAGTCCTCTATGAAAGGACACTTTGGTTGTTTTCATGTCTTGGCCACCATGATTAATGCTACAAAGAACATAGGGCACATATATCTTTATGAATAAATGTTTTCAAATTTTTTGGTTAGGTACCAAGAAGAAGAACCAAGGACCTGAACCGACACTTTATCCAAGAAGACATACAAATGTCTAACAAATATATGAAAAGATGCTCAACTTCACTAGCTAGTAGAGAAATGCAAGTCAAAACTATAATGAGCCCTGGCCAGTTTGGCTCAGCGGTTAGAGCGTCGGCCTGCGGTCCGGAGAGACCCGGGTTCGGTTCCCGCTAAGGGCACGTACTTCGGTTGCAATTTGTCCCCGGCCCTGGTTGGTCGTGCGGGTGGCAGCCACTCGATGTGTCCCTTCACGTCGATGTTTCTGTCTGTCTCTCCCTTCCTCTCCCTCCCTCCCACTCTATCTGTACAAAAAATGGAAAAATATCCTCGGGTGAGGATTAAAAAAAAACAAAACACTATAATGAGATACCTCCTCACATCTGTTAGAATGACTATTACAAGACAAGTAATAACAAGTGTTGGAGAGGTTGTGGATTTTTTCATTTTTATTTTTAAACATTGGCCTAAATCTACATATTCCATCTCTCGATTCTATTTTTCTAACCAATTCATGAAATCTTACCATCATGAAAATGTAGTAAAGTCAAAATGTATGTTATTTGCTCCTTTGTGTTTAAACAAATGAATCAAAAACTTATGTTCATGCAAAAACCTGCAAACAGATTTTTATGGTAACTTTACCCATAATTGCAAAATTGGAAGCAATCAAAAAGACTCAGTTGGCTGAATAAACTGTTGTGCATTCAGACCATGGAATTTTTATTCAGTGCTTAACATAAATTGATTTATCTAGGCATAAAAATATGGAATAACGTAAATATATATTACTATGTGAAAGAAGCCAATCTGAAAATACTGTATGATTCCTACTACATATGTAACTTTCTGGAAAAGGCAAAGCTACAGAGATATAAAAAAAAATCGGGTTGACAGGGGAGGGGGGTGAGGGATGAATAGGGGGAGCACAGAGGATATGTGGGGCAGTGAAACTATTCTGAATGATAATACAATGGTGAATAATGGTGGATAGATGTCATTATACATTTGTCAAAACTGAAGGAATGTATAACCAAGAGTGAACCCTAATAAAATTATAGACTATGGACCATTACTATATGTCAGTGTAGGTTCATTGATTGTAACAAATGTCCCACTGTGGTATAAGATGTTCGTAGTGAGGGAGGGTGTGTGTATGTAGGGCGAGGAGGTATATAGGAGCTTTCTGCACTTTCTGGTAAATTATGCCGTGGACCTAAAACTTCTCTAAGACTTCAAGTATATTAACTGAGTGATAAGCAACAATAACAAATATATATATTATTTTCACTGCTTGACCATAACTCATTTAATCTCTAATGGATTGTACTGAATTTCATTTGGAAGATTAAGAAAATCAATCAGTGTTGTCAAAACAGTTTCAAATGGTTAATTGTTAAAATGTGTAATTGCATAAAGTTGAATCTTACTTTATCAGTTTTCATTTTGCAGGGGACTGTATTTCTTAGGTATTTCAAGAACACAAAATTCTCAGTGTATATTTGTGTGCCACCAACTCTCTCACCTCAAACCTGATTCTTGATTGAGAAAGGCACTCCAGTTAGAATGAATGAGTGAGGGTCACAGTTAAGTGTCATCAACTAGTAGGTATATAAAGAGAGGTTCGGTTGTGGGCCATACTCGTGAACATTACTCGACGCTCCAGGTGTAGATAGTTCGATTCAGTATCTTCATAGGGATATCTAATGTATTTTCCTGGGTGATTTAAAAGAACAGGGTTATACTTTCTTCAGTATCTGGGGAAATAAATAGACAGGGATGTGTGATAATGAGGGGAAAACTGAGGTATTGGTGGATCTAATACTCCCCCCAAACCTCCTGAGCTACATATATACTTAACTGTCTGATCATGTTCACATAGGCTAAATCTGGACTTAACAACCACTCAGGATATGCCTACGAAGTTGTAGGTGTTTCCCTCTGTTATGTATTCGCTTCCTGTTCTTTCAGAAAACATGAATAATTATAATTTTAAAAAATGCAGCAAGGATTCCTAAGAATCATTCTTTTAATTCCCACTTCCAGGCTTCTGATTCACTGAAAATTGTTTGAGAACTTTGTTACCCATTTAAAAATACTGGTCATGTCATTTTAGCACAATAGCAGTAAACAGTAGTTATATAGCCTCCCTGGGATTAACAAGATCAAGATTTAAGGAAAATAAAAATCTGGCTCCAAAGGCCTTGGTGTTTTCCTGATTGAATAAAAAAGAGTCTTTAAAGTGAAGCCAAATGAAGGTGTTGAAAGTTGAAAACAAACCATTACTAGTATTGTTTTTTGCTTTCTCTTATCATTTTATTAGTTGATAAAGAGCATAATCTGTTTGTACCTGGTTTTGCCTTAGGAGTTAGAGAAAGATAATGAAAATATTTTACTATTTTCAAATTATAAGCTGTTGTTTCTAAAGAAAGTCAAAACTAATGTATGTTATCACATTATTGTTCTCAGGAGACTGCAGTCACTATAGTGATTGTAATTACATGGCATCATTAACTTTATACATTCTACCTGATATGGGGGGTTCGCATTAAGAAAATTTGCATATGCAGGAAAGAAATGTCCTTTGCAGGGAGCTAATGTCATTAAACATTTAGGCAGTCCCTACCCAGCGAAGGTTTTTCCACTGGGATGTGTTTCAGTTTGCCAGTTATATTCACTGTAGGAAACAGGCATCTGTTTCCAAACCCTAAAAACCAGAACCTCTTTTAGAGGAAAATATTAGTTAGCAACAGCTATTTTTAACAAATCTAATATATGACTGGAATTTCAAATTTCTGACACCAAGACTATTAGAACACACTATTAAGGATAATATAGCTCTGAAAAATGCAAACACTTTCAATATGTTGGGGCTCTTGCACTGTGTGTGTGTGTGTGTGTGTGCATGGACGCAGGCACTCGCCTAGAAAGAATAGATCATAAGCAACCTATATTTTAAAACTTATTGTTATATGTTGGTAGTTTTCTATTTTTATTGACCAGTTTAATCTATTAGTCATTGATTTTTTTTTAATCTAATATAATTTCAGGAGACGAAATCATATCAACAAACAATAGACAAAAAGTAATAATAATAAAAAAAAGAAGTGAAATTCTTAAATAAAACATTTAGACTTATGACTTTTATAATAAATATATTTCAGATATCTTGAAGGGCAGAATAATAATAAAGAGCTTCATATACCGTTTTGTTTTGAGTAGATGTTCTTGACCTTCTGGTAACACTGGAGTTCTAAGGCTAGGGAGGAATTCTGTCAGAGGAAGGAGGTGAGGAGTGGGCACTCACATCCTCATGTTCTTGCCCTAGCAGCCTTTAAGAAGTACTCAGAAGTTCTTGTCTCTCTCATTTCTGTTTGCAAACTAAGAACAACACTATTGACAGTAATAAAGATGATGTGATTTTTATCCTTCATTTGGTTTATGTGGTATGTCACATTTATTGATTTATGGGTGTTGTACCAACCTTGCATCCCTGGAATAAATCCCACTTCATCATGGTATATAATCTTTTTAATGTATTGCTGGATCTGGTTTGCAAATATTGTGTTTCAGGATTTTAGCATCTATGTTCATCAGGGATATTGGCCTATGATTTCTTTCTTTGTAGTGTCTTTATTTGATTTTGGAATTAGGATAATGCAGGCTTTGTAAAATGAACTTGGGAGTCTTTCCTCTTTCTAAATTTTTTGAAATAGTTTGAGTAGGAAAGGTGTTAGTTCTTTGAACGTTTGGTGAAATTCACCTGTGAAGCCATCTGGTCCAGGACTTTTGTTTGTTGGAAATTTCTTGGTTACTGCTTCAATTTCATTATTTGTAATCAGTCTATTCAGATTTTTTTTTTATTCTTCCTGATTCAGTTTTGGAATATTATATGTTTCTAGGAATTTATCCATTTTGTCCAGATTGTCCAATTGGTTGGCTTATAGCATTTTATAATATTTTCTTCCAATCCTTTGTATTTCTTTGATGTCAGTCATTACTTTTACTCTCATTTCTGATTTTATTTTTGTGGGTCCTCTCTCTTTTTCTCTTGATGAGTCTAGTTAAATGTCTGTTAATTTTGTCTTTTCAAAGAACCAGCTTTTGTTCTCATTGATCTTTTGTAATATTTTTTTAAAATTATATTTAATTTATTTCTGTTCTGGTCTTTATTATTTACTTCTTCTAATCACTTTGGGCTTTGTTGTTCTTTTTCTAGTTCCTTTAAGTGTAAAGTTAGATTATTTATTTGAGATTTTTGGTGGTGGTTTCTTTTTTTTTTATTCTCACTCGAGGACATTTTTCCATTTTTTGTTCAGATAGAGTGGGAGGGAGAGAGAGGAAGAGAGAGAGAAACATTGACGTGAAAGGGACACATCGAGTGACTGCCACCCGCACGACCAACCAGGGCCGGGGACAAACTGCAACTGAGGCATGTGCCCTTAGCAGGATCTGAACTTGGGTCTCTCTGGACCACAGGCCGATGTTCTAACCGCTGAGCCAAACCGGCCTGGGCTGGTTGTTGTTTCTTAAGGTAAGCCTGTAATGCTGTGAATTTCCCTCTTAGGACGGCTTTTGCTATGTGCTATGTACTCTGGGTTGTTGTGTTTTCATTTGTATTTGTTTCAAGGTATTTTTTTATTTCTTCCTTGATCTCATTGTTAACCCATTTACTGTTTAATAATGTTATTTAGCTTCCATGACTTTGTGTGGTTTTTTTTGCAATTGATTTCTATTTTCATAACATTATGATCAGAGAAGGTACATGATATGATTTCAATCTTATTAAATTTATTGAGACTTGTTTTCTGTCCTAACGCATGGTTTATCCTAAAAATGTTTTATGTGCACTTGAAAATAATATATATTCTGCTACTGTGGGGTGAAATGCTCTGAATATATCAATTAAATCCACCTGATCTAGTGTGTCATTTAAGGCTGCTGTTTCCTTGTTAATTTTCTGTCTGAAAGATCTATCCATTGAGCTCAACAGGGTGTTAAAATCACCTACAATGAGTGTATTACTGTTGAACTTTCCCTTTATGTCCATTAAGATTTGCTTTATATGTTTAGGTGCTCCTATGTTGGGTGTATAAATGTTTATAAGGGTTATATCCTCTGGTTGGGTTGTTCCTTTTATCATTATGTCATTATGTAGTGACCTTGATTGTCTCTTTCTATAGCCTTTGTTTTAAAATCTATTTTGCCAGATATAAGTATTGTTACACTAGCTTTCTTTTCTTTTTCATTTGCATTAAATGTATCTTTCATCCCTTTACTCTTAGTCTTTGTCTATCTTTTGTTCTGAGGTAATTCTCTTGTAGACAGCATATATGTTTCTTGTTTACTTATCAGTTAACCTACCGTAGTCTTTCAACTGGAGCATTTAAGCTGTTTACATTTAAAGTGCTTATTGAGCCCTGGCCAGTTTGGCTCAGCAATTGGTGTCAGCTCACAGACCAAGTGGTCACTGGTTTGATTACTGGTCAAAGGCATGTACCTAGGTTGCAGGTTTGATCCCTGGATTTGATCAGGGTCAAGTAGGAAGCAACCAGTAGTTGTGTCTCTCTCACATTGATGTTTCTCTCTCTCTCCCCCTTTCCCTCCCTTCTACTCTATCTAAAAAATCTATGGGGAAAAAAATAAAATTATTATTGATAGGTACTTATTTAGTGCCATTTTATTATTTTAATTATGTTACTGGTTTTTTTTGTTTGTTTGTTTTTAATTCTTCTTCCTCTTAAAGAATACTTTAACATTTCTTGTAATACTGGTTTGGTGGTAACAAACTCCTTTAGCTTATTCTTATCTGGGAAGCTTTTCATTTCACCTTTAATTTTAAGTGAGTCTTGCTGGGTAAATAGTCTTAGTTGTAGGTCCCTTGCTTTTCATCACTTTGAATATTTTATGCCACTCTCTTTTGGCCTGAAATGTTTCTGATGAGAAATCAGCTGACAATTGTATGGGAGCTCCCTTTTAGGTAACAGTCTTCCTCTTGCTGCTTTTAATATTCCCTCTTTGTCTTTAACCTTTGCCACTATAACTATGATGTGTCTTGGTGTGCATCTCTTTGGGTTCATCTTATTTGGGACTCTATATGCTTCCTGGACTTGTGTGGGTTTTTTTTCCTTCACCAGGTTGGGGAGGTTTTCTGTCATTTAAAACAAATTCATTTCTGATCCTTTGCTCTCTCTCTTATCTTTCTGGTACCCCAGTCATGCAGATGTTGTTATGTTTAATGTTGTCCAAAAAGTCCCTTAAATTGTCTTCATTTTTCGCAGTTCCTTTTCCTTTTTGCTGCTCTGATTGGGTATTTTCTGCTACCTTGTCTTCTAGATCACTGATTCGATCCTCTGTTTCATCCAACCTACTGTTTATTTCCTCCAGTGTATTCTTCATTTCAGATAATGTATTCTTCATGTCTGACTAGTTATTTTTTATTGTTTATATGCCCTTTTCACATTGTTGTAGTCCTCACTGAGTTCTTTCAGCATCCTTATAATAATTATTTTTTTTGTTGTTGTTGAGAAATTGCTTGCCTCCATTTTATTTAGGTCTTTTCTAAAGATTTCTTTTGTTCTTTTATTTGGGGCATGTTTCTTTGTCCTCCCTTTGGCTGCCTCATTGTGTTTGTTTTTATATATTAGGTAGATCTGCTATGACTGCCAGTCTCGGTGGGGTGGCCTTATATTATAGGTGTCCTGTGGGACCCAATGGCTCAGTCTCTTTGATTACCTGAACTGAGTGCTCTAGAAATAACCCTTGTGTGAGTGATGTAGGCCCTCCTGTTGTAATTGAGCCTTGATTGTTATTGCCTATTTTTGTGTGGCGTTGACATTCAGGCTTGCTGGCTGTGTAGATTAACCTTGACTGCTGTGTACGAGCTGTTGTGCATGTGCTGATCACACAAAGTGGAATTCAGCTCCACAGGATCTGTGTTGGGATATCTCTTTTTATATGCCACTTGTGAAGCTTACTGGATCCTGCTTTTATGTTGTCTGAAGTTGGCCACTGGGTGTGTTGGTTCTGGAGCCTCTTGGGAGGGACTCTGTTGTAGGCCCACATCAGGTGCTGCCTGTGACTGACCCTGGGCAACCCGTTTGGAGCTACGAAGTGATCCAAAGTTTGTGGCTGCCTGCATTGGGCCTGGATGTGTGTGGGAAGGACCAAGCTGTACACCAAGGCCACTTTTCACCAGTACTGGGCCCAGGGACATGTCAGCAAAATTTTAAAGGCACCCTGAGATCTGCCTCTTCTTGCCTGGATAAAAATTCCATGAGCATAAAAATAAAGAAAGAAAAAGCATTTGATAAAATTCAGCATTCATTTATGACAAAAAATCTCAGCAAAGGGGAATAGATGGCCATGCCTCAATGTAATAAAGGTCATATAGGATAAACACACACCTAACTTTATACTCAATGGGCAAAAACTGAAAGCATTTCCCTCAAGACTGAGAATAAGTTAGAGATGTCTGCTTTTGCCACTCATTCAACATAGTACTGGAAGTCCTAGCTATAGTAATCAGACAAGAAGAAGAAATAAAACGTATCCAAATTGGAAAGGAAGAAGAAAAGCTGTCATTATTTGCAAATTACATGATATTGTATATAGAGAATCCTAAGGATTCCATCAAAAAACTATTAGAACTGATAAATGAATTAATTAAAGTATCAGAATACAAAATAAATATCTAGAAATCAGATTCATTTATACACATAAAAAATAAACTATCAGAAAGGGAAACTAAGGAAACAATCTCATTTACAATCGCATCAAACGAATTAAATGAAATAGCTAGGAATAAATTTAATCAAAGATGTAAAAGACCTGTACTTAGAAAATTATAACACACCAAATAAATTGAAAAAGATATAAATAGCCCTGGCCAGTTTGGCTCAGCAGTTAGAGCTTCGGCCTGCGGACCAGAGAGTCCCGGGTTCAGTTCCTGCTAAGGGCATGTACCTAGGTTGCAGTTCATCCCCAGCCCCAGTTGGGGTCATATGGGTGGTAACCAGTCAATGTATCTCTCTCACATGAATGTTTCTCTCTCTCTTTTCCTCCCTCTCTCCCTCCCACTCTATCTGAAGATAAATGCTAAAAACAAAAAACAAAAATAAATGTCCTCAGAGGAGGATAAAAAAAAACAAACCCAAAGAAAAATATAAATAAGTGGAAGCACAGACTGTGTTCATAGATAAGAAGAATGAACATCATTAAAATGTCCATAAAATTTATATGGGATCGCAAAACACTGAATAGCCACAGCAGTCATTTTTTTTCTTAATTTTTTAATTTATTTGTTGATTTTAGAAAGAGAGTGGAAGGAAGAGGGAGGGGAGGGAAGACAGAGAGAGAGAGATAGATAAATTTGTTGTTTCACTTATTTATATCTTCAGTGATTGCTTCTTGTATTTGCTCTGAGCAGGGATCAAACCACAACCTTGGCATATTGGGATGATGCTCTAACCAACTGAGTTACCCAGATTGCAGCCAAAGCAATCTTGTGAAAGAAGTGCAAAGTTGAATAAATTATATTACCTGATACCAAATTATACTGTAAGACATAGTAATCAAATCAGCATTGTATTTGCATAAAAAGAGGCGTATAGATCAATGGAACAGAACAGAGAGCCTAAAAATAAAACCCCACATTTACTGTCAATTAATATTTGACAAAGGAGGCAAAAACATACAATGGGGTAAAGACAGTCTATTCAATAAACAGTGTTGGGAAAATTGGACAGATACCTGCAGAAAAATGAAACTAGACCACCTTCTTACATCATACACAAGAATAAACTCAAAATGGATTAAAGACTCAAATGTTAGACTTGAATCCATAAAAATTCTAGGAGAAAACATAGGCAGTAAAATCTTGGACATTTCTCATAGCAATATTTTTCCTGATGTATCTTCTTGGGCAAGGGAAACAAAAGAAAAAAATAAACAAATGGGACTATATCAAACTAAAAATTTTTTGCACAGCAAAGGAAACCATCAAAAAAATGAAAAATTAGCCCACTAAATAGGAGAACATATTCACCATTGATTCATCTGATAGGGATTAATATCCAAATTTTTATAAAGAACTTACACAATTCAACACCAAAGCAAACAATTGAATTAAAAAATGGGCAAAGGACCTAAATAGACAATTTTCTAAAGAGGGTATACAGATGCCAATAAAAATATGAAAAGATGCTGAATATCACTGATCATCAGAAAAATGCAAATTAAAACCACAATGAGATATCACTTCATACCTGTCAGAATGGCCGCCATCAATAAATCAACAAACAAGTATTGGCGAGGATGTGGAGAAAAGGGAACTGTCGTGCTCTGTTGGTGGGAATGCAGATTGGTGCAACCATTATGGAAAGCAGTATCAAGTTACCTCAAAAAATTAAAATGGAACTGCCTTATGACCCAGCAATTCACTTCTGGGAATATATCCAAAGAATCCCAAAACGCCAATCAGAAAGAACACATGCACCCCTATGTTCATAGCAGCATTATTTATAATAGCCAAGATTTGGAAGCAGCCTAAGTATCCATCAGTAGATGAGTGGATAAAAAAAATGTGGTACATTAACACAAAGAAACACCAGTCAGCCATAAAAAAAATAGAAGAAAATCTTACCTTTTGTGACAACACGGATGGACGTGGAGATTATAATAAGTGAAATAAACCTGTCAGAGAAAGACAGGTACCATATGACTTCACTTATATGTGGAATCTAAAGAACAAAATAAACTAACATACAAAATATAGACAGCCTCATAGTTACCAAGAACAGATTGACACCTGACAAAGTGAGGGGGTCTGGGGTGTTGGGTAAAACATTTGAAGGGATTAAGCCCACCCCCCACATACACCTCATAGACACAGAGAACAGTATGTTGACTACCAGAGATATAAGGGAGTGGACTAGATAGAAGAGGATAAAGGGGGTATAAATGGTGACAGATGGAGACTTGTCTTGGGGTGGTGAACATATAATACAATATACAAATGAGATATTATAGAATTGTACACCTGAAATCTATATAACTTTATTAACCAATGTCACCCCCATAAGTTCAATAAAAATAAAAGAACGAGCAAAAAGAAGAAACAAATAATAAAGCACTCATATGAACATTGAAAAATGGGGTGACATTTGGCACATGGCAGAGCTGTAGTAATTCCTAGAGAGCTGTTTTCCAAGAAGAATCAAAACAACTCATGATTTCTTTTTAGCTATTAAAGTTTACAATATTTCACAATAATAGGAAAATTACTTATTTTCCGATGCAAAATTATATCCTAGGAAATTACATTACACATGTAAATTATGTGGTTTCTTTTCACTCTGTATCTTTTGGGGTTAATTAATTCTTCAGGAGAGGTGATACATGTCAGTATTGAATGAAAAAAAAATCACTTTATACAGTCAATTCACATAGATCTCTTCTATTAGGGTTGAAAGCAACAGAGTTAACAATGATAGTTCAGAGGTAGCTGAGAAAAATCATTTTTTTAATCAAATTATTCCCATGTCTTCTTCAATGCTCTCTACCTGATTAAGAAGTTTATTAAATTCATGTTAAATATTTTATGAGAATGCATACACTAACTACATGAATTAATATACTTTTCTTTTTCTTCCATCCAAATAATTTTGATCTCCTTTTTTAGGGTAAGCTTTTCTAGGGTACAGATGATCACCTTTTGGGTCAAAATTACCACCTATTTGTGGGCACAACATCATTTAACTTACTTTTTGTCTGTTTCTAAATCAAAAGGGCCAAAATTCAGTTGGTGTCTTATTAAATGAGTTGTGTTCCTGCTGTTAATTTTAGGTACTACAATCATTACTTGTTTAGATTTATTGAAAAAACAAAAAACAAAGGCTTTACTGGATTTTTCTTTTTTTCAAAATAGAACTGAGGTCTATGGTCCTTCCCAAGTCCATCAATAATTATTTATTTTTTACTTTGGAAGAAAGGCAACTATTTAAATAATAATGTGATTATTATTTTATTTTATTTTTTTACTGTGACTACTGAAAAATATCATCAGTTTTTCAACAAACGTTTTTGAGTATCTACTTCAGTACTTGGCAACCCTAGTTATTCCCTGAATCATCCAAGAAACTAGATGTGGTGTTTATTTACATATATATATAATCAGCACACTCAAGCCAATTAATACATCTATCACCTCACATAGCTACCATTTTCTTTATATTTGTATGTGTGTATGTAGTGAGAACATTTAAGATCTACCCTCTTAGCAAATTTCAAGTAGACAATGCAGTATTATTAACCATAGTCATATTGATGTACATCATATCTTCAGAACTTATTCATCTAGCATAACTTAAACTTTGTATCCATTCACCAACATCTCATTTCCCTCAGACCTAGCACCTGGCAACCAGCGTTCTACTCTCTGATTCTGTACGTTTGACTAGTTTAGATACCTCATGTTAGTGGAACCATGCAATATTTGCTCTCCTGTGTCTGGCTTATTTCACTTGGCACAGTGTTCTCCAAGTTTATCCATGTTTTCACAAATGGTATGATCGCCATCTTTTTTAGAAGTTGAATACTAGTCTGTTATTTTCTTAATCCATTTATTAATCAATGAACATTTAGGAGGAAACTTTAAAATACAGATGCATCAGGCTGGTGTAGCTCAGTGGTTGAGTGTTGACCCATGCACCAAGAGGTTTTGGGTTCGATTCCTGGTCAAGACGCATGCCTAGGTTGTGGGCCTGGTCCCCAGTGGGGAGCATGCAGGAGGCAGCCAGTCAATGTTCTCTCTCATCAATGTTTCTATCTCTCTCTCCTTCTCATGTCCTTTCTCTAAAAATCAATAAAGGAAAAAAAATTAAAAATAAAGATGTTTGGGTACTCTTCAGACCTATTACATCAGAAATTTGGGAGTTTGGTCAGGGGTTTTGTTGAAAGCTTCCCAGGATTTCAGATATTCTCAAGATCTAAGAAACACTTGTCTAGGTATTGTAGAAAACACACACGTGGATGACAAATATTCTCTGATATTGTGGACCTTCAAGAAAGTTAACTACATGGAAAGCCACCTGTAAAGTTCATATGAACAATGAAGATAAATGGCAGCTTTGAGTGAGATATTGTAATTTAACACCATCCCCACTAGTTTCTACTGGAGTGTGTTGCCGATCTCTTTGAAATGGATTGTATCAGCACAGAGGGAGGGGAGGCTGTCTTCACCTGGGGGGTGGCTCTGACAACCAAGAAAGGTGGGAAGAATCCTCACTTGCCATGTCCCTAATTATGTGGAAATGAGATGTTGGAGCTCAGAGGAGAGGACTTGCCTAGAGATATAAATTTGACATATAAACTCAGAACCACAGAACTGGTTTTAACTATGGAGAATGTACAAATGAAGAAAAGAAGAGCGAATGAGGTGGAAAATGAGTGGAGGGAAATTAGCCAACAAAAAGACTGGTAAAGGAAGACTTTTTTTTTTTTAAGAAAATTTTTAACTGTGTCCTGTGCTAATGATTTTAAGTTAGATTCACATAGAAGAGTGCCCATTAAATCTTGCAACATGAAGATCAGTGATAGGCCTTGTGATTTGGGGCAAGTGATGGGCATAAAACCCAGAATAGATTGTGTTAGGAATAAATAGGAAGTGTGGAAATGGAGACATGAAGTGTAATACATCTTTTTGAGAATTTTGACTGTTTAGAATGCTAAAGAATTAAGTTGTAGTCAATAGGATCTGCGAGCTGTTTACTTTTATGCCCCTGTGGACAAACTTGGAAACAAGTTCTCTGTAAATAATTTAGAAAAAAATGTGCTGTCTGGCCAGATGCAGTTACAAGCCAGGGTACATACATTGGTGAGCACAGTACAAGACTAGATTTCAGCTCATGTCTTTTTCAGTCAGGTACCTTTGAATAGTACAATCTTGCATTATATGGGAGAATAAGAATTTAAGATGACAAGCTATTATTTCGTACTTAGCTTTTGTACAGTTTCATAATCTCTAAATATGCCCTCCAGTTCATTAAAAGTATCTGAATATTTCAAGCTCCAGCACAAGAATTGGTCCCGGGAATACTCAAGACAAGCATCTGAAATTGCCTTCCTGGAAGTTGAATCATATAGTGGTTATTTACCAGAGAAGTTGTCAATTTCCTACTATCAGCAATAGCAAAGGGTTTTTTGGAGAGCGACAGAGTAGGAAGTGAGTTACTTCCAGATTTGAGGTAGTGTCAATAGATGACAACTTTTGCAGTATTAGGGACATTGTTGTCTTCCAGCGCTTAGGATGGTGCCTACACATGGTAGGTTTTCAATCAGTGTTGAATTTTACTGACATTCCGAAGGGATAGTGAATAGCTGAAAGTAGAGTAAGTATAGATGAGAGTCTAGATTATCAGTGGTCCTCAACCTTCCTAATGCCACAACCCTTTAATACAGTTCCTCATGTTGTGATGACCCCCAACCATAAAATCATTTTCATTGCTACTTCATAACTTTAGTTTTGCTACTGTTTTGTCTTAGGCGACCCCTGTGAAAGGGTCATTCGACCCCCAAAGGGGTCGCGACCCACAGGTTGAGGACCACTTGTCTAGATAATGGGAGAGATGCCAGGAATGTTGCCTAATAGACAGAGACTGGTGCTCCTTTTTTTATTCCCTTTTCTGCTGAAAGGGAAATCTACTTTCCAGGAGAACAGATACTGTATAATAATGTCGAGTGAGGTGTTCTTATTGAAACTCCCTTTATCCCAAGTGGTTCTTCTTCATATCCTTTCTGAGGGGAAAGCACTGAGGGATAATATATTGGAGGGAATAATCTATAGCTGGCCCTTTTTAGATAGGTTGGTAGTATGATGGACTAAAACAAACATGTGCCTTGGAGAATGAGTCATACTCATGAGAGACAGTTTTTGGTAATAAGTCAAGCAGGTTTGACACTCAAGCAGGAAAAAGGCATCAGTAAATGATGAACAAACATCTGAGTGAGTAGGAGGGCACAGGGAAGTATGGCAATTAAGCAAACAGGAATCCTGACCAGTGAGAATGCTGAAGCAGGGAGGCAGGTGTTTACCATTAATTAACATGGTCATACATGAGATAGAAACATGTCTGCCTTAAGAACATGATTAGGGCAAGGCCAATGAGAGTGTGGTAGAAAAGCAATTTCAAACCTCAAGTAAATAGGAGTTCATCAAGGAAGGACTCAAATGCCAAAGGCAACACCAGAGTACAAGGTCAGAGTGTGGCTGTAGTCAAGGTAGACCTGAGTCTTATTTGACTAAACTTTGAACTGTTCTAGGACTCTCATTATTTCATGAGGTAGGATTGCAGGAGCTAAGAGAACATAGCCTGGTATGCCATTGTGTCTGCATGTCTCCAGCTATAATGCTACATCACTTTATTGACTATATTGCTTAATTTAGCACATTCACATAGCTTGTATTATTTTTTCCTTCTTAAACTAATCTTTATTGTTGAATGTATTACAGATATCCCTGCTTTTGTTCCCCTTGACACCCTGCACTCTCATTCCCACCCACTCCTGCCTTCCCCACACTATTGACTGTGTCTATTGGTTATGCATATATAAGTTCTTTGGTTTCTCTCTTCACACCTCACCTCCCCACTTCTCCTTGAGGTTTGTCAGTCTAACAACCATTTGTACTTCTTAATCTTTTCATCTTTTTCACTCAACCCCTCCCCTCTGGCAACCAACAAAAAGTTCTCTGTATCTATGAGTCTGTTTCTGTTCTGCTTGCTCACTTTGTTTGCAGATTCAATTGTTAATGGATATGTATTTATTGCCATTTTATTGTTCATATTTTTTATCTTCTTTTTCTTCTTCAAGACCTGTCAACATTTCATATAATACTGGTTTGGTGGTGATGAACTCCTTTAGGTTTTTCTTACCTGGAAAACTCTTTATATGGCCATCAATTCTAAATGACAGCTTTGCAGGATAGAGTAATCTTGGCTGTAGGTCCTTGCTTTTCATCACTTTAAATATCTCTTGCAACTCCCTTCTGGCCTGTAAAGTTTCTTTTGAGAAATCGGCTGGTAGCCTTATGGGAACTCCATTGTAGGTAACTAACTGCTTTTCTCTATTAAGATTCTCTCTTTGTCTTTAACCTTGGGCATTTTGATGATGATGTGTCTTGGTGTGGACCTCTTTGGATTCATCTTGTTTGGGACTCTCTGTGCTTCCTGGACTTGTGTGTCTGTTTCCTTCACCAAGTTAAGGAAGTTTTCTGTCATTATTTTCTCAAATAAATTTTCAATTTCTTGCTCTCTCTCTTTTCCTTCTGGCACTCCCATGATGCAAATGTTGGTATGCTTGACATTGTCCCACAGGCTCCTTATATGTATTATTGCCATTTTTTTTTTTTTTTGATTCTTTTTTCTTTTTGCTGTTCTGATTGGGTGTTTTTTGCTTCCTTATGTTCCAAATTGATGGTTTGCTTCTTGGCTTCATCTACTCTACTATTGATTCCCTGTAAATTATTCTTTATTTCAGTTAGTGTTCTTCATTTCTGACTTAATGCTCTTGAAGTCCTCACAAAGTTCCTTGAAATTCTCACTAAGTTCATTGAGCATCCTTTTTATTATTTATTTATTTATTTATTTATTTATTTATTTATTTATTTATTTTTATACTCCCTCGAGGACTTTTTTTTCTTCCATTTTTGTTCAGATAGAGTGGGAGGGAGGGGGGGAGAGAATCAGAGAGCGAGAGAGAGAGAGAAACATTGATGTGAAAAGGACACATCAAGTGGCGACCCCAACCAGGTCCAGGAATGAATTGCAACCGAGGTATGTGCCCTTGGCTGGAATCAAACCCACAACTCATTGGTCCACAGGCTGACGCTTTAACTGCTGAGCCAAACCAGCCAGGGTTCATTGAGCATCCTTATAAGCAGTGTTTTGAATTCTGCATCTGATTGATTGCTTATCTCCATTTTGTTTAATTGTTTTCCTGAAGTTTTATTCTTTTCTTTCATTTGGGACATGTTTCTTTGTCTCCTCAGTTTGGCTGCTTTCCTGTGATTGTTTCTATGTATTAGGTAGAGTTGCTATGTCTCCTAGGCTTCATAGGGTGGCCTGTTGTAGTAGGTGTCTTGTAGGGTCCAGTGGCACAGCCTCCCTGTTCACCCTAACTGGGCCCTTGAGGTGCACCCCTCATGTGGACTATACACCCTTCTGTTGTAATTGAGTTTTTATTGCTGTTGGCAAGTCAATGTGAGGGTTTTACTCAGGCTGATCAGCTGCAAGGACTGGCTGTGCCCACTGACTACTGACCTCTGACTGCCTTGGAGGATCAGCTGTGCAGGGGCCCACCACACAGAGCAAAACTTAACTTCAGCAGGGCTCTGGTACCTACTGAGTCGATGCCTTAAGTGTGTCACTTGTAGAGGTGGTTGGGTGATGGTGCTTCAATGTGATCTGAAGCTGTCCACTGGGTGTGCTAGCTCTGGGGCAAGGTCACCCACTGCCTGTGTTCTACCTGAGGCCACCAGGCATAAGCTACAAAGCCATCTGCTGATGGCTACTTCTTCTGCTGGGCTTAGAGGTGCCCAGGCAAAGCCAAGTTGTGAACCAATGCTGGCTGCTTCTAGTGCTGGGTCTGGGGCCACTTAGCGAGAGGTATGGGGCTTGCTGTGTCAGATGCTGTTGTTTGAGAGATTTTAAGAAAATCTGAAACAGGAGCCAAAACAGGCCAATCCTATGATAAAGCCTTTGGAAACAGCTTGGTTGGGCCTGAAAGGTAGGTGGGGTGGGGACTCAGGGAATCACCAGGGCGGGGCTACCAGTGTGAGCCAGGTTGCTGGAGTCTCAGATATGGTGGCTGTTTGCCACCAGAGGGAAGGGCTCACCAAGGAACATCAGCCTCTGCCAGCGTGTCTATCCAGGAGAAAGACGCCTCTCCAGCCCTCATCTGGAGCCCAAACAGCTCAGTCTTCCCTGTATGTCTCTGGCACCCCGCAAGCTGTCTCTCCTCAGAGCTCAGAGAGAACAAATCTGAGTAAGTTCACGTGCGGGCCCTTTAAGAGGAGCTGCCTGGGGCTCCAGCTGCCTCTGCCTCTCTCAACCTCAGTTCCTGATGGTTTTACAGCCAGAAGTTATGGGGACTTCTCCTCCTGGAACTGGAACCCTGATCTGGGCGCCTGGTGTGGGACAAGGACCCCTCACTCCTCAGGGAGGACCTTCCCAGCCGAGGTGTCCTCCTGATTTTTATCCGCCACACATGGGTGTGGGACCAGCCCGTCCCCTCCGCCCCTTCTACCAGTCTGGATGTGGCTGCTGCTTTAATTACATAGTTGCAGGACTTCCATTCAGCTCGATTTCAGGCGGTTCTGAAGGGTGTTTGTTTTGTAGTTTCATTGGAATTTTGATGTGGTTGTGGGAGGTGGTGAGTACTGCCTTTGTATCTTGTCTTTTTTAAATCGTCACACGATGATATGTTTATTGATTTTGAAAGAGAGGAAAGGAAAGAGAGAGAGAGAAACATTGATGTGAGAAAGAAACATCGAATGGTTGCCTCCTGCATGTGCCCGAACCAGAGATCAAACCCGCAACCTAGGTCTGTGCACTGACTAGCAGTTGAACCCGCAACATTTTTTATGTATGGGATGGCACTCCAACCCACTGAGCCACTGGCCATGCAAACTGCATTTCAATTTAAGTTTTCAACAAATATTTTTTTTCTCCAAGAAAAAAGTAATTCCCACAAATTTGGCATGATTTGATTTTTTTGTGCATATTTACATTTCTGTGTATTTCTGCTTCATAGTACAGTGTTACCAATTTAACAAGTCCTCCATAAGCACTTGTTGAATTGACATGTTAACATATTTATAGCAAGTAGGTACATTTGACTGGTCTGAATGACAGGTTCGAAGTGAAAGTGTAGTCATTGTTATTTTCGAAGGAAATTAACTCATTGA
Organism: Molossus molossus; assembly: GCF_014108415.1. Taxonomy (NCBI): domain Eukaryota; kingdom Metazoa; phylum Chordata; class Mammalia; order Chiroptera; family Molossidae; genus Molossus; species Molossus molossus. The sequence continues at coordinate 28,178,020 of NW_023425401.1, read as the reverse complement.
AATATGTCAAAACTCCAAAACTGATTTTAATTTTGAATATAGACCATGGATGTAAAAGGCATGCTATCGCTACATTTTTATCTTTCCTGCAACACTCGGTTGCTGCCATCTTGATGGGCTTAAGCTGTTTTGTGAGACTGTAGCTTTACATTTCCTGAAAGGGGGCAGCTCCTCTCAATTGACTTGATGCACCGGAGAGAATTGCCTGGGCAATCTCACTTTATTACATTCAATGGTCCAAGGCACCGAGTAGCTTAAAAATGTTCTTTCAGAAATGATACTCTTCAGAAAGGGGCACTCATATGGCATTACTAGATATCTTTTTACTACCTTTTCACTGAGAAAAAGCAACTTTTAAGAAAAAGTAAGTACTTCCATTATATGAACTTCGTTAGCAATGAAATGACCACATGAGATTCGTTTTGCATGCCCTTCCTTACAGTACAAGGTCCACACAGTGCCTCAAAATGGCAATGGTGGCACCCCAGGAACTACACCAAGGACCAGCATCTATAATGACGAATTTAGTTCCCAACCATGCCTTCTCCTTATTAACATTAATTATGTGGCAAAGAAAATTGGATGATTCATAAAAGCAGAAAGCATTTGGCTTGACCACATTTCGTAGCAGTGCAAACAAGAATTCTTAATGCTGTTTAACAAATGACTTTTTTCACTCTTCATTAAAGCCCCTTGTTGCCATCCAATCTTGATTTTAGAAATTAAAGCTAACAACCAGATTGAGAGAATCAGGAAAGCGACAGCATGGGGCAAAGTCTCAAAGCCACAACTAACAGCATGAAGCAAAGTGAACCTCTAGCTATTGCGGCTCTCAGAGAAGGCTGGGAGGGGAGGGAAGCATTTGCAGGGAAACTCAATTACAGCAACCCTCGGCTCGAGGAAAGTGCTTGTGAATGTTGACGCGAAAGCTTTTTCCCTTAATGTTTTAATTAAATACCTAGAAGCCAATGCTTCTTCTCAGTTAGTGTCAGGACGCTGCTTCTCAGTGGATAAATGTTTACAGCAGAAGCTCAGCTGAGGGTTTCTGCAGACATGACTCCAAGAACTGAGAAGGCGTTCGCGTAGGCACTTGAGACCAAGACAGAGGCAGTGATTCTAAACTAGCAATACAATAGCAGGGGGATTTAATCCACCCAAATGTCCGTCTTTGGTCTGCAAGTTGGCAATCCCACCTTCATCTTCAGACAAAAGGGCACTGGTTAGTCGTCTGTTTAATACTCTAGCTCCAGTGTCATTTGGATGTGGAAGGAAATTCCCTTGATTCAGTCTGCCATTTCTGACAGCCTCCCCCTAGACCCCATTAACAAGCCTTTTAGGGAACAGAATGCAGAGCAGGCAGCAGGCAGCCCACATCAAAATGGAGATAGAATAGACAGAAGTGTTTCCCCTCTGTGACGATTGTGTTTAGGTGACCTTTGGTGAAGAGAATTTTTTTAGAACCTAAAAATTGTGTCTTTCAAGATATCAAAGCAGCATTTGCAGTGCGGTAGATTTGGGAGGTCATTTGGACTTTGGGAGTTTATGATAGGATACAGAAAAACTCAAGTGATATTTACAAAATGTGCAAACAATGGAGCAGACAGGAAGCCAGCCTGGCTTTGGGCATGCCTGGGGAATATCCTTCAGAAAACAAATATGCCACTCTTTAATGTTGGTTTGAATCTCATTATAAAATCGCTAGTGAAATGAGACACACTTTGCCTCTGAAACAGTGATTCTAGAAGCAGGGTAACTTGTTCTCTAATAAAACAGGACTGTTAAGAGTTGTAGGATTTTAATGTGCTTTGAATGTACATCATTTTTTAGATAATGGACTCTTTCTATTGAACCTATTTTCTATTTTTCATGCATTAATAATTTCTAGTTCACTCTGTGTGTGTGTGTGTGTTTGTGGTGTGTGTGTGTATGTACGCATTCTGAACAGCATTGCTTAATGTCTCACATGCAGATTGATATATCAGGTCTCTCGAGTCGAAGTCCCATTCTGAATAACCTTTGCCCAGATATTGCCTGGCCCAAGGAAGCATTCCATAATGCACAGTTTCTACAGACACAAGTTCAACCAGGAGTGAACTTTAAAGGGAACAAAACAACTACAAGATCTCCTGTGCACGTTCTTCATTAAATAAGCAAGGTCTTTTGGAGATAGATTAGACCAAAATCTGTGTTTTGCTGATTGCAGTGCAATGCCATGTATTCTGATGTAATCAAAGACTGAGAAGCAAGACCATAAAAGAAATGGAGAGATCATTTATTACCAGGGAGATCACTTTTATTTATAGAGTAGCACCAGGGAAGTAACTTATTTTTTATGCATCTAGTCCCTTAATAAAACACTAATAAAGCTTTTATGTACTTTTGTATCTCGGTAAACCATTCAGGCATGCCTTTTAAAATATACAAAGGCAAAAATAGCTGTTTTCTGCTATGAATGTGTTTATAAGCTGTCCTTTTATTAGATAACTTGAATTCACTTAAGTAAAACAGCAAAAGCATGTTTTTTAAGGCTGCATAAAAATGTACATACACAATGGGTACTGAAATATGATATGGCATATTTATCATGCTTAGTAAGTACTGGAGACGAGATTATTTGTATAGAAGAGATGAATTATACACAGGTGTGTGTATGTGTGTTCCAACAAGTCAATTTCTTTTCAGAAGTAATAAATTAGAACATTGATAGCCCAGGCTTCCTGGTTTCTATGGGATGTTGGGTATCATTACCTGTTTGTCCTGAAAACAGTGGTGTTTTGGGTACTTCCTGCAAACTGCACTTTATAAAAACATCTGTTTTATAAAGACATCTGATTTTTCCAAGCTTCATTTATCTTGTTACTTTTATATATATAGTTACACTGGTTAGGACCTCCAAGATATTTCTTGATGTTATTCTTAGTTTTGTTTTTTGTTTTGTTTTTTTTCCCCTGACTTTACATGAGATTTTTCTAATGTTTTATCATTAGGTCTAATATTTGTTTATAGATATTCCTTTTCAGGATAAGGAAGTTATTTATATACTGTTACCAGTCGATCATTACATTAGTGTTTTAGCCTTCTTGGGCCCCTGGTTTCTGCAGGGGGCGGGGCTCCAGATAACATGTTAGACTCCCACAGAGGGAGACCACTAGGCCACACCTCCAGCCCTCCTTACTGAGATACTCTAGATACTAAAAAATGATTATTTGTTTCAGCAACATCCCAGCTTCAGTGCTCAGCTTAGCACTCCTCTGAGGTCGGTCCTCTTTTTCTCTCAGTGTTCCTGTGATTCTTACTGGCTTATCTATGCTTCTATGCTGAAAACACGTTGTATTCATTATTTTGATTCAAACAATAATATAACTTTAGTAACTAACTCACCATTCATGTTTTGTTTGTACAAAAATATTTTATTTATTTATTTATTTATTTGCTTACTTACTTAATCCTCACCCGAGGACATTTTTCCATTTTTTGTTCAGATAGAGTGGGAGGGAGAGAAAGGAAGAGAGAGAGAGAGAGAGAGAGAGAGAGACATCAACGTAAAAGGGACACATCGAGTGGCTGCCACCCGCACGACCCAACCGGGGACGGGGACAAACTGCAACCGAGGTACGTGCCCTTAGCGGGAACCGAACCCAGGTCTCTCTGGACCACAGGCCGATGCTCTAACTGCTGAGCCAAACTGGCCAAGGCCAAAAATATTTTAAAATAAATGTTACTGATTCTAAAAAGTTGTCCTCAGAGTGGCTGCTTGCATGCCTTTGAGCATGTTTTCCAAGATTTGTGGATGGGAACTAGCACAAGGACAAGTTGATATGCTCATAGAATAACCTGCATATTTCTTTTTGTATTTAAATTTTTCCTTTTTATTTAATTTATTGAGATTACATGGGTTAACAAAATCATACAGGTTTCAGGAGCACAGTTATATTATACATCATCTATACACTGTATTGTGTGTTCACCAATGCAAGTCAGGTCTCCATCTATCACCATTTATCCCCGTTATACCCTCCTTCGACTCCCTCCACTCTCGCCCTCTCCCTGGTAATCACCCACTCTTGTCTGTGCCCATGAGTGTTTTCTCTCTTTTTGAGGCTCAATATCTCACCCCTCCACCAAGTCCCTGCCACTGACGGCTGTCAGCCTGCTTTCTATCTAGGAGTGTGTCACTATTACGTGTTAGTTAATTTTGTTCGTTAGATTCCACATATGAGTGAAATCATATGGTACTTGTCTTTCTCTGACAGGCTTACTTCACTTAGCTTAATGCTCTCCATGTCCACCTATGCTGTTGCAAATGGTAAGATTTCCTTCCTTTTTACAACCAAGTAGTATTCCATTTTGTGAATGTACCACAGCTTTATATATCCACTTATCTACCAATGGGCACTTGGGCTGCTTCCAAATCTTGGCTATTGTAAATAACGCTGCAATGAACATAAGGGTGCACATATTCTTTTGAATGAGTGTTTCAGGTTTCTTTGGATAAATTCCCAGAAGTGGAATAGCTGGGTCACAAGGCAGTTTCATTTTTAATTTTTTGAGGTATCTCCATAGTGCTTTTCATACTACATATTTCTGATATAAACAGTGCATATATTATATAATATCCAACTGTTTAAATAGCCCAGTATGAATAATGTAGGGAAAATTAGGGAACATTTTCAGCATTGTCTGAAGGAAGAGGTTTTCTTGTCAAGTTTACATTATCAATACTTTGATTAGTAATTTTGTAGCACTACAGAAGCTTTAAAGAAAGATTAATTACTGTAGGTTTTACACAAGAGGATTTATCTTCAGTAAATTTACCTTATAAAAACATCAGTAGAGATAATATATAAGAAAAAAAGTAATTGTTAAAAATAAACATTCACAAAAATATCTGAAAGCTGAAATCGATTCCTAATGTTAACCTATTCAATGGCATGCACTTGTTTTAAAAGTCTGCAATATATTTTATTATGTCCTTATGTTTCCTTTTTGCTGACACTTTAGGGATGACATCTGGCTAATAAAACACTGCAGAAAAACGAAGAATCATTTGACTGTTTGTGAAACATGAAATGTCATTTAGTGTGTAAGAACTGACAGTTCTTTCTAATGAAATGTTCCAGATGACTAGTTTCTACTAGATAATTCATTGTATCTATTCAAAATAAATAGAAAACTTTAAGTAAGATATGTTAGCTTTAGTAGAACACAGAAAGAAGGTCAACACTAGGAAAGTAAAATGAATTATTTTGATAATCTGCATATCAAGCCTTGGCTATTGTTTTGATAGCAAGAATCACATTTATTTTTTTTTATATATATATACATTGCTGTGATCTCAGCACCTTAAATGAGCATGGCACATAGTAGGCTCCCAATAAATCTTCATAACATGATTTATGATATTTCAACAAAGCACCTTGAAGCTATAAAGTTAGTATCCTATAAAATTAATATTCTGGCTTTGTTTGAAATAATCTGCCTTTACATACTAGAAGGCTCTTCAGGTAATAGTTATATGGTTATAAAAGCACCAATTAATTTACTAAATTAAACCAAATTTGCTGAAATAAAATATAAAAATTAAAGATTCAAGTAATGGGGAAAAATACAAAAGCCATGTAATGAAGCACAACAGTAATGAACTTTAGGTTTCTCCAGCACTTTCCTCATTTTAATTTTTTTAAATTGTTCATATTTTATTATATATATTTGTTGGTTACTTTCATATATCTAAATGTTATGTTTACATCAGGCTTGCTTGACCTATTATTATTAATAGTATTGCAATCTAATTATGATGCATATATTTTAGATTCTTGAACTGCTCCTCCCAACCATTTTTCAAAGTTATAGTTCAATTTTTAATCTATTTGTTTCTTTTTATTCCTATAAATCAAATTCTTTAAAATTTCAGTGTCCACCATTGCTACACAACCATTTTAAAGGGCTTAATGTTTATCTTTTTATTTGTATAAGTTCTTACAGCATGAGTATTTTTGTTTCCATAGGTTTAGTTCATGTAAATAGTATTGCATGATATCTTGATTTATTCCCTACATTTTGCCAGTCAGCAATACATTTTTAAGAGCCATCTCTGTTGCTATATATACAAGTTGTAAATATAGTAACGATTGCCACTTACTGCTCTTTCATCACAGCAAGAACAAAGAAGATCACTAAGTGAATTGATAAAAGACAGTCATTAATGGCTACAGTAAGATGACAGAAATGTTAGTGTTGTTTGGCAAAGACTTTAAAGCAGCAATAATAAACATGCTTCAACAATTACAAGCTTGTTTGAAACAAATGAAAAATGAAATATCTTAGCAAATGAATAAAAAGTCTCAGTAAAGAAACAAGATATGCAGAAGAGCCAAATGGAAAATTTGGAATTAAAAGTAACAAACATTTAAAAAACTCAGAAGATGGTCTCAGGAGCAGAATGGAGGGAATAGAAGAGAGAATAACAAATTCTAAAGATAGAACAGTAGACATTATTCAATAAAAGAAACAGAAAATAGACTGGGGCGGGGGGTAGTCAGGAGCCTGTAGAGATATAACAAAATATCTAAAAATGTATGCTACAGACTATAGACAGATATCTCTCATGAACATAAGTGTAAACAGCCTTAAAAAATTATAAAATACAATTCAGCAATGTATAAAAATAATTTCAAATAAAGAAAAAAGGGGTTTATTTTAGGAATGAAACCCTCATTATTTTAAAAGTCAATCTTGTGATCTATCATATTAACAGGTCAAAGAAGAAAAATCACAAGGTCATATCAGGGAATGCAAAAAATAATTTGACAAAATTCAACACTTATTTATGACAAGTATATCTACAAAAAAAATTAGAATACAGGGAGAGTTTCCCAACGTGATAAAAAAAACATTTGTAAAAATCTTCAGTCAACATAGTTAATGGCGAATGATTAAAGACTTTTCCCCCTAAGATTGGGAAAAGGCAGGGACGATTCTCATCCTTTTTTTTTTTTTTTTTAACATAGTATGGCAAATTCAAGCCAGTAAAATAAGATAAGAAAAGGAGATATAAGAGGCATTTACACTAGAAAAGTAAAAGTAAAATATTTCCTATTTGCCTCTGTAGAGAATCTCAAAGAATCTATTAAAAAAATTATAGAATAAGTGATTTCTGCATGATCACAGGATACAAGATCAATATTAAAAAATCAACTGTATCTCTATATCTGAGTGATAAACAGGTCGACCCAGAAACATTGCAGTTGCAGTTACGACACAATAACATCTACATTTGCTCAAAAAATGAAACACAGGTATAAATCTAACTAAACATGTACAGGAATAGGACTAGTATTTTGAAAACTATAAAATATTAATTACATTAAAAAAAGATTTAAATAAATTTAGAGCCACTTATTTTTGGTTAGAAAATTCAGTATAGTAATGATTTAAATTCTCTCCAAATTGATATGCAGATTTTACAATTCCTGTCAAATTCCAGCAAAAATTTTTTGTAGGCATAGACACAATTATTCTAAAATGTATATAAAAAAGTAAAGAACATAAATAGTAAATCTATTTTGATAATTAATAATTAAGTGGGAGAATTTATTTGACCTAAATTTAAGATTTGTTATATAACTATACTAATCAGGACATTGTTGGTAGAGGGTTAGACACATAGATCAATGAGACTTGAACGGAGAACTCAGAAATGAACCTACACGGATATCCCCAACTGATCTTTAACAATGTTGCAAAAGCAATTCAGTGGAAGAAAGATAACCTTTCACAAGCCAAGAAAGAGGAAAGAAAAAAAAAAAAAAAAAAGAACCGCATCCAAAATCTAAAATCTTACCCAATTATTAACACAAAATTAATCATAGGCTTCATTGTAAAATATAAAACTTCTAGTGGGTGAAAAATAGGAGAGTTCTTTGAGCTCTAGGCTGATGGTTGCCAAAGGGAAACTGGGGGATGGAGTTTGGGGGATGGTGAAAAAGGCAAAGAAATTAAGAAGTACAAATTGGTGCTTAGAAAATAGTCATGGGGGTGTAAAATACAGCTCAGGGAGTACAGTCAATAATATTGCCATAACTGTGTACCATGCCAGGAGGATACTTGAAATATTGCAGAATCACTTTATAAAGCATATGACTGTCTCACCATTCACTCTGCTGTTCACCTGAAACTAATACAAAATAATACTGAGTGTAAACCAGAATAAAAAATATATATAAAAAGACTCAATACTCAAAAAAAAAAATTTTTTTTTTAAATCCTCACCCAAGGACATTTTTGCATTTATCTTCAGATAGAGCAGGAGGGAGGGAGAAAGAGAGAGAGAAACATCCATGTGAGAGAGACACATCGAGTGGTCACCACCCACGTGACCCCAACTGGGGCCCGGAATAAACTGCAACTGAGGTACATGACCTTCGCGGGAACAGAACCCGGTTTCTCTTGACCGCAGGCTGACACTCTAACCGCTGAGCCAAACCAGCCAGGGCTCAAAAACTTTTTTCAGTTAGGACATGGGGGCGGGGAGATATTTCCCTGAAGATACAGGTGGCCTGTAACCACATGGAAACATGTTCCCATCATAAGCCAGCAGGGAAATGGAAGATTAAAACATCGTTAAGGTACCACTACACACCTGTCAGAATGACTAAAATAAAAAATAGTGACACCACCAAATGCTGGCCACAATCAGAGAAACTACATCATGCATTCATTGCTCATTATATTGTGTGGCTATAAAATGATACAGCCATGCTGGAAAGCAGTTTGGCAGTTTCTTTAAAAAATACACATGCAACAGGCATACGGCTCAGCAATGAAATGAGGTTCACACAAAAACTTGTACCTGAATGTGATAGGAGGTTTAAATATTATAGCCCAAGCCTCTAACAGCCCATATTTCCTTCAACAGGGGTATGGTTCAATGAACTGCTACATTCTTACCATGGACTACTACTCAAAAATAAAAATGAACGAAGTAGTGATAACTGCAACTACAATAAGTCTCCGGAGAATTATACTTAGTAAAAAAACTCAATCCCCAAAACTTCCATGCTGTATATGATTTCATTAACATAACATTCTTTTTTTTTTTGGACAGAGATCAATTTTATGAGTAATTTTCTTACTTTTTAATATTTTCAAACAATTTTAAAACAATAATCATTATTATACTTACAAAAAATAATCAAATGTATTTTTTTTAAAATTTTGCATGATTTTAACCATGGCAATAATGTAGGAAACAACCTTTGGGAAGAGGGAGATCGCATTCAAATTGTGCAAATAACGTAATGATTTTAGAGGCCATCTACCTGGGTTCAAATCAGCATTTCCTAGCTGTGTGAACTTGGGTAAGATGGTTGACATTACTTTTTTTCCCCTTAATTAATTAAATAAATGTTTCTCCTTTTTTCTCCCATTGACACCCTCCTCCCAACCCGCCCCCCCAGCATTATTGTCTATGTCATTGTTTACATATACATGCGTAAAAGTCCTGTGGTTTATCTCTTCCCTCCCCCCACATCCACCTCTTCTGAACATAATATTCTTAAAATTACAGAATAATAGAAATGGAGAACAGATTAATGATTATCTCGATTAAGGAGGCAGTGGGGGCAGGAGGGAACCGGGTCTAGCTACTGAAGAACACATGAGGACACCTATGGGGACTGAATGAGCATCTTCATTGAGTTAATGCCAATGCCCTGCTTATGTTGCTGCACTGTAATTGTGCAAGACTTTACTACTGGGGGCACCTGAGTAAAGGGTGCACAAGACCTTTCTCACAACTGCAAGTGAGTCTATAATTATCTCCAATTAAAAAGTGTAATTTAAAACATCACTTAAATAATATATGAGTAAAAATTTTACTGATGGGCACTTGGGTGGCTTCCCTATCTTGGCTATTGTAAATAATGCTGCAATGAACATGGTGTGTGAAGGGGTGTAATATATATATATATATTTTTTTTTGGTGATCCATCAGGTAGTTATATTTTTAATTTTCAGAAAACAATTTATACTGTTTTTCATAGTGGCTGCAACAATTTGCAATTCCACCACCGCTGCATGAAGGTTCCCTTTTCTCCACGTCCTCACCAGCACTTATTTGTCAATTTATTGATAATACCCATTCTGACAAGTGTGAGGTGATATCTTGTGGCTTGCAATTGCATTTCTCTGATGATTAGTAACACTGAGCATCTTTTCAGTATACTGGTCATTGTATATCCTCTTTGGAGAAATAAATGTCTATTCAGGTCCTCTGCTCATTTCTTAATTGAATGTGTGTGTGTGTGAAGTTGTATGAGCTCTTCATAAATTTTGGATATTAACCCCATATCAGATATATCATCGGTGAATATCTTCTTCCACTTGGTAGATTGCTTTCTCATTTGTTGATGGTTTCTTTTGCTTTACAATTTTTTTTGTTGTTGTTTGAAGGAGTCCCATTGTTTATTTTTTCTTTTGTTTCTCCTGCCCTGGGAGCTATATAAAAAAAATGTTACGGCCCTGGCCAGTTTGGCTCAGCGGTTAGAGCGTCGGCCTGCGGTCCGGAGAGACCCGGGTTCGGTTCCCGCTAAGGGCACGTACTTCGGTTGCAGTTTGTCCCCGGCCCTGGTTGGTCGTGCGGGTGGCAGCCACTCGATGTGTCCCTTCACGTCGATGTTTCTCTCTCTCTCTCCCGTCCTCTCTCTCCCTCCCACTCTATCTGTACAAAAAATGGAAAAATATCCTCGGGTGAGGATAAAAAAAAAAAAAAAAAAAAAAAATGTTACTAAGAGCAGTCAGAGAGTTTACTCCCTTTGTTTTCTTCTTGGAGTTTTATGGTTTCAGGTCTTACATTTAAGTCTGTAATTTATTTTGAGTTTATTCTTATATATGATATAAGAAGGTGGTCTAGTTTCATTATTTTGCATCTATCTGTACAGTTTCCCCAACACCATTTATAGAATAGACTGTCTTTATCACATTTTATATTCTTGTCTCTTTTGTAAGAGATTAATTGACCATATGGCATAGGTTTATTTCTGGGCTCTCTATTCTGTTCTATTGATCTGTGTGTCTGCTTTTATGCCAGTACCATGCTGTTTTGATTACATTGGCCTTATAGTGTAATTTGATATCTGGTAGTATACCTACAACTTTGCTCTTTATTCTCAAGAATAGCTGTGGCTATTCGGGATCTTTTATAGTTTTATATACATTTTTGGAATATTTATTTTAGTTCTGAGAAAAATGCTATTCATATTTTGGTAGGGATTGCATTGACTCTATACATTGCTTTGGATAATATGGACATTTTAACAATGTTAATTCTTCCTATCCAAGAGCATGGTATATGCTTCAATTTATTTATATCGTTTTCAATTTCTTTCTCAAATATCTATTTTACCTGCCTGGTCAAATTTATTCCTAAGTATTTTATTTTTGTGGTGTAATTGTAAATGGAGTTGTTTTCTTAATTTCTTTCTCTAATAGTTTGTTATTGGTATATAAAAATGCAACCTCTTTCTGAATACTAATTATGTATCCTGTTACTTTACTGAGTTAACTAATTAGTTCTAGTATTTTTTTAGTGAAATATTTAGGATTCTCTCTATATAATATTGTTTCATCTATAAATAGTGACAGTTTTATTTCTTCCTTTCCACTTTGGCTGCCTTTTATTTCTTTTTCTTGTCTGACTTCTTTGGCTAGGACATTCAATGCTGTGTTGAGTAGAAGTGGTGAAAGTAGATAGCCCTATTTTTTTTTCTGATCATAAGGAAAAAGCTTTCAGCTTTTCCTTGTTGAATATGATGTTAGGTCTGTGTTTGTCTTAAATGGTCTTTATTATGTTTAGGTATGTTACCACTATTCTGACTTTGCTGAGAATTTTTTTTTTATCATAAATGGATGCTACATTTTGTCAAGTGCTTTTTCTACATTTTTAAGTATAATCATATTGCTTTTATCCTTCATTTTATTTGGTGTAGCACATTAATTGACTTGTGAATATTGAGCCAACCTAGTATTTTCTTATAATCCTTTGTATTTCTGTCATGTCAGTTGTCACTTCTCTTTTGTGCTGATTTTATTTATTTGGGTCCTCTCTCTTTATTTCTTGATGAGTCTTATTACAGGTTTATCTCTTCAAAGAACCATCTCCTGATTTAATTGATCTTTTGTATTAATTTTTTAGACCCTATTTCATTTATTTTTACTCTGATCTTTATTATTTCCTTCATTCTACTCACCTCAGGTTTTTTTTTTTTATTTCTAGTTCTTTTAGGTGTAATGTTAGATTGTTTATTTGAGATTTTTCTGTTTGTTTCTTGTAGTAGGCCTGCATTGACATGACTTCCCTCTTAGAACTGATTTCACTGTTTTCCACAGAAATTGGGTCATTGTGTTTTCATTTTTAATTGTCTCAGGGTATATTTTGATTTCTTTCATGATCTCATTGTTAACTCATTTATTATTAATTGTGATATTATTTAGCTTCCACATGTTTGTGTGTTTTTCAGGTTTTTTTTTTTTTTTTGTAATTGACTTTTAGTTTCATACCAGTGTGGTCAAAGAAGATGTTTGATATGATTTCAGTCTTCTTAAATTTATTGAGATTTCTTCTGTGGCCTGACATGTGGTCTGTCCTGAAAAGTGTCCCATGTGTGCTTAAAAGGAATGCATATTCTACTGTGAGGTGAAATGCTCTAAAAATATCCATTACATCCATTCGGTCTAATATATCATTTAAGGCGACTGTTTCCCTGTTGACTTTCTTTCTTTATGATTTAGCTATCAAGATGAATGGAGTGTTAAAGTCCCCTAAAATTTCTGTATTACTGGTAATCTCCCCATTTATGTTCATTAATATTTGCTTTATATATTTATGTGCTCCTATCTTAGGTGCATAAATGTTTACAGGGTTATGGCCTCTTGTTGGATTGCTCCTTTTATCATTATGGAGTGTCTTTCTTTGTCTCTTATTATAGACCTTGTTTAAATTCTATTTTGTCTGATGTAAGTATTGCTACCCCAGCCTTTTTGTTTTTATTTGCATTAAATATCTTTTTCCATGCCTTTAATTTCAGTGTCAGAGTGTTTTTCAATCTGAAATGGGTCTCTTGTAGACAATATATGTAGGGATCTTGTTATCTTATTCATTGAGACACCCTATGTCTTTTGATTGCAGCATTTAATTCATTTATATTTAAAGCAATTATTGATAGGTATTAGTTATCGCTCTTTTGTTTTTCATATTCATGAAGTTTTTTTCTTTCTCTTTTAAAATAAGTATTTTTAATAGTTCTTATAAATCATATTGAGGGTGATGAGTTCCTTTATTTTTGTCTGAGCAGCTCTTTATCTTTTCATTGATTATAAATGATAGTCTTATTGGGTAGAGTAATCTTGGTTGTAGGTCCCTTGCTTTTCATAACTTTGAATATTTGTGCCATTCCCTCCTGACCTACAGAGTTTTTGTTGACACGTCAGCTGACAGTCTTATGAGAGCAACCTTGTAGGAAACTCACTGCTTTTCTCTTGCTGCTTTTAAGATTCTCTCTTTGTGTTTAATCTTTTGCATTCTAATTGTGATGTTTCTTGGTGTGGGCCTTGTTGAGTTTATTTTTCTTGGGTCTCTCTGTGCTTCTTGGACTTGTGTTTCTATTTTATTAATCAGGTCAAGGAAATTTTCATTCATTATTTTAGCAAATAGTTTTTTAATCCATTCCTCTCTCTCTTCTCCATTTTGTACGCTTATGATGCAAATATTGGTACACTTATAGTTGTCCCACAGATTCCTTAAACTATCCTCATTTTTTTTCCCTGTTCTGACGGGTGTTTTCTTCTATCTTGTCTTCAAAATAACTGATTTGACTCTCTGCTTCAACTAATCTTCTCTTGATTCCTTGTAGTATAATTTTATTTTAGTTATTGTTCTTCATTTCTGACTAGTTCTCATTTTATGGTTTCTATGTCTTTTTTTTTTTTAATGTTTTCTACCTTTTTGCTGAAGATCTTGTTGGGTAGCTCTATTCTTCCCCTAAGTTTGTTGGGCATTCTCATCACCAGTGTTTTGAACTCTATATTTGATATATTGTTTGCCTCCATTTGGTTTACTTATTTTTCCAAATTTTGTTCCTGTTCTTTTATTTGGAGAATGTTTCTTTTTCTCCTCATTTTGTTTGTCTCTTTATAGTTTGTTTCTATGCATTAGGTAGATCTGTCATATATCCCAGTATTGGCAAGATGGCCTTATATACTAGGTGTCCTATGAGACCCAGGAGCTCAGTCTCTCTGGTCACCTGAGCGGGGACTCCAGGAATGTCCCTTGTATAGACTGTGTGTGCCCTCCTGTTATATTTGAACCTTGATTGCTGTTTGCTTGTCAGTTGGTGGGGTTGACCCTGAAGCTGAAGGGCTCTGAGTCCTTGCTGCAACCACAGCAAGGACTGACCTCACAGAATGGGATTCAGCACAGTGGGGCTCTAATGCCTGCTGAGACCACCCTTTGGGTGTGCTGTTGATGGAGCTAACAGAGCTGTGTTCTATTGTTGTCTGAGAATGGCCCCTGGATGTGTTTGTTCTGAAGCCTCTTGGGATGTGCTCAGGTGCAGGCCAAGGTCTAATTGTTAGGAACTACAAAGTGATCTGTGGTTGGCAGCTGCCTATGCTGGTCCTGAAGGCATGTGGGAAAGGCCACACTGTGACTTCTGCAGCCAAGATATCACTTCCAATTCTCAGCTGCCACAGATGGCTATTGGATGAGCCTGTTTCATGTCTTCACCCCTGCTATTGGTCTGACGTGGCCTCTTCTTTATACCCTTAATTATAGTAGTTTTGTTCAGGTGGTTCGCCCAGTTGATTGTTCTATATTTTAGTTGTATTTTTGAAGTGTTCATGGGAGGTGGTGAGCAGAGTGCTTTCCTACTCCACCATCTTGACCAGAAGCCTGGGCCATTCCTTCTATGATTTTAAATTCTTTAAAAAATAATTCATTGAATAGAATTTAACTACTACTATTCATGATATAGCTTTAGCATATAATTATTTGATTCAAATGTGTATGCATTTTCTTTGTCTCTTTTTAACCTCAAACTTATTTATGGAACAGTTGTCCCATTTAAATGCATGTTCTATGTTGATTAGTTTGACCTACCTACATACAGAGCTCAGACTTAGGATATTATAGGTTCTCCCCTGAGAACATCCCTTTACTATTTTTCTCAGCAAAGGAGGGATGTATGATTTCATTCCTTTTGTGCTTAGCTCTTGCTGATTCATAGCCATAGCCTCTTATTCAAAGCCAATATGAATTATAGGCCCTTTGGCAACTGCAATAGAAAATACACTTGCTTTAAGAAATGTTTGTCATAATACTAACATTATATTATAGGGATTGCATTTAGACTTCTAAGAAAAACATTTGTAACAATATTCACAACACCCTTTTCCTTGCTTCTGACATTATAAAACTAATTCCTTCTCTACAGACCTATCCACTCCTCTTGGATGCCTTTGGAACACTGCCAAACTACGGTAATAGTCATTGTCATGGGAATGCCTTTGTGTCCCCAAAACAAACCTCTTTTATCAAAAAGTAAGCTATGCTTTGGAAAATGTATGAATAAGAAAACAGAAGGTGATTTAATATGTTATACTTATTAACATTGTTTCAGAAAAAGTTAGGGAGTATTTCTGTTACAAAAAAAGTTAGGGAGTATTTCTGTTCCAAATTCCCTGAGAAGAAAAGAAACAAACTGAACCTAATATTCTATAGAAAATGTTTAGCTAGAAATGAAGAAACCCTTCCTGACCTAAGGATTTGCAAATAAACCAAAATCTCTACTAAAGATGATACATTTCTCTAACTAAAATATTGGCATCTAGTAGCAGAAAATTCCAAATTTTAGAGTCATCTTCCATTAGACAGGTGTTTCTCAATTTGATGCTGTTGATAGTTAGGATTCTTCAGATTCTTGTTTGAGATCAGAGGGCATCATGTTCATGGTAGGATATTTGGCACCATCCCTGATCTCTATTCTCTGGATGCCAGTAGAATTCTACCTGTTGGGACAACAAAAATGTCTCCAGACATTTCCAAATGTAACTTGTGGGAGGAGGGGGAAATCACCCCAGTTGAAAACTCCCCCTGTCGATTATTCGCCTATCTTATGTCAGAATGAAATATCAGTGTCTAAGATTCTAGGAGTCTTGTTTTCCATCTTCAGCAGTGACTATTTCTGACCATCTTTACCCTACTGCAACATCAAACTTTGTTTTCCTTCATCATCCCTCTTGCAGCTGATGTTCTTATCTTATACTTCAGTCACATTTTCCTGGTGACCTTCCTTTCCCTTTTTTTTTTTTTTTTTTTTTTTTATCCTCACCCGAGGACATTTTTCCAATTTTTGTACAGATAGAGTGGGAGGGCGAGAGAGGGAGAGAGAGAGAGAGAAACATCGACGTGAAAGGGACACATCGAGTGGCTGCCACCCGCATGACCAACCAGGGTGGGGACAAACTGCAACCGAGGTACATGCCCTTAGCGGGAATCGAACCCGGGTCTCTCCGGACTGCAGGCCGACGCTCTAACCACTGAGCCAAACCGGCCAGGGCTTAATATGACTCTTTCTACCTCCTCTTCTCAATTCTCTCACTCCTTTTTCCTCATACCGCACTGTCAGTTAACTTATTTGTTGTCATTCTTGATTTTAAAAGTTACATCAGGCAAGAACATCCTACTGCCTTTTTTCTCCCCGCCACATTTACATTCTCTGTTCGCTGTGTTGACCCTGATCTAAGCAGAGGGTAGTCCTTCCAACATAGTTTTGGATTACATCTGCCCTCACATTATATCTCTAGATCTACAGAGATCAACCTATACAATGTCCATGTTTTTCAACTGAATCCTATAGCACTGGAAATCACTGGAGTCAGAAACCACAGGCATTTTCTGATAGCAAAACAGAGTTTAAGCATAAAGGCAAACACAAGCAAATAACAATCAAAGTACAGAGGCAGTAGCATTGGGCCATGTAATTCATTGTAATTTAGTGAACTGAGTTTAATTGGATGGCCATTATTTACCTCATAGCCTAGAATTAATTAATATTTCTGAATTGTGTCACTGGACTGAAGGGGCAACTGAAATTTATAGGAATTTACATGCTGAGGTTGGGCCAATAGGTAGGGGTATGTGTCGTCTCTCAGCCTGCCGGGATCAGTGCAACACAATGAAACTACAAGCACAAGCTGCTTGGAGTGAGAGGGAGCTTTGCAAGGCAGCAAATGCTCCAGATCTTTGGACACAGTCCCATTTTTTGCAGATTGGTACCTCCAGGTTACAAGTAGATTTATGTAAAATATTTTCTTGCGATGACATCTCTGCAAACCATATAGCCTAGCTTTGTCTCTTACTTTTCACAGCAGAAAGAGACTAAAAAATAACAAACACAGACATTCTTGAGGACCCATTAGTCCACCCATGCAAACCTTACCTTATTCACATGCAAATGAAACACTCAATTGCACCTGGGCTGGCCAGATAGTGAAAATGCATTAACACAAGGTTACAAATCGTCCATTTTTCAACCCCCAATCGCACAGTATATGCATCAGAGACCAGCAAAGTCTAGTCTGTGTTCTAGAATGGAAGTAGAGGGTGTACCCATATTCTCTGGATCAGTCTTTTTAGGACAGGGCTTATTCATTCTTTGCCATCCTCCTAGCTACTTTTCTTTACCACACCTCCCTTTTCACTAGTGGCATTTAACCCTCGCCGCATATCAAATACACTTGGAGAACTTGAACATGTAGATGCCTGAGATACAGCTCTGCAGATTATAATTTAGTTGTTCCAGTGGAAGCTGAGCAACTCTGTGTTTTAAAAGGTTCCATAGGTGCCCTAGCCGGTTTGGCTCAGCGGTTAGAGCATCAGCCTGCGGTCTGGAGGGACCCAGGTTCGGTTCCCGCTAGGGGCACGTGCCTCGGTTGCAGTTTGTCCCCGGCCCTGGTTGGTTGTGCGGGTGGCGACCACTCGATGTGTCCCTTTCACATCGATGTTTCTCTCTCTCTCTCTTCCTCTCTCTCCCTCCCGCTCTATCTGAACAAAAAATGGAAAAATGTCCTCGGGTGAGGATGATAAAAAAAAAAATAAATAAATAAATAAAAGGTTCCATAGGTGATTTGCAGGTGTGGCCAATACTGAGAACAATTAAATAAAGATCTCTTTTATAGATGGGGAAATTCTTTTTCAAAAGAATCATCAACCATATCTTATTTCAATTGTTATAATAAATTGATCCAAATGTATATACTTTTATGGATGAGAAACCTTCTACCTTTTTAGAATAGATTGTTAGGCACAGGGACAGCCCATCCCCCTAGGTTATTTTTCTTGGTAATATATTAGATGTAAGTGAAATCTGGCTTGAGGATCATGATATATTTTTTTAGGGTTTAAAAATTACTTTTGTTTTCCAAATGTGAAAAAAATGCATTCTATGATAACGATGTAAAATACACCAATTTTAAAGAGCTAAAAACTATAAGAAAGATATAAAAAATACTAGATGGTTTCTGATCTGAAAGAGTAACAATCTACTTAAGGATACCATGTGTAGGTATGAGATAGTGTAACAGTACAGACTACGTACTATTATATAAGATATAGGTACACACACACATACACACATATACACGATAGTATATAGTATTATAAAAATTATCTAAAGAAGTCCATAGTATTTGCTTCCAAAGGAAGAGAAAATATGAGACAAGTTGTATGAACACACAGAATGGAAACATCATTGTAGACTACAATGGTCGGTGAGTGTTCAATGGTTAGAATATATAAACAGTGAAGACTGTGACTCATGACCAAGTTTGGACGGTCCTCCTTTTGTAGAGAAGATATAGGGTGAGATATAGCAGCTCAAAGAGAAGCAGTGTGAAAAACAAAAGCAAAAATTAGTCCCAGGTACCCTCAAGGAAACATAACTAGTTCATTTTCAATAAGAGAAGGATTTTAAAATGTTACTTGGGATTTGTTTAAAGAACATATTGGAGACAGTATATAGAAGATTTTAGACATTAGAAAAAAGAAGTTGAAAATTAGCTCAAACTAAAGGGGTATTCTGAAGTGTTTTTATTTTATTTTTCCAACACCATTTATCCCCCCATGCCCTCTTCCACTTCGCTCCACCCCCTCGAGCCTCTTATTGATCCCATCGGTTGCAGTCACTCCTTTGCACTGATATGAACGATACCTTGGATCCTGGCAACACATGCCCTTTGTAAACGATATCAACCCTGAGTGCCTGTTTTCTGTCAATCTGAAGGAAATGTTATTATATTGTATATTTAAAGGTCATAAAATGCTGTCAATGAAGTTTGTGATTTTTTTCTCAAATGAATGTGGTTATGAAAGCAATATGCAGGCAGCTGTTTAATATGAAATATCCTTCACATTTTGGAATAAACAACATATGGAACAAGTCTCCATTTTACTTGTGCTGAAGTTGAAAATAGTTCAGAATGGATCTGCTTTGATTTAGTTTATCTTTATCATAATGCAACGCCAACCAACATGTTTCAGTGGATAACAGTTAATAAGGGGACATATTGTTAATTTTTTCAACTTCAGAGCTGCTTTTTTTTTTTAATCCACACCCGAGGACATTTTTCCATTTTTTCTTCAGATAGAATGGGAGGGAGAGAGAGGAAGAGAAAGAGAAGAAAGAAACATCGATGTGAAAGACACATCCAGTGGCTGCCACCCGCACGACCAACCAGGGCTGGGGACAAACTGCAACCGAGGTACATGCCCTTAGCGGGAACCGAACCCGGGTTTCTCTGGACCGCAGGCCGATGCTCTAACCGCAGAGCCAGACCGGCCAGGGCCAGAGCTGCTTTTTAAGTATCTTACTTTGTTCAACGTTATAACAATGAGAGATATATTCACAGCTAGTGGAATTTTTTTTTTTAACAAACCTTTTCTCTTTTTATTTAATTTTATTGAGAAATAATTTACATAGTTTAAGGTGTACACCATGATTGTTTGAGTTACATATATTGTGAAATGATCACCACAAAAGGTTCAGCTAACATCCATCTTCTCATATAAATACAATAAAAAGAAAGAAGAAAAAAATTTTCTCCTTGTGATGAGAACTCTTAGGATTTACTCTCTTAACTACTGTCTCATGTATCACACAGCAGTGTTAGCTATAATAATCATGTTGTGCCTGGCCGGTGTGGCTAAGTGGTTGAGCATCAACCCATGCACCAAGAGGTCACCTGTTCGATTCCTGGTCAGGGCACATGCCTAGGTTGTGGGTCCAGACCCCAGTGTGGGGCACACAGGAGGTGGCCAATTGATGTTCTCTTTCATTGATGTTTCTAATTCTCTCCCTTCCTCTCTCTCTAAAATAAATAAAGAAAAAAATCATGTTATACATTAGACATTATATCCCTAATACTTATTTATCTTATAACTGGAAGTTTGTTCCTTCTGACCATCTCCCTCCAATTCTTCCTCTCTCTCTCCATCTCTGGTGACTACAAGTCTGATCTCTTTTTCTATGACTTTTAAAAAACTTTTTAAATTAGTAAAGTGATATGTGGGACTTTTTATAATATGAATAAAAACAGAAAGACATTCTAACCTGGGAAATGTTAGAACCAGAAAATACTATAAATAGGATTGATCTCTTTAATTGTTCACATCTTGTCCAGAGAAATAAATTGAGCTCAACTAATCCATCCCATTCCTTTTTAGCATACTTATGGAAAAGCAGGCAATTAAATGATGAAAGAGAGAAAAAAATAACTGATTTTTATAGTCACACACTTTATTTTTAGCTAGAACTGTGTGTCATTTTATTGCAATAAGAGTATTTCATATCAACCACAGGAAATTTAACACTTAAGTTGCATGTTAAAAATAAAATATAATATTTCCCCCAAATGCAAACCTACTCTTTTAGAAAACAAGAATGCTAACTATATATAATGAACATTTGAGCAATGAGTTGATGGGTATCATGTGTTGGAATGTATTTACATTCAAATGTTGTTTTTCTTACCCACATCACCTCCTTGCCCCAAATAAAAAGTACATGTAGTTATAGGGGGAAAATGGGGAACATCCGCAAGAGTGTCAACAATAAAATGTTTAAATTAAGAAAAATAGGATGTTTAAATTAGAATTATTTAATCTCAGAGATGAAAGGACCCAGAAGTGCAGCCAGTTCTAGAATCTTTTCTCAAATGCCACTGACCCATCCAGCACGGTCTTTGCTTTATCAACACAGTGTAGAGATGGACACACTGCCGCCTATAGCTTTGAGCCACCGGTCTTATTATTAAACACATCCTGATTTAGGGAAAGGTATGTCCTGTGTTTGTTTTTCTGGTTAAATTAAAAACCAGATTGTTACATCAGGCAGTTCCGTTGCTTCTCTGGTCTTGTTCATTTGCTCTTTACCTCACCTACAGAAACCCAACAGATGTTGCTGGCCACATCTTAGGGATCGGCCTGTGCACCCCTAGTTTCCCAGGCAGAAAGGGCCTCTTCAGCAGCAGCCCCAGTTCAACAGGGTGTTACAGTGGTGAACTTCTGGGCATTTGTGATATTAAAGCCTTTCCGGGCAGAAGTGGACCTGCCAATATCAAAAACTAGTTTTTTTGTTCATTAGATTCCACATATGAGTGAGATCATATGGCGTTTGTCTTTCTCTGACTGGTTTAGTTCACTTAGCACGATGCTCTCCAGGTCCATCCATGCCGAGAACCAAGGCCTAGACACATGTAACAGACTGACAGCTGTTAGAGGGGAGAGGGGTGGTGGGGGCTGGATGGAAGAAGGTGAAGAGATTAGCCAAAGAACATATACGCGTAACCCGTAGACAGACAATAGAGAGGTGATGAGGGCACCCCAGAGGGAAGGGGGTAGGGCCTAGGTGGAGGTAGGCAAAGGGGGTTCTTGCGGGGAGGGAATGGGGACATCTGTAATAGTGTCAACAATAAAAATATAGTTAAATAAAACAAACAAACAAAAGCTGGCAAGAGGTTTTACACCTGCAAGAGGTTTTTTCTTTCTTTGCTTCATCTCCATGTGAAAAGGCACTTTTGAACTGGAAAGAAGCCTTCTAAGAAAACAAGTAGCGGCTCCCTTACCAGACAGATGGACATTCAGATCAGCCTCTCATATGTTTTGATTGGTAATGGACAAGTTACGTAACCTTGTTCAACCTGTTTGTGTGTGTGTGGGGGGGGGGGGGTGAGGGGGGATAAATAGGTACTAAAGAGTACCTGCCCAATCTGTGGTCACTATTATTATATTTCTAAACCTGTGCAGAATAAAGCACTGCTCCACCTCAGCTACCATCTAGAATCCTAGGCTGGAAGGTAAAGAGCTATTTACTCTCATGAGAAAAAATGACTGTGAACTGGGCCATAAATATGGTCTGACCTACAACCCCCTTACATGCATACATCAATTTCCCTTTATATTATTCGTTATTTATAAAAGTGCTTCATGTTCATCGTAGAAAATGCGTGTAAACATCTATGAAAACGTAGAAGTTATACCTATTATTTTAAGGAAAAAATATATCATTAATACCTATTTGACAATATCTATAGTTTTTAGGTCCTATGTAAAATTAATTTATTTTGTTTATAGTAACTGATTCTTAATTCATACTGTCTACTCAGAGATACATAAATACAAACCAAAACAAATTTAAAAGTGTAGTGACTCCCCTATAGGTTCCACAGCAGTAAGAAGGCTGAGATGGGACTGTTCAGTCACTTCTGACTGACCAGAGGTGAGCTGCAGTATTTCAATAATGTTTCTAGGAGTAATAATTAATTTACATCTAACAATTTATTATATCATTCTAAAAAAGAGTTAAAGAGTTCCTAAGATTAGTCAATTGATATTTAGGCATCAGACAAGAAATTAAGATGGTCATGAAGATGTAAAAATCAGTTGATTTTTAATGTTCTTGTAAATTTCTAATTTTCTTATAATTATATTTTAAAATTTCTTTCTCTTTCTCTCTCTGTTTTGGGGGGGCGTTGGCATAGACTTCAACATTGCTTCTGGACTCTTATTCAGGATTGTTTTCTTATATAATTTTAAGTTAAAAACCAAGTCTCAGAAAAGATGGATGTTCCAAACACAGTAAGAAAGGTTCTCATTAGTGTAGTATCAAATGCATGTATAACATAAATTTCTCTAATGCATAGAACCATTTTCATAGGTGTTTTAATTTTATGCTTATAGTTTGCAGAAAAAGACTGTCAGACAAAATGAAATTCATTTCTAAGAAAAATGTGACATTCAAGTGTTATGAAGGGTTATATATCAAGCCGTTTCTGGTATATAGAGTCCATTGAGTAAATCCACATGGAATTTTAAAAATAGATACACCAAATCATCAACATAAGTTTTACAGATAAAATGCTAGAATCAAAAACAATATTCCCAGATTACTTATAGTCAGCCTTTATTTATAACTGACCATAATTGCATTTTTTATAGGTACACTAAAAAAAACCAAGATTTATACACATAAATTATAAAATATTAGGACTGGAAACAGCCTAAGAAATTGCCTATTTTTTACTTTTTGACAAATGCCAGAGTGATTAGAGAAAGGCCTTTATAGAATAAAAGCTGTGTTCTGTGTATTGAGGTGTCCCAACTTTGCACGGTCTCCTTCCATAGTAGGTCTTTCATGTGTTTTGCCTGGATTTTAAGCAATAAGTGACGGCCCGAAGGTCACATTAGAAACCACAACAGGTCAACATCCGGGACCATTCTGGGCCTGTGGCCTCTAGGCCAGATCTGTCCTTGACAACATATTGGTTCTATTTGGCAGACATTCTCAAAAGTTAGAGTTAGGGGCACAGTGAGAAAAGAATACACACATGGGAAGGCCTTATAATCCTCCTACTTTTGATATCAGGCAGATATTATTGAAATGTTGATACCATTGCCTTGGCCGGTTTGACTCAGTGGTAGAGTGTCAGCCCATGGACCAATGAGTCCTGGGTTCGATTCCGGCCAAGGGCATGTACCTTGGTTGTAGGTTCATCCCTGGTCCTGGTCAGGGTCATGCAGGAGGCAGCCAGTCGATGTGTCCCTCTCACATCAATGTTTCTCTCTCTCCCCTTTTCTGTCTCTCTTCTCCCTCCCACTATATCTGAAGATTAATGGAAAAATATCCTCGGGTGAGGATTAAAAAATAAATAAATAAATAAATGTTGGCATCATTAATTCAATTATAAAAAGTTGTGTGTCTTAGTATTTCCCCTGCTCTATGGATCTATACACAAATAATAAGAATAGAGAACTTTAGATCTGCATTAAGACTCTGTTGCCCTGGCTCAGCTGTTAAGTATGTGACTTCAGTCAAATTTCAGGAGTTTTGCTTCTGCATCCATTGATATGGTGTGATGGATAACTAAATTTAGAACAGTAAAACAAGAGATTCTCTTCCTAAATCTCCCATTTATTAATTGAAAGATCTGTGGCATTACTTCTCTGATTATTTTTTTATTTATAAAATTAAACTATAATAATAACAATTACAGTCAATTTCTACTCATCCTTCCCAAACCAGTTTAGTTGTGGCCACTCTGTGTATAACTGCACTCTCATTTCCTGCTCTGTCCAGGCGAACATGACCATCCCTGCATGCTTCCATGCCAGCATTTACACACTGCTTTACCATCATTTGCTTTTTCTCCCCCACTATGTAGTGAACTTGTAGAAGAAAAAGGTTACTTTTTGTTCATTACTGTATCCCAGTCACAGTACAGCATATGATATGTGGTATGTGCTCCAAAAATGTTGACCAATGAATGCATTAATGCATCCCCTTCCATTCATTCCACATTTAATAAATGTTTACTTAGTGCTTAGGATATTGTAGATTTTAATTTTATATTGTTAATTACATAAATTGCTGAGACAATTTTCACCAAGACTCAAATCATACATTGTCTCCAATTGTCTTACTAGAGCATATTCAATATGGATTACTTCATTAGGACTAGGAGTAAGAAATGTAATAGGTATGTTTTCTTTCTTTCTTTTTTTTAAAAAATTAATTAATTTATTTATTTTTGTTACAGCTGTTTCTCCTTTTTCCTCTCCCTTCCTCCCCACCTTGTCCCCAGCTTTGTTGTCCATGTCCATTGTTCATGCATACATGCATATAAGTTCTGTGGTTTATCTCCCCCCACCCCCTCTTCTGGGGATTGTCAGTCTGTACCCCACTTCCACATCTCTGAGACTATCCTGTTCCTCAGACTGTTATGTTCATTATATTCCACAGATAAGTGAGATCATGTGATATTTGTCTTTCTCTGCTTGGCTTGTTTTGCTTAGGATAATACTCTCCAGGTCCCTCCATGTCGTCTCAAAGGATAAGAGATCTTTCTTTCTTACAGCTGTGTAGTACTTCATTGTGTATATGTACCACTGCTTTTTTATCCATTTGTCTACTGATGGACATTTGGGCTATTTCCAGATCTTAGCTATTGTAAATAGTGCTGCTATGAACATGGGGGTACATATAGCAATAGGTATGTTTTCTATAAATAAGTTTTTCACTTATTATGATATGTCCCTGTATTTCACAACTAATACATTCATTGTGATTAAATAGTAAATTGTCACTATAATTGAAGTTCTCATTTTCATTGATCAATGTAACCACTTATATCTTATAACAATACATATATTTTTTTCTACTTATCGTTTGATCAAGAGATCCATGGGGAAAAAAAGGGGGAGTGTGACCATATATAAGTTCTAAATATAGCACTTCTTTTCTATTTGCACAGAGCTGAAGCACTTAGCTCTATCAGCAAGTTGATTATAAGTACCAAAGAGTAGCAGAAAGGATTTACATAAAATATATGGGAAAAAAAGGTGTTGATATGTATCCTTGGAAAATTGTTTATTCCTCTGTGGAGCTTACCTTTCCTGTATTCACTATAAATTAAGTTGTTTCTATGTGTGAATAGAAAAAAAACCTCCAAATTTATGCTTTGAAATTTTGAGAGCAGTAATCCCTGGTGTGATTTGGGAAGATTTTTAATTTATTTCCTCAAGAGCTTTTATGATAAATATGTATTACTTATCTAATAAGATAAAACAACAGTTAATTCACTTTTAGAAAATAATTAAAACCATATGAGAATGATGCAAAAATGAAAATGAAAGATTTCTGAACTAGGACAAAGAATTCAGAAATAGACTTATCTTCACTTATAAAATGTTAAAAATTTCTAAACAATTATTATTTAAAAGGTGATTTATCAAAATTAAGCTTGAAAAAATATAAAGTCAGTTATTAAAATCTTCTTTATGTCTTAATGGTCATCACCCAAGTCTTGAAGTCTCTAAACCAATGAAATTCATCACCTTCCAGAACAGATCAAGATCTGAGCAGGATTTTTCCAGGTTTTGAGCAAATAACTTTATTGTTTTAGCAGAGTTTGATTCTGCAATCTCTTCTGTTCACCATCAATACTCTTTTCACCATCTGCAAGCTTTTATCCAGCTGATCCTAAATGTACTAAACAACTTCCTTCTCCGTAATTGCTGCCCAGTGTTCTTTCCTTTTAAATTGTAGATCAGGCCTGCTTCCTTGATTTAATACCACTAATTTTCTAAACCTACCATTTAATTCTTGAATCATCACATTCAGCAAGCTGTTACGTTTCTATAAACATATTTATTTGGATTTTATATTTGTCAATCTTAGTCTCATTGAGGAGACTGACCTTGAAGTCAGACCGAATCCTAGTTTCACTATGTATCTGAGGATTGATCGTAGGTAGAGGGCATGATTATGCAAACCTCAAAGTCCTTAAAAAAATGCTAATAAGAGTTGGTGTAGGAATAGCCAAGTGTGTTGCATAGCTATATAAGAAAGTAGGTTGTCAATATAGAAAATGTGTTATTTTAAGTCTATTATGAATTTTGTTTAAGGCCAGCCTTATTTCCAAAAACCTGCTAGATATCATTACCTGTTTGTTTAAAACCAAACTAAACCTTATTCTAAGCATTCTTTATTTTTTTAAAATAGTCTATTGATTTTCAGAGACAGGAAAGGAGAAGGACAGATAGAGAAAAACACCAATGTGGGAGAGAAATATCAAGCGGCTGCTTCTTGCACGCCCCCTGCCAAGTATTGAGCCCATGAGGGCATGTGCCCTGACCAGGAAATGAACCGGCAACTTTGGGTGCTTGGGATGATGGCCAACCAACTGAGCCACACTGGCCAGGGCTAAACTAAGTATTTTTTATCTTACTCTTTGTCATTAGACTAAAAAAGTTAGTGACATCAAGAGTCACTTTCTCTTCCTCAGTCAGGTAGAATACTTCTTGATTTTTGTTCTGGAAAGTGTCTTGCATATCAAATTTATGACCTTTGGACAGCATGCTTAGTTGTAATGGCTTCTTGTTTCAAACCCTTGACTTCATAGATTTTCCTTTTCAAATTATATTTTCATATAATTTTCCATTTTAAAAACTATCCTTAGCTCATAACTGGACTCTGAGACCAAATCATTTGTTCATATGGACGAGGCCCTCTGCACACTGAGCATCTGCTCTGTCCTCACCGCAGCCTCAGGCCTGCCTGCCGCCTCTGAGACCCCGCTGTGCCTCAAGGCCTTGCTCATGCACTTCCCTCTGCCTCGAATTGTGTCCCCAGTGTTGTACTTATCCCAATGCCCCCGTTCCTCAAGATAAAACATTGCCTCTTCCGTGAAGACTTATCCTGGTGCACTTGACCTTAAGTTATCTGTCCTTCCTCTGAACTGAACATCGTTTTGTACCAGCACCGCTTCAGAACATCGTTTTGTACCACGTTCAGCATCTTGGTCTCTTTTTTCCCCCATCCCTACTCTCCTCCTCAGGGCAGGCCCACAGCCATAAAGAAGGAAACTTTAGCCCTGGCTGGTTTGGCTCAGCGGTTAGAGCGTCAGCCTGCAGTCTGGAGAGACCCAGGTTCGGTTCCCGCTAAGGGCATGTACCTCGGTTGCAGTTTGTCCCCGGCCCTGGTTGGTCGTGCGGGTGGCAGCCACTCGATGTGTCCCTTTCACATCGATGTTTCTCTCTCTCTCTTTCCCTCCTGCTCTATCTGAACAAAGAATGAAAAAGTGTCCTCGGGTGAGGATAAAAAAAAAAAAAAAAAAGAAGGAAACTTTATACATCCACATCGTACCCTCTGCTGCAGTAACTGCACAGGCAGATGGTCAGCAGCTCTTCAGCATGTCCTGTTTGTGTAAGGTATGGGGTGAAGAAATTTTACAGTGCGTTAGCTTTATTTTTATGATGGAGGAAACTCAGTTTATTGGACTCATTCAAAATCATAGTCATTTGGTAGCATAACTGGTGCTAACTCCCATCGCTTTTAATTTTATACCCACCAACTGCATACTTCATATTCATTCTGGATACCTAATTAATATTTGTTTCTTAAATAATTTGTCAATTATTTCTCAATTTATTTATTAAAGAATTTTTCAATTAAGATGTCTTCATTTTAACATGTTAGGGCCGGGGAAATACATATCCCTCAAATTATTAAACACACACATATCTACCTCACCACTTTTTCCTGAAATTAAATTTGTGATATCCTAACTTATTTTATTTTGCTTTACAGTGTTCCTAACACTGTAAACCTACAGTGCTAGGTGCACTCTCACGTGGGGACTCTGAACGTGCTGATACTCCACTTTTAATGCTTCTCCCCCCGAACCCTCTGCAGCTGACACTCAGATACCGTCCTCTTGTGCAGCCTCCTATCACCCCTCTCTTTAAAAGTTTATCTATTCTCCCCAACATTTGTTATCACTGTCCCTAGTTTTATTTTCTCCATAAAATTAATACCATGCCAATACATCAAATTTATTTGCTATTGTTTGTTTTTCCTATCGAGAATATAAGTTCTAGGAGGACAAAGATTCTTTTGTTGACGCGTTCACTGTTCTATCTCCAATGCCCGGAACACAGCAGGAGTTTAGGACATATACATTAAATGACACTGCACCAAAAGAGAATTTTATCACATATACATCATATATTTTTATGCTTAAGAACATCTCTTTGTTTCTTTAAATAGAAAATGAAATGGTATTTCTAATTGTAGAAACATTGCCTCTGGCTTTGAAGATTTCCCAGTGTCCTATTTGCTGGCACATATATTAAGTAAAAGACCAGAAAATATGGCAATGTGAGTAAAGATATAGAAATCCTGAGCCCACTTAATTAAAAATTGAGCCTTGTGATTTCTGTCTAGGTGTGTAAGTGTGAGTTGAACTTGATTCATTAAAAAGGCATTTTCCTGACAAACCTTTGGAACGTGTTTTAACAGAAAACTCAAACTCAAGTTGGTAGCAGTTTGTCCTGTGACTTACTGCAGTGAGTTTATATGGAGGACAAAAGTGTTCTTCCAACGCATTTAAATTCCAAGTGCCTGTAAGCAAATCAAGTTATAAGAATAATTAGTCTTTTAATTTTGAGACAAGCTTTGGGAAAGAGAAAATTTGCCATGTATAGGAACCTTATTTGGTCAATGATATAGTTTTATTACTATCTAGAAAACAGAATAAAGCAAGATGATCAACTTATAAAGATCAGCAAAAATTATTCAGCATATCTATGCTATTTTTGGAGCAAACAGTATTAGAGGCAAGCACAATAGCTACATATATTCTAATTTATTATGAAATATAGCTGAGAAATAAATGAGAAGTTCAATAGGGAGCAATACAAGAAAATTTAAATTATATCTTCCAGGATTATATTGTTTACAGTATGTGCTAATAGCAAATAGGTGAGAGAAGGCAATCATTCTAGTAATTGATGTTCTGTCTGCCTTGTGGATCAGATATCTTAATTATTATTTTAAATTCTTTAACATTCTATACATTTATAAGAATGACCCCATTCATAAATGTTACTTTATAAAATATACATTTATTTTATCTTTAAAAGTATTTATTTTTAAAATCGATTTTAGCTGTAGGAAGGAGCTATAGAAGAATATTCTGTGCTTGATCCTGTTCTTCCTTTTGAGACTCTAGGGCTTTGAAAATAATGTTGCATTGTTCAGGAACTTTTTATTTAAGTCCTTGAAATTTTGTTCTCCTCATGGTTTTGACGACTATGAAATTGATAAAAATTTCTGAATCACCCCCAAAAGGACAGCTTCACCAAATGCCTTGATTTAAACTATACTAAAAATACCGGGATATTTTTATGATATATTTTAACTATTCAAACACAAAGATATATGTCTAACCAGCATCATCTTATCACTGTTAAGTTCTTCGGCTTATTAGTACTATGTGCAACCATAAACACTGTCTGATTTTAGAACATTAACATTACCCCCATGCTTCTTAGCATCACTCTAAATTCTCTCCTCCCATCAGCTCCTAGCAGCTGCTCATGTATTTTATGTTCCTCTAGATCTCCCGATAAGAATAGTTTATGTGAATAGATATGTGAAATGGAATATGTGAATTTTTGTGACTGGTTTCTTTTAATTACAGGCATACCTTGGGGGTGTCACAGGTTCAATTCCAGACACCGCAATCAAGGGAATTCACAACAAAGCCAGTCACATGCAGTTTTTGGTTTCCCAGGGCAAATAAAAGTTATCTGTATACTACATTGTAGGTTAGTAAGTGTGTAATTACATCATGTCTAATATATATATATTATAAAGACTACATACACACACACACACACACACACACATATATATATCTTAATAAAAATACTTTATTACTAAAAAATGCTAACCATCATCTGAACCTTCAGCAAGTTGTAATATTTTTGCTGGTGGAGAGTCTTGCCTCCATGCTGATGACTGCTGACCAGTCAGGGTGGTTGTTGCTGAAGTTTGGGGTGTCTGTGGCAATTTCTTAAAATAAGACATCAATGAAGTTTGCCGCATGAATCCACTCTTTCACAAACAATTGCTCTGTAGCATGCAATGCTGTTTTATAGCATTTTACCCACAGCAGAACTTCTTTTAATAGTTGGAGTCAATCCTCTCCAACCCGGCTGCTGCTTTATCAACTAAGTTTATATGATATTCTAAATCCTTTGTTGTAATTTCAACAACCTTTATAGTATCTTTACCCAGAGTAGATTTCTTAGCAAGAAACCACTTTCTTTGCTCATCCATAAGAAGCAATTCCTCATTCATTAAAGTTTTATCATAAAATTGCAGCAATGCAGTTACATCTTCATGCTCCACTTATAATTCTAGTTCTCTTGTTATTTCCACCACATCTGCAATTACTTCCTCCACTGAAGTCTTGAACTCCTCAAAGTCATCCATAAGGGCTGGGATCAACTTCTTTCAAACTCCTGTTAATGGTGATGTTTGACCTCTTCCTATGAATCATGAGCATTCTTAATGGGATCTTGAATGGTGAATCTTTTCTATAAGATTTTGAACTTACTTTGCCCAGATCCATCGCAGGAATCACTATCCATGGCAGCTATAGTCTTGCAAAATGTACTTCTAAAATAATAAGACTTGAAAGTCAAAATTACTCCTTCATTTGTGGGCTGCAGAATGGATGTTGTGTTAGCAGTCATGAAAACAGCATTAATCTCATTGTACAGCTCCATCTGAACCCTTGTGTGACCAGGTGCATTGCCAATGAGCAGTAAAATTTTGAGAGAAGTCTTTTTTCTGAGCTGTAAGTTTTAGCAGTGGGCTAAAAATGCTCAGGAAACCATGTTATAAACAGATGTGCTATCATCCAGACTTTTTTGTTTTATTTATAGAGCATAGGCAGAGTAGATTTAGTATAAATATTAAGTGCCCTAGAATTTTCAGGATGGTAAATGAGCATTGGCTTCAACTTAAAGTCAGCAGCTACATTAGACCCTAACAAGAGAGTCAGCCTGTCCTTTAAAACTTTGAAGCCAGGCATCAACATTTCTCTAAACAGGAAAGTCCTAAATGGCATCTTCTTCCAAAAAAGGCTGCCTCATCTACACTGAAAATCTGTTGTTTGGTGTAGCCATGTTGATTAATTATCTTAGCTAGGTTATTTTGGATAAGTTGTTGCAGCTTCTACATCATCACTTGCTGCTTCACCTTGCACTTTTATAGCATGTAGACAGCTTCTTTCTTTAAACTTCATGAACCAGACTCTGCTAGCTTCAGATTCTTCTGCAGTCTCCTCACCTGTCTCAGCCTTCACAGGACTGAAGAGAATGAGGGTCTTGCTCTGGATGAGCCCGAAGGGAATGTTGTTGCCGTTTGGATCTTCTATCCAGACCACTAAAACTTTTTCCACATCAGCAATTAGGCTCTTTTGTTTTCTTATCCATGCGTTCACTGGAGCAGCACTTTTAATTTCCTTCAAGAACTTTGCCTTTGTAGTGACAACTTGACTAACTGCTTGGAGCACTGTCCTGTACACTGGAAGGTCACCGGTTTGTCCCCAGTCAGGGCCATACCTAGGTTGTAGGTTGGATCTCCAGTCGGGGCACATATAGGAGGCAATGGATCAGTGCTTCTCTTTCACATCAATGAGTCTCTCTCTCTCCATTCCTCTAAAAAAAAAAATCAGTAAAAACTTATCCTCAGGTGAGGATAATAAAGAAATAAAAGAGAACTGAAGAAATTTAGATAAACAAAACTTATACAATTTCTTGCTGGCAGATGTACCCTATAAGAAAATCTTAAGGGAGTCCTTCAGGCAGAAGTGAAAACATACTAGTCAGTAACTTAGATACACACAATAATGTGAAGAATCTTACTAAAGACAATTTCAAATTTAAGTATTCAAGACAGCATAAGTGTATGTTGTTTTGAAGTCATTTATTCTCCTACATAACCATAAACACATCTGAAACTTACAGTGGAGCCTCAAAATACATAAAGTAAAACTCAGAATCGAAGAACGATAAACTCAAGTCAACGATAATTGTAGACTGCAATGCCTCTCTTTCAGTGACGGACGCCAAGGAAATGTGACACTTGAACAACCCTGTAAGTAACTGGACCGAATGAGCACTGGCAGAGTGGTACACCCGATAACTGCAGCATACACAGTCTTTTCTAGTGCACACAGAACAGTTTGCAGAATAAAACATGTAAGGTCTCAAAACACGTAAAATGATTGAATTTATAAAACTGGGTACTCTTAAACCACGATAGAATTAGATTAGAAATCAATAGCAGAAGGAAATATAAGAAATTAAAAAATATTTGGAAGTTAAATAATACACTCCTAAATAGCAAATGAGTCTAAGAAGAAATCAAAAGGGAATTAAGAAAATACATTGAGATAATGGAAATCAATGCATAATATCCCAAATTAATGGGATACAGATAGTGTTAAGGGGTAGCACTGCGGCTGTAAAAGCCTGTGTCAGAGATGATGGATCTTGAATCAGTTGCTAAACTTTTCTCCTTAACAAACCAGATAAGAAGCAAATTGGCCCAAAGCAAGAAGTAAAAAAATAATAATAATTAAAGCAAATATGAATACCATATACAAGAAAATATAAAAATTAATCAAAACTAATGGTTGGTTTTTTGAAAAGACCAACAAACTTTACAGCCTTTAGATGGACTCACCAGATAAATAGAGAACACTAAAAATTAAAATCAGGAATAGAAGAGAACATTAATACTGCCCTTGAGAGATTTTGAAAATTGGAATAGAATACAATGAGCAATTGGATACAAATTACACAACTTTGATGAAATGGAGAAATACCTAGGAAAACACAAACTACCAAAAACTGACTCATGAAAAAATTTAAAAAGAGAAAAAGAAAATAGACATACATATAACAAAGAGATAGAAAAAGTAATTTAAAAAATTGCCGCAAAAATAAGCTCAGGACAGCCTTATTTTACGGGTGAATTTCACCAAATATTTAAGGAAGAATAAACACCAACCCTTCACTAACTCTTCCAAAAAATACAGAAAGGAAGTTTCCCTAACTCATTCCATGACGTCAGTATTACCCTGATAACAAAATCAAAGCCATCACTAGAAGACTACAAACCGATGTCATTTATAACAGAGAGATGCAGTGATCTTCAGTGCAATACTAAGAAATTGAGTTCAGCAACATATAAAAACAGTTTTACACTATGACCACGTGGGATTTATCCCAGGAATGTAAGGTTATTTCCACATAAATTCTCCAATTAATACATCCTTTAGCTCAGTTTTAAATATGAGTGCCATTATTTTCTGTGTGATTCCTGAAATATACGTTGCTTCACTTTTAACGCCATTATTTTATGCCATTATATGCCGTAATAAAATCTGCAGTCAAGTCAGACAGGACAAGACATAAATCATCGATATTTCCTGAATTCCACCCTGTAACTCGGAGATAACAACACTGCTTCATTGGTTTGAATATTTTAGTTATCTCACAAAAAAAGATGGTGGCTAATGCTAAGCAATTGTCTATGTCTTCCCTTAGAATGAAAAATTATTTTTTAAAGTGCCCCAAAGTGGAAGGCATTGCCTCCTAAAGATGGCATTGTGAAAATGAAATGAGAGACATATTTCTATGACAAAGTGAATAGCACTGAAGGGAAGTGCCTGCATGTGTGTGTCGGGAGAGCACACATCGAGAGTCAGCCTACATTCAGCATCCTGGCTTTGTGCCAGGCAAGTCAGTGTCCTCATCTGAGGCAGCTGTGTATCACGCATGTACCTGGATTGTTTATAACAGGAGTGTTTTACAGATGTCGGAGAAAAACTCTTAATATTTTAACAGAGACAATATCTGCTCTATTAATCCTGTGCTCTAATTGCTTTTACCTTTAGTTAATAGTACAGAAAATGCTGTAAGGCTGTAGTAATTCTGTATAATCTAAGGTGCTGGACAGTGACTGCAGTGAGAAATTGGAAAGAGATTAGGGTACACATTTCAGGGCTTTACGTCCAGGTGTTTCTGCATAATTATCAACTGGTCCACACATGGACTTCAGGGGACTTCTAGGAGTGAAGAATGTGAAGCAACGACTCACTTGTTCAAAATGTAGTTGCTTTGGAGTAAGTATAATACGATGGTTAAAGCAGAGGATGAAGAGAGAGCCTAAAAACGGGACTTTTCTCTTCATCTGGCCATTGGCGGATCAGCATTATTTTTTTTTATTTTTATTTTTTTTATCCTCACCCGAGGACATTTTTCCATTTTTTTGTACAGATAGAGTGGGGGGAGAGAGAGGAAGAGAAAGAGAGGGAAACATTGAGTGGCTGCCACCCGCACGACCAACCAGGGCCGGGGACAAACTGCAACCGAGGTACGTGCCCTTAGCGGGAACCAAACCCGGGTCTCTCCGGACCGCAGGCCGACGCTCTAACCGCTGAGCCAAACCGGCCAGGGCCGGATCAGCATTATTTTTTATTTTATGCTGATATCTAGAAGAATAAGAGCGATATATTTTCATTTAGTGCAATTGACTTTAATGCACAAAAATATGAAATAAATGCTGCTAAAAAGGCAGGAGAAAATAAACATTGTCCAACAAATATTTAGCAAATACTTAGTTTTTACAAGATGAAGAATGTGGCATGATTCCTACCTTGGGGGAATTTAGAGGAATAAATATGTGAATCATTGCCACTCCAAGGCAGTCCTTGAATTGAGAACATTTCATTGATATAATGGTCATTATATCACAACCCATTGATCATTACTTTCTTCTTCCTCCCTGAATGTTCCACTGAGATTTGCTACATATCCATTTGTTCATTGTCCAGGGATAATCATAAACTACTTTAAAATTTGAGAAAACAAAATAACTATGAGTACCAACTACTTTATAACACCAAAAAAGTGTATAATAAGAAATAAACTTAAATTTATTGATTAGAACATCAGTGATAAATTTGAAGGAGTAATTTCAATGAAATTGTGAAAGATGTTAGACTAGAATTGGTTAGGATGATGTGATTTTCAAAGCAGTATAAAAAGTATATAAAGGTGATTAGTTCAGAAAGTTTGACTTAATGGGAAGAAAAATAATATGACAACTTCAATTAAATACAGGAGGCAATGGAAGACAACCTGGTACATTCAAACTGTAAAGAAGATAGCAATGCACCGCACACAAAATGAGTCTTCAAGAAATGATAATATATTTGTTACTCTTACCTATTTTGAGTTAAAAACAAACAAACAAATAGGAAGACCCGGCTGATGTGGCTCAGTGGTTGAGCGTTGACCCATGCATCAAGAGTTTGCCGGTTCGATTCTCAGTCAGAGCACGTGCCCAAGTTTTGGGCTAAATCTCCAGTGGGGGGCATGCAGGAGGCAGCCAGTTGATGCTCTCTCTCATCGATATTTCTATCTCTCTTTCCCTCTCCCTTCTTCTCTCTAAAATCAATAAAGAAAAAACAAACAAACAAACAAAAAAAACCCAGGAAGTATCTTCCGTTGCTTCATAGTGAAGAATTAGGTCAATGTATTGGTGCTCATATAAAAGCATATCTAAAGCCATTTTCTTTCTTGGAAAGTGGGAGTCATTGAATATTATATCATTATTTCCAAAGCTTATCTATTTCTCTCTCTGAGCTGTAATTGTAAAACATAGATTGTTTTTTAAATTAAGAATTTGGGACAGAAAAACATTTTCTAAAGAAGCAGGATTGAAAGGTGCCTATTTTATACTCATTTTCCTCCTCCTGTATATATACACACATTAGTGTTAAATTTGTTTAGAAAGTTTTATGTAGTTTTCCAAATGTTGCCAGTCGGAAAGCTGGATGGTTATGATAATCCTTAGGTAGTGGATGATCTCTAGGTCTTTGGTTATCGAGTGTAATACGATACCTTCATCCCCAGGATGAGGCATCATGCTACATGGCTTTGAAGCATTATCAACTGTTTGGGGATTTTTTGAATCTTATCTGAAAAGTAGACCTCGAGCTTTCCCCTGTAAACTCAAATATGAAATCACACTTAATGTTCAGGGAAAGACTGAATAAATGCAAATAGCTCACAGTAGTGAACCATCCTAAAAATGCCCCGCTCAGCCTGCTTGGACCCGTCCACAGACCAGCTTTCCGTCTGGGGGCTTTGAGTCTTACCCTCCACGGTGGAACCTGCAGCCCACAACCAGGAGCTCTTCACGGCATCTGGTGACCAGCCACTCGGTAGGGGTGGATGTACTTAGAGCATATAGACTGAGAAAACAGGGGCTCAGGACAGAGAGTCACCGACACATTCAGATATTTGGTAAAGGAGGAGAAAGAAATGAAATGGCCAAAGAGAGTAGATGAGAAGGTTTGTTAAATGTTCCTGAAAAGTCATAATAGACCAGGATTGAAATATATGTTTTATATCATTTTAAAAGGCAGGAAATGCAGAGTGTATTTTGTGCTGTTGGGGATTGGAAACTGATTTGGAATTAGGAGTGAAGCCTGAAAGGTAGTTAAGGAAGTAAAGGGATTCTGTTAATTAAATAGTTATTCCAAGTATTTCAGCTGGAAAGTCTGGCAGAGAAATAAGATTGGAAAGAAGATACAGATTTAAAGAGGGTTTCTGTTTTGTTTGTTTTAGAAGTGGTGATGGATAAGAGGAGACCACTTTTTTTTTTATCCTCACCCGAGGACATTTTTTCATTTTTTGTTCAGATAGAGTGGGAGGGAGAGAGAGAGAGAGTGAAAGGGACACATCGAGTGGCTGCCACCCGCACGACCAACCAGGGTCGGAGACAAACTGCAGCTGAGGTACATGCCCTTAGCGGGAACCGAACCCGGGTCTCCCTGGACTGCCAATGCTCCAACGGCTGAACCAAACTGGCCAGGGCAAGACGAGATCACTTTTAAATACAGATGGAAAGTGTTAAATGCAAAGGCAAAAGTTGACAATTGGATCAAAGAAAGTCTATAATCAGTGAAGCAAGATTCCTAAGAAGGTGGCAAGTAAAGAAATATTTGCTAACTCTAAAGAAGTAGTTATTAAAGATGTGTGTGGGGGGTGCTTATCCTTTTTAAAAAGGCAGGAGGAGGAGATTAGTGAAGATGCAGGCAAACGTGGAGATGGGTGGTAGGGAGCTGAGGAAGAGACCAATTTGATGGCTTGACTTTCTCTAAATTAAGAAGCAGGGACAAACTATTGAAACTGAAGTAGCAGAGGAAAGAGGGAACTTTTGAAGAGTAACAAAGATATGAGTTAGTTGATAAGGACTATAAAAATCCAGATGTCTGGAAAAACCCAGCAAGGTGGCCTGGCAGCTTTGAGGATTCACTTGTGGTTGGTGATCATAAATTTTTAGTGAAGACGATCTGTCCCATTGTAATTTCTCCACCAGCGCTCAGTCTGGGATTGTGAGATAAGGCTGTGGGGGCAGGACATAGGCATAAGAGAGTTATGGGTGTTTGCAAGAAAGTGACAGTGGTGATGGACCATGGAATGTATGATGAATAAAGAAGGAAATGAAGCCAGGGACAGGCTATATGATTCAGTGTAACTGGGGGCTAAAATAAATTCAAGGCATTAATGAGTTTCAATAATTTTTCATGTAAAGGATTGAAAGCTACTTCAGTGAGAGAGAGAGGAGAGTTGTTGATTTCAGGAGGGAGGTCAGGATGTAACAACTTTTGAATGAAGTAGAGGGATTAGAATGTTGCTTATTGTGAGCCAGATATATTGCCGATATTATATCATTTTATTCTCACAGCAGCATTTGGGGGCGTTTATCTATATTTTACATTTACAGAGAAGGAGGCTAAAGCTCAGAGTTAAGGTAGTTTCCACAAAGTCACCCAGCAAGTAAATGTTACTTTTGAGGTTTAAACTTAGTTGCATTGAACAAAATTCAATCTCAAGTCAACTTAACTATACCGAGCATCAGTTTCCTCATCTGTAAAATTAGGACAATATTAGCACCTACCTCTGAGGGTGAGCTAAATATGTAAATTATGTAGAACTATGAGAAGGGCACATTAAATGGTGAATACATGTTAGAACAAATATTAACTGCTTCTATGCATTGAATTTTTTTTCCCTTTATTGATTTTAGAGAGAGAGAAAAGGAGAGGGAGAGAGAGATAGAAACATTGATGAGAGAGAACATCAATTGGTTGCCTCCTGCATGTCCCCACAACCTGGGCATGTGCCCTGACCAGGAATCAAACCGGCGACCTCTTAGTGCATTGGTTGACGCCCAACCACGGAGCCACACCAGCTGGACAATTTTTTTTATTTGTACTTGGTTGTGTAGACACAGGCTAATAATCTGACTTCAGAAATATTTATTTATTTATTATTATTTTTTTTAATCCTCACCCGAGGACATTTTTTTGTTCAGATAGAGCGGGAGGGAGAGAGAGGAAGAGAGAGAGAGAGAAACATCGATGTGAAGGGACACATCAAGTGGCTGCCACCCGCACGACCAACCAGGGCCGGGGACAAACTGCAACCGAGGCACGTGCCCTTAGCGGGAACCGAACCCGGGTCTCTCTGTACTGCAGGCCGACGCTCCAACCGCTGAGCCAAACCGGCCAGGCCTGACTTCAGAAATATTTAAAAAGCACACCTTCTAGAGGAGATTCTTTTTATATCATTTTATAATATAATCATTATAATATAATCATTTATATTATATCATTTTATAATTTTATTTAAAATTTAAATAAAAATTGTATAGCCCTGGCTGGTTTGGCTCAGCAGTTGGAGCATCAGCCCTCAGACCGGAGAGTCCTGGGTTCGGTTCCCTCTGAGGGCACGTACCTCAGTTGCAGTTTGTCCCTGGCCCCGGTGGTTGTGTGGGTGGCAGCCATTCAATGTGTCTCTCTGACATCAATGTTTCTCTCTCTCTTCCTCCCTTTCTCCCTCCCGCTCTATCTGAGGATAAATGCAAAAATGTTCTCAGCTAAGGATAAAAAAATAAAAATTGTATATATTTAAAGTATATGACATGATGTTCGAAATACACATACACTGTTAAATGATTAGTAAAATCAAGTTAGTTAACATATCCATCACCTCACAAAGCTATCTTTGTGTGTGTGTGTGTGTGTGTGTGTGTGTGTGTGTGGTAAGAACATTGAAGATCTACTCTCTGTTATTTACAACAACATGGATGAACCTGGAGGACACTATGCTAAGTGAAAGAAGCCTGTTACCGAAAGACAAGTACTGCATGATTTCACTTATATGTGGAATCTAAAAAAGTTGAACTCATAAAAGCAGAGAGTTGAATGGTGATTGCCAGGCGGCTGGGAGGTGGAGGAAATGGGGAGATGCTGGTCAAAGGGTACACAGTTTCAGTTATACAGGATGAATTCCGAAGACCTAATTACAGCAGTATGAATACAGTTAACGTGCTGTGTTGTACACTTGAGCTTCCTCATTTCTGATAACTGGGAAGGTGGTCTTAAAACCAGAGCTCTGTCAAGATAAAGGGAACATGACACTTTCTACACAAATTACTTAAAGATGTAAAGATTATTTAAAGATGTATAGTAAATCAATGAGTAGGTAAGAAGTAATTTGATGACACGTTTATGATGGAAGATTTTTACCCCATTCAAAAACCTGAAATTCGAGGCTTTACCATGAATAAAAATAACTCAGTCATCTGTGCTACCTAAGAAAAAAAACTGACCATCATTAATGGCATCCTGGCATCTACTGTGTTTGGGAGTGTGAAGGTATTAGGACAACAGCAAAAATGGGCGGACCTGACTGACAGTGATGAAGGGGAGTACTGGCATAACAGAATATGATGGAGTATGACCACAGTGGATCACTGAGCCCGAATGGACTCTCCTACTCCTGATGAAGGCAGTGTGCAGTTGACATGGGTGAGAGCTGGGTGCCTTTGAGGAGAGGGAACACACTTCACATGACTCACAGTGACTGTGACAAATAAATGATTAACACGGGCCAGCGCAGGAGGACGCAGTCACCAGGTCTGCTGGACAAAAGTAAATAACGCTGGATTTATATTTTCTGCTACTATAAATCCCATTGCTTGAAATGTCATTAGTTTTTTTTTTCCCCCCCTTTGGTGGAATACAATTGTTTTTGAACCACAGTCTTTCTCCACGGTTCCGATGCAGCTTTTGTGAGCCCATAGGTAGCCGTGAGCTGAGGTCACGTTAAGAGAGGCGTATATGTCCCATTGAATCTTGTATGACACTTGTTATTTTATTACTGTTTCATCCACTTTGTTGTAGGCCTGTAATACAGCAGCTTTTCCTTCACATGTCAAATATGTCCTGCCTTTTGTTATCCTCGACAGGCTGGATGTCGCAAAGTCAGAGCTCTCGGTGTTCTGGGAAAGGGAGAAGTTTAATAAAATTCCTGCAGTCCTGAGATACTGCCTGAAACTCACTCAGGGACGGAGAATTGGAACCTGAATAGGGAGGGTGGTACAGGAAAGTGGAGCAAACTCTTCTTCCCTGTCTCCACGTCCTCTCTGATCACCCGGGAGAGGAAGTGAACCAGCGAACAGAAGGGATGGAGAGGGCAGAGCGGTGGTCAGAAGCAGAGCTGGCCGTTGGACCTCACTGTGTGCGGAGAGACGGAGAAACCCAAGGCAGCCCTCCATGCCTCCAGCGCTTTGCTTGTCCACTTTCTAATGCTTCTCTGTCTCATAGTAGAAAAGAAAAATGCCCATCCCCTGAGTTCTTCTGTTGCCCCCCTCCCCATGTCAGGTTTTGCAAAAGCAAAAATGAGAAAAAGCTGCCTGCCTCCTTTTCTCTGATAGAAGTAACGAAAAGGAGAGGCAACCATGGTGAGAAACCCTACTTGGGGGGCGGTATCTGACCAGGTTTCCTTGTACACCCTTGACTGGTCTAGACACATATCAACACACATCAAGGTGCTGACAAAGACAATGCCATGTGGCCTGAGCCACAATTATACTAATGAAACAATGTTTAGACCAAACCTTAGGGTACAGAGCCTGACAACTGTGCACTTAGGTGAAAAAGGCAAGAATATTAGAAATCACAACTGTCCTGGGAAACAGTCGTCATTTTGTTCATTCTACACACAAATATCTAAGGTTATAAGAACAATGAGATTTATCTTTGTTTTTCTTTTTCTCTTCTTTTCTTTTTGGTATTTGAAAGCAACCAAAGAGCATCTTTCTGAAGTTGATTTTTTGATCACCGTCTTTGCAAAGATTTTACACGAGCAACTATAGCATGTGCTGACACGTGAGGCATCATTTCATAGATGGTATGATGACAGATATATATGAAAATTATTGTAAATGTGGGAATAGAGAACACATTTTACTCCTTTATAAGAAAAAAATCAACCTCTTTTCTACACATTATATGTGATCATGTCTTAAATGCCACAGATAGGTCACATGTGTTAAGGAGGCAGACAAGAGGGAAAAAAATAACAAAGCAGACAAATAAGTAAAAATGTCTCTAAAGAGAGCCACACTGTATAGAACTTAGTTATATGCATAATGATACTT
The DNA here is from genome assembly GCF_014108415.1 of Molossus molossus. NCBI lineage: Eukaryota > Metazoa > Chordata > Mammalia > Chiroptera > Molossidae > Molossus > Molossus molossus. The sequence goes on along the minus strand of NW_023425401.1, from coordinate 28,135,529 downwards.
TTTATGAGGCATTTATTGCAAGCGACCTCATGAGTAGATTCTCATATGAAAAAAGTCACAGAAATTATCATGAAGAGAGGTAACAGAATTTATGAATTGGTTTTGGAAGAAATATAAAGTATCACAGTGGTGAAGTACTTGAGAGTGCTCAGGAAAAAGACTGATTTGGAGATGTTTAAAGGTATATTTTTAAAATGAATATACATCGTAATAATAGACCATTTAGTCAATAAAATTCAAAATTTCAATTTCAGGTAAAGGAAATTGAATTTTTTTAAAAAAGAGGCAGAAAGGGAGGTGGAGTGTGTGTGTGCGTGCGTGTGTGCGTGTGTGTGTGAAATTACGGTCAACTTGTCAATATATGAAGTGATACAGAGTGATCAAAATAGGAATTGTATTATTTGTTTTATTTCCCCATCACTGCCCTTTTATAAAAGAGAACACGGTATTTTATTGGATCTAGTCCGTTATTAATAAGAAAATTATTTAAGATGAGAAAGCACTTTAAATAGTGATTTTTAGTTATAGATTAAGACATCAAACATGAGGCTCTTATTTCTTCATTATTACCTAAATTCCTATTTTCATTGATGTATTGGTGAGTTTCAAACCTATTTCATTTACTGTTTTCTGCAAAAGGCGCCAGTCATAACAGTTGTTAACTTTTTAAAATGTCTTACTTTATTCCAAACATCTTTAAAAAAACTTTGCACGCACTTACTCATTTTAATCTCTCAACATCCCCATGATTTAGACACTATGGTTACACCCATTTTACAGATGTAGACTATGACACTTAGAACTGCTGAGTTATTTGTCTGAGGCTTTCCAGAAACTCAGGTGTGTAATTCTAGAGCATATGTTTTAATCACCATAAAATATTTTCCCTGAATATCATGCATGGTCAAAGGTCTTCTTTTGTTTGTTCATTTCCTTGCATTCAACAGAAGAACCTTCACTACAGCCGGGTCGTGGTTGGGAGCCGAGTCAACCTCTTAATCCCACAGAAAAGGTTCACATTGGAGCTGGCACTCTGCTGAGGGCTGTAACAGTCTTTCCTCTAAAAGGCTTCTGCTTTCATAATCGAAGAACAGAAATAGGGAGCTTTCTCCTCTCATCGTCGCCACGCACTGCGCATGGGGAGAATTCTTCTTCTTCTCTGTGAAGTATGGCAAAGCTGCCCCCATAAGACTCATTAGCCTGTTATTTTCACTCGGCCTTGTGCCTTGACTTTTTCAAGGGCTCTCAGAGTCATCGCGGGTGTTGGGTACAGTAACACCCACTGATTTTGCTTTTGTCTGGGAGTAAATGTTCTGGAACATTTTGGTGTGTCTTGTACTGTGCCTCTTCCCCCGCTAGGACACACTAACCACTGCCACCAACAGTCATTCTTTCCGGGGCTACATTTTTCTTTTTAAATTTTTTTTTTCTTTATTGATTATAGAGAGAGAGGAAGGGAGAGGAAGAGAGAGATAGAAACATCGATGGGCATCGATTGGTTACCTCCTGCATGCCCCCCACTGGGGATTTGGCCCACAACCTGGGCATGTGCCCTGACCAGGAATCGAACCAGCAACCTCTTAGTGCATGGGCCGATGCTCAGCCACTGAGCCACACCGGCCGGGCGGGACTGCGTTTTCATGGCAGCCACAGCAGTGCCCATCTCACAGGCACCGATGTTGTTTGTGTCAGTTTCTTGGGTTTGGTCACTGATCATTAGGGATTCTCTGTCCTACTTTCATTCAACACCAAACTCCTGGGGAGACTGATTGGAACAGTGGAGGCATCCAGGGGTTATGATTTACAGAGACGTGATATTTCTTTTGAGAGATACGTCTGGCACAGGAAATCTGCTAAAACAGCACTGGGTTATGTTGCCACCATCCTTATTATTGACCCTCACAACTCACTCTAGTCAGAGGCTTGCTACCTAGGGAAGAGAGTGAATTTAGTGTTTTATCATACTCTACTTAACTTAAATACAGTAAGTCAATCATATAGGATTAAGATATATCTGTGCTCCTCACTAAAATTGTCACTTATATTCAGAATTTGAAGCTTCTGATACCTCGGTTCTAATTAAACTAGAAAATTTTAAATTCTTATACCATAGACTTTACAAAATATGGAAAAGGTATTATCTATATATCTTTCTATATACATATACACATATAAACACAGAGCCATACGTATATGTCTTTCCTTGTGTATATGTACATAGATATGTGAAGACATATTGCATACATTTGGTACCATATAAAATGATATGTTTCTCCTCTCTGTCTTTTTCTGTATTCTTATTTAGAAATGAAAGCGCAATAATACAGGGTCTTTGAGCAAAGAATCAACTATGTTTTCACTTTTGTTATTCAGTTTTGGGGCTTTTAACAGACATTGTTAGCCAATGCAAAATATATGTGAGTTGGAATAACTTTATAATTAAATAAATTGCAATGCATGTAATCTATACAATAAGTCATGTTTTCCAGTCTGTGGTGCCCTTTCAATTCTCTGCATGATATTTCTGTCTAAAAGGCACTAATAGAGACATTCTGATCTTGAAAAGAAAAGTGAGGAAAATCAACATCTAAAACTCAGAAAAGTCCTGGGTAGTAAAAGGTCTTTGTTCTGCAGAGTGTTCTCCCACAGAGAAACAGAATTTTCTTTCAGCTTTTGCATTTGACTCTCAGGCTCTGAAATATAATAATCAAAGCTCTTTGCTACCTTATGTTGAATCTCCTGCACATGAAATCTTTTTATTCAGCAAGGAATGGAATTCGTACCCCCAAATAATTTGATGAAAGCTTGAACATTTGCCAGTTAAAAATATCCTTTTTATTATGATGTAAGAAACTCCTGGTAGGCCAGTGGGATAATTAGAGAAAACAGGAGGATATTTAATGAGTTTTCTGAAGTGCATGTGAAAAGGCATCATCGTATGTTATCACGTGTTCCTGATAATTTTATCTTTCTCTCTCTAGATGTTGAGATACCCTGGTGTTAGTTAGAATGCTTAAATTAGAGATCCAAGGTAATATTGGAACCTAGGAAAGTCTAACATTTCTCAGACATTTTGTAAGAAGGTGTGAGCCTTTCTTGTCTGTCAGCTGCTGTGGCCCTGAAGTCTTCCTCCTCAGCAGGTTAGTGTGAACCAGTCAATAGCTGCTCTCAAGGGAAGGTGCGTGGCATTGCCCTGTGGTTCAGTGACAGGAGGAACCATCACTCACAACCTTGGACATGTTTTGTACTCATCAGGCGCCTTGATGGTCTACTCTAGCTTCTGTGTGAATGGGGCAGGAATTTCAAGTTCGATCTCTAGACTAGATTCCTTTAATGTAGATCCTTGCACAGCTCAAATAAAACTTAAAAAAAAAAAAAAAAGATACTATCCAGCAGAAGTTTTGACACAAAATCTTCCAAATAAACGAGTTTGGGGGTGGGGATGCTGAGCTAGAAGCAAGAACAATAGGAAAGTGAATGGAAGAGACTGATGGACTCTGTCCTGTTACTGATAGGGAAAAGGGAAGCAGGATGGCTTTGTTCTTTAATTCTTAGAGCAAAGAGAGAGTGAGTACAAAAACAAGTGCTCTGTAATCAAATAAGTGCTCGTTCAGGGAACCCAAACTCCAGAGGCCTGTGAACGTTTGGCTGGGACGTCAGTCAGGGCTGACCAGAACAGAGTGCGGAAGGCTAACTGGAAGTGAGATGGAAAATGGATACACACTACTGTGTACGACTCTCTGTAGGTCCCACAAGGGCCACCAGCTTCAGAAACAGCAGTCCAGGATAACAGCGTGAGTGTCCGCGAGCAGTAATAGCTTCAACAAGCGCTGGGATACAGCGAACCCTCTCTCAGGCAGGTGGCACCTCCAGAAGCAGGACACTGCAGACCCAGGGTCAGAGAGCTATGGCCCTCAGGCCAAACAGGGCAAGCTATTTGTGTAAATAAAGTTTTATTGGGAAACGGCTCCACTCTTTGCTTTTGTACACTCTATGGCAACATGCAGAGTACTGCGTGCTTTCTTTTGCAGCCCACTGCAAAGCTTTAGTTTTGCAAGGATAGAATTGAGCAGTAGCAGCAGAGACCGTAATGGCCCACAGAGCCTACAGTGTTAGTATTGGGTTTTTACAGAAAGAGTTGGCAGGAGCCTGTGCTGGCAGCCCTGTTAGTCACTTGCACTCTGATGCATCAGGCAAGTTGGAAGCAATTCCTGTCATGTTTTCTGTACAGCCTGCATCCTTTTCCATTTCCACCAACAGGATACAAGAGTTCCCTTTCTCCACATCCTCACCAACACTTTTCTTTTGTGTATTGATAATAGCCATCCTAACAAGTGTGAATACATATCTCATGTGTTTTTTATTTATATTTCCTTGATGAATTGTGATGTGTTGAGTATTTTTTCTTGTATCTATTGGTCATTCGTATGACTTCTTTGGAGAAATGTCTATTGAAGTCTTTTGCTCATTTTTTAAATCAGGTTAGTATTATTATTATTTTGCTATTGACTTACAGGCATTCCGGTTTAGTTTTTCACTTGTTTCCTTTACTATGTAGAAGCTTTTATTTTTGCTTTCGTCGTCTGTGCTTTTGGTGTCTTATCCAAGATATTATTGCCCACACCAATGCCAAGGAGTTTTTTCCTACGTTTTCTTCTATAATTTTTTAGAATTTCAGGTCTTACATTTACATCTTTAATCCATTTTGAGTTTATTTTTGTGCAAGGTGTAAGATAAAGGTTCACCTTTACGCATTTGCATGTATGTCCAGTTTTCCAAACACCATTTATTGAAGAGACCATTATTTCCCCATTGTGTTTTCTAGACATCTTCGTTTTTTGTTTATCTTTGCCCTAAGTAATTTACTGAATTTATTGAAATGACTTTGGTTAATAAAAAGGTATAGGTTTCAGGTGTACAATTATATAATACATCATCTGTATATTGTATTTTCTGTTCACCACCCCAAGTAAAGTTTTCTTCCGTCACCTTTATCCCCCCTTTACCCTCTCCTACCTCCCCACCTTCCTCTCCCTCGGGTAATCACCATACTATTGTCAGTATCTATGAATTTTTTGTTTGTTTGGTTGGCTGAATTTTGCTTAATCCCTTCTTCCTTTTTCACTCAGCCCCCCTCTTTGTTGAAGCTCATTTGAGTACATATACATAGATTTCTTTCTGGTCTCTCTAGTATGTTCCACTAGTTTTGTGTCTGTTTTTATGCCAGTACTTTGCTCTTTTGATTATTGCAGTTTACTAATAGAACTTAAAATCAGGAAATGTGGTGCCTCTGGTTTTGTTCTTCTTTTTCAAGAATATCATGGCTATTTGTGACCTTTTATGGTTCCATACACATTTTAGGATTTTTTTTTTCTATTTCTATAAAAAATGCCACTGGGATTTAGATAGGGGTTGCATTGACTCTGTAGATTACTTTGTATAGTATGGACATTTTAACAATATTGAATCTTCTAATCCATGAATTGGGGATGCATTTCCACTTATTTGTGTCTTCTTTAATTTCTCTTATCAACATTTTGCAATTTTCAATGTACAAGTCTCAAAGTGGTATTTTCACTCTCATTTTCAGGTTAGCATTATTTACAATATACACAATTGGGAAACAATCTAAATATTTCCTAGCAAATCAATAGATGAAGAAAAGTACCATACACACAGACAGTGAAACATTATTCATCCCAAAGAAGAAGAAAATCCTTCCATATATTACAATATAAGGACAATGAGGACATTATACTAAGAGAAGTAAGCCAGTCACAGGACATATATTACATGATTGCACTTATATGAGATGTCTAAAATAGTCAAACTCACAAAAGTAGAGAGTAGAATGTTGTTTGAAATGTATATTAGTAAGTAAAAGAATCCAATCGGGCTGCATACTGTACAACTCCAACTATATGACATTCTGGAAAAGGCAAAACTATGGAGAGAGTAAAAAAAAAAAAAAAAAAAAAAATCAGTGGTTGCCATGGATGGGGGAGGGTCAGGTGACTAGACGAGCAAGGCATAGAGGATTCTTAGGGAAGTGAGACTATTCTCTATGATGCTATGATTGTGGATATATGTCATTACACATTTCTCCAAACCCATACAATGTGCACCAGTCATGAACCTTAATGTAAATCTGAGTGATAATAATGTGTCTCTGTAGGTTCACTGATTGTATCAAATGTACCTTCCTAATGGGAAATGTTTGTTGTAGTCGGGGAGACTGCATGTGTAGGAACAGGTATATGGGAACAATCTGTACTTTCTGCTCAGTTTTGCTGTCAGTATAAAAGAGCTCTAACAATTTAAACCCATTAACACTGTTTTAAAAAGAAACAAGTTATAAAAGATAAAGGATATTGACACATACCAATAAATTATTGAAAATTTAGACTGTAAGAAAAAAAAGTTGAGCCCCTTGTCACTCTTAGGACCAGAGCCATAACCCTATGGAAGATGCAGATAAAAGATAGCAGGAGAGGCCAAATTAGATTTCATTAACACCCCTTCTTTACCTCAGGGTTTCTCAACCTCTACTATTGTCATTTGTGACTGGTTAGTTATTTGTTGTGACAACCAAAAATGTGCCTCTGTTGAAAACCACTCTGTAAACCTTGAATTTCTAACAGCCTTATTGAAATATAATTTACACACCAAAAAATCGACCCATTTAAAGTATACATACAATTCAGTGTATTTTATTTGTATTTACAGAGTTGTGTACCCTCACCACAATCTAGTTTCAGAACATTTCATCCCAAAATAAACCTTGTATCCCCATTGTAATCACTTCCCATGCTCCTCAGTCCCAGAAAACCCCTCATTTGCTTTCTACGGACCTACTTTCCATACAGCTGCTCTGTCTGAACCTTTTGAGAGGAAAACCTGATCCCAAAAGAGAAAATCTTGGCCATCAGTGTTGAGGCCTGTTGTATATTTGGCGAAGATGCTCTTTGCCGAAAGTAATCTTTTAGAAGATCAAATCAGAAAGATAATCTACAGTTTGAAATAAGCCAGAAAAAGCTTGAGTTCCAAGGTCCCCAAATGGTCACATGAAAAGCCAATCTCAATGTTTGTGTAACAACAAACACCTTTAAATTCACCTCCCACTGTTGGGGTTAAGAAGTTGAGACTGGAAAAGCAGTCGCATATTTTACGTCTGTATTCTCTACTTCATTCTTTCTTCTCCTCTCAACAAACTACTAAACCAGGACAATGTATGTATGTATGTATGTATGTATGTATTTTTGTATTTTCATCTAATCACTACCCAGTCTTCTTGTTTGTGGTTAATAGTAGGGTTTACATGATATACAAAGTTTTGTTTTTTATTTTTTTTCCCTTCCAAGTAGAAAGTTACAGTGTGAGTTTTCCAGGCCTAATTTTTGATATATTCAAAGGAAGAAACATGTATTTGGAAGCCTCTAACTCTAGTTAACAGCCTGGCTTGCAAGGCTATTTTGTCTAGAGCTTGGTTCTACTTTGAGGGTCAGAGACTAATTATTAATTGCTTTTTGCTCTTTGTAACACATCTTAATCCCCTCCCACACCTCTCCCCGCGAGCAGACAGATGCTGCGGGTGATGAGCCTGACTCTCTGAACTCAGCTGGTGAGAGAAAAGCGCGTCTGTTCCACTCTCTCACCTCGTCCTTTAGAAAAGGTAAGGACTGCATTGTAAGCTCTTTCCTCTCACCTGGGTCCTGCTTGAGTCACTGTATCCAGACACCTACTCTCCCAACTGAAACGGTTTGGTCTCTACCTATAAGTCATTTTTCTATCTAGCCCTTGACAAGAGAAGGCCTCAGGCAGAAAATCACAGGTGCTTGAAGTAGGAAGCAGTCAACGCTACAGCAGGGCTCACACGCCACAGGTGCTTCCACGCGCGTTGCCAAAATGCAGGCTGAGCGCCACAGCCTAGGCTACAGCGTATCATAGTCAATGAAACAATGTGCTATTTGTTCCAAAAGAAAGAGAGATAGAGAGAGGGATAGATAGATAGATAGATAGAGAGAATTAGATTAACCAAAACAAAGAACCCAACCCAGCATACACATACAACATTTTGCAGCACAATCGATTGAGATTCACACCAGTGTCATTATACCAGCTTCCAGTAGATGCGTCGATTCTGAGAACAAAATAGCGCCATTCTAGTTTGGGATCTCTGTCTCATCTTCTGATGCCCAAATGCCCAGCACCAACGATGTGCCAGGCATCCTAGTCCCTTCAGGACTATAGCTAGGTTTTGTCCTGTCTCTGACCCCCCAGGAACTGTAATAACTGACTCCAAGCCCAGAAGTTAGTGTCCTGCGTGTCATGTGTCCACTCAAGAAGTTTTTCCCTGGCTTGTCTCCCAGGCAATAACCAACTGGAAACAAAGTGGAGGGAGAGAGACATAGAGCTTTTTAATAGTCTTTGCTTTTAAATGTAACAGTCAGGAGATTGTCTGTCTGTCTCTCATCCATCTTCACATATATGTGGGCACATCTATATACATGCATGCATTTATGGGTTCTGTGTAATGAAGGGATAATTTCTGTGTCTGAAGGGATAATTTCACAAAGCATTTGGATATAGACTCTGGTTCATTTTTCCCTAGGCATCTTATACTAGTCAATCCCTCAACTTCTTAAGTAGAAGAAAAAGCTTACTTTGGCTAATCTGAAATTCGCCTCAATAATAAAGGAATTCTGGGCAGTGAGCAGAGAAGGAGGAAACACATATCATTAAAGGGAACTCAGTCAATTTGTTGGTCTTTTAGAAATTATAAATATTTAGATAAATAACAGTAAGCAACATACCCTAAAGTGTCTCTGCTTGAGTTAAAAAATATGAAAAAGACCATAAAGAGTGGAAGTTCTGCAAGCTGTGGTATTTGCTAAAATGTGGCAATGAGCACAATACCATAATTTCTAAATAGCTGAAATCAATCAAGGAAGTGAAATGTGAAGTTTGACATTTTTAATAAATTACACTATTTACCACAATGCGAGTGACATAATTGAGGTAAATTAAATAGAGGAAAGAAACAACTGAGCTGTAGCTAAATCATGTTTTAGTCAGTGTTCAAAGTTTTCTTTAAAATATGTTCAGAATTTTTTAACTTCTGGAATGATTAGTAGTTGGATTTTTAAGATAATAGAGCTTGTCACTCATTGCAAATGAATGAATTGATAGTCTTTCATTAATTTATATTCCCATGACAATAACAGAGTTTGTATACTTTTAAATGAATAACATTAAACATAAAAATAATTATGGCTGTAGACAGAATTATCCTGAAAAATTACTGGAAAATAAGCTGAAATCCTGAGAATAAGGTATATAATATACATTCTCTGATTTTAATATTTTCCTGAAATTTTATTTAAGGCCCACTACCGACATTATTTTAGTCAAGCATGTTAAAAGGTAGAGAAGAAAGTGAAATATATTTGAAAATGATCACTTTTTTGTACAATGAGCTTTTTCTTTTTACTTCAATGTATAATTAAGAAATATTTTAAAGGCACACAAAGTAAAACATTGTAATAAAAGGAAGATATATACAACTGGAAATATTTTAAGAACTATGTAATAATTTTCTTTTTTTTCTTAGATTCAGAAGATAACTAAAAAAAATCAGACTAATATAAGGCAAACATCGACAATCAGCAAACATTTGTATTAGGAAAAATACAAACAATAACAAATAATGTGAAACAATGCCCGATTTCAGCTGTTTTCCAAAAAAAAAAAAAAAAAATAAGTTAACTACAACACTTCAAATTATATAGCTGTGAAAATATTTTGGAAAACATCTTAAATATGATCTTTATTAGTGGAATAAATGTCAGGAAATCGGCACTTTGATGCTGATGACAGTATCTGGTAATACTTTTAAAAAGATAGTTAAACATATAATATTGCTACTGTTTGATTGTAACAATTCTACGTTAGCAATGTACGGTAGAAAAGTATTACATAGTTCAAAAAAGAATTTGTGTTCAGCGATATAAAACAAAACACTCATTTAGTCATTATTCATTCATTCACCAATGCGAGCTGAGCACTCCTCTAGGCATACGCTAGTGAACAATAGGAAGACTGTAAAGATCATCAGTGTCTGTATGGAATTGTAGATGTTTTCTTCTTGTGTGTGTAATGTGTATATATATAATTCTTTTTAAAAATAACTTGGAAAAATAATTTTAAAAATGAACAATTCATGTTTGTTTGTTTTGTTTTTATTTTTGTTGCCCGCTTCTCATTCCAAATTGAAATTTTGATATAATTTTCAGTAGCTATTATGTCTTTCTTCACCAATATCTTGTCCTGTGTCTCCTTACAGGGATGTGGTAGGGTTGCTTTTCACTTCTCTTTTGAATTCAGACATGTCTCTGTGATTTGTCCGGTCCATTAAGTGTTAAATGGAATAAGGGTGTGCGAAAAACACCAATTGTTATATAAACTGCAGAAATAATAGGCAAAATAAACACAATAAAATGAATGTGTCTGTCAAGGCTCCCAATATTTAGAGCAAGATTAGCCTTATAATGCTGATGAAAGTACTTGTGTAGTAAGTGTTCTGATGTTTATTTGCATTGAATCATTTATTTTTCCCCACAACAATTGTATAAATATCCTCTCTTCAGTGCTAAAGATTTATAATCCTGTATTACAAGAATTTTGTGTTTCCAAGAAGCTGAGTAATGGCACATCCCACTAATTCACTTTGTCATTTTTTGCTTCCCCTCTGCCTTTCTTTTTCATCTTTGCAAAGTTCCAGTGTTGATCTCCATGTTTCAGGTGTCAGTCAATATGAAAAGCAATCCTGGGAAGATACATCTTTGAACTTACATAAAGGGTCTGTCTCATCAGGCTTAAGTTATCCCTGCATCAATGACCTCAGAGGCTGTGGCCCACTGTGTGTTGCAAACCTCTCCTCTGCATGTCATTCCTAGTTAACAGAGGCATCCTGTTAGCTCTGTCTATGATAGAGTAATGTCTCCTGCAACTCTCCTTGGGGATAATTTATCTTCTGGATTCTTCCTAAGAGTTTAACATTATTTATCTCAAATATAATTTAAGTGTAGTTCTGAAGATCTGGACACAAGGTTACTGCAGATAAAAGAGAGAAGGCTGTATCATTTTTACTATTAGTACACAAAGTAACTATGTAAAGAGAGGTTCCAGGCAATCAGGTGGGGAAGATATTTCTAACATTACTTTGAATCTTAAATTAAAATACTAATTAAGAAATAGTAATATTTATTAGTAATAAGTATTAATTGAATAATAACAGAATATCAATTCACTAACTTAAAAAGAAACCTTTTGAATCATCTGTTCTCTTTGCTATTCTCCTTATCCCTATTTCAAAGGTTTAAAGCCCCAAGGCCTTTGATACTCTTCATATTATACTGCAGAAGTGGTTGCCTATGAACCTTAAAAGTATGGCAGACTTGGTTTGTGTATTTGATTTGATTGCTCAGAAAAGATTTGTAATCGTGTTCAAAGAGTTCCATGTGAATGCTTGAAATATATGTGAATGGCCCGGCCTGTGTGGCTTAGCGAACTGAGCTCAGTCCCATGGACTGAGGGGTCCTGGTTTGATTCCAGGTCAGGGCACATGCTCAGGTTTCGGGCTTGATTCCCAGTAGAGCATGTGCAGGAGGCAGCCGATTGATGTATTTCTCTCACATCGATGTTTTTATCTCTCTCTCTCTAAAAAGAAAAAAGCAATAAAAATATGGTTAAAAAATAAATATATGTGAATGATTATAAGCCAGTGCAAGGCCTGACATATTGATGCATGTGACAAATACTTGCTGACTGAAACAAGTGAGCGAATGAATAGCTAATATTACTGTATAGGCTTGTGTTCAGTTCTTGGAGATTTTTAGAGAGTATCATAAGTCTAGCAGGTTAGCCCTCAACAAGCATTGCATTTCAAGTTGGACTAGTTTCTGTAAATTACTTGATATGAGAAATTTTGCATTGGACCCAAGACTGAGAGCAAAAGCAAGATGTAAGTTTCAAATATAATAGACCTCTTTCTTTGACAATATCAGAATCAAAGACAGATAGCCTCCCCTTCTCTCATCATCAGAGACCCAGAATCCCTCCAACTCTTTGTTTACCATTCTTCACTGGATGACCTTGATGTTCACAGTTCAATATGATTGTTAGAGATATCTCTGGTTGTCACATTGATGTCCCAGGTAGCCAGACAGAGAAAGGGCTGAAATGGGCACACTCCCTCCTTTTTAAGGACATACCTTGTAAGAATCATACAACATTTCCATTTTCATATTCCTGGCCAGATGTGACCATGCCTAGCTGCAAGAGAGGTTGGATATTATGACATGTGGGTGTGAAGCAATGTGTTAAGCTAAGGTTTTGTTATGAACCAGTTAAAAAAAGTTGGAGAGAATATTTTCTGCTGTAATTCTTACTCAAATATGGACAGTTTAACTTAGTAGTTATATATAAAATTCAAAAAGTTAGCCCATTGAGATAAATATTTTTCTGAATAATTAATTTACCTTTAAAAAAGATACAATGCTATGTCAAGATGTAAATTAAGCTTCTTACTATTTATAATTGTGTAACCAGATAAAAACAAAACATCAGAATTTGGTATATAAAATATTAGTATTTTACAGCTATAGATAAGGCTTAATTTTTAATTTAAAGTATCCTAGATGTGCTGTCTTGGCATTTGGAATTTAAATTCCACTTTCTTCTAGGTGACTTCCTGTGCTACAGAGATCGAATATTTTAAAATTAAGACTAGATTTATCAAATTGCCTTATAGCTAAAGGTCTGGGTACAAGTTTGAGGGTACAAGTTCAAAGTTGGATGTGGTTACAATAGAGTGGAGGGTAGAAGTGAAGAAGACATCTTGAATTTTGTTACACAGTGAATATGCTTCCTTTACTTCTTCCACAGTGTTCATCAAACTTCTCTCCCTATTCACTACCTCCAAAGTGCATGGCTTCATACACACACACACACACACATGCACACTCTCACATCTTGGTAGGCTCTTAATATATCTTGCACACTCCTTGAGTTGTGCTGTCTATGAAATAGAAAATTTAAACAAAAGAGAGAGTCCAGCCAGTGTGGCTCAGTGGTTGAGCATTGACCCATGCACCAAGAGGTTGCTGGTTCGATTCCCAGTCAGGGCACATGCCCAGGTTGTGGGCCAAATCCCCAGTGGGGGGCCTGCAGGAGGGGGCCAATCGATGTTCTTTCTCATCAATGTTTCTATCTTTCCCTCTCCCTTCCTCTCTCTCTAAAACCAATAAAGGGAAAAAAAATTTTTTTAAACAGAAGAGATAACCAGACAGACCTTGATCATACCATTGTTATTCACCATCTTGCTTCACATACTTCAAACTGGCGTATGGTTTCAAACGGAGCTCCTGTCTTCCGGTCACTTTATGAGAAAGTTTTGAAAAATTAAGTCCTGTTGTTACCTTTATCCCACTTGAACATTTTATTACTTGACTATCTAAAATAAAAATTATCTTTCTGTAAGCATAATTGCATACCAAAGTAATTTTGAAATGGCATATTTAAGGTTTAAAAAAGAAAAAAAAATTTCCACCTTTCTTTTTGGTACAAAGATTATAATGTGTCTAAATATTACTCTTAGAAATGGTTCATTAACTGATCTCCACATTTTCAGTTCAATTTACCTGTTCCTTTTCCATTTAGGAGAGGATTAGAAACACCACCTCTCCCCTCCTATCCCCACCCTCAACCCACACATTTACAGAGTACTTATTCTAAATAACACACTGTACCAGATTCTTGGACATAAAGAAACATAAAATAAACTTCATGCCTTGAGGGAGCTCAAAATCCAGTAAGTATGGAGACATGTAATTGGATTAATTTTAGCGCTATCCCTTTAAAGTTCTCGTGGTGGTACTACTAAGTCATTTGAATCCCATAAAAGATAAAGGGTCCAACTCTTCCAGTGGACTCACCAAAGGCCAATATGCATGCTTTTCACTTTATGAAAGTAGGAGTACTAGTCTCTACTAAATATTATCCGGAAGACCAAGTTTTTGCTACCTTATCACTGTCCGTTTTCATGTTATACTTTCTCAGTGAGTGCTGGGGAGGAGCATCGAGATCAAAACAGGAAAGCAGAAACCGCTCCAAGTATGAGATGCTGACAAAGACCTAAGGGGAGGACAGGGAGAGAAACAAAGAATGGGGAATGTTGAAAGATATTTTAAAATGTTAGAAGGGCTTTAAGAACAAGAGGGAGGCCCTGGCCAGTTTGGCTCAGCAGTTAGAGCATCGGCCTGCGGACCAGAGAGTCCCGTATTTGGTTCCTGCTGTGGGCACGTGCCTCAGTTGTGATTTGTCTCCGGCCCTGGTTGGGCTTGTGCGGGTGGCAACCAGTCGATGTGTCTCTCTCACATTGATGTTTCTCTCTCTCTCTTCCTCCCTCCCACTCTATCTGACTATAAATGCAAAAATGTCCTCAGGTGAGAATAAAAAAATTAAACAAGAGGGAGAAGATTGATAACCAGTTTCTAAGTGGTCTCCAGTGATTCTTGCCTCCTGGTAATTGTGCCTTTGAGTGGTCTTTTCTCACATTGCATCACTGTGGCTGGTCTTTTCGCACATTGTATCACCAAGACCAAGAACTACAGCAGTGAATATATGTCATGGTGGTATGTCACTTTCTAGGCTTAGAATATAGAAGAGATTATGGCTCTGCCTCCCCACTCCCCTCCCCTCTCTCTCTCCTGCTCCCCTGTCTCTCTCTCTGGGGAAAGCCAGCTGCCACTTTGTGAGACAAGTAGCCAGCATTGTGGAAGAGTTCATTCGCTGAGGAACTGAAGCATTGTGTCAACAGCCTGAAAGAAACGGAGACCCCTGATGAATAGTCATGTGAAGGAGGGAGTCGTCATGGAGTGGGACTCGCCAACCCAAGTGAAGCCTTGAGATAATGATCCTGGTCATCATCAGCTTGACTACAGTCTCATGAGAGACACTGAGCAGAACTACAAGACAGCTAAGCTACATCCAGATTCCCGGTCCTCAGACACTGTGCGAGATAATACATTGGTTTTAGCTGATGAAAACAGTTTTGAGGACTTTTGTTACACAGCCATAGATAACGAATACAACAAAGTACACAAGTGTCTGTCTGTTAATTTGCACTTGGAGCTACTATTTCAATTTTCCCTGGATTCTCTGAAAGAGATCCTTTCTTCTTCTTCTTTATTTTCTTTATTGGTTTTAGAGAGAGAGGAAGAGCAAGAGAGAGAAACATCATTGAGAGAGAACATCAACTGGCCACCTCCTGCATGCCCCCACTGGGAATTTGGCCCACAACCTAGGCATGTGCCCTGACCGGGAATCGAACCAGTGACCTCTTGGAGAATGGGTCAGTGCTCAACCACTGAGCCCCACCGGCCAGGCAAAAGATATCCTTTCTCTAAAATGGCTGGAATCTGTAAAGCCTACTGCCTTTGTCTGGGTAGCCTGGTTCTGGAGTCACCCCAAACTTGCTGCCATCATAGTAAAGACAGTGTTAACTTCAGAAGTAGGACGCTTTCCTCCTATTCTGGTCTTCCTACCTCTTGTTTATAAAATTTAGTGGAACCTGGTTGGCTGCTTGGATGGGAGCCTGGGAAAGCTACAAGCTTTACAGGAATGTGTGCAGACTCCCAGCTCCAGCAACAAAGAACAGAGTATTTCAGACTGAGGGTGTCACTGAGAGAAAATACTAAAGGAACTAGGTAGAATGCATTACTAGCTCCCTTTTATAGATGAGGATTCTACAGCTCAGAGTATAAATAAATTGTCCAAGGTCACACGGCTGCAGAATAAAAGACTCTTTAAAAGGAATAGAAGAATCTTTCCAAAGCCTCCTTCTATGAATGAGTTTAAATAGTAAGAAAGCATAGAATGAAGTATTTGGTTTCTTACTTTTCTTGATTAGACAACTTTGTTTTAGACCACTCTTGACCTCCAGAACCATCTGGGGGGGAAGTGGAGCCAGAAGGCATCTTCTTTAACATGTGATCCGTGGACTGCTTTTTATCACCTTTAACTCATTTATAGGACTTTCTACAGACACAACATGTTCCCTGGAAGAGGATATATTGCTATTCACATGAGAACCTCCATGCAAGGAATGGGCTTTTTTTTTCTCCTTACACCATAAGTAAACTATGAAAGTATTGAAGTATGAAGAAGGAATGGGAGGGAAAACGAGAAGGTTTTATTAGTCTTTTCTGGTATAGTAAAAAAAAAAAAAAAAAGGCAAAATCAGGATAAAATGTAACTTGAACATTATTTTTATAAAATTAAAAATAGTCTTGCCCTGGCCAATTAGGCTCAGCAGTTAGAGCATTGGCCCACAGACCAGAGAGTCCCGGGTTCGGTTCCTGCTAAGGGCATGTACCTTGGTTGCAGTTTGTCTCTGCCCCAGTTGGGGTCGTGTGGGTGGCAACCAGTTGATGTGTCTCATATCAATGTTCCCCTCTCTCTTTTTCCCCTTCTCTCCCTCCTGTTCTACCTGAAGATAAATGCAAAAATATCCTCAGGTGAGGATAAAAAAAAAAAAAAAAGAAAACAAAACAAAACAGTCTGTTTGCAACCTGGTTGATCCTATTGATAAAACTCAGACTAGCTACTCTTCTCTGTTTAGAGAAAGGTGAATGGGGGAAGTTATTCCATTTGTGCCCTACTGCTGTGAGTAGAATGAACAAGACAGGAAGACAGGGTAAAAGTCACAAGTGGAATTTTACTAGTGTTTCCTCTATAATTAACCCAGTGGTTAGGTAGCCTTTAAAGTGAAAGGGGCACTACAAATGATGGAGACACACAGGAGGTAATTATGTGCTTTCAGTAAATGCCTCTAAGTTCACGACTTCTTTTGGGATATACAATCTCTGGAAAAGCTTGCATTGCCACTTTTATGTATTTGTTATTTTAACAAACTATATGTTTTGCAAAGGAATTTTCTAAAAAAAGAAGAAAAAATGCTCTGGCCAGTTTGGCTCAGCATTTGGAGCATTGGCCTGCGGACCAGAGAGTCCCAGGTTCAGTTCCCGCTAGGGGCATGTACCAAAAAAAAGATGAATGTACATTAAACCAATTCCTTAATTCAAAGTCTATGGGAGAACAATTTTTATTTCTAAGATACTTTCATTGTCTATTAAGATTTTCTATTGGATTAACTGTAGTTTCAAACAATATAGCCACATTACTATCTTATGATATCATATCATTCTCAAATTTCTATCTTGTGCCCTCTGGGACAGGGGTCAGCAAACTATAACCTGTAGGCTAAATATGGCCTGCCACTTCTGATAAAAACACTCAGCAATGTGGGAATAGAGGGATCATATCTTGACATAAAGCTTTCATAAAAGTATATGAAAAACCTACAGCCAATATCATACTCAATGGGCAAAAACTACAAGCATTTTCCTTGTAAGAATAAGACAGGAATGCCCATTCTTGCTACTCTTATTTAACATAGTACTGGAAGTCTTAATCATAGCTATTAGACATGAAGAAAACATAAAAGAAATCCAAATTGGAAAGGAAGAGGTGAAACTGTCATTATTTGCAGATGACATGATACTGTACATTGAAAACCCTAAATACTCCATCAAAAATCTACTAGATTTATTAAATGAATTTGGCAAAGTAGCAGGGTACAAAATTAATGTCAAGAAGTTGACGGCATTCTTGTATACCAACAACAAACTCAATAAAAGAGAAACTAAAAAATCAAACTCATTTAACATTGTGGCAAAAAAATTTAAGATACCTAGGAATAAACTTAACCAAAGAAGTAGAGGACCTATACTCAGAAAACTACAGGACACTGGAAAAAGAAATAGAGGAAGATATAAAAAAGTATAAGCATATACCATATTCATGGATTGAAAGAATTAACATCATTAAAATGCCCATACTACGCAAAGCAATCTATAGATCCAATGCAATGCCCATCAAAATACCAATTATGTATTTCACAGAACTAGAACAAATACTTCAAAAGTTTATATGGAACTAAAAAAAACAAAAAAAAACAAAAAAGCCCGAATAGCTATAGCAGTCTGGAAAAAGAAGAACAAAATTGGTGGGATCACAATACCAGATATCAGGTTATACCAAAAAGCCATAGTAATCAAGACAGCTTGGTACAGGCACAAGAACAGGCATATAGATCAATGGAACAGAACAGAGACCCAGACATTGACCCGAGTCATTATGCCCAATTAATATTGACAGAGGTGGCAAGAGCATATGGTGGAGTTAAGACAGCCTTTTTAATAAGTGGTATTGGGAAAATTAAACAGCTACATGCAAAAAATAAAGCTAGACCACCAACTTACACCATATAGAAGAATAAACTCAAAATGGTTAAAAAACTAAAATGTGACCCATGAATTCCTAAAAATGCTAGAAGAAAATGCAGGCAACAAAATTTCAGACATCACACGCAGCAGAATTTTCACTAATACAATGCCTAAGGCAACAAAAACATAGGAAAAAATGAACACAGGGGACTACATCAAACTAAAAAGCTCCTGCACAGCAAAAGAAACAACCATCATAGTGGAAAGGAAACCCACTGTATGGGAGAGCATAATTGCCAGTGATACACCAGATAAGGGGTTAATTTCCCAAATTATAGAGTACTCATACAACTCAACAAAAGGAAGACAAAGAACCCAATTAAAAAATGGGCAGAGGACCTAAATAGACACCTCTCCAAACAGGACATACAAATGGTCAAGAGACATGAAAAAAGCTCAACGTCACTAATCATCAGAGAGATGCAAGCTAAAACAACTATGAGGTATCATCTCACACCTGCCAGAATGGCTGCCATCAACAAATCATCAAACAACAAGTGCTGGCGAAGGTGTAGAGGAAAGGGGACTCCAGTACTTTGATGGTGGGAATGCAGACTATGGAAAACAATATGGTGTTTCCTCAAAAGATTAAAAATTGCCAACTGCCATTTGACCCAGTGATCCCACTTCTAGGAATATACCCTAAGAAGCCTGAAACACCAATCAGAGAGAATATATGTACTGCTATGTTCATAGCAGCACCATTTACAATTACTAAGATCTGGAAACAGCCCAAGTGTCCATAAATGGATGACTGAATAACAAAACTGTGATACATATACACAATGGAGTACTATGTAGCTGTAAGAAAGAAAGATCTCTTATCCTTTGAAACGACATGGAGGGACCTGGAGAGTATTATCCTAAGTGAAACAGGCCAAGCAGAGAAAGACAAATATCACATGATCTCACTTACTTGTGGAATATAATGAACATAACAGTCTGAGGAACAGGGTAGACCCAGAGACATGGAAGTAGGGTGCAGACTGACAAACCTCAGAAGAGGTGGATGTGGGGGCAGGGAAGAGATAAACCACAGAACTTATAGGCATGTATTTGTAAACAAGGACTAAGACAATAATGCTGGGGGGTGGGGGGCTAGAAGGAGGATGTCAATGGGGGAAAAAGGAGAATCATCTGTAACAAAAATAAATAAATGAATAAATAAATTAAAAACGAGATCAGTGACTGCCAGGGTTTGAGGGGAAGGAAGAATGAATAGCCTGATGATTTTTAGGATAATAAAACTACTTTGCATGATACTTTAATTCTGCAAATATTTCATTACACATTTGTCTAAACCAAGAGTGAACCCTAAGGTAAATTATGTGTCAGTGTAAATTCATCAATTAAAAAAATGTATCACTCTGTTGGATGATGCTGATAGAGGGAGAGGCTAGGCATGTTTAGAGAAGGGAGTATGTTGCAAATTTCTGCACCTTCCTCTCCATTTTGCTGTGAACATAAAAATTCTCTAAGAGAAATGTCTTTTAAAAAGTTTGGTAATTGTAACCGTCTTTTCATACTTTCTTGAGAATACTCTCTCTCTACTCTTACTTAAAACACACACACACACACACACACACACACACAGGCACTTACTAGCATTTTCTTAACTGAAGTATGCATTTTCTGGAGGCTGTGTAGTTTATCCATGTTGTGTAATGTAACTGTGCTGGTATTTCCTCTTCCTTTCCTCCTGTCAAGAGCAGAGAATTGCAATCAGTGAAGAAATATTGCTATCAACTCTGGATCTGCAGATGCCTAACATACATAAATTTTTTTTTTCACATAGTTAGAACAGGGGCTTTAATTTTATGTTAATCATTCTTGAGCCAATCACCTAGAACAATGAATGACTCAGAATGGGAGCTCAATAAACATGGTTGCAGGTTGATTTTTTAATGTCTGTTAAAAACCACTATATCCAAACACATAATAAGAGTGTAGTGTTATTAGATATTAATTATTTACTTATTATTTGCTATATAGTCCTTTTTATGTTAGGTATAATATTTTATTTTGTTAAATATGTAAAAAGGTTCATTCAAAGATACAACATTAAAATCAAAGACACAGACCAAATGTGACTAGATTTATTCTTTGTACAGATCTTTCCTTTTGCCTTTCTGTTTTTCATGTACTTTTATTCACCCTTTCAAGAGATTCCTCTGGTAATGCTACACCCATTCATGTTTTTGTAACTTAAGGAAGTAGAAAGTTAGATCAGCCTGAGGTGGAAGGAAATACCATTCTCATGTAACCAAGAGTGGGTTAGAACCACAGCCTCTGTGAACTTATTTATCCACATGACTTTCGACAGGTCCTTTCCCTTAGCTGAGGGGTTTGCTTTTTCTCTCCATTGTTAATGAGAGTTAACAAAGGAGTTTAAAAGACCTCCCTAAAACCCTTCATGGAAGGATTCAGAGATCATTCTTGTGAAAGTAGCCAGTTCACTGAACAAAACAAAACCAATACTTGTAAGAGTAGCTTATTAAAGTCTAATTATTGTAACTATTATATCTTCAACAATTGTTTACATCTTCATTATTATTTAATAAAATGATATTATCAGGAGGCTCTTATATATACTTTTAGAAGACTGATATGAAAAAATAACATAGGACAAATAAAAGCTGTTTTTATCCTGGCTGTACTCTACTAAATGATAAAATCTAGTCTCCCGAAACCATGTTCTTTGTCTTGTTCAGAGCTTCTCACTCTCCAGTAGCTTTTAGTCCCTGATGTGCTGGTAAATGTTTGGAAACTAATTCTCTGAAAAACAAGCAAGAAAACAAAATAAAATAAAACAGCCTTTTGATTGGCAATGTACGTCTATTCCCATGGGGCAAACTGTTGATCTCATTGAATGTGAAGTTAGAAAGAGATGCTCGCAGATTTCACTTTATATAGACTCCAGCATACTGCTTTCAACTCTAGTATTCTGTGATTCATTCAAGCAGTCTATCTGGATTTTCCTTATTTCTATTGCTGCCATGAATTAGCAGAAAATTGTAGACGTTATATACTTTCTCTGGTGCCAGCTGACAAATCACATAAATCATCTCAAGAGCCAATGCTGATTTATTGGTAGTGGGCACCGGGGATCCTGTATGAAGAATGTTTCTGAGGCCACATCTCAGCTCAATAAGAGAGAGAACTGTAATTACTTAGTGCTGTTTGCCGTGGCCATGAGCAGACAGCCTCTTCATCAGTATTTGAAGGTTTGCCTAAACACACTTGTCATCATGAGATGACTTGAAGGCCTTTCCAACTTCCTCAGGTCCTATAAACATTGCAACTAAGAGACAATACTCCTTTGCATATAACCCTCCCCCACCCCCACTGACCAATCATTTGATGCCGGCTGAGCTCAGGGAGAGGTACTCTGCTTTGGGCAAGGCACCTTCCTTAAGTTGAGGGCACTTTCTGGCATGGGATTCAGCCAGAACATTGACCAGCTTGGGAAATTCTAGCCTGGCTAGGAAGGATAATAGCAGCCCTATTTAGTCATGTCTATAATGTCTAAAGGACTTCACATAGTGGGTCCTCTCCTTCAGGCTTAGCAGCAGACTCTGTTTCCCTGCCTTGTCCCATTAAAGATCATGGGATACTGTTGGAGAGATACACTTAGAAACGAGGTTTCCTCAACCTGGAAAACCTCTCCACCAAGGCAGAAGAGAAAGAAAACAAAGTTGTTATTGAGTAACCATGAAACCGGAATGTGATGCACACCACAGGCAGCCTGTTAAAGACAGAGAGACCCTTCACCCTGTGTACAGCCAAGCCAATACAGCGTGTGCTCTCAAGACAGACAGTAACTAGTCCTCAAGGAAGAACGCTTCATGGCGCAAAGTTCATCCTAAATATAATCGGGTTAACAGCAGTTTAGATAATTGGCTTTATCCAAAGGAAAAATAAACTTTTCCAATCTTTATGACTGAAGGTAGTTCTGCATCTTGGAACATGGGTCCCACTGAAGTTAGGTTCCTACCCTCCCACAGAAACTGGAAAATGGGGGTGCTGCCTTCCTTGGGGATTACACTTCAAAGAGATGGCTTTGTGGTCTGTGAGAAAGACATTCCTGGGTTGTCAATCAGGCAGGAGGCTAATTTACCTTTTGAAAAGTTTACCTACATTTCAAAGAGACAGAGAAAGAACTTGCAGCTATACATTTTATAAAGTAAATACTATAAGAAAAGGAAGAGGTGAAGTCTTCCTTCTTTATTGAACAGTGAGAATGAAGCCTCCAGTATTTTTAATGTGTTTTGTTCTTATAACATTATAGAGATAATACATCTTAAATATACAAGTAATTTTATTTCAAGTAAAATTATGAGGTTATGAGAATATTCTATTTTGCAAATTACCATAGGTTTGATTTTCAGGTTAGAGGCGCTGAGATTTGCATGCAAGGATTTTGTTGGGAAATGATCTTGGGAATGTAGGAGAGCAAGAGTTTGCCACCCCACAGTAGATCTATTTGCACGGGGATTATTCTAGGCTGATTACATCAAAGAAATAAAAGACTCAGGAAGGGTGTTTTACCTCCCCCTTAACTGCCTAAAATAATTTAAATCAAGGGCCATGGTCCTGGAAGAGCATTATGACCAGAGATATCTCCCAAAAATATGGCCTAGCTGTGCTAGAACACCACAGGGCTTAGAGACCAATGTCCTTTTGGTGTCGCTTTGTCTCAGAAAGGCATGGCTGACATATATTTACTAAATGTTTGCTTTTTCATCTCCATGTGAACTGCATTCCTCCCCTTTGAAGTCCCAGCTCCCACCCCTTCTCCTTAGTTCACAATGGTATGTAAGTCCCAATTACTTGACTGCCTGTGGGACCCCATATTCTTATGGAGCCCCATATGTGTGCAATTGAATTTGATTTTCTCCTGTTAATCTGTGTCATGGCAATTTAATTCTTAGACCAGCCAGAGGAACCTAAAAGGGTAGAGTACAATATTTTCCTCCCCGGCAGGAACAACATCTGTGAGGAGTGAGGAAAGCAGAGTTGAACAGAGGGGAGAAGTAAATGGCTATTCAGCTGCAGCACAGGCTTCAGCCAATCCCATGGGGAACTGGGGCTGGGGTAGCTTTCCGAGTTGTACCAAATGAGGCAAAAGGGCTGGGCATTTGCATGTAATGCTTTCCCATCCCCGTGGGCCAATCATTTGATGCTGGCTGTGCCCAGAGAGAAGAAACAACTTGGGCAAGGCAGCTTCCTTAGGCTGAGGGGACTTTCTGGAGTATGATTTAGGTATAAGTTATTGAACCCCAGTACTTTGGGAAGGAGAGGGAATGAGCCTCTGAGTCGTGAGTGAGGAACTGGGTAATGCATTCCAGTGTCAACTCAATTGCCTTATACATCTTTTAACTAAAATGGAATTGTAAATACTTATTCATAAGCACCAGAATTTCTTTTTGGAAGAGTCAATAGAAAAATAATTCTAAAAGATTAAGAAAGTGATTTTCCAAATACAGGAAATAAGAAAAAAAGCACACAACTGATTCAAATTCATTGGTCAAGAAATATATATATATATATATATATATATATATATATATATATATATTTTTAATTCACACTTTTCCTTAACTCCATCATCAAGTGTTAGTGTTAGTTCAGGAATTTTGGACTGCATATTCTCCCTATTCCATCCAATTCTGGGTTTGTGTTCTCTGGCATTTAGCATTGCTTGGCATAAGATTTAGATTTATTTTTCTATCAAACTCTGTCCATTCCTATTTGCTTTCTTGTGTGGGCTAATTTACATTGGGAAACACTTTAATTGACAACACAGTAAAGGCTAGAAAATGACAACAACATTAATGATGGTGAGGATGATGATGATGATAGATATGCAGGTTTTACTATGTTTTTAGACAAAGTAGTCTATATCCATCACCTCATAATAATCCTATAAGGTACTTCATACAACCCCCATTTTATAGATAAAGGAAATGAGACCCAGAAAGGATAAATAAATGAGTATTATAAAATTGGTAAATAGCAGAACTTAAATAAAGGTGGGTTGACTTCAATCTGCAGAGTCTGCTGTCTCAATTTGTGTGTTACCTTCTAACACACCCTGACAGTCCCCCACTTTTACTTCTCCATACCTTACCATCTTTTGGCATCACTATGCTGTTAACTATGTGGATAACAGGATATGTCATGCAGTGAAGCTAGCATAAGCTTTAGACTCACAATTCCATGTTGGAAACAATTCTGCTGTTTGGTAGCTCGTGTACTTTGGCAAGTTATTCATCTTCTCTGAATCCTCATCTGAAAATAAATGATGATAATAAAACCTATGTCATAGGAAGTAGTTGTAAATTTTCTTGTACATAATGGATACTCAATAAATAAATGATAGCTGTTGCTATCCATAAAGATATGGATAATTATTTTGCAAATATTAAGCAGATGCATTGATACCCCAAATTCTGATCCATCGAGGAAGTGTGCTACATTCAAATGGTTTCCAGAATGAAGATAAACAGAATTTTGGGGTTAAAATACTTGAAAGTGGTATCAACTATGGGATTCAGAACCTATATAGCTGAGCTATTTAAAGAATCCAGAGGAATAAACAATTTTTAGTAGAGAAAAAGATATAGACTTCAATAGGCGGAAATGATTATAACCAAATAAAGAATGTGAGTCTAGAAAGCCAAAGTACTTCTTTAACTTTTGTGTTTGGAAGTAAATTTAAATAAGTGTTAAGTTTATTCCTTTTGCATATATCTGAAGGAAATAATCATAAATATAAAATAATTCTTAAAGCCTAAGGCACCAGTTATTCATAATGTCAAAAAAGAAACAAATTAAATGATTTCTAATAACTATTAAACTAAATTGTTATACCACTTTAGAGGACATAATATTTCCTCTAGATATACTTCTTAAAGTATTAAGTGTTAACTATTAAGGAAGCATATTTAGAGATGGTGTATACTATTAAATTATAACACTAGAATATAATATTTATAAATCTATAAGCACATACATGAGACACACATATTTCTCCCCAAATATATATGGAGAAAAATAAATAAAAATGTTATCAGTGATTCTCTTTTGATGGTAGAAACATGGGCAATTTTTCCTTTCTGTTTATGTGAGTGTATGTTTTTATGTGTGGTGTGTACATGGTGTTCCAGATTTCTTTAAGAAGCAAGCACTTTGTAAAGAGAAAAAAATCTTTATTTGGAAGCACCTGCCCTACACTGACGTGCACTTGTCTCCTATGCATGCTCCCATTTCCCCCGATAAGATCAGCTCATGTTTACCACTGTGGCACAGAAGCATGCAAATATTTACTTCCTAAGCAGTAGGAAAGCTTTCAAGGCACTTGCTAATGGTCACAGGCACTCTTACAGTTTGCTGATTGAGATTTGTGCACCCATAAAAAGCGTAGAGATTAAAGGAGAGGCCTGAAAATGTATTCATAATTAGAGAGGGGACCAGGGTTGTATTTGGGACATGATTAACTGGTAGTCAGCAAAGAACAAACTGATTATTAGCTGTTCAATTCTTGTTGGTCTTAGGGGATTCCACTCAGTGGCCTAATTAAACTGAGCTTGAAGTCTTCACATCTCCATTCAGTGGCAATTTCATTATAATATTCAGTTCTTTGCATGAGATTTGCCTCCCTGCCTTTAATCATATGTTTTGCATTTGTGTAACACCTTCCTTGATTAGTTTCTCTATAGGATTAGCTCTTGATAACTGCTTGGTTTATGAAAGCAAATGTCACACATAAGACAATCTGGATATTAAGGTTTATTGTCAGTAGTGGAATTTTTCAAAAGGGAAAAACAAACAAAAGACACGCACTTGTTTTAATTAAAATGAATTTCTTTGCTTTCTGAACAGTGTATTTGTTTGGCTCTGAATATTTTGTACAGATAAGATTTCAGAGAAAAAAAAACCTCAAGGGTTTTAGAGAAATAGAAAAATACTTTACATTTTCAACTCAAACTCAAGGGATTTCTTTTTTAAACGTGTTTTTAGTGACTTTTTTTAGAGAGAGAGGAAGGGAGAGATAGAAACATCCATGTGAGAGAGAAACATCGATCAGCTGCCTCCTGCAGGCCCCCCACTGGGGATCCAGATGGCAACCTGGGCACTGCCCTGACTGGACATTGCACCAGGACCTCTCAGTCCACGGGACTGCGCTCAATCCACTGAGTCCCACCTGCTGGGCCCAAGGGATTTTTTTGTTAGGAGCTAAAAAAGAAATGTCTTTATTGAGGGGAAGAGGATACAAGCAATATATAAATCAAAACTTATCTGGTGAATAATTTTTTTTGATGTATTGCTGGATCCAATTTGCTGTAAGAAAGAAAGATCTCTTCTTATCCTTTGAGACTCCATGGAGGGACCTGGAAGGTATTATCCTAAGCGAAACAAGCCAAGCGGGAAAAGACAAATACCACATGATCTCACTCATTTGAAGAATATAATGAACATAACAGTCTGAGGAACAGGGTAGACCCAGAGATGTGGAAGTACGGTACAGACTGACAACCCTCAGAAGAGGGGGTGGTGGGGGGAGGGAAGAGATAAACTACAGAATTTATACACATGTACGCATAACCAATGGACATGGACGACAAAGCTGAGGAGGTGGGGGGGGATGGGGAGGAGGGTGTCAATGGGGTAAAAAAGAAACATCTGTAACAAAAATAAAATTAAAAATAAATAAATAAATAAAAGAAAAAAGTATTTTAAAAAAAGCTTATCTGGCTTTAATTGGCTTTTCTTTCTCTTGTTCAACGTGGTGGGATTTTTTTTGTACATTTTTTAAGACTCGCAATCTGCTCATGAAATCCTTGTACAGGGGCAGCTGGGGGGCACATAATCCTTAAAGGACCCACTGGCAGAGCTCTTATCAGGGCAGGAGTAACTGCTGGGTGCCGCCTACTTCCTTCCCTTCTGCTTCAAGTGTCGGACAAATAGGCGTCGGACGTGGGGGGAGCCTAGCAATTGGCGAAAAGACACTCTGAACGCCCACTCTGCTGGCGCAGGTCCTTCATCATTTTGTCTACTGCCAGGGGGTCTTTTTGATTTTCCAAAAATCCAGAGAACTTTTCCATGAGCACTCTCAGGTCCTCCTTTGTCAAGTAGCCTTTATCCCCAGCGAATCTGTGGACCGTGAACATCGTGGCCTGCAGGGCGTGCTCCATCCCAGACGGCATCTTGGGGAGGTCTTGGCGGGAGGGGCGGCGGGATCCTTCGGCTGCCTGGGACGCGAGGCCGGCGAGGGATTGTTTTATTCACTGCATTATTCTGAGCGTGTAGGTCGCCCTCTAAGACAGCAGTAAGTCTTTCTGGCTCCAGAGTACCCCTTAGATTAGAAATGTGCTTTTAAAATAGGCAGCAAAGGGGCTCTAAAGTGTATTTTTGGAGCTCCAAACAAAGTTGTGATTCAGCAATTACCCAATTAATTTGATCAGTATTGATTGCTAAACTCAGACTGAGTTGAATAATGCAGCCCCTCACATAAGTGTTTGGTAGCAAAGCAAAATTTGGAGTTGGCTATATAATTCATTGATAATCTAATTCAGCTACCAAATCTCAGTTTTATACAGTCCAACATAATCTTAGGTAAACAAAGTTCACCTGACTCTAACAAATACGTTGTAACATGTAAAAAGAGAACAATTTCAAAATATGACTTACACTAAGAGAGATAAACATACCTGTTGTAAACAAAATAATTCTGTACTATTTTTCTGTTCCAGATCCTTAAAAGTTACAAATACTCACTAATATTAGCATTTCAATTTCAAAAGTAATATATCTTAATAATGCTTTCTATAAGCTGATAAGAGGCTATTATGGATAAAACTCCAAACCAATTTCAAAACTACTTTCATTTAAAAAAATATAATACATATGTAGAATTGCTACATAAACAAGTGATACTTATTTAATGCCTGCTTTATAATGTACACTTTAAAACAATTTTGTTTTACTCGATTATAGTTTTATTCATGGACATTGATAATAAATGAATAGTTTATTCATTTACCTTGAATAAACTATTGTGAAAAATTAAGGCATACAGTTAAAATGTATGTGAACTATATTTTTAATAATACATATTTGCACAAATGTGATGATGTGAATAAGTGCATACTTGATGATTCAGAAATAACTTTAATCTGCAGAATATATATTATTGAGAAAAATATAAAACAGTCCAAGTTGTTTGTTATAATAGAGTTGTTCTTTTGTTTTTGTTTTTGTTTTTGTTTAATTCTGAATCCATTGGATTATAATTAGTCCAGCCATAGGGCACAACTATTTAATAAATTCTAAAATTAAAATAAATCTTAAGTGATATGATATATATTAGGACAAGATTATTATTTTCTTGATAATAGGGATGTCACTGGTCTTGCTCATGTCTTGTTTCTAGCATCTAGTATCACGACTGCACATAGTAGGCACTGGTGCAATTCATGTTGAATGAAAAAAATCAGTGAATTGATACCATGCAGGAGAGAAGCAAAAATTCTGAAGAATATTCAAACGAGTTTACTTTAAATCAAACATTGTGTCTTAACTAGGGGAACAATCCTACTGTCTCCTATCAATTTCTTAGGAACATTTTGATTTTCTGGGTCACTTCTCTATGTCACCACCCTATTATAGGCATCAACCTTTGTCTTAGAAACTAGCATCAATTCTTCCATTGTACAATATGGATTTAAAAAGCAGAAGCCAAGGTTAAAAAAAAAAAAAAAGCTATCCAAAACCCAGTAAAATGGCTTATATTTGAAAGATTTCATTTACCAGCTGTTTTAATGGAAACAGTTTACTCAGGTAACTTCAGTTCTAGTGAAACAATTAAGGTTACATTAGGTAACGTCTGGTGTGCTTAGTCAAAGATATGTTAAAGTGCTACATATTAGAGGTGCTAAATGAGTAACTGTTACTAAATAAGTAACTGTCATTATCATCATCTTTATGACACTAGCCATCATCATTATAATTACTCTTGTTATTATTATCACTGTTATTCGTAGATGTGGAATACCTGGTTCCCATTTCTCATTTTTTTTTTTATTAATTTTACATTCTTCAGCCCTGGCTGGTGCTTCCGTGGTTAGAGCATAAGCCTATCGACCAAAGAACTGTGGGTTTGATTCCCCATCAAGGGCATGTGCCTGGGTTGCAGGTTTCATTCCCCACCCAGTTGGGGTGCATGCATGAGGCAACCAACCGATATGTCTCTCTCACATTGATGTTTCTCTCTCTCTCTTCCATTCTCCCCTGCTTCCACTCTCTCTCTTTTTTTTTTTTTTATCCTCACCCGAGGATATTTTTCCATTTTTTGTACAGATAGAATGGGAGGGAGAGAGAGAAAGGGAGAGAGAGTGAGAAACATCGACGTGAAGGGACACATCGAGTGGCTGCCACCCACACGACCAACCAGGGCCGGGGACAAACTGCAACCGAGGTACGTGCCCTTAGCGGGAACCGAAGCCGGGTCTCTCCGGACCGCAGGCCGACGTTCTAACCGCTGAGCCAAACTGGCCAGGGCTCCACTCTCTCTCTTTAAAAAAAGAAAAAAAAAAAGTTCTTCAAAGACACTTTCAGTTACCCTCCCAGACATATGCACAAATTTCCAGAAAAATATTTTTTAGGAATTTCTTCTTAGTCTCAATTGTATATAGATGCAATTCCAATAATTTTAGTAGTTCCACACTTCTTTGAATAATATTTTAATTGTGTTCCAAGTATGGCACTAGGCAATGCCAATCCCTTTATGTTGATAAATTGTACATTTTTATAGGTACCAACCATACATTATTTTAAATTTCTTTTGATTATCTAACTGTATAATAGGCAATATTTGAAACCTGTCAAATATTAAATTCTTAAATACTGAAACTTGTTAAATACTATGATTATCTCTGATAACCTCTGTGATAGTGGGTGCTCTGATAAATATGTGCAAAGGAAATACCCAGTGGAATTTCTAGATCTGTCTAGAACAGAGAGCATTTTGAGAACATTCACCATATACAACAGGGCATGAAAACATAGCTTAATAAGAACCTAATTGCCTGACTGATACACTATGTAGTTTAATTCTGAATTTTTGCATTTCAATTTAATTCAACATACTGGTTATTCTAAGGTTACTATATGTTTGATTTATTTATCACAATCTATTTTGAAATATTATACCACTTAAACATAAAATATAAGAACCTCACAACATTCTACTTATAATTAGCCCCCCTCCATTCTTTGTGCCAGTGTCTCATCTACTAATCTACATATGTTGCGATTCTCAAAATACGTTGCTTTGACTCATTTAAACAGTCCATTTCTTTTTCTTTTCTATGCTTTGTCTATTTTTATTGACCAGTCTACAAGTTTGCTTATACTTTTTTATTTCATGTCCAATCATCTGTCAAGCATTTCTAATAAATTTTTTAATTCAGATTCAATTTTTAGTTCTACAATTCCTGTTTGATTCTTTTATGTACAGTTTACAGATCACCTTATACATTATTCATTAGTGATATATAGAAATACAGTTTATTTTACTATATTAATCATGTATCCTGCAATATTACTAAACTTATATAATATTTCTAGGAGTTTTTTCCTACATGAATGATCACATCATTTGCAAACAAAGACAGTTTTATTTATTTCTTTACAATCTGAATGCAATTTCTTTTTCTTACCTACTTGCATTGCCTAGAATCTCCAGTACAATGTTAAATAGATGTGGTAAGAGCATATACTCTTACCTTGTTCCTAATCATAAGAATAAAACATATAATTTCTCACCATTAAATATGATGTTAGCTGTAGGATCTCAAAGATGCCCTTCATTAGGTTGAAAAATTTTCCTTTCTGAAAGAGCTTTTATGAGCAATGGATGTTGAATTTCATAAAATATTTTTTTCTCAATATATTGAAGTGATCATATTTTTTGGTTGTTTTTGACATGGTTATTTACATTCATTGATTTTGAATTTTAACCTTAATTTGAATTCCTGTGATAAACTTCTCTTGAAATGTAGTATTCTTTTTATATATTGCTGGATTTAATTTGCTAATTTATTTTTAGAATTTTGGCATCTATAATAATGAAGAATATCAGTTGGCATGTTTCATTGTCTTGTAACTCTTTTGTCTGGTTTTGGTATCCAGGGTCTTTCAAGTGTCAGTCAATCTCCGGGTTCTTGACTTGCCCGGAAGAAATTTCAAGAGCAGGTCGGAGTAAGAACAAAGCAAGTTTTATTCAGGCAGAGAAATAGAAAAAGGCCAGGGTGTGGGCTCCATTGTGAAAGAAGTCCGTGTACAAGTGGACTCAGGCCATCTCATAAGTGAGTTGCATACATGTGGTCGGTTAGTTCTTGGGATTTGATGTGTTTCCAAGAGAAGAGTTGTCTCCAAGCTCTGTGGCCCCAAATTCTGACTCCACATTCTGCTTGGGAGAGGACCTTGTTGTTGTGACTTCCAAGACCACCTCAGGGGTTTCCTGCCATAAACTGTTCCTCTTTGATCATGGTAGAGGTGTGGGCTCTGGTGAAAGATGTCAACTTCCACATCCTCACTCCACTTGCTGGGCTCCCCCTAACCTCTTTCTATCCTGCCTCAGGATTATTATGTAACATATGTAGAATACTGGGAAGATGATTGGAGTCCTCTTATATTGTTTGTACTTAAATAAATCCAGCATCTTTAAAGCTCTGAGTGTTTTATATATTTCTTGTTTTTTCAAGGCTTTAAAGACAAAATAATTTAGAATTATTAAACCAGAAACAAGAATGTTGTAGTAAAGTAGATGAACATGGAAAAACTATCTAGTAAAAGGACTGTGATAAAGTCACAGAATCTTTACCAACACTGCTTGCTGCAAATGACAAATTGCTTTTGAATTATTATTCAAATTATGCTATTCTTAAATGTAGTCACGTATACTGATTAAGCACCATCTGGAAGTTTTTTGGAAAAGTAACTACCAATCTTCTTTATATTTTTTAATTAGAATTTAGTCTGAGTTATACTTATGACTTCATCTGTATTAAATATTTATAGATCAGAGCTATTGCTGAATAGATACAACATTGGACACCATAAATTGGATTTCAAAGGGAAAGGATAAAATTGACTGTCCTTTCTTTGACACTGATGTAACTTTGGAATTTCTTTATGGGGAGAGATATGAACTGTTTATTTTTCGGTATCTAATCCCAAAGTCTTATTTGCTCTTTTTATATTTTTCTGTTTCCTTGGTTTGCTCAATTCTCTTGTATACACCCTTTTCCATAGCGTTACTGGTGGGGCCATGAATTACAGCACATAAGATCACGTACTCAGTAGCCAGTTTCCTGGGTTTGAACCCAGCTCGGCACCAACAATGAGTAGTTAGTGAAATTCCCAATACTTCACTTTCCTCATTACAAAACGGGAACAATAGGTTTGCTGTTAGGAACACACACACACAAATAAGCCTGCAACACTGCCTGACATGTGAGCAGTACATAGGTATGTGCTATTAATAATTCATCCTCTTTTTCCTTTGACTCTGTCTTCTTGCTAATTTGCATAACCTCTTCTGTAGTTTTACTCACAGCTGTTTGACTCCGTATTTTATCCAGATTTCTATTAGAGAAATCAGTTTTACTTCTATCTAGTTATGAACTTTTATTTTCCAAAATGTAACTTTTGCCCTTCAGACTGAAATATAAGCTCATTCTATGAAACCTAACCTGTCTAAAATAGCAAATGCTAATACTGTTAGCTATCATTTACTTATCATGCTGTATTTCCTTGTCTTTCTATAAACAATGGATCAAGACTGTGGCAAATAACTAATGCACATTTTTGTGACGGTGAATGGTTTCGTAGTTATCATTTTCCTGATTTTTGCCTCAACATTTTTATTTTGATATTATCCCGAGATCTTTGCAAATTAGACTCTCTTCATTGCTGGTTCTGATTGGGTTACGGTACACAAGACATACAAGAAAGTGTGCAGAAAGCGGCTGAAAGCCTGTGTCGTGGTGGCGCTGGGCTCCACACCTCTAGGCACTTGTATGCTGGGCCTCATCTTGTCAGCAGACTGTCTACATGAAAAGTAATGAAACTACTTTGCGAAATGTACGGACATATGTTTTTCCTTTTACGTGTACCAGAAACTGAAGTTCTTTCTATATAAATGTATAATGTTTATATCTTGGTTCTACAAATTCATGACCTTAAATGGTTATTTCAGATTTTTCGGCCTGTGGCAATAATTTCTTCCCCGTATCCCACTATCCCCAATTTATTATATTTTAAATTAATTATGCAGTAATATGGTATGAATGCAAAATAACATAAGAAATACAGTCTTGAGGTTGTCTGGATATTAGCACTTAGTGCTGTGTACTTGCTTTGAGCCACTTTTTCAGTGAGGTTAAGAGAACATTCAAGGATATTTAAATTATCTTGTTGACCTTCACATCTCATTTAAGTTTATGAAAACAGTGTCGCCTTCCCCCTTAAAAAATGATGAGTTTGCATGCTTTTGGATGTGTCTTGTGTCTCTGGATGGCAAAACCTCCTCTTAGCAATATTTATATTGCTCCTGTTTTGTATTTTGTTCAAATAGTCCTGTGTTTGCTTTCATTGCTCAGTAATTCAATTAATTCTAATTGTTTTTGTCTTTATTATCACCTCCTCCCACGGGGAGCTTCCTATTATAATATATTGGATGATTTAAATTTTTTCATTGTCTCTTTAGTAGGAACAATTTAAGGTATTTTATTGAAATGCAAATTTCATACTTTTAAAATGTCCTGTGCCTGAATATATATGTTTAATTAAAAGGTGTGGGTGGGGGAAGGAACGGACTTTAGGACAATTATACTATCTTTCTTCTGAAATCATTTTCAGCAGACAGGGTTTTCCACATGGGCAAAATTACTTCTGTTATATTAGTTAAAACTAAAAACAAAACTGAAGATAATCTGGAAACTGGGAAGCTAAAACTTCTTTTTTTTTTCTTTTTTTCATCCTCACCCGAGGACATTTTTCCATTTTTTGTTCAGGTAGAGTGGGAGAGAGAGAGAGGAACAGAGAGAGAGAAACATCGACGTGAAGGGACACATCGAGTGGTTGCCACCTGCACAACCGGCCAGGGCCGGGGACAAACTGCAACCGAGGTACGTGCCCTTAGCGGGAACCGAACCCAGGTCTCTCAGGACCGCAGGCTGACGCTCTAACTGCTGAGCCAAACCGGCCAGGGCGGGAAGCTAAAACTTCTTATTGCAATTACTCAAGGCACAAATTAGACTCCATTCTATTCTTACCTTTCAATCGTCCCCTCTTTGTTAGTTTCTGCCTATCCATTGATTTTTTAGAGCAAGTGGAGGAAGGGAGGGAGGGAGGGGGAGAGAGATAGAGAGAGAGATAACAGAAACATTGATGTGAGAGAAAAACACCCATTGGTTGTCTCCCATATGCGTCTGGCTGGGGCCAGGGATCAAACCTGCAACCCAGGTATGTGCCCTTGATGGGGAATTAAACCCACAACCCTTTGGTTCAGGGGCCGATGATAGAACCACTGAGGAACACTGGTCAGGGCTCAATTTTGTCTCTTAGGCTTTGTAGATCATTTAAAAATAAAAACACCACTTACACCCCCACTAATGATTCAGTAATTTGAGGGAAGTGGAGATACTTATGCAGATTCCTAACAGTGAATGTAATTCATAGCTCGTTCTAAAGCTTCATAAGACTCTCACTCTGAAATGTATATAACAGCATATCAGTTATTTTAAAGGAGATGGAAAGGCTGGTCATATAAATATATATATATATTTTCTTTATTGATTTTAGAGAGAGAGGAAGGAAGAGGGAGAGAGAGATAGAAACATGGATGAGAGAGAACATTGATTGCCCGCCTCCTGCATGCCCCTCCCTGGGGATCAGGCCCACAACCTGGGGATGTGCCCTGACCGGGAATTGAACTGGTGACCTCTTGCTGCATGGGTGGATGCTCAAACACTGAGCCACACCAGCCTGGTCAGGTATTTTGGATGTATGGAATTAAAAGAGTTGGGAGGTGGGGATGTACAGAAGGGAATGGAGTCACTGTTTCTGGTGGGAATATTGCTGATAGAAATGATGTCCTTTCACAGAGTAGTGAAAAAAGCATTTTGGGGGAGTCACAAGTGGGAGAATAAGTTTAGTGGTAAGATTTATGTAAAAGCAAAGTCTAAAACTGTCCCTCGGTTCCCAGTGTCTCATCTTCATCTGTCGTGCTGTGGAAAAATATCCAGCCTTGTCCTCATCAAACCCAGAAATTAGGCCAGTGTCCTGACATTTTGGGGCATTGGTTTGGTCCATGTCTCTGTCCTCATGCGGCTAGCTTAGTTTGTGTTCCCAGCTGGGCTCCTGCTGGTGCTGTGCCCAGGCCTGTATGACCCCCTGCAGGCCCCAGTGGCCATGAGGGCCGCAGAGCTACTATGGAGAGAAAATGTGTGCATGAGCCCTGCAAGGAGAGAGGGAGAGAGAGAGAGAGAGAGAGAGAGAGAGAGAGAGAGAGAGAGAGAGAGTCTTTGTTAAACGGGGATCATATTATCTTGAGTTTGGGAAGGACCAGGTGGCCTTTCAAACTAAGCAATTAACTTCCCAAGCTTTTGCAGACTGGCGCTGGATCCTCCCCCACCAATCATGTCCTAGATCTTCCCGGAATCTGTGTCCCTTATCCAATCCCACCCCACCCTTTCCCAGGCCAGAAAGACAGGCCTTGATGGCCGCCATCTTGGGTTACACGAGCATGCGCCCAACACGGGCATGTTCCCTTCATGTTTCTATATGTTTCTAATCCTCCCCTCAGTAATCTGTGTGGATAGGGTGGGTGGTTGCCTGGGGAGTGTGTGAAGCTGTAGGTTACCGGCGAAGCTGGCCAGGTGTTGGATTCAGCTTCCCAGTTTATTAGGCTTCTTAAGGTCTGATTCCCTTTGTCCCCTTCCTTTGTTAATATGTAGCTACCTATGCTAACAGCATGAGTACCTCTTGGTGATTCGACATCAGTATAAATGAAGGGGAAATAAAGGCTAAAAAAGATGAAAAATGGTGATAAGAATTAAAAAAAGAAAAAAAAAATATATATAAAATTTGTTTTTTGCAAGAGGTCAGCTTTCAGGACCTTTTTCTTAACAGTAGCACTTATTCTTGAACATGAGAATGAACCCACAGACTAATAATAGCCCAAGATTCACAAAAATTTGTAACATTTTTTTTAAATGTAGAAAAGTAGAAAACTTGCCATGTTGTTTAATTTGTAAATTCCCATATATGTATTTTAATTTTCATTTTATGCCTATTCTAGTAAATTATTGTTGGGTAAAAAGCATATTTGCTTTGAAAATACACTGAAAATATGCACTCAAATGGTTTCAGATAGTAATCATCTTTTTCCTCATTGCAAATAAAAGAATAGATACATACTTGAACTGTTACACAAAAATTACAGGTTCCCAAACCAAAAATAGTTCTCTTAATATATGTGTTTTATCTTTATTTCCATTTTTCTCTAAAATGTTGAGACTGACAGCTGTTATTAATAGGTAGGTTGATGGTGGTTGTCTTCTTCATTCAACTGAAAGACCTCCTGCTGTTTTTGAAACAGTGAGAGACTCTTCCATGTTGGGAACCCAAAACATGAAAATTTCCGTATTCTTTAAAATTCAACCTTGAGCCTTGGGTACATTTTCCTTTACCTATTTATGTTATGTTTGAGTTGTCTGTGTGGCTCCTGCTTCTTGAATGTAAAATCATTTGCCCTATGGCCAAATGAAATGAAGAAACAAAGAATCGTATGTAAGTAATTCTAGTCGCCACACAAACAAATCATTTTTTTTAGTTCTGAATTTGAGAAGTAACTATATTAATTTACATAGAGTAAACCAGTTTTCAAAGAGCAATCACATTAGCCTTAAAATAAATATTTCTGCCTGTGTCATACATTTTTTAACTGGTGGGCTCAGTTTAAAAATAAAAAATGGTTAAAAATGCTTCCTTATTATAAAAGGCAAGTGGCAATTAATGGTGGGGACTTGACTAGAAGCTTAAAGAAGGAAGGGACTTGTTTTCATTTACTGTTGAATTCCCAGTACCCAGAATGTGTCTGGCTCAGAGTGACTGACAACTATTAATAAAGCAATAAGCTGTTATCACTTAAAATTATTTTGTATCAGTTCTGTATCATATGATTATTTTTTTTTTTGGGGGGGGGATATTTCCATATACATACATATATAATTGAAGAGACAAAAATTATCCCTGGCCAGTTTGGCTCAGCAGTTAGAGCATCTGCCTACAGACCAAAGGTTTGTGGATTCGATTCCAGGTCAAAGGCATGCATCTGGGTTGCAGGTTCCATCCCCAGCCTGGGTCAGGGTCTTTCAGGAGGCAACCAATCAATGTCTCCCTCCCTCCCTCCCTCCCTCCCTCCCTCCCTCCCTCCCTCCCTCCCTCCCTCCCTCCTTCCCTCCTATTCACTCTATGAAGAAAAAAAAAACAAAACACAAAATTAGTTATTCAAGTTAGGTGTTAAAATCTTATCCATATTATTTTACCATTGATTGAATTGGGATTCAATACCCAAATTAATTAATTAATTAGGAAAATCTGAAGTACAAATTAAAAGGTTGGTTTTTATCTATCCTCTTGTCTTTCATTAAAGTGTTATGTTTAAAGCCACTTTATGAAAATATATTCAAAAACTTTGTTTATGCATTATACATTTAAAGTCATCTTAGAAAAAGAGGCTAGAGTGAGTAGATCTTATTTCTAAAGCTTTTATATAAGAGTAGGAATTTGCTACAATTCCCCAAATACTTTCCTTTTCATATTGACAATATAAAAGTAACTAATGTAGTTTTCTTACTAAAAATATAAGGGGAAAATCCAGTTTTTTTTAGTTAATTTTATCTCTGTTTCTAAAAATTGTCTTTCTAAATTTTCCTATAAAATGCTTATGTGGTTGTTTAGTATAAGGTAATTATTGATGTGCATACTGAATAAAAAACCTCTCTAGTTTATGTTTTAGTTACATTAAGATTCATACACTTTAATGAAGCATACTATCCATTACACTTTTGGTTTATTTTTAACCTCAAATGTTAAAGTTATTTAATATTAGAATATATTAATCCTTGTGATAGAAAAATTCTGAGATATCCTAAATCAAATTGTAGCTGTCCAGAGAGTGAGAAAAGACACCAGAGTAATTAACCAGTCCATAGCAGTGGGTCAACTGAAGAAAATCTGCTCCCGTTCCTGAATGTGTGTTGGGGCTTTAAATCAACCCCAGGTGGCTATCTGAAAAGAAGCAGGTGACCACCAGATGCCACCATGTCCTGCTTATGCATGAACTTTCCGGACTGTTGCCACAACCAGTTAAAAGTAGTAAATATTTCTTTCTTTTTTTTTATCCTCACCCGAGGATATTTTTCCATTTTTTGTACAGATAGAGTGGGAGGGAGAGAGAGAAAGAGAGAGAGAGAGAGAAACATCGACATGAAAGGGACACATCGAGTGGCTGCCACCCGCACAACCAACCAGGGCCGGGGACAAACTGCAACCGAGGTACATGCCCTTAGCGGGAACCGAACCCAGGTCTCTCTGGACCACAGGCCGACACTCTAACCGCTGAGCCAAACTGGCCAGGGCATACATATTTCTTTCTTATAGACTATACAACTGTCCTAAAACTGCCATTGATTTACATTTCCCGCTGTTATTAGAAAATTGCATGGATTGCCCTTCTCTGTCAATAGTAGAAGTAGGGTTCTTGGGTCTCCCTGGAATAAACATTTCTGGAGGCCCCCACAGGAGGATGAGATGTAGAAGAAAGCTTTATTTGCCTGAAGTTATATACCTCGGTTTGCAAAGTCCCATTTTCCTTTAACCAGTCCTGGGAAAGGGGCAGCTAGGGGTTCAGCAGAGCTAGAAGCAGAGCCAGTGTCCAAAGTTTCCAGTCCATGGTGGAGTTAAGTCCAGAGTAGCATCAAGCTAATCACAGGCCATTGTGTATCGGGGTCCGCATGGCCGTGTGCCACTTGGGCAAGCGCAGAGCAGGAGACCTCTGCAAGCCAGGAGTCAAGCTGGAACAGCAAGAGAGCAAACTCCCTTTGTTTAGGTGTTTAAATATCAAATCTTCCCATGCTTGCAACGGCCATGCCCATTCTGGCCAACAGCCCCTTCCCAGGCGTGATTGACAAGCACGTATCTTCCCTCTCTCACCCAGACTTATTGGATATGTGTCCAAACTGCCTCAGTCCAGTCTCTTCCCCCATTGACCTGTAGGGAATAGACCAGAGAGTGTTCGAGTGCAGCTTCCTGGCAAAGCTGTGCTCAGGGCATGCCTATATTATCCGGCCTTCCATCTGCTCCTTTCCTGTTAATTAGTAACGAGGTTATTACAACAGTATCACCACTTCCCCTTATGTGTAGCCAATGTAAAATCTTTCAATATAACTTAACATCTTTCTGCCCAAAAACATAATGTACAGGGTGGAGCAAAAGTAGGTGTACAGTTGTTCTTGTGTAAAATAATACAATAATCAGTAAACAATGATACAAGAATAAACTCTGTTTTGAGTTCTTACAGCTGTAAACCTCCGTTTGCCCCTCCCTGTGTCAAGGACTATTTTATCTCCAGGACAGCAGAACAGTTGTCTTCCACACCCCATGCTGCTGCTGGTGATGCATACTCCATCCCCAGGGCCTGCCTTTTCGGGCTCAATAAACTCTTTTATAAGAGCTTGTGACTATGAAAGTTTTTTGTTTGTGTGCTTAACAATTGAAATTAATATTGAAACACCACTTTTACATTTTTAATTGTGTCCTATTTCTTGGAAGGTGAACAATTTTTCAGTCTGATAAAATCATATTAAGTTCAAGAGTCTAAATTTATATGAAAAGAAATAGGGTATGGGTATCTTTAAGGTAAATTTTCATAGTGATCATCCGGATTTTTGATTTTCAGAATGTTGTCTAAACTACAGTGTTGTTTTTTCTTAATGAAAATATGCTCTTTTCTTTCCTGAACCATGTAGAAATTTTTGCTAACCCATCTGGTTTAGAAGCTACAGTTTGAATTTTAACGAGGCAATCTTATTTACTGTACTTGTTCCTGAGAATTTTCCAATATTGGCCCTGTCTTGCTAATTCTGTCTGTGAATGGGTCAAATTGCCATTGCTTTTCTGAAGAACTTGGAAATATGAGTTGGCTCTCAGTGAGGCTGAGGGTTGTGAAAATTAACATTTACAAAGTATTGGCTCTAGATTTTAAACAAGGAGCTCAATTATTTAGTCCTCCAGTATACCTTTTGAAGATAGTAAAATAAGCTTCTTCTGTCAGGAATTCTATTACCTCTTGCAGGCTCCTGAGACTTTACATTTAAAGAAGCAAGCGATACATTAAATAGCACACCTGTGAGCTTTAAAGAATTAATTCAAGCCCACATTGAGAGCATAACAATTACATGCAAAGACAGCAACGTTACTGTGAAATATGTTCACCTGGTAAATATTACCTGAACCTCCTTCAAGTCTGTCCTGATGATTCTGTGGTTATATTGGTCCTATTAGGAGAAAATCATAATTAATATATACCCTGAAATATGGGAGTTGAGAGAATATTTTCTAACCTGTAAAGTAAATGACATTGTTTCCATTCAGTTAAATATTTGTTTTATTTGAGAGGCAGAAAGGTTTGCACTTGACTAGAGATTATCAAAAGATGCATGTTTCTTATGGGTGGCCACCCCTTTTCATTGTCCCCAGGGACGTCCTACTGCAAGAGGACAATCACCAAGTTCAAGTCATTAAGTAAAAGGAATAAATGTCCAGAATGATGTAGATTTTCAGAGGCCTTAATTAAAGTTCACAGAACTTCAGAAAATTGAGAAATGCCCTTTCTTGACACTCTAACTACTGAGTTGTTTGCGTTTTTTATTTAAATATATGTTTAATTGGTTAGTATTAGTGTGAAATCCTGTAAAGAGAAATAGAGTGAGCGCCCTCTGGCTGTGGGGCGATTTGGGCACTTTTCAGAAGGAGGGAAATGAAAGGTGACTGACTGAAGGGCTCTGGCCTCTTCTAAAGATTCTAGAATTCTTCACGATCCCACCCAGGAGGTCACTAGTCCCTGGAATCACCGAGATCAAGGACAGCAGGCACCACATTCTTCCTTCAGAGGAGTTCACAGCTTTTCACTATACTGGAGATCTTTTGTTTAGTTTCCTGTAAGTGATAAACCTAGTCCTGAGTGCACTTCTTAAACCAAGGGTGGACAGAAAATTAACACTGAGGAGAGGAGTGTAAAAACTAGTGAGTAAACTAGTGGAGGAATCAGAGGTTTCTGTCTGTGGGTCTTTAAGTCCCTGACAGCTGTTCTTTGCTTATAAAGATGATGTCTTTTTGCCATGGCTGGTTTGGCTCAGCAGTTGGAGTCTCAGCCTGCAGACCAGAAAGTCCCGGGTTCAGTTCCCGCTAAGGGCACATACCAAAAAAAAAGATGATGTCTTTTCTGTCCTCACACCAGGAGTGTCCAGATTGCCTTCCAAACCAAATGAAACCCATGCCTTCTGGTTCTGTCTAAGAAAGTGCCCTCTACTAGTTCCCCAAAGTATTTAAAATAAATATTTAGTATAACTACTTATTTAAGAGATACAAACAAAGACTGATTAGTTAGCTTAATGAGCGCCTTGGCTCCAGACACTTAAAATAAAACACATTTCACTAAGGTAGGGCTTAGAGTCTAGAAACATTTTTTATGGTCTTGCACTGTGCTTTGAAATCGAGTCTGTTCTTTGAGGCATGTGCTGTAAAGGTGGCATTTTGGATCAATAATATTCCATCTCATAGAAAAGGGCTCATAAGTTGATCTGTTCCTAGGGGAAAAGATTACTTTGGGGTTTCAATTTGCTACTTGGTTTTACTTTTCTTTCCCAACAGAACTCCCTTTAGTTGTGACTCAGAATGTCCCTGCTAGTACTCTTAAAACCTGACAGTTAACATTTTGGCTTATAAGCTCAGCAGGATTTTATGAGTTATAGGTCAACGAATACGCAGAGATGTTCATAATGAGAACTCACCCTCATGTACGGTAGTAGTTCAATCCCTTTCTCCTTCCTCTGCCAAAGTCCCAGAAAGCAAGAGTTTATTCTATAAATACTTTGAGCCACATTGTGTTTTGGGGTGGGCAGAATAATTAGAAGTCAAACTGAAGCACAACAGCCTGGCAAATTTTTGCTGAAATCAAGCCACAATCAGTCAGTCCAATCTTAGTGTCAATGCTAGAGGAATGTAAATCTTTCAGTAACGACGTTAGCAATGTAGTTTAAATATAGTGTAAGGCAAGGAGCTTTATTTTAAATCTCCAGTCATAATCACTGG
This sequence comes from Molossus molossus, assembly GCF_014108415.1. Taxonomy (NCBI): domain Eukaryota; kingdom Metazoa; phylum Chordata; class Mammalia; order Chiroptera; family Molossidae; genus Molossus; species Molossus molossus. Next base: position 28,092,675 of record NW_023425401.1, on the reverse strand, counting down.
AGAGGAGCTCTCAGAAACTTTATTTGTCTTATTGTGTTACACAGTCCAAGACGTTAGCTGCTTGGGGTGCTATATTCAAGAGCAATATGCAGTTGTGGCAGGGTAGTTTTATTTACTTGCAGCAAGTAAAGTAGACGGGATTTCTATCCAAAGCTCTGTCTCACCAAAGGGAAGCTTAACCATTGCTTATATACACTACTTGGTCAATCACATGTTGATTTCTTCTTGCAGTTGGCTACACTTTTCTGGTTGGGTTCTGGTCCAGCCCACCTTATTTACAGCTCCATCTGTAAAATACTGTGTTAATTTTAACATTTGTCAAGAAGAACATTTAGTAAGAATGGCCCAGACCTTGCCCGGCTGGTGTGGCTCAGTGGTTGAGTGTTAACCTGTCCACCAAGAGGTCACTGGTTCAATTCTTGGTCAGGGCACATGCCCAGATTGTAGGCCCGATCACCAGTGCAGGGCATGTAGGAGGAGGCCGATTGATGTTCTCTCTCATCGATGTTTCTCTCTCTCTCCCTTCCTCTCTCTCTGTGCCATCAATAAAGAAAACAAAACAAAACAAAAATAAATAAAATAAAAGAATGGCCCAGACCTTGAGACATGTGTCCTATCTAACATTAGCAACTACTAAAAGGCATATAGAGTTCAGTTTCATGAGTTCATTTTCGTGGGAAGGGTCACTTATCATGGAAATACAAGTCATTTCATTTAGGAAGAAAATTAAAATTAGGCCCAAAATGTTCTATGATGTACTTTCTCATTAAAGAAAAAAGCCAATGAAGGAAAATCTTTACTGATTGCTAATGAAAACTTGTACTAAGGAAATGCAATAATTTAATTTTGAATCAACAGGAAGGAACTTTAATCTCTGATGTAACTAACTCTAAATATTTACATTGAGGACAAATGAGGTTTGTTAGATAATTTATTTTTTGTTTTAAGCAGAGAGGCACAAATTACTGGTTCTTTCCCACCAAAGCTTATACACTATTAGGCAAAAGAAAGAAAAAAAGAAAGAATAAAAAGGAAAGAAATACATACTGAAGAAAGTTTGAACTCATTAAACTGCAGTGAATAAATAAACCACGTGTTAGAATATGTCAAATGCTTATCAGATATTTAATTCATAAATTTATACAGATTACCTATATAATCTAAAAGTCTGGGGTTATTTTGTTTGTTTGTTTGTTTAGCAGTAGTCACTCAGCTAGACCATATTCCAAATAATTCAAATTCTAAATGTTACTATTTTGAATCCAAATAAAATTAACTCAATTCTTCTCAAGTTACAGGTAGCACATCAGACACAAAACAAATATTTAATATTTTTTCTTGCTGTTAAATGAATAGTGTGCAGTTTTATTTACCTTGAGGATATGTACCTCATACGAAATTCTGATTAAAGACATATTTATAGTTCATATACAATGTTGTAGAAAGAAATAATTAAAATATCTTTGTTCCAGTGCTGAGCAAGTTAAGTAAACTCTTGGTCCCCCAGCCTCCCATTTTTTTAAAAAACCTCTCCGCCATCAACAAATCATCAAACAACAAGTGTTGGCGAGGGTGTGGAGAAAAGGGGACTCTAATACACTGCTGGTGGGAATGCAGACTGGTGCAGCCGCTATGGAAAACAATATGGTGCTACATCAAAAAACTAAAAATTGAACTGCCATTTGACCCAGTGATCCCACTTCTAGGAATATACCCTAAGAAGCCTGAAACACCAATCAGGAAGAATATATATACCCCCATGTTCATAGCAGCACTATCCAGATCTGGAAACAGCCCAATTGTCCATCAGTAGACGAATGGATAAAAAAGCAGTGGTACATATACACAATGAAGTACTATGCAGCTGTAAGAAAGAAAGATCTTTTATCCTTTGAGACGACATGGAGGGACCTGGAAAGTATTATCCTAAGTGAAATAAGCCAAGCAGAAAAAGACAAATATCACATGATCTCACTTATATATGGAATATAATGAACATAACAGTCTGAGGAATACAGTATACCCAGAAACATGGAAGTAGGGCACAGACTGACATCCCTCAGAAGAGGGGGTGGGAGGGTGGGGGGATGGGAAGAGATAAACCACAGAACTTATATGCATGTATGTATGACCAATGGACATGGACAACTAAGCCGGGGGTGGGGTGGGGGTGGGTGGGGAGGGGGGTGCCAATGGGGTAAAAAAGGTAAAATATCTGTAACAAAAAAATAAATAAAAAATTTATTTAAAAAAATAAAATAAATAAATAAATAAAATAAATAAATAAATAAAAAACCTCTTCCGCTTAAGTTATTCTCTGGCAATGTTAATTTTCTTTTTTATAATTTTTACTTTTTCAATCAATAATAAAAGCTTCTTATTTTTTCCTCTTAAAAGTAAAAAAATAGGAAGAATCACTAAAAAACATGAATAATGATAATGGAAGAATGATGCATGGATTATTACATGCCTTTAATATTTTGACAACAGTTAAAAGCTTTGGGTTATAATTCCAATTTTTCAAAATTAAACTAAAATGATTGGTGGTGGCCAGAAATGGAATGCTGATGTAATTTTTATCAATGGGAAGCAAACTTGTAAGATTTCTATAATTTCATTGCCATAAAAATTACCTAAAAATAAAAACGCAGTATTATTATTTTTAAGTGAAGATTGCCTTAATGAATCTTTCCTGGTTTACAAAAGAAGTGTCCCAAATGGGCTCAGCGTTTGCTTTGCTTACAAAACTCCCTGCAGACTCAGTGCACCCTAAGAATGCATTGATTTGTGGAAAAACTAGTTTACCAGAGGTAGATAACTAACCCAGAAGAAGATGGTTTTCCAAGATACTGCATCAAGGATGGTTAAGTACATAGGTGATATTACTTTTTTTAATTTTAGAATCCATAAAATAATTCCTGAAGAATCATAGGTATGGCTATCTCATTAACCTCTTGTGAGAACAAAGAATTCTTTCAGACACACCACAACATCGATATAAAATGTCTTACTACTAATTGGAATAAATTCTTACCTTCCCAGTTTTAAGTCAGTGCTGTTCAAGATTTCTTTCTGACAATGTGGCAAGAGTACCCTCACTTTCATCTATTAATGTCATCTCTTGTGTGCCTGCAAAATTTGCCAGAACTGATTAGAGCAGATATTAAATGATAATTGGACATTTAGTGCTCGTCAAACAGAAAGTGACAGATGGGGGCACTAATTAAATTACAGTTCTGACATTATTCACAATGGTTTATGACTCCAGTGATGACCTTCATGCATCTCTTCTCCACATTTCCCCCTCTTTGGTGGAGAAAGAAGGATAGGATGTTGATTGATAGAAAGAAAAGCTATCTCTTAAAAACACTACGCAAAATTATAAGATGTTTAAAATGCCTAATTTTTAAAGCTATCAAGATAAAACATTTCCCCCCCGTGGTGAAATGAAAAATCATAAAACAAAAGAAAAACTTAACTATGAAGCTAATGAACTGAGAAGGAAATATCTAGGTAATCCTAAAAAAAATATAAAAGACAGGTTATAATGACTCTATTTCTGGAAAGGATAATAAAAACCTTTGTTCTGATTTTGAATAAAAAAATATATAATTCTAATATCAGAAATAAGGATGCAATAATTTTTTTTTATTTTTTATTAATGCCTTTTTTGTTTGTTACCTCAAGCTTGCATTACTAGCTATCTCCACCAGCTAAATGAAGAATCTGGTTGAAACGAAAGAGGTAGGCAGAGGAATGAAAAGAAATTCTAAGCTACAGTTGCTGAACCAGAACTTCATTTTCTTTTTCAATTAAAAAATAAAACACAGTGTTAATTACTTTCTAACTTTAGTTTCGTTTATTTTACTCCAGTGTTTAGTGGACTTAAAAAACAGAAACTAAGAGTAAAAATTTCAAAGACTTTTATGCTTAGTTGTAGGTTTCAGCAGTGAACAAACTTCTGTCTAGTGATTGACCACAGTTTAAATTAATAAATAAATCACTTCAGTCCTGTCTCTTTACCATTATTTTCTAGCCATTTTTCCTGCTTATTTATATACACAGCTTAGTTACCATTAATGGTGAAACTTAGATCTGATGACTAATCAGAGTGTTTCACACAACCCCCACCCGACCTGCCACGCTCACAATATGTTTAGTAAAACAGAAAATGATGCCACTGGGGTAAGTGGGCCAGATCCCCCCGACACTCATGGCAGTGGGGTGGCTCTTGTGATTGCTTGAGAAAATTAATTTTCTAAGACTCACATGGGAGAATGAATGGTCTTTGTTGTCGTGGAGTTACATTTCTGGGGTTGTAAGGTCCCATGTCCCTCAGTCCAGTCCTGGAAGAGGGGCAGCTGTGGGTTTAGCAAGGCTAGAAACAAAGCCAGAGTCCAGAGTGTCTGTTCCATGGTACAGTTGGGTCCAGATCAGGATTCCGCTGAGTTCGGTCCATCAGTCCATCGAATGGGGTCTGTATGGCTGTGGGACCCCCATGGCTGGAACCTGCTCAGGCAGCAAGAGAGAGACAGCTTTCCTTTGTCTGGGAGATTAAATATTCAGGTTTCTCCTGTGAGCATTGGCCACACCTGTTCCGGCCACTGACTTGCTCCCAGGTGTGACAGACAGACAGGCGCCTTTTTCATCACTCAGACTTCACTGATCATGCATCTAAACTGCCTTTATACAGTCCCTCCCCCCATTGATCAGTGGGGACTAGACTTGGAGAATTAAACTGCTAGTCTCCCCTTTACTCCTTTCTTGTTAAATAATAACCAGGTTATTACGAGGGTATCGAAAAGACTCTTTTTATCATGTGATCTCTTCAACATGTAAAGGTATGGAAAAGATAGTAAATGATAGTAGATTATTTTAACCTAAACATATTCTTTAGTTTAGACATGAAAACCAACAACCAAATTCAATATAAAGAATTGAGTGGAATTAAATATAGAGATGGGGTTCCAATTGGCCTGTTTATCCTTGAAAATCTGGAGAATTTCTTTATTCTATAAAGCCTTAATTTCTTCATCAGTAAAATAATATGGCTTCAGTAAATATTTTATAAGTCCTTTCATACTTTCAAAACTCATATTTTTTATGCATGACATGTTTCAAGTCAGTAGAATCAATGTATGTCAACAGCAACTTATTTTAAAAGACATTTTAATACAATGTATTACCAGTAGCATAATATTTTTGTGTTATTCAAAAAATGCAAATGTATTTAGTACTATAACTGAAGAGTAGTGTTTAGAAAAATTTCTGGTTAATAGGCTATTCAGCTATTCAAAATTTTTACAATATATCTTGCTTCTATGTTTTTTTTGTTGTTGTTGGATAAGCTGACTGCAGATGTTGGAGATGTTTGTGTTTGTTTATATAGGCCTCTTTATTGAGCATTCTATTGCTTCTAATGTATTTCTCTATATCTTTCTAAATATAAGCAACATAATGTCCTCAGCTCTCCTGTTCTTATAACTCTACTAAAGAGGAATATGAGGTTTTTTTGGCCATGACATATTCTTGACAAACAGAGATTATGGTTTCCTTCATCTTTTCTAAGTGCTTACAGGAATACAGAATACAAATACAAAATTTTGTTTGTTTCTCTGTTTAGTTATTTAACATTTTTTGGGGGGTCAGGTAGAAACAACTAGTTCTATGACCTATGATTTCCAGAATTTTCTTATCTTCTCCTTTGCATACCAGTACATTTAAACTTCGCCCATCTTCCGTCACCTTTCTGGTTCCCATGAAATGTGAGAAATCACCACCACCCAGAGTGTTTCTATGGCTCCACCGGGAAGCTGCCTTAGAATCTTGGAATGTCAGTAACTGAAGACTCGGGTTCGATTAAAATGCTAGGTACTTTCTGCTGTCCCAATTACTGTGGGACAGCTTTCATAGAAGCATTCTATATTTAGTATAAATATCATTCTTCTTTGTAGAAAACATGAATGTAAAATCATAGCCGCATACTTTCCAGTTTTCTATTTCTATAGCCGTTTTAGCAATGTATCTGCTTCAACAATAATAGGGTTGCTGTCTTACTCTGGCCTTTTACTCTAAGCATGATTGAGAGGATCTTTTGTTGTTTTCATCACGTTTCCTAAGACTCTCTATTCTGCTTGTTAGCTCACCGAATGCAGACCTGTGTGGTGCTAGCTGGTCCAGAGCTAGGGGGACAGTAGGAAGGAATTTTGAGTCTTCAGACCTGCCAAATCTTTGTTCTCACCTACAACAGCATTTTTGTAAAGAGCTGAGCTGCTGAAGGCACAGGAATACACCTGTGGTCAGCTTGTTATTTAAAATTTAGCTAATTAGAGAGTATGAAAAGTTTCACATAATGTATTTAGTGCATTGGTATTGTAAACTTTATGAATCACTTAGAAGTTAGTAGTTGCGTTATGAATACATTTTTCAATCTCCAAAGACTTGAGGAAAAAAGAATTGAGACACTGAGTCTGTGGACTCAGGAATAGTCACGACTTCTACCAGAGAAGGAACCTGAATATGATAGAATTTGTCAGCTGTTACAATCTCTTAATGGCAGAGCCTAAAGGTCTCTCACTAGCAATGTAGCAATCTTTCGGTTTTCTTAAGTAACAGCAATAATGACTTTACCTAAGACTAAAGGTGGGAAAGTTGTTCGCCTTTCTGGTTTTTTTTTCAGGCCACATGGCCTGTGTTGCAACTGCTTGACTCTGTGGCCAGGCAATATGTAAAATGGTCATGACTGTGCCCCAGTGAAAATCTGTTCATACACACAGATGACCATCGGTATTTGCTAGTGAGCTGTAGTCGGCCAGCCCCTGACTTAGACCATTTCAAAGCAATATCCTATTTTTAAAAATCCTAATCTGTATACTTAAAAATGGTTAGAAGCATACATTTTATGTTATGTGTATTGTTCCTACAATAAACAAACAAACAAACAAAACAGATCACTTTACATTTCATTTTTCCCTCTTGTAACAGAGAGTTGATCAATTGGGTAGATATACTTAAAATGTTAATGACCAATGGTTAGCATATCAGTTATATTAATAAAATCAATTTCAAATAATTAGAATATGATAATAAAACATTAAGACAAACCAAATTATTATAGTGGAGATTTTGGTAGAATGTCCCCGGAAGTCTGAAGCCTGTGCCTTAAGGACCCTGTCGTTATCACATACAAGGTTTTGCAAGATAGAGCTTAACAGGAAAACACATCCATTAAAGAGCTGCATGTTAATATATTGTCTAGTTTACACAGTTCAACATAAAATACCCATAATATTTAGCATAGTTGTTCTGTTGGTGGAAAAGAGATAAGATCCATAAAGGAACCAAATATTTTCCCTTGATTTTCTCATTTTTAATGAAAAGCTTCTAAAATATTTATCTTTTGTGTAAACCCACACAGATTGTTTCTTAAGAAATTGATCATGCTCACTTTTATTTTATTCTTTCTCACCCAACATGATTTAAAATTTGGTGAGAGCTGGTTAGATATGCATTCCCTTCTCAAAATGTCCTGTTTTTTTTTTCTTTTTTTTTCTGGTTTTTGGGGTTATTTTTGGTATAAAACCATAATCTTCAAAAAGTCAAACAATGGGATAGTGATGCTGGATGACAAGTAAAGTCTACTGAGATCTACCCAGGCCCCTCTGATATCCATCTTAGATGATTGCTCTAGAAAAGGATACATAGAGGCAAAAAGGGTAAATTTTGGCTCTTGCTGATTTTTTAAAATATCTTTACTGAAATACATTTGAGATGTAATAAACTACACATCGTTTAAATGCATAATTATTTGCAATTTATGTATCTATTTATGAAACTATCACCCCAATTATGATAAAGACCCTATCTATCATCTCCAAAATGTTGCTTGTGCCACTCTGGAATCCCTCCCTCCTACCCAGCCCTGCTTCCCTCTCCCACCCACGGGGACCACCAATCTAGTTTATTTCACTATATATTAAATTGTATTTCTAGAATTTTTTATCAATGGACAGTGTATATACTGTTTTTGACTGGCTTTTTAAATAAGGCATAACTATCTTGTGATTAATCCATGCTATTAGGTGTAGGAATAGTTCATTTGGTTTTATTGCTAAATTATAGTTTGTATGATAGCCATTCCATAAGATATTTATCCATTTAACTATTTATGAGCATTTAAAAAATATTTTGGCTATTATAGCTAAAGCTGTCATGAACATGTATATGCACGTCTTTTTATGAACCTATACTTCATTTCTCATGGCTAAATGCCTGGGCGTGAACTGACTAATGATATGGGTCATGTACTGACCCCTATTAGGTAGATTTTGCTGTCTCCTAATATTTTCGATCCAAGTTATTCAGCAAATAAAGGAAATCCGAAGGAGTGCCAACTGATGGGTTAAAAATGCATTAGCTTTGTACGCCTCTTATTTCTGGGAGCTGCAACAGCGGGTTCCTGGTGCAGGATCGAGACCCGCATCAGCTGTTCTCGCTCCTCTGACTCGTCCATCTCAGAGCTTCCTCTGAAGTGTGGCACGTGTGTCATCCCTTAGTCAGGTCAGCAGGCGGGAGAGGGCAGTTCACACTCTGGCAGCCTGCCTGGCAGATGTCAGATTTGTCAGCTCTTACATTCATGTGCGACAATTTAGTTTAAATAAGTCTCTCTCTCTTCCCACGTTAGTTCTGTTTCTCTGAGGATATTGACTGATACCCATACATGCACATGCATTGTCAAAAAACACAATATAAATGTACATAAATGTACACGAGAAAGGGTTGGAGTAAAAAAATGAAAGGGTTTCTTGGGAGATATCCTCCATGGAAAAGCTCACTGACTTTTAGTAAAATAGGTGGGATTGCCTTCCCCACATTATGTCAATAGTGCTTTCTACAAGTCATTATTGTTTCCCTTTATTTAAGAAATCCCAGTGTATAAGATGAAAAACTACTAACATACTGTCCGGCAACTGAAGAAGTTTATTTTTCATTAAGAAGTTTCTATTACAAATAAAAGAGCTTTGCCCTGGCTGGTTTGGCTGAGCAGGGCCAGGGATTGAACCTGCAACCCAGGGATGTGCCCTTGACCGGAATTGAACCCGAGACCCTTCAGTCTGCAGGCCAAGGCTCTAGCCATTGCCTGAGAGTATGTTTGTAGTTTTTATTACTAAAACATATTTTTATTTATTTAGAAATATGCCTATGTTTATTAATCAATATTTATAATAGAAACAGAATTAATCAATGTTTATAACTTACTAAAGTTTATTAGGAGCCAAGAACTATTCTCTGTGCTTTACGAATCTATTGACTTCACACTCATAGAAACTCCTTGAGATCAGCAGTCATTCCCCCATGTGACTGATAACGACCCTGAGGCAGAGGGTGGTTAAGCATCTTCCACAAGATCTCCAGCCAGTAAGTGACAGAATCAGGCTGGGAACCCATGTCCTCTAAGGGCTGAGTCCAGTTGTTAAGCACTACACTATATACATTCCCTCATTAACTTAATTGTATACATAAGACCAAAGATCAGTACCAGCTTTTTTTTTTTTCTTTTTTCTCCTCACCCGAGGACATTTTTCCATTTTTGTTCAGATAGAGTGGGAGGGAGGGAGGGTGGGAGAGAGAGACAGAGAGAGAAAGACAGAGAGAGAGACAGAGACAGAGACAGAGACCTCGATATGAGAAGGACACATCGACTGGTTGCCTCCCGCACAACCCCAACCAGGGCTGGGGACAAATCCCAACCGAGGTACGTGCCCTTGACCAGAATGGAACCTGCGACTTATTGGTCTGTGGGCTGACACTCTAACTGCTGAGCCAAATCAACCAGCGCTTTTTAATATTTTTATTTTTAATGAAGATGAGGACACTTAGGGTTTAACTAAAACTGCTGTGGAACTAAATACAGTGTTTGTACTGAAAGCAACAGCACAGCAAGGTCATTCCTTCGTCAGCAACGGGCTGTGAGCCAGGCTGCGAGCGAGTTGGCCTTTCATTTAAACACCTTTCAAACATCTAGTCGTCCCAGCAGGACAGCAAACGTATCATTGCCTGTGAGCTACAACGAGGACAATGCACTACACTCACTGTGAAACAAGCTTGGTGTGTTGTGAGTCGAAACATCACTCTTTCCCCAGTGAATGTCTCCCAGGAAAGAGTACCTTTCTCTGTGCCTCCCACGTTAGGTGGCCTTGAGCCACCAACCCCCGAAAGGAAAATGATTCCCAGTAGCCATAGATTCTCTCTTCAGAAATAGACGCTGGTTTCTCCATCAAGCCTCACTTTCTATTTCGAGTTCCAAACATTTGTTTATTTATTTTCCTTTAGCATTGTGGAGAGATTCCGTGGCGTAGCTGGTGTACTATAATCAATATGTGGTTACTGTGTTTCCTCTGTGGGACGGCAAGCGATCCACCTCTGTCACATTGTGAAATAGATGGAAAACTTAGCTAACTTGCTCTTCTCCCTTTGAATGTGAAAATAAAATACGCATTAAAAAAAACTCCTGAGCCCGGCCGGTGTGGCTCAGTAGATTGAGAGCCTGTCTCATGGACTGAGAGGTCCCGGTTCGATTCCCCGTCAGGGCACATGCCCAGGTTGTGGGCTCGATCCCAAGCAGGGGGCGTGCAGGAGGCAGCTAATCCATGTTTCTCTCTGACATTGATGTTTGTATCTCTCTCTCCCTTCCTCTCTCTCTAAAAAAATCAATAAAAATGCATTTTTTTAAAATTCCTGAAATAATTCACTTAAGTCAAAATAACATCGACCTTAACAATGATGAACATTTTGGGTATCTCATCCCATGTGATGCCTTCTCCCTGGCTGAAAAGATGTTCTCCAGTAGCTTATGGGTGAGAGATAGCATCAGGTGCCTAAGGAAGTAGTTTTGGCATGAAGTCATCGATGACAATTAATGACTGTTTCCAGGGTAGCTAAAGTTTTGAACATCCCAGCAGAACAATAAGACAATTGATTTCCAATGAGAACCCAATTAGTTCATGCAAATTAAAAAGGCTTTTACTAATATCTCAACAGAGCAAAATCCTTAACAACTGTATATGCCCATAACATTCTAGGCATTTTATATACTACATTGTTGCATTTAATATGCACAACTTTTCTGCAGGTTAAGTGTCATTATTTCCATTTTGCAGAAGAAACTGGGTTTTCAGAAAGGCTTAGTTAAAATTGTCTCAAATTACAAAACTCATGAAAAGCAGAACCTCGTTAGCCCGTCCAGTGGCTTGGGACAGGAAGGGAAGGAGGGTGATTTGCCATGTGTCTGCATGTTTTAAAGACTATTCTTTGCTAGGAGTGTCTGCAAACCAGTTTATTCATGTCTCATTCTTCTTATCTTTCACTTTTTTTTCTCTTCCTCTTTTCCTGTTGCCTAAGGATCAGATACTTGGTCCACGCAGAAAATCCATTTTTAGCCTACTGTAGAACTATGTGCATGCAGCGATTCGTGAAAAATAATCTGATAATAATGACAATTAAATCCAAAGATTGGAAATACCAAGGGAATGACATATGAGTCTGTAAACTGAACTTTGACTTGGGGAGTATTTTATAAAGGAAAAAGAATTATTTCTCTCCACCATATCTCTACTAGTTTGGTCCTACGCTATGGTTTTCTAGTTTAAGCTTCCTTGGAAACTGAAGAAAGTTTTCCGTCAGTTTTGTCTCGGTTATGGACTGAATTGTGCCCAGCCCAGATTCATACGATGGATGCTTAACCTTCAATGTAACTCTGATAAGACCTTTCAACAGGTTATTCATGTTGGATGAGGTCATAAGTGTGGAGCTGTAATCCAGTATTACCAGCGTCCTTAGAAGAGGAAAAGACACCGAGAGTGTGTGTGTAGAGAAGAGGCTCTATGAGGACCCCGAGGAGAGGCAGCCGTGTGCACACTACGCAGAGGTCTCAGAGGAACTAACCTGCTGGCACCTTGATCTTAGGCTCTAGCTTCCAGAACTGTGAGAAAATCGACTTGTGGTCTGTGGTATTTCATTATGATAGTTCTTAGCAAACTAAGACAGTTTCTTCAGCCCTGACTCATGTGACTCAGTGGTTACAGTGCTGGCCTGTGCACCAAAGGGTCACAGGTTCAATTCCCAGTCAAGAGCACATACTGGGGTTGCAGGTTCCATCCCTGCTCCCGGTTGGGGTCATAGGGGAGGCAACCAATCATTGTCCTTCTCTTCCCCTCCCGCCTCCACTCTCTATAAAAGTGAATGGAAACATAATATCCTTGGGTGAAGATTAACAATAAAAAAAAGGACAGTTTCTCCATATTGTACCAAAGTTGGAATCATATCTAAGTGGGCATAACTTGCTCAAAGACATTAAGTTAGTTTAAATAGCAATAATATGCATCGTGTGTAGTATATAGCATGCATCATACTGGGTGCCTTTATATCTGTTTTATTATTTTATTCTTTGCAAGAGCCTCACTGAGGCCATTTGATAAAATCCATTCCTCTTACAATTCAATTGCATTCACTCATTCTTTCTTTTCTTCCGTAATATTTGGTATACTCCAGGTGTGACATATGAGAAAAATGAACACACTTGTCCTTATAGACCAAGCAAAATGAACACTTGTATAACCTAACCCCATTCACTCTTGCAGTTATATTTCTAGCCACTCTGCAGTCCATAATTCTGTAACAAAGGATGGAAACAGACACAGCCAGGTTTTCCAGTCTTTTGTCCTGGTGAGAAATTATCCTGGATTTGCTTTTCACAGGAGTGTAGGCAGGTATTGTTGAAAAACAAAGAGTGACTGTGCTACAAGATAATTAGAGAGTTTTTAATTTAATGCCCTCCTAGCTAGTAAGTAGTTTCCCACTGGATACATAAAATATAGCTGAAAGAGTTTAAAGAAATACTTTTTCCATACCACCTTTGAATTTCAACCATCTTATGAAATATAAAAAATAGGTGAGTAAATATTAAAGATATAGAACTTAATTTTTATTAAAGCATACACATTTCTTAATGTTCATCATGTTAAAAAATGTAATATAACCGTGTTTTCAATGGCCAGACAGTTGGTAATTACTTTCATATAAATATAACAGTTTTGCATATAACCTGCAGCACTATTTTAAAAAATTTTTAGATTAAGAGAAACATGCTATTGTGTTATTTTTCTCCTAGTTTTATTCATTCAAAATTATGTTTTTGAGATTTAACAAGATATATATATATATATATAAAATTCTTTCATATGGCTGTTGTGTAATATTCCAATGTAAGAATATACTATAATTTATTCTGTCATTAATGGACATTGTATTGCTCCAACTTTTGGAAACTATGAATAATGTTTCTATGGATATTTTAAACACGTGAACATGTCATTTGGGGCAAAGCGAATGAATTTAGTTAGGAATATGATTAATAAGTCAAAAAAGTGTATTCACTATAGAAGTCCCAAAATCTTTCCCAAAGTGCTTGTACCATAAACATGACCACCAGCAGTGTGCAAAAATTCTAGCACCTCCACACCCTTGGTGTGGTCAGTCAGTGTGGATTTATTTTATCTGTCCTCATGGGCTTCCAGTATATCTCACTGTAGTTCTAATTTTTATCTCACTGACTATTAATGAATTCAAAAACTTTCATGTATTTGCAAGTCACCTGATAACCCTTACTTTAAAGTGAATGTTGAAGGCTCATGCCCATTTTTAAAAAATTGGATTTCTTTCAACTATGCCAGGAGTTTTTGAATTGTGTGGGGTTTTTTTCCTTTCTTATGTTTTGATTTATTTTTATATTTAAATCATTTTAAATATGCATACCTATCAATCTAGTTTTAACCTTCATATGTAATAGTTCTATTATTTTATTTTTAGAAAGAGTCTATTTTACTCTTTGTGCTGCCAGTTGTCTCTTACTGGAGGTTTTATTTCCTGTTGTGTTAGAGTTTTGACTGTGAAATCCTGTTGAATAGAACTTTATGGGTAACCCTGTGAGAGTCTCTTTCACTAGGAAACGTATAGGTACAGTTATTCTAAGAAATCATACTTGCCAGCATGATTCTATACGGTGGTTATCTTGTTGATGTATAGGGTTCGTAATTATGTGGACAATGTAAATTTAAGCACCGAAGTGCATGGGTATAGCCCTTTGGTGTACAAGTTCTTAGGTGTGATACCCCCCCCCCCCCCATGTACACCAGAGTTCAAGTTGAGACAGAAAATTTTACCAACTGTATAGTTTTCTTTTCTCTAGACCAACTGACCTTTGAAGGTATTTTTCTTGAAAGATTTTTTTTTAATCTATGGTGTAGTATTTATTCAATTTTTTCTCCTTGCTCTGTCCTGTGACTTTTGTATCTACCTGAGGATAAAAACCCAAGCCACTCTGGGCCAGAGAACAGCTCTTCAGACCCAGCATTGCAGCAGCTCTTACTATACTTGTTTTCAGTTTCTCGTCTATATTTAGCCCCTAAGAATTTCTCTCAGTTTCTTGAAATCTCTACTGGATGGTAAAAATGCTCACTAGATTGCATCCAGGCTTTCTAGATGTTTGGGAGTGGAAGTATATTAGGATTAACTAGATTGCCATATTGCAGGCCATAGAAATTTTCAAATCATGTTAATGGTGGTTTCTAGTTTCAGAGGAATATGGAAAGTTTTTCATACAAATACTAGACTTAGCCATAATATATTATCCTTAAGGAAAAGAGACATATGGCAGTATGGCTATTTTGGAGTGCCACAGGAGACACATACACTTTTGTTTTTAATACCAGATTCTAGTCCTTTTTTTTTTTTTTGGAGCTGGTTTATTATAACTGTTAGCCCCTGTTGGGCACTGTTAGTCACCATTATGGCCTGCTATTATTTTGAGGACAATAAGAAAACAGAAATAGTTTGCAGATAACCTGTTAGTTTTCAAGTTAAGGAAGGGAATAAACCAGTCATTGATAGTTTCTAAAGGGCAACTACTCATTTAATCCACAGACTCAAACAAAAACTGTCATCCTCACAGTAAGAATTACAGAAAATATCTGAATTCTTCTATTGTCATCCAAACCTGAAGTGATATGGAAGACAATTGTCTCAACCATGAAGATAGTGATGGTCATCTTTTTCAGAAAGGTATGTCTCTGTCCCTATTCCTCTGTCCCTTTCTTCTGATTCTCTCTTTTCCATATTTATTTACTCTCTCCCCCAGTCCAGATCTTCCCACACACATATTCAAGCAACTAAAAGTCATTTCATGATATCATGAGATAGTCACTTGAATGGTCTAAGTTCAAAAATAGAGTACAAAAGCATCGTAGAGAATGTGGAACACCTGGAAGGAGGGAATGTTGAACCAGTGTGAGGATTAAACCATTAGACACATACCTGCGTACAACCTAGATGTCTCATTCCAAGGGGTTCCTCCAAAGAAGGTGAAGATATATGTCTACACAAAGTTTTGTGCCCTGATGTTCATAGCAGATGTATTTGCAATTGCTAAAAACTGAAAAAAACCTAAATGCCCATCAAAGATAAGTGGATAACAAATTGTGGTGCATCCATATACTACAGAAATAAAGGCTTATAAAATTTAATAAAATTATGCAATCTGGAGAACAGAGAGAAAAAAACTGAAGATTGGGAAAGAAGCGATCAGAGTTACCTGCAGGATAAGGATAGCATGAAGTGGTGTAATACACTTATCAGTGGAATCATAGAAAGAAAGAAGAAGGACAGTGGAGCAGAAAAACATCGCTTGAAGAAATAATGGGTTAATATTTCCCAAATTTTGAGAAAAAGAGCAACTTACAGATTCAACCTGAAAACCGTAAACAAGATATATAAAAAGCAGATAATACCCAATCACAGCAGGTTAAAAACCAAAACAAAAAGAAAATCTTAAAAGCAGCCAGACAAAGATGATGCACTACCCACAGGGGAATGAAAATTAAGAGTGGCGAATGTCTCATTGGAAACAATGTATGCAGAGAAACAATGCAATAATGTCCTTGACATGATAGAAGAAAAAAGAAAAACCTATCAATCTAGTTTTATACGAATTTTTTTATAAAATCTTTAAAATGAAGGTAAACTAATATAAATCAAGGTAATGAGAGCTGAGAGAATTTCTCTCCATGAGATCTGCACTAAAAGAAATGACCAAGTTCTTTAGATTGAAGAAAATGAATACCACGTGGAAAACTTAATCTGCATGAAGGAATGAAGAGCACTGGTAATGGTGACTATGTAGGTAAACATAAAAGAGTGTTTTGGATTTCTTAGTTTCTTTACTAGAGAACTGACAGTTGTAAGCAAATAACTTTTTTGTGGTGCTTATAATACATATAGAAGTAAAATAAATAATCACAAAGGCAAAGAGAGGTGTAATGGCATGATACCATTATACATTTCTTATAATTTACCCGAAGTATTATAATACAAAATATGAACTGAAAGTATGCATTTATAATCTCTAAGACGAGGACTCAAAGAGCCTAGAGAAATTACCTAAAGAACCAATGGAGAAATAAAATAGAATTTTTTTTTTTTATCCTCACCCGAGGACATTTTTCCACTTTTTGTACAGACAGAGTGGGAGGGAGAGAGAGGAAGAGAGAGAGAGGGAAACATCGATGTGAAAGGGACACATCGAGTGGCTGCCACCCGCACGACCAACCAGGGCCGGGGACAAACTGCAACCGCGGTACGTGCCCTTAGCGGGAACCGAACCCGGGTCTCTCCGACCGCAGGTGGACGCTCTAACAGCTGAGCCAAACCGGCCAGGGCTAAAATAGAATATTTAAACATATTTGAATAACTTGAAGGGAGATACAAAAAAGGACAAAAGGATGATGCAAAAGGAAAGAAAAATAGAAAAGGAAATCACAAAGCACGATGATAGATTCACACTGGAATTGAAAGTGGAGGCGAGGTCATGGATATGCTATCTATCAGAGAAGCGCTTTGGATACAAACACACGGGCAGATGGCATGTAAGCGCTGAGAAAAGGAATTCTAATGAAAATCTGTATGTACATAAGAAACATAATGTGGCTATGAAATATAAGAAACAGCAGATCACAGGCTAAAAGGTATTATAGAGGTAAGGTAGAAAATCTCATGATAACGAGTCAACTAATGAGGGAGAAATAAAAATCATACATGTGTAGACAACTCTCTGTAGAGCTTTCAAGTGCGTGAAGGAAAAACGAAAGAACTAAGAAGTGATTAGACAAAACTGACAATCGTAGAGGGACATTTTAACAGCTACCCCTCAGAAATCACCCTGAATGCAGGTTGGAATTCTATCCTCTCAGTAACACAGATTACTTCATCTTTACATTCTGCAGTTCAAACCACTGGAGGGGTTCAGAACAAGTCTCAGAAGTATGCAGATTATTTTAAATTAAAGGAACCGGAACCAACCGAGAACCTGTGAGCTCAGGAGAAACTTCTGCTCTATGCCCTCCCCCTCCCCCTTAATTATCCAGGACAATGTACTTTAGGAGCTTAGCCCATGATAAGCTTTACAACAAGAAATGACTTTTTACCTGTCTATATGGTAGGACAAACTAATAATTACTGAACATGTGCTGTCCCTGCAATTACCTTTTGAATCCCAAGGTGCATTATCTTCTCTCTAGCTCAGAATGTCTTGTATACCCATTTTCTCTTTCTGTGTCTGCACCTCTCCTGCCTGTGGGGTCTCTGACTTCTCATGCATGCAGAGTTTCCATACATATCTATGTATTAACTTTGGCTATTTTCGCTTACTAATCTGTCTCATGTCTATTTTTAGACCAGCTGAACAAACCTTGAGGGTAGAGGAAAGTTTCTTCTTCCCCCACACAACCTATCCGCTACTCCTACTGAAACAGACATTCTATTAACCTTTGAAGCAGATTGCTCTCTTCCTGTATTTACTATTTTATTCCTATAAAGCCTGGCTAAGGTTTAGCTCTGGCCCAGTGAGCAAAATCATCTCTGTAGCTTAAAGGTCTAAGAATCAAACATCACTACATAGATTGAATATCCTGGGGATCTGAAATATTGATCACTCATATCCTTTTTCTAGAGTACTTATAAAAAATACCCCAAGAATGTGTTTATATGTATGTCTTGGAGGGGTCTATAGAAGCATAATAATATACAGATTATATTTTAACCTGGTCTCAAAGTTTTTCTGCTCAAGCCCAACAGTGTTCATAGTTCAGTTTCATCAGCAGCGATGACAAGTATAATCAGGCTGGGAAAGTAAATCTTTTTGTTAGTTAGAACACATAAAATGCACAAACAATTGGTAATGCTTCCCTGACAGATACAGTAATAGTCATGAAGGCTGCGGAGCACTGCTAAAGTATTTATTTGACATTTATTAAAGAGAGTTTAATGGTAGTGACATTTTAATCTAATTCATCAGTTTAATAGTTTTCATGAAAATGCTCCATTTATTTAGACGCTCTATGTATCTTTCCGAATTCTCACTAATCATTTCTGTTCATTTGCTATTGGAGAAGGTTGTCTTGAAATGGTGCATTAGAATCAGAAGAATATAGCTTCCTAAAGCATTATCATTAAAAACCTATCTAGATTAAGAAGTAGGAACTAATTATAATTTTAAAAGATTATTTTTTCATTTGTCTCAATGGCAGTAAATCATTAGGCCTGGGAAACCATTCGTATGGATCTATAGATTCATGCCAGAGGTCATCTTTGGAAACATAATCATATGTTATTATAAAGTCCCAATTTATAATGGGTTTGCTTCTAAAACAAATCTTTAGTAGTAATCTCTTCTAATGAACATGATAAATCTGATAACCATCAAGGGAGTTGTAGCTTCAAATGTCTACCAAATCAGTAGAACCCGGAGGAGGAAATAATAAGTAAACAAATGATGTTGTTTGGCTCCTTTAGGGTACATATTTTATACCTGAGATATTTCTAGTGCTGATCTTATAAATTCAAGTATCTAAATTTATAAATAATCAGCATGGTTCTAGCACTGTGAAGATGTGGGCCTGTATGGATTTTTATTTCTGCCCAGTGTATTATCACTGCAGGGATAAAGACTGGTTGAAGGCATATATGTGTGTTCCCTTTGCCCTGAGTACCTCAAGAATAGCCATAAAAAGAAGAGATGCTTTTTTAATGTAAATGTACCTGAAATAGATATTACAGTGTACAAGGAACATTTGTGGCATTATTAATTCCTGACAACTTCTCATGAACTTGGTCTAGTGCAGTTAGTCTGAGGACATATGGCTCTCTAAACACCCTGGATGGATTGCTTCTGAAAGGAGTTATGCTTTGAGGGTGATGTGTCTTCAGAAAAAGCCAACTGGCTGGTTAGGAAGTACTATTATACGTCAGCTTTGACCACTGAGCCGCTCTGTAGAAACTTAATATTGCGAGTATCCAGGCCTTGTTGGACTTACATTGATGATGACGACCACTAAATTCTCTCTGCTTTATAAATTAAAATAGCAGCTTATGCCCTGATCGGTTTGGCTCAGGGGTTAGAGCATCAGCCAGCAGACTGGGGAGTCCCGGGTTTGGTTCCCGCTAAGGGCATGTACCTCAGTTGCAGTTTGTCCTCGACCCTGGTTGGGGTTGTGTGGGTGGCAACCACTTGATGTGTCCCTTTCACATCGATGTTTCTCTCTCTCTTCTTCCCTTTCTCCCTCCAGCGCTATCTGAAGATACATGTAAAAATGTCCTCAAGTGAGGCTAAAAAAAAAACATATAATAAAAAATAGCAGCTTATTCATTTACATGGAAGAACACTGCCATCACGTAAAACAGATATCAGATGGTCCAGGGTTACTCTCTCTGAAAGAGAAATCTGCTTGTGAAGCCGAGTAATCAGAATTTGGAAATAAAGCAAGAAAAGTTATTTATAGGGTATGAGTATTGAAGATCTTCATACCTTTATGTATAGATTTACATTTCTCTCCCCAACAAGGATAGATGTTTTAGGTCAATATATATTTTTTCATTTTGCCTTCTGAGAAATTTCTTTTCTCAATGTTTTGGTAGATGTTCCCAATAGCCAGTGATCTGCCAATAAATGTTTACCAAGTGGTTTTTCAGAAGAAAACATCCTAATTTGCAATGTTTGCCAGTTTCTGTGATGTGTGTATTTTCACTGTGACCAAGTGTAATCTAGCAGTATTACTACATGTTCATCTGGGCAGAAGTGCACACCACCCAGCCCTCGCGGCTGGCACCAGCCGGCTCTGCCACGCAGCTGGAAAGCCTGCCTTTCAGACACTACTTTCTAAGCCTCCTTATGAAAAAATTATTAGTTTTGAGCAATATTTTTTAACTTGTTTTTTTAAGAGAGTGGAAGGGAGGGAAGGAAGGAAGGAGGGAGACACACACACACACACACACACACACACACAGAAACACTGAAGTCAGAGAGACACATTGATTGGTTGCCTCCCACACGTGCCCTGACTGGGGCTGGGGATCAAACCTGCAACCCAGGTATGTGCTCTTGGCCGGAAATGGAACCCAAAACCTTTTGGTGTGCAGGTCGACACTCTAACCAATGTGTTACTCTGGCCAGGGTTGAAGGATATTTTTAAAATATATTAAACATGTCAGGTTATAATCATATCTCAGTCTTTTCAACCAAGATATGACATCTATATAATTTTCTGACCTATTATATCTGATTTTATGGTTTAATTTGCAGAAGTACTTCTTATTTTCAAGTTCTTGGGGAACTCATGGCTGTTGCTTCCATGTAATTTCTTCTCCAGACTTTCTAATGCACTTTCCTGTAGCACCTGCATGAGAATCTCCGAGAAAGGGGACTGGGGTCAGCCTTTTAACACCTTCTTTTGGAAAAAGATGGTTCAATTTTGAGAATTTTTGTTCTAATGAACCTGCCTTTTCCTTAAAGATAAAATTGTATTTTAACATAAAATTGATCTTTAATGGAGACCAAAGGTAGTCAAAATAAAAGTGAGAACCTGGGGAGTAAGTGATGAAGAGAAGTTAGTTTTAAGAGCTCATGAAAATGTAATCTTGATGGACTTGACTTTGGAAGAAGGACTATTTCTTGAAGAAGGTTTTCTTTTCTCTAGTTTTGTCATCTAGTAAATAGGTTATTTGTTGTGCTAGCTCTTTATCATCAGGTATAGAAGAATCCCCTGGTGGGGTTACATTTTATGTAAATACTTCACATGGTGCTAAAAAGCAGCCAATATTGAGAACCACTTCCAACAGGGATCCCAAATTTTCTTGGTTCATGGCACCGACAGTCATTTATTTCCTCAAACCCCATAAGTCAATAAACAAAATAGCCCTGGCCGGTTTGGCTCAGCGGTTGGAGCGTCAGCCTGCGGACCAGAGAGTCCCAGGTTCGGTTCCTGCTAGGGGTACGTACTAAAATAAACAAACAAACAAACAAAATAAAATGAAACATGTAAAAGTTCAGTTTGAGCATTAGTGCCAAGGATTTTGGTATATATTCATGTCTTAACAATTTAGCTGTGGTCTGAAAAGTTAATATACACACAGAAAAGAAAAAAATATATATTTCTATTACCTTTTTAAATAATCAGAATTATCAAGGATGGGATGCATACCCTTTCTGAAGCAGCGCATAAGTCCTCAGAACTTGGATTCAGGTTGGAGACCTCTATGCTTGTTTCCTGTCCCACATGGATTTTCTCACTAGACTTGTCTTTCAGACAGCAACTGGTCAATGCAGACCTTTGAAAAGAGATGATGCCATTGAAAAGAATATAATACTATAGTTGATAGTTTCTGTTTCTCTTGAAACATAAATATCTCAAAATGCCTCTAAGTTCTCTGGAGCATGTTGGCACACAGTTTGGGAACCAGACTTATAGAACATATTTTGTGTGAATGGCCAAAACAATGAAAACAATCCCAAATCAGAGTGATGAAGGGCAAAAAGTCCCCAGTGGGAGACAGGGTTGCTCACTAAGTTTTTTAAAAAATTTTTTTCTTTATTGATTTTAGAGAGATTACAGGAAAGGGATAGAAACATTAATGAGAGAGAACATTGATTGGCCACCTCCTGCATGCCCCCCACTGGGGATTTGGCCCACAACCTGGGCATGTGCCCTGACCGGGTATCGAACTGGCGACCTCTAGGTGCATGGGTCGATGCTCAACCACTGAGCCCCACCAGCCAAGCTAAGTTTTAATTTTCTCAGTTTTTCAATGGTGATGATGATAATGATAATGCTGATCATGGTGATGATAAAAATAACTGATATTTATTAAAATCTATACATTTTATACATTCTCTCAATTATTTTTCAAGAAGTAGATACTATTATCTTAATTTTTAGGTATGGAAAGTAGAAGCTTAGAGCTTTAGCTACTTCCCCAGCAGGTAAGTGGCACAGCTGGATAGGGAAGGTGGTTTGCTTGAATTCAGTGTGTGAGTTCCTCCTAACAGGAACTTACCACAGTCATGAGGCATGGAATTGGTGGGGTCAGTGGGGTCATCCAAGTGGGCAGATCAAGAAGTGTTACAGTGAGAAAATGAAGAACTGCTGGTATAAATACATGTCTTGTAGGGCTGAATGAGAGAAGCGATTGCAAAATCCTAGCAATATGGAGGAGTGAAACCCAGGGGTGTGTGTGTGTGTGTGTGTGTGTGTGTGTGTGTGTGTGTGTGACAATACACATACATTTATAATCCCTGGTGCTACTGGGCTAGGGTTATGTTCTGTTGCAAATGAGAATTATTAGAAGAAGAGGCAAAACTAAATGTTACAGAGGAAAGGGTAGATCGTGGTAACAAAAGGGAAGGGCAGAGAAAGCACAGCAGCTCCTATCATCTGACCCTTCCTGAGCCTATCACTATTGCCCTTCACTTACAATATTAAAGTTCTATAAAATTTACATTTTTAAGAAGGTAAAACTAGGTTTATCTTAAGATAGCTCTGTCTTAAGCACACTGTTAAATTTAAGCACAAAGAGGTTAGACAAAGAACTGTTTGCTTTGAACTATCCCCCTTTTGGGAGCTACGTCACTTGAAGCACGTTAGGTTGAGTTCCTGCACTAACTGCTACAAAGAGGCAACGTTCTTGAGTTGTCTGTGTGCTGCTAAAAGGCTGCAATGACAAGCTACTCATTTGGATTTTTGAAGGACTGTCAGAAAATAAAAAGAAGACAGGCAATGCCAAAAATATGAGAGTATACATTAATTAAATCAGTGTACGCACCCCAGAGCCTTTGTTTTAATGCGTCTCTGTCATTGGACTGGAAAAGGACAAAGAAGAAGTTATATGTTTTCAACTCTCCCTCTTTGCCCTCTCTGCCTTCCCTGCACCCCCTCAAACAAGCTGTTATCATGGTCATCAGGCTCTTGGGACAGGAGCTGTTAGGCTGCATTTGCATAGCCAATCAACCCCTTTCAAGAATCATGAGCTCTTTCTTCTGAGACGTCCCTGTATTCAGTCCAGTGCTTCACCTGTCTTCACCCTGTCAGACTGGTAGGCATTTTTTTCTTTCTTTATTGATTTTAGAGAGAGAAGAAGAAAGAGGGAGAGAGAGAGAGAAACATCGATGAGAGAGAACATCGATTGGCCTTCTCCTGCATGCCCCCCACTGGGGTTCAGGCCCACAACCTGGGCATGTGCCCTGACCAGGAATCGAGCCGGCAACCTCTTGGTGCAAGGGTCGACGCTCAACCAACCACTGAACCACACTGGCCAGGCAGACTGGTAAGTATTTTGCACCCTCGTATACCTTTATTTACTTATTTATTTATTTATTTTTTAATCCTCACCTGAGGACATTTTTCCATTTTTTGTTCAGATAGAGTGGGAGGGAGGGAGAGGAAGAGAGAGAGAGAGAAACATCTCGATGTGAAAGGGACACATCGAGTGGCTGCCACCCGCACGACCGACCAGGGCCGGGGACAAACTGCAACCGAGGTATGTGCCCTTAGTGGGAACCGAACCCGGGTCTCTCTGGATCGCAGGCCAACGCGCTAACCGCTGAGCCAAACTGGCCAGGGCTCGTATACCTTGATTTAAATGAGCACAGCCCAGGCACATGGCAGTCATTTAATAACTATATTTTGGATGAATTAATAAAATCCATTCCATATAGTTCCGGGGGTGGGAAACTTCTGCCCTGTTGGCCATATAAAGCCTGAGAAATCTATGCCAGATGATATCACACCCTCCCCAAATTAGCCCGACCAAATGTAGCAGGCTAATTTTTAAGTTGATAATTTTGTATGGCCCTCCAATGATGTTATAAATATCCAAATGGCCCTTGGCAGTAAAAAGGTTCCCCACTTGCTATATACAATATATCACTCTCTCTGGTCTTCCTGCTTCTATCAACTTATCATCAGAGACAAGTGTACATTACTCAGTGCACGTTGCATCCCAGTAGCAGTTGACCACTTACTCTGCTGTTTTTGAGTCTGGAAATCTCGCCTGGCATCCCTTTGGTTCGTCCTCTCTTAGCTCCATGTTCTACCTGTCAAACCCCTCTCCCCTCCTGGAAGGTCAGCAGAAGCAGGCTCCCTTTCTCGCAGCCTCCACTGATGGATGTGCTTCACTTGCGCCTTCCTCTTTTGACCAGGAGGCTTTGATATTTCACATAGGATTTGCTTAGCCTTTTGCTATGGAAGAATGTGCACATGGGAGTTAAAATGTTGTTGAATAAGTGAATGAATATCCTCTTGCTCGCTCATAGGCAGAGTTTGTAAAGTATGTCAAGAGATATATTAATATTTATTTCATCATGTAAAGACCAACTTTTTCACTTTATAGTGTGTGGATAAACAGCTGCTTTAAGTTGTTACTGACTCAACTCTTTGTGGTCTAACTGAAGTAAAAGTATGTCTGGTGCCATAGTTACAATGCTAGATTCTACTTTTCTCTCAAAACCAATCAAATCTAACGTTTTTTAGAAGGCTTGTATTGTCCACTATATATATACCCATCCGGCGGGCTAATGAGGTCATGCCCTATGAACTTATGAGCAGATAGTATGATTAAATGCTTGTAAATAAATTGGAACCCTTCATTGTGTGTCATGTGGTATCTGGACCTGATTTAGAAGTTTATAAACATATTGTTTAGCCCTGAAAAAATTATATATATATGTGTGTGTGCGTGTGTAATTTTCATCGTAGGCAAGCTGTCGAATTCTTTTATACTCTTTCCTGTTCTCTTTTTCTTCTTCAGTCTTATCCCTGCTGCCAGCAACTCATGCATTGTTCAAATATTATTTCTCATGTCAGGTAATGTTTATAATATCAGCAAGCTTCTTGAATATATTGTCTTTATTTTTTGAAAAAAGTAGTTGTAGCAATAATAGCACTTTGTAAATAAGAGAAAATTGGAAGAGGAAATTCAATATATTGCTAGATGTGGTCCAAATGGTAAAAATGTGTTTTAATGTAGATTGAAGTCAATTGTATCACCTGAAGTGTCTTTCCACACATTCTTTTTGTGTATGATAATGCCGCTCCTAAGCAGTGAATGCAGAGAGGGGACCTGTATAGGTAATGATGCTAATTTGCTTCACTGCAGGAACAGTGCAAAAGTGCCCTTAGGCATTTACCACTTTAGAGGGGAAAGTGATGTGGAGTTTGCTTTAGAAATACATGGTAAAAAGGAAAATTGATCTTTGTCTGTGTTTGTCCTCTTTTGTTGATGTGGGAACAATATTGAATTGTTTCTGGCAACTACTAATCAATTTCTATCTTCCTCCCGACAGTCTTTGCTGTCATTGTTTGATATTCTTTTATCTCTATTCTCAGTACATGCTATATTAGGACTATTCATTCACTCAAACGTTTATTGAGCGCTTACCTAGTGGTCCACACTGCACAAGGTGTTATGGGGAATAAATATAAGTACAGAAAAAGAAAAAAAGATAGTTTCTGCCTCAAAGACGACTTTTGTCTTTCTACACCAGAAAACATGACTGCTGAAAGCACTTTAACATGCTTATGAGGAATGGAATTAATATATCTGTTCTTATCTAAATAGAATATATATAAAATCTTTATTTCGAAGTGTACCATAAACTTATCTTCAAGGATTTCCCTACTTTTTGGCAAATTGTTACTGATTTCTTAAAAATATAACACTGGTATTCAATCAACATTCTTTAGGATACTGTAATATTTTTTTCTGCATCAATTCCATTACCATTAATCCATCTAAAATAACATTGCATTGCAGTAAATTTTTTATCCTCTTTTGGAAAGTCTCATCCATTTCACTAAGCATGGCATTTATAATAGTGATGGAAATGAAATTTTTACAAGTTTTTTTTTTTTACTCCTCCTGCTGCTCCCAGACCATAAGGAGGTTTTGAGGTTTCCGGTTCTCCTCTGACACTTAATAGGTCATTGGAGAATCTGAAAGAACCTCTGACAGTGATCCATGCAACAAAGAACCGAACCAGTACAAAGAAGGCAGGGCAAAAAGCTGGGACTGGTGAGAGTTTAAGAACTTAGTAGATGAATACAATATAACAAAGAGAGAAAGGAGGCAGTTGAAGTCAGCTGCTATACAGACTTTGAGAAGTTAGATGAGTAAGGGATTTTAGGATATCTTTAGAATGCATGCAACATATTAACCTGCTCCTTCTCTCTCCCACCCTCAGCGCTTATTTGAAAGACACCAATAAACAAATACATATTAAGTTCTTTTAAATACATTTCAGATAAAAATTAGCACAATCAATTACAAGGTAGAACCACAAAGCATTAGGGTTATTTGGGTGCCAAAAAATGGAAAACCATTTTTTTTAAAATCATATATTAAGCAAGTGTCTGCAGCTTCTGTGACTATTTAGTAATCGAGTGATTTCTTGAATGTTTTATTTCTCTAAAAATGTTAAAGAAAAATTCATCCAACAGTCATGAAAATGCTTTACTCCAAACAAATATGAAGATACCTAGGTCTCACCGCAGAGATTCTGATGTGTTCGTCTGTGTGTGGCCCAAGCCTCTGTTTTCTAAAAACCACCCAAGTGATTTTAATTTAATGAGCATGTGAAAACTCAAACCACTGATGAGTACCGGACAGCTTTTATGTCAGAGAGAATTGGTGGTGGAAGAGGTTTGCCCACTTTCAGTAAACAGATGCACTCTTTGACAAATATTCAAACTAATATTTTGATGAATTTTCTTTTGTGTTTCAATTAATGAACTGTACAGCTGCTTCCCCCACCTAAATTTCTTTATAGTTTCTGTCTTC
Organism: Molossus molossus; assembly: GCF_014108415.1. Classification (NCBI taxonomy): domain Eukaryota; kingdom Metazoa; phylum Chordata; class Mammalia; order Chiroptera; family Molossidae; genus Molossus; species Molossus molossus. The sequence continues at coordinate 28,065,462 of NW_023425401.1, read as the reverse complement.
ATTGACATTTTTAGAAATCCCCTCCTCCTCCAAAGTTGTATCACTATGAATCTATGTTCTCTTGTGCCGGGTTGTGTGTGTGAGTTGGGAGAAGGAAGCAGGTGAAGAAATGAGTGCCGCCGATCGTGAGATTTCTCTCTCGGCGCTATGCTAGTTACAACACGAACCAACGTGCTTTCCAAGTATTTGTTTCCGAGAATGACTTAAAGAGCATGCGTTTTGTTTATTTTTTTCCTGAAAGTTTGGAAGAATTATCTAGTAAGCGAGCTAGACTGGTCTTTGTGCTATGAGTCTATAAGTATTTTTCAAATTTTGACTCTCATGAATTGAAATATTATGCCTGTTCATTAATTATCTTTGAATTAACTATATCATAAAATTATTCGTTTTATATATTTTTTCAAAATACTGCTTTATGTACAGTTTTATAAAATCTTTATTCCAAATGCAAAGCCACATTTCTGAGGATTTTTTTTTTTTTTTTATATTATACAGTCTTACTTTTTCCTTTTCTTTCTAATATTCTTTGCCAGCAATATCCCCATTTTATTGGTCTTTCCAGAGAACTAGGTCCTTGTTTTACCTTTTTCTCTTAATGGCATTTCCCCTGTGTACTAATTGATTCTTAAAAAAAAAAAAAAAAAAAAAAAAAAACTTGGTCACTGAAGTTTTCATTTTAAGATATAAAAATAGAAACAAAGATATTATAAGTAATATTAAGACTTAATTTATAAAACTTTTATCTTTATAGTATTTTTATTTTGTCACAATTTAATAGACATTGCCACATTTATAGTTATATACTCTTCATTAGGTTGTAGCATTTTTTGATTGGTTGGTTTCTTTTCTCTCTCTCTCTCTCTCTCTCTCGCTCTCTCTCTCTTTCTGCATTTTCACCTTAATGGTTTTTATTACCACGCAAATGTTTTTTTTAAATTTTAGAAATATTTTTTTCCATGTGCATATATGTATGCATATACATAGACAGATGCATTAATTTTCACATAGATACACTCAGACAGTACTTCTTTAATAACTTAACCAATTCTAACATGAAAATACAATTATATAGTGTGACTCCAAACAATGAAAACCAGAAAATTAAAATGTTTAGTAATTAATTTTTCCCTTTTATATCCATATGCCTTAGATATATGTAATATGTTTGTACTTATAAATTTATTCTTGTTACCGTATCATGTTTTTTCCTGTCATCAAACTGATTTACCATTACTTATTTTTTATTTATTGATTGATTTTGAGAAAGAGAGAGACAGAAACATCGATTTGTTGTTCCACTTATTTACTCATTCATTGGTTGCTTCTTGCGTGTACCCTGACTGGATATTGAACCCGCAACCTTGACATATTGGGAGAACGCTCTAACCAACTGAGCAACCTGGCCAGGGCCACCATTACTTATCTAATGATATATCACTCATTTAAATTACTTCACCTAAATTCAGTACTCACAAATGCCTTGTTATATAAAATATTTGTGCATACATATATGTACACACACATGCCCAGTTGAAATCAGGTAGGTGCTCTCTGGGTATTATTTTATTTATGTATTATTTTAACATTTTTATTTATTGATTGATTTCAGAGAGAGAGAAAGGGAGAGGGAGAGAGAGAGAGAAACATCAATGAGAAAGAACATTGATGGCCGCCTCCTGCATGCCCCCCCACTGGGGAGTTGGCCCACAACCTGAGCATGTGCCCTGACCAGGAATCAAACTGGTGACCTCTTGGTGTATGGGTCAATGCTCAACCACTGAGCCATACTGGCTGGACCTGGGTATAGTTTTTAATATTGGAGACATAAAAAATATATAGTTAAATATTTTTTTCGAGTTGAGAATGCTGAGACTCAAAGATTTTGATCTACGTACTAAATATCACACAGCTGGATGGTCATAGGATAAGAATGAACTGCCTGTAGCTAACAGTTGTATAACTTGCCATGCAGAGTCATGTATAAATCAACTGTGCATGTACATAGTTGGAAATATTTAAAAAGAAGAGATTCCCCAAAGGTCCTAGAGACATTGTATTGCAGATAATACTAAATTAGAAATACAACTTCAAGTAAAACAGTGACCTTTATATGATCTTGTGATATAATTAGTATAGTTCTAATTATATTTGATTTAAATATAATTATCCTCAGATTCTATTTTGCCTGCTATTGTCTTATACTTTCATTGTTTTTGTTTTCTGTTTGGTCCCTTGAGATGCAATTTTTATTCATTTGACAATTTCATTGACCAACCACCCTCTCATAAAATTGAAATATTTTGTCAATAATCTGAAACTATCACAACTCCATATCATGACTTCAGCTTCTATCAGTTATTTAGATTCAATTAGTACATGTGGACTTGGTTTTCCTAATTACAGAGTTCCAAGTGTGACCCTTTGAGAGAGTATATTAGAATATATATAATACATAAGATAATTTTAAAATGTCACTAGCTGTCTATTGACTAATCATTAAAATATGCCATCATTTCTTTATCCAGAAGAGCCATCAACATATATATTGGATGAAATCTTTGATTACTTGATGTTTAATTAGTCTCTTGAATTGAAATTTATTCATAAAATATCTTAATTTCCTGGATAATCTCTCTCCTCTCTCTCTCTCTCTCTCTCTCTCTCTCTCTCTCTTTGCTTTTCTTCTCTTTAAGTTTCCTTCAAAAATTCCCATGAGAAGGAAAGGAAATTATTTTCTGATAAATCATTGAGACTTCATAGTTAGAATGCATAAAAGGAAGAGCATGTGTGAAGTTATGGTCCACAGTATCACTGTTTGACTTCATATACAAGGTCAACTGTATTAATCAGTATTTTCCAGAATGCTAGATTAGGTTCCCTTTAAGCTGTACATCGAGTAAAAATTGTCTAATTGTCATGTACTTTCCAGTATTACTCCCAGAGATTTAGCAATAATATACCAAGCCACAGCTTTCATCAGTATAGCAAAGGTAGTTAGATATTGAGAGGTACTAGCCATTCCTAGTGAAATTTGTCTGAGAGTAAAATAGGATTATTCCAGTCACATTGGTTAGTTTTTTGTTTTTAAGCATATAGGTATACATTTTCATTGTCAATGATTGACTATATTTCCCAATTGACAAAGTTATTTAGCTTTGACAGTCTGACACAAATACAGATTAAATAGAAAGTTTAACAGCATTCAGTTTTACAAAATCATTTTTTCTTTTTCCTCAGGTAGTTAGTAGTCATGTAGAAACTATCTTTGTCAAAGACAACAGATTTAAATAGGGCTACAATGAGGAGGGTTAAACTTGGGTAATTGCAGAGGTACATTGAAACCATCCATCATATCTAAATGCCTGCCATTATTTAGGAGGATTCTGATTTACCCTTTGATTCATTATTTTTCAAATTCAAAATAACTGTAGGATTCCAAACTTTTGACCTTTACAAAATGTCAAAAGAGGGGAAATTGCTTTCTATAATGCCAATAGGTGGTTTCTCTCCAAATGATGGAGTGAATTGTTTCTTTACTTTAGTTCAGAATATTTTTGGTTAACTAATTAGATTCCCTCAAGAATAAAACAAAAACAGAAACACCTCTTTTCTAAATTGGATTATATTGATATCTCTGAGTGGATAAGATTTATTTTACCCAGGGGAACCGTTTATCAGGGCAACACTCTGCTTTATGCCACTTTCCTGGCATTGTTATTAATATTGCCCCCTTCACACTCAAAAGTGTACCAGTTTGGATGATAAATTTATACGATCACTCTAGTATCAATTCTATCAGTCAATGTTCTGCAGAGAAACAGAACCAGGAAGATGTATAGATAAATAGAGATAGAGACATATTTCAAAGAAATGGTTTAAGATACTGTGGGGGCTGGCAAGTTGGACATCTGTAAACAACAGTCTGGGAAACTCTGGGGCAGGAGCAACACCTTGAAAGAAGAATTTCTTCTTAGGAAAACCTCAGTTTTGCTCTTAAGGCTCTTCAACTGGTTGGATGAGGCCCACCAACATTATCAAGGACCCTCTTCTTTACCTGAAGTCAACCAAGTGTTGAAATTACCCTACCTACAAAATTCCTTCACAGCAACACCTCTAACAGTCTTGGATTGAATAGCTGAGTTCCTAACCATGTTGACACAAACTAACCATTACACATATCAATCTGGCTTACAAAAACTTGTTTCTGCATACTAACAGCAAACTACCAGAAAGGGAAATAAAAATAATAATAATAATAATCCCTTTTAATAGCACCAAAAGGAATAGAACACATGGAAATAAATTTAACCGTGGAGTGAAAAAGATCTGTGCACTGCAGATGGCTTGGAACAATGGTCCAGAAACTAGTTCAAGTCAGCCAACAAAGATGGCAACCTTGGCCCTTTGTGCCATGTGTGTTTCATTTTCATTGGGAAACCTGCATCTTCTTTTAGAGTAACTAGTTCACACATCACTGGGCAAATACCTTGGCCCTCTGCTCATACTTGTATGTTAAAAACTGTCTTACTTGAGGTGGTCTGATGTTAAAGGTGGGCAGCTCTTGGATGCAGTGAGTTGCTGATTAAGTACAGAGATAGCATCTCCTGGAAAGTCTTGCAGTAGACTATACTTAGCTAGATTTTTGTTTGTTTGTTGTTGTTGTTATTAGCATTATAATCTAAGCTAGAATGCCTGCCAGAAAAAAAATGCATTCACAAAGTGTATGACTTTGATACTGGTTGGTCGACTGTTTTCATCGCTCTGTTTGTACTCACACATGTCTTGTAAATCTATTTGAGCTATGAATTGAAAGAAGACCTAGGTGTAAAACTACTTAAGACACTAGAAGTAAAATCAGTGCAAATGCCTGGTCCAGTTTTTTTGTACTTTGGAAAAGATTAAATTTGTCCCCTGAGGCCACACAAGGGAATGCTTGTGATGACAAGTATTCCAGTGTTACTCATGCTTGCCTTCCCTCCAGGAGTACTAGTGAAGAAGCCATCAAGGAAGACCGTCTCCCGGTCACCTCTGATTAAAACAGTGAGACCCCAAGAAAGGACTGCCTGGCTGAGCCCTATAACCTCAGTTTTATGAGAAAAATAGATGTTGTTATTGTTTTAAGCCACTATTATGAGGTGATTTGGCATACATCAATGTGACTAGGACTGTGAGCCAAATAAAAACTAAAAAAGTCTAAACTAAGGTAATGGCTCTTGGAATGAGTTCAAATGGGCACACTCAAATTATTGAGGAGGAGGACCCACCCATGTACAGACCTAATGATATCATTGTAATTGGCTAGTTATTATTAATAGGAAAGGAGCAAAGGGAAGGCCAGACATTTTAGGCATTTTCCCTGCAAAACACTGGGGGAAGAGGACTGGACAAAGGGAAGATAGATGCATGCCCTATCTATCTACCTGGGAACAGAGCTGGTTAGCCAGAGTGGGTGTGGTCACTGCAAGTACCTGGAAATTTGGGATATATAATCCCCTAAACAAAGACACTCACTCTCTTAAGTTTTTGGTTCCTCTTGGCACACTTGACTCATGGTTGGCTTCCTTGTATTTGACCACATGGCCCATGGCCATGTGGACCCCACACACAATGTACAGCCAGGTCTGCTGTACTAGACCTGGCTCCAACATGGAACAGAAACTCTGGATACTGGCTCTGATTTTAGCTCTACTGAAACCCCAGTTATACTTCTTCTATGACTGGACTAAGGGAAATGGGACTTTGAAAAGCCAGGGATTTAATTTCAAGCAAATAAAAATTATTTTCCTGTGCAAGTCTCAGGAAAATTCCTTTTCTCAATATATCAAAAGAAGCCCACACCCAGCAACACCCAGGGAATAGAGGGACCCCATTTCATCTGTATCACTAAAGACAAATATTCCTAGCCTGGGAGTCAACCTGTATCATCCACTTATTTTGGGGATGGCAGCTTATTTAAAAATTCAAATAAAATAACTAACTCTCTTGTCTGAATTCCAAGCTTATCAAGCCCACTTAACAAATGGTTCCAAATAGCTGAATTTGTAGCTACTACATTTCTCACTGGAGATGAATATGTTGAAATTCTGGTTTTATACATCAGTTTAAATATGAATATTAAAAAAATAACTTGCATAGAAAATCAGTCCTCTCTATATGGTCAATTCCAGCTGTTTTCAAATTGTAATGCTTGATTGGGGAAAAATATAAAAAGTAAATTGCTCTTTTATGATAATTATTATTAAAATGAGGATCACAATTAAGAATGAAATATTTTCCTAAACAATATAGTAGTAAACCCTAGAGTCAGCAACCAGCACATATTAGAGCATATTAGAGTGTCAGGGTATTAATAGGGGACAGAAGGCCTCATCTCCCCTAGTCGCTAGTGGGGGTTGGCTTCTGGGGGTACCGCTGCAGTAAGAATTCCTGGAGGTCCCCACAAAAGATGAGATATCTTAGAAAGTTTTATTTCTATTGAATTACATCTCTGAGTCTCCAAAATCCCATCTCCTTTGCCTAGTCATAGAAAAAGTGTAGCTGGGGCTTCAGTAGAGTTAAAATCAGAGTCATTGTCCAGTTTCCTTTCCATGTTGGAGTAGTGTCCAGTCCAGTATCTGGCTAGCATAGTCTGTGTTCTCCGCTGCAGTCCATCAGTTCATTGCATGTCAGGTCTGCAGGGCCACAGGGCTATGGACGAGACACCGTCGAATGCAAGGAAGCCAGAAGGAAGCCAAGAGCTCAAGAGCAGCAAGAGCCACAAGAGAGCAAACTCCTTGGGCCAAATTTTGCTTGCTTGCAGTGGCCATGCCCATTCTGGCAAATGATTTCTGTTTCCAGGTATGACTGACATGCAAGTATCTTCTCTATGTCACCTCAACTTTAATAGGCGTGTGTCTATCCTCCCTTCGTTGGACCCCTCCTCCCCGTGTTTTGCAGGGAATAGGCTGGTGGTTCCCAGGGGAGTGCAAAGTTGCAGCTTCCTGGTAAAGGTGCTCACGTGGCACGCCCGTAATGTCTGCCCTTTCCGTTGCCTCTTTCCTGTTATTAGTAACTAGCTAATCATAACAGTATCAATGGCATCAAAGTTGAAAGGAACACCAGTCAAGTAGTGGAGTTAACTATTCACGAGGTAGGGTAGGGTTAAAGACGCACAAAATAAATCACTGAAAACGAAGGAATTAGCATTAAGGGGGTTGGTCACTGATTGTGTTTTACTTGTAATGTAAACTGATTATGAGTATAGACAAGTGTGACAGGTGTTCCTTTGATAAAGGTGAAGAGTATGGGAATGTGGAACCGGCCCCTCCCCACCCTTCCTGTTTTATACTCCCAGATCTTGTGCTCTGTTTTTACAATTTCCTAAACTCCACAGAAATGAGTCCACTAAATAAAATTGTTTTCATTTACCAAAAAGGAAAACAGTGACACACATATTTTTGTTTCTGTTCTCTTTTGAAAAATTACAGTTGATTCATGAAAAGAGCATGAACACCAGCTTTGATCATAATGTGTGAACCAACATCTATGTATTTGAACCTAGTAGAAATTGAACAGAATCAAAGTTAACACTAGTACTTGGTTTTCTTATCCTGCTATTTCCTCTCTCTTCTGAAATTGCCCCTTCTTCCCATGGCTCAACCAAAGGTATCTAAAGAAAATCTTAAAATTATTTTAAAGCCCACATTTATTGCAAGCCTAACATCAAATTTGAGATTATCATATTAAGAAAATCCACAGTCACCATCAACCTTGTGAGATTTGCCTCCTTCCAAATCCAGTACTTTACCCTGAGTTTCCATTAATTTTTCAGTGCCCAGTAGTCCTAGCCTTTTATTTTATCCATGAAGCAGTGAAAAACTGTATCTTTCCTCTCCTGAGGGATGTTTCTCAAATTTATATAAATAAATTCCAAAAAAAAAAAAAAAACACAAAACAAAAAGACACTGCTTTTCTGAAAGATATTCCAGCTTGATATTTGTGTTTGAATTTTATAGAAAGCGTAAGAAAAAGAGTACTGCTCCCTTAGGCAGATAGTACAGTTTATTTCTGTAATGAGGTATCCTGTGTTTTCTATGCTTGTGGTGTAGCTCTTGCTGAGTGATGTCTAATGTATATTCATTTTCTCCTCTCTCTGACATAAGTAGCTTTTATAAATCCTAATTTCTTTGATCACTTTTGCTCAGAAAAATTATCACAAGGGGAAATTAAGGGTTTTCTCTGTCAGGATGTACACCCAATCACTGATGTAGATGCACAGCCAAGGATCCTCAGCACTGCTCCAGATCTCTCCGAAGTCCTGGACAAGATGAGATGTGCAAGTGCGTGGTCAGAAGAAGATCAAATGCTTGTGTTGTACTTTGAATGTACAAAGGGAAGCAAAATGGATTGTCACTTCTTTAAAGTATAGTGTGTGAAAATTCCTTGAGAACTTTTTTCTCTATATAATCGAAAACAGTGTCATCTCTAACTTTTGTTCTCTGGAGTTTAGTTTACCCTTAAATTTACAATTGTTTTTGATGAAAGAACCTGTCTACTTGACAACCTTGGTAGAAAAATAGAAAATAGAAAAGAGATAAGAGTGACAAAGAGAGAGAAGCAAGGAAAACAAAGTGACTACTGCAGAATTTAGGTTTTGAAGTCTCAGCTCAAGACTACCAACTACCAGTTAAACCAGGTAGTATTTGTAATTCAAACCACAGATGCAAACCATGGTTTTCATATTCTCTAGGAGTTTCAGCAGTCATGCTCAGTAAGATATAAGGAATAGGCTAAGATTATAACTTAACACTGCACAATGTATTTGGATGTGTTTCCTTTTGAAAAGAGTCATCTTTGGGAAATGAGTATACAGACCTTGAGAAGACATAGAAGAGCTAAGAAAGGAGTAGAAAAGGATGTGGTCAGTATAAATCTGCATGCCACAGACATACCTTCTAATTAGGTACTGGAGTGTCTCCTCTTTAATTAGGGTTCTGCCTGTTCTCACCTGAAAACTTTCTTTGCCACTATATTTAATTTCCTAACTAGTCTTATCTTGTATCTATATTTTTTGCTCTTAAATTATTTAATTCAGCCATCACTACATTATTCTTCCTAAAGCCTGCTTCAATCTGGTGGTCGTCTGCTCTGAAATCTACAGTGGTTTCACATTGCCTATAAGATAAAGACTCCTCAACAGGCATCTTTCTTTATTTGATTTCCCAGGCCCAGTCTTCAACATAAGCCCTGCTCTCTATTCCAGTGGTCCTCCGAAGGGCAGTTCTGAGACCCAACTCCAGACCCCCCAATTCGGGAACTTTGGGCTGGGGCCTAGCAATCAGTGTTTAGCAAATCTTCTCAGGTGATTCTGATATGTATTACGTACAGCAAACCTTGAGAATCACTGCTGATCTAACTCCTGAGTGCTCTGACTAGAGTCATTTTCTCATTCTAATATACCCATTATCTTCATATTATCACCAATTCCAGCATTTTCCAAACTTCATTGATTTCTCATATATTTTACAAATCCCCATAATCCCTGCTTTATTATTTTGTAATGTTTTTAAAAATCTGTGCATATTTTATGGAAATTTATATTACATTTATTTAAAATGAAACTACATCTATAATAGTATTAAAATCAGTAGTTCTGACCATAAATAAAGTAGATTATGAAAATAAATGCTGTAGCCTGAGCTTATGAATGTGGGGTAGGGCTGAGGGAGGGAGGTGGGTATAATCATCAAAAGGCAAAAGGAAACACTCTTATTTTGAAAGAACTGCTCTGGCCCTGGCCGGTTTCGCTCAGCGGTTGGAGCGTTGACCTGCGGTCCAGAGAGACCCGGGTTCAGTTCCCGCTAAGGGCATGTACCTCGGTTGCAGTTTGTCCCCGGCCCTGGTTGGTCGTGTGGGTGGCAGCCACTCAATGTGTCCCTTCACATCGATGTTTCTCTCTCTCTCTCTTCCTCTCTCTCCCTCCTGCTCTATCTGAACAAAAAATGGAAAAATGTCCTTGAGTGAGGATAAAAAAAAAAAAGAAAGAACTGCTCTGTGCCTGGACTGTGGTGGTAGATACACAGGTCTATGCATGTGATAGTATTGCATAGAACTGTACATGCATAAACACACGAGTAAAACTGGGGAGGAAATCTCAAAAAGATAGGAGGATTGCATCAATGTCAGTACCCTGGTCGTGAGATTGTGTTATAATTATGTAAAATATTACCATTGGGGGAAATTGTGTAAAGGCTACACAGGATTTCTGTGTTATTGAGTTTAAAATAACAGAATATTTCAGAAATAATATTTGTTTGTGGGGAGAGGTTCAGGAGGAGCCCCCCCCCCCCAAGATGTGCCTCAGTAGTATGCAAATTATTTTGAGCTAGAGGCAATTTTAGCAACAGGCTCAAGAGAAACTTCTGCCCTACCCTTTAACTATCTAGAATTTGAGTTATGGGGCCTTGCCCATAAGGGATTATCAGAGCTAAATTCTTTTGACCTAACTCCAGGGCAGGACAAACTTGTATTTATTATACATCTGTTCTTATCATCCAGCAATGACCCTTTGAAGCCCTCAAGGTGTGTTACCTTATCCCTAGCTCAGGATTTCTTTATTTTTTTTTATTTTTTTATTTTTTTTTATCCTCACCCGAGGACATTTTTCCATTTTTTGTTCAGGTAGAGTGGGAGGGAGAGAGAGGAACAGAGAGAGAGAGAAACATCGATGTGAAAGGAACACATCGAGCGGCTGCCACCCGCACAACCGACCAGGGCCAGGGACAAACTACAATCGAGGTACGTGCCCTTAGCGGGAACCGAACCCGGGTCTCTCAGGACCGCAGGCCGACGCTCTAACCGCTGAACCAAACCGGCCAGGGCCAGGATTTCTAATGTACCCCAATCCTCTTTTATTTCTCTGAACCTGTCCTGCATGTGGGTCTTTGACTCTCATTTAAGTAGGGTTCCCATACACGTGTATGTATTACATTTGGTTATTTTCGCTTGCTAATCTGTCGCAGGTCTATGTGATTATTAGACCTGCCAAAAGAACCTTGAGGGTAAAGTTTATTTCTCCCTCACATATGTCAATAACGCCAATGTTATAACAAAATTCATGGGTCAGATAATGGTTGAACTATCAGTCTATAGATATGAAAGGGCTCAAATGAGGCAGGATCTCTGAGTAGGGAAAATCAGATTATGTAAATGATTCCAACACATGCATATATATGCATGCAACTCATCAGTATTTTTGTGGTGAGCAGAGAAGAATGATCAAACCTGATTGAGGGTGGAAGGTATAGTTGATAATGAACAGTACATTTGCTAATTATCTTTTCTCTCCTCAAGTATAACTAACAAAGACCAAATGAGCCAATATCTCATGTCATATATCTATAGGCTAATAAAATGGGAAAACAAAGTAATGTGTACTGTATTTTGTATAATTTAAATAGCAGGAAGACATTGACTTGATTATTTAAAATCTGATGGGAAAGCATTCATTGATCTCTGGCCTTTGAAAGGTTTATGGGTATGTAGGGTATTGGGAGTGAGGTAACAATGCAAAACCAAGAATCCCTCTGTGTTCCCTGCCTTTGGCTGACTCTCTAGCGGGAGCCCCCAGCAATGCTGCCAGGAAAGAAAGCAGCATAGATTTTTCTAATTAAAAGAGCCCCTTGTTTTAGTGAGCATATCAATGAAACCCTTGGTTTAAATACCATTTGAACAACTACCTTGTAATTTGGAATGCTCATCAGGAACTATGTGTCATTAAGCAGCACAATGTGACTTTGTAAAGGATCCATTTTAGAAATTCCATTCCATTCTCTACTTGTCTTTTCTGGGAGGAGAACCCATTATTTAGGGGGGAAGTTACTTTACTCCTTGAATTCTGCTCCTGTATTTACTATTAGGCGTGAGCACGACTTTCCTTTTTTGTTTTTGCCTTTTTAAGAAGATTTGGAATTATATTAAAAATTCCTAAAGGTACTAATTAAAATTTAGATTCCGTGTTTCAAGTCGACATTTACTAATTGTTGGAAAAGAATTAAGTGGAATCAGAAACTGAGAGAAAAGTTGTATTCATTCATTATATTTTTGAATTCAGTAAAACATGATAAATGTGACATATATGACTATTTTTGACATGTTCCAACATGCATACACAGTTCCTTATCTCTCAGACTTAGATACCTCATTTCTCTGTTTCTTTTTCTTTAGTCAAAGTTAGTAAATAATAATAGTTTTTCTAAGAAAACACAGCAAATTAGCAAGACTGGTTTTTCAACCACAGTCATTACTCTTTTTTTGACCTAGACAACCAATTCTATTTCTGATTACCTACATCTCTATTCCAGTATGATCATATGCTGAAAATTAGAATGTAGTATATATGTTCAGTATTACTGAGTATATATTGTTTTAAGACTTTGCCGAGATAAGAAGAATAGAACAATATGATTATAGAAAAATAGTATAATATTTGGCCTCAAAATAGACTTGAGTCCTAGAAACAGGTCAAACTACCTTATAGCAACTGGGAGTAGTCAGGCAATGAAGGGGCCAGACCTCCATACCTCTCCTTTCCCTTGTCTGTATCCTCAATGCAATGCCCTGATGTCACATAGGAACTAGCTCCCCTTCTGCTCATCTGATTAAATTCCTTGTATCTCACAAGTATACACATTTTGTGAAAAATATATTTTAATTGATTTTTTAGAAAGAGGAAGGGAGAGAGAGATAGAAACATTGATATGAGAGAGAAACATTGATAGGCTGCCTCCTGCACGCCTCCTACTAGGGATCGAACCTGCAACCCAGGCATATACACTGACTGGCAGGGCTATAAATTGTTACAATACCCCCAAAATACTAGTCTGATAAACACTGATTCTACTATTTTGTAGAAAAAAAATTATTTCACCTAAAACCTGAACTACAAGGAGTTATTTTAAAAACTTGCTACTAATTAAATATATAAAAGATGAGCCCAGCCGGTGTTGCTCAGTGGATTAAGCATTGTCTCATGAACTGAGAGGTCCCGGTTCGATTCCCAGTCAGGGCACATGCCCAGGTTGTAGGCTCTATCCCCAGAAGGGGATGTGCAGGAGGCAGCTGATTGATGTGTCTTTCTCACATTGATGTTTCTCTCTCTCTCCCTTCCTCTCTCTCTAAAAAAGAAAGAAAAAGAAATGCATCTCCCTGATTCTATTGCAAATAGTCATAGTTATTTCTTTATTCAGAATACAACTTGTTTGAAAATTCTCAAATTTATCTTGGGCATTTCTAGAACAACAAAGTAATATATCATCTGCAGTTAAAATAAACAGAGCAGGGGCAAAAGAGTAAGTCATTTGTTATAGAGTTTGAATATTTTGATAAAATCAATAGCTAGTTTACTATCCCCCGACCTATACAAAAAGGGAAAGAAATAGAGTAGCAATGAGTATGTATCTTGATTAGCTCAACAATGTATTAATTATGATTTTATGCTTTTACTCTAATTATTTACTTTCTAGCTTAAAGTATACTTGCTCATCCTTTTATTTCTAATTGAAATGGACTATAGGTATTGTGTATTTTTATTTTCTAAACTACTGATTCTTATCTAGGTATTATGGACTTACCTCTCTGGGACAATGGGTAGGAGGGGATGTCCAAATGTTTGGGTGGCTTGCTTAAATAATAATATATTCAATATAATTATTGTACTTAAAATAAACTTCTGAAACTGAAACTTTAAAATTGGAAGTATGCTCAAGTAGAATTAGGAATAATACAAAAACTGTGGCCCAAAGAAGTCAGCCAGCACAAACCTGTAATATTAATATACATAACAGTATAGATATAATAGTATATAGTTATATCTATTAATATGTGTCATACCACATATATCATATAAATAGTATGTGTAAGACATACTAAAGTGTCTAATAGATTTGAACAATAACAGTGAGAAACAAGAAAGAATGTAAGACCCGGGCTAAAAATGGCTCTAATCCAGAAAAGTATTGAAAAGAAATCCTAGAGTAACAGCCAGGCAGTCCCATTAGGTGGTAAGCAATTGAGACAGAGGAATAGGAAAGAGCTTTCTAAGAGGAAGTTTTCCAAAACAACAATTCAAGATGTTATTTCATGTCACTGAAGGTTAGGAAAGATTTTAGAATACAATAAGGCACAGATATCAAACAAGAAAAGAAAGGCTATTAGAAATTGCTACAATTACCACCTCCCACCCCCATCCCATAAAAGAAAGCCATGGTCCAAACTTGAAGCCAATGATTCAAATTGAAATGGGAAGACAAACCCAAAACTCTGCAGCTGGATTTCGTGTGTGGCTATAACAGTATCATGGCACAAGATCACTTTCTCAAACAATGTATTTATCTTTTACACAAATCAATTATGTGAATGCTTTCTCTATATTTATGTGTCAGTTGACTATCAATAACCAACACATGCTAAACATATTATGTTTACTTTTAAAATAATAATGAAAGGTAGGTATTATTATCCCCAATTTAGAAATAAAACCTAAAGACAGTGCTTAAGTTAGTTGTAGAGAATTATATAACTAATAAACAAAAGACTCAATATTAATACCCATATCTACCTAGCACCAAAATGTTTATCTTTCCTTACTTTCACCTTTATATTTTCTTGGAAAAGTGTTGGTAACTGGTAGATCCCTTAGGGCTTGGATCATGTCTATGTAAGCATGTTGTGAACTCACTGAAGTTCTTCACCAACTCCTCTCCAGTAATGCACTTCTCGCCTAGCACAGAAAATGGCCATTAAATTCCCAACAAATAAAGTTACAAAACATTGTTTGTGACTATTATTTATTATAAACGTTATTGCTGTTCAGTTCCCTCAAACAAAGAAGGTCCCTAGGTGTATCTTCACAAGGAATTGGCCAAGCAGACTTTTTTATTTGCTACATATTTTGAACTGGAGACTCAAACTTTCTTCAGATTGTTTTCTAAAGGGGCCATATTTGGCATCCAGTACAGGGTTTTTCTGGAAGTAATTACGAGAGGTTGTGAACTATGCATATAAGGTAATCATTTTGCCAATATATTAGTGTTCTCTAGAACTTCAATGCTGATTTTGCAAATGTTTTATTTTTTTACTATTTAATTTTTTTCTAATTTAAACCTAAATAAGATTGTTTCCAAGGGCAAGACAGTGTGACTACATGTAATTAATACACAGATTAATAACATTTCCTTCCCACTGATAAATCTCCTACCAAAATGAGATTCAAGGATTATTTTTAATTTCAAAGTAAACTAAACCCAGGTTATTTGCAACAGGGACCATGACAATAACACAAATCTCATTGTGTGTAATATGAAATCTTAAAATCTCATCTTATTAATTGAAAACTGAAATCACTTGAAGGAGAGATTTAAGGATTAATTTTTTAAATCAGTTTTTAATCTGCTCTTTTATTTTCATTCCAGTGCCATGAAAATTCATAACAAAAAATACAGTCCTTAACCTTGAATAATTTTTCTTATTTTAATATATTTAATTCTAAGAAATCAAAGGTACTATATGTCAGAGAAACGGAACACAATTTCCTGCCAACTAGTTCTTAAATGATGCATCACACAACTGAACTTTTAAAACATATCAAGTTCAAGACAATGTTATTTACACAAACAATTGTGAAATAATTCATTACGTAGGAACTGCACTGGATGTAGAATGAGAGGACTTGGTTTGAAACTGTACTTGGCTTAGTTTGTGAGGGTGCAAAATGTGTGAGTCAAAATAATATATTTTCTTTATGGCTATATCTTATTTTTTATTTTATTTTAATCTTTTTTTAATCCTCACCGAGGACATTTTTCCATTTTTGTTCATATAGAGTGGGAGGGAAAGAGAGGAAGAGAGAGAGGGAAACATCGATGTGAAAGGGACACATCGAGTGGCTGCCTCCTGCACAACCCCAACCGGGACCGGGGACAAACTGCAACCAAGGTTATGTGCCTTTAGCGGGAACCGAACCCGGGTCTCTCCGGACCATGGGCCAACGCTGTAACCACTGAGCCAAACCGGCCACGGCTATGGCTAGATCTTATTAATTGTTAAAATAGGGCTGGGGTATATGTGGATATATAAAGATTTATTGAACTACTTTTTCTACTTTTGTATATTAATATTTTTTATAAAATTTGTAAAAGGAAAATGTATTATGAAAAGTTGGTATGTTTAGCTGCCGATGTGGCTCAGTGGTTGAGTGTCAACCCATGCACTAAGAGGTCACAGGTTCAATTCCCGGTCAGGGCACATGCCCAGGTTGTGGGCCTGATCCCCACTGAGGGGCATGCAGGAGGCAGCCAGTCGATATTCTCTCTCATTGATGTTTCTCTCTTTCCCTCTCCCTTACTCTCTCTCTGTCTCTAATATCAATAAAGAAAAAAAATGTTTTTTAAAGTTGGTATATTTATAGAAGTTTTAGTAATAATGGATAATGAATGATGAATTAAGTCATGTTTTATAGGTTTTCCAAAATCCTTTTTTGATCTTGTGCTTAGTGTTCATGATAAGCCGAGAGCTGAATACAGGCTCATTGGCTGCGTGACAATATGTTGGGTTCTCTGAAGAGTAAAGCAAACAGCAATTTGAGTTGACTCTGGTGTGTAGAAAGTAAATGGTTGAGAAATGGAATATGGCAGAATCAGCTAGTGAGTACTCTAATACTCCAGGTAAGACTTATTTTAAGTGTGACCAGTGTCTTTTGAAAAGCCCACTTCTGTGAATTTTTGTATCATTTAATTTATATGAGCACTTTTCTGACCACGTGTGTGTGTGTGTGTGTGTGTGTGTGTGCGCGCGTGTGTGTACACTTTTAACCACATGGAATCAACATGCTCTGAAGAAGGTTTGGCCCTAATGGCTCTTGTTTTAAGTTGTTTTTCTATGTATTTCTAAATATGGTTTGACAATCTTTCTGTAGATTATATGAACTATTAAAAAATTTTTTTGAAAATTCGAATTAACCAGGTTTGGTTTCTGTTGTTGAAAAGTGAGGATTCTGACATGAACTATGTGGTAGAAGTGAGTTACAGGCTTAGGGTAGTCAGGACAGTCTGGAATTGGATATCCGATCACAATTCAACTGAGAGTTGCCTATAAAGCTCCGGGTCCCATGGTCTGTGCAGTGAAATGGTGATCCAAGTATCATCCGTTACCCGCAAGATGGGGGGCCGGGTAGTGCTTTCATAGAACAGCATGAAAGCAATCAGGGAACCAAATATGGAAAACTACTATATTGTCATAGTTTTACTGAAATAAAATTTAAGTAACAGAAATAGCACTATTTTTAAAAGTACAATTCAATAATTTTTAGTACGTTTACAAAGCGCAACCGTAATGTAATTTTAGTACATTTCCATAATCCCACCAAGAAACTTGCAATTATCACCAGTTTTTCTCTATCCCCCTCTCAATTCCAGCCTTACAGAGCTACTAATCTAGTTCTGTCTTTACAGATTTGTCCATTCTGGGCATTTCATACAAATAGAATCACACAATATGTAGTCTTTTGTGACTGGCATAATAGTTTTGAAGTTCATTCATGTTGTAGCATGTATCAGTACTTCAATCCTTTTTATTGTCCAATAACATATCATTATATGGATATAACACATTTTGTTTATCCATTCAACAATAAATTATAATAACCTCAGCAAACTTGAAGCTTCCTATATCTTTTCCTGATCACAAACCACTCTTCTCCATAGAATGACCCATTATCTTGAATTATCATAATTATTTCCTTACACTTATTGTATATTCATCCCTTAAGCAGACATACTATATTTATTAATATTTATATTTTTACCTCCTTCTTATGTAATTGAAATAATAGCAAATTTATAATTTTGACCCATGCTTTTCCACTGAAAATTCTATTTATAAGATATATCATGCTTTTTACTATCATTGTATACTGCTGCAATTATTCCCATTGTATAAAAACATGGTAATTTATATGGTAGTTTAGAGACGTTTTGTTCTATAGCACTTTTTAGCTAATAATAACCATATGGCTATAAATATTTATATACACAATTTTTAGTACGTGTGTGTGTGTGTGTGTGTGTGTATGATAAAATATATAGGAATGGGATTTGTGGTTCTTTAACTGAAAAACATGTTTTCAGTATGATGTACCAATATACAGTCTCCAGTAGTGAGATTTCCCATAGTTCTGCATCCTCAGTAACACTTGGTACCATTACAGTATTTTTATTACTGTATTGAGATATATGTCATATGCAGTGTCATGTATAGATCTTAAGTAAACAGGTTAATGAGTTTTCATGAATGCATACATCTTTGTAACCCATACCTCTATCAATATTATAACATTCCATTACCCCTACAAGGTCTTCTCATAAGTCAAACAAGCTCCTCAGAGGTAATCACTGTTCTGAATTATTATAACATATATCCTTCTTTTTCTGTTTTGAACTTTATAAGATAGAATATTATAGTTTGTACTCTTTTGTGTCTAATTTATTTTATCCAGCATAAAGCCTGTGATCTTCATCCATGATGTTGCATGAACTAATTATTTGTTCCTTCTTATTGTTGAGTAGAATTCCATTGTAAAAATATGCCTCAAATTATTATCCACTCTTTTGTTACAAAACCTTGCTCTGTCTTCTTTTACACCAGTTTTTGCCTACAAAGTATAAAGTTTCTATAAATATTGATATCCAGGTCTTTTTGTAGATTATAAGTTTTCATTGTCTTGGTAAATTCTTAGGACTCGTATTGGGTATGTGTGAACACGTTTGTTTTTTGTTTTTGTTTTTGTTTTTCTATCTTCACCCAAGGGAGAAGTGGAAGGGAGAGCGGAAGGGAGAAAGGGAGGAAGAGAGAGGGAGAAACATCGATGTGAGAGAGACACATCAAGTGGCTGCCACCCACACGACCCCAACCAGGGCCGGGGACAAACTGCAACTGAGGTACATGCCCTTATTGGGAACCGAACCAGGGACTCTCTGGTCCACGGGCCAATGTTTTAACTGCTGAACCAAACCGGCCAGGGTTGTGCATGTATGTTTTGAGGCTGGAATAAGTCTTCAAAAGGCAACATCCATAAAAGATATACAGTTAACATAGCAAATGCTTATCACAGTGTTTTCAGACATGTCAGGAGGTTTGCTCAGTCTGTACATGTAAGCACAGCAGAGCCCACACCTGAATTCTAATGATAGTCAGTTAAACACAGACCTTGACTTACTGTGAATCACTTACATGTTCCCATAAACTTTTAGACTCTTAGGCAGACCTCGTAGGGAACCCAGGTAACTAACAGTGGATTTGGCTAAACCATAATCCAAAGAAATAATGTGAGAAAAAAATGTCCTGTGGTAAGAGGATTATTCCGCACTGTACTTTTAGCCAGATTATTTTAAAACTGTTCCATGACTCCATTTGGATGGAAGCCATTAGGCATAGATAGTCTCTAGAGAGGCAGATTTAATTTTAATTTTTTTGTATTATATGTTTAACACAGAGTAAATGCAGTTTAGCAAATTTATTTTAGGAATGAGGTTGAAAACATACATTTTATACATAGGCTGAAGAGAAAATATAGGTAACCTTCATTATCACTATAGTGAAACAAAAATAAAAACCAATATATTTTATAATGAAAATCTCCTAACCTTTTCACCTCTTCTTAAGAATTTCTAATCCCAGAGGGTGATGAATGGGCAGTTATACCACAACTGATTGATTTAATTAGGAAGGTTATTTCCACGACTCATTCCACAGATGCTCAGTCTAATCCCTCCTGCTTCCTCTTGGCCAGCCTGTGTGTGGTATAAGTACCGTGGTGTCAAATACTTTCTGAGCAACTGTTGATAACACCCATTTCAAAAACGAAATTGCGCGAGCCTCTTTCTCCAGTCTCTTTTCCTTTTCCACTTCTTCTCTCCTAGTCATTCCTTTCCCACTTTAATGGCTGGTAACTTAATGGTGTTGCTGGCAGTTGGCACTAAACGTTATTTTAAAAGGGAGGCATCACAGTGGAAGGACCCGAAAGCTCAGCTCCCAGGCTCTGCATGACTGCTGCTTCTCCGCGCCAATGAGAAGTCAGTCAACTTCTTTATGCTTTGTCTTTAGATATTGTCGGTAGTGCCTAACGTATAAATTGTCCCGAGAAAGAATTGAAATGGGGTTTATAAAAATTCCCTGCACAGTTTTTGGCATATAATGAGCACTTAATACATGTTAGCTGTTGGGGTTATTATAATTAAGTGAGGAAAATTGATTCAATATTAGGAATACTTAGGGTGCTTGAGCTGTTGTCACTGCTACTTTAAAGAATCCTGAGGAAGGAAGGGAAAAAAAGTCAGGGCCTGCTAACTGCACGTCTCAGAGGCTTGAGTAGTTACTGCATTGGCATGGCTGCTCGTAACATCCCTTTACTAAGTGATGCCATGCTCACCATTCGCTCCCCCCGGACTTTCCTTCCTGTGGGAGGATCCTGAGCAGAGGCTGTACCTAAAATATTTGGCACAATTGGTGCCATGAAGTTGACCTTTATCCCCTTTCTGTATCTTTATATGTCTTATTAAGTTTGCAGGTATGCAGCTTGAATAAAAAAAAACACACACACACAAAAATGTCTAGGTGTTTTGTAAACACGTGAGGGGCGAGTTCAGGGCTGGGACTTACTGGTGGTGTGGAGTAGGGCACAGCTCCTTTCTCAAACAACTAGGTAACGTGCAGGATCACAGTCAGTGTCACACCGGGACCCAAATGCCTGTCCTAATGTCTCTGGGACCAGTACGATCATTCTACCAGAAGTAAAAATGTATAGTGTGTTTCCTCATAGAAACAATGGACTTTGTTATGCCTTGGTAAAATTGAAAATCAAACTATAGTATGATCTCATAATAATAGTAATGGTAATAATTACATATACTAAATATACTGACTGCTTCACTGGGTAACGACTATTGTATGGAATTTTTACAATACGTTTCTTTTCGGAGATAGGTAAAATAATACTTATTTTTCAGATGGTGAAACTGGGACACAACTAACTTTAGGATCCTAACAGAAACCACACAGTCAGCAAATGGTGGGACCAGGCTCCAAACCTTGGGAGTGTGACTTTATTAGAACCAACACAGTTTATGTCCTGAACCAGTATAATATACCACATTGTCTAAGTCAAGTCGGCATTGTTAACTGACCTGGAACTGCTATAAACTTTATACACACACACACACACACACACACACACACACACACACACACCATGTTTAAACAGGGCAATGTATTTGGAATAAAACCAACACATAAGAAAACTCCAATTGAATTTTCCAATTCAGTAAATAGTATTTCTCATGTTCAAAATGGCAGATGAGCTGCATGGGTATGCCTAGGCTTTTAGCCGCTGAGGCAGTGTGGATTGGTTTCACATAGGTTCTCTGACATTCTACATTTTTCCTTATTATATTTCTTTTTTGGTTCTAAAAAAAAAGCATTAAAGGCCTAGAGGTCAATAAAGCAAGTCTTTCCACTTGTCTATAGTACACACCAACACACCAGTCGGTTTCTTGACGTTTGAGTGAAGACATTCTATTAGATACAGAAATGTGAAGGACAAAAGTCTCTCTTATTACTTGCTTTCACCGGGGTCATGAGATATCAAGAAGTACAGAGTACAAAAAAACAAAAAAATATAGTGATAGTATTTGTGAACTCAGGAAAAAATTAGAAGAGATTTCTAGTTAAGAATAAACTAGTTTATTGCTCATTAACTTCTACATATTTCTGACTGTGGTTTTCTCTCCCCTGGTGACCTCTTAATCAAGTGGCTTTTCTATAAATGTTTAGATCAAGTTTGTTTTCATAGGTCAAAGAAGACTGGACATTGAAGCATTGCTCTTAATCCAGATTACAAAGTACTTCATTTTTCTTTATACTTTATCCTCTGTGTACATGGTATCATTCTGCTAGATTGGTTGCATATAAGACTCTTTATTTAGCTACTAGAGAAAAATCTCAGTTTGAAGACTAGTTCTTTTTATAACTGGCATGAACTTTTTTGAGGTGGTTTGATTTTCGTATTTTTAGCAATGCTTAAATATTTCCGGGAGTTTGTCTAAAAGTTCTACAAGTGGTGATTAAGGCACATGATGGAGCCCAAAAAGTATCACTCATGTTAACATAGTTTTTATCTGTGTCTGTGAAAATAGTTTTTTAAGGGATCTACTGAACCCATAGCTGGACAAAATGTATGTATGAATTGAATCCCAAACTGTTTTTGGTAAGTCAGATATAAGGAAGTGGACAAGTTTCCATAGAAATAATGGCATATAACATTATTAGTTTCCCACATCATCTTCATTAAAGATAAGAGTGAGATTTGAACAATTGAAAGAGCGAGGGAAAGATTTCTATTTCTAGAAAGATGGTCAACTAGATAGTCAAGAAAATCCTTCCACTATAAAATTCAAGATGACAGATAAACCAATAACCATTCTTAAAAATACTTACCCGAACTTAAACATATAAAGGGCATTCCCAGGGGCACACTCCCTCTCTTTGCAGAAAAAAGAATCAAAACCCAAATGGTAAAATCAGAAATTCAAATTTTTCAAGGACACATAGTGACATTCAAAAGCTGATAGAAAACAAACAAGACAAGCTGATATCATACACAGTCACTAATTTGACACAGGCAAATCTTGACTGAACTTCATCCTACAAATCGTTGATGGATTGTGGACAGATCTGGGTGTCAAAGAAGAGAAACCAACCTGGATAGGATAGCAGGAAGATTTGAGGTTAGGAAAGTAATTTAATGGAGAAAAGTAGCCCTATCAAAAAATGATCCTGGAATATTTGGGCATCATAGGCAAAAAGATAATATTGATCCACTTCTACATTATATACAAAAATTAACTCAATATCATTCAGACATAAGTTTAAAATCTAAAACTATATGCTTTCTGGAATATAAAAGAAAAATATATTTTGTTACCTTGAGTTCAAGATTTTTAGATATGACACCAAAAGCACCATTCATGAAATAAATAATTGATAAATTGACTTCCTCTAAATTAAAATTATTTTACAATACTTTAAAATTATTTTATACATAACAAACTCTCAAAACTTAAATTATCTAAATAATGTTATATTCCTTTTTATTTTGGATATTAGCCCCTTATCACGTGTATGGCTTGCAAATATTTTCTCCCAATTCTGCATTGGCTTTTTCATTTTGTTGATTGTTTCCTTTGCTGTGCAGATACTTTTGAGTTTGATGTAGCCCCACTTATTTTTTGTTATTTAATATGTGGGAGTGTTTGTGTTTCTTTGTTTGTTTTACCTGTGCTTTTGGTGTCATATCCGAAAAAAAAAAACAACAAAAAACAAAAACAATCATTGCCAGGACCAATGTCAAGATTTTTCCCTGTTTTCTTTTTTGGAGTTTTTAGGTTTCATGTTTTAATCTTTAACCTATTTTTGTAAGAAAATAAATATTAATCCAAATTTATTCTTTTTGATAGGGTTGTTCAGTTTCCTCAGCACCATTTGTTGAAGAAACTATTCGTTTTCTACTGTATACTTTTGGCACCTTAGTTGACTATACTTGTATTTATTTCTGAATTTTCTTTTTGTTCCTTTGGTTTATGTGTCTGTTTTTATACCAATACCTTACTGTTTTGATTACTATAGCTTTGTTTTGTGTTGGCCTTAGCCTACCTATACAATGTTGTGGTTGGACTGGCCCTTGTGGTTCTTACTAAGATTGCAATATACCCTTATCAATAACCATCAGAAAACTAAAACAAAAACAAAAAACAAAAAGAAGATTCAGTTGCAGGGAGGAGGTGGAGATAGAGAGAGAGATTGATCTAGGGGTTCTGCTTTTGTTGGGGCTGAGGGAAGGAGCTTAGGGTTTTGAGGAGTTACTTTATGTAAAATTCTTTAAAACATAAGAGTGGAAATTTAAAACATAGGAAGAGAAAAACAAATGGCCCGAATAGTCAGTTATTAAAATTAACCAAGATCTTTAAAGCAAAGGAGCCTGGGTCACCCCTCTTTTTCTTCTTTTTCTCCTTCTTTTTCTCCTTCTTTTTCTCCTTCCCTCTCCTCCTCCTCCTCCTCCTCCTCCTCCTCCTCCTCCTCCTCCTTCTCCTTCTTCTTCTTCTTCTTCTTCTTCTTCTTCTTCTTCTTCTTCTTCTTCTTTCTTTCAATAATTTTTCTTTATTGATTTTAGAGAAAGAGGAAGGGAGAGGGAGAGAGATAGAGACATTGATGAGAGACAACATCAATTGGCCACCTCCTATATGCTCCCTACTGGGGACCAAGTCCACAACCTGGGCATGTACCCTGACCGGGAATTGAACTGGCGACATTTTTGTGCATGGGTCAATACTCAACCACTGAGCCATACCAGCCGGGCTGGGTCACCCTTCTTTGAAGTCTATGCCTCAGCAAATAAAGTTTTAGTCAGACACTTGCATTACAAAATGAAAAGCCAACTCTTAGGATTTACATTATAATTCATCCCCATGTTGCTGAGGAATCAGAGTCTATAGTGAGGACATTAACTGCCTAGGTAGCAGATATGCGAAAAGTCAGAGCACATTGTCATCCAGTAGCTGGACATCTAAATAAAGTAGGAAGTTCTAGAAAAATTGTACAGGCAATAATCTGAAATCGTGTCCATAACCATGGTCCTAAACTTGAAGTGTTCAGCTATGAAAATAGGTCAGCAATCGTGGTGCTCTGATAATCTGTTCAAGAATTTGCGTGATATTGTGGAATATTTTAACATTTTAGGTCATCTGGTTGAAGTAGGATCCAACTTGGTGGAGTTGGTAGATTGCTCCATATCTCATCAGATCAGTCTCATTATCCTGAGAATAGGTTAGTTCAGCTAAAGGGTTGTTCTCATTTCAGAAGGCAGTGATACAAATTGGCTCCCCATGTTAGGTCTACATGGAACAAGTGTTTGCAGCAGATACATATTCCATAAGAGCCATCTCTATGGAAACAAAACAGAAATAATGATTGATGGTTGGAGTAGAGTGTAAACCTAGACTGTACACCCTGAGTCCTGAAGGTGGCCAGTGGAGATTTCTAGATGTGAGGCTCAAAGCGTCTTCAGGTAGAGTGAGGGTAGGCGGTGGCAATCTGACACATTTTCCTGATTTGCAGTTACAGTGTCTCTGGAGATCTTTCCGAGTGGCCCACACCACAAAAGGCATGAAGATTGTCTATACAGGAGCTTTTGTGGCGGTTTCTATGAAATTTATATCAAGTTGTCCCTCTTTAACTTGATGGTTTCAGGAAAAGTGCAATTTAGTTTTGAATGATTCTAAGTCAGAAAAGTGGGAGAAAAATTAGAAACATCCATTTACAGCATTTTAGCAAGATGTTGGAGGAAATGGAAAGAACTCAGGATACAGTCCAGTTAACAGGTAGAAAACAAAACATCAAAGACAAGTGAAAGAACTAGACTGATACCCACAAAGATCTACTCTAGTTTTGCATTGAAATTTAATTTTTCTTTCTACCATCACCCACATTTCTATCAGAGATAATCAAAGGCTAATTTGTTTGCAAAATAAGACTAGTCTCTTTAAACATGGCTTGCTTATTTGCGTAATTACAACAAGAATAGTGATTGACCACATAGGTTCTTAGTCTACTTTGTGGGAAGTTCTTATAAGGAAACTCAGGTTGGACAATCTGTAAATCTCTCAAGGCTAGGAAGCAAAGCCAAGACTCACCATCAGATTTTGTCTTTAATACCTATAGATTTAGGTAAATTCCTCTCTTATCAAAGTCCCCAAGATATCCTGAGGTTCCTGGGCTTTTCAGGAAGTGACCTTCCTTGCTCACCTGGTAAGGCTGCCAGGAGCCATACACGCAAGATACCAGGCTGATTTTTCCAAGGGGCTTGACTAGCTCCAGAAAGTCAACCTTAGTTCCATAAAGCTGTCTAGTCATATCTGAGTCTATTTGTTCCTCTCTCAGATTTGACATCCCAGTGAAAGCCTTAGTAAAATAACCAATGTTTCTAATTGAGTCCTGTTACAAAGAGAACCCCAGATTCTTATTGAATTTATGTATATAACTATATTGCCATGAAAAATAGAATACTCACTGGGCGTTTTCAAATTGTGGACAGATCAAGTCAGGAGAAAACGTATTGTTTCATCTTTCTCCACAAAGGTATACTTTTAAAAATTGCTGATATCTTAAGAGAAAAAAGAAGAAAAAAAGTTTTCTTAAATTTGGAAAAGCAAAATATTAAAGAACCAACAATGTCTCAAACAGAAAGTCATGGAAGTTATAATCATCCTCATTATTTCTTTCAGTCTCATGTAATTATTTCTTATTGATCTGCTAGTAGCAGTTTGGTGAATCTGGTTTTTCTCTTAGAGTTCTGTAAATTCTTACCCGATTCAGTGGTATGATATGAAAGGTATGAGAAACGTGTTCTTTCCATGAGTCTTCTAGAAGATTCGGGACCACTTTTGCATAAACCTCAGAGGAAACTAGTAATGGTCTGTAAAAGTCAAGCATCACATATTTTACCTTTTTGTGATGAATAATCTTGGTTTTTGTCTTAGTTAATAGTCTCAAAAAATTTTTTGGGACACAGTTAAGTTATTTTGAAAGAGTTTGATCCTAATAAGTAGAATAGGCCTAGGAATTCAAATGAAGAGGAGTAAAAGGTAATTTATCATTTTAGCCTCAAAAGAAACATCTGTATATTAACAAAGGTGAAAGAATAATTGTGTACTTAATTAATGTTAATTAGTAATTGGTGGTACTTAGAGATTGGTTTTATCTCTCAAACCTAAGTGTATGGATCCTGGGAGATTGAAATAGAATCTACTCGAAAACAATGAAATGCAAGAAGTCTTATGAGGGGCGGCAAATGTCATTCAAAGCAAGAAGTAGAGAAAAAATTTGGAGAAGAGGTTGTGATTGTTTGAAAGATTCAACTATGAATTGAATGTAAACCAACAAAACAGATTGACCAAATAATATGAAAAACTACAACTAAAGGGATATAGAATACTCCAATTATATTTTTCTTTAGCTAATATTTTCTTTTACTAATATTTTAAAAGTATTAAAACACAATTTATCAATGCTTATATTTTTATTCTATCAATAACTTACTACAACTATGTATATATTTTATAGAGTCATCTTTCCATATATTTAGAACATAAACATACATGTTAAATATTTTTAATTTTTAGTTTACCTTATGTTTTATAAGCAGTTGTATAGATGTCATATAAGTATATTAATATTTAATTATTTTTTTGAAAAAAAATAAGCATTATAGATAGCCTGTATACTTTTGAATTTGGGGTTCTTTCTCCCAGTTTTTGGATTAATTAGTTTAGCCAGGAAGGAAAGCCTTAGACCGAACGCACTAGATTTGGTGTATTACATTGCATCAGCCAAACCCAGGGAATCATGTATATTTAAATTTGGGGAGTGGAGATAAAGTAACCACAAAACAATATAAAGAAATGAAGAGGGTCTATGATAAACATTTTAAAAATAAAATGACTATTAAAAAATAATTCTCTTTTAAGAGAACAGATTAATGATTAAATTTGTCAAAATTACTATTAACACTGAAATTTCCCCAGGGAATATACTGTAGGGCCCCCAACAGCAACGTGGCCCAGAAGTGTTCTAATTAACTGTACCAGAGGGTCTGCTGTGCTGTCTAGTTAATGCTTTCTATCTGCTTCTTCACTGGCCATCATGTATCATTGTTCAGCGAGTGACAGCAGTCAGGTTATTAAAGGTGTAGATATTAAATTAACAACAGTAGTAAACATTGTAGCTGTACTTCACATCTCAGCAGAACCAATGAAGTGGATGACACTGAATCCATGCTGATATGCTGCAGTGACAGATGGGCGTCATTTAACACAATACATCAGTGGGCAACCCACGTACCACAGCTGTCCTCCACTAAATGAATTAGATCAGGGTAATTAATCTAAGGCAGAAAGTATGACTAAAGTGGATCCTAAGCAGAATTATAGAAGAATAAAATCTCCTGCTCAAAAATTGAAGCGGATTTATGCATTAACAGTTTTTTAGTGCTGACAAGAAGGTTTTAGAAGTTATTTCACTTATTAAAAATTTTATTAAATTGTCCCTTTTGTTGAGAAACAAACTCCCCATTTGGGGCTAAAATGGGTGATGCCTATTCTTTTATTTCTGTCCCCAAAATTGATGCTGCTAAGAAATGAAGCTCAATCTTGTGTGTATAAATAATTTCTTTAAAAAAATTTATTATACTTTATCATACATGTTTGCTCCAGGTATAACAGAGGACTATGACTACACTGATAATAATTCACATATTAAATTCTTATTTTTGATATATTTCATAGAGATAGGTAGATGAGTGAATAGATAGATAGATAATACATATATAACAGATAGATACATTTTTTCTTCCAGATTTTAATTTCCTGTCAGACCAGAGATAATTTAGGATTAAAAAGTTGTCTTGTAAATCACAAGGTACACATTCTTAGCAATTTGGAGGACTTTCTTAAATATCTCATTCATTTTAAGAATCTACTTAAGGTTTATTTCAAAAGATAAACTTAATAAATTAGCATTATTAACTCTATTGCTCATTTAAGCAATAAATAATTTACATTTAAGATGCATATACTTAAATTTTAATATAGAAAATTGCCTCTTAAATGGTTGTTCTTTTTATTATCTTAAAGTACCTATTTATTATGTATATCTCTAAAAAAGAAAATGCTCAAGATATATTTAGAAATTGCCAATAGATCAAACCCATGGCTTGAACAAAAGTCAGAAATTATATTTAAAATCATCAAATAAACAAATACATTCTCTCTAATGTTTAGCATTAAATCAATGCATACCTAATTGTATTTCTCTTTTTTTTTTAAACATAAAGTACCCAGAGATGAGACATTATTTTCAAACTCATGAATATCTACAAAGTTCCTTTCCAACGTTTCACTGTATAAAGTTCTAATATCTTCCTGTAACTCATATTTATGACAGTCGTGGCCATTGATCAAGCAGCATGTCATCTGCTCGATTGTTACATTGGTCCCCTAGTTTTTGCTTTCTGTCTACTGTCCTTTCCAGAGACTCTTTTCTTCTGCCTCTCATAAAGATGGAAAACCCTGCTGCTAATTACTACAGTGAATTTTTTTTTTAACCACAGCAGGAGATATCCAAACACCAATCCTTCTTTTTTAAAGAATTTGCCAGTTTCTTGCTAAGTTAGTACCTCTTAGTCGGAGGCCTGCATCGTCACATCAAAGTATTGTGTGTTGGTTGTAGAAGCATAGCAAGGTGCCCCTGGAAGAAGCGACCACATGCACAGTATCTGATTTTTAAACTTCATTATCTTGATCATCCACAATTAGAGGAAACTGTGGACTAACTGCTGGTCACATTTAAGTATTAAAATTGAAAACATGTTTAAAGGGCAAAAAAATATGAACACCCCGCAGTAGGCAAGGACACTCGTCTCTTTCTCTAAATTCTCAAAATTTAAAAATGCCCACCTAGGTTGAATGGCATAATGATTATAATCAATCTCCTATGTATTTTACCTGAAAATGTAAATCATTGAGTGTAAAAGGAAAAGAATTATAATATTTAATTCAATTCCATTGAACAAAAACTGTGTTAACTGTAAGTGTAGCCTGCGGTGGCCTCTCTATCTCGACTAAAATAATGAGTTGCTGTTATTTTTAGAATATTAATAAGGCTAAATTTTAGTGGATTTGTACTTTTTTTTTTATATGGGCAACTGTCTACAATATTATGAGTTCATTTCGAATGGTCATTGAGCAGGAACAATGCAAAGACCAATTTTAGTTTTGGCTACCTAGAGATATTTTGCGTTATATTCAGAAGCTTTTTATTTGTATTATCCTCTTGTATCTTTATACATTTTAAGCTCTATATTCTGATATATGAGCAATAATAAAATACTGCTATAAACTACTTTTATTGCTATAAACTGTGAGATGACAATAAGTGACAGCAATATCATATTGTCCTTCACATATAAAGCTGACATTACTGAGTCACCGATATTATGATGTATATTTGTTAGTCATAGTCAAATCCTGACTTTTCTGTTTTTTTACCTTGTGAATATTATTTGAAAGATCTACACTTGAGTTTTCTTATCTCTAAAATAGAAAGAATAACCTTGAATTGTTTAGATGTACAAATAAGAGAAAAAATATATTTCCATATTTAATATTTTAGTTTATGACAGAGCAATCTCACATATTTTGCACTGATCAACATACAGGGATTAACACATGTACTATGAGATAGTTTTGTCATGGAAAAATATACATGAGTATTTATTTATATGACAAGAATTTCCTTTTTTAAATTTTATTTTCATAAAATTTTATTATTTAATTTGTTTTATTAGAATTGACCTTCCGTACTTCCATAATATAAACTAATATATTAGTTTTAGGGGAAGACAAAAATTTATTTGTGCAAAGATGGTTTTATTGGGGACCAAAACTGCTCCCACCCACTGAACAAACCAAATTAGCTCTTTTTATTGTTGTTTGTTTTTTTTTATTTATTGTTGAAAGTATTACAAATATCCCTTCTTTTTGCCCCCATTGACACCCTCCTCCCCACCCCCCACCCCTGCCTTCACCTCACTGTTGTGTGTGTCCACTGGTTATGCATATGTGTGAGTTCTTTGGTTTATCTCTTCCCGCCCCTAACCCCCCTTTCTTCTGAGATTTGTCAGTCTTTTCCTTACTTCCCTGTCTCTGGATCTATTTTATTTGACAGCTTGTTCATTATATTCCACAAATAAGTGAGACCATGTAATCCATGTCTTTCTTTGAGTGGCTTATTTCACTAGCATATTTATACAAAACCAAACCAAATCTTCTTGGGCGTGATTGTTACCGATCACAGCACCATTTCAAGGACCAATGGTTGGATTTCACATTCCACTCATGCAGACACAATCTTTCATCGTGAATACCAGCTATTAACATGGTGCTTAACCATAAAAGTTGATGAATGGAATCTCATTATGATATGATTGCCTATAGAATAGAGTTCATGATTCAGCAGGTATGTCTTGAACTTCAAGTCAAGGTATTGAAATTACTATTTTAAACTAATGCCTCCTACAGTGCAATTTCCCAAAACTAAATAAGAACACGGTCCCATTTTTAGGCACTTGAAGTCTTCAGGTACCCTACATTATTATTTTGCAGGCTCTAGATGACGTAGATAACATAGAGGTAAGAAGACAGTCTTTGGACGCAAACAAACTTACATTTGAAAACTACCTCTGTGAATGGTGGCAAGATACTCAGCTATCTGTACTTGGTTCAGCTTCCTCATCCAGGAAATGAGAATATCCAACTTTCAAATTCACTGTCAAGATTAAATAGCAACATATCAGTGTAACCACAGTCTGTAGGATGCCTGACACATACTAGAAGCTTAATTATATTTTACTATTACCTTTAAATACAAAGCCAAAGCTAAGGTAAAGTTGCTAAGTAGGAAAAACTTCTGAATTCCTCTGTCCCTTCCCTACTTCATCAGTGTTTCATTTCCCCACTCCACACACCCACACTTCAAAAAGAAACAGCCTCAGGGAAGTTTGTTATTACCCAATGTGGGACAGGCTCTTCCGAGCAGTTGCCACTGCCTAGCTTAAGAGACCAGAGGGAGCCCTGGCCGGTTTGGCTCAGCGGTTGGAGTGTCCACCTGCGGTCCGGAGAGAACCGGGTTCGGTTCCCGCTAAGGGCATGTACCTCGGTTGCAGTTTGTCCCCGGCCCTGGTGGGTCGTGCGGGTGGCAGCCACTCGATGTGTCCCTTCACATCGATGTTTCCCTCTCTCTCTCCCTCCCACTCTATCTGTACAAAAAATGGAAATGAAAAAAAATAAAAAGTAGTTTAAAAAAAGAGACCAGAGGGATGGTGTCGATATTAACTTAGATAAGGAATGCAAAAAAAAAAAAAGAAAAGAAAAGAAAGAAAATCTGATTTGGAGGGCTACAGAGAAGGAGTCTCCATTTAATAACATAAAATATAGGACATTTAGATGAAGTTATTAAACATTTGTGAATGAAGTTATAGGGTATTAGCACACATGTGGAAGCTTTAAGGCCTTAAGCATAGATTAAATCATCCAAAGAAAAAACCGACAAAACATAGAAAAGTGAGGAACAAATGTGAAATCCGGAGAATTAGATTAATACAGAGAAATTAATTGTGTGTGTATTTGCCTGTGCATGCATGTGACTAAATGTTGGAGTCCTGAAAAGGACAAATAACTGATCTCCTTGGACTGTAGAAGTAAATAGAAAAGTAGCATTGATAAGTTCATTATAACATTCAAGTTAGAGAACAAAATCTTTGAGTTTCTGCATAGAACAGTGATTTCCAACCACTGTTTTGCAATAATTTTTTAAATATGCAGTATCTGACTATAAAGTCAGGGGCACTGACCTCTTTTCCCTAATATTGTCAAATAAAAAAATGACAACAGCCAACACAAAAATAGCCATCTGGAATAAATGAATCAAAATAATATTTATTTATTTTTTTGTCAGATTGGTAAAAAATATATTTTTTGGTGTGCCACAGAATTGTAGTAATTAGTTTGTGTGCCACGAGAAGAAAAAGGTTGAAAATTGCTGGCATAGAGGATTGAGACAATTGAGTCTAAGAATCTGAGGGGTAAGGAGATTAGAGACTTAGCCCTGGCCTGTTTGGCTTAGCAGTTAGAGCATCATCCAGCAGGACCAGGCAGTCCCCGGTTCAGTTCCCCCTAAGGGCACATACCTCGGTTGTAGCTTGTCCCAGGCCTGGTTGGGATCGTGTGGGTGGCAACCATTTGGTGTGTCTCTCTCACATCGTAGATGTTTCTCTCTCTCTCTCTCTCTCTCTCTCTCTCTCTCTCTTCCTCCCTATTTCCCTCCTGGTCTATCTGAAGAAAGATAAAAGAGATTAGAGACTTAAAATGGAATAGAATGAGCCCTGGCCGTTTGGCTTAGTGGCTAAAATATTGGCCCTGGGACCAAAGTGTCCTGGGTTCTATCCCTGGCCCCGGTGGGGAGAGGGCAACCAATCAATGTGTTTCTCTCATATAGATGTTTTTCTCTGTCTCTTTCTAGCTCTCTCCCACCTTCCCATCTACTTCTTCTAAAAATAAATAGAAAAATAGCCTTGGGGGGGATTAACAAAATAAATAAATAAAAGGTAAAAGTGAAAAAAGGAAACAATGAGATGAGTTGATTTGTGGAATGACCAGGATAAGAACTGAGATCTTCCTCTAGGGGAGAGAGGAGAGGGTGGGATGGGGCACAATATCATGAACTTGATATATTAAAGAAGAGAATGACCTATTTACTTTTCAAAATAATTTTAATGAAGAAATTGGAAGCAACAGAAAAAAAGTGGGTTATTTATCAAAACTAAGGTATGTACCATTCCTATGATATACCACTCAATTTAGTCCTAGATTAAAAGATTTGATTACTCTCGGTGCATGAGATGCTGTAAGTACCATATTTCACTCATGTGGAATTTAATGGACAAACTATCAATTGAAAGAGAGAGAGACTCATAGATAGAGAGCTCTTGTTGGGGAGGGGTGGAGGGATTGAGAAAAAAAAATTCATTACTTAATCTGTGGGTTTATGATAAAGCCAAGAGATTTCAAAGGAAAATCTCTTTTTTTGAAGACATTGATCATCTATTTTTAAATTTGCCAAAATATATTCTTTAACCACTATAAACATTTTAATTATTATGAAAGTAACACATCCCTGCAATTTTGATAAATGTTAAAGTTATAAAAACAGCAGATAGATTGACTGAAACATCAATCAGAAAGATATGTACCCCTATATTCATGGCAGCACTATTTACAATAGCTAAGATCTGCAAACAGTCCAAGTGTCCATCAGTAGATGAGTGGATAAAAAAGCTGTGGTACATGTACACAATGGAATATTATGCAGCTATGAGAAAGAAAGATCTCTTATCCTTTGAGAGTACATGAAGGAATCTGGAGAGTATTATGCTAAGCTAAATAAGCCAGTCAGAGAAAGACAAGTATCACATGATTTCACTTATTTGTGGAGTATAATGAACAAAATAAGGTGATGAACAAAATAGACCCACATACATAGAAGTAGGTTTCAGACTGACAAACTTCAGAGGAGAGGGGTGGAGGGGATGAAAGAGATAAACCAAAGAATTTATGCATACATATATGCATAACCAATGGACATAGACAACAATGCTGTGTGTGGGAAGGGGGGGACGGGAGGAGGGTGTCAATGGGGGGAAAAGAGAAACATATGTAACAAAAATTAATTAAGTGAAATAAATAAAAAAATAAAAAGATTTACAGTTTTGAAAAAACAACAGATACATTTTTATTAGAATAATAAATATGAAGATTAAAAACACCATTTTAATTACTTGGGCTTTGCTACATATTCAGTCATTTATCCTTAAGTATTAATTTCTTCTTGCTGAAAGAGAAACAGGATTATAAAATGCAGATGTCTGGTGAAGGCAGAGATGGTGAGCTAGCACCCAGCATCTTCTCCCTCTTCGTACACATCTCTCACAGGGATTGACTTCTGAGTCAGCACAGATTCTCTGGTGATTGTTAACCAAAAGAGTGAGCTATTGGTGCTGAAATCAGTGGTCTGTGGATGCAGCCCTGACCCTTAGTATATTCTTTATCTTTATGTACAATGGATCTGGGTTGCAAGGCCTTATCTTTCCTTTACCCAAATCTTTATAATCATTTGTATTTAGTTGTGATTCACATTTGAATGTTATCCCCTGGTGTTCTGTATTGTATACTTATTAAAAAGCAAGGATTCAGGAATGCTTCTTGAATTGAAATTAAATCCTTCATATATATATATATATATATATATATATATATATATATATCACTTACATTATGTCTGGAAATAATTTCTACTTGAACAAAATAGCTGTAATTTGGGAATACATTACCTGAATAGCATGTTTTTCCATCTTTTAAAAAATATTTTCTTTATTTATTTTAGAGAGAGAGGAAGTGAGAGGGAGAGAGATAGAAACATCAGTGAGAGAGAACATCGACTGGCCACCTCCTGCATGCCCCCCACTGGGGATTAGGCCCACAACCTGGGCATGTGTCCTGACCGGAATTCGAACCGGCGACCTCTTAGTGCATGGGTCGATGCTCAACCAGTGAGCCACACCGGCCAGACTTTTTTGCCATCTTTTAGTTATCTGTCTGTTAGCACTTCAGCTAAAAGGTAGGTCATTGATAAATTAAAACAACTCTTTTCCAACTTTCCCCTGTAAGAATGTGCTGAAGAAAATTATTTGAGGCTGATGAGTAAGAGGAGGTGGGCTTTCATGTTCATCTAGATGTTTGTCAAATCTGTGCTAGAACTCTTCTCTAATGTCAGTTAACAAAAGAATGTCCTTCACAATACAAGTCAAAGATAATCTTATGTGTATGTGCATTCCCGCATAAATACACATACATATAGACATATATGTATATAGAGACATACATGAAGATATATGTATGCATACAATGTGTGTGTGTGTATTCCTTGTAGGATTCAGAAAAATATTTATAAGAGTATATATTATCTCACTTTATGAAAATGGCTGATTCAGTGATTCAACTTACTCCGTTTTTCTCTGAGAAAAATTTAGAATTTAAGAGATCAAGATGGGATCCTTAAGCAAATGTATGTAGAGCATCAATGAAAGGGCCACAGTGAATGTTTCATGTGACTTTTTTTGTTGTTAATCCTCACCTAAGGATATATTTTCATTTATTTTTTAGAGAGAGTGGAAGGAAGAGAAGGGCAGAGAAAGAGAGAGAAACATCAGTGTGAGAGAAACACATCCATAGGTTGCCTCCCGCATGACCCCTATCGGGGCAGGGATCAAACCTGCAACCCAAGTACATGCCCTTGACAGGATTGAACCTGTGACCCTTGGGTATGAGGGCAGATGCTGCAACCATTGAGCCAAAACCAGCCAGGGCATCAAATGACTTTTAATCATTGTATGAAAGGTTGCTTCCATTAGGAGCCATCCTGTTGACCTCTGACCTGTCTCATTTTAGTTATTTGGATTGGACAACCTCAGAAGAGATATGATATCATTGTTTATTGCTTTATTACGATTGAATGACTTAAGTAAAACTCATTAAATATTTTTCATTGGCAGGATATTATGTCTCCATCTAGATATAATGGCAGAAAATTTGTCTTTTATTTCTGTTGCAGCTCTATACAGGGAAAGCAAAAACAACAACAAAAAAAGTGTTTTAAATCTGTTGTCTGACATGTTCTTCTACATATACGTCTTAATGAAAAATTTACTTCAGAAAGCTTTATTGTTGATGAAAAGTAAACAAGAATGTATTGTGTACCTTCTGCATGCTTGGTAGTGGGCTGGGTCCTTGACTTTGAGTGTCTCTCAGTCTACAATAATTTTCTTTCTAATTCCCATAATGTTAACTACCTTAACATAATTTAGACAGTTGACTACAGAGTATATGCTATGCACAAAGGTATTTACTCTCTGAAAGAGAACATTGATAGGGAATTAGTGCAGCTGGTCAGTCACACACACACACACACACACACACACACACACACACACAGATCTATAATGTAAGTATTTAATTCATTTCTTCTAAGGTAACTTAAAGGCACTATATTTTTACAGACAGAGTAACTTGTTTGAGAACAGAAGCTATTAATCTTTCCCATAACAGGCTGCTGAATCATTCTCATTCATTCTGTCAATGTCACTTTACAACTGAGTTTCAGACAAGTTTTTGCAAGAATAAGATGTATAAGTGTTCGAAAATGCTGATATTCTCAGCTGAGTACTCCTAATCATGTCTTCAGTTTATATTTGCTTAAGGCTTTCATGTTGCAATAATCCCCTCTTCGGTTACTCCTTTTTTCATTATATCACACTTGGCTGGTGCTAAAATGATGGCATTCTTTGGCTGATAAATCTCTACTTACTCTGCATAATGGAATGCTTCAATGGAATATGTCAAAGAAAGTAGTGATCAAAAAGATGGACAAAAGCATATCTCTTTAATCATTGCGCTGCACTAAAAACAGTTACATGGACAGATAAAACTTTTCTCTGAAACCCAATGCAAATCTTACTTTTAAATAGTGAAAGGAATAGTAATTATTTTACCAAACCATGTAGGCAGTATATAATTCCTCATAAATACTCTTCATAAGGGCTCCCAATTTTTTCTCCTTTCTATCTTTTTGGATATGCTAAACTCAATAAATTTTAAGATTTTTAAAAATGAGCAGTCATATTTTCTATTTGGGATGTTAAATTAATAATTCCAATAACTGAGAAATAAATAATCACCGTGAAAATAAAATATCTCCACTTTACACAGGCTTTTACGCTGTAATTTTCTGCGATACCTTTGCTTTTTTGTAAATACACATTTTACTTTAGAATAGATTTAGATTTACAAAAAAAATAAAATAAAGATAATACAGAGAATTCTAATATACCTCTCACCATGTTTCCACTACCATTAATATTTTACACAAGTATGGTATATTTTTTCACAAATGAGCTAATTTGATCCATTGTTATTAACTAAAGTCCAAACTTCATTCATATAGCTTTAATTTTTACCTAAGGTCCATTTTATATTCCAAGTTCCCATTTAGGATATAATGCACCATTTAATCATTAAGTCTCCTTAAACTCTGCTAGGCCGTCCTGGCTGGTTTGGCTCAGCGGTTAGAGCGTCGGCCTGCGGTACAGAGAGACCCGGGTTCGGTTCCCGCTAAGGGTATGTACCTTGGTTGCAGTTTGTCCCCGGCCCTGGTTGGCCCTGGTTGGTCGTGCGGGTGGCAGCCACTCGATGTGTCCCTTCACGTCGATGTTTCTCTCTCTCTCTCTTCCTCTCTCTCCCTCCTGCTCTATCTGAACAAAAAATGGAAAAATGTCCTCGGGTGAGGATTAAAAAAAAACAAAAAACTCTGCTAGGCCATGACAGTGTCTTAGATTTTCCTTGTTTTGATGATCTTAACAGTTTTGAGGAGAACTGATCAAGTATTTTTTCTCACAAATAAACAGGAATTACTAGTTTCAGAGATAAACTCATACAGGCAAAATGTCATTCTCATAACATCAGATCAGGGGTACACATTCTTAACATCATTTATCTCCATTGATGTTCATCTTAGTCACCTGGCTAACGTAGTATCTATCAGGTCTCTCCGCTGTATAGTTATATTGCCCCCTTTCCGTACTGTACTCCTTGGAAAGAAAGCAGGCATTAAGGCGTGGAGAGTCTTGTTTCACCTCTCTCAGGGTAGGATATCTACAAAACTTATTTGGATGTTTTTCTTTGAGTTGGAGTGTCTATTATTCCCCCAATTTATTTATTTTAGTCATTTCATTTTATCAGAATAGATTCATATATATTCATTTATAGTTTGAGTTATAAATTGATACTTACTGTTTGCTCAAATTATTCCAGCTTTGACTGTTGGGCACTCTTTGAATGGACTTGTGTCCCTTTGACATACCCCCATTTTTGTGTTTTTCTTAAGTAATTTCTTATTTCTGACACTATAGAATCCTCTAACTTCATACATTTCATGTCCTAGTCTTAGAATTGCATTTTTCAAAGGGATCTGCTTTCTATCATTAGATATTAATATTATAAACCAAGATCTTGTTCTAGGTGTGTTCATTGCTATTGGAGTGTCATTGGTTCTAGGCTCTGTAAGCTGACAGAGAAAGGAAATATATGTGCCTAGTGTGTACAATGATATCTACAAATATTTATGTTGTATATATGTACTATCTGTTATTTTATATATATATATATTTTTTAAACTAAACACAAGTTTATACTGATGTCTCCAACTTTAGTCCATCACCATATGGATCATTCTAGCTTCTCTCTTGTTGCCTGTTTGTAACATCCCATTCCAGCAATTAAAAACCTGTCTCCTGCCATACTTCTTCTTTGACTTCATGAATCAAAACTTGTACACACGTGTGTGTGTGTGTGTGTGTGTGTGTATATATTTATATTTTATGTATATATACATTTTAGAATTGTTAACCATACTTGTTGAAAACGTCTTCATCACCTCCCTGGCTGGTTTGGCTCAGCGGTTTGAGCCTCGACCTGCGGTCCAGAGAGACCCGGGTTCCTTTCCCACTAAGGGCACATACCTCAGTTGCAGTTTGTCCCCAGCCCTGGTTGGGTCATGAGGGTGGCAGCCACTTGATGTGTCCCTTTCACATCAATATTTCTCTTTCTCTCTCCCTCCCACTCTATTGGAACAAAAAAATGGAAAAATGTCCTCGGGTGAGGATAAAAAAAAAAAGAAAATGACTTGATCACCTACAGTATGGATTACATTCTCTTTGAGAAAGAGCTATCTTGTTCATTGTTATATTGTCAATGTGTAACCTATTGCCTGGAACATTGAGGGGACTCAATAAATATTTAAAAATAAATAAAGATAAGGTATAATTATGACTTAGAACAGAATTAAAACTGCAATAATGTGAACTTGGGAAATTTAGAATGATTATGGAATAAATCTGAAGGTTTTAGCTATATTAGATTTAGGAATAATAAAATAACATAGAAACAACTTTTAAAAGAAATTTTCTGGCATGAGAAGGATGATGACACCACAGAAATTCCTATGTGATTTTACAGAACTATTTATGATTAACATCACTTATAACCATGCTGTTACTTTTTATAACTGATAAACACGTCATTGTGATATTTTGGTTTCATTTTAGATTTGTATGGTTAGCACAGGAAGCTGTATATTATCTTACAGGAGTTTTGTCTGCTTTACCAGTAATATTTTCTCTGCACAATTCATTTCATTTGATCTATGAAGTGGGCAGATAAAATACAGTATTCTCATTTTTTAAGTGAAAATATCGAGACGCAGTGAGGTAAATTTGCTTCTATAGTTTAGGGGCATTGAAAATGTTTAACTAGGAAAACATGTAAATAAAATTTGAAGAAGTAATAGAGAGTAATTTCACCAGGTAGCAGTTAGATAAACTTCATGGTCCTAAGTCTCTGTTATTTCACTCTTGCTAAATAAGATATAACTATAATAAATTTTAGTACAAATTTGTTACAATATTTTTGTTGCATTAATTTTAAGTAAATTATTTGAAATAATTATCCTGCTATTTGTATCTATATAATTACAACATTAAATTTAAAAGGACAACTAAAAAATATAATAAATAAAAGATGTTTAGTCAATTTTAAAGGATCTCATCCATGAATTTGTCTTAGTAGAAACATCTATTGATCAGGAATAATTAATGAAAATGTCCTGATAAAAAACTTTAGTTCAATATCTTGAAATTTTCTCCTCAGATATTTGCCAATAGAAATGCAGGTATTGTCTATGTAAAGAGCACTATTATCCTCATCATTTCTAAATGACATTAACTTACCTTTGAACATTGATCTCTATAAATAGATTAAGTAATTCTTTATTTAAAGATTATAAATTACAGATGTATATTTTAATGAGTATGTGCAAACTTAAGTATAGACCTAAAACCATTTGTCTACAAATAATGAATTGGTCTCTTAAAACCACAGTGTTTCAACACCAATCTCAACTCAGTCTTTACTGAGTATTTGCAATAACCAGGTCTTTTCCCAAAGGGAGAAAAAGAGCACAACTAAGGAACTGTCTGCAAAGTATAACAGTAAAGTGAATACTTGATGTTTATTAAATTCTTTCTAAGAACAATTCATACAAATTATTATTTTAATAATGACATTAATTGCCCTGGACTCTAACAAAAGCTTTGTAATTAGACCCTGGTTCCAGACTAACCTCCACCTCCTGCTAACCCTGTGATCTGAACAAAGTACTTCATATCTCTGAGCTTATTTCCTCATCCATATAAATACTACTACCACTAATAACAATAATGATATGGGGCTTCGAGGGTTTTTAGAAATTTTATGAAATTTCTATAATAGAGTTAAAGGAATAGTTCCATCTTTGACACAAAGGAGATATTCCATCAATATATAAAATATTATAAATAACTTTATGGCAACAAATTAGATAAAAGAAATATATAAAGTCCATGAAGACACAAACTGACAAAGAAGAAATAGAAATCTGGATATACTGACAGCAGGTAAAGCCATTGAATTAGTAATTAAAAATATTTCCACAAAGAAAAACCCCAGCTTAATTACTTTTACTTGCGGAATTTGTCAAGCATTTTAAAAGAAAAAATAAAAGGGAAAATTATAATAAGGTTATAACACAAAGCAAGTAAACTCAGTACACACATACATATCCATACACAAATATTCAGCCTCAATTTCATTAAAAATATAAGATCAACAAGACAACATTTTGCTTATCAAGTTAAAGAATTTCGCAAGTCCTTAAAGAAACTTCTTTGTTCTAAAGTACAGTGGAATAGATACTACAAAGGCCTATGTAAAACTAATAGATCCCTACTAAAACAATTTTTATTGCATTTTTCATTTTCAGAAAATAAGAAAACTATCTAAACATCTTTTTACTAAAAACTACAAAAATGTGAACAAAATTTAATGTGTAGAACTCTTATTACATAAAAAAATGTTACTACTGACATAAATGGAAAAAGATAACAAAAAAGAAAAAAGTAAACTTACAAAACTCCCATAAATTTTCATTTATTTAGAAAATTACAGAACAAACTTTTGAATAACTCATAGGTCAAGGAGTAAATTAAAATGGAAATAAACAGCCCTGGCCAGTTTGGCTCAGCGGTTAGAGCGTCGGCCTGCGGTCCGTAGAGACCCGGGTTCGGTTCCCGCTAAGGGCACGTACTTCGGTTGCAGTTTATCCCCGGCCCTGGTTGGTCGTGCGGGTGGCAGCCACTCGATGTGTCCCTTCACGTCGATGTTTCTCTCTCTCTCTCTCCCTCCCACTCTATCTGTACAAAAAATGGAAAAATATCCTCGGGTGAGGATAAAAAAAAAAATGGAAATAAACAATCCATTATGCTTGAATGACAATCCAAAGAATACATGTAAATCTTATGAAATGCAGTTAAAATGATTATAGTTTAATGTTTATATTATAAAATAACAGTTGATGTTAATTTATGAGCTGTGTCCCAGTCATTAAGGTTATTAAATAATACAACACAGAATAAACCCCAAATATGATAGATGTAGAGGTATAATAAACATAAAAGCAGAACTTATGAAATATATAAAAAAACCAATATATAGAAGTACACAAAAAAGAAAAATGTTTGTTGAGATTGAAGAAGAAATAAGACAGAAGGTATGAATAGAAATTTGAGAGGAGACATAAATCCAAATTCAGTTAAACTAAAAATAATGTAGGAATACTATCATCATTTTTTATGAATAAACTAAAAATCATAAGTTATAAGGTTAGGTTTTAAGCTTTTTGCTTGACTCTTGAGTGTGTTTTCTTCAGCATAATATTGTAATTGTTTCACATCATTTGAATATATTATCTTCCAGATCTTTAACTCCATCTCCATATCCATGCATCACCTATGTCTGGAAAAGAGTACACAGAAATCTTGGCAGGCTGTGCTCAGTGTGATGGGGTATGCACATGTCTGTAATTATATGTAATATAGACATGGATAAGTATCACGTGAACAATTACCTGTGTATTTAGGATGGGAGTGAGAATGAGGTGAGAATTTGAAGACTATAGATGCAAAAGTTAGTGTTTGGCTTTGGGAAAAAAATGTCTATGGAAGAGCCTGTCTTCAATTGATAGAACAAGCATACGCGAGAAGACAGGAAATCTCGTGCTATGGTGCATTCGCAGTATCTGGCTCTTTAAGACAACTGATTTTTTTAATGCACATTTGGTGATATTAAAAGAAAACATTAGAATATTCCCAGTCTTGTATAATATACACTTAACAGCCATATAAAAATTTTATTTCAAATACCTCATTACGTATTAGAAGACAATTCATGAATCTCTCACCTCTATATACATCTTGTCTTTACCAACCAAGCTACTAAAAAATTATCTTCTAAAACATAGTTTAATAAGGCATCTTTGGGAAGGTGGTCTCTGGATCAAAGGTTTTATATTCCATGATAACAAACAGGAGACTTACCATTTCCTGAGGACATCAAGGAAATAAAGATGAAGGT
Organism: Molossus molossus; assembly: GCF_014108415.1. Lineage (NCBI taxonomy): Eukaryota > Metazoa > Chordata > Mammalia > Chiroptera > Molossidae > Molossus > Molossus molossus. Next base: position 28,022,152 of record NW_023425401.1, on the reverse strand, counting down.
GTCTCCTCATTCTTTCCATTGATATTTGATTGCATTCCAAGATAATGAAGATAATGTCTCTCTGCAAGGAGAGGCAATACAGGTTTGCCAGTATCTCCTATAGAATATCAGGGTTTCCCAATCTTAAGGTTCTTCTTTTTAATGCACACCCACAGTATATACTGGCAATACCTAAGCCTTATCACACCATTCTTTGTTAACTAGGGATCAGGGAAATGGCACTAATGGTTACTATTGCTCTAAGTAAGCAATAAAACTGTCTCCATCCATTTGTACTGATTGTCTCTTTGCCAGAGGAATCTATGGAAATGTGATAGCAGTTGCCATTATGCTGCTTCTTAGGAACAACTTGTCTGATTGACATGAGGTTGATTTAAAAAAAATCTGGAACAGTTGGGACAAAATTGATATAGAGCTATGGAGAAAAATACAGATAGACACCAAATATAACGTGCCAACAAGATTATACTGTATATTTATGTCATCCTTATTAACAATTAACTTCAGGTTTCACTTTTATTCTTCCTACATTTTAGATGTATGAACAGTCATCAGTTCTCAGTTCCCATCTTATAGCAGGTGTAGCTTTGATATTCTTGAAATAAAACAAGAGTTTTATGTTAACACATGAAGCTTATGGCGTTCGTTATGTAGTTTAACTTCATTTTCCTACAGAATGTCAGCTCTAAAATTATAAAACAAAATTTTACAAAGGCATGGAAAATATAGTGGATTATTTTGGCTTTATAGTTACATAGGGTTTTTTGTTGTCTTATGGTTTAACTATCAAGTGAAAATTTGATTGCCAGTCACTCTTATCCTTGTTAGTTCTTACAGGAATGAGGTTTAATGTTAGAGGAGATTAACATTTTTTAATAAACGTATTTCAAATTAGTATCTGTATATTATTTTACACCTTATACTGAGAACAAAATAAATAATCTATAATTATGTGAATATGGTAAGATTAAATAATTATAAAATACATTTTTGTAGAATACAGAGACTTTTGCTTCAGGTCTGATTTCTTAAAGGTTTTCAAAAGCTTAGCTCTGCGTTTTGGGTAAAGTACAGAGGGAAGAAATAATTCTTTAGAAGAATATACCTGCAAAAAATGTTGTAAATTAAAATATTTTTCTTTGAAAAAATGTTATTTAATTATCATATAATCACTATACCTAAATAAGAGAAAGATAAATGGTAATCTAGTTAATAAATGGAAGACAAATGGCAATCTAGTTAATAAATACACAGAGGTCTATTCTAAGAGCTGCTAGTGTGAAATCAGCAACTCTAGAATATCTAATCTAGCATCCGTGTTCATTTTAAAAGGCAATTATAAAATTTCAGTGTAACTTACTGCTAATCAGAATCATAGAACCATATCCCCGTTCCTTGCCAAACACATACATTGGCACAAAGGGCCACATTTTTAGAAACTACTGCTACTGCAGTATTTTCCTCAATAGACACTAATGGTAGGAAACAAAATATATGAATATGTACTGAACAGGTGTTGTGGGTTTAACATTGCAGTGGAATAGAAACCTAATACAGTAGACATTTAAAACAAAATTCCTGGTTTTAAGGTAGTTGTTAGATATTTGATCATCCCTGTGAAGCAATAGTTTATAATACAATAAAGAATGAAGATTGAAAGTATTAGATATAGTTTCAGTTTTATTATTCACAAGTTTTGTTGTCATGATTGAGTCACTGGTTTATGATTTATCTTTGATTTGATTGTACAGACTGTCATTTGTGAATTTAAAAACTCATTTGTATATTTATTGTTTAACAAATTATTTAATGGCTACTCAATGTCAGATACTTTCTGGCTGTTTACTTTATAGGGGTAAAGTCTCTACTTTCATAGTACAGTCATTAAAGTAGGTCGAACCAGAAAATATGCAGATGAACAAATCCTTATATGTCAAATGATGGCAAGAACTGTGAGGAAAAACAGAGTAAAATAAGTGGTTGGGATAATGAAGCCAGTGTTAGCAGCTCATATTCACCATGACTGTTTTCTGTCTTGAACGTGCTGTTATTCAGTGTTATTGACTGCCTGTGGTGTACGCTCCCATATTCATTCTTCAGTGCATTCTATGGATATTTAGTAAAAACCTTTAGTAAGATATTATAGCAGTAAGAAATAATTTTTGGGTGAAGATAATATTTATATTTATTTACATAGAGTTCTACTTTTCAGCCATGTGATCAATGGATGCAATTGTTTTTGTACTCCACCCAAAACAAAACCCTGCAAGTAAAGCCCTCCCTTGGCATTGCTGGAAAAGCTAGTCTACTAGAGCTTTCCCAGGAGAAGATAATTTGACAGTCTGGTCTCGGGACAAATCTTGTATCTGTCTGCATGCAGTAAGTGCTCAACAAATATTTCTTGAATCAGTGAATAACTGTGAGTTAATTATGTTTAATGGCACAACTCAGAAACTTGGGTGATTGTAGCATTGTTTCTGTGGATAGATTAGTTCCTTACTCCTAATTTATCAACTTGGAGTTTAATATAAGCATAAACTAAAGTTACTCTTTCAATTAGTGACAAATATAATGACAACGTGTAAAAATATCACTGAAGTTGCAGACATCCCAGCATTAATAAGAAGGAGAAGAAGGAAGCTGCCATCAATATAAATTCTTGTGGCTTGGCTTACCTAAGCAGTGCCTTCAAAAGTCTTTGGAGCCCTGGCCGGTTTGGCTCAGCGGTTAGAGCGTCCACCTGCGGTCCGGAGAGGTCCGGGTTCGGTTCCCGCTAAGGGCATGTACCGCGGTTGCAGTTTGTCCCCGGCCCTGGTTGGTCGTGTGGGTGGCGGCCACTCGATGTGTCCCTTTCACATCGGTGTTTCCCTCTCTCTCTCTTCCTCTCTCTCCCTCCCACTCTGTCTGTACAAAAAAATGGAAAAATGTCCTCGGATGAGGATTAAAAAAAAAAAAAAAAAGTCTTTGGAGATAGCAAGTAGCTGTGGTGGGTGTTTTCTACACTGTGGACTTATTTGGGAGTGGGGGCAGGGTTCTAGACTGATGAACACAAAATGGTATTCAAAGAGCTTAAAGATTGATGGTCTCCTGACTACATGCCTGTTTACTACTTATATTTCTGTAGAACCAAATTTGTGTATTTCCCCTAACAAACTTTACCAGGGCATAGCCCTGTGCCTTGCATATGTTTTCTTTCTCTCCTTGTCATGACCTCCTATTCATCCTTAAAAACCCAGTTCCTGTGTTTGCATCTTCTAGAAAGCCTTTCTTGATCCTATTCTCCAAAAAAGTTAACCATTTTGTTATCTTTGCAGTGTTTATCTATTTTATAGAACTTCTTATTCTACTCATCAAATTGTACACTAAGCGTGGTTAGATGTAATTTTTCTCCTCAGGCCATGTGCTTATTGGCCCTTTTATAATTGAAGTATACAAAATTGCCTTTTATTCTAAACCAATTTTCTATGGTTTACTATAATATTAACAACATAGTAACATACTTAGAGCATAATGCATACATAAAATTTTATATAATATATATGCATGTATATATATCAAGATTATTGCCATTAGCATCAGCCTAATGTAGTCTCTGGCACTTAGTAAGTATTCATTAAATGTTCCTAATTGAGTCAAAGGTGGTGACTCAAATGCTGAAGCACTTTGCCTGAATTTGTAAACTAAATATTTTAAACTCCAGTTCTGGAATAGATGTTGGTGATTCTGGTTAGAGGCCTCCTTGCATTATTCCAGGCAGGACAGCAGAGCATGAAATGAATTGCTTTCCTAGATCTATGAGTATTGTAATTTGTTGCCCGTTGAAAGATTGTCATGAGCAGTTATAACTCTCATCTAAAATGCTAGTCTAGAATCTAGTTCTTAAAAATTCTTCACCTATATCTTGAGATCACTATAATAATTTATACCTTGACTTGTTGGGGTTTTACAGTCTGCAGATGACCTGAGTACAAATAATTTTGTTGTTTTTTTATTGTGGTAAATATTGGTTGAGAGTAAATATCCCATGGGCTGTCTTCAGTGGTCACTGACAAACCTGGTCTTAAAAGCACTAGACAGTAAGAGAGAATAAATACAAAATAAAAAAATGATTTGTGTTTACACCCACTAGCTGCTTTTCATTATAAGGACAGTCAGTGTGGTTGATATAGAAGCTACCAAAAAATAACCAGATGCTTTTCAATTTACATGAGCTCTCATTTGCAAAAACAAAACAAAACAAACAAACAAACAAAAAAGCAAATTCAAATTACTAGGTATTTAATTTCTCATTTCTTCTTCTTTTTTTTTAAATATCACTTATTGATGTTTTTTTGTTTCCCACCTGTGATGAACAACAGAGACCCAGTATACTCTCCACTTGAAACTATCAGAAACTGGAAGCAATATATTAAAAAATGATTTTCAATACACTTGGCGTAATGTATTTTTTTAAATTTGACACTTTCAGTTCCCATTTGAAACTCCCAAGTCAAAAAAAGGTCACTGCAATAATAAATTTGGAAGACACAAAAATAATTTCTGAACTATAACTAGAAGTTTGCAGTAGTCTATTAATAAAGGATTCAGCACTAAGAAGAAAGTTAAAAAACACAAAAGAGCTGGAAAAGAAGAATTCATTTAATCCGCCAACTTCAAAACCATCACCATTTTTGCCAAGCATGCTTAGTAGGGCTCCTTTCTTGACATGGGTGATTGGATTTCTCAAGAGAGTTTCTGTTGGCAACTGAATTTATCTTTTGCCACAAAGATGCTACCCTATGATCTCACTTATTTGTGGAATATAATGAACTAAACAAACTGCTGATCAAAATTAACCCAGAGACATGGAGGTGGGGTACAGACGGACAAGCCTCAGAGGAGGGGGGATATGGGGGAAAGATAAACCACAGAACTTACATGCATGTATGCATGACCAATGAACATAGACAACAAAGCTGGGGATGAGCGCGGAGGGGAAGTGGAGAAGAGGGTCAATGGGGGAAAAATGAGAAACATCTGTAACAAAAACAAATTAATAGATAAAAAAGGATGCTACTCTAGCCCTGGCTGGTTTGGCTCAGTGGTTGGAGCGTCGGCCTGTGGTCCAGAGAGACCCAGGTTTGGTTCCTGCTAAGGGCACGTACCTTGGTTGCAGTTTGACCCCGGTCTCTCTCTTCCTCTCTCTCCCTCCCACTCTATCTAAACAAAAAATGGAAAAATGTCTTCGGGTGAGGAAAAAAAAAAAGATGCTACTCTAAAAGAATGAAATATAAAATAATTATAATAAAAAATAAATAAATAAAAGGTTATTTGACTTTAGAGATGAAAGCTATTTTCAAACTCCTGAGGTCATAATTAGCTAATTGATGCGGTAACTTATTCAGGCAGCTATGAACTGAGGGTGTTTTGAAGGTCCTGCTCGGGGACTTATCTCACATACACAAGGGACAATGGCCAAGAACTAAAAGAAAGCTACAGTGTTCTTTCTCCTCTGGGTTAGTCTTCACATTTTGTGGAAGCTGTTTAAAGAATCAAGAGTGAAAAAGAAAAACGACTTGGGAGCTTATTTTGTAGAGCGGGGTGGTTTAGTAGAAGCTTAGACCGGGACACAGTGGCCTTGTGTTAAGCCCTATAGCAGAGGCATCACTAATTATTTATATCCTGCTGTTAAGCGTAAAACAGGCTTGACTGCCCTTACAACAGCTGCAAACGCACCACGTGTGCACCCCGTGAACTCCGTGTGAGCTCTCCTGAAGAGCTTTCAGGGGCACGAGGCACTACAAGCAGGTAGAATCATTGTCAGAAGAGCCTTCTGAAGAGTCCTGGTGCATCGGCAGCAATTAATGCAGGTGGTATTTTAGACAAGGGAGCTAATGAGCTTTAATATGCATGCAGGTGAGGGAGTGCTGAATCAGTAGAGCCATTAATGAACCTATGACAGCCTAATTAGCTACAATTTAAAATCTATGGAATCTAATCAGAGAAGCTGAACACTGCTGCAAATCTGTGTATGAATGAGTCTTTCTAAATACTCCAATCTGTTGCTTAGTCACTGATTGATAGTAATTGCTTTTTTTCCTCTATTGTGTATAGGAAAATGCCCAATTTTTCTCTGATAAGGGAGGACACAACATTGAAGTTAAATGCCTAAGATGTTTAGCTGCTTAAGTTTAATCAGTGGATGTTTAGGGGGAAAAAAAATCAAAGTAAAATTAATTTTCAACTCTGAATATAGATGATTAAAAATATACCACCAACTTCTTATATATTAGATTGGCAAAGACTTCATAGCTGTTAATCAACTCCAAACAGCATATCTGAAAAGCAAGCAAAGACAAGACAACATACACATGTAGAAAACGCATTTATTAATCTATAATTCATTTTAAAAGGACTTACTTATGTTAGTTATCAGAGCTAACAGGACAAAATTGTTCTGTTGCATGCTTAAAATAAGAAATAGTTTTCTAGGTTAAAACAATTTATTAAACATTATTTTTTAAAGTGGCGAAATCAATGTTTTTCAGAAATTGAGAATAATTTTATGAAGGAATGAGGTGATACTATTTTGTAGTGCCAATGTGGTAATAACTGATGTGTAAAAGGTACAGGCAGTTTTTCTCCTCTGACATTTCACCCTTACAGAGCACAATCCGTCGGAGAACCTTAAGGAACTTTGTACGCTCTGATTTATTGAGTCTTATAACACCACTGGAAGACAGGTCACTACGGCTGTCCTCGTTTTACAGTCAGCTCAACTGAGCTCCATTTGTTGAAGGTCACAAGTGAGTCGAAGGAAGAAATATAAAAAGAGACCCAAGAAAGCCCAGAGGGCTACTCCCTTACTTTTTCCATTTGATTAATGGTGTACCCACAATTCTGACATTTCAGATAAAAAGCTATGTATCCAATTTTTGAAAATCAACTTAGAAAATAAGCCTTGGAATGCAGGCTTGTAATTCTGTTGTTCTTAAGCATTTCTATTTGGTGCATAAGTGTGATATTATCAGTTAGCTAAGTGAGGAGAACCGCCACATGCCTCAAAGGGGTCAGTAGAAGTGACTTTAAAGTGTAGTTTCTGTTAGATTGAACACCAACTCCTGAGGCTGAAATGTAAAGAAAATAAAAATGGAAAGTTTTCTGTAGTTAGAAACATCCAAAATCAAAGAAAAAAAGAAGAGGAGGAGGAGGAAAGTGGGGAAGAGGGACAGAGACATAAACACATCTGCCAAAAATGGAATGGTTTTCTAAATAGATGCTGCTGACAAAGTAAAGATGTATACAATCCATGGAATTTTATTTTAGTGGGATCTGTACAAAAAAAAATCAAGAGAAAGAGAAGAATGTGAAGGAAAATAGAAAACTCAAATAATATGTTAAAAATCATTTTTGATTATGTGGTAACACTTCTGCAAATCTTTATTGTCAGTTAAAAAATGTAGTGCTAGCCCGGCCAGTGTGTCTCAGTGGTTGAACATCGACCTATGCACTAAGAGGTCACCAGTTCGATTCCTGGTCAGGGCACATGCCCAGGTTGTGGGCCAAATCCCCGGTGGGGGGTGTGCAGGAGGCGGCCAATCGATGTTCTCTCTCATTGATGTTTCTACCTCTCTCTCTCAAATCAATAAAGAAAAATAATTTAAGAAAAAGAAACACTTAAAAAAAAAATGTACTGCTAGTCCAGCTGGAGTGGCTCAGTGGTTGACCATTGACCCATGCACCAGGAGGTCACCAGTTAGATTCCAGATCAGGGCACATACCCAGATTGTGGGCCCAGTCCCCAGTGGAAGTTATGCAGGAGGCGGCCAATTGATGTTCTCTCTCATCGATGTTTCTATCACTCTCTCCCTCTCTCTCTAAAAGAAAAAAAAATCAATAAAGAAAAACAATGCACTACTAAGACAATTTTATGAAATCTGGTGTTTAAATGATATTCACTTGATACTTGCTCCAGTGAATTTTTTTTTCAAGTTTGACAGCATTATGACAATATCATATTTTCTCTTGTGTCAACCGTTGTGCATTAAATTTGTGAGCAAAATAAACTCTAAAGCAGTGGTTCTCAACCTTCCTAATGCTTGACCCTTTAATACAGTTCCTCATGTTGAATGTGGGCATATCTGCATGTGGGCGGACCCGCCTGGAGACAGATAGAGGAGCGGTGTCTTGGTTCCTAAGACCATCGGAAATATGTTTTCCGATGGTCTTAGGCGACCCCTGTGAAAGGGTCATTTGACCCCCAAAGGGATCGCGACCCACATAGGTTGAGAACTGCTGCAAATATTTTATAAACCCCTGCTTTTGTGATAGTGTTGGCAAAAGTGTCCCCTTCCTTTCAAAACATCAAATTACAATGTTGTCAAAACTTTGTCATATTAACTACTAAAACTTAATTCCACCCAATGTGACACATCTTTTTTTAAAACATATATATATATATATATATTTTTTTCCTTTATTGATTTTAGAGAGAGAGGAAGGGAGAGGGAGAGAGAGATAGAAACATCGATGAGAGAGAACATCAATTGGCCGCCTCCTGCATGCCCCCCACTGGGGATTGGGCCCACAATCTGGGCATGTGCTCTGACCAGGGATTGAACCGGCGACCTCTTAGTGCATGGGTCAATGCTCAACCACTGAGCCACACTGGCCGGACGACACATCTTATTCTTAAATAATCAAATTTGATCATTGTTTCTCTTAATTTAGTTAGCAAGAATAAATAATCCCTATACACTTTTTTTTTCATATGCAGTCATATAATCAATTAATAGGAAAATGGTCTACTGTGTTTGGGAATTACCTTTTTATTATTTTGGTGTGTATAATGTGAGTAATTTGTCTTGACTTGTTTTCTTAATAACATCTTTAATGAGGTTTTATCTGTACTATTAAATGTGATTAAATATATAATATTGTACCTGGTCTATCTACAATGATAGATAAGAATGTTGCATGCGCCCTGGCTTGATTAGCTCAGCAGTTAGAACGTCTGCCTGCAGACAGAGGGTTAGGGTTCAATTCTTGGTCAAGGGCGCGTACCTGGGTTGCAGGTGCAATCCCCATCCCTGGTCAGGGTCATGCAGGAGGCAAACAATCAATGTGTCGCTTTCACATTGATGTTTCTCCCCCGCCTTGCTCCTTCCCTTTCACATATCTAAAAATCAATGAAAAAATATTCTTGGGTGAGGATTAACAAAAGTTAATTAATTAATTAACAAACAAATAAATGCCATATGCATTTCAATTGTCTGGCAAACTGGAGTTAGGAGATTACATTTATTTATTTAAATTAAAAAATATCTCTATTGTTGAATGTATTACAGATGTCCTCCCTTTTTTCTCCTCCTTTCCACTCATGTCCCACTCCTGCATTCCCCACACTATTGTCTGTGTGCATTGATTATGCATATATGCATACACGATCTTTGGTTTATCTCTTCCTACCCCTTTGCCCCTTCCCTTTGAGGTCCATCAGTCTAACAACCAATTTGTACTTCTTAATCCCTTCACCTCCCCCACCCCCGCCCTTATCTCCCTCTCATCTGGAAATCATCAAAAAGTTCTCTGTATCGATGACTCTACTTCTGTTTTTCTTGTTCATGTTGTTTGTAGATTCAATTGTTAATAGATATATATTTATTGCCATTTTATTGTTCATAATTTTAATCTTTTACTTCAAGAAGACCCTTCAACATTTCATATAATACTGGTTTGGTGGTGATGAACTCCTTTTGCTTTTTCTTGTCTGGGAAACTCTTTATATGTCCATCAATTCTAAATGATAGCTTTGCAGGACGGAGTAATCTTGGTTGTAGGTTCTTGCTTTTTATCGCTTTGAATATCCTTCCACGCAATTCTGGCCTGCAAAATTTCTTTTGAGAAATCAACTGACAGTCTTATGGGAGCTCTTTTGTACATAACTGTTTTTCTCTGCTTTTAAGATCCTCTCTTTGTCCTTAACCTTTTGCATTTTGATTATGATGTGTCTTGGTGTGGGCCTCTTTGGGTTCGTCTTGTTTGGGACTCTCTGTGCTTCTTGGACTTGTATGTCTGTTTCCTTTACCAAGTTAAGGAATTTTCTGTCCTTACTTTTTCAAACAGGTTTTCAGTTTCTCGCTCTCTCTATTCCCCTTCTGGCACCCCCATGATGTAAATGTTGGTATGCTTGAAGTTGTTTCAGAGGCTGCTTACACTATCCTCATTTTTTTGGATTACTTTTTCTTTTTGCTGTTCTGATTGAGTGTTCTTTTTGTTTTGTTTATTTCTTTCTTATATTCCAAATCGATGGTTTGTTTCTTGGTTTCACCTACTTTATTATTGTTTCCCTGTAAATTATTCTTTATTTCAGTTAGTGCATCCTTCATTTCTGACTGTGCATCCTTCATTTATCACTGGTCCTTTTAATGCTCTTGAGGTCCTAACTAAGTTCACTGAGCATTCTTATAAGCAGTGTTTTGAACTCTGCATCTGTTAGGTTGCTTATCTTCATTTTGTTCAGTTATTTTCCTGGAGTTTTGTTCTGGTTTTTTTTTTTTTTTCATTTGGGACGTGTTTCTTTGTCTCCTCATTTTGGCTGCCTCCCTGTGTTTGTCTTTATGTATTAGGTAGTGTTGCTATGTCTCCTAGGCTTCATAGGGTGGCCTATTATAGTAGGTGTCCTGTATGGTCCAGTTTCACAGCCTCTCTGATCACCCCAGCTGTGCCCTTGAGGTGTACCCTTCATGTGGACTATACACCTCTCTGTAATTGATCATGTCAATGGGAGGAATTTACTCAGGCTGATCAACTGTAAGGATTGGCTGTGCCCACTGACCACTGACCTCTGAGTACCTTAGAGGACCACCTGTACAGGGGCCTCCCACACAGAGCAAGACTTACTTCCGTAGGGCTCTGGTCCCCACTGAGTCCATTCCTTGAGTGTGTTGCTAGTGGAGGTGGTTGGGTGGTCGTGCTTCAGCATGATCTGAAGCTGTCCACTTGGTGTGCTGGCTCTGGGGCAAGGTCAGCCACTGCCTATGTTCTACCTGGGGCTATCAGTAATAAGCTACAAGCAATCTGCAGATGGCTGCTTCTTGTGCTGGGCTTGGGAGTACCGAGGCAAAGCCAAGTTGTGAACCAAGGCCAACTGCTTCTAGTGCCAGGCCTGGGGCCACTTAGCAAGAGGTATGGGATTCGTTGAAGCCAAATTCTGCTTGTTTGAGAGAATTTAGGAAAATCTGAAGCAGGAGCCAAGACAGGCCAATCCTATTGTAAAGCCACTGGATACTGCTTGGGTGGGCCTGGAAATTGGTGGGGCAGGGCCTCAGGGAATCATCAGGGTTGAGCCAGGTTGCTGGAGTCCCAAATATGGGACTGCCTGCCCTATGGAGGAAGGACTCACTAAAGGAACAAAGGCCGCTGCCAGCAGTTCTGTCCATGTGAAAGCTGCCTCTCCAGCTCTCGCCCAGATGCCAAACAACTCAGTTCTTCCCCTATGTCTCTAGTGCCTTTCAAGCTGCCTCCCTTGATCATTGGCGTTCAGAGGGAGCAAGTCTGAGTAAGTCCCTGCACGGGCCCTTTAAGAGGAGCTGCCTGGGACCCTAGAAGCCTCAGCCTCCTTCAGCCTCAATTCCTGCTGGTTTTTACAGCCAGAAGTTAAGGGGACTTTTCTTCCTGGCACGGAACCCTGAGCTGGGGGCCTGGTGTGGGACAGGGATCCCTTACTGCTCAGGGAGGACCTTTACAGTTGGGGTGTCCCTCCTGATTTTTATTCGCCACACGTGGGTGTGGGACCAGCTTGTCTGCACCTCTGCCCCTCCTACTAGTCTTGATATGGCTTCTGCTCATTCATAGTTTGTAGGACTTCCATTCAACTCAGTGTCAGGTGGTTCTGAATGATGGTTGTTATGTAGTTTAGTTGTAATTTTGATGTCAGGAGATTACATTTAAAATACTATAAAAGCATGATTTGTGTTACTTGTATAAATTTCATTTTTAAATAAAATCATTTATACCATCATTATTGTAAATTTATTTTAATTATAATAGTATTAAACCTTAATTTATAATAATTGAAGAGAAACTTACATAATAGAAATGTACATTAATTTAGTACGGTGTAGAGGCAAAAAGTGCATTTATAGTTAGGAATTCCTGATTCCATTTCTTTTTCTTTTCTTTCTTTTCCTTTGAATAACCCATTTTTATTATGTTGTCTCACAACAGTCACATTAGCTGTATGGTCCTAATATAGTTTCTTACTCGATCTAGCCTCAATATTCTCATGTTTAGAAAGGATATTATAGTATTGCCTTCAACATGTGTCAAGAGTGATAATGGAAATTAAATACATGAAACTTGTACACAGTAAGAGCTCACTGATGAATTCAATCACACATTTAAAGAAGAATCAATGCCAATCATTTCCAAAGTCTTCCATAAAATAGAAGAGGAGGGAATACTTAAACTCATCTTAAGAGGTAAGCATTATGCTAACACCAAAGCCAGAAAGAAGACTACAAGAAAAGAAAATTACAGGTCAATGTGTCTGATGACTATAACTTTAAAAACCCTCTACAAAATATTAGCAGTGCAAATTCAGCACTTCATTAAAAGGACCACACACTCTGATCAAGTGAAATTTATTCCGGGCATACAAGGACAGTTCAACATCCACAAATCATTCAGTGTGATACAGAATATTGACAAAATGAAGGATAAAAATAATACAAATTATCTCAATAGATGCAGAAAATTAATTTGACAAAATTCAACATTCCTTTGTAATAAAAGCTCTCAGCAATCTGGATATAGAGGAGTTTCACTAAGCTCAAACTTTTCCCTCTATGATCAGGAACAATGGAAAATGCCTACTCTTGGCACTTTTATTCAACATAGTATTGGAAGTCCTAGCCAGAGCAATTAATAAAAAGAAATTAAAGGTATCCAAATTAGATAGAAAGAAATAAAGCTCTCTCCATTTGCAAATGACATGATTATATATATATATCCTTACAATCTTATATATCCTTATATATATATATAAAACCTTACAATCTCCACCAAAAAAACTTTGGTACTTACACTCAAATTTAGTAAAGTTTCAGGATACATAATCAATATACAAAAATCAGCATGTTGTTTCTCTATACTCAGAGCAAACTATCAGAAAGAGAAATTAAGAAAGGCATCCATTTATAATTGCATGTAAAGGTACCTGGGAATAAATTTAACCAAGGAAGTGAAAGACCTGTGCACTAAAAACTATAAGAAATTGAATAAAGAAATGTAAAAAGATACAAGTAAATAAAAAGACATTCCTTGCTTATACATTAGAAGAATTAATATTGTTACAACGCCTATACTACCCAAAATGATCTATAGATTTACTGCAATCTCTGTGAAAATTATAATGGCATATTTCACATAAATAAAACAACAATTCTATAATTTGTATGGAACCATAAAAGACCCCAAGCAACCAAAGCAATCTTGAGAAAGAACAAAGTCGTAAGCATCATACTTCCTGGTTTCAAACTATATTATAAAGCTATAGTAATTAAAACAGTACGGTGTTGGCATAAAAACAGTCACATAGATCAATGGAAGAAAACAGAGAACCCAGAAATAAACCCATGCATATATGATCAATTAATTTATGACAAAAGAACCAAAAATATAAAATTAAGAAATAATAGTCTCTTTAATGAATAGTGTTGGGAGCACATGACATCCACATGCATAAGAACAAAACTAGACTCTATCTTATACCATACCAAAAAAAAAAAAACTCCATGGATTAAAGACTTGAACATAAGACCTAAAATCATAAAAATTCTAGAAGAAAATATAAGGGATAATGTCCTTGACATTGGTCTTGGCAATTATTTTGTTTGTTTGTTTAGATACCAAAGCAATGGCAATAAAAGCAAAAATAAACAAGTAGGACTTCGTCAAACTAAAAAGTTTCTTCACAGCAAAGGAAACCATCAATAAAATGAAAAGACAATATGCAAGAAAAAAAAAAACAACTAAAATAACAATGCAGGATTTTTTTAAAAACTTGAATTTTACAAAATCCTTAATTCAAAACATTTTTTATACACAACTTAATATGCTTCTAGCTATAAAGTGGAATTATTTGACCCATACTGAAAGCTAATTCCAAAAAGGTGAGGCAACTTCACTAAGATCAAATGGATATTCACTGATCATGTCAGAAGATCTAAGTCTCAGCCTAAGTCCTTCTGTTACTACACATTGACTGGTTCTCTTCTCTAGCTTCCTAAGAGAAAATAGTGATGAAAATCAGACAAGGACACAGATATTTTACACACAAGGGTATTTTAGTTCATTGGCGAAGATGTATTGATAGTGTTGATTTTTGTTGTTTTTCATTTGGCACACAACATTTTAATCTAATGATATCAGAATTGGTTTGTAAATTTGACCTATAAAAATAAATTGCCAAATTGAGAAAGAGTCTTTTTAGCAGAACTACTGGGGTCAAAAGCCATGGACATTATGAAAATTTGATTGAAAGTATCTAACTTTTCAAAGACTCAGTGCCTTTGTCTAACAAAAATGAAACCAAAGACACACCAGACTGCTGCTGCATGGACTTCATTCCTTTTTTTACTTTTTGCTTCCCTTGGATGTGAAGATATCCTGTGTAACTGAGCCATCTCATACTGAAGAGTCAGCACTGCTGTTGCTGTTGAAAGAGCTATATTGAGAACTTTATTATGCTCATCTGAAAAGCAAAATCAGTGATTATGAACAACTTACAGGACAGCTGAAAGTAGTTAAATCATTTACTTGTAATACTCCCAAAATCTTAAAATGCTACAATATATAAAACATGTTCAGTCACTGCAGCACTTTTACACTCAGATGAACCCTCTCAGATCTATGGGAGCTTTTCATTTAATCCCTTTCTCCTTATTCTATTGTAAAACAAACGTATTCACAAGTAGACAGTTGTGCTTTGAATTCGAGGTTTAAATCTGTATAGTGTTTTCAATCCAAAAAAAACAAGCACATTTTAACAAGGCTTCTCCTTATGAGATATGGTTTATTTAGAATCTTAAAGCTTCACTTCAGTCTACAGGTTTTGGGCAATGCGTTCAAGTCCTGGTTGGGTCACTTATTAGCTGTGTGACTAGGAAATACACTTATCCAAAACTGACTCAGTTTCCATGTCTGGAAAATGGAGCATAACAGTCAAATATACTTTACCTACTTACCAGTATAGTACTGTAGGTCAAAGGTGAGATCAGAAAAGAAACTGTATGATCCTTTCAAACATTAGTTTGAATTCTGGATTTGCTATCAATTGTTGAGTACTTTGGGGCAGGATTTTCTCATTTCTTTTAAGGCACAGTTTCTTTTTCTATAAAAAAGTAATTAAGCATTTACTTGATAAATCTGTATGCATATTTAAATGATAACATGGATGTAAATCTACAGACATGCAGAGACTCTTGAGTCCTATGCCTCTCTCACCTGAGTGCAGATTAATGCAGTAACAGAACACTGTGATTTGATCATTACCTTTGCTTTTTCTTAGTACTTCAAGATGTCTGTCACCAGGCACTCCAAGCCTTTTGGCTTAAACTCATATCCAGTATCCCTATAATAGGTCTAAGGAGTTAGTTCCTGTGTCATACCTCTGTTTCTAAGAGAGACTGACAGAATTCCCTGTCTGCTAGATTCATCATATTCTTCATCATTATCATCATCACCATCTCCAGGTCTCTGTACAGCCATTAATTACACCCAATTTTTAGGTTCTCTATGCCCTTGCAAACCTTTCCAATGTGTCTCCTAAAATGCACCATCAGTCATTAGACTGAAATGTGGGGATAGTGGTTCTCCTTTTTCACAATGCATTTCCAATTTTTTTTCTCCCTCTTCCATTGTAAACTCGTACCCCCCAAATTCTTTATCTTTACCATAATCTCCACATCACTGAATTATCTTTTTAGTAATCGTTAACTCTACTTTTCTGCATATTCATCCGTATCCGGCTATGTTTCTATGATCTATCATAATGAACACTTTCTTCCATCCATCCTCTTCCCTGCTCTCCAAAGTCTTGGGTTCATCTACTTGATATATGCACCTCTGCAGCTGCAGAAAGCCAGTTTTAAAAAAACAGTGTGTTGACGGGTCTCATTTTTAAATAATTGCCATAAATCTCAGCTAGGCATCCCACATTGTTCTATATGGCCATTAAAGTCCTCTGTGTTTGCACTTTTACCCCCTAACATGATCATGTCAGACCCTTCAGCTCATTAAATCCTTATTCACTTCACTCACACTCACATCACTCACGTATACTAATACATTTGAACACACACACTTTGAGCCAATGACTTGGTTTTCATTTTTCTTCAGGAATGAGAGGTATTACTATATAAATTCCCTTACCTTTCCATTTCAAATCAATCAATATCCCAATATCCTTATTTACTTTTTCTTTCTTCCCTCCAATTATGTTGGATAAAATATTCTTACTCCTATAAAAACCTTTCACCTTTACAAGGTCTTCCTTCATTGTTACACTTACACTTCAACAGATTGATAATCTCAATTGTATCTCAAGACCTGGCCAGTGCTGTGTGAATATCACACCTTGAATTGGATGGCTTTGTCCGTTAGGTCCTCATGCCTAATGCATATACATACAACTGCCTGATTGAAGTCCCTTCAATGCTGTCTAATAGTCTGAGGTGGCTTCATCCTGGGTATGCGATCATTCAGTTCCTTGTGCTTCAAAAGAGGTCTCATACTTGGTTTAATACTCTGCTGTTACCATTTTGAAATTCTTAGTAACTTATGAATCAGGGCCTCACATTTTCATTTTACACTTGGCCCCCACTAGGTAAGAAGCCAGTCCTACTAACTATATACTATATTTTAATATGGCCAAAACAGAAGACTTGATCTTCACCTGCCAAACCAATTATTTCCCTATTATTCTGATTCTATAACTGCCAACAATATCAATTTAGCCACTCAGGTGAAAATATAGACAACACATTGGATGTTTTTCTCTTCTCACCATTCAATATGTTAGAAGTTCCATATAATCTGCATCCACATTTTATCCTGTTGTTCTGTACAGTATATCCAATTTCTCCATTACTACAACCAACAGAGAGAATTGGTTGTACTAGATATTACACTAGCCTTCTAACTTGACTCCCTTTTTCACTCTTAAGTTCTATACTCTGTTCACTGCATAATAATCAAAAACATCCATACAAAATGCAAGTCAGACAGTACATTATCACTCCCCTAATTAGAGTTCTCCTGTTTCTCCATTGTATTTAAAATTAAAATTAAATTACATTTTATTACCCTGCACAATTTGTCATTGCCTGACTTTCTGCCCTCATTAATTTCTATTCTTATTTTCTTTCACCAGGCACCAGTCACAAAGACCATATTTCTATTTTGTGAATTCAGCTAACTTGTTTTTGGCTTACAGCATTTTGTTAATCCTCACTGGAGAATATTTTTTACATTTTTTTTTTTTTTAAGAGGGAGTAGAAGGTAAGGGAGAGGGAGAGAGAGAGAGAAAGAGAGAAACACATTGACTGGTTGCCTCCTGCTCATGCCCGACAGAGGGCCAGGGATGAAACTGCAACCCAGGTACCTGCCCTTGACCATGTATCTAACCCGTGACCTTTCCATGCACAGGCTAATGCTGTAACCACTGAGTAACACTGGCCAGGGATGGCTTAGGGCATTTCTTTTTTAATCCTCACCCGAGGATATTTTTCTATATTTTGTTCAGATAGAGAGTGAGAGAAACATTGATGTGAAAGGGACACATTGAGTGGTTGTCACCCACACAACCCAACCAGGGCGGAGACAAACTGCAACTGAGGTACGTGCCCTTAGCGGGAACCGAACCCAGGTCTCTCCAGACCGCAGGCCAATGCTCTAACCACTGAGCCAAATTGGCCAGGGCGGCCTTAGGGCATTTTTATTTGCTAGTTTGTTGGTCTCTGATGTATGCATGTTTGTCTGTACTCATTCTTTATCTCTCACTTCAAATGATATTCATTCAAAGAAATCTTCCCTGATAACACTGTCTGAACTAGTGTTTTTTTTCACTATTCACTATACTTCTGTTCCTTTAAAAAATATTATTTACTATATTCCAATTTATCTTGGTCATGTATGTACTTACTTATTTTACTCTTTCCACAAGAGTGTAAGCTACATATATGTGTAACGTCTGCATGCCTGGGATGAAATACCTGTTGAATGTATTGGAATTACGGCACTTAGAACAATGCCTACCATATAGCACATGTTCAATAAATGTCATGTATTACTATTTGTTTTTATTATGTGTAAAAGAGTTTCTCAACTCAAAAACATTATAAATTTATATTAGAATTGACTATTTATATGGAAAATCATAGTAGTACAAAGGTTCTGAAATTGATATTTATTATTTCTAGGTCATTTGTGTTTCTTAATTTTTATATTAGGCTCCTATACTCTAATTTTTACAGATGAACAAATTTTGCAGTTAGTATAAGACATCATTTGTTTAATAAAGTAAAATAGTGCCCTGGCCGGTTTGGAGAGTCGGCCCGCGGACCAGAGAGACCCAGGTTTGGTTCCCGCTCAGGGCACGTATCTCTGTTGCAGTTTGTCCCCGCCCGGTTTCGGTCAGTGTGTGGCAACCAGTCAATGTGTCTCTCTAACATGGATGTTTCTCTCTCTCTCTTTCCCCCTCTCTCCCTCTTGCTCTGTCTGAAGATAAAAGCAAAAATGTCCTTGGGTGAGGATGAAAAAAAAAAAAGAAATAAAATAGTAATTAAATGCATTAATGTGAAAAAGCACTTTAGGATCATTAGAGTAAGGACTTCCAAAATTCTGATATTCAAGGCAATAAGATCACTGGCAAAATATGTTAAAATCAACTTTTTTGAAACTAAGGAAATTAACCAAAGGCTTACAAATGTCCAATGAGTGTTTATTCAAGGAACATAATTCTGTCTAAAAAATAACAGTGAGATGTGTGGTGTTTTCACTTGCCCTATTTGCATAACCCTTCTTCCAGTAACTAGTGCCCTTGAAATCTGGCAGCTTCACAATATAAGATGTGCAAAAAAGTAAGCTAGCAGCAAGTAGAGGATGCAAATTGTGATTGGAGCTCCCCAAAACATAAAAATCCAGAGATTTTCACTATTTGACCTTTGTGGCAACTCCTTGAAGCTTTATTTGACATGTCATAAAGTTCAGTTTGTAAGAACAGACAATCTACAAGATAAAAGTCATGAAAAAAGGGATGGGGGGTTGTTTAAGTTTGCAGCTGCCCAAGGCAGCAAATACCAGTTGAAGCAAATAACCAGTAGACCAAAAAAATTTTTAAAAAAAATATGGGAAATGAAATGTTCATAGAGGACTTTTTGAAAAAACTCTGATGTATTTTTGGGAATATAGATGGCTGGGTCCATAATCAGGGCTGTCGCATGGCCATTAAAGTTCTAAGGAGTCCTTAATATCTCAACAATGTCTGACCTTGAGGCACTATATAAGGAGGAATTAATGCTAATCAGCATTGGAAAATGCTGAAGCATTGATGTCATGCCCTAACAAAAATACACACAGCCCCTATGCAGAGACTGAGAGACTTATTGGTTTAAGGAATTTCAGAAAATTTGTGACCAATTACTAGCTAACCACTAAGCAAAGTAAGCCAAGATTGCAATCACCACATATAAGAAAGAATAGAGGCTTTAGAGAACACCACCATTAAAATAATTAAATAGACAGTAAAAACAATAAATCTAGGAGGCAGAGATTTGATTTCTAGGGTTGCCACATTCTATGAAAATGAACAAAGCTTCTGACCTGTGAGATACCACTAGGCATACAAACATATACATACTGGAACTACCAGAAGGATAAAAAAGAGAGAAAGGGAAGACAGAATATATGAAGAAATAATGCCTGAAAACTCCCCAAATATGATGAAAAACATAATGTACACATCCAAGAAATTCAACAACTCCGAGTATGAAAAATTCAAATAGATTCACAATTAAACATATTACAGTTAGCCTGTCAAAAGTCAAAGACAAAGAGTCAAAGACAAAGCAGAAAGATAAAATTAATTGTTCACATATAAGAGATCTTCAATAAGATTAACAACTAACATCTAAGTAAAAACTATGGAGGCCAGATGCAGTGGAATGACATATATAAAATACTTAGTTGGTCCTCTGAGCATCTCCACTGGCACCTCCCAGTCTTCCACCCTGACCCATGCCAGCATCCTGGCCCTGCACTGTAGTCCCCACCTGCTAGGCCTGACCCCTCTCCCGAATTCCTCCTTTTGTGCCACTCTGTGTCCTGCAGTAGCAGTGGTCCTTTTTCTCCAGGAACCCACTCATCATGTACCTGGACATGAGCATGGATTGACAGCCAAAAACAAACAAATAAATAAAATAAGTAAAATGCTGAACTAAAAATTATCAACAGAGTCCCAGAACTATAAAAACTATTTTTCGAAGATGAGGAAATAAATACATTTATTGATAAACAAAAACCAAGAGAAATCATTTCCAGCTGACCTGCCCAATGAGAATACTAAAAGATGTCCTTCAGCATGAAATGAGGATGCTAGACAATAACTCAAACGCACAAAAGAAATAAAGAGACTGGTAAAGGTAACTACATAGGTAAATGTAAAGATAGTACAAGTATTTATTTGGTTGTAAACCTTTTCCAATTTAATTAAAAAGAAAATTACATAAAATAATTCTAAAATGCATTGATGGGCATATAATGTATAATGGCATAATTTCTATAACCATTATAGCACAAGGATGCTGGGAGGGAATGAAGCTATAATGGAGCAAAGTTTCTATCTATGTACTATTGAAAGTAAATTGATATTAGTCAGAAATAATGTTTTAAGTTAAAGAATTAATATCTTCAGTGGAAGCATTAGAAAACAACAAGGGAATTAACTGTCGCATTAAAAAAAATCTCCTTAACAAAAAAAGGTTGTCTGGAAGAAAAAAGAGAAATATACCCAAGATAGAAAGTAAACAAGTAGAAAAATGGCAGGTGTAAATGATAATACATCATTAATTACATTATATGTAAATGATCTAAACACTCTAATGAAAAGACAAAGGTTAGCACAACAAATGAAAAGTTATGATCTAACTCTATGGTGTCTACAAGGAACATGCATTAAAATAAAAGACACAACCAGTTTGAAAAATGTAAAAAATTATACCTTGCAAATATTAACCAAAAGAGAGATGAAATTATAGTACCATCATCAGATTAAAAACACTTCAAGGCAAAAATCCCTACTAGAAGCAAATAAAGAACATTTAAAATAATGAAAGATTCAATCTACCAGGAAGGTATAAGAGAAAGAGGGATAAAAAAAAGTCCATGTTGAAAAGGAAAAAACAAAACTATCTCTGTTCAAAGGCAGCTTATTATATGTAGAAAATCTTAAGGAATATAACAACAAACTCTTACAACTAATGAATTAAAAAATCTTTGAAGAATACAAGATCAATATACAAAAATCAATTGTATTCATTAGCAATAAATGATGTGAAAAAGTAATTAAGAAAATTCCATATAATAACATCAAAAATATTTAGAAATAATTTTAAATAAAAGGATTGTACGTTTTTTATATAGAAAACTGCAATATGTTCTTGCATAGAATTAAAGAAGACTTACATAAATGAAAAGATATCTCATGTTTATACTAATTGCTGTATTAATCTACCAATTTGGTTTAGTCCCTATCAAAATAAAAATGCCAGTTGACTTCTTTTTTTTTTTTTAGAATTAATAAGCTGATCTTAAAATACATATGAAAATTCCAGGGAACCAAACTACTCAAAATAATACTGAAAAATAACAAACTTGGAACACTCACACATTTTATCTTCAAAATTTACTAAAAGCTATAGTTATCAAGAATGTGTGGTACTGAAATAAAGATAAATATTTAGATCAATGAAATAAAATTGAGTCTACAAATTAACCCTTAAATGTATGGTCAACTGATTTTCATTGAAGGTGCTAAGACAATTCAATGGGAAAGAGTAGTATTTTCAACAAATGGTGCAACAAAAACTGAATATACATATGAGAGAGAATAAAGGTGAACCCTTATTTCACAAAACACAGAAACACTGATTAACATGGATCATAGATGTAAATATGAGTTATAACTATAAAACTCTGAAAAGAAAACACAGGGATACATCTTTGTTGCCTTGGGTTTGGCAGTGGTTTTTAAGATATGGCACAGATCTAAATGCACAAGAAACCAAAGAAAAATATAAGTAAGCTGGATTTTATTAAAATTAAGACCTTTTACACTTCAAAGAACTCCTTGAAGAAAATGAAAAATTAGTTTACATAATGAAAAAAAGAATATTTGCACTTCATATGTACAATAAAGAATTGGCATTTAGAATATATAAATAACATTTACAACTCAAATTTTAAAAGTCAACTCAAAATATGGGCAAAGTATTGAATAAATATTTCTCTAAAAATGGTCAATAAGCACATTTAAAGATGATTAACTTCATTATTTTTTAAAGAAACGCAAATCAAAATTAAAATGCTTTTGTTTGTGGGTTTATACCTTCTATAATAATTAACATTAAAATGACAACAATAACAAGTATTGTCAAGAATGTAGAGGTATTTGAATCCTCATGCATTGGTAGTGGGATTGTTAAATAGTACGGTCACTTTGGAATACTGTTTGGAAGTTTTCAATAAGTTAAACATAGAGTTACTGTGTAACCTAGCAATTCTGCTCCTAGGTATATACCCAAAAGAATTGAAAACAAGTATTTGAACAAAACGTGTACATGCATCTTGATAGCAGCACTAGCTACAATTGCCAAAAGGTTGAAACAACACAAATGTACATTAACTGATGAATAGACAGACAAAATGTTTATGTCCATACAATGGAATGTTTTTGGCAATAAAATAGAATAAAATATTAATAGACACAACAACATGTATAAACACTGAAAACATGATGCTAAGTGAAATAAAGTAGTCACATACTGTATGATTCCAATTATGTGAAATGTCTAGAATAGACCATTTTAGAGAGACAAAGTATGTTAGTAGTTGTCAGGGCTTGGAGGAGATGGGATAAATAATGATTGATAATGGGTTTGGGATTTCTTTTTGGATGATGACTATGTTTGGATAAAGTTAGAGAGTTGTGATGATTGCATAACTATGAATATGCTGAAAACCACTGACGTGTGTGCTCTAGTTTATTACTCTTGAAACTGGGTCACAGTTTCTGAAAGTTGGTGGAAATCAAAGGCTGAAACACTTCTGATTATATAATTATCTAAAGGAAGATGATTCAAAATAGTTATATCTGCTTTCATTTGCAAAATATGCTATAAAACAGTTAATTCATTGTTGATTACATAGTTACCATATATTTAAAATATGAATCTAAAGAAATAATACTTTCTAATGTTAACATTTTGCTGGACTCTGTGAATCACTAAGTAGTAGTTTTAGGCTGTGGTGTGCTGGAGCCAGCTCATACAGGCTTGCAAGAGCCATCAAAGTTTTCAGAGTTTTGTAAGCCAATTGCATTGTCCCAGGAGC
The DNA here is from genome assembly GCF_014108415.1 of Molossus molossus. Classification (NCBI taxonomy): domain Eukaryota; kingdom Metazoa; phylum Chordata; class Mammalia; order Chiroptera; family Molossidae; genus Molossus; species Molossus molossus. The sequence continues at coordinate 27,998,503 of NW_023425401.1, read as the reverse complement.
TTGCAATTGGCCTTGGTGACAGTATTTATTCCAGGAAAACCAACATTGGCTACAAATAAAGAAAGTCTTGCCAGGGAGCTTGTAGTGAACCATTTACCTGTACAACACTGATTTTAATTTCTAGAGACTGGATTAAGAAAATGAAAAGGCAGACCTTAGACTGGGAGAAAATACTTGCAAAATCTATGTCTGATAAAGACCGTTATCGACAACATACATGGAACTCATTAACAATGAGACAATAACCAAATGAAATGTTCTAAAAAATCATTAATTTCCAATCATATACAGATTTGACTGCAATTTCATGACCACATTATTTACATGCATTATACTAAATAGTTCCATGCATGTTATCACATGAATTCTGAAGAAAAGAACATTTTTTTTAAAAAGGTCATAAAGGAGAGAGAGAAGGGAGGGAGGTTGAAAGGATGGAGGGATAGAGGAAAGAATAATTGTGATAGTGTTTATCTCAAACCATGTATTTTCTACCAATAAAAAGGGAAGACAATGTAAGATAAAAAAATACCTACAAAAATCATGGGCATGGTATTAGAACACCCTACTGTCCACAACCTATCAGCCATGTGGGCGCCAGATTCCTTATTTTTAAAATGGAAAAGATAAGAAGATACATGTGAAAATATTTGACATAGTCAGGGGTTATATAAAATATGATGCACTTAGTAAACAATAAACTGTAACTTCCAGTTGTTATTACTATTTATGTAGTTGCAGTAAAAAATAAAGCAGAAAACAGAAATGCCCTGGGTCTTTATAATGGCCTGCCACCATAATTACTGTCCTCAGGGACCCCTACTTCCCCCAATTTTGATCTCCTGGTACAGGACTCATGTATCTGTACCTTATAGAAAATGGGTAAGTTTTTAGCTATTTCTAATTATATAGATGCTTTTGAAATGATATCTGCAGCAAATGGTTTCTGCAATAAATAATTTTGATTAATGTGATCATTATGTCCTTTTTATATAAAATGATTTTCTATTTTCATATCTATATCTGCAATTTATGAAAACAAGCAGCTTATACAAAACTTTGTTAGCATTTATTTTTGGTTGAATTAATGGTGCTAATTTAATTTTGTATATAAAACATCAGTGAAGGAAGCACATAATATCTTGATAGGAAATAAACAGTTCGGAAAACTGGGTGCACCAATAAGTTAGCTTCACCCAGGGTTTTTTTCCCCCTCTTAAATTTACTTTCTCATATATTGACAAAAAGAAACTCTTACCATCTAGATGTAAAAGGTAATTATCATTTTTTTCTGTTTCCATACAGAAAATAAGAAAATTGTATATAGGAGAAATTTTTGAAAATATGCAACCTACATAGATCCAGTTGAAATAAATAGTCACAAATTTTATAATCAGTTGGACACCATGACCAGGAGGCACAATTCTAATTTTCTTTGGCATGTCTATTTTTCTTTGGTGCATACGTTATTCTAATTCTGTCAATGCTTCAAGATAGTATTTTATTATTGATACTATGTCTAGTGGTCTTTTCCATTTCCATTTCCACTTTTCTGCCCCATGTGAGAGTGTATTAAAAACTTAAAACATATTTTCCCGGCTGGTGTGGCTCAGTGGTTGAGCGTTGACCCATGCATCAAGAGGTTGCCAGTTTGATTCCCCATCAGGACACATGCCCAGGTTGTGGGCCAAATCCCTAGGGGGGAGCATGCAGGAGGCTGTCTTTCTCTCCCTCGCCCTCTCTCTCTAAAAAAATCAATAAAGAAAAACAAAAAACAAAACTTAGAACATATTATCTGTCTAAAAATGCATTTATATCATCAGGATTTTAAATTATGCATTCTCAATATACATGAGAATCCATTAGTGCATATATAACATAACCCATTCTAACTGATGTGAAAATCAAATTCTAAATAAAATGTCAAGAGTCTGATTGCTCTTTTAAAAAGACACGTACAACTAGGTTCATCTGTGTTAAATCCTCTAGGCAAGGACTTTGTTGTTGTTTTGAATGACACTTGCCCAGTCAGAAATGAAATCAGTACCAGCAAGATCAGAATAAAACAACAGGAGATCATTGACCTAGAACTTGGCTTATATTCCAAAAGGCTGCAAGGCCTGGGGTTGTTCATGAGAAGGACTTGGTCACCATGTGGTGCTATTGTAACACAGCAGGCCTTGGTCTTTTTGCAAAAAGAACAATAATATTATGCTTACACAAAGCATTAGTAGAAATATAAAAACTTAAAAAAAAATTACATCCATAATAGCAAAGGAAATAAAACAAGCCAGTGGAGATACTGTCAACAATAAATCAAATTAATTTTCTAATGCTAATGTTTTTGAATTTTTTAAGACTGATCTTGACAACATTTATAAATAAACAACCCTAATTTTGCATACACTCTCTCCTTCCTTTCTCTCTCTCTCTCTCTCTCTCTCTCTCTCTCTTTCTTTCTTTCTCAGACACGCACAAAGGCATAAACACACATGCACACACACATATGCAGACACACATACACAACCAAATAATTGCTAGACTATATTGCCTTGCCAAGAGTTTGCAAGGCAGACACAGTAGCATCGCTTGTTGAAGATGAATAATACAACAATATCAATGATAAAAAACACATAAGTAGTAAATTGGAGATACAAGTAAAATAAGTTAAAAATTACCTCTTATATAAGATGGAACACTATTTCTACTAGTAGTCAGATAGACTTGTTTTTGAAATTTAGATGTTGCTTTGAGGAATGTGTAGTCTACTGATTTCCTCAAATGAAATTACAGTCTTCTGGAGTTGTTGAACTAAAATGTTTAGCAGCAAATGGCAATCTGATAACTACAATATTTAATAATTTTTATCATAAACAGCCAAATTTTAGAAGCTTTTAAAGTTTTCTTATAATTTCCTAGAAGACTAATATTAGTACATGTGATAGCAGAAATGATATATCACTGAACGTGTGTCCTTATGTTTAGTAAAGAAAGTAAATAATTTTGTGTTGTTAGCCATGTTTTTGTGACTTGAGGAAAAAAAATTGCCAGAAATAATACAAAGAAATGGACACTCACATAAAATATTTTATGTTCAGGCTCATCTGAACATCCTGACCATTTTCTCTTTTTTCAGTACATCCAATTTCTTTGGATCATAATTCTTGCTTACTTGTGCAAAATGGAAAATCATTTTGTATAGCACCAGTTTTCATGTTTAATAAATGCAGGTGTGTATCATTAGAGTACAGTACCTGATTGCACTCAGAATAAAGCAACCACACGATTGTAGCACAAGGCCGAGGTGTAGAAAAACAATTCCCCACTTTCTTGTATAAAATGAACATATAAAAAGGAGCCAGGTGACCCTCCACAATAATTTCTGTGTCTCAGAGTCTGCGATGGAGGACACGGAATCTCTATGAGACTCCTAAATTAAATTGTTTTTAAAAGAAAGAGATATTCAGGAGATTGCTGCAAGTGGAAAAATAATGGCCCTCTGGAGGAGTACATGACATTTATACTTTTATTTCCTCCAGAGATTGAAGATAGTTTCCCTTCAAAAGCAGCCAATCCAGACTGAATTAATGACAAGGACAGAGAAAGGTATGGATGTGAACTATAAAAGCAGACTTAGCAGCTCTGTCAAAGTGGCCCCTCTCACGTTTCTGTTATTGATGCAACAGTTTCCAGTGGGAAAAGAGGAAAAAGAAAGAGCCTGCGGTAAGTCTTCCCTCCTGGCTTCTGCAGTGGGAAATGCATCTCTTTCAATAAAGTGGGATTAGGCACCATATGCGTGACTACTTCCAGGTGTTCTGAGACTCATGAGAAACTGTCAACATTAAAATTAAACAACAAAGTTGAGCCAGCAGTAATTGAGTTTATTTGGGAATAGCAGGGCAGGAACTGCAATGTGGGACATGCAAATGATGGAGAACCCTAGACAAGTCTGAAGAGACAGAAGGGAGGTCAACATTTACTGGCTTCCAGAAGGAAATTGGAATAGGACTCCACTAGTGGTGAACAAGAGTTGCAGGTCGTGGCAGGTTCTTACTGGCAGGGAGCTGGGAGCAGTTGCTGTTGCTGAAGTAGGCGGGAAGATAGCTTCTTCCTTCTTTCTTCCTTCTTCTTGCTGGTTCTGTGCATTGTGACCAGTGGGTGGTGTAGGAGAGCTCTCTGCTAAGGGCTTCCTGATAACATTTTGTTTTTATCCTCACCTGAGGACATTTTTTGCATTCATCTTCAGATAGAGCAGGAGAGAGAGAGGGAGGAAGAGAGAGAGAGAGAGAAACATCGATGTGAGAGAAACATTGATGTGAGAGGAACACATCAACTGGTCACCACCCACACAACCCCAACCAGGGACAAACTGCAACCGAGGTACATGCCCTTAGCGGGAACCAAACCCCGGACTCTCTGGTCCACTGGCCAACACTCTAACCGCTGAGCCAAACCAGCCAGGGCCTGATACAAGGTTTCATTTAGTCATTTGTACAAAACGCAAATCAAAAAATACAAATACTACATATTACATTAAATATAATTATTTTTTATTTAAAATTTTTAAAAACCCCTGGAAAAAAAGAGAATTTACTTTCCAGATATGAATAAAACCTACTGATTGCAGATTCTTCCCCACCAAATGATACATCAATTCAGCATTTTCTCAGTGAAGCCAGATATTGGAAATAGTCACAAGTGAGCCAATCATTAATCAAAAGTGTGACTGAAGGTCCATAGCAATGATGTAACACCTTCCGCAGACTGCTGGGGAAATACTTCAAATGTCTTCCTATTGCGTGGGTGTGTATTTTGACCATGGAAATACCTCAACTGCTGAAAGGAAGATACTGAAAAATATTGGATCTAAAGAAATCTGAATAAGAATAATTCACCGAGGACTGTTAGGATTCCTATGTATGGATATGCAGAATGTGCACTGTGTATATGCAGGGTCACTCTGGATTTTTTCCCGTAAATATCTTGCACACCTGCACTCTTTAGGATGAAGTAACAAATGGATGAGAATAACTAAGCACTGTTTCTTTTCCTGCTTTAATGATCGTAGTATTTGATATGCATTACCCTTCCTGAAGTTTTTTCTGTCTACCACCTGACTCTGAAAAACCCAAACTGATACACTGTAATAATGTTCAGTTTCAAAACAAAGGATTCATGCACTTGGAGATAGATTTTTTTATTTTTTCAAATCCTCGCTTCCCATTTACAAACTCACTAATTTTGGACAAATTACTTAAGCTCTGTGTCTTCAGATCTTATATGAGACAGTAATACTTAACTGCCTTGTAAGGCTTCTCTGAGAATCTCTTCAGATTTTATGCAAATTACTTAAAACACCATAGTTTTCAATAAATGTTCATTCCAGTGGAATCCCACAGTTAAACCTTAAATTCTGTGATTATGAACAAATAGTTAAGTCAATACTGAGTTTGATTATTATTCCATTGCCCAGTGAGATAGGAATCTATGCAAAGTATTTTTGACCCAAGGTTAGAGTTCCTGCATACATGTAATTCAGTTGGGGTTAGTCAAACATTCTTAGGGTCCTCAACTAATTAAATAGACAATTTGTACCATAAACAGATAGAGGCTTAGATTTTAATGAGGCTCTGTTTAAACCACCATATAGTTAATAATCATTTAACTGATTTGAATGTTCTCTCTACTTCATAGATAATGTGAATAGATACACTCATACTAACTTTTACATAATTTTTATTAAAATTTATGACATATTTTTAATGAGAGAATTGTAAACCCAAACTATCACTTTTTCAACTGTCATAGAGATATTTACATATATTTTATAAATGTTTACATATATGTGTGTGTGTGTGGTGTGTGTGTATGTGTATGTCTGTGTGTATATATATATATATATATATGTTTACAAAACCACTCAACATCAAGGAATGCTTCCCTTAAATCATGAGAGTATAAACTTTGAAAGCTGACAGCTTGAGATGATAATTGTGCAAGCTCCAGTTCTGTGAGTTTTATAGTAAAATAAATAAAAGTCTATTGGTGTCTGTTTATGCTGGATTTTATGTTTCTATCTGGAACACTAAACTCCCTCTTGAAGATACACAAAATAAAACAGCAGTTCAAAAGAGGGCCTATTGCAAAACTCTTAAGAGTGTATATCATCTTGAAGAAATATAATTTTATCACCAGCACACCCATGTTGTTGCAAAATAAAGATTTATTTGTTAATTTGAAACAGGACATTGTTAGATACTTTATTTGAGTGGAAACAGAAGATGAATGTTGCATAATTTACAAAACCCTTCCCATGGAAGCGGTCTTTTTCTCTCCAATAAAATGAAATAATAATAATCTTCTCTCCAATACTACCACTACTACTACTACTAGAATATTCATATCATCTCATGTTTGTATTATATGTATATTATATACTTTCATATACATAGGTCTATCTATCTATCTATCTACACACATCTTTGTATTTGTCTCATGGTATTAGACCTCAGTTCTTTTTCTCCTCTCAGACAGAATTTGTAGAACGTAGAAATTATTTTCTTTTGATGATTTATTTTAGGGCTTTTAAACTTAAAACTATATTTCATTATTTGTTAGTTTTGGAAATGCAACAGTAACTATTGACTATTGCCAAAACTGATGGGGTGGTTAATATTTTTAACATGCCTTTATATTTCAGTTTCTCTCCATCTTCATGGCCAGGTGAGATGGAAATAATATGAGCAACAGACACAATAGCCCAGTTCTCCATGTTCACTGTTTTTGTATTTATTTTTATTGCAGGTAACCATGCTTATATATTGTAGCCTTTCTGTCGTTTTTAAAAATACTTTGTTGTTGTTGTTGTTCTCAGAAGTAGAGCAATTGTTTGGCCTCAGTACATTATCTATGTGGATTTAATTCTCTATGACATTTCTTATATAGTATACCTTTTTATTTTTTAACAGTTTTTTTTATTAATTATTTTTTGTTACAGATGCTTCTCCTTTTTCCCCCACTGATTCTCCCCTCCCCCTTCTTCCCTGCCCTGTCCCCAGCTTTGTTGTCCATGTCCATTGTTCATTCATACATGCATATAAGTTCTGTAGTTTATCTCTCCCCCACTACCCACTCTTCTGGGGATTGTCAGTCTGTACCCCACTTCCATATCGCTGGGACTACCCCATTCCTCAGATTGTTATGTTCATTATATTCCACAAATAAGTGAGATCATATGATACTTGTCTTTCTCTGTTTGGTTTGTTTCACTTAGGATGATACTTTCCAGGTCTCTCCATGTCGTCTCAAAAGTTAAGAGATCTTTCTTTCTTACCACTGCATAGTACTCCATTGTGTATATGTACCACTTTTTTAATCCATTCGTCTACTGATGGACATTTGGGTTGTTTCCAGATCTGAGCTATTGTAAATAGTGCTGCTATGAACATGGGGGTACATATATTCTTTCTGATTGGTGTTTCAGGCTTCTTAGGGTATATTCCTAGAAGTGGGATCACTGGGTCAAGTGGAAGTTCAATTTTTAATTTTTTGAGGTAACACCATATTGTTTTCCATAGCGGCTGCACCTGTCTGCATTCCCACCAGCAGTGTACTAAAGTCCCCTTTTCTCCACAACCTCGCCAACACTTGTTGTTTGATGATTTGTTGATGGCGGCCATTCTGACAGGTGCGAGGTGATACCTCGTAGTTGTTTTAATTTGCATCTCTCTGATGATTAGTGATGTTGAGCATTTCTTCATATGTCTCTTAGCCATTTGTATGACCTCTTTAGAGAGGTGTCTATTTAGATTCTATGCCCATTCTTTTTTCTTTAATTCTCACCTGAGGACATTTTTCCATTTTTTGTTCAGATAGAGTGGGAGGGAGAGAGAGGAAGAGAGAGAGAGAGAGAGAGAGCAAAAAAAAACATCGATGTGAAAGGGACACATTGAGTGGCTTCTCCCCACATGACCAGCCAGGGCCAGGGACAAACTGCAACCGAGGCACACGCCCCAAGCGGGAACTGAACCCGGGTCTCTCTGGACTGCAGGTTGACACTCCAACTGCTGAGCCAAACTGGCCAGGGCTCATTTTTTTAATTGGGTTCTTTGTCTTCCTTTTGTTGAGCTGTATGAGCACTTTATATATATTGGAAATTAACCCTTTATTTGATGTATCATTGGCAATTATGCTCTCTCATATAGTGGGTTGCCTTTCCATTTTTTATATATATATTTTTTATGAATTTTTATTTATTTTTTTGTTACAGATATTTTACCTTTTTACCCCATTGGTACCCCCATCCCACCCCCCCCCACCCTGTCCCCAGCTTAGTTGTCCATGTCCATTGGTCATGCATACATGCATATAAGTTCTGTGGTTGATCTCTTCCCACCCCCCCACCCCCCATCCCCTCTTCTGAGTGATGTCAGTCTGTGCCCTACTTCCATGTGTCTGGGTCTACTGTATTCCTCAGACTGTTATGTTCATTATATTCCGTATATAAGTGAGATCATGTGGTATTTGTCTTTTTCTGCTTGGCTTCTTTCACTTAGGATAATACTTTCCAAGTCCCTCCATGTCATCTCAAAGGATATGAGATCTTTCTTTCTTACCGCTGCATAGTACTCCATTGTGTATATGTACCACAGCTTTTTTATCCATTCGTCTACTGGTGGACACTTGGGCTGTTTCCAGATCTTAGCTATTGTAAATAGTGCTGCTATGAACATGGGGGGTACATATATTCTTCCTGATTGGTGTTTCAGGCTTCTTAGGGTATATTCCCAGCAGTGGGATCACTGGGTCAAATGGAAGTTCAATTTTTAATTTTTTGAAGTAGCACCATATTGTTTTCCATAGCGGCTGCACCAGTCTGCATTCCCACCAGCAGTGTATTAGAGTCCCCTTTTCTCCACACCCTCGCCAACACTTGTTGTTTGATGATTTGTTGATGACGGCCATTCTGACAGGTGTGAGGTGATACCTCGCAGTTGTTTTAATTTGCATCTCTCTGATGATTAGTGATGTTGAGAATTTCTTCATATGTCTCTTGGCCATTTGTATGTCCTGTTTGGAGAGGTGTCTATTCAGCTCCTCTGCCCATTTTTTAATTGGGTTCTTTGTCTTCCTTTTGTGGAGTTGTATGAGCACTCTATATATATATTGGAAATTAACCCCTTATCTGATACATCATTGGCAATGATGTTCTCCCATACAGTGGGTTGCCTTTCCATTTTGATGATTGTTTCTTTTGCTGTGCAGAAGCTTTTTAGTTTGATGTAGTCCCATGTGTTCATTTTCTCCTTTATTTCTGTTGCCTTAGGTGATGTATCAGTGAAAATTCTGCTCCGTATGATGTCCGAAATTTTGTTGCCTACCTTTTCTTCTAGAATTTTTATGGATTCACGGGTCACATTTAAGTCTTTTATCCATTTCGAGTTTATTTTTGTGTATGGTGTAAGTTGATGGTCTAGTTTCATTTTTTTGCATGTAGCTGTCCAATTTTCCCAACACCATTTATTAAAGAGGCTGTCTTTACTCCACTGTATGCTCTCGCCACCTTTGTCAAATATTAATTGAGCATATTGCCTTGGGTCCATTTCTGGGGTTTCAGTTCTGTTCCACTGGTCTATATGCCTGTTCTTGTGCCAGTACCAGGCTGTTTTGGTTACAGTCGCTTTGTAGTATAACCTGATATCTGGTATTGTGATCCCACCTACTTTGTTCTTCTTTTTCAAGATTGCTGTGGCTATTCGGGGTCTTTTTTGGTTCCATATGAACTTTTGAAGTATTTGTTCTAGTTCTATGAAATATGTCGTTGGTATTTTGATGGGGATTGCATTGAATCTATAGATTGCTTTGGGTAGTATGGACATTTTAATTATGTTAATTCTTCCAATCCATGAACAGGGTATGTGCTTCCACTTTTTTATATCTTCCTCTATTTCTTTTTTCAATGACCTGTAGTTTTCTGCAAATAGGTCCTTTACTTCTTTGGTTAAGTTTATTCCTAGGTAGCGTAATTTTTTTGGCGCGATGGTAAATGGGATTGTTTTTTCAGTTTCTCTTTCTGTGAGTTCATCATTGATGTACAAGAATGCCGTCGATTTCTTGACGTTAATTTTGTATCCTGCTACTTTGCCAAATTCATTTATTAAGTCTAATAGATGTTTGATGGAATCTTTAGGGTTTTCTATGTACAATATCATGTCATCTGCAAATAATGACAGTTTCACTTCCTCCTTTCCAATTTGGATCCCTTTTATTTTTTCTTCCTGTCTGATTGCTGTGGCTAAGACTTCCAGTACAATGTTAAATAAGAGTGGCGAAAGTGGACATCCCTGTCTTGTTCCTGTTCTTAATGGAAATGTTTTTAGTTTCTGTCCATTGAGTATGATGTTGGCTGTAGGTCTTTCATATATGGCCTTTATTATGTCGAGATATGATCCCTCTATTCCTACATTGTTGAGCGTTTTTATCAGAAATGGATGCTGGATTTTGTCAAATGCTTTTTCAGCATCTATTGATATGATCATGTGGTTTTTATTCTTCATTTTGTGTATGTGGTGTATCACGTTTATTGATTTGTGAATATTGTACCAGCCTTGCATCCCTGGAATGAATCCCACTTGGTCATGGTGAATAATTTTTTTGATGTATTTCTGGATCCGATTTGCTAATATTTTGTTCAGGATTTTGGCATCTATGTTCATCAGGGATATTGGCCTGTAGTTTTCTTTCTTCGTAGTGTCTTTTTCTGGTTTTGGAATTAGAATTATGCTGGCCTCATAGAACGTGTTTGGAAGTCTTCCTTCTTCTTGAATTTTTTGAAATAGCTTGAGGAGAATGGGTGTTAGTTCTTTTTTGAATGTTCGGTAAAACTCCCCCGTGAAACCATCTGGGCCTGGGCTTTTGTTTGCTAGGAGAGTCTTGATTACTTCTTCAATTTCCTTAGTTGTTATTGGTCTGTTCAAGTTTTCTATCTCTTCCGGGAATAGTTTTGGGAGACTGTGTGTTTGTAGAAATTTGTCCATTTCGCTTAGATTGTCAAATTTGTTGCCATATAGTTGTTCATAGTAGTTGTTAACGATCTTTTGTATTTCCGTGGTGTTGGTTTGCCTTTCCATTTTGATGATTGTATCGTTTGCTGTGCAGAAGCTTTTGAGTTTGATGTAGTCCCACGTGTTCATTTCCTCCTTTGTTTCTGTTGCCTTAGGGGATGTATCAGTGAAAATTCTGCTCCGTATGATGCCCGAAATTTTTATGCCTACATTTTCTTCTAGAATTTTGATGGATTCATGAGTCACATTTAAGTCTTTTATCCATTTTGAGTTTATTTTTGTGTATGGTGTAAGTTGATGGTCTAGTTTCATATTTTTGCATGTAGCTGTCCAATTTTCCCAACACCATTTATTAAAGAGGCTGTCTTTACTCCATTGTATGTTCTTGCCACCTTTGTCAAATATTAATTGAGCATATTGCCTTGAGTCCATTTCTGGGTTCTCTGTTCTATTCCACTTGTCTATATGCCTGTTCTTGTGCCAGTACCAGGCTGTTTTGATTACAGTGGCCTTGTAGTATAACCTGAAATCTGGTAATGTGATCCCTCCACCTTTGTTCTTCTTTTTCAAGATTGCTATGGCTATTTTGAGGTCTTTTATGGTTCCATATGAACTTGTGAAGTATTTGCTCTAGTTCTGTGAAGTATGCCATTGGTATTTTGATGGGGATTGCACTGAATCTATAGATTGCTTTGGGTAATATGGACATTTTAATGATGCTAATTCTTCCAATCCATAAACATGGTTAGTGCTTCCACTTTTTTATATCTTCCTCTATTTCTTTTATCAATGATGTATAGTTTTCTGCGAATAGGTCCTTTATTTTTTTTTGGTTAAGTTCATTTCTAGGTATCTTAATTTTTTGTGATGCAATGATAAATGGGAATTTTTTTTAGTTTCTCTTCGTGAGTTCATTATTGGTGTACAAGAATGCCATCAATTTCTTAATGTTAATTTTGTATCCTGCTACTTTGCCAAATTCATTTATTAAGTCTAGTACATTTTTGATGGAGTCTTTGGGGTTTTCTACAAATAGTATCATATCATCTGCAAATAATGACAGTTTCATTTCCTCCTTTCCAATTTGGATCCCTTTTGTTTTTTCTTCCTGTCCGATTGCTGTGGCTAAGACTTTCAGTACTATGTTAAATAAGTGTGGCAAAAGTGAGCATCCTTGCCTTGTTCTTGTTCTTAAGGAAAATGCGTTTTTTCTTTTTTTTTTTTCCCATTGAGTGTGATGTTGGTGTAGGTCTTTCATATATGACCTTTATTATATTGAGATATGATCCCTCTATTCCCAGGTTGCTGAACATTTTTATCAAAAATGGGTGCTGAATTTTGTCGAATGCTTTTTTCCACATCTATTAATATGTTCATATGATTTTTATCTTTCATTTTTTGTGGTGTATCACATTTATTGATTTGCGAATATTGTACCAGCCTTGCATTCCTGGGATGAATCCCACTTGGTCATGGTGAGTAATTTTTTTGATGTATTACTGGATTTGATTTGCTACTATTTTGTTCAGGATTTTGGCATCTATGTTTAGCAGGAATATTGGCCCGTAGTTTTCTTTCTTTGTAGTGTATTTTTCTGGTTTGGGAATTAGGATTATGCTGGCCTTATAAAACGAGTTTGGAAGTCTTCCTTCTTGAATTTTTTGAAATCATTCAAGGAGAATGGGTATTAGTTCTTCTTTGAATGTTTGGTGAAATTCCCCCATGAAGTTGTCCAGGCCTGGACTTTTGTTTGCTGGAAGAGTCTTGATTACATCTTCAATTTATTTTATTATTATTGGTCTGTTCAAGTTTTTATCTCTTCCTGGTTCAGTTTTGGGAGATTATGTGTTTCTAGAAATTTGTCCATTTTACTTAGATTGTCAAATTTGTTGCCGTATAATTGTTCACAATATTTGTTCACAATGCTTTGTGTTTCTGTGGTGTCTGTTATTATTTCTCCTCTTTCATTTCTGATTTTGTTCATTTGGGTTCTCTCTCTTTGTTTCTTGGAGAGTCTAGCTAAGGGTCCATCAATCTTGGTTATCTTTTTAAAGAACCAGCTCTTTGCTTCATTGATCCTTTGAATTGTTTGTTTGGTCTCCATGTTATTTATTTCTGCTCTGATCTTGACTATTTTCTTCCTTCTACTTGCTCTGGGATTTTCTTTTTGTTTGCTTTCTAGTTCTTTAAGTTGTGAGGTTAAATAGTCTATTAGAAATTTTTCTTGTTTCCTGAGCCTGTAGTGCTATCAACTTCCCTCAAAACTGCTTTCGCTGCATCCCATAGATTTTATGTTGTTGTATATTCATTTTTATTGGTTTCCAGGAAGTTTTTAATTTCCTCCTTGATCTCCTCAGTAACCCGTTCATTGTTTAATAACATTCTATTTAACCTCCATGTGTTGAAATGTCTTTGCATGTTCTTGTTGCAATTGATTTCTAGTTGCATGCCATTGTGATCTGATTTGTGATATGAATTCAATCTTCTTGAACTTGTAGAGACTTAGTTTGTGTCCCAATATGTGGTCTATCTTTGAGAATGTCCCATGTGCACTTGAGAAGAATGTGAATTCTGCAGTTTTGGGGTGTAATTCTCTGTAGATATCTATTAAATCCATTTGATATAGCACTTCATTTAGAGTCTGTGTTTTCTTGTTAATTTTTTGTCTAGGTGATCTATCCAGTGATGTCAGCGAGGTGTTGAAGTCCCCTGCTATGATTGTATTGCTATCAATTTCTCCTTTGAAGTCCTGCAGAAGATTTTTAATATATTTTCGTGCTCCTATATTCGGTGCATGTGTTTACCAAGGTTATAACATCCTGTTGGATAGATCCTTTGAATACTATGTAGTGGCTTTCTTTGTCTCTAGTTATGGTCTTTATTTTGAATTCTACTTTATCAGATATGAGTATTGCTACCCAGATTTTTTATTTTTTATTTTTTTTGCTTGTTTTCCTAAAAGATTTTTTTACATCCCTTCACTTTCAACCTATGGGAGTCTACTGTTGTGAGGTGGGTCTCTTATAACATATATGTGAGTCATGCTTTCTTATCCATTCAGCTACTCTGTGTCTTTTTATGGAGCATTCAAACAATTCACATTTAAGGTGATAATTGATATGTACTTATTTATTGCCATTTTTGTTCTTCCTCTTTCTTCTACTAATTACAGCAGTCTTTTCAGCCTATCTTGCAGTGCTGGTTTGGTGTTAATATATTCCCTTAGCCATTTTTTGTGTGGAAAGCTCTTTTTTTGACCTTCTGTTTTGAATGATAGCCTTGCTGTATAGAGTAGTATTGGATTCATATCCTTGTTTTTCATGACCTTGATTACTTTATGCCACTCCCTTCTGGCCTGCAGTGTTTCTGTTAAGTCAGCTGAGAGCCTTATGGAGTTTTCTTTGTAGGTAACCTGCTGCTTATCTCTTGCTGCCTTTAGAATTCTCTCTTTGTCTAATTTTTGGCATTTTAATGACTATGTGTCTTGGTGTGTGCCTGTTTGGTTTCTTCTTACTTGGGGCTCTCTGTGCTTCTTGAACTTACATGCTTTCTTCCTTCACCAAAATAGGAAATTTTTCTGTCACTATTTCTTCAAATATATTCTCTAACCCTTGCCCATTTTCTTCCACTTCGGGAACTCCTATGATGTGAATGTAATTACGTTTCCAGTTGTCCCACAGTTCTCTTAAGCTGTCCTCCTATTTTTTAATTGTTTTTTTCCTTTTGGTTTTCTGATTGCATTTTTTTACCCTGTCTTCTAATTCACTGATCCCGTCCTGAGCTTCCTCTACTCTGCTGGTTAGTCCTTTCGATGTGTTCTTAATTTTTGCTATGCCATTCTTCATTTCCACTTGGTTCATTTTCAGTGTTTCTGTATCTTTACTCATGGTGCTGATGTTCTTACTTATGCTGTTGAGCTTCCTCAAGATCATGGCTCTGAACTCTATCTCTGATAATTTGCTTAGCTGCATTTCATTGGTCTCATCTTCGATAGAGTTCTCTTGTTCTTTCACTTGGGATTTGTTTCTTTGTTTCAGCATTTTGGCTATCTCAGTGGGTTTTGGAGCCTGCCAAATTTTCCCTGTGGGTGTTGGTGTTGTGTTGTTTGTGGCTCCCTCTACTGGGTGTGGAAGAGCCTGGGTGGGCCCACGTTAAACACCACTGTCAAGTCATACTTTCCTGGGTAGATTTGCAAGCCCAGGAAAGGTTCAGTTATCCTCTAGCTTTTTCTGGTGGCTAGTAGTCTCAGTTACTCAGTGCCTTGGAATGTAGCCCTAGTGTTCTGCCTAAGAGGATTTCAAGAGGGTGGGAAAGATGCTGGTTGTTAATGAGCCCCCATTTGCATTTCTTTGCCTCACTGGGAAAGGCTGAATCTCCGGGGGGGGGGGGTGCTGCTGCTTTTCCCCACAGCTCGGGGAAGGAGCACACTGGCCACTGTTCTTTGTGGCCGCAACTCAGCAAAAACTCTGAGTGCCCTCCAAATCCCAGGTGTCCCCACAGAGTTTCAGTCCAGCTGTGCCCCCTCTGCTGTAGCCCCCAGGTGAGTGGCTGTGGCTATTTTAGTGCTCTGTCCAGGCTCTCTGTGCTGTAGAGCAGGCTTGGCCTTTATTCCCCAAGGGTGCTGCTCACAGCTTTGACTGCTTCTGTCCATGGGCTCCCAACACTCTACCTGCTTGCACCTCTGCAGATCCTACCTGTGTCCCTGGTTATATGGTCCTGTCCTGCTGCTTTTCTGTTGCTTTTTTCTGAGGATTTGTCTTTATTTTAGTTGTAATTCCCATTTGGTTCTGGGAGATCATCTGTGTAGCTTCTATTCACTCTGCCTGCATTTTCACATCCTCTACAAGTAGCTTGTGTGCAGCTGGGTGGCACAGGCCTTTCTGGTGCCCCTGCACCCTGCAGGTTCTGCGAGTAACTGGATCACACAGTCCCTTTGGGTACCTGGCTTTATGCCTATGTTATGGGCTACTGGGTTGCACAGGCCTCTCTGGTCCTTCAGCACCCTGCATGTCCTGTGGGTAACTGGATGGCACAGACTCTGCTGGGTTGCACAGGTCTCTCTTGTGCTTCAGCACCTCACAGGTCCCGCGGGTAAGTGGATTGCACAGTCCCTACTGGGTTGCACAGGCCTCTCTGGTGCCCCCACACCCAGAAGGTCCCGTGGGCAGGCAGCTGGATCACACCAGTCTAGCTTGTGCTCCACTGCTCTTGTGGACTACTGGCCTGCACAGGCCTCTGTGGAGCCCCAGGTCCCACCAGTGGCAGCTGGGGTGTGCTGCTGCCCCATGGGGCTTAGCTCCTGCTCAGCTTTTGCTATAGTTTTGGGGAATAGGTCTCAGCTGCTGGTCTGTGCTTCTGTTGCCTGGGGATGGATGTCTGCTCCCCAGCCTCAGTTGCTGGGGGTATATCTCGACTCTGATTGGGCTGCTACTGTGGGGGATGGTGCTAGGCTCTGGCTGTCTGTGGGCTTCTGCGACCAGCACCTTGGGAGCTCCACTACTGCGCACTGGTCTGTGATGACACAGAGTGTCCACCGGTCCAATGGTGCCAGGTGTGCTGGTGGGCTCAGGTTGCTGGGCCCTAGCCACTCCCACTGCCTCCTCCCAGGGAAGACCCAGGATCTTCCAAAATTGTGGGACCTCCCAGAGGTGCAGGGAGAAGTGCCCTGAAGGGCTGCTTACCAGGGTAGCCGGCTGCTCCGTCCACAGCACAGGAACTTTCTGCTCCGCGGCTCTGCACTGCTGGGGTTTGGTCGCCCACCTTCATGTCCACTCACACTCTCTCACACAGTAGCTCACTCTTCACACACACCTTCCCACTGGTCCTGCCTGCTGCCATCTGAGCTCCTGTATATTTTTACATAATTTATTTTTGTTTATTTTATTATATGTTATCTATATATAGATATATTATTATATATACTTGTTACATATATATGTATCCCCTGTTATGTTGCTATTATATATTGAATACATATCTAAAAGATATTAATATTTCATACATATATACATATATGAAATTTTATCCATCTAGAATTTATATTTATATGGTATTTTATATGATAGGATGTGTATCTTCTCAATTAATATCCAACTATGCCAGCAGCATTTAAAACAAGCCACCTTTTGGCCCTGGCTGGTTTTGCTCAGTGGTTAGAGCATCGCCCTGAGGACCAAAGAGTCCTGAGTTTGATTCTGGCCAAGGGCATGTACCTTGGTTGTGGTTAGTCCCCAGCCCCAGTTGGGGTCATGCTGGTGGCAACCAATTGACGTCTCTCTCACGTCAATGTTATCCTCTCTCTCTCTCTCTCTCCCTCCCACTCTGTCTGAAGATAAATGTAAAAATATCCATGAGTACAGGTTTAAAAAAAGAAAAACAAAAACAAACAAAAAAATAAAATAAGCCACCTTTTTGGGTTAAATTGCACATATAAACTTTGATGGATTTCTGTACTCTCTATTTTATTCTTCCAAATAATTTTTGTATTACTGTGCCAATATTATGTGGTTTGACCATGTGCCATTATAATGAGTTTTAAAATCTGGCAGAGCAAGTCCTTTTATTATTATTATTATTATTATTTTTTTATCCTCACCCGAGGACACTTTTTCTATTTTTTTGTTCAGATAGAGTGTGGGAGGGAGAGAGAGAGAGAGAAACATCGACGTGAAAGGGACACGTCAAGTGGTTGCCACCCACACGACCCAACCAGGCCGGGGACAAACTGCAACCGAGGTACGTGCCCTTAGCGGAAACCGAACCCGGGTCTCTCAGGACCGCAGGCCGACGCTCTAACCGCTGAGCCAAACCGGCCAGGGCGAGCAAGTCCTTTTTAATCATTATTTTTATCTTTTAAAAGCATCATAATATCCTATTATATAGTTACATAATAGTCCCATTTGATGAAAATTTAGTTTTTTTTTCCATTTTTCTTTCGTATTGTGAATTTTCTTTGTATTGTTCATTCTTGAGTTCTGATATTTCAAGTTTTTCTCTGGTCTCATTTGCTTACTGAGAGCTTTACCTAGCCTTTCTTTTAGTCCAGGTTTGCTGGCAACAGACTCTCACAGTTTTCCTCTTGCTGAGAATGTCTTTATTTAACATTCATTCCTAATGGATATTTTTACTAGTTATAGAATTCTAGGTTCACGTTTATTTCCTTTTAGCACTTGAAACATGTACCACATCCTGTTGACCTCCATAGTTCCCAATGAGAAATCCCACTGTGATTCAACTTTTTTTTTTCTTTTTATCCTCACCTGAGGATATTTTTGCATTTATCTTCAGATAGAGTGGAAGGGAGAGAAGGAGGAAGACAGAGAAACATCAGTGTGAGAGAGACACATCAACTTGTTGCCACCCACAGGACCCCAACCAGGGCTGGGAACAAACTGCAACCAAGGCACTTGCCCTTAGTGGGAATCGAACCTGGGTCTCTCAGGGCTGTGGGACGACACTCTAACCACTGAGCCAAACCAGCCAGAGTGTGACTCAACTTTTTATTCCCATTTTGCTAGCGCATTGCTTCTCTAAATGCTTTAAGACTTTTTCCTTTGCCTTTAGTTTTTAGAAATGTGATTACAATGTGTCCAGATGCAAATTTCTCTTGATTTATCTTCTTTGAGATTCTCTGAGCTTCCTGAATCTGTAGGTTTCGGTCTTTTTCCAGTTAGAAGTTTTCAACCATTATTTTTCAAATAATTTTTTGCATCATAAACTTTCTCCTCTTCTACCAAGAATCTGATGACATATATGTTAGATGTTTGATGTATATTATTGTCCCACACTGGTCCCTGGAGCTCAGTTTAATTTCTCTCAATTTATTTTCCTCTGTGATTCAATTTGGATAATTTTTTTTGCTTTATCATGAAGTTCACTCATTGTTTTCTCTGTCATCTGCATTCTGCTATTGAGCCTATCAAATGTACTTTTTATTTTGGTGTAATGTTAGTTCTAAAAATTTCCACTTATTTCTTCTTTATGTATGAATATGCATGTTGGTATATGTTCCTACACACACACACACACACACATACACACACACACACACACACAGAGTTTGTTGTTATGAATGGGCCCCTCAGGGATATGGCTAGTTCATATTCAGATTAAATTTATTTCTCTCCAGATCCTTTCTCTCATTTTCTTCCCCTTTCTCAGTATTTGGTAAAGAGAGGTGTTTTTATGTAAATTTAGATATCTAATGCAGAGCATAAATTACCAACATGGCTTCATTCAATGTTTCTGTCCCACCCTGGTGGGGTGGAAGAGGGACACCACTTCTACTTGCGTTAGAAAAGGCAGTGAAGTATTGAAATGAATTGAGGAAAATCCATAAAAAAGATAGGATTTATTTATTTATTTTTATTAAATTTATAGGGGTGACATTGGTTAATGAGATAATAAGGTGTCAAGTTTACATTTCTATAATATATGATTTGTATATTCTGTGACTTCCACCCAAAGTTAAATAATCTTCTGTCACCTTATATTAGGCCCCCTTTACCCTGTATCACTCCCTCTTCCCTTTGTTAACCACCATACTGTTGTCTTTGTCTATGAGTTTCAGTTTTATATTGCACATATGAGTGAAATCATGTGGTTCTTATCTTTTTCTAACTGACTTATTTCGCATAGCATAATATTCTCAAGATCCATTCACGTTGTCGCAAATTGTAGTGTTTTATTCTTTTTTTTATGGCTGAGTAGTATTCCATAGTATACATGTACCACCTCTTCTTTATCCAATCCTCTACTAGGGGACACTTTATTTATCTCCATGTCTTGATCACCATGAATAGTACTGCAATAAAAATAGGGACACACATACCTTTGTGAATCAATATTTTTGAGCTTTTTGGTTAGATACCCGGAAGAGGGATCACTGGGTCATATGGTAATTCTATTTTTTATTTTTTGAGGAATTGCCACTCTGTTTTACATAGTGGCTGTACTAGTTTACATTCCCACCAACAGTGAATGAGGGTTCCTTTTTCTCTACATCTCTAACACTGTCTTATTAATGATAATCATTCTAACAGGTGTGAGGTGGTATCACATTGTAGTTTTGATTTGTATATCCTTAATGTAGCTAGTGAAGTTGGACATCTTTTCACATATCTGTTGACCACTGTATGTCTTCTTGGGAGAAGTGTCTGTTCAGGTCCTCTGCCCATTTTTTAATTGGATTGTTTGGTGTTGAGTTATATGAGTTCTTTATATATTTTGAATATTAACCCCTTGTCAGAGCTGTTATTTGCAAATATCATCCCCCATTTGGTTGGTTATCTTCTTGGGGTTTTTTTGTTTGTTTTTTGTTTTTTTTGGCAGTTTCTTTTACTTTACAGAAGCTTTTTAGCTTGAAATAAGCCCATTTGTTTATTTTTGCCTTTACTTTCCTTGCCTTTGGGGTCAAATTCATAAAAGGTTTTCAATGATCAAAGTCCATAATCTTAGTACCTGTTCCTTTTTCTATGTAATTAATGCTTCAGATCTTATATGTCAGTCTTTGATCCATTTTGAATTAATTTTTGTACATGGGGACTCACTGTTCCCTAGTCTCATTCTTTTGCATTTGGCTTTCCAGTTTTCCCAGCACTATTTCTTATAGTAGCTCTCTTTTTTCTATTGGGTGTTTTTGGTTCCTTTGTTAAAAAACTTTTTGCCCATATATATGTGGTTATATTTCTAGGCTCTCAATTCTGTTCCATTGATGTATGTGTCTGTTTTTCTGCCTATACTATGCTGTTTTGATTATCATAGTTCTGTAGTATAATTTGAAGTCAAATAGTATGATACCTCCAGTTATATTCTTTATTTCTCAGGATTGCTTTGGCTATTTGGAGTCTTTTGTGGCTCCATATATATCTGATGATTGTTTGTTCAAATTCTTTACAAAATAAAATTGGGATTTTGATGGGGATTGTATTACATTAACACGGAATAGCTCTCCATTTTATTGTGTCTTTTAAAATCTCTTATAATAATGCTTTATAGTTTCAATATATAGGTCCTTCACATCCTTCTTAAAGTTTATTCCTATGTATTTTATTCTTTTGGTTGCAACTGAAAAAGGAATTGTTTATTTTCCCCCATTTCTTTTTCTGAAATGTCATTGTTAGATACAGGAAAGCAGTGGATTTTTTACATTGATTTTGTATCCTATAACTTTACTGTGTTTGTTCAGTGTTTCTCAGAGTTTTTTAGTACAGTCTTTAGGGTTTTAATCATGTCATCTGCAAAAAGTGACACTTTTACTTCTTTATTCTCAATTTGAATGCCTTTTATTTCTTTCTCTTGCCTGATTGGTCTGGCTAGGACTTCCAGAACTATGTGGACTAAGAGGGATAAAAGAGGCATCTTTATTTTGTTTCTTATTTTAGAGGAAAAGCTTTCAGTTTCTCACCATTGAGTATGATATTAGCTGAGGGTTTGTCATATACAGCCTTTATTATGTTGAGGTACTTTCCTTTCATACCCATTTTATTGAGTGTTTTAATAATAATGGGTGCTGTATCTTATCAATTCTTTTTCTGCATCTATGATAAGATGATATGATTTTTATCCTTTGTTTTGTTAATGTGGTATATTATGTTAACTGATTTGTATATGTTGAACCATCCTTGTGGCCCTGGAATGAATCCCATTTGATTGTGAGGTATTCTTTTTGAATGTGTTAGTGTATTAGATTTACTAGTATTTTGTCTAGGATTTTTGCATTTGTATTCATCAGAGATATTGGTGTGTAGTTTTCTTTTTTTCTGTGTTATCCTTGCCAGGTTTTGGAATCAGGGTTATGTTGGCCTCATAAAATGTGTTAAGTAGTATTGCCTCTTCTTCAATATTTTGAGAGTTTGAGAAGGATAGGCGTCAAATTGTCCTTGAAAGTTTGGTAGAATTTACTAATGAAGCCATCTGGTCCTGGACTTTTTTTGGGGGGGGGATTTTTTTGTTGGTTATTGATCAATCTATTTAGATTTTCTGATTCTTCATGATTCAATCTAGGAAGATTATATATTTCTGGGAATTTATCCATTTCTTCTAGCTTATTGAATTTGGTGGCATATAGTCTTTCATGGTATTCTAATATGATCCTTTTTATATCTGTGATGTATGTAGGAACTTCTCCTCTTTTATATCTGTTTTGTTTATGTGATTATTTTCTCTTTTTTCCTTAGTGAGCATAGCCAGGGGTTTGTCAATTTTACTAACCTTTTCAAAGAACCAGCTCTTTATTGTGTCAATTTTTGTATAGTCTTTTCGTTCTTTATTTCATTCAGTTCTTCTCTAATTTTATTATCTCCTTTCTTATGTTGACTTTAGGTTGCTTTTGTTCTTCTTTTTCTAGTTTTTTAAGATGTTATGTTAGGTTGTTCACTTGGGATTTCTCCTTTTTTGAGATAATGATATAAATGGGTCACAGGGAGATGAGCAATTTTTGGAGCCCACCCGAATTCCTTCATCCATGTGATTATGTACTCATACTACGGGTTAATTGCATTTAACTTGTGGGTTCAGAATATCTTTGGTGGAAACAATACCTGACCATATTGCAGCTGGTTCACTTCTTTGTGACCACTGGGCAAACAGCACTGTCTCTTTCCACTGATTGCCCCTTCCCACAATGGATACCCTGGGCTCTAATTGTCCACACAATCAGCTTCACATTTCTCTTTCTCAACTTCTACATTCAGACATATAATAGGCCTAAGAAGTAAAAAACTGGAAAAACAGCTGTAAATGGTATTCCAACCAATGATGTGAATAAATCAGAAAAACAAAAAAAAAACCCACTAGAAATGGAAAATGAATAAAAGCAGAAAACTGGAAAGGCAAAAGGAGAGTAATTTGAACTGGGCCTTAACTGTGGATAGTGAGGAAGCTCCCATTTCTGATAAAATTTCAGGAAAAACAGAAGCAAATGTGGGTTTCGGGGTGGAAAGCAAAAGGCAAATGTGCTCCTATGAATGAGTGAACTTTAGATTGAGTAAAGTGTTAATTATGGCACCCAGATGTTTTATTTTTAAAGTTTTATTTTAAACAGTTTTATCAGCTTTGGTGTTGTCCAGACTAAAGCAATTATCATGTGACTTTGGAGGCTCTCCTCTGTTCACATCTGTCTAATGCATGAGATTTTTCATGTATCTTATGTACAGTCATTCTTCAGTCTCATCATCACAAAAACACAATCTTTATAAATTTTTTGGCTAAATTACTAATTACGTACTGATTAAAATCAGTTACCTTATATTTTCTGGCCCAAAGCTAGAAATTAAAATACTTTAAAATTTGCATATTTGCATTCATTTGCTGACTGGAATGGTTGAATCGCTCTGCCTTAGTCTGAATCTACCCTTTTGGTTGTAATTAAATTTTTTAAATCTGACGATCACTATAGACTTTCAGGGTCTTGATGATGATGGTGTTGGTGAAAGTAAGAAAGAACTACAGTAAAATCCTGTCTGGTGACCTGAAGATCACCATGGTTCGTAGCACAAATCACTGTGGGAAAAGATTTTGTGATGAAAAGGCAGCCTGTCAATACTTCTATTATTATCAGAAATATAATATGAAAATTAAGATTATTGTCTGATTGGAACATGAAACAACTCATGTCTTCATTAGTAACATCATAAAATAGTTACATTAATGTACTGTTAAAAGACAGTATGTTGTTTTTTATCAAACTTTAGGAATTGCTTTGAAATTTGGCTATTACTGATTTTTTATATGTGGAAATATACTTACTCTACTGTTGGAAAGAGCATTTAAAATTAAACACACTTTAATTAAAATTTAAAGATAAGGATTTATTAAATATAGTGTTGCAATATATTCATCAACAAATATTTATTAAACATCTGCTATTGGGTAGAAATATTCTGGTCACTGGGAATATTGTATTAGGCAAAGTAGAATAGTGTCTGTCTCAATGAATCATACACACTAATTGAGGAGTCAGAAAATAAATATAAACATAGCAATGTCTAACATTTAATTGGTGCTAAGAATTGACAAAGGATAGAGTGATTAAGGAGTTCCAGGGTTGGGGGAGGTATGTTCATTTTTATAGAGTGGCCAGTGATTACCTCTTTAATGTTAACATTTTCCTACTGAAGGAAATAGGGAAATCAACTGTGAAGTATTTAGGGAACAGCTTGTTCTGAAAGGTTGTGAAACATGTACCAATGGCAGCATGTCTGACCTATCTAAGGACACTATGAGGCTATTGTGGCTAAAACATAGTGAGCAAGGAAATGTGGTAGAAGATGAAGTCAAAGACATAGGAGGGAGGTAGTTCATCTAGGAATGGATAACTCATGCTAAATCTGTGTTTTTCATTGAGTAATCTAGAATATACTGGACTATATTAAGCAGAGCAGTGATGTTACCTAGCTTAGCCTGTAAAGGAAACACATTTGTGTTGATGGGAAACTCTAGAATATAAAAGTATCTCTTCTGTTTTAGCTAGGAGTTGGAGGTGGAGGTGATGAGAAATTATCACATTTTTGGATACAATTTGGATATAGAACAAAAATAAATGTTAATGAAATGTATGTGGAATGGGAAATAAAACAGAGAAAGTCAAGGGTGACCTTTATTTAATCTGCATGAACAAGTGGAAGAATGGAGTTGATATTTACTGAGATGAGGTAGATGGCAGGAGTTGATTTGTTGACAGAGATCAGGAGATGTTTTTGGAAGTAGTTAATTGGGTATACTCTTATCAAATAAGGGAAAAACTAAAGCCAAAAGTTTAGGGATGTCAGTATAATAGAGCTATTTATTGATTTCTGTTCCTTCACCCGAGTGTTCCAGAAGTATGGAGACTAGGTTCTCAAGAGTATAGGGGCCAGGTAATCATTTATTTTCTGCCTACAAAATTAAAAAATTAGTTTCAAATGGTAGATTTTGCTTGACATACAAAGTCCATGGTAAACTAAAATAATGATTAATAACAACGTGTTTCCTGTGTTAGAAGTCACTTGCTTGCAGTGTAAAGAGCCGCAGCCCTACAGAAGGTTTCAGTGCAGAATGGACTGAAGTGAGATTTCAGAAATGTTTCTGTGAGGGATCTAAACCATGTGTATTTTATGGGATGAAGTGTAACTGGACGAGATTGTTGATGTAGAAGAAAAGCAAACTCCTGATTTAGCATTCATCCCAAATCACTTGCAGGCATATAAAAAAGTTTTAAAAAATGAATTGGAAACAAAGGGAAGATAGATGGGACAGTTTATAACAAAGGCTCAAAAGTCTTGTATATAGGCTTGTCAGAAAGTTTAAGAATAACATCTTGAACAATTCAGCTTAGAGTCGTTAAAAGCATGTGTTTGTTCTAAAACTAGACCACCAGAACAATGAAAAGTTCCAAGATAAAAATTAATGAAAAGAAAACGTATAAATGTGTCACAAAAAGATAATTATTATCTCAGATACAAGTCCAATGCTCTCCTGTGGGTTATTAATACTCACAGACAGAGGGTTCTGTTTAGACAGAAGGGAGAGAAGCTGGTTTATGAATGATGATAATTGGATGTGAGTTTCCGATTTGGGCATTTATTTGGATATTGTTAGTCCTGTCTGGTTGTAGAACTTGCTTTCTATTTTCAAGAATTAATGGTTAATCGCAGTTTTGTGACTTTTGTGATATATAGTTCTATAGAAGTTATTTTCCCTTAGTTCCTTTTAAAAAATGAATTACAATAAGAAAATTAGATGTGCATATTTTATATGACCTGGCAATGTCATCTGGTTAAAGGATAATAAGTAATTAAGATTCTACAATTAGAGGTAAATACACTATTAATTATTTGGAGTTAAGTAAATTTTTTAGGAAATAAAATTTCATTGAATGAAATTTCTCTTTCTTTCTTAATATATGGCCTGAGAAAATGTTGAATAACAGTCTCTCTAGATCAAGGTAACTGATCAGTGATCCTAGGCAAATTAACCCATCAAAAATGAACAAGCTCCCGAATACTGACCAACCGGATGAACATGACTCAATCAACATCAAAATCAATGAGGTGAAAACAGTCTGCCTTCAGTGAAAATCAATGGTGGTGAAAATGGACTTCCTTGAACTTGACTTTTACGGATTTGGAGCCTGCCTTGAATAACAGAAATGTATTTCAACCATAACAGACTCCTGCCTCTTTCTAGTTTCTTATAATGCCCTAGAATTTAATAATAATTTCATGTTATAGGACCTGGAGTTTCTTATTTTAAAACTCAGCTAAAGCCAGAAATTGCAAGTACAAGAAATAAGGGAATCACCTATCAGCTCTGGAGGTTGATATCATTCAAATAGGCACATAATAAAAAGTCCTTAAATAAATAGTTTCCCTATCACTTAATCTGCCCAGTCACTTCCACCCTCTGATTTAGCTCTGGGACAATACAGCAAAATGCATTTTTGCAAGGTAGTTCAAAACACTTGTCAGATGACAAGTCTGTGTAGTACTGTTCTGATAGTCTGTCTTTGCTCCCAAACAGAACAACTTTGTCTTGTTTAATTAAGTCCTGCTTTTGTTGTTGCTGTTAATCCTTACCAGAGGATATTATTTTCCATTGATTTTTTAGAGAGAGTTGAAGGGAGGGAGGGAGCAGGGAGAAAGAGAGAGAAACATCCATGTGAGAAAGACACATTGATTGGTTGTCTCCCAACAGGGCTGGGGGCAAACCTGCAACCCAGGTATGTGCCCTTGATCAAGAATCAAACCCTCGACCCTTCAGTCTGAGTTCTGGTGCTCTAACCATTGAGAAAAACCGGCTAGGGCTATCGTCCTGCTTTTTAATCTGGCCTCTTGAAGAAGGCTTGTGATGGAAAGTGGACCAGGGGCTCTGTGTCCATTACTTAGTTTTGCAGTCAGATCTATCAGCCACTCCTGCGCTACTCACCTAAACTTCTCCCATAAAGTCAAACAACACCGTCCCCAAATTCCTAATGTTAAAAACCTATCATTGGTATATCATGAGAACTATACTTCTTTCCCAAAGTACATATTTTCAGAGGAGATTTTTAATTGTCCTAATGTCCATTCTTGAATAATGTTAGGGTAAAAATATAGTAGACCCCCAAATAATGTACCTCTTTATTGAAGTTCTTTGAAAAATTGTGGCTTGTAATTTATGTTTTTCTAAAACAGATATCAGAAAACTTTTTCTGTAAAGAAATAGTGAATATTTTGGCCTATATGGTCTCTGAATAATCACTCGGTTTTTACCATAGGAGTCTGAAGATGCCTGTGTCCTAATAAAAATGTAAATTTCATGTGTCAAAAACTGTTATTTGTGTTTCATTTTTTCAACCATGTGAGACTAAAATTCATTAGTTGTGGGCTGTACAAAAACAGGTATCAGACTGGATTTGGCCAGCAGGCTGTAGTTTACCAATACCAGCTATAAAGAAAACATGAGGGTTTTGTACACATTTATAAATGTACACATCTCAAGTTCTTGTTACAAATGAGTGAAAAATTCAAATCCCTCATATGTTTTCTGCTTCTCTCAGATGTTTCTGACTATTAAGATGTTTTGATCTCAATATGACACATTATTCCCTAATTAACTAGAATTGCTGGTTTAGATTTTCTTCAGTGAAAATGCTGACTACATTTTACCATACATTAATTACATATTGAGTATTTAAGATAAAGCAAAATAGACACTGTCCTTAATGATTACCTACTTTAAGCATTGGCATTTCACAATAGATTTATTTTAGATAGATTTTCAATCCATTCCTTATACTGTAACATTAATTAAACACACAGTAAACCAGCATGAATTCATTTGTCATGAAGGCTATCAATCTCTTTTGACATACAACTTGTGGTTTTATGGTCTGTTAAATTTTAAACAACCGTGACTAGTTTATCTTTATACTCATTTATCAAAATATCACAATTTTATTAACCTCCGTTCCTTTTTCTTAATAAGTCAACTCAAAAGGAAACCCTCAATGGTGGAACATCCGTAATACTGTGAAAAATAAAAAATAAAAATATTTAAATTAAAAAAAGGAAACCCTCTACACTTTAGCTATCCCCTCTCCCTTCACCCCTTTTTTCCAAGTCCTAAGGAATCACAAATTTACTTTGTATCTCTATTCAGTTCATAATTCTTGACAATTCATATGAATAGGATCATATAATAGGTGGTCTTTGGTGATTAACTTCTCTTAAGTAGTATAATTTTTTCAAGGTTCATCGAAATTGTAGCATGTATCAGTACTTCATTATTTTATGACCTAATACTATTGCATTGTATAGGTGTACTCCATTTTGCTTATTCATTTGTTTCTTGATGGACATTTGGTTGTTTATACCTCTTGGTAACTGTGAATAGTGCCTCCTATAAACGTTCATGCAGAGGTTTTGTTAGAATTGACTGCCTATTTTAAATTCTCTTAGTTATATATCTAGGAGTGCAGTTGCTGGGTCATACAGAACCTCTATGTCTAGTCATTTGAGGAACTGCCCAACTTTTTTCAAAATTGGTTGCACCATTTTTCCCACCAACAAAGTGTGTGAGTTCAGTATTCTCTATATCCTCATCAACACTTCTTGTTATTATCTGACGTCTACATTTTAAAATTGGGTAATTTGCCTTTTTAATATTGAGCTGTGAGAATTCTTCATATAGTCCAAATACAAGTCTGAATCCTTAATCATTCATATATATATGTATATATATATATATAAAATTTATATATATATATAAATTTTCAGTATTTACCCACATTTTGTATATCACCTTTTTACTTTTTAAATGATCTATTTTAAAGTACAGATGTTTTAATTTTGATGAATCCCAAATGACCCATTGTTTCAGATGCTTTTGGTGTCGTTTTATATGTTTGTACCTTATAAAAATTAATTCTATATCCATGTTTACCATGTTTTATATTTTTATCCTTCATGCTTTTTATTGTACTATAGCCAATAGTGCATTATTAAACTCAGTGTATATGATAGAAATAAGAAACATTTTTGAAAGAATGAACTTAAGCATCTGGGTATAGACATTACTTCACAACTGTATCAATGAGCTTACCCTACTAAACATTTAAAAGTAAGTTAAGCAGATGTTAGTATTCCAAAAGAGGATATTATAGGCAAAAGACTTATTAGGGGCTAATCAAGATATCTATCTGCAAATATTATGGAGACAGATGCCCCACCTAGTTTAAGACAATTAGCTGTATATTAAGTGTTAATTCACAACCTGTTCACCCCGTCACTCCTACTTACATAACTTGCTTATATTTTTAAATTTCCCTATGAGAAAAGTAATAGGAAACAAGAAGAAATACAGGCAATAAAATACAGTAGTATTAAAATTGAGGGTTTTTTTTTTATCTGAATTCAGAGAATTTAATTTAATTATATTTTTGGTGGGTTAAATAATTGAATGCCATCACTGAGAAACAGATCATAGTACTTTGCACATAGCAGGGACTTAAGAAATATTTGTCTAAGAATAACTTTTCAAAATTGTTATGTGGTTGATTCCTGTGGATCCAGACAGATGAAGTTGATAACTTGACTGACTAAACACACCATTTCATCTGTATTACAGGCCAATGGCTGCAGAAATGAGGAAGTAGATTAAGATAACCTGTAATGAAAGCAAGGATCATTTAAAAACTGCAATTCTCAATGGATATAAATCAAAGCCACTTAAATTATCAACACACTGCAAAAAATTGCTTAACACTTACACAGTTACCACAACACTTATTTAAAAATCTAGAATGATGCTGTGTTGAAATGGAATGACGTTTGCTGTGATCTCCCTGCAAATGCAGCATAGACCCCCGGGCCAGTTTTGTCCTGATATAAAGACTGCTGATGTCACATGCACACCGAATGCAAATGAAAATATTTCTTGCTTTCAAAATTGAGATCTTTGGGGAGATCAGGGCACGTCTTCCAATTAAATCCAAAATGTCTGAGAGAACAGGAAAGGAAACTTGCTTGGGGCTTTTACTGAGGCTGCAGTAGGGCTGGGTGCAGGGGCAAGGGCTTGAGTGTTTATAACCTCCTGCTGGTACCCATAGAGGAAATAGCCAGGCTTTCTCATCAGTTTGCCCAGATATGGAGCAGGAGGTGAGGAGGGATAGGGAGTGGGGCCCACAGGCTCTTAGCAGTCAAACGCCAACAGTGGAGTCAGCCTTGTTACAGAGTTTGCGTTAAATCGAAGAGGAGCACACAGAAGTTAGACTCCAGCAGAGGCTGGATCAGACTTCCTCGTTTCCATTCCCTGCTGTGCCATATGCTAGATGTTAGACCTTGGGAAAATGACAGCATAATTCTGAATCTCAGGGTCCTCATCTGTATAACTCTTATAATTATTTTCTCGATCTCTTAGGATTTTGTAAGGGGTAAGGAGTTAGTACTTGTAGTTTGCTTGGATGAATCCCTGAGTCCTAGTAAGTGTTCAATAAATGTTATTCCTTTCTGAAGCCCAGAAGGGTTGAGTTACTCAGTACATGGGCAGAATTAGGCTGAAAATCAAATGCACAGAATTGCAGTCTTTTCTGTTTTCGCTGTGTGAACACCAGTTTCCACGAATTATTATTAGTCTCAAACTCACTACACTCCCCAGAGTAAAAATATACCATATATCTCTGAATATAAGGTACCTGGACTACCTCACCCACTTACATGGCTTTCACACCATAAGAAAACTAAACTTGTATTTCTATCTTCAATCTCTCTACCAAATTCCTAAGTGAAATATACACTTTGTTTAGTGTAAACCTCACCTCCCTAGTCTGTCTACCTCACAGGCTTCAATCTTAGTAAGTCCTAAACTGAATACATCATCTTTATCTCTTAGCTAATCCCTTTTCATCTGTATTTCTACCTTTCTGTCCAAGTCAGAAGTCTGGGAATTCTCCTAGGTACCTCTCACTTTCTGGCGATACTCCATATTTTATGTTTAGATTATTTCCTCACGAACTTTGGCTTAACTTGAAAAATTGTATTCTAATAAACCTGATCAAAATGATCATAATAAATAATAAATGATCATAATAAATAATAAACCATCATATATTAATTACATATCCTTATTAAAGTGTTTTAAATCACTTTACCTCATGCAAACCTATTACTATCCACGTGAAGTAGGTTCTACAGGTACCTGCACACAACTGTTCCATCATGTGAGCAGGGTGACAGAGAAACTAGATTTTAGACCCAGGATTTGAAAACAGCTCCATCTAACTTAGAAAAGAGTTCATATGCTATTCTGCTTTTCCTTACATGTTCTTCTACTTACTCTTCAAAATTTCACATTTCCTGTGGGATCAGGGAGAAATCTTTCGGTGAGTTATATGTACGTCTGTCTAAGCTGGGGCCTCTGTCTGAACGTTAGGTTTAATTTTAGCCCACGTGCCTCCCCAGGCTGTGCTTCAGTCACGTGATCTCGTTCCCATCTCCACATCGTGGCCTTTGCTTCCTCTGGCTCCAATCAGATGGCTGCGCGCAAGGCCAGCTATATAATTTGTGTGGCCCAGTTAAAATATAACAATGCAGAGGCCCTTGTTCGGAAAACAAGAAAAAGAGCTGTTAATAGTACTAAACTATAAAGCTTCATTCTTTGTTCTATAGTCTCTCTCTAGACTTGTCAGGTTACTTTTATTACTATTTGATACAGTGTAAGTAAAGAAAAATTAAAATAAAAGATTATTAGCAAAAATTTTTCCATTCATTTATAGTGTGCTATGTCAGTTTTAAGGGAAAATATAAGAGCAGTATATGGAATCATTGAAATTACACAATTCATATTTGTTAGCTTTTATATGCATTTATATTTTGCCTAATAGAACAGTGGAAATGATCCGCAAAAATAACTCAGCATTTTTTTCTTTAAATTTTTTTCTGTGTTGATTTTAGAGAGAGAGAGAGAGAAAGGGAGAGGGGGAGAGATAGAAACATCGATGCGAGAGAACATCAATTGGCCACCTCCTGCATGCCCCCCACTGGGGATCTGGCCCAAAATCTGGGTATGTGTCCTGACTGGGAATCGAACCGGTGACTTCTTGGTGCATGGATTGACGTTCAACCACTGAGCCACACCAGGCCAGCTAACTCATCATTTTTAATTTTTCTTTTTGATATGTTCACATTCTACCAACATTCTACCTTTAGCTTACAGATGAGTCAGGAAGGACCGAAGGGAAGTATGGTTTGCCCTATCGTTTCTTCCTTTTTATGTCATCATTTTCAGCATAAGTGGTTGGCTAATATAGGAAAATAACACATGTAATACAGAATATAGGACTCTTTGGTCATTTTTGTTTCTGGGAACTTACCACTTTCTGCATTTCAATTAAGTTCAGGTAGGAAGTGAAAATGTGTCGTTAATGCAATGCCCTTACCTTGCATTTTCTACTCTGTTTCATCCTTGTCTCTAGAACATTAAGTTTACTAGTGTTTTATGCATTATCATTTCTTTAGCATCATAGGTATAGCAAATAATATAAAATAATAATACTTGAAAACAATAAAATATACATACAGGTACAATAATACATGTAAAATACAAATAATATATATTGGTGAAAATAAGCATCCTATTAGGTGGATAATTCTCTCCATAGATTTAGTGACAAATTATTTTAAAACATCTCACTCATTCTGCCTAAATGCCTGGTCCATCTTGAATGACGCTTTTTTTCCACACATAGTTTTACATTTACAGGCTAAGTATAAATATGTAATTCTTTAACAGATTGAATGTATTTCTCATCTAAAATATTTCTTTTAGCAGGAAACACTATTTAGGGTAAAAGAAAATCTTACCATATTGTGAGAACAGTTTTAAATACTGTGTCATATAAATATTTTCAAAACATATCAGGCTGTCAGTTTAAAATTAGTCCTGGCTTGCAAGGCTGTAAGAGAGCAAGCTCCCATCATTCCGCTCGTGGTAAGAGTGCCCGCAAGGTGAGGGCCAGCCGCCAGCCAGAGCCTCACCGTCTGCCTCCTCTGGCATGGGACAAGTCCCTCTATCTGCGTTCTTCTAAGACCAAGTTAAAACTCTTATAAAAAATCAAGTGAACATTCCTTTAACTGGGTTGATGGGTAATGGGAGTCATTTTCACAAGGAGTTCCAACCACGTTACTACGAGAGTGGGTACCAAAGAGCTATTGGTTGACTCTCCTCTGACCTGGAAAATAACTAGCTGTGACCTAGAAGGAAAGTTGGAAATAGATTCACTTCTTTTTCATAAGACAGGGAAGTAAGTCCTTCTGGTGGAAGGTAAGAATGATAAAGACATTGCACTAGTGTTATATAGATATATAGAAGTATAATTGGTGTGGTGCTACTAACATCATGAAATAAAGGAGTTTTAAAACCAAGTAGCTGAAGAGGAATCGGGTCTGGCAATCTTGGATAGGCTGTAGCTAAGTAAAAAGTATCCCATGACAAAGGCAGTTAGATGTCACGGGCTGTAAGACATGCACTTGACACTCTTGACCTCTTTGCCACTCTTCTTGTGGTGATGCAGCGGTGGGCGACCCTGCTAAGACACTGTTTCTCTTAGGTACTCAAATTCCAGCAGTTACTTGAGCATGTTTTCACGTGCCCTCAGCAGTGCAAATTTCCACAGCTAAATGGCTGCACATTCTGAACTGCGATGAAAACGTGTTGAATGAATCCTTTTTGTATTTGGCAAGATAAGCATGCCAAGCTAATATCTCAGGACTAGCTGAGAGTCCTGTCAAGCTGTATTCAACATAACAACATTCCTATATTGTCCTATAAGTTACTAATACCAAAAATAAAAACCATGAATCAATTAAAAACACAATAAAATTTTGACTACTCAAAGGATGGTTAAATTTTATTCCATGTAGTTTTAGTGTTAAGTTTATTCTTTGTAATATATTGCAGTCTGAATATAGGAAATTCTCAAAGACTCTATTGCATTAAAGTGGATTTTTCTTGCACCTTCTGCATTAATAAATGTATATATGGTATGGAAAACTGTTAGTAATACTCTAAGCATTAAACCTGACCAAGTTAATTGAAATATAATTAATACTAAATATTAAGACTGTTCAAGTCCATTGAAACATAATATTAACATATATGGAAAGAAATAGCTTAGTATTATGATGATACATATTATTAGAATGAAATGTCAAATTTTTCTGTGATTACAACTCAAAGCCTTTGGAAAATTATAGATTTTCAATGATATTTTTAGTTCATTTTCAGTAGAAATATATCTTCACACCCACACATCATTTTTCTTGTATCTAAATGTTTCTTGAAATTATATGGTACAATGAAATTATATGGTAAAACCTCAGGTTCATGTTCTAATAGAAATAAAACCATAATATAAACCATATTTGAGAAAAAAATTAATTTTATTTAAGGTGCTGAAAATTATGACTCAGCTCAACAAAGTCTATTGATTTAAAATATGAATTTATCGCCCTGGCTGGTTTGGTTCAGCGGTTAGAGCATCGGCCTGCGGTCTAGAGAGACCTGGGTTCAGTTCCCACTAAGGGTGCATACCTTGGTTGCAGTTTGTCCCCAGCCCTGGTTGGGTCGTGCGAGAGACAGCCACTCGATGTGTCTCTTTCCCGTCGATGTTTCTCTTTCCCTCTCTCTCTTCCTCTCTCTCCCTCCCACTCTATCTGAACAAAAAATGGAAAAATGTCCTCTGGTGAGGATAAAAAAAATAAAATAAAATATGAATATATATCATACATGTATTCAAATCAGATTTAAGCTCATTTGAAAATTAATATTCATTAAACTACCGTAAGATATTTTTCCCCAACAGAACACATTAATAACCTTGATTGGAAAAAAATTTACTGATAAAGTAATAAAGAATAGTCGTAATGTATTATCTAAAAATGTGCTTTTCAAAGAACAATATAATATAGTATTGCAGAATTGTGCATGTTATTTGTCTTTTATTAGAGAATAAACAGGGGAAATTATTTGTAAGATAGATGCATGGCAAATGTTATTTGTTCATGATACATTTAAGCCACCTGCTTTGCATCATGGTGTTCTTTTAGGAATGAAACCATTCTGCATTTGCTTTAAATTATTGAGGGCAAATGCTCTTTTCAAAAAACCCAGCTGTGCTGAGTAAATGCAAATATGTGTCATATCACAATTTACTGAAGGGACAGAGCCAAAAGCAAAACCTTTTGCTGTACTAATTAATTGTGAATCAAAGCATCATCAGAGACTATTGTCTGTTGCTGTATGAAAATCTTCTAGGTGCAAGGAATAGTTTAACAACATGCCAATTATATGAATCTAGAGATACCGGAGAGTTCATAAAGCTCCAGTAAACTACAACCAACTTTAAAAATGGTAATTTTCAACAAATGACAATACTTCAAATTAAGAGCTTGTATAGGGTTGGATTATAGATTAGTTGCACATCAATCCTTACAGCCTTGAGTGGTGACATTGTTAGGAGTACATATTCATATGAGTGGCTCGTAAACACACTTCATTGTACTCAGTAAGTCATTTCAGCAAAAATTGGTTCCAGGTAATTTAATATAGGCAGATTTCACAAATGGACAGGACGTAATTTTTTTCCTTGTTCACTTCACATTGTGTGAGAAGATACAATATCAAGGTTTCCATGTTGCAAAAATTCACCATTTATAATAGGTTATGATTATCTTCTTCAGTCATACCATAGACTTTTATGTGAATGGAATCCCTGAGGCTACGCAGTATATACTCTGTGTAGCTATGTGTGGTAGCCTTCTATGACAGGGACAACTGCTTAGAGGGGGCACTCTCATAATTCAGGAGTAGGACACGGAGGACCTCGGTTTTTCTAGGAAAAGTTAGAGAAAGCTTTCCAGAGGAGGTTATCTTTTTGCTGGTTTTTGAACTATAAGGAGGGATATTTTTCAGGGTCAGAGGGGACAGGCATTTCAGGCAGAAAGTGCATTATGTGCAAAGGCAAGGGAGTTGGATTTATCATAATTTAAAATGTGACAAGGTATTAGGTATGACTCTAGTGGGGAAGAATGGGGGTTCATTTTGAGGAGCTTTGTGGAATGCAGTTGGGAGAATGAGGTCATCATTTTGGTAGTCAGAAAAGAAAATCAGTTTGGTCAGTGTTAAAAGGGAGAGAACACGCTAGACACAGTGAAACAAATCAGAAGGTTTGTCGTAGTTGAAGCAAGAAATGATAAGGGCAGGAACCTTGTCTGTCTTTTTCATCATTATATTCCCAGTGACAAGGATAGTACTTGAGACATAAAGTTGAGCTAATGAGCAGACAGGAGGGATCAAAAACGTATTTAGAAAATAGAGCTGACAGAACTTGAAGTTCCAAAGCACAGAATCAGAACATTTCAAACTACATTTTATATGAAACAATATTAAGCATAACTGAGATGTTGCCCAGAGTAGAATTACAATGTTTTTGGTCAAATTACAATGGCGGGAAGACCCAAACTGCTCCAACTAGTTTCATTTATACAAATATTTACAATGTATGTCTCAGAATATCCAAAAAGGGTACTCCAAAGCTCCCTATTTACCACTGGCTCACTTGGAACTACTACATTCACCTCTGTGCTTGAACCAGTTTGTACTCTGAGCGTATTTCATGCCCATGATGAGAGTATTTATACCATGGGAATTGGCAAATGCGATAAACCAGTTTTTTTTGTTGTTTGTTTTTTTTCCCCCTGAATGTCAGCTCTTAAACATCAATCAACACATCACTGACAACATGGAATCTTGAGTGCTTTGCTTTTCTTGCCCCTCGTATGTTTTTCAGCCATTCTTAACTATGGTGCTTTTCTTAACTATAAAAAAGTGAGATAAATATCCCTTTCTTTCCTTACACAAATTTTGTGACTTTATGAGTACATGTATGTTTTTAAAAATGCCATAAGCTTAAAGTACCAGATATATTGCATCATTCTTTTTGAGACATGGGTATTTCTGTAATTATAGACCTAGAGAGGAATTGTTGGATCATAGGGAATACATTAATTCACTATAGTAGATAACTAGCAGTTTCCAAGGTGTCAAATCAACTTATATTTCCACCAACTACAGTATATGAAAATTCTAGCCATTCCAAATATTTGTCAATCTTCTTTATTTTAAACATTCTGCCCAGTAGTACTTATTCGATTGTGTTTTTCATTAGCATTTATCTAATGACCAATAAGAATGAGCTTCTATTTACATTCTTATTGACTAATTGTTCAACCTATTTTGAATGGCCCATTTAAGTCCTTTTCCCATTTTTCTATTGGTTACTTTTCTATGTGTCATTTATATATACATATATATGTTTTAAATATTTTTAGTATATTATAACTATATTTTCTTATTCATTTCCCACTTTCATATACTGAAAGTAGTCCAATGTATCACTCCTGTCCTTGTGGTTAGTGCTTTATGGGGTCTGACTGTCTCATAGTTAAAAGTATATTTCTTCTATAGTCAAGGAGATATTTCTGATTCTAGAACCTTGTTTATTCAACTTTTTACTTTTTGATCCATAACTCCCCTGAAATGATATTCAAAATAGTGTAAAGAAGAGGTTGTTTTATTTCTTCTCTATGTATCTGATCAATTGACCCAACAGCATTTACAGAAATAAACTCTACTTTCACAACTGCTCTAAGTATCATTTATCTGTCTGTCTGTCTGTCCATCCATCCATCTATTGGTGTTTGGACCTTCTGTTCCACTCCACTTGTCTTTCTATTTTACTTGTACTAGTACTATACTGCCATCACCACTGTTGATTTACTCATTTTATCCATGGTGATATAAGAATTTATATCACTTACACTCTCTCTTCAAGACTGTGTGGCTTTATTTTCACATGTAAATTTAAAAATAAGTGTTCTTTCCCTGGCTGGATTGGTTCAGCAGTTAGAGAGTCGGCCTGTGGTCCAGAGAGACCCGGGATCGGTTCCTGCTAAGGGCACGTACCTTGGTTGCAGTTTGTCCCCAGCTCTGGTTGGGTCCTGGGGAGGCAGCTACTCGATGTGTCCCTTTCATGTCGATGTTTCTCTCTCTCTCTCTCCTTCCCACTCTATCTGAACAAAAATGAAAAAAATGTCCTTTGGTGAGAATAAAAAAATATAAAATAAAAAAATAAGTGTTCTTACTATTCAGGATTAAAACTGCTGGCTTGTAATGCAATCTCTTAATCAATTGAGAAAATATTGATAGCTTTATAATATCAAGTCTTCCCAAATATTGACATGTTATATCATGTCTCCATTTATTAAAGTCTTCTTTAAGTTTTTTAAAGCAATATTTTATAACAATCTGTGTAAAGGTCTTACACTTTTTATTAGATTTATTCCTAGTATTTTAAATTTTTTTATTTTCATGTAAAATCTATTTAAAAAACACATTTATCGATTTGAGCCTACTATAGATTTTTATATATTGCTCTTATATCTAGTAAATTTGTTACAGCCAATTATTAATTATAATAATTTACCCGTGGATTTATTTTAATTTTCTACATAAACTCTCAAGTTGTCTGCTTACTATGACAGTTAAGCCTCATTATTTCCTGTCTGTATAAAGATTATTTATATCTGACTGCCTAATTATACTATATGTACAATCTTCAGTAAAATATAAAAGATGACAGCAGACATTTTTTCATTTTTATTATTTATGTTTTACCTTTAAATATGATGTTTCCTGTACATTTTTAAAAATATGCTTTATCAGATTAAGAAGGTTCAGATTTCCAATTTGATAATGATTTTTATGATACATAGGAGTTTGTCAAATGCTTTTCTGAAACT
This sequence comes from Molossus molossus, assembly GCF_014108415.1. NCBI lineage: Eukaryota > Metazoa > Chordata > Mammalia > Chiroptera > Molossidae > Molossus > Molossus molossus. Next base: position 27,959,625 of record NW_023425401.1, on the reverse strand, counting down.
GTCGAGATAATTACATGTTTTTATTTTCTTTTGTTAACCTAATGGATTTTAAAATCTAAACCAACTACACCTTTCTAAAAAAAAAAAAAAACTTGTCAAACTGGCCAAAGAAGATGTAAAAGTATTGATAGCATTAAAATATTTACAGTCAATTTGAAGTATTAGCACTTCGTTACATTAATAGTATTAAATATTGCTACTATTAAAAAAATTAACAAATAGTTTTGTAGCCCAGAGCAACAATGATGAGATCTGGCAAAACATAGTTCAGAACAAAAAATTGATTGGAAGAACGTGCTTTTAACTTTTCTATATCAAAGACAATGCCAATAGACTACACCAGTCCAGGCTTAGACATTTGAGAGATGTTAAGTAAGTGTGAGATACGTAGATGTAAGCATCTATAGAAATTGATGATTAATTACATGGCAAGCATGAGTATAAATAAAATAATTGGATATTTCCTAGGTTTCTGATGTCAGCAGCTATGTAAAAGTGGAAACATGGATTATGGAGCAGGGAACAAGAGAAGAAAGGTAAGGAGTTCTAGTTTGGTGATTTTGAAATTAAGGTGGATCTGAGATGTTTAAAAATTATATTTTGGCGACAGACATTCAGATAATTTTTTATTGTTATATATTTTCCACTATTTTTCAGAATTCTGTAATGAGCCTATTTTATTTTTACAGTCATAGAAAATGATAAAGTCACATCATTAATAGATTGCTTATGGAATTATAACTTATTTCTAATCCCTAAAATAATTTTATTAGGATAATTATTGAAGTAGACAAGTGAATAGCACATAAAATATTACTAATTAAGAGAAAAATATCTGCCTCTATGCTTATTAGCTATGCTTAAAGCACAAACTCCTCGAAATATTCTTATCTTTAATATTAGAGAAAATCATAATTGTACTGCCCGTGTCTGATGGAGACTGTGAAGACCAGCCCTGAGACACTCTTAATAAAAAGTAACAGTTTATAATTGTCTGTTGATTTTAACCAGAAGAATCATAGAAAAAATAGTATAAAATAACCCAAAGGTACATTTTCACTTTCCTCAGTACTAAAAGTTGTAGGAATAGAAGCTTAAATGTTCTATAAATCCTGGACATTTTTTTTTCCTTGGTAGCAACTAGGCTGTTGATCTTCTATTGGGTTATTTTTTCCTCTTTTCTTTAACTTTCTTTTTTTTTTCAAATCCATCTAAACTAAATGTCATTAATAAGGTGGGAATTCTCAGTTTCCATGGCATAAGAAAAACTGAATACCAACTTCCGGCTATGACAGTAAATAATCTCATGATGATTTCAAATCCTGTGAGATATTTCTCAACCCCGAGATTCAAAACACTATAGGCGCCCTGGCCGGTTTGGCTCAGCAGTTAGTGCGTCCTCCTGCGGACCAGAGAGGACCGAGTTCGGTTCCCACTAAGGGCACGTACCTTGGTTGCAGTTTGTCCTGGCCCTGGTTGGGGTCGTGTGTCTCTCTCACATCGATGTTTTTCTCTCTCTCTTCTCCCCTCTCTTCCTCCTGCTCTATCTGAGGATAAATGCAAAAATGTCCTCTGGTGAGGATAAAAAAAAACAAAACACTATGGGCAAGATTTCATTTAGTGTTATGTACTGTCCTTCTAATTGTCACATTGAAAGGAGATATTTTTATGTTTCCTAAACCGCGGGATGCTTCCAAATCCTCCTTGGGAGCTTTCCGGGTGTAATCTGAAAAAAGCCCCCAAAAGTAGGAGGCAAGGGGAGACAGAAGAAAGGTGGCAGATTTAGTAAACAAGGGATCTTACTGAGGAGGGTTGCCCTGGGCAGCTGCGCAGGTCTCTGAGCCTGCCCACCAGAATCTTAAAGTTCACATAGAAGCGTGAATGGGGCTCAGTCATGTATCCAGTTTGGCTAGTCTCTGCACCACATTTTTATCTCAAAGCTACATCCTTGGAGCTGGTTCTGGGAGAAGGAAGGCAAGTGGACCGTACATTCCAAGGCCAGAGGAGAGAAGAGCTTCCATTTGTCATCATGTCTCCTTGATGACCTTTCTAACAGCATATACTGTTATAAAACTTACTCATAGAATGTGTGTTTCATTTAAGCAAATACTATAAATAATAAAAAGTTATTTTAATTCAAATGTGTATCATAACTGTCAGAGAATCAGGATATTAAAACATTTGGCCCCATAACTACACTAAATATATTGTAATCATTTACCTACTCAAGAGGATACTCCTAAACCTTGGGGATATCAAAATAATTATAATTATTTTGCTATAAGTGAAAAATGCTAAGTTGAGACTATTTTATAGAATAACATATGCTGTAGGTTTACCATATTTTGTGATTTACAGAATATATTTTGATCCTAATTTTGGAATCCTGTAAAAAGTAAATTGTAGCACTGATTTGGGGGAAAAGCATCATGTAATGGCAGAGATGATAGGCTTTGGAGTTCTAGTCTGGCCTTTCATTCTAGGTGCCTTGTTCGCCAGCTTTACTGCAAAGATATTTAATGTATATCCTGAATACTTTTATTTGTAAAACAATAACTAGTCCAAGATTTGTGCTTAGCACATTTCATGGCACAAAATGAAAATTAATGTTTGTCGAACAGATGAATGAAGTAGGTTCTTACTTCTGGGTCTCCCCTTAATTTTCTTACCTAAAATGAAGATAGAATTATGATAAGAGCTTCCAGAAGACAGCTTTTCCTAAGTATTTCTCATGCTATAACATAAATGAAAATTTTTTTATTAAAATTTAAAATTTGTAGATGTTACAAGGATAATACTAGAGACTATAACTTTTTTTTTAACGCATCGTACTCTTTAAAAGTTCCCTACCATAAATTGTGTTTAGATTAAAGTGGTTATGTGCATGTTGGGTAAGACTGCAATAATGAAAGGATGTTGGGAGCCAAATTAGCTATAAAGTTAAAAGAAATCCCCAACACCTACAGCAATATTGAAATTTACAAGTGGAAAAATCAAAGATCTGTTCATGCATCCCATGGAATTATAACACATATTAATAGAACCCATGTCAATACTAATATTTAAGTTTACATTACATTTATTGACTAAACCTAATGCCAATATTATAGTGTTATTTTGAGTACATGGTAAATGCTTTAGAAGTAGTCCATGCATGGAAATGATTAGAAGATAATACAGTATGAAGGTAAAAATCGATACTTCCTTGTGAAATCTCAGCTACAATATACTTTGACTCATTATTTAAAATTATTATACATGGAAATGTAAAAAATAGCAACACTTTGATAATTTTCCCATATATAGTGAGATGCATCAATTAGAAAATATTTTATTAATTTTAACACCATATATTTTTTGCTGTTATTTTTCTAGGTATAGTTTCACAGCAGTTTTGAGGTTTTCTTCTTCATTTTAAGGTGATATTAAAGATTACAATTTACAATGTGGATTAAATTTGTATATTTCTGCCACTAAATATTGTTTGAAAATTTCATATGCTTACGTTTTAAGTAGGATTAAAAATCATTAAAATTCTACAGAATCACTAATAGATGATATTATTTTCCCTTACATATATACACATACATTTATTTTTTCTCTTAGTTACCTGGATTATTTGGCCAATAAAAGATAAAAATAATCCTAGGTGCTTTTCTTCTAATAATATCTTCATGGGTCAATGTTATTCAACATAGTTACAGATGAAGAAACAGCTAAATAATATTAAGTTATTTGATCAGATCACATAGTTTATAAATGGCTGGGTTTGTGCTATTTCCAGGGAGCATGTTCTTTCTCTAAGAAGGTGCAGCAGTTGATGTCATGGCAAGAAATTTATGATACATTCAAATTAGGAAATTTGAGGACAGTTTAAAGAAGGGATTATTTACAAATATGTAGATGGGTTTAGTAAAAGGCCAAGGGATAGAGTAATAACGTCATGTTTATAACACAAGAGAGAGCTGTGTGGTAAGAGCCATCAGAAAGGGGCCGTAGCCCTTATAATAGATTTATTCTAAACCCATAGTTACCTGGAAGGCAGCTGAGAAAATAAATACTCTGAATTCCCTCTTCTATTGGCCTCAGCACCTCACCGCCTTCTGGTGCCTTATATTTGCCAAGCTGGAGAACAGGCAGCCCACTGATGCAGTCCAAGGGTGGAGAGTGGATATGGAGGGACAAATCACAGATATTTAATATATGGGCTATGTTTAATAATCCTGGAGAATTATAAATGTTTGATGGGAAGAAACACTTTTTTATATACAAAGTATCACCTATGCCTATGTTGGTGCTTTGGATTGTGAATAAAAGAACTAATTAAATCTACATGCCATATAAGGGAGAGGGCTTACTAGTTAATAAATACAACTGAAATGTATTAATATCGATGGAAAGAAAAAAGACAAAAGAAATCAACAGACTCTGAGGAAATCAAGAGATGTGCCTTCTACTTCTCTCCAGTGGATGCCCCGTCTGTTCATTTTTTTTTCTTCTTTAATTCAGAAATTACAAATCCCAGAATGCATCATTATGTTTGGATGAGGTAGTCAAGTTATAGGACATCGCATTCTGAATGTAAATTTATTTCAGGAAAATTTATAAACCCAATCAGATAGAAACAGTACAGGGGTCACTCATGCCAAAATATTCATTCTTTCATTCATTATTCTGTTGCATAGTGAAGACCCTCACACTTAAACAGAGTTTTGTGAGTTATTAAATAATCTGATAGATGAGAGGGTGGTCTTGCAGCTACACACTATACGACTATGTATATGAGAAGCTAACAGGTTGTAAGTGTACACGGATGAACTACATGAGGGCTCACTGCACCCATGTTTGCTGGAAGAGGGTGAATACAAAATATATCATTTGTCTTTTTTTAATACAGAGGAAAATTCTATTGTCTATGAAAAGATTCTACAAAAACAAAAAAACAAAAAATAAGAGTACATTCTTGAATACTGAGAAAATATGTTTGAAACTATATTTGTAGTTAAAAAGAATAAAAATTTATAAAATATACAACTGTTATCTTAAAAGTGCAAGTAGCTATACTTTCTATAAACTGGCACACATAAAAAAACAAAGTAAGGTATATAATAAATGCATGCATGAAATCAAAAGGAGAGAATTTAGTAATAAAACTTAATAGAATAATTCAAATATGCATTGGAGGCATTAAAAGAAGACATATCATAGGAATAAAACAAGTTTATTATAGGTTGGATAAACATAGGAAGCTTTCATGTAATGGATTAAAAGAGAATACATTTTAATAATTAGTACAAAATCTTTTTCAGGGATTAATATTTTAAAAATTTACACTCATTTTGGTGTTTAATACACTAGAATCTGTGCAATACTAAACTAAAATCATTTAGGCTTTTATTACAAGATATTTCTTGTGTTCTAATGTTTTCAGGGTAGGGAGCAGATAACACCTGGATTATCCCTTTCCATATAATTTCCATATACATATATATTTTATTTTATTTATTTTTTATTTATTTTTATCCTCACCCGAGGACATTTTCCCATTTTTTTTGTTCAGGTAGAGTGGGAGGGAGAGAGAGGAACAGAGAGAGAGAGAGAGAGAAACATTGATGTGAAAGGAACACATCGAGTGGCTGCCACCCGCACGACCGACCAGGGCCGGGGACAAACTGCAGCCGAGGTACGTGCCCTTAGCGGGAACCGAACCCGGGTCTCTCAGGACCGCAGGTCGACGCTCTAACCGCTGAGCCAAACTGGCCAGGGCTACATATATATTTTAAATGATGTATTATTGCCATATAATATCCTGTTAGTTGTACGTGTATATCATAGTGATTCAACATTTATGTGCATTATGAAGCAATCCTCACAATGTACAGTTGTACAAAATTAGTATAGTATATTTGACTCTGTTCCCTATTTTGTACACTGCATCTCCATGACTTATTTATTCTACAACTGGAAATTTGTATCTCTTACTCCCTTTCACCTAATTTGCCCACACCTAAATTCCTCCCTACTCTGGTCACTACCAATTTGTTTCCTGTATTTATGAATCTGTTTTTTGTTTATATTACACGTATAAGTGGAATCATATGTTGTCTTTCCCTGTTTGCAAATTAATCTCATTTACCATAATACCCTCTGTTTCCATTTTATTGCAAATGGAAAGATTTTATTCTTTGTTATATATGTATATCACATCTTCTTTATCTACATATCTATCAGTGGACACTTAGATTGCTTCCCTATCTTGGCTATTGTAAATAATGCTGCAATGAACATAAGAGTGCATATATCTCCTTGAATTAGTGTTTTTGAGTAAATACCTAGGATTGGAATTGCTGGGTTGTATAGTAGTCCATATTGTTTTCTGTAGTTGCTGCACCATTTTACATTCCCACCAATAGTGCATAGGGGTTTCCTTTTCTCTACATCCTTGCCAACACTTATTATTACTTTTTTTGTTGTTTTTGTTTAGAGGTAATTCACATTTATTTATGTGTTTTCTTCTGAATACTCTAGCCATCATTGTTGTTTAAATATCAACATTATTTTTTTCCAATTTTTATTAATTTATTTTTGTTACAGATGTTTATACTCCCCCTCCCCAGACACTCTCCTCCCTATCCCCCACCCCCCAACCCTCCAGCATTGTTGTCTATGTCCATTGGTCATACATACTTGCATATAAGTTCTTTGGTTTATCTCATTCACCCCCCCCCCACCTCCCTCCTCTAAGATTTGTCAGTTTGAACTGTATTCCTTTCTATGTCTCTGGGTCTATTTTGTTCATCTTATTTTGTTCATTATATTCCACAAATAAGTGATATTATGTGGTATTTTTATTTCTATGTTTGGCTTATTTTGCTTAGCATAATACTCTCCAGGTCCCCCCATGTCATCTCAAAGGATAAGAGATCTTTCTTTCTTACAGCTGCATAGTACTCCATTGTGTACCACATCTTTGTTATCCACTCATCTATTGATGGACACTTGAGCTGTTTCCAGATCTTAGCAATGGTGAATAAAGCCGCTATGAACATAGTGGTGCATATATTCTTTCTGATTGGTGTTTCAGGCTTCTTAGGGTATAGTCCTAGAAGAGTCTGAAATTTTGTTGCCTACATTTTCTTCTAGGATTTTTATGGATTCATGAGTCACATTTAAGTCTTTTATCCATTTTGAGTTTATTCTTGTGTAGGGTGTAAATTGATGGTCTAGTTTCATTTTTCTGCATGTAGCTATCCAATTTTCCCAGCACCATTTATTAAAGAGGCTGTCCTTACTCCACTGTATGCTCTTACCACCTTTGTCAAATATTAATTGAGCATATTGCCTTGGGTCTATTTCTGGTTGCTCTGTTCTGTTCCACTGATCTATATGCCTGTTCTTGTGCCAGTACCAGGCTGTTTTGATTACGGTGGCTTTGTAGTATAACCTGAAATCTGGTAATGTGATCCCTCCAACTTTGTTCTTTCGTTTCAAGATTGCTGTGGCTATTCGAGGTCATTTTTGGTTCCATATGAACATTTGAAGTACTTGATCTAATTCTATGAATTATGCGGTTGGTATTTTGATGGGGATTGCATTGAATCTATAGATTGCTTTGAGTAATATGGACATTTTAATGATGCTAATTCTTCCAATCCATGAACAGGGTATGTGCTTCCACTTTTTTATATCTTCCTATATTTCTTTTTTCAATGACCTGTAGTTTTCTGCGAATAGGTCCTTTATTTCTTTGGTTAAGTTTATTCCTAGGTATCTTAATTTTTTTGCCGCAATGGTAAATGGGATTGTTTTCTTAGTTTCTCTTTCTGTGAGTTCATCATTGGTGTATAAGAATGCCATCGATTTCTTGACATTAATTTTGTATCCTGCTACTTTGCCAAATTCATTTATTAAGTCTAGTAAATTTTTGATGGAGTCTTTGGGGTTTTCTACGTATAGTATCATGCTATCTGCAAATAGTGACAGTTTTGCTTCCTCTTCCAATTTGGATCCCTTTTATTTTTTCTTCCTGTCTGATTGCTGTGGCTAAGACTTCCAGTACTATGCTAAATAAGAGTGGCGAAAGTGGGCATCCTTGCCTTGTTCCTGTTCTTAAGGGAAATGCTTTTAGTTTTTGCCCATTGAGTATGATGTTGGCTGTAGGTCTTTCATATATGGCCTTTATTATGTCGAGATATGATCCCTCTATTCCCACATTGCTGAGCGTTTTTGTCAGAAATGGATGCTGGATTTTGTCGAAGGCTTTTTCAGCATCTATTGATATGATCATATGGTTCTTATTCTTCATTTTATTTATGTGGTGTATCACGTTTATTGATTTGCGAATATTGTACCAGCCTTGCATCCCTGGGATGAATCCCACTTGGTCATGGTGTATAACTTTTTTGGTGTATTGCTGGATCTGATTTGCTAGTATTTTGTTCAGGATTTTGACATCTATGTTCATCAGGAATATTGGCCTGTAGTATTTTTTCTTTGTAATGTCTTTTTCTGGTTTTGGAATTAGAATTATGCTGGCTTCATAAAACGAGTTTGGAAGTCTTCCTTCTTCTTGAATTTTTTAAAATAGTTTGAGGAGAATGGGTATTAGTTCTTCTTTGAATGTTCGGTAAAACTCCCTCGTGAAGCCATCCAGGCCTGGGCTTTTGTTTGCTGGGAGAGTCTTGATTGCATCTTCAATTTCTTCTGTTGTTATCGGTATGTTCAAGTTTTCTATCTCTTCCTGGTCCAGTTTTGGGAGACTATGTGTTTCTAGAAATTTGTCCATTTCACTTCGATTGTCAAATTTGTTGCCATATAATTGTTCATAGTAGTTGTTAATGGTCTTTTATATTTTTGTGGTGTCAGTTATTACTTCTCCTCTTTCATTTCTGATTTTGTGTATTTGGGTTCTCTCTCTTTGTTTCTTGGTGAGTCTAGCTAAGGGTCCATCAATCTTGATTATCTTTTCAAAAAACCAGCTCTTTGTTTCATTGATACTTTGGTTTTTTTTTTTTGGTCTATATGTCATTTATTTCTTCTCTGATCTTTACTATTTCCTTCCTTCTACTTGCTCTGGGGTTTTCTTTTTGTTTGCTCTCTATTTCTTTAAGTTGTGAGGTTAGATAGTCTATTAGAAATTTTTCTTGTTTCTTGAGGTAGGCCTGTAGTGCTATGAACTTCCCTCTCAGAACTGCTTTCACTGCATCCCATTGATTTTGTGTTGTTGTGTCTTCATTTTCATTGGTTTCCAGGACGTTTTTGATTTCTTCGTTGATCTCCTCTGTGACCCATTCATTTTTTAAGAACATGCTATTTAGTTTCCATGTGTTCAAATGTTTTTGTATGTTCTTCTTGCAATTGATTTCTAGTTTCATACCATTGTGATCTGAGAAGATGCTTGATATGATTTCAGTCTTCTTGAACTTGTAGAGACTTACTTTGTGCCCTAACGTGTGGTCTATCTTTGAGAATGTCCCATGTGCACTTGAGAAGAATGTGAATTCTGTTGTTTTAGGGTGTAATTCTCTGCAGATATCTATTAAATCCATTTGGTCAAGTGCTTCATTTAGAGTCTCTGTTTCCTTGCTAATTTTTTGTCTAGAGGATCTATCCAGTGATGTCAGCGGGGTGTTGAAGTCCCCTTCGATGATGGTATTGCTATCAATTTCTCCTTTGAAGTCATGCAGAAGATTTTTAATATATTTTGGTGCTCCTATATTGGGTGCATATATGTTTATCAAGGTTATATCTTCCTGTTGGATAGACCCTTTCAATATTATGTACTGGCCTTCTTTGCCTCTAGTTATGGCTTTCATTTTGAAATCTATTATATCAGATATGAGTATTAGTATCCCAGCTTTTTTTTTCCTTTCTGTTTGCTTGGAAAAATTTTTTCCGTCCCTTCACTTTCAATCTATGTGAGTCTTTTGTTGTGAGGTGGGTCTCTTATAAACAACATATAGATGAGCCATGCTTTCTTATCCAATCAGCTACTCTGTGTCTTTTTATGGGAGCATTCAATCCATTTACATTTAAGGTGATTATTGATATGTACTTATTTTTTGCCATTTTTGTTTAGTGTGGTTCTATTTTTCTTCCCATTTCTCCTGCTAATTACAGCAGTCCTTTTAACATTTCTTGCAGTGCTGGTTTGGTGCTAATGTATTCCCTTAGCCTTTTTTTGTCTGGGAAGCTCTTTATTTGACCTTCTATTTTGAATGATAGCCTTGCTGGGTAGAGTAGTCTTGGATTCAGATCCTTGCTTTTCATGACCTTGATTACTTCAAGCCATTCCCTGCTGGCCTGTAGTGCTTCTTGTGAGAAGTCAGCTGAGAGCCTTATGGGGTTTCCTTTTTAGGTAACCTGTTGTTTCTCTCTTGCTGCTTTTAGGATTCTCTCTTTGTCATTAATTTTTGGCAGTTTGATTATTATGTGTCTTGATGTGGGCCTGTTTGGGTTCTTCTTACTTGGGGCTCTCTGTGCTTCTTGAACTTGAAAGCCTTCTTCCTTCACCAAACTAGTAAAGTTTTCTGTCACTATTTCTTTGAATATATTCTCTAACCCTTGTTCATTTTCTTCTTCGGAGACTTTTATGATGCGAATATTAATATGTTTCCAGTTGTCCCACAGTTCTCTTAAGCTGTCTTCCTGTTTTTTTAATCGTTTTTTCCTTTTGGTTTTCTGATTGGTTGATTTTTTTCTACCTTGTCTTCTAATTCACTGATCCGGTCCTCAGCTTCCTCTACTCTGCTTTTTAGACCTTCCAATGTGTTTTCCCTTTCTGATATGTTATTTGTTATCTCTTCTTGGTGGTTTTTAATTTCCAATTAGCTTATTTTCAGCATCTCTATGTCCTTACACATGCTGTTGAGCTTCCTCAAGATCATGGCTCTGAATTCTAGTTCTGTTAACGTGCTTAACTGCACCTCATTTATCTCATCTTCGGTAGAGGTCTCTTGTTCTTTCATTTGGCTTTTGTTTCTGTTTTTCACCGTTTTGGCTATCACAGTGGGCTTTGGAGTCTGCCAAATTTTCCCTGTGGGTGTTGGTGTTCTGCTGATTGTGGCTCCCTCTCCTGGGTTTGGATGAGGTAGATAGGACCCACTTTAAACACCACTGTCAAGTCTTAACTTTCCAGGTTAGAGTTGCTAGCCCAGGGAATGGTAGTTATCCTCTAGTTATTTTTGCCTGGAGGCTATTAGTAGAGGTCACCTGAAGAACCTTGATTTCTGAGTTGCCTGAAAAACTCCCTCAGGTGCTCAGTGTAAGAGGATTTCCTGAGGGTAGGGCTGATGCTGGTTGTTAATGGGCCTCAATTAGCATGTCAATGGCCACCATGTGGGGTTGAATCTCCGAGGGTGGGGCTGTTGCCTCTCCCCAGGGCCCTGGGGAGGAGTAAGATGACCACAGTCCTGTGTGGCTGCACTCAGCAAAAGCTCTGAGCACCCTTCAAATCCTGAGTGTCTCCACACAGTTCCAGTCCAGTCTGCCCTCCCTCTGCCGGAGCCCAAGGTGAGTGGCTGCTGCCAATTTAGCCTCTGCATCGTGGAGCCGCCTGGGACTTTTAACCCGAGGGTTCTGCTCCCAGCTAAGGGCTGCCGAGGCTGTAGCACCCAGCTGAGTTCATAGGACTCAGCTGAGGGCATAGCACCCAGCCAAAGCCACAGGACCCAGCCGCGGTCACCAGATGCAGCGGAGGCAGCTGCACCCCGCCGAGGGCGTAGCACCCAGCTAAGGTCACAGGACCGAGCCGAGGGTGCAGCTTCCAGCCGAGTCCCCTGGTCCCCGCCCAGGCCGCTGCAGACCGTGGGCTCCTGGCCCCCTCTCGTGTCCTCGCAAGCCTACCAGGATTGAGTCAGTGTCCCTGGTTATGTGGTCCTCCAAGCTGCCTTTCGGTTGCCCCTTCCTGACAATTTGTCTTTATTTTCCTTGTAAATCCGGTTTGGTGCTGGGAGATGGTCTGTGTAGCTCCATTCACTCCGCCGCCATTTTTCAGTTAAAGTTTTTAAAGTTACTGCTAATGATACAACGTGTAGGCCCTGGCTTGGTAGCTAAGTAGTTAGTGCATTGTTCTGATATGCCAGTGTTGATGGTTTGAACTCTGGTCAGGGCACATACAAGAATTAATCAATGAGTGGAACAACAAAAATTAATGGTTCTTTCTCTCTCTCTCTCTTCCTCTCTGTCTCAAACCAGCGGTTCTCAACCTGTGGGTCGCAACCCCTTTGGGGGTGGAACGACCCTTTCACAGGGGTCGCCTAAGACATAACAGTAGCAAAATTACAGTTATGAAGTAGCAACAAAAATAATTTTATAGTTCGGGGTCACCACAACATGAGGGGGTTGAGGCATTCGGAAGGTTGCTCAACCCATAAAGATGCAAGGTGTAAATATCCAGAGAGAAAATATTTAGATTGACTAGAAAATAAACATGGTCATTTGGTTGTCCTGTGTTTTTGTAAGAATAGGAAGCCAGAGTCTACAGGTTTTTAAGAACACAGATTTTAACTAAAGAATTCTGAACTCAGATACATGTTCACACATGAAGACATTATATTGAAAATAATAATTTGTAAGAATTTAGAAAATGAATATTACTTTATTTATAAAATAAATTTGTAAGTCATAAAAAAAAAAATAACTCAGCCCACCTCAGTGGATTGCACGTCATCCCATAGACTGAGAGATCCCAGTTCAATTCCTGGTCAGGGCACATGCCCCGATTGTGGGCTCGATCCCCAGTAGGGTGTGTGCAGGAAGAAGCTGATCAATGTTTCTCTCTCACATTGATGTTTCTATCTCTCTACCTTCCTCTCTATCTAAAAAAATCAATAAAAACATATTTAAAAAATACATACTCAAAATAAGTAAATAAATAAAACTCATACTTTAAATGCTGATGTAAGATTTTTGATCAATTAAGCATATTTTAAAATATTTACAATGTTTACAAATATGGCTAGTATTACATACACATCTAAACATATTCTAAAAGCCTATAGAGTATGTATAAAGGACAAATAATTGATGAACATATTTGCAAGCTTAAATATAATAATTACATAATAAAAATATAGCTCATGTTCCAAATTAAAAATTTTAATATTAGAATTTTAATAGGTAATAGATACTTAATTTCTGCTTATCTTAGAGAAGTGTGAAAATCATTGTTTTATTACAAAATTATAAATTTAGACTGATATCTATGTAATAAACATAATAATACATTTGAAACTAATAAAAATAAGTTTTTTGTGCAATAATTGTAAAGAAAAAAACAAACAAGATATAATTTATATGACTAACAAAAAACACAGAAAATATTAAATAGCATAAAAATAAAGGCATCGATAAGAAAAAAACTATAAGTAATTTAAAATATAAAAGCTATTAAGACTGTTTTAACTTTCTCTCTTTAAAGAAAAAGATATTTTGATTTCATTAAAAGTAAAATTTAAATAGTTGGTACCTAAAAAAAATACAAATTTAAATAAAAATAGTAGAGGAATAATATATATCCACTAAAAATGATGACTCACCGTATAGTGCCACGAAATATCATGGAGGACAAATGCAAGCCTCAGCAAAGTATGCTTATTATAATTCCACCATTCTTCTTATTTTAGCTAAAGCAATGACAACAATACTGGTTTGTGCGCACGCGCAAGTGTGTGTGTGTGTGTGTGTGTGTGTGTGTGTTTATAATTCATAGTCAAATAAAAAATAGCCAAACAGAAAAATAGGAAACAAGACTGACAGTAAATAATAAGGAAACAGTGTTTATTGAGGCTAATTAAGGAATTTTTAATGGATGAAAATTTAAATCTATAACAAATTTGAAATATAGATCAATCTCCATTTATCTATACTACAAACTCAGACTATGATTTAAATTTTTGTAAGAATAAATTCATAGAAATATATTTTATTGATATAAATACAATGCCATTAATACATGATTTATAAAATATTTCATAGTTAATAAATAATTTTAACATAGATAGGCATAGTAAGTCTAACAAGATAAACCTAATAGAGTAAGAAGAATTGAGTCTGTTCCCCGTGGCACTGGTTCCCCTTATTTTTAGAAGATAGCTCTGTTAAAATTATTTTCCTTTATTGAAAAATTTTAATTCTAGGTATCTATTCAAGGGCAGTCAATAAAAATGTAGTAACCAATGTACATACAGAGTTGTCTGTTCCAGCATTTTTCACATGACAGAAAGTGGACATAATTTATTAAAATTATGCATAGAAACAAAAAATATTCAATAACCTGGTATCACATTAAAAATAATATAAAGTGGCCCTGCCCGTGTGGCTCAGTGGTTGAGTGTCGACCCATGAACCAAGAGGTCGCCAGTTCAATTCCCGGTCAGGGCACATGCCCAGTTTGTGGGCCCGATCCCCAGTGGGGGGCATTCAAGAGGCAGCCAATGGATGTTCTCTCTCATCAATGTTTCTCTCTCTCTCTCTCTCTCCCTTCCTCTCTTTCTAAAATCAATAAAGGGAAAAAAATAATAATATGAAGTGGAAAATCAGAATGTAACAGCATAATCTCAGCTACCTAAAGACAAGTTTTGTAAAACCTAGACTGAAAAGACATTACACTAGCCTGTTCATAATGATATTATCTAGATGTTGAGATTTTAATTTTATGCATTTTTTTGTTTTGTTAATCCTCACCCAAGAATTTTTTCATTGATTTTTAGAGAGAGTGGGGCGGGGGTGGGGAGCAGAGATGTGAGAGACACATCAATTGATTGCTTGTTGCACAACTCTGACCAGTCCAGGAATTGAAACTGAAGTGGAGGTACGTGCCCTTGACAGGAAATCAAGCCTGAGACCCTTTGGTTCATGGGCTGATGCTCTAAACACTAGGGCAAACTGGCCAGGGCAATTTTGTGCTTTTAAAAGATTTTTCCTCCTGGCTGGTGTGGCTCAGTGGTTGAGCATCAACTCATGTACCAAGAGGTCACCAGTTGGATTCCCAGTCATGGCACATGGTTGTGGGCCCGATCCCCAGTAGGGACATGCAGGAGGTGGCCAGTCGATGTTTCTCTCTCTCTCTCTCTCTCTCTCTCTCTCTCCCTCTCCCTTCCTTTTCTGTCTCTAAAATCAATAATTTTCTGTAATGTGTGAACCTTTCTTTATAATCAGTAGGAAAATTCAATGCAATAAAGTAATTTATTTGAAAAGTCCATACAGATATATATATGTATATATATAGCTATTTCCTACAAATTAAATTACCTTTTTGAGCATAATATTTGTTCTTTAAAACCATTCATGAAGAAAATATCAGTTACCTTGTTCACGGGGGAATGGTTGCATATACAGTCGTCCCTCACCACCTCGCGCTTCGACGTTCGCGGCTTCACTCTACTGTGGTTTTTTCAAATTCTATACTACATATTACACTATACTATAATTGATAAGACCATGATAGAGTAAAGCTGCAAACGTGGAAGCACAAAGTGGCAAGAGACGACTGTATGAATAAAGAATCCTACTTTGGGGAAATCCATTTATCGTGATAGAGTCTGGAACTGATTAACTGCTATACACAAGGGCCGACTGTAATTATATATATATATTATAATATATGTAATATTTTTATTCCCATTTTATCCTTAATTTGACATCTTTTCTCCACCATACTTTACATACAAACACATTCTTAGTAAATGTTGGACCAGCCATTTCTGTTTGTGCTAGGAGCAATAAATAATAAGCATGTATCTGCGTGTTTTGAGATAAGCGACAGTCCCTTTTCAGTCTTCAATCCTCACAGTTACTATCAGTATCACAGTTACGATTTAATAAAACTTTATGAATAAATGATTTAGTAAATCTAATATATTTATATATCAGGTATCCATTATTTAGTAAGTTATAAATATTTTAAAATCTCAGATATAGCCCGGCCAGTTCAGTGGTTGAGTATTGACCAATGCACCAGAGGTCGCCAGTTCGATTCCTGGTCAGGACACATGCAGAGGTTGTGGGCCCGATCCCCAGTGGGGGGCATGCAGGAGGCGGCCAGTCGATGTTCTCTCTCATCAATGTTTCTCTCTCTCTCTCCCTCTCCCATTCTCTTGCTCTAAAAATCAATAAAGAGAAAGAAATTTAAAAAACAATCTAAGATGTAATTGTTAAATGGAACAAGATTATGTGTGTGGTGGCAGCACAAACTATTTAACATATATTTTTATTATGTTTTCCTGCGTAAGTATAAATCAAAAAATAAAGTAACTACCTATTACATTGAATTCATAAACATAAAGTGTCACATGCATTTTATAATTTCAATAGATGATTTCAGGTTATATATGACTGTTCTCCAAATGTATCCTTCCAATTTTGTTCTGTTTCCTCTATGATATAAATTGTGTTTGCAATTGGCAACTTTATATGAATTTTTCCTAACTACAGCTATTTTTAAAAATCATATAAAATGTTACATACTCTTCAAGGCACTTTAAAGGCATATCCTCTTCAAGTTTCTTATGTATTTTATTACCACTAATGTCAACTTTGCATGAGAGGCACTAGCATCCAGTAATTTTCTGAAAATGTTATTATTTTCTTTTCTCTTCTCTTCTCTTCTCTTCTCTTCTCTTCTCTTCTCTTCTCTTCTCTTCTCTTCTCTTCTCTTCTCTTCTCTTCTCTTCTCTTCTCTGTCTCCTTTCCTTTCCTTTCCTTTCCTTTCCTTTCCTTTCCTTTCCTTTCCTTTCCTTTCCTTTCCTTTCCTTTCCTTTCCTTTCCTTTCCTTTCCTTTCCTTTCCTTTCCTTTCCTTTCTTTTCTTTTCTTTTCTTTTCTTTTCTTTTCTTTTCCCGTCCTTTGTTGATTGTTACTGAAACAAATTCCTGGGGTATTACAATCTGCAACCTTCCAAAGAAATTCTCATAATGCTTTTCAAAATCTGATTATGTCACACACTATGGGCCAAAATAACCTCCTCTGGTAATGTAACCCGTTACAAAACATTTGGTTTAGTATCTTATTTTTATCTTAAGATGATGAACAATAGCATCTCATTATCTGATTTGGAATCTCATTAATCACATCAGCAACATTCTTACTGAAAACGCCTTAAGAATTACTTCTTATATCTCTTTTCACACAATAATCTGAAAAATTTTTATCAGGAGAGTTCCAAGTATGTCAGCAAAAGAAATAAAATAAAACTTTATAAAAATCTTTGTCCAGTTCTCAGCACTGACTGCTCATCAGACTCATGTGATAAGCTGAAATAAAATATTAATGCCTGGTCTGTGTACCTGAGTAATGAAATCCATATTTGAGTCAACTTTGCATGGGCAAACTTACAGCTTATGAGCGCTCAGCAATTTAACTCACAACATGTGCATTGAGAAATTATATATTGATTTATTCTCATAAGGAATAGAATTATGAAAAATGTCTACACGATAAATATCTCTGTACATGATCACCGAATTCTTCAATTCACAGATTACAAATAGGGACTGAAAACAGGTAACAAACTCACTTTTCCACATTAACAAGGATTCAAGCTAATAGTGATATAGAGATCTAACAAAATAAAAGAGTTTTATCTGGAGTGAAACACAGGCTCCAAAATACAATAAAATAACATATAAAATTAAACTTAACAATAAAATAGCAAAGAAACTTTTTCCTTCGACTAGTCTAAGCATAGAATAAAGAGTCTGGGTAAGTGTTTATTCAAAAACCTGTATTTCTCAACACTCTTTCCAAATCTTAATTAGTCATGATGTTGTTATTATTATTACTATCATTATTATTATTATTTTCATTTATCTTTAGATAGAGCAAGAGGGAGAGAGGGAGGAAGAGAGAGAGAAACATCAACGTTAGAGAGACACATTGACTAGTTGCCACCCACACGACTCCAACCAGGGCCGGGGATAAACTGCAACCAAGGAACATGCCCTTAGCGGGAACCAAACCCGGGTCTCTCTGGTCCGCAGGCTGATGCTCTAACTGTTGAGCCAAACTTGCCAGGGCTATGCTATTATATTTATCCAAAGAAGTTTTGCCCTGGCCGGTTTGGCTCAGCGGTTGGAACATCCGCCTGCGGACCAGAGAGTCCTGGGTTCGGTTCCCGCTAAGGGCACAAAACAAACAAACAAAAATCTTCAAAGAAGTTTTGCAACTTTCAAATTACCCTTATAATTCACACAGAAAGAATTGCTAGTCATTAATCTCATTTTAAAGCTAAAATTGTATGTATTAGTTAAAATCAGTTAAACTTATTATGAGTGGAAAAGAAAATATCTCCTTTCTCCTTTCTACTGTATTTTTATTTAATATGTTACATACAAAATTCAAATTTGCCAGCCTTTAAGAACTCATAAGGATTAGAAATATTATTGTTGATGGAAGTTGTCAGTCTCTACTCATGAAGTGCCTCACTGACCTTTAACTTTGATATGAATAAAGTTTGTTGTCATGTTCATGAAGATTAAAAGGTTTGTGGTGTTGGAAATAGAAGTTTTATATTGATCTGTATTCTCATACTGTTAAAATTCATCATTTTTTATTTAAGGCTAAATTTATAGTCCTATAATCAAAGATGATTGATTCTTATTTCTAACAACTCACAATCTATATCAAACTTGACTAAGATGTAAACACATTAACTATTATTTAATTTCCTGGTAAATTTTTTTTCAGGCAAATTTTAAAGGTTTTCAAAAGCACAACAATAACACTGGGGAAATCTTAAAATAATTACTGTTATTAATAATTCATTCTGAAGAAGTTGACTATTAGGACGCCAGGTCATGATACAGCCCCGAGTGGAAGAAGCATCATCCATGGTGACTCAGGAAACCTGTTCTCTCTCTATGATCTTTTCCATCCTGCACTGTGATACCTACACTATGATACCGAATAGTGTTTCTTCTCTAACCCACCCTTTATTGACACCTTGACTAAAAAACGTTCACTTAAATCTCTCATTTCAGGCTCTGATTTCTGATTCTGTTTCTTGTGTTATATTTTTTCCCAGTTTTAGCACTAAATTCATTCTTGTTCCTCGACATTATCCTGGTTGGTTAACATTGAAACTTGAGGAAAGTTTCTGTTTATCAGTTTTAATTATTGTACACAGCATTAGAATTATAATAGTGCATTGGCAACTAGCATTTATGCCTACACTTTTGTGATGAGGGTGAAACCTAGATAGCATTTCATTGTGTTTAAATCACAATATTTGTACTATAACTAATATCAATATTTAGTGCATGACCTAAACACACTTAGTATAGAACTTTATATTATTAATAGATTAAAATAATCCTCCAGAAGCCCGTAAGCAAAAAAATTTATGAAAAATGTATATGAAATTATTTTTAAGTTTTAGTTTTACTTATCAAGATCAGGGGTAAGAATAAGCAAACTGGTAAATAAGCCATTAGTAGCATTATAAACCAGTCTTACATGCTAATAGATGAAAATTACTTTAATGAATATCAGAAACACAATAATAGCAGCACTTCTTTTCTGGAATAAGTAAAGGTGGAGAAACAGTACGGAGTAAAAGCAGGTGTTTCAGCACAGTAGGAAAAGGGGAATCAAAGAACAGTCCACGATTCATAGCTTTAAATCTAAATGCAGAAAATAGATCATTGACTGGATAATAATACTTTAGTTATCCGTTTGTGAACTTCAGTTAAATAAGTAAGAATGCAGCCCTTTCCCTGGCCAGTTTGGCTCAATGATTAGAGAGCGTCAGCCCATGGACCAAAGACTTGTGGGTTTGATTTCGGTCAAGGGCACCTACCATGTTTGTTGTTTGGTCCCTGGCCCTGGTTGAGGTCATGCGGGATGCAACCAGTTGATGTATCTCTCTAATGTCAATGTTTCTCTCTCTGTCTCTCTCCCTTCCACTCTATCTGTAGATAAGTGGAAAAAGTATCCTTGGGTAAGGATTAAAAAAAAAGAATGCAGCCCTTGCCAGTTTTCTAAGTGGTTAGAGTATAGGCCCGTGGACCAAAGTATTGCAGGTTCAGTTCCCAATCAAGGGCACATATCTGGGTTGCAAGTATATTCCCAGCCCTGATTGGAGTGGTGCGGGATGCAACCAGTCAATGTGTCTCTCTCATATCAATGTTTCTCTCTCTTTCTCTCTCTTCCTCCCTCTCTGCTTTCCACTCTATCTCTATATAAAAATCAATCGGAAAATATCCTTGGGTGAGGATTAACAATAAGCAAACAAACGAACAAATAAATAAATAAGAATGCATACAAAGGCCTCACTACCACCTTATAAAAAATCCTGCTGCTGAATGAAGGTACTTTATCATATAAGCATGCATCTCCTGGGAATTTATTTTTATAACTGCTACAGATAGATACTATTTACGCTAATAATTACTCAGACTTTATAAAGAGGGTGCCATCATCATATGTTTTCACCTTTTAATTTGATTGTGCTAATCATATAAAATTAGAGAATAACTCCGTTAATGATAACAGGTGTGCTTGTTAGCATGCTTAATGGGTATTTTGATTAGTTCATATCCAAAGTATGCAAACATTTTTGATTACTGTATACAGTGCAGCTTTATAGCAAAACTCCAAGATGAAGTCATAAAGAATTTCTGAATTGCAATCTGCAAAATATCCTTCAGGTTAAAGCAATGCCTCTAAGGAAAAGGGAAAAAATAAGACCTGCAGACTATGGCATATAGAGTTTAAATCAGAAGACTGATTACCTATTTACAAAACCTGTCAATGAGCTCAGTCAGCAGCCATAGATGGAAGTTTGGAATTCTAATTTTTTATCTTGTTTTATAATAAAAACATTCACAATGCTCTTTATGCTTAACTTAAAATTGAATGGTGAGTTCAACAGTATTTTCAGTCATGTCATTAGGTAATACCATTAATCCTGTTGACAGTCAAAATTCTATAATGATCAGCTTTTCACTGTTATGTGAAAAAATACTACAGGATAACAAATACTCTGTTCTTGAATTTATTTCTATTTTAGTTAAATAATACACTTTAGACGTTAATGCTTCTAAGCAATTTTCACTCTTTAGAAATATTTGTTTTTATGGCTTATGTGGTTATGAAGTAGTCTCCAGAGAGAAGGGACAGGCTCCCTGTTATTATAAAGCTCTGCATTTATTGCTGTATTAAGCAACAATAGTTATGCGTATTTTAAAACACCGATCCATTAAACTCAAAAGCTAATTTTTGGTGAAAAGTTACTTTTTCCTTTCTCAAAAGCAACATGCTCAAAGAAAGATATAAGAATATACTGCACATGCTAAAGTTTGTTATACTGAACTTGACCGTAAAAGAGACATTTCTAATTTTACAAATCTTTAAGGAAACCACCGGAGATCAATTATTATGAGATATAGTCTTAGATTTCATTTAATGATTTGAAAATTGAGGTCCGGGGAGATTGCCCAATGAAACAACACTAATAAAGAAGAAAAAAAAATGTGTTTTGAAATCCTCGTTATATCATTACAGTACTTTCTTTGTGACATATAAGACTTCTCTCCCACATACACTTTGTCATATGAACTTTTTCATATGTAAAATAGGTGTGAATCTGTTTATCTCTTCTATACAAAGATTAGCAAATATGTGGGGTGAAATGCCTGGCATGCTCAGTGAGTTGAAATCATCTTTACTACTATTATCTTGGTCAGTAGAATTTTTATGGTAATGGGATGAAGCCCTAAAAATATCAAAGCTATCAAGATGAAACTTGGGGGTTCAGCCAGTTCATGTGTTGATGACTAACCTGTCCAGATCTCTAAAATCATGCTGGATAGGAAGTCATGTCTCATGGTTTTGTAAGTGTATCTGATCTGCTTCTAAATCAAAAGTGTTAAGTTCTTTGCGAAGAAGCCGTAGTGGCCTTGCACCCACATAGAGGTTTGAAGTGAAAAGGTGTCTTTTTATTATTGAGATAGTCTGTGTCCTGATAGGATAAGTTATCAAGTTGAACATGTGCTTCCAATATCAACACGTATTTGAATCTTGCTAATGTAAACTTGCTAAGAAATCTTCTCTCAAAAGAGAATATTTAAAAATAACCAAGCAAACAAATAAAATTTGCCTGCTTCTGTTGGTTGTATGTAGGAAAACCCTGCACTACTTAAAGGACCATCTGGGATTGGGATTTCCACCTGGAGGACCTTTTAACCTCTTTAATAATTGTCTTTTTTTTTTTTTTTGAATCCTCACCTGAGTATATGCTTTCATTGAATTTTAGAGATAGAGATAGAGAGATAGAGAGATAGAGAGATAGAGAGAGAGAGAGAGAGAGAGAGAGAGAGAGAGATCCATTGGTTGCCTCCCATACACGCTCTGACTGGGGATTGAACCCACACTCTTTCGTGCTCCCGAGGATGCTCCAACCAACTGAGCAACTGGCCAGGGCAAGACCTTGTCACCTCTTGTCAAGACTTAGAATTTCCTCTTTCTTTCCTTTTTATCTTCCCAGGCTCATAGTTCCTACAACCCAGGACACTTCCCTCCAAATCCTAGGAACTGCTGCTCTGCTCATGTCAGCTACCGCTGATGGGCCAGTGAGTGGCCTGTAGTAGAAACACTCTCCAGACCCGTTCCAACCTCTACCCTCGAAGAAATCCCATCAGGTGCTCGTGCGGGCTTGCGCCTCAAAAGGCTCTGTGTTATCCTGATTATATAACATGAGACTTTTGTGTCTAGAAGTTATTACTTTTGTCCCAAATTGTGTTTTCTTTTATTTTGAAAGATTTAAATGACTAATAAAAGATAAAGGATGTCTATTTTAGGGAAGATGTTTACATATACGACCTTGTGTAATTTTGCTTGTTTTATAGGGATATGAGTAGTAGGGGATAATATTTCAAAACCTAGTTTTGTGATGCAGTGTTGAGAAAAGAAACATATCACTCTTCCAAGATAACACTTAACCAAAGTTGTTGTCTGAAGATGACCTCACATTATTCTCACCCATTCTTTCCTTTACCAGTTTTCCTGTTTCCTACCCAGGTACTTGTAAGTCCAGTGCCAGGGAGGGTCCATAATCCTAATTATTGTTGTTGTACAGATCTGAAATGGTTAATATCAGTCTGAATAACTTTCGTAATATTTCCATTTTTAAAGTACAAATCTTTTTTTTTCTTCTTGACTCAATTATCATGAAAATTTCTAAAAGTACTATAAACATTTTGGGAGAAAGTAAAAATGAATTTTATATATAAAAATGTCATTAAGGCCCTCGCCGGTTTTGCATAGTGTTTAGAGCATCGGCCAGAGGACCTACCTACCGGTCCCAGGTTTAATTCCCAGTTAACACCACGTATCTGGTTGCAGATTTGATCCCCAGCTACTGTCAGGGTAGTGTGGGAGGCAACCAGTTGATGTGTCTCTCTCACATCGATGTTTCTCTCTCCCTTCCCCTCACTCCCTCCCATTCTGTCTAAAAATTAAAGGGAAAATATCCTCATTTAAGGATTACCAACAACAAAAAAGTCATTAGGTTTATTATTGTCGACATGCATCTAATCACTGTAAATAAATTATATATAATAATTAATATATAAAATTAATAGTTAATATATAATTATATAAATTATATATAACATTAAATGTAAATTACATATATAATTTATTAGACAACTGATTGTCTAATAACTATATGTTAACAAAATAAGTAATACAAATTGAATTATATACTTAATGTATAGTTTAGTTTATACATTAATGTAATATATCACTTTATTTAATAGAATACAGAATAATATATGTGATAACATTTTATTTATAACACTGTATGACAAATTACAATGTGAGCGTATATTAAATAACCATTAATACAGTATATTAATGTACCAATATAATTTTTAAATATTAATGATTAGCATTTATATATATAAATAGATGCATTCTTAAATATTAATAATTATGATATATGAATTATATAATGTATAATGTATTCCACAATATAACATAACATTAATATGCATTTTACTATAAAAATAGGCATATTTATTGTGACAGGTATATTTCCATACATATTTTTAATAATAAATATTGGGATTAAATTAATCAAAGAACTTTCAGATGCTCGCCCTTTAGCCCATTTTTTCAGCCACTTTGCTCCCTCTTTGCCTCAACTATCTTCCCCGCAGGGGTTGGCCATCTGCGTCCATTCACACAGACACGCTCTTCCGGGGAGCACCGGATGCCTGCACATTCCCACATTCACTGGCTGAAGGAATCACGTGGAAACTTCATTTAACTGAGTCATGGGAAAGTGCTCCTTGTGTTTTAAATTAATACATTCAAGGTGTACTTAAATGACTGAACTAATGACATGTTGGATCTCATTAATCTCAGTGAGAGACTGGCCCACGAAAATGCCAACCTCCTTTTCACATGTGCTATATGATAGTTTGTGGCCTTAAAACCAGAATTGGCTTCTATACATATATATTTTATCTTCGAAGATTTCTTTTTTTGTTCCTAGTTATAGAGATGATTTGGTCCACTTATATCACTCAGCATTTAGGAATAGTTTTGTGCTATTCATATTTAGTCAACAATTCATTAACATGTTCTATGTGTTGCCTAATCATCGACAAAAATATATAGTAGGAAGAAACCAGTGACATAGTCCCTTTAAATGGAAATACCACATAAATTAGTAAGAAAAATTAATAGTATTTTGAATGATGATAATGTGCCAAACCCCATCCTAAGTCCTCTAGATGTATTTACAAATTCTTGCAACAACCCCTCCGGCTAATGTTATTAGAATTATTATTTTTTAATTATTTTTTTTTTACTTTATTGATTTTAGAGAGAGAAAGTGAGAGGAAGAGAGAGACAGAAATATCGATGAGAGAGAACATCAATTGGCTACCTCCTGCATGCCGCACACTGGAGATCGGGCCCATAACCTGGGCATGTGTCCTGACTGGGAATCAAACCAGTGACCTCTTGGTGCATGGGTCGATGCTCAACCACTGAGCCACACCAGCCAGGCTAGAATTCTTTTTTATAAATGGGAAACCGAAACATGGGAAAGTGAGGCACTTTGCCCGAGATTATATATTTGGATGGTGGCAGAGTGAGGTCTAACCGCCACCAACTGGGTTCTAAACTGGGTACTCTTAATTTTATGCTACGTTGACATGACCACAATAATACTCTTAATTACATCATGATGTATAGCACATTTTTACTTCTTGTCTGGAAGAATATTATGAGAAACTTTTCAGATCATGTGTTGAAGTGTAGAAAAAATA
Source organism: Molossus molossus (assembly GCF_014108415.1). Lineage (NCBI taxonomy): Eukaryota > Metazoa > Chordata > Mammalia > Chiroptera > Molossidae > Molossus > Molossus molossus. The sequence goes on along the minus strand of NW_023425401.1, from coordinate 27,934,350 downwards.
CAGACATGGCCAAGTATCTCTTTTCAATATTAACTTGCATGTGGTGTAAATTTAGAATGTGCTCAGTAATCACTTTTGGAAAAAATAGTGAATGAATGAATAGATGAACCATTAAATCCAAAGCGTGGTGGTTCAATGCATGACTGAAGTCAGATGACTTGGTTTGGAATTTAATGGGATATGTTTTATTTTTCAGGGACTTACGATGGCTCCTTTTCTTCCTTTCCTATTCTTAAGCCATGCTTTTATTATCCTGCCCATGAATACTCACTAATATCGATATCTATCATCTAAATCTGTTGTTCCCTTGATCATTTTCTTTAGACTGCAGTATTTATCTATCTTCAGCCTCCAGCATCTTTTCCATTCTCTATAACTCTTCAAATATCATGAAGAACAGTGTAATAATCTTAACTTGAGTGTTTCCAGTACTCTGGAAAATAACTCATTTGGGCCAGGAGACAAACTCATTTAGAGCAGTTACCTGGCCTCTTACTATCTCCTCACTTATCTGGCTTCAATTCCCCTTTTTTTTGGAAGTGAAATCTATGCTCTCAGCTGGATGCTCATTCTCCTTGACAGGAAAGACAGAGGGAAAATAGAAGTCCAGACATTCTACTTTCTGTTATCTGCTCACCTTACAGCATGAGCTCTGAATAGCAGGCTTGATCTTTTCATTATCCTTTTCTTTTTGTTTGTGTGTTCCTAATAGCACTTTAAAAGTTGTTCCTGTCACTAATTCATTCAATAATGTATAGTAAATATGAGACACCAGATATTATAGGGCAGAAAATCTTCATGCCTGACTGACAGCACAGAGCGTATCTGGAGTGATACAGTGCACGTTGAAAAGTTCAATTAAGGAATGAGTGAAGTTCAAGAACATAAATAGGAAGGAATGACAAACTATGTTTGAGGAATAAGGATGGCTTTAAAGAGTAGGTGACTTTTGAATTGGTTTTGAAGAGATATTCTGTATTTTCCATTCTTTATATGTGCTTTGACCTTTCAGACATTATTCTATTTTTTTCCTTTGCTGCAGCTTTTATATTTACACTTGGCTATGACTTGTAATCATCATCTCTCTTTGAACAATGGTTCTTTTGACCTCATTAGGCCTTAATGTAGCCATTCATTTCAAGGACTCTTGACTTTAGTTTCTTCCTTTTCAGCTTAGATCCATGACTCACGACACTGGCAATTCACTGCTAACAATGCTCTCAACGTTCTTGTCCTTTTGTCAATTTGCTGCAACCAATAAAAAGACCCACACTTTGGAGGAATACAAAATGTGCACCTCCTAGTACATTGTGGAAAAAATTCCTACCATTGGGCAGATTGGCGATGATAAATCCGTGCACACCAACTCTGTTGGTTTATTGGGGCTGCCTTAACAAAATGCCGCAAAGTGGGTGGCCTAGGCAACAGAAATTTATTTTCTCACAGTTCTGGAATCTAGAAATCCAAAATCAAGGTGTTGACAGGATTGGTTCCTTCTGGGCACTGTGATGTCAGGATGAGTGTCAGCCCTCTCTACTTGCTTTGAAGATGGCCATCTTCTCCTGGGGTCTCTTCACATCCTCTTCCCTCTACACGTGTCTGTCTGCTTGCCCAGTGTTTCCCTTTTTGCAAGGACACCAAACATGATAGACGAGATCCCACCCTAATCACCTCATTTTAATGTGATTGACTGTAAAGACCCTATCTTCAAATAAGGCCACGTTCTGAAACACTGAGGATGAAGACTACAAAATGTCTTTTTTGGCAAGATACAATTCAATTCATAATACTAAATTTAATATTTCCTGTTAACTATGTGTATCTCTATTCAGATTGTTCCCCCATTCTCTCTATCAAAACTATGTTAAATATTTCTACTCGTCTCTAAAGTCAAGGCTTTGAGTCACTACATCATTTTAGCAGATTCTCTTTATTTGTGAATAATAGTAATAATATCAGAAAAAGTGACCAAATAGGCACACTTATCTATATCTATCATCAATCTCTTTTCCTATATTATATTAAAAAGAAATTATATATTTCTTTTTTACTCTACAAATAACCTGTTCATTTAAGCCCTAAATGATACAGTTTTTCACTTTTCAAAAATTCAGTGCCATTATATACTCTCTCTTATTTTCAACTTCTTTCTACTGGCCTTTCCCTGTTCACATCTAAACAGGCTCTGGTTTCCCTTAGTAAACAAACTCTGTTAGTCAATTAGTTGTTTTGGTCCCTTTTTAAATTTCATTTCCTTTCATTTGTTACCCAGACAATTCCAATCTGGATTACATGCTCACTATTCCTTACAGCTCCCTAAACTTTTCAGGGACCACTATGTTACTCAATCTTGCTCTCAATTTACGTACTATTTGGATAGTGCTTGGCACAGTTTGTGACTTTCTTGTTATAACACTCTTACCTTTTGCTCTCTGATCAGACACAGCCATGATTTTCTTTCAACTTTCATTTCTATTTTGAGATTCTTTTCTTTAACCATAAATACTGGTGTGTGTGTGTGTGTGTGTGTGAGTTTCACTGTGTGGTACTTTGGCTTGGGAGTGGGTGGTGCATCCTAATCACTCCATGGGTTTGATTACCAACACTGTCCAAGTTCAGTCCTAACCTTTGAAGCTTCTGGACACCATCCACCTCCTTTATAGGTATGTGAAACTCCACATGTGTAGAACTTGAGCTACTTCTCAAAATATAAAACTTGATCCCGGTTCCTCATCACAGTAAATGGTAAGAGCTTTACCCCATTGGTCAAATAGAATTTATTGATTAAGGCTGTGTTAATTATAGCTACTTTGCATCTCCTATTTTTCTCGGTATCACAGGGGAGGCTTAATTTCATGTGGAGTAGATTTTGAACATTGTGAAACAAACACATGGTGCAAAATTACTCTTATGACATACTTTAAAGCAGATTCTCTTTGCAACCCTGTCAGAGAAGTTTTACCAGACACGTGGACATTTCTAGAACAAAGTCCTGCGTCTCTTCAGAGACAGCACTAGTACTTTACAGTGGGTCTATCTTTCCTCACCTTGTCCCTTTTCAGTTATCTTCATTGCTCGTCAGTTGTACTTCCAAAAATAAAACGTCAGCACTTGAATCTGCAGACTGTTTTCTAAAGAACTTGGGACAAGACATCTCCCTGTCTTTTAATATCAAATGTTATCCCTTGGCCTCTAACTGACTGCATCCATTCTCTTCTCTATCATCCCACTAATGTTACTCTAGGTAAAACCACCTTTGCCTACAATGGCTTTCTAACGGTTCTCCTTTCAACATGCTTTTCTTCCATCTGTTTTCCAGAATCCAGTTAGAATAATCTTAACAAACTTCAGATTTGATTTTGCTAGTCCTCCGTCTGAAATTTGTCAGACTTCTCATCACACTTAGAGTGAAAGTCCAAAAGCTTTTAGAGCTGCCTCTAACCAAGGCTTTCCTGCCTATCCTCTGCTAGCCTTGCTTCCCCTGTTCTGTATCAATTTTCTTTTTTCGACTGCATTCTAGCCATACTGGTTCTCTGTAGGTTCTTCCCAAATAGTATGTTCCTGTGCTATTTTCTATTTGGAGACTTTCTCCCTGGAACACCTGTCTGGCCCCCTATGCCTCATCACACCACACCTAACCCTTACTCATGCAACATAGTGTAATTCAGATACAACTTCTACAGGGTTGCCTTCTGTATGGTCTCATGATTTCTGATGGCATTCTGAAAAGATGATTAAATCTCAAGATTTTTCAAGCTCACAGGAGAGTTTTCTGAGCATCTACATCAACATCCCCTTCTTATGTGACTATTTTTTTCTTTTTAATTTTGAATTTAATATTGTCTTTACTACCTATTATATATAGCTTTGGCGAAGTATTAGAATTCATCAATGCCCAACATTTCTTTCTCTTTTTTCAGTTTCTAAGATGAACATAGTCATGTTCTGAATTGTTTTCACTTTTATCTTATCATGAAATTCTCCTTTGCTATAAACAATGAGTCAACAGAAGTATCTTGGTGTAATGTCTTCTCTGCCTTCTGAGCAATGAAACAACCTATTGTTAAATATGTTAGATTCATTTTTTAAAAGCTTCTGCTTTTTTTCCCTCAGTTAGAATGAAGCATCTATAAAATCTATTCTATAGTGATTTTCAAAGCTCTTTGCTGCATGTCAATGACATGGCACCAGGACACACTGAAACATTTCTTAGGACGCCCCATGCTTTATGGTTCATTAAAAGGCAGATAAAGAAAGTAGATGTAGAATAGGTTAATATGTTATGAAGCTGACAAAGAGCACAGACGCCAGCAAGTGAAAGATGGAACACAGCCTTGGTCTGGAACGGCAGTCCCTGGGTGGTCTAACTCGAGCAGAACATCGCCACGAGGCACAGGACCCCGGCGTAGTCAGAAGCCACTCCAGTCATCTGCCACCTCGTCAGATGGAGGCGCTTCCCCACCTCGCCCATGGAGCTCAGCACTGCCACCACAACGCTGGGTTCCACGCCATTAGTTTCCATTTGATTCTATAGCAACAAAATAAGAGAAAATTAATTATAGTAGATGCTGGAAACCACATAGTGGAATTAAAATCCCAGCATTCTCATTTAATGGCCAAGGAACAAATTACACTATTACAGCACAGCTTTTTAAACCTCCTGTGCTGGTTTCTGCATTTTTGCACAAATGTGGAGCTTATACTCTGAAATAAACAATTTTATTAAAAATGAGCCTAAGAGCATTGCTGCGAAGCGAAGAGTTCAGTCAGCGGTTCTTTCCAATACGTGATTCCTATGAAGAAACTACTTACCTCTCTCTGTTGCTTAGTAAACAGGGTAACCTTTTTTTTTTTTTTTCACTTGAAAATCACCTCTTAGATGGACTCAAGCTGGTGAGACAGACTGGCAAACACTGGCACTATCGCGTGGTTGTACATTTCATTCCAATTCTACTCTAAGGCTGATGAAAACAAGGATGTGGAAACAGATCCCATTTTAAATGGAGCTGATCCAAACTGCTATCTCAGACTAAGGTTGAAATCAGACAGGACTTGAACGGGAAAGAAAGGGTCTAGGCTCTGTACATAACAAACCCAAAGAAGCTCTTTCATCAGAGATGAGTCCTATTTCTGTGAAAGTGCAAAAGAACAACTCTTTTAAGAAAGTGCTTTATATAAATGACTTCTTGTTTTCATTTCCTACCCTTCTTTCTCTAATAACACTCTACATTAAGAAGCTGCATTATGAGCTTTATTAACAATTTGAGCACAAGGGTATGCTAACCGGAAAATAATATATTCCAAAATGCTTTCAAGCCTGCCACGTTCTTTTTGAATGTTATCTTTATTAGAAAATATAACACTTTCCATGTGACGGAAATCAACAAAATTTTGGATGCTCTGATCTTCCATGGTATGTGTGTGTATAGTTTGGTGTGTGGACAGGCAGATGAGGAAGATGTGGTTTTCAGATGCTATAACATCATGTACCTCATGATAGCCTAGAAAAAAATATTCAATTGCTACAGTCTCTTTTATTTTGTCATTTCCCATTATCTTTGTATTTCTCTTTTTATTTCTTTTTCTCATGTTTCTTTAATACCACTTACCTTCCAGATGTGTATGTACTTGCCCACAACGTATTTAGCATCATCATATTGGATTAATGAACCCACTGCTCTGAGATTCTTGAAGAGTTATTTCTGTTGAAGATCCATTGTCAAATATTTGCTTCTCTGTCTTTACCTTCAGTCTTGAAATACAAACACGCTTATTTTTCTTGCGGTGTTGCACAGACAAGGAAAAGCATACAAAGGACTTTCTACATTCCTCATAATCACTGTATTACTTACTGACTTATTTCATGAATGAGTCTAAGATGTGTGGTTTCACTGAGCCCGCAACACACTTGACCTGACAACTCACACAATAGCTAAGCATTTTCAGATTAGCTACAAGTATAGACCTTGCAATGATTACAGTTTGGAACAAAAGACTCAAAGATATGTAAATAGAAACCATGCTTAGGTTACCAATATGAAAAACATAGAAAGTGTATGATTTAAGGAAAATGGGTTTGAGCAGGTATAAAACTAGAAATCAAATGTTCAACTATAATAGAATAGGTATTGCATTCATAATGTTATGTACACTAAACAGTTGAATCTTCACAATCACCCTGCAAAGTAGGTATAATTATTCCCATATTCAAGTCAAAGAAGTTGAATAACCTGTCAATTGTCAGTTATTATCCATGTTCATGTTACTCTATCATCACTAGACAATAATATTGTTGGCAAATTATTTTATGGGAGAATGCTCTAATATTTCCCCTTTAATAATCTCTTTGGACTCATTTTACCCTCAAAACATACAAATATTAGAGATCAAATACACAATTATTCAACGAAACAATAAAACTTATAATGTGGTGTTTAAGTACAATTTCCCTTTCTTAATTTCTGATATTTAAATGTTTCCATAGACTAAGTTAGTTTAGAATGTTTTTTTGTGGATTCTTTGTAAATTTGAGTCTCCTTAGTTGTAGAGTTATATGCTTTTTATAGTATTTCTTCAATTATTGTTGCCATAGGTCCTTTTGATGATAAATCATGAGATTTCTCTAATGAAAGTTTGTGTTTGGACATAACTTAATTAATTTTGAACATGGAACATAGTGATTAGTCTTTGGAAGACACTACACCCCCAAAGTAATAGCAGAATAAAATTCTGCATTACCACAAAATTTTTACTTTGATGAGAGCTTTAGACAAGGCAAGGGTTGACCTGCAATAAACACTAATGCTCTCATACACCTTTCTATTTTGATGAAAATGCTTTCAATAAATGATTAACTCTGTCATATTAACCACATAAACTTAACATATTTAAATAAATGTTCTATATTAAATTCTCCAAGCAAATTAGTACAGTGCGAAGTAATAAGACAAACTTTTATACATGAGCTATGGGTCCAACCCATTACTCTCTAGCCCGTGTTTTGTCCCTTGCTACACGTTTTTTTATGCCCTTGATTGAATGCTATCATTACCCTAGCCACTGTAAGTTTCAGGATAGAATGAAAAATAACACTAAAATTGCTGAAGTATTTCAAAGAGTTCAAAAGTAGTGAATAATGTTTTCAGGAAAATGAACTTGTATTTAGGAGGATGAAATTACTTTGTGGTAGAAAGTCAAAAATAAGTAGCCTACCATAAGGTGTACTTCAGAAGATGAGTCTGCAATTATAATTTTTCTCTTAAGGCAAGATGATTGAGAGAGATTTAGGAGCAGAGGAGTGACACATGAAATTCAGAGAATTCTTCACCCAAAACAAGAGAGAAACTTCAGCATAGAAAAGAAGGGTGGGTGCTTCTTCACTCTGTCACCCCCTTGAGAGGTAACATGAGATCCGCCAACAGCACTGCTTTTCCCTGGGCAAAAAGTACAACCTGGAATCAGCCTCAGAAGAATGAGAAGCACCTTAAAATTCAGGAGCAGGAATTTGTGGCAGCTCCATTTCAGATAAAACAAAAATCTGTTGTAGACAGAACATGACCTCTCTTGCCACTGGGGCTAAATTAATTTTCATTGTAGTTAGGTAGGAAATCCTTGGTCAAATGAAAATGGAGATGATGGTTACATTTCTTAGGGTTAGGATTTTCTACTTAATTTGTGAGATCCAATGCAAAACGAAAATATGGGGCCAGCCCCTTGTTCAAAAAGCAGAAAAAAAGCTCTGGCCGGATTGGCTCAGTGGTAAGAGCATCAGCCTGCGGTCCCAAGAGACCCGGGTTCGGTTCCCGCTAAGGGCATGTACCTCGGTTGCAGTTTGTCCCCGGCCCTGGTTGGGTCATGCGGGTGGCAGCCACTCGATGTGTCCCTTTCACGTCGATGTTTCTCTCTCTCTCTCTCTTCCTCTCCCTCCCTCCCACTCTACCTGAACAACAACAACAACAAAAAAAAAATGGAGAAAATGTCCTCAGGTGAGGATAAAAAAAAAAAGCAGAAAAATGTGCTATTAAAGACAGTGATATTTGGCCCGGCTGGTGTGACTCAGTGATTGAGCATGGACCCATGCACCAAGAGGTCACCAGTTTGAATCCTGGTCAGGGCACATGCCCAGGTTATAGGTCAAGTCCCCAGTGGGGGGGGGGGAGGGGCATGCAGGAGGCGGCCAATCGATGTTCTCTTTCATCAATGCTTCTGTCGCTCTCCCTCTCCTTTCCTCTCTCTCTAAAACCAATAAAGAAAAACACATTTAAAAAAGGATAGTGAAATACATTGCTTGTTCTTATCTTTTGAGGTTCTTCTCTCAACTTGTATGTTTTATTTACTAACTAATATTTTAAGTAAAAAAATAACTTGAAATTATTAACATAAAATTTATTATTTATCTTTATATTGTGCAATGCTGATTTTAAATGTAGACTGAGAGCATTTCAGTTGTACATAGAATAACCAAACTTATGCAGTTTGTATTCTGTAGCTCACATATGCATATGTATTTTGTCTTAATTGAACAGCAGAAAACACTGTGCAAAACTAAGTTAACTGCTTTTGTTTCACTTCTTGATATGCACACGTTTTACAGCACTCTCTACATTTAGCTTGCTGAGAAAAGAAGTAGACTTAGGGATTCCCTATATTTCTCTTTCATTCTATATCATCATTTTCAGCATATGTAATTAAATAATATAGGTAAGTAATATAAGTATAAAAAGGGTATTATAGAGTTTTCTGAGCATTCATGTTTCTTAGAATGCCACTGTCTTCTGTCTGCCTCAGAATAATTTCTGGTCCAGATGGAGAGCATGGTCCACCAGGCTTTCCGTCCCGCCGCTTATGCAGTCATAGACAGGTGCTGTGCTCCACTGCAATTCTAAGCTCAAAGAACATCACAATGCTCCTTGTGGACACATCAGCAAGGAATGCTGGGGGCACGAGTACATATCCCCTCTGCTCATGCTCCATCAGCCTTTGGATTGCACTTGTCAGATTCAAGTTCACTGATAAAACTATCACGAATTTTGAGATGGTAACAGCAGAGCATTAAACCAAAAAAGCAGCTTTTTTGAGCATGGATTCCTGTATGATTGCACAGGCTGCAAGCTCATGTATTTGTCCCTGCTTGTAGCTGTTTCAGCCATTACCTCAGTGTGATCTGGTGTGTGAGCAATGCCACCGGAGACTTCCAAACCTCCCCTGACCGGGAAGTCTCACCAGACTGGCCAAGCTGGTATATGCCAACCAGTTTAAGTTTATCTATGGGGCCAGCATTACTTTACAATTTCAAAAATACATTTTAAAAGGGGATTTTCTGTTATCCTGAAATATTGAGATGATAATAAGTTTCTTAATTGGGAGTTTAATTCTGAATACAAGTATAGTAGTCTCACAAAACCAGCTTTGAATCTTATGATATTGGACACATTACTGACACAGGTTTAAATGATTTAGGGAGAGAGGACAGCAAAATAAAATTGGGAAATTAGGAGCCAGATAATACAGGGCACATATAATGGTCATTTGTACATTTGGGCTTTGCAGATTCTACTTCTGCTTTTGAATAGTATCCTGATTTTCTGGGTGAAACCTTGGAGTTGAGGATAAGTTGGGGGTCTACTCTTATCAGTGAAGCTGAGGACGCCTAGGAGACCCCCAACACATGAATACATCAAAGATGAGTCAATGAACAAAGTTAACAAAATTAAGCTCTTTCTCACAGGATTTTCTATTCATTTTGGTTGTTTACAGCCATTTCCTTATTTGATATACTACTGTAAGGGAGTATCAATTTCATTCAAATATGACAGGAAGGAGTCTTCGACTTCTAAGGGGAATGGCATTGCAATGCAGTTGGTAGGTACAAAGAATAATTAGAGCACACACATTTTTAGGGTTGTAAGAAAGTATAAGGATTCTCTAAAAGTGAAAAAGTTATTTTTAAAATGTTAAAAAGGACAATTAACGGAATCTAGCAATGAGTGGTGAGGAACCTTGGATGTTTAAAGACCATGTAAGTGTGGCCATGGTTTGACTGTGGTCTCACTATGTGGTGGGAAATGTAAGTCAGATAGTCTATATTAAATAGAAATTCCTAGAGGGCCTCAATCATAAACCCAATATCCAGGGAGAAATGAATGTGAATCATTTCTGAATAAAAGCATCCACAATTTAAACCCCTGGCTTGTCCATAAGTACAACTAATTTGAGTTTAAATTTTAGCAGACACAAAGTAAAAGCACCACAAAGAGGTTTCAGTATGATAAAATCATCTTATTAGCTAAAAGTATTTCAGATTTTAGAAAATATTCAGATACAGTACATATGATAATTATGTAGGAAATAGTTAAGAAATAAATAGAAGCTTTTTTAATGAATAAGAACAAGAAACTGTCCAAAATAATCAGTTAGATGTGAAAACATAGTACCCAGTAGAAATGTAAACTAGATAATTGAAATCAAATTCTGAAAAGATTAAACAATAGATTCAACACGACAGAAAAGAGTGTTAGTAAACTGGAAAATGCGGTTAAATATATCCACAGAATAGACACATAGACCATACAGGTACACACATTTTTTGTCAAGCCATGCTGGTCTTACAGTCTGCTTACTCATTTTCATCAACTCAATTTTTTCTCATTGCTTACCTGCCCCCTTTATGATATTAAAAAATAAAAATAAAAAACTTTATCTGTCTTATTTTTAGTTGCTTGCAGATTTCTGACATCGGAGCTTTCTTCCTATTTCAATAGCCACCCCTTCCCTATTGCAATAGTCCGTTGCCTTTCCTTGCAATAATTCTTTGGAGTAAAAATCCATCTTTACTAAGTCTTCGTTTGTTTTGTATTTGTTTGTTTGTTTTACCTCTGTACTATACGTGTATCCTTGACCTCATTGCTAAGCTCCAGACCCATGTGTATCCAACTATTTATTTAACATACCTATTTAAACAATAAGAAGGCAACTTAAATTCAACATGAAAAGCCAAACAGATGTTCTTGTCCCTGAAATTTGTTTATCTTCCATTGACTCTTAGTTTATTTAATAACACCAACTTTCTCCTAGTGATACAAGCTAGAAAACATGAGGGTCCTACCATATGCACCCATTCCCATCACCTGCTCATGCAATCTGTCTTCAAATTGTGTTGATATTTCTCTTAAATATTACTTGAATCCAGTCACTTTTCTTCAGATTGTATTCACCCCCCATTTGTATTTTTTTCATATTATATTCATATTATTTTTTTCACCTTCTGGTTTTTGATACTATTACCCCTTAACCTGGGCAACTTTAGTGGTCCCATCTTAGTATTTTTAATGTGATTATTTTACTCCTTACCTAAAACCTTTGAATGAGTCAGTAACCTGGCTCATAAAGATCAACGTATTAATAAAAACAAGATTTGGCATAATCTAACTACCATTCTTCCTTCTAGTCGCATCTCGTACACACTCTTTTCCTCCTTGACTGACTTCATTTTAGTTGTTTGAAATGGGCACCTCCTATTGGACTCAAGGGCTTCATATAAGTTTTTGCCTCTATGGAGAATGTTTGTGTTTCCTTCTTTTAACCTAAGTAAGTCCACCTCAACCATCAAATCTCAGTTCAAATGTAATTTCCCTAAAGACTTTTTCCTTACATTCCAGACTATATCAGTTTCTTCTGTTATGAGCTTTCATGGCAAAAAATCATACATTTCTGTGTTAAATCTTAATTTTAATGTATGACAAGTTTATTAATATCATCCAGCTCCAATAAAAACACAACTGTCATCTATTAACTATAACCTCCACGAGAGCAAAGTTATATGTTATCTACTTTATTTTACTCCTGGTATTTATTACATTGCTTGGGGCATAGTAGATTCTCAATAAATGGGTTGACTGAATGAATTAAAGACCGAGTAAAGGAAAAAATCAGAGGAATAAAGAAAAGTTGTTAAAGTTGGCCATTGACAGAAAGCAACCATTTTATAAATGGAGAACAGCCAATAAATGTTCAGTATCAATTAAAGGATTAGTACCAACAGAAAAGGATAAAAGTCCATGTCCTTTGTAGCAAAAATTTACTCTTAAAAGTAAATATATGGAGAGTTTACTCTCCAAATATACTGAGATGATATTTTATTCACATACAAAGATGTAATTTGCATTCTTCTAAAATCCTATACTGTCACTGCAACAATACCTTATTAATATGGCTGAATACTCTAATACATTTTTATATTCTTGAAGAGCATTATAATACATCATTTTGCCCTTGAGTTATAGCTAAATATGTTAAACCCAGCATATATACAATACAGAACTATTAGAGTTTTATAACATAAAACACAGTTATAGTGCAGTATTAGAAATCTACATAATAAAAACACCAAAACAAAATGACCTCGGGAACAACATATCAAGCATATTTTCAATAGGGAGATCTCAGAAAACAGAAACAACTAAAATCAAATATGGATCCATTTGAAAGTTCTATTAAAATAATACAATATAAAATTTTATTTTCAAGTGTAGATTTACAAAGTGAGAGTTCAAGTCATTATACCTAAAGAATATTTTTAAAATTTTATGTAGTAATTGGAATTTTGAAAATAGAAAGAAACTGGGGTAATTGAAGGAAGAGTAAATGTCCAATTTATTAAAATTTGCCAGAGCAAATATTTTTTTTTTTTATCCTCACCCGAGGATATTTTCCATTTTTTGTACAGATAGAGTGGGAGGGAGAGAGAGGAAGGAGAGAGAGAGAGAAACATCGATGTGAAAGGGACACATCGAGTGGCTGCCACCCGCACGACCAACCAGGGCCGGGGACAAACTGCAACCGAAGTACATGCCCTTAGCGGGAACCGAACCCGGGTCTCTCCGGACCGCAGGCCGACGCTCTAACCGCTGAGCCAAACTGGCCAGGGCCAGAGCAAATATTTTGAGTTTATTTTTTATAAATAATACATTTGCATGCATATTACACATTTTTTAAATTGGTTAAAACAATAAATATCAATGTCTACTTCAGAGGCAGTGTGAAAACTGGCTAATAGGACACTCTACTTTATCCACTAAAATTCAACACAATAAAGGATCATTTTAATGCTTGAGGACAGATGCTATTTCCAATATTTTTTTCTTTTGAGCTGCTGGGTTGCATTTAGGCACAGCTCGGGACTATTTCATATAATCCAGTTAAGGTGCAGGTGGCACTCTAGAACATAATCTCCATAGCATGTGTACCTTTTTAAAATTATTTGCCAATTATAGTTAACATATGATATTATATTAGTTTCAGGTGTACAACATAGTGATTAGACGCTTATATACCTTATGAAGTGATCCCAATAAGTCTAGAAACCATCTGATACCATATATAGTTATTACAATATAAACTATATTCCCTGTGCTGTAGCATGTGTTTCTTGATATAACATCATAGCTTTAGTTATGTTCCCTAAATTCATGTCCCCTCTTCCAAACTGTGATTCTTGAATAGCAGGACCTGCATATGATGTCTGTTTGTGTTGATGTCTATATGGAATTGATGTCTGTGTCTGATCAGAGCATAAAATTATTCTTATTCGTTCCTCTTGTTGGTAGTTTCATACACTTAGGTTATACCAGATAAATGATATCCACATAGGATACTTACTTAGATCCTCAAGTGCTTCACTTATCTGTAACTAAATCTGAAAGCTGAGATCAGGTTCTCTGCTCCTCCTGTTTGAAAGATGGTTGTCTCTTCCTGTGTAGCGTCAGCCGCAACCCTGAGACATGATGGTGAAGGTCAGAGTGAACAGGATTGGCTGTATTGGGCACCTAGTCACCAGGGCTGCTTTTAACTCTGGCAAAGTGGATATTGTCACTGTCGATGACCCCTTCATTGGCCTCAACTACATGGTCTACATGTTCTAGTATGACTCTACTCATGCAAGTTGAAAGGCATAGTCAAGGCTGAGAAAAAGAAGCTTGTCATCAACAGAAAGTTCATCTCCATCTCCAAGGAGCACAATTCCACGACATCAAATGGGATGATGCTGGCGCTGAATATGTTGTGGCGTCCACTGTTATCTTCACTACCTTGGAGAAGGCTGGGACTCACTTGAAGGGTGGAGTCAAAAGGGTCAACCTCTCTTTCCCTTCTCCAATGCCCCCATGGTTTTGATGGGTGTGAACAATGACAAGTATATGACAACTCTCTCAAGATTGTCAGCAATGCCTACTGCATCACTAACTACTTGGCCTCCCATTGCCAAGGTCATCCATGACAACTTTGGCATCGTGGAGGGACTCATGACCATAGTCCATGCCATCACTGCTGCCCAGATCGTGGATGGGCCCTCTGGAAAGCTGTGGCATGATGGTTGAGGGGGTGCCCAGAACATCATCCCTGCTTCTACTGGTGCTGCCAAGGTTGGAGACTGGGTCATCCCTGAAATGAATGGGAACCTCACTGGCATGGCTTTCCATGTCCCCACCCCCAATGTGTCCATGTGGATCTGATCTGCTGCCTGGAGAAAGCTGCTAAATATGATGACATCAAGAAGGTAGTGAAGCAGCCATCAGAGCCCCCTCAAGGGCGTCCTGGGCTGTACTGAGGACCAGGTTGTCTCCTGAGTCTTTAACAGTGGCACCCATTCCTCTGCCCTTGATGCTGGAGCTGACATTGCCCTCAAAGACCACTTTGTCAAACTCATTTTCTGGTATGACAATGAGTTTGGCTACAGAAGCAGTGTGGTGGAGCTTATGGTCCACCAAGGCCTCCAAGGAGTAAGAGACCCATGAATCACCAGGCCCAGAGAGAGCAAAAGAGGCCCTCCGCTGCCAGGAAGTCCTTGCTCCAAATTGATCCCCCAACACACTGAGAATCTCCTGACCTCCACAGTTTCCATGCCAACCCCCTGAAGAAGGGGAGGTATATAAGAAGCACCATCTTATCATGCACCATCAATAAAGTTCACTCTCCCCCCCCCAAAAAAAAGCTGAGTTCAGTGTTCAAAGTTTCACTATGCTGCCTGACTAAAACATCTGAGCCTCTAAGTTCTCAAAAACTGGTTGTAAATCCTGCCAAAAGTGGATTACACTATTTCAGTTCTTAACTGTATTAGTTCTTCTTGGAACATAGAAGTGCAAAGGCAGCACAATTTTTTAATTAAAAAGTCTACTGGACACTTTCAGACCATCTAAAAGGTTCTGTCAGCTTCTGTTCTGCAAATGTACAAGCCTATTTTTTTCCCCTGTAGTCGCAGCTGTTCCTTCACCTGTAATTCAGCACATAATTTCATAAACATCTGGGGTCCTATAAATCTATATGAAGAATCATGGCGTGTGTAAACAGATGTCTATATGAGCTATTCCCTAATGGATGGATATTATGGACAGTTTTTTTTGTTCTGTTTTGTTTTGCCATACGTTTGTTGTATACACCATATGGATAAACATATATAATTGAAACAGGCATATGAAAACCACTAACTCTCCTTTCCATACTATATCTTAAACATAAGCATTCGTAAGCCACTATACGTTATAGGGCAAGGAGTGGGGGTGGAATTCAAATACATGTAGTCAGTGTGTTATCACCTAAAGAAATCTCTCTTTATCTAATAGGCTCTAGTTTTCATAAGTTAGGTTGATTTTAGAATGACTTTTCATCTTGTTGGAATATCTAATGGTAACTAAAACTATGTTCTATATTCTCACTAGTGCGACTGACTTGTGGAAATCTCTCCACTATACTATTTTCCCCATGTTTAATATTTTTATCACATTGAATACCAATATACCACCAAATAAGTTAAAAAAAAAAATGGAACATTGATGGAACCAAAAGGTCCTTCAGGCAATATCCCAACCACTGTAAAATCATGTTGTATGTAGACACATTTCCTTAATTTTTATTGATCTTTGGTATTCTATTAGTTGGATAAAACACAATTTATCTCTTCATTCTCCTCTTCTCCACTATTCTTGAAGCCATAGTTTGCTGTGTTTGAATGTGTGCCATAGAGCTAGCAGTAATGGCATTCAACATAATGCCACTTTTCTAAGCCTGGCTATGTCTAGCATGCTCAGGTACCCTCCCTCTTTATTATAAGAAACCTGTCACTGCCCCCATCCCAGACTAACTCTAGTCTCCCTCTGTATTCTGTGTGTGTGTGTGTGTGTTTTAAGAAATTACCTACAGAATATGGCTTTAAACACTATATTCTCAGATATTTTTAATCCGTAAAATTCAGTGAGGATGAAGAAACCTGTCAGTTTTACAAATACACAGGTTATTTTGACACATATAGATAATAAAATTTGGGAGACTACTCATGATAAAAGAACCTTTTAATTTAGAAATTCTTATAGTGTTTAAGTCTTAACAGTGAGGCAACTGATTCTCAAAGCAATAGATTACGTTTGTACTTTTATTTATATCTAAACCTAATAGTTTCCCCCCCTTGTGAAACAGTATCATCCTATCACCCCCCCTCCCAATAGTATCTCATAGTCCCTGGAGAAGATCTCTTTAATATGGCACATTAGATCACCTGGATGTTGGACTTCTGCCTCTCTAACAGAAACCCATCCATCTCCAACAGCATTACTTCTCTCACATCAATCTCAAGCAAAGGCTATTTTTTCAACTATGCTCTGATTCATGAGTTGAAAGACCATAAAGGGGTCAGCATTTTTGTCTGTTTTTACTGCCAATCTCAGACCATTGTTAATCCACTATTATTCATAATCTCTAATATTTGAAACATGTTTTTGAAAATGTTCTGTTTGTCGTTAATTGATGCTTAAAAAAGGTTTAAAGTGAAACATGTTGAGATATCAGTTAACTTGTCCATTACCATTAGTCCACACCTTCCACCAATTTTCCAATAAAAATTCTGTAAGTGTAATTTAACCAGATATACACTTAAATAAACATGTTAAGTTCTATGGCCAGTTACTTATCACTGTGCCAAGTTAATTATAGAAAGACAAAATTTGTCTGGCATGATTTATTTTTCACAAAGTCAAGTAGGTTTTCTACCCAGTAACTTGTGTTCATCTACACCAGGAATTTTTAATGTTTATCATCTCATGGCACACATAAACTAATTACTAAAATTCTGTAGCACACCAAAAAATATATTCTTTGCTGATCTAACAATAATAGATATAATTTAATTGATTAACGCATAATAATAATAATAATAATAATAATAATAGTAATTACTACCCTTTTTGCCCCAAGTTTACTTTTTAAAAAATCAGGTGCCTATACTTGTGTATAAGAATTTCTGGTAGCAAGAATTAATCCATCAGACACAACCTTATTATGCAACGTGACCAATAAGATGCAATTCTATTATATGACCTATATGTATATGGTTCAAAATAGGGCATTTAAACCAGGCTGTTGTGGTGTTGACTATTGTCATTTTTATTTGACAACTTAAGGGAAAAGTGGTCAGTGCCTGTGACTAAACAGTCAGGTGTTACATGCTTTAACATTTCTTGTGGCACACCAATTGGAATTTGCTACTCTAGACCATTGCAAATTGATTGTTCCAAGCT
Organism: Molossus molossus; assembly: GCF_014108415.1. NCBI lineage: Eukaryota > Metazoa > Chordata > Mammalia > Chiroptera > Molossidae > Molossus > Molossus molossus. The sequence continues at coordinate 27,916,789 of NW_023425401.1, read as the reverse complement.
GCACTGTAATTACTTTGCAGGTTATCAAATTCAAGATGATTGGTCTTTAATTACTGTTAAAAAACTAGACAACAGGCCCAAATGGTGTCATTTATACTAAGTCCCATGTATCCAAACTGAAACTAAAGGTATTTACATGTTTTGGCTCTCCCAGAAATGGAGTCTTAAACCAGTCCACAGGAATTGCCTGATCAGCACTGGTTATGTAATCTGCCTGCCATCGCCTAAAGGAATGCAACCTTGTAATAACAAACTTGCTTTTTGCCTAGTGTAACTTCCTTGTTTCTGCTCCCTCTGTCTATAAAACTCTTTCATTTTATTTACAGCTCCTTGGAGCTTTTTTCTATCTGCTAGATCAGATGCTGCCCAATTCGAATCGATCTTTTGCTCAAATAAACTTCCAACTTTTAAAAGTCAACTTTTGCTGCCTTTTAAAAATATGATCAGAAATGTCTTTCTTTGCTTTTCATGTACTTTCCCCCCTACATTCTATGTTTCAAATAGAGCTGATATTTCAATGGTCATCTAGCAATGTAACAAATGGCTCAGATTGAACGCTGTTTTGCTTATCTGATTTGAATGAGCCTGAATTATTTATTTATTTATTTATTGGGCAAGAATTTGTTCGTCTTCATAGTTTGGAATGTGCCTCTCCTATTATTGGCAACATTCTCTCTGGACACATAATCACAATTGAATTTATTTGTATAAACAAGCACATCTTGTTTTATTGCACTTTGCTCTATTGTACTTCACAGTTGTGAGTTTTACAAATTAAAGGCAAGACCCTCTAACAACAAAGAGATCACTTGCTTTCTTGCTATACTCACTTTATTGCAGTGGTCTGGAAGTTAACGCTAAATATCTTTCAGGTATGCACGTGCACTTATTTATATAGGTGTTAGTCCAAAATATTAAATGACTATTGGTGGAGCAAGAGAGAAAAGAATGAGCTGGAGGAGGAGAGATGGCAAGAGGAACAGAGTCAGAAAATAGAGGAGAGGAGAATTGAGGAAGGAACACCTACACTCAGTGGTACCCAAGCAATAACATATCACAGTAATCTCAAGTAACTACAGGGGAGAGAATTATTGTTTTCATAATGTACTGCTGGTATAAATGACTATAAAGCAAGTTGTATTCTTTAGTTTGAACTTTGAACTTTATATATATATATATATATATATATATATAAAGTTCATTCTAAAGAATACAACTTGCTTTATATGTATATAGTAAATGGTGGACAGTGAGTGGCTGAATCTGCTCTATGCCCCGCAATTTGCTGTTATTCATGTAGTTCTCACAGCAACACAGAAATTTTAACATTATGATTTCCATATTATGAGAAGAAACTCAGGTCCAGAAAGGTAACTGCGACTTGACCAAACAAGTTGTAGTCAAAATCAGATATAGGGTCTCCTTTTCTCATCGCACCACAGGCACCCTTTCCAGTTAACTTGGTCAATAGTTTGTGCACATTTACACACTGAGTTATAATTTATATATAAAAAGCACAAACCTAATGTGTTCCATTTGATAAACTATGACCTTTTATACATTTGACTAACCACTGTTCAAAACAAGATAGCCCAGCCGGTGTGGCTCAGTGGGATTGAGCATGTAGCCTTTACATGAGCAGATCATGCCCATTGGTTTTATTTACTTACTGTTTTTTTTTATTATTTATTTTTATGTATAGTTTGTATACAGTCTTATGTTAATTCCAGGTATACAATATAGTGATTTGACATTTTTATACCTTACAGTGTGATCACCTCACTAATTGTGGTAATTATCTGTCATCATGTAAACTTACCAAACTATTATTGACACTATCTCTTTCCCCTTTTCACCCATCTCCCCACCCCCTCCCTTCTGGTAACCATCCCTCTGTCTCTGTTTCTCTGAGTCTGTCTTTGTTTTGTTTTGTTTGTTTGTTTGTTTAGATTCCACATAAAAGTAAAAACATCGTATTTGTCTCTCTGCCCGACTGATTGCACTTAGCATAATACCTTCTATATCCATCCACTGGTTTTAGCATCATGCTCACATTTTTAAAAAATAGGATGAGCCCAGTCAGTGTGGCTCGGTTGGTTGCACATTGTCCTATGCATCAGGAGGTCACATGTTCTATTCCCGGTCAGGACACATGCCTGAGTTGTGGGCTGGATCCCCAGTAGGGGACATGCAGGAGGCAGCCGATTGATGTCTGTATCATCCATGGTTTCATCTTTCTCTCCCTGTCCCTTCCTATCTCTGAAATCAATAAAAACATATTTTTAAAAATAGGATGAAATTCTGCTGAATTCACTCTTGTAACCTATTTTTGCTTCAAAATATAAATTAGTAACACATATCAATATAAAATAGTAATTCAAAAGCAATAAAAGGCTTTCAGACTAAGTAACTGTGAATAATGTGCAGACTGTTTATTTTATTCCACCTTCCTCTATCAGATGAGATAATTAAATTTTAGCCTAAATATAGGCATAGGAAGAGTTCTTTAAATAAAGGAAATCAAAACCAGCAACTGGGATCATCACCTTCATAATTTATGAAGCTCTAGTAATTAGTTGATTGCAACTGCCTGATTTCATAATTCCAAAGACAATAGCACTGATAAATGTAGCAAAATGTTCACAACTTAAATTAATTAATTACTGGAATATGATTGACAGAATAAGAAAGAGTATTGTCTATACTGGCTTTATTGCCAGGCAAAAGGCCAGGGATCCTGGGCCTAAACAGAAGATGAAATAAAGAAAAATTAGGTAAAATGACTTTAATTAGGTTCTGGATATATTCTGCTTCTAATGAATTATGCCAAACACACACACACACACACACACGCACGCACGCACGCACGCACACACATATGCACACACACACAAAATCCTCTCACTGGAAGAAGTATAATAAGTTCAATAGAGAACTCCTAGTGATTCTTAGAGATTTAAAAACTATTTAGGATATCTTATCTCTCTTTGTCCCTTATAAGTTCACTGTGTATTAATATAATGTCTATCAATGTGATATAATATGTAGAGCTTTTGATAAAAACATGTTGCCTGGCCCAGATTTGGGAAGTAAGAAGTGGTAGAATTGAGAGAGTTAGAAAGAAAATAATTCCATTTCAAATTTTAGTTTTTGAGTAATAATGAATTATTTTATTCAAATTAATCATGAAAGAATGGATTATTATTATTATTGAAAAATATTAGAGTGATTATATATTTAATGTCAACTTGGTGCTCTATGGGTCAAATACTCTTTAAGGGCTTTGGTGATTTTCATAATCAGATTCCTGTGCAACAAAGCAAATCTTAGATCAGAAAAAATATGCTTTACCTGGCTGATTTTCCCTCGAACTCACAAAAATCCTTAGGTCCAGAAGTACATGGCCTTCTTTCAGTGCATATGTATAAAAAGAGAGAGAGAGGCATTAAGCTTTCTGATGTCTTCTTACAAAGGCACAATCTCATCATGACCTCACCTAAACCTAATTACTTCTCCAATGCTCCATCTACAAATACCATCATCACATTGTGGTTTGGGGCTTCAACTTATACATTTTGAGGGACACCATTCAGTCTACAGCACTATGACTCTATTTTATGAGCCTGTATTCATTTTCAAATTGAGTCATCAGCAGTATATACTGGAATTTTTATTTCCTGTCTGCATGGCCAATAAGGAGACTAACCTCTTTCTGTTCTGGCAAAAGTCAAATTAATATATTAGTATGCTAGTGGATATTTCATTTATGTATTAGTGGGTATATACAAGGGTTATACCATCCCTAAATGGATTCTTCATGGAAGCCACACAATTACTGTGATTCTTACTGTCTGGTAATCTAGAAATATCTACATTAGGGTTTTCAGGCCACCATATCGCATAAGTTAGCAGTTATCTTGAGCTTCTCAGAATATATATATATATATATATATATATATATATATATATTAAAATGTTCAAGATGGAGCTGAGGAAGACATTGAACCACATGGCAGATACAACAGAGATCTCATCCAATTCCTTAAAGAGCTTTGGATCTGGAATGTTCTTTTAGCGTTTTCCTACATTAGGTAAGGGGACCAAGCCTATGGGGGTATGGGGCTCCTGCACTGACCAGCTGTGGAATGCTGGTTTCCTTTAGGGTGTGAACATAACTTCAAGCAGACCATTTCCGGTTCCTGAAGAGTGGTTCAGATTTCAGTTTTCAGCAACCAACACGTGAAGTAGATGGACAAATGAGTCCTATGCTCGATGGGTGTACACACTGTTGAACCACAGCATCCCCTACCGAATCCCTCTGAGTACCAGCCAAGTTCTCTTGAGATGCTGCAGTATTAAGCCCTATTTTCATAGCTCTCAGAAGACCAGCTATTCCTTGGACAGAAACTGGCTTTTCCTTGGATTGGAAACTATTTTAATAAAAGGATGTGATTTTAAACCAACTTGTCTTGCTGAGAGGCAGAATTTTCCTATGGAAAGAGCTCTGTATTTGGGAGCCAGAAAACTAGTATAAGTTTATCACTTACTTTTTGAAAAAGGTGTTGATCTGTAGATTATAATATTTCTTTGGGGAAAAGTTAAGGCTCATCTTTTCAGTAAAAAGAATATGTTACTGTTTATAGTAGATAAATAATGCTAATTCAAATTTTAAAAAAGAGATTAATTTGAAAATAAACTTTTGTAATCAAATATGGAATGTCAGCTTAACATGACCTACCATTAGCTGTATGAATATTTCCATGGGAGCCTATGGCTCATTTTCCTGTTTTATTTCTCAAGCTGAGGGTCCAAATCTGCTGCAGTCAAAGGGTTTTGTCCACAATGCACAGCAGAATATATTTCATTTTATTATATTATTTGATAAAGAGCTTCTTGTTAAACTAGACATTTATTTGTGGACCACTTTATTTTTATCCTTATATCATGTCTGACAAATCTAGTTACTTCTTTCCCATTTTATGACTCTAAATTAATGAGATTTTTTTCTGTAATATTTTAAATGTTTAAGAGAGTTGTTTGCATACAAAACACTTAAAAAAAAAAATCCCGGATCTTTCATGAAATATTTTTGGTACATTGTAGTTAGGCCTTGAAGAAATTAGCTAATTGATAATTTCATGACCCTTTTATTTTCTGCTCTTATTACTGATTTAAAATTTTTTTTTCTTTATTGATTTTAGAGAGAGAAGAAGGGAGAGGGAAAGAGAGATAGAAACATTGATGAGAGAGAACATCAACTAGCTGCCTCCTGCATGTCCCCACTGGGGATGAGCCCACAACCTGGGCATGTGCCATGACCGGGAATCGAACCAGCAACCTCTTGGTGCATGGGTTGACATTCAACCACTGAGCCACACCGGGTGGGGTTATTACTGATTCTTTATGAGTGCAATTTATTCACAAATAATTATTAAACTATAATTAAAAGTATAACTTATAATTAAAACTATAACTTATCAAAATATAAAGGCTCGTAAAATAGCTATTCTTTCTCTGGACATGATTGACTTTACTTTCAGTGGAAAATACTACAAAAATTCTCATTGAACATCTTTAAAAACAAAGATATTTTATAAATAGAAATTTCTCATTAGTTTTTTAGTTCAGTAAGTACTTATCAGTCCCAGTATACCTCAGTCAACCTAACATGAGTGCACACTCTCCTCTCCCAACAAATATACATTCACACCCACTCTCTCCCACGCCCTCCCCTACAAACACAATCACGCCCACAAGCAGGCTCACACATACTCAAAGACTGTCATTTTTTAAAAAATGTAATGTAAAAGAAGCAAAAATATACAAATCTCCAAGGAAAGGATATTCTTTGTAGCCAGAAGCTCAGCCGTAAAGGACTCTGGCTAGTAGAAGAAGAAATCAAGATTTTAAAGGGCACATGAACGTTGAGGTTACTACCTTTTGCAAAAAAAAAAAAAAAAGGCTGGCTTCATCTCTGTGACTCCAATTATCTATTTGTCTTTAAAACTTCTCAAACTGAAAATAAAGAAAAACAAAGCCACTCAGGGTAAAACCTTGCTTATCATCCATGGACTGTACAAATTAGACACAAATGATCATTTCAAATATGTCAGAGCTTCCAAAAACATTCTATCACAAAAATATTTAGAAATCAGCATTGAATTAAATCAATTGCACCCCCCTGTCATACTGATGAAGGAATTGTATGCTCTGTTTTCATGACAAGCACATCATTAGTGTACATACTTTTAAACTGATTTTTCATTCAGCAGAAGGGACATTAGGGTTAGAGTTATATAAAAACTCAAATCACACTTGATGTTTCTCAAATATCATGCTTTGTGTGGCCTAATCAAGATTTCATCACATGTTTTATTAAGCTCTGTCACAGGGACCAAGCCAAAGCCAGATGATCCCTTATTATTAAGCAAAAGTAAATTGCATTCTGTTTTGGTCTGAATTTCAATGAAATGGTTCCTAATATACATGGGAAGTATATGGAAGTCCATTGTAATACCACCAAAATGCTGTAGTACATTCATGTAACAGGAGAGCTGAAAGAAATGATGAACTGTAAAATTGGGAGTTTAGCACAAAGAAAACAGAACTATTATGCATGTACGAACTAACGTGTCACTAACGTGAGAATTATTAGGCAAATGTCAACGAACGCTTACTTTTACTACAGTTTTGTATTTATCACATATCTGATATAACTACAAAAGCCTCAAAATAGTGGGTTGGTCAATTATCGTTCAAACAAGTAAATGTTTTACAAGAGTAAATTCCACTATTGTTTATGTGAAACAGCTTGAAAATTAAGAGCACCTTCCAATATCAAAATATGTTCTACTGATGTGAAACAGACAATATTTTAACACAATCATTGTAAATGCTACAGAATGATCAGGACTGAAGAGAAGTTGTATATAAAATCTTGTAAGTCAGGATCACGTGTAATCATGTAACCCAATTTGCCTTGGACAGTTCTAGTTCATGCCTGGTTCTACTGTTATTACTAAAATCACTCCCTTTCACTTTCTCAGTGTTCTTGATTAGTTTATAATAACTTAGGTGGCCAAATTATCCTCAGTTTTAAATACAGATAAGCCAGAACAGTGCTCTTTCAATTGACCATGAGAGCAGTAAGTCTTCATTGTCTTACCTCAAGAATATGTCTCCTCCCTTCTTTCTTTCATAACTCAAAGCAAACACAGATGTTTTGATATTCCCAGGACATTATTGTTGTCCTTTATATAGAAGGTATGGTTGAAATAATACTAACTATATCCAATGAACTAGAAGTTACATGTTTCTAGGTACTTTTGTAAAAAGCATGCATACCATACAATTAGATACAAGCAACCTCACCAAGGCCTTCAACATTCGTGAAATTTCTAGGAGGACAATAGTTGGGGCTGTGTTGCAGTATTCCCTCTGAAATAAAATACAAATTTCTCCACCTGCATTTTCTCATATAAAATGATGCACGATGCCTGGTGAATCTTTTTGAATTTTGGAAGCCACATTTGTCATATTTGGTTGTGAATCTCAGATTAATTTACTGATTGACATGATAGCCTTTTGGAGAGAGGCTGGAGGAGGAAAGGGCTCACCTGTAGATCCACACTGTGATATAAACAACTCTTGGGAGGTAAACACCTTGTGAACTTGGGTGCTGGTCCCTAAGAGACAGAATTTATATGTAAGAACCAAAGAGAGAGAAATAGCAAATGTTCTCTCACTATACTTATAATAGGTCACTTAGGAACTGTTGCTTCCCATTCCTGCCATTGGTCCTACTTCCCAAAGGAGACTTACGTTAAGAAACAAAGCTATAATTCTACTAAATTGAAAGATGAGCTTTCCCACTGGCCTATTAGGTCTTCTTATAAAAGAGAACCAATAGGAATAAAGGAGCTAATCTACTGTCTGTGGCGAATAATACTGGTTACTCGGGAAATTGTGTTGACATGACATAATGGATTCAGAAGAACCAAGTCCAGAGTATCTCATAACTCATACTCAGTAATAAACATCAGTGGAAAAAATAGCAATATGATCAAGACAGAATCATTAAGGACTCAAATACTTACAGAAAGATTTATCTGGTCAACCAGATAAATAACTTCAGCTAAATGACGTGCTTGTAGAAGGTAAAGATACATTGAATGGAAAGAAAAACTCCTCCTGACTCGCTGTAGAGGTGATGAGTGGAGCTGCTGTGCATATTCGTTTTCAGATAATTTTGTCTTCTTGCTAACCTTACAATTAGTTTCAATTGGAAGTATTACTGAATTGATACCATCCCTACAGGAAGGTGATTGACTTCTTTTTCTGGCGCCTCTATGTCTTTTGCACTATAATTTGAAAGTTTATTCTATACAAAGGATGAGAATGAAAACTGAGTGGCAAAAAGGGTAAACTCTGCTCTATATTCTTATTCTACAGTTCACCTCCACCATCTCTCCACCCTTCTCTGTTTTTCCCTGAGTCTTTAGAGGCTGATCTCTTTGGTTGCATTACCCAGGTTCTCCTGATGGCAGGTGGTTGGAACTGGCTAGTGGGAGACATCAAAAGGAGAGTGAGCCTGGCTGATGTGGCTCAGTGGTTGAGCATCAACCTATGCACCAAGAGGTCACCGGTTCGATTCCTGGTCAGGGCACATGCCCAGGTTGTGGTCCCAATCCCCGGTGGGGGGCATGCAGGATGTGGCTAATCAATGTTCTCTCTCATTGATGTTTCTCTCTCTCTCTCTCCCTCTCCCTTCCTCTCTCTCTAAAGTCAATAAAGGAAGGAAAAAAAAAGGATAGTGAAAGTTGAGAGATAAAAGAATGTTGAGATATTTGTTTTCTGCTCCTGACTTCCCCCTCAACCCCAGCTATGTGAGTTAGATCCTCCTGCCACTAACTCTTGCTATGTGATTCCTCCTCAAGATGGTTTCAACTCCTACTGAGTTATGATAATTCTCTTTACCACCCCTTCCCTGGATCTTGTTCTTTCAGTCTTATAGGTAACAATAGCTTTTACCATCCCTCATTTATAATGTTTAACCTTGGGCACACCTTTATAAGTAGCCCCCTTTAAAACTTTTGCATCTTAATCATTTGGAGTGAATTCTGTTTTCTACCTCACTGACACTGATCCAAAAGAATTCTCAGTTGATTTTACACAAGAACCCATAACTATTTTCTTTTAGTTTCCATTAAGCTTAGTTAGCACAATACCTAGCCTATTATAAAAATTAGCATTAATGTTGAATGAATGAATGAATAAATGAATGAATGACTTTATTAGGATATTCTAAACTTCATTTGGCTATAAAGAGTAGGAGCATGTGTAGGGGGATATGCTGTAAGAGATTATTAAGTTTCCTTATAGGAGTATCTCTCTGGCTATAAGGGGAAAACACATAATTGGAACATAGGCAATCACAAATTCCTACGTGACTTCTACTGAAAATGGCCAAAGTAAAAGCCTGATTTATTGAGCTATTTGATGGAGAGAAACATGAGATGGAATGATCAGGATATAGGATATTTTAAATGCTTGATATTAATTTAATGATATATTTCAATATGTGAAGAATATAATATATATCTATCAAGGTCATATTACAGGTTGAAACTTAAATTGGATTGCCCAATATAATACTCCTAGTATGTTTAAGACCAAGACTGACATGTAGGTCTTCTGTCAATTATTCATTTCCTGAAAAAAGCATTAATATTATTTGACACATATTGTAGCTCATTCACTTTGTAACACTGATTAATTGCATTAAGAGCAATTCCTATATAATGAGATTCATAAGTAAGTGGAAAAATGTATACAGATTTCTCATTTATATATGATACAGATACAGGAGAGATAAATTGGATCTAAATTGAGAATGCATCAGAAAGTAATGGGAAGAACACCAAGCAGGTCAGACACATATCTCTGAATTATTGTCTGTCCTACAACTACATTTTGGGGACTCTTAAAGTCATAGCATGCATGATTGTTTAATTAAGAGCATTTCAAGGTAAAGTGATATTAGTTCCTTTTATGATAGTGTGGAATAAAGGTTATAGGTGTTTTATGATGAGATATTTTAGGAAATATTCTAATTGCTATGCTTGTAAAGAATATGCTAGTGCTTTCAAAAGGAGGAATCAATTGGGCCCTTTACTTTGAAAATAGTGACATAAACCATAATTAGTCATGTCTGATCACTGTCACTGGTCTATCAACTTGTCTTATCATAATAGCTATAGTTATAAAACATAATTACATAATGACATGATTACATAACATAATTGCATGAGTGATTTTAAATTTTAATAAATATTCATATATGAAATTAAGTAACTTAGACACTAAAAAATCTGTGGTATCTAATTTAACGTGTAATAATTCACTCAATTGTAATTAAATTTCTTTGCAAGTTTTCTTTATTTTTTGCGTTCTGACACCTTTAAAGTCATAGACATTGTTTTGTCTCATGCAGTTGCCTGTTTGAGACACTGTTAAGTATAATGCTTTGCCTGTGATGTTTTCAATATTTAGCCCATTATGTTCAGCTGGGTATATATAATTCATTATATTTTTATGGCAGTTATACATTCATTCATGTAGTGAGCTTCATAAAAAACAGGGAATAAAACTATAATGTCAGATTAATTATTAGCACTACTCTGCTGGAATTGGCCTTATGCAAAAGATTTGTGCCCAAAATAAAAAAGCACAGCATGAGGTAGATTGTATATTCTGAATTATATCTAAGACTACACTCATTTGTTCATTAAAACACATCTTTATCATCCCATTGTAATTCTTCTTCTTATATTTAAAAATTTGACTTAAAATGAAAATTATTAGATGTCAGAGCAATCAAAGGCAGATGCATTTTAGTTTTAATAGAAGCACTTTTCAGTATATCATTTTAACATCTCATTTTAAAATGAAGAGATTCTAGATGAAATGTTTGCAAGTCATTCCATGAACGGGAGGGAATGCTGAGAAAATAAAATTATAGTAACAAATTATAGAATGACTGAAAAATTTCTGATGTCAGTCAATTTTTTAAAACTCTTCGGTAAACATATCAATTGCATTTGTTTTAAATGACAAATCTGCAGAGCTCCTTGGTTTTGCCCTTTTGAGAACTGATCTTCATTTCCACTGATTTCCAGAACCTGATAAATCAGATCACCACGGGCACTGTCTACAGAAGAGCAACGGCCTTAGGGCCTTACTCTTTGGGTTTTTTTAAGTGTCATCGTCTTGTACATAGAGACCTGGCTTGACAGTCCTCTATTCAACAGGAAGTATCTATCCATTAAAGTGGTGGACATCATTGTTTATGAATAAGTGTCATTTCCATGGCTACCTTATACCTTCATCCTGTAGCACTGTGATAAATGTTCTCGTTCCTTAAAGTGCCATTACTTACTTAGAACAAGTCTCTGTAGGCAGATTTGTTTTTCAAATGTGTTTTTTCATATTTATAGTATTTACTTTTTACTTATTAAAAATACCACAGCAGCCCTGGCCGGTTTGGCTCAGTGGTTGGAGCGTCGGCCTGCGTATCAGAGTCCCAGGTTCAGTTCCCACTAGGGGCACATACCAAAAAAAAAAAAACCACAGAAAATAAAAATATATTTTGATGTGATTTGATTATGGGTTTCTTTTCTCTAAAAAGCTGTTGTTAGACTGATCTTAAAGCATAAACTTCTGGGTAGAGCTTCCTGAATTTATTACGTAAGGTTTAGAATAAATATAAATTTTCGATTTACTATTTTATTCCCTGACTCCTTATCTCTTCAACCTTATCTCTCATTATTTACCAAGAAGGTTTTTTTCTTTAATCAGAAAATTTTTCTAAGAAATTATTATTCTGGTTTCAATGAATTTTTTTCTTATTCTTTTCTCTTACCTAAAGTGGCTGGTAATTCAATCTCTAACATTGCAAATGTCACCAGTGGACCCTTCCTTATACAATAACCCTTTCGAAAGTTTCCGAAGTGTCACTGCTATCAAAATACTGACTGACTTCTGACCTCTGGCCAGGCATTGTGATTTCTATATACAACTGCAGTAGCATCTGCATTAAGAGCCTCTAAATGAAGCATCGAGGTTTGTAATACTACTACTGATTGCCCAACCCTTCTGGAACAGGAAGCTGTATTTTATTTATCTATTTATCTATTTATTTATTTATTTATTTATTTATTTATATTATTTTTTTATTAATTAATTTTTGTTACAGATGTTTCTCCTTTTTCCCCCACTGATTCCCCCCTCACCCTCCCTCCCTGCCCTTTCCCCAGTTTGTTGTCCATGTCCACTGGTCATGCATACGTGCATATAAGTTCTGTGGTTTATCTCTCCTCCACCACCCCCCTCTTTAGGGGATTGTCAGTCTGTACCCCACTTCCGTGACTCTGGGACTACCCCATTCCTCAGACTGTTATGAAGCTGTGATTTTTATACACCAACTATTGTTGGGCTGACCCAGGTACCTTAATGTCCCCAACACTTCCTACCTTCTTTGGTCTGAGCATGCTCCTCTAGTAAGACAAAGCCTTCCAGCAAAGAATTGTAGGTGCCCGGATAGGATGCCGTCAAGTAGACTTGCAAACTTGAATGAGGTAGCTCACCACATGGGCCCCTCTGAGGCTTGTTTTATGCAGTCTCCCAAAGTCCCCAGGGAGACGGAGTCAAATGGATCAAAATGGCTTTTAAAATTAAATAAACCAGAGTTTCTATTTTGATTGTAATACTTGTGAGCTACATTCTGGGTGTCATTTATATTAATAGAAATATTTATCATACTACAGGAATATTGTTGAAATGAAATACAGGAGTAAACCTTGATTTACGATACCCAACTCATGATGTGGCTGATCTGTCAACTGGTTTGAGTGTTCAGTCTGGTCCCTGAGACTTCTTTTCTCTATCTGATGTCTCTGAACGAGGAACTACTAAACTGAAAGCATAACTTGTAGTGCTTTAACCTGAAATGTGATCATGATCTGAGTCTTCATAAGGAAACTATGAGACACAAATTAAATCTCAAGCAATCACCTAAGGTGGGTGAGAGAGTCCAGGTCTTTCCCGAGCTGGACTGCTTGCTAAAGTGACCTTCAGCAAGTACTCAACCTTTTTATTCATTAGCTCTCCCTTGTCAAAGTAAGGGGCAAGAATATATGACTACCAGTAATGCATGGCCATAGTGAAGAGAGATGGAAAAATTAGAACCCTAAAATATAAAGATTTGCTGGGGAAATATACCATGTATGTGGAAATATTAATTGTCTTCATTGTTTTCTTTGTGATTGAACTTGAGTGGATGAGGTATATTGTCACTTCTGGTTTGTTGCTTAGTTTAGTCTCACACAAGACTTCCACAAAATAGAATAGATTTTATGATATCTTCCCACTTAAAAGAAGCAGATAGTTACATGGCTGGTTTCACCTAATGGAGAGATTTATTATCATGCTAAAGTGAAAATGTGATAAATGAATTTCTTAATTTAGCCTTTTCCCAATCTGCATATTTCACATTTCAATCAAATATAAATGACCACCAAGCAATGATTTTATGTATTTGAATTACATAAAAATGGTAGAAATATAAATATTAAGGAGATCAAACTGTAAGTAAAATTGGCTCATGAATTCTGGGAACCAACTACTTGACTTTTGGATTATTACATTGAAATTTTTTTAAAATACAAGAAAATGTTAATTCTTTCAGAAATAAGATCTAACAGGTATCTCTAATCAAGTAAGAAAAAAGTTAACACAAGTTTAGAAAATTAAGAAGGGGACTATATATGTCTAAGTATAAAATTATTATATTATTTCTCTACTATTTCTTTTTTATTTTTCTTCCTTACCTTGATCTAATGGTCACTGATTCCATATAAGCAATTTTCAAAACTTTGGTTGTCAATTTTCTATGACAGATTTATTCTTCTGGTGGGGGTTTGGACAAGAAGTAAAGTAGTTTCAATTGTACAATAAAGAAGAATGAAGTTATTATACTTTGTGTAGAAATGAGGAAGAGTCTATGCATTTAATTATTAATTAGCATGTATTTAAAAGCAATAGTACTACAGAATACTGAATTAGAAAACTAAAAAGTTGGGTAATTGCCATATCCTGTTCTAGTGGGATCCTGGTTTCACTCCCTCATTCTGCTAACGTTTGGAATTCCGTGGTCTGTAAGTTTCCTTTTAGCACTAAGAATCCATGATTCGTCTATATTGTGATTTGTTTGGTGTAGCAAATCCATGAACTCCTGATAATGCAGCTTTGAAAACAGCCCACCAATCTGTCTAGATTTATGGAGAAGCTAGAATTATGGAAAGTTAGACTCCTTTTGTAGACTTCTCAAGGTCTGAGGATTTAAATCTTATATATCAGGTACATGGTTGCCTTCCTACTCATTGTTTCAAATCCTCAAACAATCCTCCAGAGAAGCTTGTGGCCAAAGGGAATCACTTTCAATCATATCTGAAGTTTGTAGCTCCTGTTCTGAGATGTCTTCTAGTCAATTAGTTGTTAACAGTACTCCTAGTAGATCTATTTCAGTGTTTGTTTTTAGAAAAATAAATTAGACTGTAGCATATATAAAGTTAACAGAAATATTTTAAGAGTTTAAGATTATTTTATTTTATTTGAGTTGTTAATACATTTTTTAACTTTTTTTTTTTTTCTTTCTTGATTTAGAAAGAGAGGAAGGGAGAGGGAGAGAGAGATAGAAACATCAATGAGAGAGAAGATCAATTGGCTGCCTCCTGCATGCCCCCCACTGAGGATTGGGCCCACAACCTGGGCACGTGTTCTGACCGGGAATCAAACTGGCGACTTATTGGTGCATGGGTTAACACTCAACCAGTGAGCCACACCAACTGCACTGACTTGTTAACACATTAATAAATTCATCAAGTAATTGTGAAACTCTTTACTTCAACTGTGTAAACACTGGAAGAAGTAAAATTTGATTTACTAACACCCTGGACATTAAACTCTCCTCTCTTAGCATTAAGATTCAAAAATAGTCAGAATGAGATGAACAAAAACTGAACATTTCATAATGTCCCACATAAAATCAACAGTTATTACATGTTGTGATTTTCATTTTCAATAAAGCAATGAACCTATCTAAATTTTGTCCGAGTGTTTCGAAAAAAGAGACGCCTGTACTTGTTCACAGATTAAAGAAATAAGAGTCAAATGATATTAGATAAAGCAGTGTGTACTTTTAAAAATTGCAATGAAAGGAGCATTAGATTATGTTTTTAAAGCCCAAAATGAATAAGGACAAAGCAAAATGAGAATCATCTAGTTGGAAAAAGATATATAACAAGGCATATAGCATAGATTCTTTGTCCTCCTCTTGTTTTATTATTTTCAGTATTAAGTACAAAGAATTCTGTGCCCTGGCTGTGTGGCTCAGTTTGTTGAATGTCATCCCATGCACCGAAAGAAAGGTCGCCAGTTCGAGTCCTGGTCAGGGTACTGGCCCAAGTTGTAGGCTCAATCTCTAGGCAGGGTGCCTGCAGGAGGAAGCTGATCTATGTTTCTCTCAAAGCGATATTTTTCTCTCTCTCCTTCTCCTTTCCTTTCTCTCTAAAATCAGTTTAAAAAAAAACAAACAAACTCTGAGATGTATACATAAGGAGAAATGCTGATTTGGTCAAGTTTCTGAGCAGTTTTCAGCCATTTTATAAACAAGTCTCTATGACCTTACCCAGTTTATTATTTACTTAGCATTTATACAACTGGGCACGTAGGTCCACTAACCACAGGCTTAGTAAGAAAAAAAAAAAAAAAAATAGAAACCTAAGGTCTTCCTAAACTGGCTTTAAAGACTTGTGTAAACTATTAAGGGTATGAGTATAAAGGTAAAGAAATCCAGAAATTATAAATTAAAAGGTAAAAGTATAAAAGTTCACATTTTACCTCAGGACTAGTATAAAAGATAAACTAGAAAACAACTTTTAAGAGATACTGAATTTAATTTCTTCATTTAAAGTTGAGAATTACCCAGAAAGAGATACTGAGATACCAAGACTTTTACAACTTAAAAATGCTTTCATTTATATAGTAAGTCATTACATATATATATGCATATGCACATGCACTTACACATACACATACGCATACACATACCCATACATGTACATATACATATACATAGAGAGATCTCACTCTAAACAATAAATTAAACAATGAAAGTTTTTCTCAAACTATCATTTGTGATTGAAATATTATAGAGTCTGTTAAATAATTTGCACATACTTTTATAAAGGCAGACTTTACTTATATAGGGATAGACAATAAAACCTAGAGCAAGGCAGAAAAAAGAAGAAAGAGGTGAGAAGACTTCTCATAGTTAAAGTGATATTCTTTTCTTTTCTTTTTTTTTTTAATTAGTTTATTTTTGTCACAGATGTTTCTCCCTTTTCCCCCATTGACACCCCTCCACCCCGCTCCCAACCTCCCTTCACGCTATTGTTGTCTGTGTCCATTGGTTATGCATATACGCATCTGTGTCCATTGGTTATGCATATACGCATATTAGTTCTTCGGTTTCTCTCCCCCACCACTTCTCTGAGGCTTGTCTTTTAAACTACTTTGGAGCCTTATGCTTATAACTAAGAAAACAGCAAAGGAAAAAAAGCCTAAAAGGCTTCTTCAGTCCTCAATATCCCTAGGAGTCAACAAAGATTGCTTAAAATAAATAAATAGAAAAGTTTCATGAGGGTCAGTACTCTGTTTTTGACTATACACAAGTTTTGAATTATGATAAATTATTTCATTAATAACATCATCACATAGTTTTTATTGACTGTTAAATAAAGCAATCTAATCAGTATTACCTTAATCTAGTTATTCCAAATGGACTTAGAAAACTTTTGCAATACTGTGACTCTCCTACTACGATTGTTTAGACTTTTGCTTCAATTATCTATTGGACTAGTACTAAAGACAATTATGATAAAAATTGTGGTAACTTATAGTGACTGAATACTTAGTAAATACTCAGTATTGAGACCTTTACATTTGTTGTTGTTGTTGAAGATGTATAATAATCAGAATTTCTGGACCGTTAGTACAATGTGGGTAGAAATAGAAACTGATACAAAACACTTTGGTGAAACAGTCTGGTAGTTTCTTAAAGGTTAAACATATCTTTATGAATTAGCCCAGTAATTCAACTTCTGGCTTCTTACCAAGATAAATAAAAACATATGTCCATAGAAAAATTTGAACAGAAATTTTCATAGTAGTTTTATTTGTAATGTTCCCAAATTTGAAACAACTCAAATAGCCATCAAGAGGTGAATCAACACAATAGAACAGGGATGAACAATAAAAAGAATGGACTGCTATTATAAGGAACAAGATGAATGGATCTCAAAAACATCATGCTGAGCAAAAGCTAGCAGGCACAAAATAATTTATATTTGATGATTTCATTAATTTCAAACTCTAGACTAGAGAAAAACTAATTAATAGTGACAGAAAACAGATCTGTGGTTGTCTGGGGCCAGTGATCTAGGGAAAGAGTTCCTGCAAACACGCAGCTGTGAGCCCTTTGAGATTGATGACCATGTTCTATATCTGCAGTTGGCCAGGGTTACATAGGTATACATCTGTGGAAGCCGGTGGAAAAGCTCTCCACTTAAAGTAAGTGTGATTATTATGTGTAAAATATACCTCAATGGAGTTAGTTTTAAAACTGGACTTAAACATTTTCATGGAATTTTCTTTTTCTAAACAAGGAAAAACATGACTTGTAATGCAAAGTCATCATTAAAATGAATGATTGTGAGATTTATAGGTTATACTAAGTGCAATCACATATTATTAATCATCTCCATAAATAAAAAAATTACAGAAGATTTATAAATACTATATTTCTCACCATTTAAATGTTTCAAGAAAGCTGACTGATCTACAAGGTAAACATGAACAATATCTTAAAATCTTTGACAGGATACTTAATTTAGTTAGAACTAATATAGAAATTAATATTAAAAACAAAGGAGAAAATCTACAAAATTTCATAGAATAGAGTTGTTACAAACCTTCTTTGGTCAGTTAACAATATTATTATCTCCACAGAAATCTGCAATCACAAAGCTATGTTCTCTCACTTCATATAAGACGTTTTGATACAGAAATGTCATCACTGTACATGTCTTAGAATTTCTGATGCATAATGCCAGGAATTTAAGTTAACAATATTTATTATCAGGTGTATGTTTCTAAACTCTATACATGATTACCTCAATTCAAAATATAAATTAAGAAAATGTACAATTTTCCTAATGCTGATGCTTTCTTCATCATCTGATTTTTCTTTTTTTTTTTTTATCCTCACCCGAGGACATTTTTCCATTTTTTGTTCAGATAGAGTGGGAGGGGGAGAAAGAGAGAGAGAGAGAGAGAGAGAGAGAGAGAGAAACATCGACATGAAAGGGACACATCGGGTACATATCAGGGTTACTACAAATCTTCTCTTGAGGAACATACTATTGAAGCAGACTGCCCTGGATTTCACCAGCAAAAGTCCTACATTACATGAGTTCACATTTCAAGACTCCTAAACATGCTCACATGAAAAGAATATTATCATTAGTCAACGAGTATAGAAAAAGCAACTCATAAA